>NW_026138083.1:3332500-5732500 GCF_025592945.1 Manacus candei | reverse complement strand
TCAAAGGCTTCTCTCACCCCCTCCAACTCCACCAAACAGTTTGTTATGACTCAGTGATAAAGATCAGTATCTACTGAAAGATAAGCCAGGACCACCACCAACTTGGGCCTTCAAAGCATGCTGAACTGCATTATACCACAGTGTGAAAGGATATGCCTGTCATGAAGGTGCCAGCTCTTGTCAGAAGGCTGTTCCTCCTATTTTTTCACCAGAGGAGGACTTTCCCATGATCCCCAGGAGCTGTGGGCTGTTAATTGTTTGCTGTACAACACATGAAGCGTGTGGCCCACAGTTCTGGCAGGCACAGCCATCAGCTGTATCACGTGTGTGGGTTCGAACACAGATCAACACACCTGGATAATTCTGAATTGCAGAATCTCCACATAAAAAGTTTTCAAATCAAGGTCATTTTTCATGCTCGGGAGCGTTTTACTCTTCAGGTGCACAGACTCAAGTAAATATGGGTAAAACTTGCCTAACAAACAGCACCCAAACTCCTTTCCTGACTCAGCAGTATTTACTGTACAGGCAGGAATTTGTGTGAGGAAAAGGAGCATAACATCCCTGGAAATTAAATTCTTCACAAAAAAATAAGAGTATGTGTCCAGACCCGTATGTGTACCAGCCTAACCAGCCACCTAAACCAGGAGAACTGCACACAGTACAATAACCCTCTTCTGTTTTGGTATTTACAATGTTTGTCAGTTCCAAAATCAAAATCGAAATTTTCCCCTCAAGGAAACGATTTAACAAAATTTGATATCAGCGTTAAAATATAAAAATTCTCTCACCTGTGTTATCAAAGTCATTGAATTCGAAAGTGTTTTCATCTTAGTTCCAGATATGAGTAAAAATAACACCACAAAATATATGTGCACATGTATGTGATATAGTCATTAGGCATGCAATTCTATACTATATACAATGCAAAGTTTAAATATATTTCAGCAGGGACTTAGGGTTTTCTTTAGTAAACAGAGTATTAGTGCCAACAGTAAACAGTAATGCTCTTTTTTGAATGGGTCTGTCTTCACAACACACATTATTATTAATTATCTTTTATTCTAAATGTTTTAGCTCTTTTAAATTTAAAGAGTAGATTATAAGAGTTCCTCCTTTATACCAAAGTTACTAAATTCCTCCAGCTTTTCACAGTGAAACTACATAAGATGTCTGTGACTGAGGCACACTAGGAAAGAAATGTGCCCTCTCCATCTTTAATGACAAAATCTGACCTTGATCTCATTTGAGTCTCTGGGAAGGATTAAGTTTGGGACAAAGAAATCCAAAAGGCAAACATTTCTTTTAAGTTCTCAACTGGTAGCAAAATACAAATAGGCACTCAGGAGAAAAAAAAAAGGGCTAGAGTTTCAAAAACTAAACAAATAATAATTAAAAAAAATAAAATTCTGATTTTGAATATAAACATTGGATAAAAAGATGTTTAAAGCTACAACAGAAGTTTAAAACCATGCAGCAACAACCCTTATCAATCTTATCAGTGAGATGTAAATTAATTGCTGTCTCACCAGTAACAGTAGGTAAGATTACACTAATTTCCAGATATATTTCCATTTACATGGTTCTGTTCTCAGACATACCACACTCAGTCTTTCAAAGTGCTCAGCCTTCTAAAGCCACAGGGAGAGTGCTCAGATGATAACTTTACTCATCATGTCTTAACCATAGGTGAGCCACATGAAAACCAATGGATTTTAGGCCTTCCAAACCAATACTTTGTACCTTTTACTTAATACCCTGGACAATAAAAATTTCTCCATTTCTATCTAGGATACTGCATCAGAGGTCTTATCTGAGGGCAGGGAAGAGGTTTGATTTTAGAGTGGTTGGAGAAGAGGGAGGACCAGAGAGAACTTCAGGTCTGCCATCCATCCTTAATGTAGAAGAGGAAATTCTCTGTGTTGCATAAGGGACAGGAACATGCTTCTCTCACCTTGATATCAAGAAGGGAAAGGAGGAGCTGAAGCAGGAGCTCTGGTTTTGGGTTGACCCAGGGATGGTTATATGGTCACTAACACTCGCAGTGTGGGCACAAGGTGACTGATGTGGTTAAGAATTTATATGATCCTCTCAGATGGGCATTTCCTTTGAGGAAAATCCCAAAAGAATTGTGCTATTCCAAGGAAAGGGAACGCATAAGACAAGGAGCAAAAACTGTCAGTAAAAATGCAGTGAAACCCAACTCGGATGCTACAGTGGAAAGCACCATATTATCTGTATGAAGCACAACCACTCTTGCTAAAGTAAACAGATTTTGGGATATTTCACACAAGTCACTGCTTTTCTAACATTGAATATAAAGTTTGGGGCAGACTATGCATCCAGGAATTTTGAGGCATAAGCTTTCATTGAAAATATTTTGCCTACTTGATCCTCAACTGCTGCTGAGGATCATTACAGCACAGGGAGCACAAGGATGTGACCAAAATGGCTTTGTCCCTGTGCTGAGGTTTACAAGCAACATCCCTTGGCTCTTTTATGAGCAATTCAGAATTTCTTGGGGTTTTCCAGCTGCCTCTAGATCACTGGTTCGACTAAGTCATAACACGGCCTAGCCAGCCTCTTTTCCCAGACAGGAACTGGAACACATGGCTTGTGGTTGCGGTAAATTAATAAGGGGGTGAAAAAAAAAGAAAATAAACAGAAAGGACTTTTCCCACGTGTTTTACAACAGTGCAAATCTGTCCACCATCCAGTTCATCTGCAGCATACCATTCTCCTGCCAGTCATTCCTGTGCTCACTTGCTATATGATATAACTCCATCCTCCCCTCACCACAAGTTTTATTTTTAATGAGCTCTCTGAATTTCCAAGGGCCAGATAATGGTGATGTAAACTGGTGTCACTCCACTGTAGATTTTGAAATCAGATCCAGATTTTCCTCTAAAATATGTACTTAAATGTATGAGGAATTCCCTTTTTGTAATGTATATAGCCTTAAGCCATAATTATTGTCTCTACTCGCATAAGAACATTTACATAGCTATGTAATAAAAATGCTCAGAAAGAAATATCTTTACAGACTGAATTTCACTTTACATAAACATATCACAAATTAGGCCCAAAGATAATAGGGAATTATAAATTCTTAATATGCAGCATTCTTCAAAGGTGAAAGCTAAACTGCAGGATTTCCTGAAACATGTTGTACAACAAAAAAAGGTTGTGTTGTATTTTTAAACTACATCCTCCTTACTACCATCCATTCGTCAGTACAGAAGTTTTTTATGTGGTGTGGCTGTGAATTTCTTCACAATTCTCAATGGAAGATCCCTGGAAAGCCCTTTCCCTTCATTCCTAGACCTGAGCAGTGTGAGCAGAACTGACAAATCTCAGAAAACACTCTGTGAAAAGGCACAGAGACTCTTCTTCGTTCTTTGGCAAAGCTCGGGTCAGTCTGTGGTTTGCGTAGTCCGAGAAACCATTTAAGCACCATTCAAAATTACAGTGATCAAGAGTTGCATTTCAGCCTAAAAGGCTGTATAACTAATTTTCCCACAGTCCATGAAACCAAAACTTGTTTTAACGTAGTCTCACCTTCTGCTTTTATACAGCTGATCAACATTTGTAACCAGATGATCTGTTGTCTATCAAAGGATGCAGATCTAACTCCCTCAGCGGGGATTTTAAGTAGGTGAAACAAACCACCAGTTGCCTAAAGCTCACCATTACACATTTAATACAAGCCATTTAACTTGTAAATAAAGGGCCTTGCTGTGGCCCTTTATAATTTCTCTGGCATTGCAACCCCTTTGGATGCCCAAATCTGCATGTTCTCAGAAATCTCCTCTAGGCAAAGTATGAGATCAGGCTCTGGGACTCAATCCAAAAGTTCACTGAAACCCATGGAAATAATCCCACTCGTTCACTGCAGTTAGCACGGGAAACCAAATTTCTCTGAATGCACCTGAAGTATATCCACAGTCAAGCACTTAATCTTCATACACAGAGCTTAAAACCATAGGTGTTCTCTTATTCATATTCTGTGCATTTATCACACCATCACAAGATCCACTCCTCGTCCAAGACGTGACTTAAGCAGATGATAATTGTTGGCAGTAAAAACGTGTATTATGGTCATGCCCAAAATTCATGTTTGTTATGCCAAGCATTACATATAATTAATTTGTGATGTGTAATTTGTCCCATAGACTTTATAGTGTCTCCTCCTCAACTGCCCTTCAGTGCTAGACCCTGACTGAAAATGGTATTTGTTGACAGGTTTATAACACACAAAGGCTGGTCCAAATCTAGACCAGTCATTCACTACAGATCCTGTGCTCAGACTTCACCAATTATTAGAAAATAACGTTTAATAAACCAATTTGAAGCGAAATGAATGAAAAAACTTGCTTTTGATAAGCTGTAACTTATGCATAACTTCAAATGGACTCCACCAGCTTCTCACACCTCCTTGTGCTTTATCAACAATCTGTTCTGTGCAGCCATTTGGCAGAGTCATTTCTGAGCCCAAAGGCAAGGTGTGCTCACCAATGGACACTTATTATGGCCCCCACGGCAAGAAAAAAAGGTAAAAAAATGCCTAAAAATAATGAAAACAAAATTCTGATGATGTAAAATCTAAAAATTAAGCTGCGATGTTTAATTTATTCCTGGGAACCAAAGGTAGGACTGCTGTCTACAAAGGTAGGTGACCAAAAGGAGTCAAATCTCTCTTGGTTGGAAGTACCTGAGTTTGTCATAATCCAGAATGTTAACATGAATATTGGGATGGTTATTAAATCTTGTAGCTTTAAGTTTAAGCTAGACAATAACTGCAGTGGAAAAAAAACTGAAAAAAAAAGTCTGAGCACATCTAAAGCCTAAATTCTGTACATAGAATCACAAATGATCAGGTAAATTGGCCCTCCTTACCTTTATATATGCTGCCTTACTTTTGTGAAATATATGATTAGCTTATACAACTAAATGTGTAAATGTGTAAAAATAATAAGACAGGCAAGAAATAGGGAAGTCTCCTTTAAGAGAAGATCATTTTGGGGCTCTCAAAGCATTGGATTCTGTTCTGCAATTTGCACATGCATTTATAAAACCCTTCTTTTGAGCTTTATGCTATCCACTGTAGCAGGAAATACAAGACAGATCTAGAAGATACCTATGCAGTGAGGTAAAAAGCGATCTAAGAATGCTAACCTAAATTTCAAATTTAGATATTTTTAAACCTGTTATTGAGAGGCTGTTCCCGACTTTCTTCTTTTGCCCTCCCAGATTTTAACTTTGGGCTGCAATAAAAGCAAAACATGTGCTAAGGAATTATGAATCTCTCATAGGGGCACAAAATAAGGTACTTACAGGTACATGGATACCTTCAGATGCCTCATGAATGAGATGGTTAAATTGCTACTGGCTCCAAATTTGGTGATTTATGGTAATGGGAAACTATACAATATGCTCTTGAAAATGCAGTTTGAAATGATTGATAAAGCTTTAGTCTGACTGAACACATACAGTAGATAGATTAAGTGTCTGGCTTATCTGTCTGGTCCTGGGTGTTCATCAGTCAACCTCACTAACAAGCTAAAACTCAGGATTGTGGTCAGCAAGTTCATATTCATCTGAAAATATGGGGTCTGCAGAGAGCTCTTTCACACAAAGAGAGCACACTGAATCTGTTTAATGCTTGCTTACCCCTACTAATGCTCTCCAGCCAGGAAAGGAAAGAACTGCAGACTTGAGAAGCAAGTTCACCCCTTGCATTTACTTTCCCCCTTCATTACTTTTTAATATCACTTTAAGTAACAACTGCTGAAACCCATTAACAAACTCATTTTATGGTGCCAGAAATCTCAATAGCTCATAAAATTGTATTATGAACCATGTTAAATTTTGCACAAGTCAACTGTGATTTAATAGCTTTTAATCCAAACACTGAATTTCTGTGTGACTCGGTGCCTTCCAGCTTGGTGCACAAAACGGCTTCAAAGAAAAGACCCAGCTCATAAAGGTAAGGTGGGGTAAGAAATGTGTGGTGTAGAAGATGTAGGTACACACTCCCACTGATGTAAAGCAGTGTAGTGCCACAGCTCTCATGAAATCCCAGCTGCCATAGCCAAGAAGTTCAGGGGAATATATCTAAAATGAGAGGCTTCATCAATAATCCTAATTTCACTAATTTAAAGGGTGTGATATCAATATTTTCACAGGCCGAACAAGAGTTTTAAGATGGATTCCAGGCTAAAATGTAAAGAATGTCCTATGGACCACATGAAGAATTCAGCACAAGATGAGCCTATTCTGAAAGATTAGCTTCCTCCCCTGCCACCATTCACCACTTTGTGGGGGACTTTAAAAAAAAAAAAAAAAAGAAAAAGGATCAATGAACTCCAAACCCCTTTGCTGTTAATCCCTGCTGAGCTTCAAACAAGCCTGTGGAAGGACAAGACCTGAAAAGGTATTCGCAATAAAAGAGGCAATGGACACAAAAGTATATGCTGCTAATTAAAAACGTAAAATTATATCACAATGACTTTAAATGAGAATGATCTCAGTCTAATCACATAATACTTTCTTTTGTGCTCTAGGTCACGCCGTCACTCAGATGCAGCATTCAGGAAGCACATTTCATTAGACTAAATAAAGCTTCAATCATGTGTAAAATTTCCAACTTGAATAGGCAGCCATCATATCATTCATCAGTCTAGATGTATTTAATGGGTGTAATTTCTTCCTCATATTTCTGTGTTGATTGTTTCATTTCCACTATAGAAATCTTTCAAGATTGCTCTTTTTGCAGTTCTTTTGGACAGGATAAATAACGCTTTTTAAGATGTTTCCCAAATACATTCCTTTTTGTTTGTCAAAAAAAATGGGTGATTGAGATAAAATTTAAGCCAAGACATGGAGAGAAACAACAAACCCCAAACATAACACACACCTTCCCTAGAGGACTCGGATGATATTACCCGTACTTGCATGTCTTGCAATAAATAATTATGCTTAATCAAAAACAAATTGAGCAGTCTTGTTCAAACACAGCAGCCCCCTGTGGATTCTGACACTGTTTCTACAGATGAATGCAAAGGGATTATGTTTAACATATGACTTTAAAGCAAAACACAGCACAAGAGCCCATCTCCATCCTTTGCTTCCTCCTTCCCCCTTTTTCACCCTGATATCTATGCATAGATGAAACAGTTAAATAAAACCCTTTGCCTTTCAAATTTCAAATGAAAAGGATGAATTAATAATTCAGGAAAGATTTGCAAACTCATCAGAAACCATAGTACACAGTGTATCCTTCCAGCACTAAGTTAGTCTTCAAGCTTAATCTTGAAAAGAAAACATTTTCTCCTGGGCACTTAATTTGGATGCAGTTACCTTGCTTATCAGAGGCAAAATTAGCACAACCTAAGCACAGTCCTGGGCTCCACACACAGGCAAAGTTTCCACATCAACAATATAACTTTGTGGGTTTCTCTCTTACCCTCTTCCCCCTGCTCTGCCACAATTTTCTTCTTTTTTTTTCCTCCCCCAATCTTTATTCCTTTCTCTGCCTCCATGAAAGACAGAAAAGCAAACCATCACACTGGGACTGGACTAGAGAGCCAGGCTAAGCTTCACCTCCTCTGATCAGCCTAAACCTTTCCCAGTTCTGCTCCTTTTATCTCCCCTCCTCTTTATGAACATTTCATCCATCTGTTGTTTCTTCTGTGACCTGGGCCCCAGACCTGTAATGGGATCTGTGCTGGCACATCGGGCTCAGCACAATCAAACATCAACTTCCACTTTAGAACCCTTGAGTCTAACTGGGTCCCAAAACCCTGCAGGCTCATCCTTATTAGCAGCACAAGCAAGTTAGTGGATGAAAACACAAAAAACTTTACATTTACCTTTTCTGAGAAGTGAACATGGTTCAGAATCCCAGGTTAACCAAAGAGAATGAGAGATTTATCCATCAGGCTACTCCAGCTGCAACTATAGTAGTTTCCTATGGAGCAGAGTCCTGAAAAAAATAAAACAGTAAAAATATTGACTTAGTAATATCTTTTGGTCATGACTTTCACTGAAGACTAATTATTTTGGATGTCGTGATTATTTTTGAGGGCTGGGACACCATGGGAGGAGAATAACTGGCAGAGGCATAGAAAAAAGCCTCAAGAGGCCTTGATGCTTTCCTCATGGTGGAGATAAATAGCTGACAGGTTTAGTTTCAAAAAGAAAAAAACATGCAGCTAAGGTTGTTACTTGGTTGCAACAGAAACCAGAAGAAATTCCACCACAGATGCTCATGACCTGAATGAGCATAAAAAATCATATGGAAAATTCTAAGAACCATCTTTCTGGCCAGGGTAGATAGACACAGTTCAGATAATTTTATGATAACTCAGCCACTCATCATTTTGACACACAACCTAATTTTCATTCAAAACAGTGGTAATATTTTAGTAGTGGATGTCGATTGAAGAACTTTGTCCAACACCCAGAAGGAGAGTGAAAAGCCAGAATCCTTCTCCAATGACCACAGGGAGGCTGGAACCACTTTTCAGCTCTGCCAAAAGCTTCCCTGTGACCTCCTGCCAACTTTTAATTCTGTCTGACCAAGAACAGAATTTTAAATATTTTAAACACCTAATGAAGTTTATAGGCCAGTGCCTCAGTGGCATAATTCCCATTAAAAAGAAAAAAAAAAAAAAGCAACAGTGACTGGGAATCTTTGTAGTGCAAGAACTTTTAAGTAGTGAGAATAGCTATAAAACTTCCCTCATCCATAATACGTGGTAAAAGATTGATTTTAAATTAATCAACTTCATAATGTGTTTCTCTGATAAGAGTTCTTAATGTGAAAAGAAACTGTTTCATAGAAGAGATGCTTATGCTGTTGTGGATAAAGAAAAGCAGAGGAAAACCTGCCCCGCAAAGGGAAGTTTGCATCTCCTAAATCCATTATAGGGTCACTCCCCAGGTTCTTATGTGTGGTTTGACAATTTAAACTCAGCTGAGATCAACTGCAGCCTGACAGGTACACAGGATTTCTTGCACTAGGTATCTCAGCATCTTCAATCTTGGAATCTTTAGACTCCAAATCATTGCATGCTTTGAAAAATGTACTTTTCCCCTGTGTTTCCACTGCCTTTAGTGTCCGTGAGGGCATCTGAAAGTTCTCACCCAGATTCCACCCTGTAATTAAGCCACGGCAGAAGGTTTAGGAGTCAAGGCCAGGACATGATCTCGGCATTACGTGGACATTCCAGAAGGGAACACACAGGGCTAGAGAATTTCCCTCTCAAAAAGAGCTGCCCTCCTCCTCAACATGTATTAAAATTTTATTCCTATGAGTTTGGTTTTTTTTAAGCATTTCCAGGCCCCAGTCATATGGGAGATCTTGCTGCCTTTGGGCAACCACAGAGATTTAGGAACTGAATTTAGAGATGCAGCTTTCCAGCTCGGGCCTATCAGAGAGACACTGATGTCTTTTCAGGTCAATGTCTGCAGAGCACGCAGCCATTTCCCAAAGGCCAAGGGGAACGTTGTCATTTGCTTCAGCGGGCACAGGATCAAAACCCAGCGCGACCAGGGACGTATTTCCCAAAACGTTCTACCCGATAAAAATATTTCCACTCTCCAAGGGGAGTCAGGAACGAGAATGTTACAGAGGAGTTCATAAACACAGCCCCAACAAAAAAGAGCTCTGCTTCAGACCCAGCTTCCAATTCCCAGCTCATCTGTTCCTCTCGTTACGCTCAGCAGATACAAAACAGTTCTGCTTGTCATGAGCTCAAAGGGTTAACAGGAGGCTGGAAGTTATTTACAGTTAATAGCAGTGGAAAAATCGCAGAGCAGCTTGGTCCAGCATCTGATCACAAAAATAGTTCCTTGTAAAGAGACTCGAGGGCAGAGACTCCATGAGTTCTTCACGTATTTTACGCTTTTTCCTCAAGAAATAGCACAAAATGCCAGTAAACCCAGCAGTTTGGGGTAAAGTTTTTCCATAGCTTTCTGGTGACCTTGACAATAAGGCAGTCAATAACTGGTAATTATGAGAAAAAAAAAAATTGGCCCAACCTGTCACCAGTTCATCAATTGTGGTATTTCCAGTTTTTTGACCTGCATATTAAGTAAGAAATAATTTTGGTTTATTTTAAGCATTCAAAGACACTGGAGAAAGTAGCTGCACATGGATTAACAGTATTGTTTTGAAATCCTGATGGTCACCTTTAAAAACAAATATCAAGAAATCACACAGAGTTATGCATTGGCTAAATTTCTTGGCTCTGATACAGAAAAAAAAAAATTATTCAAAATTCAAATCAGTAGCTGCAAGGATAGTTTCACTGAACAGTTGATGCTACTTTTAAGCATCTGAGAAACTCTTGCAGAGTTAAAAAAAAAAAGTAGCTTCACCTTCACTGAAAAACAACACTAAAAATCAGGTGACCTTAAGAACCCTGGTTTAGAATCACATTTCTGCAGTGCCTAAAACTTCAGCTGCAGCATTGGTATAAAAGGATCTGAGTATGCTCAGCAGAATCAATTCAGAGTGTGCTATTAACTCCAGTGCATATTGGATCCAGTGTTAAATCAAGTCTTTGAAGGTATTTATGTATCTATTTCCCATTGAAATCAACAGTTTGGGCATTTATCTTTTACAGCAGCTCAGAGTGAGACATGAAAGGATAAAAAGCCTTAACTCAAAGGCCTGGTTTCCAGAAGTGCTGTTATCGAGCAGCCACCTATCACTGTTTGAGATCCCTGATCTCTATTTCTGTCAGGTTAAAATATTCAGGGCTTGAAGCAGAGGCAGCAAACGAAGCTAAGGGCCATCATCCCTTACCTGAAATGACTCCTGCTGCTGCTGCAGCGTTCCCAGGCAGAAGGAGAAACAGAACACATTGTTTGATCTGACAGCAGCAGATACAGCTCTGCCACTGAGAATACCAGGTGCAACTAATAACTCAAAGCATTTCTCCAACTGACATCCCTGCCTCTCAGTGGACATTTGCATGGTCCTTTTGTTTTGTCTGAGACATTTGATTGCAATAATCACGACTATGAGGCAGCAGAACAAGTGGGACTGGCTTTAAACTGACAGAAGGCAAGTTTAAATAATATATAAGGAAGAAATTCTTTATTGTGAGGGTGGTGAAGCATTGGCACAGGTTGCCCAGAGAAGCAGTGCATGGAAGTAGAACACTTCCCCACCTCTGGAAGTGTTCCAGGCCAGGTTGGACAGGGCTTTTTGCAACCTGGTCTAGTGGAAGGTTTCCCCTGCCCACAGCAGATGGCCTTTAAGGTCCCTTCCAACACAAACCATTCCATGATAAGTCATTGCCAAAATACAGCTCAGGTCCAAAGAGTAGTGTAGTTTCCCAACACAAGATGTCCACAACCACTTATACCCAGTGGTTGACAGAAATACTATGGTGCTGCCAAGTTTTGGCAGTCCCAAAATATCTGAGTGTGTAATTAAAAAATGGGAGGGTGTTCTCCACCTTCTTTTGATTGTTTTTGTTTTTCTTGTTATCAAATAGTTTGGAGGAAGTTGGTTTATGAAAGAGAACTAGGGTAGGCCGTTCTCTGAAAAATTCCCACTGGTCTGACTTCAAGGCTAATAAAAATGCTTTATTGTTTCTTCTGCTGATCCTCCTGACTTGTCAGCAACCCCCCAGGGCACACTTAGTGTAACAAATTCAACTTGGAGTGCCTGGTGTCTCATACACAGCTCTAGTTAGGAAGCAGCTTCCTGTTACAAAAGAATGATCCTGTCAAATAGCTGCTTTTTTTTTTTTTTCCTCCAGTTTTTCATTTCTCACCTGTTCTTGTCCGTGTTTACAGAGGGAGCTCGGAATGATGATGCTTATTTTTCCACTACACAATTTTTGACAAGTGTCCAAAATAAGAATTCCATGGTGTATATAAATATATATATATAAAAAATAGACAGCTAGTTCCCACTGCTGTTTCCTTTCTCTGCTTGCTCTCAAAGCATCATCTCTCAAAATTCTCCTGCATGGTTCAGGTAGAGATATAAACTTGACTATAATCTATATATTCTAGAGGGAATTATTAGACCAAAAAATGCTAAAAATGCAGCAAATAGAGACTGAAAGAAGCAGAACAACACATATTTGATGTCTGACATAATGTAAAAATTATGATTGAGGGCTCATGCAGATACTGGAGCTCAAGCAACCAGAGCCCTGTTATATCCCTGTAAAGCAAGCATTCCCTCAAATGAGGGAAACAGCACAGAATAAAGGAAAGCTTCTGCCTCCTGAAGTCAGTAATGTTTTATGCCACAGGTAGTCCTTCTAATTCCCCTGATTTCAGATGGAGTAGGGAAACACTAACACATTTTTGAGACAAGTTCACTGAGTTCAGTGGGATGTTTCCACTGACTGTGGAGGGGTTTGGAATACACTCAGTGTAAATAAAGATGGCAGAATGGCAGAGAAAAAAAAAATGTACTATTTAAAGCTAAGAAAAAATCCATTGCGTTTCAATACATCTGAAAAAAAAAATTCAAACTCATCTTTGTGAAACAGGCTAAAAGAAACTTTTCTCTTACCTGTACACTTATTTTTTATACTTTTTAAACTTCTGTACAACCTCTAGAGATGTGGAACAAAAGGTAATAACAATATTTCTTCTTTCAGGACTCTCAACATAATCCTAGCCTGACTGAAGGCAACAGAAGCTTTATATTGATTTCTATGAAACCAGAATTTCAACCCCTGAGAAGAAACTGCAACCCCCATCTAAAAGCAAAAATCTGTCAAGAAAACTGGCAAAAAAACATAACTAAACAAAGTCCACAAGGGATTTCAAATGAGATTAGAAGCATTGTTTTGACCTTGTGGCTTTCAGAGGGGTGTGAGAAAAACACAGTAAGAGCACAAGAGGCCTTTGCAAACCGGGCAGCCGAGACAGGCAGTTTAAAGGAATTGGAAAAGAAAGTCTAAACGGAAATGGAGTGAAAGGAAAACACAACTCCATCTAGGGTGAAAGGAATGAAGACCAATAATCATTGGGATTCAGTTTTGTTTCTGTGGTAGGTGCTCTAAAATCCATGTTGGAGGAGCAGACAGAAAGGTCACGGAAGTCAGAATTATTATACGAGAAAGGAAGTAGGGAACAATGGGCTCAGAGAAGTCATGACAACTGAAGGATTGGTGGTCTTCACTGGGAAAGAATGGGTGGCCTTTATTGATGGGCTTTTTCTATAGAGATGAATTACTGTGTGCAATATCTATACAGACCAGAAGTACACTGGTGACAGACTTGCTGAGTTATTTGCTGTGGATAAACTAAGTATTCTTTCCTGATTTTGATTTTGAGCAAGTCTAATTGCTGCTGTAATACGTCTTGCAAACCCCAGCCCAAGCAAGCACACACACATGGTTCTTAACTGCAGCCACATAAGGCTCTTCAGCCCCAGTGGGACTGTACCTGTGCTTAAATTGAGCACAGGGTTATGTTTCACAAAGAACAAGATCCACTGACTAAAGACGTGAGCAAAGAAGTCACATGAAAGGCACACAGAGGAGCCCAGTTTCACAAACAAGACTTAGATGTCTTCTGTCAATTCTTCTGCAGCACTGGCCACTGCTCTGGGTCTTTGTTTCCCTTCCCTTTTCTACCATCCCTTTTCTACTCCCTTTACTGAAGTTTCCAGTTCTTTAGAACAGTATGTCCTTCTCCCGCATCTGTATTTCACCTACAAAGGAGGCTTCGTGAACTACAATCATTAACTGATATTTCCTAAATTACAAGTTATTAATGATTTGTAGCCTGTGACTGATCACAAAATACATGATCCATTTTATTCAGGAAAAGTAAACCAAAACAAGAAGAGAGAGTGAAGAAGAGAGAATAGGTATTATTGAATTCTTTGGCTTGTACTGATTGAGTTGTTTGTGTGAAAATACTTCTCCAGCAGCAATGAGCAAAATCTCCGATGCCCATTTTTACAAGAACAACAGAGGCAGACAGGCAAAAAGGGCTGAAACGCAGCAAAATTCAGAGGTGCAGCTGCATAAAAAAATCCCCTTGCAGCTGAGAATCAAGGAGGTGGGATCTTGTAATACTTGTTTACTATGGGTTTAGCACACGAAAGACCACGTTTTAGGTGGGAAAATGTGCCACTTTCAATCTTCTGCTCAGAACAAAGCTGGTCACTGCAACTGCAAAAAAAAAAGTACACGAGGACTGGGAGGTTTCTGTTAGAGGGGATATTTTGCAGGACAAAGCTGTGGGAATCTGTGGGTGTGTAGTATGCTGAGGTTTGAACTTGGGAACTGTGAATGCAATCTCGACATCCAAGACTAGTAATGTGCAGAAGGAGCCAACGCCACAGACCACCTCATCTCGGAAAAGTCCGAGTCGGGGCTGTCGCCCACAGCAATATAATCCATCTGCATGCCAGGAGATCTCACAATTCTCAGTCTGGCTGATGTGCAGGCATATGATTATCTGTCCCATTATCCATATGGACCTATTCAGTGTCTTTCCATACCTCCTGTGACTTTGAATACATGATTAGCAACATGACAAGTGTTCTTTTTCCCTCCCAGCAACCCCCTCCTTTTTTTTTTTTTTTTTGGTCAGGAAATGCCAGCCCTTGTGAGTATCTCATAGAAAATGAATGGGAAATTTGCAAATTCCTGTAAACACCCACAAACTTTCTCATGATCTCTTGTTACTCTTCAATGGATGGTCCTTTGCAACTCCAAGAAGCCTGGGCTGCTGAGTACAGCAATCATATTGTGCCAGCCTCTGAAATGTGCGGGTGTTTCACAAGGCAAAGGCCCACACTACCTGGAGCTGGGCAAACACACAAACACTTCAGTCTTAACAGAGAAATTCTGTCATTTTTCTTATTTTTTTTTCTTTCTTTTTCTGCTCTTTTTTTTTAAAAAAAAAAAAAGCAACCAACACCACATAAACACAAGTCTGTTGAGCATAAGCTTGTCAGGGTAGTCTTTGTCAAAGCACAGGCTGATCCAGGCTTGCCAGTCCTTGAGAGGCTCCTACTGGAGGTTTTCTGGGGTGCTGAGCATGCACTTCTTAGCATCAAGTCTCCAGCAATTCCTAAAAATAGCATCACCGAGCCCTCTCACACTTGGCACTAAGGAAACCCAAACTGTATCACTGTGGAAGAGCACTGTGGCTCAAACATCAATCCCACAGCTCCCAGCTCAGCCAAGTGCCCATCGGAGAAAGACAAAATGTCTTGACTGGAATACAGGAGCACAGATGAAACCACAGTGGGGAAATCTCACAGCAGATTTCGTTTGCAAGTCCCCAAAAAGGTCTAAGTTACTGGAAAATAGCAGCTGACAGATTAGCATGCCTGTTCAAGGGAACCAGGTAAAAACCAATGAAATCAGTCCTTTTGGGCTGGATGAACAACCCAAACTCCCACAAACCCTCAGCCAGATGACCCCCAGATGCCCTTACAGACTCATCAGCAATTCAACAGCAGCCAGAACAAGAAGGAAAACGGGGCCTTATTAGAGACCAGCCAAAGCAAAACAAACCAAAGACTTGGTTGCCACTGCCAAAAACCTGCTTTCACAAGTCAGGAATCCTGATCATGCAGCTGCCTCACTTGCCCCTCATTTGCCCACATCCGCTGAGTTTACAAATGAACCTATTAGAAGGCATGAATTTCTATTTTATTTGCTGGGGGAGGGGGGGAAAGACGGTAACAAAAAGAGGCTGTGAGTGAATGAATATGCCAATGCTCCTTCTGGTTTTACTGGCATGTCATTATATTGCAAAAATAGAACTTGAATTTTAAAATAAACAGAGCATAATATGGAGGTTTCTGTGTAAACAAAGGGTTGTACATGTGGTGGTATGATATGAAATTTCATGATCAAGAAATTTCTCATTCAGCTTGTCCAATCAGCCAGAACAAACTTGCAGCCGGTAGACTTTAATTATAATTGCATCTAATTGATTGTTTTTCCTTCTTTTTTTTTTTAAATCTGTGGTATTGTGGTGCTGCATCAACAGGAGCTCTTGACACAGGAATGCACATTAGGGACTGCAGGGTCAGAAATGGAAAGAACCATATGAGTAACTATCTCATACCCACTACATTGGTTACTCAGTATTTATTTCCATTAGAAATGTTCAGAGACATCAGTAAACTGAGCTCTGATCTTCTGCCTTTGAGGGGAGCCCCTGTCCATGCAGGGAACACTCAGGAAAACCAGGCCCCATTGCCTACAAGGGGAGCTGAGTCATGAGTTCTTAAATTGCTGGTAATGCCGAGAGTCAAGCAGTGCTGGCCATGGGCAAATAATCAGATAATTCTCTTGGGAAAATCATCATCAGAAAGAGAGGCACCTTCAGGTTTCTATGACAAATAAATAGGGATTTTCAAAAAAAACCTGAAATTGAAAATGTGGGCACCAGTCAGAAGTTCACATCCTTTTCTAAAGCAATCTCTGCGTGACTTATTCAAGTCAGTACAGAATCCCTGTGACAGTTCAAAATTATATCCATGTTGCTTGACTCAGCCCTAGAAGTATTCTTCTTCCCTCAGGCACACTGGCTAACATGTCCAGCAACAGATAAAGGAATTCAGATACTAAACCACCTTTCCAAAGGATTTTGGCAAAACAGTGCATTGAAACAATGGGATAGAGGTTCTTAATTCACTTAGACGTTTTTGAAAAAAACAAACAAACAAACAACAGAGGGTTAACAGGGATCATGCTACAAATACTCTTATGCTTTTTTGCATATTTTTAAAGCTTGCTATCTGCATGTGCTGAGTCAGTGTCTTGATCTCTGTGTGTATGAAGAGACACTCAGAAATCACACATGCTGTGTTTCTGTCTGGCCTTGTTAACTGGCCCCTAATCAGTTAATGCTGCCTTTTTTTAGGAGAGTTTACTAAAAGCCCATGAAAAACAATAGACATTGAGAATCAGATTTTGGCTTCCTCAAATGGCACTATAAAAAAAACCCCAAAACACCAGGACTCTCAACAAAGATGTCAGTGACTCAACAGCTCTCAGTAACCACTGCAAAATAAACATTACACAGTAATTGCTATGTAGGGGTTGAGCATCTGCTAAGGGGAACCATATTTTCATTGAGCTATGATTCTAACAAAGTAATCACTCCCCAGCAGAAATATGGCTAAAGGGCAATACTCCAAATGTGGAGTGTGCTGATACACAGCAGTGCCCCCTCACACACCAAACACACCGTGCTCCACCACAGAAGTAGTGGGTTATGTTTTGAAAGGAGGACATTTGACAAGAAAGGATATTTTTTAAATCAACAGTTTTCCAGTCACTTGTGTGGTATCATGTCCCCCAAAGCACTGTGCTGGCAAATGGCTCTGAGGGTACCTTTGCATGTGGGTTTGGCCCACAGCAGGGACGTGCTGCCCAGTGCCAAACCAATACTGGAAGTCCACACGCTGAAAACCCCTCTCAGTAGGAATTATCAGCCAGGATGCATCCATAAATGTATTCAGCCTGTGCTCATGTGGTCTGGTGAGATATCTCTGTGCCACACTCTGCACTGCCTCCTGCTCAGTGGGGATTTGGAGTAAACCCAACTTAACCCGTGTCACGCTGTTAGCGCGATCCTGCCCATCATCTTTGAACCAAACACTCATGCCTGGGAAAACACGCTCTGTTTGGGAACTCAGGCCCCTAAAAGAAAGCTCCTTTTGATGGTAAAGCTACGGTAAACTGGAGGAGTGTTTGCTCTCTGCCATAATCTCGGATAATAGAGCCAGTTTTCTAAACAGAGCTGAGCTTTGGGAATCGGCTATTCCTGTCAGACCCAGATTCCTCGCAGCAAGAATGCTTGCAATCCGTGCGACTCTCTGTCCCAGGACAGTATGGCTGTGTAAACAGCAGACTACAGTGGGATTATACCAAAATTTCACATCATACTCTCACAGCAAGACCAGCCTTTGCAGCCCTGGCTCTCTATTTTTACCTGTTGTTGGACAGGACAGGGTTATGTGGGAAATGCAGCTGGAAGAGAGAGAAATCATTTCACTACCCCCTGCATGACAGGAGAAAGAGTGTGAGTCTAAATCAGGTTACATTAAACAGTATGTTTTCTTATTTTTATGGTGTGTTGTGTACAAGTACATTACACAGTGGACACATCCAGGGCCTAAGCCAAGTCTGTAAAGCTGCCCAAGTTTTTGCACACCTGTTGGAGTACCCAGAGGAGTGCAGAGTGACTTTCAGAAACGCTGAGAACTCTCAGATCCCGCTGGAACACAAAGGCAGAGCCACTAATATCCAGGCTGAACAAGCAACTACTGAAAACCATGTCTCTGCACAATCAGACTCCTAAGCGTCTTAGAAAAATCTGCTTCATGGTGCCAAAACTTAAGCACTTGTTTTTGCAAACGTAATGACAGAACTGTAGTGTTTACAAAACCGTACTAACAACATCAGCACTACATTTTAAAGTCAGTAGCTTACAGTCTGCTCTGTTTCTTTCATATATACAATTTAAAAGATTAAATTTTGCTTTCTAGCATATACATAAATATTAGTGTATTTGATCTCTTCTCTCCAACCACACCTCTGAGTAAATAATACTTGGCTACATAACTTCCAATTAGGAGTACCAAATTCTTTTCTGGACTTTCAATCTAGAACAAAACCACTTTACAGTGAACAAGGGGGTTTTTTTAGGCTGGTCATAAAATATCATTTGGAGCATATTCTAGAGAGAAAAACAGTTGAACTTGACAAATGCAGCTGATAGGAGATAGGAGCTGACAGAGGAGAACTGCTGCAGCTTTTAATACAACTTTATCACTTGTGACACAAGCAATTTCTGTTGTGGAGTGATCCTTATAATTCCTCTCAGATGCTGATAAATCCAAGTGGCTGGAGAACTACAAGTCCTGATGCAAAGTCCCTTAAAGAAACAGGCTTTAGAGAGTGACTTAATAAAAATTCCCATCCCAAGCTGTCTGGCAGCTGAAAGAACAGAGAAGAGAGACTCTGAAGGGCAGTTAAGCAGGCAATTTCATTGAAATTCCAAGGATTTTGATCCTTGCACCCCCTCCTTTATGACATTGAAAGACCTCCTTGTACCTATTAAAACGTCATGAAGGAAAATAAGGCTTTTGGATGAGATCTGGCTTGCATGGAATAAGATACCACATAAACACACAGGAAGGAGGCAGCCCCTTCCCTGCAAAGTTTACAATATAACTGGAAACAGCGGAGCTGGATACGGTGCAAGGAAACAGTGAGGAGAGATTGGCCACGGGGAAGAACCAAGTCACTCCAGCAAAGAGCTCAGCAAGTTGCCAGAGCTTGAAATCCCCACATTTCACCTGAGAGGAGCAAATCACAGCTCGCCAAAAACAAACCAGCCTTTAACCTCCCCAGTCTTTTAACCTTTACATAAACTGTGCTTGTTTTCCCGTAGGAACAATGGCCTCATTGTTTGACTTAAAATACAGTACGTGACCTGTGATGTTAGGAAATGAATGAATTGTTGTGTTGTCAACAGTCAGGGTTTTTTTCCATGCCTCCCTATATCTAGGAATTTCTTTCCATGTACTTCAGTTTTAAGGAAAACACGACACTTGTGTGTGAAGGCCACTGATACCTTAAGTGAACGAGTTGCACTAGTGAAATTATACGACATGAATTTTGAGTAATTCAGAAACTCCTTATCTCAGCCCACTTTACAAAGGAATTTCCCACCAATTTAGGCACGTAACATTAATTTTCGAGAGTTTACATTGCCCAGAAACTCTCATTTCAGACACAAAACCTGGTTACTTATTAAAATGCCAAAATAGAAGCCGAGCTCTTCTGAACATCTGGCCAGACTGTGGGTATGTGACTCAGGATGACTGCATGAGAAAATACAGGGTAGGTAAGAGAGTAACAAAAGATTAGGAAGAAAAATTCAGACACTCATCCAACATTAGCCATGAAGTCCATTTTCAAACACTCACTGCTTTACTATAAGTTCATTTAAAATTGGAAAATGTCCAAAACAGTTATGGCAAAGATGAAGATAAAGCAGAATTTTTACACAGAGCAGAGAAGGTATCCGAAGCATCTGTCTTCTCGAGAACAAGAGATGACAACACACCAATTAAAAAAAAAAACTTTGGAAAAAGATCCTTGGATTTCAAAGAAGTTTATAAAAAGAGATTCATAAACAATATGAAAAATCCCTTAAACAATTCCACACCATTCACTAGATTAGAACACTTCTATGACCTCAGGAAAGGAAAGGTTCTCATTTTTGTGAGACCCACTGGACACTGAATGGACCTGTGAACATACATTTATGTAAAGGAAATATTTACCCAGAGGGACTGGTCTGGAAGGTACAAATATAAATGGACTTGTCTGGGCTCAAGTACTGTATGACAAAGCTGATTTCAGACCTCATTACCCATTTTAGCCAACAGCATCGTAGCCTGAACCAGTTTTCATTTTATTATATACTGCCTTGAGAGAGTTTAAATTTAGGACAAGAACCTTTTTTAGCTAGTTTTGATCAGCAGTCTCCCCTCAGTCACTGCTTCCACGAGCCCCTGGGAAACAACCAAAAATATTCAGCTGATTGCTCTTTTGTGGGATATGCTTATGTATCATAAATGTGAAAGGGATACCGCTTCAATGATATAATGCATATTTTAATCACAGGGTAAGGAATTATTACGCTGTAGCTCTGAGATTTTAACCTTCAAAATTCTATGAGAGTCTCTCAGGGGTAGGTCAAGAAGTATAAGGCACCCTTAACATGTTACCTTCCAAAAACAAGTATGAACATATCTTAAATTTAATAGGAATAACCAAAAGAGAAAATAGAGAATATCAAAAGAGAAGAGGAGGGTCTCCCAAATAAGGACTCCTGTGAGCTAACAAGAATGACATTTCCATGTTTTTCATCAAAATAAAATGAAAGAAGAGGAAGGGGGGGGGGGTAAGAAATCGTTCCACATAATGCAACAGCTCCTCACTTAATGTAAACTGGCGCCAGCTCATTGAAGTCAACGCAGCTACAGTGATACGGACCAGCTGAGGATGGGGCTCTGAATCTGTAGGCATTTTGGCACAATGCCAACCTCTGTCTGCATACAGACTAGTATTGTGTATGTAAACACTGTCTGAGTGTCTAAAAATCATAATTTTTGAAAAAAAAAAATGCTTTATGGCGCTGATGAATTTGTCGTGTAAAACAAATCTCGGGCTTCCTGCGCTCGGTGCCTCCGTCCGAGCAGCGGGTCCTGGCAGTCCTGGGCATGCCCTGGTTTTGCTCACCAAATTCTACCAACTCAAAGGATGGCTCACTCAAAGCACAAATCAGAACAGAGTCCAAAAGAACAACTGCTTCCTTTGTCCCAAATAAGGATATTTTTAAATTTCGTACTAACGCTGTTGAGTGAAGTGTTGAGTGAATGGGGTGTTAGGAACTAAAGGGAGGTGGTTAAGCTGCTCCCCACTAAGAACCACTAGGACTTTCAGATCTCCCCCTCCACTTCTAATCATTATTTCCTGTACTCACACTAATGTTTTACTGTTTTCCTAGATCAACCTTCACTGTAGTGGTTAAGAGAAGGCTTTGTGCACATCTTGCCAGCTTCGTGCACCTGTTTTGGGAAGGTCCAGACCTACTTAATCCCTTTAAACCTCCACTGACACCCTGGGTTTCCATATGTTTTCCTCTGGTGTGTTATATTATATATCTTGCCTACCAACCTGCAGTTCAGGATGTAGTTTTGCTCCTCACCAATGTAATGCTAACTCTTCAATATGTTCAAACAGAAGCACCTTTTGGGTACTCCAGTGGTATCAGTCTTGGGAGCTGATTACCTCTGGAGCATCCACTTCTCCCAAAGGGATCACCAAAATAAAGAAATAAAAAGCCTTTGGAATTGTGTATTTTACCTATAAACACTCTTTACATGAGCCATACTAAGGAAAAAGAAAACAGATTTTTTCAGTTGCCAATTATTCAATTAATTTGTATGAATACAAAAAACCCAGAAGAAAAAGCACATGTACTTCACAATCATCTTGGTAGAGTTTTTCATCTTTTATGCTTCAGGTGATAAGCTGGTCAATCTAAAGAACTGTTCTACATGAACACATAATATGGCATGTGTTGAACTCTGAAATTAAATCCTTCCTGCTGAAGTTCATGATAGGTGCTCACTTGAGACAGGTAGAAATGTCTGGAAACAAAGGTGTTTGGCAGCAATTAGATCAGAGACAGAATCCCACTTGGGCTTGGCTTTAAATTCATTTTATCAATATCCTATAAAATCATCTGATATTTCCATAAGGATATACCAACACAGGAGAAACAAATCTGAACAAGATCAATAAATCTAATTCCATACTCCCTGTCCAGGAATTCTACTACTCATTTAAACTAAGTCATTAGGATTTATGCCCAAAACTGAGCTTTATTTTTGATGTGTGTTAGTTGCTCTAAGATTTGCCTTTTAAGTCACAACACTTGGAGGGAAGAACAACTTTTTAATCCTTATCTGTGTGCCAGATTTAATAAACACATCTGTAGCAGACTGCTAACACAACCACATAAAATATTTGGGTAGAATCTATGCCCACTTAAATACACTTTGTCATTTACCCAATAAAATGTAATTACAAGAACAACAAATTCACCTGATTTATGGAAGATTTACATCTCATTTTAGGACCAAAACCAAATATAATTAATAACTATAAAAACAAGGGGTAGGAAACCACCACTCTTTTGTCATACTTTCATTTGTTGACAGTGGTTTCAGTTAATAGAAACATGTGGCCTGTGAAGAGGAGGGGAGACTGTTTTGGGGTCTGATTTTTTGTTTGTTTGCTTTGGGGTTTTCTGAGATCACAGATAGCGATGGGAGAATAAGTTAACAATAACCAACAAGAGATTTCACCAAGAACTCAAACCCACCAAAACTGAAACCTGTTTTGATTGGCAATGAGGAAAAGGAAGTGGGTGTCCAGATCCAGATCTAAATTAGGTTTAGTCAGCGGTTTGGGGTTTAGTTTCATGACCAAATCAGGGCTGGGGTTCTCATGGTGATGAAACCTTCTAAACTTGGATCATGTGACATGAAATCTTGTAACCTGTTGTCTTGAGACTTTGGTCCCCAAGACTGGAAATCTCTTTATAGTTACTGCTGATTGACTGAAACCACTGTTTTCTATGTTTCTTTTGGGATGGATTCTCGAAATTTCTTTTTGGATGGATTCTTGAAATTTCTTTTCCTCACTGTTCCACTGTTGTTTATGATCAGAGAATCATAAAATCATCAAGCTTGGAAGAAACCTTTAAAATCATCAAGTCCAACCATCATCTCAGCACTACCACTGTGATATGAAGAGAACTCCATATTAAAAATCTGACATTTGAAAGTGATATTAAAAATGTTTCCATTGAATTTTAACCATTTTGGCTCACATGCAAAAGAAATACTTTTGGCTTGTACTAACACACAGCAGAGTCCAAGATCCCAAGGAACACAAGGAAGGCAAGTAGCAGAGTACTGACCCTAAACTTCAGGAAAGCAGATGGTGTCTGACATAGGGAACTGGTGGGTGGCATCCTGTGGGCAATGGCTGTGAGAAACTAAGGCTGTCTTCAGGATCAGGTTCTTCTCAGCACAAGGGAACTCCACCTCTGTGCTCAGGGAAGCAAGTTTGCACATCAGGAGACCAGCTTGGCTAAACTGGGAAATCCTGACACAGTTCCAGTGCAAAAAGCAACACAGAGATGGTAGAGGCAAGGATAGGCTACAAAGGCTGAACACAGAAACATTGTTCAGGCATATAAAGATGGTTTTGGCAAAGCTAAAGCCCAGTTAGTGTCAGAACTGGCAAGGGGTGTTAAGAACTTCAGTAGCAAAAGGAAAAAAAAGGAAGTGTGTCCACTGCCAGATGAGGTGGGTGAATTTTACTGCAGCAGACACAGGTGAGGCTCAGGTGCTCAATGCTTTCCATGCCTCAGGTTTCACCCACAAGGTCTATCCAATCTTTTCACCCACAGATAGGGTTCAAGGACAGGAGAAGCTCTCAGGAGTCAAAAAGAAGTCAGGGATTTTTTAAGAAATCCTGGCCTTTTTAAGTCCATGCTGTCAGAAGGGATAGAGGCAAGAGTGCAGAGACCACCGGTATTCATAGGCCACAATACCAGTGCAGTCCCACAATGTGAATTATTTCTATAAATGGAAGCAGTTATGCTGGCAATTGTTGTCTTTGGGTCAAGCTAAGATGTGAAAAGATGTGTTTAAAGCAAAATTCGTCCCTTTACCAAAAATAAACTCTGCCCCTGCAATAGATCCAGCTCTTTTTTCTCCCCTGTATATGTATATATACATACATAAATACATTTATGTATACATGTATTTATATATATATACACAAACTCCCTCTCCATATAAGGCCTTGGTAAATACAAACTGGGTTTGACTCGGAAGGGAAAGAGACAGTTTAATTTTAATAGGCCAAGCACATTTTATCAGACAGAATGAAAGACCAAAAAAAAAAAATCCCAAACTAAGACCATGTAAGGTATGTATCAACCAATTCTGAAAAAGGTTCCCACTGGAATTATTCCAGACTAAAACAATGAGTCATCCCCTAAGGAATCCTGTCCTCACATGAAATACATAAATCATTGTCCATTTTGGAAGGATTATGCCAATAGCACATATCATTAAAATGTTATTCCTTTTAATAGTGCTAAGACAAAATCCAGTATTTTGTTCCATAGATCCTGATTTGCAGTGTTACCAGGATTCTCACCACAGTCCCCCAGGGATGGTGTCACAAGGACATTGAGTTCTTGCACAGTCAATGTATGTTCCCATATGCCTCGGGGAATCTGGGCAAATGCAAACAGGATCCCAGCTTTCAGAGCTTTTCTCCCTCTTCTCCTTTTTTATTTTTTAATTCCACGAGGCAGAAAAGCTCTGTGAGGTGGTTGTGGCAGAACTGAAAAGAACAGAACATACTAATGCCATGCCCAAAAATCTCAATGCTTGACTTACAACACGAGCAGCTTCATTACTTCTCAGATTAGAACACTGTGTCTGTTTTAATAGTCCTGGTATAGAAATTACTGAATTTGCTGGGGAACACAAAAAGATGATGTGCTACCTAAGGGAAAACTAAGTCTGTAATGCCTTTAAAGATTAATGGCATAAAAGTTGGGGTAAATAGAACAAGCTCATTATGTGACATTCAAAAAGAACAAAATTCACTTTATATAAAATGCTTCCTATTAGAAATTTACAACAACAAACACAATTTTCAGTGCATGATTTTGAAGAAAGACCTCCCATGTGACACTCAAATGT
The DNA here is from genome assembly GCF_025592945.1 of Manacus candei. Taxonomy (NCBI): domain Eukaryota; kingdom Metazoa; phylum Chordata; class Aves; order Passeriformes; family Pipridae; genus Manacus; species Manacus candei. The sequence continues at coordinate 5,707,167 of NW_026138083.1, read as the reverse complement.
CGTACTGTTAAATCAGTTGTTGCTCTTACATATCTTTTGTTTCTCACAAGCCCCTAAGTGCTTCGCTCCAAGTCTCACTGAATGACGCATTGTACAAATAAATGCACCCATTAAAGCTGCCTCGTAACTCCAGCTGGAATGACTGGTCCCTAAATTCCATGGCAAGAGAAAATAAAAAAGGGATTCTCCATTTTCAAAAGGAAACTCACTAATCTACATAGTTAATGAAGACATCTTTAGCATTTCTTTTCTCTTTGAGGCTTTTTTTCCTCTGAGAGCATTTCCTTCACGGTCTCTGCCAAGAGCTCACAAAGCAGCTCCACAAAAGCAGCACCATTTTATTTTGCACCCTGTGGAGACGGTGACCATTAGTCACAGTCAGAATCATGTTCACACCACTTCTCAGGCATCTAGGATGTGAAAGAAGAAAATTGGTGAGCACCAACAACACTGCTTAGTCACTGTTACTTCATTCTGGCCCACTCTTGACCAGTTACCTCACTGTTTGGAAATGTATGGTTTAGATGCTGAGGTCAGCATTTCAAAGGTGTTCTACCACATTTCCTACAAAGCTGAAGCAGCACAATCTCTGCCTTTGGTCAAGTCTTTAACATTAAAACACAAAGTAAAAGGTCTCAATGCAACAGTGGAATTTGTTCTTTGTTACGAACAAATGCGAACGAACAATTGAAACAATCATGGAAAAGGTTCTATGGGATTTATTTTTTATTTTAAGTTACCCAGGCAAACATAGGCATACTATGCTGGAATAGATAAATAACTTCTTTTCTCCAAGCCTATCAATTTTGTTTTATCATCCCAAACCAAGCTATAATTTCATGGTACCTTCAGGAATATAAAATGGAACAGTGGACTGATCAGTGGGACTCAAAGAACGAAAAAGTTTACTAGTGAGCTTAGCAGTCAAAGCAACCACTTCTCAAATATAGTTACATCTTTACAACCGACTATTTTTTTTCTGGTTTGTTTTAACTTATTCATACTGCTACTACTGCTTCCCTTAGGAGAACATTCCATAGGCTAACAGCTTTCACCACCAGGACCTTTTTCCTGACATACAGTCTAAATATGCCTTTTTTGCTCAGTTTTACCCCATTAGTTCTCGTTAAACCTCCCCTGTATCAGGTGAAATACTTTCAGTTTGCATTCAGTTATTCCTTGTGGGCAGCTCGCCTGTGCATCACTTCACACTCACATTAGAGCTGACAATGACCTGAACACGGCAAAGCTCAGCAGCACAGGAAAAGATTAGGAATTCTCCAGCCCTCAGCAAGGAATCACATTTTAGACTCCTGTTACAGACCTGAGTGCAAGCTTTACTGGTAGCATAGCATTTTGTAAAGCAAGTAATCTGAATCACCAGTGCTGAGGAAGACAAATATTTGTCTTCCTGCATAATGTTCGTATGAAATCCTCAATCAAGTATTTACTTTTTCAAAACCATTACGATGTTTACTATACCTAGACTCATAATATGCAAGATAAAGACAGAACATAACTGATTTTAAAGTTAACCATGAGCCATCCTCACATATCCACAGCTTTGGGGTCAGCCATCATAAAATTAGTAATTTTTAAAATATTTCAGCATTTTTCTTTGGCACTGCTTTATAACTAAGTTTGAAAGATAAAGACCTGAGCTATCGTTCTGCTCTTTATTCCTGTTGATAGGAAATGCAATAAGAGTAAAACTATGAGTTTAAAACATAATTTGATATACACTGTAGAAAATAAAACTGGGATATATTTTGGTGCTGGACCAAAAAAATATCAAAGACTGGATGAGCAGTTTGACTGAGTCATTAGAACGGTTCCCTTGGGCAAGTCACCAAGGACATGATCCACAACCACTGAAATCAATTAAAAGATTCCCACCCATGTCTATAGGCTGTGGATGAGGCCTTCAAAAAAAATCTCTGTGTCTCTTGGTTTTCATCCATAAAATGGAGATAACGTTTTACTACCCAACCGTTGCAAGGACAACCACATCAATCTGTGCTTAGTTAACAAAGTGATGGGAACCACATCTGTATCTACATATACAAATTCCTCAAAACATGGAAGTGGAAAGATCCACATAGTTGCAGGCAAGAAGGAATTTATCATTATACACTTCTATTGAGAGGCAACACTGGACACAGTTTGTCATAAGGTTGGGAATACGTGACTCACGTGGATACCAAGGGCTCTTATTTATGTTCCACTTTGCATCAAATCATAGTTTGCAGAAACAATATTCAACTTTCCTTCTCTTCTTTTTGAAATTATTTTATTTTTGAGCCCTCCCTTCCTCCTCCCATTCCCCCAGCAAGAAGCTGGCAAGGGATGTGGAGCATCTGGGTTAGAAATGACAGCTGGTGGGTGAGACAGCGTCAAGCTCTTTACTGGCTTTCCCTTTGGTCTTCTGGGAATGAACCAAAATGAGATTTCTTCACAATAATCACCCCATCTTTTGCCCTTGAATAAACCTCAGAAGGGATCATGAGCCAAGTCCTCTTTGGGCAAATCAGAAGGGGTTTTCATAGCCCATATACTAGACTTGCTTGGAAAACAGGATCTCTGCTCTGTGGGAAATTCCAGTGTTCCAAAACATGTGTTGTGCTCTTACTTGGAACAAATAAAAACTTTTTTGCAGTACGAAGGTTTTCCTCAAAAAAATTCTCTTAGAAACATTAAAAACTAAATATAATGTTACTTAGAATTAGAGTACGATATAGACATAGAACACTCAATGAGATATGAGTATTAAATTTTATCAAGACCATGTAGTATATAAACATTACAATGTAGAAGTCAAACAAAATTAAAAAAAAATAAAAGAAACAAAATTCTGTGTCAAAATAACTAAAAATGTGCCACTCAAACAAGCCCAGGTAGCACACTGTGTGACTGCAAGTGCTGTTTGCAGTAACCAAGACACATTGGTACCTCTGTGTGGTACTTCTTTGGAGAGGGCAGAAAACACCATTGGTGTCATCAAGCCATTTTATTCTTACATGACATTTAATACACACTTGGGCATGTATTCATCTAGGAATCATTACAGGAAACCCCTGCAGCTATAATGATCTCCAATGTTTAAATAATGGCCCTCCAACTTTAAACTGCTTCATGTGTAGCACCAAACACTGGATAGAGCAGGTTTTATTTCCCTTTCAGTAAAAACTATCTTATCAGGTTATTGATACTGCAGCTAAAAGGCAGCAAATATATTTTGACTTTTTTGTTTGAATGGGAAACACATCCCACGCCTGTAGTCAAGCCCCACACCTTAGTCCTTTGTTGGGAAAAGGACACAGACAATGAGCTCTCTATGAGAGAGGCCTGTGTAATGCTAACATGGTCAAACCTTCTTGTGCAAGCACAGGAATATCAAAGGCAGGCAAGGAGGAGCTGGAACTTTGGAGACAGACTCCTTTTCACAGACATTTGACTAATCTGATGATGTATCCCCAGCACTATGTGCACTGGAGCAATGAACTTGCCTCTACAAGCAGTAACCTTTTGCCTGTCAACAGGGTTTACCCGAAGGGAAGCAGCACAGTGGATTTGTACAGCAGGGCTTCCCACCAGCCTCAGTCATGTTATGAATACTCTGTAACGCAAGAGACTGATGCTGGTGAGGGTGCATGAGACCGATTTCATCTGCATCTGATCAACTGAAACGGGATTGCAGGGGGAAAAGAAAGGAGAAAACTAGACTAAGATGCCCTAAACACACGACAGGAGCACTGCTGGCATGTTCCTGATGTATCAGTAGACAAGACAAACAGAGGAAAGTAAATGGAAGCTGCAGCAAAGAGATAATTGGGGCATTCACCAAAAGGAATCTCTGTGGATGGCAGTAAACACGAAAGCGTGAAGTGCTGTTTTGGGCATGTGGACTCATGTTTGCAGGTTGGGATGTAAACAGACAACTCTGCAGGCCAGATCCCAGTCTCCTAAGCAGTTATACATTGAACTCAGTCAAACTTGGATCAAATCCTCAGTGAACACAAACACTTCTCCTTCTGGTTGCACAAACCCACTCCACTGGTTTTGCTCTTGTTCCCTGTGAGGATCGAAGGGCTGCATTCACGGGTGCCCATGATGGATGAGCTGCCACATGGTTGTTTTTCTCTGTGTCCCTCCCTCCACGGCTGACCCCATCACTGAATGCTACAAACCTGATCAGGGCCTTTTTCCCTGTTCTATCCTACAACCCTGTTCATTATTTATGCCGACACACAAGTGGCCCTGATTTCTCAGGATGTTGTCCATCATTCCATTACACAATTACTTTTTAGATTTCTCCATATCTCAAACTGCTTCTCCAAAAGGAATTGCTTAGGAGCCAGGGATTATTTACTGGCAACCATGAGTATGTCAAACCCTCCAGATGTTTATTATTACTACTACTTTCCAGGGTTGTCAGCCAATAGCTCTGTTCATGGCTCGCCCTTCACCAGGACATCAGATAACTGCAGCTTATAGTCCTGAATTTAGCACTGGTCACCCTTTGATCCACAATTCATCTTGCTTTCTGCTAGGCTGTAAAATGTTTCAGCATTAGTCTGTGAAACTTGTCTCACCACATTGTTGGTATTGAAATATTTTATTTATCAGCCATTACAGACTGTTAAACTAGACTGATTCTGAATTTGGCCTTGTAACTGGCTGACAATACTGTAGCAATGTGTATTATTGGCAGATAATACAAGGAATATTTTAAATGGCACAAACTTTATCTGTCATTCAATGCCCAAGATACTGGAAAAGGTGAACTTTCCAACAGGACAGTGGTAGACAGTGTTTTTGTACAATTTCAATCTGCTTCTTCCAGCACATTTTCTCTCCCTCCTCAGTGAATAGTTTTCTGCTCTTCTTGGACCTCAACATTTTAACTGGAAATAGCTCCAGAAACATACCCTCCAAATAACTAGAATAAATCAGCTGAGGCCCCCTGGGCTTCCAGATAAAATGCCACGCACACAAGTCCTATTAAAATCAAACTTCTCCTGAAGTCCAAAGAACAGAATTGAGTCTGTTCTTCTTCCAAGAAACATCTCAAAGAAAAAAAAGAGCAGAAGAAGGGAGCAAGGAATTGAGAAAACCAATTCCTCCAGCAGCAGCAGCAGCAGCAGCCGCCTGCTGCAAAGGATGTGTGCCAGGTACTGGGTGGAGGTAAAGCAGGAGATGAATGGACAGTCTCCTGGGGATTTCTCCCAGCTGCCTGCGACTCAGAACTGATCTAACCTGTGCCATGGGTGGGGCAGGGCATCAGGAAACCATAATCACCTCCCAGCTGTTCCTTCCTTCCTCCACCCATGCTCAGTGCTGCGGAAGCCAAGCACGGAGGAGGGCTTTGGCAGGATAACAGTACTGTGCCAATGGCAGAACATGTGTTTAGCTCATATAATTCCTCTGTGGATGCAAGGATCAACATGCCTGTGCTCTGCTCCTGACTCCCCATAAAGGAGAACTAGAACACCGGCTTATATAAAACAAGCTGGGAGAGGTAAGAGGCAAACAAGTGGTTCAGTTGCAAATGTTTTTATGGATGGAAGTCACTTCTGTTTTGTTTTTGCTGTGGGAAAATTCCTGCTGCAATAATAACTTTCATTTTTATGGATCCCTCATGCTTAACAAATTGGGAGACTATTTATTTAAGCGTCGCTTCACCCACCACGGAAATGGGTCGGTCTCCTGGGTGAAACACGGGGTCTGTTTTGGAGCACTGCTCCAAACCTTCTGATCGGTTTGGAACAGCAAGTGGCTGCATTTCCAAAGGTGTCCGGAGCACACCAAAGCACCAACTCAGGCTCCTACAAGCATCCAAAGTCAGGCAGACTTCCTGTTGATTTCCATTAGAGTTCAGAGAGGATTAAAATTTCATGCTGAGGTCCAAGCAGCTAACTGCCTTGGAAGTTTAGCCTGAGAAAAAATTCACTTGAGACAGGCAGCAATCATCACTATGCTAGGACCTGACTTGGCACACCACTATCAACAACCATCATCTTGAAAACGGTGCCAGAAAATCTATTTTTCCCCCCAAGAGAATTAATTCTTTCAACTCACCAAATGGATACAATTTATTCTACTGAAGTAGTCCCAAAGTCACATTAAATCATGAAAAAGGATTAAAAGAACACAGAATTACTCTATTAGTATTCTTGCATGATGTTTGTGTCCTCTGAAACTTCCACATCTGATGCATCACTGCTAAGCTTTCAGACCTTTTAAACCATACCCAAGATGGTATGGCTGTAAAATTAATGGGTACAACCATCAATTTGCAAAACATGTTCATCTTTGCAATGTTCTGACAAAGTTTGCACTCAAATTAAATATCAGAGGTTAATTCTGAGTTTAAACTGCCCGTGTTAGAGACCACAACTCATGGGTGACTGAAGTTCAAATCTGTATTCAAACCAACAAAAGCAGATTATTGGCAAAATACTTTATCTATGGGCCACCAATCACTAAAATTTCTCCATCTTCTTGCCCAAAACAGTAAAAATCTATAACTTCCTGGCTTGATTGAAAACTATTTTACCCATAAATCTCTGAAAATGTTTGCTGGTTGGGGGTATAAGATTAGAAAACTATTAGAGACGTAAGGAGTTTTAAATCTATGCATCATGGACCTCACTGAAATGAGTTCTATCAAGCTGTGCTAGTGCTCCTGACCTTAAAGATCTCAAAAACCCAAGCCTCAAGATCCCTCAGAAGATATTTAACTTCTATTTATTCCCCTTCTATATTTTACCTCTTTAGATGTAAAGTTTTCCCTAAAATGGAGATTCCTTGGTTGAAATAGCACATGCCAGGTTAAGAAAATCAGGACATAGGAGCTGCTACAGCATTCTCAATAAAAGTAGAGATGATATTTTTTTTACTCCTACTTTTTTTTTTCCTTTTTACAAGAACTAATAAAACTGCTAGTTACAAAAGAAACTGGAATACATTTTTCCTAATGTGCATCTTGCCGGGAAGAATCACAAAGCAGAGAGCAGAGCAGCACAACATTCCCCACAGACTCCCTCACAGGCTGGCCGAAGCGTTTCTCATTGCCAAAGTGATGTCAAGCATGGGTAAGAAACCCAAAAGGCTCTAATCTATCCAAGTTTGAACACTTACACTGAAACAGCACTGAAATATTCACTATAAGACACTTTTCCCAATGAAAAGCAGAGATGAACGCTTCAGTTTCCAAGAGAGAAAGAGGGAACAAATCACACCCTTCAAGTCTGTAATGGAAAGAGAATTGCAGAGCGTGGCTTTCCCTTCTCCTACACCAGTGACTAACAAAGGACCCAGGACACCTCTCCCCTGCTGAGATGGGAGGGAGACACCCCAGGACAAGTCTCATGTTCATTAATTGGAAAAGGGGAAGGTTTCAGCCAAACCAAAATGAAACTAAGTAAAGTTTTCCAACGGCCAAAATCAAGTTCATGTGTTCCATTAGTAAAGAAGAAAACTGGTGTTGGAGAATAACAGACTGGGTTTTCCAAAGCTTTCTCCACAGGGAAGGGACCCGGGTCACAGGGAAGGCTGAAGAAAGCTGAATTTCTGGCAAAAGAGTAGCTGAGCAGGAGGAAAAAGTACTAAAAGCCTGAGGTGGACAGTTCTGTTGGGTTTTTCAGGCTGCGTTAATGCTAAATTTCTATGATTCTAAGTTACCTGTCTAGGACAGCCCTGATTACACAGCCTTCAAGGGGACAGGGAGTCTTCTGTAAATGTGGTGCTTGGAGTCCATCTGCAGTTGGGGTTCACAGAAAAAACCAGTCAATCGGCTTTTAAAGCTCTTAAGATGCAGACACACACAAATCATTCTAAAAATGACAACACAGAGTTTAAAAATGTAAAATTCAGAAATATTTATCTTAATAATATAAATTCAGACCTGTCTCTCACAAAAAGAATATACAAGATGAGAGTAACCAGCACCAGCACATAAATGTCTTTATCAAGGAAACCTTAAAATAAATTGAATTCATGCTGTGCTAATGATACCCATCCAGTAATAATGTTTCCATAATAAATGGAAGGAGGATTTGCTCAAAAAAACCCCAGACATGGGCAAAGCCTGTTCCATGTGTGACCAGGTATAGCACTTTCCTGGCTGCTTGCAAGAGAAAAGCCTATTCTGTGTGTGCAACTCTGCCACTTGGGAGTAATGTGATCATTTTTACTGAACAGCAATAAAACTTGATGGCTCCTCACACCCGTTTGTATCCTGCAGCCATCACTTCCTGACAGTCCCTCAAATTCTCCCGTTCAGTGTAAAAAACAGTTCCTTGCACCCCAGAGTTAACAAACACAGGCTAAGCCTCACTACTAGCATTGCATTTCATCCGTAACCCTCTGACACTCTCAAATGTAATTAAAGAAACATCTTAGCTGATACTTTATCTGTTTACTTAGGAGTAAGGTGGGCACACGAAATCATCAACACCTCGTATTTTGCTGAGCAAAATCCATAGCTTAGTTTTGGGATTATTAAGCAGCATGATGTCTATCACCGTGCCCAACACCACGGACTGAGCCAGGAACCTTAAACCATGAATCACTGCAGCCTAAGCTAAATCCAAGTTCTGTACTTCTAATTTTTATTACCCATTGTCTGCTGCACTGGCCTCTCCAAGAATCAGATGTATCCTTTCCTCAGTGAATTCAGCCTTGGGTTTTCAAGCTGCCTAAGGTAACACTTCTCTTCTGGGTAGCATTTGTAAGGTCTCAGGGCATTTCGTGAAAAAATGTTATGTTCAGCACCTCCACACAAACAAAACGAGTCATACAGATGAACTGACTTCTGAGAACAAGAACAGGCCAAATGGTTAATCAAATTCAGGTATTCTGAAAAGGATATGGAGAGCTCAGAGATGTATGATTGACAGCTGCCTTCTAAAATACTGTAACTGATCCACATCTTTGGGTTTAGAATGAAGTAGCTTAAATTGATTTCCCAAAAATACGCCACCATTGATTGACCTAAGTAAAATAAACCTGTGGTTTCAATAAGAAAAACACATATTTCAAGAGCATGATCCGTTTCTTTGCTTGTTGCTCTCAAGGAAAAGTCAAAGCACTAAATGCAGAACCAAATGTGACTGTCATTATTGTCACAATAACAAGTATTCCTCACAACAGTGTTCTAGATCAGCTGGGAAGCACAAATTTAAGGTATCTGGGGACACACATTGCCCTGTGTGTGTGTGTGCTGCACCCGGTCTTGGGTCACTGAGCTCCAGCTCTATGCATTTGGCTTCATGGTAACTCTGACAGTGGCCAATTTTTATATATTCTTTTCTTTTGCTGTGCTATGCACACCCTCTTATGAGATGCATGCATTCTGGCTACAAATACTGGATGCAAAGGAACTTGTTCATAAGAAATAAGAGCAAAGCTCAGCATGCACAAATTCGATTTAAACAAGTTCCAGTGGTATCTATACTTTGGACTTGGGGTCTATTTTAAAATTGGGGTTTTTTTCATTAAAATTCTTATTTGATGCAGAGAAATGGAGGTGGGACCGATAGCAGTCACATCAATATATTTTCTTTCCAGCTTTGGCCATCATGGGAAGTTTTTTCCCTTGAAGCTAATTTATATTGCCAAGCTGTCCCAGCAAGAAGTCCAACAAACAATGGCACCAAGATCCAATTTCTCCCTGTAGCACATCCCAGTTCTAACTTTATGAAGCCATTAATTTTTCTGAATGGCACATTTTCATAGCCAAAGACCGAAAGAAAAGCATCAGGTGTGAATGCACCCTGGTGAGAAGAGTTGGCAAGACTGAACAAGACATTTTGGATTATCTGGTTTTGGATATCTCTGTTGCCCAACCCATGTTACCACTCAGAATCCTCAGTGTGATCACACTGCTAACACAGCTATGCAGCCAAGGCCAAAGCCCCTCCAGGTCAACAGGTGTGTAAGTGCTATGAGAGCATTTCAGGGTTTATTTAGTTACAGCTTTTCCACTTATGTATTTTCTATTGAAACAAGAACTGCTTAAGTTTAAAAAAAAAAAAGTGTACCTCTTGTTCTGCCAAACATTTGGCAGAAACTTGAATTTTGTGCGCTGTGAGAGCAGCAGGTAAGTTGATTCAGTTGTGAGCTTTTCCCTGTTTCACTTGTTCATGGTGTGCTTAGTAAAAAAAAATGTAATGTTAGTGCCTGTTGGAAGGCAAAGGATCTGTGCAGTATTACAGCCCTGTAACACACATCTGAAGGGCTGGAGTTGCGGTATAAAGGAGAGGCACACACAGGCTTCACTGGCAAAGCATGCATCTCAAATAAAGTTCAGCACTCAAAGACAGACAGTCTCCTTTCTCATTCTGAGTAATGTCTGCCTTTTATTCAGTAGAACGGCCCACAATGGAAGTAACAAAGACATGCCAGATGAAAAACATCACGCTGCAAGATCCCCGTACACTGGAGAAAGTCCTGTAATTTCTTACTGAGATGTTTCCCTCAAAGTATGCAGGGAATAGAGAAGGGATGCCTCATGTTAAAAAGGGGGAAGGGGAAAAAAAAAAAAAGAAAACTATTTATGTCCAGATTGTTCCCTTTTAAAATTTTAGCCTGGTCCAAATCTGATTTTCATGGTTTTTGCTACAGAGCTTTTATGGGGTTTCCCCAGCTTGGGTCCTGTAAAGATCAGTTCATACTCATTCAAAAAAAGTGCTTGGCACAGATTCTGCTAAAGTAGGAGCAAAGGCCTTGCTGGCAGGTTACAGCCAGGAGAAAAGCTTGCCCTCAGGAAGGGCTTGGAAGATGGGCTGCAGTGATGGTGGCACATGAACTCCAGTTGGAAGTGCCACAGATACTGTGGCAGTAGAGGTAGGACACAGCCTGCAAGTATGCAAACATTGATTAGAAAGGATGCTGAAGTGACCAGATTTTTAATGGCACATTATTCACCATTATATATCCCTATTAGAGAACTGATGCAGTTACTTGAATCACCTTGATTTCCTTTGGGTTTACATTAGCTTGTTTTACAGGCATCCTTTTATTTGTGCTTATGTGCCTCACAAATAATGGGTCATCATACACTTCTTGCTCAGATCAATACTCATTTTTCTTTTCAGCCTAGTTACTATTAATTTTTTTATTTCATTTTATAGCAGTGGATCATTATTTAGAAAGTGTTAGTAAAATAGAAGACTTTAGCCTATTAAAATCATACAGTAAAAGTCAGAAGACATAGGTTGCAAATAATTCATTCATTAGAAATAAATCCAAATGAACTATTTGTCAAACACTTCTGCATTAAATTCACATTCATATTAATTCTGTTGATGAATGATCTAAAGAGTGGGAAAAGTTTCACCAAAACTATTAGCTAACAGATCGACTATTTAACTTTACCTGGTCGCAAACGACAGAATAAGATGAAAGCAAGACAAAACTAACACACAGTGTGATGCTAGAGAGTAACAACCTGCCTAGAGGTTCTCCAGTCACTTCTTGACCACAAAGTTTGATGCATTTCTGAAGCTGACATTTTAGCCCAACCTGAAGTTACAGCCCCATCCTAAATTACCAGAAATGTGATCTCTGCATCATGCTCAGAACTGAGATCAGAATAGTCCCAAATCTCCCCTGTGCCATTCAAACCCACGAATCTTTGGATAACGTCATCTTTGAACAACAGATCCAGCTGGTTGCTCTACACTGGTGGCTTTCGTCAGTCCCACATTCTATGCAGACACACTCCTGCCAAACAAAACCAAAAAAAAAATACCTGTGGTACTCTGCTCTTTCAGGCCTTCATCGAGTTTGTAGCATCACACATTCTCACATTCAAGCATCCCTTCCAGCATTTAGGAAACTCGATTTACAGATGGTTCTGGGGGGATAACTGGTGAGAAGAGGTGGGGGTTGCCTAACCCTCTCTCCTGCAAGTGAAGCTGACAGCACCAAGTATTACCTCAAATATGATAGCTGAGAGGATGAACAGCAGTTAGGAAAGTTATTTTTGGAAAGCACGGCTTCTTTGCTCCTAGGTAACTACAGGTACACAAACTGGTAACACAAATTCAGAAAGCAAGTCTCCAGGGGAATTAAGGTTCACTCACAATTCTGCTGAGACCCCGTTTTAGCCAAGGATATATAGTTATGAATTCTTATTTTTCACTGTTTCTGTTACAGCAGAACTCAAAGGTACATCCAAGACAAGGGCTCTGCTGCAAGAGACACCGGGTTAGCACATGCTATGGAATGGTCCAATAAATAAAAGCTTACAGCATAAATAGAGAAGATTGATCAAAAGAAAGAAAATTGGGAAGTGTTCTGCAGTTCACAGAGCATGTAAAGTCAGAAGATTAAGTGTCATTCAAGGGGAGTGCACCGCATCTGAAAAGACAAGTTATGTTATCTGAGTGTTCGTCAATGAAATCACCTCCAGAAGAACCAACGTCCAAGTATTATCTTCTAACAGGAAGCTCATTGGTCTCCCTGATAATGGAAGACCATTGGACCAGGCAAAATCTTGGGTAGAGAGAAATTATTACCTAAAAACTACCTACTAAACGTGTATAATACCTAAAACTAAACAAGAATAGGTGCCCTCAGCACAGATTGACTGCCTTGGGATTTGTGAAAGAACTCAAAACTGTACCTCTTCTTTCTAACTTCTGAAAATATGGATAATGTAATCTCTGCCCCAATGAGTTTTCAGCTGAGAGATGGTTACGTTACACAGTGAGCTATAGTTGTTGTTACAGAGCAATCATGGAATTTAAAAGTAGAAGCTATTTGTGTAGTGATTCTATTATTAAGTCCTTGCACACTGGCAGAATTTAAGCTAATAATTCTTTGTAGCTGTAGTACAGTACTTTTTGAACAGCAGGTCCTGTAGTGTGAGCACAGATTTGTTGTGAAATGTATTGATATTTTCAAACTGATTACTGACCCTCATCCAACTCTGAAGCAAACTAAAATAGAGCTTCGGTTACATTTTCCCTAATTTGGTGCTTTCATGTATAATTAGATAGCATGCCATGGCTTCTGCTTTGTGTATTTTGGTTATTTTAAAACAGACAAAGTCAGTAGTGTTGAAACCTCACCAGAAATTTTGTTTAGCAGGAATCCTCTCCCAGCAGAGCTGCTGTGCTGACAACGATGTGTTCAAGCACATTTATACAGCCCCCAGGAAGAAACGTGCCTCACCCAAAGCCTGACAGCAAGAACAAACCCTTTGACTTCAGGGAGCTTCGGATTAGGACTCAAATGATTAGTGACCTGGGGCAAAACCAGCAAACTATTTAATACCACTTCTTTGGGCACTCAAATTATCCTATTAAAACCCATTTTATCATTGGCAAAGTCAATCAGGTTATAAACGCGAACTGCTTTAATGTGCCTCTGGCATTTGGCTTCAGGCAGAGTAAATCGAACATTTTCAGTCTCACAGAGCTTAGTTTCTGTGAGGTTAAAGCAAAGCAAATCATTTCTCCCGCAGCATTTTTCCTCGCTGTCACCACACTGGAGTTGACTTTGTCACACGTGATAAAAGCCTGGCTTTCCTGGTGACACCAAACCAGAACAGAGTGGAAAACCAAGGAATAGGGGGAGGAGGTTGACTTCTAGATCACTGCCTTTGCAAACTGAGCTTTTTAAGGTTTGCCCACCCATAAAACAAGACATATGATTTTGTTATGCTTGGAGCCTGGCTGTCAGAAACACAGGCACTACGCTGTGTGGCATTGGGCTGCTTCCACTCTGCCCGATAACACTGTTATGCTAAGTCATTTCAAAATGCACTTTGATATACTATACACATGAGCTAATGCACATATGTATTTATGCACTCCATGCTCTGGAATGAAAAGGACAGGAGGCAGTGTGGGAAAAACAGGCTGAAGGAGGGGAGGAAAAAAAAGGAAAAAAGGACTCTACGATTCCCATAACTCAAGAGAGCATATTGTTCAGTGAAGGCACAGGCCAGTGCCTCTCAGGCCCTATCACTGGTTGACAGAATTAGATTCTGATTCATGCTCTGTAACTTGCTGTAATGCCAGCCAGGACAAGAGCCTTCCATGGGAACACTTCGGCCGGTCCCCTCCTTATCAGCCCCAGAACAGCTGCCAGGCTTTAAGGTCGCTTGATAGAGAATTTAATTCTCAAGATTGTACATTAATTTCTAAATTCTTTCTTATCCATCTGCTGTGATTTGGGACTGCATTCAATGCAGCCCAGCACAGGGCAAGCCTTTCCCATCCACACCCCTCCTTCCTGTCTGCAAACTTCCTTCCTATAGATTTACCCAGACATCTTCGAGCTAAATTAACACCCTGCACTCCTCTGACCAAGCACTAGCAGATGGGAAACCTGATTTTGACCTAACACTGGCTACCAGACAGAGGGATTTTAAAAATTATCCTGTATGCATAGAAATTTAGTTTATTCACCAACTTTTACCACAAACTAAGAGAACATTTATTTTCACACTGCAGTTAACCACTGCAGCAGTTCTTTAAAATAATGATTTCCCACCCTATCAATTCATTGTCAGGCACAGCTCACTAGTGGCTGTAAAATGGTTTCAAATCCCTTGACATATTATGCAATTTCTGAACAAATATTACCTTGGTTTATAATCCTCTGCTCCTTAGCATTCATACATTTTTAAATTGCTTTTTATTATGATCGAGAATACTGCAGAATAATACATGAAAACAATCAACCAAAGATTGAAACTTCTGGCAAGATGAAGTGGAATTGAGTTACACTGGAAAAACTCAGTATTAGAGTTCAAAACAACCAGATCTCCTGGTTTGCTTAGGACAGTTCCAGGTTCCACAAGTGTTTCCTGGAAGGATGCAGGCTGTGCATGTAGTAAAATGTGCAAGAGAGAATCAGAATCCTCTCCTTTCCTTGATGAATTCGCCTGTTTGGCATTAGGTTACTAATCTAAAAGGGGCTCCCCTCTCCAGAAGGGGAGGTGACAGTGTGGGTATTGCCAATTCTCTGCTTTCCAAACTGCCAAGTTATGGGCAGTCCAACAGATTAAGTCAAGCAGACTCAAATGAATTTATTCATAATCTTTAATTCTGAAACCAAAATAACAGCTTTGTTCCAAATCACTGAAACTGAAACCAAGCCCTAAATAAATGGACAATTACAGGAACCCAGATTGGACCGGTGATGTATATGGCATGAACACACTGTGACCAGCACAAGCTCTTCAGAGGAAGGTGTAGGATATTCCAGAGGAGATAAACATTGAAAAAAGATTCAGAGGGAGGCATATTTCTCCTTACACTGCCCCAAAACCCATTTGGCTAGTACCCTGACATTAGAAACATGATTTTCTTTCATCCCTGCTCTTTTATTTGTGAACACTCTCATTAGCCTTAGAAATGGAACCCTGCCAAATTTCAGGACTCTTAAGTATGAGGGGAATGAGAACCACAAATTTACTATGCACTGTACCAAAATAAGGTCTTTTTTCAGCTTGCTGCTTTTCAACACTATTGCCTCCCTTCTACCTCCTCCAGCTTCTGCAACCTGACTCTTACCTCGTGTATTAATGTTAATAGTTGTTCCCTCTTCTCCTGTCATTTCAACACAAATAGTGGAAGACAACCAACAGGTAATCAAGGATAACAGAGAGAAGAAAGATAAAGGTCAATGTAAAAAAAAAAATTAATTTTGTGCAATTTTATCCTGTACATATTGATAACAAATTCCAGACCATGGTTATAAAGAGTGTCCTGGAAATGTAATGTAAGCTTGGGAGAAAAAAAACCCATGTATGCCCACATTTCAGTCAAAGGATCTCAAATAATTGCTTGGATGGAAATAACCACCCTGCAGAAATAATGAGGTGGAAGGAGGCTGATGCTGATATGTACAGACTTCCCTTTCTAGGTATCATATACATGCCAGTCCCCAGAGTTTAGGGTCATAATTCCAAAGAACAGCAAGTGGTGATATTGTTGTCCAATCTTCTCCCTAGGAGAGGAAAGGGTTCTGATGACTCAGAAATTTGCTGTGGAAACATGATCTACCTGTTGATGTCCTGGCTGGCCTTCAGCTTTTCCCAGCTAAGCAGACTATTCTTGTTACCTCCCAGCCCCAGATGGACTCACTTTTAGCAAAGATTTCCCCCCCCCGCTTTTCATTTGGTTTCTATCAGTAAAGCCTAAGGAATATGTTAGGCTATCAATAACAAACTCCACTCTCATTTTATTAGGGAAGATTGATGAATTTTAAGTGCAAAATCTGTTTTAAACACGGACTATTACACTTAGGAAGAACGACTTACATCTGTATCTTGCAATGCTTTCCATTCCCCCAAGAAAGCTGTGCCTTTTAATTACTTGCTTACTGTTACTTCTGTAGCAACAACAGTTTATGCCCTTAAACCCATTCTAACAATTTGGATGCTATTAGCATCACCAGAGCTAAATATGGTTAGGAAAGGTTGTGTCACATATCAGAAACTGGTTTTGAAGCTGGATCCCTCAGGCTACCACTCCTTAGATTTTTTTTCTCCCTTTTTAGTTAGCAAGACATGGAAAGATTTTTTAAAATGATTATTATTAATTTTTATTTTTTTTATTTGATTTCACTTAATTATTTGAAGCTTAGAGGCAAGTAATTAAATAGAAGTTGATCAGCTCTCAAAGACTTCCTTTTGTAGCCAGGCAGACAAATAAGACTCCAATTTAGAGAAATGACTTTGTTTCTCACTTTCAGGTGGTTACCACAGACCTGAGTCCCATTTATATTTTACATCACTGGCAAAAGAAAGAGAAAGTAAAATAAGCATATTTACAATTCCATTCACATTAAGGAGTCTGATTCCACTCTCCCATGAATGGAATAGTGGAGATTATTCCTTCAGTGAGAATATGGGCATTAGGGCTGTGCAGGATTGGTGTGGGTAGGTTCCACAACACTACTACACACCAGGTACTGTGGTAATACTGTAAAGGCTCTGAAAGCGTCAAAAGAACAGTCACAGGAGAGGATGTGAGAATAGCTGCTGACAGACAAGTAAACCTGAAGAGCCGGAGCAAAACTGTGAGGGAATTTATCCCAAAACTTACTCTCCACACACACACACAAGTTCTGGAAGCTTTATTATTTCACATTCTCTACTATTCCGGTGCTCTACTGGTCTGTGCCACCTCTACAAGGCTGAAGATTACTTGGAGTCATAGATGGAAACCTTCACCTAGGATCTGATCTTGGCAGACATCGTAGTTGTGGAATAACCAAGCTTCATTTTTACATTAGTCTGGATGAAACAACGACCCATCACACATCCAATTCCTTAGAAAAGCCTGCCTTGTCAGACTTGTTCTGTTCCCTTTTCCTCAACATCTGCAGCACCAGCATAACCTGCTATTCCTCTCTGCAGCTCGACAATCAGGGCTTGTCTCCCAGAGTCACAGAATGGGTCAGGTTGGAAGGGACCACAGTGGGCCATCTGGTCCAATGCCCCTGCTCAAGCAAGGTCATCCCAGAGCACACAGCACAGGATTGCATCCAGATTGTTCTTGGATACCTCCAACGAGGGAGACTCCACACCCTCTCTGGGCAACCTGTTCTAGTGTGTGGTCACCCCTCAGTAAAGAAGTTCTCACTCATGTTCAGGTGGAACTTCCTGTGCATGAGTTTCTGCCCATTGCCTGGATCCATCCTCTCAGCACCCCACCTTTAGATACTGACAGTGATGGGGGTCTGTGCAAGTTTCGAGCTGGCTTCCTGCCAAGTCCCCGAAACTCGACAACAAGGACCTGCCTCCCAGAGAGGGAAAAGAAAAAAACCAAGCAGCCAAAGCTATAGCAAATATATATATATATATATATATATATTACATATGAGACAGATACACAAAAGGAGAATACCACACACAGAAGGGGGGGGGGGGGGGGGGGGAAAGGGGAAGGGAGAAGGACAAAAAGGGGCAAGGACCGAACAAGCCAACCAGCCGACCGAAGGCAAACTAGCAAAAATCTCACCACTTCCCTTCGAACAGGCAGGATGGCTAGACACGGCCCAAGGCTCTCCCCTCACGCGTGGCAGATAACGGTAGTCACTGTAGGCCTCGGCTCCAGATAAACCAGACCAAAACAGGGACCCGCCGTTCTCGAACCTCGCCGGAGAGGAAGAGGGCGAGATGCCTCCCGCTGGCCTTATTTATACCTCAAGTTACGTAAAGGAATAGCATGGAATACTTCCGTGATCACTTTTCTAGTTCCTTCCTGGTTACAAGTTGGTCTCCAGGAAGGCCTAGAGTGAAACCACCACATTCTCCACCCCTTATTCCATACTATTTCTTTACGTAATACCTATGTCTCACGTTCGTCTACATCCCGCGCATATATATACACATTTGCATATATATATATATATATAGTTCTTGTTGGTCTCTCGGCACAGTTGTCTCGTCGTTGGAAAATCAATACCGATGTCAGTTCAGTCCAGATCTTTGGTCTCCTCAGTCACCATTACAGTTCTGATTTATGGCTGTTTCATCACTGGACTGTCTCATCACCGGATACCAGCAACAGCTTAGTTCAGGTCTCTCTCTCATCTGGTGACTGGCTTCCTGTAAAAACACAACTTAGGACATACAATTAGTTTTTCCCCAAGGCTAAGTTTCCTTGAGGCACACACTGGATGACTCCATCCTTCCTCATTACCCACCACGTATGTCCTGGCCCTTGAGCAAAGACAATCCCACGAATGGGTTTGTCTTGGCCTGAGGCAGGGGTAACCCAAACAGCTTTCCCTAGCATTCCCCTCAAATGGATTGCTGGAACTTTATCTCCATCAACAATGTGAAGGGATTCTGCCTGTGCAGGGCCAGCTCGATTGACAGAACCCCTGGTGTTAACTAGCCAGGTAGCCTTGGCTAAGTTCTTGTCCCAGTTTTTATAAGTCCCCTCACCTAATAACTTTAGAGTGGTCTTCAATAATCCGTTATATCTCTCAACCTTCCCAGCAGCTGGTGCATGATATGGAATGTGGTACACCCATTCGATACCATGTTCCCTCGCCCAAGTGGTGACTAATCCATTTTTGAAATGAGTCCCGTTGTCCGACTCAATACGTTCTGGGGTCCCGTGTCGCCACAGGACTTGCTTTTCAAGGCCCAGAATGGTATTCCGGGCCGTTGCGTGGGGCACTGAAAAAGTCTCTAACCATCCCGTTGTTGCTTCCACCATGGTAAGTACATAGCACTTACCTTGGCGGGTCTGTGGCAGTTTGATATAATCAACCTGCCATGCCTCTCCATACTTATACTTATCCCATCGTCCACCATACCACAGGGGTTTCAGTCTTTTCGCCTGCTTAATAGCGGCACAAGTCTCACAATCATGGATAACTTCAGAAATGATATCCATGGTTAAATCCACCCCTCGGTCTCGTGCCCATCTGTGGGTGGCATCTCGGCCTTGATGACCGCAAGCATCATGGGCCCATCGAGCCAGAAACAGCTCTCCCTTCTGCTGCCAGTCTAGGTCTACTTGTGACACCCCTATCTGTGCAGCTCGGTCCGCTTCTCTGTTGTTATTATGTTCTTCATTAGCTCGCTTTTTGGACACATGGGCGTCTACATGGTGGACTCTCACATTCAGACTCTTCGCTCTGGCAGCGATGTCCTGCCACAAGTCAGCAGCCCAGATGGGTTTTCCTCCACGCCTCCAGTTCATCTTCTTCCATCGCTCTAACCATCCCCATAGAGCATTGGCTATCATCCACGAGTCTGTGTAGAGGTAGAGTCTCGGCCAACCTTCTCGTTCAGCAATGTCCAGGGCCAATTGGACGGCTTTGAGTTCCGCAAATTGACTCGACTCGCCTTGACCCTCAGCGGCTTCTGCCACTCGTCGGGTGGGATTCCAAACGGCCGCTTTCCACTTCCGGTTCCTTCCTACAATTCGGCAAGAACCATCAGTGAAAAGGGCATAACGCCTTTCTTCATCTGGCAGCTGATCAAATGGCGGAGCTTCCTCGGCTCGGCTCACTGGCTCTTCTTCTTCTGCCAGACTGAAGTTCCCACCTTCAGGCCAATTGGTTATGATTTCCAAGATGCCGGGGCGATTCGAGTTCCCGATTCGGACACGTTGTGTAATCAAAGCCATCCACTTGCTCCACGTGGCATCGGTGGCATGATGCGCAGGGGGCACCTTCCCTTTGAACATCCAGCTCAAGACGGGTAATCGGGGTGCCAGGAAGAGCTGTGCTTCGGTACCAATTACCTCTGAAGCTGCTCGTATACCTTCATACGCCGCTAAGATTTCCTTTTCCACAGGGGTGTAATTGGCCTCAGAACCTCTGTAGCTTCGGCTCCAGAAACCCAGTGGTCGCCCTCGCGTCTCGCCAGGCACCTTTTGCCAGAGGCTCCAGGAGGGACCTTTATCTCCAGCTGCAGAGTAGAGCACATTCTTTACATCTGGTCCCATTCTAACTGGTCCAAGAGCCACGGCATGTGCAATTTCTTGCTTGATCTGCCTGAAAGCTTGTTGTTGCTCCGGACCCCACTGGAAATTGTTCTTTTTACGGGTCACAAAGTAAAGAGGGCTCACAATCTGACTGTATTCTGGGATATGCATCCTCCAGAAGCCTATGGCTCCCAGAAAAGCTTGGGTTTCTTTCTTGTTTGTGGGGGGAGCCATTGCTACAATCTTGTTGATGATGTCTGTTGGTATCTGGCGTCGTCCATCTTGCCATTTCACCCCTAGGAATTGGATCTCTCGGGCAGGTCCCTTGACTTTGCTCTTCTTGATAGCGAAACCGGCCTCGAGGAGAATCTGGATGATCGTCTGTCCTTTTTTGAAAACTTCTTCTGCTGTATCCCCCCATACAATGATGTCATCGATGTACTGGATGTGTTCGGGAGCCTTACCCTTCTCTAGTGTGACCTGGATCAGTCCATGACAGATGGTTGGACTGTGTTTCCACCCCTGGGGCAGTCGATTCCAGGTGTATTGAACGCCCCTCCAGGTGAAAGCAAACTGTGGCCTGCACTCTGCCGCTAAAGGAATGGAGAAAAACGCGTTGGCTATGTCGATGGTGGCGTACCACTTTGCTGTCTTGGACTCCAACTCATATTGGAGCTCCAACATATCTGGCACGGCAGCACTCAACGGTGGCGTAACTTCATTTAAGCCACGATAGTCCACAGTCAGTCTCCACTCTCCATCGGATTTACGCACAGGCCAGATGGGGCTGTTGAAGGGTGAATGGGTTCTGCTGACCACCCCTTGGCTCTCCAACTTTCGGATCATTTTGTGGATAGGGATCACAGCATCTCGGTTTGTCCGATACTGTCGTCTGTGTACAGTTGTTGTGGCTATTGGCACTTCTTGATCTTTAACTCGTAGTAATCCTACAATGGAAGGGTCTTCTGAAAGGCCAGGAAGGGCAGACAATTGCTTGGACCCCTCTTCAATCACCGTGGCTACACCAAAAGCCCACCGGTACCCTTTCGGGTCCTTGAAGTATCCTCTTCTTAGGTAGTCCATACCAAGGATGCAAGGGGCTTCTGGCCCCGTCACAATGGGACGCTTTTCCCATTGGTCTCCCGTCAAGCTCATGTCCGCCTCTACTACTGACAATTCTTGAGACCCTCCTGTCACTCCAGAAATAGTAACAGTCTCGGTACTCTTATACTCCGAAGGCATTACAGTACACTGGGCTCCAGTATCTATCAAGGCCTGGTATCTCTGAGGATCCGATGTGCCAGGCCATCGGACCCACACAGCCCAGTAAACCCGGTTATCTTCTTGGTCCCTCTCCTTCTCCTGGCAGAAGGCAGGGCCCCTCTACTGGTCTTGATCAGAGCATTCGTCGTCAGAGTTTGACTTTGACTTCTTAGACTTTTTGCCATTGTCGAAGTGGACCTCCATCTTCTCGTGTTTCGGCGATCGCAGTTTCTCTTCTAAGAAATCTCCATCTACTACATAGACAACTTTTTTGTCAGTCTTCTTTCGCTTCAGCTCCCTCACTCTAGCTTCAAGCTTAGAAGTGGGTTCACCATCCCACTTCTTCATGTTTTCTCCTTTACTACGAAGGTATGCCCATAGTTGGTTACGTGACCCACGCTTAGAGTTCTCTTTCCTTCGACGTGTGAATGACAGGGATCGTGAGCAAGATCGAGACCAGGATCGAGGTCTAGGCCGAGGTCGTCTTTGTCGGTCCCGCCGTGATCTTCCCATTGGCCTTTCTTGGTAATCTCTATACCTTCTGTCCTCTCTGTCTCTAAGGTCGTCCTCATATCTGGAATATTCATAATCTCTCTCCGTTCTTTCCCTATCGTAGGTGCGTCGGTACAGGGGATTGAAGGAGTCTTCCATATTTTCCTCGATGGTTCTTATCCAAGCACACATAGTGTCCACGCTTGGTTCATCCATCTTTGGATTATATACGGGTATCAAGCAGGAAATATATGGTTTAGGGGCACCTTGAATTACCTTTTTCCACATTGGTTGCGTGCAGGGAACATTCTCAGGAACTTGGATATCATAATAATCTGGATCAGAATAGATGATCTCCAGCATGGCCAATTCCCGTAGGTATTGGATGCCTTCTTCCGCAGTCCTCCACCTTCTTGAAGAACTCTTCAGGGACTCCTTAAATGGGTATTTCACTCTTACCGCGTGGAGTATTCGGAGCCAAAGACTGGACGCCATTTTCTCCCTCCCCATTTCTTGCTCTATCACAGGGTCTCGAGCAATGGATCCCAACTGTCGTGCTTCATCACCTTCAATTACATGACTATCAGCTCCCTTGTCCCAGCATCGCACCAGCCAGGTGAGGACTTCTTCACCAGGCAAGCGCATATAATCTCTCCGTAAATCTCGAAGCTCTCTTGTGGTCAGTGATTGTGTAATTTCGCTTTCTCGCATAATTTCTTGTCCATCTCTCCCACGTAGAATCTTTTCCACCTCTCTCTTTACTCTTCCACTCCTACGTGGGACTGCTCCCACTTCCTCCCTATATCTCTCATGTGGAGGTGGAGACTGAGCATGCCGTGGGGATAAGCTTCTATATTGTTCACGCCGCGGAGATGGTTTCCTATGCCATTCATACCGTGGGGATGGACTCCTATGCCGTTCACGCCGCGGAGATGGACTTCTACGTCGTTCATACCGTGGGGATGGACTCCTACGCTGTTCGCGCCGCGGAGATGGACTTCTGTGTCGTTCACGCCGTGGAGATGGACTTCTATGCCATTCACGCCGTGGGGATGGACTCCTGCGTCGTTCGCGATACCCAGCGGGTGGAGGTAGTGAGTAATCTTTCACGTGGTGAGATAAGGGCCTCTTCCTCCAATCATTCACACCTCCAAGAGAAGGTTGGGTCTGGAGGGGTAGGGATAATTCCCCCTCCAATTGAGGGGGATGCTTTGGCTCCTTCTTTGCGTCTTTTGTAACACTGAATGTGTAGTCAGGATATAAATCATCAAGCGACAATATACCACCGGCCGTTTGTACTGTTGCTTTCTTTTCTCTTGATGCTGTTCTGTATTCCTTTGGGCGTGCCCCTAGTTCTCTTGGACGTGCTCCTTCCCGTGTAACCGTTTCTTCCTCTCTGGTACCTGCTTCTTCTCTTCCAATCGCTCCTTCCTCAGTCACAACCACTACTTCCTCTCTCGCAGTCGCGCCTTCATCACTTGCTGTTGCTCCTTCTCCCATTGCTGCCGCTCCTTCGTCCACTACATCTTGAGTGAATTGGATAGGTTCTTCTGTTCCTTCTTCTTCTTCTTCTTCTTCTCTTTCTTCTGTGCGTTCTGGTTGGGGAGATGAGTCTGTAAGTTCCTTGATCTCTCTTACCCACGTCTTCTTCTTCTTCACAGGGGCAATGATGACCTTCCGGTTCTTAGCTTGAGTCCCGGTTCTAGTGGGCTTAGTAGAAATGGCATTGACTTCAAGTTGTGTTTGGACTCCAACTTCTGTGGACCTAATAGGGACATCACTGGTTTCAAGTGGCGTGGTTTGGGTTTCTGTGTCGACCTTAACCCTTTGAAGGTGGTCTATGGCAGCTCGATAAGCATTAGCCAGGCCCCAGCACAAAGCGGAGAATTGCATATTCGGATCTTTGTAGGAAAAACACCCTTCTGCCAAACAGTGGGCCATCTCACCAGAATCAAACATTTGTTCTGGTGTGAACTCCCAATTAATGGGGGGTGACACATGTCCTACTAATCTACCGAAATCTTCCCAAGCTCCATGCCACCCGGGGACTGGCCTGTCTGCAGCCCTTTCCAAAGTTCCAGCGAGTCCCTTTGAGGTGTGATCTTTCCTACAAGAGGGAAGGCAACGGAACCCCATTCTTCCAAGTTTAAGTAGCACTTCCAGTACCTTTATCAATGACAGTACTGTTGCAATAAGATTTATATAGTAATTAGAGCCGATTTTAACCATGGGGATTTCCTTTACCAAACCTTCGATGTCAAAATTAAAGGATGGAAGCAATTTGTTCCATCCATCCTCAAGGTCTGGACGTCTCCCTATACGGTAGCCTAACACAGGTGTAAAGGTGGCTAGAATTATAAGACAAATTAATGAAATAGCCATTGTTTTTTGTTATTATTTCTTCTTGATCCCAAAACAAACCTTTGTTTATATAAACAAAGTTTCCTTGGCTGCTTTCCCAGACTCTGGCAGTGTTCCCAGACCTGTTCCCAAAACAATAGATTGGTTTTGCAAAACAACACCGAGCTTGGCTGTCTTCCTGGAAAAACGTTTATCAAAACAAGCCAAACTTAACCAAAATATCCCACTTCTGACACCAAAAAATGTTGTGCAAGTTTCGAGCTGGCTTCCTGCCAAGTCCCCGAAACTCGACAACAAGGACCTGCCTCCCAGAGAGGGAAAAGAAAAAAACCAAGCAGCCAAAGCTATAGCAAATATATATATATATATATATATATATTACATATGAGACAGATACACAAAAGGAGAATACCACACACAGAAGGGGGGGGGGGGGGGGGGAAAGGGGAAGGGAGAAGGACAAAAAGGGGCAAGGACCGAACAAGCCAACCAGCCGACCGAAGGCAAACTAGCAAAAATCTCACCACTTCCCTTCGAACAGGCAGGATGGCTAGACACGGCCCAAGGCTCTCCCCTCACGCGTGGCAGATAACGGTAGTCACTGTAGGCCTCGGCTCCAGATAAACCAGACCAAAACAGGGACCCGCCGTTCTCGAACCTCGCCGGAGAGGAAGAGGGCGAGATGCCTCCCGCTGGCCTTATTTATACCTCAAGTTACGTAAAGGAATAGCATGGAATACTTCCGTGATCACTTTTCTAGTTCCTTCCTGGTTACAAGTTGGTCTCCAGGAAGGCCTAGAGTGAAACCACCACAGGGTCCCTCTCAGTCATACCTTTCCTTGAATTTTTCAACCATACAGCTACAGTAGCCTGGTCTAGGAGTGTTGTGACACAAGAGTCATAAGATTTAATATTTCTGCCGGACACAATCATCAGGAACATCCTGTGATTCACGGGGCCACGCTGCTATAGATCTCTGAAAGCCTTACCCGTTCCCAGGCCTTGGTGCTGTAAGAATGCAGAGTTTTTCTTTCCACAAATAGACGTTACAGGCATATTTGCTTAAACCCTTGAGGGTGACAATTAAGCGATCCTTCTTCCCAGCCCAGCAACTGCTTGGGAACTGCCAAATATTGCAAGGGGAGAGTCCATGAACCATCTCCCAAAGATTATCCGTGCTGCTGCAACAATGGGGATCAAATCTCCCCTAGCGAGCTGTCTGCTGCTGATCTTTCCCAATTAACAATTGCATAATATGGGGGAATTAAGGTCTAAATATCTTGGCACAATACTGTTTGGGAAAACCCTCGTGCTTGACTCTTGCAGAGCTGTAAAAGTATTTCTGGCAATTTGAGGAAGAAGAGTATAAATAAGTAACAAGGTTAAGCCAGCTATAGAAAAGACTTATATCACATGTATTTACGATGAAATATTAGATATAGATATTAGAGGAATGTCGCTATTCCTTCCCAAGGAAAGACAATGAGTTCCATTTAAAAGGGTGGACCTCAAAGAATTCCTCTATTTTAAATTCGTCTCAGAGGTTTAGCTCCGAAAGAACTTCTTCCCAGAAGAAGCGTGACAG
The DNA here is from genome assembly GCF_025592945.1 of Manacus candei. NCBI lineage: Eukaryota > Metazoa > Chordata > Aves > Passeriformes > Pipridae > Manacus > Manacus candei. The sequence continues at coordinate 5,681,052 of NW_026138083.1, read as the reverse complement.
AAAGGGGATTTCTGTGATCTTGTCGTGTCCTTCAAGTAGCTTTTCAGGCCAATAAACAAATATGGCAATCAGCCATCATGGGTGAAGCCAAGGAACACATGGGGTTTTTTTAATATATATATTTTTATGTTGTCAAATGTCATGACACAAAAATTCATGAGAAAATGCCTTGCAATTCCCAGGAAACCTAAGAGGGGGAAGCCTCTTCGTTGATAAAAAGACATCTAGACACCAAAACCTGCCCTAGGACGTAAGGGAGCTCTCTAAGCAAAGAGAGGAGGGATAAAAAACACCTTCCTAGGAAAACCAAGAAGGCATCACAAATTTGAAATATTTAAGATGGGGAGGGGACAAGTCTTATTCCTTTCTGTTTCTCTTAATACAATGTGTAATTACACAGCACATATTTAAGTAACTTATATTTAGCCTGTGGGACTCCACTAGAAATGATTACAGTGATGAACAGCTTAATAGGATTCATGGCTGTCCCCAAAGAAGGGACCATGTCCTCCAGGTCAGAAGAGGGACAATTTCCTTGGCAAAAGCAAAGATGGCAAGGTCCTGCTAGGTTCCCCCATTCAGTGTGATATCTCTCTTGGAAGTTCTGTTACTCAGGGATATCCTGGAGGCAAAGGCCAGACCCTGCTTTTGTCTAAGATGGACAAGGATGGGAAAAAAAACTGTCCAGAGTTCAAAGCCATAACCTGGAATTAGACAAGTTCGTCAAAGAGATGCAGGAAGTTACTCTGCTTGGGCTCAGAGAGGGATTTTTTCTCAGGAATGCCAAATTGTCCTGCTATGTTGACAGTGCAGAGAGTTAGAAGTTGGGTGCATTTTGCTTTAAAACTTTCAGATAAAGTACTTAAAGAGTAACCCAAAGTCATGTTAGCAGAGACAGCAACTTCCACCACAAAGAAGTTGGAACAGAAATTAAGTGTTCCTCCATCCAGAAGGCTTACTGCAGTTTTTATGGATCAGGAGAGATTATACAAAGGCTAGCATTGCCCAAGTTTCTTCAGAAACTTGCACATCCTTCAAGGGACAAAAGTTGGAGAGTTTGGGGAGGTTTATTTGGAAGCCAATTGCATTTTGTCATATCTTCTGCTAAATTTCATAGGAAACATGGAGCTGTAGCATCATTAGCCTTTTGGATTAGATTATACTACTTGTTCCAAGCTTCTGCTAATACATTTACTTCTAACTTTCAACTAAAATCTCATTTAGCTAAAACAGATTGTAAATGATAGATTTATATTTCAAGGAGGACTTTCACGTGTATTAAGCTAAAATCTGGAAATGTACAACACACTGCAACTGCGTTTGTGTCTGTCATTGTTTAGTATTGATTATTGAGACAGGAAGCCACAGAAATCCCTCAAGGCAGTATAAAATTAAAGACTTAGACCTCCAATACAGGTAACTGTTCCTGATAAGAGCCTCACCTCAGGTCGAAGCTGCTGGTGAATTTTAAGTGGTTGGGAATTCACTTACACATCTGTGAGTCATAGAATCTGAATGTCTTGAGAAATCATTGATAATCACTGATCACACTTGATAGTGTTGTCACTGGGCAAGAGGGACTGTTTGCTGTTCTTTATCCCAATCCTAGACATTCAAAGTCAAGTAGCACTTTTAGCAAGCAAAGACAAGATTGGAGAGTTGCTTTGGGTTATGCCTTCTGATGCACATTTTCTCTCCTCTGCTTCCTCTGCTGGCTGACCTTAAAAAGATCATGAGGAAGACAGTTAAGCTGAAGCTGACCTTCAACTGGAAGACACTAATGGGTGGATTATTGCCTGTCTGTTCCAGTCTTCTTACAATTCACAACGTGAAAATGCAGCAAATGCGAACATTTGTCCCACCAGAGCTGCCTCTGTCCATGTCACTGAAAATACCATCTTCAGATCTGATCAAGAGGTGGCAAATCTATGGGCTTGACAATCCCCAGTAACCCAAAAGCCTCTCAGTCATTTATATTTTTTGGCATTATGCCCCTAAAATATGAGCCCACCAAAAATAATCTGACATAATATTGCAGACGCCAATCTCCTGAGGACTTTTGGCAAAAACATACCCACAGCTGGATCCTTGTTACTTTACTTAAGGAGGGATTGCATCTCTCTCAATTTTTAATCATGTATCAACTGCCTTGTTATCTCTCTTGGTTCAGAGGAACCTTTACCTTCAGAAAGGGGGTGCTGATTTCTCCCAGTCACCCTCTTTTCTTACTTCAAGTGTTTGTGATATGGATTTATATAGTTATTTGTAAGCTTGGAGTTTTATGAATTAAAATATTTCTTTCTCTGTCCTGTTTTTTATGTTGCCATCTTATTATATAGTGTAAATTATATGTAACAAAAACTTATTAAATTTGATATTGCTAAAATTCACATGAAATGTTACCAGTTTGAATTTTTTTTATAAAAAACATGCTCAAGAGATCCCTTTTAGGGAAACCATATTGGCACATTTGAAGGCTAGAGTGGATTTTCCTTTAAACAAATATTTCCTAGTTTTCAGGCTTCATATGGAAATCACTAGGCGAAATGCTATGGCCTGTAGGTCTGGCACCACAACCATAATGGTCCTTTCTGACCTTAGAATCTATCCAAATGCTTTGACTTCCAGTGCATCAGATGAAAAGCAGCTTTTTTTTTTTCCCCACATCATTTTTCTGGCATTACTCAGGCATTTGTGAGCAGAATGTAAAGCAGGTCCCGCACGTCATGGATTTTGGAACCACTGCCTTTACATGTAAGAAACAGATGGAGAATTACATTGCCAAGAGCTTACCCCATTTGTAGGGAACTAATGGGAACAACAGTATAAAAGGTCTCCAGTTTTAATTGAAGAATTGAAGATGTTTAGGATGTATTTTCTAATTAAGTGATGGAAAGCTGGTTTTGTGGCTATTGATGCAGTAAAGAAATCTTCCCTCAGGAGCCATCCTGAGATGTTTTATAGCCACAAAGGATGTGAAAACATATAGAAAATATCTACCAGATAAGGGAGATTACATATTTTGTTGGTATTGTATCAAACACTATTGCAGGTATTTGGTTAATTCAGAACATATTTAAGTTACCTATCACAGAAACCTGTCTCATTGTCTCCCAAGGCACCTCTGCACATGTGCTGTTTCTAATGCCTTCATCCACCTCTCCCTTATTAGACATCATCTTCCATACCTGAACCAGCTCTTTGCAGTCTGGTGTTTTGTATCACTGAGCCAAACCAAGTCCCAGTTGGTGATAAGCAAGAAAGTCATAAAAGTCAACAATTTTTGTTAACAGTTAATATTATATCATCGTGGCTATGGCTTTTCACCTAAGTGATGATGACACACTGCTGCATCAGCAGTTACAAAATAGCCTTGCAGACAGGCCCTCAGCACCAACCCAAAAAACCTGGGAGTGGTCAGACCTCTCTATGTATTTCTACAAGCCACCAATGCTGTGCTGAGAGCCATCCCATCCATACTCCTCTGAAAGACCCAAAAGTGATCCTGCAGTTTACTTTAGACCCTGAAATGGATCTTCCTTTTCCTTTCATATTGGAAGGCCCTCACAACTGGCATTTCCTTTGAATCATCCTCCACCTTTTACTCTGCCTAACCCGTGTCAAGGCTTGCACTCTGTCGATGTTGTTTTCTCCCTCAAGTTTCCAAAATGGAAGATGTGCCAAGGATAAGTCTAACAGAACATCAGGATTCACTTAAGTGCTGTTGCAAAATTCAGTTGAACTTTACCAAGTGAAGTATTGAAAAGATTTTGCTATGAGACTTTCCTTCCACAGCACTAAAATCTTAGGACTTAAACCTGTGCCTACCAAGGATATTTTGTTATCATCACAGAGGGAAGCTGGGCTGTATTAGCAGGCCTGATACAAGGCTTAGTCAAAAAAAAAAAAGATAAATAGCTTCCAAATTACCTTTAAGTTATCCAGACTCCCTCATCCTGATGCCTCTATACAAACACCATGCCAGCAATTAAGGAAGTGGATGGAAATAAAATTTGGAAGTGGGTTAAACGACTTGGAGAATCACAGAATCATCTACAATATGGACTCTAGAGCTATCTGGTTTGGAAAACAGTAACACAGGATTACAGGCAGCAAGGTAAAGGCTTAGTTCTTTACATCAGCTATAATCACTATTAAGTTCTTAGTAGCCTGCAAAATGTGCTCAAAATATCTTCTTCAGTATCAAGAGGGAACATGAACTAGCCTGGATAAAAGGTCAGACCTATGAAAACAGAAGAGGCATTAAGCACTCAGACTTGAAGGAAAGGATGCATCATTTAGAATATTCTAAGTAGAACAATCCAAATATTTCAGTATTAGTGCCAAGAGAATCTGAACCAAAATCACACCCATATAAGTATTAAAGCTCATGCATTTAGATCTCTGTCCAAAAAACCAGAATCAAGTATTCTCTATTATTTTTCTGTCTGGCTTTAGAAAGACTTTCTGGAAATGTCAAAGCAATCTATTTTACATTTGAGATAAGAAAAAAACAATCAGAAAACATGCAGCACAAAATGTTTCAGGATTTCAGGACCCTATTTGGACTCCTTAACTATAATGGAAACATTATCAAAGGCTTGACCCAAACTTACCACAAGGTACAACATGGCCAAGGCAGTCAAACAAAGAAACAAGTCAGCTAATGTACTATTCTTGCAATAAAAGCAGTTGATGTGTCATGCAAACACCATGTTGGAGGGGTGCAGCAAGCCAACCCTTCCACAAATTTGTGTTATATACGCTGTTTCTATACCACACAGACACAAATTATGAACATGCAATATTTTTTATGGCAGCCTCAGTTTAAGCATCCCATTCCTAAAGCTGATGTAGATATGGATACAGAAACATGAGCTGAGCCCTTGCTGAGGTAGTGATCTATTTTGTACCACCCAGGTTTAAAGAGACTTCCCTGAGAGTTATTAACTCTGAAGGCAGCAGTACTGCAGCTCCAAGGGGAGGAACATGGAGATACTTCCAGAGCTTTAGGCTGGTCTTTTTGTTACGTGTACAAGAATGACAAACATGAGGAAGAAAACAGGTTTGGACTTCATAGACTGATCCATTCACCGTTGCAGGATGGGATTAAAAATGCACAAGCCAACTGATTCTCCAACTCCATAAATCTGCCCTGTTGTTTATTCTTAACCTGAAGTTTGAACCTTCCTTTTAAGGCAGGAGTGGTATTGAGCTGTCCCAAAGATAACTGTGGCCACAGATGGCTGATGATACAGCAGCGATAATGAAAATATTTCCCATTAGCATGGAACATTTTGACACACAGTCTCAGCATTTAGAAAGCCACATCCTGCTGTTTGCATCCTTGGGCTCTTTGGCTGAGATGCAGGATTTGATGGGTGGGGCAGGATCAGTCAAATGCCACGTTCACCAGTATGGGGAACTCTACGATGAGAAATAGGGGCCTAGAGTGGCATGCAGTAAGAGTAGACAGACAGTATGATTTAGAGTTTGAGAAAGGCTCAAAGAACTAAACTTCCAAGAAATTATGGAGACAGAATCCTTCTTCTGCAAAGAAATTAAACAGAACATAAATATATGAGGAGAAATTCCAAACAGAAACAGAGCATTTGAGTATTTTTCAGGTGCCACTTCCACCTATTGCTCATTTGTAAAAGAGTTGAAGGAAAGAACCCCCGAAGGAAGATATACAAAAAAGTGTTTGAAAATGTTTAGTTATCCCAAACTTGCAGAAAGTGGAAAAAAAAAACAACTCAACCTTAAGAGTCCAGCTTTCCTGATACGGAAGAGAAAAAGCTGCTAAAGTATTTCAAGAGTATCTTGGACCTCATTTAACTTGCAAAGAAAAAAAGGTTCATCCTCACAACTTCCTAGTGGAGAACATAATAAAGGAAATAAGGGGTGAATTTAGCAAGCTGGAGTTTCTGTATCCTTCACTCTAGACATCAAACAACTCGACCACGTTGCGTCAAGCAAGAGAAACAGGAAGGGAGAGATCACACAGCTTGAGTTCCTTGGCTCCACTAAGGCCAAAGCTCTGCTGCTGAGGAGGATGGAAATCCTATATTCTTCCTCTGGGGCAGGAAGTACCTGTAAACATCTCAGAAATATTCTGCTTTAGCATACTGTAAACAGGAGTACATCATATCCACTGCTCCAGACCATGTAGGGAAAAGAATTGGACAACCTTGGATTCAACCTAGAAGAGGAGAAGGCAGGGGAACTGAGTCATAGCTTAAAAAAACAAGATTAAAAAGAACTTTTGGGACAGGACAGGAACTGAGGTTTTAAGTGGGGCAATTCCTAAGGAAGGAAGGACACCTACTACCTATTCCAATAATATTTTGCATTTATGTAACTGCAGTGGCTGCCGTCCAAGGACCTGAAAATACTGAAGGGCTTCCAGTTAACCAGATTTCAAAACCCAGTGAGATTATAAAATGTTATTCTTCATTTTTGCCACATGTCAAAATGCCTACCCAAGAATCAGTTTTACACTTCCATATTGGGGCCAACCCTCATCAGCTGAAGACCCCCAACTCAGTATAAAGGGTCATTTTCAGACAAAAATCAGCTGCTGTGCAGCCAAGTACATCAAGATGATATTCCTAACCATGCCTTCCCAAATGGATATTACGTGTATGGACTATACATTTGGACTTTCTATAACAACATTTCTCATACGAAGACACGCAAAACGTATATTCTGAACACATGAAGGCTGTGTTCAGAAATTTATGTCCAAACCCCTTTGTTTAGATCCATTTGTTGCCTCTTTACTGAAGTAGGATCATGGGAAGCAGACAATAACTCAAATAATAATTCTCTGTTTCTCAGTCCTGCTGCTGTTCTAAGAATTGATGTAATTTAAGAATTAAATTTTATTTTAAATAGACTATTCCTCTCAAAGCACTCAGGATCTGAGTTGTCTCTGTCTTGGCCACCATTTGTATGAGAAACTCAATGAAACTCTAAAGCCTGGCACTGACTCCAACAAAGCAGACAACAGGAAAGTGGAATAACTGAGGGCAAACTTTCAAATGTTTAGTCCTCTGGCAGAACTTTGTACCCTTAACACAGAGCATTCAGTGTAATATCTGTTCCCAAAAATGGCCTTGGGAAGCTCATCTAATCTTCTTCAATTTCCACTTGTGTAAGATAAGAATTATTCCTGGTCTGAGGAGCAGGATTTAATGATTGGCTGAGCATCACTCCTGTGACAGGAGTGGCATTTGTACACCTTTTGTTTAAAGCAGACACCCATATAGTCACATTACTGCTCTTTACACTCCAGACAGCCCACTGCCAGAAATACCTTTGTGTAGTTGCTAGAAAAAACTGCCCGCATCATAATCTGTTTCTAATTTATAAAGGCTGGAATATAAACTAAGCATATTTCCAATTCTGCAGAGCAGCGTGCCAAGGATAAAGCTCAAAGATCTTGACAACACAGAATAAGAACAGCTGACTTGTAAGGATTACAGGAAGGCAGGAAGATGAGTTTGGTGGCAGTGATATATTTTGAGGGTGATCCAGCTAACTGTTGGACAAGGCTGATGGATGCATTCCCATAAGGATCCAGAGACAGAGCAGTACAAAATAGTGATCACAGAAGTCTAGAGCATAAAGATTACAACACCTGCAGTGCTACACTACAAATAAGCCCAATATCTCTGGATATTCACCTGTCCAAATGGATACCACTGGTCAATAACAGGTTTTAGGTTAAACTTCAGCAGAGTAATAGAGTTTTGCAAAACCACTGTTGTTCTGGAGTAAAAGAGAGGAAAGAACAAGTATTGATGCCAGCAGATTAAGAGAGCCATTTCCTTTATTGAGGGGTGTTTTATGGAAGGAGGAAATACAGGGCTATTATTACTCTAATAATTAAATATCTCTGTGAAAAAGTAAGAATCTCTCTAATGCATCCCAAACCCATTAATGGAAATCCTCAGTAAACCTAAAACCAGAGGAATAAATTTGAAATGTTCTATCCATAATCCACGAGGCCTCCAGACTTGTCATACTTGTTCAGTAGAAGTGTGAAAAACTTAGTTTATTCATTCCAAGCTAAGAGTCATTTAGAAGTATTTGAAGAAGGCTCAGATAGGAAATCTGAATTAACTGAAGGCGTATCTTTACTAAAAATAATTCCAGTAACAGCACTTGGAGCCACGTAGGGTTATGCACAAACACATCCAGTTGATTACTAGGTTGTTACGGGTACTGCTTTGTCCCCATCCCACCAGGACATCAGACAACATGTCCCATTAGTCTGTGGTGCAGTGGGATGCGTTGGTCTTAAGCTTTTTCCTCCCAAGTTACTGAGGAAGTCTTTTCTTCTATAGCTGTAACACTGGGACTGTGGAAAGCCAGTGGAGTGCTGTGAACTTTTAAGTGCTTTATCTTGCTCCAATACCATGGACCAGAGACCAAAGGGACAGCAGGACATGGTCATCATTCCTGCCCCAAGCTATGCCAACAGCCAGCACCAGGACTGATTCTGGGCCTCCTTGAGAAGACGAGGAAAACGCTCAAGTAAAATCCTGATCCAACTACACCGAATTCAAGAGTAAATTCTGACAATTGAGCTTATTTCAACCCCTGCTCCCACACCATAACCCACATGATACCAAGTGCATTGATGGGACAATGAACTACAGTCCTTAGGAAAGAAAACCAAGCTTATATTTAATCAGAGACACATGACATGTTAATGGATAACTACAGATTAATTGAAACCATTGCTACAGTAAACTAGGAGCTTAGAAGGCAATATCATAGAAATGGTTTAGAGCTACTTGTGCTGATTAGGCATCAAAGATCTTAAGCGATGTTGTATATATTGAATAATCTGTTCTTTGGATAAATTGTTTGATGGACACTTCAGAAAAATTAGCTGAGCTCAGCAGACAGAAAATTGGCATGGAGACCATGCCAATATAGATCTGCCACTGTTCAGAATATAAAGGAATAAAATCTCTGTTTGTAATCTGCTGCATGAGAAGAAAGCAAAAAATATCTCTAAGTAAGAAAATGGTTAAAAAACACCAAGTTTTTTCATGTTGCAGTGTGTCTCTGATGTAGCAAATCTGCATCAAATGACCTATAAAATTTAGTGGGGGGGAGATTCCTTCCAAAAGAATTAGCTACATAAGAAGATGAAGTCTAATATGAGAAGGAAAAGAAATCAACCAACTTTCAAAGTTGGGTATTTTATTACATATTTAGCTGACTACGCATTAAAAGAATCATATGAAAGAAGAATAATGTTCCCCTTTATACTCATATGTTCCTTATAACTCAGCTATGTTAGACAAATCATCTACCACATCTATTATGTCAGACAAATCATCACATATCTGTGCCTGCCCAATGGATGTGCATCGATACAGTATCTCAGTTTCCTACCAAATCTCTGGGTGCCCATACCCAGACCTGTAGCAACCTAAAGAGCCCTGTCATCACATCACTGTGGCTGATGCAGATCAGCAGTGAAGCAGCAGTTTGGTCCCTGTGTGGCTCTTAAAAAGGGCATCCCGCACACTTGTCATGGTGTTGGGTTTGCTGAATGCTCACACATGCGGGGCAAGGCTGCAGTCAAACCCCAAAACATTAAACATGAGATCTACCCACAAACCAATTGCAGCAAAAGTACTGAGAAACAAGCCCCTCTTGAGAAATCCATAAATTGCTTTATGTTCTCTAAAAGAGGTACAACCTTCCAGGACACACAAGATTTGCCCTCAAAATGTTAGACGTTTTTAAACCATCGGTTGGATTTATCTTTGCTCTCATTCTGAATGTATTTTAAGCAAAGTTGTCAGAAAGGGGCACAGGATGTTCGTGGATACCATTCTGTGGGTAAACCACATCTCTCCTGTCATGGCAAGTGTTAATAAAAGCCTGATCTAGTTGAAATGGTCTGAAACAGAGATGATTGAGGGACACGATCAGACCCTACCTCTCCATCATTGAGGAAAAAAGGATGAAAGCTCAAAAAGAACAGGAGAGGGATTTGCCTCCCTGCCAAAGTATTTTGGCAGCTCCTTAAAACTGGGATACCCAGACACCAGATAACTGCTCTTTAATTACTCCACTTGCTATCTTGTCCAAGCTGCCTTTGCAGCATCTGGAGATCAACAGCATTTGCAATTGTTACTAAACTGCATAGAAACTCTTGCTAAACTTTCATTTCTCAGAAAATTTGGGTTTCAAACTGATTTTTATTCTTTCTTTTGCTACACATTGCAGAAGGAGTCCCAGAGAAATTGTTAATCTTTGGTTTAAAAGTGCTTGCTATTGTTAGGTTTCTCTTGCTGCTTAAAGTGGTTTTCCTCCAAACTTTTAGGAGGTTGGGCACTTCCCACCTGAAAACGCATTTCTTATAGAGACCCAACTCCTGACTGCAGTTTCTTCTACCCTTTGTCACAGTGAATAATTCTGACAACCTCAAGTCATGGGACACTTTCACATGGTGCAGAGCATTTTTTACTATAGGAACTTCACTGAGGCCATTGGTGTTGGTCATAATAGTGAATAATGGCTATGGGGTATACAACCCCTGGGATTGCCAGAAGGCAAATGCAAGAACTGAACAGAAGATTCCAGCCTTCTCTAGCAAAACTTGTACCTCCTATCTAGATGGTAAATCCTGAAAACTTAGTGAATTAATCACTACTGAGAAAACACAGTAAGAGAAAAATTAATATGAACTGATTCACCTTAGAATCACAAAAAGGTTTGGGTTGGAAGGGACCTTAAAAACTCATCTTGTTCCAATCCCCTGCCATGGGCAGGGACACCTCCTACTACACCAGGTTGCTCAATGACCCCATCCAACCTGGCCTTGAACACTTTCCAGGAATAAACTGCATATTAGAATCCCATATTAGTTCATATCAAATGAATTAAACTTGTTGCAGAAACATTATGGATAGTGTCAGCTTTATACCATTACAGGCAAAGCATGTCTCCTGCATGTTTTTTGTTCCAAAGCCCTTTACAGTGATCTAAGACGTTGGATCTACAGCTCATTATTTTTCTTTGTGTTAAGTCCAAGACGACATTGGTATTCCTATGTATTCATTTGTTCCCATGGGATACTGATATCGGATCTCTTTGGGTATTCCAATTTGCAGTCCAAAACCACAAAAATAGTTTGGCAGCTGAAATTAATGACTATGTTTCTGATTTGGCAAGGTCCTTGAACACATGCTCACCTTCAAGTGCACGAGTCCCCCATTAATGCAATAGTTATTCATTTCTTGAAATTAAGCAACTGCTAACCTGGGACTTACATGTTTTTGTGTAATATTGTGAAACGCATTCAATAAATAAGTAATTACACTTTTTTTCATTACCAGTGTGTAATGATGCACACAATCTTAAATCTACAAATATATTGTCCATTTTCCATGGCACAAACAACCTGCAAGACTAACAATTAAACATTCCTGCAGAAAATTAGTCATAGTTCAGGCTAAATCCTAGAGTCTACTAGAGTATCTCGACTCTGGATGTTATCTTGAAGTGAAGGAGGTTACACAAATCTTTCTGTAAGGTACTTAGGGCACTCCCTCATTAATTTCAGAAAATAGATATCAGGGTATCATGTTTATAGTGTTGTAACCAAAGTTGGTAAACACAAGTTTGATGCCATGGAGATGTAATGGACTTCCACCCAAATGAAAAAGTTGTCCCTCATACCATTTGGTTTTTTCCAGTGAGGAAAAAGCCTCTGGTGAAGCACTGATTTCAAGGGTGTTTACAAAATCACAACAACAAACTGTGATTGGAGTGATTGTTTTAAGCTAAAAAGACTATTTTTGAACAAAAGAGAATGGGTCACGTCAGCATATGCTCTGTATGCGTGGTATTCAAATTATACAAAAATTTGCTTTGCAAGGAAGTCTAACATCTCTAAAATCCTTCACTGCTGCATCCATATGCATTTCTAGGAAATTCTGCAGTCGGTCCAAATCCCAAGTGTTAAGAAGGAAAAGTTTCTAAGAAGTCAAAAAACCAGGGCGGGGGGAAATCTCACATTGAATTTACACACTCCACACTGTTTGGTAAATAGCAGCTATTGTTTGGAGCAGAATGCAGTCACCATTCATTATATTTTGACTCTACATTCTTCATTGGGAATTCAGGAAGTGGTTCAGACTAAAATATTCCCTTATGTTATTTGACCTGTAAAAACTTGGAGACAGGCCAGAATCTGCAGTTCTTAAACAGACAACACTCCCATTGACTGTGGGATTGGACCTTTGAGTTGACTGGTCTGTACCCCCTGTGCTGCTCAGCTCAGTGCAGTCACTTGGGGCACAGGGTGGTGGCCACAAGAACCTGAAGAGGAGACCATTAGATTTGCTTGGAGCTGTTATTCATCTGCCCAGAGAGACAGTAGGCATTCCCTGAGCACAGCTTGTACAACACCTTAGAAAGAGAACTAAACATTGTAGGATCTCACAGAATTATTTTTTCAGTTACTGTTCCTTCCTGTTGCTTCTTCTGATAAAAAGGCATTTTTGAGTTGAAGGGAACCAGCAGTTTTTCAGTGGATTTCTTGACAGAATACACTCAGAACAAGACTGTCAGAGGTAGGTTCACTCTTGTTATCTGAGGTAGAAGTAGGCATCCAAACACCCTGTGAGCATGGGTTTCAGCATCTTGTATTTTTAAACCCTAACACATTTGGAAATCAAGGCAAACTCCTGGATTTAAGGAGATAGTTCTGTTTATGATTTCACTTTGCCCTTAAGATACCATTTAATTCTTGTTAAATTTAGAATCACAGAATAGTCTGGGCTGGAAAAAACCTCAAGTACATGGGCAGGGATACCTCCCACTAGACCAGGTTGTTCAGAGCCCCATCCAACCTGAGCTTGAACACTTCCAGGGATGGGGCATCCACAGCTTCTCTGGGCAACCTGTGCCAGAGCCTCAGTAATCTTATGGTAAAAATTTTTTTTCTAACTTTTGATCTAACTCTACTCTCTTTCATTTTAAAGCCATTGCCTTTTGTCCTGTCACTACAGTTCCAGATGAAGAGTCCTTCTCCATCTTCCTTGTAGGACCCCTTCAGGTCCTGGAAGGCTGCTATGAGGTCTCCACACAATCTTCTCTGAGACAGGGGAACTCAGTTTAAATCTCATCACAAGACTTGAGGGAGGTAGAGAGAGGTAGAGAGAAGCACTAACATCAGCACTGCTTTGGAATCATATATTTGAGTTGTCATCACTCCATATTTATCCTGCTCAGAAAACAGTATTTAACCCAAAAGCCCCTCACTTCGCATATGTGCAAGAGGAAATGCAAGTCACTTAGGATTATGGATTTCATTGTAAGGGAAGGGACTGGTGTTCCTAGAACACTTGCCTTTGAGAAACATCCCTTTTCAGGTATGAACAAACAACCGAGTGTTTTGTTCCAATCAGTGCCTGATATTTTTAGGCTGCTACACTTGGTGTTTAGCATTTATCTCTCAGAATTTAATCTATCAGATAGGAAATGCTTAGTTTGGCAGAGGCAGTGGGATTACTCAGTGTTAGCTCACTGGTTACATTTCCACAGGCTTTAAGACATTCTTCTCTTTTAGACTTCATATTTTTTTGATAGCAAGTTAATGCATAAAGGTTGTTTTGACATTACACCACACACTGGAGCCAGGTGAGTCTTTGTGTAGCCTTTTCCCTTGGCAACTGCTCTCACTGGTGTCAGGAACACTCTTTGTCTCTGTTCCAGGAGATTTGTGACTCAGGGCACATTCCCTTCTGGAAATGGAAAGGAAAATGGAGTTCTCTTCCTTGGTATCAGCAGCAAGTTTCACAAGAAGCAGGTTTTATTTCCCCCCACACCCCTTTTTTTAATATATATAGTAAGATTTGAATGATCTTGTGGAATTCTGTAAATATTTTATTACATATTTTATAGGTGGAGTATTTTATATCTCCCAATCTTTTTGGAAGGGCAGCCACTCAGTTCAGTTTCTCCTGCCCCTCTAACTGCTTCCATCTGTCCAAGCCTATGTGCAGTTCACTAATTGTTGACCCCTTAGGTAGGATTTGCTGTTTTCTATAGGTTTATTGTTAATCATTAGGTTCAGGAAAAATAAACTTCTTTGACATTACCAATAAGGGTCTCCAAGAACGAAGAGAAAAATTCCTCCCGCTTTAATTGCTCTTAGCATTTTTAAAACACATTCCTTCAGCACTGTAGTAGGAAATGCTTCTGGATAGGACTGGTTCAAAGAAATACATATCTAAAGAACTAGTAGGAAAATTGGATTAAACTATCACTACTGCAAACAATGCGAAGAAGGATTAATTTTTCAGCAAAATAACGTTGAAAAATCTGTCTGAAAACACTCCTTGCCTGCAAGTTTCATGCATGTTTATCTGAATAGATTTCTCACGGTCATACATTCAGAGGATAAGCCAAATCATTTCAGTAACAAACTATATTTATCATACTCTGATGGCACCTTTTCTGGTTTTTTTGAAAAGTCATGTAAAACCTGACACTCCATAGTGGAAGTCTCACAGGGCAAAGGCAAGAAATCTACTGTAAGTGGCTTATAAACTGTGTCAAAATTATGAAAAGCTTCACACAATTCATAAAATAAGGGATATTTTCCTTTTAAAAAATTAAATAGTACATGTGACCTGTTATTTTTCAAGATGTTTTTATAATCTATCATTATTGCTGCATATTGGATATTTTTTAATTTCCCCCAAGATAAATAGCACACACAATTCTTTATGGGACTTTACATCCACATAAAAATGCATCCGTGTTCTAGCAAAACCTACTGACACTGAGGATAAATATTTCCCTTTTAAAAATTAATTTTTCAAAATGTTTACTCAACAAATACCACTTTTCATCTCATTATTAAGACCAACAAATTATAATGACAGTTTCTAAGTGGTCTAAATTGAAAATATTTCTCTGTTTTTAGTTTTTAGCCTGGGTGATAACTCATGCTTTGAAAACAAAATTTGCAAAGGGAGTAGCCTAATAAAAAACCTGCCATACAGAGTTTTTTGAGATTTGGAGTTTTGTGGGTGTGGGGCGTGTTGTTTGCTTTGTTTCTTTTTCAGATTTTAGTTTTTTAAAAACTGAAAAAGGGAATTTTTCAGTAAGTGAAAAGGAATTATACTCTCATATCAGAGCAGGCAGGAGTCCTAACGATGGACCAAGGTATCATTGTCAATGCCAGATTATCATCCAGGAAAATTAATTAATTTCAGTTATGAAACACACCAACTTATTTATGCCTCTTTTCAAGAAGCTGAAACATTCACCACTCCTTATCTCACACCTGGAAGTGTCCAAGGCCAGGCTGGATGAGGATCTGAGCAACCTGGTCAAGTGGAATGTGTCCCTGCCCACAGCAGGGGGATTGGAACTAGAGGAGCTTTAAGGTCATTTCTAACCCAAGCCATTTTGAGATTCTATTATTCTTAGCACGAATACAAAATAATAAAATGTAGAAGGAGCAAACATGGTGCAGATGAGCATCCCACCAGTACAGAAACAGGGAAACCCTTTTGTACCTGGGAATGGCACAAGGAGTGCTGCCAGAACAGAGACACAAGCTGGAGAATAACAGACTTCCAAATGGAAGAAAACCACAACAAAACACCGGCAGAGGATGAACTTGAAAATGGAAGAAGTGACAAATGTCTGCATTTTTTCCACAGGGTGACAGATAAGCAGAGTTGGAACAGAGCATGAGAGTAACTAGAGCACAGAACCCAACTGAAGCAAAGAGCAGGGTCTATTTTGCCTTAGGTAATATGGGTTAAACTAATCCAGAGAGTGATTTGAAGGGTGTTGCTGAGCCTAAGATCTTGTGCAGGCTGAACTTAAAGAAACTCTCTGCAGACAAGACATAGTGGGTTTTACCTCAGTTGGCTTTTTGCTCTCTCTCTCACAAGATTTATGCTTCATATTGTAGATGCATAGAAGCCTAAGCTGTGCAAGAATATATGGATTTAATCCTTATCAAGTAATTTATAGGTGTTATTTGATATTCACAGAAGGAATTGATTGCAAAATTCACCTCGAGCTAGATCCTTAGTCTCTACTTATCCCTCTACACATGATGAAATCAGAGGTATTAAACTACCATATATGTGTGTATGGGAATAAGAGAGTCAACCTCTTATTCCCAAAATGGGTTTTGACGTGTAGGCAGAATATGATATATAAAGTGTGCACTCACATACGCATTCAGAGCTCAAAATAACAGAGAAAAACCTTGCTGGTTCTAAAGTATCTCTGCCACTCCTCTGTTTTGTAATTTTACCCGTGACTTTCAATTACAATTGTAAATTGCTTATTTCTAAGAACCAAAGGAAGGTTCAGTGCAACTTCAGCTAGATTGTTTGACGCCCAACTCTGGGAGCTAATTTTAAATTTTCCATCTGTGCCGAGAAACTTTTTTCACATAAAATCTATCTCCAGACTCATTAGAGACCTGAGAACAGAATAAAAGGGCAGTGACAGGTACAGCTGAGTATGTAACCGTAAATTCATTTCTTCATGTGAATTACAATCATTATATTTGCAAATGTATTCATTTTCAATGGAAAAAAAATCTGTTCTCATGAGAGTAAAATTCTGCTTCTATGAGATAATTATAGTTTTGGCCTTTCTCTTTTGTGGAATTCTCTTTAAAAGCTGCTGATTATACCATGAAGAGAAGCAGCTGGCAAGTATCTGATTTGATTAACAATTCAAGCAAAATTTACATAAAAACTTAGCATATAAGATCATAATTTCCAGGAGATGGATGGAGCCCTGCCTGATGTGTCTGCAGTGAGACTGATTTCAGCACGAGTCCCTGCTCTGATGTGTCTGTATAATGCATAGGGCCAAAATTCCCCAACTGATTTAATGGACATTACTCCTCAGATTCTGACTGTCTGCAAACAAAGTAATTAGAGATTCATTTGCATATTTTAATTGCCTCAATGTTTTGGTTTGGGGTTGTTCTTTTTAAAGATATGTGGCTTTACGTTTCCTATGCTTGGTTGAAACTTTTCAATGATGTTTGCAAGAGAACAAAGCCCAGACGACAGTAAACACGGGGTTTTAATATTTTATATGTGAACTTTCAGCACAAAGCAGCCGACTTGCAAATAAGACATTCATTGTTGCAAGGTGTATGAAAGGATTTCAAGCTCCAGTTTACATTACAGGGAAGAGACTTTTGAAGCCACCTACATACAAATCCAAAGAACAGAAAAGAAGAAAAGCCACAGCCTTTAGTTTTCACCAGCGAGTGAAGTCAGTGTTTGGTTCCAGCTTCAAACCTGAGTAAGGCAGATAAACCACCTCAGTTTTGTTGTTTCCCTGATCAGCTCATCCTACCAGAGAGCTGGGGGGGGGCTTGTTTCCCCTACAGCAATGTTTCTACCTACAGAAAAGTGAAAAATGCCATCTTGGGTGCTCCCATAGGCAGGTCATGTGTGCCAACAATGGATTCAATTGAAACCACTGGAGCTTTAGGAGTAGGTCTTCAAGGTGCCTCAAAATGCCCAATTTGTATCTGAAACATCATCTTGAAAGCATTTATATCTTTTTTTTTTTCCTGCATGTCAGAGGTTTCTGTGACTCTTGCCATGTTCTGTCCTCGGGTTTATTAGAGACCCTGGCAACTTCACCAATTCTGTCTTCCCTCTGTACTTACAATTGGGACTCAATTTGCCAGGGCCTGCTGAACACAAAGAGTCCCTTTAAAGGTTCTGTGTGAGGCCTGTTGTCACTGAATCACCAGCTCAAGGCTTGATCTTATCCCTCTGAATTGTAAGGACGGCAGGATTGAACCCCAAATGAGATAGTGTCTCTGACTTGAGTCAGACTGCACTGTTAAAATTCCCATCACTAAAATGCAGCCTTTCTTTGTACATAGTCCTCAGGACTTCTCAATAGTAGCAGGCAAGAAAATTCCAATAATGCCAGAGGGATCTTTGCTTGCCTCAAGTAGAAGAGAATCCATGGGAATTCTCAGAAGCTTTTTATCTCTTGCTCCCTGCAATTATTTTCTAAGCTAAAAGCATAATTGAGGAGGGGAAAAAAGCAGATGACCTCAGCTACCAAGCAGAAAAATATCAAGAAGAAATGACACACACTGTGGAACAGAAAGATACTTCACTGCAGCAGGCACTGGGTTGGGATCAGAGAAGAGCTCTTGCTTCCAAGGCTGGACACAGATTTCCCATAAAACCTTAAGGAAATCATATCTTTCCTGTAACCTTTCACTACTTCATAGGAAGTGTTTAGGATAAAACTGAAGGCTCCCTCAGAGGTGTTCACAGAGGAGAACAAGGAAGGTTTTATAAATATCTACATAGTTACAAAGGAAAAACATTGTTAGAGAAAGGTGTGAGAAAACAAATGAACAAATTACGCCTTCAGAAATAAAAGAAAGTACAGAGTGCTTTGCCTGGAGGGCCCACCTGCACACTCTACTCCAAAAGCCACTGCTGCAGGAGAGTGCACTTCAGTTATCAAGTTGTCACAAGAAAACTCATTTTTCCTTTATTCTGAGGGGATGCATTAAAAACAAACACAACCTCCTTTTAAGTGCATTAGGAAAAATGGGTCAAGTGGGACCATGTGCACCTACAGTGGGGATTTCCCTGCTCTCAGTTAAAGCCACCTGACATCCTCAAATTTAAGTAGAAAGCCAAAAGGTAAATTATTGTCTTCCTTCCTTCCCCCCCTCCCTGCCCTCCAAAAGCCAGATAAAACAAATTACTTCCCATTACAAGCAGCTGACTTGAAAACCTGAAGTGGCAAAGTGCAGCCAAGGTGTTCACTGCCAAGGGGGGTGCAAGGACACACCAGACCCTCTCCTGGATCCTTTTCCAGGTGCACGGGGATTTCACCACCACCACCAATCTGCAAGTCTGATTTTAAGGAAACTTTTGTTGTCCTCTGGCTGACTGGGGTTGAATCCTGCCTTTGGATTAGGCAGGGCAATTCCTTAACGTGCCAGGTACCACACTAGGATGGATCTGTTGCAGCTCAGCATTGCCCTTGTAGGCAATGCTGAAAAATTAGGGGTCTTGGTACATGAGCAATCCTAAAGACCAGTGGAAATCCTGGTTTGTGACCCAGAATTTTCTACTCTTAGTTTATAGATGCTCTTCCTTTGTTTCTTACATGAGACTATAAGAAAGCTGGGCCCCCAAAAGTGCATTTTACACTGCTTCCTTCAGCTCAGAGAAACTTCCCATAAAATATTTTTGATTTAATAAACCATCTTGCTCCATGCATTAAAATTCCTCCACCTACAGTAAACAAGGCTGTGACAATTAACCAAAACCACAGAGACCCTAATAAAACTGTAATAGGAAGGATTTAGAATTTCTTATTTCAACAATTTAGAAAAGCCAACGATACCTCTTCTGGTGGGCACCCTAGGAGAAACTTTAAAAGGGCCACAAAATGCCCTTTCATTGGATATTAAATTGGATTATTTAAAAATTCCCAACATGAAAACAAAAAGGCACACAGAATACGCACATAGGCAAATGCCAACGGGATGGAATTTCTGTTTGGATCCAAAACAAGGACCAAAGTGCAGCACCCAGTAGCTCTGATG
Source organism: Manacus candei (assembly GCF_025592945.1). Lineage (NCBI taxonomy): Eukaryota > Metazoa > Chordata > Aves > Passeriformes > Pipridae > Manacus > Manacus candei. The sequence goes on along the minus strand of NW_026138083.1, from coordinate 5,661,425 downwards.
GGAACCTCACTGGAGAGATCACCAAAATGTAATTTATAGAAAAACCTGGGTAATTATTGCTACCAGTGCCTTGGACACTGAGCCTGTAGCCCACAAGGGACACAGAGCGCTGACTGCCCCAGGCATGAGCTGAAAGAGAAGACTTTCAACAGTGTTTCACATAAGGCACTAAGAAAAATGAACATAGGATGCAGACTATTTAGTTAGTCTTCATATTTTTTTTCTAGACAACTGCTCTGCAAGGTCAAGATTTTGTTCTTTGAACTCTCTGCATTATTAGGAAGTCGTAATTTTAAAATTCCAAAGATAAAAGGTAGGATTTTTGCTGAGGAGGAGGGGAAGGTAGACATAAATACCACAGCTCCAAAATTCCCAGGCATAAATCGTGTAATTTAAATCTCCAAAATCTGCGGGTGAAGCCACACTTTATGTTTACAGCTGTTGTTCAGAGCAGAGAAATCTTTTGGCCCGTGATACAAGAGCATCTTATTTCTTTAGTCTTGCCTGAAATTTATTATTCATGGACCATGGTTCTTTCCCTCAAGAGGACTTGGCTAGAAAGCTCTGCATTTCACGCATCAATCTCACCCAGATTAGCAAAGCAAACACTTAGCATGAAAACAATGTCACTCTGTTTACATACAGGATGAAAAAGAAACTCTCCAAATGAATAAATGAATGTGTCAGTTAGGCTGCTTGGGTTCATGTGGTATTCCTTCATCCTCCTTGCTTAAAAAATTAGGAGAATATTTTATATGATTCATGAAGAAAACCTGGAGGGAAACTACAACACATCCTATGACTTCGTGTTTTCTTCCCCACCTTTTTTGGTCTGTGATGAACAGCTGTTCATTGTCTAAAATAGCAACTCCCTTTTCAGCCCTTTCCACGTCAAAAGGAAGCCACCTTATCCGTCCAATTTTCTAACCCCAGAGAGGTGTAAACACTCATTTCCTAGTGTCAGCCTTCACACATCTCAGCTCTTTGAACCCTGGCACCTAAAGACTAGAACAACATCTCCACATGATTTTCTTTCCCACCTCTCTTATCAGAGATCATTCTGCCTGTAGCTCACCTTTCCCTCCACTTGCTGCATTCTCTCGAGCCACTGAGCCAGAGCTGCTGATGCAAAGGGTGGAGATGGCATTTATTTTGTGATACCTTATCAGTGGGCTGATACCCATGTCTCAAAAAACCTTTCTTAATGGCAAGATAACTTGGCAACTTTCTCATGGTACCAGCATTTCACGTCAGCTCTCAGTCCAGGGTGGCACAAACACCTTCCAAGCCATTTTCTTTTAATGCCACAGCAAAATTCTTCCAGGACATTTTATGATTTCCATCCCTGAAGTTGCAGCACAAGGGTGCTGCTCCAGCTCTCCCACCTCAGCTGGAGGAAAAGTGCTGTTCAAAGTGCAACATAATCTTTTATTTATGGGTTTATGTATTTCCAACTGAGATTTTTTGAAACCTGTCAAAATTTTAAATCCAAATGGCCCTCTTGGTTTCAAGCCAAGACCTTTTCCTGATAAAGGAAACTTCTGTAGAAGTGGAAGTGTCTAAAAAGAATTTAGCAGTGGGTCTTGGTGATAACAAGAGGGTTGATGGGCAGTAACTGAACCAGCCTCCTAAGTGAAAATACTTGCAGCCTGAATTTTCACCACTGCAAAAAACTCCCTTTTTTTTCCTTGAGAAATAGTTTTCTTGAAAAAATAAGAAGTGGAAGAGCATAAGTCAGATTCTTGGTTCACCTTTAATTTAAACCCAAAAACCTCTGTGTTGAAATTAGCAGACATTCTATATTTACACCAAAAGAGGAGAAAATACTCAATATCCCTGGGATTTGAATACACAGACACGTGGTCAGTACTCAAACTGTTGCAAAGCACATGCTAAAGTGTTCATTAATCTAACTGCGGGCCAAATCCTGGAAAAAGTCTTACTTCCCCACAGGAATTCTCCCACTAGCCGTGTGGATATCGTTCACAGCAGCACTAGTTACTACAAAAGCCAGATTCCAGCCCTCTTTCCCACACTGATCATGCTAACACATGGGCAATCTGTTGATTTAAACAGAAATCCTTGGAGAGTCTGGAGCTGCTTGACCTCCACAGACCTGCCACCATGAGAGTTCCTTTGGAAAAGTAAGAGCCTCCCAAATTCCCAGCCTGAGCCTGCTGGGCCAGGCCCTGCCACCCTCATGCCAGCTTTAAAATAGTCCACATGCTCATTATAATGCCAATATAACTTCAGTTATACTAAAGAGAAAGGTAGGAGGTTCATCAGGTGACCCTAAAAAACATTCTCAGGTCAATCCCAACTTCTGCACTGCCAGAGCTTGGGAAAACTACAAGCACTGACAAAAATCCACCTTGTACAACTGATGGTAATGTTTTATCTCAAAGTATCTCAAAAACTTTATCTCAAAGTTCCAGTATAGACTAAATACATCCAAACACTCACATTTCTGGGCTTACACTGAATTACAGGCAGCTACAGATAGTACAGATAGTTAATTATTAAAGTAGATTAAAGCTGCAAGGCTTCAATTATTCAGTGCAGTGACTTTCACAACAGATAATAGTGCACTTTCTACACAGTTCCCTTGAGGAAATCCTGGGTTTTGCACATGCTAAGGTTTTTTCATTTGTTTTCTTTTGATTTGGATTCTTTGTTTTTGCCATGGAATTCTGGATTTCTTCCATGTCATAGAAGAGACCAGAAACTGGTGTCCTTCTCTAATGTTCTTACAGATCTGAACTGGCTGCAGGTCACAGCAAAGAGCCACAAAGCAAATTTGCACCACCCTTCACCAGAACACAATGGACTCTGCAAGGTTTATTATTTTTTCTATTCAGTTGCATCCTCTATCACATGCAAAAGGCCATTTATGTAACTTTTCTAATCTAACTAGCTTCCCATCGTGAGTTTTTCCATGAAAATATCTTTCTGCTTTTATAAAAATGAAGATTTTCCTTTCACTGCCTGCAAAGAGTCCATGACTTGTCCTAATTCCAGATTTTGCTACAGCCAAATTTCCTCAAGGCAAATTTATTACTGTTAATTACATAAAATTAATTTAAAAGTTACCATCTCCCCCAATATTCCTTTTATTCAGTACATATATAACAATTTCTACTTCTCTCTGGATTTATTTCTTTTCCTCTAGATATTCAATAGGATTTTGCAAGAGAGAACAAAGAAGAGCTACCAATTATAAATTCATCTCTGTATTTTTAATTCTAAAATCTTAAAGAAAGTGGGCCCCAGGACAGGGTCCCACCACAGGCATCTTTCATTTGCCCAGTGAACCCCTTGCTCAGCATATCACCACAGGTTTCACTGACCTTGGTAATATTATGAGGGTCATATTTTCCCATGGATGAATTGTTCTGAAACAGTCTCTCCAGTGTTAGTCACACTGGCTGTTCTTTGCCATCAGGCATGCGTGTCCTCTTGGCTTCTTTCTTCTCTTAAACAAACATATTTATTGTGTCTACCACTAGACAAATCTCCCTTCCCTGAAATTTCTCCCTTTGTCCCTTTCCTCATCCCAAAAAAAGAGGTGTTAATGAACTACACTACTTCTGTATCCTTTTATAAACTCCCTTCTACCTCTTCGAGATGTGGCTGTAACAGAACAATGAGTAGAATATATTTCACTTTTCAAACAGCAATTCACTGGTATGATGGGCATAATATAAAGTCATTGATAATCTCAATATTATTACTTTATCTAGAATGAAATAACCAAGCTCAAAACACAGGGGATTTTTCCTTTTCCTCACCTCAAAAGTACGTAGAAAAACCTTTAAGATCCAGAATTATAATACACATATATAATATATACAATATCCTGAATCTAGAAGGCATCTCAAATTCAGATGAAAAGTTCAAGCCACAAACAAAGCTATAGATCGTGTAGGATCACCCTGATCAATGAACCTGGAGAGGTTTCAAATGGGTCCAAATTTCTCCCAGAATTAGGCTTTGTGTAGTTTGTTGTCATGTAATAATAATAATGATTATTAATAATAATAATAATGATTATTAATAATAATAATAATTTGCACTGTGGAATGGGTCCAAGTGGGCAGGGGAAAAAAGCCATTTGCTAACAAAACCTTACATTAAATTACTTGGGTAAAAGCAATAATTATGACAACCCTTTGCTAAACTAGATACAGAAAGAGGGGTAAATAATAGTTCAAATAAAGCTGTTACATGGCTTAATGAAGCTGCCAATTACATAAATAACCTTTCCTATCAAACATATATTCAAACATCTCCTTGGGTAAAATGAAGAATTTACATTATTTATTATTGAAAATAAATCTGAAATGGAGTGAATTTTTATCCCATTTAATAATCTCATTTGCCATTTTGCTTCAAGACCATCAATCCACATTTACAAGGGAAGTCTAGTGAGCATATCCAGTGCCCACATTTCCTTGTATGCTTTTTTCTGAAAAACATCCAATCTTTTCATTTTTGACATTGTTAGACATGTCAGTAATGATTTCTCAAGTGTCACAGGATTTAATATTTGAAGGTAACTCCAGCTATCACCACATTTCCTGCAGTCAGTGCTTCTCTCAGAGAACTCATGAAGAACTCCTGATGAAGATCAAGAGACTTCACATTATCTACACAAATTGTTTCAAAGCAGCAACAACCTCAGCAAAGAGCACTATGAAGGATTATTTATTCCATTCAAGAAAATAATACACAGGGAGGTATTGAGAACTGATGCCTAGAAAGTGAATGTGGACTTAATCCCCCACAACAATATTATTTTAGGAAATAACTAAAATAATAATAATAAAAAATAAATAAATAAATAAATAAACAAACAGACCAGGATTGATCCTTTGCCTTGGATACAAAACAGTTGGCATCTAAATTCAATGGATAAGGAACTATAAAAGTGAATAGAACAATGGACTCAACACCTGAGCGTTTTCTTGGATTTTGTACATGTTTTGATATTCCTTAGGATTAGGCAATTCAGTAAGAAAAAGATGACTTATTGTGGGCTTTTTAGGACTGGCCAAGGAATTTAGAGAATCCTGCCCAACTATGGGCTTTTGCACAAGGTGTGTGAGAAGGGAGAAAAGAGGAAATTCCCATTCAATAAAAAAAAAATAAAATCCCATATAAAAACCAAGTGAGTAAGAAACTTGCTGACTCACTACTGAAGGATACTGGAATTAGTCATCCCTACTCCTTCCCCAGAGGTCAGAAAGAATTAGTTTGCTGTAATATTTTTGGACTATTTGAAATACCTAGAAACCAGATCAGCTGAAAAACGCAGACCTTGACTGGGAAAGTTGTGAAACGGTTTCTACCAAGGATCAAAATAAGCTTCTGTGAACAGCTCTGAATTTATTTGTGTGTTTTTTCTGTGTAGCTGCCGTTTGAAAACATCTTCGCTCTGCACGACAGCAGCAAGAAGTCCACATCAAGAGCTTGCTAAAGCCAAAACCAATTCCAGTAGGGCAGTAAGTACAAAAGCACCTCAAGAAAGAGGGGAAAAATATAATGGGTGTTTTGAAACACTAGTCAGAGAAAAGTTGCTTCAAACTCAAGATCTGCCCTTCTTGCCTCAAATTATGTTTCTAATTTACCAGAACACGTGTGCTCTCAAGTATAAGGGTGTGTGCAGCTTAATTGACTTCACATACTTAAAGTTCAGTTCAGATACATTGCTAGATCAATTCATATAATAAAAATTGCAGAACTAATACCACATGTTATTTAATGCCTTTTAAAACATGCTTGTGTATTTAAATGCATGTCATAATCTAAGTCTCCAGCATTACTCAAAGGACAGAGGTCACTAAGGTGGACAGTGAGCCGTGTGTGTTTGAAACATGCCCTAAGATGGAAAACCTTCTCTTCTTACTAAGATCTGCCACTGGTCACCCCAATGTTCCCACATATATCAACTTTATGAGTAAGAATTGGCCCCATTTGATAGAGTGTAGCAAAAGAGCAATTGGACTTCAACACTGAGGGTTAAACCCTCTCCTACCACAAAGCAGTAAACTATTCAGCCAGTGGATGTGAATTAATTTATAGGAAGGAATTTGGAACCTATTTTCATCACCATTGAATTTAATATTCCTAAAAGAAAACTGTGATAACAATAAAATCTTCTATACAGGGTGTGGGAGTGGATTCTAGTATTTGTATGTCAAGTAATGTTCATGTTTAGTACGTACGTTTTCCTAATTTTACGGGCTTCTTAACGTGTCAGGGAGACATTAATGGGGCCAAATTAACACAAGTTGTGGACTTCTGATGGGATTCAGTTCCTAAAAGGCACACATTTCACTGATGGTGCTTCATCTACCCATACGGTCTCCAAAGTATAAACAATACCCATGGAAACAAAGGAAAAACATTAAGAGTTTTGAACAATAGATACTCAAGTTCAAAGCCCATTAAGGTTCCTGTGACACATGAATGTGAAATGATTTGTGTTTAAACCATGATTCTCCCTTTGAAATAATTTTTATATATGACTCTGAGGTCTGGTCCAAATCCCAGAGAACAGCCTGGGAAAATTCCCACTACCTCACTGAGCTGTGCAGCAGGCTCTGAAGTACATCAATACTGTTTTCAAGACACACACACACACAGTTTGCTCAAGTGTGGAATGACAGCACATTTGACAAGTCTAACCAGAAATTAAATAGAGGTCTTGGTTGCATTCTTTAAACCTGGGCTTTCATTCCTCTTTTTAAAAACCTGTTGGGCAGGCAAGAGTTTGAGAGGAGGGGACAAAGTTGATCTAAGTACTAATAAGAGTAATAATAAGAAGAAACAGGTCCTAATTTTGGCTGAGCCACTGATTCACTGCAGGACCTTGTGAAGGTCTTCATATTCCTGTGCCTTCATTTTTCCCTCTGTAAAATGGTCACACACACACAAAGCATCACTAAAACCAAATGCTGCTTCTGACCAACGGTTTTCAGGCAAATACTGGGCCAAACAAAATAAAACAAAACTTGTCACAAAAAGGAAAGCAAATGCCAGAAGGCCTTGAATTTTCAAGTGCTTCTTTCTACCTTCTTCTCCTTTCAATTCCTTTCATCTGTACATATGCTCACGTGTAGACAGACACATACATAAACTAAGTTATTTAGGAAGTAGAGAGATCAAATATTGTTTTCCCAGACTCTTGTAAAATTATGTTCCTGCAGTATTTTCTGAATCTGATTCCTCACACACAGAAGCACATGACCAGAGTAAAAGTGGAGAAGTTCAAAATAAAGAAAGGTACGTTTTGGGAAAACACAAAGTGATTTAATGACAGTTCATAGTATTTCCTTCAGGCTAAAAACTCTCTTTTTACTTCACAAAAGCTTCAAGTAGCCTTAAGCCTTACAAAAATAAATAAAGCCAAACAATATATAAGATGCCTCTTTGCACCTCTCAGATTAAGTGACCTGAGCCTCCCTTCAGGCCACTTGCACGTTACTGCTGGGGAATTGATTTATAAGGGACCCTCCACAGGTATCTGACAGCTGTATAAACTGTGCAGATAAAGCAACAATGCACCAGCACAGACTGAAAATCATTTAAGCAGCAGAAGCTTTTAAAATAAATATCCGAAAGCTGAATTCACAATAGAATCATTTAGTTATCTACAAAGCAGAAGGGCCCTTATTTGCTTTAGAATACCTTTACTGCAAGAAACTAAGCCTTGTTATTCCTTTCTTCTTAGTTCTTCACAGAGTTCCAGGTCCAAAAAAATAGTGTTATCAGACAGTCTGGCATTTTGCATAAATAAGTCACCAAATCACATAAAACCCGGTGACTGAATGTTAGAACAGAGCATAATTTTTAACATAAATCTTGTTCACGCTGCATAAATTTGCATTACACGAAGCTGCAGTGATCCAAAGATCACTGAAGTCAGTAGAAGGACTCTCAATAAATCTCTCATTAGGCTCTGGTGGAGTACAAAAAGATGAAAGGTTACACAAGCTTTGTCTGGCAGACCAAGGAAGAGAATTATTTCTAAGTTGATAGTATTCTTTCTCCCACTGATATGAAGAGGGGCCTTTACCTTCTGCAGTTGCTGTGGCATTTTTATCCTCCTTGAGAGCCAAAACCACACTAGAGAACTAAAAATGTAGGCATGTAATTTTTCTGTGCTAACACATGTCCAGTTCATATTTCTGCTTTCACACCCAGTGATCTTTAAAAATCACAACACAGGTATTTACTCTTAAAGAAAGTGTTCTAAAGCACTTTCAGCCTCTGAGAAAACAACGCTGAGAAGCTCTTCAAAGCACTACATGGATAATCAACATGTGCAGCAATGGTTTTATGCAGCATCTCCATGCACCATGAAAGGAGATATTATGTATGACTGCATAATGCTTTTTGAGTCATCCACCTCTTCCCTTCACAGAGTTAAGTGTCTCAGTCCAGCTTGGCAGCAGTAACTGTACCCTGCTTATGTGTTTCGCACACAATTACACGCACACAGGTTTCTGTGCATCTGCAGGGATACAACAGCTTTGGGATAGACCCTCAGCAGACAAAACATCCAGCCACTGAGGACGTACCCTAAGCTTGCCCCAGTAAATCCCAATGATCCTTGGCCTTTTACACCCCAAGAACTAAGATCCTTGTCAGTGATTCACAGGGAAGCCAACAATTCCTTGTGCTAGTTACAGAGGGGTAATATTTTCCAGTTGCCATGTCGGCAACCTTTCTGGTATTTAGCTGTGAGCAAATAACATTTTAACTATATAAAAAAGTTTGATGAGGTAATATAAAACATTACAGCGGCGCCCAATAGAGTCCCCCAGGTCAGCAACACACAGTTTAAAGTGTTCCAAAATAACAAACAGACTCTAGGTACAATAGGTTCAAATGGCTCTTAAAAACACCCTCATCACCAAGTTAATTTTAAAGAATTTAGTATTAATAGTAACTTCAAGTCCTGCAAGTGCTTTTCTTAAATTAGCAGATTCACAGCCAAATGCAACAGTTGATGCACTGGCTTCTCTAAGATTTCTTTTTTCTCATAATATTATTGCAGAGAATATAAGTCCAACAACTCCTCCACTGGATAGCAGAGAATCCAGAAACCCTGCCCTGAGCACAAGCCATTGCCCAAAGAGCATCCACCTCCAGGGATGGCAGCTGCAGCAATTCCACACTCTTCAGGCATGTTGGGACAGCCAGACAAGGAGCAGGGAACTCCCTGCCTGCTCTGCATGTCTCAGCCACCTCCTGCATGGGATCAACCTCATGGCACATGGCCAAACATCCTGATCTTGTGCTTTCAGCATTTTATCAATCTGCCAAGGATTCTCCATTCACTCCCCACATTCACGAGTCAACTGCCAGGTCTAAGAGAGACAATAAGGCTCTTCTACATTCAGGGAAGAAAAACTGGTATTTTTATATATTATAGGTGAGATTTTTGCTCCTTGGAGTATGGGGTTCCAGGTCTTTAATGCTTGGATGCTATTTACACCTTTTCTAACAAATACAGACTGGAATTGTTGAAATGAAACATTTGAACAGCATCGAATCATTTAGGCTGGAAAAGACCTTTAAGATCATCAAGTCCAACCCTTAACCCAGCCCTGCCAAGTCCATCACTAAACCATGTCTCTAAGTGCCACATAAGTGCCACAAAAGACCTGGAGGTCTTTTAATTACCTCCAGGCTGCCTACTTCCCTGGGCAGCCTTTTCCAAAATTTGATATTTTCCCTAATATCCAATCCAATCCCCATAAATTAAGCCCATAAACCTCCTGCAATTGCAGAAATCAAGTGTCCTGGATTCTTATTCCCCTTTCAGTATTTAGGTCCTTTAGAGTCATCTACATTATATTTCCCAATTTTCTCCAAACCCCAGCATTTTTAAGTTATAACCACAGGTTGGGAGTCTCAAAATTGTACTATCTGGAGCTCTGAATAAATCCAGACTTCATAGTACCAGTAATAATAACCAAAGTTATGGAAATGTTTAAGAGTCAGAGCACAAAGGTCTGGACTATCACACTGACTCAGTCACTGCTTCATTTCAGAAAAAGCTGTAGGTAGCCCACTGGATAATTTAGGGTCCAGGATAACACTGCTCTTCCTTATCCTCTAATGGAAAAGAATAGAGTTTGCTTCTGTTGTGTACTATTCCAAAAATGCCTACAGAGATTAGGCCATAATATTTATTATGTTTTTCAAACCTGACAGCAGAAAAAGTGAAACATTCAGAACAAGGACTACTTTTTCTACGTATTTTATTCTAAAATGGATATCATATTCACATCAATGGATATTTTCTATTATTATAATAATAAAAATAATATGGTGCATTCTGAATTATGTGATAACTATTCAAGCTTCCCTGTTACTCCACATCACAGAAAGCTGACATTCCAATAAACAGCCTCACAGTGCTGCAGTGATGTTTCTTTGCTTTCTTCCCGAGGTATATTGAATGTTTTTTCCGAGTTTCTTAATTCTGTTATTCAAACTTGTTCCGTTTCCTCCACGTTATTTATGCAGTAAAAAAAAAATTAACTATACATCCTGTACTTCTAATTTCATTGTGTTCCACATGTTTCATCATGCCCTGCTTATTGCTAAATGCATATATACACGTATATACATTCTCCATGTTCCTCAAGTCAAGTATTCTCCAAGGCACTCCTGGAGCATAAAACAAAGTTGTAATTTTGAACAAGTGGAATCCCCCTGATTTAGTGATGGAAGAATGGGGTGTTAGTCCTCAAATTGCTGTTGCCTCTTAACCATGAAAAACACACCACAAAACGTTACTTGAGGTGGAATAAGAACGAAGAATTACTTTCATAAACTTTAATGAGCATAATGTTTCTGTGTTTTACAGGGCACAGGGTGTGAAAAACAGCTCAGTTTTAGCCCTGATGACATTTTCATATAGGTGGAAGTAAAAATAGAGAGAGATTTGACATCTTGACGTAAAAGGGGCAAAGCATTATGTTGCAAGGGCACTATGGACAAGTTTGGAGTGAAAACAAAACATCTGATTCTAGTTCTAGACACAGGACAATACAAAGAAATTTGGGCATGTTTTCTCTTTACAGCTAATAGAAAATACAGTGATTTGAGGATATAAGTGATGAGGATATAAGACTTTGGGTTGGAAAGAAATGGAAGTTATCCCAAAACTAGTAAGATCAAAACATCTTTCTACATTATTCTAGAAAACAACAGTCTAGACTCAATGATCCCAGTATGTTCTACTACTTGTTTAACATCAGAATATTTTACTTAGAATCCCTAATATTTAGTAAGAGAAACAAGGGTATAGAATCGATCAGGAAAGTTACAGGATAAAGAAGTAACACTATTGTAGCATCTGAAATTCCACAGGAAATTCAAAATGTAATTTAGATATTCAAAGCAGTAACAAAATACTTTTTACAAGCTGACACCAAATTTAAAGATACATCAAAGTTAAATCCTTCTTGGTTTATTTTTATAATTGACAACATTATAATTTGTTTTTATAATTGACAATATTATAAATTGAAACATGAATGTCATAACTATTTGCCTTGATAGTTTCTTGTCAAAGTACCTTTCAAAGCCACCACATTGTCAGTAAAATCATGATTTTAATTAAGTCTCATCTCCTTCCAGTACCTCTGGTATACAGCTTTATGGTCAGCTCTATGTTTAGGTAAAAAAAATTACCATGAGTCAATTGTACTGATTTCATCCTTTCTTTGTGCTCCCCTGTATCCAGTTACAATCCTGATTCAGGAAGTGTTTCAACATGTGCTCACCTTTGACTACATGAATAATCTCATCCCTCCCCCGGGCAAACCCTTCAGCAAAGTCTTGAAGGCAAACATGGCTTAGTTCTAATCAAAGCATGAGATTTGCACCTAATATTTTACAGGACCCAAATCTACAGAGTTTTAAAAAAAAAAAAAAAAAACAAACAAACAAAAAAAAAAAACAACAACAACAAAAAAAAAAAAAAAAAAAAAACCAAAAAAAAAACCCAAAAAAAACCCCCAAACTCTAAGCAAAAAACCCACAAGCCACAAAACCCTGCACAGGTCAAAAGGACTAAAAGATAAAAGCCTCTGATTTTTAAATATTGGTTCAAAGCTGAAGAGGGGAGAGATCTTGACCACAGACCAATAGAACTTGCACACTATCACAGGTCGGTTCAGATAATCCAATGTTCCAGCTACTCTATGCTCTCCCAGCTTAATGGTTCCCACAACATACCAGGAAAAGGCAGAATGACGCTCAGCTCCCATCAGCAGACAAGTGGGTCAAGCTATTTTCATCTGCTTCCCTGATCCCAAGGAATGTTTTTACCATAGAGGACCGCTGTATTTTCACAGTCATGGTATAATGTGTGACTTTCTGTAGATGACACAGCTCCATCCCAGGGGCCGACATCCCACTGGGCAGGATTGTTTGTCTGTTTTGGTGCTGTTTGTTTTGGGTTTGTTTTGGTTTTTTAACTCATTTTGCCTTGCCAGAGGAACTTTTTTCTTCAACCACTGTAAAAGGCTTATTATGCTCCATAGAAAAGCTAATTAATGAATGAAATGAAGCACGCACATCACAGAATGAGAAGACAGTTTCTAATACTATCCAAACCCTCATATCAAGCTTATTTGCTGGCACACAGAGTGTCCACCTGGATAACTTCAAGGATTGACCACATCAGGACCCTCAGGGACCTCACCAACACTCCCAATAGAAGAATCCTTCCAACATATCTGTTGATCATCCGCTTCATTCTTCTGAGCATCTAATTACAGCCCTTTGATAGCGGTAGCAAAACCAGGCACATAAAACACACATGAAGCCTCAGCCTGCTGGTCCAAGGCTCATGAAGCAGACAGGAATGATTCCATGGATTTCACAGCGTCCCAAGACCTGCCCTGGGCAGTGTTGCTCGAGCAGGTACTTATGACAGATATATTGAGCCTGTTCATAAAGAATCACAGCACAGGAAAAGAACTGGGGCATTTTGCAATCACACAACATTTGCTGTCAGGTCTTTGACTTGAATCATAAACCTTTGGTAACCCAGCATTTTTTTCCCACCAGATTGGAAGAATGGAGTGCACGAGATGATAACCCTCCCTGGATTTTGCAAGGTCCTGCGTTTTCTCAAAGATGGTTGAAAATTTACATGTCATCAGGAGCAGCAGAACAAATTCAAGAGATGTTTTTGCCTTCACAAAGTATTTGGAAATAATGGATTTTTTTTTTATTTTGAGATTTATTTTTTTAAAAGAAATTAACTATTTACTATATCAGCATTTTAGAAAGACTTCTGATTTGGGTTTCTACACTACCATTGCTATGGCTCTTCCTGAATACATGGAGTGACATTTCCTGACAAGAACATCTCAAATTCCATCTATTTTATTTCTCTGGTTTTTTATTTATAGGGACAGTTGTGTGCCTGATGAGCTACTCCACACTACTCTCCATCCCAGTTTCATTTAAGCTTTCAGTGCTTACACTATGATTTATATATATTAAATAAAATTTATTATTTATGGGAACAGCTGTGTGCCTGATGAACTACTGCATCAAACTACTCTGTCCCAGTTATTTAAATTTTGAGGGCATGCACTATGATTTACATGGATTAAAGAAATTTAAAAAAAAAAAGGGAAGCTTTGCATTTGTACCAGAAAGAAATGTGCCGTGGTCTTCATTTACTCGAGGACTTCATTCCAGTTCAAAGAAACGATGCTCAGATTAAGTGAATTATTGCAGAATTATTTTTGCTTTGATGCATTTTCTCCCTTTCAACCACTGGCAATACTCTTCTCTTGCTCCAAGTCTGCATGCAAATTCCAGCTTTAGAATTAGGTCCAGGAAAGCTCATGATGAAATTTCACAGTATTTAAGGTTTAGCTTTGTCAACTCACTACTGTGACAGCATAAATGAACCTGAACCCTTATTCTTCTTGTGTTCCAATGGAAACATTCAGATTCAATATCCAAGACTGGGACTATCAGATGGACCAACATAAAACTTAAAGGTGTTCAAAATACAAAACCAACTAATCAAAACTCAGAGATGCATCTAAAAGCTCAGGAACTTGGCTCTTCCTTCCACCCATGTTGCTTATTAGCACTTTTTCTCCCCAGTTGGTTCAATACAGGGATTTTTCCTAGCTAGAGGAAGAGCTGGCAAATCCACATCAGGGTTGAGGAAGGAGCAGAGCTGCATAAAACTACCTGGAAACATTGATAACTTAAGGACAAAACTGTAACTACAATAATATGATCTCAATGCTGTCATGATGCACTGAAATATTTACATGGATCAAAAAACAACCACAAAATATCAAAAGGAAGAAAGACATGACATGTAGGTGCAGAAGAGTATCACAAGATAGTGTAAAAGTTTATTAAGATGCACCCTTTTATTAAGATAGTGTAAACCTTACTACACTTCTGTGGTGTTCTTAAAAAAAAAAAACAAACAAGAAGCAAATTTAAAGATTTTAACTTTCAGTAGTAAAATAGTTGGGTTATTTAGCAAACAAAAATAAATTTTTGATAAAACAAGAAAAATGAAAGTACTCAACCAAATATCACCGTTTTCATAGATAATTAAAAGGAAAACTTCCACTCCAGTTCTTGTCTTTTATAAACCCTGTCACAACAGGAAACAAACACGATAAAGGAGAAATAGATCCAGTGTTTAGAAAACAGATTTCAAACAGAAAAAGGGCTGATGTTGCACACTAATCCCAAAGTATAGATACACCTTCTGTGACCTTGAGTAATGGAAATTAGTTACCTAAATTCGGGCAAAGTGTTGTTGTAAACAGAGCCTCCAGCTGTGAAACACAAAAATGAACAGAAATGAATCTGGAGATGCTTTGATTCTGGTCCTTTTTAATGTCTCCAGCTTTCTGACAGTGAGTCTCATGCCGTAATATCGCTAAGCAGTGTCAGAAATGAAGAGAGCTGGAGACATAAAAAAGGAGCAAATTCAGCTCCCATTGCCCCATCACTGATCTTAGGTAGTTCCTAAAACTACAGCTATTTCCCAAGTGACTATTCTAACAACTCTTGGATTTACTGTTTGTCCTAATTATATTTTATTATGCCTTTGTGGCTGTGTGTCATTTTACAGCTGCATTTTAAAGCACCTGCAATGTGATCTACACATCAATTAGTAGCAGCCGTTGTGGTAATAACATCATTGTTTTGATGTGGCTTCTAATTAATCTGTAAATAAAGAACTTAATCTTCATGTTTCATGTGTGTTTCTGGTAACTACATGGTTTCATACTGCTTCATGATAAGTTGTTTTAGGATGAGGGGCTCAATATTTGCGAGCACATTCACGACTCTGAGTTTCCTGAAACCGCAATACGCTGAATTTGTTTGAACATTGCGTCACATGAGCATTAAAGAGGAAAAAAAAAATAAAAAAGGTAGACCCTAGAAGGTGTATTTTAACAAGACACCTTCTTTTAACAAGCAGCAGCAAGTTAAAATACTGTTTGCAATGCCATCATTTCCCTCCCATGTTTCAAACATGTTCCAGATTTCCTGAAGTGCTAAAATATTTCCCTTCTGCTAAATACTTGCTCTTCTCTGAACACTGGGAAGATTACAGGGTGACTGGTGATGAATATAAGTTCTTTTGTTTCTCTGAATATTCTACCTTAAAGGATTATCTTCTTTCTCCCTAATGAGCAATTAACACAGTCTCTTAACATCTAGTTTATATACTTTTCACTAGGAGGTAGTAAATAACTCAGTACTCTTGTGCAACACTATATTTGAATGCCAGTGTAGCTGAGAAGGGTATTTGAGCCACAGAACTTCACTATAGGTAAAGATCCCTCAATATCACACTGGAACTCAACAAAATTCTGCCTGTGCCTTCCACAGACTTCGTGAAAAAACTCAATTCCAGCAAAGTGAGGATCCGCTGAGCCCAAAGTCAATCCTCATTCTCTCATACAAAGCACTACACACACAGCCAAGCTCCTGCAGTGGGGACAAAGATGCTCATTCACTCTTGAAGATTTGTTGATGTCACGAGTGTGTATGATGTCACTGAGCCCTTTTTTGTCAATGTGGCTTTGTGTTTTATCTACTCTTAAGCATCTAATAAATGTATAAGCTCTCCATCTGAAGCTGCAATTAACCCCTAACTTTTTCCAAATGCAGTTATCAGAAAACATCCAGGAGTGAAAACTCAGGTTGAACAACAAAAGAAGCCAAGCCTGTAAGAAGCAAATTACTGCTCCAACTGGTCTTTCTTACAGGTCACATCTGATGCACAAACTACTGCTGATTTCAACATCTAAAAACTCACAATTTAAGGGCAACTCTGCAAGGGGCAACCGAACAGGATAGACATCTTAGTCTTGCTTTATCAAAAAAAGTTTTTCTCTTATATGTTGAAGAAATACAAAGAAAGTTAAGAAAAAAAAAATCCAAACCTCTAAGAAGAAATTTTGACAAAAATTAAGCCAAATAAAGAAGTATTCAAATTTTACTTTTTTTTTTTTCTACAAAAATGTGGTTTTACATAACTTCTGGCAAAAAGAAGCTTTAAATAAAATGTTTCCCTTATTTTCTAGTAGAAAAATCTAAAAAATAGATTAACAAATAGATTAAAAAAAATTTAAAAAATAAAGACCACCCCACTGCCTCCGCTGCAGGAATTTTAAAAGCCCCCAAGGAATGAAAAAGAGAAAAAAACCAAATTTCTCTTAAATTAAAGGCATAGCTTTCACTTCATTTTTTCATCCAATTGTCAAAAACATATTTTCTTTCAACATTTTTCTAAAAAAAAAAAAAGTTTGTCTGTGATTCAGTCAGTGCTCAAGCAGAGCACTTACACTGCAGTAAGTACAGTAAAATCAGAGTCAAGTCAGGCTGAGGTCTCACATCCACCTCTCCTGACCTTGGTAATTCCTGTACTCCATGGGCACTGCACAAATGACCCAGGCTGTGCTTGGGCACTGAAGTGCTCTGTTTATTCACCAACAGCTACACTAATGCAGCCAACCTTGGACTTTCAACAAGCACTAGAACACTGGTTTCAAATCTGAAAACTTAGATAAGGTTCATCTCTGCTTTTTGGCTCTTAAACTTGGCTTGGCCTCAAAAAACTGAATTTGGTTCACTGAGGGCTGTGTGATTTTGTGTACAGCTTATGGAATGGTTTTCAGCATTGGGGAATATTTCCTGCAGTAATCTGTGTTGTTTGCCTTGGCTTCCCTGATAGGAGGCAGACTTCCACCCTTTCCAATGTTTTAATTTTCCAAACTGTTACACGGACACTCTACACAAATACATGTGGCCTGGAAGTTGCTCAGGGGACTTGAGCACCTCCCCTATGAAGACAGGCTGAGAAAGTTGGGTCTGTTCAGCCTGGAGGAGAGAAGGTTGTGGGGAGACCTCAGAGAGGCCTTCCAGTATCTGAAGGGGGCCTACAGGGAAGCTAGACAGGGACTCCACCAGGAACTGTAGGGATAGGACAAGAGGGCTTCAAACTGAAAAAGCAGGTTTAGATCAGATATAAGGGAAAAAATTCTTTACTGTGAGAGTGGTGAGGCACTGAACAGGTTGCCCAGAGAAGTTGTGGATGCCCCATCCCTGGAAGTGCAACCTCCGAGCAACCTGGTCTAATGTCCACAGCAGGGGGATGGAACTAGATGAGCTTTTTTTCCAACTCACACCATTTTATGATTCTATAGTTTGAGAATTGTACAGTTCTCTAAGTTTCAATGGTTTTAAGGCCCTATCAGTTAAACAGATGTTCTGCATCTCTTTCACACTTGCACAGGGATGACTCCTGCAATCAAGGGATGCATCAAAATATCCAGAGTCAACTTCCCTTTCACAAAGTAGTTTATCATTCACACCTAAGACCTACAAACACTGCTCAAAATCACAATTAGCCTTCGACATGAAGGAGCTGAGCTTGTGCTGAGGTTCCTCAATGCCAACTCCAGCTGACCACACCAAAAGCTCTCCAGGCCATGCAGGACCTGGCTGAGCCCCCAGGCACTGATGGGGAGAGCAGCCTTGGGCTGAGCATTTTGTTTTGGCTGTTTAGGGTTTTTTAACAAGTCATACTAATACTGCTTTCTTTGTAAATGTTTTCCAGTGATCCTGGCTGCTTTCCAGACTCCAGTGAGGATGTCTCTGAAGTCAGCTGCAGTCTCTGAAGTGTGCTGCAAGTATCCTATTGCAGAATTTTAAATGCCTACTAACTGGATGCAGTTGCCTTATTTGTGAAAGGTGGTGCCAGAAGTATTATTACATTTCAGATTCTTTTCCCTGGATAATGGTGGAAAATTCTGTTTTAAATCCATCCAGCACAGCAGTTAGACAGAGGAATGTCCGGGTTTTTTGTTTTGTGTGTTTTTTAATTCCAACACTTACATTCCTCTGCTTTCACCTTCCCCTTTATAAACCATGTATCAAAAAGCACGTGATTAGTAGTCACATACCTAAAACCCCAGAGGTTTTACAAATACTGATAATAATGATTGTCAGAACAACTAAATACAGACACAGTTAGTACATGTGTTATGAATGTTACAAAATAAACCCTGTTTAACAGGTATTTTGGTTTACTATATAGCATCAAAAAGAAATAATTTGCTGGTTGCAAAGCTTCTGTTGATTAGTTTCCAGATGGTAAAAATGTAAAAGTGGACTGGGTAGAATCATAAAAAAATCATCTTGAGGAGGTTGAAGGCAAAACAACATAGAGAAGTTACTTTCTCCAAGAAAAAAAAAAAAAAAAAGTAAAAATTAGCTGGACAGAATCAGCACGAATCCAGTGCCAATATATGTTGGATGTTATTTGAAAAGGGCTTTGGTCTGTTTGCCACAATTCAGGAACAGCACATGCTCTTTATTCCTCACAGAAATGCCTCCCTCTTTTAGATATTCACCTACTTTTTGGCTCCATGTGAAGCTGGTTCATCAAGTCATGTTTTCTCCAATATTTGAGTTTTTCAGTGCTCAGTATATGAAAGGCAGGAGAGGCAATGGGAGCATTTTACACAGTAAGTTCACTCAGCGTGCTATTAATAATACCAAGAACTCCTAATACAGGTCCAAAATAATTTAGGCTTTCTTCCATTTGAAGCCACAAGACAATAAGAGGAGGCTCCAAGAGAGGTGTGGATCACCCACAAGAGGTCTGAAGAGCAACATGTATTTTTACTGGAAGTCTGCTAACTAGCCAAAACCTTTGGAACGCCATGACACCAATCTGGCAAAGTGATCTCTCCCCCTCTGCTTTATTGAAAACATCTTAGACAGCATAATGAAAAAAATGCACTCAATTTCCATGATTTTAAGCTTGGCTTTCTGCTGGCCTGAAGTCTGTCAGAAGAGTGAAGATTAGGAAATTCAACTGAGCTTGACAGATTTCATTTGACCAAAGATTTGACAAGAGAGTGAGAAAGATTTTTTTTTTTCCCCCTGAATTTTCTTCTATCAAGAAGTCTGGACT
Source organism: Manacus candei (assembly GCF_025592945.1). Lineage (NCBI taxonomy): Eukaryota > Metazoa > Chordata > Aves > Passeriformes > Pipridae > Manacus > Manacus candei. The sequence goes on along the minus strand of NW_026138083.1, from coordinate 5,641,912 downwards.
GGGATTTTCCCCTCCAGTGATGTATTTATAGCCCCTAAATAGGGATCTAATCCAAAGTCAACTGAAATCAGTGGGGAGACTTATTGACTTCAGTGATTATTGGATCAGACCCTAAAAGCAGAGCTTCCAGAATTACAGAAAGTATTTTGGGACATGTTGTACTAGAAATGATCACCAAGAATGTGAAATAACAACTCAGTCAATATTCAGGGTGACCAGAGTAGACAAAACAGCTCCTCTAGCAGATACAGGTCACAGGTGGTGGGACAAAGCTTGTTTAAAGTTGTCCAGGCAGTTGAAGTCCCCATTTTGTTGAAATGGAAGAGAAATGAAAAAGATGTAGGGCAACTGCAACAGATTTCCATTAAAAAATTAAAAATTACAGTCAGTGAAACAGATGTTTCTTCCAGAGCACCCAGTCAAGAGTACCAAATACAGATTATTTTTGCCCAAATCTCATAATATGGAATATTTACAAAGTAATAAGCAAACCTATCAATTATCAGGAGTTTTTCTATCTGCAAAGGGAGCTGAGAACAACACATGTTCCAAAGTCTGGCTGTGCTCTTCAGGATGGATGGTCTTTCAGGGGTTGTGACAACAAACACATCTGGATATCAGTAAGTTTCAGGAGTTTAATGTCACACAAAGAAGCATCTCAAGGTCACTGCCCATGCTAAGCATGGGTGTTCCTTTCCGGGTAATCACATCCTTTTATTTAAGTCATCAACAAGACCTTTAGAAAGTCTGCCAGAAACCTGTTAACCTGGCAAGCATTCAGGTTGGAAATGTGTTATCTATTTGGCAGCTGCGACATCCACTACCCAAAAGTTTAAGATGCTCCAGAAGAACGCTGTGCTCAAATAAAAACACGGAGAAATCCAAGAAGAGAAAGGGAGCTGGGGATTAGCTCCTCCATATCAGCTGAGGATCTGGTCTGCTGTATCTAACCAGTTGGAAGTTGACTGGGATCAACAAGCCCTCAACAGAGATGATGCAAAGACTGCCTGAGTTCATTTGTCCCCAAGGAGCTCTCTTGCCATGAAGGATGACTGCTGACTGGTGTGAGGAACTCTATGGCTAAAGCTCCTATCAGTTTGAGTAATGAGGATATGAGCAGATGAGTGGGGAAGGGGTAGAGAAAAAAATGGATTTGCTGTGCTGGCAGACTTGCAAGTCAGCCTGTGGTTATCTCACGTAGCAAGAATCTGCGGTTTATTTAAGCATTAAGATGAGGTTTTAACTAAGGTTACTATCACAGCTAGATAACAGCCAACTGAGGTGAAAGCCTCTAGCAGTTAGGACAGCCCAAACCATGCTAGAATCACTTCAGAGACATAAAAACCATAGACTATTTAAAATGTTTTCACACTTGCCTTATACTTCCTAAACCCAGAGTGTGGTAGCAAAAACACTTGTTCCAGGTACTCCTAGTTAAAGAACACTTATTTTCATCAGTGGCCTTCAGAGGGCTGGAACCTTCCCTTCCTATGCAGACAGAGCTGGGGTTGTTCAGCCTGAAGAAGAGACACCTTAGAGCACCTTCCAGTACCTAAAGGGGCTACAAGAGAGCTGGAGAGGGACTTTTTACAAGAGCATGGAGTGATAGGACAATGGGCAATGGCTTCAAATTCAGAGAGTGAGAGTTTAGATATTAGGAAGAAATTCATTACTGTGAGTGTGGTGAAGCACGGGAACATGTTGCCCAGAGAAGCTGTGGCTGCATCATCCCTGGAAACATTCAAGGCCAGGCTGGATGGAGCTCTGAGCAACCTCATCTAGCTGAAGATATCCTCAGTTCCTTGAAGGAGTATAAACTGGATGACCATTATGATCTTTTACAACCCAGGCTATTCTATGATTTTGCATTTCCCACTACCCACAAACCAAGCTGCCCTACTTTGTTGGACTTCTAAATCCAGCCCCTGCTGAACACCAACCTGCCACTTGAGAAATTAAGTGAAGAACAGAATGAAGATAATCTAGGCACCCAAATCCAAACCTTATGGGAGAAGCGTTCAGTCTTTTCCAGGCAAGATGTGCCTCCAGTCAGCACTTCCACTGGGTGCTCAGGACAATTATGCTGCTCTATGAGGATCATTTGTTCTGTCTTCAGGTCATTTGAGAACATAAGAGCTTAAATGGAAATTAAAAAGCAATGAAGGTCACTGAGAGGGGTACAAAGCTCAGCAGAGACACACCAGCAGCATCCATGGCTGTACACTGGTTCAGCTAGCACAGAACAGAAAACAGGGACATGTTCTATCATCTTAGGGACAAATCTGCAAACCTGCATAAAATTCTTAAGGTGTTTTTCAATACACTTATTTCCAAAATCTGTTTCCAGCTATGTCTAAGGCCATACAAGTGAACTCACACTACATTAGAGGAGCTGTTTCAAGAAACATTCAGATTGAAAATATTAAAATACTTACTTTTCCTTTATCTAATTTAGTTTTTAGGAAAAAAACTGCAAGAGGTCAGAAGAAAGAAAGAAATAGAGCCTTTTTAGAGGTGTCTCTAAAACACTGCCGTTTCTGAAAGACTGCTCCTCCCTGTCTAAATTCCAAATGTCAGAAGATGGACATCAGCAGGAGACACAATTGAAAGAATTCTGAATCATTTATACCTGTTTGTTTTAAGTAAACACTGCATTACATATCAGGCTCCCAGAAAAAAGTGGTGTCTGAAATTAAAGTGATATATGTAGAAAATATGGAGGACACATTCCTTACAGAACAATTAAATGCAGAATACAAGTTTTATTGTGATCAAAAAACAAGATTACAATTAGTAATAAGCAGATAGGGCACCAAAACCAAATTCCTTTAGGGATTTGTTCTTTAAGGTGTATTATGAAGAAATTTAAGAGACCCTTCTTCTGACTACAGCAAATCCTGGCACCTCTTCAGGTTCCTCAAGGGCCCTTTAGAATAGAAGGCTCTCCCCTGGTCCTGCCCACCTGATATTTTTGGTAGGTCTGTTGTTTTGCAAAGTCAGGAGGTTCTGACAGCCCAACCAGTGCTACAAATCCTGGCAAACACAATCTTGTGCTGGTAATTATCACAGTGTATTGCCAGAATACAGCTGGAAGCAAAGGAGACTGGCAAGTCTGCAGTGTTTGTGGCTGGATCACGAGGCAGGAAAGCTTTTTGTATGGATTCTCTCAGTGAGATTCGTGCCAAAGGGAACCTTTGGATCGTCAAATATTTTTGGAGGGTGGGACAGAAGATAATTGGAATGTCATCCAAGGTAATGCAGAAATATCAGTGAGGATCAAGGCTTTTTTTGACTGAATGTTGCAATATTGTCAAGTCAGAAATTGTCTTTCCTATCAGCTGAAATAGAGGCTGTGAGACAGAAACACTATAAAAAAGCAAGTGAGAATTACCAAAACCAACCTTGACAGAGCAACTACCAATAACATCCAGAAACAACTATTTAGTGGGTAGGTAAAATATTTTACCCATCCCAGCTGGGATAGAGAACAGCAGCAGAGAACAACCAAGTCATTAATGCTGACAGCCAATACCAATTAACATCAGAAATCAAACCTCTGGGACTGTTGATACCAGCACTAGGAATCAGTGTATGGCAGGCAACTTCTGTGATCTAAAACTCTGTTTAACTCACAAATTCATCAAAATCTCGTAGCAAGAAACTGAAGATCAGCCAGTCATTCTGCATTTCAGCTGCAAGGACTTCAAGTGTTTCAATTCAGACTAATGTACTTGTAGTCTAGGTAAGTACTCAAATCTGCAGTTATTTTCCAGCCACTGGGAAAACAAGTTAAGCAGAGCTTTCAATGGAAGGTAAACATCACCCTCAGCATCATTAATGATAAGAAAGTAGTACCTAATATGTTAATCAGCATTTATATAACACTTCCTTCTTATATTTTCTCCTACCCCCAAATACTCCATGAAAAAAGGGGTAAATATCCCCCTGTGGTTCACAGCTGAAGGGGGTCCTGGCAACCAGGTTCCTGTTTTCCTGCACTGAGGAGCACAAATGTTCCCCTGCCCTCCTTCCAGACATCCCCCAGGCCCTGCCACAAAGGAGAGGCTGAAAAAATAAACCCAATCTGGTTGGCTGATAAAGAACACAAATGTATTCACGTCTAAATACAAAATGGCAATCAGGCCTGAAGAGTTTAAGTAGCATGTGATGCAAATATTGCCGAGTTCATGGGAAAGGAGAAAAACAAAAAGGTAGCCAGATGCTTCAAAGAACCTGGAGAACAACTGTCCCAAGACACTAAGACAGATGGTACACAAATCTTAAAGCAGTAAGAAGCAGAGAGGTCACTTCTAGCTGTCCAGAGATATGCTCTGAACTAGCCTCCAGTCCTTCCAAAATTCTGAATTAATAGTATCAAAAGCTAATTCGAAGGATATGAGGTACAACTTCTGCATTTCTAGAATGCCTTAGGAAAAATTCATATTCCACTGAGGATTTTTCCATAGAATAATCAGTTAAAAACCATCACTTCTGTAGAAAAATGAAGCAGCTTTCAAGAAATCACAGACAATATTAGAAATGTAAACATATCAGACATTCCTCTAAGGACCAGCAAACCATCAAATAAATCACAAGCAAAATTAATTGAAGAGAGCTGACGCTGCTGAAGAGCGGGAAGTTCCCCTGAGAAGAGATCTTGAGGATAAAAAAAAAACAAAGACCTTGTAACTACTCAATGTTATGAGTTTGAGCTAACCACAGTTCTTCCTAGGAACGGAGATGTACAACATCTAAATTCCTAACCAGTACAAATTCTGCAAACCTTTCCTTCCTAATATATGAAAGTTCTTTTTAAAAAATCATGCAAGTAAAAATATGGACGAACCTGGAATTATAATTTACTTAGATTTTCCACATGAGCTTGATACAGTTCTTATATGAACCTTCTGAGGAAAATAACCAAGGAGTCTGTCATCTTTTTCACAAAAACACAGAATAGTTATAATGGAGAACTGCTCCTCAGAATGCAAAAAAAACCCACCCCAAAACTAAAACCAAAGAAATAGCTGCAGGATAACTAAGGATCCCTTAGTTAAAGTTATAAAATAACAAGCAGAAATACTCTTTATTCCACTAACTTTGTACTCTCTCTCATGGTCTAAGCCACAAATCAATTAATTAAAAATAAAATTGAATGAGAAGAGAGGCAAGAAAGTGTAAGAATAGGAGGTGGAAAAAGAAAGACATACAAACTCAGTGAAAAAAAACCGGTGGATAGGTAGGTGAATGTATGTTTGGGCACATTCTCAGCCTACCTTTGTGGAGACCTTTCTAACCCTAACTCAATACAAACACAGGAAAGCTACATTATTTTGAAGTTGAATCACTTTTCAAGGCAAGAAAAAGAAAATTAAGCTAACCATGGGTTTGAATTATAGGAAAAATAAGGTCTCTGAGCTCAAACTGGTCTTTACTGTCCTGATAAACAACTCAAGTCATGCAGCAGAAAAACCTCAAGACCCGCAGGGTTTGCTCATCCCTTGCATGGGAGCAGAGTCCCAGGATATATTTAGCAGCAGGCTGCCCTCAGCTGCCACATCACATCTCTGAGGGCAGATGGTCCCAGAACCTTTGAATCCTGATATCCCTGGAGCAGATCAGACCTGCTGCATTCCAGGTGCATCATTTGCTTCTTCATAGCCATCTTGACACCTGCAACCATCTCTTTTGGGTCAGCACTGTCTGCCCTTGTCCATCACACTCATGGAATATGTGAACAAGAGCAGACACTGTGAGTGCTTGGATGTTCAGGTGGATGGATGGACTTCTGTGCCTAATTTTACTGCCCAAATTGCAACACACGTGTAAGCTCTATCCCTAGTCTCTGTCTCTACTAAGCACCCAAAAAACTGCCCAAAGCTATTGGGGAACCTGATTAAACATAGGGACATTTGGTTTAAGAAAAGAAGCAGAGTCCAAGACAAAAAGAGGATTTGCTGGACAGAGAACATGACAGAGCCTTCCTGAACTCCTTTTTCAAGGACTTGCCATAAATGAAGTTTATGTCTTAACCCTGGGCACCCAACAAGACACTTCACACTCTGCAGCCATCAGTGCCCAGATGTCAATCAGGGCATTGAGTTCCATGACCTATTGCAGCCTGACCCCCTGGATAAAATTTTCACCTCCTACATTTTGACAAAGCCTGTAAAACTTGACCTGGAAAATACTGTTAAAGTGAACCAGCCAGAAACTGGGGTGCTGTGAGCTCTCACAGATCAGGTGCATGTTTAAACATCTTCAAAAATATTCAAAGGATCAAATCAATGAGACATAATAATGTATCATCACAGCTTGTTAGCCTCGGCCAATTAAATGAACAAGTCATTTGCTCAGGTGCAAGAGCCATCAACATGCAGGAGTTACACACAAACTATTGAACATGTCCTGCATTGCAGTGAACATTTTCACCTGGCACAGCGGGACATTGCTCTTTCCCTGCACACTTTTAATGGAATTTGTGCATCTTCAACAGAATTTTCTCAAATCCTTCTTTCCTCACAATTCTTCCATGTGATTTTGCTCCTTCCCCTTAACAAGAAATACATATTTGTCTCATTTGTTCCATTTAGTGATGTTAACTTAGACAATGTCTGAACCTAGACATACAGGTTCAGAGAATGCTTTTTGGTTTGAGGAGGGTAGAAGGGAAGAATTTTTTATTTCAAGTGTTTCTGTTCACATAAAACCTTTGCCTGCTGTTGAGATGGATTCCTATTGTCCAGCTATTTTTAATTCCTTATGAATATTTGGCTTTATCTGAGTTATTTACTGTATTGTCAGTCTCCTTGCTCAGGTTAAAATAAAGCCTCTGCTTATGACTACTTGTACATTCCCCTCTGGGTCAAAGAGGTTGGTGTGCTTATTACACACCTCAGTGGAGAAATATTTTGTGCAGTTACTTTGCATAGAAGGTAACAAAGGTTTTTCACAATTGCAGAGGAGAAAGATTTGTGTGTTCGTGTTCCAATACTTTACTCAAAACAGTAGCTGGGGGAGGCACAATCTTATAACATGAGTCAAAAAAAGTTTGCTTACACAGCATTTACTAGAAGATCACTGACACAGAAAAAAGGGACACTTGTACAGTGTGACTTTAGCTATTTAATGTTGCCAGAGTAAAAGCTGCTTGGCATATTATTGTCATTAAAAATGAAATATTCTCTTAATATTTTAATTCCTCTTTATGTGGAACAATGTGGGGAATTTAAAACAAGTCCAAAGTTTTCATTGGCCTAAATTTGCATTTCTAAGTGTAAAAGAAAGTTCATGGAAAATTATACACAGCTCTAGTGAGGATATATTTTTCCTTCCTCCAGTGTTTTTTCTCCATTAATATCTGACTGCCCTGCAACTTCAGGAACAAGAGTGGATGTCTTAATTAGCTACCCCAGAAAACAGTAAGGGGGTTTGCCTCACTTCCCTCAGGCTATTTGGTTTAAAACATGCAAATAACAATCCCAGTAATTAGGGATGGGAAGGCCCACTGGGTCATGTAGGCCCCGTGTCAGGGCAGAGGTTTTCCCAACAGTTCCTGGGACTCTGCAGAGAATTTGAATTATCCCAACTTGAGGACTACTGTGTAAGAACAGGATGTGTGGAAACCACACAGAGGAAGCTGTGCAGGTCGAGGGATCCATGGGCTGGGAGCTGTGGGGCCTCAACACAAGGCAAAGTGGATCAGTGGTGCTGTCTCGGGTGTAGGGTGGTATCACCTACTGACAGGGGAACTCCATGGAATGACCTCACAAAGGGGAAGCAGCTGAGCTGCAGGGAGCTGCTGTCCTGTGGGCTGTGAAAACAAACAAACAAACAAAAAAACCCATCAAAAACCCAGAGCAGAATCAAAGCAGGTTTCAGCTCTGCAAGGAAAGGTGGCCCTTGTGAGATTCCTCTTCCACACAGTGGGTTGTAGAGTTGTGAGAGCCTCAAACAGATGCTGAGCAAGATTTTCCAGACAGAAATTTGAATAAGTTCCCTGTTAAATTGTATCCCAAGGTAAAAACAATCAGTGTTTCACGAGCACGGTGAAGACTGAACCTTGTTACATCACCCAACATTGTTTCCTGTAATAGCTTAAGATCTCCAAGAAGACAAAGATTTCACAAATCTTTGGATTTTCTGAGGAGAGGAAAATTCCCACCACTCCCCAAGGTGGGATATTCTGACAGGTTAAATGGTGGAAGAAAAATATTCAATTAATAGAAAATAAAGCTACTTCTTACTCCACAGATTCTGGTGGTGAAGCAATAGAAAGGGGATGAAAGACAAAACAGGGTACCTGTCACCACATCTTCTGCTCTGCTCCCTCCTGCACAGGCCAGGCCAGCGGCACAGAGCACCAATTCTTCCAACCATCAACTACAACCTGGAAAAAGCTGCTTTAAATCTGTTCAGCATCTTGAGTGGTGGAAAGGGAAGAGACCATTGACCTGGCTGCTACACTCAGAACTTTTCCCTAGATTGCAATCTTTCTCTAATCCTTACTGCCTCTGGTATATAAATTGATCTGCTGAAGAGCTTGGGAGGTGATGAAGAGAGTTATGCACACAATCCCTCCTTGACTGTATCATTAATGAAGAGGTTTGCTTTCCATAAGTCCATCACCCTGGAAAAAAGCATTCCCAGAGGAAATTTTGTCTCATTGCAAAAGAAGTCGATGACGGGCAATGCTAAGAGGAAAGAGTTCAGCCCTCGTTTTGACACCCTCTCTTCCCTATTAGAGAGGGAAATCACTGATTTTAAAGTCAGCAAGTGAGTAAAAAAAAAATAAATCAAAACAAAAATCTTTTTCTTGGAAGAAGAAAACCAACTCATCATCACATTGACCCATTCACAGGCAAAGTGACGGTAACACTAGATTTTAGTTTTGGATATAAACAGGGTTGTTACAAAAGCTCTATAAAAACGGTCTTGCAAAACATGATGACTAAGAATCACATTGCTGAGGGACTATTTCTTCCAGTTCACAGTGAAATAAATAATTGCTGTTTCCCTATAAAAACAACTTGTGCCAGCATTTGAGCCCTTGCAGCTCAGCCAGACAGCTCTTTCAGAAGGGAATCTCCAACTACTTTCCCTTCTTCCTTACCCAATATCCCCCTGTTCTAATGAGGTGACGCATGAAAAATTAAAAAAATCAAATCCATAGCTAGAAGACTACAAAAGTTTTTCATCATCATACATTCAGATGTATGATACACACACATTTTCATCATCATACAGGCTCAGAGAAGCAAAGGAGTACTGATGGCCTCACTTCCAGATAGTAATTTAACATAAGGATAGATTTAACATGGCTCTGAACTGAACACTTTTCCCGGTAACACAGGGTCCTAAATAGGTTTCCCATAAATACTGGGAAAGTGCTTTCAGTGTGCATGTTTAGAGTAAAGCTTTGATCATGTCTGCACTCATTTTGGCTTTTCTCTTTACTTCAAATCCTCATCATCACGCTGACCACACACTCCTCTGGCTTGTTTGCTCATGGTAAACACAAAACAAACACTCTGAAGAGAGCTTTCTATATGAATGTTCTATAGTTACAGCAGAAAAATCCTCTGATGACTCAGTTTATTACATAAAGCTGGGGATATCCTGGGCATTCCCAGAATACTATGATTTGATAGGAAAACAAAACCAGCAGGACGCATTTGCTCTACTCCAGTTTGTTATGTCAGCAGACATGACACTGCCACATCTCACATCTGGGCCCTGCACCCAGAAAGCCAAGTTGGGAAGACTAAAACCTCTCTCTCTCTCCTTATTTCTTTGTTCAGACACACATTTCAGAGTAACATTAAATCCCTAAGTAAGCAAAGAAGTGTATTTCCCATGGAAGTGAATCATTGCTCTCTTTTTTTAATATTTTACCTAGAAGGTAGGGGCAGCATATAAGGATTTGTCTTGGCCAGGTAAAGATCGTAATGAAACAGAAACCATTTTTCACTATTCCTGACAGTGTAAATGCAGGGGAGGGAGTTAAGGAGGTTTTTTAGTCTGAGGGAGGGAGTTGCTTTGGGAAGTAGAGTGAGTATTTTCTTGGTTAAGACATATGTACAAAAAGTCTCTCAAGAGCATTTACAGCCAAGTGATAGCAATACCCTTTTCTTCCTGGAAGAGTTTTCATTTAATCCCATTGCAATTAAAGGTTCATTTCCAAACAAAGACTGGAGGCTTAGGTTATGGAAGGAAGTACTGTAGAGGAGTAGCTTGTTCCTCACCTCAGAAATGCTTCCACACACCCCCCATCGTTCCATTACTGCTGTTTGTTCCCACTATTGACTTGGATTCCTGGAGCTCTGGGAACACAAAACACACATTTAGCCCATGCAAAGCCCACAGAGAAAGCAAGAACCTTTCAGTGCAGCAGGATCACGCACAATGGCAAAATGCTTGTGAATTGGTGAGGAAGGATGAAAGTGAACGCTTGCACTTAAAGAACAACCTCTGCTACCTTGGCTTGTTGCCAGAAAAAATAACCCATTACAATCAAAACCCAGTTAAGTCAAACAGTCCTTGCTTAATTAAGGCCACTCTAAGAGTTTTCTGTTCAAAGCAGCTGATGTTTTCAGCAGGTGAGACTGAAGCTTGCCAGCTCAGAGTATCAAACCTAAACCCCTTAAACGTGGGTGTCCACACTGTGTGCACTGCTGACACAGGAAAGGGGATGCAGAGTCCAGAACTGGAATATTCAGAATACAAAGCTCCAATTGAGAACATCAGTAGCTACGTCTTCACTACCAAACAGAGTGGGCTGGGCCTGTCCTCCAGCCCTCAGGCCAAATGAATGCACACTACAATTCACATCCACGTAAGCTGAATACTTTTTCTCTCCCCAAAATGGTGTCCTCACTCACATCACCCACTGGGACCAGTCCCTGGCCACGCTGTTCCCCAAAGGTGACCAGAAGTCGCTTGGGTGACTGGTACTTGAAACTGTGCCCAGAGTTCCACTCAATTGTCAAACAAACAATATGAGCAACCACCACCGAGTCTGGACTCAGACTCGCATCCCAGCCTCTTTCAGTTTATTGGGATGGTATGTAACCCATCCATCCCAAGAACATTAACCAAAGCAAATAATTTATTCTGAGCTTAAATGAAGGATCTTGTCTTAGAGGCCGTTACAGCAAGATTCCTTCTAGCAACTCAAACAGCCTTCACACCCAGCTCACAGCACTGGCCAATACATTAATTCATAGCAGATTCTGTATCCTAAATATAATCCCAGGTCACTAATATATCCTTATATTCCTGGTGGAGAAAGCCTAATCCTGAACCTTGTGTGAAGCGCGTGGAGGAGGCGGCGGCTGACTGAAAACAATGAATATCAGCTCCTTTTAGCCATCAAAACCACAAAAATGTCTGCAGTGCAGATCAGTCATAAAGAACAGACAGAGGAGATAAGGAGGGCAGGAAACCACACACCTAAACACACACACACACACACAGAAGCAGCTACACACATGCACCAGTGTGTAAGTGCTGCTTGTCTGGAGAAGTAAGAGACACGCAAATAAACAGCAATGCTGTTGAAAAGGTCTCTCCTCCCCTTTTCAGACAGAGGTGTGCAAGCCAAGCCTTGACTCGTTTGGGGATAGGGTGTTTCATTGTGGTTTGGAGATGCATCCAAGATTTTTTGTTACTCAGAAACTTTGGTTCTGAGTGTATTTTTATAAGGAGTCTGAGAATGAAATATGATTCATATTTACATCTGTTAACATGTTGGGAACAGAAAAAAAAAAAAAAAGGATGAGCGAATTGCTGCCGAAATAAATAAAAAAAAAAATGTTGGTTCAATTTCCCACAAGACTTTCTAGGTTTGGGCTGCAAATGTTTATGTTACCAGAAACACTGAGGTGAAGGCAAAAGACAGTGGCAAAGACAGCAATGATTTGAGCTGTGCATCTGGTTTTTCAGTTATGTTGATTTGGAAAGCACATAAGTGTTGCAAATTAGTTATGTCAATTCAGGATTGTGATACAAACTGTTTAGTCCCATGATGTAATTTGGGCTGGCGAGCTAGAGCTCTCCCCTTTAGAAAGAATACATTGTGATAGTTTTGTCTGTGTGAATGATGAGTGTACATGTTCTTATAAATAAGATGCTATGTGTAATCTTTTCATATAAATCTGAAATATTTAGCTGAAATATAATGGAAAGAAAATGTCGTGTATTGCAAAGAATTTTTTCCCCAAATTAACCTCCATAAATGTCTTAAGAACAGAGGGAGCTTCTAATGAAAGGACCATTATGCAGATTGTGACATTCCATTCATAAAACCAGAGAGGCAACATGATGTAGCTGCAACACTGGGGGGAGAGAGGAAAAAAAAATATGTAATTTCAGTGTATGGCAAAATCTCAGAGACATCTTGGCTAAGACCATAACAATTTGTATCATCCAGGTTGCACACCAGGGCTTCCCAAGGTATAATTCTGAAAGCCTGAATTTTTTACAGGGCTGGTATTTCTCCTATCAAGAAGCACTACCCATAAAAACACTACTTATATCAGAGCAATTAGCTAGATTACATGCAATGATGGACAGGCAGCGATTGGCATTACACATGTAAACAAGCAGCAAGTCAAGGCAGACATGAGCAAACACAGATGGGAGGAAAGAAAAACTATTCTTCGTCTCTTTAAGAGGAGCAACAAGAGCAGAGATTCACCAACAGGACCAAGCAGCCCACAGAAGAGTCAAGAACTGAAAGCAGTGCCTTTCTTTGGGGTCTGACATCCTTGGTTGAGGGCCAGTTCCAGGATTAAAGCTGTAGTGAAAACATTTATTGGACATTTTGCCACATAGTAGAGAAGATGACTCCTAATGAATGTATGTTCAATAAATATTCTGTTTCTATTGGGTTAGGCATGGTTTTATTTTATTCACACACAGAAGGGAAGGTGGTGGTAGAGACAAAAGGAAGGTAAATGATTGTCTCAAGTTATCTATAGCATGAAACCTTTCCCCAGTGAACCACATCACCTCAAAAGAAAAAAAGAAAAGTAAGAAAAGGAGGCTCAACAACATAGACATTAAGGGGATGTCAGAACAGCCTCTGCTGCAGGAGTACACTCAGGAGACTGCAGACCAGATGCTACAGATTAAAACTGCTCACCAGCCCCAGCTAAGAGCAGCACTCAAGAGAGAATCTAAATGCCTTATGCTCCTTTTGTGAAGGTCTATTTGCAGGGGTGCAGCCAGGCAGAGGCAGGGCTACCAAAGCCCAGGTACCTGAAAAGGAAACTGGACTCTTCCCAAGCTTTTCGAGCGTGCTCATGTGGCACTGTGAGAAGGCTTTGAGAGCTCTCGAGATGGAAACCACATGCTGACAACACACCCCCCTGGAAAGGGCCCAATGTGCAAGGCAGCAGGCAGACCACCAGCTAACTACATGTGTAAAGCGCTCACTGGGTGTCTGCCTTGTTTGAGAACCAGAAAGGAGCGGGGGAGAAAGGTTCCCACCCTCTGGAAAGAGCCTGACACATGACGTGTAGGTTTGCTGCGGGGAAAGAATCCCACTCCAGAGAATGTGTTGGAGAAGCTGCTTTGACAAGACGGAGTGGCTCGTGCTCCTTGGTTTCTCTGCCGTGGTTTATCTTGTCTGACAGTGAGGTAAACCCGGCCTGGGCTGGTGCGAATGGGAAAACTGCTAATGGCTCACACTTTGCACGCTGCCTTGCCTAAACTGATCAGTGTAATTGTTTCTAAGTTAAAGGAACATCACACTAATGCTGCCATTCTCCTGTATCAGCAACCAACCATTATAAATTAAAGGATGTAGAACACTGTTGCTGACAGAGGTTCATGTTCACAGCAGAGCAAGGCTCAAGGTCCTCTGTGTTGCCCTTGTTCCCATTTTCCTTGGGTGTTCCTTGAAATAAAGGTTATCCTTTTTGCAGATACCTCCCCTGCAGTCAACTGCTTCCTTCTTTTTCACTCCCAGTCACCCTCCTGCATCAATCATACATCACAACACCTTGGGGCAGAGCACTGTCCTCAGTTGCTACCTCCCCAGGAGAGGTGACAGGTGGCATTAGGGTTGCCCAGCTCTTCTCATCATAAGACTCTCCTCTAAGGTTGCCCATAAGCTTGTCAAGCTCTGTGAGGCACAGCAGAGCTGCTCACAGGAGGCAGGGCCCACCCTCAGTGGAGGCCCCATTACGCCACTTAGAAACTTAGAGAAGGAAAAAAATGCTTCCCTACGGCACCCGCTTTTGCACAGAGAAATTCCCAAATCCTAGAGAGAAATTCAGATCCCAAAAAGCTAAAGCACCTTTTGGATAGTCAGGCAGATGTTTTTACCCTTTCAATCCTGCCCCCCCTTAAAATCCAGCAGCAACAACTCAGAAGAAACTGCAACAGAATTGTCTACTGTGTTTTTAAACTATTAGTCCAGGGAGATTCCAAAAACAACAAAAATACTGCTTTTTTTTGCTTTTCTGCTTGTTTTTAGTCCAGCAAAGCATAGAATATAGATTTTTTTTTTTATTGATGTTATGAAAAAGTACATGCAATTGTCAAATTGTGCCAGCATGTACATTACACCAAGTTGCTTAGTATTGTAGTCAATAGGAAAATAGAGATCTAAATATTGACTTATGTGGAATGCAGATAAATATACTAATAAATACAGCCTATCCAAACATAAATCCTGAGTAAGTTTGCATATCTCTTTTTTGTTAACTTTGTGTATTGCAGAATTAGTTCTGCAGTGCTACGAGGCTTCAGCAATATAAAATATTTGTCCAGGCTATGATTTACCAAACCTAAGAAGTTCACTGTACTTCTATAACACAATTTAATCATTTCTACACAAGGTCACTCATTTATTAAAATTTAAATCCATGTGCAAACATCACTAGAGTAAAATATTACTGTATTTCCAATATAAAAAAGTAAGCCCTCAAACTACATTCACTTTAAGAAGGGCATCCTAAAGATTAACTGCAGGGGGAAAAAGAATAAAAGTATATAAGTAAAAATCATTATTACCCCAAGGATCAGAGAAGCAGAAAGATCAGACTGCATGCAATCTTCAAAAAAAAATTAGCTCTGCCTTTATATCAGCCATAAAATAACTGAAACAGGAATAAACCGATTTCTTTTATAAAAATCATGCCTAGTTTATTTACTTTTAAAATATTTTATTATACTCAAATAAGTTAGTGTTAGTGTTTTTTATTTCTTAATTTTTTGCAGTTAGGAAGACATTCAGTGTCTAAGCCTGTAGCAATAATTTCAGCCTTGGCTGCTGATCCCAGGTTTTAAAGAGCTGTAAACTTGCAGGGTTCCAATCCTGTGCAACAGCATCACATCAGCTGTCACAGCACTGGTGGCAGTCTGGCTTTCAACACAACTACCTGGAACATCCCAGTGTCAGAGGGGCTTTAGTGCTCTGTCACATCAATACCTCAAGTCACTGGGCAAGCAATCAAGAACAAGGCCAGCAGGTATAATGTAAAGATACATAAATATGTAGAACTAGAGATACATGAGTGTGTAGACTGTGCAATAGCCCTGAACTACATGAACAGCATAATTCTTAGAAAGGAAACAAGTGTGAAATCTCCCCTGAGGAGAAGAAAGGCAGCAAACACCTGGGCTGTGTGGATCAGTGGCCAAAGGATCAGCACTTGGGCTTTGTTATGATGGCCCAGCTCAAACCTGAGATGAACTGTCAGGTCTAACAGATCTCGTGGTCTCGCTTCAGAGAACAGCGGTGTCTCAGAGCAGTGGTAGATGTGATGTGGCATCAGGGCTGCTGCTGAACAGCATTAACGAGAAATATCCATTCCTCTGGTTGAAACACAGAATCTGAGATGTCAGCTATGAAATGCATTAATGCCCAGTTGTGATGGTCACAGTTTGTAGAATATCTCTGGTTTGAAAGTGTCTTCCCCCTTTCCTCACCATTCCCTTTAAGAGTTGTAGATGTTGAGATTGTTTGGTTTGTTTTTTGGTTTTGTTTTTTGAGTAGGGAGATTTGTTTTTATAAAAGCATATCTAGCTTAAAGAATTCAACATTTAGAGTGGAGAGTGGTAGAGGACAGGTGAGGGAAAAGTAGTGCAGGCTTTGCTTTCCCTTATTTTAAAAAAGTTTATTCCCTTTGGCCTATCACAGAGCTAGAAAAGAAGCTGCAGAGCCTGAGGAACTGCAAAGCCTCATGGACTCCATTCTCCATTTCCCCCCAGTTTTAATAATTTGCTTAAATCTCAATACCCAGTTCTTCATTTTCACATTTAGAAGTGACATTCCATTCAACCCCAAGGTGTCCCAAAAAAATTAAACATAAATTAGGAAATAAGTTTAAAGAAAATTTCCCAGAAACATTAAAAAAGCTCATGTGGCCCTTCCAAAAAATAATTTCACTTTTCAAACAGCAAATTTTGCTTTTAATCTCTGTGTTTTGTTCTACCACAAATAAGTTTCCATGACATATTTACAACTAGAAAGCACTGGATGAAGGCTCAGATGGCCTAGTTTAGTATAAAAGCAGTAACATCTTTTCAACTCTGCCACTGTGTGCTGAAGATCTCAACTAAAGAAAAAACCGATGTAAGAAGTGTTTTTTCTTCAAACTGCTAAATCTATGTTTGCCCATCAAGACTCCAGCTGAGCTCTATTAACACTAAAATAATGCACAGCCACTGAATTTCACCCCAAACTTCATCAGCCTTTGTCTCTCTGTGGAAGAGCCACCAAAGCTCTATATTTTATTCTCCCAGCAAGCAGAGGATTAGTATATTGGCTGCCCAGCAGTGCAAGAAGCTCCTGAACAGAAGAGGGGGCTTGGGAATGGCTTGCATTTTAGGAAGATATTAGATATCAAACCCCAATTTATTAATTTATTTATGCATTTTTACAGAAGTCCATGAGAAGAAGCCTGACTGCCAGCCATAGTTTAATTCACTCTGATAACACAGAGGCTATAAATCTTCGCTAACAGCTCAACATGAGAGGCATTTGATGTGTCTGGGAACCTGCTGCATGAAAGAAATTAGCTGTAGAAAAAGAAGCAAAATGCCTATTCCCATGGGAAGAGTCTGCAAGACTGGCAATAGATCATTTGTTCATTTGGAAGACACTTGTTCCTCTAGTAAAACAGCAACTAATATTTTCTCTTTCCACCGCTCGGACAGGAAATGTGGTGCTAAGGGCCAATAGACAGAGCAAGTCATCGTGCTAATTACACGGTCAGTAAATGTTTGCTCTCCCATGTTTCCTAAAGGCCTGAATAATTCCTGGTTAGAATTCAGCACTGGAACCAGCCACCTTCTTCCTCTCTGACGCAAATGCTGAGGAGATGTATCACATTTAAGAGGACATCCAGGTTAAACATCCCTATTTTAATGGGATGGTCGTGGCACCTGGAAAAGGTTGAGCGCTATCACGTTTAGAGGGGAAATGAGATTTTTGAAGTAGCAGAGGAGAAAAGTTCCTAAACTGCCCCTCAAGAGACGGCCAACATCCAAATTTAAACAGCCTGAAAACTTTACAAATGGGACTGTAGAGCAGGTCAGTTACTGTGAAATGATTTTAATTTTTTTTTGTATATAGATCCCTTTCAGTCCTGTGTTCAGCTTCCATATGTAAGTTATCTCTCACATGCAAAATCATGAGTCATCTGATTACACAAGAGAGCATGATATGGAAAAGTCTCTACTGACCTAGAAAAACACAGCTAAAGAAGCAGATTTTTCTTTTAAGGCACAAAAGTCTACTTGGTTGCTCTAAGTTTGGGGTTTTACTACACTTAGTTGGACTGAAATTCTGACAAATCCAGTATTTTTTTTATTGGGCCACATCTTCTCTCCTGTCTACCCAGCAAAAAATGAACAACATCCTAAGTATCTGACTTCCTCCCAGAGTGGGATTGTATGGTAAACAGAGATCTACCTACAGATTCCTAGTAGGATATCTTTGCATCCTCTCCAGGAAAGCAAAATACCTCCCATCCACACAGTACTCAAATTCCTGCCTACTACTCACTGGATTAGGATGAGCAAGTCATGAAATGCAGTTGTGTCAACATCAAAGGAAAAACAAACATTTAAGTGTTTTGAAAATGCTTCAGAGTGAAATCCCGTTTCTCATGTGCCCTGAGTGCAGCTTCACCCCCATAAATTTTAAGTAAAGCAGCTCCCTAATAGTATTCTGAGCAGTGTAATTGCAGGCAAAATGCTTGACTTCCACCCACTGCTTCCCAAGCTCTCAACACGTGCCACCAATCATTTCCATTTTGATGTATAGTTGCTTTTAATTCTAAATGAGGGGGTTATTTTGTTGTTTAATTTAAGAAAAAAAACAACTGTAGACTCCAAGTGAGGAGGAGGTGGGTTAGATCCTGTCCTGGTAGAGACTGACAAACCCTCCTGGAATAGAGCCACTGTGGTTGATATCAGGAATGAGCCAACTCTGCGGAATTTCTTCCTTCATACCTCAACTCAGCTGTACTCCAGAACTAATGTTCCCAAAGAGGACACTGATTTAGGAGTGCTCTAAGTGCTGGACTGTCAGAGACTTACGGGTCTAATTAACAGCAGTGCTGAGCATGGGATTCTCAAATAGACAAGTAGTTTGGGGTTCCAAATATCTCCCCAAATCCAACCACAGGCTGGTGATGCCCAGAAATCAGCAGGGGCAAGAGAGTGAGCAGCACATCCCTGAATCAGAGGCTGCTTCTGAAGCCAGCCCTAAACAATTCCAAGGCACTGAATCCATTGGCATTATCCCCATCAGGCTTGAACAGGGGGTGCTGTGCTCATTGCACTGTTTGACAACTCCTCTCTCTCGCAGTTTGAAACACTGTTTAGTCAAGGGAAAGTCTGAATGTTATGAGAGAGTCTAGGACATACTTTTCCTGGAGTTTTCCCTCTGTAAGAACTCAGCTGGATATAACAATAATTATTTAAGTGATATTTTCAGCCACATTTGCCCCCCTTGGGATTTGATAAACTTTTCCCAGTGCAGCAGGTTGTTTTACTGGTCTTTCAAGCAACGTACTTGAATTGTTTTATTTTCACCTCCATTAAGGCTTAAATGCCTCAGCGAGGCATTAGAATCAGTTACTCTGGGCAGAAATTGCAGAACACCACAAATGACTGTGCATTAATAAACAGGCAGAGAGCTCTGCAGTTCTCTCCATTACTCTGTCATCAGAGATATCTGCTCTAGGTTGTGCTCGGAGCATTAGCCCATGTGGCCTGATATGAGTTCACGAGGCTGGAATTCAAAACACTAACCAGCTGTGGGAACCCGGGAAAGAGGCTGTCACACTAAATGGTATCCAGATTAGAGCTGTGAGAATTTGGGAAAGCCCGTCTAGCAAGCAGGATCTCTTGGGGAGAAGGGAAGGAGGGAGGGAAACAGTTCCCAAGTTGTTAGACTCACAAGCCTGAAGGAAACTAGGGCTCTGTTAGATACTAACACTGCAAGGCTCGGCTGGAATCAAATCTGTAACAGGGGATATTTTCCCAAGGGAAGAAATACGGCATTTTATTGAATTAAAATATAGATAACGACCTCAGAGATGGTTTTCCCTCCACAGTGCAGTCTAGGGTTGGATGCACATGACTCCCTAAAGGATCTAGCTGTGATAAAACTGATGGGAATCATGATCCAAAAGATGGACCCTTTGTATTACCTCGCACAGGAAGGAGTATGTGCCCAACATGCAGGTGCTTGATTTAAAATCCCCAACAAGGTGACAGCCAGATTCAAGTGAAAGGGATGACTACACAGATATGCAAGGAAGAGGGAGAACACAATTTATTACTTATCTACCCTACAACTGATATTCCACTTAGAGAGTGATAAAGGGGGGGGAGAGCAGGAAATTTTTGTTTGTTTTGGCTCAAATACCACAGGTGATGTAACACAGAGAAATATCTTTACAACCAAGCCCTGCAATACCTTTTTAAAGGGATTTATTTTCCAAGTCTTGCCAAGGCATGGCAGACTTGAGGACCAAGTCCCACGCTTTTATTTGCTGCCCCTTTGTAACAGTCTTGGAAAATTCTCTAAGAAAGCAGGAAAAATGAGAACTCTTTAAATGCGACCACTGGCTTGGTTGGCAACCTGCTTGGTTTCCTTGGATCCAGCCACACTAACTCCCCATTTCACAGTGCCCACACACAGCTGGGCAGCCAGGGTTTCAGAAAAGGAGGAAGTGCTCAGTGAGTTGTGGGCACATCCATCAGTGTCAATGCCGGAAAAGAAATGCCCATCAGGTGCTGGCTGTTGGAGGAATCCATCACAGGGTAGAAGAGGCCTGTTCAAAGGCAGGGATGCCTCAGGAAGCGATCCTGCTCTGCATACTCAGTGACCCTGAACACAGGAGCCACACAGATGGTGTCAGATCCCTCTGAGACTCCAGGAACAGGGCCCACAACCAGATTAATGTCACACCTGTACGACTCGTGGGAGGAACTAATGACACGTGTCCAGCGAAATTCCCCTCTGCAATTTCTCCCCTTCCACTAGAGACAGGTTTATTTATTTGCTAAACTCTGCTCCAGACTCAGAGGGAATTAAAAAAAAAAAAAATATTCACAAGTGGTTCTCTTCTGTGACACATTAATTGGTCTGATTATGAAAGAAAACAATCACAGAGACAACAGGAAAAAAAACAAACAAAAGGACAAGACTCTTACAGACTCTCTCCCATATATAGCACTGAGGCAACAAACCAAGCAAAGACAAGGGCACAAATTTCTTCCTCTTTGTTAACTAGTGGCTGACAGTAGTCAGGAAAATTCTGATGGTCTTTTGTCTTCCAATATATTTTGTTTCTTCAGTAGCAGCAGTAATGAAAACAGCCATGATGTGACATTTTTCTTGTAGAAAAGTTCAGCTTGTAATGGAAATGGGTAGCACAGTCAAATTTGCAGTTTTGCATCAAACAAAACTGCAAATTCTCATTACTAGATGCCTTTTTCTCCCTGTTTTTTCTCCCTTTTCCATAACAAAATACTAGACAAGAAGAAATAAGGGAAGAGAGTGGCTGTTGAGTCTTTTGAAAAATAGATTCTGAGCATAATTTTCACAGCTCAGGAGAGTCTCTCCACAGCAGTGACAGAAACCAAAGCAACATAACTCACACATTCCCTCCTCCATCTTCCTTCATAGGGAAGTCCACACTCACTTGCAGGAATCAGCAAGTTCTGGCTGTCATCCCTGCTTTTAACTCAAGCCCTGTTGAAATCTCTGTTTGGGATACCAGCCTCAAATGTGCTTTTGGCTGCCTTCATGTGTTATAACACCAGATCCTGAGAGCTTCCATATCTTGCATGTCCATACAGCAGAACTCCTCTCCTTGGGAGTCCCCGGACCATCCCAGGGCACCTCTCCAGTTGCCCAAGAGGCAAAGAGTGTAAGATGCTGTTTCTTCCTGAAATTTCCTTCCCTTCTAGGTAAAAACAACTCAAGTCCTTGCAGAAACCCATCTGGCAGCCTCAGCTCATGCAAAACCTTCCCCAGCTCCCAGCACAGACATGGACTACGGAAGGATGTGCAGGATTAGGCTGTAAGAGATTTAACCTGAGGCTGGTTAATGTGACTCATGAAACCAGACATCAATTACTGAGCATGGGAGACAGACTGAGCAAGAATTGGAAACTGTTTCTTTTCATTAACTCCTTTAAGCTGTGTTTGATTTAAGAGGTCCTTGACAAGAAATGCACTTAGGGGTTTTAAATGCTTCAGC
Source organism: Manacus candei (assembly GCF_025592945.1). Taxonomy (NCBI): domain Eukaryota; kingdom Metazoa; phylum Chordata; class Aves; order Passeriformes; family Pipridae; genus Manacus; species Manacus candei. Next base: position 5,620,178 of record NW_026138083.1, on the reverse strand, counting down.
CATTCCAAGCTGCAAGTGGATAAACCCAAAGGCCAAAGCACCTTGACCCCTAAACACTGATCAGCCAAAAACCAGTCAAGATACAACATGTCCAGCCCAACATCCTTTCCCAGATTCCAGCTGCAGTGCTACAAAGACTCAGGCTGTCAGATGGTAAGGCAGCTCTTCTGGCTTGCTCTGCTGCAATGATTAGCAGCAAAATGGGTCTTGCAGTGATCTAGTCAAGGCAAGTTTGTCTACAATCAGGATCTCAAACTGAAAGGCGATGTTCAGCTGCCCAGTGTTTATCACAGCAACCTGCAGAAGCTTCAGACTTGCATGAGAACCCTCTTAAGTTTAATATTGAACAGCAATTTGTAGGAGTCTGTACAGAAAACAGACTTTCTTCCAGATTTGCAAGTCAGGAACAGTCTTCTGAACTAAACAGAGAAGTGGATGGGAATCATTGGTATTTGCAAGGCTCTGTCCTGCCTATGTCCCTCAGCTCCAATATATCTAGAGATTCACTGCTTCTACACTTCCCCAGAATGCTTCAAGTGAGGTCTAAAAGAAAACAAAAATAACAGCTGTGCTCTAACAATATGAGGATGCCTCTGCCTGAAAATATTCACATACATCAAAGAAGGGCCTGCCCAGTGTTTAAATAAGTCACTCGAATTTTTAGGCACTATTACAAAAGGGGTTCTTATTTGTACTGCTGCTTTTGATACTTATTCACTTATTAGCAAATAATTTTCATCTGTTAAACATTTGCATCTTATATGAGAAACATCAAAAGCTCCAGACCTTTGATGACACTTCTCCCCATCAGTGCACAGCAAATGACAGCAACGAGAAAGAAAAATCTAAACAGAAGGCATTCAAAGAAAACCAGCATGGAAGGCAGAAATGCACCAAGCTCCAGGCAATTAAATCTTAATGAATAAACATTGTTCTCCACTGCTACCTCATGCTAAGAGATGCCCACAAAGCAGTCAGCACAAACTTAATTCTTTCCATTCCCTCTGTCTTCCTTAAGGCAGCTTTGTCACTTTGCTTTCAGCCTGAGCTCTGCAACTCTGCTATCAGCTGGGTGTTCCCAACACTGATGAGGCTGTGGAAGAGTTTCACCCCCAGAAGCAAAATTCTACAAGGTGAGGGAAGGAGAAAAATCTCACATACAAAATGTGTAAGTTTTAGGCACTGCCCAGTTTGTAACATCCATCACGACGTGCATTTCTGGGAGGTCCCACACATAAAGAGGCACATATTCAAATTATTGGGGGGTTATGGAAGGTAGGGGGTGGGAAGAGGGAGGCAAAATTTGGTACTTAAAAACCTTGCACTGCTTTTTTAAAATAGAAGTTTCCATTAAACAAAAAAGTGCAAGGTTTTGTACTTGAACTAGCTCTGAAAGTTATGTTAGTGAAAAAAACATTGTGACATTTAGCTCCAATGCGATACCAGAAAATTGGGAATGCTCAATCAACTATGAGAGCAGATTCTCTTTTCTGAGCAAACTGACCTGAAAAATCAATCAATCAATACAATCACTAATTCTGTCTTGCACATAACTTGGCTGTTTATCAGTTCAACAGATGTGCTACTAGAAGTCTTTTAGGTGCAGCTTGGAGCTTGTCTCTGGAGTTCCCCTTGTGACTCTGGCAGGTGGAATGCATTAGCTAAGTCTTCACCTTTGTGAGACAGGGAAAGAGCTACATTTGTTTACTTGAAATAATTCCTTTCTCCTGTAAGAACTTCATAAGCTCCAGAGTTCTCTGCACTTCCCAACGCAAGCACAGTTTTTATTGTGCTAAACCAAGCCTATATTTTATCAGTTACACACTGGAAGTTGATCAATGAGTACGAAATATTCTCTTTTTTTCCAGTTTAGGATTGATAAGCCACAGTGAAACATTGAAATTTCAGGAAGAAAATATAAAAAGATGGCTTTCAAGGCACTAACGGGATCTCAGGTGCCTCATGCCTTCTGTCTAATACCTGATATCACACCATCTGTGTTATTCAGGAATAAAGAGAAGACTTAAAATGGGTAGGGGGTCCCCACTCTACAAATGGCAGGATAAGGCCTTTTTCAGCTTGTTAATCTTGATTAAAAATGAGAGGCAATAAAAATTAACTTTTAACAAATTATAAGAGTTTGACTTCAGTGAAATAATTCCAGCTGTAGTTTTGACAGGACCTCCTGTCCTTTGCACAGGTTCATGCTAAACCTACAGGAAGATTAATGCTTAAAAGCAGTACTCCTAAAACTACTCATGTTGAAGAAGTTAACCTGTGGATTCAATGTCTCTTTCAGCTGACAATTAATGCAATCATGGAAAGAAAAGGAGGAAACATGAGTGTCAAAGGATGGGAAATGGGAGGTCTGATTTCTTTTGCAAAATTAACTCTTGGGGCTGAAATAAAATTCAACATGTTGGCTAAAATTTGGCTTTCTTCCTATTAAAATACCTGCCTAATCAGTTCAACGTGTTAGATGTGTCTCAAACTGTACCTCTGGGGGAAGCCCCACTGTTGATTTCTTATTCTGGAGGGTACTACTCAGAATATTTCACACACCCAGGCCTCTTTCTGTTTTTAATCCAAGCATGTCATTAGTATACAGAAACAATGCTAATAGATAGTGCCAAGTCCAAATAAACAACATCTAAAATATTTTTCTAATTAGCAAACAGTGAGGTGTCCAAAACTGAAGTCAGCAAAAAGCCCTTTTACCACAGGACAGGGCAGTAATTCAGAGGTGTGGAAGTAACTGTGCTGAACTGCAACTTGGAGCAGGATATATATGCAAGGGTACATAATGTCATAGCAACATATTTCCCTGGTGAAGCATTAGAGCACTTGTTTTTAAGCAGGCATTTAAAAATCAATCAACATTTAAAAGAATTAAAAAGTGTGTTGAAATGTTTTACCAAACTACACTCAAAAAATAACTCCCTTTCTGAAGTCACTCTGATAATGGGGTAGGGTATGAACTGGAATTACTCCAACATCTCTGTTTTCCTGAAGATGAGGAGTCAGGAACATGAGGAAAGGCTGAGAGAATTGGGATTGTTAAACCTGGAGAAGAGAAGGCTTTGGGGTGACCTAATTGTGGCCTTCCAGTGCCTGAAGAGAACCTACAAGAAAGATGGAGACAAACTATTTACAAGGGCCTGGACTGACAGGAAAGGGGGGATGGATTCAAACTGACAGAGAATAGGTTTAGATTAGACATTAGGAAAAAATTATTGGCTGTGAAGGTGGTAAGGCCCTGGCACAGGTTGCCCAGAGAAGCTGTGGATGCCCCATCTGTGGAAGTGTCCAAGGCCAGGTCAAACAGGGCTTGGAGTGACCTGGGATAGAGAAAGCTGTCCCTGCCCTTGGCAGGGGGTTGGAATGAGACCATCTTTAAACGTCCCTTCCAACCCAAACCATTCTATGATTCTCTAATTCCAAGCATCCTTCCTCCAATCCCAACTGCTAACTGGGCCAGCTGTGCCACAGCAGGCACTTTATCACTATGAAAAAAAAAAATCGAAAAAAAAAGTCAAACAAACAGCAGAATCTTTCTGTTTTACGGCCTGAAGAGGCAGGGGGAAAGCAGGGAGGGATCTGTGCCTCAGCAGCGTGGCTCTGAGTCACGCTGCCTCCCGGGGCTGCTCCTTGGGTGGTACAGTTTACACACCATCTCTTGCTCAGAGGATGAGCCTAAAGTCACCACTGAGCTCCTTGGGAAGGAAACAAACACAAATTTTACATATGCTTGGTCATATGGCCTATGTGATGTTATCCAACATGTAATTATCAAGAGCAAATTTTCTCTAGCTCAGACTGTTTGCTTCCAAAGAGATCCCAGTGGAAAGCACTTCTACTTCCACATTTCCCTACTTTGAATATCTTTCTTTTTTTTTTTTGCTTTGGTTTTCCAGGTCCTCCTATAATTTATACCACCTACTCAGCAAGTTTCAAGGCAGTCAATAGTGACTTGACCACAGCCATAGAGCAACTCAGAGCCCATGCCAATTATTTTCAACAATATATGGATTAGATTACACACCCGCTGCCAGAAAAAACGATCTACCTCAGATTTAAATCATTAAGAATGACCCTCTGGAGACAATAATCTCTCCTAAATGTGAAAGCTACAGACAAATGTCAGAATGTTGTCTGGCCCAGGAATGTTTCCTCATAACAAGGCTGGTTTGTGCAATCAATGAGGCTGACAAAATCTCCGATACGCTCTCAGGGCCTGATCCAAGGCACAGGGAAGTTTATGGTAACACTCCCATTGACTAGAGCTCTGTGGGAAACTTTTTTTTTCCCCTGACCCACGAGAATTTTTGGGATTTTGAAAGCTTTTTCCCATCCTGAACAAGGCAGAAAAATTGAAATCTCAAATTTTTGCAACCTGAATATCTACTTGCATCACTCCCATAAAAGAGATGAGATTCAAAGAAATAATAAAAAAAAACCTGATTAAAATATTCCGTTTAAAAGTGAAGGGAAAAGACTAAGTTCTGAAATTAAATCTCATATTCTTAAAATCAAAGGCTTTGCATAGAGAATTTGGCATTTTTTCCAACAAAAATGTGACATCAAGTACTTGTTGAACAATTCCAACATTCTCTCCTGAACTGTAGGGCAGGTCTTTCCTGCATGAATGAGCTCACCTGGGCTATTTTGCTCTTTAAAATAGAAATCCCTTATATATAGGCACTCTATTCATCTTCATAACAAGCATAATTTGTGTTCCAGCCACTGAAGAGGGACAGTCTCCCTTTGCACGCCAAGGGGTGGAAGCCATTTGGATGCAAGGAAAATAAAAAAAATAGGAGGAAAAATTCCTCACAAGCAATTGCAAAATGTAAACACCACATCTTAAAATTAATAAGACTTCCTTCTGCGAGGTGACAACTGTCACATCTCATGCCTTAAAGTAGCATTTTCCAGCCCTGAAGGTCTTGAACCCCCGTGAGCCAAACCCCACGTTCTTGTTACAGCAGGAGCCACTGGATGGAGCTGTTAGAAACAGTCTCACAAGCTCTGAGTGAGTCATGTCTAGTCTTTAAGAAATCTGCATTGGTCTGATTTTTAAGCCATTTCCAGTGGGAAAGCTCTTGGGAGCAGCAAGGAAGGTTTCTCTCTGTTTATGATGTTTGGAGTTCTTGCTCAGCAGGGAACAGAGATCTGCCAGTTTTGCAGAAGAAGAGACACCCTACAAGGGCCCTGAGAGATGAGAGATGTGTTTTGTGTAATAGGAGAAACACACACCTACATCCCCACACCAGTTTCATTTCCTGGGAGGACAAACTGTCTTGGAAGACCCTCAGTATGGACTAGCATTCAAAAAGATAAGCAGAACAAGATAAGCTCCACTCCACATGGAGTTGAGAGAGGAAAAGGAGGGATAGGTGTCTACTGACTTATTGTAGTCATAAAAGGAAACATGCAGAAAAGCTGGAATTGGAAGTAAAAAATCCTGATAGCAAATGCTAAGGCGTTCTCCTATGCATTAAGGAGTTCCTGCCAAGATTTGACTCATTGCAATCCATAATTCTTTAGAACAGTAGTTTCCCAGACAAAATATCACCGGTAATAGTAATATAGAGCTGGAGTTCATTATTCTTTCTATACATCTGTGTATATGTATAGCTGGAGAACAACCCTGAAAATCCAGGAGCTAATAATAAACCAGGTGACAGCACCTGCAAATAAATGGCTCTTCCATGGGAACTTCTGAATTGACATTTTGCAGCCTCTGATTCCAAGGACCACATGAACCATCTCACCTACAGAACCTGGAGCACACTTTTCTACATGACAGAGAGAACAGGGCACCCCAAGGCTCCAGCTGAGTGTTAAAAGAGGAGCAGGCCACATTCAGCAACACCCTCAGCAGTGCACAGTGTGATGGATGACACCAGCATTCCCTGTGGAATGTGCCACTCCAGCAGCACATGTGCACACGGCACAGCAAATCCCAGTGCTCCTCCTGTGCCGGTGACTTTGACAACCAGCACAGTAAGTTCAGCTTCATATTTTTCATAGTAACTTCAAAATAAGTGCATGTGTCAGCTCAGAGAGCAATCTGCCTAGAGATCTCCCCCTCCTATCTCCAGCTTTCCATGAGCTGTCAGGAAATTCAGGATAGCAGTCAGTTCCCTCATTTCTGCTTGGAGCCTAAGGCCGGTTTCGCAGACACTCATTTAACCTCCCACTTTAAACCTCTTGCTGAGTGTGCCATGTTTTGTATCATCAGCCACCTTTCCTCAGCTATCATCTCAGCTCCCACAGCAAGCTTTCCCAGCACAGGAGCTCTTCCAGTGCTTCCTGGACAAAGTAGCACTTGAGGCCCCTGACTCCCCCTCCGCCTTATTCTCGCATCCTTGCACCTATTCACACTTCCATATGCACCAGGCCAATTCACTGCCTGCTTTCCCAGTCACCATCCAAATGCAAAGTCTCATCTGTCTTTTCAGATGGTGCAGCAGATGGAAAAAAAGCTTAATTTGTCTCCAGTTTGTTGTATCATTGCTATGCATCACATGTGTTGTTGAAAAAAACGAAACTGGGCAGTCAAAACATGCACATCTTGCTCCTCTGTGGGCTGTGGGGTCCTCCAGGCAGAGAAAAGATTGTGTCCCTCCTGAGAATAACTGCACAAAGCAAGATGAAGATTCCAGAGGGCAGGATGAGTCCATCTAAAGCTGTTAGGCAGCAAGCAAAGAACACAAAGGGAAGTTGGCAGACTCCTGAGAGGAGCAGGACCTTGCCTACACCAAAGACATTTTAAAAAAAGCTTCATTTCCATCATTTATGGAACGATGTAAAATACTTAAAGACTTCACAGGCACTGCATGGAATTAGCTGCAACCTCAACATCACCAATAACTCAAACACACAAAGCAAGACTGAAGGGTGCAAAGCAAACTCCAAGGATGTGGTCAGAGAATGAGTTGAACTGGATCCCTCTTGGAAGTTGTGAGCTTTCCACACCAGGGTTTTTTTCTTGCCATTTTTTAACAGAAGCACAGCCTAAGAAACTGAGCTTTTTGGCATCTTCTGGCACACGTTTAATAAAGAAGTGGCACAGTTCTACCTCAAGAGTAATGTACCATCCCATTAGAGGTGGGATCAATAGATTGCAGATCTGTGGAGACTATGATAAAAGTGCCAAAAAGGTTTCAAAAGGTCTGTCCTGTAAGAAACAGAAAGTTAACACACGAGCATTACTCAGCAGGTGAAATGATGTTCAAAATATTCCTCAAATATACACTTCCATTAATTGATAATAACTTTGTCCTCCATCCCTTGTTTCCATCTATACATTGAAAGGGTTTCTGTACAGATGAGACAAGGTTTTATTCCCAACTTGCATATTCATATGCATAGAAGATGACTGGATTGGAAAGACTGTGGATAATAATTCCATTCCAGTAATTCCAGGATTACCTTTTACTTAAACTTGGGAATTAGATGCCTTTTTCATCTTTAATATTCCTGATTTCTGGGCATTTTGGGGGGTTTGTTTGTTTCTTTGCTTTGTTCAGGTTTTTCTTAAGGAAAGCAAGATGAAATAACTGTATGTTCTACTGGGGAGAGCATTTCCACACTGCCATCATGGTTTTATGGATATGTATATACATACAGCTGATCATGCCAGCAAAAGCATGGAAAATCTTTGCATCCAACTTTAGGAAATCTTCCCCCCCCCCCCCCAAGTGGAAAATTCAGTCTTTGAAAGGCCCTTTTATTCTTTCTTTCTATCTCCATGTTGTGACTAAGTAGAAAAGGATAAAGAGTGACAGAAATAAAAGTTAAAAAAAAGAAAAATAGGGAAGAAAATATAGCTTGCAAACTTGAAATCAGAACCTAGAAGTTCTATCAGTAATTTTTCAAGGTATAACCATTCCTGGTCTGAACTCTTGTAAAAAGGAAAAGTACTTTGTTATCTCTCAATTTTGAAAATCTTTTCTATGTCTGAATCTGCACTATTAGTACTAAAATGCTTGTTACAATGCCATTCATCACCAAGGACTCAACAACTATTAAGTGTGATATAAACCCGTGCACATATAAAAAATATGTGCTATACTAAAAAGTATCTTTTCAGGATAGAAAAACACCTGATCTGTTAGTACCATATCATTTTTACCTAACTAATGTGTGTTCTTGATTTTTACTAATCTCAAAAATGCAAGAGTACAGGAAGATTCTACATAAAATGCATCAGTTCTCTATGAAAAATAAGAAGTGTCAGTCAGAGCATTCTTATCCCTGAGATAAAAGGACAATTTGCTTCCTCTGCTCTTTCCTTGGACATACCATTTGCACTCCAGAGGACTGAAAAATGCAATAAATTTTGCAATCAGAGACACCAGAACCTCTAATAGTTTTTAAACCTAAGCTCACTTTATTTTGGCAGGAGTATAAAATAGCCCCATTCCTGATGATTAATGATCAAAAGACAGTTAGTTAGAGGAAAAAGAAAAAAATGTTCAAGTGCAAAGTTTAAACTTCATGGACTTCCAGAATAACTTTTCCTGGCATACTGGAGGAGAAAGGAAGTAAACCCAGGCCACTGAACTCTCTGGCTTGCACAGGCCTTGAAATCATGACCAGAATCTCATCTCTGGCTGCAAATGCACACCAGAATCATGAGGAAATAACTTATTCAGTGCTGGCATTTTTTGAAAAGGCACTCAAGGTTAAAGTCAAAATTCACAGGTATTACAGGTAAACAGCATTAACTAAGAGGGGTAAAAAAGTCCTCTATGTTGTCTGTAAAACTGTTCCTTCCACATCCAAGCAGCAAACAGGCATGGATATATGCACTTGCTACTATCACGCTGTTGGGAGTTCTGCCAGCATGTAGGATTAATCCACGTTGCACATCTGGGAATGATGTGGAAATCAGAAGACCATCCTAGAGCATCACCTCCACAGTTTGCCCTCGAAATCAAAGCCCTTTCTTATCCCACCCACCACTAACATCCCTTCATAATTCATCAAGCAGCGATAAACTGAAACACGGCACAAACTCAGCCCTCATTTATTTCATTTAATGGGTGTTGTGACTACAAGACCTGCCTCTAATTTACCATATTGTAAACTTGCTGCTCAGAAGCAGCACGTGTTTTCCCAGGCTTCAGCTACGCTGTCTGGGGGGGATCCATTCCCTGTGGTAATTCCCACTGGGAACAGGCAGGCGAAGCGCTGCAGCTGTGAGGTGTCTGCCCGGGGCTGACCCTGGGTCAGCACCAACAGCCCAGGAGGTGCTGGAATCCCTCATAACCTCCTGGAGGATTTTCACAGCTCTGCATTTTTGCAGTGGGACTCTTCTCCCCATCCCTGAGAGCATCCCTGGCATGGCCTGGGAACAATACCCCGATGGGATCTCAATTAGGTCGATAACAAATTCATGAGGGTTCAGCCCCCACCATCTGTCCAAAGGGAGCAGGGCTCTGTTTGCTTTGGGGCTTGGGATTTTTTTCCCCCCCATTCCCATCTCTCCTTTCTTATGAGCACCATTTGACAAAGACATCTCCATAACAGAGAGATTTAATGGATTTTATGGCAAAAAAACAAAAGGGCAAATTAAGGCAGTTTCACTATTAATTCCCACCACATTGGAGCATTACATAATTTATCACTTAACATGTACATAATTTAGCATAATTCAACATTCAAGCACATTAAACAAAGACAGAAAGACAATAGTGAAAGCTTATTAATAATAATGATTCTTCCTTTACAGAGGAGTCATGTCTGTTTGAAATCACAACCCCACTAAAACTTCAGTTTCAAAAATTCAGGTGCACTTGGTATTGGAAGCAAAAAAAAAAAAATAATGGATCAGTAGATCTGAAGTCAGAATAATTAAACAAGAGAAATTTTATAGTTTGTTATATGACTGTCTCAAAATCTTTACTTTCTGTACACACACGGAGAAGACAAATTTTGATTTTACAGCAATTTAAACCTTGAGATAACCTGTCAGATCCTCACCTTGTGCTGCCAAGAGCTTTGCAGGGCAAAAGGTCTACACAGACAGCCAGTGCACCTCACCCTATGGATATTTCCCATGTGGTAACTTCCACAGCACCACATTTGGGAATTACCTTGGATGGTTTGTGGCCCTCACTCAGAGGGCTGCATGTTCAGAATTCCTTTCTGTTCTATCAAGGGAAGAAAATAAAGTGTCATTGACCAGGATGAAGTAAGGAGTCTCAGTGCAACAGTGAGGAATGTAGGGAAGTGCTGAGATAGGAATATACTTTCTCCAGGTGTGTTTTAGGATGCTTTTAAGAGCCTGGGTCACTACAGCAACTGCATGAAAAACATGTGGGCAAGGAGAGGGAGAAGAAAGGTGGAGGGAGACCTTTCCTCCAACATACAGAAACAATTAATCAGAGCAGATTAAATCATTTTGCTCATGTTGAAAGGAGTAAATTCATGCTAAACTTGCCATGCTGAAGATAATGAAGCAAGTCATGGGAAGGAAGATGTTACTGAGCTAAAAAGCAACGAGGGAGAAAGCGGCAAAATTCTTTGTTTTGTTTTGAGATACTCTGGAAGGTTATGTCATCACACTGAGATGAGTAATTTATTCAGATCGTGGTTTTTCCACCCAGGACTTTTCTAGCTTTGTCTCAGTCAATACAAACAAACTTAACAGTTCAACATCACAGCTTTTAAAAATGTGGTCATTTCCTATATTAAGGAAAAGCTTTTTTGCTCTAAAAACTAATAAGTTTCTACACATCAATCAAAACAAACTGTTTATTTCCCTTCACTGCTCAACATCTGAAGCCCAAAAGGCTCCTTTTCACACCAACATGGCTGTCTGGAAAGTGGGAGTATAGTAGAGAGTATAATTCCTATAAATTATCTGCCATCTGTGGAAAAATAAATGGACATCACCTTTGCCCTTTCATCCCCCAAAACTGGCTGCACATAATCACAAATGGAGACAGATTAGGAGATGAGGAAGCAGAGGGGAGCAGAAATCAATTCTTCCACTTACAAATAATTAAGACATAGGAGAGTTAACCCCAAGTTGTGGTTGTGCCATCCAGTACAAACATAAGTAACAAGAACTAGTTAGAAGAGATTGAGTATCTGAAAGTATTCCAGTGAAATCAGTAGAAGGCAGCTTTAGTATGGGCTTCAAGCGAGTCACAGCTGGGTGCAAACTGGTTTTGAAAACCTGTTTCTAGACTTGTATTTCAGCAATTTAGTAACTCAGGGACATCCATTCAAACCCTGCTCCAAAATCCATCTCCCTGACAACCCAGCACCGGTGAGTCATCCTATTTTGGGTGACTATGGGACTGAGCACCAGAAGAGCTGCAACTCTGTTTTAAGAACATTTTCTTGTCTTGGACATTCCTGGGCACTGTAGAAGCAGAAGAGTGAAAGATGAAACCATGTTCTTCCCAACCAGATTTGTCCACACAAATCACCCACACCTACCCAGGAAGATGGTACCTCAAGTTTAACTTAATCCTTCCTTTGTGGGAATGGGAAACTCTCACTCAAATATCTTTCACCAGTGCACTTATTCCACTCTTACTCTCCTTGATGACTCCTGAAGATAACTTTGAAATTTTGGAAAAGCCTGCAGCCATAGCAATGAAAAAAAGACGTTCCTAGAAACCAAATTCAGTTTTACCTTTAAGCTTTTCTGATTGAATATTTCTCTCCCTCACTCTTTCCATACTGAGTATTAATCAGGAAGGGTTGATTTGAAAAGAGAAAAATATTTTTTTTTATAACTGTGTATTGAATGGAAGATTTACCTCCAGTTTAGAGAAAGCAGAACTTAGTGTTTAGATTATATCTAAAGATAAAGTGCAGAATTCAATGATATTTCATTTTCTGGCTACTGACAGCCTTTATCAGACATTTCCTGTAATTCATTGCTTCTACAATCTACAAGTATCATTTGCAATGAAGAAAACTGTTTACATAAAATTGAAGATGTTTCACTCCACAGCACCATTTGAACAACAGTTGTTTATGACAGCCTAAGGAAGAATTTGTTTCACTAGATTTTTTGGTCAAATAATGAAATCCTTTTGCACAAAAAAACCCAACAACAACAAAAAAAACCCCACACAAATCCAAATTTAATTTGTCAGAAGATGCAGAAGTCTGAACACCACCTGGAGTGCTCCTAGAGCAAGGCCAACAGGAAAGGTCAGGTCTAATACATACTTTGTCCCACAATATCTTCCAAAAAGTATTATTTGAATATCTTATGAACAAAGTCAGCAAGGCTAAAACAGGCAAGTCTGTGGGATCAATGTCTAATTTTCCTAAAGGAGTTCTAGAAGCGTCACAAAGTCTTATGCAAAAAATTTAAGCCTTCTGACCTTAAATGTAGGGGCCTTTGGATTGGTCTAATTAGATGCATGATACATCTTCCTTCTGATAAGGCCAGAAAGTTCAGTTCTTCAGGAAAATAGTTTTTTACACCATTTTTAACAAAGCAGAGCACACAGATCTTCAAAATATTCAGAGTTCAGCTAAGTTCATTGGAAGAAATGAGTGAGGTTTTAGTATAATTCCTCTTTTCTTTAAGACTATTCACACCACTGCCATCCTCAATAACAATACTACTTGTTTGTTTTTCTTTAAATAGGATTGTGTGCAAATGTATAGAGTTTGCTTATGCAAACTTTCCAGAGATGCAAAGACTGGCTTTTAAGAGTGCCTGGCACTCAGAAGCTTCTGGCATCAAATTGAACAAAAATTTTTCAAAGGAAGATGAGCACTAAATACTCAGCAGCTTATGAAAAACAAGTCATATTTGAGCCTTTCTGAAAGTCTGTCCTTGATTATGGAAACTCAGTAAGATCAGTTCTGAGAAGGGAGACTCATCACCGCTCACAAAACACTGCTGCTGGACCATATGAGGATTTGGCAAGAGCAGCCTGCATTCTTCACTGTCAGCTTCAACCAGGACTAAATGAAGACAAGGCTTTCAGTTAAGGTAAATGCTGATTTTTTAATATTTAATAAAAACACCCCATTCCTACAAACCCATTATCTAATGAAAAACAGCTCTGCCTGCAGAGTAAAATGATAAAGAAGAGGAGTTTAAACTTTAAAAGGAACAATGCAGTAAATTACTACATTCAGGAATTATATCCTTCACTGATGTAAACTGGCACAACTTCAAGAGAGACCTGTTGATTAACATCAGCACACGGTCTTGTCCAACCTGTTCAGCACCAACAAACTCGTGCACTCGTGTGGTAGTAACCTCAGAATATCTAATATTTGCTCTCTGCTGTCAGCAGGTATTAGTCAAAGAGAGAGATAATTCATAAATTATAAAGAACAATAAAAGAAGTTTTTCTTCCCCATTTTGTACAAACTCCAAAAATCTGTTTTCTTTTCTTGTACTTGGGTTATTTTTGCTCTCGGAGGCTTTGGGACAGCAGCAGTGGAAACTGAAGCTGTCTGGTTAATCTGAGGTCAAATTTTGTGTAGGCAGCTGCAATCCAAGCTTCCCCACCCTGCCCTACCACTAGACTCAACTCTGACCTGCTGGGACCACCCCCTCACTCCTGCAACAGCTCAGTCCACATTTCTACAGAGTGAGCACAGACAGCTAAAATGCCAAAATATCTATGTGTGAAAATACATACACACTGTCAAGTCTCTGAGTTTTTTGGCTGGAAGATAACCAAGACCACCAAATGCATTTGGCAGTCTGGAATCTACTGATGAACCAAGTCACTTAGCACATGTACTTGGTCCTTGTGAACAAGCTACAGTTTTGAACTGAATCAGTGGTTTAAAGGGAAAACACACACACAGTCACTGCCACCCCACAACCTCACATATCCACAGCAAGGCTCTGAAGTCCTTCTAAATCTGTGACAACTGAAAAAGTGTTCAGTGCCCCAAACTCATGACTACCATATTCACAGCAAACTGCTGGGTCTTGAGCACTTCTGAAGTCAAACCACTGGTTCAGGGACCTTTAAATTTGAATTTCCTAGGGTATCTAGGTGATCAGTCTGATGTTTTCCTGACACATGGGAATGGTCTTCAGGAATTGGGAAAATCCCATCCTAGAAACCTACAGTAAATTCTGGCTTCTGGACACCTCTGTTACATCTGTTACTTTAACACTGGAGCTCATGACCAAGGTCAACCTCACTGATTTCAGTGATGGTCTCTCAGCTGTAGAAAGACCATCAGCTGTGGAGAGCTGATCCCCTCAGTGGCTAAGCCAGAGGAAGGGCAAGAGGAAGTTTAACCATCCTCATTTTACAGGTGGGAGACTGAAGCACAAGGAAGCAAAGGAGGGGCAGGAAAAAAGGGAAAGATGCAAGTGATATGTTCAAGGCCACCCAGGAAGACTCTTGCAGAGCAAGCACATGAATCCACATTTCTCACTCCACCCCATTTCCCTCCTCTCTGCATACAAAGTCTCCACTCTTGGAGCTGTGGGAAAGTTTCTATGGGTCAGTGCTACTGTGTATGGTGGTTACCCAGAGGAGCCCATGTCCTCACAGGTGCAGAAGGATAGAAATCCATTTGCAGCTCTCAAATCAGTCCAGCAGAGAAAGGACCAGTGTATAAGAGCACTCACATCCTGCTCCCTGGGCTCCAGGAAGGAGACAGAGCTGACAACAGAATCCTCAGTAAGGACCACACTGAAAAAAAAATCACAGGGAAGCACAGTCCGTGAGCATTTCCTGATCAACATCAGATGCTGAAGAAGTGGGAGAACAGGAGGCACCTAAATAAGCAATTTAAAAGGCCAATTCCGCCTATTTTAGAGAAAGATCAGCACAGGCCGACATGAAGACAGTGGAGCTAGAAAAATGCAGAATCTAAGTCCAGCTGGGCAGATGATCCCTGCATTACTTTTGGGAAAAATCACTCCAACCCTTCCCCTTCACTGGTTTCAAACCATAAATGTCTTGAGGCAAGGACTGTGATCAGATCTGTCTTCATTCCACACTGACCTGTGGGATAGTTGTGTGGGTTTCCTGCACAGGGAAGACACCTTGTGTGCCTGCACAAGGCAGTCCCAGCAACTGCAGCATTTAAGAATTACTATTACAGTGTTTTCAAATGCACAGGAAAAGTGCTGGGTTGATTGTCTTCCATCCAGGATGCCAAATCAAAAGATATCCAACCAAGCTTTAGGTAACATCTATAGTGCCACTGACAGCCCAGAGTTCCCTGCCCTCTGACAAGCAAGGAGGGCTTTCCCTTAAGAACAAACAGCACACCAAAATCAAACAGATCACTAGTTAGCTACAAGTTAGTTTTCAGAAAATACAGGATATTATATCCACCACTAGGCTTTGGTCTACACACCAGTGACAGCATCTGGGAGAACCAAACATTGCATCCATATCAGCATCAGTGCAGTCATAGCAACAGTGCAATTTTGAAGCAGATCCACCAACTGTCCCCACAGATCCCATCCAGGCTTGCCTCAGTGTGGTTTGGTGTGGCACATCAGCTAAGGCACCTTCTCTCCAGGGTTTTGGGATATACTCAGTCCAAAGTACATCTCCCCAGCAGCACTGATGCACCCACAGCAGAGCCTCGAGGGGCTCAGCCCTGACTGCTTTGATCTCCTGATACTGCACCAGATTAACCACTCAAAGTCAAAGCCAATGCAACTTGGAAATTACGGAGAATTAATTGCTCTGTTGATGTGAGCATTTTAATAAGAAATAATCACCATGAGCAAAGAGATAAAAGTGAAAAGCAAACTAGAGAAAGATTCCTGCGGTCAGAGTAGTTTGGCAATGTGTGAAAACTGAAAATGTAGTAACCAAGGCACAGCACACAAGTCTTGTCTGAACTACTGTGAGAATGGCTTTCACCAGGAAAGGTGGTCTTTTGAGAACAGCAGAGTTCTGTTCACAGAAAAGAACAGTTCTCCCTCTAAAAAAACAGGTTGTGTGTAGATATGTTTCCTCCAGAAATACAAATTTCAATTCTTTTTGTACTTCTTCAGAAGTAGAAGAATTGCTGAAGTCATGAAGTGTTTTGAGTCAGAAGACGAACAATGAAAGCCATTAGGTATTCATTTTATCTAGATAAAGTGTCAGACTGCTTGAATTTCTGCTTTACTAACATATCAAGCTTTTATTCTGACTTACATGCAAGTTAATCTTTGAGATAATGAAACTCTTACAAAAGGAAAAATTATCACCTACACTCTTAAAGGAGAAACAGAGTAAGTATTTCTACCTTATAGAAGTGTCAGCTGGTTCAAAACCTGGAAATAAGCACAAGATCCCACACACAGACCTTTCCCCTGTATAATTCACCCAAAATCTGGGAAAAAAAAAACAACAAAAAAAAAACCAAACAACAAAAAGACAAACCACCTCCCCAACTAAAACCAAATAAATGCACACCTTCATAATTGCCTCAGCATTTCCCCAGCCAGCATTTTGTCAGTGTTAGCCCATTAACATCAACAAGATAAGAAATTGCCTTTCTAGTGATGTCACAGTGATGAATAAATTAAGCAAAAGTTAGAAAACCAAATACAAATTTAAAAAAAATCTCAGCATCAAACTTCATGCACACACTTCAGCTTAGAAGGAGGGAAGATTTGGCCTCCTGTTGTCCACTCATTCCTGATTTCATTGAATGCTGTAAACACAACCATGAAAATCTCCATTTTAAAAAAAAAAAATCACAAAAGAGCATGTATATGTGGTAGGACATGAGAGTACCCTTGAGGCTTTCTGTCCAAACTTTTTACAGGCTCTAATGAAATCCAAAACTTTCCTCCATTGCCCAAATCAATACACATTCCTTTAACCCACTGACAAATAACAGACTGAGCAGAGATTCACAATGATTAATTAATTTTTTTTTCCTTACAGTTTAATGGCATTCTAAGAGTGCCATGTCAGCAAGCAGAACACCAATACGGCTCTTCTTTGTGCCTTTTCACCAGTGAGAAGTTGGCATGGATTTGGGGTTAAAACATAAGCAATTCTAACACTGCTTAAACAGAAGCAAACCTCTGCATTTTCAAGCTGAACAGGAGTTTCAACCCAGAAAAGAAACACCAAATATTATAACACCACCAGCTTGATCTAACACAACTGGCATGATATTATAGTGCCTTCTCAGGAAAGGGAAAGAGTTCCCATGTTCCATTAACCTTCATGGAAAGCCCAGTGCAGAGGTGATGAGGAGCAGAGTCACACTCAGCTATATGAAGCAGAGCATCCAGCCAAAATCTGCTTGCTTGGAGACAGATGGCAAATACAGCCAGTGCTCAAACTCCAGCTGCATGCCTGAGCTCCCTCAGATCTATGTGTGGGATCACTACAGATTGAAAATTATCTAATAGAGCAGAGTCTCCTGGAGACCTGGGTTTCCAGACTCTTGTTTTCTTTACAGAGGACCACATTAAACTTACCCAGAACAAAGCCAAAAGAAAACAGTTCTCAAGCTTTTCCATTTAGAAGTGTTATGCACACAAAAGCACACGCTGAACGGACTTAATTTTGTCCTGTGAGTGCAATTTGCTCACACTCTGCATCAGAGGGAGCAGTTGGGAACAAATTCCAGCAGGAAGGATGAAGAGCTCCCACTATACCTTCCCAGTCTGGACATCACCCTCTTCCTTCTCCCTTTGCTCTAGAGAGCAGCTCCAGTTTTCCTGGGTACCCAGGGGCTCAGCACAGAACATCCACCTGCCTGCTTGTTTGGAGAGCTCCACACAGAGCCCAAGACCATGTACCCAATCTGTTGCTGGTCAGGTTTTATTTAGCCCAGTGCAGGCACCAACATATTGTGGACAGGAGTAGAACATGTCCACTGGCAGGGCTCACATGTAACAACTGCACCGAGACTGAGAGAGCATTTATTTTGTGCTTCTTCAGGGGTAGAGGGGATCTCTTTCATGGTTCTCCCTTAATATCACTTATTTTTCTCTCAATATCTTTTTTTCCTTCTATATCTGCCCCTCTCCCAGTATAAATGACTTATTCCAGGTCCTATCAGCGACACCGCACACTGTTCAGACAAGAGCAAAGGAAGAGGTCACTCAGTGACACACACAGAGTGCTTTGCTTCACTGGTACTTCCCAAGCTCCTCAGTCCTCAAAGTCTGGCCAGCTTTCAGCTCCCAAGGCTGGGCAATCCCACCACAGCTCATCCTTGCAACCAGGCTGGCAAAAACCTGGCAATACCCCAGGCTAAGACTGAACATTTGTTATTAACTCTCATCAAGCATCTTAGCAAGAAATGTCCCTCCAGAACAAAAGGTTGTCCCCTTTTGGGGTGGGAGGTACCCATTTTAACAATATGTAATACCAAAAAGCCCAATTGCCTTATTGTAGGATCCTCCTCACTTCTTATTTCAAGATATTTTTGCCCTAAATCAAAGCAGACTCATGCTTTGGCTGTTAGTTGCACTAAACAAAGCAAAATTACTTTATGCAAATAAAAAGCTTTAGCACTTCTGAATCACTATTTTTACTGTAATGTATTTGACAAGATTATTATTTAGATATACTTAAATTATTCATTTGGAGAAAGAATTTTTTTTTTAAGTCAATATTACCCATGGTATGAAAATCACATTTCCTGTACAGATACCTGTATTTCCATTTCTTATTACTGGCTACATCTATGAGGGGGTTTTGTTGGTTTGTTTGCCTTTAAGTGCATAAAATCCTCACAAAGGCTGGTGAAGGTACGTTTTTATAATAGCTTGAGACTCTAACTCCCCTAGAAGATTACCACCAAAACCTTGCCTCAAAACATGTTCTACACAAAACACTACAAGCAAATGCAAAACTGGAGGATTTCTCCTGTTCTGTGACCATGATTGAGTCTCTTAAGTCACCAATATTCAGAACAGAAACCAAATTTTTCAGGCAGAAGCAAATCTGAAAACAGACAGTACAAAAAGCAGTTCAATTTGATATCTGGAAAAATCAATTTGTCAGCGTGAAAAGTCAAATAATTATT
Organism: Manacus candei; assembly: GCF_025592945.1. Lineage (NCBI taxonomy): Eukaryota > Metazoa > Chordata > Aves > Passeriformes > Pipridae > Manacus > Manacus candei. The sequence goes on along the minus strand of NW_026138083.1, from coordinate 5,601,206 downwards.
AATTTTCAAAGAACAATGGAGTTTAGCTGTGTGAAGTCCATTATAACCCTGACAACCAAATAAACTCGGAGATATGTGTATATGACCACGAAATAAGAAGGTCAGTGAGCACCACACAATGAAAGTCTTGGGCGAGGAGTCCCTTGGAAAAGGTGTGTTTACTTCCCAGAAACCAAACAAGTAGGCTGGATTGCAAAGCAACTTCTCTTTCTGGCTCTGACTGATAAAAACTCATATGCATGCAAATGGAGAGGAGAAGACAACAACATCAACAACCCAGCCTTTGCCAAGCTGCATTGACCTGTTTATTCAGAAAGTTTGTCTCCACAGCCAGAGCAGCACTCCATCAGATAGCTTTGTCCTACAGGACTTCTGAGCCATGTAAACTACAGACACCCTATCATAGTGGCTTGCAAAGTAAATCACTTGTATGTAAAGTTGATGCAAACAAGAAAACCAAAACAATCCATCTCATTATTTTCTTCAGCCAATTATGTCAAATACAAACAAACAAAAGATATCACTTATGTGCAGAGAACACAGACCAGTGCTGGTTTCACAGAGGAGTGACCGACTCCAGTAAATTAAATGCCCAGGGCTTCAGAGGCTTCATCTGGTCCTAATTTTCAATTGGTAGTAAAATGATATGTTTTTTTCACTTTCATTGTAGCTTGTTTTCATCTAGTTTAAGTTCCAAGGCATCCTGTTTTGCAAGCTCTGATCTGCCACATTAAAAAAAAGAAAAGGACTTGAAAAATGTACAACAGCCGACATGGTGGCACCGCTAAGGCAGCTGAGCTCCTGCACTGTCAGCTGACTGGAGAATCCCTCTTCCCAAAGCCAGTAAAATTTGGGAGTAGCAAGTGGTAGGTGGAGCAGAGGATTTGGCATCAGTAGAAAGCAACCAACTGCTTCATCATCCCAAAAGATAGGGAAAGCACCACCTCCTGCTCAGATTCTCTGCAGGACTCAACTCTCCTGTGCTGTATTTTGGCCATCTTGGGGTTTGTGTAGCATTGATCAACTGCTGAAAGCCTTTAGATCCATCCTGATACACTGTGCTCTGCCAACAGAGTGGGAGAGGACAGGAAGAGAGAAGAATGAAGTTGTCATCACCACCAAACCTTCCCTCTCAACCACAGTGCACCATCCCTTACCTTTCCTAGCGCTGGCAGCCTCCAGGAACCAACTTCCCTGAAAGCTTGTGGAGCTGAGTCCATAACAGCAATTAACACCCTGCAGTTGCAGCACCTCTAACACCACGTACAACATAAATCAGTGCAATTTGCATGAAGACAGTTAGTCCTCTCCCAGCACCAGGAATGACAAGCCTCAGCCCATCTCCCAAACAAACATTACGAGGCGACACAACTGTGTGTGCTCAGAACATGACTGTGGCACGTGCTGAAGAACAGCTGCAAAACAGAGCTGGGTGCCAACTGCAAAACCTGCCCAAGAAGGAGGATAAATACGTGGTGCTCAGGCTGTGCTGAGCTCTGGGCTGGTCCAGGAATATTGTCACCAGTGGCAGAGGGATATAGAGTTACACCCTCACAGCAGCACGTTTGAGTGTGGCAGAGAAGTATGCTGAGGATCTATTTGTTACCCATAAAATGAAACCACAGTTTTACTGGTCCCATCCAGATTGAATTAGAACACTCCTAAAAGTTAAATTTGCAGATGTTTCCCAAGTGCCCCATCTCTGTGCAACAGGCCAGGCACAAGGACATTCATCTGAAAGACAGTATAGCAGCATTTCCTGGCTGACCTGAACAATCTCTCCTGAACACCCAATTAACTGAATGATCTTCATTGAAATAGATTATACACAAACCACATGCACATATTCACATAGAAGATTCCACTAAATCAAATAAACACTGCTCTACAGCTTTCCCACCTCCCACTTGAAATAAGGCAGTCTAATTTCACATACTCTGGTCTGCAAAAATAAATAATTAAGAAAGCAGCCCCTCAGTCAGACAGATTTCCCAGGATGGGATTGTTCAGCATCATTGCTCCCATCACAGCTTTGCCTCCCACCCTGTTTCTCACTTTAAATCCTGCAGCCAAAACTTCTCTCACTGCTCTTCCGTATATCCCTAGTTTTCTTTCCTCACTTGCAGGCTCACATATCTGCAGCGCTCTCAAGACCCTGCAGGACCTTTCTTGGCTGGTCTAAATCAGAGGGAATTTTTCTTATCCAAGTAACAGCAATTCCAGCCCACAACAGCAGAGAATTTGGCCTCTCCCAGAGCCCCTCCAGCCCCATGTTCCTTTCATGAGCCCATGCTTCTCCTTTCCTCTAGGAATTCAGTATCAGGATTCAGGTTTTCCTCATTCATCATAGATTTGACCACAAACACATTGAAATTAACCATAAATTCTACATCTTATCAGTTTCCAAGAATCACATTTTGATTTTTGGGGATCTCTTTTTTTAACTCTGGCTACCTCTGCACTCCTCATCACCAGCTTATGATGGACAAGATAAGCTCCACAAGGAGAGGCTGGTACAACTGTTCTTTTTCATAACTATCTATTAACAGGCACAATGAGACTGAAAAGAAAATGAAAGCCATAATATCTGTCACTAAGAGTCTTTTTACTGCCTCTAAAAGGATCTACATGTTTTAAGAAAGTTCTCTGCCTCATCCTTCCATTTATCTACCTCTGTGGGGATTTTCATGGAAACAATTTTTGAGGGACTTGGGCATTCACTAAGGTCCCTTAAAATACCAATGGTTGCTGAAGGTTCATTTAACATTGTTTTGTCTCAGCTCCCACTGTTAAGACTTCACTGTTCATTTTAATAGCAGCTAAAAAAAGGCAAGTCAAAAGAGCTTTAACATCCCTGTTTTTGAATACTGCACATAGAAGGGAGGAGAAAAAAGAACAAGTAGAGTAACTTACTTGACTTTCCTCAATTATTCACTAAATAGAACTGTAAGAAAGTTGCCTCATCTGTAGCAGTGCTATGCTTTAGTCATGTAGAAATATTTGCCTTAATTATTTTTTTACAAGGACTCCTCTGTGCATTGGCAGGTTCACCTACTTCAAGGTGTTAAGTTTTGTCTTTTAAAAAGGAACATAAGCACAGCTGCTCCATTTGTACCATATTCTTCCTCTCTTGCATACAATCAGATGGGTAAGAGAGACAGGGAGGGGAAGAGTTCCACAACATAATCATTTGGCAACTTATATTATTTTCTTTCAAAGGGCATTACAATACACTTCTCTCACTTGGGGAACTTCAAGAGAAGATAATTATTCTTGTCTGCCTTGTAATATATATTAAAAATGTTCAAATGTGGCTTTCCAGGGAATTCTGCCAAATATTTTTAGGCACCAGACCCAGCTTTACTTAATTTTATGTTGCCTTCTTAGTCTATTATAAAATACCCTTCCATGCAGTTTGAATTTGGTAAAAAGGCTGAAGCATACTCATTTATATTAGAAACATAAAAATCCCTCTTTCCTTGAAATAGAGATCTTTAACTCCTAATGTGACAGCCATTCAGATGTACAGTAATTAAAGTGTCTCTTCAGAACTTAACGCACATCAGTGAGCTTTTACAGCCACAAAAAAAAAAAAAAAACAACAAGCAGAAGCAGAGGATTGGTAAGGGTTTTTAGGAGATAACACAACCAAGAACAGAAAGTAGCTTTAAATAACTTTGTTTTATAAGCACTTTATTAGTAGTACAACAGTAGCACCTTGAGATCCTGCAAAAAACCAGAGCCCTGCTGCATGAAGCATTATAAAAGCTTCAAAGATGCAAATCCTAAACCTTTAGTGATGTCATCAGCTACAGTAAAGGATGGGATTACACTATAGTTGGGTTTAAAAAAAAAAAAAGCTATTTAAGGTAACAATAATCCCTTATTATTAGCAATAATGTTTATTACAAGGGATAAAACAATGGCAGTGGGCAAACCAATCTGCTCCAAGAACTTTATAACCTAAGCAAACAAGAATGCCAAGCACAGACACAGCTCATTAGACAAGTGTAGAATATGTAGAGTTGGGAAAAGATAAGCTGTGCAACAGAGAGGGAGGAATAAAACAGATAAAGAAGTACTGAGCTGGCAGCCTCAGGACAAAGAACAAGTGGGAAACAGAGAGACTTGTTCTAAATCACACACAGAGCAACTCGCAGTGAGAAGCCTCACAGCCACATCCTCACTTGAGCATCCACCCAGTGAATTCTGGCATTACACTTTTTAAAAATTCAAATCTAGCCTAATACATCCCAGTGAGAAAGGCCAAGCAACGCTCATCCAGAACTTCTAAGGAGTCAGACATGACTTACACAGCAAGATCAGGACAAACCCCACCGTATTTTCATCAGCTTTCTGGATATGTCACTGTCTTCCCCCCACCCTTTAAAAGCCAGCATCAGAAACTGTAGGTAATTTGCACAAAAGTCCACGTGAAATGTATTTGTTTAAGTGTTTATTTTGGCTTCCTAAAACAGTCTGGAGTCCAGCTCTTGCGCTCAGCTCCACTTTAGTTATATTTGTCCTGTTATGCACAACAAACTTGGAGCCACATTTAAATATGAAACACTTTGAAACTGTATTAATGCAATCTCTTTATCATTAATAGACACATCAACTCCTTTCACAACTGTCCATAGCTTGACTGGTTGACCTAAGTTGTTTTAAAGCATTTGTTTCACAGAATAGCAATGCTGTTTTACTTTTCTTAGCTTTCCCTGATAATCAAAAGGAAAGCAGCCCAGACTGCATGTTGAAAATTGAAACAGCTGAGTGGACTCCTCCTGCCTCCCCCCCTCTTATGTTTTCATCTTTTATGGTGGCAGGCAAACTAAGATTTCTTGTGTTCTTCAGTCACTTGGCTGTTCTTTCCCATGGATATTCCAACAGCAGAATAATGTCAAGCCACGCTGAGCCAAGCACATGAATCTCTGAAGATTTCAGGCAAGCAGGAATGCTGCTGGATAGTCTTTTTTTGCTGTTAAACCAAGAGATTTCAACTGAACCTGGTCTCACACGTGTGAGAGTAAGAGTAACTCTCACCAGTGTCAACTAACACGGGTGTTTGGGAGGTCAAAATCGGGTCCCTTAAACACTGTCTGAAGAAATACAGTTGCATAGGGAAGCGAGGTGTTCCCTCTTTGTCCTGCAGCTGCATATGCTGTTCACACAATTTCAAAGCACTGGACTTCAGACAGAAGGAAACCATTCCACTCCCAGCACAGCCAAGGGCTGGAAGTGCTCCCAGTGCCCATGTCTGTTCCCTGCTCCCGGCAACTCCATACACAGCACATGTACTGTAGGACAGACACAGCACCCAAAATCACAAGTCAATAAAAAGCCTTCAGGATACTCATTTAGGGCCTTGCCTTGCCTTGCCCAGATAGAACACGTGGGGAATTGATTGGGTCAGGCTGCAAGACAGAGCCTTGCATCCCTCAAGGCAGGATCAGCAGCCTACAATACAAGGGCCCAGGCAGGCATCACTATTTACAGACCCAAGGATGTTACACAGGAATTAGTGGTTCAGGAAAATGCCCCTCCTCCAACCAGCTCCTAACTCAGTGGGATCTGCTGCCTCTTGCAGGAATAGCATATTGGCATGTTCTTACCTCTGTGAGGGGTGGCAGCTCCTACTGTTTCTACCCTTATGTTTAATCTTAACATGGGAAGGAAAACTCTTTGCTGAGACTCCCCTCGGCCCCTCAAAGCAATGGTAATTCCCTTGTTCCAATATCTCTAAGCCCATCACAGACAAATGAGGGAACAGGGGGGAGCATTGCCTCCTCTCAACAGCTACTGAGGGATAATACAAAGGGAGAATAACCAAAAAGAAGCAAGAGGGCAAGTTAAACAGACACAGCAGAGCAGGGTGCTTCCCTTAAAGCAGCCTCCTTCCTAGAGCACATGGTAATTAAGCACTCATTAGTCATCTGTTGCCCCCTTTTGCAACACCACCCCAATATCTCCTTTAAAGCAAGCAAATCCCTTGTTAAATTTTAAGCATTTTTATCACAGCTATTTACTTGGAGTCATCTTGTACACTGCACTGGCACAACCAGCTAGCAATACTTTGACCTCACCAGCCTGGATGTAGAGGTTTTGCAGATCTATTCATGATGGTCACACTCTCAAGAGAACACAAATCAGAGACCTTCCTCAGAGAGTCAGGCCAAGCCCAGCACCTTTCCTGCAAGCATCCCAGGCTTTGGAGAAGGTCCAGAAAACCAATCCTTGCAGTTCAAGGCCAAGCTGACCTCAGCCTGCCAGCAGCCACTTCTCCAGGTCTGCCCTAACCTCCGTCTTTGCAGCTCCAGCCAGCACTGAACCCACAACCCAACAACCCCTGAGTATCAACTTAAGTGTAAGCCACACAAGGAAAAACAAACAAACAAACAAACAACACACAAACCCACAAAATAATTAATCCTCAGCCACTCCAGACACAATACAGACGTGTTTTCCAGTTTCTCTCCCCCACAGGTCTGTGAAACTACAAAAGGTTTCCCACGTACTCCAGCCTCATATAGATCCATCTTAAAACAACTTAGTTGTGCAAGAAAATATCAAGATGAAGACTGCTTACCTGGAACGGGCCTTTTTCCAGCATATAACTCATTCCTAAAGCACAATCTAAATCTGCTCTTGGAGGAGAAACTTGGAGGGCGCATTTTCAGGAGAAAAAAAAGCAGCTTCCCCTCCAGCTGTGCCAATTTAAACCATTAGACATTCCAGGTGATGCCACTCTCCACTGATTGAGCTCTTCTGCCCCTCCCCAGTGCCCCCTGACAACCCTTTGCCAATTCAGGGTTTAATTCAGCTCAAGGCGTCTCTTGAAGACGGAGAATTACAACTTCATGTGTATCCAATTTAGGCCTGTGTGCAAAACTAGATTGCCCACTGAATTCTACAGAACTAACAGTTCTTGTCATCTGTGCTGCTGTGGTGACAAAAACTGATAAATTTCTACAGAAGACAGGTGTCAGCACCTCCAAAACCATCACTGCAAGATGACAGACTTAACATTTTGGTCATTACAGGCAGGCTTCAGTCTTCAGCAGTATATTCTCCTGTGTTATTCCAGGAAAAAAGAATCATCTTTTGAGGGGAAATTGTACATACAATCATGAGTGCACAAATCTAAAAGCCTTTGCTTCAGGAAAAAAAGGTCAATCTATCATTGAAGTAAAGGAACACTGATAGGGAACTGGTGGAAGAGATACATGGAGGTTTTTTTGACTAGGAGACTCCACTAGCACTAAATATGATTGACAAGGAGATATGAATTATTTGCGGGATCAGGAAGGGGGAAAAGAACTTCCAAGCTTATGTAACTCAAACTATGGAATGTGAGTGCTTGAGTAGGTCCATAATCAGCCCACAAAAACACACAAAAGAACAAAATCTATAAATTCATTTCTGTGCAGTTGTGCAGGGGGTCTGCATGATGGATCAAAGGTTGACAGTGGTTTGCTCTCCAAAACGTTTGGAATCCAGGGCTCCGAACAGTACAGCTTATGCTCTTCATCTATCAGCAGATTATGTTTCCAAAAAAGAAGAAAATAGCCAAAAATTTAAATGCCAAATCACAAAGTTCTCAGAAGACATTCTTGAAGAGCTAAAGGAGAATTGGATACCAATGTTTTGCAGTTAAAAGTGCTGGCACTTTATAAAGAGAAGCCTTTTGTTAGAGACAGGAAGTTTAGTTTATTGCCTGGTGTATACAGTTCACCCACCACATTATTTTGGGCTATTTTCATTCCTCACACAGTAAAGAGGAAATTCTAAGAACATTTCATTGCTTTTCTTTGTTTGATGAACAGCAAAGGTTTGCAGTTAACTGACCACTGTATTGCTTTGCTACTTTTGACGCACAATTTCACTTCATATCGATCCTCAGGAGGATAAAACATTTGTTCCTTATAAAAATCAGTTGTTTCTGTCCCATTCATTTCCAAGTTCATCCCTCACCCTCATCTCTCATTACTTCACAGAGAGAATTCCTAAATACAAAACTAGGGGGAAAAAGAAACCCTAAGTTGACACCTCTTTTTTTTTTTTTTTAATAAGCAAAACTTCAGGCTTAGAAACTCCCAAGAGGCAAACCATGAAAATTTTTCTCCTCCTTGCAGTTTCCACAGAACTTTTTCAGTAGGACACAATCTGAAACAGAGAATATACTATTTAATAGTAAGATTGCTCTTCTGAAAAGCATTCATTTTCACCCAAACAGACAGTGCATCTTATCCACTGACTCTTATAACTCTGTTGTCTGCACAACATGGCTGGAATTACAAAGCAGAGAGCTACAAAACATGCCTGTCCATTTGCTCTCCCTCTTTTCATCAATTCACAAGGTTATCCCAAATGTTTTTATACCATTCTTGCCTAACAGGAAAAAAAAAAAAGGATTCCTTATAAAAGGCTTGGTTTCTAAAAAATGCTAAGCATTTAAACATTTATTAGAAACAGTTTTAGTTCCTCATTAATCTGAAGATGAAGTATTATTGATTTACAATGAGCAATTCATCCGATATCCATCAGCAGCATATAAAAACAGAGCCTGAGAATTAAAAAATGGGAGATGCCTGTTTGGCAGCAGTTTGCTGTGTCCTGCCAATGGCACAACCTGTCCAACTGGATGGAAAACAGCCCTGCTCTTTCTGTGTGTGTGTTCTGCAGGCTTGAATGTATATGTCCCACTGATCATAGGCTAACCTACATTTATTTTTACACTACAGGATCGGCAAGTATATATTAGATCAAGGCTTTGGGGACTTTACATATTGCTTAACCTCAGTCACCCAGGCTCTTAGTCACTGCAGAGATGGGGATGGTAAAAACAGATAAACTGCAGGGATAGATTGACACAGAGACACATCCCCATCTGTGCACATAGACATACATATCCCTAGGGCCTGATGGAACAGCTCCAGTGGAGTACAGTGAGCTTTGGATCAGGCCCAGAGCTCATATATGATACGGACTAACTGCCTCTGATCTTTGAAACCAGTTTTAAAAGGCTTACACAGAGGGGGAGCCTCCACTCTCTGACCCTGGTTTTCCACCAGTGGAACTCTATCGGCTTTTAGTGGCGTGTAAAACCAAGGTAATGAAGTGGAGAATTATGCTCACATTATGTTTTTTAAGTAGTTTATTAGCCTGCATATTACACCCTGTTTAGTGAGCTGGCAGCTGTGCAAAGGACTCTAAGGACCTAATTCACTGAAGCTGATATGACTCTTCCCACTGGCTTTGGGTCAGGGCCCTAAATCATTCTGAAAATTCTGGGGAGAGATATTATAAAGTGGTCCAGTAAAGGTAAAAGGGTGTTAATGAAAGTCCCTTGAGGAGGTCATGGCTTTTAGTAGTTTGAAGAGCTTTCCACACGTAAAAGAAGAGGTTTTTTAAAAAAAATAAAACTTTTCAAAGTGTGCCAAGTGTTCCTGAATGTGACTTTTTCTTCTGTGTTACCATTCAAAAAAAAAAAAGAACTAAACCCAACCAAATTTCAGGATGGACAAAAGAAATCTATTTTTCAGTCTAAATAGATTTGTTTATAGCTTCTAACATGCAGTGAGGGTATGTGGTGGGGGTGGAAGGTAGAGAAAGAAACATGTCTGTGCCACCCCCATCTCCCTTGCTGCATGTTTGGCCCTGGGGGCAAATTTCCTGCCAATGTTGCTTGATCTTAACTCTTCCCTCTCAACCTTTCAAGGTTGCCTACCTCTCAGGTGTGCCAGAGTCACATCTCTCAGCCTTTAGGGCTGCACCTGCTTTTCCCTCTGTGCTGCCACTGGCCTTGCATGTCTCCTCTGGCAGCCTCCTGTCACACCCAGCCCTGCTGCCTGGCCCAGCTTCCCACACACACGCACTTAATGAGCAGGTACAGTAATTGCCTTCATAACATTTTTCCCACAATGACATTTCTTAGTTTGCTCAGGCAAGATTTAGTGTTATTGTGCCAGTTCCTCGAGTCCTGTCTCAGCCCAAGTTCTCTCAACACTATTAATAACTCCTATGGAGACAGGCTGAGGGAGCTGGGATTGTTCAGCCTGGAGGAAGTTCTGGGGAGACCCTACAACACCTTCCAGTACCTAAAGGGGGCTTATGAAGAAGAGGGAATCAACTTTTTACATTTGCAGATAGTGACAAAACAAGGGAGGGACAACATTAAACTAAAAGGGGAGAGATTAAGATTATAGTTTAGGAAAAAATTCTTTACTGAGGGTGAGGGTGGGGAGACACTGGAACAGGTTGCCTAGAGAAGCTGTAGATGCTCCATCCCTGGAAGTGTTCAAGAGCAGATTGAATGGGGCTTGGAGCAATCTGGTCTAATGGGGGATGTTGGAACTGGATAATCTCTAGAGTTCCTTCCAACCCAAATCATTCTGTGATTCTATGGCTATTAACAAATCCAGGTGCTTTGTCCAAGGAACGACTCCCAGACCCTCAGCTACAAAGGCCTGGAACTACAGAGGGTAGTTCCACTGCAAAGATAGGGTGCAAACTCCCAGCTCCTCCACAATCTCTCACCACCTCTTTGTTCCTCAGCTTTTGCAGGATGGAAATCAGCAACAGAACAAGTATGGCAGCAAATGCATCAAAAATTCTAAAATGCAGAGTAGCATAACTAACAACTTCAGGAAATTATGCCAGTCCTTGGCCAGGACTACGAACTAAGCCCTTCAAAAGAAGATGGGCCAACTTCCATTCATGGGATAGGTCAGGATAAATGGGGGGTCCAAGAGGAAACTGTGGATCTCAAACAGGACCTACTTGGAGCCTGTAAGCCATAAGATACTATTGTTATTGTCCAGGTGAGTTTGCAATGGGCCCTGAAAGGTTCAATGATGTTGATTTGACTCTTCCCTTCTGGCATTGGGTCAGGGCCCTGAGTTACCAGGAGGTGACAGACCACATCCAGAGGCACACCTTGCCTGGATATTCCATGAGCTAAACAGCAGCTCTCAGTAATATTTGGAATAATGTGACATGGAGCAGTGGGCAAGCAAAGTCCAGCTTAGGCCTCTGCTCTTCCTACCTGAAAATTAGGCTACTTCAAGTGACTCCATTTTCTACAACTTTCCTCCTGAAGGCTGAATAAGTTTTCACTGAAAATCTCTTTTTTTCAGGCACTTTTAAATTTCCATTTTTCCTATTACATATTTTTTTATTACCTTAACTCTTGCATAAAAAATTTATATGCTAACAGACACACATCATTTTCCTTTCAAAGGATTATGAGTATTAATCTACTACTCCATTATCATAGCTCAGTGACTCAGAATAATTTGCAAATGTTTAAAATTTTGACTGCATGATTTTGAATAGTGATTAATAGAAGGAATATAACTATCCAAAATGTCTTTTTCAAAATATATATTGGATTCACCAGAGGAAAATATTTTCAAAATTAGAAGATCTAGTCCAGAAATGCCAAAATATTTCATTTAGCCATACTTATGAAAAAAACAAAGTAATGAAATTTCAATGTATTTTCATTTCAAAACACTACCTTTTGTTTCAAAAATATCCTTAGAACAAAAAGAAAGTGCAGGGTAAAGTCATATTGTAATCCAAAATATATATTCCACTGCGTGCCAAAATGTGGATGTAATTTGGGAGGTTCACATATTCTTGAAAGACACAGAAAATGTCTGCTTCAGTTCCTGCTCAACCAGATTATTTTCTAATAGTTTGGTTCAGTTAACAAAATACAAAGCAGAAAGGCATCCATTTCTTCACCTCTAAAAAAGAGATTTCCTCCAGCACATCCAGACTATAAGATGTTATGTCCCCAGACACCGATGATCTGAAAGCAGCAGCTTTATGATTTCAAGAGCAATGAGAGAATTGTACAGAATAGACATGTCCTGACAGCACCCACTGAAAGGCTGTTCTTTCTCATGTGGAGCTGATAAAAGTAAATTAACAGTTGTTTCTGTCTATGAGAGTCAATGCTTGTTTCGTGTCACCAATGCCATCTAAGTCATTGACCATGTGCCCCTTTCTTAGGTGAAGATACACCGAGGGCTGGAGAATTTTCTCTCTGTTGGACTGAAAAAATTATTAAACCTACACATTAATATATATAAATGCCTATGTATTAATATCAAAACACTTAGCAAACCCCTCCACACTTCTCAAATTGGTGTGTTGAAAATCAGAAACAAAATTTCCCTCAGAACACCAAAACCTCAATAGTTATATTCTAAAGGTTTCTTGACGAACCTTCAGGAGTGCAAAACTCCTGAATAATGACCTAAATAAAATGACCAAGAAATACTTCTTAATAGCCACTCATGTTTACAATTTCAGACTTCTCTGCAATAGTTTTAAGTGAAATTTATCTCAATGAAATTTATCTTAATGAAGTTTATCTTAGTGAAGAAGCTCCTACACAAGCTTTTATACATCATCATTTGAGTCCTTCTCCTTCCAGGTACATGTCACTCTTCACATGACAAAAAGCAAGGGATAACTGTGCTTAACTGTACCAATATGTATGAAGCAATTGGTGAATGAAAACCCCGTGCTCCTGATCTGGTATTATTTTGAATCAACTGCTGCTATTACTCACTCATCCCACAATAACATTGCAGCAGAGGCTTAGTGAAGACAAGAGGAAGGAATTTAGCATTGAAAAGGTGAGTCTGAAACCCTGCCAGTCCTCTCTGAATTTTCTTGGCTTAATGATATCCAACAAACCACAACATGTCCTGACCATGGCACGGACAACTTTCCCTGTGGCACAAACATCTCATCGGCGTCACCGGATCCTGGGACTTGCGTCAGCGGGACGACCTGTGGCAATGCACATTACTCACATCCAGGAGGGTTCAGGCTTCAGTCAGGGGCTGGAGACCCTGTCCATGCAACCCACAAGGTGGAAGTGAAGCCATTAAAAAGCCAGCAGTGGGCACAATGAGCACACCAGTATTTGAAGTGTTGTTGGGATGGAAGGGCAGAATTTTCCAGCCAGGGTGGGAAGGAAACACATTGTCCTAATACAGCTGTGTTTCAAACATGAAAATGCTGGGGGTTCTTGAAAATTAATGCAGAATTTTAACTGGTGTGATAATTAACAAGCAGGCCCAGAGGTCAGATAGGCTGTTTTCACAACGAAAGGATTATGCATTTTTCTAGTGGATCCAAGGTTTGGAATCGAATTGGTACCATTGAAATTATCATTCCAAACCCAAGACCTGCTGTGGGAATCCTTACCACTTCTACCAGACTTTTCAAAACAAATCAAAATGAAAAACTGGCTGAAAGTAATCAGTGGCAGAGCTGTATACTGCACCCATCAGATCAGCTCCGATGTTTGATTTTCTGCTATTAAATTGGCCCAGATTTCTGTTTCAAGATGCATTTCCTAATACTGCTTTGCTTCAACTGTAGGTGACTTAGGAAGTCTAATGCTCTCTTTGCTTTTGAATGATGCACTGTCCTATCCTTAGCCCTGCTTTTCCAACTAGGGTTGGAAAAGTTCCAAACTACTTTTCCAATAGGCAGTGAGTTTTGGAGGGAAAACTTTCTCTGCACACTGTTCCTACTAATTTCATATTCCGTCACAGTTAAGTAAAAAGAGATTCTGTAGCAAACTCATCCTAAGAAAAACAGAAAACAGGCTCTAGTTATCATAAAATTAAATTCTTAAATCCTGCTTAGTCCTTGACCACAGAAGACGAAACTGAAATTATTTACATATTGACCGGTATTGAAGCAAACAACATCCTCTGCTATTTAGGTTTTATTTTTGAAGGGAATAACCTGGAGATATGTTAGCTCTTTTGCGATGTCTCAGCAGCATGTGGGGCACTGTGTAACACAAGAATACGCATTCTCCGCTGCTGGTCTTATCTAGCATCCACTTTGTTTCTGTTAGCTCGTTCCTTTCTCACAGGCATCACCAAAGAAGTGGTACTTGAGCAGGATTCAGCAGCTGTGGACTCCAAGACTTGGGCACATGTTCATGTTCACCACCAGTTACACTTTAAATTGAGACCCTGAGTGACCCAGTTCGCTTTCGGTGTTCTCAGAACATTTCTGCTCTCCCCCATTGGTCTGAAATTCCAAAAGGGCTCTCAAAGTTGGAGGCACTGGCAGCACTGGATCCCTGACTGTCCCCTGTGAGGGACAGGGCAGGCAGTGGCAGTACAAGCCCTTCTCCTTGTGTGACTCTTTCCCCTCTGCTCACTGAGAGGCTCCAGCTCTCCCAGTCAACATCATGTGCATCCCAGTGGGCCAGAACATGGGCAGTGAAGTGCTCCAGGTTGTCCTCCAAGGGTCTGATCCTCCCAGAACATTTCTCATTTTTTTTGTTGTTATTAAAAATGAACAGTTCCAGGCCTGAAAGCCAAGCAAGTTACTCACTGTTCTATGTAATTCTCTTATTTCCTGACTAATATAATCCATAAGGGCCACAATATGTTAATTTTGTGCTCAGTCAGCCTTTTTTCCTTGTTTAGACTTATACTGCAGACATCATAAATCTGACATAGCAAACAGTGACAGGACCTTTGCTTTACTTCAAATATTCTGGATAAAAGTGTGTCCCAGCAAGGCAATTTCCTTTTAATAGGAACAACTTGAGAAACTTTTCTTTTTTCTTTCTGCAACATTAATCATTAAACTTTAAAAATGGATCAGACTAAGCAGCTTCCTGTTTGGTGGTGACTATCCTTTTGTATCTTACTCCATCTATTCCTCCTGCCTGTTGAAAACACCCTTTGCTTAGAAGATTTCCTATATGGTGTTTTTTCCATCTTAAAGTAGCTGCTTGCCCGTAAGACAATTAGGACAAGCAGTAAATATTTACAGCTTCGAACAAGCATCTGGGGAGTAGTTACTAGAACCGTCTGAATTACCTCAAATTGATTGGCAATCAATTAACCTGAGGGAAAATTATCTAGCACGAGTAGCTGAAGAGGAAGAGCTGAACTCCCTAATGGCCCCAAGTGGTTTAGTAGCCAACAATCACAACCACTCAGGAAAACAGTGGGAATTAGACCTGCTCAGACAAAGCCTATTCGGCACCTCGTATGGAACTAGCCCTTAAATGTCTTTAAAGCCCCCGTGACAATTTCAGATATTCTGATACAGACATTTTTTAAGAGGTGAATCAGTTGCTCTGTTGAGAGAGTTGCTAATAAGGTACAGATCACAGGTTTCTGAGTCAGGCAGATGCATATGCAATAATGTTCTTTACCGGAAACACAGCATTGATACGTGCAGATAAAGCCAGATACAGATGCAGACAAAAGATGGCATGTGATGGTGTAAAGGCTTCACTGGCAAAGGTTTGGGAAAGCTGAATTGCTCACAATTAGGGAATTATGCAAAATGTCCTCAAGGAGTGATGATGTATTTCAGAAAAATTGTTATATGCTTACTTCAGACCTCAACTCTTTACCTAACCTCTGCCTTTCAAGCCAAGCACATACTTGACAGATAAGTAATGAAGTCCAAACTCTTCCTACCATAATCTCAGGGCTTGCAATTCCAGAAAACTCCTCAAGCAACATCAGCAGACAGTTTATTTTTGTTGAAAATTAAAAGTAAATTTTGGAATTAATGGTGCAGGTTGGTGGCCAAAGTAGGGAGAGATAATTCTGGGAAAAGGAAATGAAGAGCATGAAATTCTCTCTTAAGTCAGTTGCTGAAAAATCCAATGTGCTCAGTGCCACTGAAAATCTCAAACTAATTTCCAACACTGAAAAAAATCAGACATTTGCCACAAATCTTTTTATACACTTGCAGGGGATTAAGAATAATTACAGCTGTATTGTTAAGGGGGCCTCAATTAAATGCAATCAGTTTGATTAGTTTATGTCTTAACCTCACCATCATTTAACCATCAGTTTTTGTGTCCTGCAGATTCTGGATGCTGATAGATCATCCCAGTTCCCCATTTTTTCCATTACCAAGGTTTCATTATGCACGTTAAGCATGTTTCCATTTGCCTGAGGTACACCAGGGGCAGGGAAGCATTTTTCAAAGATAACTCATTTAATATTAAATGTCAAAATATTACTCACTTCTTTAGCAAGATCATGCAGCTGCAACCTGGAGAATTAATTTGGGATGGTGTCTCTGTGGAGTTCAGGGCGTTGGTCTAAGCATACCTTTAGCTAAACAAAAAAATCATTGACTTACCCAGAATTTAAAACATTGTATGGAGCTAACTAAAGGGCAATAATGAACAGCTAAACATACGAAGGAAGTTGTTTTTAAGCCAGAAACGCTGTGATTAATTATGGATAAAACAGCCAGGGGAACTTCTCATTACTTACAGTAATGAAATAAGTCTATTAGCATGATAACAAAGAAAGTGGAAATGGCTGTAGGCTTTGTTTTGAAGATTATCACCATAGCATTTCTCTTCTGCACAAGCAATCAAGAACCCATTAAAGAAAAGATTCATGAATACCCCCCACTTCAGAGACAGAAAATCGATGTAGGAGAAAAAGGCAGGCTGTTTATATTATACTATTATACTTGCTTCCTGTGTTTCATTGGGGCAATTCCTGATTTACATTCATGTAAATCAGGTTCCAGACAGCCCTTAAATGACATGTCCAAGGACCTGTGTCAACAGGGTGAACTGTCACCTGATCGTCTCCATCTCGGCTCTGAGAATATGCAACAAAGGCTTTCTCTTCATGGGAAGGCTGAAATGATAATCTGACTTCCAAGAAGAAGGGTTTCCCATGGCTGCACAGGTAATTGCTTCAGGAGCAAGCAACAGACACCCATCCCTGAACTGTGCATTTGCCAACAGAACAAAAAAAGAGATGAGAACTGATCAGCCCTTATGTGGACTTCTCTGTTTATGTTGTTATTTGCGGGGTAAGGCTTGAGTGTTGTGGAGTTTTATCCTAAGTTTTTCATTATGTATTTAGCTAATTCCTTTCTTCTATACAGGAGCAAACTAGGAAACAAATCTTTTGGGGTGTGGTTTTTTTTGGTTTTTTGGGTTTTTTTTTGGACTCACACACTTCTAGGGACCTTCTACACATAAAAGCTATTTCACAGAAAAGGCAGAGTGAACTTAAAACAGAGCAAAACTCATATACAAATACCTTGATTTTGTATTAAGAATGTCCAAACTGGTTCTCAGTCAGAAGCAGTGATTCTTCTACCTTACCTTGAAAACGTCCAAGAGTCTTCAAAGCCAAACTGACCCAGCTCTGCACAGTGCAGGGTGTCAATACACATTTTGCAGCAGTCAAAACACAGCCACCTTTACTGATTCACTCCAGCTCATTCATTACAGAAGCCATATGAAACTTGTTTTGCTAAAAAAGCAAATGGAAAGGAGAGAAATTGAGTTATCTCATGTTTCTTAAAAATGGCATTTGAATGTGATAACAACCATCCTTTTGCTTATGAAACAAGGCCAAACTAGTCTTCAAAATTATATGTCAATCCAAAAGCCTGAGAACAATTTTAGTCCCTCTGTTTAGTTCCATTATTTAGCAAAACAGTCAAAGTTAGCCAGGCTTATTCACAGGACCTAAGGTTTCTTCCTGAAATCTAAGGCTCACATATGACTTTTTTAAATGCTCTTCAGTTTTCTCTCTCTGTTCCCTGGAAGTGTCTTCTACCAGATCACCTTTCTGCATGGGACTAAAACTGCATGATTTCCTCTCAGCATCTGTATTTCAAAAATCGCTGCCTTTGAGCCATCAGGAAATTTTTGGTGCCCCAAACCAGCCTTCAACACGTCCTTTTGGGTTCCCATCTATTTATTTCTTTGCCCCTCTGCCTGCAAAGAAAAACAAACACCTCAAGAAGGCTCTTGAGGTTTGCTCCACAGCTCCCCTCTAGCACTGGCCACAGGCCAGACTTCAAGGTGGGGCTTTATAACCCCGGGATGAACCAAGATAAATCTGTGGCACCAGCAGGAAGTTGGGAATGCAATACCTGCTTCCATTTCAGAAAATGGCAAGCAAAAATAAAAGTGGGTTTCTTGTGGCTACATGCAAATCCAAGCTGTACGAGACAGCTGCCTGCTACCAGCTGCTGGAACTGCACAGTCCTACATGTTAAAGTACTTTTAGACAGCACAGCAATGGTTACTATAGAAATACATGGATTTTCCTACAAGAATCATAATCTCTGGGCTGGACATCATGGCCATCACATATGCTGGCACAGCCAGTAGCATACAAGAAATGAGTTTCCCGCTTTTGACAGGTCTTTGTTTTGTCCTTCACCGTGATTTGGTTCTCACAAATATTGGCATTGGATGCTCCAAGTCATAAAAGCTTTTTAGAAAAAGCATTCAACTTCCAGAGAGTCCTTTTCCCTTGTACACACTAATGATAAAATACAGAAACTCCTCTAGTTCCTCTGTAAAGACTAGGAAGGGAAACTGAGCAAAGAAGAACTGCTCTTAACCCAGCAGAAACATTTCCACACTCTCCTTTCCTCCATCCAACTGGCAATGTTCTCATTTATGGCCAATCCACACAGATGCTTCCATAGGAACTGACTGCAAAACCCCATAAATTGAGATGTATCTGTTTAACTTTAGTAATAAAATTAACACAGTTTGGGGGCTCTCAGAGACAGGCACATAAAGAAAATGCTTGGTCTGAAGGGTTGGCTACAGAGCTGTGGGTGTATAATCAGCCCAGCTTTCCAGGAAAAAAAAGCTACATTTCCCAAAAGCCAACACAATCAAAACAGATTTTCACTTTGAACTGGTTAAGTACTTCTTTATGCTGATCTTTCACACAGTTTTGCAGGTCATATAAGGAGTGGGGAAAATACAACCCTTTGCTAGTTCCAGCACTGGTAGGTGGCTGCTCATGCTGGCACTGCTCTTCTGGCTGACAAGGAATATCACCACGCCCTAGAAAATGCATTACACAGTACAATGATTATGCATGTTAAAGAAAGAATCATTGCTGCAGGAAAAAGTAAGTCTTAATTATAGATGAGCAAATAAATTCATAATAGCGTCTCTCCCTTTAAACTTTCACATGGTATTTATTTCAAGCTTTTTAATGCATCTTTCTCATTAAGATTTGGAAAATTCTAAGTTTCTCTGACAAACCCATCTCTACAGCACATAATTTTACTTCACCAGGAGCTGGTAATGACCCGAATTACCCGGGATTGTGTTTGTTTCCAGGTTGAATAATTTAAGAACAGTTCAGCTGCCCCATAGGATTTGACCCAATCTGCTTGGCATCATATGGTATCTCCTAGAGAGGTCAACACAGATCTTTCTGAGGAACTGATAAGTCTCAGTTGCTGCAACATGCAGGAAATTAATTCCCACAGAGAACTCATCCTTGTCTTTACAGTCAGGTATTGCCTTAAGACTGGAAGCTCAGTGTTCCCTCTCTAATGTTGTCAGCATCAATTCTAAATCTAGAGAAGATTTTTGTCCATATAGATAAGGAATTTCTAAATGTAGAATATTAAAATCAAATGGGCATACTTGTTGGATTTTGGTCCACATTTTTCAGTTTAACATTTGCTCTTCATGAGCAAATTTTCTCTGCTAAACCCTGAGTGCTAAATATTGTCATAAACCAAATATAAATGAATTGTGGATACCACTCAACTCAAACTCAGTTTTGCACATGTAAATTAGTTTTTAAAGAATTTCTTTCCTTTTTTCTATGGATTGTCTATTAACACCATGTCTTTATTTTATTTATTTGCCTTTGTGTTTGATACCTTTCACTGTTTGACACTTCATCAGGCTATCATACATTGACAAGGTGGCTCCACTGAGAATTTAGACTTTAAACAATAGGATTTTATTCCAGCCACCATGTCCTTTAATCAAGAATTAACATGACTCTTCAGCTTTCACCAATTCACTGCTTACACACCTTCATAAAGACTTTTGCTAGATTAATGAATATGTGGTTTGGCCTCAAGTGCTGTGATACTCTGATTGTGTTTTTTGACATGCCTTTATTTTTCTGTCATGTGTTGCACAAGCCTCTTCTAATATAAGGGCTATTGCAGTCACAGAGATTGATAACTTTAGATGATAAAACAATTACTAGGATAAAAGTACCAGCTTTACATTTTGCGTATCTTAATAAAAATTCAGCATTCAAACTCGAAAATTACACTGCAGAAGCCAAACTCTCCCTGAAATTCTATCACACAAATCACAGTTGTTTATTACCCGCAAAAGTGTAGTGGAGGGGTAGGTCTTTTTTTGTAAAAGATTTAAGGAAATTCTGACACTTCCAATCCTTCTAATTAAAACTCTGCTCCCATGACTCATTTAAGTCACTTTAAAATGTAGACATACATCAACGCAGGCTGTGGGTGTGCACTGATACTGTGATTTACTCTCAATTGCTGGCCAGACTTATCAGTTAAAACAATTTAAAACACATGGGATATTTTTTTTCTCAACCACAGACTAACAGGCGAAAGCAAAATGCATTTAACCCCTCCAGTTTGAGAGCTGTGTGGGATTCAGCCACACGGCTCCTCGTTAAAGTCAACAGGAGTTCAATTCCATGGGTGTGGTGTGACACCTTCCCACCCAACTCCTGTAAAGCTGAAGCCTTTGTGTGTCTGGGGGGGGAAGAGGGTGGGCAAAAACACCTTGTCTAGTGGGGTCACTGCCCTTATACTGACTTATGGAGCATCTGACCTGATACCTTGGCCAGCTACAAAACAGAGGGTGCCCAGGTTGGTGGGCTAGTATCCAAATGGTGATTTCCCCCTGGAAGTATGGAGCAAGTGGAGTAATCCACTGCTTGTACCTATCCTCAGAAACCGGCCACCTGTGCCACCCATAACCTGTGAGGGATCAGTGTCACCCCCTGACAGCAGCAGCAATCAAAGATTCAGACAAACTTCTGAAGGTCATTAGCAAAACGTAGGAATTGCTGAGACCATTTAATTGGTCAGGTTGGCCATAACAGCTGTTGTGTTTATGGTCTATAAAAGATCTGCTCCTTCTTTACACTTGAATGCAGCTCAAGGTGTTGGGTGCTGCTCTTCAAAAGCCACGGATGGAATCCTGGGCCCATGGAAGAACATGGGAACACTGCCATGGAAGACTTCGCCCCACATATGGTGGTGAAGATTCCTAAAACAAACTTTCCTAGAGGGGAAAGACATTTTGAACTGTTTTGAAGGCTTGCAGCAGTGTTTCAACTTGTCCCAAGCTCTATTGCCTTTTGCATATTTTCTCAGTTTTGAAGACAGCTTGGGAAAGACTTCCAGGAACTGATATGTAAAAACAGGCTCTGACTCCTGCATTTCGGCATCTCCAGCAGCTCCTGCTGAGTTATCTGAGCGCAGTTCTGGGCTCTGCCTCAAATCTTCTCTGTGACCTGGGGTAAAGTTGCTTACTCTCTCCTTTCCTTAGTTTTCCAATCTTGAAGCCCAGCTGATAATGCTTCCTTTCTTCTGTGTCGTGTCCTGTCTGCAGAGACCACCAGCTCCAAGAGAGGGTCTCAGCTACAAGGCGGTGTTTGTTCTGTGCCTCCAGCACAGGGCCGGGATCCCACTGAAGCCTCTTGGGGTACTGGGCTCCAGGCCAAGACTTGGATAAGCTTGGCTTTTGGTTCAAACAAAGGTTCTCTCTCCTCACAGGCCATCACACTCATTTATTTTGCCCTGTGGTGAAGTTAATGCTACATCTGTGATGTCACAGTGGTTCCCATGACAACAGGTTTATGACTTCAGTGTAAAGTCAAATGGAAGGAG
Organism: Manacus candei; assembly: GCF_025592945.1. Classification (NCBI taxonomy): domain Eukaryota; kingdom Metazoa; phylum Chordata; class Aves; order Passeriformes; family Pipridae; genus Manacus; species Manacus candei. The sequence continues at coordinate 5,579,498 of NW_026138083.1, read as the reverse complement.
AAGCTCAGGGACATGAAGGAAAGCTCTTATTCAAATCAGAAACATCTGACACAATAACAGAGAAAAGAAATGGCCAAGAAGGTACATTTCTTTTACTGTTATACATGTCTGTGGTTTCTTCTTAAGTTTTCAACACCACGTACTTCTTCCATCACGTTTTAATAGCTGCTCTTCCACTTACATTGCTTCAGTTCAAACTGTTTTCTTTCTTCTTTTAAATAAAAAAGTAAATTTAATACCGTTTGTTTAACTAGTTAATGAATGTCTTTGCCTTTTTTCAATTAGGTTTAATTTAATAGGAGTAAATTTGGACTTCAGTATAGTCTTCCCTCTGATGCCAACTATGAACGATACTATTTCTGAACAAACAGGGGAACTGTTAAAACTGTGGCTTTCCATACTTAGCTGAATAGGCTTTCAAAGAAGAAAATAAAAAAAAAACCCACATCAAAGATTTTTGGAACACGGATTTAAAAAAAAAAAATGCAAGAAGGCAAAGCTATTATGGAATAGAAATAAATACTGGGCAGGGTAATGCGAAGACTCAGAAGCTTTTCATTCCATGTTGTTTCTTTGCTGTTTGTTTTTTCCCTGAACACCAATCTCCTCAAACACAGATGGATTAAGGTGCCACCAAGGCACAGACTGAAAGTGGCACTGATGTGGCTCAGTGTTTGTCCAACACTGTGGGAACATTCACAGGAGCTATCTCTCCTGCAGCCTCAGTAAGGAATTCCCAGGAGCATCTAAAGGTGGAGATGATGCCTAAAGAAAGCCTGTGAAGTTTTTACCATCCACCCTTGTTAGCAAGTCTAAACACATAAAGTAGTCAGCTCAACGACCCTGAGAGCCACACTAAACATGAGGATGGATAGCAATGCTTGTTACACACTGCAGTTTGATTCACTGGAATCACTGGATAACGTCAGCCAATAATGAAGCCTTTAAAGTTTCAGTTGAAAAGTTTTCAGGTAGCTCCTGTGCAACCAAAACTGCCTGGATTTAGTGTGTTATGTCTCCGCTGCTTCACAGATAGTTGATTGAATTAGTTAATTAAGGCTGGAATTTTCAAAGAGGCCACAGGAATTAGGTAACCAAATGCAATGAGATTTGGGTACTTAACTCCCTTAGACTCCTTTGAAAAGGCCAGCTATAAATGTTCACCTCTTTAGTTGCAATTATTTGTACTCACAGGATTATGAGCACAGCTGTTTATAAATGCAGGAGTGAGGTTGCAAAAGCAGACATGGCATGAGAACAGAGATCTGGCCATGCACAGCACACTAAATAAATGTATACAAGCAGTGGCCATACATTCAAACCATCCTTAAACTAAAAATACCAGTAGAGTTAGTAATACCTCTGAGGCCAGTGAGAGCTTCTTAAGCTCACCTAGTTAAAATCAACTAGATAAACACACTCAAATATACATGTGCACAAATTTATAATATATATATATAAATACATATGCATATATAAAGTATATGCATGTCTATAAAAAGCCAGATGTGAACATGAGTGCAGACAGTTATTTGCTTCTGTGTGCACTTTTTTCTTTGCAAAACAGTAAATTGTAATAGTATTTGCTCCTGGGAAAAGGGGCAGCTTATCTGCTGTGGCCATATCCATGATCTTATCCAAGTATATGAGGAAACACCTTCCTTAACAGGCATATAATACAGGTACTATGCAGGCAACTCTGATTAAGAAGTAAAAATAACAACCTACAAATACTATAACAAAACAACCCTCTAATCAACAGAACCTGGCACCTTGTCTTTGTGCCTCACTGCAAGGCAAGAGGACAAAACCAATGGGGCTGTTTGATAAAGGCTTGGGGTGTTAATAACAAAAATATGGCACAGCCAACCAATTCATCCTTGGTGCTGGCTCCCAGTAAAATCAGTGGCACGCTGAGGTGAGCAGTCAGACCTCGACCTTGCTGAAGAGAATGACACAGTGTGGGAGCTGGGATTGCCTTCCCCAAACACAGCTCAGGGCTTCCATCCCAGGGCTGCTGCCTCCCTGGAAGACCGCTGCCATCACCATTATTGCCAACGGGAAAGTCCATGTGGCCTAAATGAGCTTCTTATCCAGTAAAACGCTCTCAGATACGAGTAACCTTGGAATGTTGGGACTATTCATGTGCTCAGAGATACTCGTGGGCTTAGGCACTTTGTTATGAAGGGACTCTCTAAAAGGAGACCAAAGAAGTGGGAATGAAGAACATCCAGCCAGGTCCTGTTCATTAGTAGACAACATTTTTTTTTCTACTAAAAATTGCCAAGACTTTATTCCATGTGTTCACAGCAAGAGTGCTGGCCCATAAACAAATCCAAAATATACAGAAGATCAATTTCTTCACATAAGGTGGGTCAGTGACTTTCCATGAGGGTGAGTCACCAAGTTCTCCAAACCCTTAAGGTGTAGCAAAGCAAATAAAACTGAGGTTAGCTGAGGAATGCAAACAGATATACAGCACATATAGAGCTTTAGCTTCACTCCAACATCCATCTGTGGCCATAAAATACAACCTCTTAAATGTAAAATGTATGGATTTCCCTCTGCAACAAAGGCATAAAATATCTCAGTCCCAAACAAGTATTTGAGCATATGAACATGATCCTTCACTTCATCTAGGACTACCCACCCAGTAAACCAAGCTGTATTCTTTCTGGGTGGCTCAGAGAATAGCATATTACAGTGGAAACACCCATTTATTTCATTTACTGCCATTTATAATATTTTCCACTATTTGCAGATAATGAATTCATCCACTTTTTGCCAAGATTATGCAGCCTGTTTTATAGCCAAAATTATCCAGAATCCTTCTAAAAATGTGTTACCCTTCATTTTCCATGATTGCTTAGTGGTTCTCTTGGAGCAGGACCAAGATCAACCATATTAACAATGCACAGCAATAACTGAACTGTCATACTCCTACTCTCCCAGCAGCAGGAAGGGTGCCATCGAGCTGCTCCCTGAAGTGTGCACAGCTCCAGAGCGTAACTGTTCAGGTTAATTAAAGCCATTCATTAGATGAGAAATGAGGAATTACTTTTGGAGCTCTTTCCTCTACAATATTCTACAAAGGTCTTCTCATAAAGGTAGATACATTTCAGATTATCTGATGTCTTCTTGACGCCGCCAACCCTTTGGTTCTCCAAGATAAATTGTACTTGTGGAATATAACACAGAGGAGACCTACAATGTGTAACACGCCTGTGAAGACTGACATTCATCTTTAACATCACACACCACGAGGAGCCCTTGCCGATCCAACGGGAACACCGAGAGCGGGTGGAACAGGCACTCCATGGCCAAGCCCATGAGGAGGGTGCTGTGTAGCTGCAAGGCACAAGCAAGGAGAAGATGGAAAGGGCAAAGTCCTTTGTGAGATGATGTGTTGTTGGGATAGTGCTGGTTTCTGAGCAGACAACTTCCAGCTCCCCGCACCGGCTGGGCTGGGCTGGCCATGGAGGGTGGAGCTGCTGCACCGTTCACTCCCTGCTCCGCGAAAAACCAGTCCTGCCAAATCTGCTCTTCCCTTGTGCAGTGTCTGGCTGCCTGAAAATCCCATGCAGGGGAGAAAGAGGGCTCCTTGCCATCACCAGGCTCAACAGCTGGGCCCAGCATGTAAGATGAGGCACATGTAAATCTTTGCAGGAATTCCTCAGCGCTCAGGGTTTGATCTGGGAGTCAAGGAAACCTAGCTCAGGACCCTACACGAAAGAAGCAGTGCCTGCCCAAAGGTTCCAGTGGTCAGTGTTAGCAGGGATAACAGAAGGAATCACACCGAAATTACAAACAAAGGCTTAACAAAACAAACTCACGTTCATTTGTTATAATTTTACACAAAAAGAAAGCCAGTGTAATAAATATCCCAACAGCCAAACAGTGCCTGTTTCCTAACATTATCAGTATTTTCTTTGGCACTTCTGGGAATCTCTTAGCAGGAGCGATGAGGAAGGAGAAACTCTGGCTCAGCAAGACGCTCTGTAGCAGCCAAAATCCGTTTTTCACCGAAATCAGCTGCAGGACTAAAGCTGAGCAGCCACCACTGAACAAGTTAAGCAGGCACCATGTGTGAGCGGAGAACCAGGGGAACCACACAGCAGGTTGAGTTACGGCCAGTGGAACAGAGACAGCTTGTCATGGCATAACTGAAGATTTCTCAGCACTGACATCTGACAGCGGTGCAATACATATTAATACTCCAAACTCCTACTTGGATCCTCATAAATACTCCAGACTTTGCCAGGAACTCCTTTCCCTTTGGCCACTCCATTATTCAGCTTTACCATGGCTGGTTGGGGCCTTTATAATTTCTCCCTTCCTCTACAGGCAGCAACACTTCACCTCTTCATATAGAACAGGCTCTGCTACATCACCCAATCCAGCCTGGCTGAGACTTCTCCAGCCAACCCAAAACATACAGATTTTCTCTTTTTTTGGCTTCCTCCCAGTAACATTTTGAGGCCCTCCTTAGTACTCATCCAGTTGATCTCAATGGAGCAGGATCTCAGTTGATTAGCTTTATTCAGACGAGTTTGTTTAATCTTAATCTCTCTCTTGCCTCCTCTTTTTTTTTTTTTTTTTTTTATTTTTGCCAGACTCTTTGATTCCCTTTCTGGTTCTTTTCAGGGTCTCCAAGCTTCAGGCACTTCTCTAAACACCCTCTAATGTTTTGATTTCTGATGGTTAAATTTAAACAAAACTTAAAAGCTTTTCCCAACTATTTTTACTCATTCTCAGAGTCATTTATCAATCCTATAGAGAGCCTAGATTCTCCCTATATAAATGGATTGCCCTGTTCATGTGTAGCTAATGTGTAACCTCCTTTATCCCACAAAGACAAGAGTCTGACCCCTTCTTTTTGGGTGAAGCAAATAGAAGCCACTGAATCTTTCCTGCTCAAAACATGACCACTTTTGGAACATGTCCTGTCAGACTAAGGCTATAACCAGCCCAGGTCCAGGCTTTCGAGGCACTTAGGGTGCCCTCAAGGATGTTGCAACATACTCTGGCTGCAAAGGTAATCATCTCATTTGCCCTGGCCCAAAAGGCCCTGTGTGGTTGACACTCGAGTCTGGACAGCTGCATTCCAATTCTTCTCATGTCCAAGGTGTATTTCCTTTCAAAGTCCAGCCCCAGGCTACATCCATGCTGCTGCTCTGGTTGGTCCAGTTCCCCTGGCAAGGATTCTGCCTTGCACTTCTTGCACTTACTGGAATTGCAGAGGCACATGAGGAGGAAATGTGTGGCCTCTGAAATCCTCTAAACATTGTCCAGCTGCCACTAAAAAAGGTACCCTGACTTGAATTTTTTTATTTTATTTTATTTTTTAATAGACAACTACTCTGTGCTTTTGTGCAAAGCCATAGGAATTTTATTCTTGGACCAGTAGATAACCACAGCACATCTCTCCCAAGTTTCCAACGCCACAACCATTTTTCTTAATTTTGAAACTTTAAAGGAAGAATGCTGCTTTGGCATCACAGTTTTGCACAACTTGTTAGAACCACGAGAGAATGTTACAATACCAAGCCACATGAAATGGAAACATTTGAACAGACCTTTGGGCTGGATCCCTTGCTTCCACCAAGCTTCATTCAGCCCATGACTGAAGAGTGTCTGGCTCGGGTAAAAGACAGTTTTGTGCAGCCTCAAGTCCTGGTGGCCAGCAGGGATGGTTTGACCTCCCAGTGCAATTAAGAACGGCCTCAAATCTACTCAGAACTGTGTCCCTGACTCCTCAAATCTACTCAGAGCTGTGTCCCTGACTCAAGACATCCTGGGGACTTCCTGACAGCTGGAGATAACTGAAGCCCCACACGCTGTGCTGTGCTGCCATGAGTACTCTTTCCTGATACCTTTGGCAGGAGGCTCCCAAAGCTGGCTCCGAGGGTTTTGCTGCCAGCAGAGCAGTGCAAGGAGACCAGAACAGTTCCAAGGAAACTTTCCCCTAAGAGGAAATGAAAAGAGAGACTGAAGGCACTGGCAAGCCGTTCGTGAGACATTTTGGTTAAAAGCAGCTAGACTGCACTTTGGAACGACTAGTTTTTGCAGAAGGCTTTGTTCTTCTCCTGCATGGATCATACCCTCACAATTCATTGCTCCGGTTACAGACAGTGCATTTAGTTTAATCCTCCAAATTGTACTTTTCTACCACAAATTTCCACATCACAACAGGGCTTAAATAACAATAGAGGTATTTAAGTGATGTTCTGCTCCTGGCTCAGTCATGGCAATTCAGAAGGACACAGCCCAGTTACAAGAACAATATAGGAATGTGCATGGAGAAAATCACAGTTGCCAGGAATCAAAGGCAGAGATTCAAAGGAGATGGAGGTGTTTTTTTTTTCCATATCACAGAGCTGTACTGGCATCTACACAGCTCAGGTGCTCTTAGAGTGGAGCCTTTTTTGTGGCCACAGCCCTTGGCCACCTGAGGTATCCCACCTCAGTCTGATCATTCCTTAGGCTGGGCTGCTCTGCTTCCCAGAGCAGAGTTAGCCATTTCCTGGTCCCTCTTCCCTTCAGAGCAGTAGGCAGCCACAACCCAGTATTGGTTAGGTCAGGAGCCAATGACATGGTTCTAGGCACTAGTAAAACACATGTATCACAGTATCTGCCCAATAACCACAAAACCTGCACATTTAATATCAGTGTTTTTGGCAATGCTGCTGTATTACCTCTCTTGTACATGGGCAAGGGAAGCACACAGCAACAACCCTGTGACCCGCCCAGGGTGAAGGACCATCTCAAAGTGATTGTTTTGCCTTCTTCAGAAGGTCATTCTGCTTCCTGTCCAGTTCATTGCAAATTGAGCTCATCCTACAACATCAATTAAAATAAAATGCCCCAATCTTGTATTCGAAAACACTTTACAACACAAATGCTTTAAATACAGAGAGAAGCCAAGAGTAGGAGCAGAATGAACTTCTGAAACTGAGGTAAGGAAAGACAGATACAACTTCAACTGAGATGCAGTATTGATGGCTGAAGCTGTAGAAAGCCTCTTGCTCTGAAGCTGGTCATACTGGATTAAGAGAGAGGTTTTGGGATGATAATTGGACTTCACTAAGGACTCAGAAGAAAGTTCTTTGCAGCAGGTCAGAGATTCCTCTCATGGACAGGTAGACTGCAGGTGATCCCTCAAGCGATGTTGAAAGTGAGAAAGATCCCACCTGCAAACTCAGCCAGACACATAAAACACTGACAGACAAATAAAGACAGGAGCAGCACAAACCTCCCCTCAGGAGCAGTGCCTGAACACTTACTCAGCCATCCTAGGTGGCTTTTGCAGCCTTGGCTGAATCCGTGTGGCCTCTGCTTTGTTGTGATCAGTACCCCACTCTGACCAGTCCAAGGGACCTCAGAAGTGTCCCTGTGGTTGTAGTCACATCTGTGAATCACAGACCAGCCGGAGATTTTGCAAATCCTCCCCAACAGTTACTTTGTCTTCTTTAGCTTTGCATGCTTAGAAACAGCTGAGAAAAACCTACAGAATAATATCTACTGAAATGGCTTTTAAGGGTTCTTTTTTTTTTTGTCAGATTCCTCACCTGCTCTGTCAGGATGTTCTTTTAATGCCTTTCATATTTCCCATGAAAGAGCATTAATCTCCCAAAGCCCCGGCATATCTGCCATCTCAGCGCCATCGGGAAAGAGCTGATGAGAAGATGATTGTCAGGAATGATTACAAGGACTTTACAAACACAGGAAAGCATGTTCTGCATTAATTGCTAATCTATTTCAGCCAATTTGGCACCATGACAAATGCAACTGGTTGTATCTAACAAGCCAGGGGATCGGGAATAATTCCGTGTCAGTACAGTATGTCCAGGGAGAAGAATCAACCGTTAATCCCAGGTGACCAGTTTCTTTATAAATATATTAGCAACATAATGGAGGGCTTTTTAATGGGATTATAACCACACAAGCAGACCCCAAGCAGCTGCTCTGCTACTCAAAGGGAACATGGCTGACAATAAGATTTAAGGGACTGAATGGGGGGAAAAGCACAAACCTGTGGCATGGCACACTTAAATGACCTTGCTGCTTAAAAGGAGTTGGATCATGTTGCACCTATGAAAAGAAAATCAAATAAGCTTGAAGCAATCTCTTTGGGCATGCTCATCACTACTTTCTCCCACTGATCCTCTGTCAAAAGTGGAGAAAATGGCCAAATCAAGAAGAACACCTCTTTTCATATACTAGGGATGGATTTTAAAGCCAAAAAGATTTCGCTCATACACTGAGGGGTCACTGTCCAGAATGGCAGGGCCCATACATCGTCACACAACCTTTGTGTTACTCCCTCTGCAGAGCTGAAATAATTCTTCATTCTGAGCACGATTTAACAGCTCAATGCTGTAAACATGTAGGTGTGCAAGCAGGTCTTTGAGTGTATGTGTGTGTGCGGATTGCACTCGATGATCTCTGGGATTGGATTAGATGATCTTTAAAGGCCCCTTCTAACCCAACTCATTCTATATATAAATATATATAAATGTGCATTAAAAAAGGACAGCCATGAGGCAGCCACTGGGAATGACCCTGTAATGGCAGGAGCAAGAGAAGAAACAAATCTCATTCAGAAATCCCCCTCTATGGATTTTAAAGCCTGTTAAAACCACAGCCCTAGATTCTATCCATGGCAATACCTGGGTTCCCTTTCTTTCCATCCCTTTAACAGAGAGGTGTAAAAATAGTATTGTAGCTTGCTAAAGAAATTCATGTTTTTTAAACTGATGGAAGTAGTGGAAGTCAACTCTGCCTGTATAAATGGCACATATACCTCAAATATAACACTTATCTATTTTATTTTTTTTTTTGAGTCATCGCTTGTTTGTAGTTCAGTAGCTTGAAGCTGAGGCTGGGATTTGGCTTTGTGGCTTTGAAAGGAATACAGTATAGCATAATGCACAAAACTACTATGGAATACAAGCACTGCAGCACAGAGCTGCTCTAGCAAGGACTATTAAGGCAGCTTAACCCTAGCAGAACAAAAAATACTTCCTGAAGTCCAGATATAATTTGTGCAGCTCTGGAATTCTGTTACCAGAGGCCCTTAGTTCAGGGTGGTAGAATGACTGGCAGGAGTATTTAAGCATTCCTTTAACACCAAAGTACACCTTACATCACTCTGAAATGCTTTTGTTAGAAACAGCTAAAATGAGGGCCAGTGGCACACCAAGCCTGACTGATCCACACTGCCTGTCTGAAATCCAGTGGTACTAACAAAATATCCCTAGTGATTGCAATGGCTTGGGGATCAGACCCACATGTTATTCTTGAACACCTCTTAAACTTTCAGGGCTTGACCTCAGGGTGCCCTGGCACCAGTCCAGGTGACACCGTGCTTCCTTTCAAAGAGCTGCATGGAGCCCTGACCTTGATCTCCTGTTCCCAACACTGCTGAGCCCATCGTGGGGGCACAGGAAGTGTTTAGGATATGTATTCCTATCCACATGCATCACTAGCAGGGATGCCAAGGTGTAGAAGTTTAACTGGCCTCAGTTTTCATGGTGATGGTGAGCAAACGAAGTTCAGCAAACACCTTCTGTGGCACTGTGGTTTCTTCACACAACACCAAATGTTGGTAAGTACCTAACTGTGCCCTCCCAAACAATTTCCAACTGTGTGAGCGCATCACCTCCAGCCAAGCAACCTGAGTGTCTTCCTGCCTGTTCTGTATGACAATAATCACTGTTATGAAAGCTCCTCCTCTTCAGTCTAGCAGGTGACAACACTTGTGTAGAGCACATCCATGATCCCCTGACACATTTACATTTTACTGATGATAAGCTCTGGCTGTGATGCACTAAAAATACCGTGACTGTGGAGAGAATTAAGTGTATCTCTAGTGCCTGATTCAGGAGAGCAGTTAATGCTGTGATTAAGTCCATGGCTAGTCAGGACAAGACAGCTTATGTTTAAAGAGAGCTAAGTATGTCCGGTAGTGCCATCCTGAATAACACCAACCTCCAGAACTGGGTCTGTACCAAGAGTGTGGAAGGATATCCTTAAGGAGCTAAAAGCCACTACAGACCCAGCTGTCTGTCACTCAAAGGATAAAATGTGCTTTTTTGAACTGGCTTTGTCACAAAATATAGCAACCTGTGTAATTTTAAATCTATATAATTTTTTAAAAATCTAAAGCAGAAGACCACACTGCACATATTTCTCCTCCTAAAGAAAGAATGAAACAGTCTGGATGAGCTATTAGGCACAGTGAATAACACACTGCTGGCAGAACACTCAGAGAGGAGTTATAGGTGCCTATTAAAACCCATACAAAACCGACTAACAAATGCTGGAATTAAAAATGAAGACTAGCAGGGAGACAGAGGCTTTGAGCAGCACAGTATTTCAGATCATCTTACTGAAAGCTTCAAAATGTCATCAGCTTTCAGGCTGAAATGCGTCAGCAATCATTTCATTTTTATCAAAACACAATTAGGCTGTGGTGAATGACAGCATAAATCTTAAATAGGAAAGATACAGGATGAAAGACCACCAGGGTGGAACATAACTGTAAACTCCTCCATAAAACTGCATTTGAGTTCTGATCATATACACAGGAACTCCTTTAAATGATCCAGCAAGGATCTTAACTCACTGACTTCCAAAGAAAGTGTTACCAATTAAGGGGGAGAAACTTTAACAGTCAATTTTAATTACGCTTCGAGATTCACCAATCAATTCCCAGCTCAGGCTGAAGTTTTTACTAGAGAGGACTGGAACCAATTTACATGCTTTTATGTTGCGTCTAGACTTTAATAAATGGTCTAAGCACGGAGCAATTCCATGCCAGTATCCAACTAGTTTTCATGTACACTGAGAAAGGCACCAGCCTCTCTAAAATCCTCCAGTCTTTGTGTCTTGAAACGCTCCCCTGAGAACTGATTGCAGGGCTCACCCACTGCATTACATAAGTGCCACTGTGGGCACTGCTGACAATGCATAACAAGGCAGTGATGCCACAGAGTGTCCTCCAGCTCCTTGCTTTGGTCTGACACGTGCAAAGTGTGCAGAGCCAGCTCTTCTCTTTAGGGTGAAATGGAACAGCTTTTATGATTGCAAGACATCATTCCTATCAGTATTAACCCAAGTTCATTAGACTGAAAAATCTCTAAACACTGTGGAGGCCCCCGGGACAGCCACAAACATTTAACTGATGGCCCAGAAAGGTACACCCAGGCAATCTTTTGAACACCTAAAAAGCTCATCTTTCTGTTCTTTCATCCCTTCTCTGGACCTCTCCTGGTCCTGATTAAGCTGTGCTAAAGGACCTGAGCATCCAGTCAGCCCAGCAGCTCTGGTACAGAGGAGAACGAAGCACCTGGTTGAGAGATTGTTTAAACGGGGTAGAGCTGCCACAGCACACTCAGTAGTGCTCTGGCTGTAGGAGACTCACCACAGCGGCGTCACTTTGATCATTGCTGTAGGTCATGGAATCACTCTGAAACCAAAACAGTCTTGTTAAAAAATTAAGTTGAATTACCATTTAGGGAGCTCTGTTGCATTTTTTTTTCCCCTTCCCTCCCTTTCCTTCTTTTTAAACATGACTGTCGGGAGTGTGAAATTGTGCGCATTTATCACTGCCCTGCTGAGCAAAGCTCGTTAAATTAAGAAAGGCATATTTTAATGGATTGATAGACATTCATATACTTTTATTCAGAGGGAATATAAATTCAATTTTTAGAAACTGAGAGGTTGCTGTGGTCATTCAGAGCCTCTTAGGATGTTTCCTACTGGATGATGTCAGACTAATAAACCTCCAGGAAGTTCTGTGTGCCAGAGGCCTGACAAAGTTGGGCATCCTGTCTCCAGGAAGCAACACAAGGATTTACCTGTTACTGTACATTAGGAAGAGGCAGCAAACAATTCTGGAAGTGCTGCACCAGCTTGGGTTCCACCAGAGGTAACAGCCTTGAAACCCAGAAAAAGCTATTTTCCTTTTTGCAGCAGCACAGAGCCCTTTGGGGCAGCAATGGGCAGAGGGTGCCCCATCTCTGGTGGTTCTCCCACCTCCCTGCTGTGCAAAGAGGTCCAGGCTGTGGGGCCACGTGAACCTACACAGCAAACACCTGCACACAGGGCTGTGCATGCCCTGTAGGCCATTGGTTTGACCAGAACATCTGGAGGATTGTCTTTGAGCCTCTTCCAAACCTGTGACATGAACAAAGAGTCTTCTGTTAAGTACAACCAAAATAGAGAGAGAAACAGTCTGCTTCAGGGACAGTGTGGGCAAACAGGACAACAGGAAGCAACTAATAAATGTGGTTACATATCTTAGATCAGCCAGTAACAGGGCTCAGAGCAGCACCTGCCAGCCTGGTTCCCTGTTCTGTTCACAGGAGTGGTTTATCCAAGGTGTAACCCACGACTGCTGCCAGAATGAGCAAAGCAGACTCCCACTCAGGCAGCTGGAGCCTTGACTTGACAAAATATCCCTTGCTCTCCAGAATTAATTTTGCCAAATGGCAATAATAGCTTCTAAACCCCAAATAAAACCCCAATGCACTGCACATTGCAGGGTGCTGGGATTGGATGGGGGACTGTAAGCAATGCTTTTTGCAAAGACAGGGAGTGTTATTCATCACAGTTGTCTGTGGTGGGCAATTTGGTTGCCTTTCAGGGAACTCGCTCTAACACAGGATCCCTGCCAATGAAAAGAAGAACCAGTCAAAGCACTGAGCTTTTCAAAGTGAAAGGTTTTCTTTTTTTTTTCCTTCTCTCTCCTTCAGAAAACATACCAAATTTTAAGCACTCACAATGATCTCTGCTGCTGAAAATAAATTACTAACAACTAAAAATCTTCTGCTCCTTGCACACTTTCATAACACAGAATAATATACAATGTGAAGATTCACAGCTTTTCGAGGAAGCATCGTGATCTCCAGACCTGACCTCCCAAATACCACGGGCCAAAGCACTTCACTTAGTGGTTGCTGCCTCAAGCCCGAATCTTGGGGCTGAACTGTAGCAAGTCATTGAGAAAGACATTCATCTTGATTTATGGGTACCAGTCCTGATGTGAGAGTGCCACACAAAGCACTTCCTGTCTTAAGCTTCATGGAATGAATTGCAAAGTTAAGCTGGTTCATGAGTTTGAAATGCCTGTAGTCCAGTAAGATTGTCTCTCCAATTCCAGGCGGAAATAGTGTGTAGGTGGCTTATAAAACTTCCTTTCTATAGTGCCCCCAAATCTAAATGGTCAGAACCATTTGTGTTGCTTCAAAGGCTCAATTGTTGTTCAGGCCAACTAGTTAGCCATGAAAAAACCATATCCAATTCCTCAACCCATGACATAGCTAAGATAAACATGGTAAAAAATTGCGATTGTTTACTTAAATTCTTTTTCCGCTGAGAGAAATTGTAATGCCACTTTTCAGTTCATTAATTGCTTTTGGTTTTTAAATCCCATGCCAGGGTTTTTAAATCCCAGGTGCTAATAAGTACATTTTGCTCCCTGATATGTACACAGGCTTTACAGGAATTCTAAAACAGGTGGAGGAAATACTCGTCCCAGTGAATTTAACAGGAATTTTGGCAGAGTCTGTAACCAGGCAGGGCAGTCAATTCCCTGTGGGAACAATACCCATTTCAGTATCAGTGGAGGTACCAACTCCAGCAGCAACTGAGGCGAGAAAATAAATCCTTTAACTTGCTTGAGGAAGTTTTCTGTTCCATGATAGTAAATCCCTGGCGAATACAACCTTGAAATGTGGTAGTTTTATTTAGGAGAGGCTACATAAGTCTGCACCCCAATACAGCCCCAGGATGTGGCTGTAGCTGTGTATGTGCCCGTGCCTGTGTTTAGTAACACATCTCCTCACATCTCCTGCTGTTTGCTGCTACACCAGAATACAAGACATAAAAGTCACTTCCCAATACAAGTATTTGACTGACAAGTTCGTAATGGACAGTATCCCATGAGACTCAATAACAAACTAGACAAGGCAGGGAAACAAATAGTAGAAGGCTGAGAAAGAGGAATTGATTCATTGATGGCCACTTAGCAGAGAGCTGCAAAAACAAGGACTGGACAAGACAGGTGAGAGAATTAACTCAACCATCTACTGTTTCCCAACAAATATTAATCATTCAAATGCCAGAAGGTCATTTATTAAGTTACAAGGCCCTCCAGCTTCGGTCAATAGTTATTCCATTTCAACCTGGAGTGTACCTACCAAACACACATAAGCCCCATGGAAGTGTTCTTTGAAATGCAAAGCGTTGGCTGGAGCTCCGTATTTACCCTTTCGAGTCGTGTAAACCTGAGAATAAATCCACCTGTTGCCCTGTCTCCATGAGGTCACAAAAAACCCTCCCTCCTATTTGCAAACAGCTTAGTGGCTACCAGAGAGCAGTCACCAATAAACTTATTCCAAACAAAGATTAAATCCTGATTAATCACTGAGAAGTGGTAAATCTAAGGGAAGTGCCAGCCACTGAAAAGTGAGATTTTTCTGTAGTGATTTATTGCAACTCTCCATGCTGGGGCTAATTAGAACTGGACAAAAGAAGATTTAAAAAACTGTGAGATGTAAAGTGGAAGGATATAAAAATGGAGAAAGTAAGTAATACAGAACAACAAGATGGAGAGGGAATCAGGAAAGATATAAACAACAACATAATTAAACAAAGGATATATTTAGGTGATAACCTGGGAACAGGAAGCAAGGAATAAAATTCACCTCTATGAAAAGTCAGGTCTGAATAAGTCATTTGAAAAGAGCTGAACTCTATCCTGTTTTGGGATGTTTTGTGGTTGTTTTTTTTTAAATTAACAGTGTATCAAACTTCCAAAGTCCAGCTGAGATTTGAAGGCACACAGCTTTCTCTGGGCTAAAATCTTCTGGTTTGGGGGAGTGAACACAAATCCAAGGAAGTGGATGTTGAAAAAGAACAACCTTCTTCATAAATTCTCATGGGAAAGCCCAACTCCTTAGTAGGCAACAGCCTGGATGGAAGCTTTTTGACCTGGCCTAGCCCTAACCAGAGCTGGGTACGAAGCTCTTTCTCTCCCCACCCAAACTTCAGAAATGCTGCCTTTAATAAACTACAAGAAATATAAACCAATACAGATTTTAATGAAAACCCAAACCAACTGTTTCCACAGTCCATCAGCCTTGAGCTAAACATTTCACTTAACTCAATAGAATTCTGCTTCTTGATCTTATTATTTGATCAGAATCAAACTTTTTTAAACTTAAAAAAAGTGTAAACTAAATGAAAGGGAAAAAATGACCCAACACAAGAGTGTGATCCTTATGTTGATCAAGCACCATGAGCTGAGTTCTTTTTAGTAAGTTCCATGAGCAACTCTTAGAGCTTCCTCATTGTGTTGCACCACTGTAAATTGAATTGTTGGTGAGCCACACAATATAATGTGTTTGCAAAGCCACTGAGATTTGGATTTACTCCACTCCTGTTACATCAGTAAGACTTTGACAATTAAATTCAGTAGAGGAAAAGGTAAACTACAGAATCCAGAGGTTTTTCCAGTACGATTTGCTAAAGAAGACTTGCTAACACTGCAGGGACATGTGTGGGGTGTTGTTTACTGGAGCAGTTACAGCGACAGTCTTTGTTATGATTTGGCCATAATGATAAACACATCTGTCTTAGGCAGGGACTGTTATTTAAGGATTAGAGAATGATGCCTTTCACTTGAAGCATTTGCTCTAATGATGTGTTTTTCTCTGACTTTTTCTGGTTTTGATAAGGCAAGATCAGGAAGGGGAGAGAGGGAGAGACAGAAAGAGAGGAGGGAAAGGCAGAAAGAAAAAAGGATGCAAGAGAAAGCAAAAAAGTACTAAAGAGAAGAAGAAGGACAAAAGAAAGAAAAGGAAGAAAGAAAAAGGAAAGAAGGCAAGCAAAGTAAGCAGCTGGTGCTGAAAGTGAGCAAGACTCTTTCTCTCTCATTTTCTTCTGTCTTTTAATAAATCATTGTAGCAGCTTTGTGACAGGTCTCTGTTATCCATAATGCCCAAGCAAACAGCTTTTCTTTCAGCCTCTATTCACTTGGCTGCCAGGGAAGCAGGACTGCAGGCAGGAAACTTCAGTGGCTCAGCCTGCTCCCCTGTAATTCAATTAGAAAAGCAAGCATGAAGTCAATATTCATTGCGCCCAGCCAGGGCTGCACGACACAATGAAATGATAATGAGAAAGTTCACAAAGGAGAGGGGCTTAATGATAAGTTTTTAAAGAGGTGCTGCAGCGGGTGACCCTCTGTACAACTGGCAAACACACGCGGGCATATGGGTCTTTACCCTCAGGGATTTACTCCCAGCCCTCGCCATCTGTATCCAGGGCAGACGGCTGATTGTGAATCCAAGGGAATCTCGTGATATACTGTCTTGGGTCACCCTATTCAGCTGCTTTGCATCTCTGAAGGGACAGAAGACATGTTTCTTAAACACCCAGGCCCCAAAGGAACACACACACCAACTTGCTGGAGCACAGGCAATGCCATTTCAAGTGACACGGAGCTGTGACTCCCGAGCCCAGCGGGGATGTTGGGCCTGTGGGGCACAGACCAAGAAAATCATGAGAGAGAACTTCCAACACTTCATGGAAGTGCAGAAGATGAAGAGCAAGGCAGCACTCACTCCTACCACCGTGAGAACTTGGAGCATTTGTGCTTCAAACTGAGCAGCACTGGGTAGATGCTGGACCCAATTCTGCAGCTCCTTCTCAAAGAGCTCTCCCACTGGAGAAGTTCTATACAGGATTTCCTTTCTTCTCCTTTTAGCACTTTGCTGGTGACAATGAAATATGTAGTTATTTATTTTGTAAACATCAGTGTATTTAGTTTTAAAAATAATGAGTGATTGAAGTAGTAATTAAAAAAACAGCATTGTGTGTACAGGCCCAGAGCTGTCTTGTTCTAATTTGGCTTTGGGATTCAACATTCCAGATATTACTGAATTTGTTCTTTTTAAAATGACTTCCATGGTAAAGCCCAGGGCCCCTCACAAAGAGTCTTGAGTCTCTTTCTTTTTGATGCCATACAGAAGGAACCAGTGGCCCCAACTCTAAGCAGGCAAACATGACAAACAGAAAGATTTTCTTTTCTTCTCCTTTGACAAAAGGGAAACAGGGCACACAGAGCTTATATAAGTTCTCTGAGGTCACACAGGATGTCAGTGACAGAGTCACAAATTGAATTCAGATTCTCAGGCTCTCAGTCCCAGTTCGTGTCATGTTGCAGTTCAGGGCACTCCAAACTTTTAATGTCATTTTCAGAAATATGTTGTAACTTCCCTAAATTAAACTCTCAGCCTAATGTATATTAGCATTCCACATATCCCCATCATCAGTAAAGGCCACTTAATATGTTGGTAAATAATTAATACAAGTCAACAGCAGGATATTTTCTTAAAATCAGGAGGTATTTTTCAACACTCCTGATGACAACAGCCCATTTTTCACTTCAGAGCCCAATAAAAAGGAAGTAAATTTTGCCATTCTTCCTGATTCAAAAAGCCTTCAACTACTAATAATAGAAATGGGTGGTGAATTGCTTCATTTGCAGTAGGAAGATCTTCATGTCCTATTGGGCCAGTCCTCCAGCTTCTACAAAACCCACAGAGCTTCACTGGAGGCAATTTGGATTTGTCAAGTCACACTATGTGTGTATTTGTGCTTCACTGCCCACTGAACCTCTTCAGACTGACCCATTCTCTGCATGTCATAGGGAGAATGGAGCACTCCCCACAACTGGAGCTATTCCCAGAGATGCAACAGGTAGAACAGGTTGGCTGGATGCCTCTTTACATCCATCACACCAACAAAGGGCCAGATCCCAGGATTTTTTTCCTTTTGGTTAGTTAATCTCCAGTGCAGCTTTCTAAGAGACTAGAGAAAAAGGGATAGGATAGTCACATCTTTCCTATGAAATTGTGTTAATTCTTATGGTTATATAAAAGGCCAAATAATATAAGAAGTACTGGTCACTTTATGTATTGATACATAGTTATATTGTCTCTATGTTTTCACAAGCATATGAACCCCAATTTTCACAACCAAATGCAAATTTTGGGTACTCTCCAAAGGCCCAATAAGTAAGATGGAGTCCTTGCTCCTCAAAGCAACTGGAGGTCAAATATCCCTGTGTAACTCCTGTATGCAGCCGTCAAAAGTGATCACAAAAAACTTCCCCTTTCTTATTTTAGAGGCAGCACTCTTATGTAACAGAGGCAAAATCTGTTGAGGTCAGGGATTCAGAGACAGCAGCTTCATCCACAAACAGGCTTTGCCTTTCAGTGACAGGCCCTGGGAAGTTCACAAGACACTGTAGGTATCTCTGTCCCTTCAGTTATCACTTTTTCGTGTCAGGCCCCACAATCCTGTTTTATGCTCTGTGCTCTGACTGGAGGTGTTGTCTGCACAATATCCTCAGCTGAGAGTTGGATTTTGCTGGAGACACTAATGCATGTAATTGGCACATGCTTTTCTGGAGTATTTCTATCACCTTTCAAAGATAGAGACAATCAAATCTCTCCTCCACTCATCGAGGAAATGCTTAAAGCATCAAGTGGGGAATTCCAGGCCAGCTTATAGGTGGTACTTACTTTACATTTTCTCAAGCAGCAAGGTAACATGGGACAAGGACTGTCACAGTGTTTATTTTGAGCTCCCTGGTGAGAAAAACATTTTACACTTGTCCTGTATGGTTGAAGCCTCCCTCCCCTCCTGGGGAACTCTGCTATCTCTGCTGTTCATGCAGCTGCTGTCACTTGAGCCATCCCCACTGAACACACAGCTCAGAGAGGCACTGAGTCAGTTATCCCAATCCAGGCTCTAACATCCACAAGGATAAGGTAAAATCAAGCTCTTGTCTCCACCTAGGTCATAGTGCTCATTAGAGATGAGCTCAAAACTCATAAGCTCACCTCAAAGAAAAGCATCTGGTAAAGACCAAGATCTTTCTCAAAGTTCTGCACCTCCCTAGTTCCTTTTCAGTCCTGGACAGGGTCATTTCAAAAGGGAAGAATTGAGAAAAACACACTCAAAATGGAAAAGGTGGTCCTGTGATTAAGTGATCAGCCTGAGCAGGGTTTCACTTCAAACACTGACAGACATAAGGCTGTTCTGTATCCACGGGCAGGTGGAGCAACGAGCTCTTCACTGTGCCCTTTTAAGAATAAATGAGAGCTGAGAACACTTTTCTGCCATTCTTCATTTGGATTGTCAGTGTTTAGAGGCAGATGGTTTTTATTTGGTTAGAGAGTAGCTTGCAAAACAGCCCTCTCATCTTCTGAGAGATCCCCGTGCTGTCACACACCTTTTATCTGAGCCCTGCAGAGCACACCCAGATGACAGGGAATGTCATGCTCTGTGCTCCGTGCACCCTTCCAGGAAAAAGGATTGAAGTTGGAGGTGAAGGCACAGATGATCTAGATACAGGTTATAGTCCAAGGCCTACAAAATTGCCTGTCCAACTCAATCCAGCAGAGAAATTACAGAAACACTGCATGGAGAGTCTATTTATATTATTATTAATAAAGGTACCACAACCAGTGAGCCCAGAGCTGTGCAATTACAAGGAGACATGCAGTGTACACAATCAGGAATCCTTATCAGATTGTTTGGTCTATCTTTTCCATTTAAAAGTGATGTTGAAACTGTGTTTATAGACAAAAGAACTGATCAATGAACCTGTCATTTGGTCATGAGTAACATGGAAAAAATTAATCAGGTGATGAAAATATTGCTGTTTCTCGTTTTGGGGAACAAGTTGAAAATATTTCAAAAAGATTTTGACAAACCTTTGGGGACATGTGCATCAGCAAAGTCAAATGTTACAGCTTTAACAATTTCTCAAAAGCAAACAAAAATCAGATATTTGGAAATGAGATTTTCTGAAGGAAAGATAGCTGGAAAAGAATAAAAACAAAGATTTACTATTATTTAAGCTTTTCAGCTGCTCCCTATGAAAATAAACTTGGAGTTAAACAAAAACTTCACTGTTTTTCTACAAAATAAATAACAGTAACATTATACCTACTAAACAGGAATCAGCTGCATAAACAGTTTACCTGCCTCTGACAGGATCAAAGAATTTCTGGGCAACTGTATTCAAAGAAGGAATAGCCCAAGTTATGATAATCACTGTAACTCAGTGTATAATAAATGTGAAGCAGTAAGGAGGAGGAGAAAATTTCTTAAGAATTCATCATCTTGACTAACATCTTCACATTTTATTGTTGGAAAAGGTGACAATCACCACATATTTCTCCTGCTTGTCAATCTAAGCTTGTCCAATTTGATTCAAAATTTGACTGTCCTTAACCAGGTCATCTCAGCTCATTAATTTCTGAAACTTGGGTGTCTGATTTTACACATTCATTCCCTTCATCCACAAATGGACAGATGTTGTATGCAATCTGAAAGTATTTTGGAAACAAACCCTTATTTCTCTGTCATGTAACCCCCTGGATACTTGGATTAACTTCCATAAACTAAGTCTGAAGAGCTCAGAGGCCTCACATCAACCAAGCAAGGGAAGAAAAGAAAAAATTTAATCAATCATATTTGTAATATCATTCTCTGCAAACTTGAACTCTAACAACCCAGTGATCAAACGATTTGCAGTTGTGAACACTAAGAAATGGGAGCCTTTGAATTATGTCAGCATGGCAGAAACGTCTCTCCCCCCTACTCTCATCCTTCCCACCAGCTCAGCATATGTAAACTTTTAGGTGGGGCATGTTCAAGTTGTTCCCACAATGTATAACTGGAAAAAATGTATGCTGCTGTGGAGCAGAGGCATGTGGAATAAATATCTTATGTGCTCAAGAGCTCAAAAGTAGATTGTAGGCTGCATGTGGATGACAGACTCGTGACAGCACAGCCAGATCCATCAGGTGCATGAAGAGAAATGATCTTGAAGGATGTAGCTGGTTTTCAGAAGCTGCCCCTGCAGCCTTATTTATAGCAGCAAACCCATCCATGCTCTGGTTCAGCTCTTGACAATAGGATATATGACCATCTTTGCTTATGGGGCTGCAGCTCCAGTAGGAGCACATCAGCTGCACAGCACATGAGATTTGCAACTGAGAGAATCACCCAGCACGAATCTGGCATGAGATCTAGGGATAGAGGCTGGATGTGCAGGGATTACAGCCATTAGTCTCCCAGCAGAACTCTCTGAAGAGTGAAAAGAGCTTGACTCTACCTGGCCCCAGATTTTGTGCTGTCATCCTCACCAAAGCAACCAAGACGAAAAACCTTCTCCCTTCAGTCTTGGAGAAAAACCCACCAAGGGTTTCACCCTCCTTTGAGAACAGCTTTGTTTAGTAACCCTGAATTAACAAACCTGAATCCTCTCATACAACATCATCTTTATCACACCCGAAGTCACTTTTCTTTTAGAGGATTTGCAATAGGAACTGAATGCTCAACTCTTCTTTGAGCTTTTTTGAACCAGACCCTCGGGTAGTACAAACTAACTTAACACCCTCAGATGTCACAAACCCTTCCCACATTTATACCACCTGAAGATCCAGGCTTTGTTTGCCAATGACAGTGTTGCTCTACAGTAATACTATTTCTGGTCCAAGTAATTCCTAACATTATGGTAATTCACTACACTACCAGGCACTAAAGGGAGAAAGCAACCACCAGGAACAAACCTTCTTTTCTGATTCTCTGAACATGTGATCGTAGCTAATATATGGCCAACAGAAAAAAAATCCTATAATTATCTTAACCTGCTGCTTTGGGGCAGACTTCACTGCTCCCTTCCCTCAGATGCTCTTCTGCCTCCTTTCTCACACCCTGAGCACTGTCAGTTTGCTGTCAGCTTTACAGTATCAGGCATGTGATCTCTCCAAAGGTGCCCTGCTCAGTGTCATTTAAACTGGCCAGTCTGCGAGGCCACCAAGGTCAAGGAACTATCAGGAGTAAGGTTTCTTAAGTGCAACGTGTGAGACACCATCTGACACTGTTTATAGATAGACTTAGCCTCTTATTGACCACAAGACAGAAGTTAAAAGCATTGCTTCGGGGGTTCAAATGTGTTAACCTCTGAAGTGATGTTTGAATTAGGGTTATAAAGGGCCTAAAGTTTTGATCAGAGGCTTGGAGAATAAAAAGGATTTGGAAAAATTTGAGAGTGGGATCAGAGTAGCTACACTGAGTGTGCCAACTACTATATTATTGTTGATTTAATTGAGTCCATCTATCAGGTCTGTGCATTATGTGATCCAGTTCCAAAGATGTTTCCCTGCTGCAACTGACAAAATACAGACTATACACTTCAAATGCAGTTGTCGGTCTTTAAAACAGGCAGTTACAAAACATGTTGGCTGCTCCAGCAATCAATAATGGGAAGGGCAGTGTACATTGGACAAACTCCCAAACAATTAAATACTTGCCAGTGTTAAGCAAAAAGCGACACAAGACCACGCCAAGAGCTTGTTCACTGTTTGGCAACTCACAGGATTACAAACACTGGTGGTTTAATATTCGGGAAAATTAACAAAGCTGGAACAGCCAAAGCATTTTCTGAGAAGTTTTCTGATGAACACCCTGAAGAGGTAACAAATACACCTTCCCTTGAATTGTATCCACGTGGCACCTGGGATTCCTGATGCAGTTTTCCTGGAAGCTGACTCACAGAGGAGGAGGTGAGGTACCTGTCAGGGATTGCATGCACAGACTGTGAAGACACCACACCACCTTCAGCAAAAGAAGAAATGCCACCTAACAGCTTAAATATCTTGGAACACTGGCTCTGAACTGGGAATGAACAATCTGGCCCAGCCCTGAGAACAAGGGAAGGAAAGTGTAATGTCAGGGTGCAGCAAGGGCCAGTCACTCCCTAAAGGACCAGGAGCTGAGCCAGGGAGCAGGTCAGAGAGCTGAGCAGGGCAGATCCAGGGTGACAGCCCAGAGCCCAGACCACCAGCCAAGTTCACAGAGAGCTGAGCCCAGGCCAGGCCATTAGGCTGCAGGTAAGGCCTGGCACAGCAGGGCCCATGCCTACAGAGGGCAGGGCTGTGACAGAGCATCCTGCAGTGTCACAGGGACAACCCCAGCCAGGCTGACCTGCAGCCCTG
Source organism: Manacus candei (assembly GCF_025592945.1). Classification (NCBI taxonomy): domain Eukaryota; kingdom Metazoa; phylum Chordata; class Aves; order Passeriformes; family Pipridae; genus Manacus; species Manacus candei. Next base: position 5,556,414 of record NW_026138083.1, on the reverse strand, counting down.
AGCCATGCTCGGGAATGTGAGTGGAAGCCCCAGGAAAGGCAGGCAGGGCCAATAAGGCCATTTTTTCCTTACGGACTTCATGGGTTTTCAATATGAAATTATCTCCCTTCCCATGCTTTGGTTTCACCAGAACTAAGTGTTGATTACATTGGCACTTTGAGAACCCTTATTAATTTTTCCACACTTGTGATCTGTCTTATCAATACAGAAAAAAGACAGAAAGAGTACCAAAACTGCAGAGAAAGAGTGGTAGAAAGGTTCATGCTCTGTGCTGCTTCAATGGTTATGCTTGAAAAGTAGGGACTTCCTTTTACTACTCTAGAGTCTTCCTCTGTTACCCCTCTGCACCAAAATAGTAACTCTTGAGCAAGCTTGCTTTGATTTAGGGGCTATTAATGCCAGCTTATGTATTCACCTGTTACCATGTAACATGCAGGTACAGGGTTGCTGCCCTCGACCTCTCTGTTCAGATACGGGCTGGGCATATCCCTGCTCTGTTCCAGGAAGGATTGAGAGGGATCTGCAGCCAAACTGGATAGATGATGCCTCAGTGATGTTGTAGAGCCAGTCAATGGTTATTGTTCCTGTGACCAGAAAGAGAGAATAGTCCTGAGAGAAACAGGCCTTGTGGGCCATTCTTTCCCTGGACTTGTGCTGACAGCTACAGCCTTGTTGTAAATCTTCTCAGCGTTTCAGAGTGTGGAAAATACTGTAGATTTTGGTATTATTTCTCTGAAACATAAGAAGAAATGCTATGTTTCAGAGACATAATTCTTTTAGGCATAATGCTATGTCTAAAAGCAGCTACTCTTGCTGCTCGCTACTGTGATTTACCCTGTCTGCAGTGATGTTACAGGAGATGAGATCCAAACTCACCTTTTCTGTGTCCATCAGTTACCTGGGATAATAATCTGTTCATACTTTAAAATCTCTCCACTGCATAGCAGAGGAAATGACAAAATACAGGTAGCTATTAACCTTGCCTCAAGGGTCATTTAGAATGCTCCTGTTACACACACACAGACCTCTGAGATGGATTTACCTCCAAAGATACTTCTCTTTCAAAAGTCGGTGCACGTGCCTGAGACAACAAGAAAGCAAATTCTCTGGTGCCTAAATTAGCATGGAACAGGTTGGTTTCTGTACCTCTCCTCCTCTCCCCTACCACCCTCTGGCACATTTTTTGTTTCCCTTTATCTCTCTTTGTCTTGGTTTCTTAACTGTGGGACATGAACTAACATGGGAGTGACTGGATATTGAAATATCTATTAGCTTTCATGCTTCTGGTAAAATACTGTGTGATTTCTAGGCATGTACAGAGAAAGAGGAAACAAAGCAAAGTTGTCTAGCAAGTGTCAGTCTCAATACCCCAAACTATCACTTCGGAGGGCCACAGAATACAGTTCCTTTTCTGTAACCCTGTGTGACACACCAAAATGTGTGTCAGTCTCTGTAGACCAGAACCTAAATAGTTCAAGCCCAAGGCTGTGCTACCCTTCCATCTGTCATTCAGCTATCAGTAATAGAACTGTCCCAGGCAGGATGTGTAAACAAACTGCCAAAATACAGTCATCTGGAGCACCAAAGTCTCAGCACAGGCAATAACCTCTGATTAATGAAAGAAATAACTGATGTCAGTGAAGTCAGGGAGCCCTAGACCTGGAGAGGACACCACAGGTATATCCCAAATAAAATCTCAGATAACAGTAGAGAAGGAAGGCAGTGACAGGGTCTTTGCTTCAGAAGTGGCAGAAGGTGGATTTTTAACCTTAGTTCTACAACTGCTCAGGTGAGGAGTGTGAGGAGCATGACCTGCCTAAGGGACTTGGGCAATCTCATTAGAACATGAACCCAGTGTTACCAAGGCATCTTCCTCTTTTTCATCCTTAATTTTCACTCAGGGAAAAACCAGCTGCTGTTAGAAAATTGTTAGGACATAATAGTTTGTGGCAGAAGACACAAAATTTTCCTCAGTGCTTTATAAGGTAATGCAGTGATTTGCAATGCAGTCTAACTCAAACTGCCTGCTGGCAAACAGTCTGACTGAAACCCTGGGAAAACCAGACCAACACTATGTGCCCTGTAATAGAAAATCAAAATATAGTTCTAGAGGCTAATTCTGACCCCAAAAGCTTTTTTGAGCTCTTTCATAATGCTAATAATTTTTTTTCTAAGTCAGGACCATTTTAGGTGGAGGTACAACCTGACCTGCAGCTTCCAGTTATTCGGAGGACTTTCAATACCTCACCGACATTAAAACTGATACTTTGTCTGAGTATTCCATCCTATCAGGAAACAGCAAATCTTAAGAAGAGAAACCTCAGATCTTGATCATCACCCATTTGCAGCAATTATGCTAAAAGATCAGAAGGGAAAGTTTGCTCTTGAAAATTCAAAAAAAGTGCAACCTTGACTTTCCGTATTTTAAGAGCGGGCTGAAACATTAGTTGGTTGACTTAAGGTAATATTTTAACCAGAAAGCACAAGAAAAGAAACATCCTAATTGACTGAAAATCCAGCTGTGGACTTAAAATAGAATTTTTAAAAGTCGCATTTTTCACGTTACTAAGTTCAGCACTGTCTGGTCTTTGAAGAAATGGATTGGCTCGGCAGAGCCGGAGCGCTCAGCATTCACACGGGAACTCTCCTCTGCTGTCAACTGGCCCAAAAGCCTGCCTGTGAGACTGACCATGTCCTGGGCAGTCTTAATATTAAACATATCTGCTAAGGCCACCTTTGTGCTGGAAGGAGAGGCTGGGAGATGGAGTTTTTAATCTTTTTGTGGATGCTTGGTTCCATTTTAAAACGTCTTCGCCTTTACCAGAGAGGTTTTCAAAGCTGAGGAAAGAATCTGTGAGCTGGATCCATTCCATTTTAGTAGTAATTAAACTCTCTCTTCCTAAAGGCCCAATCTAACTCTTAATGAAATAAACAGCACAGCTCCCATTGCATGTAGAAAGGCAGGATTCAGTTCCACCTACTTAGGGTTCTTCCCAGGAATGCTCCTAACTGAACACAACAGATAGAAATCAAAGTGGAGCAAAGTGTTCGAAATTATTACCTCTCACACAAAGATTACTCTCTGCCACATTTTCCACTATCATTCCCTTAATAGAAACTCCAAAACCCACACCCAGTCTGTTACATTGGCATTCTGTCCTTACACCAGCCACCACACTCATTGATGTCCAGGTAACACCCACCTCGGAACTATATACATTAAAATCCCGCAGGGCCAAGTGTTTCAGGGATCCTGAAATGAGTCCCTGCTAGCACTAACTTTTCCACCCTCCAGGCCTTTACCCTACCCACTGAACTCTCCCCCTGTTTCTCTGCTGCTTCATGACTCACTGCTGAACCATTCTGCCTGTGCAATGCAGCAAACCAAGCTCAAGCCGTTGAGTCCCAAAACCCTCCTCACTCAAAAGCGGTACAGTAGCAGTGTTCTAAAATTCAGCTGGACTTGTAGGGCCTCTGGCTTCCCTCAGAACCAATACTCATTGGAAAAAATGCTGATTTGGTGAAATCAAGACGTTCCACAGAATCATTTTTGCTTCTTTTTTTCTTTATGAAGAAAAAAAAAAAAAAGAATTGTTTCAACCTGAAACCTCTCTCGTTTCCTGACAGCTCATCTATCCAGCACGTTGACAGCTCATCAGGTGGAGGGAGGCATCCAGCATCTGCAGTTTATTAACCAGATGGAGCCAGGGGACCTCAGGCTTCCAGCTGATCACTGGAAAGCTCTGTAGTAAGACAGTATTTATCTCAATTTAGAAGCTTCACAGGGACAAGGCTCTATAGAGGGGTGAAAAATCAATGCAGCTGAACAGAAATTAGCAAATGCCAAGGCAGATTCGGAGAGATTTGGCCCTTGTTTTGAAATATTTGATTAAAAAAGGCTTCCACATCCCAAACATTGCACTGCCAAAGTTGAACATCAACTGCGTGAATGGCTATGTGGCAGGATGTGGAAAACTACTTTGTGTTAATGATTTTCTGCTCTGATCAATATTCTACAGCATCCCCATGAACAAGTTAGTGTTTCACAGGAGATAACACGGGGGGAAGCAACAAGTGTGGAATCTCCAGGGCACTGCCAGGTTCCATAGTGCCACAATCCCCTCCTGCAAGCATATAGAAGGGGGCCTGAAGGAAAATAATAATAATAATTGCACAAAATATATGCCGAAAAATCACAGTGTCCTATGAAATGAAGCATCTGATCACAAGATGAGAGAGCCAAAGAACTCCAGTGAATCTCTTCAATCAGCTCATGGCTGTTTATGTCACATAAGGACATCATCAGATGTCTGACTCTCATTTGGTATTTTTAAAAGATACAATGGTGTATAAATCCCATGATTAAAGTCATTGCAAGGTGTTTCATAATTGTGCTCTCTCTTTATAAATCATGTGACCTAAACCTGGCTATGTTTTATAATAATTTTGTATTCAGTTGCCAGGCAATGATTCTCTATTTGTCTGCCTGTACAACTGGAAGGTTTTCAAGGGTTTCTCTTCTTCAAGTCTTTCTGCCTGACTTCATTAAAATCCTGTGATGCTCTGCTGATAAGCCAGAAAAACCTCCACCTTGAGCAGCCTGTCCCACCTGTGATTATGAGCCTCTGCTCCTCTCTCCACTGGGACCTCACCAAGGCACCCACTCGTGGGGTGAAAGTGCCAAACCCAAGCCCACAGCGACCACAGATCTATCTAGACACCCTCTGCTTGCCCACCAACCACATCTGACTTTTCCCATTCATTTTCCAAGTCCCACAAGCCTGTTCTGGGTGTCTGACCACTCAGTCTGTACCTCCTTCTTTTAAGAGGTCTGGAAGAGAATTAAGAATAACAGAGACATAGTTCACTAGCATGAGTGTGGAAAATGTCTTTGGCACTGTCAAAAACAGCTGTTAAAATGAATATATTTAACAAAACCTTATCTCTCTTGGTGGCATGAAACACTAGGCACTTTATCCCAAAGTTTTCTCTCCTCTCATTTTTTTTTTTTCTGGATCAATTTTCAATTCTGCTATTTAAAGATGGTTTCAAACTGTTTCTGTCTGTAAAGTACCACATAATTTTTCTTCCTGAAGACAGGAAGCATCCTGCTCCAGAAACCTCTTCTGCTTGTGTACTGTTGGAAATTGGATAAAGGGTTAAATATCTGGGCAGTGGGGATTGTACAGAACAGGCCCAACAAGTCAGCAAAGCTCAGTGTTTTTTTATTCTTTTACACAAGCAATACAGGAAGGGATTGATAATTAGAAGAATAACAAAGAATCTCAAAATCCAGGAATAGAGAAGCTTACGAAGGCAATCACGAATTAAAAGTTCAGAGCCCAAGTTCTTAATTCTGAAACTAGAAGACAGTTGGGGGAGAAGGGACATCTGTTCCTAGAACAAAAGGCCAAGAGGGACAGGAGGGGGGGAGTTCAGCTAGTTGCAGCTCCCCCTGAGCTGCCACATAAGTTTGTTTTAGCCTGATCTGATTTTTCGCTCTCTTTGGAAGATGCATTTGACACTGTGCTTGTTCTACTTTCTGTCACTGCTAAACCCTTTTTATTCCCCTGCAGAGAAAAGCTCAGTCACTGGATCTGTCAACTCCTTCTCCCATCCCCTCCCCTCCCCTCTGACCCTCGAAGCTGAGACATGAAGTTACATTTCTCTATTTCTTCCAACAGCTATTGTGGTATGAGAGTTCCACTAAGACATGGGCACGTTCCAAAAACAACATGTGAATAAGGACTTCTGTGTTTTTAAGACCTGACCCAAAATATTTATTTATCCAGAAGTTGAAATTCTCACGAGCAATGGGTGAAATTCTGAGGAGGGGAGATCTGCAGCAGGCCTGGACACAGCACTGAATCTCAGGGCAACAAGTGCTTTAATAGAGGCAATTAAAGATAAGCCATAAACTGAGTGTCAGCAGAAATCTATATATTAAGGTAATTTCATAACTTGCATCAGTTACTTTTATATCAGAAAGAAGTGAGAATGAAAGCACAGGTACACTTAAATAATAACAGCGATTCCTACAAATCCTGGAATGACTTACTACTGACAATGCAGTTATGGATTGCTTATGGCAAACAGGAGATCCACAGTTTCCCAGGAGGCTTATTCCCCCACTGCAGGATACAACTAATTCCTATTGACTTCAGTGCCTTTCCTGCCATGAAGGACTAGGAAATTATTGGCTTCAGTGGGAGCTACGAATAACTTGCATGAGGAAAATGGAGCCCTAAAGAAACAAATTAACAATGACTCTATTTCTTAAATCTATTTCAAATATTTCTCTCTATGTCAGCTGGAACCCCCCCTCCCAGTCAGCTCAAACATCCCCATCTACAGAAATTAAAAATTCTAGCAGCATTGATAAATAAATATTTATGGTCAGTGTAGAGCAGAAGTAGCAACAAAGCCATAAGAAGCTAAAATATTTCTCGTGGAAGAGGTTCTCTGCAAAGAGTAAGCTCTATTTTTTGATAGTTGTGTGCTTAAGTTCCCCCCCCGCCCACCTGGATCACCTGTCTCACAGTATTGCTGGTGTAGAAGAGGAGAAGGAAGAAATGTTCTTTAAGAAGTGTATTTGGAGAAAATTCTTTGCTGTAGAGGAAACATGAGGGCTAATGTTTAATCTGGAGGACCAGCAGATGGACAATCCCACAGCTGCTGGCCTACCTAGTCAGGTGGATCACATTCCCACAAGAGGAGAGTGTTCTCCAGAGCCCAGTGAAGTGTACATGTTTGGCAGCCCAGTGAGCAAGCACAGGACTGAAATGCAGTTCTTACCACATCCTTGCCGGCATCAAGCTGGGGCAACTCCCAGGGACAGGAATCGGTGCCAGAGGATCTACACCAGGGCAGCAACTGGTATGGAAGGAGACCTTGCTGCAATCTCCACTGGAATGGCAGCACTGAAGGAATCACTCCTGGAAAGAGGAATTAATAAATTACTCTCAGATGCCCTGGGAAGTCTCCCACTGATGTCAGTGAAACTTTGGGCACAGGTGAGGGAACAAACTCCAGAAGGCAGGGATTTGCAACAGGAGGAACACAAGACTATGAGCAAGGTATTTGCTAGAATTGCTTTGCCTTTGCTGTTGAAGAAAGTGTGGACAGCCTGTATGACTAAGTGATACAGGTTCTGCTGGAAGGGGATGAAGTAAAGATGCAGTTTAGTAACGGATTTAGAAGGAAACAGGAAAAAAGGGAGGTTTGATTCTTTATTTGCTTTTTTAAAAAACACACCTGCCACTCAGTCATTCCCTGAAGTTCAAAAAGAAAGTATCCTTCCAGAGTATTTTCGTGGGCCCTGAGGCCAGGCAGTTGCTAATCTGGATGAGTCAAGAGCATCCACTAAGGAGGCAACAACAGCAGGAAGCATGGAAATCATCTCAGACTTCCCTTGGCTTTACTGACTTAATAGGGAGACCCCACCTACACATTTAATGGGGTCACAGCCATAACCCGAGGCTACAGGGTATACAGATCCCTGATCATTCCAGTGCAGTAAGGAGGTAGACTTCTGGTTAAATTCACAAACAATGCTGAATAGCTACAGGAGATTACCAGGACCTCCCACTTCATGGAAACAGTGACTGTTTACATAATATGTAATGACAGTAAATCATAACAAATCCTAGGAGAAAACTCCACTGAGAGATAAAACAACATGACCTTCTGATTTTTCTTCTTTTCTCAGTCTTACAATCCATGTCTTTATTCCTTCATCCTGTAAGCATTTCTGCAAATGCTTAACTTTCACTACATCAGGAGGCCCACAGGTTTCAATTAGTCTAATTAGGTGCAAAAAAAGTGCATGCATAAGAGAATGTCCTTTTCCCCCTTTGCTTATGCAGTGCCTGATGTGGTGGGATCCCTCTCTACAGCTTGAGCTCCCTACCACTGTGGTGTCAAAAATACACCACGTTCCACTTGGCAAGGTTAAACAATTAGCATTCTAAATTCAGGGCTGGTATTAAGTAGCAGCACTATTGATCTCCATTATTGTGCTGAGCTGGACCAGCTGAGGAGCAGACTCTGCTTAAGGTGGTGAGTAGTTTGCAATATGCAAAGGAACTAAACAAATAAACTTTTTCCAGGAGGAAGAATTTCCAACAGGACAACTTGTTTCTGAAACTCATCTGACAGTTGAGTTTTATTCCTGAAGAATGTCCCGCATGAGAAATTCTCATGCTATCCTTTGTTATATTATAATACAACATAGCTTTTGCAAGACAAACAGACTTCATTACTTTTCCCCTGGGAACTCCTCCATGTTCTTCTTGTGCATGTTCATGTGAGCAGATCCATAATTACACAACCAGAACTCAGATTTGCTTAAAATGAACCAGTCTAGCTTTTATTCCCTGACAGGACACTCCTGTGAAAAAAATACATATTTCCTGCAAAGACATCGATGTCAAGGCAAGAAAAAAGAAAAATTAAAAAGCAAATTTGTTTCTCTTCATCTTTAACATTTACTTGTGCTGCAGCTGCATTGGGAAGCCAACGTGTCAGACTGAAAGCCAGTTTGCTAGGTGTGGTACCAACATGTGGAAAAACAGACAGAATCTACTCCTGAAGCTTTCCATCAGAATGTGTCTGCATTACATTACATCACAGGACTCTTAAGGGAACAGAATATAGAATCACAGAATGGTTTGGGTTGGAAGGAACCTTAAAGACCATCTCATTCCAACCCTCCCAAAGGCAGACAGGGACAACATCCACTAGAGCAGGTTGCTCAGAGCCCCATCCAACCTGGTCTTAAACACTTCCAGGGATGAGGCAGCCACAGCTTCTCTGGGAAATCTGTGCCAGGGCCTCACCACCCTCACAGGGAAGAGATTTTTCTAATATCTGATCTAAACCTACTCCCTGTCAGTTTGAAGCCATTCCCCCTTCTCATGTCACTACATGCTCTTGTAGTTGCTACAAGCTCCTGAATTGCCTGGAGCGGATGTGCAAGGCTTGGGACAAAAGGTCTGCCTGCATGGCCAGGGGCTGCAGGAATGCAAACCCCTATCAGTGCTAGGGGAGGTAATGCACACCCTGGGAGCACTGTCTGCATCCTTCTGCCATCCCAGGATGTCCAGCACAGACAGGCTGGAGAGCCCTCCTGCAGAGTGCCCCCACCCTGGCAGTGGTGGGGAGAGGGTTCTGGTTACTCTTTTAACGTTATTAGTGATTTAATCATCCAACGAATGAACGAAATTCAAAGCAAGGACTCTCACGTGTGAATTCACTCCACTTCAGGGCTTGCCCAGCTCCCATTCATGAGGCAGCTGAAAGATCTCCTGGAAAACAACAGGCTTTAATGACCACGAGTCCTTGTGCTCTGGAGTGTGGGCTACAGCAACTAATAATAGATGAAGGTTTACATGTTTTTCTTGTGTTTCTGCTGGGGCTGCTGTGTCATTAATTCAGCTTGTGCCTCGCTACTTATGTTAAACATTCCCTTTGTGGCTTTCTCTAAATCTTAAATTTTGCATGTGACCACACGTAAATGTAAATGTGTATTTTTTATGGTCCTGTAATCTCGGTGCTTTTAAATCCCAGTTGCCTGAAGGCATACAGGGAGCTGAAGCAGAAAAGCTTGGTCAGTTTGTGATCATTTAGAGCCAGTTTATTTGCTCTTTCTGAGTGGATTCAGTTCCTGTATAGAGGTTTTTGCCTTTAGTGTAATAGAGTAAAGATAAGATCTAGGAACCTAATTAACCCTGCAGGGCCTGTGAACAAGGCTCATTAGAAAACAGTCAAACACATTTATGTTTAAATACCTTATTTACAGGAATTCATATCATATTTCTGAACAGCAGATACACATGCCACACGCTCATCCCTTTAACCAATGCCAACCATTTCCTTAAATGCAGCTGAAAAATGGACCAACTTGGAGCTCAAAGTCATCCTGGACTGTGCATGTAAATAGCCTATGCTTTGGAAGACTGTCCAGAATAAATGAAAATCCTGTCTGCAGGGCACTGTAAACTACAGTGTTCTTTCACCTGCACCCCAATACCAGTGCAAATGTTCCACAAGACCAGTGTCATTGCAGCCCACATCCTGAGCAGTAAACATCACTCTGAAGCAATTCCTCTGGGGACTTTCCCATCTGTCCAAGGCAGTGACAATAAGATACATGTGATCACAGGCATCTCTGGGGACTTCTGGAAAGACTTCATAAGGACTCAGAGTAAGGTTATTAAAAACCTCATTCTGAGGTTGCTTCGTATCTCTGTAAATATCCTGGGTCAGACAGCAACAAATACAGGCTCCAGCACTCAGTGCCCATGAATATACATGTACTTGTCATAGGGGTTATCTGGGAGCAAAACTAACCCCAGCAATTCTGAATTCTCCTTCTTTCCCGACCTTTCATTCCTTCTACCCCCACCCCTCATCCCAGAGAGAGCAGAAAAGCTAAGCCAAGAGAGACCTGTGGAAATATCTGATATGTTGGTGCATTACTGGATGTAGCTCTCACTGTGTATTGTGTATGTAGTGGCTTAAAAGCCAGGAAAATTATTCTTGCTTCTCATGACACTTTGAAGGGCAGCCTCGACTCACAATTAGGTCTGCTCAGTACTTAACTTTGTTGTAAGTGACTGCCTGACCAGCGAGTAGGATAAATGATGCCACTGGGACTGAAATGTATCTTAAAATTAATCATTTGCTTAATGGTTTTCCTGGAGAAGGATGGGCTTTAATACAAATTTAAGGGCATTTTCTGCTGCAAGGCTTGTGGGATTGAAGATCCCATCACAGAGAGATTCTAAGCAAGACAGGTCTACTTTGTGTCATGGATATTTTAGAATCATAGGCATTATAAATTTAATTTATTTTTGAATTCTATATACAAACACAATTGGTAAAAGCAAGCAAACCTTTCTGCTGTAACTTCTTCAGGAAAGGAATGAGTTTTGTTTGGGATCTATATGGTATTTAATACAACATGAACCGGTCTAGGACTGGGGCAACTGTGCTCTAATGCCATACAAATGAAAATAACTGTGGTTTTTAAAAAAGCTTTAGCTTAAAGTTCTGCTTCAAAGGCCTGAAATTAATATTTTATTAGCCAGTTTAAAAGTGTGCTGTTTTAAAAAAATACAAAACCTCGACCGCTTCTATAAGTAGATCCATAATTTATATTGTGAATCACTTTGGCAAGAGGAAAATCCCAAATCAAGTTACTCTTCAACCTGAACTAATAACTCCTGTCTTGACATGACTTTTTTTTTTCAGTGCTTCATTTTCAAGGAGTCATGTGGTGTTTTAATAATCAGTCTTGTTGTTTCCTCTTCATCCTATTCACCAAAGCAGCGATAACTGCAAAAGCATCTCAGGCAACTCAGATGCAGCTCTGAGAAATATCTCTGTGAAATCGGGCTTAATGAGATATCAAAATATTACATCTGCAAGTCTTGGCTGCTGGACAGTACTTTGGAAAGCAAAACCAGTTTCCCCAGTCCAGATTAGTCAACATCAGGTTCCTTGGTCTAACATTTCACAAAATATTTTCCCACATATGTCCGACTGCATTTTGAAGGGTGTAGCTGACAACATAAATGTGCCCTAAGGTGAAAATCCCGAAACATTTCCCTCTGGGATCTTTGTGTCTGGACATTACCAATGCAGATGTCTGTAATCAGGAGATCTCTGTGGACCTGCTAATTATTCCCCGGGCTTTTCCACTGGCAATAAAAATCCCATTTGTCGCAGCTTGTTTGCAGAACTGCTCCCATTTCCACAGTGGTGGCATTAATTAGCAAAAACCTGTGAAAATTGTTGGAGTTTATAGGTTCAAAAAAAAAAAAAAAACAAAACCACCAAAAAACCACTAAGCATTGCTTCTAAATATTCCTATAAATCCAACCATGGCAACAAGTCCTGAAAGTCCAACTCTCTCAGTTGGAGCAATTTTTCATGCTTGTAGCAATAAGTGGGAAATAATGGGGGTCTCAGATTCCCATTAGGAAAGTTGCTTCTGTGACCCCTTCATGCAGATGGATGGTGAATTTCTCAGATAATAAATCAAAGTTTCCTGATGGTGCAGTGGCATCTCTTGCTGGGGCCTGTAGAGCTGCTGGCTGCCTTCTATTCAAAGGCAGCAGGCCCCTGCCCGGCAGGAATCTTTTCCTACAAATCCTTCCATCACCATCAGGAGATATTAGGGCCTCTATAAACTGCCCAGGCATTTTGGGGAACAGCCAGCATCCCGCTGGGAAATGGACACTTTTCAACTTCATTGACATCTGTCACACATGCAAAGAATAGAAAGCCATCAGGAAAAAAAAGCCACATTATGACTTTCCCATCAGCAGGGCCAGTTAAGTCTTTGTTCTTAAAAAAAAAAAAAAAAGGTATTTAACAGGTTCTTGGGAGCTACCTTGCTTAATAGCATCTTTAGGAAGAGAATCTTACCTTTGGGCTTTAAGGACCAATGGAATGTTTCTCTCTTTCTCCATACTTTTTGCATTCAGCTAACTTCCCTGTAGGAATTTCAGGCAGAAAAAAAAAAAATAGCTGTGATGCTGGTTTTTCCATGCAGTTTTTATTAACTTTCTTCCGAATAAGTCCCTGCAAGGAAAACGACACCGATTTTTATTATCAGAAATATATTTATTAAGTGACAATCTAACTCCCAGAATAGCAATCCATTCTTTTTTTTTTTTTTTTTTTTTTTGGAGTTCAAGCTTTTTTCCCAAATGACCCTAAAATAAGCATGGGAAAGCAGTACTGTAAATACAGTATTGAATTTTAAGCGAATATACTTTTTTCCCCTCCGTGTATTGCCTATATTAAACACCATGTGGGGGATAGGGCTGTTAATTATTAACATAAGGATAAAACTGAAGGTGATGTTCTCTTGCTATTTGTCATAATTTAAGTGTCCAAAACGTGGGTGACAAAACTTCAGTAGGAAATTCCCCCGCTCTGAGTGTGATGCATATACACAACTACTTTTTCAGGTCCTTCTTTAGGCAAGTATTTCTCCCAAAAAGCAATGGAATGCAGTAGGTAAAGGCATTTTTAGGGAAGCAGGAATTTTCAGCTGTAGCTCTGGCACACTACAGACCATGGACCTGTTTTGGGGACTTGGTTCCTTCAAAAGCTGATGGTGCCTAATGTAAGTGCTTTTATATGGCATTATAACACCTAATGATAAAAAGAATTTTTAATTGCTTTTGCACTTATCCCAGAAGTCAATATAAACTATTCGTGCTGGATTTTCTCTGCTGACTTCAACAGATTAAAAGTAGTTAATATAATGCTGACTGAAAACAGGATTTGGCCAACTGGCTTCCATCTTTTTTACTAGTTCTACCCAAGTCAACTCAGTTCTACCCTGAGGTGAAGCAAGCAGGACTGGCACATATATTTTTTTCAAAGATGTTGTTGATCTTGATCCAGCAGAAGGATGGGAGATAACGCACTTACCCAAAGAAGAACTGGGACAAAAATCTTAACCTGCCTGCCCAGTTGTAGTGACAAAGCCCTGGCTCTGCAGAGGCTCGTGGGGAAAGGGATTTAGCTGCTGGTGGCTGGACAAAGAGGAGCAGTGACAGGCTGGGATCACCAGTCATGGTGTGAGGGATGCAATTTAAGATGGGATGAGTAAAGGGTAAGGTGGGCTTAGAAAAGGGTCCTGGTGAGGCTTAGAGCAGAGCACTAAGCCCCAAACCAGCTGGTGAGCTGGTTCCCCAAAGCAGAGTCATACAAATGAGTCACACCTGCCTAAAGCCATTCCCACAGAGCCATGAAGGGCAACCCACTAATGGAAAGCAGTCGGGATCCCTCCATTGGGTGATAGATTTTAAATAGCCCTTTCCTCCCTCCCACAAGAAAGCCCTTTTCTGAAGGCTGAGCCTGACTGAGCAAACTTAGCAGCAATATCAAATTTACCAGTCTTCAGAGTTTTAATGGAAAACACTATCAAATTCTGTTGGGCAGAAAATGTGCTTTTCATGAAGAAAACCTCTTTGTTAAAAATTAACGTACCACAAGCATTAACACAGTGTTTAAAAGACTAGGCTCATTCTGAACACTTTAAAACAAAATAACTACAACATTCCAGAAATAGGTTTCCATTCAGTCAGGAGTTTAACAGTTAAATACCTTTAAAGGTCCAAAGTTTAATGAGTCAGACCCTGGAATGACTTTTTAAAGCTGCCTAATTCTACTAAAGCATGCAATTTTTTATAGCGAATGGGCTTTTCTGAAATAAAGCTGCAAATTTCACCTTTCTTATCATGATTTCATGGACTGCTCACAGAATGGAGTTCACTGCTCTCTTCAGGTCTGGGTATCTCTGAACAGGGAGCTCAGTTTATCACCCCCAGTCCTACCAGTGCTCAGAGCTCAGGTTTGAAGCACAGGACAACCCAAGGAAGTATTTAACGTACACTTCATGCTCGAGGATGCAAACAGTGAAACCAAAGTCAAAGACTCTGTTTGAAGGCTTAAAACTACTCACAGCTTCCAGCATTTCAATGGAAGAGCCTAAAGTAGTCCCTGCTTTGCTGGATCAAACTCTGATGAAAGGGCAAAGACGTAAAATTAAAAAATCAAGCCAAAAGCAGCACTGAAGGCAGTCAGTGGATTTCCCAGTTCATCCTAAAGCTATTCCACAGAAAACATTAAAAATGTCAATGCTTGAATTACGTATTGACTTTACTTTCAAAAAGGGAAATGATCCAAAACAATTTCAAAATTATCTTTCTGGTTTCGAACACAGTTTAAAAAGTGCAAAAGTGAGATTTTTCAAAGTGTTGTTTTGTTTTATGTTTATTTTCTGGGAACTGTCAAATTGTGCTTCTCCTCCTACTCTCAGGTTGTACCTTTCTCTGATCACCTGGACCATTTATAACTATGTAGAGGGAATTTTACCACTGAGATTTGAAACAATCTAGATATTCTGGAATATAAATATTCTAGAAGTGTCCTGAGCAATCTGCAAGTACCTACATATAATAAAGAAGTGCATTTAACACTGACAATCAGTTCACAGCTAAAGGTGAACAGCATAAATTCTGAAACACGGGCATTTATGGTTTTTGCTTTTACCTCATCAAGTTCTCTTCCAATCATTATAATACAGCTTCAGAAAGTATTGATACTATTGTTCCCACATGACCTGTATATGAGAATCTGCCAACCTTCTTTTAACTATTGTCTTATTTTCCTCTGGGTTCTTGTTTTGTTTAGGAAAATCCTACAGGATGCTGAACATGCCCCACTGTCACTCAAGCACATTTAAAAGCTAAGGGACGATATCTCCTCTCCCCGGATCAGATAATCTTTCCCCTGTAAATATGTTTAACGTTTTCATGCTCCTTTTACACATGAAAAAAATCTGACAATCTTTACCCCAGGCTGAAGAAAATGTGAATTCTTCATACTCTGGTGCTGTAAAGGGGAAAATTCCTTCATCCTGTGACATTTACCCGTGGCAGTTACTGCAGCAGATAAGGTAATGACCCAAGATTTGCCAGGGGACTGCCCCATGCTGTGACTTTCAGCTTTGCAAAGGCCACACGGAAGGTTTCATTTGTCTCATTAACTTTCCCACTGTACCAATCAGAAGTTTATGATACAGTATTTTTCTCTTTTTAACTTTTACAGTTCATATACCTCGGCAGGAGCCTGGGCACGCTGACCCAGGACGCCCCTTCCAGTCCTACATTCCTCTGAGATTGCAGGAAAACAAATCACAAAAGGTCCAAAGCAGTATTTTTACAAACTCTAGATGAGATGAAGCACCAGAACGGAAAACAGAATTACAACAACAACCTTCAAGGTAATAGGACAGACACAAACCGTGTTGTGTTGTATATAAACTGTACAATCTTTTCCACTTGATTTCCTACGGAAATAGGGCTTATGCAGCCATGCTGGCTGTCTGTTCCTGTCTGCCCCTAACAACATTCAAACCCACTGCCCCATTCCAATGCAAGTTGTCAGGGGAGAAGCAAAAGATTTGGAGATAATTATGTTCCTACAGCTCTTGTCATTGCACAGAGGACAGAGACCTAAATTAGTGCCTCCAGCTGAGGAAAACCCCCTGGAAGGTGCGGGATCAATGGCTACTTGTCCAGGCAGTACAAACAGCTTATTTCCAGCTTTCCAATCAGCACATGTGGGGCTCCACAGCAGATGCAGCGGGAGCTGCCTCTTGCCCTTCTGGCCATGAGCGGACCTGGGGGGCTCATGAAGGTCCCCAGGAAGGGCATGGGAGACCAAGGATATGGTTCCATGGAAAACGGAGCTTCTGCTGCTCCTGGAACAGCTCCTTATAATTTTCTCACAAAACAAATAGGATAATATCTGATTTTAATTCCCTTGGCTGGACTATCCCTGCTCCGTCAGTTCTTCCACTGGCCTCCAAGGGCTCGGAATCCAGGGCACAGGCATTCAGGAATGCTTGGTCATACTACTGGCTGCATTTTTCATTTGAGATAGAGAAATTTATTACTGGGATCAGGATTCCCTCAGCCCTTCCCCAGCCTCTTCTAGAGAGGGCATGTCTTATTCTCCCAACCTTCCAGTAATTCATTAAACCATATAAGTCCCTGCTGTCATGCAAGGTTTGCTCTTTCTCACACTAAAGTTAAATGTACCTAATTTTATTCTTTTGCCATCCTTTGCTTGAGGGTGTCCTTGGGAACCAGTTCATCTTCCGCAGTCACCTTCCTTCTCTCCACACCCCACGGCCTTCTCTCGTTATTCCCAGATCCCAGGCACTAATCCTGCCCTACTCTGGGGCGTTCCAGACACCTGTTAAACTCATGCTGAGTGGAAAGCAAGATGAGAAGACACTCCTTGAAGCTGCCCTGCTGACATGCATCATATGGAAAAATTTTGGGAAAGAGGCTGACTTCAGCATCCTGTGGAGCATTCTAAATCCTGTCGGTGCACTTGAAAAAAAAAAAACTAAATATTTTAAATTAATATGTCTGGGTGCGACAAAAATCACCCTGAAAAAAGGACTAGTGCTCTGAAAAGCATTTGACACGGTTTCCAAGCCACTAAGAATGTCAAATAGAGCAGATAGTGCAGCAACTTGAGATCTAAGCAGGAGAAAAAGAAAAGTTCAATCCAAATGTACTTTGAAGTACAATACTTACAGATCCAGCAAGGTCCGACCTCTGAAGTTTACAGCTATTAAGTATTCACACATAGGGAGGAAGGAGACATTCATTGCTTGTGAGATAAACAGAACACTGATGCCAAGCCAGGGAGTCTTTTAAAAGTCAGATCAATTCAGTCAATAAATTAAGGACTGTGATGCTTTACACACTTGGAATGGAAAGCTTCCTCCCCTTCCAAGTTATCTGACACTTTGCTGAGGAATTATAATGTGCATAAAGGATTCCTAGAGATTGTGATTTTGAAGAAGATTTACACTTTTACTCTTTGCTAAAAGAGAGATGTAGTCATATTTTTAAAGGATTCACCAGCAGACCCTATTTTTAGCAACTGGTTAACCATTCTGCCAGCAGAGCATTACTCTTAAGAATTAATGAATGGTGTTGTTAAAATCGTTTTTCTCATGAAGCACAAATGAAACTGCAGTCAGGGCAAGCGAACAAACACCAAACACACCATCCTCCAAACCCACTGCTCCAACTCAGCCAGCTGCTGTTCCTGAAGGCAGCCTGTCATTTGCATGGTTATGAATTGTGAGAATTGAGCTCTTTTTTTCTTTTTAATGAGTTATTGATTTTAAGAAATCACTCAAGGCAGAAAATCCATGCATTAACGGGCTGGCTTCACTCGGCAGGACGCGTTATTTTATAGCACCACTGAGAAAATTCAATGCATAAAGTCCCTTCAGCTCCCACAGACAAGACAGATCGATGAGCCCCCAAGACAGGGATCAACTCTTTATGGGACTGATCCATAAGGAAATACCTGAGGGACTCCTCCCTCACAGGGATTAAGATGTTTACACTCCTGCAGTATGACAAAGACCTGAGATCCAGAAATAGAGGCTGAAGTGGGCATCCTATTCATTGTACCTAGAGTTTTTATAGTTCCAGAGGATTTCCTTGTATAAGGAATTCCAGGTCCCAGAAACTCAACAACAGACTTGTTTTTGAAGGGGGAAAAAAAGGAGAAAAGCAGCAAGATGCCAGAAAATAGATCCCTTAAAATAATTAAAGCACACAAGCTGTATCTCCAGTTCAGGAAAGCATTCCCTATACAGAATGCACACAATTAATTACATGTTGTCCAAAAGAAGGATGGATTTCAGTACGTGTTTAAGTGTGGTCAGAGTCCAGACAGTCAGCCTTCTACAAAATAAATATGTTCAAATACATTTTAAAGAATATTCCTGAGCTTAGGAAGTTGAATGGTAACAAAACACCAAAGGAAGATTTTTTTTGTTTTGTCTGGGCTCACTTGTTTTTTAAATACAACCCCACAACCCCAAAAAAACAAAAAAAAAGTATAAATTAAAGTATTAATATGAAGTATTAAAATAAATTCCTACTTTGACTATCCTAGGCGCTAAAGGTACTCACTTCCTTGTGACTTGTTAACTGACAAATATTTCCAAGTTAAACATTGATTTTCCTTTGCTTTCTTTCACTCCTGTCTTGAGCAATCTCTCGGATTGTGGGATTACAAAGAGCACATACATTTCATATTCCATGGACTTAGGAATCATTAGGTCTTTCTCCAGTAAACCTACAACAGGCCAGTCAGGGGATGTCTTTGGAGAGTGCTTTGAGACTGAAGTAGTTAATGCTAGCAGAGGTGATCTGGCCCAATATCTGGCAGGAAATAGTTTTGCAGAGATAACTGAGTGGAATTCTATGGCATGCAAAATACATATGGTCATATTAGATAATCTTAAGTTTCCTTCTCATCTAAAATCCATTAATTTAGTGAAGTTTTCTTGGTAAACGAAAGAGCAGCTTTTGGCAGGACGCAGATATATTTGCATCTTCACTAAATTTCTGCTGTACCTCTTGAACTCAATATTTTCCCAACTTTGGACTAACTTCACTGTGATTTACTTCTTTCCATTTATGAAAACAAACACAAAAATTAATAAAATAACTACTACATCTTATGCAAAACATTTAAAAAGTAAAATGTCAGTGCAGTAGACAAAGCCCAGAAAAAAAATCTTCTGAATTTTGGGTCTGCTTTGCTACTTGCTCCCAAGAGCTGGGTTACTTCATTTTTCTCCCTCAATTTTTTTCTTTGAAAGTAAGAGAAAAGCTGCCTGCTTGCTTTTCCCTCAAGTATATTGTAAAAATTAATTCATTTTTGTGTTTGCTCTGTTCATTTAGTTGACTCAAATTTAATAAGGCCCTCACCCAGCAAAGCTCCTAAGCATATACTCCACAAAATGTACAGCCTTCTGTAGGAAAAAGAACCCCTTGAACCTGACCCTCACAGCTGGGATTTTTTTTTTTTTGGTCTTCTTTTCTGTGCACTCACTGAGGTTTCCTTTCCCAGTACATTTAGGGGTTCTCATTAAAATGGATTTCCCTTTCTACACTAGCAATGATACCGCCCTCTAAGAGCAAACCTGCCCTCCAGCTTGGTTTCTCTGGGCACAGTGGGGACTGCACCGAGAATTGCAGGGAAGATAAAAGCTTGTTGGAGAGAGACATAAAGGAGGTGAACTGGGCTTTATGTTTCTTCTTCAAGGAGAAGAGTAATAGAATCATGAAATCAGAGAATGGTTTGGGTTGAAAGGGGCCTTAATGATCATCTCATTCCAACTCCTCTGCCCTGAACAAGGACACTTTCCACTGGACCAGGTTGCCCAGGTTACCATCCAATCTGGCCTTGGGACATGTCCAGGGATGGGGCATCCACAAGAAAAAAAAGTGAACAAAACCAATATTCTGTGTGGAAGAAGGAAGGATTTTAAAATCCCATCAAAGTCAAAGCCCTTCAGAGAAACAGAGTAGAGATAAGGGAAGCTTAAGCAGCAACTTCCCAGCCAACAGGACCGTGTTCCCCTTCCAGAGAGTGTCTGATTCTGGAGCCATGGATGATTTATAGAGCTTAGTTCACCGAGGCAGGGGAGGCAGACTATTAAATGTGCAGGAGTACTACACTGAGACAGTACAGAAAAAAAATGGAAATGTTCTGTTATTAATTGATAGGTGAAAACAAGCTGGTATGAGGGTCAAGCTGATACTATAGTGAAGATGAGGGGGGAGAGAGAGAGAAATACTGTTAAAAGATTTAGGAATAACCCAACCAGAACTTGCCAAGAAAAGGAAGCCACTCTATCCAAACTTAGAGGGCAGGGACAGTTCTGACAGATGTAAGAGACAACACACTGATAGAGACCTGTGGCAAAAATACCAGAGTCTGCAAAAACAAGACAGAGTTTGTGAACAAGAGAGGCCTAGACAACATCTGGTGTTTGGGAAAAGATACCAGAACTGCAATGGCTCCCATCATTTTGGCATTTGCAAACTCTTGAAGGGAGGTACTGGAGAAAGTCCAGTACAGAGTCAATGGCCAGTGCGTGACGAGTTCCAAAGGGGTCGTAGGACATTGGATAACACTGCAGAGGATCAGCTGGTTGCTGGGAAAATTGATTGCTTCATTCAAATTGGACAGAAATGTGCAAGACAGTTCAATGCCCCAAAAAGCAGTAGTTGTGCTACTCATGCTGCTATTCAATATTAGAAACTACCATAGAAAACAGCCAACAAAGAGGTAAAACTCTTCCCTTTACCAGGGAAATATAAACTCACTCAATCAATGGAAGAGATCAGATACAGAGATCCATTGGCAGAGTAGTGTAGGGCATGAAGACAATGCTCAAACATCCAATAATGATCTGAAAGGACAATGGTAGGGAAGAGACACAAGGGCAAATTAACATTTAAAAACCAGGAAAAGCTGAAGGGACAAGTTAGAGGTGCCAGACCCAAGATGTGACTGCAAACTTCAATCTGATTTCCCTTGGAAATTTCCAAGGGGGCACCAGCGTGGCCTTGGCAGCTGGGATGCTGAGGTTTCTGAAGACTCACAGAGCACTGAAGTGGCACAGAGCATTCTGAACACTCAATGAATATTGCTAATTAGTTAATGGATGTTTAGACATAAAAAAAAAATGCAGTGTTAGGTTAATGTTTTGTAGTAAACTAACATAATTTCTTCTGAGAAAGTTGGAATTTCATATTAAGACAAGCTTGGTGTGTCAGGCACAGGCTCCAAGGACTTTCTGTAGGGCAGAGGACTGGATGCTACTCTTGCTTTTGGCATGTTTCTCACTGATGACAGTCCTCTGCCAAAACTTGCAAGGTTGTACCTATCTCAAGTTCATGGTGAGTGAGGTAAGGCTCTGCTCACTCTGATGTAATCTGAAATAAATGGGATGGACAAGTGATCAGATTAAAGAAGTGGGTCAGATCTGCTGCTGGCACTGCTCCACTGACGTCAATGGGACTAAGCTGATTTACACCAGCTGAGTATCTGTCCTGGAGGTTTCAATGTATTTAGACAAAATAAATGAAAACGCACATAAAAAGATCCCCTTGGAAGATCCCAAGTCCAAAGCCCTCACTCCTAAACAGAGTAAATAAATTACAAGAAAGCAGTTACTGCAGACATCACTCGTTACAAGTCAACGATGAGCAGAATAAAGGTCAGGCCACCCGAAATCTTTAATTGCTCCTTACACTCCTGAGTGAGAGAGAAACTGATAATTCAGCACAAAATCACCTTAACTCTGACCCAAAGCAAATATCTTAGCAGTAGCTGTTCCTGGAATGAACAGGTGCTCTCCTTTGCCTCATGAAACATTAACTTCGATCACCACCAGGCAACTGAAGCCACAAAATAAAGTTTAGCTTCTGTCCAGAACTGGGTCATACCTTTAGTGCTGAAGAAAATCAGTGTTTGTGTTCTATAGACAGGAATGCAAGCACTTTCTGAAAACAAATCTAAATGCATAGATAAACTTTCAGGTGTTCCTTAGACTCAGGTTCACACCCTCACATCCTTATCCTAACTCAATTTCCTTTGGAAAATGTCTTTATAATTGCTGTTCTTCCAAATAATACTTTGGAAATATTACAGCCAGACAACATGTGTGCATTGGCAAGAGTTTATGACTTTGTCCCTGATGAGGAAATATTTAGCTGTTGATAGCGTAAAACAACCCTAAGAAGTGGAAAATCAGCCTTATTATAATGAAATTATAAATTATACAGTTCTCTGCATCCAGGAAAAATAGGCCATATCCTCAAATTGTTGGAAATCAGTGTTGCCCTGCAGAAGTTACACAGCTTTGCTACTCACACCAAGTGAGTGTTTGCTTTTGGTGCATTCATCATACCAAAAAATAAAACATGCCCTCAGTTATTTAAGGGTAGTGACCTGGAGAGGTGGAATTTCAGACAGGTTTAGAAACACTTGTTTTCATATATGGCTCCAACCTCTATGTATTCCATACAAAAGCACTCTAATCTGGGTTTCCAGTTTACTTCAACCTCAGTAATTCCAAGGTGCTTCTGTTCAAATTGTTAAAGTGCAGATGTTTCTGGTCGAGGCCTAGAAGAGAGAGGGACAGCTTTATCACAATTTAGAAGTCCCTCTGAAATCCTGTATTCAAGGAGCAGTCAAATTGACTTTCTGAACAAACAAATTCAGTCTGGTACCTCTCAAGCCTCTGCCGCTTACGTTTCACCCAATAAACTCAGGTGTCTTTTCCATATATAAAATATTTGCAAAGTAGATAACTTGTTTATATTTACACTGTTGACTTTTTTTTTTCCCTCACAGAAAAACAACTGTTTTCCACTTCCACACTTCAGCCTCAGTCTGGAGGTTTTACTGATTCCAGCTTTTTGTTGCCTCTGGATTCTCCACACCTGCTTTGTGCTACAGAGCATGGATGCAAACCTGGCAGTCTACCTGCACTTATCAAAGCCTTCTTTCCTGCTGTTTTATTGTGCATTAGAAACCCTCCTCTCCCAGCATCTACCCTGGGCAGCTGTATGCAGAATGAGCCTTGTGTTGGATCCATGCTGCCAGCATTCCTAAAATGCTCCAGCTAAGCACAGAATTTGACCTATAGCACAGCGGAGGGAAAGTTCAAACACAAAACGAGATATCCATTCCACAATCTGAATTCCAATAAGTAATTTCCTTTTCCCACTGTTGCACCACAGATTCTCATCAGATAGGCAATAACAAGACAGAAACTTGGCCAGTTTTTATTTTATTTTTTTGTAACCCATAACATTTCTCCGAGCAATTGTATGGATTTCAGGCTTCCCTTTGATCGGTCTCTGTAACAATGACTCCGGGCCTTTGCCTAGGTATGATTCCTCAATCCCAACACATACAATGGAAGTGCCCCAGCCCACAGAAAGCCTTCTCATTAAAGCCCTAATCTGTTCCACTACATTCTTGCAAGACAGAATTATCCAGCTTTAAAGCATGCCTCAATAGCGAGCCGTAATAAGACTGATAGAAACAGCTTAAGTAATTGGATTGCTATATGGTATTGAATGTCTGACAACAAAAGATATCAATCTCTATTCTGCCACTGGATCTTTGTCCCAGCAATGAATTCATTTAGTAATGCACTTGGAGGCCTGCAGTCCCTGCAGGAGGAATAACAGACTGGGACACAAAGGCAGGGCCATCTGATGAGCACAGAGAAAGCGACTGTGCCATTCCGAGAAGTTAATTACAGTGAACAAAAGCACGAGACTATGACTTGTTGACCATTACCATAATCACATTACTATAGTCTTCTTTTATTCCCAGCAGCAGAGGGTCTATTCTTCCTTTCCATTTGGCACTGTGCATCATATTTGTGTTTTGTCACCTGAAGTGTATTGTTGAACAGACCTCCCTCTAAAGAGAGCTGGAAATGTCACTCTGTTTCTTTTACAATTTATTCTTCAGAGGCTGATTTACAAATACTCCAAGTAGATTACTCTTTTTTTTAAAAAAAAAAAAAAACTTTGGAAAAAGACAAGGGCTCCCAGGATTTTCTGCAAATCAAAATTTGTAAGGATGATTGCCAATGAAACCTTGTGCTTATGACATGATACATGTATGATTTCTGTATGCTACTATAACTCACACATGACAGAATGATTCCTGACATACACCCATCCCACTTTTGGAGCTAAACATATCCCTCACTTGCATATAAACTAAAAGAGGGCACATTTGGACCAGATATAAGGAAGATATTTTTAAAAATGAGGGTGGTGAAACACTGGCACAGGTTGTCCAGGGAGGCTGCGGATGCTCCATCCCTGGAAACATTCAGGGTGAGGCTGGGTGGGGCTCTCAGTGGCCTGGGCTGGTTGAAGATGTCCCTGCTCATTGCAGGGGGGCTGCACTGGGTGACCTTTAAAGGTCCCCTCCCAACCCAAATCATTCTTTGATTCTATGATATTTAACAATTTAACAAACCCTGATTTACTCCACAGTAAGGTCCTTTCTAATAACATGTGACAAATATTTTGCTTCAGACAAAACCAAGTTCTAAGACCTCTAAAATGGATGACTTGATGGAAGTGGCACTGGAACCCAGTGTTTTCATATCTATTAGACACAGTAACAAACCCAGGGGCTGGGGTACCTTGAATCCAGGGGGCTGGGTGGCATCTGTGCCTGAGAAAACCCTCAGCTTTTGATTCCATATGCCAGGGGATACATTTTTAACTGGTGTACATCAGCCTAGCACAAAGTTAATATATCTGGTTCCAATAACTCCACACATTTCATACAAAATACAACCAAAATAAAATGTATCTCTTCTTCTTCAAAGTAGTTTAAATGGCACAGTGAATTAAATCCCAACAACTTAAAATTGCTCAAATGGTGCTGTGCCAAAAGCTGTCTGAATTTAATTTTTAGCACTACAATCAACTTCAGAAGAGCATTAAGGACTTCCCAGTTTGGAAGACAAGGAGAAATGGGATTAGAAGACCACAGCAGTGTCCACTACCCCCAGAAAACTCCAGAAACAAAATCTCCAAGTGCTCTCCAAGAAAAGGAAAAAATTAACAAAAATACAAGAGAATATCAAGATCAACTTTCTCTGGTGTTCCAACTAGTGGTCAGGAAAAAACAGGTAAGTAGCAGGAACCTGCCTGAAATCCATCATGGATTCATGTACAAATGACCCAAATTCTCTGCTATTTAACTTAAGTATCATAAATTAGCAGGACTCCCTTTAACCAGACAGCCAGGGAATGGAGAGTGCTGTCATAGGAGCAACTGAGCTGCCAAGTGCTAATTGAACACTCCAGCCTCAAAAGAAGCTGTAGTGTATCCAAGCCCTACCTCACCCATGGTTGGAACACCTTGGCTAGTCATTCCAGCCCACATCCTGCCTCTGCAGTGAACCATCTCTGCCACAGCCCAGCTCCCAGAGGAAGGCCAGGGAGGTTTAGGAAGCACAGCTCTCCAGACCTCAGCTGACCACTGTAATTTCTACTTTGCTCGAATGCGTCTCCCCCAAACCCATCCTTTTCACACCCCTAAAAAAAATCCCTTGTGGACCAGCCAAACCCTGAAAAATTTCAGCCAAAGCAGGACATGCTTTGGCTTTAAAGAGCCAGCAGAGCCCTGGGGAGCCCACTGGGTGACCACAGGGAAGTGGAGTGAAAATCACCCGTGGCTGACTGGAACTGCTCTCTGTGGTACAGTCTGACACACCACGGCACATTTCCTGTCATACACAACCCCTATTCCAGCAACATCCCATCAACACCAGAAAAACAAAAATATCCATGTTTCCTGAAGCGTTTCTCCCCTCCAGAATGGCAATGCACTGCAGAGTGTTGGCTACAGGACCCCATGTTTGGACATGGAAACTGAGGCACCAAAGGGCAATGCAGAATTCCTGGTTACTTAAACCCGGAGAGGAAAGCAGGGTCTCTGCTCACCAGCCCTTTTCTCTTTCAGCTGGGATTTCAGGAATTCCCCTCAAAAAAAGGTTTAGTTTGAGTTGTGACAGCTTCTAAATCCAGGCCTGACTTTTTAATAGCAGCAGTGCTGGTTTGGAAACACTGAGCAGTAGAGACACTTCCCTATGCAGAGCAATGATTAAAATCAGCAGTGCTGTGGGCTCTCTTGAAACTTGCTGAAGATTTACTCTTTAAACAAGAGGATGATTTATTTCAACAATTATCTTCAGGAGGGTTAAATTATGTGCTTTCAGGGCTCTTATTCACCACAAAATTAAGAACACTGGGTGCCAGCCCTGGAAGCCCCATGATTCTTTGAGACTCAGCACTGACGGAGACTCATCCCGACCCAGGAGAAGGAGCTGTCTCTTTCCCATGGCCACAAAATGCCATCCCTGACCTTCTGCTTGGCTCCACCATTTGCACAAATCCTTTGGCTTCCCCCTACTTGACCTCCTGCAAGTTGCAATGGACATATAAGGCACATGGCTCCCCAGGACCACACCAGGCATGCTCTGGGTCGGTGTCATGACGGAAGAGTTGCTCTGAAAGGATTGACTGATTACAAGCCAGATGCCCCACAGCAATACAGCATTTCCTAAGAGTATCTGTTTTAAAATGCTCTAAAAGACCAAAGGTTTTTCAGGGAAGCAGTAGCTTCCAAGGAGTGGGAAGTCCCCACCAGGAATGCTGAAAGCATTTTTTTTTTTTTAAGAATAAAATTTAAGGAAGCTTTTCCTGCATCTTACGAGGGAGGACTCTGCCTTCAGCAAGGCAGTCTGAGAGTATATTTCTCATCACTTTTTGGCTTTGATGAACCAGGCTGAAAGTCGAGAGGGAGGGAAGGTGTTGGGGAATTCTTGCTGATAAATAATCTTTTCCCCTCCAAGAGCCCCAAATCCAAACTTAAAGCTAGAGGTCCTTGCATCAGGCAGTTTTGGAAGAATGACTTGTGTCTTTCCCCCATTGCTGGACCCCAAATCTCTGCTTCATACAGGAGAACCCTCAAACGCTGATTCTCCTTTTCCATCCCCACTCCATTATTTCTGTGTCCCTTGATTTCAGCTTTTGCTCCCTCCACGGTTTTACAGCTTTGACTCAGTAAACAAAAGCCAGTTGTTCTGTGTGTACTGGACTTGTTCCTGTTCTTTTCACCACAGACCAAGATCCCTTGAAATGAGCCATTGACACTGCCTGGTGCTCAGTGTCAGCAGCAAGACACTCTGCAATATGAAGAGTGAAAGCCTTCCTAAAACACGTACTCCAGAATTAAAGACACCCAAAACACACAGGAGACTTGAAAATTGTAATGTGATCATCCCGTAGGAAGACCACAGGCCCTGAACCAACAGATTTCCAGTACCACCATGCTATGACTCACTGTGAACTGACCTCCAGCAGCAATGTGAAAGATCAGGCTGAAAAGTCACACTCAGTGCTGCAGCTCCTCTGTCATTTAAATACCTTTATTTTTCACTCAGCCATGATTTTTAAGCAGTAAAAGCAGAGAATGCCTTCCCGGCTTAGCCAAGCCATTGCTTTCTCAGCAGCAGGATTCACTATATTTCCACTTTGATAGCCTAAAACCTACAAAATAAGAGCCATGGATGAGATAAGTGCTGTAAAATCTTGTCTAGACAGTTGTTTGTAATATGTGGGCATTTAGCATAAATTTTATTACTCCCTTATTACAATAGTGTCCCTATGTAAGTTCCTTGTCCGAAATACTGAACCCACAGGAAGGAGAGAAGAGAACAGAAACAAGAGGAGTCTGGAGATTGGCAAGTGAAGTGCCCAGGAAGCTTAAAGAAATGTCTGGGAAAAACAGGTTGGAAACACACTGATTATCATTATTAAAGAAAATTATATGAGAGTTCCATGCAGAGATGTACACTGCAGATCAAACACACAGCGAGCTGTGTCCTCTTCAGCCTCTCTCCTAACATCAGACAAAGGTTCTGCCAATGAAGTAGAAAGATAATATGTAAAAGTGATTTAAGAGAAGTCTCAATATGAATAATTAATCCGTGGAAGTCTCTGCCAGAAAACCAACCAAGAAATCACAAATGCCGTGTTTCAAAATGAATTAGTGTTATTTATGACAAGATACAACCACAGGGTTATCGAGCCCTGTGATGCTGATCCAAAAGACTAACAGTAATGAATGGATATTTTTTCATTCAGGCAAATAATGTATTGCTTTTTAATTTCTTTGCTCCTTATGCTGACCAATGTTATAGATGTAACCGATGTTATAGAACTGGATATCTTATCTGGCATGACACTGGACATGCTTTCCTTCCTATGTCACTGACTTCTCTATAATATTGTGATACTAACAGCATTCTCCTTGTTTAAAAACTGTCCCTTTCCAGCTCAGAGTTGTTAGAAATCTCTTGAATGCAGGACTTGAATTGTGAAAGTGCTGCTTATACAAAAATTATTGTGATTACAGCTTTTTGTTGCCAAAAAGCCAATGACTGTTTTGAGTGAGAACACAACTCTTGTGCTGACATAGCTAAGTGTAAGAGATACTGTGAAGGAACCACACTGCAATAAAAGCAATAGCTGAATTAACAGTTATGTAAAAGCAGCTGGTCCTAATGTTTAAGGATCTTCTTTACAGGCTTTTGAGCTTCTGTAAGTATGGGGTAAACTGTTTATTTACTTTTTGAAAACCTTGAATTAAAGGCTAATCAGTTTTAACTGTGGTCAAAGTTATCAAATATTTAATCATGTGATTTAGAAAGCTGGGTCCTGACAAAAAATGTGTAAAATAAAGACCCCCACAGGTCCTTTTAGATCAGTTTTCAAACTATGTTTATCAACACTGTTTGAATCACCAGAATGAAAGACCAGCCTTGAAAGCCTTGCACACAGCAAGGTACTTCAGCAAAAGAAGCTCAGACAACTGATGTCTTCTGTTTCATGTTGAAGTACATATTTCATTTCCTGCCCGGGTTGTTTTTGTGTAGGGTCTGGCCTAAGTGCTTGTTCCTAAGCAGGTTTTCTCACTCACTTTAATTCACTTTATGTCTCTGTGCTATTTTGCTGTCCCAATTGCTTAAACTCAGTTTTATGGACTAGGTATTTTCTCCCAATTAATATAGTTGATTTCTGACACCAGTTATCAGTGCAAAGCACAACCACCACAATCATACTGGGAGCTGTTTGTTTGCTGTCTTAAAAAGATTCCAAGATGACTTCCCATATATCCAAGGCCAGCTAAACACTGTGGGACAGTATAAAACCTCTTGGACTCAATGAGAGATTTTCTAGGAACTTCGAAATACTCTGTATAAAATTGCCCAGAAGTTGTCCAGCCTGCCTTAGAGCTGGTCTACTCCATGCCTTTCATCAAGATCTCTTCAACCTTTCTACCACCAATGAACTTCCCAAACTCTGCAAGCCCAGCATCTTCTCCTCTGGTGATGAGAATCACCCAGCTAGCCACTGGATGCAGAGTGCTGACTGAATTTCAGATCTGCTGGCCATTTATCTACCAAAAATGAAGCAGGTCACACATGTAAATCCATTCTGCTTTTGGAAGGCATCGCCTTGGAAATAAATTTCGCAAAAATCTTCCTCTAATAGAAAGTTTCCCTTAGCAAAGTTAGGTTGGGATTGTGATAATCCTCTTTTAACAACCCTCCAGCCCCCCATTTTTTGCTACCTGAAATCCCAAAAATAAAGACCATGTTTGAGTAGAAAAACAGAAGCCACTGTATGGACATACTCCTTTTGGAATGCCAGCTCTATTTTCCCAGGTCAGGCCTGACAGCTTTGTATTTTGTCACTTGATGTGGATAGGTTGAAACAACCTAAAACCAAGCCATGCACAAACTTCTGTGCAGCAGCAAATCTTCCCAATCCCTTGCCACCAGTGACTGCAGAGCACTGACAGCAACACAGGCGCTCTTTCTCAGGGAAACAACATGCTTAGAATCACAGCAGAGAGAACTGTCAAGTCCTATTTCCCTTCCTAATGGTTTAGCAAACGGGATGGTGGATTTTTCCAAGCATCTAACTTGGGAATTGATAGTGTTTACCCTTGGCTATTATTTTTAAGGAAGCCTACTCTGGCCACAGTACAAACATCCCTTTTGCTGCAGGCTGTCCCTTTGTCTAACAGCCCTACACTTGGAGCCTATTGACTGGTCAGTGCTCACACAGAGAGGAGCTTCCCAGGATACAGAGCTCAAACTTTCACTGGTCTCCATTCAGGCTAAAAGTGGCCACGTTAAAAAATAGTTCAAAGAACCAGCAAACAATTCCAGAGTCCCAGAGAAATAGAAAAATGCTGGAGGAAATCTCTGTTGGTACAGTGGGAAAGCACTGTTTTCCACCCAATCCAAGCTATCCCAGTGACAGTTCAGAACAGCAGCATTCCTACAGTCCCGTCCTCCACACAAGGAGCAGGCACAGAGCAGGGGAAGATGAGAAGGTGCAATGCATATTATCCTGTGACCTGACAGTGTCAATCCAGCTTGTGTCCTGTCCTTGAATCTACAGAGCCCTGGGAACACGTTCTACTCCAGCAGTATGGACCAGGGTGCTTCCAAAAGGTGCAGGAGTAAGAGAGAGGGAATGAGAGGTAAGAGCCACATTCAGTTCTCTGTGAAGAAACGTGGCTCATAAAGAAGTGTTGCCTTTCCACTTGTTGGGTGGAGGAAATAAATTACCTTCTTTCTGCACAAGAAAAGGGTTGTTTCCTGCCAAAGGTGAGGTACAGGCCAGCTGGAGAGGCACATGGAAGGAGCCAGCAGGACGAAGGAGAAAGGGAGAGGTCTGCAGGACCCACAGGAGGGAATACAGTTATCTCCAAAATCCCACTGTTGGACAAATTACCCTTCTCCCTTCTGCAAGGTTCATCCTCTTGTGTAGAGAATTCTGTGGATCAAGACCCTGAGGAGTTCAGGAATTACATGCCCATCACTTCATGAAGATGCATTCAGGAAAGGACTGGACAAGTCATTAAGCTAAAGAGTGACTTCACTGCAACAATTACAAAATCCTTATCAATTCAATATTTACAATTAATCATTGCAGCAACATATTCACTTCAATATAAGTAAAGCAACAAGTTTAAAAATATCTAGCAGTATTATATTTTCCCTTAAAAACAGTTCTGAGGTAGATTTGTATTCTCATATATAACACACTAAACAAATGAATTCCAATTCAAACAGCTAATACTATAAACATTCTGAATTGTTTTGTTCTACAAGTATGAACAAAGTATGAAAGTTAAACTACCTAACTACTGAAAGTTTAGTTATGGAAAATGACTGGATGATGTGCTTTAACAGCATTATGGGCAAGCAGTAAAACAAACATGTTTTGCTGCAACTTAGGCAGAGGGAGGCTCAGGGAAACCAGAGAGAGAAGGAAAGTAAGAGATAAGAGGCAAAAGTTGGTATCAGTGAGATCTGGTGCTGAGTATGCCCCTTATATGTTACTTTGCAAACACAATGGAAATGCAAAAACAGGCTGGAAAAATTCCTCTGAGGAGAAAAATGTATAGCCTTATATACCCCTCTCCAGTATCTTCTTTAGCAATCTTGCCTTTGGTTTCAGTGTAACATGAACAGACCTATCTACTTACAAAAGCTCCCCTCTTCCCACCAGCCTTGTTTGTTATTTTATGTGTTTCTGCATCATTTGCAGAGCTTGCTTTGATCTACATTCCTCCTGGATGTGCGGTTTCCTTTTCGGCTACCAAAAGGAAAACTGTTTGGTTTGAGAATTTGCTTATTTTGAAGCTCTGCTGGCCCAAAACACCTATTTTTAATCCAAATGAACACAGCTCAGTGCTTTCAGCTCTTCAGCACTGGTTGCCCTCCTTTCAGGAAAACCCTCTTTGAACAATAAGTGACCTCTTCATGCTTTAATAAAATGCTCAAACTGTAATTCTAGCTGGCATAAACGAGAGCATTCAGTTTGCTACAGCTGAGTTGGAATATTGACACTCAGGCATAATTTGATCCTGGAATTGCTTTGATTTTAGCACCATCCTGAAACGGTCGATATTTTATTCTACATCTGATACCCAACAACATGTACCACGCTGCTCTAAAACACCATCAGAGCACGTAATTAAGAATTCTCTCAGTATTTCTTTATTACAGACTCAATCTATCTTCATGGCAGAATTCCTGCATCCTCCAAGGGTTGGCTGGGCTTTGGGGTGTTTGTGTATATGACTGTAAATCCTTCTGCAGGCAATATGTGATGTTGAACGTAAAGTCTGAGCCATTTTAATCCTTCCTCCTTCTCTAAGAAGCATCACAATGCCCCCACAGTAGGAATAGTCCATAGACAAAACACAGTTCATAAATAACAGGTAAACAATCTTCAAATGAGAAGAGAAGACGGGACACATCCTTGGATTGACTCTTTGACTGGGAAACAGGATATATTCTTCAAGGACCTTGCAGGAATGGTCCCAGAGGACAATTAGAGATTAGATCTTCTCTTCTGTGGGGTTAGGCCACAGGAGTTAACTTGGGAAACAATTCAGATAAACAAAGCACTGGCAAGAGGAAGGACACTGTGAGATTTTGCTCCTGTGTCTTTGCCAGACACGGGCCTTCATGTCAAGCTCCACATTAAGAACTTAGTTTCAAGTGGTAACAGAGCATGAACTGACATCACCAGTATTGGAATGAAGCAACCTATGATTCTGGAGGCTAATTACCTGTTGTGAGACAATTCTTAATGAGACAGCCTAGAATTAGAGCATCCTCATCCACTGACCAAAAGTAAGGGCAAACGTGCTTAGTGCTCAATAGATACCCAACTGCTTTTATAAGAGGGCAGAACCTGGAGATTCATCCTCTTCTCATCTGCAGCCTGGCCTATCAAATGCAGTCAAAGGCAGACGTGCTCTCTATTATTAAGTTTTGTTTTTAGAAAAAAATGGTGAGGGAAATTAGTATTTGAGTGCACGTGCACACACAGGCACTGCCACATGCAGAGCTGCACAATGAATGGGGGCAAGTGTTCCCACTTTGCAAGGAGAAAAACATTCCTCACAGAAACACAGCTATGGCCACTTTACCAGAACAAATATTAAGGAAACAGCTATCAAGGATGAGTAACTGAAACATCTGAGAATAACTTCCCTTTTCCATATAAATATGCATATGTGTAAGGGGGGATAAAAGCAAATACATGAAGCAATATATGCGCATGTGCAATGTATATACCCACCCTTGTAAGCAGATATTAATTATGAAGAAGCTTTGCTGGAAGCTCCTTCATATTTATATATATATATATATATATGTAAAATATATGTATATTTTATATATATAGAACTTGTAAACTACTCTGTATTCAATCTAAAATAAAGCAAATGGAAGCTGTTTCCTGCTAAGTGCATGTGGATGAGGCCAGTGCAGCTTTTAATGTAAAACACAGTGGTTTTCTCCACATGCTCTCTTGAAACACATTTCTCTCTATCTTTAAAATATAAGGTTTTAATAGTAAAGATACATTAGAACACAGTGACGGTGCTCTGTGTGTTTCTTTCTGTGATCCATCTAAGGAAGTGAGAAGATTAAAATAACCCAGAAAAGAATTATTATTACTTGAGGCATCCAAAAAGCAATGCCAATGGATGATCCAGGAAAACACTTGGTTTCTTTTTTTTCTATACTTAAAAGTATCTAGAAACATATACAAATTGTAAACCTCAGATAAATTAGCTAAAAGCAGCAAAACACCCCATATCCCAGCTGGCAATGCACTACAAAAGCAGCACATGAGGGGCACCCCAAAGCAGTGGCTGCCTCAGCTGTGCTGCCTGCCATCTTCTGCACTGCCAGGCCCACAGCTTGCACCCTTAAGACTTCAAACTGATCCACTTCAGTGATTAGGCTGATCCAAGGACACGGACAGGAGAGCAGGATTTAATGGGCAGGCAGGCAGGAAAAGTCTTTTAACACTTTAGAAAACATTGACTTGGTGGAAGGAATTGGTTAGCTCAAGGGATTAGTAATGAGATCCTGAGCCCCTTAGCTCTAGGTCACCACACTGAATCTGGTCCAGGTCAGCAGAAATCAAAAGCTGTTGCTGTTCAGTGGCCTTTGGGAAGTCAGCTGGTGGTCCCACCCCACTTACCTCTGGCAAAATATTTGTACCAAAACTAACAATAGCAGTTGGCAGCACATGAAGGAAAGGTTTAGGACTGGCACAGTACAGGAAAAGTCTGAGCAGAGAAAGATGTCCCAGCAAACACAGTAGGCTGGAACTCAAAAAAAAAATGGGAAAAAAAGCTCCCTGATCATCTGCAGATTTCCAGTGTGACTTGGGGCAGGAGACAGGATCCTGCTCCTGAAAACTTTATTTCCCCATTGCTGTGGTCTTCACAAGGCATTTATGACCTAAAAGTCTCTGAAGGGCAGAGCAATTGCTGAAGTTCAGACTCTCACCTTTAAAATGGGAGTAATTAGCTCACAGGGCTGCTGCAGGTAGAGCCTCAGTAAAGGGGTGACAGAAAAGCTAAACAAGAAACACAGACAGGGGAGAAAACCCTTTCTACCTAAAATCAGGTCTCCCAAGTCCAAAGCAAGGCATTTGCTGAGTATGCACAAGGCTCCCATTTGCAAAGCTCTGTGCTTCATGTGCTTAAAAAGAACAAATTCCCCTTATAGAAAAAGTACCCCCCAAAATCCCCCACATTTCCACTGCTGCCCAGCAGAGCAGCATCAAAGAATGCAGCTGCTCCCAGCTTTTATCCCACCTAGGATGAAATTCTAATGTCTGTGTTGTGCAGGAGGTCAAATAGATTATCATAATAGTCCCTTCTGGCCTTAAAAACTATGAAATTGGAGAGTGAATCCCACGATTTCGGTCACCATTGAAGGCAGGATGGGAGGCAGCAGACCTCAGTGATAGGGTGTGATATGGCAGAGTAAATCCAATGTTCTTAGGCCCTGTGAAGCTGGGAAAAGGACATTTTGCCTTCTTTGTTGCCCCTTTGGGACACCGAGAGAGATGCAGGTTATAATAATAAGCCCAGTCCACCCTCAATGCATCCTAAGATTATTGCCTCTTACAGGAATGGGTGCGTGAAGGATTGAGAAACACTAGTTATTTTCAAACTGGATTAAGTCTTTCAAAAGCTAATAGGTTTCCAATGAGCTGTGGTGTTGCTGCTGCAGCTGCTCTAATTTGAGAATAAAAGAATGCAGGCTTTGTGCCTGGGGACCTGTTATTGATCCGAGCAAGAAGGATGGGAAGGAAGGGGGTAGAGGAGGGTTATCCTCCTTTCAGCTGGGGCAGGGGCGTTCTTTTCAAAGTCACATTATCTGCTAGTAACAACAAAACCTAACCCCATGACACGCTGCTCTATACAGGATTGCACTTGCTGAGAACTAAAAGCATTAGGGGGGAAAAAAAAAAACCCTCCACTGGCAACCTTGTGCAGCAAACTTCATTGAGGGTCCACGAGACTCAACAGATGGGTCTCGAGACTCCCTCATTAGGAAACGTGCCTGGCCCTTTGCATCTGCTGCCCTGCTCTGCTCTGTGCCATGCACTCATTAGCATCCCAGGCTCACAGATTCCTTAGCACGTGCTTCCAATAAATATTGCAAAGAAAGGAGGGGAGGAAAGCCACTGCTTGGAGCAGCAAGATGAGGGGTCACCCGCTAGGCTGGGAAATCCTTACACACACACAAACACACACACACACACACACAGAGCCCCAGAGGAGGCAGGACAATAAATGGCACCCAACCACAAATGTGTAGTTAAAGGGACAGGTGTGGAATTGCTTCTATTCAAGTTGTGGCAGATCCCGATTCGTTCCCCTCTGCCACAGTAAAAAAAAACTCATCATTAAATATATATAAACTCCCCCCAGCAATTCAAGGCAACACACAAATTGTGGATCTGCGAGAGCCTATTGCTCCTTTCAGACATAAAGCTGATGCACACTGGGTAATGCCATTACCTTCAAAGAAATCAGTTGGTTTTAAGGGTCCAGTTCTACAGTCAGGCTCTTTTGGGTCTTCACCAAGCTGCCACAGTGCCACAGATCGGGGGTGTCCTTCACCACACGTGGAGTGGTCCGTGACTCACAGCCTGACGTCAGGAGCAATCGAAGAGAAAATCATCTCCAGGGTGTTTGAAAATGCTGTGAGACAAAACAGGTGTCAGAGAGGCAGGAATGTAACACCCTCCAGGTACTGTGGAAAGAGCAAAGACAAACCTTTAACCAGAGAGGCAGGGTGACAGGGTGTTTTGCTCATACCCCCAAGAGTAAGGCCCTCTATTTGCCACCTCTCCATGGGGCCCCAAGCCTATTCCTACTGCATTCCTTCTCATTTACCCTTGTTCCCACTGCCCTGCTAGAAGCTGCAGGCACTTTTTCCATAGCTACCTCCAGAGTGGGACTTGGAGAGTCTCAAGTGATTAACTGTGGATGTTGATACACATCCCTAACTGAAAGTTTTTTGTTCCTTGATTTAGGCACATTTATATTTCGGGCTGAATCTGGATTTTAGCATCTTTAATGTCTCCAAATGTTTCTTCAGGCCAAACGAAGCAACTCCCTCTATATCTCCCCCAGAGGAACAAGTAAAATCAAGGCCCAGAATATTAGATCAGCCATGGAATAATGGCAGGCAAAGGCAAGAAGTTATATACTGTACACTCAAATTTAAATGTGCTAATCTGTTCGTTTTAGTCATTTCCTTAGCTAAATGACACCCCTGTGTACTTCAGTCTTGCACCCTCAGGATAGTTTGTGATTGGGAATGTATTGAACACATACTCTCACATGCAATTAATGACGAGGAAACGATCTGCATGAAAAGAGGACTTCAGGCATTTTGATGCTGCCATAACAAGAAAATGAAACTTGGTCTGAGCACTTACTGAAAAAAAAAAAAAGACTCAAAGAAGCACCTTTGCAGAAAGCTGTGAGGGGAACCCTGCTGGAAACTTGGACCTCTGTTGGAAGCACCCGTTGTTCACTGGAGACAGGGCTCAGCCCAGGTTTCACTGCAGCTTCTTCCAGGACTGACAGGAATAGCTGAGGTTGCTGCTTATCAAAGGAAAGTGTCATCTTGTCTGTGACAGAAGTGCCAGCACTGCTCAGTGTCACAGTCTTTGCACCTACTGGAAGCTACTCCAGCTTGATAAGCTGTACCCCTGCTCAGACCTTAAACTGCAGTCTCAGCTCTCCCCTGTTTTTAGAAAGCAGGGATTTGAGATCAAATCACCGGTGCACAGGAATCCCACCACTGGGGAGGATAAGTGAAGGACAAAGCCAGGTTAATGGGGAGGCACCCAATCCTTGAAGGGTTAACAGAGAAACAAGCAGAAAGCAGGTTTTATGTGCGTACAAATAAAGGAAACTGAAGGAGAAACAGCACTGTTCTCTGGAATGGAGTAAGCTCTCAATTTTAAGCTGTGACAGAAAGCAATAGTGTTATGGATTCACTTAATTACAGCTGGATAGAACTTAAAAGCTCTACAATAGATGTATTTTTTGGCTCTACAACTTTAACTCTTTCAGGGACTTTAATGGTTCTGAACGCAGTAATTTCTGAGTACCCCAGAGTCTTTTTTTTACTATTATTGTTCTCAGAGTATCTTCTCAAAGAGATTTAGTGCCTCACTTTAATTCCTAGGAGCTAATATACAGAAAAACTAAGGTGGGAATTCTTAAGTGATAAAACACACATGCACAATAAACACAACACAGCAATGAAATTTTAGTTCAAGCAACACACTCCAGGGAAAGAGGTAAGTGCTTGTAGCAGCAAACTGGATTTGGGTATCTGGTCACTAAAACATCTTCTCCAAAATCTTTTATCACATTTGAAAAGCTTGCCTGGAGATACAGCTTTAAGAAATTGCCTGACTTGGAAGAAATGGAAGTTTTTATGGAAGTAGCATTGGGTAAACTGTGCTCTTTCTCCTCACCTCTGCCACTTGCTCAACTTTCTCAGCAGAGATAGTTTTCTCTCCTGATCCATTTGTGAAATAGCCAAACGTGGGGTGTGGCCTCCCCACGAAACGCTTCCTAATTAGTTTCTAAACATTAAATGATTATGGAAGCGCAATTCCCATTCCACTCAGGTGATGAAAAGCTTTACAGGAGTTCAGTCTCACTTTGTAATTAGAGAAATTAGCTTTCTAAGTTTAGATCACTCAACTGTGCAAATGGGTTCATCTGCTGGAATGTGTTGCTCCGAAATGTGTGTCAGCCAAGCAGCACGGCACGGTCCCTATCTCTGCCTCCACGACACTCATCCAAGTGGGGAGGTCAGCCCCAGTGCTGCAAGAGGAAAATGAAGTGTTGTGGGTGTATTATAGGAAAGGCCTTATCTAAAAGCTCACTCATCCGTGATTGACTGCAGCGATATGTCCTTCTCCTTGCAACAGGGAAGCTTAACTCCCAGATAAAGGATTATCCAAGTGGATGAAATTTTCCCTCTTTCACCCAGTGTGGCCAGAATTATACCTAAAGCTACAGCAAATTAATTTTAATGGGTAATTTCGAGGAGCAAAAATACTTTTATAAAAATCTACAGAAACAAAGGGCTTCTGTATCCTCTTTGCTGTGAAATGAGGTCGTCGAGCTTTATGAATTCTTTATGACTACGTATTCCACGTGTCAACAGAATCTTTTCTGGTAGCCCTTTAACTGTTTTACTGGAGCCTGATGCAGGATCAGGCCCCCATGATTATGCAACTGCCTTGATCTGCATTACAGTAGTAAACAAAAGTTTAGTCACTGACTTCAAAATGAGATGGATCAGGTCCCTGAACGAAGAGTTTTTCCAGGGGCGCCATTCCAAGCTTACCTTCAGGTATCACAAATCTAAGGAAATCCTGTGGGATTGTTCACAGCCACGACTCAATGACTCACCGAGCTTTAAAAGGAAATTACAACTTTCCTAACACAAAGAATTGACTTCACGACACCTGACCCTCGTAAGCCAGGCACTCCCTCTGAAGGCTGTGATCCCCGTCCCACCAAAGTCCTGGGCAATCTCCCAGTGGCTTCAATGAACAGCTCTAAATTAAGGAACTGATTCAGGCCCAAAGCAAAGCAGTGCCTGTAATTCTGGACTTTGGCACAACTAAATGTCCACAACGGCTTCTAATGTGGATGTGATCTAATTATGTCGGAATAGGAAGATCAGCAGGAAGTAACTTTACGCAGTGTAAGAAGCCAAGTGCCAGACGTCGAAAAGTTCTTCACCAGCCACAAAGGAAGACACGTCGGCTCCACACTTGTGGGACGTGCAAGCAGAGCCCTGCAGCAGGAACTTTATGTGCACCAGTCTCTGGCCACTCAAAGCGGCTCAGTTCAGGCCCCCTGTGCCCACGAAGCAATTTGTATATTGCTGTATCTGTAATGAAATCAGCACCTTAAAAAGATGCCCGGGCTGCAGGCACCATGCTCAGCCGGGTTTCAGTGCTGCTGGGCAGGGGTTAAAGATCTGCCCTTGAGAGCCTGGTGGAGAAAAGCAAGAGATGGGACTTCAAGGGTAAAATTTGGGACTAAATAAAGTGATTTCACCGCTGACTTCCATGAGGTCAAAATTTCTTCTGCGAGGGACAGGGTTTGCAACGCGCTTCTGCCACCTGACTCGTGCTCTGCTTTGCTTTACCCATCAGTAATACTCCCCATCTCAAGACACTGGGAGGTTTAATTCATTAATGCTTGCAAAGCATTTTAAGTTGTTGGACGAGTAATTGTGTTTGAGGGCAGCTACACTGCTGAGTCACAAGCACTGTGGGAACCAGAACTCTGGATTTCCTAAGCACTGGAGTCAAACAGGTGGAGTAACCTGTTACAGAAAGGTCAACTCCAGACCTGCCCTAAAGGTACAGAGCGTAGCAGCAAACAGCAGGGTATTTAAAGGCCCAGAGGAGGAGATGTGTGGCACTTGGGAATGAGTAACATCTATACAGGCTGTGGAAGCTAAACCATACCCACTGGAAAAAAAGAAGAGAGGCACTGGTTCTTCTATCACCAAACTGCAGCCACGCTGTGGATAAAACACAATGAAGGTTTACCAGCCTAAGAAAAGTTAATTACTCCAAAAAGAAACAACCAATACTGTTGGAACTTGGGAGCTGAATGAGGCTGGAAGGAGTATTCGGCAACCACACACCTCACGGGCAATGCCAAAATTGCTGGGATGTGATTTGTGAACTCAAATGGGAAGTGATCTGCAGGAGTTGGATGGAGGTCTGAGCACAGCTCTAAGGTGAGGGGCACGAATACCACCAGCTTCCCTGCCTGAGGCACTCCAGAATGGGACACCATAGCCAAGAACAGGCACGCGCTTTGCTTTTGCCATAGGAAATGAAAACAAAGGATATAAAATTAGGTCAGAAATCTTGTTTTCCTCTGTGCCACTGACTCTGGTGTATAAAATAGACATTCACACATCTACTGTGTTAGATCAGAGTGGAATAGGACATCAGAACACAAGAATAGCTGTTCTGGGTCAGACCAAACGTCATGTAGGCCAGGTTCCTGTCTCCAGTGCCTCAGGAAAAAAGGGACAGGGATGCAGTAAGTTCCCAGCAGAGTCACCCGATTTCTAGACCAGCAGCCCAGGGACTTTCCAAACCAGAGACAAAGTTAGGGGTGGGGTTTTTGGGGTTTGGTGGTTTTTTTTTGTTCAGTGCCCTTTGATGTGTGGCTCTTCCTCTGGGAACAACTCTGAATGCTTTCTGTGCAAACTGTTGGGCTTCTCAGCGCCCTGTGGCAGGGAGTCCCCCAGGTGACCACCACCTGTTTGTGTGGCTCTGGACCCTGCTCCTGAAAGGATGCGTGAGGCAGACAAACCCCAGCAATCCCCTGGAAGCTGGGACGAACATGTGCAGTGCGGGGAACAGGGTCCCCGACGGAGTCTGAGCCAGCACTCACTTCCCGGGACTGATCGGCTGAGGGATCTTTCCTCCCACTTGGACCCCGGGAGGCCCTCGGCGGTGCGGCCTCGTGCAGAGGAGGAGACAACGAGTCGCACGGTGGCGACTGCCGCCTCGGCTTCCCTCGGGAGAGCCGCTGGCCAGGGCTACCTCAGAGCCCCGGGCCGGCCGCCCCTCCCGTCCCCTCAGGGAGCGCCGACCCGCTCCCGCGCAGCGCCCCCCGCCCCGGCCCGCCTCAGGCACCGCGGGGAGGGAAGGGCGGCCGCCGCCGCCGGCCCGGGGCAAGGGTAGAAAGGTTTCACACCGCAAAAAGCGCTCCCGAACTCTTCATTCCTCTTTCGAGCGGCCCGGAGGAGGAGAGGAGGGACGGGCCGGGGCTCCCGGGCGGGCGGGCAGGACCCGCG
The DNA here is from genome assembly GCF_025592945.1 of Manacus candei. Classification (NCBI taxonomy): domain Eukaryota; kingdom Metazoa; phylum Chordata; class Aves; order Passeriformes; family Pipridae; genus Manacus; species Manacus candei. The sequence continues at coordinate 5,515,166 of NW_026138083.1, read as the reverse complement.
CGCGTCCCCTCAGCGAGCGGCGGGGCGGGAAAACCCCCCGGCCGCGAGCGCCGCCGAGGGCGCGCGGGAGCCGCTGAGGGCGCGCCCGCCCCGGCGCTCCCAGGGCCGCCCCGGCGGGGCTCCTCCCGCTCCAGGTAGCGCTGGAAGCACCTGCGGAGCGGCGCTTCCCGAGGGACGGGCCCCCGGGGCAGCCGGGGCGCGCCGTCTCCCTCAGGCGGAGGAGGCGCCGCCCGCAGCTCGCTCCATGCCATGCCATGCCATTCCGTGCCATCCCTCCTCTCCGCCTCCGCCTCCTCCTGCCGGTACCTGCCTTCCCCTGACCGTGCCGTGCCATTCCCCTCCTCCTCTCCCTCCCTCCTCCTCCTCCTCTCCCCTCATGCATATGGATGGGCGCATGCGCCCGCCGCCCTGGGCTAGATGAAGCGGAGCGGCGGCGGCGCTCCCAGACGGGCGGGCGGCTGCGGGGCGGTGCGTGTGCTGCATGTGCGTGTGTATGTGTGAGTGTGTGTGCGTGTGTGTCTCGGGGGGGCGAGGGGCTCCGCCGCAAGGAATAAAAGGATTGGGATAATAATCGCAGTAATAAAACAAAACAAAACAAAAAAAAAGGACCAAAAAAAAAAAAAAATAGAGAGAGAGAGAGAAAAGAAAAGGGAAAGAAAAGAGGGGAGGCGAGAGAATAAGGCGGATAAAAGGAGGCCGGGCTGCTTTGCATTGAAGAGCGGGGCGCTATTGAAAGCGCTTGAAAAGCGGCGTTGTCCGGCGCGGGTGCGCCGCGGTATATTAGAGCGGGGCGGCGGCGGCGGCGGCAGCAGCAGCGGCGGCGGCGCCTCCTCCTCCTCCACCTCCTCCTTCTCCTCCTCCTCCTCCCTCCTGGCCCTCCCCGTCCCGTCCCGACCCGGAGCGAGCGGCGGCGGCGGCCCTGCAGGCGGGCGGGCGGGCAGCGCGGCGGCGGCGGCGGGCGGCATGCGTGCGCCCCGGCGGGCAGCCGCGGCGGCGTGCTCCATCCTCACCCTCACCCTGCTCCTGGCGCTGCGGGACAAGGTACGTACCTGGGCACCCCCGGGAACTCTGCCGCTTCTCAGGAGTGCTTGCGGGATTCGGGTGTTGGGAAGCCCGGACGGGGCGCTCCTTGCGGAGTGACTCCGGCCGGAGCGGAGCCGCTGCCCCGTAACTTCTCTGCAGGAGCGCGCCTTGCAGCGAGGCTTAATTCCGCGGGAATAAGAAATGCGATTACTGCGTTTTGATTTTTTTTTTTTTACCTCCGAAATTACTTATTTCACCGCCCTTTTTTTATCCTTTTTCAATTTATTTATTTTTTTTTTATTTTTAATGAGCCCAATTGCAGCACTGCTGGGCTGACTAATGAGCGGGGTCTGAGTCTCAGCTGGGCAGCTCCGGCTCAGCTGCACCCCGAAGGAGCAGAGGGTTTGCTCGGTTGCCTTTCCAGGGTGTGCATTAGCTACATCGTTTTGTTGGGTTTGCCCTCGCGTACGCACCCTTGGCTTGGTTTAATTTTATTTCCTAACGATTTGGAAGCCTTCCTCACGCTGTTTTTTTTTTTCGGAGTTGGCACTTGAGGTTCTTTTTTAGCATTAATGGCGTTATTTAGTTGGGATGATTTATGAGCCCTTCTGATAGGGAAAAGCTTAGAGTGGTTGGCTTTGTTTTATTTTTAATGTTATGTGTGTGGTTCTTGAAAGCACGCTTAAAATTACTTTCTCCTATCTGTAGAATTGTTGTAGATTGAGTCTGGAGAAAAAAGTGAGGTAACTGTCTGTTTCTTGTTTCTCTCTTTTTTTTGTTTGTTTTTTTTTTCTTTTTTTTTCCCCTCCGGTTGTTTCTTGGGATTAACAGGTGACTTTAGCGTCGGGACAGTTCGAGTTGGAGATCTTATCCATGCAAAATGTGAATGGTGAACTGCAAAATGGAAATTGCTGCGATGGCACCCGAAACCCAGGAGATAAAAAATGCACCAGAGATGAGTGTGACACCTACTTTAAAGTTTGCCTGAAGGAGTATCAATCGCGGGTCACTGCTGGCGGTCCTTGCAGCTTCGGATCCAAATCCACTCCCGTCATCGGAGGGAATACCTTCAATTTAAAGTACAACCGGAATAATGAAAAGAACCGGATCGTTATCCCTTTCAGCTTCGCCTGGCCGGTGAGTTGCGTGGCCTGCTCTGGCTCTGCCTCTGTTGGACGGTGGTCTTTGAGATGTCCTTAGTGTGCCGAGCTCTAACTCCTTGTGCCAGGGGAAGAGGGACCGGGATTGGGGAGGGAGAAGGCATCTTGGCAAGAGCATCGGGAATCCGCAGCACAGAAATGAGTAAAATGTGGTGGTGTTTTTGTTTTTGTTCCCCGGGGCTCACAATGCACAGCCTGTTAAATTTGAAAGTCAGATGTGCAGCGAGGGGGATCTAAATGGGTCAGGGAAGCAAACCCAGTATCTCTGCACTTTACAGCATGAATAAGTCTCTTGAGATTTAGAAGGTCAGAAGTTCATTTTTTTCTTTTTTTTTTTTTTTCTTAACCAGTAAAGTCTTGGGCTTAAGCCATAAGAGCAGTGGGTTAGGGGCTGTAGAGGGATCCCGTGTGAAAAGTGTGTGTCATAGCTGGCCTCCTTCCCTGGAGCGTCTTTGGGATGGCTTCCTGCTTCTCCCAAGGGGAAATCTCACTGCGCTTCTCGGTGTGGATGGGAGCTGCTGGAGCTGCTCTTGGTGAAGTAGTTGCCAGCTTCCCTGGGAAGCTGGCTGCGTTTTGAGGGACTTGCAGCCTCCAGGAGGTAAAGACTGAGAAAAGCCTGGCCTTAGCTTTTGGTCCACAGCACACCTTTCCTGGCTACCTGCCTCTGTGGTCCATGGGTTCTGCTTCCCTCTAGTTGTGTGCAAAACTCCGTGGCTCAAGGAGGTGGGGCTCTTTGCTGGGCACTTTTCCAGTGTTGTCCACTCTAGTAAATGCTGGTCAGCCCTGTAGAGCAGAGAGATGGAGGATGGGTGACCCAGTCCTCCTCCAGCGATCCTACTTTGGTTTTGGCTGTGGAAGGAACGCTCACTTAGGCATCAGTGCTGCCTGTTTCTTTTGGGTGCTCAGGAGGGTTGAGTCTCTGATGGTCAGCTCTGCAGAGGAGCCCTCAACTCCCTGCACAGAAAGCGAGGACCATCCTTCCAAAATGGCCATCAGCTGGGACAGAGACACACATGCAGGCTCCGGGGACATGGGATTTGTGGCCATGGAAGAGTGCCATGGCCTGGGATGGCAGGAGGTGCCCCGTTTTCGTGCCCAGCAGGCGAGCAAAAACTGAGGGTGACTGATCCTGGGGGGGTCCTGTGCACAACAGCAGTCTGGCTTTCGAGGTGTCTCTGCGGTGCAAACGCTGAAAGCTCCCAAATTTCTGCTCCTAAAACTTTTAATATTTAGAGATCACCTAGGAAACCAAACTGTTTCCCCCCACACACCCCTTCTCCAAAGGCGCTGAGCAGACAGTTTCCCACCGACTGCCTTGGGATATGTTGATGCTCAGCAGTTTTGTAAATCCAGTCATCCTAACCTAGATGCCTAAGGTCATTTTTGCGAGGGGAGGAGGGCCCTTCCCTGCACCAGGGGAGGGGTGAATCTTGTTTCCTGTCCTCTGCCACTATCCCTGCTGCCGAGGTGGACTCTCCAATCCCTCCAAAGCTTGGCTCTTCCTAGGATAAGGGCTGGTTGCTGGGAGAGCCTAGACTTTTTTTTTTTGGGGGGGGGATGGGAAAGCCCGCCCCAAAAGCATTCCTGCTCCAGTTGTGGTGTAGACACCCACTTTGTAGTCCTGCTGCCAAGTGCTGCAGGCAGCCATGTGTTCTTGAAGTGTCCTGTGCTGCCTCCTACCTGCCTCCTCTGTCAGTTGTGACTTCTGGAATATCGAGGGCTGAAGAGGCACAAGGGAGAAATTAAGTCTCCGTTTTTAAGGAGATAGTATTACAAAGTACAATAGCAGAGTTAACAAAAGTATTCTCTGTTGGAAGTACAAGTCCTTCCTTTCTTTCTCTTTCTTTTTTTTTCTGAACGTGAAATGAGATAAAACTGTTATCAAATATGCCATCAAAGGGATAAAGGGCTTTGTAAAAATCTGAGGTATTTGAAGCTCTGCCAATGGCTGTAGTGCTTGTGTTGCAGATTTTTGACTTTTTTTCTGAAAAGTCAGGTACATCAAGGATTTTTTTTTTTTAACTAACCCCCTTCTCTGCTCCCAGTAATTCGAGTGCCCTGAATCTGAAGATATGTGTATAAAAATGGTGTGAAAATCGAACGTGTTGCTTCCAACAGCCCCTCTCTTCATAGGGCTGGGAAGGGAAATCTGTGTGTAGAGGGTGGGTTTGGGGGGGTGGTGACCCTGGGAGAAGTTTCCTAAGCTTGTCTGCATCTTAGTAAAAGAAATGCTTCTATTGTCCTGCTGAGTCTAATTCAGCACTGGAATCCTGGAGCAGCAGCAGCAGCAAAACCCCAGTGCAGCCTTTGAAACGTGTAAAACTCAACAACTTCAGACACCCTATTCCAAAAATTCCAGGCTTATGAACCAAACTCTTGCTTATTCCCATGCAGAAATGCACTTTTTGAGACTCTGATGAGAGTCTGTTTGCAATTATCAACCCTGCCTTCCCAGCTTTAGCTTCCACAGGACACAGCTTTTATGCTGGCCATTGTGACTTCCAAATGGCATTTGAACAAAAGAATATCTAATGTGGCAAAGCTCTTATTTGTCCTAAAATTGTGTACACAAATCACTTGAGGCGTTTTCAAAGCCGTAAGGATAAAGTAGGAAACTTAATTAGTCAACTCTAATCTGATGCTGAAATTTCAGAACGTAAAAAAGAAAATTTCTTTAGGTGGGTGAATACTGTGGACTTTAGTAAAAGCTTGAGGTTAGCATTGCATCTACCCATGTGGCTAATCATGAGAGATGGCTTTGAATACATTCAGCTTAAAATTGTAGTAAAGGTAATAAGACCAAGACCAAAATGTTAATCATATTGCTCTTGAAAATTCATGCCCATCTCTGAATACGTATTGTTTGTGTTCTGCTCTCTGAGGGAGCCTTTTCTTGGATGTTCCAGCTTGAGTCAGTAACATTAAGAAGTCTTGTTGCCTTGACTACTTTAAAAAAAAAATACTTACAAAACCCTCTTCCCATGTCAAGTTGCCCCCTTATGCTGTTTGTGAAAAATAGGTGTATTGCATTAGAGGCCTTTATTCATCATGTAGGAGAGGAAGGAGAGAGAATGGGCTCCTTTAACTGTATTGTTAGAGTGGGCTTGTAGTTGTAATGTAGATTTGAAGTGTCAGAGTCTTATTAATAACTTATGTGGTTTGCTCTTGTCAGTTTTGATATGTGCCCCTGTGAGTAATGGGTGTGGAGATGGTGGGCCATGAATTAATTTAAGTGATGGGAGGTTTGAGGAAGTTGCTAGGAAACAGGGCAGCAGAGCAGCATAAAGGAACTGGAGTGGATCAAAAAGCTGCCCCTGCAGTAGCTGGTAATTCTTCCAGTAAATTGAAACAATAGTGATGATGATTTAAAAAAAAAAAAATAAAATGGACTTAGGCTTCCTCCGTGCATTCATTTTGAGACTTCACTGACTTTCTTGACAGGCAAGCTTGGCTTTATGAAGCCATATAAAAAAGCATGGAACAAAAGGATTTCCATGTTCCACTTGTCAAAGTCTGTCTCAACAAGTTTTGTTTCGTGGCAGACACATGTTCTTCTCTGACATCAATCAAATCTCCTGGCTTTCTTAAAGAACCCAAAGTGTGATGTGTGCTGTACCTTAAGGGAGCTGAGCATCAATTAACTAAGCAAAACTTAGCACCAAACTTTGCTTTTATGTAAAGAAAGATCTTTTGGGGGTTTGGCGAGACTATGAGTAAGAAGGTCAAACTTGGCAATTCCTTTGGTATGCATAGCTCCAATTTCAAACAGCTTGTTTATCCTGAAATTATGATCCTTGTAATTATTTAATATCGGGGCCAATTGTACCAACACACCAGGAAACAACTGAGGTGGAAAAAAACCCTCCAGCACCTGAAGGAGTTTAGCATAAAACACAATTAAAAAGAGTTTTGAATGTCTTGTTTCAACCTTATGCTAAAAAATACAATAGTCAGCCTTTCCCCTTTTTAATGACAAACCTTAGTGCTGCTGGTTCCTGAAGATGTAAAATATGTTTTCTGGGTAGGCATTGTTTTTTCTGGCTAGAAAGACATGATGAAAGAGCTTTAGTATTTTTTAAGCTTTGTGAACTTTTTCCCCCTGTCTTCCAAAATACTAATCTGCAGCTGATATTAAAGTAACAGACTTTTGAATCTGAGAGAAAAATATCACTTCATTCAGCTGCTTTTCTTTTTTTCCCTTTTCAACCCAGTTTGTCACAGTCATAAGAATAAAATTTGGAGTTTGATTTTGTTTTTCTCTTCCTTCAGTTAACTTTTTGAAAACTTGTAGAAGCAAGTGGTAGATATTGTTGGAGCTTTTCTTGAAGAATTCATGATAAGTCATCTTGGAGCATGGGCAGATCAGAAGAAATTTTTATAATAACAAAATGCATATTAATCAAATCCACACTCTGTCATTTATTGCTGAATTAATAATTTAAGATTAAATCTTCAGCACTCAAAGTGCAGTGTTTTGCCTAGGATTACTATCCAGTGCAGAGCTGGGAGTATTAAGTGACATCTGAAGCATAATTAGCATCACAAGGCTGTTTTTTCCCAGGACTGCAGAGAAGTGATGCATCCATTTGGAGTTTTTGGGCTTCTTACATGTTCTTAGGAGTTATTTATGTTCCAGCCAGTTCAGAACTTCATCTCCCTGGTAAATCCATTTGACTATATTACCATAATATGTCTAAAAACAAATCCTCATCCTGCCTGCTCCCAGAATTTTTGTTCTTGTTAGAATAAAGGCCTGCTCCAGTTTAACTTCAGTGGCAGCTGGATTGGGCCTGGCACTGAGGCTTATTCCTAAACTTTCTCAGACTACGTACATCCAGCACTGTCAGCTTGTTTATGCAGCTGGAAGTCAGTGTGTCTGAAAGTGAATTGCATAAAATTGATGCTTTATGCCTGAAGTTCTAGTTCAGCCCAGGGAACACACTGCTTCACTGTGGGCTGGAGGCTGGAATAGAAGTCAGCTGGTTCTGAAGCTGGGGAAGTTGGATCTGAGCTGTTTATCCCAACTTCAGTTCTTAATGGAGTTCTGATGCCCTGCAAAACAAGAGCCTTAAGCTACAGTTCTGAAAAGCATTTCTCTGTAGATAAGGTATCCCTGTAGATAATACAAATGGCAGGATTGGTTTTGAAACTGAAACTAAACTTGCCTTTGAATTTCTGTTGATGAGTAGAAGTTTAATGGACTCAGTTCTAATAATTTATTTGGTAACCCATATGCCTTAACACAGGGAAAGATATCAAAACTAGAAGCTGTTGAGTTCGTGTCTTGTTAGTCTGTGGAGCTCATGGTTCTGTGGTCACTGCTCTGCAGCATAAATTACACCCATTATTCTTGTAGTGTTCAGAAGAAACTGCAAAAAGTGGATAGAAGTGGTTAAAGTGGTTTGTAAATAGTCAAACATCCAGAGTCCTTCACCAGCTCGACCCAGTTCTTAGGCACTTAGGTAAATAAGTAGAAAGGCTTCTTGTTCAGGCTTGCTCCATGTGAACCTGACTGTTTTGCTTGGCTGGCTACTAGGTATTCTCTCTATTAACCTTGCCACCCTTTTGTAACTGGTGCATTTAATTATCAGTGGGATGCTTTAAACAGGTAGGGGGACTGATAAGAGCAGGTAATCTGCTTGTTGGGGAAGCTTGAAAGCAACCATTGACATTTTGGCCTATCTGTTGCTCTTTGACAAGTGGGGCTCCGTGAGAAAATAACTCTGTAACTAGATAAGGTGCTGATTAAAATGCTGCTCTAGTATGAAGCACCCTGGTAGCTGAGATCACTTAAAATCATTAATTTAAAAAGAAAGGAAAAAAAAAGCTACTATACTTTTTTTTTCTTTTCTTTTCTTTTTTTTTTTTTTAAAGGAGGGGAGGAGGGAGGACCCCAAGTCTCCCCCCCCCTCTACCCCAGTACATTGTTCCATTAATGCCATGCTAGTTTTATGATTGGAATACATTGTAGTCCGGCCACCCAGACAGAGGCATTGACTGCTAATATTAACCAAGAACAATAGAGTGGCCATACTGACTGCAGTGAGGATTACAGAACATAATGGGGCCTATCCAAAAATAATGCTAATACAGGACAAGCAACAGGAAGCAGCAGTAGACTCAGCATTGCTCGGCTCCCAGACAAACCATGGACTTACTTCACACAATGGCAACTTCAGCACATTATGTATTCACAGGATACTCATTATTCCAGCAGGCTTGCCAGATCAGAGATCAGCCTGGTTTACTGGATGCTTAAGCGTATGCATAGTTTGGATAGCGGTACTTTTGTGTCCTTCATCATCTGGCAGGAGGGTGGCAGTTGTATTGCAGTGAAGGTCTTGACTTCATTGGCACAAGCCAAGGCAGGATGGGGGAAAATCTCTCCTGGAAGCCGCTGCTATAGTTAAATTTGTTTTCATGTCCTCTCCTTTACGTGGCTGTGCAGTGTTTACTGGCACTGGCAGCACTGAAGGAAGGCTAAAGGAGCTGTGTTTTTGTGTGGGCATATTCTGATGAGGCTCTTGGCCGGGCTGCCTGCTCGGGGTTCAGCTGAGCTCTTGGCCATGACGTTGCCATGGCTTAGGCTGGGTTTATGTAGGCAGAGTCAGGAGAGTAACAGCTTTGTAGGGTGTTGCCTCGTCCTTACGTAGGTTGTCCCAAAGAGGAGCTTCCTGATGATGTTCCACTTGACAAAAGGTTAAGAGGGTTAGGTGGTTTTCTTCCTTTTCCAAAATATGTTTTGTTGCTACTCTTCTGAAACTCTGGGTGTCTGTGTGTCTTTTGTTTAAAAGCGTCCCATCTGGAACCCAAAACCTTGGGTGTTCGGGGGCTTTTTTCCCCGTGTCATCTGGATGGTTCACATGTCATCTGGATGAGGAGCCAGTTGCCTTTAGCTCCTTTGAAGGAACATTCAGTTGTCCAGGCTGGTGGTGTGACGCTGTGATGTGTCTGTGGAGCGTCATCGTAACTTCTCACAGTGTGACAGAGGTACCGAGTGAAAGTCCTGCTGATGTTTAGAGGAAGTGGGTTTGTGACTGGCTTTAACCCTGCTCAGAGATGCCCCTGGGCACTTTGGAACGTGCCTCAGTTTCCCTCTTCCCTCTCCCACCCCCTTCCAGCTGTAGGGAGGAGGTTGCCAGCCCTCTTGGCAGTGAGCTGTGTCCTGCTGTGACAGTGCCCTGGCTGTCCCTGGGATGCAGACAGGGCGTGAGCACCTTCTCAAACTGCTCTTCACAGCTGTGCAGGGCTGGCAGGGCGTGAGGAGAACGTTACTGGGCTTAACCTGCTCTCCTTGTTTGGCAGAGGAGGAGCAGGCGCAGCACTCTGGATGCAAACTTCCCACTGCATTTGTCTAGTCATGGTTTCACATGCTCAGCAAAGCTTTTGCATGCTCTAACCACAAGGAGAGGAGGGAAAGAAGTTGGACTAGTTGCAACCTCTTTGGAAAAGGAGGCAGTCCTTCCACCAAGTGCTGGATGTTTTAATCTATCCCTGGCCCTCTGACTTGCAGAGAGCCTTTAGAAGCCAAAGTACAAAAGCACCTCTTTTGGGTGGATGTCTGGATGAGGGGAGGGAAGAAGGTAATCAAACAGAGAGCTTTAAACACCACCTGCTTACCGGGAGCTGCCAGCATTTCATTTAAATAACCATCAAAGAGGTTGCATTGCCCTTTCAGACCCTTAAAAGGGACGGTTTCTGATGGATTTCAGGGTCTTCACAGTTTTTTGGGTTGTGTTATCAGTGGATCAAGACTAAATCGTGGTGTCTTGTCATTGAGGAAAATAACTCTTACACGTTGGTGCTTGCTTTGTTTTTTGGAGTATGCACTTGACCGTTTCCATCCTCTCCTACCTTAACTCACAGGAGTTTTGCTGCCTTTCAGTCAGTCCTCTGGGCTGATCAGACTGTGGATGTTCTGCAAAGTGTACAAACTGACTGTTCCTTTCAAGCTGCCTTTCCTCTCCAGCCACAATCCCTGCCTTCTGGTCAAGCTCAGGTTTACAGTGGCTAATTGGGTGTGACTCTGGAAAGTTCACTGCTGCCTTGTTGCCAAGGACATTGCTTTGATGGAATAAGGTGCATGATGTGGAATTCTCATGTCTGGATATATATATTTATTCAAAGATGGGCAGAGGTCATCTATGGGCATGGGAAAACTTAAACCTCCATGGTGTAAGCAGTCATTCCTGAGATATCTGAATCGCTGATCTATAGAGTGGGGATGATATGCACTTTTAAAAAATCTCAACAGTGCAGCTTTGCACAGAACTGCATTTTTTGAGGGGTGAGGGAATTAACTAGAGGTATGTGATAGTTGGATTGTTGAGGGAGGCTCTGGGTGTCTGTGTGTCTTTTGTTTAAAAGTGTCCCATCTTGAACACAAAGTCTTGCGGGTTTTTGGTTTCCCCCCTCCCCCCCATGCTGAGAAGGACTGAGCCAAGAGCTCAAATGCCATTCTTTGTATCATCCCTTCTCAGGACAGAGATTCTTCATTTAAAATACTCAGACGAGGTGAGAGGGGGCAAATGGAAACAAGGGAATTGCCAGGGTAGGGCTATTCCCCCTGCATTTTGTTTTCATGCAGATAAGCATCTCCTCTTTTTAAACGAACTCCTGTGTGGTGTTGGAAAGTGGTCACACAAGTATCTAGCAACAGTAGCACTCAGAGCGAGGATTCAGCCTTTCCTTTCCTTAAGGGCTAGGTGTGTTGGTAAACAGTCCTGAGAACCAGCAGGGAACTGTTGCTATGAGTTTAGACAAAATATCTTCCAAAACAATTATGCAAGGCCGAAAGGAAAACATCCTTAACTTTATTGGAAGTAGTGCTGGTTGCCATAATTCATTCTCTATATCATAATATTTTTTTTCAAGCTTGCAGTAACATGTTGTGCTTGTACTGCATAATGTTGGTAATTAAACCACTGAGGAAGCACCCAAGATAGTGCAATCTGCATCTGTAATATGGCTGGGGAGTTCTATTCTGGTTTTGTTTGTTTGCTTTGGTTTTGTGTTTTGTTTTGTTTTGTTTTTTTTTTTACCACTGACTTGTGTAAGGACTTCTTAAATCTCTTTTAAACAGTGTTGGATGATCGTGCTGTCTTTTCAGAGTTTCTTTCAAGTTGTCAGACTTTTGGTCTAGAATAGTAACAAATCACTTTTCATGAAATATTAACCAAAAATGGTTTGGGCCAATGGAGCCTCTGCATAGAAGTTTGGGTGCATGTCTCGGCTTGCCCAGCTTTGCTTACTTTTGGAAGCATTTTCCCACAGTTATCAGTGAACAGAATGGAATCCCGGTCTGCTTTGAATATGAAACATATTTAGGCTATATTGCAAGCCGGTGTCCATCACAAACTAGGGTTCCATTCAGAGGCTGCATGCTGTGTCCAGTCGTGAGAAAGCAGCTCTTTTTTTTTTTTTTTTCCCCTTCTTTTTTGTTTCCTCTTCTCTTAAGGAATCTGAGGTCTGCCTTGCCCTTGCACCTTGTAGCAGCTCACTCTCGGATCTGCACTTTGGTTTCTGTTGCAGAGAAGGCTGTGACTGAGCACAGATACAGACACAATTAAGAAGAAATAAACCTTACGATGCACAGCTGCTATGGCAAAGCATCAAAACCCTTCACAGAGAGTTTTTGTTCTGTTGCCGTTGTCCTCTCCAAAAAGATGTTACATTTATTGCCTTATCTGTAGTTATTACTACACTTTTTACTTTTCAATTTTATTTTTTTTTTTTTTGGAAGGGTGGTGTTTTGTTTTGGTTTTGAATCATTGTGTAAGTTTGGACATGGCAATTTTGAAAGATACAGCTGGGATAATAATATCTCGGAGTGGAGCTGGAGGAGGAGAAGATGTTTTAATGGCCCTTGTTCTCAAGTTAGGATTGAAGATAAAGGTGGCTTAGATGTAATAGCTGGCACTTTTCCAGCCCGTGGAGTCACTTCAGTCGGTTTATGCTTATGATTATTATTATTGGAGTGCTGGAGAGCTCATTGGCAGCTCGGAGCATCTGTAGCTGTGACACGGGGTGGATAGCGCGGCTTCCCTTCCCCTGCTCTTCCAAAGAGTCTGCTCTTAGCCTTTGTTTTACAAAGGCTTCTCTCTCACCCCACCCCCTTCCCGTATCCATCAGTCCTTCCCTCCGTTACCTGATACTTGTGGGAGCCGCGATGGCCCTCGCGCAGACAAAGCTTTCAAAGGGGGCGCTGAAAAGCCAAGTCCCTGGAGATCGCGCTGTCAAGGCAGGGCGCGGTAATCTTAGCAACACTTCTTGCTTTCAGGAGGGCTGGGGGGAAGGGACATCAAGACCGCTTTTCTGTAGCCGAAATCCTTTTGAAGCAGTTTTTCGAGAAGCGGGGGTTCGGTTTGGGGTTGTTTTTGATGCTGTCCCGGCGCTTCGTGCCTTCGAGGCGCAGCGTCAAAGGCTGCGCTCCCCGGCTGAGCACATAAGATGCTTTGACGATGGCAAAGATGAGCTATCCGAGGTGAAAGGTCTTCTAAGTCAGACTGGATAAGGTAGCTTACAGGCTCTCAAGAAGATCGCGTTTGCCTCAAGTATAATCTTTTACCTATTTATGTTTCCAAGTGTTCGGCTTTGGGGCAGAGACCATAATTTTTCTTTTTAATTAAAATGGGGGTTTTGTTGGTTTTTTGGGGGGTTTGGTTTGTTTTGTTTTTTTTCCTAAGTCATGTGTGGGTTTGAAACTAACTCTTATTTCTCTTTTGCAGAGATCCTACACGTTGCTTGTGGAGGCATGGGATTACAATGATAACTCCACAAGTAAGTATTCATTCCACTGGTTTACTTCGTTTGGACACCTCTGCTTCCCGTGCACTGAAAGGCCTCTGGTAGTTTAACCAGCTTGTTGTGAATTAGAGCGCAGAGGGAGGGAAAAGTTCTCCCTCAAAAAGTTTGGAGCAATTCCTCCAGGCTCTGCAGCAGCCTGTCTCCCTTTTTGCCTGCAGAGGGTGAGTAGCTCACTCACCTAGGCACCAACAGTTTGCCTAAAAATAGATGCTGTTAATTCCTTCTCTCTCCTTAGGGAGACTAAAAGCCAAGGGATTTATTCAGGTTTCTTTGTTTGGAGTTTTTTCTTTTTTTAATTAAGTATAATATTTAGAAGCCTAAGTCCTGTTCACTTGAGACCTCTCTCTTTACTTCTGAAAACTGAACGTGCAGCTTAAAAAAAAAAAATAATAGAAAACCATAAAATCTCCATTAGATTTGGTCTAGATATCCATCTAATAACTGTAGATGACAAATAGGAGTGACTGCCAGCTCTTCCTTGGGAGTTGGATGTCTAGGGATTTATACTCAGGGGCTGAAAAATACTTACCAAACACGACCTGGTAGAGCTGGCTGGAAACCAAGGGTGGGAATCTTTTGCTTGGAATGTCTTTGGTTGGTCTCAGAAAGGTTCTGCAAAGCTCTTCCTGTTGACAGAGGAAGCTGTACAGGGTCTCTTGGCATATGAGCTGTTCTGCTTTTTGCCTGTTGTTTCTGAAGGAGGTGGGCAAAATTAGCTGTATCTTCACTCTAAGGCTTGAACAGAGTGTGTGGTAAAAGCCACAGCAGAGAGTGTGAATCTGAACTCATAAAGCTTTTGTTGACACAACAAGCCTTTCCCTTCAACAAGGAAGCAGCAGCACTGTGGCCCATCTTACAGAAATCTTATAGCAACTCCTTGTAGTCCACCTTGGAATGCCAGGTGAGAACCAGGCAGGAATGAAATGGGCTTCACACCTCCCAAGAGAAAGGCCTTGTAGTCTTTGAAATACACGGTAGTCTTTGAGTCTGGGACCCTTTCTGAGCAGTTCTTTGTATTTTTTTTTTTTTTAATATACATGGAATATCCTGTTAGTTTATAGTTCCAGAAAAGCAGTTGTCCATTGCAGTTGATTCCTGTGACCTGTCAGGGGTAGCCTCAGCCAGCCACGTTCAGCACTGTGGCAGTACCTGTGATTCCAGGCTCTACCCCAGTCATGGAGCAGTGGCTGGGAAACTTCTTGGCCATGGAGTGTTTTATGGAGAAGAAGAAAATAGATGCTGCAGCAGCAATGTTGTATTAAAAATGGGAGATGCCTGAATTCAAAATGAAAGTCGTGTTTATAGTAGGATCTGAGAATTTCTTCAGACTGGGTCTCTGCCACTTTTACTATTATTAGAGCTCATCTTTTTTCATGAAACAACTGCATTTCCAAAGCTACACAATGAACCCTTTCTTTGCTTTCATGTTCTGGAAGTACAATTGTCTTCAGACAAAATTGCCTCATTTCTCAGCAGTGCATTTGACCAAGTGCAGACATGTTCTTGCATATGTTCCTGATCTGCATTCCTGCTCTAGCTTTGCTGTCACTCATCCATCTGTAGGTCACTTCAGTCACTGCACTGCACAAAGCTGTTCCTTTGTGCCTCTTTGCTTGACTTACAGTCAGCTTTCCCAGAGCTGAAGAATAAGTCTTGAAGAACTAGTTAAGAAAATGATTAGAACTAAACAATTGTCATCATGTAACGTGATGAGTGGGGGGTTTTTTTGATGTCCAGGAGTTTCTTTTACTGTAATTGCCACTGAATTGTAAGGACCCTGTGAGAGCTCTCAGCAGTAAAAGTGGGTTTAGTAAGCTTTGTGCAACTTCTCAATAGCTCTAGCATCCTCTGATCAGTGCAGTTGTTAGGAGATCCTGGAGTGGAAGCTTCCTTCCCCCTCTACATTCCACTCCTACGTTCCCTTTACCACATACTCTCTCTTGTCTCACTTCCAAGAGTGGCTTGCAGTTAAATTCTGGCCCTGTTGAAGTTGATGAGAATCACGCTTTGTTGGAGCCAAGATTCAACTCAAATGGTTTTTCTTACTCTGGTTCTTGTCTAGTTGCCATCTTGCTACTGTTACTTCCTACATAAAGCTAATGGGGCTGACATTGCAACTCAGACTATGGCAAAGAGCTGTGGTAAATTACTGGTATCAGTTGCATGTGAATTCCAGTCGGGCATAAGAGACTCCAGCACAATGTAAACCAAGCCATAGCTGGAAGTTGTCTGAAACAAAGACTTTCAAAAATAACTGTGGTGTCCTTGGCCACCCAAACTGCTCAGAGGAGTCTGGGGGTTTTGTTGTTGTTGTCGTTTTTGCTTCCTGATGCTGCATAGTTATAATCTCCAGACAATGGGGCACTGAAAAGCAAAGGTGGGCAGTGAAAATCTCATTTCCTTGCGCCTAAAACCTTTGATACAGTTGCCCACTGAATAAAAAGAGAGATTAATAGCTTTGAAGTGTAGCCACGAGGAGTGAATGAAACCAGCAGACTCTCTGACAGCGCAGAGCAGAAGCTCAAGATGTACAGAAAGCCTCTCCCTTCCACTTCATCAATTCCTAATGGGTTAATACTTCCTCTAACCTTCCTATCAAAGCATGGGGTTCTGAGTCAGAGGATGGCAGGGGAGTTCAGAAGATCCCTTTCTCTCAAGCCTGGCTGACTGCTGCTTTTTATTTACTTAGCCAGTCTGCTGCCTTGGGATTGCTTCCTATAAAACTTAGACCGAGGTTGGTGCAGGCTAAGAATGGCAGGGTTGTTGCAATGCCTGCCCTGGAGTCTGGGTCAGCACCCTTGTGTAAGTGGGAATAGGCAAGGGTGGGGAAGGTTTTGTACAAGAAGGAACATGCCAAGGCTTCATTGTGAAAACTGTGGGTGATGGCTGACGGAAAGGGATCTTAAACCTGGGAGACCTCGCTTGAATTTAGATGGATGGATTTAGTTTTGTAATGCGTATCAAAGGGAAGACATTTTATCCATGATCCAAAGGGAAATTGCAGCTGGATTTCATCTGAGCCCTTACAAAATAATGAAGTCCAGAGGACTTATAAGGGTGTTTCCATTTGAGTTCAGCTTGTGGTTAAGGTCTCCAAAGAGACTGGTTGGAGTGAGATGCCATGGATGTTCAGCAAGGACAGGCTTCCTAATGAGCTGGCAGATTGGAGAAGAATGATAGAGCAGAGACAAGAGGAAAGATCCCTTTTCCAAGGCGACTGCCTTTCTGGTGCCAAGGACTGAAATAGCTGTCAGTGGTATGTTCCCAATGGGGAACAGGAAAAGACTGGAAAAGCAAGAGTGAGTGTGTGTGTGTGTGTGTGTGAGGGGGGGTTGTTTTGCAGAACTGAGTGTCATTCCCCCTTTCTCCTGCCTCTTACGGGAAAGAAGGAGAGCGGTGTTTTACTCCCAAGAGGTGTTTCACTCCCAAGAGATAGGATGTCTTTATGCACACTGGGTATTTTGGGAAGTGCATTTGCTCTCCAGCTGTGCTGTGGATGGGGTGTATCCTGGCAAGTGCAGCAGAGCCACCTCCAGCACGCCTGAGTGGAGCTCTAATTGCCAGGCTAGCCCCATTCGAGAGGAGTAGATATGCATCTGCTTAAGTGCCTCTTAGAATTAGTCAATAGTCTTGCTGATGAGATCTCAGAGCCTTACACCTGCACTTGCAGGACATGATATTGCTCTGGATGTACCAGTATGGAAAAGTCCTTAGGCATCTACATAACCTGTGAATGGGATGTAAATTAATAAAGGCCTGTGCGCATCTGAAAGGCTGACACATAGATGTGGGGTTGGGGGCTTAGTGCCAATGAATAATAAAAACTGATTTAAATAGAAAATATTATAGAACCAGAAATACCAGAAGGTGAATAAGAAGTTGTTGCCCTGAATTTCACACTGTAAAACACTTGAATGCTGTAGTCTCAAGCCATGAACACCCCCAAAAATGGGCAAATACTCAGGATGTCTGGCTATTGACTCTCTTATGAGTTTGTGCTTTGACTTAATGTCATTCAAAACTGCAGACAGGCAGGCAGGGTCTAGTGGTGCATCAGTAATGGGTATCTGAGGCTTGAGGAGCCTGTAGGGAAGTTCTTTTTTTGAAAGCTGCAAATCAAAGGTCCTTAGCAATGAATTTAAAACTATTTTTGATTAAAAACTGACCATGTGTCATCTTAAGGTTTGTGTAGCGACTTCATTAGCCTTCGGCTCTGCCTTATGTAAAATTCCCCATGTTCTTTTGTAGTTGTTGGAAGAAAGAGCTGCACACCAGTACATTTTAATTCTTAGCACTCAGATGTGCCAGCACTTCACACGCTGCTTTCTAACACATCACTGGCAAAGTGCCCTTCTACCTAAAATTCTTCCATTGCTGGACTGTGCTCCTGTGTACTTATTGTTGGGTTTGAACTATGTCTGTGAGGATATCTTGGCTGTTTTATGATAAACTTTCAGTCAGCAGTCAAGTGCTGGCTCGCAGCAGGTTGTAAGGCATTGTCAGATCGTTTGAGTCACAAGACCTGGACTACAAAGTGAAATACCGCAGATATATACAATGTTCCGAGCTAATGTGAAATATTATTATTTCAAGCCATAATTTTGACAGTTGTGGGGCTCTGAAAGCCAGAAGGCTTCTGCTGGAACTAAATGTCGTGTGCAAAGCCTAAAGTTTGAAATGCCCTGTGGAGGGAAAGGGAATCTATAGCACACAGATGCAGCAGTTTGAGTTTTCTGCTTTGAGCTCTGATGGTCTTGATGTTTTACTGTCAGCTGACATCCGAAGAGAGAACTTCCATGGTGTTCCTCAGCCAAAACCTGGTGAGATTGCTGATGTCATCTGGATGCTGGAGTAGCCAGTTTTCAATTCAGTGTTTGCACAGGAGGCTGCAAACCTTCTGCAGTCCCTGCATTCAGTTTGTAGACATGGCTTTATTAGGCTATTGTAGTGTGATGGTTTTGTCAATATTCCAGTCGAAAACAAAACCAGCGCCATTAATGGAGAAGCAGGGAAAACCACATTTTGTACCGACCTATTGGAGCTAGAAGCAAAAGCAGCTGAATTTTCCCTAATCACAACTGTGTGATTCTCACTGGATGCCCTTACACTGCAAAAGGGACGAGTGATTGGCAGGAACTGAACAGCCTCTTTTGATTTCCAGCTTTGTTCGGTTTGATAACGCTGCGTGCGTGTTTCACTTAATGGTTTGTAGCTCCAGGGCAGCCTTATCTGACTCTCTAAAACAGAAAATTAATAAAACCAACTGGCTGCCTCAGAGAGTCTTGCCTGTGAAGCTGCAGAGCTGTGATGTGGGAGTTAATGACGATACCTAAACGCAGTTTTAACTCTGACATCTCCTCTGACTCGTAGATCCCGATCGCATCATTGAGAAGGCTTCCCACTCTGGAATGATCAATCCCAGCCGCCAGTGGCAGACTCTGAAACACAACGCAGGAGTTGCCCACTTTGAGTATCAAATCCGTGTGACTTGTGCAGAGCATTACTATGGCTTTGGCTGCAACAAGTTTTGTCGACCGAGGGATGACTTCTTCACTCACCACACCTGCGACCAGAACGGCAACAAGACCTGCTTGGAAGGCTGGATGGGACCAGAGTGCAACAAAGGTTTGTGACAAATGGTCAGCCCCCAAGGGACCGCTGGCCTTGGGTGGCATTTGAGGGCACTGTATCCAGGTTGCATTAGGGCTAAGGACTGGTGGCACAGCGACCAGCTCTTACACAGAGAACCAGGGGCAGGAGAAGACTGGTTTCTGCCTTGTGTTAAAATCTCTGAGAGGCCTGACGAGTACTGGGCACTTAGCAGATGTGTTCTTTCTCTGATTATCCACATCTTTGCCCTTGGGAAGAAAACCCAGCCCACTGACTTCAATGGGAATTCTGCTGCTGACTTCAAAAAGGATTTCCCCTTTGGTGCAGAACTTCAAGACAAGCAGGAAGGAGAGACTTGTTTTAGAGCTGACCTGGCAAGTGTAAAGCTTTGGTGTTTAAAAAGTCCCAGGCTGTTTTTTCTACCTGAGATCATGTTTAACATGTTTATTAGGGAATGGCAGCTTCCTAAGTAGTTTCAGAAGGAGAAAGTAGGACTTAGGAACAGACTTATCAGCATGTCTTGCTGATTTGAGTTTACCTGCAATTTGAATCAATGCTCATCTTAATATCCTGTGTGTTCAGATATATGGCCAAAGCTAAATCCAGAGTAGTCAGAAGCTGGTTTGAATTAGGTGCAAAGCCAGGGAGAGTGGCCCAGTTCACCTGCAGCAGACAGAGAAGGGAAACCTGTAGCCTAGAAGTGCCCTGAGCTCTCTGGGGTGGGATGGTTTCTCCTGCACAGAAACAGCTCTTTGAGCAGCACTAGGTACAGTTCCTCTGAAAAGGCAGAGAAATAATTTCCTATAAAAAGAAAAAGCTGATCTATTTCCTGTCACAGAGAGTCACCCACCTTGGGGCTCCTTCCCATAGATTTGATACAAGAGACTTGTTAAAACCTTGGATTTAGTAGGATTACAATGGTGATTAGAGATTAAAACATTCCCACAATGTGAAGGTGCCGAAAGTGGCAGTTGCTGATACTGTGCTGATACTCTTCTTTTTTTTTTGTTGTTTTAACAGCTATTTGTCGTCAGGGATGTAGCCCCAAGCATGGTTCTTGCACAATTCCAGGAGAGTGCAGGTAAATGCTTCCTATCCCTCCTTTCCTCTGCTCCCCCTCCCCCCCAGTCCTTCCCAACTAATTAAACAAGTGATGCTAAACACAACAGGATTGGGCAGGGAGGGTGTTTTGGGAGTCGTGTTTTTGACCAAGGCACATTATTCATGCTGACTTGCCCAGAATAAGGGGGGAGCAGGCTTTTAATGCACTGATAATTTTAAGAAGCTTTTGGTTTGTGAAATGGTGGCACTGGGGGGGGGTGTATGGGATAAATCCTGTGAATGCTGCCTAATGAGCACTAACTAATTGTTTCTGCATAAATAGTGCAAATGTTTTCTGGGTATGTTTTTTCCCCCCAGCCTGATTAACAGGCTTTTTCAACTCCAAGCTTGAAGTACAGTGTGGCTTTTCTCTCCCCTTCTCCCTTTCACTGTTTCCCCCTTCTTCCCTCCCACCCCCAGGTTTCTTCCATCAGTAGGCAAAAGTCAAGCATTCTTTAGAATGGGATTAGTTAAATCTCTCGGATCCTTTGCCATTGTGAGCCAGGCTCCCAGTGCTGAGAGGTTAATGGCTGGGATGAAATCTTGTCAGTAGGCTCCATGAATGCTGAATTTTGCTGCCATGCTTTGAAGTCCATTCTGTCCTGGCAAGGGGACAATGAAAAGCAGATTTTACCCATAGCCCAACAACTAAATATTTGGAATGTCTTAAAATATAAATAAAATATTTACAGCACGGGGAGGTTCTATCCCTTACCCTTAGAGGGTTAGTGGATATTAAATGTGGATATTCTTTATCAACAAGCAGCTTCCAAGCTGCTGCATGTAACCCTTTATCACATCTGTTTACAGCTGAGGGCTTCTGAGGTTACAAAAGGTTGATATTGATCCTGTGTAGGAAGGGTTAAAAGTAAAGTTTGGGTATTCATGAATAAGACTCAGAAGTCTGAAGGAATAGAAAGTCATTTCTCTACCTGACAAGCATATTGGTGGATTCTCTGTTGCTGAAAATTTTTTCATGAAGTGGACTGGAGTTCAAACAGGAACTAAATCTGGGGTATCTGGCAGGCTGTCATATAAGAATTCAGCCTAAATAGCCACACTGGTTAATTTGTTTTCTCTGACCCTGTAACTTATGCTTCAAAGCAAACAAACAAACAAACAAAAATCATCAAGGAACATTCTGACAGCGAGGTAGGAAGGAACTTCTCATCCTCACAAGAGCTGTGGCAAAGTGAAAGTGGAGCTGCAAGATGAACTGCTGTCGGTCCTTCAGTGATTTTTAACCTTTAGCAGCACTGATATGAGCTGGTTTACCCCCAGAACACCGAAACTAAATTTTTTTTTAATTAAAAAAAAAAAAAAAAAGAAAAAGCCTAGCAAGTAGTAGGAAGTATGGGGGGGGGCAGATGGTGAGAGGAGCGAGTCAGTCAGGGCTACCAGTGATTTGTGCTTCTGTCATCAGAATAAACATGCCTTGTAGGGGTTGCTGTCTCCTAGTCAGAACAACAGGCTTTGTTTCCAGATTTTTTTTTTTCCTTTCCTTTCTCTTTCTAAGTCTCTTGCCTCCCACTCACTGCCCAGACATGCACTAGTGCTCTTATTTACTTAAGGTGCAACTTTCCCACACTTGATTTGCATAGTCTTGAAACAATGCTGTCCTTCTGGTGCTTTCAGATAACTTCTGCTTGCCAAGTCAGACCACTATCTTTAAAGTGAACACAGAAACAAGATTTTATTCTCTTTTAAGTTTTGATGAGTCATATAGCCTGTATGTTACAAATGCAACAGGGTTTATAAATAACATCCCAGCAGAAACTGCTCTGCATTCTGGTACAACAGACAACTCCAAACGTTCCTAAAATATCCTTTTCCCTCTTGGTGAGAGTCACTTTCTTCAATGCAGGCCAGCCAACAAAACCATTTTTACTCATGAATCACTATACAAGGAAAGTTAACTTTAAATTTCTCATGAGAAACTGCTGCACACATATTATTAAACAAGAATTATTACTGTGAATCTTTTTCTGGAATTGCTATCTAACTTCTTGTTTTCTACATGCCCATAGCCTTATCCAGTTTTGTTTGTTATGTATTGAAGCTGATGTTTGAATAAAGTAATATCTTTGGCTGCAAAGCTCACAGAATTTTTTCTTGTGTGGTGTGGTTTTTGTTTGGTTTTTTTTTTTTTAATAATAATTTTTTCATTTATTTTTACACTTGTTTTAAAGAAAAAAAAACCCACCACCACTTTGATTTGACAGAAAGGAATAAAATTCTCAATGTGGATACCTGTTTTTGCAGATGAGGTCCCTTAGTTTGGCTTGTGTGCAAGCTCACAGGCAAGTTGCTTTGAATGCAATACAAATTAAAAGGGTATGTTCCTCAATTTTGATCTCTGTGCATTCTTATTATATTCCCTCTCCAGAAGGATTTTCCAAGAGCCACTTGAGAGAGGTTGTTTTGCCTTATCTGGTTTTCTTTCATGTTCTTTGCTCACAAAGACACATAAGTTGGACTGGCTTTTTTTGTTAACACACAAACTAATAAGAATTTCCCATTGGCTTTGAATAGGCTGCTGTTGAAATAGCTATTAAAGAAAAAAGTTAATTAGGATGCAGTTTGTCACCTGAGATTTTTAGAAGGGAAGTTGGGCTTTTCCACTGGCTGTGTGTGATTACCCACTGGATAGGTCCTTCTGCCTTTTTCCCATGAGAAGAAATTGCCAGCAGAAGAATGGTGGGGGGTTTTACAAATAGAAAGCTTAGCTGACTTCTGTAGGGCTGAGGTTTGTTTTCATAATTTAGTGACAGCTTAGTGCATAATTGCTGCTGATCAATTACTCTCAAGACCTGTTAATGAACTACAGTACCTCAACAAACCCTTGCTTTTCATTTCCAACTTGTTTTGCTTGTTTCTAACTATAGATCCACTTTAATTTGAAGAATCCTTGGTCTGTCTTGCTAGTGAGAACTTAAATGAATGCCAAAATGAGCTTTCCCTTCAGAGGGCTTTACTTTAAAAGCACATCTTCCTTTTCAGTAGAGAATTCAGGTACCTAATTGATAGTGGCAATAAATAATAACAAATTCTTCAGACGCTGAAGTTTCCCAGAATTGGATGTTTTAGTTATTCCCTGAAAAGAGGTTATTAGCATCAATCACACTCTGAAACACACCAGCAGCTGATCTTTGCACACGTGTAGAATCCTGACGTGTGCTGTTTTCTTCCATCCTTGACTGTGGCCCGCTCCATACTGGCTGTGTGTGTCTCCTTGCTGGGAATAAGGCTGGCTTCTGATGGAATAGGGAACTCCTCATGCTTTGCTACTGCCTTGCCCAGGGCTCAGAGTTGGTGGTTATGGTTTTGTTTGTCTTCCTGCGACCCCAGCATGGCTGAAACTCCTGGAACCTTGTATTCATGAGGATCTCTGGATAACTGTTGTTCCCACTGACTCTTTCTCCCCCCCTCGATTTATAAAGCACCCTGTCAAAGCCCAGAGATTGATTTGTAGTGCACACCCACCCTCTCTGCCACATTTATATGAGGCTCCAAAAGAGTATTATTGTGCTGAATGGCCTCATGCTGGTTCTCTCAGAACAGTTATTCTTTTGTCAGGAGGCCGACTACAGAGACCTTGGCAAAACTACCAAAATGTTTGTTTACAAGAAACCATCAAACAATCCTTGAATAGCTTCTCCCCTCCCCTCATCCTACCCTTCTCCCCCACTTCCCCAGCCTTTTTCCAAGCTTTGGATTTCCACACTTGTATCTACACAGAGCAGTTCTGACTGGATTTTGGTTTGTTTCCCTGTTCTGATTTTTTTTTTCCCCCCTCTTTAACTGAAGGTGTCAGTATGGATGGCAAGGCCAGTACTGTGATAAGTGCATTCCACACCCTGGATGTGTCC
Source organism: Manacus candei (assembly GCF_025592945.1). Lineage (NCBI taxonomy): Eukaryota > Metazoa > Chordata > Aves > Passeriformes > Pipridae > Manacus > Manacus candei. Next base: position 5,491,597 of record NW_026138083.1, on the reverse strand, counting down.
ATGGCACTTGCATTGAACCATGGCAATGCCTCTGTGAAACCAACTGGGGTGGTCAGCTCTGTGACAAAGGTATGCTAATCCCACGGGGAACACTTGAATGTTAACACTGGGAGCCTTTGCACGTGAGGCTCAGAGTGCTGGGAGTGTGTTGTCCTTCAGCTGCTTGGTGTTGTCTCCACTGCTGTTCTGGCATGTCCTTAACTTCTCCCTGCCCTGTCCTACTCTTGTGTGTGGATGCATTCTGTAAAGGCTCTGGAATAACAAATAAAGCACACACGTGGGGGTGTTTCTGTTGCTTTCCAACCGTGGCTCTAAAGCTCCTCCCCTCCTGCAGATCTGAACTACTGTGGAACCCACCCGCCCTGTCTGAACGGTGGCACCTGCAGCAACACCGGCCCTGACAAATACCAGTGTTCCTGCCCTGAGGGCTACTCGGGACAGAACTGTGAAATTGGTGAGTGTTTGCAGCCACTGAGCTGCCACTGACAGTTAATTCTTACCTGGGTTTGGATGCACTCGATGAGATGGAGGAAAACTCCGTTTCTAATGCACCCGGTCAGGACTGGGTACAGATCCAGCCTTGCCTGCTCAGGCTTCCTCGTGAGCTTTTGCTGCCTGTGAACAGCAGCCTCCTGGTCCTTGCAGGAGTGCAGTGCAGCAATGTGACCATGATGTGTCCAGGGCAGAAGCACAGGGTGGGTGTAGGGGGTGGCTCCTGGTGGCATTGCTGTATTCCCTCCCTGACGTGCCTGTGTCCGGTGCAGCGGAGCACGCCTGCCTCTCCGATCCCTGTCACAACGGAGGAAGCTGCCTGGAGACATCCACGGGATTTGAGTGTGTGTGTGCACCTGGCTGGGCTGGACCAACTTGCACTGACAGTGAGTTCTTTCAAATTTGTATGAAAAAAGATGCTAGTTTGCTGGTTTAGATCACTCTTTGTGATCACTGATAAACTTATAGGGCAGCCTATTTAACCTTTCCCAGCTTGAGCATTGGTTCCTGGCAGCCCTTTATTCCCCTCAGCACTCTCTTCCCCTTTGCTGGTGCTGAGGTTTTTGTTTGTTAACTGCCAGGGGAAAGAATGGCCAAAGGCTTCTCAAAAGAAGCAGAATGCTGAATTTTTGTAGCATTCTGGCAAGTTGTTTAAAAAGCTGTTTAGAGGGAGTTGCTGGATCAAAATATGACTTGCAAAAAGGCCATAGGGGTAAACTCTTTCCCCTGTGCTTTGAAACCCATTCACATTACTCTTATTTTTAAAGGAGGCTTTTGCTGAAATCAGAGATGACCTAGAATTCCAAGCAGAAGTCCTGTTGTCCTTCTGATCCTCGGGGAAAACCCAAGTAGCAGCAACCATTTATCAAATGGGTCAGTTAGTGCCATTGCCTGTCGGGCAGTGGAGCTAAGCCTCTCCTTACTCTGCATTACAGATATTGATGACTGTTCTCCAAATCCCTGTGGTCATGGAGGAACTTGCCAAGATCTAGTTGATGGATTTAAGTGTATTTGCCCACCTCAGTGGACTGGCAAAACGTGCCAGCTAGGTGAGAACTGCTTTTCCCTTCATTCAATGCTTTTGTGGAGTGGGGAGAGAGAAATGCAAAAGTTAACATGGTACAACCAGGCCTGGGTAGTTGTGCCCTTTGCATTAGGGATGTTTGTGTTTCCATGGTCTGGGACAGTCTCCAAGCATGGCTTCCATCACTTTGTTGCTGCTGTGTGCTGGCAGTCGAAGGAAATGGTTAACTAAGAGACATCCTTCAAACTGGAGCTGCCCTGGAGTGGGGAGGGTGCATGATGTGCCTCCCAGCGCTGCCCCCACATGTGTTTCTCCCTTTAGCCTGTGAGAAAGTTGCTGTATCTCTCCAGCCATGTCACCTCCTCCAGACCAAGGAGTTCACAGCTGGGTTCCACAATGTGGATGATCTCAGGGAGAATGAGCTGGCTGCATTCCTTACACAACACACTCATCCCACTGACCGGGCTGCAGCATTTCTCCTTCAAAATGCTCAGCTGAGATGTGTGGGGGGGGGAGAAGTTGCTCTTAATGAGTGGCTGGGTAATTATCAAATAATTAGCATAGCCTGTATGTTCTAATTGCAGAGAAACTGAAAGAGCCTTCAGAGGGTGAGGTGTGATTGACTTCTGTTTGTTGCACTCACACTAATCTGTGCTGTACAAGTTCCTCTTAGCTCTGAAGGAACTGCTGATCGCTGGGAGAGTGGGCTGTGGGCTTTTCCCTTTCCCCCTGCCCTACAAACTCTGCATTGGGCTGTTCCCCTTGGTTTTTCAGATGCCAATGAATGTGAGGGCAAACCCTGTGTCAATGCCAACTCCTGCAGGAACCTGATTGGCAGCTACTACTGTGACTGCATTACTGGCTGGTCTGGCCACAACTGTGATATCAGTAAGTGTCCATATCCTCGGGTTTATTAAAGGCCAGTTCTGTGGGGATATGTATGTTCTAAGCTCAGATTTAAACATCGGGCAGAGCCCCAGCAGTTGATGTTTTTAGAAAGGGAGTAGTTGGTGCAGAATGAAAATACACAATTTTATCAAAGTCATTAGCCTGTACCATAGCTATATTCTGATAAAGTGACTGAAACAATGATGTGAAGTTTCACTGCCTCTCGTAGCAAAATCACAAAAGGTTTCCCACCCATTATAATAACCTTATCTCAAGGAAGGCATGCAGGAAACTTGACAAAAGGTTTATCTAGCTGCAGTTTTAGAGAGACCTGAACTCTCTATCTAGTGTAAATATATTTTTGCCTTCTAACCATGCTAATTTTATTACAGATATTAACGACTGTCGTGGACAATGTCAGAATGGAGGATCCTGTCGGGTAAGTAATTCTTGGTTTACTTTGGTTTCCCAAAGACTTGCGACAGTAACCAAAACGTTTGAGTCTAAGCACAAATAGTTTGGAAAATAGCAATTAGGTGGTATAAATTGTCCTTTCTTTAAGTTGGGGGGAAGGCCTATGTCATGCTATAGCATGTCAAGATATGTCTGTACAACAGTCAAGGCAAAAAATATAACTGCAAGAAATGACTCATTTTCACTGCCAGTGTCACCAGTGAATGGGCTGGTTGTGCAAACTACCTTCTGTAAATGTAGGCACTCCACTGCAAAATGTGGATTAATGTGTCTTGCCTGGAAATTAAGAACATAAGCCAGGACTGGGTCTGTGTGTGTTCGTTTTTTTCCCCCCCTAAATATTTTTGCCTTGTTGGATATAGTAAGATGATTTTTTTTTTGACTTTTTTTTTTCCTTAATAAGACTACCGCAAGAGGGAGGAGAAACCTTTAACTTTAAACTTTTCTGTTCTTTCCCAGGACTTGGTTAATGGTTATCGGTGTATCTGTTCACCTGGCTATGCAGGAGATCACTGTGAGAAAGACATCAATGAATGTGCAAGTAACCCTTGCATGAATGGGGGTCATTGCCAGGATGAAATCAATGGATTCCAATGTCTGTGTCCCGCTGGTTTCTCAGGAAACCTCTGTCAGGTAAGAAGCCTGGGTGAAAGGCAGGCTCTCAGCCAGTGCCGTTTGTACCGGCACTCTGGATCTGTGCACGGAATGCCTGGAGTCCAGTGAACCATAGGATAAAGTTGTACTTGATATCGCTGTCAGTCTGCCAAGAAACTGCTTGATTAATATATATTGGGGGGGGGGGGGAGAAGAAACCAACAAAACCCCTGACGGGCTGCGGAGGATTCTTTTTGTTAAACGGGGTTTGCGTGTCCGGCTTTGCGCTCTATTAATTTTGGCTGCTCGATATCAAGAGTCTGTCTGCCCGAACAGCCGCCAGTCGAACTAAACTCCGTGTTATGAATGACTCTTTGAGAGAGCAGATAAAAAGGTCAGATTCCACAATGTCGGCCTGTCATGGTGAGGGAAAAGCTATGATAAACCTTCTGTTTCACTCAGCCTTCCCTCGCTCCTTTTCCCCCTCCCCTTTCTGTTCCCCTTCCCTCTGCCTGCACTACTTGCAGCTGGACATAGATTACTGCGAGCCCAATCCTTGCCAGAACGGCGCCCAGTGCTTCAATCTTGCCATGGACTATTTCTGTAACTGCCCTGAGGACTATGAAGGGAAGAACTGCTCCCACCTGAAGGATCACTGCCGCACAACTCCCTGTGAAGGTTTGTGTTGCCTCGCGGGTGAATGGGAACGTCTGGCAACAGTTCCTGCCCCTCCCCTGGCTGGAGCCCTAATGCAGCTCCAGCAATGGAGTCACTGGAGTAGCTCTTGCATAAAGAGGCTGAATTTTGCCCTCTGCCTTAGGCCTTTATTTGTATGAGCAGATGAGTAATATTTGTAAATATCAGCTATTGAAAGACAGCCTCATGTCCACGTGGACAGAAATCACAGGTAGCAAACAGCCTATTCCAGGCCGTGGACGTGGTCCAGCAACCATCAGATAAAATGCTGTGATTATTTTATGCACAGTTGGCACAGTCCTTTCATTTTAAAGCAGCAAACATATTTGGCACTGTTAGGTTTGTGGTTGGACTCGAGGGTCTTAAAGGTCTTTTCCAACACATGTCCTCTAAACATCCGTCACTGGGAATTAAAATGTTGCTCTTAGCCTAAGGAATCAGGTCCAATGGGCAATCCTCATGCAGGTTCTGCTTTTTCACAGTAATCGACAGCTGCACCGTGGCAGTGGCTTCCAACAGCACACCCGAGGGGGTTCGCTACATTTCTTCCAACGTCTGTGGTCCTCACGGGAAGTGCAAGAGCCAAGCGGGTGGGAAATTCACCTGTGAATGCAACAAAGGATTCACCGGCACCTACTGCCATGAGAGTAAGAGCTGAAAGGAGGATATACACTCTTTTCTGTTTGAAGAAAGATTCCATCCTTCCCTCCCAGACTGCTTTAAGGGTTCTTTATTGTAACGCAGTGAACCTCGGAACTGCTTTAAGTTTTCATATCCCGCCTTGGGTGAGGCAGAGTGGAATTTGCTGGGCCTTGGGGAAAGTTCACAGTAATGAACCCTCTGGCCATGAATTGGATGTTTTTAAAAACAAGGTCTGAGGGAGTTAATAGTGGGATTTAACGTGGATCTTAAGGACTCCTGATTTATTTTTTTGTTGTTTTTAATAGTAATTGTTGAGTGATGGTTCATCGCTTCATCCAGTTTTTCACCCATTTCTCATCTTGGTTATAACCCTTCCCCTCAAAAGGGTCTTAGAAATGGAAGTAGCACCAAACAGTCTGCAATAAGATGATGACTTCCAGTAGCTGTACTCCCAGTTTGAGGTTTTTTTCCTCTTTTTTTTTCCTCCTCCCAACTGTTGCAGATATCAATGACTGTGAGAGCAACCCCTGTAAAAATGGTGGCACTTGCATCGACGGCATCAACTCCTACAAATGCATTTGCAGTGATGGATGGGAAGGAACATATTGTGAAACGAGTAAGTTATCCATTCTTCAGCACACAGAAAGATCTCTTGGGAAAACATTGGGAAGGAATGGCTGGTGCTGTCCTGAAGACAAACATGACCAGTGCCAATAAACTGCTTCAAAGGCCATTGGGGACCAGGTGTCCTCTACTTTCCACCAAGTCAAAGATTTTGTATCAAAACTAAACCCAAGTTACAAATCTGGACTGGGAGTAGAACCTGGCCCTCCCACGGTTCGGTTTCCTGCTCTATCTTCAGGAAGAAACCCTTTGCATTAGTAGATGCCACTTTAGGAATGGCCTGTCTGCATATCACACCTGTATTTTGTCCATCTCTGGAGCAGAGGAGGAGCAAGCACTCTGCTCCCATCCCCTGCCTAACAGGGGAGTTTATGTAATAGGCCTTTTCACTGCTTGTTTACTGAAACAAGATTACAAACAAAATGAAAACAAACAGCAGGAATGTGTTGAAACATTCTTCATCTCTGTGACAGGGCTTAAAGCTTTAAAATACTGACTTAAGTGTTTAATCCAGGATTGAAACACAGGCCAAAATTAGGGATGGGTTATGCTCCTTTCAAGCACTGTTTGTCAATTCTGTAAACAGCCCTGAGCCGGCTTTCTCTCTTTAACTTATCCAGATATTAATGACTGCAGTAAAAACCCCTGCCACAATGGAGGAACTTGCCGAGACTTGGTCAACGACTTCTTCTGCGAATGTAAAAATGGGTGGAAAGGAAAAACTTGCCACTCCCGTAAGTTCAGCATTTCCAAAACGTAACAGGCGTGCTCTGATTGGCCGCTTGAACTTGCAAAGAGCACCGGTCTTAAGGATGGTTTGGGTTTCTCACAGGCGACAGCCAGTGCGATGAGGCGACGTGCAACAACGGCGGGACGTGTTACGACGAGGGGGACACTTTCAAGTGCATGTGTCCTGCAGGATGGGAAGGAGCCACTTGTAACATAGGTAAATACCCTGCATAATCGCCAGGAAGCAGATGCAGCAGTGGATCTGTGACCTCAGTTTTTCCTCTTGGCTCGCATTCGAGGGCTTTCTAACAACTTAGCGGCGAATGTTGTTTGTGTTCCAGCGAGGAACAGCAGCTGCCTGCCAAACCCCTGCCACAACGGTGGTACCTGTGTGGTCAGCGGGGACTCTTTCACTTGTGTCTGCAAGGAGGGCTGGGAAGGACCCACATGCACTCAGAGTAAGTTGGCTCTGCTTGAACTTTTCCAGAGTGTTGCCTGATGAGAACATGAGCTCATCCTGTCGCCCTCGGAGTCAAGATTGAAACCAGAAGGGAAAGCTTGTTTGATGTAGGCTTTAGCATCACCTGAATCTTTGTTTTTCATGACTTTGTGTGATAGAGCCTTGACCTGGGCATGAGAAAGTTGCAAATCAGCTAAGTGGAGACAGATGTTGTCTTGTTTTCTCCTGCATTCTTTTTCTACGAGCAGTTCTGTCTGCTTCCACTTTTTCTTCCCCCCCCATTAGATTCTTTACAAGGATCTCTTCCTGTGTACATGTGTTCCATAATGTAGTTAACAAATTTTGTGGTAGAAGCCTGGAATCAATTTAGTAGAGAATTTCAGCATATTTTTGTAAAAGTTGAGCTAAGTATAACTTGGGCATTAGGGGAAGTTTGATCATTCTTTACTGCCAGTAGAGCTGTATTAGCCAAAGCCTGCATGTTTAATGCTTCCCGTCTTTGCTTTGCAGACACAAACGACTGCAGTCCTCATCCTTGGTAAGTTTGCTGTGTTTATCCTTGGCTTTTTGTTGTTGTTGTTGTTGTTTTAGAATTCTGGATTCTTTGTAGCAGTTTCTTAATGTCTGCAATGACTTTTCTCTACAGTTACAACAGTGGCACTTGTGTGGATGGAGAGAACTGGTACCGCTGTGAGTGTGCTCCAGGCTTCGCAGGGCCCGACTGCAGGATCAGTAAGTGTTCCAATGGTGCTCCACCTGGATTTTTGTCTCACTTGAATCTTGTTGCAAGACAATCATCTTAATTAGGTTAAGTGGTAGATCAGATGAGTGATAGGTGTCCTGTGCCTTTTCTATTCGTAGCAGATTTGGGGAGGGCAGGAATCCCACTGAAAATGAAAGAAATTTTGAAGTCACTCAACTGGAGCTGAAACTTCTTGGTTCAGATGAGCAGTCAAAATGCCTTCAGGATAGTTTTCCCAGTTCATATGTGTTTGTGTGACCCAGGCTTCTGCTTGAGATGAAAGTGTGCCAGCCAAAAACCTTGTCAATTAATAATCCACCTCCAAGCCCTGAGGTGATGTATGTGCTTCCCTGTAATTTAATAATAATTACAGGTAGGAGGACACTAACACTTTTTTTAATAACAGCCATGGAAATGGAATTCTCACAGCAGCAATACAACTGGGAAGGGGTTTAACATTGTCATCAGTTGAAGAATCTAGTGGGGGACAAAACTGGAGCACATCAGAGGAGAGGAAGTGTGCCTGTGTGAGAAAGAATGTGTCCTTGCCCTTGGAAAGCTCAAGTAGCCACAGGGGTCAGGTTTTGATCTTTGCTAGTGCCACACAGCAGAAATGTCAAAGGACTTGTCTTGAGGTTACACCGGTGCTGCCAGCAGGAATCCATCTCCCAGCAGACGCTAGAAAATGAACATAAAAGCTCCAGTAGGCAAATATATCCTATGTTTGCTTTTTTCTGCCAAAACAAAAGGATGCTATTTCCTCTCCTTCCCATCACAGATATCAACGAGTGCCAGTCCTCGCCCTGCGCCTTCGGAGCGACGTGTGTGGATGAAATTAACGGGTACCGTTGCATTTGCCCCCCAGGTCGCAGTGGTCCAGGATGCCAAGAAGGTATTCCAGATGCCAGAGCTGGTCCTAATGTTTGTAGCAAGATCTGTGTAATTGCATCTTGATGGTTTTGTGGTTCTATGGGGTTGTTTTTTCCGGGCTGTTATCTGTTATTGTTTAAAGCAAATACATTTATTGAAGAAGCAAACTTAGTGATAAGTTTAGGTGAACTTAGGAAAGGGTTTGGTAGGGTTGGTGTTTGTTTGGATTTTGTTTTTTGGGTTTCTTTTTTTCACTTTTTCCCTGTTTTAAGCTTCTAATTCTTGTTCACTCTTCAGTTACAGGACGGCCTTGCATTACCAGCGTTCGAGTAATGCCAGATGGGGCGAAGTGGGACGACGACTGCAATACCTGCCAGTGTCTGAATGGGAAAGTCACCTGTTCTAAGGTACAGCTGGGCTGTGCTTCGGGTTATACTGTTCTCTGTCCTCTAACCAGTGGGTTCTTACCAGCATTTCTTCTCTCCTAGGTGTGGTGTGGCCCTCGGCCCTGTGTCCTGCACGGCAAAGGTCACGGCGAGTGCCCCGCCGGCCACGCCTGTGTCCCCGTGCGGGACGACCACTGCTTCACCCACCCGTGTGCCGCGGTGGGCGAGTGCTGGCCCTCCAACCAGCAGCCTGTGAGGACCAAATGCAACTCAGATTCTTACTACCAGGACAACTGTGCCAACATCACCTTCACCTTCAACAAAGAAATGATGTCACCGGTGAGTAGCAGCAGCTCGCTGTGCTGTGGCACCTGTGGATTTGCTTCCCGGAGCTTGGAATGACTTTTGTCATAGGGAAAAGCACAGTAAAAGGTGGCACTGTCTTTTTATCAAAGTAAACAAATCAGAGAAGGATTAATACAGCCTTCCACCATAAATGCTTTTGTGTCTAGGGAAGAACAAAAGCTGGTTTTGAGGGAATTCCACCTCCTTTTCCCTTGAGAACTCTTACTTCAGGGCAGGAAAAAAAAAACAACAAGCAAATCTTATATCTGTGTGTTTATGTGCATATATATTTAAAAAACCCAACACCTTTTTTGTGTCCTCCAGGGCCTTACCACAGAGCATGTTTGCAGTGAATTGAGGAATCTGAATATTCTGAAGAATGTTTCTGTTGAATATTCCATCTACATTACCTGTGAGCCTTCCCACTTGGCAAATAATGAAATCCATGTTGCTATTGTAAGTATTCCTGGAATATTTTTGAATGTCTCAGTAGTTAATTGTCTGGATATGTGTGCACCATGTGGATTTCATAAAAATCTTAATTCCTGGCTTTGTCAGCACTTCTTGTGGTTTAGTTTCCATCCTGATTCCCTCTAAGAACAGGGAAGGAATCCTGGTTACATGTGCATACCTGAGAGCTGCCATCTGGGGGCAACTGTAATAGGGGGAGTAAAACATTTCTGTGCTCCATTCTTGCTTTCTGGGGGGGATTTTTGGTCTTTGTAGGGATGGGGACGAAAAATATGCATTATTAGTTTCTGCCCATAGCCAGCCTTTTTGGTTGGGTTTTTTTATGTGTTAAAAGCACCAAGAGCCTTAAGTGACTGTGGAAGTTTATAAATAGCAGATTCCCCCATGCATCTGCTGTGGCATTTGGTGTTAATTGTGTGCCTTGTCCTGCAGTCTGCAGAAGATATCGGGGAAGATGAAAACCCCATCAAGGACATCACAGATAAGATCATCGACCTGGTCAGTAAGCGCGACGGGAACAACACCCTCATCGCGGCGGTGGCCGAAGTCAGGGTGCAACGGCGGCCGGTGAAGAGCAAAACAGGTGAGCTGGTCCTTGTCCCCAGACTCCTGTACCCTTGCCCTGACTAGAACAGCCCTTCCAAGGGAAGTCTGGAGTCTCTGCTCCTTGGCCCTGTTCACTGGGATCTTTTTATTTAAGAAAACCACAAAGGTTTTGAAAACGCTCTAAAGCAGTGGCCTAACCTGGTAAAGCGGCTGCCGCTCTCCTCGTGGAGAAATAAGTGAAAAAACAAGGCTTAAGAACTGAGATTGGTTTTCTTTGTAGAAAGCCTGGAGCTGGCCCCCTTGGTTCACAGCAGGACTGACTGCTCTCCTGTCTCTTCCAGATTTCCTGGTGCCGTTGCTGAGCTCGGTCCTGTCAGTAGCCTGGATCTGTTGCCTGGTCACCGTGTTTTACTGGTGCATCCGGAAGCGCCGAAAGCAGAGCAGCCACACTCACACGGCCTCTGACGACAACACCACCAACAACGTGAGGGAGCAGCTGAACCAGATCAAAAACCCCATTGAGAAACACGGAGCAAACACTGTCCCCATTAAAGACTACGAAAACAAAAACTCCAAAATCGCCAAAATAAGGACACACAACTCTGAGGTGGAGGAGGATGACATGGACAAGCACCAGCAGAAGGCCCGATTTGCCAAGCAGCCAGCCTACACTTTGGTAGACAGAGATGAAAAGCCCCCCAACAGCACCCCTACAAAACACCCAAACTGGACAAATAAACAGGACAACAGAGACTTGGAAAGTGCACAAAGCCTAAATCGGATGGAGTACATCGTATAGCAGACGGTGGGGTGCTGCCATGCAGGGCCTTTAAGTATCATTATAAAGGCACTCAAGAGCTTGTAGTTCTTAAACTGTTGTGTAATATTTGAGTCTAAGGCTATTATTTACTTAGAATCCCTGTGTTAATTTAAGTTTGGACAAGCTGGCTTACACTGGCAATGATAGTTGCTGTGGTTGGCTGGAATACCAAGTGCTGCATTTCACATCTATGCAAAACTAGTCAAAAGTGCCCTCCCGTAAATTCAGCTGCAGCTGATCCATCATGGAAACGTTCCACAAGGTATTACATAGCCTTATTACTCTTCCTTAGTGTTCATTTTTTTTTTCTTTTTCTGCCAGATGTTCCGATTTATACAGTTTCTTTAGAATAATACATTTTATTTATATTTATTGAATTTGAGTTTTTTGTATATTGGTTTTATGGTGACGTACAACTAGTTCTGTATTTGAAAGTGCCTTTGCAGCTCGGAACCACAGCAACTATCAAAAATAAGTTTATTATTTATTTTTTTATTGTATTTTTGTTGGGGGCGGGTGGGGGGAACTTGTCAGCAGTTGCTGGTAAATGAAGAATTTAAAGAGGAAAATGTGTCAAAAATAGAAGTTTGTATAGATATGTAAATAATTCTTTTTTTATTAATCACTGTGTATATTTGATTTATTAACTTAATAATCAAGAGCCTTAAAATATCATTCCTTTTTATTTATATGTATGTGTTTAGAGTTGAAGGTTTTTGATAGCATTGTAAGCTCGTGGCTTCTTTATTTTGAATTTATTTTCTTGTTACATGTTGCCTATATGCCAAAACTAAGGTGTTCTAAAATAGTTTATTTTTAATAGGATGGGCTTTCATGCCTTGATGCTGGTTTTTGTACAATGTCAAACGTTTGAAACACCTTCCATAGTATCACTTTAAGACTCTTTGTAAGTACTGACTGAGGCAGTTTAGAGAATTAGACTAGAAAATTTTTTTTGCTGCTTTAGACTTGAAAACCGAGTGACAGGCAGATAATCTGCTAAGGAGCAGTTTAAGGGAACAAAACTGAGCTATTACTTTATGTAGCTGAAATGTGAGTGGTTGCATGTAATTAAAAATATCAAATTAGCGTGTGAAGTTGGAAACACAGCAATCTTATTTTGTAAATTCTAATTATTTTTTTTCTCACCATGAAATATGTAATACTGAACCACTTGTAGATTTGACTTTTTTTTGTAATCTACTGCATTTAGGGAGTATTCTAATAAGCTAGTTGTTGAATACTTGAACAGTAGAATGTCCAGTAAGATCACTGTGTAGGTTTGCCATAGATTACACTGCCCGCCTTAACAAGTGAGGAAATCAAAGTGCTATTACGATGTTTAAGATCAAAAGGCTTATAAACATAGTCATCTCGGTGGTTAACCATTGAGATCATGAAGATACCTTGTATTGTGATATTAGTGTTATATGAAAATGCATCTTTGATGTGTTGTTCCTGGCAATAAATCTTGAAAAGTAATATTTATTAAATTTTTTGTATGAAAACATAAAAGAGCGTGGAGATTATTGAGCTTGGAGGTGCTCCCGGCCACTCAGTTGTGCAAATCCAGGGGCAGGTGCTGCTGTAGGTTTTCCAAGACCTGCCCCTGCCTTTGGTGGAGTCAGTTTTTTGTGAGATGATTACATGTTCCCCTCTGGCTCCCAATGGGATTGAAGGGGTTTGAAAGCAGCATGTCCCTCGTTCTCACTGTCTCTTGGCCAATGTCCCTCTGTGTATTCCCGAGAGGATGATGGTGTGACTGGAATTGTGCAACGAGTTTACTCTGCTCGGGCCAATGAGCTGCCCCCAGATGTAACCAAATCTAAGTAGCTAGGCAAGATCCAAAGTGCTGACCTGGATGGGAAGGGATCCATAGATCCTGCTGATTTCTGATGGGCAAAAAGTGCTTTGTAAAGCATAAAATAAACTCTTAAAATATTCAACACGACGGCTTTGAATGCTGAACTAATGCTGCCCCTCCCACCCAAAGGGGATGCCTGGGGAGGTGCAGGGGTTGGCTGGCTCATGGTCTGCTCTGAATTTGGCATGTTCTGATGAAGCTGCAAAGTTGTTTTGGGAAGGGGCTAAGAGCTGAGGGAACAATTAACTGTGTAACAAATTAACTGAAAAAGAGTTAAACCAACCCACTGCAAGGTTAGGCCTTTGCATTCGTATTTGTTTGTGGTAAATAAATGGATATTTTCTATAAAGATTGCTGCAATATGAATACAATGAACGCTGACAAAATCTGACGCTGAGAAATACTTTGTTATGTACCTTCTTTACAGCTGTCTAAAAAAAATGATAAAATCTAATTAGTGTTACTTTTTATTTTAAACTCACTTCAGAAGGAGGTTTCCACCGTGGCTGTGCTACCTTGGTGGGGGGGCTGCTCTTACTCTTCCCAATCACATGCCTGGAGCCTTGTCAGTGTAGTGCCTGCTGAATGGGAAGTCAACAAGATTAGCTTCATCTGACCACTTCAATAATTCCCTATCAAACAAATCCCACGAGTATTTATTTCCCTTTGTTCCCTGGCTTCTGAATCTGCAGTAAAGCAAACATGGCGTGTCCAAAAAAAGCCACTTAAAGATGACAGAATCTTCCACCTACCTCCGAAGTGCAAAGCCAGGCTATTCCCTGAATGCTTTCTCATGCTTTGAATGTTGAATTGACCATCCCCCGATGTCTGCTGTTCGTGTGGGTCTCAAATTCAGTGACACAGAAACAACTACCTCCTTCCAAATGGCTGAAACATACCTGAATTGGTAGGAATTTGAACCTGCCTTCCATTAAGCAAAAAATAATTTAAGAAAACAGAGCATTTGCAATTCCTTGGAACCTACATTTGCCAGGCTTCTTCAAAACCTACCGAGGCAAATTCTAATCACAGACTTAATTGTTGCACATAGTGACAAAGCTGTTTAGGTCTCTGAAGACTCAGTGAAAGAAAAACCTGAGTTTCTCAAGCTTCAAAATAAGTCAGAGCCCTGAGCACAGCGTTCATTTATTTACTTCCAGCCTTTCCTGTGCTCTATGGATCAGGTAGAGGGTTTGTTACTGCAGAGCTCCTCCACACACAACTTGCTTTTCCCACAGAGCTCATTTCATTGCTACCTCATGGCGTTAGAAAATTAGAACTGCACGAGTTGTACAGAGGGAGGGAAGAAAATTCTGTGCAATTGCTGTAATGATATTTATTAATTAATCCTCATATCTCAATGGTAGCTCCAAAACTTGCACTGGTGAATGTAACACAAAACCAGTCCTCCAAAGGCCAGATCCACCACCACGCTGGGGGCTGGTCTAGGAAGTGGTTTCCGTTGCCATGAAAATAAATAGAAACATGAAGTCTAAGGCTTCCCTGTTAAAATACCAAGGCACATTTATTTTTGTGGAAATCATTCTTTGCCAGTTCATACTTTACTACTCAGGGAAGACACATTCTGTCTAGTCGGGAGAAGTTTCCCACTGCTGCTCTTTGTTCTTTGGATCCTTCTTCATTTAAGGACCGAAAAATATGTCTTTCCTCAGCTGCCAGTTAGGCACTAAAATAAAATAAATTAAATAAAATAAAATTACTCCCCTTAGCACACTCAGCTTTGCTCTACCTACAGCTAATTGGACGTGCCAGATCTGGGTTTGGTTCAGCTCAAGCACGGCCACATCAAAGCTCTGCACCTCCGCATGGAAAGGGCCCGTCTTACGTAGAGGTAACTGGGAAAGGTGCTGATGGTGCATGTTACATCAGCCTCAATGCCAATATATTCCTGTCACCAGGGGAACACCAGCCTTGGGAATGGCTCCCTCTGCACTACTAACAGGAGCCAAGGGCAGCCAAGAGCACTGGGACAGCTGAAGCCTCAAATGTGAACCAGTTTGGGCCCCAAACACGAGACCTGCACCTTCAAGCCATGGCGCTGATGAAGCCGTTTTCCCTTCCACAGACACACCACCTGCACACCAAGAGCTCAGGTTCCCTGCCAAGCTAGGAAAGGTACAAGGTTATGCTAGGAAAGGTACAAGGTTATGCTCTCGGTGGATCCTTCAGGATTCCTGACTGCTCCTTATCCCCAGCCCTGAGGCTGAATACAGCCCTGCCTCCCCAGCTCTCTGGGGCCCAGAGCACTGCCCCTGCCATCTGCAGAGTCACAAGGCAGAGCCTTCATGTTTTTGGGAGTGCACGCAAAGATGAGAAGTTCTGACAAGGGAAGTACCAAATTCAGCCTTTTCCGCCCCAGAAGATGGAAGTGATTGCGTAACCTCCCCCTCTCCTCCTAAAGGAAGCAAGAATATTTAAGTATATCTAAGATTTTTTTGGCTTCCCCTTTTTTCATGATTATTGTTTGCCCGTGCACACAGAGTTTGCCTGCAAAGGTCAGTGATTGCTCCCAAAAGAGGGGAAAACAGGAAAACAACCATGCAACGATTAATTCCAATTTGGGGGGGAGAGGAGGAGGAAAGGGGTGCAGGATCTGAATGGTTCAGGAGCTGCTTCCCCAGCACTGGGGCAGCAGCAGAGCCATGTGGGATCAGACATGGGCGTCAGACCAGAGCTCCAGCCCAGATCTGCCAGTGAGCACCTTCCCTGTGATGTGCAAATTGTTTCAACCAGTTTCTCTACAGGGTGGAGAAATAAATCTCTATTCCTTTTATTCCAGAGCTGTGAGATCATATTAATATTAAAAAGGGGCATGCCCGGCTCTAGAATGAGAGCTTAAGACACTTTTCCTTAAAGATCTGATGCATAAATAAAAAAGATAATTATGGTGGCAGCAAGTAAAGCAGTTATGGAGCTCTAGAGCACCAATTCCTATTACTGTACTAAAGGATTTTACTGGGACAGAATGGGAACAAATCACTGAAATCCTCACAAGGTGCACTGTCAGCTCTCACAGGAGCAGATCCCCAGCTCTGGAATAATTTATGTGGATAGTAAAGAAGGTAGGACAGTTGTGGTTAATTCCCTGGGCAATTTCCAGGTTACAGCTGACATGCCCTGTGACACTACATCATTTCCACAACTCTTTTAGGATTTCTCAGCAAAAGCCAACACCAAACAAAGAGTCCCCATCTAAAAACATCACCTTATTGCCACCGTGGAAAGGACAAGGCCACACACTATCAGGGTTCCATTTTAATTATCTGGGGGAAAAAAGGTGGACAGAAACACTTGAATGCGTTGATTCAAGAATTTGCAGTACAAGTTCCTTAACCAGCTGGCTTTCCCTTGGAAAACTTCCCTCAGTGCTGCCCCAGCCATCAGGATAAGCACAGGCACCTCCCTCTCAGTTCAGCTGCTTTGATATCCCTCTGATGAAAGGCTCCTGTGCTGCTGTTCCCCCAGCCCACATCTTCTCCTTCACACAGCTGAGGGGAAGCCAGTTAGTGCTCATTAGAGAAGAAAAAAAAAGCACAAAGCAAAGAAGTGAGGAGTGCCTTTTATTAAAGCTAATTTCTGAGGCCAACCCACACTTCCCACTGCTGGCAAAGAGACTCGGCATTACTGCCTCTGTTTGCTGCAGCCTGTTTGAATACAGAACAAAACCTCTCACTGGTACTGATACAGCCAGGAGATAACTATTCATAACATGCAATCTGGGAAAGTCTGTATTTTACATCTTTCTTATTCCCACTGCAAACAGAAAAATATTTCCTCTGTTAATTTTTTCTTTAGAAAGAATCCATTTTCCAGTCAAAAAACAATGGCATGAAAATGTCAATTAAATCTCAGCCAAGGCAAGAGAGAAGGAACTCCCTGACCAAATAAATGGCTCCTTAACACCTCGCTTGGACAAGTTTGGGTTCTTACCTGGCAGATAACACCATAATTAACACAAAGCTTAGTGCTCACAATAACTCTTAGGATGCTTTTAACCTTCCTATGGATCAACACTGGGCAAGGGAGATTTTACATCAGCTGCTTCCTTTTTACAAATGATTACGTAAAAGGCTGGTCTAGCTTTTGATGTGTGTTTAAACACAAAAGTTCACTAAACAAATATTTTTAACTCCTTTGATGTAAAGAATAATGGAAACAATCGTCTGCACCCATAGAAAGTGTTTCTCTAGGAAAGGGCTGTTTCACTATCAGCAAAGAGCACAGACCAAATGAACCAGATGATTCGTCAAAAATAAAAACCCACCAAAGCTGGCTGGTTTGAGAGAAAAAACTGAACCACAGATACTGTTTCTGTGCTTCAGTGGCAGTTTCAGAACAGAAGAGAGCCTTAAAACATTCCTTACTTTTAACAGAAAGGTGTGCTTGTGCTGCTCAGAAGCAAACTGGTAATAGAAAGCCACAGCCAAGATTTGGAAACAGCTCAGTTTCCAGCTTCTTTTTTCTCCCTAAAAGTGATTTAGGAAATCAGGTTTGTGGTTCAAAAGCATGTCAGACCACACCTCTGCCAGTCCTCTGGGTGCAGCTGATAAAGAAAAAGCAAAGTCTGAGAAGAGACCCTGGGCTTAAAATAAAGAGATAACAGACATGACAATGACACAGCCTGAGTGTCCCAGCACCACCCAAAGCACCCACCAGGTTTGCAAAAGGGAAGCTGTTACAAAAGTCCTGTTGCACAGACAACAGAAACAACAGTTTTGAGCAGCAACACCACCTAAAATCCAGAAATGACCATCGATTCAAAGCTTTTTCCCTGAATAACTGCATTTCTGAGAGGATCCAAGACACGACTTTTTCAAGGAATGAAGCTCTAAATACACAGCTCCAAAGAGCCTCGAACCCAGTGAGTCAGTGAGGGCAGCAGAAATGGTGCAACTTGGCACTTGTGGGAAAGTTTGATGTATCCAAGCTCCCTATAATCTATGGCATTCCTTTGTAAGGGTGCAGGCAGGTATCTTATCCAGTTAAGATTACAAATAAATTGTAATTATAAGGTTAAACCACATTTAATAACGTTATGAGATAATAAAAACTATATGTGGTTGCCCTCTGGTTTCTGACACTTGAGTTATCTATGCTAAAACTTTAATATAAACTATCCAACTATTTTAATTACTCTTATTTTTCTGATAAATACTTCATTAAACGTCCTTATACCTCTCTCAAGTCCATCAAAAAGGTGTTTTTTACTCCCTTCCTGGCCCAGTATCTCCAGTCCATAAAAAAGACAACAGTAAACATACCTCAAGCTCTTCTTCCTCCAAACCAGGTTTTTGGCAGCCTTGGTTTTGCTGTTACTAGGAAAGATCTCTTAGCAGAGCCTAAAGCTGGGTAAGGATTAGCAACCTGACTGCAAAGCACCGAGAAACGTCACACAAACGGCTGAAAGAAAAAAGAGAACACGTCCTCCAGACCGATGCAGAATCTTTCTCTCTTTACAGCAAGAACAGACATTATTTCTTGTAGAAGGAAGCTGTACAATCAACAGTGCCTTGCTGTCAACTGCTGAGCTGCCAGCTCTCATGAGGACCGGTGTTACACCACCAGCTCTAATGCTCATGGATGTGAATCATCTTCTTAACCCCAATGAGGAGATCCACAGTCCCAAGGAAATGGCAGTGAGATTTTTCTAAATTGCTTCAGATAAAATCACAGAATCATAGAATATGCTGAGTGGGAAGGGATCCACAAGGATCATCAAAGACAGCCCTAAGAATCCCACTCTGTGCCTGAGAGCATTGTCCAAACGCTTCTTGAACTCAGACAGGGGCCCACGACCACTTCTCAGGGGAGCCTGTTCCAGTGCCCAACCACCCTCTGGGGGAAGAACCTTTTCTTAACACTCATCCTAAACCTCCCCTGATAGAGTTTCATGCCACTCCCTCAGGTCCTGTCCCTGGTCCCCACAGAGCAGAGATCAGTGCCTGTCCCTCCTCTTCCCTCACGAGGAAGTTGTAACTGCAGTGAGGTCTCCCCTCATCTCCTCTTCACCTCCTCATCTCCTCTTCACCAAGTGCCCTCAGCCACCCCTCACACAACTTCCCCCCAAGGCCCTTCACCGCCATCATGACCCTCCTTTGGACACTCTCTAATAGCTTCATATCTTTTTATACATTGTAGCACCCAAAACTGGCACAATATTCAAGGTGAGGCCACCCCACTGCAGAGCAGAGCAGGACAATCCCCTCCTTGCCCAGTGATGCTCTGCCTGATGCCCCCCAGGACACGGTTGCCCCTCCTGACTACCAGGGCACTGCTGACTCAGTGTCCGTGGTCACACTCATTTGAAGAGAATTATGAAAGAAAATTGCTCATAAATTTATTTTACACATCTATAAAAGACAGATATGAAATAAAGTTACGTTTCCTTAGCTCATTAGCATATAAATTTAAAAAGCAGCATGAAAAGGCACCGTGCAATGAAAAATGACCTCTGTCTTAAAGTAAGAACTAACTGGGGTATCACTAACACATGAAAACCACAATGTTGTCCTTGCATTAAACAGGGTCTGATTTTGAAAAATAAATGCATGTCTATATGTTTATGTCTGAACTTCACCCCAGAGCAATGTTTGCACACCCAGGTATAACTATATAAATCTAAATACATAAACCCAACCTTCATTTTTCCAAAGACTTAATGCATGATCACTTGTACCCACAAAGTGGGCTAGAAATAAATGTTCATATCAAAACTGCACAAGCAGAAAACTGCAGTTATTTTGAAAACTGGCTGAAAAGGTGGGCCTCAAATTATCAGCTATTAATTTTGGTTAAAGATTTATTTGAAATAAGCTCAATTTGCCTTATTGATGTAAAGATCATGTGAATAAACCATGAACTTTCTAGTACAAAGGATAAATTTTCAGTAAAATAAACTATGTGTTCAGAAACAAGCAAAACACTGAATAACTGCAGCTGCTAACAGACCAGGAAAGGGGTTTTATTTTGCTGTCATCAGCTGATATGACTTTCTAATAACACTGAAACATACCCAGAACTAAAATTTTGCTAGTTAAATATTAAGATTTTTCTTTCTATAAATATGACACTGGTTCATGCAATATTAATATCTTATTTGTAAAGACTTCAAAGGATTATCCTCATTATGGTTCCAAATGACTAACATACATAGTTAACTAAAATTTCTTAAAATGTCTTCTCTGATTTTGATTTCGTATTTTTATGATTTTCCATAATTTTGAATTGCTTCCTACTTTTTGCTTACACACAGATTTGGGTGACCACTTGTGCCACCAAGGTAATACTCCAGATTTTATGACTTCTTAAGCCTTCGAAGTTTTAACTTCCTGAGACCATTTTCAGCTTCTTTTTTTCTTTTTTGGGGAAGCTTCTCTGCAGACACAGCTTGCAGTTCTAGACTCGGTGATGGCACTGCAGGCAATCCCTCAGTGGCTGTGCTTGGCTCATGTTGGCTTGTCTGCACTCTACTGTTCCTCACAGAAAGAGGCTGAGAGGGTTCCTTTGTCCAAGTCAACGATTGCTTGTCAGCTGCAGTTTTTGCCCTGTCTTGCTTAGAAAACAAGCTGGAATTACGGGGGGTCTTCTCCCCCAGGAATGGACCCAAACAATCAGCATTGCACTTACTCATTTCTGGATGGACAGAAATTAAAGGAGTCCCTTCAGAGGACACTTTTTTGCATTGCTCTAACTTCTCCTCTGAACCACAGCTCTTTAGTTGAGCCTGTGTTTTGGTCACTTTGTGACTTTGTTTTGGACCCAGCAGTGCTGACTCAGAGCTGCAAGGAGGGTTCTCACTTAGAAGACTCGACTCCAACCACTCCAGAGCGTGAGGTTTTTGCTGGCTGCTAACATCATCTGCCTGTCTCTGATTAACATAATTTTCCAGCTCTAAAACAGGAAGCTCCAAGCTGCTCCCAGCTGTATTTGTGCAGTCCTTCAGCAGGCCTGGACTGCGACGTTTCACATCAGAGTGAGGACTGAGAGCAGTTTGACAGTCGCTCTTTCTGTTCTCTGCCTGCGAGTCCACCGAGCCAAGATACACTTTCTTGGAGCCCTTGTTGATTTGAGGTTGGCTTGCACTACTCTTCCTTGGTTTTGTCCTTTTCACACTGCAATAAAAAGGAATTTTGTTTTTTAAATTAAAAAAAAAAAGAATCTTTGTTGCCTCAATTTGCCCTTCTTCCAAACCCTGGAACACCACTAGGGCCACCCTCTTTCTGAACATGGGAAAAATCCCTGTATATCATCTTGACAAGCAGCAATGTTTGTCTAGTGTGCATAATATCAAGTGTTATCCATCTGATTTTCCACTGCACTAGGGGAGAACCCTATTTATTAATGACTAAGCCATGAAGGAGTGAGTTCACATTCTATTCCAAGAGGCAGAACTGGATTCATTACAGATGTTAAAGGTCAACACAGCATAAGTATATTGAATTCCTTCCTGAACTGGCTTGATAAAATAGCATTTCATAAGTGCCTAAATGATTCCAAACCATTCCCATACATCCACATGCATAATGTATAGCTACAGGACAGAGGGGGCTGGCAGGGAGAGGCAGTGAGTGTGTCTCTGTGTGAGAGCTTCTAATCTCTCTTTTAGAATGTTCCTCTGGAATTTTTCCCAGGCCATTTCAAAGCGTTACTTCGGAGCTAACCACTACTCATCTAGTATCAAGGTCGCTCATCTGGGAAGGACTTACTTAATGCAAGTAGATGATATTCTAAAAGGAATTATACAGGAAAATGGGATCACAAGGGACCTGATGGAGTGTCAGTACATAAGCACCCCTTGGCAGTGTGTTACCTACAAACCCAGATTTCACACAGGCCATAAGATCAACTTTAAGCCCAAGCACTGAGGCTGCATTTTGAGTCTAAAAATGTCACTTTAACTGTGACCAATGGTCCAGTTTCTCAAAATGAACAAAACAATACATCTGCAAAGTGTTTTTCACCAGATTCAAGCATCACATATTTATTTTGGCTCAGAGTTTCATTCAAGGAAAAAAACAGCCTGTTTTGATTCTGCCCAGCGCTATGTGAGATATCTATGTGGGTTGTAAGAGCTTTCTCCATGCTGTAAAAACTGCAACAATCATTTTATGTGCTTATCCCCACTAGAGTAGTAGTCTCTTGGTAATTTAAAACAATCTTTTGTAAAACAGTTTGTATTATTTGAAATTTTATTACATAGGCTAGATCTTACTAACCCAAATTTTACCCATTATAAATTCAAAAGCTTAGAAAGAATAGTGACATACATTCTTTTCAGGATGTCTTGCTTTATTTGTTCATTCAGACTGATCTTAAGCTCCTTGTTCTCAGTAGATTCAGTAAAATATTCAGATGCCCCACTGGAAAGTTCTTCTTTCTGCTCCAAAAGAAAACACAGGTTTCAAACATGACACATCAAGCTATGATTATTCAACAGAAAACTCCACTTCTAATACTAAGACTTACAGCTGTTCTTTATTATTTTGATCTGAGCAGTCTAAGAGAAACAATTATTTTTAATCTTTTAATATTTGGGAGTCTAGTCAGCTCCCTCCCCTTTCAGACTCCCGACCAACATATTTCATATGCTAAAATACACCACAAACAAACAGGACTGCAATGTAAAGGATGGAGCTTTCCAAACCAGCCTGAGGAAACTGCTGGCAAATATTTGACATCTTTGTGGCTCAAACTGTGACAAATGCCAGGAATCTCTCTTGCAGACAGGAGCATGTTTGTCAGTCAGATTTTTTTCTGAAGAGACTGACTGGCGCAGTGGTCTCTACGCTTATTCTCCGAGGAATTCCCAGAGCTTTCCATACTTAGGAAAAACACACAGAGTGGTATTTGCTCCCTGAAGAAGGCAAGGGTTAAAACTTTTAATTCTAACATTTAAACTCCCAGATTGTAGTGGTTGGCTACTACAGGACAACAGGGGAATTCTTTCTGGTCTCAGCTAACAGCAGCACCATGGTTTTACATAATACGAGGTTGGGGCGAGCGGGAGGGAAGGAAAATGCTCTTTTTCTTCAAGCTGTGAGCATTTCCTTTCACAATGAAACAATCTCCATCAGAGAAGGGCCTTTTGCTGACTTCACTATTAACTACCACATACTCCAAAAAAGTATTATCTCCCAGGCTATGGAGGAGAGGGAAAAAAAAGTGGTAAAGGCAAGAAGAGAAGAGGCTTTGTGCATCTCCTTGGCTTTGACAGCACTTTTCTCCATCAGCCTGAATGAGGCAGCCTCTGACAGGGGCTCAGCAAATACAGGGAGGGCTTATTTAGCCCATTCCTTGCTCTGTGCCATGAAAAGAACACACTGGAACCAGGTGGTATGGAAGAACCTGTGGAGGCACAAAGCCAAAGCCTGTACACCACTCCTGCCTGGAAAACGCCTCAAGGAACCTGTCACTTAGGGGAGACTAAGCCCTGCCCATTTTTATTTCTGTTTTAAAGGAGATGGGGGAAACCTCCATGCTCTTTCCAGAAGAAACAGCCAGTGAAAACAGCTTCCTCTTTTGTAAACAGGAGGGTAGTCAGGCAAAGAAATAAAGCCATTTCGGCACTTAAAACTACAGCTGTTCCGAGGCTCCTTTCAGAGGCAAATCACGAAAATGTGTGTGTGTACTGAGAGCTGCATCAAGTGCTGTCCACTAATGGTGCACGGAGTGTGTTTACAGCAGGCAGAAAACGCATGGGACTTACCTGCAACGTGATTTCAACCCCAGAAATCAAGCTTAACTAGTTTAATCTGAGGCATTAATTGCTGCTTCTATTCTTGTTACAGGTAGATTCCCCTAATTTGACTAAATACGTTTTTGTACTTTGTAAACTATTAAAGACTGGAATATTATTAAGATACTCAAGAGTTTTGCTAATTTTAAGACAGACTGCAAAGCCTGAAGAAACTATTCTGATTTCCAGTAACAGTCACACAACTTGGACTGAAGGCTCTTGCACAATCCTCCTGCATCAAAGCAGCTGGAGAGCACTGACACTTGGCCAGGGAGCAGGAGCCCAGGCAGAAGCATTTGAGTTTCTGCTGTAAGGTGAATTCTGTTAAACCTTCTTCAGTCCTCAACACAGCCAACTGTGCCAGGATCCCCAGCCCACTAAGGGAATCCTTGCACATGTGGAAAGTGGCACTTGCTCCAAAGCCCAGGGGAGAACTGGGGGCAATTCCTGTCCACGCTCACTCCTGCAGATCAGCAACAAACCTCAGTTCTAACTTGTACCTGATCTGAAGCAGAGTGGGAAGAGCAGACCCTGGAGACAGGTAAAGGTGACCAAGTCAAGTCACCTGTGAGTTAAGTCAGGCTGGAGTTAACACTCCAGAGGTGAAGGACTAACACGTTCCCTCACCATGCTATCAGCAACCTTTTGTTTTGCTTTCAAATACCTTATCGCACAAAGCGGTGACAGAAAAGGGTTAAGGCATCAAAAAAAATTAAAAATCAGAATGATTTATATGTGAAACACTTCTGAACATGCCCTCTAAGTACAGTAGATTTTCCCCTCGGAACCACACCCTGTAAGTGCTGTATTTTGAGAGCTGAACAATTAACATAAGGCATATGAGTCAGTCTTTGAAAGACTCTGTGGGAACCAGAGAGCCTTTTGCTATTAGGAGTGATGTAAACTCCCTAAGGCTGGAATAAGTCCACAATAGAAGGCAGAGAGAGTCATAAATAACAACAATGGGCACTCCATATACTACTAAGACACTCAGCCATTATTGGTGATACTTCCTTTATTTTCTTTATTAGACTTAATAATTTTAGTTAATTAAAAAAAGAAAAAAAATCTCTCTCTGTTTTGGGAATACTATTTATTTCCTATGGGAACTTCAGGACTTGTTAAAGAAATAAAAAAAAGCTAATCTGCTCTCATCCTGTCTAGTAATCCCAAATTCCTTTTAGGCAGTGAAATAATTAAAGAAAAATATTCCAGGCATAAAAGGGAGGACAGCAGAAGCAGACATCACATAAACAATGACACCACGACAGAGAAAAACGTCAAAGCACCGCCAGACTTGCGACTCGACTCTGAAAGAGCTGCAGGGAGTGGGATTGCTGCTAACAAATTAAAACCACATTTCTTGGCAAATTGTTAAAGACAGACATATTTACATTTGTATAGAGACTGGGTGGGCACAAAAGATTAAAATGCTTCTCTAGCCCTTGAACTGCCAAGTTCTATTAGAAATATGTGCTCTTAAAACCCAGGGGTAAGCTCACTCCTTTTTGTCGCTAAAACTCGGCAGAGAAGGGCCTGCAGAAGTGAGGCTGACCAAGTCTTACCAGCCATCCTGCTCATAACACTGGCCTCCCCAAACCTGATTTTTAAAATCCTTAGTACTTATCCAAAGAGAAGTCTGGGAGGAAAAACCCTGTATCGAGACCCAGAGGGAAACACGTCTGTTAGGCACACAACATACTTCATTTAAGGTTTATCAAATTGAAAATTCTTTTTCTTTTTTTTTTGGCTATCTCACTCAACTTACTACTCACTCACACTGAAAAAGAAATTCTCAAAAATGTAAAAGGGGTCACTGCCATCTTCAGCTTTCTCCAGGGCAGCTGAACTCAGCATTAAATACCTGTTAAAGAACTCCTCATGGATGGGCACTTGTGAGGAACCCTCACAACTCACTACCCTGAAGAAGAGTGAAAGGTTTTGGCCTTTTCAGCCTGACAATAAACTCATACAAATACTGATTATTTTTTTTTCCAGTCTAAGGCTGGGTTGAAAGAAAACCTTCCAAACTGAACAATGCTGCCCTCCTTTCCTGCCTTCTCATTTGGTGTCATACTTTCTAGTTGTCTCTTACTCTTCTCAGTGGCACACACTTCTGTACCAATGAAGTAACACTAAGGGATAAATAAATTTAATGTCTGATTGACCAAAAAAAAAACCCCAAAACAAACTACACTGTTTTTAAAATGCATTTACCAATGTGGCTCATCAAAAATACTCGGTAGAAAACATCAATGGGTTCAAGAAATCAAATTTTGTATCAGAGTGGCAAATGGGAGGGGTAGTAATAATATAGACAAAATTATGAACTGAAGTATTATCCCAGGCACACACAGTAAAACTAAAATCAGTGAAATTAATAAGACAGAAGCCCTTATTTAGGGGAGCTTTATGTAAGCTGGTAATTGCATGATTTCTTTAATGCCACTCTAAGCCATATCCAGAGCCACCCATCAAAGATAACCTTTAGGTTTCAGAGGTGTCCTAGCAGATGACTGGCAGATCAGAGAGGTCAGACAGGACTCCTGCCAATCTGATAAGCAAAAAAGGGCTCCTAAAGCAAGTGAGGAGGCTTGTGAGTGAAGGATGAATCAGATACTCTAATCTAACTGATAAAAAAGTGACAGAGACAGGACTTTGGGTCTCGTCTCCTGCCCTCTCCCATCCCACATGAAGGAAAAGCTTCCCACAGTTTCACAATGCAAATTTTTTGCATTTCCAATGTAGTGATGCATCTGTCCTGGTAGATGAACTGCAACCACATCATAAAACATTCACACAAGTTTTCCAAGTACAGAAATGGATCCTATTTTGAACCTGAAATCCAGTTCTTTGATCGGACTTGCGGAATATTGCTCTGCATTTTAAAGTTGACTGTCCTGCTCTAAATGTCAGTAAGTTCCAGTAAAAACCATGAAGGATCATTCCATGTTACACACTGGAGTACTTAGTTTTTCTTCTTTGAAATAGGTATTTTTAAGGAATGCTGGTGGTTTTCAAAAATTCTCCAATTTCAATCTGGAAAAGAATGTAACAAGCAGAGCAAACTGCATTTCTCTGGAGGAGCAGAACTATTCAACTTACCCATGGCCTAGCATAGGAAGCAAAATCAAACTCCTGGATCCGTGCAGTCCTCATTATCTACTACCAGATTTCATTTTAATTAAGTTTTTGCTTGTCTGCACTGTTTAGTCCAAGAGTTGGCCCCATCTGTTACAAGCCCCTGTGATACACATTCCACTTTCTCAACCTCCAAGGTGTGAACCCAAGTTTCTCACTTGATACATAAGTCCTGGCAACTCCAAACATTCCAAAGGTCCCCAAAGCATCATCAGATTAGCTCAAAGCATGTGACTTCTATGAGGAAAATGCCTCCTTCCTTTTGAAGTATTTGGTTCAGATTTTAATTGTATATTACATACAGCAGGAATCCCACACTATCCTGAATGTAAGAAATTCAGAGTTCTCTAGATTTGCATTTGAGCAGTTGCAAGAGAATAGAAAATAGAAAAATTCCTGCTGTAAATGGCATAGAACAAACAAAATCTGATACTCCACAAAACCTAAAGCTGCAGGGGGGGCCTTTTTAAAAAATCAGACCTATCTGTATCACAGAGAGCAAAAACACCCATCCCACTTTCTAAAGGCACAGAAGGTGCTCCCGAAACAACCAATTTATTTACATACCAAGGAGCACGTGACACATGCTGTGTGCATTTGCTTGAAGGCAAGAAGTGCTAAAATTAATGTTAAGTAATTGAGCTATTAATCATTCTGATTTTATATGCTGATGCTACAAGACTCAGATTCTATCTTCAGAGAAAGTGTCCACTGATAAGAAATGGAGGAACAGACAACAGCTTTTCAACCAAAATAACTTCTCTGAATGACACTGAAGAGAAATCTAAAGCATATTAATGGTGCAATTTTATTTTTTTAAGAGAAAAATCAATGTCTCATAGGCAGGCAACTTAACTGAATTAAACTTTGCATTTGCCTTTCCAGATATAGTAAGGGTTATATGACATAAGAGAATACTACCTAGAGTACATGATGTATACAGGAACATGATTCATATACTTCAAACTTCATTACTGACGGAAAAAAAAATCTGGAAAAAATGTACAAATTTTAAAAACAAATATCTTTTTATGCAATGACAGTGTGCAATAACACAGATCTTGGAATGAATAACTAATGCTCTTGATCTTGCTGGTTATACAGAAGCAAAATAGATAAAACAGGCAGAACTGCACAGCTCAGGAGACAAATAATGTTCAATAATTTAATGTTTTAACTTGGTTTCCAAAACAAACACCACTACCACCACTACCCCCAAGACCCTCAAGATTTCTGAGGTGATCTGTCCCTCCAAATAACTTAAATCACTACAAATGTTCAAAAATCCTGCCATAAACTTTACCATCATATATTTCAGCTTCCTAGTTAGTCAAGTTATGACCTTCCTCTTAGTTCTAAGAGGTTTCTGCTGAAGGTTGAGGAACAGATTGCTCTTTAAAACAATTTTAAAAAATTCTCTCAAATATTCTTTGTGCAACAGGAATATAATGAATTATTATCAAAGCCTGAAGTATTTTAAACCTTTCCAAGTCCTACAGCCATCACAGTCTTGCAGATGCAGTACAGCTAAATAAAACCTTTAGCCCACTGCAGCTTTAAACACGATCCCTGCCAGCCTTGCCCCTGCCCCTCTGTCCTCTCCAAGTCTGCAGGGGAAGGAGCATCACTCAGTGCAAAGCACAGAATCAGCTCAAATCCACATGAACCACCAGCTTAAAGCTGTGACAGCAAGAGACTGAGAGGGGGGAGGAAAATGAGGGAGGTGGAAGGATGATGACAGATGATAATATCTTAAATAACCACAAGGCTTTGACAAATGAGGCCTTGTGAACGCAGCTAAGTAGTTGCATTTAAATCAACTGGAGGACTCATATAAGAAGCAACTACCAAAATCAGGCAAAGATTACTCAATTTGTCCCTGCTTTTTGAAGATTGCTTCATATGGAAATCATTTCATGTGCTTAATCTTTTATACTGCAGCTACAGGGACCATCTGTATTCCTGCTCTCCTTCACCTGGATTTTGCATAATGAGGTACATAATCTTTTATTGAAGATGTATTCCACTTACTTGTTGGCTTTAAGACAATGAGTATTACTTTTTATTTCATTCCATATATACTCTAATATTCTGTCTGCTTTTCCAATAAATAATGCTACAGAACAAAGGTTTGCAAATCAATTCCTTGCAGCAATATCTTGGCCTTTTTCCCTGTGATCACACAGTTAATTCACTCAGCAGTTGTTGTGCACTGCAATTGCTCTTTTCAGTAAGAATACTGTGTATTTATCAACAGATGATTTTCATTTACAGCCCTAATGCCCCTCTACCCAGCTCTGGGAGGTTTCTCTGAAACTCTCCACAGCCTTCTCCAGCCTTGGCTAATTGAAATAATTGTGTCAGATTTCATTCCATCATCTGTCCACTTCTCTGGATCATTAGCACAGCAAACAGCAGACAGCCCTTAGACTTCTGCCATGCAGAAAATACATCAGTTTGGAAGCTATAAGAAGAAACTCAGGCAAGTTCAGACAAATCTCACTGAGGCAATTCACAGCATCACCACTCTCAGGTATCCTCCCTCCCCTTCTGCAGGAGGTTCCTGCCCCACTGCACAGCTGGCAGAGGGAGCACACACATGCCCCAGCTGCTCCCACCTGAATTCAGTGCACCAGCTTAAAATCCAGGGAAGTTTGGTGTGCATGAATCCACAGGACTGTGATACACAGCGAGATGAGATGCAGGCACACAGCCCTTTTGGCAAAGCCTGCTGTAGGAGTGGTAATCTCCAAGGAGAGGCAGACAGCTGGGACAAAAGGGAATACTGTAAAGCTGCTGTAGCTTCTTTATGAGTGGAGGAGTTCAGGATCATCACTTTGAGATGCAGTTTCTCAAAGAGAGCAGCCTGGTGATTCAAGATAATTTAAAGCTACACTGACAGTGAAAGGGAAGTCTCACCCTTACCCAGTACATGGTCCTGCCAAGGATCAACACCGAAGGGATCAACACCACAGGGACCAGCTGAAAGCGAGCCAGGCAAACAACAACAAAAAACCCAAACAAAACTCCCCTTGTTTTCAGAGGGATTATTGAATGAACCTATTAACCTATTTCCCCACACCTGCCAGTACTGACAGACACTGAGGACAAGAATGCCTGGGGAAGAGGAGAGAAGGCAGGAAGGACTGCATGTTTCACTATCATCAGTCTTGCAGCAGCTTGAGTAGAACATGAGGGATGAGTAAAAAAAACATGACAGAAGCTTGAAGTGTCAAAAGTGAAAACTCACCAAACCAATTCCTTGCCTGTTCCACTCTGTGGTATTTGGGTAGAGTTCATTAGTCTGCAGTTTCCCCTCTCTACCTTTTCAAAAAAAGGAATAAACCCTGTTTATAGTTACCAAACTACAGCTTAATACTGTTTTCCTCTATGTTTCCTCTAATGACTGAAAAGAACTCAGAATATTATCTGAAATCACAAGGAAACACTTATAAAAGTTAAAAGGATAATGACATAAAAAGACCAGCAACAAGACAAATATTACAACAAGTGTAACATTAATGTGTGTTGTGGATGTTTTTCCAAACCAGGGTGACTATCAGCTGCTACCTAAAGTGATGGTCCTGCTCCCCTCATCCAAATCCTCTCTGTGTGCTCCTCCAACATTTTTTTGCATCACAGTTGGCAGCTGTGTGGGTACAGGATGAGTTGGTTCACTGAAGTGACAAGATGGAAAACTAATCCTCCAATAAAAACCAGAGGAACTTCACAAATAAATAATTTTCTGCTAGATCCAGTCAATGAATTAATTCATTCTCCACTGAAGAGTCACTTGGTCCATTGTAACCAGAAAGGAAAGGAATATGGAGCTGGAACTAGAGGGGATGTGGACTGACCTTTTCAGTAGTAGCCCACCATTACAGCAGCTTCACTGTGATATTTTAGACACACACACACACACACAGTTCCATGCCAAGATTAGTACTTCCAGTGTGAATTGTGCAATTCTATTGCACAGCATTTCCTTCTTCCCCTACCCAATCTGATATCACTTCACAATAAGTCTTTAAAGTATTTAAGATAACTAAATTCCACATAAAGTCTTGCATTAATCTTTACAAATTGCTGCTATCTGAAAAAGAGCTTTCATTTTACCTTCCAATAGCCACACTATTCCAGCAGCATAAACTCCAGTGTTACAAGTCTCCTGTTAATTACAGTTGAGTTCATGTTTTCATGAAAGAACCAGAAGCCTCTTACCAGCATAACCAAAACCCCAGAAAATCCTGTCATTTATGGTCTTAAAAGTTTTAAGAAAGAGAATTGTCTAATGCTCCTGAAGTACATTACAACAACGCAGTTTATAAAATCAGACATGTATGAAGAACATTTTCTCTTTTATTTTTCTTTTTTTTCTCTCCTGGGCATTTAAAAGGCATTGGGTACATCTTTAGCAATTTTCTTTTCCTTGTGTACCTATGTGGGGTTTTTTGTTTGGTTTAGTTTGGGTTTTTTAAGAGCAATATTCTGTTGGAAAAGAATCTTTATTTTTGTATAATATTCTCTGCAACTTAACAAGGCTCAGTGGAAACATTGAGATCTCTTTAATAAAGACAGGATCTCCTACTCCCCCCTTTCTTTTCTGATTTCACATGAATGGTAATTTCAAATTTCCATTTCATCTCATCTTTAGTTTAACCTCCTTCATGCTTTCCCTTTAGTGCTTCCTCTCATAGATTCTGCTATAAAGCCAATGTGGTTATCAATGAATACTCCATTGTTAGCACATTTTCAAATGCTCATAAGCCATTCCACCCATTTCCATTTCCACTGTTTCTCCAGATAACCCATTTCCAATTTTCCATTTTAGCTCTCTACATAATAATCCTTGAGAAAATGTCGTCATTGACAAAGATGACTAAACTCTCCAGAGCTCTTATATATTTTCCTGGGTTTCCTCTTGTGCCATGTTCCCAAAACTGTCTTCTTTCTCAAGATAAAACTATTTAAGATTACAAGCACAGTTTGGTAAAACAGGTAACAATGGGTTTATGTTTAAACCCAGCATTAATCAGCCAGCCTATTCTTCCATCTTTTCCTTGAGACTTCCAATTTGCTTATGTAATTTCAATAACTTGCCATATTGTTTCTTTAATAGAGATTTCCCTCCTTCCAAAATGCTTATTACTGCCTGCAGTCTGATTTTTAAATATAACCCCAGATACGCCCATTTATAAATAGATTCTGGAAAATTACATATCAATAGATTTTCTTCGACTTTATTTCAGCTCTGCTGCTTAGAAGTGCTCTCACATATTTTATTAGTTTATGCTCAAAGCTAATTTGACAGAGACTGTCTAATCTACCTTAACCTTAGTCTTACAGGAGGCATCACAGAAGGATTCAAATCGCTTCTCTCAGCTACTGATGCTGAGGTTTGTGCTCATGAATATCTCAAAAGCAATCTAATTATGATCTTTCCTACGGTGCAAGACATAAAAATTACATTTCATAGCTGGCTACATCCCCTGCAACTTATGGTTTAAGCACAGTCTGTTTCAGAGAAGAGCCTAAAAAGCAGTGAAAAAGCAAAGAATAAAGGGCTGAAGACAGGTGAAGGAAGACAGTTGTGGTCAGTGTCTCAGGCTGACATAAAACTGGTTTCAAGTAATGGGAAAGTGGAGCATTGAGCTTGACTTAACACAGCTCAGGAATGAAAGCTTGACCCATGCCACAAAACAGCCTAAAGTCTAAAAATATAAATAATTGTTAAGTCTTGAGTAAGTCACCTGCACTGACATTAGGCAACACAAAAAAGTGACAAAGTCCCTGTTAATGTACAGTTAACTGCTTTCATAGAATAGAACTGGCCTTCAAAAGCAAGAGTGTGAGCTGATTAAACATTTAAAAGAACTTGCATCCAACACTATGACATTATTCAAACCCAAACAGCATAGAGAAGAAAACAAAACACAGCCTCATTTTTAGCCCATGACAGAATAGGCTGGAGTGGATCAGCGGAAAGGTCTTCTGGGTGGTCTTTTGGAGTGCAGAGTTTGGAGTTCCAGCCTACTCACTGCAAACTGCACTTGGAAGAGCACACATACAAAGTGCAGATCCTTTGCCTTTACTTCTGGAGAGCCAAAAACTTGAAACTGCCTCTCAGTGGCAATCCAACACTCCTCCAGTTTGGCAAAGAACTGAACAGGAGTATATGACAAATTTGGTCCTACCATGCTGCAGGAATTCTGGACCTACAGAACAGTCTGGAGTGGATCCTTCAAGGAAGAGTGGTAAGAATCAACCAGATCCTCCAAAACATTTGCTGAGGGTCTGTTCCCATCTTACTAATCAGGTTCTTCAAATCAGGGAAGAGGCTCAGGGATAATTTTATCTTACTCCCTCCTCCCAACACACTGCACTGACCGTCCTAGCCAGGTCTGTGCACACATACTGCATCTGCAAGTAAAGCAAACTCCCAGACTTTCTCATTGATTAGGTTATGATCCCACTAAGAGATTTATTTTTTTTTTAATATAAAAGTCTTAAAACTGATTTTTTAAACAACAAGGAGTTTTTCGTAGATCAAGATCAAGTTTTGAAATAGTAAAGCTAAAGCACATAATATTTTTCATTCTCCTTCTTCTTCCTACACAAAATCACATGAAAGAAATTAAAGAAAACTCCTCAGTTTTTATTTTATGGAAAGATTAAAAATACCAAATGGGGGAATTGGATATCTCATAGGAGATACCTGAGAAAGAAAAAAAACCCCATAATTATTTCTCAGTCAAAATGCAGAGACAGAATTTCCTACTTCAAGCATTAAATGGTTTTCAAGACAATACTGAAAAAGTAACACTTTTCAAAATAGCAAAATACCTGTAGAGCAAGTAGATAATTACTTTCTGAGAGTGTGAAAAACACTTGATTCTTTGGCATGGAAGGATATGTACCAATCTAGGAATCAAGACAATAAAATCTGCATTTAGTGTTAGAAATACCAACACCCTGCCTGGTGTTAGAAAAAAATGAAGTTGAATGAGTAGAGTAAGTAGAATGAGTAGAATAAACCCTTTTTTTTTTTTTCCTCTCCAAGGGTCAACTATACTTTAATACATGTCAGATAAACTCCTAAAGCACAGCCAGAGCTCAGGGTGTAACTGTGACCCTCGGTGTGAGCCACAGGAGCAGCACCTGGGTCCATGTGAGCACTCCTGACACAGCCAGCACTTAACTGCAGCATAACATTCCCAAGCCTTTGACCCTGACAAAGCCTTCAGGATGAAATATTTAAGGAGAATTGTTTATGGTATTTAACCACACACCAGTGCCTTTTCCTCCATAAATGTTTGGGGATTTTTGCTCCCAGCAGGGCCAGCACTGATCCGCTTGAGTTGTTCTGCAGAACAAGTGCTAAGAAAACATACAAGAAACCCATGGACATTACAAACCACTTCATTATAATTCTGGAGAGTAAAATATTACCAGGACAAAGTACAAAGGAAAAAAAAACCAGATCCTTAAATCAAGGTGCTAATATTATACCTAAATCATTTAGCTTTCTAAATACATCTCTGAGCCTTATAAAAAAGAAATAAACCTTTCTAAGCTAAAGCTTTCAAAAATTCCAATTTTTCTCTGCCTTAGGCTCACTGCAGGTTGTCCCCTTGAATAATCTGGCCCAACTGTTAATGTGGCTTTCTGGTTCTAAGATGACAGTCACAAATAGGTGAATAAATACATATATATATAAACAATCATCTTATCCCTATAAAAAAACCCCAGAAAATCTACAGAACCGTTCTGTACGTACCAATACATCATTTTCACCTGTCCAAGCACTTGGATCAAAGTCAAGTTTACTGACACAAACTATAAATTTCTCTGGAAACACACGCAGCTCTACACAAAAAGAATGGAAAAGGAGATTACAGAAATTATAACCATTTTCAAAAACACACACAATGACATCATATAGACATGTTACTTTAGTAAATGAAATTATTTATATTTTTAAATTGCACATTAACTCATTTCATGCACCCCTTTAGCTTTTTACCTGCTCTCTTCAACATGCCATCCCCCCTTTTATTTTGTTTTTTTAAACCATTTAAAAAAATCAATAAGAAGAGCAAATTGAGTTCCCAAGAGGACAGTCAAGGCTGCAAATTAGTCCACCTGCACCTCTGAACAGAAAAAACAGGCAGAACCAACAGACAAACAGTTTAATGATGGTTTTCTTTCTGTTCTGGTGATGCCTGTTTTCATCACAAAAGCTGTAAATTGTTTTTGTAACACAGCACAACATATTCAATCGGGACTTGGCATCCCAGCTCCAGCCTTCCACACTCTGACTGCAGAGATCTTTGAAGTCATTAAACAAATTAGGGAACTATCACCAAATTAGGTGTTTTCCTCGGGATCACACGGTTTGTTCTGAACACAACAAAGTTTCTATTTACAAAGAATTAGCAATTGAAGGGCTCTCAGATTCCAACTGATGAGGCAAAGCTTTATTCAGTACCTGGCAATGCTATGGGAAGAGCACAGCTGGGTATTTTGCTGTCTGACATGTGAAACTGTTTCCAGATTAACATCTTCAGATTTTATATTTTCAGCTCTGCTTTTTTTTTTTTTTTTTTGTTGCTGGTTTTTGTTTTGTTTTCATACAAAGGGAGTTAAAAATTTTGAAAGTTTGTTATACTTCAAACCCAAGCCATAACACCCTATTTTGTGGGACAAGAAAGAAACAAGGCTTGCAGAAAAAAACCATGAGGTTGATCTCATAGATTTTTTTGGTAGGATTGAAGAGTAGGGCAAGTTCATTCCAGTTAGACATTTTTGTTGTTACATTTTATAACAATCTCACCTGCTGGCTAACAAAATGAAAGTATCTTTGGGTATTCATTGATGCTTTAAAACAGTCCAAATTTAATACACAGCAAACAATGTAGATATTCCAATGCAGACACTCTGCTATTCCATTCTAACATGAAAATAGATGAATTATTTAAAGTCAACACTCCAATCTTTTCAACCAATATGGACTTAGAAAACAACTAGTTGAAGACTGATTTAAACATTTATGAATATAATGAATTTCTATAAAAACAAGAAATCATTTAAAATTATCCACTCGAGTATTCAATATTTTTAAGGACACTTAATGTATTTTGCTTTCTTTTAACACAAAAGGGTCAACACAAAGGGCAAGGATGGTTTTAGCTCCTTTGCACTGCTGTTGGCAGGACAGGACTGATATCACTTCCTTACAGAGCATCCTGGCTTGAGAAAACATGGAAAAAAATCTGGTCCAATGACATCACCTACACAGAGATTTTATAGCTCTGAGGTGAACAAGAGCCTTTCTTGCATCCACTTGTACTGCACCACTGATGTCACAAGACACTCCAGCAATAATGAAGTGATTCATGCTGCAACCTCTGCTTGATTCACCCTGCAGAGACTCAGTAAAACGCTGAGTCTCATCGTATTCACAGAATTTGGTGTGGTTGAGCTGATTACCCTGGGGCAAGGCATACAACAGATCTGAAATGGAATTAAAAAAAAAATCCAGTTTATCTTAAGAAACACTTCCCTTTTTTGTTGCTGTTGTTTTTAGGAGATGTTCTCTGAAAAAAACCCTGGATTTTGATTAAGTAGACCGAAATATCATGAAGTATTAGTTTATGCTCTCTTTCTTCCTCCCAGGAATACAAAATTCTAAGTAACTCTGTAAGAAACCGATTTCTTACCACGATAACGTTTCCCTAAAGCGCAACGGAGATTAACCCATCTCTTCATGAAGTAGGCAGTGATGTGGAGACTGTTGGCTGCAACATAAAGCAAAGGGATAATATTGAGTATAAGGGTATCTTGGCCATTCTGGTCTCACAGTGTTGCACATCTGCTAAGACAGGATTGAGAGAAGGCAGCAGCTCAAGAACACAAAGGAAAACGTAACTTTAATGGAATGATTTTAAAAAACTGCTGAATTCTCATACTGGAGTCTCAAGAAAATGATACAAGGCAAAAATCTACAGAAATTATTAACCATCGAGTTCTGGAATCCAACCCCATAAATAAATTTAAGTCAATGAATTATCAGAGTTGTCATCTGCTTAACAGCCCGGTGTCATGGCCACTATCCTGTTTTCATACATATTCTACACCAGTATTACAGATGCCCCTTTACTCAACTGCCTTCTGGAGGAAGGTGACAAACTCAAAGCTCTAAAAAAACCCAAACATGGAAGGGCTTAATTATCTCCAGTTCCACTGAATTAGGTGAGAAATGCAGATATTTGAAGCCCTCAGTATCTCCAAGTGGACAGGGCTGGCCTGGCTGATGCAGCAGATACCTGTAAGCTCCACAGAGGCTTCCTCAGCTTCTGTTCCCAAGAATGACAGAAATCCTTGGGCACCAGGAGCGTAAGGAAAGGGCAGAAAGGATTATGTTACAGAGGAGAGACTATCGGACTGTGGCTGAGGAAATTCAGCTTTTACTTTTGTTCCACTTAAATTCCCAAATGACCCTGGGTAAATCAGTTAGCACTTGATTCATCAAGGTATTTAGCAACCTGACTCCCGCTGAAAGGGGAAAAAACCGGCAACTGGGACTCGTCCTCCCCTTCTCTCTGTGCACCTCATTGAAAGGAAAGTGCAAAAGAGGGCTAGAGGTGTTTCCCTTAACTTGGATGGGGTTTACAAGACTTAAATTATTGCTGCTTCTAAGGCAGGCAGCTGCCCTTGGTGCGATTACCACACAAAAAGTAGAATATTAAGTGCTACTGCTGTTCTTCTAACCTAACCATTTAAAAAGAAAGAAAGCTTGTTCCAGGCTCAATCTCTACTGAGCAAGTGCCAAGCAGGTCTTAATTCTAAGTATAAGCCCCAAAACGCACGTCCTCTGCTGCAGGGTCTGCACCATCCTCTGGAGCTCCCCATGGAGTGCTGTTTTCAGCATCACCCCTCATTAAGAACCACAGTTATTGATCACAATCAATCCCTTTGAAATTTATCAGCCATCTTTTTTCCCTTCCCCTCAGGAAGATACCCAAAATTTGACTTCCCTTAAGAGATCAAGTCAAGATGTGACAAGTTGAACCATCCCTTGAAAATGATGAGCACTAGAGAAAAATTTGGATGGAATCCATCAGCTTTATTAACTGTATATTTATGAGAACAATTAAGGAAAATTACTTTTAGCTATTTCCAGTTTGGCATCTACAATTCTTTAACACTGTTAAGTCAAATCAAAGAATTTGCCCTATATATAAACAAGTTATTAGTGTGATAAAAGCATCCTCCACTGTGGCCTTGGAATGCTGAAAAAGTAACAATCCTAAAAGTACAACTTGGAAAACAAATCTTCAAACAGAGAATAAATATTAAAAGTTTTTCTTCCCACCTCCATTTGTCTGTAATACTCCAAATGTATTTTTCTTGAGAGGAATTTTGAAAAAATGTGAATCTTTGCTTTTCACAGGGAAAAGCAGCATACTTCACTCTGGCAATTCTTTTATGAATCAGTGACAGGTATATCTGTTCAGTTTTCTTGCTATCCTGGTTTTCTCTGAAAGGTTAAGTGTTTAATCATATCTGATTGACTGAGCAAAGTTTCAAATTCTTCTTAAAGGCCCTTGATTGAGTCAGCCACTGTTCTGTGGAAGATCACCCACCTCAAATCTGACAAATAAATAATTACCTAAGAGATCAAGACACCCATACACATTATTTTTGCAGCATCAGCTCAAGTCTGAAAGTCTTATAAAGCCTTCACAGGCAGTTGCACCTGAGCTAATAAGCTCAGCCCAGAGGGACTAACACTAGAAAATCATTTTAGTTTGCATGAATATTTACTACTTGGCTGAAAAGGCCCGAACAGATGATTTGCTGTTACTTGTTGCTAACCATGAGAAAATATTAAGATGCATTGTATTCAAGATACTTGTATTTTGAAAGTATCACAAAGCTCATCAAATGTTGTGAAACCCTCTTGTATGTGACACCTGATTTAATCCATAGTCAGCTGGAGTTCACAAAACCTAGTTTTCAAGTTGCCAGAGTTACTGCAGAACAATAAAAACAGTGATATCCTCTTTCAGCTTCCCTTAGGAGAAATATATTATCCGATTAACCACTCTGCTTCATGAAATAAAAAATAAAAAAATAAGCCCTGCAAGAACAACCCCATGCAACTTGCAGCTTTTTAAAGCTTCTACACAGTCACTCAGCATGAGTTTCATTCCTGACTGGTCCACCATGGATCCTAATCTTGGCTCTGAGCAAGCAGTGGGTTATGCTCCAGGGCCAGTGTGATCTCAGCAAGGACCAAAACCTGCTGTCCGTGATATCATGGAAGGAGGGACCAACTGACACACACCAAATGATCCATCACTAACTCCTTTTAAGAAGGAGTATGAACCTCAAGCTACAGACAATTTTGCTTCCAGTAGCGTAGAAAGTTCACAGATCTTGGGCTCAGCAAGCCCAGTTGGTTCAATCTTTAACTTCCTCCTCACCATGCAACATCGACAAACCTCCATTTGTGGATTACCAGAAAAGGAAATAAAATTGTATTTAGTGATGTGGAAGGTTTTTTTCTTTCTTACTTCAAAACTGTGCACCTAAATGATCAGATTCAGGGTCCAAAAAGAAACAAGGAAAACAAAAACAGCAACACAACAAAACAACCAAAAACCCTCAAACCCCATGAAATAAACAGACCCCAAAATCCAAAATATGACTGGACAGAGGAGGTTCTAGAGAAGCCACAGTTGAGTTCCAGCTGCAACAGGCCCCTGTGAGCGCTGCCTTGTGCAGGAACAGGAATTTGCCCTGTTTGTTGTGTTTCGTGGTCCCACGACACCAAGAGGAAACATCAGACACCAGCTCTTTACTGTGAGACTATCCAGCAGCACTTGTTTTCCAAAGGAATCCCAGCCAAGCTGACTGGAGCTTCCAGAAGCTGCCAAGAGGCTGCTGTGGTGCAGTGTGGAGCAGTGGGAAGCCCTCTCCCACGGCTGTTACGGACCATTCCTCTGGGAGCCTGGGAAAACGCCTCAGAGTGCTGAGGGATCTGGAGCAGCCTGGCAGGTGTTCCCTCCCCACCACGGTCTGGCACCTGCCTGGCTCTGGAGTTCTCTCAAGTCTTCTCCCAAGCCACAGCACAAGCCTGAGAAGGATGGCTGACCCCCCCAAACATTCCCATATCTCCCAGGCACCTATTTCTCATCGCACAGGATTTTTACACCCTCTTTAAAAATACAGCAATTTTCTCTCCCAGCCCAGACGTTTCACGTTTCTGACAGGTTGCAGTGGATTAGGACTGACTCCACATTTGGAAAGTAACAACAAAATCAACCATTGCAACCCACATATTAAAAATATAAAAGGATAAATTTCTTATGTTACCATGTGAAAGTAAATACACGGCTGTATTAGACTTTCTGAAACACTATATTGTACATTAAAAAAAAAAATCTACACTTAGCTCATGCTAGATTAATTTTTCCACACAGATTAGGCTATACTAGTAATAATGTTTACAGTATATAGAGCTTTTCATCTTCAAAGTACTCCACAGACGTATTATTACACTGCTTTTTAGCACTCACATTTCTCCACTTAGAATTATTCACCACAAAATCAAAAGTCCCGATCATTTGTAAACAAAACAAAACCCAAACATCTTATTCTAAACCTACTGTTGATCCTGTAGCTTTTCTTCCCCAAAACAAAATGTCCACGTGCTCCAGAGGAGGTTGCCATTTCTATTTTAGAAGAGATTCAAAAGCAAACGTTGGCACATAATTTTAAGGCCAAGTCTAGTATAGACCAGGACAGCAGATGCAAGACATCAGATATAAAAAGTTGTTGAATCTTCCTCAGCCTTTTCTGGGATCCACTTCATATTTAATAACAAGAAGCATCTTCACCCAGTTCAAGGTTTTATACACACCAAAGAGTGGGTTTCAGAACATCTGAAACATCTC
Source organism: Manacus candei (assembly GCF_025592945.1). Lineage (NCBI taxonomy): Eukaryota > Metazoa > Chordata > Aves > Passeriformes > Pipridae > Manacus > Manacus candei. The sequence continues at coordinate 5,451,072 of NW_026138083.1, read as the reverse complement.
AGGATGGCATCCATCCTTTCCATCCAGTCTGCCTTCAGTTCAAAGAAAGCAATTAACACAAGTACACAGGGAAATGTGTACTGATCATCATAAAATAAAGCCCATAAACATTTTTTTTAAAAACTAAGAAAAAAAATCCAGGCCATCAAATTTATATACATAAAGAATGAACAAAAAACAGTCCTTGGGTGTAGTATTGAGTGGGTATTGCTGCAGGGTCTGGCCTTGCAAACTCTTATAACTGCAAATAAATTCAGTGATATAATTTGCCTCTTTTTCCAGGGTGCCTTCCAGTAGCTTAAACCAAGAGCAGACAAAACCAGATTACTGATTTTTTTTTCACTTTACTCTTCCATATCTTTTAGTATCAGTGCTGCTGTTCTGTCTGCTAAATCTTCCAAATACAGGCCAGTCACCAACACAAATAGGGGAGAAATCCATCCCACCAAGGACCTGGGGATGAGATTAAGTTCCTATCAGGGACTAAGGTCCCTGACAAGAAAACAAACCTTTCAAGGAGTCTGATCAGGAGAGGATGGGATGGGATAAGCCCAGCAGAATCCTCTCTGCTACCAGAGCCTTGGGAGCTGGACACAGCACACAGTCTAAACCACTGAGAATATGAGCCTTTAAAAGGAAAACTGGGCTGAGCCATTCTGTGAAATCCAAGAGTAGGGTTGTAGGGCTCTCCTCTAGCAGGAGAGGTGAGGAATTCACTGCAAAATCAGAACTATACTGGCCAAACTGGATCCAGGATAAGGCATTTCTTAGCCTGGCTGTCATCACTGTTCTGGAGGAGAGAACGGAGGAGAAAAGCACGTCTGAGACCATCTGGCTGCAAGATGACAAATGCCCCTGATGGAGGTCCTGAGAACACACCAGCTCTGGAGGAAAAATACCATCTTCCCCTCACTGACACTTGAGGATGGAGAGGCAGGTTGATCCAGCCCTGGAAAACCCAGCCTGTCCATAGCCATTCCTAACACACAAGCAGTAAGAGCCAGCACCACCTGCTACTGCATCCAGGGAGACCAATGCAGACCAGCAGATTTGATGGTCAGAGCACCTTTACCACAGACAACCGTTGTCTAACAGGAGACAAGATCTGATTTCACCTTTTTGTTGATCTCAGACTCAATAACCACATTATTAATTGCATGTGACGGGCTTTAACACAGGAACTGAAAGCTATTTAGAAACGCTCCCTGTTTTGAACATATAAACTGTATTCCAGAGAAAGCCACGTGCCTGGACTTCTTTAACCACTGGAATGAGCACAACAACCAAGAGAAAGGCTGAGAAAGGCATCTGTTGTTTCCAGCCAAAAGGCAGAGAGAATGGGAAAACAAAGCCTGTGGTAAACACTGTCTGACAAGTCAGCAGCACAGGAGAAGCCAAAGTCTCTTCCAAGTGTCTGTACTGTGATGGAGCAGCTCAGTTAAACTGCCTGATGGTACATTTGCACATCAAGCCAATTATCTCCCAAAAACTGGCCAGACAAAGCTGTACCCAAATGGAACAATCACTGAATTCCTCACAGTGATAAAAGTAAAGCAGATTCTACCTAGAACGAGACACAGACACGGTGACAGTCCCAAGTTTGACTCACAGGGCATTAGGAAAAGCAGAATACAGCACATCCATCTTCCAAAAAGTATGTCCTTTCAGCCTAACTGTCTCTGTCATTTTTCCTTGAGGAAACCAATGAGCTCCAGGAATTTTTTTTGATGCCATGAAATACTTGAAATGGAGGACTTTGTATTTTAAGTGTCACGAATCTCTACAAAGCAAAGTCTCTTAGAGCACAAAAACTCAACCAAACTGGGGAAATGAGCCTCTCAGAATTTACCAAATGTGACTGGTTCATCAGAACAACATAATTGTGAGTTCCAACACCATGATGCTGATAGATTTTCAAATAAAGTCAATCAGCCCTTTTACAGGTCTCCAACTCTATTTTTTTTTCCCCCTGGCAATAAGAAATAACTTCTGCAAGAGAGAAAAAAGGTTTTAACCCTAAAGCTCCCACAGCTGCCATGACTCTACCACTAACAAGGGTCACTAAAAGTGTCAGGAATGTATTGTGTCACAGGGCTACAAAACCTCTGGGCCTGGTGAAAAAAGCCCCATCAGAGACATGACGGGAGAGAATGAGAGGGAATAAAAAGTCAGTAGTAGGTTCTTCAGCAGAACATGTGAACATGAAAAGGTGGTTTCTTCAAAGCTGATCTTGATATATGGTAATCACAAGTGTCCTTGTCTGTCTTTCTTTTATTTTTAATTTTTTTTTTGAGGACTCCTGTTAGCAGAGCCCAGTGGAGCTAAGACGTGGACATGGATGGTCATGACTCCTCTTCTAGCCTATCATCTAGAGGACACTTCAAAAGAGAGTCAGTTCTTAGAGACAAGTGTGGACTTGAACCAGCACTTTCATGCTGGTTTCTGAATAAAGCAATTTGTGCCAGAGTTCGTGGGGTTTTGTCTTTTCACACAACAGACTCTTGTTAGATTTGTAACAACTCAGAAGAGAAGGAAACTCTGGGGCACAGCAAATAGGTGGAAAGTCACCACAATGGAGCCTTGTGTATTATTTTCTCTCTTTAAATGCTGGCAAATAGTCCACAATTAAGTCAGCTGCTGAAAGGCTCTGTTTCCAAGTAAGTCTCTACCTCTTTCTGCTCTCACAAGCTCTGATGCAAAGAGGACATCACCAAGAACAACCATGACTGTGATTATCTGCTCAGCGCCACCAGCTCAGCTCTGGCTGTGGTGCAAAGAGCTGGAGACTGACTGCAAAATGGTCTGGAAAAAACCCACTCATTTTGGCTCACTGAGAACACTGTGTTGTAAGGGACCACCTGAATCCCACAGGTCAGCAGCCTGCATTTCTGACATCAGTGTAACAGATGCCGAGGGCAAAAAAAAGTACATAGAACATCCCCTTTCTCAGCATAAAATAGCAAATTTAAGGTCTTTTATACAACAGACCAAATCACACAATCCTGTCTCATGCCATAGAAGAGAACAGAGAGGCATTGCCCATACCCTACGACCCATGTGTGCACATAAAAAACCCTTCAACAAACTAAATATCTTCATTAAAAGAATAAGAGAAATATTCAGTAAACAAATACAGGATAGCCACTTTCTATCCTCTTTAAAGCAAGTTTTGACATTTAGACATGGGTTTGTATAGTGAATATTTCCCAGGGAGAATGTTTCTCCCTGAATATGTGTCATTTGCCCTGCATTAGAACACCTCTGATCTGTTTGAAGTTGATGGAAAACATCAATTTCTAAGCCCACAACACACAGTCAAAATGACATTGAACTCTTTGCCTCCTATTTTCAAGTAAAAGTTTTTCTTATTTGCTACACTACTAATTTTTTGATGTCATTATCTAATTTTTTAATAAATTAAGGCATGGCCCTGCAAAGCTCTGCTGTTTTAGTGTTGTTTGTGGTCTGACACTTGTGCCTTTGTAGTCCACAGAAATTCTCAGTGTGTAATAACCACAACACACCTGGTGCCTTCAGTGGTGAATCAAACATCCAGAACTGCTCTCACTGAACTACTTACATGGAGAAAATATGCATAATTTTTTCAGGAATTTGCCCTCCATTTCTATCTGGACAGATTTCTGTAGTCTTCTAAAAATTTTCCAAATACGAATAAACCCACAAAAATGTTTGCAATTTAAAAAGCTGTAATTTCTACCTTGGTCATATGAGAATGAAAGTTGAGAACAAAAGAACAAAGGAGAGTATTATTGTGTAAGATGGAAAGTTTAAAAGAAATTCCCATTCATATTTAACACTAAAATTACACCTGCAATTACTTCCAGTTAAAATGAAAATAGAAAGGACTTCAATGTTCAACATGAAGCTGCAATGAGTGGGTTTTTTTTTCCCTTAAAGTATCATGATGATTTTTGTTTTCCTTTGCTGCTGATAGTTTGGGGACTTTTACACTGAGACTTCCATGGAATGCAAGGGTTAAAGATGTGTAAAACAGATTTTCTCACAGTTTAAAGAGAGCAAAACAACACATTTAGGAAGCCAGACAGCTACAAGGTCAAAACGTTACACTTCCAGGTCAAACTTCTGGTTGCAATTAAGCAAATTCCTCTAAACATTTCTAGGGAAATCATAATTCTTTTAGGTTTTATTTCAAATCCCTATTCTTTCTGGTTTACATTTTAACCAAAACAATATTGCTCTCTTTAGAAACATTTAATAAAGAGTACTTTTTTTTTTCTTAAAGGAACCTGACATTTAAGTTCAAAATAAGAATCAACCCTTAGTTTTTTTACTTGAACTAGAAAATAGATGGAAAGGCAAAAAAAGCTATTAAGCCTAGTCAAATTTTGGAAAATAGATACAGTTTTTCTTTTCTTTTAGAAATCATATTTCCCTTTTCCCAAGGCTGCCAGTGCTCAAGGAGTGTTTGGACAATGCTCTTGGGCTCATGGTGTGATTTTGGGCTTGTCCTGTGCAGGGCCAGGATTTGGAGTTTGATGATCCTTGTGGGTCTCTCTAAACTCAGAATATTCTGTGATTCTGTGACAGACCTGGCACACACCTAAACAATGCAACCCACTGTACTTATATGTTATATGTGCAAGCCTTTGCACCCAAGTTGGAAAAAATGAAACCCTACAGGTGAATTCATACTGCATTAAAATTTTAGCCAAACACAAAAGGTCTGACCGGATTCAGACATTATTCACAAATGCTTTCCTTCAGCAGAATGCAGCTATGATGCTAAACTGCCCTCACTATTTATCTGTGGATGTTCCAGGCAGGAGAGTGTTCCAGATATCCCACACACATATTTGTAAAGGTCAGGCAGCTGAGGAAAGTCAGGTCTATCACAGTGACCACATCAGTTCTTCTCTGGGATTTGAGACATTCCAACACAAGGGGTTTGAACACTGAGTTCAGACCACAGAATCTCTAAAATGCTTCTGGCAGGAATCCTACCTGCCATGTTCACAGAGGATGAGAGAAGATAGATTAAAGCCAAATTTATTGATCAGAAAATTTCATCACAAACAGTGAGCACTCAAAAATTACTCACAAACATATCTGCTTCCTATTCCAGTTGTGCCTAGTGCTAAAACACTTCCACAGTGATATCCTCTGCATTCCTGCTTCCAAGGAAATCCAGAAGCTTTAAAATCTACATAGAGAACACGTGAAAGAGCATCTCCAGGAGGAACAGATGTTGCAAAGAATCAGGCAGTCAAACAAGGAATAGCAAGTGCTTAGGGACAGATCTTCAAATTCACTTCATGTGCACTACAAAATTGCTGAATTCCCACCTGGGACAAGGATGCCAAGGGCTCTCTCAAAAGGTATGTTCCTTGGCCTAGATGGGAATCACTTTGATATTCTCAGGTGAGTATCAAATCAGAAATTAAAGGTGGGGTTCATCTTGCCTAACTGGCAGTATCTGAATCAAAGCAGTCCCCTAAACTTCATTTTTAACTGATAGAGATTAATTGCCTATTAACTTCGAGCCAGCTTTGAGAAACTGAGCCATAATTCCCCTTTGTAAAGACACATGATTAATGGATGCTGATTTTTTGCCTAACTATAGAAGGAAAACCCTAAAGATAAACTTTAAATTTGCATAAATATACATGTCTTTGCATAAACTCAAGTACTAACAGCAAAATTCCTATGCAGAACTACTTGGATGATAAAGAAAGACCTTTATAGGTTATATAGATGTGTAAGATAATAGCTGTTTGTGCATGTAAACACAGGGGTTTTTTGCACACACATACTCAGGAGTAATTTTCATACTGTTTTTTTCTTTTCATAAACTGAAAAAAAATTATATGGAAGCAAGAGACAAAAGATGGCAACAAGATGGAAACAAGAAAAAGCAACACAATGCATTAAGGCAGATAATAATTAAAGGTTACAGGTCAAGGCTGTTTTCAAAACCAACATCAAATTCTTCCTTCTCACAAGAATACAACAAATTTAACAATTCTTGGGTTGTTTTCAATACAATACTAACTATATAAAAATACTTTTCCAGGCTGAAGAGTCCCTGCACACTTAACTGTTCCCTCTATTGCATTTCCTCATTTGAGATCATCTCTGTTGTCCTTCTTGGAGTTTTTCCCAATTCTATTGTATTACAATCTAAAGCAAGGGAAAAAAAACACCTCACAAAAAAGAAAACACCCAAACAGCACATAAGTATGGGGAGATTTTTTTGTTCTTGCCAAATATCCTCTACCTTGAGAACAAAAACAAAAATAAAAAGTCAGATTATAACCTTGATCTTCTAGAAAGAAAAGCTTTGGTGAAAGAAGATGCCCTTATTCCCCATTAACTGCCTGTAAAAAAAAGGGAAAAAAAAGTAATTAAAATTAAAACATTTTTCCTAAGTTATTGCATAAGTTACTGCATACTTCAGAGAGCTATGAGGCTCTGCTGTCACAGACAGATGAATGTAAGTTTAAAGTTCACACAGATCTGCAGGACTTGGCCACAAATCATAAGTGAGTGCACTGCAGAGAAGCTGCAGTATATTTCTTTTGAGAGACAGATATTACAGTGTGCAACTGCAAATATCAAAGGTCATTTAAGAGACTCCTCCTCAGTGCCCTGTGCTTATCTTTTCCCTCTCTTTGCACCCATCAAATTGTTGTAGAGCTGCTCTTTAAGCAAGACAGGTGAAAAGATGCAGGTTAAACCCAAACAAATCACTGTTTCCCAGCAGAGGAGTGAGAGTTAACAGCAGGGAGGGTGGGAATAAATCAGTTTTGCTGCTACAGGATTGAAATGTGGAACAAACCCTACGAATATTTTACACATCTCATGTCCTACAGTAACAGTGAACACTCCTAAAGCAAACTGGGGCAGCCTGAAAAGGGTGTTTCCCTTAAAAACATCATAATGTTCAAACTAAAATGCAAGGCCAAAAGAGTTTGGAATATTTACCACCATGATTTATTGTATATTTTTTGTGCGCTTGCAGGAGCCAAAAAAATCCTTTCATAAGCAAGAGAAATGTATTTTCTTATGAAACTGCATCTTATGCATTTTTCTTTATACTAAATAAGACATGAACTTTGACTCCAGATCTTTGTAAGGCTGAACTACTCAAAATAGCTCTGTACTTTCTTCAGTTTTTCATTTTAGTAAGTTTGTCAAAAATTAATGTCTGAAAAATTAACATTTGAGACTTCTACCTGTTAATAAAGTACAATCACTTTTGCAAAAAGTAACTGGGAGAAAAGATGGACAGAGAAAACATGATCACAATAAGCCCCGTTCCCTTAGAAATGAAAGTTAAAAATATAAAAAACCAATATCCACAATCCCAGGGAAAGCAGATAAAATCAAGCTGGGAGCTCCTTGTGCCCTGTGACAGCTCTCTAATTATTTTCACTGCAGAAGAGACTGTACAATAAAAAGATCTGAAATCAGAGCAAAAATGTTCCACCCCCAAGCCAAGAAAAACAACAGGGATGCTCGGGAAGGAATGAGAATAGATCTGAAAATTACTTGTATGATAAACACAGTTAACTTTTTCCTCCCTCAAGAGGGGGAAGAAGGTCAGTTTACAATATCCCTTCTTCCTTCCTTCCATTTCTAACCTTACCATTTGTACCAGCCATATTTTCTTTCCACTTCTCCTTTCTGTTTCCTCTGTGCCCATGTAAACCTTGTTCCTTCCTTATTTTTCACAGCCCTCCCTCTGCCATTCTCCTGTATTTAATACTCAAGCCTCTTTATAGTCTCCTCTTCATTCTCATTGCTCCTGAGCAAAACCAGCCATTTTGTAAGGAAATTTGAAATAATGCAACCACAAACCATACCTGGCCAAAGCCCTTCTTGCATGATTTTGGCCATCCAGGCAAAATCCAACCTGTGAAAATCCTCCCCATTTTAAGTTTCTCTTAAAAATAAAAATAAACCGAAGTCAAACACGTTTGGGCATTAATTAAACACAGGAAACAGAGAGTTTATACCAAAATCTATGTCCAAAGACTAAATTAAAGCTTACTTTGGCAAATTGTTCATACTGGCCATTTGGGAGGGGTGGGGAAATTGTTCAGACAGAAGGAAGAATAGGAAGAACTTGCTTGTCTTGGCTACTTTCTCTCATTTTTCCATTCTTTCCTTCTTTCTTTCTTCTCCTGTGTGTAACACCCACAGATTTCCTAATGAGACAGTATGAGACCCACCACACACTGCAGTGTGGGTGTAACTTAAATGAAAAAGAAACCTAAATTAACAAGTAACTTGCATGGATATTTATATTAAGTGCCACAAAACTGAAAAGTGGTATTAAATAGCATTAACATTAAACGTAATATTATAATATTACAGACACTAATGTTAAAAATAAATTGTGATAGGTGAAAATTTTCTCTTCAAAATAGTTTAACAAGTCTCCTCTGCTCAACAGATCTAGAAGGATAAGATCTGTTCACTGAAGTAAGATAGCTTGGCTTCTAGTTCTGAAATGAATCCTAATACATCATGCCTTGACATAAAAGGTAGTCTAAAATCTTATTAATACGGGTCCAATAATTCTCTTTCAACTAAATTTTGAATACATCCTGCAATGTGCACATTAAAACTGACCTGAAAAGATGTGACTTCAAATGGGGGTGGAATGCTGGCCTGGGATACTCAAAATAGTAAATAACCAGTTAATAGCCATCCTAAGGTTCCTCCTCCAGAAACAAACTTCCTGGCAATAGCAGGGGTTTTACAGCAGGGAAACTCAACACAGACTTGCATAACTTTGAGCAAAAAGAAACCACATTCGGCTTGAGGAGCTCAAGAAGTTTTAATAACCTCCAAATGCAGCAAAAGCTGCAGCTCAGACATCTCCCCAGCAGCACCTTCAGCGTGTGCCCCCGGTGAGCCACACACACTTCTCGGGATGCTACAAAACCCCAGGCAAAGGCTGGCCTGGGAGCTGGGATTCACCTCTCCGTGACAAACACAAACCCATCTCACTGTCCTCCACAAAGAGAACCCCTGATCCCAGAGAGGAAGGGGGAACACAAGAGGTTTGGGGATGTTTGAGAGAAGGCAACGGGCTCACCTGAAACAGTCCCCAGAGGGAGGTCCCAGTGAACACCCACCTCTTCTGTTATTTCCTTCCCAGGTAAGAACAGACTTGAGCAGAACTTGAATAAACTTGACTCTTGGACCTGAACAAAGCACTCCTTTCTTACAAATTACAGCCCTGAGCAAAGCAGGCTGAGAGAAGAGGAAAGAGCTGGATTTGGAAATGAAGTTGAACATGAACGTTCGTTATCACAGCCTGTTTTCTTCCTATGGTTCTTTATTGTTAATTAATGACGGGGAGGTTAACAGCAGAAAACTGATGGAACAGTAATTCTGCCTCATCCAAAGTAAATATCTTTAATCTAAAACTGTCACTGATATTACTGATGACCTCCTCAAATGCATATCCTTAAGTTTTTCATTTTCAGGAAACAAGGGGAAGAGTCAAGCAGAAGATCAGTTCACAACCCTGGGACAGCATACCAGTATTTTTACTGAAAAGTTCATGACATAAAAGAAAATGTAAGACCCTAAAGTTTCACAAACACCCACAAATCAGTGTTGCATCTGTCTGCATATATAAAAACAATTATTGTGGCTGGTAGTTTTACCTTATAAAACCACTGGTTTGAAAAACCTACTTTTTACTGAGGCAGGAAACAAAGAATAAAAAACATCCCTCAATAAAAGAAAACACAGAAAAACCTCAACAAGTCTTAGAAATTCTGATCCCACCTTCTGTAACGTCCCTCTGCTTTCACTGCAAGAAAATTCTATTTGTTCACTAAAAACCAGAAAAGGTCTGAAAGTTCCTGTGTTTGACAAACATCAATAATATTTTAAAGGGATAAAATGTAGTTACAACTTGAAAGGAAAAAAGGGTTTAGAAATTCTTTAGTGATCAGAAGCATCTTTTGCTCATGCAGTTTTGTGTTCCTGGGGGTGGGAAAAGGCCCTCCTGTTGTGCCATAACAATCTGGCTCCCATATATGCTAAAATTTTGCAATAATAAGCCAACCATACAGTATGCAACCCACATTTTCTTCATTAAAACCACCCATTATTGTTGACAATAGCATTTAAAGCTGCAACCACCAACTGGAATTCCATAGGAATATACCTTTTCAATAATGGAAAACATTATGAGAAGCAAACAATTTGTTCAGAATTAAAATTGGTAATATAACATACATCGAGTTTACCATTTATGAGTATAGTGATCAGATATTGTAAGTATGTAACAATATTCACTGCAGAAGCCATAGCTCAGTAGTGATCCATCTCAATATATTTAAGGAATGTGACAAACCGTGGCCAGCCCTTTTTTCTGTGACAAGTTTATAACATGCTTCGTGCTAGTAATAAAAAAAAAAAAAAGTCATTTTTTTCCAAAGAACTACTTAAAAATAAATTGCTTTTATGATATAAGACCAACAGATAAGCCTATCAACTGTAAAACCTACCATTATGACTGCAATGAAATGATATTAAACAAAAATTGGCAAGTCATTTAGCCCCCAAGCTGATGTAACAGAGCACAAGCTCCAGTGATCATTATCTTTGGTTTGAAAGGTGGATATACTGAAATTGCACTTATTAGTCTCACCACCCTCACACACACAAAAAAATCAGTTCCATTTGGGTAAAAGTTCTTAATCCTGTTCTCTCCTGCACTCCCAAGGTCATTGGGGCTGCAGTTCCACTGGTGAAGTCAGAAGGTCATTTATCACATCACAGCAACTCTTCGAGACTGGATACGTTGCCACAAGAGGGAGAAGCAAAGATATTATTTCTAAATTAAAATCTTCCTGATGGCAAATTTCTCCTGGAAAAAAAAAAGAGCAGTACTTTCCACTATACTTTACCTTCCTTTATTTCATGACAAGTCAAATAATTTCTTTCACCTGTGAGAAACAAAGGAGCAGATGCTCCACGTTCCACTGATTTCCACTGACCACGTTGTTTTCGTGCTTCCAAGTAGAGTTGGACTCTTGAAGCAACAACTTCTTCCAGCAGCTTGCAGAGCTCCTGGAAGAGTAACCAGTGGCCTGCTTAGATCTAAATTTACAGAAATCGATACAAAATCACCCTCTTTCACATTAAAAGGAAAAACATCATCTGCAAGTCAGTACTGAGGGGAGAAGCACATAAATTAGGAAACAAATGGGAACAAGGAGGGAATGAAACCATTTCTCTATAAAACAAGAGAGGAAGTACACGATGAAATTCTCACTTGGCAGATGAAATACATTATATTACAGTACTATTAGTTTTTTAATCAGAAATTGGTTTCATATGCAGCCAATGTAGGAAAAAATACACGTTAAAATGTATCACAACATTAGGTATTTGAGAAAAATATTACTAAAATCCTCCCAGGAATTGTCAAGACACTATTTCTCTGCAAGAATCCTTACAATCCACAACAGATATTTTGCTTCAATTCAGTGTAATTTGGGGGGAGGAAGACTTGGAGCAAATTAGGTCACAGCAACTTAATTTCTCTAATTCATTTTGATTTTTCTGCTCCTAAACATAACTGTTCATATTTCTCATACCTTCTTCAAGAAAGCACAGTGAAACCACATACAACTCAGGGAGAACAAACTCTTCAGCCAGAATAACCATAAAAAAAGAATAACTTGGAGTAAAAACAAAAATTAATCTCTCGAATACCAGAATAAGTTTTCAGTTTGATACTCACACGCATATTTGAGACTTTTCCCTCAGTATTCTCATTTTCCATTCTTCATAACTATTTCCTCACAGAAATGATACTTGGTGGCACACAAAACTACAATTTTACCTTTTTATTGTGTTTGGGTAATGACAAAATTATATTAGCAGTATCTAAATTAAATATCTTGGCCTGAAATTTCCTTTTGGTTAATGTAGAAAGTATGCAGAGTAACAAATTTTTAATGCATTGCTCTTAATGAAAGCAGGGCAATATATTGGTCAACCACAGCCAGTATTTTCTCCTTACAGTAAGAAATACATTTTCCTTTCTGCTTGTAGAGTCTAATTATAAAATACTATATTTACTTATTCTTCTGTTTAACTCATTAAAGTGATCCCATTACACATTCCTGCACAGGACTCTGTGTTCAGGTTAGAATGAAAAGGCCTAGAAAGCAGCAGAAACATGGTGTGTATTTGGTTCCTTCTGCACCAATAAACATCACCATGCACTTCCTTCATTTACATGGAACATATTTTAGCTTTTATGCTCATGGAAACATTATTTAAATGGTTCTCCACAAAGAACTACACAGACCTAAGAGCGCAAAGATCTTTCAAAACCACTTGTGATGAGCACATGGAAGCTCTCATTAAAAAAAAAAATAAATATATATATAAAGGCATATTTCTTCTTTAAGACCTTTTTGCCCCACTTACATTAAGATCCTGCCTGGGACTTGGAGGAAGCAAATGCAAAGCTATTGGACTCCCACTTCTCAGTTGCTGAAAATATGCAACCTTTGTGCTTCTCTCGAAACGTGCGGCCCCAGAAACGCGATGAAGGCTGCCCTGTCATGCCTCTTTATTAAATCAATCATGATCTAATTTCCTGAAATTCATATCTTTTGTCTTGGCAGCCTTACAAAATACATTTTGAAAACGTTTAAAACTCAGAGAGCAAAACTGGTTATAAATAGAAGGCGTAACGAGCCTTCGTTTAGGCAGAAAAAAAGAAGTCTAAAAGATTCCCCCCTATTTTCTTATTTCTCTGCTTAATAAAGCACAAATCTGATGACCCACATGCTGCTAAATATTCTGCTCCCTCAGGATATTAATTTATTGTTTCTTTTAATTTTATTTAAGCTTAGAGAGGTCCAGGGACGCTCTGCAGTGACAGGTTAATTACGGCATTATTAGGAAAAGTATCTGCTGAAAATTACCGTAACGGAGACTTGCGGGAAAGTCCACAGGCATCCCAAACATGTCCTGCCTTCGTTTTCAATAGGGAACTTCTCAAGTTCCCACACAGGCTGACATGGGGGAAAACTCCTGCCAGTAACTCATCACAAGACTGGAGCAGAAATCACACACAGCCTGATGAAAGTTACAGTCAGAATTGTGATTTTCCACCATTTCGCCAGGATACACAAATGATACACTTAAAAAGTTTCTTTTCATGTGATGCAATGGTTCTACTATAGTTTATCATTCATACTTACTGGGTTTTCTTGCACCCATTCACACTTCTCAGAATGAGAAAAAAACAGTTAATATAAAGATATTTCGCCAACAAACGATACCTGTCATGTTGTCACAATCTGCTTTATATCACTCAGGATAATTTATAAACATTCATGAAAAATGTGCTTTTAAAATGAGAAGTCACAAGAATTCAAACAGCATACACATGTATGTGTACACCCACAGAGTTTAAAAATTAAAAAGCAAATTTAAAGTGGTCATGAGTGGCTCAAAAAGCACATATGGCTGACTAAGGGGTCCCACAGCAATCGTTGATGGCAAGGTATAAGTAACAATATTCTCAAAGCCTTGGAAAATTCTGAACAGTTCAAGGCAATCCAACTTTTTCCCTGCAGCCACATGCTTTTGAAGTAGAACTGATACTTGTTGTACCTCTTTCTCATGATCTGAAAACCAGCTGGTGTCTTTACTGGAGCCTTGAGGCAAAATATGAACATCCACCAGGACAGCAAAGTTCCCACACTAGAAAAAAAAAAAAAAAAAAAAACAGACAAAAAAAAAGTTGAACTGGAGCTGCCAGGAAGCACATGTGGAACAGACACAGACAAGGAGATAAACAAGCAGGTAAGCATATCCATCTGATTCCAAGATACAGCAGGCAGAACATTCAACTGTGGAAGTTTATGAAGGATGGAATTACAACTTTATCATTGTTTGTGGACTTCGTAAGAAACAAGAGCACCAGAGCTCACTGAAAACTTTAAACAATAGCAACAAGCATAAGAACATGGAATTTTCTCCTGCTATCTAAATGACATTTTTAAATCTGAGTTCAAGCAAATTTTAATTTTGTTTAATTTCCTTCACCAAACTCCCATCACTCTATTTTCTGAAAATCTGGTACCATATTAGTCATCTAGTTTGCATTTTAATTGTACTAATTCTTTAAAAATTCGGCCTATTGGAGGTCTTTTCCTCTCTAACCTACCTAATGTAAAGAACAGTAACTTTGAAGGATTTATCAATGAATATTAGGCAGTTACCACATCTGTCATTTAGGCAATGCTATCCTTTGAATGGTTAAATAATAAGGCTCCCCCTATATACACTATATAGAGTTGTTAGGATGTTACAGTTACTATAGTTATATGTAGTTATATATATAGTTATACTTATTAGGATGATATAGGTGACATCCCAAGGCATATCAGCTATTTCTGAAGTTCCTTGATTAACTTTCATTGAGGACAATGTGACACATGAGGTTTAATTCTTTTCTTTCTTCAGTACATCAGTCATTACAATGAACTAATACAAGGAAGAGTGAATGGCACAAACACATCCCAGTTCCACTGGGCACTAACTCATCCCTGCCTCTTTCCCTGCACAGGGATAGGGAGTATTTCAAACTAATGGGTCCTTTTTCCTACTCTAACTCAGCACCAAATCTCAGTCAGACACCCCTGAATCAAACAACAGGGAAGGGAAAAGCAAATTTCATCATTCTGCTTTGGCTGCCTGTGATGCAATAAACTCCCTCTTCGAGAAGACTGGACATGTGTGGTCATGGCAATTGCACATCCGGAATGTCTGATGGAACAGAAACAACATCCTGATTCCAGACAGACCTCAAATGTGCCCCAACCATCCAGAGGGAGATTTGGCTCCTTTCAAGTGGCCATTGCAGGGCTCCCTTCCTGTCCTCACTCAGTCTCTCCATGTTTGCCCTTCCCTGCCAAACATCTGCACACCCCAACCTCAGAATTCCAACTGCTAACAGAATTAGCTCTAAAAATGGTGTGATATACAGTTTTAGTTGTACATCACCCACAGTCTGTAAGTCAGGTTTATGGTATAACACAAGTACAGCTGTTGGTGTACAATTAGCACAAAGAACAAGATTTACCATCAATTTTATTAATCATGACAGCATATTTGGTAAATTAAAAACCTCTGGGTTTACAAAACACTGAGATCTGTAAATTATGCACAAAGGTATTAAAATAATGATTCAAATACAGTTGAAATCTAATTCATGACCAATATTGGAACGTAGCTAGAATGCAAAAGTTTGGCAAATGAGACAGGCATTGGGAAATCATTTTGAGAAACTTCTAAGTTACTTATAGGTATCAGTCACTGAAAGAGCAGAATGCTTTGATCTATTGTATCAAAAGGCTTCTCTTTCCTCCAGAGAACCAAGAATTACCAGATGGCTGCAACAGCAAACCTTTCCAAGCTTTAAATGGATGACAAAATATCTCTCCAAAATCTCTGGTGAATCATTAGTCAGCTCCAGCAAACTTTAAGTTGACTACTGAACTTCAAAGTCAGCAGACGCTGCAGATTATAAAGTGAAAGCCAGTAAATTATTCATGGCTCAGCACTTATAACAACCAACAAGTATTTGATACATCAAGAAAATTCAAATTATCAAATGCTACATGTTAACTGGCATCATTTTCTATTGACTCCAGAAACTTTATATATAGATACAGATGCAAAGTACAGACCTGTTTTTCAAGAAGAGATAAAGTTTGTAATTATTTTCTTCTGAATGGCAACGCTTGTCTCAGTTGCCAATCTTGAAACAAATGGAAAAAAAGAAAATAACGAACCATATTTGAAATTATATAATGGAACAGTTAAAATTAAGATACTACAAACACACCAAACACTTGTCACACTTCAAACAGTACAGACCAAATACCAACAGAAATAATTGAGAGGAACAGAACAAAGTGGAAGAAAAATGTACATTGTTTATATTAATAGATTTGATGATCTTATAGAAGTTTCTAAGCAATTTTTATTTTTATTCTGATGACATTTCGTTCCATGCAAATAGTAGCTTTTCTTTGAGAGGAAATGAAGTGTTTCCAGTCAGTGTGGCTGCAAGAAGCAACTCGTGATTCGTAAGTACCACAACCGAAAGGCAAACAAAAAGAACAGCAACCTTTCATTTCATGCTTTCAAACATCAATCTCAAAATTTGCACTGAATATTGTTTTTAGAGGTGTGATGGTCAAAACTGAAACCTGAGAGTGCCTGATTTGATGGGAAAAAAACATTTGTCAAAAATCAATAGGAAAACATTTCACTGAAAAATTAAAGACAGAAACAGATGCGCTCATTTGATATCCCCCATAATTCTAGAATTCAAAAACTCTTCATTTTTACAAGCTGTTTTTAATGTCTGCATTCTTACTGAAACAGTCTGATGACATTCATTGTGTCACTAAACAAAGGGCTTTAAATGCTCTCAGAATGTTGTCAGTGTATTGTTGTACAGTAACGGCATCTAATTCAGAACATGCTTTCAGAAATCAAATTGTTTATACGAATACATCAAACACTTCATAGATTCTGCATGTTGAAAGGATAACCAGTCATGTAACATAAACAGAATAAAAACCAACACAGGGCTAAGTCAGTCAAGGGAAGTCATCTGCTCATAACCTGTTCAAACCTTGAAACAAACACATATTAGATGGTGAACTATTTTTGCAAATCACCCAAATAAGGACTTTTTATTGCTATACTGATTTTTACAATCAGTGGGCTCCTACCTGGTGCTCTCATTTCTTTAAACTGCATCACTTCAAACAGCATAAAACCAGCCCTTATAAACAAAAAATACTTGGGCTGCTGGGGATAAACACGGTGAGTTTGTGTTCGGTGACACCACTCCAAATGTGCTGCATCATTAAAGCAGACAGGGCTGGAGAAACAGCTTCCCATGACACATATTAGTGTTTCCCACTTCTGGGATTACTCTGCAGATGTGGGCTGCAGGGTCAGAATTAATTGTAGCTTAGCTAAAACAGAAACATCTGATGGTTTGGCTGGATTTGGGGCTGGGCGGGAAGGAGCCGAGCTGGAAGTGTCACCCTGCTTTTCCTTCCCCCCAGGAGAGCTGCAGACACAGGTGACACCCCCAGGATGGCAGCAGGAGCTGGCCTGAAGTTTGCCATCTCTGCTTCATCTCAGAATGGTCTTTGTGGTACCAAAAGCTTGGGGACTCTGTTTATAAGCCTTGCTTTGCTTACAATCAATTTGAATAAAGTCAATTTTGAACCACGTTTCCCAGTTCTACTGGGAGAGAAGCGTGTCCTACACTGCACAACTTGAGTTCTTCAGGATAAACATGTAGGGACTGTTTCTTTCTACTGTTTCCTCTTCCCTGAGAAGTGGGCTAATTAATCACAGTGGTAATTAGTTACAGTCTCAGATGATGTCAACAGTTAAAAAAAAAAATAGACTAGATCCCAGTGACCACTCAAAAATGTCTTTGGAAGCCCTTTTTTGGTGTTGTGACATAACTGATAGGAGGCAGCATCAATCTCCAGGTGGCAAAAGCACAGCCAAGAGATTTTGGGGAAAAAAAATTAAAATAAAACATACACAAGGACCTTATGTGAAATATCTTGACTTAAAACAAAGAGGAAAATTTAAATATTTTCCATCCTTTTTCTTTCTGAAAATCAGTAAATGTTCTACACTGAGTCAAGTGAGTTCAAACATCTACAGCATTAAGTATAACTCTGTATTGTCACTGGCCTATGCACTGTGCCAACTATAATATGACAAAATTCACTTTTTCCAGGTTTTTCAGGAAAAAAAAGTTTGTTCTCCTCCTTAATCTTTCTGACCCCAAAGAAAATGATGTGTCTTCCTTCTGGTTGTACTTTTACCACCAATGACTTTCAATATTTTGACTTTTTCTGTTCTACAGCAATAATTGACCTTTTATTTGTCACCATACAGTCAAGCTGCACAGAAACAGTGTTTCCCTGGTTACTGCTCAAAGCAAGGTGTTTTTTCAACTCTCTATTTCAAGGGTGTTTAGAAACCATCAGGTCACCAGTGAGTGGTTTTACTGCCATGAGATTAATCAGAAGGTCACCTAATGAGAGGAACTGGTAATTGTAAAAGGATTCCTCACCAGCTGATTCAGAAGCAGAGCATAACAGATCAGAGAGAAGGCTCCAGAAGGAGCCACAAGCAAGATCCCTCTAGGAATTATTTATGACACAAGCCCATTCTTCAGAATGCTCAAGAAATATGATGCAAATGCCAGGGGAAAAAAAAAAGGTATATTCCACTTTTGACCTTTTCTCTCTTCTGGATAAGAACTGCTTGGTTCTGGAAATTGTACAAGGCTTGTACTTTGTCAGAAATTAATTTATGAAAGTTGTAGAATAATTTTGACAAATAAATCCTTCTTGTTAAAGGGTTATAGCCATCAGCTAACATCACCTAGATCTTTTAAATTCCCTGCTTTCAAAGATCTATGGGGTCACTCTGCAACAGTAAAGAGGGAGCAGCAAATCAAGGGCAAGGGTAACTTGCAGATCAATCCTTAAAAATAGCTGTACTAAATTATACATAGATTCAGCAGGAATTGGACAACCTAAAATGCATTCAGACTTTCCAAAAGCAGGGAGGAAATTCCCCCTTTTATAACCTGAATATGGGTTATATCTAACTAATCTTTCACAAGTGGTTGGCTTGCTTTTTTTTTAGGAGTAGAGTTTATGAATGAGAAATTCCTAAAGGGAGGAGTGTTTAATTTTCTGGTGTCTGAATGGAAGAAAAGAAGTAGTTATCTGCAAATTGAATCAATAAGCTATAGGCACATTAAGATCACACTGAGAGGTTCCCATGCCAAGCAAAGAGGTGTAAGCAGAGAACAAGCCTTTAGAACAAACCTTTGATAAATGTGCTCTGACAACACATGAAACTCAGATGCAACATCAAGGCAGCATTTTAGACTCTTAACAGATGCAGATGGACAGGATATTAAACTTAAGAAATGATGGGAAAAAGAAAACAAGAAATACTTGCGAATGATTCAACCCTTAGGAAAACATAAAAAAAAAAAAATCTAAGGAGTTTGAAACCTGATGGAGCTGTGTATGATACTGGAGACTTCCAAATTAAGGACTAATATGCTGTTGTTAAAGCACATAATTGCAAGAGATCCACCCAAATCAACAGATTAAAATAAATTAACGAAGACAACTCCTTCAGAAAACCCTCAGTATGTGCCCAGGTAAAGGACCTGAATGTTTTTAGCAACATAAGAATCCTGCAGTGCAAACAGAGCCCTTCAGTTCATCACCCACAGTCAGGCTAAGCAGCAATTACTTAATCTAAACATCTGAACTGGGCTTGGAGAACTGCTCTATCAGGTACAATGTTGAAAAAGAGGCCTAAATTGCATGAGAGAATTAAGCTTAATTTCGGTTGTCAATCTGTGCTGGTCTGATCCCAGTTCCGTAGGAGGTTTTGTAGCCCACGTATTGAAAGGAGCCGTGGAGCTGGAGCTCAAACAATTGCAAAAAGCAAGTTTTTCCTTGGGGCAAAGTCTCCAAGTAACAGTGCAATCTCACCATTGTTTTGAAAGGATATACACCATGTCCCTGCCTGTGTCAGGACTGATCCAGAAAAACAGAAATAGCAGCACAGTATTTGTTCAAGATAATAAAAAAGATAAGCTGAGATTCCAACAAGCTGCTTTCAGCCTTTTGTTGTAAAATATTATTGTAAAAACGATGGTATTTTTTCAATCATAGCTAGGAAGCGATGATGAAACACCCTTCTCTGCAGCAACCTGCTTTCATGGCACTTGGGGCTGGGAAGGGTGAGCAGCCATATTCACTGGAGAGCTGAGCATATTCACAACCTACCTGAATGCCATTAATTTGTAATTGTAAATGTTAAGGACATTTCCTAGGGCTCAGACACAGGTTACCACATTATAGTGCATCACCTGATCACCGGTAAGTGGGGGCAAGTAAAGATTATTTCCTTACCTGGTCCTCCCCCTGAGCTATAAACAACAAAAGTTAGGGATTGAGAGTGATTCATGAGGAGAAGAATTGCCTTGTAGGTGCTGTACTAAACTGGAACACGGGACATTCTCTGTGGTTGCTGAAAGTCAGTGCTGGGATTTAATTTCTTGCCCTGGTGGAAAGACAAAGGAACTAGCACACAGCCTATGCAAAACACTCTGCACATCTGAATTACTTATTTTGTAATTATCAAATGCAACTGTAATAGGTATCAAAACAATTAGAATGATTAGAGGTTCATAATACATACAAGGGCTTGCTTGAGGCCTGCTAAGAAAAACCAGTGATGACTAAAGCTTCCAAAAATCTAAGGATCACCACCAGTAACACAACAATATAATTTTATGAAGAAATCACAGCCAGTAATAAAAAGGCTTGAGGGTTTTTTTCAGACCTTTAACTTGTTAAACAATTTTCACAGGTTTTCACATACATGCTGTACATGCTACATTTTAATATTAATGAGCCAAACTTTAAAGTATCAACAAAAGGTCATCAAGTATGTACTGGAAGCTACTGAGGGATATGTTCAGCATGAAAAGAGCCACCATACAGAAGGGCTGAGGAGCTTAGTAATGTACCTTCTGATTTTATGTTTCTGCATATGCTGGTCATGACTAGAAAATTAAGTGAAATAAAATTAAGGCAAAAAGACACCACCCTCAGTATCTTCTGATGAAGGGAGCAGCAGTTCCCCAGCACATGATGCACCAGGAAGATATTTCCCAAGTTTATTGTACAACAGCTGCAGGGATGGGCTGACTTCCCTCTCCCAAAAACAGAACAGGGAAGTGAGGGCAGGTCCTGCACAGGAAACTGTTCCCTGTCCCCCAACTTTGCAATTGTTTTGGATTCCTTTTAATTCTAAAAGACAAGGTCTCACCTGCTCAGAAATTCACTCCCTGCCCTCCCTCTCATGAAAACATTACCTACCACATGCAGCTACTGCAACTGAAAACCAAACCCAACATCTGCAGCACGTTTCAATATAAAATATTTGCAGATGCTAAATCTTTATGCCAAAATAACTTAACAGATTGAAGATGCATTGATTACAGATGCTCATACTTTAACACAAATACATAAAGCAAAAGTGGTTTTTATTTGCAAAAAAACCCAAAGTAATATCAAGCCAAACTTCTTAATAGTGCTAAACTTGCTTAAGTGGTTGAAATGTTGCATTTTCCAAGTGCATAAAAGAAGTACTTTTTAACTCTGTGCTTTAACTAATTTGTCTAAGCTAAGCCAGGAAAGTTACAGAACTGCAAGAAAGCTTTTTCAGAAAAACCATAAGAAAAAAGTGATTCACTGCTGAAAAAGGCACATTACAAAAGTGACACCCTTTGCACAAAATCCCTCTATTAAGTGGGAGTATATATGTCAACACAGGGCAGAGGGAGAGGAGAGTTCCACAAAATATTCAATGCTTTATCTACAAAAGTACAGGGAGAGAAACAGATGAGTCTTTCAAGTGAATAAGTAATGCTCTAAATCTTGTTGCTGAAAAAGCAGAATCAGATGACGGAGAATACATCACATTTCAAAATGATCAGCACAAACCTCAAGCAATTACCAGCTGGCAAGTAAAGGAATATAAGGGTTTTTTTGATATCCACGGAAAAGAATTCTTTTCATCTGGCATTGAACAGAGTATATAATAAATAGACTTTGTGCATAAAGAAAAATGGATACAAAAGGAATAGGAGAAACAAGCCATTTATAAAAATATGTAAAATATTAACACAGTTGAACACTGAAGGGTTGGTGACAAGCAACAACAAGTTGTGAAAAGTATCACTGATTCCTGGTGGTGTGTTTGTCACCAGAAAGGCTGCTTGGACTAAAACTTAACCTGCTAAGGAAGGTTTCCTGT
Source organism: Manacus candei (assembly GCF_025592945.1). Lineage (NCBI taxonomy): Eukaryota > Metazoa > Chordata > Aves > Passeriformes > Pipridae > Manacus > Manacus candei. Next base: position 5,429,127 of record NW_026138083.1, on the reverse strand, counting down.
CCTTGCCCCAGTCTGCCTCCATCTTACTTCTTCCAGAACTGAACAGGTATAACTGTCCCCCACCTAAACCAGCATCGGTTCAACATCTGTTTTAAAATGCATCCTAAAAACTACTGAGTCTGACAGAAATAAATAGGAAGAGACTATTCCTATATCTCTCCTGGCACACCAAAATGGTAACCTCTGGGAGGAGAACAGGGCAATCAATGAAAAGCAGGTGGGGATGACAAGACCTTAACTGGAATCAGATGCAGCTGGAAAAGTGCACCTGACTGTGTTCCAAGAGCAGCCCTTCAGGAGGCACCAGGAACATCTCCCTGACCTACAGGGAAGGCAGGTGTGACATTAATCAGTATTTACATGCACCCTGCAAGCACAGCCAAAAGTTGTAACACAGTGATTTCTTCTGCAAATATTTCTCTTCCCACAACTCAGCTTCTCAGGTTGGGAGAGGTGAAGTGCCAACCATTTTGCTCCTAAAGTTTTATAAAAATTAGCTAATTGACTCCAGTCTCTTCTAACAGAGGAAGGATCCAAACTAATTGTGATTCTTTCTAACATAAAACAAATATTCAAAGAAATAAACTCAGTATTTTACATACATACAGCTTAACCTACAGCTGTGGTTTTGTGGGTTTCTATAATTCTTTTTCACACCAAGTGCACTGATAGGTATCATATTCACATGTGGTCAATCACAAAATGAAAACCCAAGGAAAAACACTTGTGAAAAACACAATGTACAGACACTACTGCTCATTTTCACCTATTATGAAGAATAATAGAAACAACAGGCTCCCAAGATTTCAGAGAAGTTTTACATTTCAAAGCCTTTTTCTTTTTTTCTTTTTTTTTTTTTCCAAATTTCCTGTGGATTATGTTACTAATTGGGAATATGTGGGAAGTATTTCCCACATTTACGTTTATAAAAATTCCAGTGATAATTAGCAGCAATCCTAACACACGTGGAAAACATTAAAATCATTGAAAATTATAAATAGTGTTGACTTTATGCAACAAAATGCAGACATTAAATATATAAAAAGGTACATTGGGTCAGTCCAAAGATCCATAATGACCCCTCTGCTCTGACAGTAACAAGTATTAGAAGTCTACAGGAAAAGCTTAAAAAACATAAGCAAATAATGATAGTTTACTCAGTAGATGTATTAGACATTTGTCAACATGAGATTCTTGGTTTTAGAGGCTGCATCTGTATATGGAAGTCACCAGCAATTGTCTTCTCCCAGAATTTGTTAAACTGGTTTATGAAACTGCTTGAATTCTTGTATCCACAAAATCCTGTGGCAAGCAGTCCCCCAAAACCAATAACACACTCATCAGGAATTGTATGTTCTAGTTCATTTCAAACCATCATGTTGATTTAATTAAATACTCTTGGTTGTTAAATTAGAACAAACAGACATTTCTTATTTATCTATTCCTCCCATCCACAGTTTAACAGGCCACTGTTATTCCCTATCCACTCACCTCCAGCTTTCTCTCTTCCAAGCCTAAGAGTGTTAAATTGCTCCTTATACTGAAGAAGTTCCCTACCTCACATTATTGCTCTTAATTCCACTATGGAGAACTATCAGCAAAGGTAGTGTTTGAAAAGAGGTTGTGCCCTCATTTGTACCATGGCACAGTGATGATTTTACTTGTGTTTGCTTCACTCAGTTCCTAATTCCCAAAATTGATTTTGATTATTTTTTTTTAAATGCTGCTGTGAATGGAGCTGACGCTTCCAGAAAATACCATGAACTTCAAGAAGTCATTCCTGTGTGCTGGTCCTGTGTTCAGAACCCATCAATCACACCCCTCAGTTTGAAGCTGTTCTCCCTCACGCACACATACATTGCATTTGATCAATTCTCTGTCATTTAATTGTACAGTCACTCAATATTCTGATTTTTTTGCCAACCTGCACTGTAAGCTTTGTTTCTCAGGTCCTTTAAAACACAGTGTCTGCCCCAGAGTTCCCTGTCCAACTCCAGTTTTGCCTCTACCCCTTTTTATCCTTCAGCCAGGGAATCTGTGTAAGGACCTTCTTTATCAGCCCATTTAAAGAGCCTTTGGTGAAGCACCTTGTGGAGAATCTGAATGAGTTACAGCAGCCAGATCTCCCTGTTCCTTACACTCACTAATTCCTGTAAAGACTCTAGAAGGTCATGGTGCATGACTTCTCCTTGCAATGGGTATTTTGACTTTTCCCCCACTGTACTACCCAAATCCAGGTATCCATTAATTCTGCCCCAATGGAGTTTGTGTTAATTGGCCAATACAGATTTAGACATCGATCTGACAATTTTCTTAGTCCTATCACAGCAGGCACTCACACATACATGGAACTAGGGCAGTTTAATAAGAGCAACATCTGCCAAAGTTTATTATTCTCACATATGGTAAAATCTGGCTGTGTTCTTCTTCCAGTGCAGAGTACAGACTGACTAAAACAAACAACTACATTAATATCTATTGTTTCTTTTGCAGCTAAGAACACTATGAAACTGGACAATTAGTTAATGCATCTGTTAATGCATCTGCTTCAAAAATTTCAGCTTTTTAACACATCAGTAAATAGCAAAACTCTGCAAATGCATCTTGGCACCCTCTCCCATTGTGTGCAAATACAGAGAATCTTGCTCAAGCCAGTGCCTTCTCCCTTAGGTAACTCGTTCTACTTCACTTGTCTCCCAGATTCCCCCCATACTCAACCAAACTGCTGGAAAAAAACCCCCACCTTCTGTACATAAGCTAACAACTGTATAAAACAGTCTCTTAAAATTCTTCTATTTTTATAATTTTCTATCCAAAATTACATGTATTTCTATATTTACCATTCTTTTTCTCCTTGCTCTATCAGTAAATCTATCTCAGAAAACCTGCCACAAGTCTCCTAATTCTTCATGACATTTTTCATGAATTTAAATTCATCATTCAAGACTTCCTCCACACCTGCCAAGGTCACAATTCCTCCTTAATGCATCTTCTAAACAGGCAAGTGCTGTCAGTTTTACTGACAGCAGAAAGCAGCTCAATAACTTAAGCTCTTGCCATCTATTATGGGGCATCTAAGATGTCACCTGGCTGAATTAAATCTTGCTTAATTGCAATGTTTGTGTCTACCCAGCAAGATGTTAAAATGGAAAATTAAAACTGAATTACTTAACATGTCTGCAATAAAATCTAATTTTCCATAACCTGTATCCACCTGCTTAGCTCTGCAAGGGGGAAAGAAATAAAGTTTACAGATAACAACATCCCCACCAGCTGCACTGTCATTTAACACCCATAATCAATAAAAACAAGAGAACCTTCAATGCCAACTGCTTCATATCTCACAAGGAGTAAATCATTTCCACCAGTTCCATCATTATAATTTGATTCTCTGAAAAATGAAATTTTGAGACTGATGCAGCGTTTTGCATTAATCAAAACAGTGCATTTTGCTTTAAAAAAAGGCAACAACCAGTTGCTAGAGATGCAAAAACTAGGCCCAGATTACACTACATGCCAACAAAAACAAGTCTTCCTTAACTTGCTAGTCCTTTTCACTTATGGCCACAGCATGGAGATATAACTCCTATTTGTAATCAACAAGAAAAATAATTATTGGTGCATCGGCCTAAGAGGAGACTTTTCCCCTGCTTCTGGTCTGTATCACTCTCAGTTCCCAAGCCTCTTTCCACCTCTCCTTATCTCACTCTTCATTTTCCCACTGTCAAAGCCTGTTTTTCCAGGAAGGAAAGTTATGGTAAAGATGAGGAATATTGTTCAGCACCTCTTTGCCCTTTGGCACTGCTATCAAACACTGGGATTCTATCTGCCACATTAGCAGAGATCTTACAAAGAACACATTCCTTTTTGTATAATGTACATGGTGGTCACTCAAACAATAACCAGTAACAGATGTCTGAAGTGAGGAGAATGGACTATTTAAGTAGAACTTTATAAATTCTGATGATACTTTCCCAGATTTGAAACCTTGACACTTCATTTATAACTATCAGTATGGCCATATACTTTCTTCTGTGTGTTTATTTCTAGTTCCAACTCGGTGAGGATACTTTGTCCATCATGCTTTGAGTTTCTCTGTGACCTTGCAGATAATCTTACCCTCAACTTGCCTTCATTTAATAGCGTAAAGATAAAAATGAAAAAGCCTCTGCAAAGAATTCAGTATCCAAATAAGGAATTCTGACAGGGCTATGAACTTACACGAAATTACTGGTCACACTCAGTACCCTGCATTGACCATCTGGGAAAGTTTTTCTTTCAAAGGAAACACAAAAGTATGAAAGAAATGTAACCTGCCAGAGCCCATTGAAGTTTTAATGTTACAAGATTTGTATTTAGGTCTGCTTTCCAAGGGTTTTTAAAAAGCACTCTCACTTCATATGCATGGGAAATTAAATAATAACTGCTTTAAATATCCTTACAGTTCAATATTACAAGAAAGTGTTGGAATTTTAGAAGAAAAGGAATCCAGAGCTGAAAACCATATCTGCCAATAGCACCTTTACTCACACAGAAAGCAGAACTAAAAATCAATTTTGCATAATACAGAAGCAGTTTTTTAAGACTACAGTCTTTACAATGCTGCATTATGTTTAATTACCTTGTTTTCACAATCCCTTTTAGAACAGGAAAGATTCCTGGATGTATTTCTGGTTACAGTTGCTTAAGAAAAAATTGTATTTTTAAAATGTCCATCTCAGCTGCAGAAATTAAGGATATCACCAATAGGAGTAGCAATGGAAAAGAACATATTTTAAAAGACGAGGTCAAATTCGGAGCAGATAAACAGATCTATGAACCATCCTTCCAACAGACAGATCATATTGCAGGGCAGAAAGTCTCTTTTCTCCCAGTTACAATACTCACCTGTGCCCAAACTACTGGAAATCCACAGAGTTCAAAAAGACAAGTTGACAAGACAGAAAGGTCCCTTTGTACACAGCAAGAACATTTCTGATAGAACCCAAGCAATGTCTACTAGAAGTCACAAATATTACACTGAAATACATGATAACAGATGCTACTGATATAATGTGATTTCACTGGTCAAAAACCCAACACTGTCATACAATTAAGTGTGAAAATCACAGGAACAAAACCAAAGGATGAACCCTCACATGCTGCGAGAATCACCTGCCAAAGACAGGACTGTGCCAACTAAGGAACTTCGACAATACCTGCAGAGCTGGAACAGCTGTGGCTGAGTTTTCACTTCCTACAAGTCTGCATCTTTATCAAGAGCCACACAGGAAGGACTCCACTCTATAAATTAAGTTAAAAACTACTTTTTCCTCCATGGATTTCAACAGGAAAAAACCAACACATCTACTTTACAGATTGAGAGGCAATTGCCCTTTTACAGACTGAGAGGGAATTATGCTTTGGAAAGCAACAGCTCATTTTTTAATTAAAAAAATTGATAGCATGATAGCTGCACAACTGTCTGCTAAAAGGAACAGAGATGGCAGCACATGACAGATCACAGCTCCTGGACATCAGGAACCACAGCGACAGGAACGAGTGAAGTCCTTTTTATCTGATTCACGTGAGCAAGAAAACAAACCAACTTGGCTTTAACACATCCAAGAACACTGTTAAGCTTCATTATATTTACCCATGGCCAAGTATTTGTATCTTTATATTATATTTTGCTTGAATTTAGTAACAAAGTTCCACTCAGAGTTTTTTAAAAAGAGAGAAAACAAGCATTTCCATATAACAAATACAGCAAAAATATATGTTATTCATCAACTACTAACACCTATTGTGTTGCTAAGGGACACAGATAAATGAAGAGGAAATATTTCCTTACTTGCCTGATATGAAGAATGAACTCATGATCTACTGAAAAGTAATTAACATCAAAGAGAGCACTGGAGATCAGGGTGTGTAAACATTTTAATTCATTAATATTAATTACTGTAACATGATAAGAGTATTTGATGCTCCAAATCTTGCTGGCTTTAAAGTCTTTCAATATGGCCTCCAATCTCCCTTCATTAGGTTTTCAAAGAAACACCAAAAAAAAAAAAAAAACTTACAAAAAAACTTTGATTTTTATCAACCAAGTATTTCTGAAAAATTCAGGTGTTTACAAGCCATTATGAGAAATACACCCTCTTCATATAAAATATTTTATCTAACTGTATAAAAATGCACAGAGTGAAGCAGTGACATAACAAAACACAAACCACAAAATACTACAGAAAGACTCCAGAAAAGGTCCCGGACACCACACACGCTCCTGGAAACCGCAGGAACATTTGGGAAGTTAAACAGTTTCTGAACACGACCTTGGTAAGGGCAGGTGGAAAACTGATTAAGGAAAATCTCCCATATGGTGACACGCTGACTCCCACAGGGAAATCAGCTGGATGGGAAGCACCACAGACATCTGCCCCCACTGAATCAATACAATTAACCTGCAGTAAACCATCAGCCTTTCTTTGGATTAGCACTGGGGAAGGATAAAACATTTTGTGTCTCTGCGCCACCTCAGGGGCTGCAGGTTCTCCTCCCAGGGTGCAAGGGGGAACACAAAACATAAAGCAGACAATTGTGCTCATCAGCCCTCAAAATTTATGCTTCCCAGCATCTGGATATTCCTAATCACTTCCCTATTTCAAGCTGCCAAAAACACTAATCTTGCCACTCAAGATTTCCCATCAGTTTGAATATAATTTACTGCTCCTAATCCTCATCTCATTATCAAGCCATCGGTAATTCCTGTTTAGTCCTGCTGCTCCACACCTTGGGAAAAGAGAGGGTAAGCAGGACACTATTGTCCTGTTCCTACCCTTCTCTCCACATCACCTCTTAGTTCAGCTCTCAGCTTGACACCACCTGCACACCCCTGCTCCAGCACTGACATCCATCAGGAATTTTCTCCTCATTCCTGCTCCACTGCTCTCCTACCAGTCTCCATTCCTTGCCCAAATTACCAAATCCCTGGAGCCCTTCTCACACCAGCCACCCCCAGTCCCTGCCCCATAAATAACAGGGACCTTCAGCAGTTTCTGGTTTGTTTGCTTTTTGTTGTTGTTGGGGTTTTTTGTTCAAGTCATCACATCCTTTCTTTTCTTTACTTTCAGATTGGACGGGCTCCCTCTTTCCCCCTCTCACCTCCAGTGCAGCAAGGGCCACTCAGTTCACTGGAGATTCCCTCTCAGTAGAGGGTTTTCCCAACTAAAAATTGAATCTACTGAATAAATGTAAACTGTTTTTCCCAGATGTGTACAACTTAGTGGGGAGATTTCTGAGCCAAGGGCAAAGGGCTCATCACAAAACTCAAATTACAATTACTGCTGCTTCTTAAAGCCTGGGATTTGTTACCATTCAAAAGACTTGGATACGTACCTGGTAGGTATGTCCAAAATAAAACCTTTGCAGGGAAAAAAACCTAGTAAAAAATTCTGTTCCAATTATTGTATTAAACCAATTCTTCACACAAAATTCACAATAAAAGTTCAATGTTTAAAATCTTCGAAAACAAAACTAGTATCAAGAACTTAGTTTTAACTAACTGATAAAGACCACTTGCTGCCTCACTTAAATTTATATTTATTGTTTTTCCATCCAAGGAAATGAAGCTGGGCCAGACAGCAGAGCAGGAATGATGAAATACATCCATTCTCTTTGTTCATATGCTTTTTGGGACAACAGTATGTTTGGGTTTTACTGGACAAAAGATTCATTCAAATTTCAGAAAAACATCTGATTTGAGTGGTGTTCAGTAATGGCAACAGAATTTAAGCAGCAAAAAGCATTCAAGTCTTAAAAACTAACAGACAGTGATCTCCAAACTGAAAGCTTTCCTAATCTCCCATACTGACAGTGACACATTTATTAAACACTTTATAATAGTGAATTTAAAAATGCAAGTTTGCCTTTTAAAAGTTTTATTCTGTCAGCTGACTACTTCTAAGACTGAACTTCCCCCCAGTAATTCACCTCATCCATATTGCAATATCTGCATTTTGGAAAGTCTTATGGATTGGTGTGTCATGATTTTTATCCTTCTTAAATAAAATACTCATTAAAAAACCAGCAACTTCTGAGTTGTACAAAATTATAAGAAAAGTTCAGGTGAAATATTTTAACCTAGTGCCCCTGAGATAATGGAATTAATTAATGGCAACCTTCTCAGGAGCAGTGGCAAGTTTTAGTGATTTCCCAGCCTGCTTTTAACTAAAGAAAAAATCCCTACCAGAGTTCTGCAGATTTGTCTAATAAGTTTGGGATTTTTGAGGGTTTTTTGATACCTGTAAAACCTCAAAGATACCCTGAAACTAAATTCATAAATATATTATAAAGACTTTGAGAACAGAGATAAAAGAAACCCAAATACTTATTATTTGAACAGATCTGATGTCCAGATGCTTCTGTGCCATCTTGCTCTTATTAGCTATAACCAAATGAGAACTTGCAACCCTCACAACTCTTTGTGCTGGAAATTAAGTGGGGCTTAGATAATATTGCACATGACCACAGCACTTGCAGTTCCTGATGGTAATAAGAATGCTGAAAACATGCATTGATTACACAAAAATAAACAAAACAAAGATTCCCAGCTCTGTTGAGGCCATGCCAGGTCTCAAGATAACTCAAGAAAGGGATGCATGTTCCTGTCTCTAGAGCTAAATTCATGTGCACCAGCAGTTATAGAAGGTTATTTAATGTATTGTACCTGTGCCTCCTAATATCAAACAGGTATAAGAACAATGTTTATGAAAGTTATTGCTCCATGGCCCTTTGAAGAGCCCAAAGCCAGCTGAGGGGAAAAAAAAAATCCTTTGTTTTACTAAAACCACAGTGATGATGCAAAATAAGTCTTTGATCTATTATATATTTGAAAGCACTAAGCTAAATGCAGACAGTAATTGCTGACAAATCCCAGTAGTAAACAAACCAGTCTCACATTTTACATATTATCAAGAGGCTACAGAATTAATGGTTACAGCCAAAGAAATGTTGACACAGTTGCAGATTGAGCCTTAACATGCTGATCATGTTAAAATACTGCACAAGAAATATTTTTCCACTTTGTAAAAAGCCAGACTGTTTACATGTGTAAGTGGCTGGAGATCTTGTTGTCTGTGTGTGGTCTTAACATTTCAGTATCATAACCATGAATATAAAGACAAGCAGCATGAAATAACCTATTATACTTACAATCAATGCCAGACTGCAAATATTAGAAGCATTGAGATTTAAGGTTCTGAAAATGAGCATTACAACATACTTATACCTACGTCTTTGCTTCCTTTTCTAAAAGTAATTAATAAATGAATTGAAACAAAGCTTTTCTAAAAGTAAACAGAGGATTTGCGTTGCAGAAAAGTTAATTTTTCTTCCCTTTACATTGTTTAGAAAGGAGAAAAAAAAATCAAGACATTAAAAATAACAAACATTGTCATCGCTAAAAGCCAAGACATTCTGAAACTATGGTCATTTTGCTTGTATTCTTTAATCACACCAAGGTATTAAATTTCTTTAATTTTGATACAAGTGTAACTATTATATCACAGCTCTAGTACATAAATGTCTTAAATCTCTAACTTGCTAGTTCTTAGCTAATTTTTGCTGCAAATTGATGTTGCTAATCTACTTAGAAACCACTGGGAAAATCTCCTGTAACTACTTTTTTTTTTCTTTTTTTTAACAGAAAACAAAGCCTTACTCCTCTCATGCTTTACTGAGGAGAGAGCACTGTGAAATCATTAGGGAAAAGAAGATTGCAGATATTTGTAACAGAGAGAGATCAATTAGTAGCTTTAGCACTCACACACTTACAGCTAAAGATTGCCATAGGTAAAGTATATCAAGCTGGCTCATATGGCTTCCCATTCTCTGTCTAGCAATCAAACATGGAATTTTAAAAGGCAAGTGTGCAGCATAAATAAAAATATTTTCCTCAATTGCTTAATTTAAGAACTGTCAGTATTTTCACACTAATTGAGACTTCCTGCCACAGCCAGCAATAAAAAGCAGAGGCCACCACCCTTTCAGCATCTATCTGAGAACCTCACTACCCATGGCTTAAATTCCTGAGATTTCAGTGAAAAAAAAAGACAAATGGAAAGTACAAGGTTGTTATCAAGGTGCAGAAAGGTTAGAGACAGATTCCTGGTCCTATTTGCCTTCCCCCCATTGTTAATTTGCACGTGTGAGAAGGTGAAGGGGGAAGGAGAAACTGCCTATTAAGTTTTCCACATGCTTATATCCTATTGATATTTTTAATGTGTGCACAGAAAGCAAAGTCCTCAAAAGAGTTTCTTCTCTAAAATTACAGGATTAAAATTAGAAGGGAAAAATTAAGGAACATAATGGATGAACAGAATTAACACTGTGGGACCATTCTAATTCCACTTGGGACACACTTGCCTCATGAGGCTGCATTTCTGTTCCATAGGCATTTAGGAAAAATAAACATGTCACCAAAAGCCTTTAAAAGTACACTTCCCAAATTAGAGAAATGACCAAGGAGCCAATCGAAAAGAAATCTGTATGAAGGGTAATTCACTACAAAAACAAACAGTAAATGACCCTTGAAAGGGGTCCTTCTGAGTTTCCTGGAGGAAGCAGAAAGGCTCTGTAACCAGGCAGAACTTCAGTGCACTAACACCACTTTCCACATCTCTTCCTTGGAAGAGGGGGCTCTTTATCTGAAGTGTCCCAGAGAGGCACATCCCAAGCAGCCTCACTGGATATCCATGGCTCTACCAGGCTATTGGAGCCTGGGTTTTTTCAGCTAAATAAAGCATTATGCTATGCATTTCTTCAGTGGGGAATTATTTGTAAACATTCAGCTTTTGCTCTAGTCCAGAAACATTAAGGGATTGGTTGAAGACAGCTGCAAACAACAAAGAATGGCTGAGAATTTATTTTGTACAATGGCAGACTGCAAAGCCTTCCTGTGGAAGTCACAGAGGGAAACTCCAGAGTGCACAAATATTCAGTGCCAGGTTGCCTTTCTCTTTAGGTAGCAGCATAATCATTCCAATCCCATCACCTGTTCTTGTGCAATCTGTTCCTCAGAAAATAAATGGTACATTTTTGCATTTTCATCCTTGTAATCTGCATTTAGCTGCAATTAAAAAAGTTAAACACATTCCCCCTGCTATTCTATAACAGTTATACAAGTAAGAGCTTATGCCAAAGTGGCTCCCACCCCAATAGGACACTGACCCTCCTCAGCCTGTTCCACAACCCTGCCACTTGTTACTTTACTCCTTTTCCTATTTCTGTCTGATTTGTAAGGTCTATACAGCTGCTGTAAACACGAACCTAAAAGCAAAGGAGATCTTTGCTGCTGAGAATGAGCTCCCACAGAAAGGAATTTTCATAGTGTTTTCACTTTGTGGAAAAGCCTGGAATCTTCACCCTAAATACATGGGAACCTCCATCATGCAGCTCACAAGAAAACTGTGAAACCTTGCTGGATTTTACCACACTAGTAATGTAATGGATAACACAGCATTTAAACTATATTTTAACAGATTTGGACTAATGTCTTACTGCTTTGATATCTAAACATGTAGCATACTGACATTTTTGAGAAGATCCAAAGCATTACTGAAAACACAAGGAATCTAATCTAAACATCTTGAGGGTCACTGAACTGACTTGCAGATGGTCAAATGTAGGATTTCAAACACCAAGCACCAACATGACAACAGCCAGCAGCAACAGGGATAATTTTGATCTGGGCATTACTACAGAGTAGATGCTCATGGGGAATGAGCTTCCCTTCTCAAGCACCATTATGTTGCCTATTCTGAAACTATCATTTGTGTCAACCCAAAGTCACCAGGATCTCTGCAGATAAAATCCTAGAAGTGTTTTCTCCTTCTCAACTAGTTTTGAATTTGTGGTCCACGGTGAAGATCAAACTTTCTCTTATGTTTTGAGAATCTGTGCTCACCAGTGCTATTCATAACACTTTGTAACAAATGGCCTGGCCTACTTACAAATCTGGAAATTGTATTTTGCCACCTGAATTTTCTCTGCCTGGAGTGTGAATGCTGCCTCATAATGGTACTTGAATAATTTACCTCACCTTGCAAGCTTTAAGTGATTTTCTAGGTGTACAGCTTGAAATACTATGAGATCCTTTGATGCTTGCAAAAGATTCAAAGAGGCAGGTTCTAAATATCTGAGTATCATTTCACTTCTGAAATTCCAGTATTTGTATTGTATTCTTCATCACTGGGTTTTTCCTTCCTAAAATTTGTATCATAGTTCAAATAGGAATTTACAAAATCAGGTTAAATCCCAGCAGTTCCTGCTCAGTAATGTAGGCCTCTCCAAAATAGCAACAACAAATGAACCATCTCTAATAGCCCTACAGAAAATGGCTTCAAATTAGCAAAGAGTTTTCTGAACTATGTAGAATATGCTGAGCATCTGTAATTAAATCTCTTTCCAGTTCATAATCAGCAAGTACCCCAGTTGTACCCTCCAAATATTCCACAAATCAAAATTCCTGCAATTATCAGGGTGAAGGGATATAGACAAAGACACATTTTCCTTAACACTTTTCTGTCTTTTGAGGTCATCTCTAGACACCACTTTGTTTTCACCACACAATAAAAGCGAAATTAAATATTCTATTCAATTTACTGAAACATGCATAAATTGACAAACATTTAAAACTAATGACAAGTTCTATCAATTTGCTGAAGAAATCTATAAACCAATGTTGGTCTTTTATTCCATCCATGGCAGCCAACAATTATTTAATCACCACTCACTGCTACTCAGCTATTTAATGTTGTACTACAGACACTCAGTGCTCACTGGTAGGGATGAGAATATGTTGTTGTTTGATTGCTTTTTTAAATTATGGGTTTAATTTTCAACTTTTGATGTGTCAGGCTTACTCCTATCATCCAAGCTGTTTGTACATTCCCTGAGCCATGGATTGTGACTGTGTCAGTTTAACACCCAGCCAAATGAGAACCAGAGACTTGCAGACAATGCCACAAAGGGAAAAACTCTAAGTTTGTTTTCCACTGCTGAACTGGAAAACTTACCTTATTATGGCAGGACAACACACTCTGTTAGAGCTACTTAAATTACTCTCCTTCTTATTTTTTTTGCTATAGGAATGTAAAAAGAAAAGAGGGACAGTTATATTCTACATGACCCTACCAACTGTCAAATCCTAGGATCTTGGCATTGAACAGATCCTCTTTAAGGGCCCAAGACTCAGCTCTTTCCCACCTCTTTAGTTCAGCAAATATTTTCTGTTCAGAGCTATATGTTGCTTTTCTATCAGCCTTTATCTGTATGATACAAAGCAGGATAAACCACAACCATGTATATTTGGTCCATTATGAGTGTTATGAAATCACTGGTATATTCACAAGGAACAAAGACAACCCTCTGAGTTTAAAACAGGAGAATATTGGCTTGAGCTTGAAAGGTTGCATTCAACTATATCTTACATAAACTATTATTTCACCAGCTGAGTAGTGCCAGATATGCCAGGCACCTTACTAGTTCCTGGAAACTAAGCAGGACCTTGCAAAGAGGACCTTGCACATGAGACAGAGCTTAGTTTAGCTTAGTTATTGCACAACCTTTTGGAGTAAAATGAGGATAGAATTGTTGAAGTAACTTTACAAACCTCAGTCATCAATGATACAAAAATGCTGAGAAAACGTTCTGTGGCTATGACACATTTTCTTGTGTGGAAACCACTGTGTCATTCTTCCTTATCTCTGTTCTTTTCCTCGCTCTCCCTCGAGACTCACAACTGACAATTGTCCAACCAGCTTTGATGCAACACTTTTACAGTGATTCCCCACTCGAACGCTGTTTCATATGCACACAGAAGGTACACAGAGCAAGGAATAAAATCTGTTTTGCTGAAGCTTGGAGATTGAGGATCTGTCTGTAAAACACACCAGCACCAGAAACAGCAAAGAACCCTCAGTGAAGCTACAAACCCAAGAAAGATGAAACTTGCCCTTAAGGCTTCACAAATGGGCTGTACTTCCCTAGCAAAGTGTTAACAGGCACAGGAAAAGATCACCTTGAAACACTCAAATCACTGATGTGAAGACTTTGGTTCAACAACATCTGCACATGATCAAGACCACAAACTATTCTTTTCCCACTTTCCCAAGTGAAACACTCCTACAAACACTGTTTTGTTGCAAGAAGGCAGAGTTGTCTCCTGTGCAGGCCTCATTCAAAGTTCTCTTTTGTCACTGAAGATACAAGCCACAATATGGATTGAAGAGGTGTTTCAAAGGATTTTCAAACATTATTACTTAATTTCGTTATTAAATCTGCAACACTTTGCCTTTTCATTACGACACTGCTTGTGGTAATAAAAATAGTGGAGAGATTTTCAGGGAAAAAAACACCACCACACAAACAAGCCATGACTTTTCCATATGTAATTTGTTGACAAAGTTTGGATGACTGATATTACAACATTTAGGAACCCTGTCTTGTTTCTACCTTTTTTTCCTTAATATCTGAAGTTAATTTTCAACTCTGATGACACTATTATTTTTCAAACTGGACAAGTCCCAGTTTTTGGCACAGAACAAATACATAATGTTCATCATTTCAGTTTAAAATGAGTCAGTTAGAAAATAAATGGAAAAAAACAAATAGAAGTGAAGATATAATTAAAAAATTTGAAGGATTCTGCATGCTAAATTTTAAAGCATGAATTTTACTTAGTCAACGCCTGTTTAAAAAGAAAGTAGTACTTTTTATATTTCTCACTATCCATTCTAAAAAAAGTTTCAATCATTCACAATTTAAATCCCTTAATATGTTGCCTTTCTTAAGCACTGTGACTTAAAAATATTTCCAGTGAAAAGAGGGAAATTAGTGCAAGACAAAAATCACCAGGCAAACTGCTGATCGTTTAAGAGTGAATGGACCATCTTGCACTACCTTACATTCAATTATTTGCTGAGAACCTTTTTCTTCTTTATAACATAAAAACATACACATCTAAAGTCTAATGCAATGTTTTTTCCTAGTTCTTTTTTCCATCTTTAATCCGTCTTTTCACAGTCTCTGGATAATCACAAGTAAGCAACACATGGGATTTAATTTTACTCTTCTCATACCAGAATTACAATCGATTTATATTTTATTATTTGGCTGTATCACTTGTCCATATTTTTCCAAACCAACTTCTTTAAACGTTACAGACAAACACAATGCCTTAAAAACATAGATAAACTGATCTAAGGATAAATTAGTATGTCCTTAGTTAAGCTACAGTGCTACCAGTATACTCCTACAGGCTCTGATCCAAAGCCCATTGACATCAGTGAGGTTTGAGTCAGATCCACTGTAAAAAGAACTTCAATCAGTAGTGGTAAATGAAATCTAAAGTATATAATTTGATTAGAAATCACTCCAAGTAACACTGTGAAGAAAGTTAGTGACTCCTTCACAGCTCATACAGATTTTAGTTCCTTAAACTATTATTTTAAAAAGTCTGGAATTCACAGTTTTTGCCAACCACACTGTCACAGCTTAATTGAGCAGCTGTCAACTGTTAGAAAATAACTGCATCATCATCTCTTTTAGAAGAACTAGTGTGGGAAGTGAAACACTTCCATGGGAGCTAAACTTTCTGGAGTCATGGTAATGAATGTGTTTTCATCAGGTGACCATGAGTCATCATTTTATCAGCAGTTTAGAGGGTTTTCACAATAGCTGAGCGTCATCGGGGCTCACGCTCAGCACTGACTGCAGCACAAGAAGTAAACATTATTTTCTGCCATGTCCTGTGGTACCATTTCTTGAAGGAAAAGTTTGGCCACTGACTCAAGAAAAATACTGCAAAGTCATGGTTGAATAAGTGCTGCAGGGAACACAAAGTGTCCCGAAACTGGAACACACAATGTCCAGAAACAAAGCTTTTATTTGAGAATTGAAACTAAGTGATAATTTTGCTTTTAAAAACAGATGCCTTTTAAGGAAGTTGTGAACTACATGGATGAAACATCAGGAAAGAATAAAAATGTGTTGTCAGTCATTCTTCTCCCTTTTACTCCATAATCCTGTCAGAACACAGTCATACATCAAATACTCAGATAACTTCCACATATTAGAATCCACCTACATTGCCCAAAGTGGGGAGAGGCCACATAAAACAATGCCCAAAAAAATTTATATTAAATTTTCATGATCATAACATCAAGAGCAAAAACTGCATCATTAAACTGTCCCAGGTACTACACAAAATGTGGACTCCTTTACCTCCCAGCTTACTAACCTCCTTCTGAACCCACTGGAAAGAATTGAAGAATTTCACCTACAGCATAAGCTGAAGCCTCTCCCAGGACCTAAAGACACTTGGTGACCCCACACAGTATCTTTGCTAAGCCCTGATGTTTTGCTGGACTCAAGAGAGATTCAAGTCTCCTTCTAAGTTTCCCATCCCTTCCTGCTCCAGGGCTGGACTGTGGGGTCAAGCAGGCTGTACCACCAAGATCTCCGTGCAGCACAACAGCAGAGGTGTAAACTCTGGTAAGTGCTGGGCAGAAATTAGGCACATGGCAAATAGCATGGAAATAATTACATTTCAAAAAATAGTATTACTTAGTATGGTGTGTATTTAGAATCCCATATCACTGCCACAATAGTGTAGTGCTCAGAATTAGCGAAAACCTAATTTTCAGGCACAAGTGGTCCTTTCAAGACTAATCAGATTTGAATTACCAAAAAAAGTAATGCAAGTTGAACCATCCTTTTATTCCTTATTTGAAGTGATCCCCATGAAAGCAGTGTTTTCACTATTGATGTTTATCCCTCTGGCTTCCTACTCCTTTCTCCTTCAGCTAACACTTTAATCTCTCAACTCTTCATCCACTCATCATTTCCCTAGGCTTGAAAATTAATCCTCTGAGGTCAGTGAGGAAACTTCCATTGACTCCAGGAGATTTAGAATTAGATTGTACACTTAATTTTCCTCCCTCCTCTACTTCCCAACTTCCTCTTTTCTTTCTTCTGGAACTTATTTACTCATCACTTTAGCCATTCCATATCTGGTCCCATGAAATTGGGAATTAAGTGGAGCATTAAGAAAGAGAACTAAATAGATGTCCCTCCATCCATTATTATTGTTTGTACTTCCTATTTTAAATCATATCCCTCCCTGCCTCTTTTTCATCATCTCCCTTAAGACTTTTAAGCCCTTTTAGATAATTATTATACTTTATGCATTCACACAGAAACAAACCTGACAGCTGAGTGAAGTGTGAGATGCTCCTTAATAGTATCAATTCCAACCACCCAACCACTCCTATTCTGAGCAATGCTGCTTTAGGGAAACCCCTGCTCTAGAAAAATCATTATTTAATGGTTAATATGGCTATTTATTCATTTTTAAAGACACACAGCACATATAAAATTCAGTAACCTTTAATCAGTTTGGAGAACCGGTACCTTAGTTTTAAAATTTAAAATATTTCTACAAATTTTATCTAATCACAGAAACCTAATCTTAGCTTGTTTCCTTTGAAATATTTGTCAGTACTCCAACCAGACGAATTTCACATACAAATGTCTTGGTTTTGAATGGGGAAAAGAAATGAACATCAGAAAACATTGTATTTATTAGTTAATTTAAGTAAGTACTCTCAAAGAAACCCAAAACCTTATCTAGCTAAAACCAGAAATCAGAATGCTAACAAGTTCCCAGCTCTGTATGTAGAACAAGCAGCTGTGCTATCAGTCTAATAACAGAGCAGCCACAACACACAAAAAATTATCTTAAATACAAACACCATTCCTTATTCTCCACCTGAGAGCACTGCAGTCATGTGTCCATGGACTTAATCTAAGCAGTAAACATATCTATTGTCCCTCATCACTCATTATATGGGATCAGAGATAAATAACAAAATCAGGTAAGAAAACCTACTCATCTCCCTAGTTTCTTACTCTCCAAACAACTCCCAAGAAGAAGCAAACACATCACTTTCTTACAAAAATATTTGTTGTGTTTAATAGCAAATATTTACAGAAATATTGATCAGTTGAATCAATGGACACACTTCACAGAAATGAGAAATTTAACCTGTCAAGCCTAGACATCACCCAAGAATCATCCAGACAGGCAGAGCTGATCACGCTGTCACAGTATTACATTTCTACCATTAGCTAAAAAAAGAAAGCACTTGAAATATCAAAATAAACTTCAAAATAAACTTCTCATTTTCTTATTCCAGACCCAAGACCATCTACAGGTCTGTGAAAAGGCCCTAAAATGACCTGGACAGCACTGAATCCATACTGGAGCGTTGTCTGATGGGACAGTTCCTTCTTCCTAATGTTAGGGCCTATAATCAGTGTTCTTGCTACACACACTTCCTTTCATGGAGCACTTCTAACATATCCAAAGACAGATGTTAAGATGCCTTTGGTTATAAGTCAGTATCTTAACAATTACATTAAGATAAATCAACATAAAATAAAGAACATGACACACACACACAGAGGCAAAATGAAGGGGAAAAGTGATCCCATTACACTCCCACTGTCATTTTGCTGTCCAGTCATCTCATCTTTGTTCCCAATATAAAACAGAAAACTGTGCTTGCTGTTTCAAATGAACTTGCCATTTAAAGCAAGCAAGAAGTTTGAAGGAGAAAGGATCAAAAAAGTTACGTATATATGTCCAGCATGCAATAATTTAGATTGATAACGAGGAGCAACACTGCTGAAAAATCAATTGCAGAGTGAGCTGGATGACCAGAGAGAACACTGAAACTATAATTAGCTTATCTATGTGCTTGCAAGAGCCTACAAATCTGAGACAGAACAGAGCTCCACATTTCTCAAAGTAGGAAACAGTAGAATAAAAAAAGCTTCCCTTTGAGCTGAGTTATTAAAATGTAGTAACAACTTAAAGTCTTCTGTGTTTGGCAAATGAACAAATTGCAGAAAACAGTAAATGAAATTTTTCTATTGCAGCCATAAAAATTACTATATTTAGTTCTGCAGCTTGGCATGAATAAAGTCAATTTACACAATTCTGGAAGAGCAACTCTTTCTACTTTGTCCAAAGGTTTAAACAGGGCCCTAGTGATATTATTTTTGAAATCCATATAGGGTTCATGATTTTGCTTTAAGCCTAACCAATTAAAGTTAAGATTTATTTCCCAGAACAGCAGTAAAATATTTTAGCAACACAAAAAGAAAGCTTAATTAAATTCATATGTTGGGGGTATTTTACCACGCAATGCTTTATATATGTATCAATATTTCCTAAAATTGACAATTGCTGATCAAATTAATTTGCATAAAATATTACCTACTGCAAATCACAACACTGCAGAATGCAGCCACTTGGAAGGTGAAGAAAGTGTGTTTAGGACCTAACTGTAGTTTTTGTACTAAGGTTTAAAGGTATTTTACTGCATCAATTAGTTTATTTCAATCCCTCTTAATTGCCCATAAAGCCAAGCTTAGATCGCCTCTCAAAAACAGGCCAACTGCTCCCTCTACTGGTAATAAGGGGCCATCACACCGGGGTACGGAGATTCCCAGATAAAATTGGTAACAACTCATTAAACACATTAGAGGGGTTTCCCACTTAATTACTTGCCAGTCAGCTAAGACCTGAAAGATTGATAAGCTGTAATTTTCGCTTTCTTACCAAAAAGATTAACATACACACATTTACAGAATCTAAAAACTTAAAAGATACAGACTGTAGAAAATGAGGTGAGGTGTGTGTGAGACAGAATCCAGAATGGTTTGGCTTGGAAGAGACCTTATTCCAACCCCTGTACCATGGGCAGGGACACCTCCCACTAGCCCAGGTTGCTCAGAGCCCCATCCAACCTGGCCTTGAACACTTCCAGGGATGGGGCAGCCACAGCTTCTCTGGGCAACCTGTGCCAGGGCCTCACCACCCTCACAGAGAAGAATTTCTTCCTGATACCTAATCCAAACCTGCTCTCAGTTTGAAGCCATTCTCCCTTGTCCTGTCACTCCAGGCCCTTGTAAATAGTTCCTCTCCATCTTTTTTGTTGGCCCCCTTCAGGTAATGGAAGGCAGTAATTAGGTGACCCCAAAGCCTTCTCTTTTCCAGGCTGAACAATCCCAGTCCTCTCAGCCTTTCCTCATAGGAGAGGTGCTCCATCCCTGTATCATCTTCATGGCCCTCCTGTAGACTCACCTCTAACAGGTCTGTCCTGAACATTTTCAGACTCAGTAAAATGATCCTATCAATTTCAAACACATAAAATTAAGAATATTTTCTGTACTCCCACTGCAGAGAAGGGTGAGAATTTTTTGGGTTTTAATGGAGAATTTTCTACACATGGATATTCCTCATAAAACTTATGTGAAAGTTGGACAGTCTTAAAAAAGAGAATATACACATTAAATACAAATCCAGTGAATGTAAAGAAGCAAAACCTGACACACAAAATCCCTGCTCTAACAAGTAGAATGTTACACACCCGTGTACAAAGTGAATGTCAATCAGGTCAAGGCGAAGCTAATTTTCAACATTTGCTGAAAAATGCAAAAACTTACCCTTATTTCTCAAATACCACCAGAAAGCAAAAGTTGTATCTCATTGGCAGTCTCAAAAGCTGTGTCTGTGGTGCTGCTTACCCACAAACACCTGCTCAGTGAGCACCTGCCCATTGCTCAGGCAGGCAGGGATGTTGAAACGCTGGGTGATTGAAAAGTAAAATGTCTGTGCTCAATAACGAACCTGTAATGATGCAGGTCAGCAACAAAGTATCTTAATGCTTTTTACCCAGTGAAGACATTTCAACTCACACCAATTTTCTTGGGCATTTACATTCATTTTGATGACATCAAGGGTTCTCAGCTGAGAAAAGCAAATCCCCTCAGCCTGCAGCTCCTGTTGTTCCCCCACCAGCGGTCTGCAGACTCAGAGTATCAGCTAAAATGTGCTCTAAATCAAAGATATTTCTCCTAACTCCTCGATCAGCTCAGCAGCACTGAATAACATAGACATGATACTGTCAATGAAAGGTTTACCATCCTGTTAAGCAGTAAAATCTCACTAAATGACAGCAGTTTTCCTTGGAAAAGAACACGCAGCACACAAAAAATTAAGCGCTTGGTCTGCATGTTGAACAGGTTGGTTACCCACAAAACCAAGCTTCAACAGCTTCCACACCCTCATCACTCAGCAAGGATTTTGTAGCTGCCCTCCAAAAAACCCCAAGCTTATCCACAAAGGAAAAAGCCTCTTCTGTTCAGAAAATTCCTTGAAAAAACATTTCCAAGAGAATAATATATTGTGCTAATCCCAATTAGTGTTATTTATTGATAAACTGATACAGTTACAGGAGAGGAATTATGAAGTGCTATGTTTATAACAGAATGTTTTGAAAAGCATTAGGCTTCAGATAGTAATCAAGAGTCTGGGACTGTTTGCAAAATAAACTTCAATGGCATTTTACTGGATGTGAAACAACTAATCCCTGAAAATGGGAAAAGAGGCAAAAAAAAGAGGCAAATAAAGTGTCAAGCGTGATAAATAGTTTCAGAACATTGCTACACCTTAAAACCAGGAACTTAGATTACCTGGGAAGTACACAAACAACACTACAGTAAGAAAAGAATTTTATTTCAGGTAGCAAGTACTGTTTCACTGAAAATTCACGCAGTTTCTAATTTTAACTACACAACTAATCACTTTTGGCTACATGATTTTAATCTTCAGCTGACCTCAGACACACTCTGCCATGACACAGAAATGATTCAAACTTTGCTTCCAGAGAGAAAAGGTGATAGAGAGCACGTTACTATGACCAGAAGCCTGAAGGATGCATCTCTTCATCATTAACTTTTAAAATCAACATATATATTCTAAGGAATATTACAGATTTTTTTTTTAAAGCTATGACATTCTACTTACCTTAATGACAAATTTGTTGGATGCCATGATAGGTCAAAGTAAGCTGGTCCTATAAAAATATCAATTAACAGTGATCAGCACTGGAGAAACACTCAGATCTCTACACCAATCAAGAAGGATTTTTACATCTATTACTCATTTTTTTCAGCACTGCTGTTCTTCAAACCCTACTCTTTGCTTTAAGAAATCCAAGGAAAATTCGTATTTAAAGGAGAATTACTTAGCTACCTGTGTTGATTTCTTTTAGTGAACTTCACAACTGTTTGGGCACTTCACATCTACCATATGAAATACAAAGTTAGAACTCTTAAGTAACAAACTACAGCTTTTGGTGCACAGAAGATGCATACATATATCTATATATAATTATATAAACACATACACATGTATACTTAAAATTTTAGACTACAACACACTTAAAGCAACATAACCTGAGCCTTATTGTGGTTGCACAAAAGTAAAGTGAACTTCAGAGATCCTCTTCTCTTGCTTATCCCAAATATGAACTAGGTTGCTTAATTTGGGACCCTGAGTGAAGTGCATTCAGCTGCACAGCCCCTGACCCTGCCTCAGACCATTCCAAGGAACTCAGGAAGCATTAATTCATGCTGGAAATTAAACACACCCTCCCTTGGGCTCAAGAAGAAACCTTCAATTAATTGCCAAGATTTTTTTCCAAACTGACAACAATTAATGTCAAAGCATTGAAGCTACTTGGGAAGCTCATCAACCTCCACACAAACAGGAGCTAAACATTCACTTGTCAAAAGTAGAAAATTAGGTTAAACTCATGAAAGTCTTTCCAGCCAACCACACAGAGTTTGGATTCAGAAGACACGCAGTGGGTCCTAAGGTACCAAATTAATACCTACAAAAAAACTAGGAATAAAAAAAATAAAATACATTCCATCTTCACACAGGACAGGAAGAGAGGGAACAGACAAAGAAGAGACTTGGACTGGGCAGAAGTCAGGTGAAATGAGGTCTCAGTGTGATGGCAGGAGACAGAGCACCCAAACAACACAGTTCAAGCTTCCAAATCAAAACAGAAAACCAGTGTCAGGAGCTTCTGCCTGCAATAGATGAACTGCAACAGAAACCACACGGAGAACAGAGCTGCCTTTTATGTCCTAAAGTTTCCTAAAGCATTAGTCTCTTAAGATGGACAAATCTGGTCAATTTTGTACAAGAGATGTAGAAAAATACTAAAAGTTGAGGAAGACCTACACATTTGTCACTGCATACTTCAAGTTATTGGTAAGTACTGAGACAGAGCTGTCAAAATTTCAGGACAAAAGGCAGGTTGGGGATATGTGTCTCTGTCAGGCACTACAACTTAAATGTTTCAAAATGCAGTCATTATGCCTATTTAGCTTCAAATAAGTGCAAAACAAGACAAACACCCACTTTACAGCTACACAGCATAGCACAGGTAATCTTGATCTTAAGATTCAATAGTAACCATGTTGAACTCAATAAACACAGGGCTTCCATTCCAAATATTCAAATGCTGAGACCGAAGATTTCAAAATAACTATGAGAAAATGTGAAAGTAATGAGGGCACAATTCCATGTACTGGCTGAAGGAAAACTCCCAATTACTTACATGATTTTTTTTCTAAATATCATATTAATATCCAAGCAGTAAGATATAAAATCAGTAAAAGGATGGCAAACAGTGAGAAGTAAAGTGGCCATTACAATAGCCAGGTTAAAATGAGTTTGAACTGAGAACCACTCTCCAAGTAACTACTGAAAATAACCTTTAATATAGTTAATAAAATGTTTCAGCCCTGTCCTGAAAAAAAGGTCAAAATTAGAGCTTTTATGAGCTGTACAGTAATAGTAAGCAGAAAGATGCATAAAATAAATTAAATTTTAAAATAACAGAAAAAAACCATTGGAATACCATCATGGCTTGTGCCACACCACTATCATTCTCTCTTGCACAAAACAGCCCGGGAAGCTTTTCAATCTTATCAGAGTAAACCCTGACACCTTTACTGATTTTGAGAAGCACAATGCAAGGGACAGTGCTCTGCACCACCTGAGACATCGTATTTCAGTTCAGCCAGGCAGTAAGTGCCACTCTACAGAAGTAAACATAGAAGAGAAACTATAAGAAGAATCCCAGCAGGACATGAAACTCAGAAATCCCTGAAACAGCAGCTGCCAGAACTAGTTCAGAAGAGATGCTGAAGGGAAATGGCAGCCACCAAGTGAAAACCATCTGAGCTTATCAGCTCCTTTTAACATTGCTCCTGAAGAACAATATTTGGACTGGTAATGTCTTCTCATTAATCTTTACAGGAGGAATAATACAAAGAAGAGTTGCAACAAAACATGCCAGAGCATCACCTCTTGTCCAAATGCTCATGTTCTCCTCGAGACCAAACAAAGCACATGAGTGAATCAGCTGAACTGACCCTGCCAGCACCTTTTTGTAACCATTTGCCTTCCAGGACAATACTGTTGCAACAATCCTGCTACTACTGTTGTAAGAAGAACTGCCAGCAGGTTGAAATCTAATTTACAAAATAATAGAAGAAAAACATTAAAAGGAAAAAGATGGCCAAAAAAAAGGTAACTTTGGTTCAATTTGCTCTTCCTGGAGTTTGCCAACTATCCCATTCTTTGCACTGACCATATAGATAAAGAAAAGGAAATACAGCAGATAGAATAAATGTAAGCAAATCCTCAGAAAACAAGAAAGAACACAGCTCACGTGTGAGCCATCAGGAAGGTCACTGGAGTGACACAGGTGAAAAAGGACCCAATACTGAGACATCACAAAATGGGCCAAAGCATCCAGCAATTGTACAAGAAAAAGCCAACTAGCCCCAAAACACTTTGCCATTTTCTGTGTTGAAAAAAAAACCCACCAAAATCACAGATATTATTACACTTGCTACTGTTTGGCAACAAGACTGTTTCTCATGGAATAACGTTTCTGTTGCAAACCTCTAAAGGAAACTCTAAATAAGGAAACGTAAAGATAAAATAAGGCAGAAAAACTCCTCCCAGAAACTGTATCTATTAAAAAAATATTTTTAAGTCTTGATGTGGTGTTTGTAAAAAAAAACTTTGAACGTGAAAGTTTTCATAGACAGTGTGTATAAGAAAACATGATTCAGAGTTAAACACGTAGGTTGCCTGTGGCTAGAGTGAGACACACTGAAAAAATAATGTGGCACGATATCTTTCTTTTCTAAATTTGATGCCAAGGGGAATGTAGACACTCAGGAGAAGGCAGTGCCTCATGGCCTCCCAGAGAGTGAGTGGAAGTGTTCTCTGCCAGCTGAGGAACAGCATCTTACCCTAGAAAAGAAGTAGCCTCCCGTGGCGAGGGAATTTGGAACTCAAAGGGAACGAGGAACTGAAAACTCGTACCAGATGCTTGAAGATACAGCAGCAAACTATTCACACACTGCCCATCTCTGGGTGCCTTTGCCTCGAGTGGGGAGAGGTGGACACCTGAAAAAACAGCACAAACAAACACATAAATGCTGAATAAGGAAGTCTGTAACACAATTTGATATTAACTATTTCTGTAGTTCGTTTTTGTAGTTCAAGATGAACTATCACAACATAACAGAGGAGTTTCCTGAACTTTTCCTTAGTCCTTAGGTATTGTAGTCAAACACTGTCCAGCACTCATCAGTTTTAGGAGCAGATCAGAAGCTTAGGATGAGCAGTGCAATACTCAGCTACTCACATATCTAGTAAAGCATTTGTAGTCCTGAAAAGACATATCACAATCTTCACAATTTTGCCATTTCAGGATTTTTATGCCCGCTGTGGCCAATTGCTCCACTTAACCCTTGAAAACTACTCTTCCAACAAGTCAGCATCTTTTTACCTCATCATTATCCACACTCCTTCATTCAGGAACTGCCCATTCACCTCTAAAGTTCAACAATTTCAAAGACATTACCCACTCACCTCACCCACCACTGCACAGAATTAGAGGAAGGAGAGGTTCTGAGGAACATCAGGGGGCTGTCACAGACAGGTGCTGGCTGTTACCTTTTTGCACTGATAAATACCTCTTTTTTTTTAACTTTCGTGAACAGTTGAATGCAATGAACAATGAAAAATATTACCATACAGTGAAAAAAAAATCATGATTCTCCCTTTCGTGTGGAGATTAGGCATTAAATACTTGTCTTTTGGCTACAGTTATAAACTCTACAACTATAAACAAAATTGAAAACAAACTCATCCATTAACACGTGAATATAAAACGAGATTCTTGACAGCAGTGAGCATGGTGAGGAGAAGAGTGAATACAGGAAAAGTATTCCTGCAGCCATAGGAGTGAATACCAGAAAAGCGTGGTAGAAGAGTGAAGTAGAAGGAAGAGCTAAGGAAACACTGAGGTCAGGGAACGAAGTTCTTTTGATCTTGTTTTGGCCAGAGCACCTTCGCCCGCCCACAGGAAAGCTCAGACGGCTGGGCGCTCGTGTAAAGCGGAGTGACTGCAACAGGAGGTAAGCAAGGAAGAAGTTCTGAGAGATATATGCATATTTTTAAGAGCGGTCGGGCAGGGATGAGCCGCGGGGGGCGGCGCCGGAGCGACCCCACCGAGGCGGCGCCTGAGGGAGGCATGGCGGGAGCCAACCGGTACAACACCAGCTCTCCCCAAGCGTCTCCTCACACGTTTAACTAACGAGGAAAGAGAGCCCGGAGCCCGAGGCGCGGCCGCTCCCGCAGGAGCCGGGCGGCCCAAGGCGGCCGTACCTCTCCCCGCACCGCGCCCGCCTCCCGCCGCTCTCCTGCCCTACCCAAAATGGCCGCGCCCGTCGCCGCCGCCCGCCCTGCTCTGCCCGCACGCAAAATGGCCGCCAGGGGCTGAGGCGGGACCGGGCCGCGAGTGACACAGCGCTCGGCTAATGGCGGGCAGAGGGGCGGGCTCGGCGATAGCGGAACGTCCGGGTCGTGCTTCTTCTGCTGCTTCTTCTTCCTGCGAGGGCGCTTTTGAACGTGTCGGGGCGGGTGAGTCTTTACCTCACCGGGAAGGCTCCTGAGCAGCGCCTTCCTCGCTCCCTCGCAAAGGGGAGAGAAGCCTCAGGTGCGCCGTGCCCGCGGTCTCTGTCCCGAGGGAGCCGCTGCCCCTCAGCCGCCCGCGCTTCAAGGTCGCTGGGACGCGAGGAAGAAGGAGGAGGGAATTGTGAGGGCTCCACGTCGTCATGCTGGGGTGGTTAGTAGGGCTTTTACACCTGTCCGGTGGATGGAGTTGGGGAGGAGTAGGAGCATCTACTGCCCGAGTCGTAGCTCTGTAGCCGTTCAACCCAGTGAGATATTTGGCATAAGAAAACGTGCGTTTTCTTCTTGAAGTAGGTACTTCTTAACAGAGAGTAGTGTTTTCCACCTTCTTATGACATAAGGATTAAATTATTCTGTTAGTGCTGGTGCTGTTGTAGCTTCCGGATACCGTGAGGTGGTCAGGCAGAGCCGCCACTCTGGGCAGGGTAAACTGGGGTCAGAAGCATCACAACTTGCTTTGCCTGCAACTTAAAAGTTCTATATTTATTCTCTCTTTAGCTCAGTTAGACATTCAGTTGTATTAACTACTGGGGGAGGAAAAAAAAGAAAAAGGTGTATTTTAAAACTGCTTTAAGGCTTCAAATATTTACGATCTGAGCAGTAACGCTTGTAATTAGATAAAGCTTTGTTGCTTTGTTGTGTTTAAGATTTAGCATGCCAAAGCTCGAAGCAAGTGCAGCAATTAACACTTCAAAATGCCTGAATTGAGGTTATTTTTGCACCTTTTTTTTCTAAGTTCACAAAGTAAGACTTTCTTGTGTTGTTTTGTGTTTTAGTCATCTGCTGCACTGTAATTAAAGGTATTGGCATTCAGCTTCATCTGTTTAGTGCTGTTATTATAGGGTAAAAAATAAAGGATTTCTAGAATATATTTAAAATAATAAATTATCTTTACCTAGGTAGATGCCAGTTTGCAATGGGTCTTAAAACCATCTGGAAGGACTACAAAGTTCTGATTGTTATGGGAACTGGCCTTGGGCTGGTACACTGGGGCTGGTTTTACATCAAGTCCAGTCCTCTTTTCCAAGTGAAGACAGAGGACTATGTTCCAGAACCTGGAATTGTGACATACGTGATGCAAAGCGATCAAAAAAATAAAGAAAAATAACATTAGTACTGTGTATTGTAGGTAAGTTGCCTAATTAGTTGTATCTGTATCTTAGAGGGAGGAGATGAGTCAATTAAATGAGAATGTTCGAACAGATGCAGCCTTGCTGCTCTAACTTGAGTATTCTAGAGTTTTATTCTTCTTTGCAACTGAGTTAATCTTGTAGCTACATGGCTCTAAAAAGTGCATGATAAAACTCAGAAAACTACTGCTAAATCCCATATGATGGGATCAATTTAAGTGATGGGGTTATGTGTCTTTAAAAACAAATTCCAGTAACTTCAAGGCAACAGTGCTACTCTTGTGATTGAGTCTGTAACAGTGTCCTTTGAGGCTCAAAATTGCCCAGAAACAGTTAGGACTTTACATAGGAAGTATTCTGTAGGGACAGTAATTATAGTGGAAAACTAAACAAAATTAAATATGAAGGAAGTTTAAGTACTGTGGAGATTGCATAGAAATGTAAATAAATATCCCTTTAAGTTTGAAAGTGTTTTAAGAACTGAAAAAATTTCCTGTTAAGCATTTTGAAGTAAGAAACTTTTCTTTGAGTCAGATTTCTTGAAGCTGTTGGAACATCAGAAGCTTTTGTTTCTGAAGTGGTTGCCTGGCAAGCGGTGCTGAGTAGTTGAGTTCTTTTGTTTTTGAGTAAAACAGATGAACATCACTGCTTTTACTATCGCTGTAAACTGTCACACAAAACTCTCACTGTAGTTTTGACACTTTAGGGAGATTCAGTGAAGTTTGTAATGGCCTGTTACTTATAGACCTACAGGTAAAACAACAGAGATTGGTGGTCAGAGTTGAAGTTATTAACAATATAATATTCATATAACTGGTGTGCTGTTTTTTTCTTTTTTTTACTGTATGCTTGTAGTAATTAACAGATTAATAGATTTTCTCAGTTAAAAAGCATTCAGGTGCCCAGGTGGGCAAGAAGGCCAATGGCACCTGGCTTGTATCAGGAACAG
This sequence comes from Manacus candei, assembly GCF_025592945.1. Classification (NCBI taxonomy): domain Eukaryota; kingdom Metazoa; phylum Chordata; class Aves; order Passeriformes; family Pipridae; genus Manacus; species Manacus candei. The sequence continues at coordinate 5,400,086 of NW_026138083.1, read as the reverse complement.
TGTAGCCAGTGGGACCAGGGAAGTGAATGTCCCTCTGTACTTGGCACTGGTGAGGCTACACATCAAATTATGGGTTCAGCTCTGGGTCCCCACTTCAGAAAGGACATTGGGGTGCTGGAGAGTGTCCAGAGAATGGCAGCGGAGCTGGTGAAGGCTCTGGAGCAGAAGTCTGATGAGGAGTGACTGAGGGAGCTGGGAATGGTTATCCTGGAGAAAAGGAGGCTCGAGGCAACATCATCACTCTCCAAACCAAGGAGCTTTTAGTGAGGTGGGAGTCAGTCTCCTAAGTAACAAGTGATAGGACAAGAGGAAATGGCCTCAGGTTGTGCCAGGGGAGTTTTAGATTGGATATTAGGAAAGCTGTCTTCACAGAAAGGCTTGTCAAGCACAGGAACAGGCTGCCCAGGGAAGTGGCTGAGTCACCATCCCTGGAGGTATTTAATAGATGTGTAGATGTGGCACTTGGGCACGTGGTTCAGTGTTGGGCTTGGCAGTGCTGGAGGAACAGTTGGACTTGATCTTAAAGGTCTTTTCCAACCCAAACGATTCTGTGGTGCAGTGTTTGTCCTTGTGTGGCTTTTTTTTTTTTTTAATGAAAAATAAAATAGCAGTTCAAGCTATGCAATATTGTCATAAGATTATCCTAATACCTTTCTGGTTTTAATTGTAGGTGTAACTAACGTTGAAGCTTTTCATCTGTGACTGTTGCCAGAAAAGATGAAGAAAACTACCTGGAACAGAAAGAACCTGCTGCTTGTAGTAGGACTGTCAGTTATAGGCGTCCATTTAGGAAGCATGCTTGTAAATTTTGTTGCAAAAAAATCTGCTCAGTCACATTCAGAAGTTAAAAGAGATCATCATGAGTGAAAATAGCTTCCTGCTGTCATTATGCATCAGTGTTGCAACATGATTTAAACCTCATTTTAAGAAAGATGTGATGACCAGTCACAGAAATGTTATTGTACTGTAATGTACTGTTTCACACTGAAAATATTAATCCTTAGCTGCAAAGAGTTTAAATGTACTACTTTTAGATTTTAAAAGTGCTATGAATTATAGATCCGGGTGCAAATGAATTGTTTTGTTGGCCAAAATTAAAATCTTACTTTGAAAATGTCTCGTCTTGAAGCTAAAAAGCCTCCGTTATTTATTAGTGAACCTTTAACTAAAGACACGGTGTGTCAGTCGCTGCTTCTGCTTAGCAGGATATTTAAATCTTCCTATGGTCCTGCTGGGAGACTCAAACAGCTCCACAACGGTGTGGGAGGCTGTGTTTGTACAACTTCCCAGTCCTCAGCTCTCCTGAGGCACCTTTACGTCAGCAATCCCGTGCTCCGTGTTCTCACAGCCTCCGTGCAGAACCACGTCTCGCGCTGCAGCGACTGTGGCTTATTTACTGCCATCCTTTGCTGTAGCTTGATTGAAAACTTTAGAAACCTGAACGTTGCACCTTGCACTGTCATTAAAATAACCAAGAACCTCCTGAGTTTGTGCATGGACTACCTGAAATCTGAGGCTTGTGGTTGCCGGGTGTCCGTGGATTTTAGCAGCGTTGAGACCCTGGTTTGTTTGGTACGTAGCGTTTTAACAAGCAAACCTGCTTGCATGCTTAATAAAACAGAAGTTGAGCATCTCGCCACGCTGGTTTTAAAGGCTTTTTTATTTACTGTTCCATGTCATGGTGAGACTAATGCTGTTTTAGGAAAGTGTGTAATAATACCTGTGAAAGGAAGAAGAGTTATGGATTCTACAGTTCTTCCTGGACTACTGATAGAAACACCAGAAATTCAGCTGGGAAAACCACTTGCTGTCAAAAGAACTGGTTCAAACGTGATCAAGATTGCACTTTTCTGTGCGTCCATGTCGGGAGACAGCTTCAGCCCTGAGGAAGGAACTATAGCAGTCCGTCACGGAATTTCTCTGGAAATGTCAGAGCTGAATCAGTTGCTGAATGTAGGGAAGCAGCTGGTTAATGATGGGGTCGGCCTTGTGGTGTGCCAGAAAGTGATCCATCCAGCCTTGAAACAGTACCTGAAGGAGAACCACGTCATGGCTGTGGACAGAGCTGGACTGTCTCTGATGGAGCCCCTGAGCCGGATGACAGGTAACAGGCGAGTTTCCTGTACTAAACAATTGTCCCCAGGTTTTCATCAGAAGATCAACATTATCTGGGGTGGTGTCACTGCAGAGTAAGGGTTCTTATTTCTGTCTGGATCCTCTTAGCAGCTGAGCAGGAGTTGTTTTTTTCCAGTCTGAAAACCGTTTCTTAAGGTGAGATTGGTCTTTCACAGGTTCTAGCAATGACATACCAGATGTGTGATTACTGCTTGCTGCAGGAGGGATATCCACTTATAGAAACAGTTATTTTTTTATTTCAAACTATCACCAAGTCTTGCACTTTGAACATGGTGGTTTCTGTTCGTGATTTCCTGCGTAGGTTGAAATGTCAGGTATTGAACAATATATATATAACTTATAAAACCAAGGGGAAAAAAGTTCATGTTTTATGAAATGCAACAGAAAACTCTTCTGATGATGGTACTACATGTTGTTCTCTGCTTTTCACAATTGGCAGGTTCAAAGCCTATAGCTTCCATACACTCCTTGTCTCCTGGTTGTTATGGCAGTTTGAAAGATGTCAGCATTGAGAGGGTTGCTTCAAAACATTTTGTGCATCTAATTCCTGGGGACACAGTTATCTGCAGCTTGATACTCTGTAACAGAAGTGAAACAGCTTGGGATGAGTTGAAGGTAAGTAAATTTTCCTGAAATCTTTCCTTGAACAGTCATGCTTTTAATGGAAAAATTAATGAGAAATAGAAATACGGTGAGTTTAGAAAAGTGATTTTTCAGTACATAAATTGAAGTTTACTTGTTTCCAGAATTTCGAAGTGCTCACTTTCATTTATTGCCTCAGTTTTAATACAGGAAGTTGAGACACAGAAACAATTTTCACCTGTTCTTGAAGCCAGTGCTGGATAAATATTTTCTTTCTCATTACTTGGTCTGTGAGAGCATAAAAATAAAAACTGCCAGCAAAAGGCCAGCAGCAAACACTTGCAATGGCAGTCAAGCATAGTTTTGCATTGAATAGTTGTTCTAGAAATGTCATTGATACTGATTGACTTTTTATATATAACCTTGATTTGCAAAAAGAAGGAATAAAATGCGGCTTTTTTTATTTCTACTTTTCCATAGTGTGGACAAATAAAGACAATTTCTCATTAAGTGAATATGGTTTTGGAAATCACTCAGCAGCTTCATATCCACATGTAATTCAAGTTTCTGGAATCTGTACTAGAAACTACTGAAAACTTTATTCCAGTAGTTTTTTCTACTGAGGCAAATCCTGTTAATCGTGGCATGTCTAACAAGAATTTTATGTGGTTTTCAGCGTGTCTGTGAAACTGCAGAACATGTGTTACAGTTAACAATGAAGGAACCTTTGGCATTGTTAGGAGGGGGCTGTACAGAAACTCACCTGGCTTCATACATAAGATACAAGGTATGTAAGACAAGGTTTTTTAAAGCTGCTTAATATACTTAAGAAACAAGAATTTATGTAGAATCACTGCTACAGCGAAAACACTTATCTCGTCTATGTTAATGTGGGATTTTTGCTGTCTAACTGCTGCAATAAAACAAAGGGGTCTATTTGTAGCACTAGGTGTTAATTACATCTTTCAGACTTGTTAATACTGTATTTGTACTTGTTAGTCTTTCTTTAGGTAGCTATTATAGTAAGTGCGTGGTTTTAAGTGTTAAAAATGTGTAGAGTTTTTTTGTTGAAAGATGATAATGTAGAACTCCACTTTGACTTGTCTAGAAATCTTCCCTATTGTGGAATAATCAGGATATAAACATTTTTTAGTTAGAGCTGAACCATCTGGTTTGGAAAAAATATACAGCAGTGTGATCCATGTTTAAAATCACTTCTGTGAAACAGTGTTCTAACTTTTGGTTTTGGTTTCTTTTTTAGAGTTCTAGTCTGTCCACCAGCACTTTCCAAGACCTAGGTTGTTCTCAGACACAATACCAGTTGGTTGCTGATGGGTTTTGCCGTTCCCTGGAGTCTGTAGCTCGCTCTCTGAATCATGATGGTGGAGAAATTCTAACAGATATGGTTTATGGACACTGTTGGTTTGTTCCATCAGGTCTTCTCTCTGTCTCAAACTGGTCAGATGTAGTTTCAAAATGTGGCTGTGGGATTAGTGGTAACACGGAGGACCTCAGCTGGAGGATTTTGGAAGGCCAGTCTTGCTCTCCTGTTATATGGGGCTGCCCTAAAGAGCCCTCAGTAAAAGTTACTGACTTTCTGACATTGGACTGTTTTGCTGCAAAATGTAGTGGCCTGCAAGTAGCTCTGGAGACAGCCAACCTGGTCCTGGATCTCTCATACGTAATCGAAGATCAAAATTAGCTCTGATTTTATGAGAATTGTGTTGCACAGCAAGATACTAAATTGAAAGCAGGGTGATATTTAATGTGTTAAGATACTTCATTTGGTTAGAAATGCACAACAGAAATTTTAAATTGAACAGTTGGCCCTTAATACTCTTCTCATTGTTATTCTGCTGTGCTCTCAAGCATTTTCAAATGTTTCACGTGTTCCCTCTGCATAAAGGAAAGTTTTGGATGTGTGTTAGCTCTGTGGCATCTTCAAAGGAATGGGAAACATGGATACCCTTGCTGAGTAAACATGTTATGGATTAGAATTTATGTAGTCTCTGCAAAAGCTTTACACATTCAAACAGACTTTTGTAATGCAGCAGAACTTTATCACTGGTATTTTTAATTTTGCAGGTAAAAAAAGCTTTCCCAAGCAGGCATCTTGAGCTACCTGTTTTTAAATTTTGTTCTGAAGTTCTTGTCACTGTATACTATGTGCAGTTTCTGTTTCTAAATGGCTGGAAGATTTTAATTCGTGTTTGTAATTTATTTAGCAAGTTATAAAAGCTCATCCTGGAGCTCCTAAGGTAGGTAATAGAAGATTTGAAAAGAAATGGCAGACTGGGTGGAAAAAAACTTCTGTGAATTCGACCTTGATTATCTTCTGTGGAACACAGGACAGTCTGTAGTGAAGTTTCTATCATTTAAGCAAAGCTGCAAGAAAGAATATCCCACTTGCCATTCAGTTAACTCTTTGACTGGCTTCTTTTAATGAAGTAAGGCTTTAAGCTGCTCAGGCTTGTTTTGATCTTTAAATAAACTGTAGACTGAAGGATCAGAACTTTTTCTCATTCTCAGCTTGCATGTGAGATCAAAAGGGGTGTTACAGTTTCTTGCTTAAACTCATTTTCCTTGCCACTCTTCTTCTCCCCCTTTGTCTTCAGTCACAAAGGGCAAATTGTTCATGGTGTGCTTCTCCAGAAAACATCCAATTCAGTTGTAGTCTAGTCTGCTTATTTGTTTCCTGGTCTCTTAAGTTTTTAATATATTTACTGAGTCTAAGCAGTGGAATTGCTTTGTATAACTCAGTTTTGAAATATGTAATTAAACCCAGATCTTTCCAGACCTTTGGTACAAAGTCCTTTTAATTTTAAGAGTGTAAATAATAATTTTCTCACTGGGAAAAAAATTGGAAAGTTATTTAAAGTTCTTTATCTTTTTATGACATGAAATGATTGTTTCAGTGCTATAAGGCATCTTTTGGGAACTTGTGGAAGAATGTTACAAGGGTTGAGAATGGAGGCTCTTCAAAGCTGATTAATAAAAAGGCTCCTTTCATATCTTGATCCTCCCATATACCATGAACCATATGAAAACATCAGGAATAATGAAGCCAAATGATGGTGTATATCTTCAGGCTCAGAAGAATCTTGGTAATACTTCATCTAATTATGAGTCTCTAACTCAGAGTACTGAATTAGAGTATTTTACTTTCTATAATAGCAACTTGTTATGCATGGAAAAATGTTGAGTTTAGTGACTACTGCTGTGAAATGAAAATTAAAGCAGTATTTGAGTAGAAGTATTTGTGAGTGTTCTTTTGTCTTGGTATCTGAAGGTCGGTTCACAGCTCTTGAATCAGAGCTGACAACGGTTTTTATTCTCCCACAAAATCACAGATTAGAAAACTATGAAAAAATTCAATTTGAGTTTTGGTAAATCAAATTTTAGCTAAAAATTAATTTGTACCTGAAGTAAAAATTGTTTCATGTATAGATAGTTTTAATGACAATGATTTTTTGTCTCCCACTGACTGAAAAGGATAAATAAGCAGCTGACTCTGCTGCTTGTGGACAGTTCAGGTTCCATTGTCAGTTATGGCTCTTGAACCTTTAGTGGTTAGTGTTGCCTCATCTTTAATGGGTAACATGAGTAATACAACTTCAGATACTTTTTAAAATGCAAGTACATAGAGTTTTGGCTCTCAATTCAACAGCAACTCTTGAACTTCCACATTTGGAAGGGTTTCCTCCTGTGTTTTGAAGTTGACAAGATGAAATATTTCTAGTTGCAAGGCCTCTGAGAAGCCACTATCGTTTTATTCCTGTTGCCCTTAGCATTTAAACTTTGTTCTGTGGGAAAAATTAGCATTATACAAGTATTATTAAGGGGCAAGTGTTTTCTGATCATGACCCCAGCCGTGTTTGATTTCCACAGATTGCTCAGAGGCTATTAATTTAACTTTAATAATTCTACTGGTAATGCACAAGAAGTAAGAAAATTCATCACCAGCCTTCTCAGCTGTGTTAGTGCTCGAGGCCTAGCAGGAGAAAAAAAGAAGGGCTGATATTATGATCACTCAGGTCAGCATATTTAGGTAAAATGCCAGTTTAATATAGTTCCTCCTCAGTTCATTGTTTGGTATTTAAAACTTGAAAGTGAAGACCTGAAAATGTTGATTAATTTAGGGTTCTTTGTTTCTATTATTGTGTCCTATTTAAGTAGACATACCATTAAATATTACTATTTTGGCATTGGCTAAGAGTGCAGAATACCTGCTTTTCACTGATTCTGCTACTGGTTTGTGAATTTGTACAGTCACTGAGCCTTATCTGAGGTCTTTTTCTGTGTACTTTCTAAAATGGGAACAAAGGTTTGTGGGTGAAGAGTTTGAAGATCCAGTTTGAAGATCTTCACTTTGAAGTGAAGAATTACTTACTGCACAGGAACAAAGAAAGAGATATTCAGGAAAAAAAACTTAAATCCTTGCTAAAATATTAGAGTAATTTCATGAAGGGAACTTTGGCCAGGATTTATGTAGACTTCTTAAACCATTCTGCTTGGTAAAACATCCCTGCTCTCCTCGTATATTGAATGCATTTTCTTTTTCTCTGAAGTTTCAGCTGCAGTATGTCACTGTTTCTAACAGTAATCTGATTTATTGCTTTGCATCTTCAGTACACACACACAGAGAAATGTGACCTTAAAGCTCTGTGCAGGAATGGTTGAAATTCAAGATGAGCATTGTCAGACACGTCAGCAATCCTTGCTGTATCTATCATGTATATCTTCAGAGTCTGTGCTCTGCATTTTGGAGCCAGATGTTCATATGCTGCTAATCCTTGAAGACAAGGTAAAAACAGATTTGTGTGTTTGGGAAACCTAACCTTACTGTATTGGTAGCATAACATGGCCTTGTTGGTTTTTATTTTTTTTTTTATTTGAGTGTTTGGGCATTTCTAGGCTGACCAGCTAACACTGTTATAGTGCTAGATCTGTCTTGGTAAGTAAAGAGTATTTATTACTGTCAAAGCTCGTAAGAAGAATAGTGCCTGGAATATCACAAGCACAGTAGAGCATGTACAAAACAATTCACCTTACCCAAAACCTGAAATTCTGAGTTATACTTATGCCCTTATTTTGCTGTACTGAGTAGCAAAATGTGGTATTTATCACATTTTCAGCAGTGCCATGTGAACTGAGTCATGTAAGTACTACACTCTTTAATCTCAGAAAAATCAATATCTGTGAGTCAGTCAATGTCATAGGAAGAACTTTAACTCAATTTGCATTTACTGCTGTTCTGAAGATGCAGAAAGAGCATGGTTTTATTGCAAGGGGACTACCTCTAGCAAGCTTATAATCTTCACAGCAGGCTTTTTGAGAAGTCACATTACAATGTTTATTTCTAGAATATTAGTAGCTTTTATCCGTTATTGTAAATATTAGTTATTTCTATCTGTTTTCCAGCAGAGGCAAGTTGCACAGTACTAATAAATAACTTTTTGACCAGTAACACTGCGATCTTAAATTCTCAGTTAAGAAGTACTTTTACTTTTTGTCTATATGTATAGCACGGTATAAATCAGTCGTGCACATTTATGAACTCAAAAGCACGTACAGATTTATTCTTTGTGCTGGAAGGAGAAATATAGTCACAGCATATGTAGGTAGAGCCACCATGTCATTAGTCCAGACACCAATAAAATTAATTGCAGAACAGGTTTCAGGATTGGGCTGGGCACTTTGTGTCTTTAACTGCTGACTTCCATTATTCTTGACCTAACCATTAAAAACAGATACAGATCTTATAGGCATACCTCCTGCGGGGTTTTATTTTCATACCTTACTGCAAACATCTCTGTAAACTCGAACCTTCAAATCTGCTTGCACATAAAAAGCTTTTATTCAAGCTTTCATCATGTGCCTGGAAGGTCCCAGCTGTGTGTGTCTGCTTTCTGCAAGCTGATTACTGGTGTCCTTGTTATTTTCTGTCCTGACAACATCAGCTCTATTCAGGTACATATTAAATACACATGAAATACTAGCTGCTTATTATGGTAACACTATTACATGTTGTCTGCTAAGCATTTGTGTGGCAGCACCACAATGTCAACAGCTATTCCTTATTGGTACCTTTTTTTTTTTTTATAAACCATTAAGTCTAGTCTCTTCTCCCTTAAGGTTTTATGATGTTGGTAGTCTGATGTGTTATACCTTGTAAAAAAAAAAAAAAAGAGAGGTTTGGGGAAAAATGAGTTCCCTACTCTGTGGTGATGACTTGGAAAGACTCCGAGTCACCGCCTGTGTGTGGGCTGCGCAGGCTCCTCTGCTGATGGATGGTGCTCTCAGGGGTGAGGGCTGAGTGATTTTTCTTTTCGGAGAACTGTAGGTACTGTGGTACTTCCAGTTCTTGGAAGACTTTGTGACTTTGAGAGGCAGAAGCAAAACTATTTCACCCTTGTTTATTACTCATTTTAATTAATATTACTCCTACCAGGTGCCTGCCCAGCTGCTCGCTCACCCCTCAGCTCAACAGAGGGAGAAAACAGGGTGAAAAACCTCCTGGCTCGAGTGAAACCTCCTCCTGCCGTGTTTCCCACATTTCCCCCTTATATTCCTCGCTGCCAAGGGGCATTTTGGCCTTTGTTAAATCTGTTCAAGCAGAGTTGCCGCAGGCGTAGGTCTGAGGGCTGGGCTGGGCCCAGTGGTGCAGCTGCTGGAACCAGAGGCCCCTCAAGCACCTCACAGGCAGCCATTTTGTGAGCCCTCCTAAAGCTGCTGAGCAATGTTGAAAAAATCGCTGATTTTAAAGAAACTCGGACCCAAGGAAGAGCACTGGAGATGTCAGCAAAGCCAATCCTGAGGGAGGCACTGGGAAAAAGAGGTTTTTCCTTGTGCAGTGAGTGCTTCAGGAGGGTTATGTGCTACACCTGGAGAACAGCCAGCCAGAGGGCTGACCTCAGAAAACAGGCACAGGCAAAGAAAAAGCCACCTTCTGTTGGATATGGATGGTGTAAAGGTGTGGTTGCTGTGACAGGCTACCCTGCTTCCCCCAGAGGCAGATCCAGGGTAGTTATGCACTACCTGTGGATAAACAAGGTTCAAAGATGTGCTTAAGGACTGGGGAGCTTCCTGAAGTGGGCCCTTTCTGGGAAGGCTGAGATTGCTTCCCAGTATCTTTGAGACGGCCCAACATGTTCAGATGGCAATACCACCTACTCACACCCATGAAAGACTCCTCAAGCGTGGTCTGAGCATAGAAATGTCTGTGTGATACAGACAGAGTATTGACCCATGGCCCCTCCATCATCACATGAAGGTGGCAGTCCATGAGGTGACTCCAAAAAGTGAGTTTTTCTATATTTACTTTGTCTCAGAATGTTGCCTTCTAAGCAGGGGTGTGTGTGTGTGTGTGACGGCTGTCTGTCTGCCAGGCTTTATTCTCATTTTTAGCTTTGTATTGCTTCATTTTTAAGCAGTCAAGAAAATATTTCTTCTGTAACTAACAAAGGTAGGACAAAGTCTTCACTTGCTGTTTTTCTTCTCTGGGGTTGCCAACAGAGGTGAAGAAAGGAAAATTAGTCCTTTAGTTTGTGCCTGAGTTCTTTTGGAGTATTTAAAATCATGATCCAAGAAAGCATCTCCTGAAATTGTCTGTCCTGTATCACTGAAGTGTTGTGTAGCTGTGATCAGCACTGCACTGAATTCCATGTTTTGTGTTTGGCCCAGATATCTTTGCTGAATGAGGTTTTGAACTGTCCTGTCATGATACTTTACTTGTAAACATAATTCTGTCCGTAAGTTATGTTTTTTCAGGCACTGAAGTGTTTGGTCTGGCCACTCAAATGTGTGAGTGTTCCATTGCTGGGAACATTTCTAATTGTAAGTTGTTCTCAGCTGAAACATGGTCAATCAGGCAGTAGCTAAGACAGGTGGAGATGTCCTTGCTGTATCTTACCTTTGAAATTAACTGTTTTATATGTGCTGGTAATTAGGAGAATATGATACAAAATGCTAAGAAAGCGGAATTCTTAAACCCTGAATTGAATGATTCAGTCTTCTCTTTTTTTTTTTTTTTAATTTTTATTGGTATACAAAATGCTAAGAAAGTAGAATATTTGAACCTTACATTGAATAATTAAAAAACCCCCCGAAGCTGGATGCACCTGATGTCTTTGTGAATGTAAAATCCCTTCAAGGAGTCCTTTATATCAATATTCCACAGAGTAGCAGCATTCTGAGAGGAGCAAAGTGAGTGCACGTGCCCTGTTTTTAGGTGTTAAGAAGATCTGTTGCATTTGTTCAATCAAAATGGCTGCTAAATGAAAAATCTTCTTCCTAAAACTGCCTGTGAAACAGCAGATGTCACTCCAGTTTTTATGTTGGCCAGTGAAGAATTTGCTTCGGTACAAGAATAGCTCATGTGTGACATTATTGCTTATGTTTAGTATAGTGTGTTGAGGAGTAGATGGAATACATCACAGAATTCCTGAGGTTAACTGTGGATTGCTGTTTTAAGGACTAGAGAAACACTATCTCTGATTTTCATTTGGACCTGTGCGTGTTGGCATGGGGTGGAACCAATTTATGAAGAGGTGGAGGCAATGAGTAGCAGCACATACCTAATGCATGGCTTATGTTTAAGGCAATGGGGTTATCTATGAACTGAGAAAAATGTAGAGTTGCATGGCTGAATTGTTCTAAGACTGTTCAATTGCTTTAAGACTGCATTATGATTAAGTTCATTTTAAGCAAACAGAAAATTAAATAAGTGGTTGGTTTCAGTGTTCACAGCTTGGTCACAACAATTGCTGAATTTATGCTATGTTTGCATGTACAGGAGCCCAGAATGAAAGTCTAAAATTTCTTGAAGTGGTGCTGATTTAAGTAGGCACATCTTCTATGACTTTATATGCGGTGCATGCTGCAAAATATAGGCCAAAAATCTCATGGCAAGGTGGCAAAATGCGTTTCCTGAATCACAAAGAAAATCATAAGCATCCAAAAACTCCATACTAGGTGCTGTGAATACCCAGTGTTATTTCAAGAATGTGGTTTTGGTTGGATTTGCACACTGGTAGGGGATTTAAAACCTGCCTTGCTATTGGCCATAAAGAGAAGAGTAGAAAAAAGATATTTCTTTACTGTAGGTTTCTTTTATTTGCTTAAAACTCTTACTTATGGGCATAAAGGACTACATCTGCCTGAATTTAGTGCCTTTAGGGAAAGGAAGATAAAGGTGTTTTTACATTAGGGGAAGAAAAGAAAAAAGTTTTATGATATGAAAATGCATTTGATGGGGAAAAAACTGCAGTGTTTTGGTTTTTAATTAAAATAACAGTACAGCTCCATGTCATTCTGTTTTAATTTAGACTTAACAAGCCTGTGTTGTTACAGAAGACAAAAGCTTAGGAATTACAGATATTTTTGGCACTGCAGAGAAGAGTAAATCTTTTGTTTACCTGTAAATTCAACCCTCGATTCTTAATTTCTCTCCTGAGACTGGGATCTTAGTAGTATTAAAAGTTCTGCTGTTTTAAAATCTTTGCAAGCACACACAGCCTCTGCTCCAGTAAGTGCACCATCTGAATTTTATTACTAGGTCTTGATATTTTAAATAGCAGAGGTGAGTTTACATTTTGCTGACAGACATTTTGCTTGAAGTTTTGGATACTGAAAGATGTTGCAGACAGTTATCTTGGTAACAGATTAATATTAAACATCTCTTGAATATGCCTACCAGCCCTAGAAGGATGACTTGCAATACTGGGGAATAGGGATTTATTTTCCACGATGCTTTGGGCAGTTGTTGCAAGGTGCCAGGCAGGTGATATTAAAGAATTCAAAATAAAATACTTATCTATATTTATAGCTTCAGATAGAGAATATTTGCCAGCCTGAGTGATGACTGGGCATAGTGACAGGCAAAGCCAGAAGAAATTGTAAGACACAAGATCAGTTCCAGAGCTGTAACAAATACAGTTTTAAAAGCAACCATGAAACCCAGAGGAGAGTAGATTCGGAGCCACAGGCCAGGAGATTATTTCTTTAGAAGGGGGAAAGAAAATACTCAATTTTATCATAATTGTGTAGAAAGGCTCCCTGAATAGAGAGTTAGATTAATGTTTTCAAGTAATAAAAACATAGACTAGTTTGGCAAGTACACTGTGGTGTAAATTGTGTGTTTAGTGGAAAGAATACCTGAACAAAAAATTAAACTTGAACGTCATTGTGTAAAGATGGACAAACTCTGTCCTGTATGTTCAGTAACGTTTAATCAAGAATTCACCTGAACTCCTACAGAGATTCCCCATAGCTGTCACAGGAACAAACAATTGATCCTACTCAGGGATCTTTCTGTGAGCAGAAGTCCAGCTGAACACAGTGTGTATCTCTGTCAGGGGCAAGTCACTTCGATAAGAACCTTTTGCCATAAGGAGACACCCAGAAGCAGAAACACTGTGCTTCAGGCTCTTCCTGGCAGGATCCTCAGGGACATGTTGGTAATGAATAGAGTTGAGGAAATTATCTCAGCAGAGGGTTCTTGGTGCGATGAATTTGGAGAAGCTCTGTGTGGTTCTGGTTATTGTCAGAGCAAGGCGGGCTGTGCTTTGCCTGTCGACCTGGAGTGGAGAACCTGGAGACTGTGTGTGAGAAGGGAATGTCTTCCAAAGAGCTTCAGTCAGCTGTGGGAACTGCTGTGTTCCCAGAGCTCACACAAACACTTAACAGGTTTCTTTTGGCCTTGAACAATGTGCCAGGAGGTTGTAGTCATAGTGCTGAATACTTGCAGGAGCGGGAGTTGATGAAATTCTGGCCTTTTCAAAGACTAGTGTGTTTATTTTGATTTTGATTGTCCGTGTTAAGCTTCTTTTACCTCCTTTTTTTAAATGGGGGGATTAGAGTGACTCATAAGAAAACCTGAGAATCTGATTTTATTCCAGTTTTTAAAAATGGGAATATTCAGAATGTGGGCCCAATCCTAAGAATGTCAAGGATATTTTTGTCTTCTCTTGGTCCTGTGAGATGAAAATGTAATTTTCCCAAAACCAAGTTGAAAATTTCGTTGAAAATCTGACACTGTTTGAGTACAGAAACCACAAAATAAGATACAGAGATTCTCCTTGCCCTCAAAAGGGATGATGACACATAGTAAGCACACTCTCAGATGAGATACAATTATCTTCATTTTCTGCAGTGGCCTTTAAGTGCTGAGGGAAGAACAGCAAGAAGTCTCCTGGACTGCTCTTTTAGCTTCTGACAATCAGCAATTTAAGGACTTCTGGGTCAGGCTGCGTCTGGATTGTCAGTTTTAATGGACACTCTTAGGACTAGTTCCCAGTTGTGCCTAAATGTGACTTTCTTTAGGTTTGTCTGGTTTTGGACCAACTATTTAAAAATCTGGCTCAACAGGAAAGAAAGGGACAAAGGAAACGAGCTGAATTGAGATTTCATGAAGGAGTATGTCCAGGACTGAGCCTTTCTTGGGTTAGTTCTAACAGCAGTGCCTAAAAGCCATGGTGAAAATACTGAATTGGCAGGATAAGATCCAGAAGTGTTTCTATGGACTCTCTCTGAGGCCCTGGGTCAAAAATCTCGCTTTAGTGAGAGATTTTTCAGGCTGTGTTTTGGTCATAAGAATCATGAGATCACAGAGGCCCCTTTTATCTATGTTGGGGCCAGAGCAGGAGGGCTGAGCTTAAGAGCCAAAGAGATTTATTGTGCGACAACAGGGAAAGAAATATGAAAGATGTGCATGTCCTGTTCTTGAGTCCTCTTGCTGTCCCTGTTCTGCCCACCCATGCTGAATTCCACCTCTTCTAGAGCTCACAGGATCAGATGATGTCATAACACAAACTATTTAAGAATAAAAAAAGATTTACGGGTGAAGATGCCCAGGGAACTTAGTTCCCAGTGAATGTACTCCAGAGTGGTGTTGTTCTGTAACAGGGAATATTTAAGGTGCTTTAGGTTCCTGATGTCTAAGCAGTCACATTGCTGTGAGTCAACCAATGCATTGAGTTGCGTACCAGCATGCAAAACATAGATTAAAAAAGTAGGTCTGTGAAGCACAACATGGGCTGGACAAACTACCAGTGATGGAGTACTGACCTCTGCAGCAGGAGCAGCCTGGAATTATTCATAATGGAAATACCACAAGGTGAATTTAACAGATCTTTTAACATAAACTGGAGACATAACTTTGGACGTGTTTCCTGATGTGATAATACAGTAAAATAATCCCTCTTTTTTTTTCCATGGGGCTGAAGGAAGTTAGGAGAGACCCACTTGAGTGTGGTTGATATTCTACTGCTTTAAGCCATAAAATCCTTGTGCTGTGTGGCAGCACTCCACAGCCTGTGGGAGTGCCCTGACTTCCAAGCTGAGTCTTACCAAAGGAAAAGCCACAGGTGTGTTTCCTGTTTTTATTTTAAAAAGGCAAACAAAAATATTCTTCAGTCAGAACTCTCTGCATATAAAACAAACAAAAAAGTGGCAGTCAGGCTCACTTAGATGATCCTTACAACAGAGCAAGTGTAGGGAGATGTGGCTTCCTGATAGATTAGAAGGGGAGGCCTAATTTAGGATGCTGTAGGTCCCCCTCAGGTGGGAAGAGGTGGTATTTGATCTTTTGTCTCATGAGTCCTAAACTCATGTCTTGCCTACAGAAGGCCTGCAATTTTCTACTTTACATCCATATCCTTATAAATTAAAGAGTAAGTGTTGGTTTGATCTGGGCATTTGGGATTTGGCAGCTCTGTAGCACAGTTCTCCTGTACCTGTGTGTGAAGTTAATACTGGAGTTGACGTTGCATGAAAGGTTGAAACCTTTGAGATGCCCTTGATATCAAGGATGAGAGATTCCATTCTTCTGGACTTGGCCTCTTTTGCAAATTGTTAGACTAGGGAAACCATAAGTGAGGAAATCTGTGCCTTTTGCTGAATTTGTGCCTGGAGAAACTATGCAAATCAAGGAAAAGATTTGCTGCTCTGCTTTTCTTCCCTCTGCTATTTGTATGCTTTAACACTTTTGTCAGCTGCAGATGGGCCATAAGTGAAGGACAGAGAAAGTGGCAGGTGTTCAATCCTTCCAAACCCTATCTCATTTTAGCAAAATTGAAAAAAAAAGAAAAAAAGGATTTAGTTGCTATGATAAAGCTAAGTCATCAATTACTCTGGAGTTTGCTGCAATGCTGTCAGGGCGCTGCAGGCAGGCTGCTGTGGGAAGGCAAACACCTCAGCCCCAGTCCCCTGGTTTAATTTGCACAAAATGCTTGTAAAACTTGGAAATATGGTAAAGTTGGGTTGCAAATGTACATTTTACATTTCTCTTGGTAACGGACAGAGCAGCTCGGGCCTTAGCGGTGTTCCTCCCAATACACCAGTGAAACACTTCAGGGTTGCTTGTACTGCTCCTATTAAATTTACAGCACATGCTGTTGAACTTGGGTTCTCTAAATATTTTAGTTCTGGCTGGTGGGTTGGAATAGTGACACCAAAGAGGTCAGAACCCCCAGTGGCCTGGGCTGTCCCTGTGCTCTCATTGCTGAGCTCCAGCAGTTTAACCCACAGCCTTTCAATGCACTAAAACAATACTGTGCTATAAACTGAGTATTTCAGTAGCTAATTTTCAGATGTTTCATTGTCCATTGTACAGTAGGCATTGGTCAACCATTGAACAGATTCTTTAAGCCATTGTCCATGCCAGCAGTCAGTCTGCCCTTCCTCTTTCTACTTATGCCTTTTGGGATAACCAATTGTTTGTGGTCTGAGGGGTTTTTTTGCTTAGCTGGTTTTTTTGGGGGGGGTTGGTTTATTTTTTTAGCAAGTGAAATGGATTTAGTTAGAGAAGAGGAGCGAACACACTGCGATTAACTCTGGGAGCATGACATGATGGCCAAGGACTGCTTTTGGAAAAGGGGAGGTAAAGTCAGTTCTAAGCAAATCATAATGATGCTCTGTAATAACCTGCATTAATAGTCAGCCATTGGCTGTGTGTGTGGGACACAGTGCTCCAAGGAAGAGCTCGCCTGGATAAACAAAGGAGGTAAAGCTGGAGTGTTTTTCACACTGAAAGCTGTTTATTTGGAACTATATTTATAACTGTTTTCTTTAATAAATACCTCTGTTTAGGAGGTGCTGTTGTGCCATATGTTTCAACAAATCCCGTATCAAGCAAGTCCAGATGGATGAAAAGCATTTTATGAAATGTCTTATATTTTCTTTTTTGTTTTGCCTGAAAAGGGTAAAAGTATTACATGAAGTCATGCACAGTGTATCCAGATGTTCTTCCAAGATCTACCTAAACCCCATGTGTTTTCTGTGGTTTTAAAATCTGAGAAGCCAGAGATCCACTATATTTGTCTGTCCAGTATCAATGCAAATTGGTCTTTCTACAATGACAGTGTGGTGCAAATTCCATCTTTTTTTTTTTCATAAGGCCAAGCTGGTCTGTTACTTTGGGATGACAGGCACTATTTCTTTCACTCTAAGATTTTATGAAAAAACAAGTATCTCATGAGTCCACCTTTTTTTTAAAATGCAGTGTATAAAGTATCTTCCAGCAAAAGCACCAGTTTTCTCTCTGTAACTGGCCATGACCGTGTCTCATGTTTTCTATTTTAAAGACAAAATTTTAAACTTTACTTATACAAGCAGATGTGTCCTGGGCTATGTCTGAAAGTGTTCTCATCCAATTACTTTATTTTCTAGTATATTCGCTCAGTTCACCTACTGATCTGTCCTAACTTTGTCGGGGGTGGAGGGTGGGGGGAATTACTTTCTTTTCCATGAAATCAGCAGGAGTGATCTCCAGCAGCAAAAGCGGGGATATAGTTTGTGTACTTGGAGAAACTGAGAAACTTTTTTCTTTAATGCTTGCCTGGTGATACTTTTTTGAATTGCACAGGCAGGAGTGTCATGACATTCAGAGGACACTTACATGTCCCATCCCTGGAAGTGCTCAAGGCCAGGCTGGATGGAGCTCTGAGCAACCTGGTCTAGTGGGAGGTGTTCCTGCCCATGGCAGGGGGGCTGGAATGAAGTGAGTTTTAAAGTCCCTTCCAACCCAAATCATTCTGTGATTCCATGAGTGTTCGATGCTACTGTCATGTGAAGGATAATCATATAGCCTTGGAGCAGTGCCATATAACATGCAGCAGCTCACTACTCCTGGCTCAAGCAAACTGTGTCCAGTTCTGGGCCCCTCAATTCAGGAAGGACATTGAGGTCCTGGAGCAGGTCCAGAGGAGAACAACTAGGCTGGTGAAGGGACTGGAGCACAAGTCCTATGAAGAGAGGCTGAGGGAGCTGGGGCTGTTCATCCTGGAGAAGAGGAGGCTCAGAGGAGACCTCCTCACTCTCTGTAACTACCTGAAAGGAGGTTGTAGCCAGGTGGGGGTTGGTCTCTTTTCCCAGGCAGCTCTCAGCAAGACAAGAGGGCATGGTCTGAAGTTGTGCCAGGGGAGGTTTAGGTTAGATATTAGAAAGAATTTCTTTACAGAGAGGGTGGTCAGACATTGGAATGGGCTGCCCAGGGAAGTGGTGGATTCTCCGTCCCTGGAGGTTTTTAAGAAGAGGCTGGATGTGGCACTGAGTGCCATGGTCTAGTAACTGCAGCGGTAGTGGATCAAGGGTTGGACTTGATGATCTCAGAGGTCCCTTCCAACCCAGCTGATTCTATGGAATAGAATCATGGAATGGTTTGGATTGGAAGAGACTTAGAGATGATCTCGTTCCAACCCCACTGCCAAGGGCGGGGACACCGTCCACTAGATCAGGTTGCTCAGAGCCCCATCCAGCCTGGCCTTGAACAGGGATGGGGGAATCCTTCCAGGGATAAGGCATTCACAACTTCTCTGGGAAAGCCTCACCACAGAATTCCTTCCTAATATCTAATCCAAACCCACTCTGTCAGTTTGAAGCCATTCCCCCTTGTCTTTATGACTCCATGCCCTTGTCAAAAGGCTTTTTCCAGCTCTCTGGTAGGTCCCCTCTAGGTACTGAAGGGCTGCTATAAGGTCTGCCTGGAACCTTCTCCAGCCTTGACAACAATCCTCTCCATGTAACCCATTGTTTGTTCTCCGTGTTAAAATGCATGTTTCCATACTAAAAAAATCTGGGGTCACTTCAATAGGTATTTGTTACTGTGGTTCAACACTTAAATTTGCATATATATCACAAAGGCAGTAGCTGATCATGAACTACAAGTCCCATCAAGACTCATCTCACACTGAGTCATTTTGACCTCCTGTATTTCACAGGTAAAGTGACTGTGACTTTACAGTCACCTACCAAAGGTACCTGATCTCCAGAAGGTGCCAAGCATTCCCTTTTTAAAAGAGATGGCAGCATTCAGATATTGCACTAATCACCAGCTGGTTTACAGCAAGAATCACTAGTCATGTCTGACAGTCGTCATCCTGTGGTAGCTTTGTGGTTTTCTGAGCACTCCACACCTACTCACAGCTCCTGGTGCTGTGACTCAACAGCAGGAGCAATTCTGTGCCTGCCCTGCAGCTGCAGCCCTCATTGTGGTTTTATCAATTCACATCTAGGCAGTCCTCTGCTGAATTTTTTCTCAGTTCTCTTATAGCTACCAGGGCCAGACAACAGTTTCTTCTAGAAAAAACAAGCACTCTTATTCTCCAATTTCTTGCATATTTTCCCTGTGTGCACTTCTCCCTTGCCAGTGGTGCCAGGGGTCTTATCACTGTAGCTGATCCAGTGCTTGGGTGTCTTTGGTGTCTTCTGTATCAGTGTCAGCAGAGTTTCATTACAAATTGAAGTGTCTTTATATTTTCTTTGCATATCTTGTTCCACCAACTTGGTTAATTGAATATGGGAATCTTAGGGGCAGAATTGATAGAAGGAAACTATTCAACCAGCTCTCAGAATTCAATGCTCTAGCTAATAGTCTGCTTGCTAAAAGATAGCATTCTGGGGAATAAAACATATTTTTGTTACTGAAGTGTTCTCGTAATGGAAACATGGGAGTTTTGCACAAAGAGGGAAAGAAAAGGTAAAACAAAATACCAAAATCCTTTTTGGTGCTGCTGTTTTAGTAGTATAGAGCAAATGAATGTTTAACATGAAAGGAAATATAGATAAGATTAAAGTAATCATTAACTAAGCCAGGTTCACTGCAGGAACTTGATTGAATCCATTTGAGATTATTGCTTTGTGATATCTGCCTTTTCAGAGTGTGTTCTGTGTTAAAATACAATGAAACACTGCTTGATCACCCAAGGACATGAAGAAAATAGGATTATTGCAGGCTTTTTGAGGAAAAAATCAGGTGCTTTGTAATTTGAGTGTTTAGACACTTTGAGCGGGCTCATTAAATTAAAGGTTGCTTAATATGAGTAAGCATTAAATGGCTGCCTAAAATTACTATATACCAATTACAAGGATTTTTTAAAAAAGTATGTGCTATAGGTGTATTTGAAGGTAATGGAAAGACTTGGTATAATTCTGTTTAAAAGTCAAACAAGAAGCTTGTGCAGAAGAGAGCTGGAAATAGAGGGAATAGTCAGAGACTGCAGGACACAGAGTTGTTTTAGTGTTGCCTTTCACAGGGCTCCTCAGTGTGCTTGGTTGAGTAGCTGATCAAGAGATTTCTTGGCTTATTCAGTCAAAGCAAGGATGGGTTTGTTTGCTGGAGACAATTCACCAAAATAACCTGTGCCACAGTCTGTACTATTGACTTCCTTTGTGTTCTTCCATCTTAAAACAATAAAGAAGACCAAGCACTCTTACAAATACAGGGGGAATTCTTTGTTCAGATTGTTATGCACAAACACAAAATTCCTTGGCTCACATCCCTCAGGAATACAAAAACTCCTGGGCAGTCACAGAATAAATTACCAGGATTTCTGGCCCAGTGATTTGTTGGAGAAATGGCAGCTGAGCATTCTTCAGTCTTTATTTCTCACAACTGGTTACCTATATTGCTTCTGCTTTCCATCCAGATCATTCTAACCTTTTCAAATAAAACTTTCCAAAATACTCCTCTTTGTGAATTTAGACACATATTTTTAAATTCTGCAGTTTCTTCTCTTAAGTAACTAAGGTGTTTTGTCTGTATTTTGGGACTTTGGTAGTCTCCATCTTGAATCCAAAGTCAGTGTCCTCCTTTTTTTTCCTCCTTACATTATTCTGACTTTGTGAAAGACATTCAGAAGTACAGAAAGCCTGAAAACATTGTTAGAGCTCTCTGAAGATCTGATTTACTTCATCCCTGTAGTGGGTTGACTATTATTAGTCCAAGCCCTGTTGCACTGATCTGTACGTCCCTTGATCTTTTTAGGGAGCTGCTCCAAGTGATGTTCAGTCTCTCTGGATTCTCAGATGCCCATTGTGCCCATTTATTATTGTTCCTGGGAAGGCCTCTGGACCACTGTGGTGGCAAACACAGCAGAAAGGTCCTGGAGAGGTCTGATAGAAAGGGCAACAGTGTGCAGCTTTTATTTTATACACAGCAACATTGGAGGCAGTAAATTACTTTCCATAACTGTGACTGTAGATTATGGATCACCAGAAGGCCCCTGAACATTGCCCTGAGAGTTAGGAATAAAGGATGATCATGGAGTCTCTGGGATCTGTATCAGGAAACTGGGAAATTTGCAAGTTTGGGTGAGATACTCTGCTATTCTTTAAGAAAGTTCCATTTAGGAATCAAACAACAACATAAAATCATAGTTGCTGTACTCTGAGGTAAAATTAAAATGACCTGATTGCTTAAATGATGGGAACTAATAGTAAAGATCCAAATCCTCCAAGAAGTAACAAATTAATTAATTTGGATTCTTTCCTCTCAGTCAGGAGGATTCCCTCTGTTCCAGTTGGGCTGCTTTACCCTTGTTTGTCATCTTATCCTGTCTGTTTTTCACATCAGCTAAATCCATTTCTGAGGAGTCATTCTCTGCAATGACCATCCTAATTTTTATGTTTTAATTTGCCTTCATATATATGTGCGTGTATATAAATGTATATAAATCTTTTCTTGCTTGGAGCTTTAGTCAAGAGAACTGACAATCTCAGGGTGTTAATCTTGAGTACAAATCATCTCTACAGAAGTACAGTGGAAAATCAAATAAGGACTTCTTTGTTAATCTGCTCGAAATTGGAATATTTTGACATATTTGCATCATAAATAAGGCCTAGCTTTTCCTTTACCTCTGTGCATGTACAGCTAATAGAATTATAGTGAGGATATTGTATGTGCAACAGAGGGCAAATACAGGCATTGCACTGCAATAAACCTGTCCCTAATTCCTAGTTTGGGGATAATGTGTAACCTTAATTTCTGCTCAAATTCTTGTATTCATGCCTATTTACTGATCTTGAGTGTCCTCTGGGGTTTTAGAGCCACAAACAGTTGCACCCTGTGATAGCAGGAGTTTTACTGTATGTCTTGTTAATTCCTTATAAATCATGGTGCCAGTGTCGACTGGTTTTGCCTAGGAAGTCTGGACCACTCCTCTGCTGCAGTGTTAAATAATCAGATATAATGATTTCACTCGGCAGATGCACAAAATTTAAGATTTCTGTTTTGAAGCAGTGGAAATAGGCAAATACCTGCATTTCCTGCAAAATCTTCTGTGAGCTTGGCTTCTTCCTGCAGTTACAAACACTTGGAGTTTTCAGTTTAAAAATAAAAAAAAAATCCCTGTGTACTGATTGCAGTGCAGAGGAGCTTAAAAATATGGATCTGACAGTTCCCAAGCAGGCGAAAAACTAACTCTAAAAACAGTCCTCTGGTCTACCTTGTTGTGAAGGAGGGGGCTTAAAGGTTTGATGTGATTAATATTGGTTTCAAAAGTGTGGGCTGGATTTATGTGTGTGCTCAGGGACTCCAGGGGGGAGTCATGATGAATTTTGTCCTGGAAAAGTACAAGGAGCACATCATCTTTCCCCACTGATGTGCACAGTGAGTGTTTCCTCATGGCACAGTGATGTCTATTAGCTCTGTAACTGCTCCGTGGCTTTTGATTTATTTTTTTTTTTCCACTCCCTTCACACCTTCCAACTTGGCCATGTCCACCCCAGCTTGAGGAATTGGACAAGCCACCTTTCTTCCTCCGTGTGGGCAGTGAGTCCAATTGTTCCTGGAAGTGTGAGCCATAGGAAGCCTGAGGAACAGGCTGTTCTCCTGCGCTGTAGTGTTACATAAATAATGGGCTCCTGAGACCTCTGCCATCTCTGCAGTGAGAGGACCAGTTCTGACGTGCAGCCAAAGCAGGATTTTGTACAGGGGTAGAAGAGGACTCTGCTGTTTTGGAGGGGATGCCAAATGCCATTGTTACCCTGTTATTCTGTTTTTGTTAGGGCCTCAAAAGTCTTTGACTTTTTCTTCTGGCCATGAGGAGATTAAACACAGAACGAAGAAGGAAAACAACCGGTTCTCTAACTATCCACTGTTAATCCTTGCTGCTTTTCCACTTCATCTGTGGGGCAAGGGAGAAAGTGAAACACAGGTACTCAAATCTGCACTGGGGTTTGTATTATATTTTTTTTTTCCTTTTGAGGGAGAAGTTGCTGGTTGTTGGAGGCAAAAATGGGTCATGGAGCTGCTGCATCTTAAAAATAAAATCGTTGGCAGACTTCCCTGCCTGCAACATAGTGCACTGAATTTCAATGAAAATCACCCAAATGTACAGAGCTCACAGGCAGCTCAGAATGCTGCAATAGAAAATGCTGCAGAGTACATTTCTAGGCAACTTCCGTGGCATTTGATTTGCTTGTTCATAAATCTTTTCTCAATCAAAGTGCTATTATTTTTTTGCAGACAAATATCCATCTAGATTCTGAACTAAGCAGCATTCATAATGTCCTCTAGTTCCTCTTTCATCCTCGTGCAGAAGACGATGGTTTCTTTGAAAATATAAAATACGTTCTTCTGAAAACAGTCAATTTGAAAGGCAAAAAACAAATCCAAAACCTGTGGTTTAGAAGGAGTAGAAAAATAGTTTATTGTCACAATTTATTTATACAGACAGCTACAAAGACTTTGCCTTGCTCAGACTGTTGAGCGTTTTCTGTTCCTTTTGATCTTTTCCTTCTTTTTAGAGTGCTCTGCCAAACTGTCACAGATGTGGGATAGCAATATGGGATTATTGGATTATGACTGTTAACCAGGACTGTTAAACAGCTGCTGTGTTGATGCTGGAATTGTTTTCCGTGCTAGTTAGCCACTAGTTAATTACTATCACGTTACGCCCCTATCATAGGAGGTGCCAGGTAATAGGTGTAAACTTAGTGCAAAGCACATGTGATCAAATCCTAATCACCAGCTGGGCTGGGATGAAATCTCTAGAGCTTCTGCTATCTCTGTTAGCATGAAGTGCAACTGTACAAAGAAAGCACTTGTTTTGATTCTGTATTCTTCTCACCAGCCTCAGATTTTTTTGGCTGTTTTCCATCCACAAACTGATCTTATCCAAAAGGCTATCATTAGTAGTAAATTGTGTAAGCCCAAGGAATAGAATGTTTGAATACGATTGGCAGTGGAGTCTCAGTCTTAAAATCTCTGTAAGCCCTGAAAGAGCAGGCAGAGCTTTGATTCTGGTGTGGTCAGTAGGTGAATCTCCTGGTGGAGGCTGCACAGCCTTGTCACAGAGAAGGGCTAAAGCCCTGCCACCTGTGTCTGGCAAACACACAGCCAGTTCTCACTTTTCCTGCTGCTGGACAGTGCAGCAGCACCACAGAAGATGAAGATGGGTCTGTCTTCTCTCCTCTGACAGCACGTTAATGTGTTTGCAGTTCTGTGCCTCAGCCTGAACCCAGACAGTGGCAGAGCTGAAGTATGAGCTTTACAAGAACTGGTGGCTGTGGTTTGGCAGATCATTGATGAGGCTGCTTAGGAATGGAAATCCTGGTAGAGGTCAGCAACTGGGGAGGTCCCTGGGACTGGTCCCTCTACCAAAACTGGCAGTAGAAGGGGAGGGCTCTTCTCTGAGAGCTCAAATCACGTGGTTTTACCTGTCTGTACAGAGCATCTGTCTGCCTTGGCTGTTTTACTGAGTCACTGCAGACAAATTATTCGTTGTGTATTTTTACATCAGTTAGCACTTGCTTGTGTGAAGTTTGCCTCTGGTAAGGAATGTCTGATATCACTGGGCTCTGGGTCATATTCTCCAAAATTAGCGTTTTCATGTGCAATGTCTAAAGGGGATGTTGACCACATTTCAATCTAAATTAATCTCACTTATATTTGTTTTGAAAACATTAGATGACTTGTCTTTCCTTCTTCCCAGTGGTTAATTTTCCCATATTTATCCTTGCTGGCTGGTGAATGTCTCTGTGCTTGTTGTTTAATTGGCAGATGGGTTCATTTAAGTTGATAGAAAACTGAACTCTGAAGGGAAGCATGTTATCAAAATGCATAGGCTAATCCTATTAGGTGAAAGCATTTTTGCTTAAATGGAAAATGATTGGACTGTATCTTCAGTATCTCTTCAGGAGAGGCTGTGGCTGATTTTGCCATTCCCGGTATTCCCTGAGTCATGTAACTGTGAACAGAGAAGCAAAGGAAAATTGTTTCCCTTAATTGTAAGTGGTGAACTGTGTCTTGCTTCCCTGCTGAAATTACTGTTTTGCGTTATTTTCAAATACCACTGCAATAAGCAGTATGACACGGTGCATGTTGGGAAGTATATGAAATCCCCCCCTTTTTTTTTTTATCCTCCCCTAACTGAATCCACTCAGTTATATTCCTGGCTGTGCCTGCAGCTGAAGTCATGTGGTAGTACATCTGCTTTACACTAACAGCACCATTTTATGTAATTCATTATGTGCAACCACAAAGTCAGATGCTAATCCAGGCTAATCCAGCACTTCCCTGAAGAGCTGCACTAACAGATCTTGCCTTCAGGGTTTTCAGCTCGTGGTCTGCTGGACAGAGCCTGGAGCTCGGAGGTGATCGGGCCGGGCTGTGCAGAGCCACCGGCCTCCTTCCCTCCCCGATAGCCACAGCCCTCCAGGGCAGGGCTGCAGCGGGAAGCCCCGGGCTGTGTGGCTGGATGTGCTCCTCATCCTCCATCTGGGCAGGCTGCAGCGGCACGAGTAGAGGAGGTGCCTGGGAGAGCCAGCCCTGACAGCCAAGGGCTGATGTGCCAAGACACACCAGAGCCCCCGGTCTGCAGCAGTGATTCTGAAGCAAATCCTGACGAGCACAGCTCTGGGGGAGTGCAGGCCGTGTCCTTGCATCCCTGCACAGCCAAATCCGAGGCCTATCCAGAGGTCCCTTTGTTTCCCTGATTACAGTGATTTCTGCAGATCAGAAGCACATCATTTGGGGTCTGTGTGAAGATTGAGGGGATTTTTATTTGCTCTTTGGGGTTTTTTTTATACCTGTGTTATCAGGAGATGCCTCCTGGCATCTGGGAAAAGGGAGCTCTCCTAAATGGCAGTGGACACCTGAACATCTGCTCCTGAAGCAGAGCCAGAGAGAGCTGTGGGCTCAGGCTCTACTCCCACAGAAATTGTTGAATTCCAGGCTGTTGCTTCAGAGCCCTTTCTTTCACTATTCCACATCTTAGCACCTCTTCCTTGAAAATGACAGACTTTAAGCTGTTTTCTTTCTTAATTTATCCTTAAGTCCTTATTTCTGACAGAATTTTTCATTTCTACATATGCATTTATATGTCCTTAATTCCTGACCCTGCCTGAAAAGAAAAATAAAATTCATTACTTCTGGCTTTTTTTTTTTTTTTGGCAGATACAGATGTTTAGGTCTGCTTTTGTTTCTTGAGACTGCTTTGATGGAGGTGATGGCACTGTGAGGGGGGTGAGGCACTGGTACAGGTTGCCCAGAGAAACTATGGCTGCCCCATCCCTGGAGTTTTTCAAGGCCAGGTTGGATGGGACACTGAGCAACCTGGTCTAGTGGGAGGTGCCCTTGCCCACATCAGGGCCATTGGAACTGGATGATCTTTAAGGCCCCTTCCAACCCAAAGCCATCTGTGATCTTATGTCACCAGAGTCAAGAGAGCACAGCCTGGCATAAAGCCATGCCATGGATATGGATGTGCAGAAGCAATCCCTGCCCTACAGGGTCTGCTGTCTGGAGCAAATCCAGGTCAGTTTGTGCTTTTTTTGAATAGCATTTGGCCCAGAGCCATATGGATCTCCTGAAACTGCTCCCTGTCCAGGCACTTTGTGCCTTGGAGCAAAACTAGACGGAATATCCCCAAGTTTTCTCAGTGTTGCTGTTAGTTATCCCTGCATCCATGTGGTTGTGATATGGGGATCAACATCAGAAACCCATTAACAGCCAGAGAGTCTGTGCTGTGTTTAAACACTTAATACCACTTAAAATACACTGATTTTATTTGGGCTGCTTGAGACTGGGAGAAATGTTCTTTCCTCTTCTGAAGTATTTGTTCAAAGAACAGCAACAACAAACAACCCCAACCACAAGCTGTGGGAGCATGACTTCATCTTCTCAGTTTTCTCCACGCTGTGCTGGGCACAGGAGCAAGGAAGGCATTTGCAGATGCAAAAATACACTTTTGGGACTTCTCCCTGCAGGAAACCATTGCTTCACAGAGGAATGATTTAAACAGCTGTAGTTTGTCTTGACAGCATATTTTCTTTACTCTGAGCTGCAAAATAACCTTTTTGCTGTTAAAATCAGATGCTGCAGTAAATGCCTTTGCAGGTGTTGGGTGTTCCTTGAAAGGTGGTTGAAAAACGGAGGGACACTTTGCAAAAAAGTATTCTTTTCTTGCCCAAAATCCCAACATTTGAGTTTAAAAGAAAAAGAAGTGTAGTTCATCTAGCAACCAAGATAAAATTTGCAGGGGAAAAAAATAAAAACACAACAGTATTTGATCCAGAAATGCAATTTTGTTCCATGGACGTTGCTGTCCAGGCCTTTTGGGCACTTTCTGGATTTGGGGCTTTGCTGGCATCTCAGTTTTGGGAGAATTTTGTTTGGTTGGTTTTGGTTTGTTTTCTGGTTTGTGCACTCCTACACTCTCTTTCCCCACCTCTCCCTGAGGATAAGCTTTGTTTTATCCTGCAGTACTTCCTATTACTTATGAAGGCACCAGTGCTGTGAAAAATCCCCTCTCAGCACTGAAATTCAGCTCAAAGAAAAGAACAGGAACCAGGGGTGGTACTTTTAAGTCTTGAAATCACTAGACTTTGTTTCAGGCTTGTCTAAATAAACTGTTGGGTTTGGGGTTTTATTTGTTTGTTTCAATAAAACAATGAAAATTCTTCGTGGGGAAACACTTCTTACAAGAAGAAAAATGGCTCAAAGTACTTGATTTCTTCAGTGTTAAAATAGATTTGATTTGGCTGGTGATTCAGGCAAGTGGAAAGAGACTTTACAGAGAGTAGGCTGGATATCTGCAAAGATATTCTGTAAGAGATGGACCAAAACCAAAGACTATGCCAGACCCAAGAGATTTGGTGGTTTTGTGTTGTCACTTCAGTGTTCAGGCTGAAGCTCTGGAGGCACTCTCAGTGAAAGGATGGACAGGGCTTGTTTAGAGAGCTCTCCCTTCCTCACCTGGCCTTCTGCCTTTTTTTTTCCTCTGCCTTGCCTCAGCCATTCCCATTTTCCATGTTTGTGTAACTCCCTGGCAGCAAGTCGGTGTCCTTGTGTCTCCCACAACCACTTCCTTGTACCTTGCCATCATATTTAATTCTTGTAACTTGCCTGATGCGTTGGCTCTGTGTGCTCTGTGAATCACTACTTCAGAAAAAGCTGATTGTATCACAGTGTTATACAACACAGAAAGTGGATTCCTAATCCTAGAGAATTTTATCAGAACAGTAACAGTTGTGCAGAGTATTATTGTTTGAGGAGATGCTGGTATGGACCTGCACCTTCCTTGCTGTTCAGATTAATTTTACTGTTATCTGTACACTTCATTGACTAAAAGTCACCTGTCCCAGTGAGTTTCCCTTAAAGCAAAATAAGAGTAATCCAATTTTGAAATTGGCTGGTTTGCTGTGCTGGGTCAGGTTTGAATACAGCAATCCCTGTCAGAAGACTGGGGAAATAAAGGAAAACAAATATTCTGCTTAGTCCTTTGTCACAATTTCATAAGAACCATAAAATCTCTAGTCCTGTCACCCTCATCTTACACTTTTGCTACATCCCAAAGATTTCTGTATTTCAAAGAATTCGTGAAAATAATTTTGAAATTCTGTTCAAGTGATTCCTACACCTCATGTTATTCACAGCTTCAGGAGTTTGTCTTAGGCAAGACCTACTGAACAGAGACAAAGCACACCTCAAATATTTTATGGTGGCTGAACCTCCACTCATAATTTCTCAGGTTTTCCTTAGTATTTTATTGGACTGGAACTCTAAATGACTCATAACATGCTTAGTTGCTTTGGACAGTTAAATAAGGGATGAAAATCAAAGCTGGTGCACAGCAATGGTGTATTTTTATGTATGTCACTCCTTTAGTAACGAGCTCAATTCTCAGCAGCCATTCTCACTTCTAAAACTCTGCAGAAACATTCTCTCTGTGTTGGGCCATAAATAGCAGGTGGGTTTTGATTAGTGTGGGATGACTTGTAGCATTGCAGAGCCTCTAGATAGCCATGAAAAAAGGAACTGAGTTCACTCACACTTCTGCACTGTCAACACATTTGCCATTCAGACTCAACTAAGCTGAACCTTTATGATTAGAAGATATTCCTGTGCCACTTCAGGCACAGTTTCTCCCTCTGATGTGGGGATATCGACTGGAGCCAGCCTGCCTATGCACGGTTCCTTTGCTCTCAGTGCAGCTTTGCCTGTCTTGTCTGCTTAGGCCGAAGCTTGTTGGGGCAGTGACAGGCTGTCCGTGCCTTTGGAAGAGGGAAGCTGAGCTCAGGAGCAACCTTGAGGTGCTGCTGTGACACCTGCACTGCTGCTGCAGAGGATTTGATGGGCAGGGAGAACATCTACCCTGAACAAGTCAGGCCCTTCCCTGCGACAAACTGCTGCTGACTGAAGTGGAGCTAAAGCTTTTTATCTCTCCTGGTTAGCTTTAAACAGGAATATTTTAAAGGGAATTAGAAGCAAATATTTTGTGTAGGTTACCAAGATACTTGGGGAGAGTTTTCTCCCTCCTCCCAGGCTGCTTTTCCTGGTTTAGCTTTTACTACTGAGCATAATCAGAATTACGGAGTAATTTCGTAATACAATAATCTGCAGTCTGTAGGTTTCCAACTTAAAATCAACTGAGCCCCTGATCTTATTCAGGTCTTTGCTTACTCAAAGAAACTGTCCGTGGCCTCCCAGTGGAAGGTGTCCCTGTCCAGGGCAGGGAGTTTGGAACTGGGTGATCTTTAAGGTCCCTTCCAACCCAAACCATGCTATGGTTCTGTGTTTACAGTGCTCTCTGCAATCCAGTCCTCGCTGTCTGTTCTCCCTCTGTGCCTTTAAAGGAGGTCACTGCGGAGCAGAACGACATCCCACGGCTGTGCCCTGAGTTCCCACTGTGTCCTCACATCCACCACGGCAGCGCCACTTCCCAGCATGTGCCTTATTGTGTCCATTTTCAGCTTGGATTTCTCATCCTCTGCACCCTCCTCTGGCCTCAGCTCTTTCCCCTTCTCCAGCTGTCTGGCTTACCAGTGCTTCTGGTATATGTTTCGGGGTTTAAAACCTAATTATACATTAGTTTGAAGGCAAACTAATCTCTCTTTTTTTTTTCCCTCTCTTTTTCACCTTAAGGCCCAGCAAGAGTCAGTGAATATGGGTTGACTTCTGAGGGTAAGGCTGTAAGGATCGCCCGAAAGAAGCAGCAGTTCATTAAATTTTATGTTTCTGGTTAATTTCTCCTCATATTCTAATTTAATCCGAGAAACAGAAATGTGCAGTGGGCACTGAAAATCTGGTTTAAGATAAGGGCTTAAGGCTGAATGTCCCAATTACAGCTGCTGTTTCTTCAAAATTAACTTTTCAGCATGTGTTTTCATGGCGTTTATAAACTGACTCTAGAGCCACCCAGGCTTTTGTGGTCCTGCAGAGCATCAAGAGCAGTGAATAAAATCCTGTCATCAGCTGGAATTATTGTTGTTGATGGGTTAAATCTGGGAATCCTGTACAGCAAAGTCAAAATAGGTAAGATTTCTTAAAAATGTTTTGCTGCTGTTGGTTTTGATACCCAAAGATACCCTTAGCACAGGGGAATTTGTGCATATTCATGCTTTGGAAGTCTAATCAACCCCCCATGAATGTGGACATGAACCATTTTGTTCCTTTTAATGAACTTTTGATCAGAATTTAGATGGAAAACCCACTGTGCTGTAAGTGGAGCTTACAGCTGCCTGTATTTAAGTTAACATTTAGCAAATGAACTTAGGACTGCCTACAGCGAATTTTACTAAACCATTTCTGAGAGAGTATTTCATTTGAACTTTTTTTTTTCTATGCCAACTTGAGCCATTCTGGATTTAGGATTAAATAACCAAAAGTCTTGGTGGTTTAATGAATGAAATTTGTAGAAGAAGGGTAAGTGAGTTGTTTTCCCTCTGTTAGGGGAGATTTTCCAGCTGTCTCATGGAGAAGCACCATTAGTACTGTGGACCAGAGACATGGAATTTAGCAGCTGAAGGGGCCCTCAGTTCCTGCCCTCCTGTGAGGTACCTTCCTAGTGCTTGCCTGTCTGTTCTCAACCATCCAAACATCAGCCTTTGGAGACTTTTTAGATCCCTTTGGATAGACTATCCAGAAAATTGGTTATCCCATTACGTGCAGATTTTGCACCGGCACCAGTGATCCCGGAATAGATTACAAATGTGTGAGATTCAGCCTCATCCCACACAGTGATTTATTTTGATTTTCCTCCCCACCATCTTATGGGGTTTGGTTGGGGTTTTTTTAATGTTTTCTTATTTGGGGGAGTGTGTGTTTTTTAATTACAAAATAACATTCAAAACTGCTTGGTATTTTACAACACAAACATAATCTCTCTTAATACTGTTCCAGAGGGGATCCAACACTATTTGGCAGGTGCTTTGCAAAATAAATCCTCTAGAACCTCCCCCCCTCACCCCCATCCAACCAGCCCAAGGTCCTGTCTTCTCAGCAGGGTTTCTCTCCTGTGTCTGCATTTCTTGGAGCTCTTTGCAGGTTTAAAAATACTCTGTGTTCCACTAACTTCCAAACAAACTGTCCTCTCTCTGGAAAGGCAACAAAATGGCTCAGCAGACAGCACTCACATCCTACACACCCACGCCCACGGGCACACACAGCAGCCCTGCATGTACTTAAGCTGTCTCTAACACACATAATTTTCCTGATTTCCAAGTACTCCTCTCTTCCCTTTTCCATGCCTTTAAAATAAAAGATTTATATGTTCATATGTACACACAGCACAAGGAAGAGGGAGGAAAAAATAAGAGTGTGGGAATTGGCTTGTTTGCCTCTAATCCCTCAAATAAACATCTGGAGGGGTTTCTCCAGGTTCAGGTCCAACTCCAAAGCCTATGGAGGTTAACAGTTAGTGTGACACACGGAATATTTTGGAGAATAATTATCATCTATATTTCTAGATTTAAAGCATATCTGTAAGAAGTGTCACATGGCACAGGCAGCTCTGTTAGGGGTTGCTTTACAGCTTGCCATGCAAACTCTGGCATATTTAGTTTTCTTCAGAAATGAAGGAGGCATTGTATTTAATCCATATAAACCAGGAAAATTTACATTTCTCTTAAAAAATTAAAACCAAGCATCACTGCTTTTTAGTCCTAAGCTTTTGTTATATACAGTAATATCACCAAATCTTCAAGAATAGTAATCAATTATCTTTTACTTTACCTTTGCATCAAATCCATCTGCTCTTCATAAGATGTGCTCCATCAAACCACGAGGTCCTGTGTATGATCCATAGCTTCTTTTCTTGCGTTTGTGTCAGTCCAGAAAGCTGTAACACACTCTTCTGGGTTCATCTGGTGTGTTTGTGCTAAGGTTGGGAATCATTAACATCCTAAAAATTTCAAGGTTTCTTTGATTTTTTTACTTAGCTTTTCCAGTTTTCTCTCTTAGTTTCTCACTGCTGAAATCAGGCCAGGTATTTAATGAAGATGATTTTTTTCCTTTTTTTCACATGTTATTACATTACATATGAATTTGTTCTGTTGAGGAATAACATTCAAATATCCTTCCTTGGGGTTATTTCACTATTTCCATTTCTAGCCTAGACTAGGAAAGGAGGACAATGCCTGCTATAAAAGAAGTCATTAATTGTGGATTTTTAGAGCTCAACAGAAGTTTGTCTTTTAGTTTGACTTCAGTTTTTAAGCAAAATTTGAAGTAATCCAGCTGGGTGGTTAATTCAGCTCTGACATTTGAGAACATCAAAAAAACTTTTCCCTTTGACCACCTCAAACCAATGCCAACTTGAGGATCTTACCCTGTTGCAAACTGTTGCATTCAAAAGCTAGAAATAAGTGTGTCTTTGAGCACTCTCTTCTTTTTTTTTTTTTTTCTCCCCTCTCAAACCTGGATTTCCACAGGGACAAAAGAAAATACTGATTAAAAAACATAATGTGCTCAAAAGGAAATTTCCTACCAGGAATAGAAGGCTTTGCTTTCAAAAAACCTGGTTGTTTTTTTGTTTCCATGATCAGCGAGGCCATTCTATTTTTGGGAACTGTCATTCCAGCTCCTTGCTTTGTCCCTTTCCTTTTCATGAGCCTTGTCCCTCCAGGGGGAATTCTGCACTCTCCTTGTTCAGCCTCAGGGAAAGTCTGCAGTGTATCAGGGAATCGGGAGCCAACCAGGGGGAGAAAGGGGGATAAAAAGGGAAAAGCCACATTTGAGGCAGTGTTCTGTTTCAAACTGAGTCAGCTGCTCCTTCAGGGATTTGGGGGGCAACAAACTGAACAAACAGAAGTGGATTGTTCTGATGACAAACTGCACAAGGCTGAGCCTTTCCTTGAATTATTTCAAGAATAATTAATCCTAGAAAAGTCAATTTCCAAAAACATCAGAGAAATGCAATATATTAAACTTATTTACTGAAGTAATTTTCAGCCAACCCCTAGGAGACCCTGCATGCAGTGGAGGAGGATACAAAGACAGATGCAATGAAACATTTCAATATTTCTATCCTTTAAGCTTTCCATTTGGGAAAAAGTTCCAATAGTTGGGGTTTTGATCTTTGTTCAAGACAAAAACAGATGTCAAAACATGTTCCTTCACAGTGACAGCTATATTTTTGATCAGCTTTAATGGAGTTATGATCTTCAGATAGAGAGTGCATTCTTGTCAAACGTGAAAATAATACCTCCATTAATATCTTCATTACTTTCTTATGTATTTCTTGCCCTTTGCAATTATCCTTGTGGTTTTTTGTTCCCATTCTGATGCATGTTCCAGGGTGATTATTGCCCTCCCTCAGCAGGGTTTGACATTGCAGAAGGATTGTGCTGTCACAAATATTAGAATCCCCGAATGCACAGGATTGGAAATGGCCAGCAGATTAAAAATGTTTTGCTTGAAGTTTATTCTTTGGTTTGAAGTAGTGGGGGGAAATATTTGCATAAATGAATTTTTAATAGGTACTAAAAATAAAAAGCTGCTAAAGAAAATGTAGCTTGTCTGCATTATCATGCAATTTTAATTATGCAAGCATTTATGTTCTTTGTGTATTTTGACTTACGGCCATGTGAGACACATGAGTGAACTGTCACTCAGGCAGAATTAATTATAATTTGTCCATATAGGGGAAAAAACCCTGGGAAAATATGATAACACTTTTCATTGGCAGCAAACCCTAGTTGTTGTTAGTCACTTGAGAAAATTATTCTTAGCAGACTGTAGAAATTCTGTGGTTCAAATACACCCTAAAAAAAGGTGTATTAGCACGTGGCTACATCCACTGCAGGAATAGACCTTAACAACTAAGGAACTGTATCCTTCTGTACCATAACACTTATTTCATTTTCTTCTTTCCCTTGAACAAGAGAAAATATTTTGATTCAGTGTTTGGCAATCCAAGGCAGGTTATTTAAAATAATATTCACTTGGAATGTACGGAATGTAAAATGCTGGTTTTAGAGTGGTTACTTTCCTACAGTATTGCAAATCAAAATCTTCACTTTCCCACGTGTAACAGAACCAGTTTGTAAAGGGTCTTTAGGCTTTGTTCTTCTCCTTTTCCCAGGAAAGTGGCAAATAACTACTTGTCACTGACACGGGGCAACAAATGGATAAAGCAAGCATGGATTCTGAGATCTATAATTTTTAATAATTTTTAAACTAGCTACAAAATGTCAATCACTTCACAAACTGACAGGAGACATAAGGAATTTTTCATATTACATGCTGTAAATGATATTTATCTCACAGTTTATCTAGAGTTCATTCATTTAGGTTTTTTAATTATTTTTTTTTTAATTGTCAGCTACTAAACATCTCAGCGATTTGGTGTGCATAGCTCTAGGTAAGCAACAGAGAACTGTACTGATAACAAACCACATGGGGATAGCAACTAGTAAGAGAGAGCCTTATAAAAATTACATTTCTTTGCACCATTTCATATGGTTGTTGTTTCCTCCAAAAGATAAGTCTTCAAAAGCAGCAGACAAACCCAATATATTACACTTATTTCTTTTTGTCTTTGACATATTTTCAGCCAAGCTTTTATTTTGCTGGCAATGGCTAAATGGTGAGTGCCAAATCCCTCCTTTTTTTTTTTTCATAATTAAAAAAAATGATCATGATTAATAACTATATATATATCAACAAGAAAAAAGTGGCACAACTGCAAACTTGCTGGTATAACATAGTCCCAAAAGAGTCCGAATACTGAGCATGCTTTTGTTGTCATTGTTGGTGTGCTACTGCCATGGGAAAATTCTTGTTTAAGTAGGAGTCTAAAAGTCTATTTATTCCTCATGCATAAATGCATAAATCACATCACTTTTTAGTGCAATGCTTGTTATAGTAATATAATTCCACATTGTCTAATCATGAAATCATAACAACAGATAATGGCAATGAAGAACTGAAGACAGCAGGTTTAAGTGCTTAAACATCATGATACCCAAAGACAGGAGCATGGCAGTAGCTCTGTGGAATGTCACAGTTTTACAAGAACAATACTGTATATTTAAAGGTTAACAGCACGTTTAGCATTCCAACAGTGTTGTCATTCAGCAAACATCATTAAAAAAAATAATGAGGAGAGGAGGAAAAAAAAAGGAATCCAAAACAGAAACAAGGAAAGGAAAAACCCCAAAAAACATCATAGTGAGCTATAGCCATCAAATCAGCACTATGTACAACCTTTGGAAAGAAAGATATCTAGAAAAAAATAATTACAAGTATCATTTTTGGAAAAGCTGACAAACTACACAGGACAACATTTACAATGGGGCTGATATGTGCATGTGTGCAAACCTAGTAGATAAATACCATGATAAAAGCATGAAGGTGCTGCCCTGTTGGGCAGCATTAAAAGGAAATGCACTTCACTGCATTTAACCGCTGCCCAGCATCTTTGTTGCACGCTGGTTGGCTTCATCAATCCTGGTTTTGTTGGAATCAGCCTAGGGAAACACAAAGCAAAGAAACAGATGAGTACAAGGAAGAAAGAGACACTTCTGTAGGTTTTGGCTTGGTCAGGGGAAAAAAAACCAAAACCAAAAAAAAGCTTGGAAGTACCAG
Organism: Manacus candei; assembly: GCF_025592945.1. Taxonomy (NCBI): domain Eukaryota; kingdom Metazoa; phylum Chordata; class Aves; order Passeriformes; family Pipridae; genus Manacus; species Manacus candei. Next base: position 5,363,782 of record NW_026138083.1, on the reverse strand, counting down.
AAAGCTGCTTTTTTTAGAGGTATTATGGACCCAAAAGGAAATCAGAGATTTACTGGGTTTGTGACACTTCATGTAGCCTTTGAGCAGAGCTTTTGTGTTTGTATTCAGCTTTACTGAACTGTTGGGAATGCTGTGCCAGGCCTGTGGCTGGTGCTGTTGATAGCACTGGTGGCACTGATGTGCTGGATTCATGAGAACTCGTGGTGTGCACGTGGACTTTGCTGGTGAAAAGCTTCAGTACCCTCTAAGATTCAGTGGACCCCCTGTCCTAATTTAGATCACCAGGCATGCAGTCAAAACTAAAATTTGGGTCAGTGTAGATAATCTCTGGAGCTGAGAATAAAGATCATTTCATTAGGGAATGCTGGCAAAGAGAAATTTCTTTGGAAAGATCAGCCTGGACATCTTTGCTCTACATATGAAAGGAAAGGAATAGGTAGGAGTGATGCCAGTACTCCAGCAAAGTTCACCAGTATAGTTGCAAGACAAATTAACCTCTCTCATTGGGCAGCAGCATAAACAGGAATTAAGGAAAAGCAGGGATTCTACTGTTAGTTGAAGCAATCAACTGGAATTTTGATGGTTGGACTGGATGATCTTAAAGGTCTCTTTACAGGTTTCAATATAAAACACTGTTAATAAAATGGCACCACTTGGGAGGTTTGGGAGTTCTCTGTGAGTGGGAAGACACTTTGGCCATTTCTGTAGCTCTGCAGAAGTTGGTTTTGGAGACTGAAGACGTTGTTTTAGCTGACAAAAACTGGCAGAGCTCCATTCCAGGCCCACGTTGCCATGCCTACTTACTCTAGCAGAGGGACTAGATAGAACATAGTTTCAATTTTTAAAATCAGACCTGTGGGAAAGGTGAGAGTTGTGTTGCTGCTTTAAAAGCATGAGCTCACATAGCAAACTCTTTTCTGTGGTTTGATGGCTGCGTTTTGTTAGTTTTGATGATTGTTCCCATATCTCTGGGGTGTATCCAAATTGCACAGGTTTATTTTAAATCTCCAATTTGAAACAACAGAATGGTGAAGCAACGCTCCCAGATGCATTTAAAAATCCTTTAAAAATGTTTATATCGATGTGCAATAAATCAGTCTGAAATATCTGGGGGTTTTTCTCCATAATTGTCTTGGAGAATGCCATATGGATCTGTTTTTATAGTGCAGTGGCATGTGCCAGATCCTCAACAAGTGTAAATCAGCAGAATTACTCATTACAAGCCACACTCCTTTATTTTAGCCATGAGTTTGACCTTGTCTGCCACAGGACAATTTTGTGTGCTTTTGCCAAAAGGCTACCTAAAAAGTTAATGGTTTTGGAAGCAGCTACATTTGTGATGAAATGCGTGAGTATTTATTGAATATTGATGAAACATCGTGTTCCTAATGATATTTAGACCTTAGTATCTGGTGGATGAAGTTGCATGGAAGGCAGTGGGAGTCTTTGTGCAGACCCTCCCACCTAGGTCAAGACAGAATGCTTTAGGCCCTTCCTACTTTCCTTCCAGCCTCCTATGTATGGCTTCTTTTAGGGCCAGGCTCTTCTGGTGGTGATGTCTGTGTGATTGCTCTGGTTTGGATGCAGGCATCCAGTATAACATAAATCCTCCAGGAGCATTTGGGTTAGCTTTGTCATGCACCCCACAGTGTGCCAGCCACGGGTCTTTCTAATGGTCATAATTGATCCAAAACACAGTGCTCCAGCAGGTCAGGAAAAGAGAACAACCCTGGCAATGCTGTGTGCCCACCACCGGCTAGGGATGATGGTCTCTTGGCACATTTCATTGCAGAATGGCTCTGTGTGCATTTGTGGTTTCAGCTAACCATCAGCTCTGTCTTTTATAGAGGTTTTCCCCAATACATTGTGTTTCTTTTTCTAGCCTCTCATTCCTGTCTTCTTACTCTGAGAAATTTAGCAGATTTGCACTAAGACTGAAGACTGTCTTGTTTTTGTGCCGCTCTCGTGACGACTCCTCTGTGTACAACACAAATCCATCTTCCACAAATGTGCCACTGTTCCTTAGCCAAGGGCCCTGGGTGACGAGGCCTTCCTGAGAGGCTGGATTTAATGAATCCCATCAGCTGCCAATGTTATTGTGCCATTGCTGTATGAAATGGAAAACTGTAGGAAGAACACACAGACGTGGAAGGCCGGTCCCTCAGTGAGCTGGCTGCTCTCCGCATGTACTGCCTGGGGCTTTGGCCCAGGTGCTTTGTGTGCACAAAGGGCTTGGTCAATGTTATTAAAATCTGGATGTTTGCAAGCCTGAGCTGGTAGGAGAACAGTGACTTGTTAGGCTTGCTGTATTTTGGAATAGTGTCCTGCAGGCATGGGTAGGACACTGCTGATTTCCATCCACAGGGCACATCTGCCACTGTGTTATGACATGAGCAAGGATGGTATGAATAACAGCAGTAAATCCTTTCCCCCATTCTCCTAGTTTTCCCAGAAATATGAAATGGTGCAGAATGGCATCCCAGTAAGACTGTGTGTTTTCCAACACAGTCAAACAAACAGATGCAACTTTATAAAATAAAACTTTTGACTGATGCAAAGCCACGCGCTTTGTGGTGTCATGTGACTGTCTCTCTCTCAGGGATGAACTTCCAACCTTTAAGACAATTTATACTTTACCTAGTTTTCTCTGGAATCAAACTCCAGTAAGGAGAGCTCTCAGAGTGAATCACTCAGTGCAGTGTTTTTAATTTTTTTCATTAAGCTCTGATGTAGTTAATTGACATGAAAACCAGGCATGGGCACCCTGCTTGTGTGAGGATGCTTGCATATGTAAGGAGGCTCGAAAGTACAAGCTCTGACCACTTAAGGTCAGAATTAGCTCTAAGCACCCCATGTAAGTCCTTGGGTTAGATCCTCAGGTTGTGTAAATCTCAGCAGAAGTCGAATGTTGTGTTGATTTTACACCAGATGAAGATCGAGCCTCTTATGTCGCTTCAGCCTGGCTCTGCCTGTGCCTGGAGCTCTGCCAGTAGGAATGCAGATGGCTTGCAGATCGTGGGATCTGAGGATGGCAGCCAGGTTTGGAGGGGGCTGCTCTCTGCTTCAGAAATCTGCAGTGCAGGTCTGGCACTGGAATGGTGCTCTCTGCCTTTGGAGGTGGTGATTCTGCAGCAGTAGTGCTGAGCTTTTGTATTTCAGTGGGGCCGTGTGGGGCCCAGTTATGTATAAATACACAAACACACACACACCCCCAAGAGAGCAAGTAGATCTCTGTCCTAATGTTGTTATAAGCAGGCAGCACGACAAAACTGGCTGCACTTTTACCATACAGCAAAACCTTGCTTAATAAATCCCCATCCTCTTTTGGGAACTGATACTCCAAGCAGGTGATGTAATCCTGAACTGCTCATGGAGTTTCTGAGGAAGGAAAAGTCCAGGAAGGTTTAAAACCTTCCAGGAAAGGCCAGGGCATTCAGACCCAAAGCTCACAGTTCTGCATAGCTCAGGGCACTTCTTGTTTCCCGGAGCTGTTGCAGAAGGAGCCTTGATGTGTCCTAAGGGGTCCCCTTGCAGTTGTTGCCTGGCAAACTCAACAGCGTGGGTTCGACCCAGCCTGTGCTGGAGGCTCCTGAAGATCCACAGCAGCGAGCTCTGCTTTGGCCCAAGGATTTGGAGGGAGAAGAGAGGAGCCCTAGCAGCTATTTCTGTCCCTTTTCCTTCTCCAAGCTGAAAAGGAACTGCAGAAGGGAAAACACAGCCCCTTTTGGGGTTTTCTTAGGAATGGCAGCTCTTACCTTCTCCATGATCCTGTCAATCTGGCGGTTCTGTGTGTCGATCTCGTTGCCCATGTCCAAGGCCATGTGACGTAAATTGCCAATGATGCCGCTGACCTGCTCGAGGTTCTCATCCATTTCGTTTTCCCGGGCATCGTTTGTTACCCTGGGAGCAAAGCACCAATTCTTTAAAGCAGAGACAGGAGATTCCCCCTGAAACTGTGATTCACCTGAAACCTCCCCTGCATCCTCCATCACTTGTCACCTGAGGAGCAGCTGCTGTGCCCAGCTTTGAAGAAAAGGGATTAATAAGCAGCTTGCCTGAAAAACATTACATGCTCATTTTTTGGATGTTGGGATCAATTGTCTGGGTTCATCACTGCTCCATTTATACTGCTCTTACTAGAAGTGTTGCTGTCTGAGCTTGCCTGTGCCTCAAACTGCACCTCTCTGCAGTGATCATCCTTCTCGAACAGAGAATGAAAGGATGCCCCGTTTGGATTGTGTGTGGTTAGAGTTCATGGGAAGTGCTGGAGGGTGGTGGAATTACAGCTATTCCAGGTCCTCTCCTTGAAGTGCACATAGCTAATGGGAACTGTCCAGTCCTCTTATGCTTGGGGCTCACAGACTCGTTGTGGAAGAATTGCTTCAGCTGTGAAAATCCTCACCTAACATCCTATTTATTTCACTGTAGTTCTGGTAAATGACAGAAGCAGCTTCTCTTAGTAAAGATCTTCTGTCTGTCATTCTTAGCACTGTCTTTTGCAGTTGCTTGCTTTTTGGAACAAAACACTTGTACTTAAGCCAAGGCCCAGCTCAACTCTCCAGTGACTCAAGAGGCACGGGGTGACTGACACTGGGAAAAGCAAGGTCCATGGGTCCCACTCAGAGAATCCCTATTTGTGCCTCTTCATGTAGGTATCCAAAAGGTGCTCCAGGTTATTTGCAGGACAATTAATATTATGTAGCATAACTTCCTTCACTGCTATATTGTGATCATGTCCCAGCCTTCATTTTGGTGGGGCTGCCATCCAGAAATTAAAAACAAGTGAATGGCAGACCCAGCAAACTTAAATGGCAACTCCATCCCACGCTCCAGATTGCATGACAGCATTGTTTCTATCACACTGATTTCCCTTTATCACAGCAGCCAAAAAAATAAGTGGATAATAGTTTTTGGAAAGATAATTACTTATTAATCCAGTGTCCTTAATCTTCAGAGATCAAAGCTTTGCCTACTGGAATGCCGTTATCCATTCAGCTGATGACATTGTCATCTAAATGATGCTCCATAAGCACTGTAATCAGTAGGTGCTTATTGCTGGATCCCTGTGCACTGGGGGAAGTTTGCAGTGTGGTTGCCATTGGTAGAGCTGTGTGTTTCCAACCAGCTTTCATTTGAGAGCTCAGGAGTTCCCACTATGTTGGGGCTTTACAGCAGCTGAGGAACGGGGCATCATTCCCCGTTCAGTGAGGTTTCCTGGATGCTTATGAGCAGGGAAGGGGCACACCCCTGGTTAAAAGTGTACTTCAAATTCTGTGCTTGGCTCAGTGCTTTGGCAGGAAACCTGGGGCTTTTCTCTTGTTGAAAAGAAAGGAGGGGCTGCTGGATGCTTTAGTACCTCTTCTGGCAAGGGTGGATAACGGGCACTGCATGCCTTGGGACATAATGGCAATAAATTAGTATTTATCTGACACTTCGTTTCTAAGGCATTTGATGACTGTCATTAATGAGACCCATAATAAGGCCCCCAGGAAAAGTGTTCATGCAGGGAGCTGGAGCGCAGAGGACAGTGCTGACTGACCATGGCTGTCTGCACCCTCACAGTGCTGCTGTGAAACAAATAAATAGATATTATTTCTATCTTATTATTGCCCAAATCCGGGCACTCAAAGAGGAAGGTTTAGGGTTGTGTTTTCAAGCATCTTCTGGTTCTCTGGGCCAAGACTCTTAGTTCAAGGATTTCCAGCAAGGTAACCATCCTTTGCACCAACTCCGGGGACCTACAGGGCCAGGGAAGTCACTGGACACAATGAGCCTTTAGTACCTGGGTTACTCACCGACGACCTGAAACCCCAGCACCTACCACCTGGTGGAAAACTGTCTCCATCTTATTACCCAGCACCACTGAAGGAGTTAATGAGCATCACAGAACTCATGACCATATGGAAGAAATCTAAATATATCAGTGACAAGGAGAATAGAAAGAGAACAGTGGATCCAAAGGCTCACCTGCGGATAAAGCCACCACTGATGGCCATCTGCTCCCGCTCATCTACGACACGTGCGGGCTGGCTGGCTACAACACCATCCTGGTTATTGCCCCAGGCCTTTTTGTAGGCATCACTTGATTTGAGCCTATGCAAAAAACACCATGAGTAACAAAGCATCAAGTGGACAAATGCAAAACTCTTTACCTCTCCAAGCTAAAAGCTGAATCAAGCAAATGAGTTTTCAGATAGAGGGTCATTGGTTGTATACCGATATATCATAACCCTGAGCAAAAGGAGGGCGTTGGTTTTTGTTCGTTTTTTTACTTTACTGCCACAACAACAGTGATGGTCAGAGGTTTAGTTTCCAATAGGGTGAATTGCAATTGTCAAGTCTACAACACTGCACACAAGTTTTTTGGATGTTGACTTAGTATCCAGAAAGAAGGAAAATTTAAAAAAAAAAAAAAAAAAGGAAAAATAAAAAAGAAGAAGAGAAGAAATACAGATAAGTAGAAAACATTGTTTCGTTTCAGTGACACATATGTTTTGACATCAAACACAGAGAACGTACTGGCAGACAGACATAAAAACAGAACTGCCAAGTATAGTGTGTACATCACATCACAGCAACACACCCTCTTAGAGAAAAACAGATTTGGCTAGAATTTAACAATTTACCATGCAGAATATTGAGCTTCTGTTGATGTGTTTTCAATATGTATGTGGCATAGTAGGCATTTAAAGCCACTGACCTTTCCCAAGGTGATTTGGGGATGATTTTATCATAGGGTTCATTAGATTTTTCAAATAATATATCGGTACTTGAGAATAGTAATCATACATCGACAGTTGATGTACAAACCTTTGTCCACAGAGACAAAAAGTAAAATAGGCAGAAATGAAATGAGTGCAGGAGAAAATAAAAGATACGAGCAATCTAGCATCAGAAAGGGAAGTTTTTCTACATTTTTTTTCGTGCACCAGCTACAGGCATGAATAAGAAGTAAAGCATTCTCACTAAGCACAGTTGCCCCAATAGTTCATCATACCCTTAATGCATCAGCAGTAACAGCCTTCACAATAAGCAAGACACAGGCAAAAATGGATCATCACTTCCTTCGGGAGTTTTAAACTACAGGACTTTAAATATAGCCTAGCAACTTGTTATATTTGTTCTTCCTGACAGTTACATTAACTTTCAGAGAGCCATTTTTGACTGAGCTGCCATGGATAGAAAATTAAAATCCAGGCACACCTAGAGTGGCAGATTGACATGTGCAGCTTATTTAGGATCATCAGATGAGACTGAACACTTTAACAGGAGAGTGTGAGTGTTTGGAGTCCACAGGTATAAGTTCTTGATTTTTTTTTTTCCTAGAAATGGAGCAGTTTCCAAAAAACTGTAGGGAATTGCAAATCTCTGTGGTTTCTCTGTTCTTTGGTCAGCTCCAACCCATCATCTAAACAGCCCTGTGGCTTGGATTTTGGGGAAGGAACTGAACGTGCTTCTGGAGGATTTGGGAAAGGACATGACAACCCCGTCTTTGGTGTTATGTTCTCTCCATGCCCCCTGAAGCAGCTCAGTTTTAAATGGGCCTGAATATGTGTTGTATGCTATGATATAGAATTAAAATATAGATTAAAAGAGAATCTTTCATCTGTTTTGTAGCTTATGTCCTGTCAAAGTTTGTGAGGACTTAAAAAGATGATGGTTGGCTTGTTTAATCTTAGATGTCTGAAACTATACATCAGCTTTGGCATTACTAGAAATGAGTAAATGAGTCATTCTCTTGCTGCAGATACCATTACAGGGGTTTGCCTGTTATTTAGACCTGTGCAACTTTGAGAGTGAAACAGTCTTTGTGTTCGGGGTAAGTGATCTTATACACCCAGAATCTGATCTCTGTTTTCTCATGGACTTCCAATAAAAGTCAACAGATGGAGCCTGGGTCTGCTCATGGTCAATAGTAGTTGTCCTTTTGAATGCAGCTTGGTCAAAGTTTCATGCCATGGGCCTTTTGATTCTCCCGAGGATGTAGGATCAAGCCTTATGTATTGGTAAGGCTCACAGAGTTGTACTTTCACTGTGATCAGGGTACAGTTATGTGGGAAATGGTTAATCTTTTTTAAACACATGCCATTCGTCTCCCACCAGCCAGAAGAGCACTGGTGGATCATGGTGATTCTGATGCCCAGAACTGTGTGGATTTCTCTCCCTCCTACACTCCACTCCTCAGAACATCATCTCATTTGTACCAGTTGAGTCCTGGCATAGAGACTCAAGGAACAGTCTCTAAAAGCCTTGTTCATCCACACTCTGTTTCTGAACACTGGTTGCCAATGCTGCTTTATAAAATCTGGCTGCAGACTGCCAAGGTCAGAACACTGCCTTGGAGAAGGGGAGAGACACCCTTACAAACCAATGTCCCCCACATGGCATGCACACAGTGTCTTCCTGTTCTTGCAGCCTGGCACTGCAGCCGTAGTGAAGTGGCAAATGTTTTAAGGCCACGTGTCAGGTGCTAATCCCTTCCCTGTCACATGTCTGGCTGTCAGTTCTGAGCTTTTACAGCTTGTACAGTGTGGGAGATGTAAAGTTTCTGCTGCATTTGTACCTGCAGCTCTTCTGCATCAGGTCCTCTGGCTAAAGCCTGTCTTAGATAAAAACCTGATACAGGCAGTCCTGCTGACTAAGGCTCTGTGTGTGTGTGTAGCTCTTCCCATTTCTCCTGCCCTCTCTCCCACTGTGCACACCAAGGCAACAGTACACATATTTTGGGTAAAATGTTTACCCCAAAAAAGTATTCAGGGTTTGGTACACAGGAGCAGAACTGATTTTGTTTTAAAGTATCTGCATTGTGTCCCAAGGGAATTAACTTCAAAATAGATGTGATTGATAAGGCAAAACCCCAGTCTTGCTGTTCTGATTTTTGGCAAAATACCCCTAAACTCTATGGCAGCTCTTTCCTTTGGTCTTGATAATCGTGGTAGGATCAGACTTTGGCTGTGAACAAAGTATCACGCAGAAAGGGAGTTCAATACTCAGAACTACTGCTCTCTGCTTTCTTTCCTGCACAATCTCTGGCCAACCATTTCTGACAGCTTTCCCTGTAACCTGGTTGCATGCCGACTCACTGCATGCTGGATTTGCCATTCCTCAAGGACTTGGGGTTGGTCCACTTTGTCCCCGGTTTCCTCCACCCGCATAACCGCGCATCGCATTTCCGTTTGGCATTTAAAACAAGCTTTGCATTACTTGGAGGGCGGTTTCGTTCAAGTGTGATGGCATGCAAGCAAATTCGATGCATTTCAACATTTCTGCTTAGTGTACGTGCTACCCAAACCAGAGAAATTTGGCATATTCAGGTGTTCTCAATTTTTTTTTGCCTGTGGCAGGATGAAAACCAGTTCTAGTTGGGTTCCAATTATGAAACGTCTCTTTGGAGAGAGCATCAAGGGCTATTTGTGCTGAACAATGAAAAAAGGTGTGATTTTCATCCACAATTTTGAGTAATGTTTAGTACAACCTCTTCTGCAGTTTTTCAGCTCTTTTGGTTATTAAACTTGTGAAAATATGCTTCACAATTTAGGGTGCCCAGGAATAAGGTAGCCCCAGTGTTTTTGTTCGCTGGAAAATGGAACCACTGAGTACACTTTGTGTAAAATGTTGAAACTTTTACCATTAAAAGGTGTCGACAGTGAAGCTTTCACTGCAGTATGCCTGCTTTTAATGCATCTACAGTAACTCCCAGTCGGTTGTCTATGCTATGAGATGGATGCATTTGAACCAGAATCGTTCTTTCTGCATGCCACATGCTCATCCTGTCCATGTGCCTAGCAAGGATGAGCTTCACAAGGCCTTTGGGATCAGCCTTAAGTGCTCAAAGAGATGAGGCAGGCAGCACCTACTTGTTACATGGACAGACACAAAGACCACAGAATTTTCCTAGGTCCGTCAAATTCTTTTCTGCTTCTTTCATGTCCTTATTGATTTGGTCCATTCCCTCTTCGATGCGTTCCAGTTGTTCTGATTAAACACAAGTATTTTATCCCCACAGAATGAAGCAGATGGAAAAGGACAAAGAAAAAAAAGACAAAAACTTCAGACATTCACTGTGACAAAAAACTGGACACCACATAGCAGAGCCGGTACCCAGTACCTACTTGTTACAAGGACATATGAAAAGGCCACAGCATTTCCCTAAATCTTTTAAATTTTTCTCGGCCTCCTTCATGTCTTGGTTGATATGGTTCATGCCTTCTTCAACACGATCGAGTTGTTCTGGTCAGGACAAAGGGATGACAGTGTGGAATGAATTGTATTTTTGCTTGTTTGCTTTTGTCTTCAACAGAACATGAAAAATGACCATGTAGAACTGAGTTAATAATGACATTACAATGCATTAATCTGAGCTGATGCATTGCTGAAGGGATGTGGGCCGCACTGGATGCCAAAGATAATTCTTTTACTAGTGTGGGAAGAGTAAAACAAAGGAGGAATTTATTTGAAATATATTAATATCAACAAGATGTAATGATGTAGAAAGGAAGGGTTATAAAGCTCAAGGTCCAGAAACGTAATACAATACATCCACTTACTAAGACACAGTGACATCCAGGAGAAAGAAAGATAGTGTTATTATTTTGCATTTATGTATGTTAATATAAGAGAAAACATGTCCTTCCATGGAAAATACTTCAGTTACTTACGCTTACAAATGCCTTGGAATTGGGTGGTTTGGGGCAGCACAATTGCTTGGATTAGTGAGTGATAATGCTGGTAATAGAAGTACCAAAAACAGAGTGAGTGTTTGAGGGCTTGTATCCATGTACCCCTTTTTCCAGAGGCTGAGGAAACTGAGACCTGCCACTTTGACTGGCATTGGATATTAATCTCTAATCTGAGCGTGGCCTCAGGGCTGGTTTTCCTTCTGGTGTAGAGGCTGCAAATCAGGAGTAACCCCAGTGAACACAGAGCGACTGAAACCTCTCCGGGAGCCTGATGCTCACTGGAAGAGAACACTGGCTGTGACATTTATTGTCCCTGTCCCCAAGTGACCTTATGAACACAGACATGGGGTGCAGACTCGTGTTTTCAGTGGGGTCACTTCTGCTTTGCTCCAGGGCAAGAAAAGCAGCACCAAGCCCAGTAACCAGTCCCATACAGACAACTCTCTCTCTGCTGGCAGCAAACAGAATTTGGAGTATTTCCACCGAGGGCTGGCGATGGTGTTGGGTTTTCTTAGGGACTCATTGGCTCAGAATAACTTAACATCTTTATTTCTTCACTATTAAACAGGGGGAAGGTGTCCTAGAGCAACTGAATGCCACAATGTAAAAGTTTAGGAAGGGATTCTCTGCTGATGTAAACAGATATGGATCCAGTGGGATCAGGGGTCTTATGGGGAGTCTGTGGTAGCAACAGCATTTTACATGGGTGGAAAGCCTCACCATTTCATGAAGGATCAATTCAAATACTACCAAGGATCAAGCTGTAACTGTAGCTAAAGAGGCAAAGTCAAGGAATCCCAGTAAAACACAGACACATCCCTATTCACCTTATGGAATAGAAAAACACAGAATTAGACTGTAGAGGAAGGAACTAAGAGCACTGGTTATAGAAGGAATTTAATGTCATCCCTGATGTTAATTGAGTCCTATCCAGAAGAAAAAAAAAAGGCATTTCAGAAGGAAAATCATATGCATAATGACGTCAGTACAAAGCTCCTCTTGACTTCTTTGGGAACATGAATAGGCCTAATTTCTTACTTAGGTTTCTAATAACAATCAAGGTTTAGATTTTCAAAGCTTTCTGGGGGATTTGGATACCCAGTTCCCATTAAAATTAATTTTATTTAATTAATTTTAATGGGAAACAGGCACCTCACCCCTCGAGGGCCTAGAAAATCCTGGCCTAAATTATTCAAGCTGAAATAATTTGAATATTGAACTTGTGCTCTTTGTTTAATTCTTGCACGAGACAGGGCTTTGAGAAGGAGAGGTGCCATGTCAGGATGGAGAGATGCATCTGCCTTTCAGGTGTCAGTTCTCATTCTCCTCATCTTGATGGGCCTGTCTCCTGACACCACAGGAGTTATTGATCCCAAATCCAAGGATATATTTAGAGGATCAGAGTTACCTGGCACTGTCCTCTAAAAGGGGCACATATCGTGTAAGCAAAGGATTGGGAAACTAAGAAGGAAACCTGAGAGATGGACTGCACAAGTTCTGCCTGGTAAACTGCTGAGCTGAGAACCAGAAATGCAAGGTTGGATTGTTTCAGTGCACACTGTAATTTGGGCTTTAGCAGAAGCTTTGGTTCGTGTCTGTAGGTGCAGATTGTCAGTCTCATCAAAAATGGGAGTCTGTGGCAGAAGGGGATGCTCCTCCCAGTGCTCCTGCTCCTGCCTAACTCAGAGTCCTGCCTGCTCTTGCATAGTTGGGCAACTCTTGCTCTGGGAAGCAGCTGTGGGAGTGTGAGCTGGCTTTTATCCTGGCTCATGCAACAAGATGGGAATTGCTACATTTGTGTGGCAGACTCCCACCTCCTGCTTGCGAGAGCTGTGCTTGCAGAGCCCGTTCTGGGGCCTCAGTTCAAAGGCAGCTGTACCCACACGTGCATTTTGACACTGGGTGGGACACAACGTACTGACCTTTCTTCCACTGATTTTCCTGCTAGTCCTTCTCTGACCTTATCTGCCCAGCAGAAAACTCCAGGTAAGTCTGCAGGGATCAGTCCCAGATCTGCTACCGCTGGTGGCTTCCAGTCTAAGCTTGTTTCCTCGCCCAGATGCTCATTCTCTGAAGCCACGTGTGTAGTAGGGCCTTTTGAACTTTCTTTCCCTGTTTCTTTTTCTGCCTGAATAAATGAGTCCTAATTGAAGAGTAGATGTGACATGACTCAAACACTTTCATTTTAATTACAGCTCTCTCTAGAAACCTGACTTAATTCATCCTGCTTCAGGATTTGTGTGTGGTGCTTATGCTATTTCTGAATAGAAATGGGACCCACACTAATTTATCTTCCATTAAAGGAAACCTCATCAGTGTAAAAAAACCATGTCATATTTGTAGCCCAGAAGTCTAGACAGCTGGCTGCTGGTCCTAAAACCAGTTGTTAATGTCATTGGCTGGATTGTTAACTGGTTAAAATCAGCATAGTTATGCTGGCCTTGTGGAGCAACACCAATTTATATTTGTCAAAGTCCTGGTCCCACAGGCAAGGAAATAGATTCATGAGCCTAACCACAGTTATTGAGGCATAAATATTATAGTGGAATTAACTTAAAGGGGTCAAGCTGGATTTGTTTTGGTATAACTGCTATTAAAATCTGGCCCAGAATGAATCACTGCTGGTAGGAAATCAGATGGCTATCAAAAGGTTAATTTAATAACTGTTTTCATAGATCTTCCCTATTCCAATGTTCTATATTGTATTAAAGGTTTTAGGGAAGAGAGTCTGCTGGCATAAATTGCCATGAACCTACACAAAGTCACGCCTACAAAGGATCATATCCTTTGTCTCTCGTTTATAGAAGCACTTCAAGGTCAGAGTTTGACTTTTTTTTTTACAGTTTGTTGCAATATTCTTTGAATATACTACATCTATCCTTATATTTATGTATCATATATAAGAAAATTGGTGCTGCCTGGCAGCAGAATACAGAGGTAGGTTTCATTTTGATTTCCTTCCATTTTATTTTTCTTCAGTAAACTCTGCTAATTATTAGCCCTTTTTGCATATTGATACCCTTGGATGCCTGAGAACTTTCATTCCAAGGTAGTGACCGTAAATCTTCTTCCAGATCCTACAGCAAACTGATAGCATATCTTAGGACACAAAGAGGAATATTTTTTCACCTGTATCATTATATTTGTGAATTAGTTGTGTAAGGCAACTGGGGGACCACAAGCCAGTCCTGTTAGTTCTCCCATAACATCGTGCCCTTTTGCCAGTGGGTCTTTGCCAGGATCTTCCATAACATCCTGGAAACTCCCCACTCTGTGACTGCTCTGGGGAAGGGGCTGGGAGAGGGAAGCTGTAGCAAGGGCATCCCTCAGCTGCTCCTGTGGCCTCCTGAGCAAACACAGCTGCAAAAGCATCTCACACAGCGTTGGATGCAGGACCAGAACAGGGCAAGTGTGGTGCTGCTCCACCTTTGCATCCCCAGCTGTAATTTGCAACAAATATTCCTTGACTGACGTCCAGGATCTGGGGCCGGGTAAATGTGGAGATGGGAACTTGCTCCTTTGCTTGGAGTATTGTGCAGTGAAGCAATTTCCACAAGGACAATTTTAATTAGAGGAAAAAAAAAAGGAAAAAAGAAGAAGGACACCTTAAGAACACATTGTAATCATAATTGCATACAAGAGGGCTGAATTGGAAAGAGAATCAGCAGATTAACTGCTTCCAATGCTACTCTGTGATCCCATTTTCCATAAAGGAGAATCCTATTGGAGTGTAGTACATTTCTAGGACAGCCTTTTCAGAAATCCTGAGTCTTGACCTATCTGTGCTCTGAAAGGCACTGCAGAGCACAGGTAGGAATGGCAGAGAGCTGGCAGGGAGTGCTGTGAGCCCACGTGTAGCTCTGCTAAAAATAACAGGAGACAAGGCACAACCTGCTTTGTGGGGGTTCATTTGCCTTTTGTTCTGCACTACAATTTCAACATAATTAATACCATTTTCCCTGTAGAATCTGGAATAGTCATTAGTTACTTTTTATTTTCCTAATTATCCTTTACTCACACAAAACTGCCAAACTCACAACTCCTGCTAAAGAGGTCAGCTAGTGTGGGTACCATCACATGGTGCCAGTGCTTTTGCTCGGGGGGTTGCCCAGTTATTTCAAAGTTTTATCTCCCTTATCAACTTGATCTGGAGTAAGATCTTCTGGGTACATTCATCTGCTCCCTGTGTTCACTGGTTGTGCATTTGCTGTTGCTGGTGCAGGGAGAAAATTTCAATTTTCAAGGAAATGACGTTTTCTTTGTCGCTTATCAAAGTTGTGGCTATTCCTCTATCTTGTCTTGGATGAGAAATGGCTGTGCTGCTACTGTTGTTATTGGAAAAGTTTCTCCCCTCCACCTTCTTTGGAATACAAACCCCAAATCCTTTTGTAATAAACTGCATGAGGACATCATCACACACAAAAAAATGTCCTTGAAATCCTCCAAATCTCTGTCCCTGCTGACACTCCCAGGTGAGAGGACTTTCCTTTGGATGAGGAGAGCTACCATGGGACCCCTTCTATGTTAACAATTCAGGTTTGTTTTCATATTCCTACTTTGTAATCTCAGTTTCATTTCTACAGTCTGCTTTTAACCTATATGCATCTAAATATTAACATTTTTCTAAATTAGCATGTTTTAAAGACATATTTAATGAAGCAGAGCAATTGCCACGGCTCAATAATCCTTTGCAGCATGAAGGTTTTAGTGTAAAATGAAAACACTTTAAAGAGTTATATACGTATTTATATTTAAGTCATTAATTAAGGGAGATTGACTAAAGGCCAGGTTTAAAAAAATGTAGCATTATGGATGCACATGGGGGCAGGGAAAGACTTTCTCACTGATGGAAAAAAATCTCAGCAAGGAGAATCTGACCTCCTAGCTCCTTCCTGTGGGCTCCCCAGGGGAAGGACTGTGTTGAGCTGGTTTGGATGACAAGGCGTGGCTCAAAAAATGATAATTTGGTATTGCAGAGGGACAGTCCACTCCAAATCCCAGTGACTTCAAAGGGCACTGGAGGAGGTCTCCAGTTTTTATGGCAGCCCCATCCTCTGTGAAACAGGGGTAACACAAGCCCTTGTGAAGCTCCCCATGTCTGAGGGTCGTGGCACACTCACTCTGCCATGTGCTGCACAGCCAGCTGTGCTAAACCTTGGGGCTACAGGAGCTCGCCAGGCTGGCTTGGTTGTACAAATACTGGCATTGGGAAATTACCTGGACTTATTGCCTTTTATGATCCCAGAGACTTCTGCCTACTGATACCAGAAAATCAGTTCTGCTTTCTGTTATTTACATTGAATTGGCTCAGAGAAGTTTTCCTTGTAAAGTCTGTTTAACTTCCAAACAAGCAATTTTGTCAGGAAACCTAAAAACAGAGCTTCAAGCAACTGCAGAGATTAGATATTCTGCTTGCCGCCCACTGCAAAGATCAGTGTCATGTTTTCTGTATATTTAACACCTAATAATCTTAAGTGACTTGTGCAGTCAGCTGCAGAGATCACATGGCAGTGTTAGCAAATTATTTCCTTAATCTGATAATCTGCTGAGACATCCGTGAGCTGCACACATTGCACTAATTACAGAGGGTTCAAAGTCATCATTAGCGGGTTTTGCCCAGTAGTATAAGTCCTTTATTGCTAAAATAAAAAAAAATAATCAGGAATTATTACACCTACATATTGCTAAAATGGAGAAAACTTAATTAGACATTTAGCATAGGAGAGTGGTTACAATATTCTCAGGGTTTGTAGCATTATTTGGCTGTTTTCCTTTAGAAACCCACACTGTATATAGTCATAAGCTAAATTTACTGAACCACTTAAGGCATGACCATAACGAATTTAAAGAGGCTTTGAAACTGTCTGATTCTTTCCTGTAGGTATTGACTCAGTGCATCTCTGACTGTACAATATATATTTCAGGTTTCACTGTCAATAAAAGTTTAACACTGAGTTCCCTGGACTCCCAAAGAGATGAGTGGGTTCAGTCTCAGCTCTTTGGCTCATCCAGATCGTCCTTCCTATCATGACTATGGAATAAATCATCAGACAAGTTTTGCACACAGGGATTTAGCAATAGTAGAATTCCAAAATAACAAAACAAAAATTCAAGGTTAAAATCAAAATAATCCTCCCTAGCAATCTGTGGAAAAATAGCAGTTAAAGAACAGGAACAAGTTTTCCCAGGAACCACTAAAGTTTCTGCTGCTCTGCCTGTGAAATTATATTGCATGACACATCTGGATATTTACACTTCCTTTGACAATATTTGTGATTTATTACAGCTGTATAATTCACTTCTGAAACAAAACACATTATTTAGACAGGTGCCATATCTGTTTCAACGTAGGTAATTTCTGGTTTTCTGTATTCAGTGATTGTTCTTTTACTGCCATTATTTTTCAAAGACAACAAAATATTCTCTCTAATATTTTTCTTGTCAAGATAAATTGATGTGACAAAATTTGGCTGGGTTAAATTCTTTTCTCTAAGGGGAGAGTGTGTGGGGGGGAAGAAACATTTCCTAATACAGTTTGGTGTCATGACATATAGTAAATAATAAGAATGGCCTTTGGGGGGGCTGGTTTGATAGAGGGTAGCAGAAATTTATACTCTGTTGATTTATTGGAGACACCCTTTTGCTGTGGGTCTGCACCAAATGAAAAGTTATTAGTTTTACTGAGGGGAGGGGGGAAGGTACCTACTTCTTTGTCATATTGTGAAGGGCCAAAATGTAATTTCCTGGAATGTATTGAATATATCAGGCTCTGGTTTTGTCATTGTCATCCACACACAGGGAGTTATCTAAGCCTGAATCCTCCTATATGGTCAATTGTAATGAGCTGATCGTGCCACAGCTTTTAATGTTAAAACTCTGCCATCCTCACTACCATGTCTATACAAAAAGCAACTGAATTTTACACAAAGTAAACCTGTATTACCTCTTCTTGGCATGCATTTATTGCATGCCTTTCACTTGTGGCTTAAACTAGGGGGACAATTCCGTAGCACCTGCATAAATAATGCTGGATTTTACATTCATGGAGGCAAATCTTCTCATCATGTAGCTGGATCTTGACCCAAAGCTCGCTGAAATAAAGTGGTGATTTGGACGAGTTCAGCCTGCAGCTGTCTTTGACATTAATGGGAGACAGATCAAAAGAAGTACAGACTCTTAGGCAGTTGTTGGTTCTCTGTCAGACAACGATGCTAAAGGCAAAGAGGTTTTTTGGGTTCTCATGCACAACCACACGTATTTTGTGTCCCTCGTTTCCAGGGTTGCACACAGTTAGTACAGAACTTTGAGAAGGGTTATACTTCCTTACTGAAGCAATCTGAACTTACCTCCTTGCTCATCCAACATAACCAAAGTCCTGATACCAGCATCTTTACTCTACATCCCAATAGTGGTAGCAAGGGAAGGAGAGAGAGGGGAGAAGAAAGAGAGAGAGAAAGAGAGATCAGTGAGGGAACACTCAGCCCTTGGTACGGGACACAGGAAGACAAAAGAAAAACAGGGAAAGGAATGACAAGGTCATCAGGGGCTGGTGGCACAGTCCAAAGACTTTATGTGCCTGGACACTGCATAAGGAACCAGGTAGTCTCAATTGTACCATCAATCCTTCTGGATTCACCGGGATACTGAACTTCTGCTGAAAGCACAGAATCAGGGACCTTGCAATTAAAATAATCACTTTATGCAACAGTAATTTCTAAAAAGAGAGGGTTCATCTCCAAGTTCACTGAAGCAGAAGAAGGGAGGATGAGGCTGTTGGTATTGCAGGTGTGTGTTAATCCCACAAAAGAAATTCCCAGGGAAAACAGATATGACACAAGCATGTTTGGGAAGGAGGCACAGTGGTTTGTACACAGCCCTTGCTGCTGTCAGAAGTCAGAAAGCTTACCTACTTAGGAAATCCATTTTAAAGTAGGCTAATATTTAATAGGATTAAGCCATATTTTTTGGCTCAGTGATCTAATAGATATGGGTTTGAGCCAAGTTTTAATTCAGTCAACAGACACCTTTTGCATTAATGGACTTTGAATTGAGTTCGAAGGTAGGATTTTTAAAACACCTACACACTGAAACTGCCTCTGCTCCCACAGCTTAGTGGGAATCTTATCACTGCTGTTGCTGGATACAGGGTTTGAGCAAAGCTGAGCCACTCAGAGATCCCACTTGTCTAAACCAGCAGCAGGGCACCTTTCACAAGTACAATTTTTGCATTTGTTATCCTCACTCTGGGCTGTGATCGGGTGTCTCGGGTTTCTGGGTGCTGTGATACCGAGCTGTATCACAGATCAGATTAGCTCCTTTTTAATTACCAGGGGGAAACCAGCTCCATTCTGCTTGAAGCAGTGATAACATCTGTGAATAATTAATGGCCTGAACGATCATCTGCCTGTTGCATGTCAAGAGCAGATGAAGTAAGTCCTCTGTGAAGAGGAGCTACCTGGACATGAGCAGCAGTAATTTGCCTGCTTCCATGAACATAAAGCTATCTATGCTCCTGTGGAACAGATGAAGGTGGTGGTGTCCATTTTACAGGGGGCAGGGGAGATGCTCACAGTTGCAGGGGAACACAAGGAATAGAAACCTAAAGTCCTGACGGTCCCTGTGCTTTTCAAGCCACCCACTCCTTGAGGCAAATGAAGGACTTCATATTATCCTTCCTCCCAGCTGCCCTGCTCCCTGTCATCACCCATTCTTTTCCTGGGAGCAGGGAAGTGTCTCTGGCCCTCAGCTGCCCATTCTGTGCTCCCAGGGTGCTCCCAGGCAGGACACAGCCCACGCTGGCTCAGCCACAAGCCTGACTCTGGCACGCTCGAGGCTGTTTGCCTGGTGCAGCTGGTGCTTCTCTGCTGGGCTTCAAGAGGATCCTGCTCGGCTCAAGAGGGACGAGAGATGCCTCTTGTCTGCCTCTCTCTGCACTCCCATTCTTGTCTTTAATGTCTATGTCACTGTAGAAACTGTCAAAAACCTCAGATGTGTGCAGGCTGGCTTGCTCCCTCTTTTGAAAAAATCCCTGAGTGAGGTGCCAGATGGAGAGAAAAGGCCTCCTGCCTCTCCCCATAGTCTGCTGCGCCCTGCTGCCCTCAGGTCAGCCACCTCCCAGGTACCCACTGCTGCTCTCTCTCCCTCCAAGCTCATACTGCATTTACTTGAATCCCAGCCAGCTTTTGTTTTTGAAGCCTGTAGAAACTTAGGGTCCGAGGGTTACCTTAGACTTGCCTATTTAGAATAGAGAAACCACTTTTAATTATCTTACATTTGCTGTGGGACAGGTCTGCTAAGCACTGGATGTACAATGGCTTTTTATTGGACTCTTTCTTCTATGCTCTGAATGTCCAGGGAGGTCTTACCTTAAAAGAGTTAATATTGATCTATTTATTTCTTATTGTATTTTAACAAACATACGTCATGCAAATATAAGAAGGCTGCTTGGGTCCTGAGTCATCTTGTGTTTCAGTAAACATATTTTACTGAGTCTGACATGGGACTCTTCTAAATACTGGACTCAGAAACCTGCAGCTGGTGCTGTGATAGTTGTTGGCTTTCAGAGAATCAAACACAGCCAGGCTGAGAAATATTTGTTGCTCCTTAACCCTCTTACCTTAGTTTCCTGCTGTATTTAACATCTGAGTAAACTCCCTTTATGCAGCTAAGATGTCCAGTGACCTGAATAAGACGTGTGCTGAGAGATGAACTCAGCAATTAGACCTTACGGTTTGTATTTCATATCAAATCCTTACAGGGAGTGAAAGAGGTGACATTTTCTTTTATTTACCTGATCATCAGTGCCACAACATCAATACTAATGTGAAAATATTAAAGGGTGTGCAGTGAATATACTTGTCTGCATCTGTGTTCTAATCAAAAGCATATTGAAACTAATAAAGAGATGGTGACTGGCAAAGATGGGAGATGATTCAGACATCAAGTGACAATCTCCTGCTGTTCCAAGTTTGTATTAAGCATTAATTTTCAGCTTTTCCACAAAAAATTAAATGTGTAAAGCAAATTTTAAAATATAATCACATTTGTGCATTTAAAACAGATCCGGACTTCTAGAAAAATTCAGTATTTTTATTGTAACTGATCCTTTAGATAGCTCAAAACCAAACCTGTCTGTAAGACAGAACTGCTCTAAAAATGTGTTCATCATCCATATGTCTGAGCAGGAGAAAATCACTCAGTGCCTGACCTTCAGTGACAACAGACTGAGGCATCTCTGGGAACTAAAAAACCTCTTCAGTTAAAAGTTTCTGCACTCGAAGTATCACAGAAAATCCTCTTGGTCTCAGTGGGACCAGGTGTCAGCAGATGCACTAGAACTGGGTGCTTGGAGAATGTAACAGGAGGTGACAAAAGCTGTGTCTGCAAAGTGCCAGCCCAGAAGAACCTGTTTGACAACCACTGATCCTAAAACCTCGACAGCAGGCTCCCATCACCAAGGGCCCGGTGACCATGGTTTGATTTGTCTGATCCCGAGGGCTCAGGAAGGATTCCCACCCACATCCAGTGCTCACCAACATCACTAATATCCTATGTGGGGAGCCGTGAATGGGTAGAACTAATGAGGTCCATCTTTTCATGAAAACGTGTGCTGATGGGACATGTTCCCAGGGATTAGAGCCTTTCTTTCTTCCTGTAAAAATTCAGGAATTTCCTAAGACCCTCCAGTCCTTGCCCAGGCAATCCTCTGTTTAGTTTGCAGCAAAATAGGGATTCTCAAAAAATGGGATTCTTCAACTGGGTCTGGCCAGGGGGAAGAAAAATGCATCTTTCATAGGACCCTACAGAGTTCATGGAGCACATTCCATTTTCATCCAGCTCTCAAATCTGTAACAGCCTTCTCTCTCCAGGATTACTTCTGACTCTCCTTGTCTTCTCATTGCACTTTGGAGGAGAATTTGGACTGTTGGATTTTGCCATGGCACAGCAAACATCTCACACTCTTTTCCTTCAGAAGAAAATGGCACGGCATCTCTTATGTTGAGGCATTAAACTGGCAGCTCTGGAGTTCCTCTGTTTATCCATAGTGCAGGTTTACTGCACACAGGCAAATATATAGTATATATAATAATTTTGCACATCAGATGACCCCTCCGAGCAGGAGACCATCACTTTCAGCTTAGGGGAATATTAGGGGAAACAGAGCCTATAAAGTTTATGAAAGTTGGTGTCCTTGAACCTTTCACAAGTGTTTAGATAAAAGCAAACCAACCAGCAGTGCTGGTTTGGGTATCCTTTATATGAAGCACATGCCCAGGTTTTCCACTGGGCCACTGGCTAAGCTTATGATCAGAAAGCCAGAATATATGATTTTAAACCTCTGGGCTTAATTCAATTCTTAGATACTTAAGTCTATCAGTGCTTCAGTGAAGCCAGTTTAACAGCATAACTGGGAACCCTTATGGAGGCTTTAATGTACGTTATCCTCGATCTTCTGTAATAGCTTCTTCAAACTTTTTGGGGTTTTTTTGTGAGTGTTTCACTCAGAGCAAGTCAGCAACAAAACATTCACTGAAATTTGCCCAGCACTTTGGAGGGGAAATGCATTGCTATTTCATTTCTTATTATTGCTGTTACATAACTTAATTTCCCAAGGTGGGAATAAAAGTAGGGAGAGAATTGGAATGACTTCTCAAAGGGCTCATCAGCCCCTCCAGGAACACAGTGTGTTCTGTCCTATCCATACCTGCTACAAAAGGCAGCTACTAAAACTTTGGGTTAGCCTGAGGGGTGATTTTCCTAACAGTGTAAGGAAATGATGTATTGGATAGAGAATCCAAATTCTAGAAATCTCTTTCTCTGCATTTCAGGAGATACCTTGAAAACCAGATATGCACTCTCAGTTCTGTGAAGAACACATGAACTTCCACTTCGATGAAGAATTTTGCTTTAATCAATATGGATTATAGAGTTTGTTTTGAATAAATTAATAGAGACAATTATGTTCCAGGACAGGCTGACATTGCTAGCAGTTCCCACAGGCACTAAAGAGAACTGTCAACACCCAAAAGACAAAAAATGTGGCCAAGGAAACATTTTTTAGTCATCTGTAGTAATGCATTTGCTGGGCTCCTGCTCCGAGTTCCCTGTCGCCCTGTTAATGCTCCAATGTCTCTCCGTGCCTGATTAAAGGGCCACGTGACTGCTCTGCCTGTTAACTCAGATCCTCAGCCCCAGTGAATCTGTGACCCCACCTTGAATCCCATGTGCCTGGTTTTTGTCTAGTGCAACCACCCTGACTCCAGTGCTGCCACTGCTTTATACAGAGAGAGGGGTCTAACCCTGCGCTGGAAGAACTGAGACCAGAATTCTGGATCACATTCCCTTGTGCCAGACATGCATTTCTGTGGAATTACACTGGTTAAAACACTTTTCTGTGTAGAACTCTTCCACTAATGCAATAGTTCCAATGGTTCTTATGATGGCAAATGGATTTTTCAAATTAGCTGTGGCAAGATTTGGGCCAAACTCTAAATTAATGTGATACTTTTATTTTTCAGACTAGAGAGAATTTGACAGTGATAATAATGTCAGGGGAAACCCACAGCTAGTAAAATGGCATCCTGTGTGTTCAGTGTCCTGTGTAGGGCAGCATCATGAGCTTATCAAACTTTTATAGCTTAACATTTCAGCTTGGATACTTTGTAAGCTTCACTCTAACCTCAGAGCATATAAACGGAGAACATAGTCCTCTCTGAATTTAAATGTACAAAACAGCCCTTTTGCCTGGACATGTTCTAAATGCTTTCTTTTGGGCTTTCAGCAGTGCTGATCTTGTTGATATTAAACTCATGGCTTTTCCCCCGGCATGTGATATTCTGCATTGCATAACGTGGCCTCAGAGGTAAAAGGCTTGAACAAGAAAATAAGGAGGTCAGCTACAAACTACGTATTTACTCTCGCTTGTTCTTCCTCAGTTCATTTTTATTTTTTGTTTTGGCCCAAACATTGCACAGCATCATCATAAAATATGGGTATTTATAGCACTGAGTGGCTCAAATGAGCACTGGTCAGTGTAGATTAGCCATGCTGCCTGGGTACACTGGGCACCACAGAGCAAACTGGGGTGTGGAATCTGCCATTCCAGAACGGAGCTGCCTTGGGGCAAAGCTGTGGCTGCTTTTGTAACAGCCACTCACCACTTCTTGCTTCCTCTGTTGTGCCAGGACTGGAAAAATCAGCTTCTTGCAAAGCTGGGTTATAAAACCAAGCAGCAGTTCCATATTTGGTTTTCCTTGCTGATGTTCCCTGGGAACATCAGGCCTTAGTCTCCAAACTCAGACTGGTCGTCCTGGGCAAGGAAGGCATGATCCTTTGGGACATGCCCCCCAGACAGTGACCTACAGTTCATCATGAAGCACACCTTCTACTGCTGCAGGGCTTCCCTGGGTGGACAACACTGTTCTGACTCAGGAAGGAGTCAAGTCAGTCTGTTTATTCTGTATTTTCCTGGTATCTAACAGAGTGGAGCCAGCCATGAGAGGAATCCATACATATGTATATAGCAATAATGCATAGACATGGGGGCGTCCTTTTCCTGAGAAAGGAATAACATATTTGCTGTATCAGAAGGATAAAGTAAAAAGCACTCTGTCACTGAGAAAGAATATTTTCTATCTCTACCCACTAGACAGGTTCTGCTAAGAAAGGGAGTATAATTGGATTTCTGGGGTCTATTAAATCATAGCTGTGCGAGTTCGATTTCAAAGACTCTCATCATTTGTCTTTTCAGTATAAAATCTCTCACTCCCTAAATGCTTCATTCTTTTAAAAGTACCTAGGAGATGGGATCAGAATAACCAACCAGCTGTTTAGACCACAGAAGGATATTAAAGGTCTTTGATAGTCACATTAGTGAAAATAATATGCAACTCATTTTAGAAGAACTCCCTTGACTGCTCAGTGCTGGTTTTAGCAACTTCTCTATTTGGACAGGGAGATATTGTAGCATCTGAATAAACGCCAGGTCCAGAGAGATGCTGAGCTCTTCCAAGAAGCTCTACAGCCCTCCATAAATTCAATGGTAAATTCAGCAGTCCCAGTTCTCCTCCCACTTTGCCATTTGCCGTGATTTAATGCTGAAATCCCAGTGGCATTCACAATATGCTGGTTCAATATGTTAGGAAGACTCAAGCAGTGCACAGGTCGCACAAACACGGCTCAGGAGAGACAGGGCTGATATTTACTGATGGCTTGGCCCTGAGCAAGTCACTTCCCTTTCCTGTGCCTCTCCTTCTTCCCACTCATCATCTGCCTTGTCTATTTAGATCACAGGCATTTTGGGGCAGCAGGCTCTCCTGCATGGTGCTGGGGGGGTACCCATACAAGACTGTCTTCCATGTCATCAAATTGGTTTCAACAGGAGCTGCATCCAGCACAGAGTTGACACAAAGTGATGGTTAGAAATGGTGTGTCCAGGGAATTGTGCAGATAAAAGGGACAGATTGCTCATGAGACAAGAGCATGTTTCGGCTGCAAGGGGCCCGGATCTGAAGTGTTTGTGGAGGAGAAGTGATGCTGACTATGCTCAGTGACCCATCTGTCTGTCTGTACATGGAAATTTAATTTTGTCTCCACTGGATTCCACTGATCTTCACAGTCGTGATTGATTCCGAGGCCACTCAGCCTACGGCTGGGATTGTGCTTGTTCCTGAATGTGGGACCTGATGTAATTTTCTTCCCCTTGTCTCCTCTGGAGACTCCTCTGCTTGTCAGGAGTACTGGGACTGTCAGTGCTGATGACCCTGATTAAAAATGTCACCAGCTCCAGCGCCAGGGCTCACATGGCGTCTGAAAATAATATGTCCTGTCAGGCGGCAGCAAAGTTTTCCACCACCTGATGGCTGAACACTTGAAGTTAAACTGAGTTTGAGATTTTCCAACTTTTAAACCCCTTTGTTGTGAAGAGGGTGAAATACAGCCTGACTGAATTGTTTTTTCCCTTCTGGGAGTGACCCCTCCAGGCAGGTAGAAGCTGTAGTAGCTGTGAGGACTGAGCCGGGATCCCCTTCCTTAGCACCGCAGAAAATCAGAGAACTCCCTGTTCCAAAGCAGTCAATCTAGGACATCTCATGAGCCTTGAAATCCTGATAAATATTTCAGAGATACATAAAGAAGTGGCATTTAAATACTGTGACTGGTGTTCTATAAAAATAGCTCAGAGTGTTTATGGAGAGGGAAGTATTTAGAGACAACAGGGCAAGTGCCCTGAGGGCCTTTCTCACCTTCCCTGCTTGCAGTGCTAGGGCAAGGACAAGAGAGAGGTGCCAGCACGAGGCTCCCAGAGCTCTGCAGCACCTCAGCCACTTGTCCCTGACTCCAGGTCACCTTCAGAGGCTGTGCCTTTGCTTTATCTCCAGTATCCTGTCTCAATGGATACTCAGGTATGGGCAAACCAAACCAGTGCCTCGGCTGCTGGCCTGCCGTGGACACTTGGCAGCCAGGGCACAGCATCTTGAGTGGCCCTAGTAAGGGGTAGGGATAAGGAGGGACAGAGTGGCACATAAAGCCATGGACGTGCCTTAGCAATGTGAGTTATTAAAAAAGCACTTCCAGCATCAGACTCTCCATCACAACAGAAGTGCAAATAAAATGCAAGTCCTTACCTCTTCGACAAGCTGCAGCATTCGACGGGTGCTCTCCAGGGACTGGAATGAAACAGAGGAAAATGTGCTTAGATTTGGCAAGTTATGCTTTCCAACACTAATGTGCAGGCTCATGCTGACACCATGTTTTTCCTACACTCTTTGCCTTCCCCCCCAAATCAGGCCATCAGCAGGGCACTGGTGATTTCTCCATCTCCAGCTCTCCATTAGGACTTGCTAATGCAGCAATTCCCACTGCATCCTGAGGCAGCTGCAGTCTCCAGGGCTTGTGGTCCCCTTGCTCACACACTGCGGCGGTGCTGCTTGGAACAGCTGGTGTTCCACTTTAAAAATAGTCTGTGGTTTTCAGCTACGACTTTTCAGGGACTTAATTGGTGACTTTTAACATTTAATAGGTTTGACAAATCGAAGGAATCCTCAGAAAATATTAAATTGCTGCTCTTTGCTCTGAGGCCAGTCAAACTGATGCACAATCTAATTCCTAAACCAAACTCAAGATCAATAAATGCCTTAATCTTGACTAAACACAACATTAAATTTCACCCCAGCTCATCTCATTTCCAATTCTGCTTTCAGTGTAAAGCTGACGGAAAAGCAGAATCAGCCCTAGAAGTCCTTTTGCCGGCTGCGCTCCTATTCCTGGCTGTGTCTTTCACACCAGCCCCAGCCCCAAGCTCCCAGTTTAGCTGCTGGTCTCACCTCATCGGCGAGCTGGTCCGCGCGCCGCTGCATTTCTTCCAACTCATTGCGCATATCCGCGTCCTCCGCCATCTTAGCTGTGGGTGTGTTTGGGGACGCCGCCGATCAGGGAGTTGTGCTCAGCTGCTTGTGAGCCTGGAAGACACAGAGGAGAAGAAACTGTGTGGTTAGGCTCCCTGGCTCGCTGAGTCGTGCTGAAATGTCAGTCCCACAAAAGTGCTTTAATTACAGGAGTGCCCTCACCCAAACTCTCCCGTTCTGGATGGTAATTCCTGCATAGTGGAGAGCACACGGGGTTGCTCAAGGTGCTGCTTTATTCCTGTGTTATTAATCACTCTTGAAGAACAAGGATGCACCCTCGTCATGTGCTTTGAGGAGAAAGCTTCCTTTTTTCTTAACCTTTCAAACGTTATTCATATCAAAGCTGGAGGCTCAGGAGATGTTATTTGCTGCCAGAAACAGTCCTGAAACCCATTCATTCTTCTCTAGAATTAAAAGGCTTAATGTGAAGGAGGTCAAGGCTGAGTCTATGCCCCCCACGTCCTGTGTTTCAGCTGCATCGCTCGGAGGGCCGGA
The DNA here is from genome assembly GCF_025592945.1 of Manacus candei. Taxonomy (NCBI): domain Eukaryota; kingdom Metazoa; phylum Chordata; class Aves; order Passeriformes; family Pipridae; genus Manacus; species Manacus candei. The sequence goes on along the minus strand of NW_026138083.1, from coordinate 5,336,205 downwards.
TGCTCAGCTAATACATTTGCAGAGAAATTAAAGACAATAAAACTTTGCCGATTTTTACAGGCTAATGACTTGTCCACTACACTGTAGGTCAGGCTATGAAATGATATTTACAGCTAGACTAGGAGAAGTTGTCTTCCTGGGAGGATCCTTCATTTCAGGGGAAGCGAAGTGACCATAGGACCTAACTTGTGTTTTCAACTTCTCTGCAAAGTGGGTGAGATTCTGATCTCTTATCCCTCTTGATACAGAACAACACCACCAAGCCCATTGTAACCAGAGGTCAGGATGCAGCCCATTAGTTCTCCTTTGGGTAGGGTTTCTTTCTTGTTACAAACTCGAGCTAGCTCTGATTACTGAGCATGACTTGATTAAGAAAGGCGGGTCCTCCTACCATCTGTCAGATCTTTATAACAACAACACTGGCTTATTTCTTTGCTCGATTCAAGCATGGCATGTTGCAAATTACTGTTCACTGAATGTTTATTGCAGGAAAACCTAATCCTAGGTGCAGAGGAGCTGGGGAAGTTGTGGGGGATGGCAAATAACCAGCCATAAAGCAGGTGCCATCAGGCTCAGTTACAGAAAGAGGACAAAAGCAGCCCCTTTCAGCAAAGCTGCTCTAAGAAGGTAAAACCCCAGGGGCTGTTTTCTGTCCTGTCTTTGTGATATGTGCACCCTTTATGAAACAACATAAGTCAGGGCAGGTTTTAGCTCTAAAATCTTAATGGTAACATCTGTGTTTAAATGGAAGTTACTGTATATTGGAGATGAATCCATTCCTCACTTTGACTGTGCTCTCCATCAGGACCTCAGGAGTATGGGCTGAACAGGTACAGCTGGGTGGCAGCAGTATTTTCTTGACCACACTCTGTTTGCTTAGAATTGTGTAAGGAAAGCAGACAGCTCCTTGCATCTCCTCTGAAGCTTCAGCAGCAGATCTGCTGCTTTTCTTATCTAAGAGGGAATATGTGACCTTCATGCTTTCACATTAGCTGTGCCCTCACTCGTGGTTGCTTTTCCTCTTTGAAGCTACTGCAGGAAGAAATCCATCTCGAAGACTCAGCCCTGCAGCTACTGGCACAGCATCCTACTTTCATCACTGAGCACATCGCCACATTCTTGTCAGAGGGAGCCTGGCATTTTGTGATGGGTCACACAATGTGTAGGAGCCCAAATGTCTGCTGGAGAAGGCCACCTGGCTCTGCCAGCTGCATGGTCACAGCGGTGAGAAGGACCGAGCTTAAAGCCACTCATCTGCAGCGCCAGCTGATGCAAAGCCAGAGCTTAATTTCATGGCTTATATTCAGGCTGGTGTCGGACACTTCAAGGATGTTCACAAAATGAGCTTTACAGAAAATGGTGCCCTCAGATGTTTAGGAAGAAAAGAGGAACCAGGAACTGGTCTGTGCCTGACGGGCATGTGAAAGTGCGGGGATACTTTCGAGGCCGTCCCAACCTTCCCACCCTGCCGCTGCACTCGTGGTGCCCTTTGTGGCACATCACACAGCTCCAGGAAGATGCTGCTCCTGGTCACAAATGCAGCATGCTCAGCTGGGATAAAAAGAAGTTATTTCTGTAAAGAACCATGCTCCAAACTCCTGTCCCACTTGGCACAGGCTGGCACCAGCACTGGTCACCGCTTCACAGATTGTGGGGTTTTTCCCAGATTGAGGCAAAGCCCAGCATTGAAATATTTCTGGTGTGGCGTCTGTGACAGAATATCGAGATTAAGTCTGTGAACCTAATTTTTGAGCATCTAGTTAAAATATTCTCCTCTGCCTGGATCCTTGCTGAACCTGTGCTGGCAGAATAGAGCACCGAGCTTTAGGAAAAACCAGGACAATTTGGACAGGACTAATTGGTAAATACAAATAGCTATGAGGGGCAGGAAACTGGTTCTGTGCTATGTCTGCCTGGTAGCATCTCATGAGCTGTAAAGTGGGAGGTGATGCATCAGTGAGAGGGTGGGATGACAACAGGGAATTTGGTTCAGTCTCTAAGCATATCCAGTGTGAGCTGAATGATTACAGACGTGGAAGTGAGATGAGTGTTTCTACTGACAGTAATGAATAATAACAGGCTCTCGGTCAGTCACTGCAGATAATAAAAATTGCACAGAAAATTCTGTTCTCATGTAGATTCCAGCCTGACTTTTGATCATTTCCCTAGTTTTTTTTTGATCATGAGCCAGTGGTGGTGATCAGTGGTGCAGAAAAGAAACAAAGTGGAAAAAACCTGTCATATAATCATAGAATGGTTTAGGTTGGACAGGACCTTAAAGACCATCTGTTTCCAACCCCCCTGCCATGGGCAGGGACACCTTTCACTACACCAGGTTGCTCAAAGCCCCAGTCCAACACTTCCAGGGATGGGGTGGCCACAGCTTCTCTGGGCAACCTGTTCCAGGTCTTGACCCCCCTCCTGGTAAAGAATTTCATCCTAACATTAATCTATACCTTCTCTCTCTCAGTTTGAAGCCATTGTCCCTTGTCCTGTCACTCCATGCTCTTGTGGGGTTTTTTTTTTAGAGTTACCCTTCTTGGTTAGTTAGAACCATCAGTTGGCATCTTAGTGACAGAGGCCTCTTATTTTGCATCAAGCTAAAAAAAATGTCAGGGCTTGTAACCGGAGAGATGTTGTGCAGCGAGTGATCGAACTTGACAGGTTTATTGAGATTGTTTGGTATTTGTAAAGCACTTACAATGGGTTGAGAAATAGCAAAAAGAATTCTTCCAGACAAGTCATTTTACATCAAGTTTTAGTCATAAACACAAGTGCCCTGCAGCTGTGCTGATTCAACTTTATTTAATAGAAAACCGTGCACAAGAATCAATAAAGGTTACTGATTTGCACACAGTATGATGAACTACATATATTTTGTAGATGGCAGGGAATAGGTTTAAATTTTTTTGCAGATTTTGCAATTTATAATATGGAATAGGACTTATTAGAGATAGGATTTTCCCTGAAAAGTCCTATTTAGGCTGAAACTCCTTTCCAGTGCCATGAATTTCCGACCACAAACCCTGTTATCAATAACAAACCTGTAGAGAGAAGATTTATGCTTTGAAGGGAATTATTTCTGTAAAGTACAAATTAACAGTTTGCCCTTTAGGGTGTTTCTTAGGAACACCTACATATATATAAAACATTAAAACTGAGTGAACTCAGGAATGACCAAGAAAAGGTAAACCATAATGGATTTGCCCTCACTGATACTGGCCAGACTTTCAAAAGCATAAGGCATCAGCCTGGCTTGGGGCCACTATAACCTACTCTTGTTGTAGTAGAACAGAAACAGGCCAAAAATACTATTCAGGACTTTTAGTGATAAATTCCATGTGGAATTTATATTTTTGATCCCAGATGATATTTTTCATTCTGTTCTCATTTAAGTTTATCTAAACTAAGTATCAAAACCCTATAATTGCCTTAGGAATTTAACATAACTGGAATAAACTCTCTGAAATGTACTCTGTACGTTTAACTTCAACTACATTTTATTTTGTCTGTGGTCCCTGCAGACATGACAGATCAGAAAACCAAAGTAGGGATCTAATATGTTAAGCAATATAGATCCAAGACTTTGATTAAAAAAAAAAAAAGAGTTGCTACAGAAGTTACATCCCTCCATTCAATTTGTGTTTCTAGTTGCAATAATTGCCTTCACGAATGTCTTCTACACAATGCAATTAACTCCAGGCACTTGGGTGACTTACATCAAATCCTCTCTGAGGTGGTCTCATGTGTTACACCAGTGCTTGCACAGCTGACTAAATGGTAAAAATACAAAGAGAGACCAGCTAATGGAAAGGCATTGCCTATTGTACTTGGCATTCTGCATCTGCTATTTTAGCCATGCTAAGATGCAATGAAGAATCTTATAGCAAGAACATTATATAATCCGTATGGAGTTCTACTGAAGGCTAAGAGAGACCTACATCCATCCCCAGAGGAAGAGAGATACAATGAGTGACCTTTGAAAGCAAATATTTGCTTCCCAGTGGTATAAACACTCCAGTGCAATAAATACAGGAAAATGAAAATGCTGCAGTTTACTGTGGTGAAAGCAACACAGCAATAAAATGTTCTTTTTTTAAGCACTCTCCCTGTTATTAAAGGACACATCTATTCTTCCTGAGGATATTTGTAGCCAGAGGATGACTGCATTGGCATATTTTACTAAAAAAGTCAGGGTCAGTCAATACCAGCACATTGGCCATGTCTTTCACCATCCTTCCCTAGAGGGGCTCTTGGTGGCTGGATTATAGGAAATGTGCTGGCATTAACCCCAAAGCTCAGTGTGGCCCAGGAACTGCCTGCTAACCCCAGCAGGAAATGAAATTACACTGCAGGCGAGACCCTGCTGCAAAAGGGTGCTTGGAAACCAAGACCTGTGTGTGTTGCTGACACCAGCAGGTTCTCCCTGAAATTATGTTGAGGATGGAGTGTTCGAAGGCAGATCCCAACAGAAAACCAGGAAAGGCATGTGTGTGCTGTCCACAGTTGGTGGGACAGGCAACAGCTGGTGAGAAATGATTTAAGGCACTTGGAAGTATAATTTTATGGATCATGGGCTCGGAGCAGTGGTCCTCACAAGCTCTAACTTTTCTGACTTCTGTCATCTTCTTTCACCCAGGGCTTACCACAGTTAATACTGTCTATAACTAAACATGCCCTGCTTTTGCTCTTATTGCATTTTAATTGATCTGAAAGCACTTGGAGAAGAAATCTGGTAATTTTGTAACGAAAAACCCTATTTAAAGATTTTATGATATGGCATAAAATGTAACAATGAAAAATTACTACGAACTGTTATTTAGATTTAAATTCTAAATAGCTTTGAAATAAAATCTTGAGGAAAGTCTGCTTTTTATATCACTTCTGCAGCACATCCTATTGCCTGGATGTAGTTTATTCACAAGATTTTCAGCAGAGTTCTCATTTCCAAAGAAACTCCTTTGCAGTGTTTGTGTTACTGATTAAGCCAAGAAGCTGCCTCTGTGTTTCCATAGGATATGTTATTTTTTATCCATGGCACAGACACCTCATCTCTCTCCTGCTGTTGTCCCACGTTGCTTCAAACCTTTAGGCCCAGCTCCACGGCCCAGGCTGTCAGAGCACAGTGATAACCAACTTCACTTTGAATTTTTACTAGATAGTCAGTAAAGAATAATTCCTACTGGTGAGGGCCTGTCAGGGAGTGACTTTGGAAAAGACAGGCACTGAGATCTTGCCAATCTGAATTCAGGAGAAGCAGGTAATTCCTAGTTTGTTACTGTCTTCCTGCATTGCCTCAGGCACTTTATTTTACTCCCAGGGCTCGCTTGCTTTGCCTGCAGACAGGTCTCTGGAGCTGCAGGAAATGCTGGAGATATTTGATTTCCTGCTGCTGGCTCTATCTGTCAGCGTCGTGCAGATGTCTTGGATACCCTCTGATGGGAATGCTTGTCCCTGTTTAACAGCTGAATCTGTCTCCCATCTACACAACACAGATGAAATCCTTCTTTTCCTTCCTATCTTGCCCTTTTTTTTGTCCTACTTAAATTTCAGGTGTTTCAGGGCATGGACTGTCACTTGGTTTGGGGTCCAGGACAACTGGGACTTTTAGATAAATGCTAATGATGTCACATTCTCTGTGTCACAACCCATACTTAGGATCAAGAACTTTCTAGTCAGAGGCCAAAATGAAGACTTTGAAGTATAATTAGACAAAATTATGACTCCTGACTATGTGCGGAATGTGTTAGAAAAAATAGTTGGAAAACAGTCTTCCTAGGGGCTCGTGTTGCTATAATGGCAGAAAAGCTCAATCAAAGGATTTCTGAATGTGAATGCAATTAGGCAGCAGAGAAGTGCCAACAGAGGAATTACTTCTTGCAGACATGGGCACCTCTGCCCCTGCTGTCCCCTGATCTCAGGTGGGTGAAGGAGGGGATTGTGTGTATCTGCAGCACAAGGGGTGTGTGGGCACAACTGCTCCGTGCCTCCACCATCTGCAAAGAGGCAGGTTATGAGCAACACATCCCACAGTTCCCCCCAGGCACTGCAGCCGGGGGCAAGGGCTGGTGGGAAAAGTTGCTGCTGAGATCTCGGAGAAGAACAATCCACCATAAATGAACCGCCTGGAGCCACCCCATCCCAATCCCAGTCCAACACAGATCATTGTTGTCCTGCCAGCTGTCAGACACACGGCTGCTCCACCAGGCTCCAAGATGTGCCTGTGGCTTTACCAGGCTCCTGCACGGAAAAACAATAAAGCACAGAGCAGCCATTTTGTAACAATTTCACCTCAGAGTAATAACAACTTGACTTTCTGTCCCTTTTGCTGCTGAAAGAAAATAAACCCCTCCCTGTGTTACCCCTTTGCAGTCGTTTTTACACCTATGTACCCACACGTTTTGGTTTTTTTTTTACTTTCCAACAGCAACAGAAAAACATTGAAGGCAAAATATTTGTTCTGTTCACCTGGGAGAGCAACCAGCCAGAGTGGTAGAGGGTGAAGAAAGAAACCTTCTTACCATGAGTGATCAGAGACCTGGACTGAACTGGCTGCTGTAAGTCTAATTCCCTGTTATTTCAGCTACCTGCCTCATACAGCTTCATTTATAATTTAGCAAGCTATATCCTATGATTCCCTAACTTTATTGTGTTCTCAACTAGTTCTGAGTCCAGTACCCAGAAAATATTTCACTTCTAGCACAAATTAATTCACAACCAGAAAACAGCAGCTTGTTCCTGTGCTGCTGTTGTCTTGTGGCTTAAATAGTTTCTCTCCTTCCCTGCTCTCTATCTGAGGTTTCAGCATTTCTTATGACGTGAAAGATCAGACTCCATCAGTCCTTTCCTGGTAGATGGGCTGTTTGCCACCCTGATCATCCCACCAGCTCTTGGTTGTGCTGGTTTCATTTGAATTAGTCTTCTCTGGAAAAGGGTGGCTGGCATTTCATGAGGAATTTTAAATAAGGATATGGGCTTTGCTTAAAAAAGGACTTGGTGCTTCCCCATCCTTCCAGGAGATACCTGCTCTAAAATATCCTACAACCTCACTTGCCATTGGCATAGCTGGGTCTTGGTGGCTCAGGACAAGAAATCCAGGTATTAGCAGAGAGGATTAAACAAAATGTCTTGACTTGTGACAAAGCTATTTGCATTCTGTGGCCAGAATCTTGGAGAAAAACTAAAGGCATCTGCTTAGCTGGAAGATGAGATTTCTGACTGTGTCATGATTTTCAGTAAAACTCACTCCCTGAATCTGTTCAAGTCTTCAAAATATTCACTCACCATCACGGCAGCAATGACGAGCAGTCAGCCTTTCCTTCATTATATTCAACCTGGGTTTCTTTACACTGCTCCTAAGCCACTAAATCTGATTAACGGCCAATTTTAGAAGCCAGTGGTGAAAGTCACGCCCCATTTCCACTTGGAGGAAGTTTCCCCACTGCCTTTAGTGGGGTCAGACTTGCAGGTGGAGCTCCCAGGCAGACACGTGCTGGGAAATGCTGGCAGTGTGTGAAAAGGGGGTGTATGAGTGTGAGTGTGTAACCGTCCAACAGGAGTGCTTGGTGTCTGAAATGCTTTTCTACCAAATTTTCCTGGGGCTTTACCTTGCTCCTCTCTGTTTCTGTTAGATTAATAGATGGTTAGATAAATGGCAGGGAAATATGAAATGGAATTACTGCAAGACATTTATTGAGGGATTCAGGAGAAAACAGGGAATGAGGAAACCGCATGGCAAATTTCTGTGGGGAGTGTACAGGGTGTTCCCAACAGGCTGCATGAGGACTTGTTGCATTTGCTGTTCCTGGGTCTGTAAAAAGAAACCCTTCCCTCTGCACAGTCTTACAGAGAGTGCCCAGAGCTCCTGGTGCAGCCCCTGCCTCCATCACACATCCAACCCTCTTGCACATCTCTGTATCACACACAGATCGAATCACTGGCAGAAAATGCAAACCAGTACAGCTCATCCTCACATTTCCTATAATGATCCAAGAAAGCAGACTGACAGCTGAAGAAAGACATTTGTAGGCTAAATGGATGATGAAAAGGAAACCCACAAATTGGAGAAAGATTTTTATTTTTTTTAAGGCTAAATGGATGATAAAAAGGAAACTCACAAACTAGAGAAAGATATTTTTTTTTAGCCCAAATGGATGATGAAAAGGAAACCCACAAACTGGAGAAAGGTATTTTTAGGCTAAATGGATGATAGAAAGGAAACCCACGAGTATTACAGTAAGAAAAGGGAGCCCATTTGCATTGGCCTGTCACAAAGTAGAGCTAATTTCTGCTGCATTTTGTGGAAGTCTGGAAGTCAGGGGGAAATTTTGTGGTAACTTTATTTAATTTGAAAGTGATCTTTTCAAATTAACTGGAGGGAGCAACGAGTAACTCCGCCATTAAAACAGACGTGAAATTCTTCATTTGTATGGTAAAACTTGGTGCTATCCTGTCTTTGCTCGTCCTGATGCTTTTAGGACTAGATGAGACAAGCCATGAGTCTAACTAGCACTTTGACAAGCTTAGCATGGAACAGTTGATGATTTTGATAGACAGGAAAATATGGAAAAGAATTTTGTGGTGGAAGAACCATAATTCAGTATTTTAGTGTAAAAGATTGGCAGTGACATAGTTAACCCCATCAGCATCAGTGTTGTCATGGCTTTGATTTCAAAGCAATAGACAGGAATAAAGTGTTCCCCTGATGGTGTTTGTTACGGGCTGTCAGCACACTCAGCTGACATTTCATTGCTTTCTGCGTGGTTCGTATTTGCAAGATTTCTCTGCCACCTACCCCTGCCCCTGGGCTGTATTACACCAGTAAGGACCTTAAATTCAACAGAAATGAAAGAAAGAAAATTAATGCAGCTATTACTACATATGAACATCTTAATAGGGGGGGAAAACTCTCTACACTTAGATCATGAGGGCATTAGGAATGTAAATAGACAACTTTTCCCCTTTTGACACTGTATGTGGTAAACAAAGCAATTCTTTATGTTTATAATACTCATCCTTTCCTTTCTGCCTGATGGTAAAAGCGTGGCCACGTTTCAAGCAATGGGGCTGATATATTTTTAGCAGAAATCTTCTTTAACTAAGTCGTCAGAGTCAAATCAGCAGCTGACAAAATATAAGCATTATGAAACTGGGCTGATGGTGTTATTTGTAAAACTGGATTTTTAACTGAATGGCAGTTTTTTTCATCTATGAGGGACAGCAAGAAAAAGATATTTAAGAAATTATCTCACACTCTTTGAGAGGAACTGCTATCCAAAATGTGCCTGAAAGGAGCTCAGGATTCTGTCTGCACCTCCCCATTACTGCCAGTGGGTCTTCTCTAGGGCAAAGGAGCTTAAAAAATGGACAAGCAAAACCAAAAAGAACAAGGTTGACCTTTCTGAGGGAGCTCAGAGTTACCCCCAGGGATGTCTTCGTGTTTTGCCAACCACCAGCCACACTCTTGGCTCAGGCCTCACTTTCTGCCCCACCCAGGGCAGCCCAGCCCAACCCCTGGCTCTGCTCTCCTCTGCTTCGTGCTCCGGTCTCCACTGGGAACTTGAACTGTGGAAGCAGGATTAAAAGCTGAAGAAAGTTCATGAACTTTGAAAAGCTTACTTCCTTTCAAGAAAAAAAAAGAAATAGCTATGGCCATGTTATAAAAAGAAAGGAGCCTACTTAGTTTGTAACTACCCTGATTCTCTGTTTATGCAGAGGTGATACACAGATAGACGTGTGAGTACATAAAATGCAGGATAATATAAGGACACAGCGGAGTATCTTTTTTTAAATGCAGTTTATATAACAAAAAGGGCAGGGAACCCAGTTTTAAACCACTAAACCTTTTGCAGATCTCAGTTTTATTATTTCAGGGCTCTTTTATAGAGTCATAATAACAAAAAATCCTGCTGCTATTAAATGGCTCATCTCCCTGAAGTGAAGCTGGACCCATGACCAGTCCAGACACATTCCTGAAACCCTGCAGTGCTGCAAATGCTGCTCAGACAAGGGAGAGGATCTGGCTGCTCTCTTTACTGGGTACAACTGGGACATGAAATGGGAAGATGCTAGTGTCATATCCACTGTTTGTCACTTAGATGAAAACCAATAAATTGGGAAGGACTGTTTAAGATGTATAGTTACAACGCACATACAGTTGTACAAGTCAAATATTGAAAGCATCTGACGGTTCTAGGCTAAGCAACAAATTGTTTTAGCCATAGGAATGCATAATAGCACCCCATGGATATGCAAAACTTATTCACTCGTTTTCAAAGGCCACTGCTGCTTTCTGATTCACACCTACAACTAATTCCTGGCTGCTACCCATTTTCCAGGAATCAGTAACAGAGATTCAAGAGGCCAAGGGTACACATGCACACCGGCTTCTGCTGGTGCAGGGTATGAGAACTTCTCATTATTTATTACAGGCTCATGAGGCTGCTTTTGAAACCTCTCTTTCTTCTGAAGTCCATTTCAGCCTTCACAGGCTGATGAAAAAAGCCCCAGCACGCTCCTCCAGTGAAGATTACCCAGACTTGCGGGCGAGGATTTAGCCATCCTAATACAAGAGCACAACTTCTATTCTTTTTTTTCCTCCTTTCTTTTTTTGTTGACCAATCAATTCAACACCAGGCTGGATAGCGCCTCAAGGGCATCGCTTTCAACCACGTGATCGGCAGATTAACAGAGAGGCTGCAAAATCCTTTCCTCTCAAACTGTTTTAACAGAGGATCAAAATCTTTCTCTCTGCGTGGGGATTTTTATTTAGCTAGTTCTTTTTATTCAGTTTGCACATGTTTGTGAAGGAATTAAGGCCTGCAAGGACACGCAAGACGGTCTGGTTTGCTTTCTAACCTTTTCCCTTCAATTTGTGTTTGGGAGTAGGAAGTTTTCCAGTTCCTGGTGGAAATGTTGCCTCTTCCCTGGGTCTTACAGTTGCATCATTGGTTGAATCTCCTAACAGATTATGGCCCTGAAAGGACAGAACTTAAAACATTTTGCAAAAGCTTCCCCTTTTCCCTGCTGTGGTTCTTTTTTGTTAATAAGGGAGATATATGTATTGAACCAGGATGATACAATCTGCAGGGGAAAGGTTTGGGAAAGACAGGAGCTGGGTGAGTCCTGAGGGGACACGGCAGATTTACAGAGCTCTGCTGAACAATAAAACAAGAGATTAAATTTGATCACATGAATAAAATAAACAACAATTAACTGTTTCTTGGCCACAGCAGTCTGGCTCTTGGGAAGCTGGTGTGCAAACTGCAACACAGAGGTACATGGGGGTTCCTGCTGAAATCCTTTATATTTAATGCCCAGATCCCTGAGCTGTGCAGGTACAACTGCTGGTGATGGCAAAGTGTTGTAGCACAGGAGCATTTTTACTGGAGAAAACAGGACTCAAGAAAACCCCAAAACAGAGCAGAAAACCAGACAGCCTCATGTCCATCTGAGGCACAAAAGCATACCTGGAGCTACAGAGATTGAGGATCACATATGAAGGTTGGCCAAGAGGTTTCTTTGGCTCTGGCATGTGTTGAAACAAAACCAACCCACCTGCTCAGCTGCTGGACAATGAACCACAGCAGTGAGCTGGGATGAGGGCAACTCACATACCACCAACAGAAACAGCAAAAATAAGCTCAGTAAAATAATTGAATTGCTGACATTTGAGTGCAATCACAGCCTGGTCACAGACAGGTTGCAGAATTCAGCAAATAGAGGATTTTCCTAGGACCATGCCTAGATATTCCCACAGTCTCGCTGTCAATATCCTACAGCTCCAGATTTGAAGCTGGAGAGCTGAGGATGTGCTACACAGCTGAGGACAGAGGGATTTTGCCTCACTGTCTGGCAGTGAAAGCTCCAATCCCTTTTTTCACTTAAATCCTTAAACCTTTTTCTGCCATTGCTGGGACCTACATGGGGTGACTTTGGGTCTTTAAGACCAGAGGCTTAATAAAAGCCATGCCAAAATGAAGGAATAAATTATTCCTCGCGTGGGTGAATAGTGACAGCCAATGTGATTCTTCCAAACACTGAAACGGTACTTGGTTTATATCAGAAAAACAGGATTTGCCTTCCAACCTCTCTACCTTCTTAAGACACACTCTATATTCATTCACCTGAGCATAAATCCATGGGGTCTCTGGGTTTCAGCTGAGGCTGTCTGCTTTCCCAGTCTTTTGCATGGAAGAACAACTTGTCTCAAGGACAAGCGACCCTCGGCAGCGCTGCCTCTGGAGCATTGCAGGGATGACTCACCCAGACTGGGAGCAAGAGGCACCAGTGCTTACAAAGCTCAGCATGACAAGGACCACAGGGCAGAGCCCAGGGTGAGACCAAGCTGGGGCTGTAGAGCTCAGGACTGAGCAATCCTGACCCTGCACGGCCTCTGACGTGGAGGAATTGTCTGAGTAAGAGGGAGGGCAGCAGATATCCTCCCAAAAGGTGTGTTCAGCACTGGTAGGTGGCTTCTGGAGATGTCCCCAACAGGGAGTTGGGAGTTGGAATGCTGTGAAGCTTGTGAGATCAGGCATTATAAAATACCCTACCCCACAAGGTGCTTTTACACTTCTAAGTGGCCAAGCAGTCAGGGTCCATGGCTCAGTGTCCCAAGCACGTGGTGCACCCAAGGGTTTTGCTGGAGCTGTTCAGGGAACAGTAATTGTGTCTCTCCTCTAAGACCCACCAGCAGAGAGCCATCTTTTCACGTTTGGATAGAAGCCCTCTTGCCTTTCAGTATCAGCCAAGATCCCTTTATTTCATCAGCTGGTTTTAGTTCGGAGAGCTTCTCCCTTCACTTCTATCCCTCCTGCAAATGTATGTTTGAGGATTTTTAGAAATGGGAACGTTTTGAAGACAAGAACAATAATTGCTAATGAAGTCATTTGTTAGTAAAATTAGTTCCAATCAAGAATATTGACGTGCTTTACTATATATTTATAAATACGACTCCTATAAGTAAAGACAGTAGGATGGGGCATGAACTTCATTTGAATGTAATCCAATTTAAATCTAAAGCAATCGTTGTTTGCTTGTATATTTTATGTAATTTAAATTCCTGAAGAACCAGTGAGTCTTCATTCTTGACCTAAGAATAATGTGGGAACAATTCTGTGTCTGATATAGAATTTGTTTTCTGTAAGCAACGTTGCCCAGTTCAGATATTTCAGACTGATCTGCTTTCACTGTGCTGACACTTATTTTTCAATAAGTGACTAAAAAAAGGGAGATGATTCCTTCCTTCACGAAACCCCAATGGCACATAGAGCAGAAGATCCATGTGGTGTGAGAGATCTTGTAGTGCAGCTGCTGCCTTCACACTTCACCCAAGGGTAGATTGAAAAGCACAGATTTAAATGAAGTTACCCTCTTAAGCTTTGAAAACACATCTAAAGAGCACATCTCCAGGACAGAGAGCCTGGACCCATCTGGCAGACTAAAAGCCCCTTGTTCAAGCAAATGAAAAAAAAAACACCCATTGTTGAGGAAAAAGGGGAATATTTATGTCACTTAAATCATTTAATGGCTTAAGAGAGCTCTGTAACTGTACTTCAGCCCCTGTAAGCTTGGTGCCCTGTGACTGACAGCCAAGCCGTTGTCCAAAATTCCTGGGGCTTAGCCCAGATACAACGAGCAATGGGCAAGGACAGGATGCACATCTGTGGCCTCAGCCCTCAGGCTCTCTGCTCTCCTCTCTCATGGGTGAAATACCGATGTGCTGGTGAAAGAGCTGCACTTCCAGGTGACCTTGAGCTGAAGAGAACAGGGGCAAGAGATTTATTTAAGGAGCCCGTGGGAGGGGCACGGTCTATTTTTAAAGAAAAATAATCCATTTTGTGCATTTATTACACTTTGGGCCTGGGCGGCTGCCAGAGAAAAAGGAGTGCTCCCCTCTTCAGAGGGATCATTGCAAACCTGCCAGGAGCCCTCATGTTTTCTGCAGCACCTCCCTGGATTCTTCTGCTCCACAGCAGCCCAACAGCAGTGGGATGCCTTTCCCCCTCTCTCACTGCTCGCAGCTGGACCCATAAATCCTCCTTTCCCAGGGTTTTGCCTCATTGCAACACCTCGTGGCTCCTGCAAACCAGAGGGCACTGCAGTCTCTGCAGTGAGTGACTCTGCTACCATCGCTGCTCCCGAGGGGGCAGTGAAGATGCTGAGAAGGAGGTTTCCTGGGTGTTAAATTCAGGCAGGAGTGAAGCAGGGAGGGTGTGCTGCAGTATCCATTTTAATATTTGATGCACTGAAGCCCTTTGCCTCAGGGATTTGCTGTCAGCTGCTGCTGCATTTGCAGTCTGCTGCAGGATCCAGAGCTGGAGCCCTGCGGATCCAGACCCGACCTCAGGTACCAGGGTGGTGGATACAGAGCAGGGTCACGTTTGGCAGCCTTGGGTGGAGGGAGAAGTGCAGTTGTAAGCAAGGTTTTTGTGCCTTCCTTTTTCCCTACATTCCCCATTCCACCCCATGAGGCTGCCTTGAATCCAGGTTAAGTAATGCAAGATAGCAGAGTCACAAAAAAGATTAATTGATTCCTCAGGTTTCATTAGACATTGAGGGTAATCACTGTCTGAAACTTCAGACAGGCCCTGGATGAACATGAACCATCATCAGTGCCCAGCAGACAGCTGACAGCAGTCTGTGAAGCAAATTTAGCTCCAATCTGAATTGCAGGAACCCCAAAATACAGACTATGATTTAAAACTTTGCCCTGGCATATGGAACTAACTGTAGCTGAAGCTGAAACTGGCAAATGGGGAAAATTAATTTTAGATTAATTCTGTACTTAAGAACAAAACACCAGCTTGTGAGGAAGGGCTCTGTATGGCTCTCTTTCTTCACTTCTGCAAAGCAGGGAAATGCCTTAGACTGGGTCAGCTAAACTAGGGCTGGGTTCATTGAGGGAAGGATTTAAAGTCTGTGTCTTCTGAGGACTTGGCCTAAGAGCCTGGAAGAGGTCACTCTCTTTAATGAAACACTGTAAAAATCCTTCTCCCTGTCAGGCTAAGGTGAGGAAAAAAACTCCTGCACAATTTTCTCAGAGGTGTTAATCTCTCTTCTGCTGAAGCAATGAAAACTTCCTTATAAACCCAGTGGTAGCAAACTTAAGCTCATAAGGCTAATTTTGTAGCAGCTCGTATTGACTACCTTGTCTAACTACAGATATTTATTCATAATGAAAAATCAATATTTATTCATACTTAACAATCACTCTTCGAAAGTAGAGCTTTCCCCTGCTTATCAATATCAAGTAATATCCCCCTTTGGTAAAAGAAATTTCTCTGCTCCTGAAATGTGGCACTTTCTATGCTGCATCCCAGTATGATTCCACTCAGTGCAGACACCTGTCTCCATAATAACCTGTGCCATCTTCTTCTGAGGAATGTATAAAACTCCCTGAGATGGAAAACAACAGACCATGACTCCTCAGTTAGAAGCTGATTAATGTCAAGAGTGATCATCCACTGGGAAATTTCTCCATTTTTTTTTATGTGTCTGAGCCAGGCTTTTCATGACATAGGAATCCTAGTACTTTGGCAAGCCTTGCTGCTTCAAACCTCCTCTGACTTAAAACAAGAACAAGAATTAAAAACTCTACCCCAAAGCTTAATGAGGCTGTTGTATTTCCAGAACATTTCAATAGACCTTAAGCTAAGCACTAATACAAGCTCACAAATAATACAGGCACCATAAATGCTACATTTTATGGCATAGATATGGAAAATGGAATAGAACCCACATATCTTCACCTCGTTGTGTCTCAGTGCAACAATAAAATTCACATGAAAGCTCATTCCTAGAATTAATAAACACGTTGAACTGCAGTGCTGGGAGTGTTAGGTCAGGAGCAAATTAATGTCATTGAGGCAGCGAAGCTTGACTAGGCAAGGCAAGCACCACCTTTGGGCTGCTGAGAAGGCTCCTTCCTTCCACTGCTGATTAACACTTTCCCTTGGTTAGCAGAGGTGGCAAGATGTGAAGGTGGCCTGTCAGAACAGCCTCCTAAAATTGGGAACAGACAGCCTTTACGGGTCCCCGCCCAAGAAGTCACCAATCTCAAAAATCCCAAACATCTGATGCATCATCTCCAGAAATGGCTGAGCCATGAGAAGCCCAAATTAGTCTTCATCTTCTTCATCTCATCCAAAAATGAGGTGTAAACATTTTCCACTTCCACTACATTTCTGTCTGAGGCTAGAAAGGCTTTTTTAACATCTCCAGAGCACAAACAAAAAAACTTTGTCCCCTTCTCCCTCCAGTTCTGATTGTATGTCAGTGTTTCCTGGCTCTGAAGTCTATAATCAGTCTAAGTGCGTTAGGGGGGTTTGGACTAAACAATAGAACAAATGTCATTCATCAGTACAGACTCTTTGGCAGGAGCTGAACTAAACTTGTGCCAGACACAGAGACTGACACACGTAAGCAAAGAAACAATAAAAAGTTTCCCATTTCATTCAGAATGTGCAATATACTGATTTTATAAACTAACCAAATAATGATCAAAAAGCTTACTAAGAAGATTAAAACTCTTCATTTCTTACGTAAATGGAAGCTTTGCAGAATACGACAGAAAAAAAAGGTGCAAATATTTATTTCTAAAAATTACTCTTATCCTTTTCAAAGCTTTGACAAAAATGATTCCTTTCCTCTAGCAAATCCAAGGCCTGTTTTCACTGCCTGAGGATCTGACTACCTTGTCACACATTCTGTACAATCTGTAGTTAGCCAGCTACTAAATCAGATGCTACAGGTTATGTTACTTCTGGAGGGAAGTACTGTTCTCTCAGGCACTGGAATAGGTAAAAAATGGATAACATTTCTCATCTAAAATACTGAATTTATGCCCAATATTTTCCATTCTGAGCTTTCAGATTTTACCATATAATTGACATCTCCTCCTGTGAGAAATACTAAGTAGTTTAAGCAGTAATGGAGATATTTATACAGAATGAGGTGATTGAATTTTGAAACAAATTAATTTCAACAGCATTGATTAAAAATATTTCTATATTCCTTGCTGGTCTGATTTATTAAACAAACAATTCATCCCTCATTGACCCATATTTCACAACTATACCAGGATATCATTCAACAGGACACAACAACAGCATAGATGAATAAACTTTACTGGCAGTTTACTCAAAAATCTAATTAACCACAAACAACAATAATTGTATTTACATTTTCACACATGCAAAACTGGCAATATTGGCTTTCACAGTGACAGGAAATATTTGAAACTCTTCTTTCAATTTATCTTTTTTATTGAGTACTAAAGAACCTCATCCTTTAAGAACCTGCTTCCTTAGTTCATTGTTTACCTCCCTAAGTGTAACCCTTCACATGGCTTTACAATGTGCTTCCCATAAAAATGGCACTTGTCCTTTGCTTTTTTATGAGTTCTAGGCAGAAAACTTCAAGGGAAGTCAGAGATGTTTGCTTTAATGGCCAACTAAGCTGTCATCTGACCTAGAAATGGAACTTCTTGAGTCACAAGTACAAGTGAGCGGCTTAATTTCCTCTGACATCTGCAGTTACATCTGGACATTCCCCTTTGGTCCATCTGGATTTGGCAGTCCTGCAGTGTGTTTCATTTGCTCAAATAATGCCAGATTGCTGCTGACCCCCACAAGTCCACATGCATTTGTCTTCTTTTCCTTTGAAGAGAGACAGGTCCTGGCAGTCCCGTTAAAATTTTTTAAATAGTCACACCTCTAACTCAGCTCAAAACAATCCACTCCTGGCTTGAGATGGACTTTTTATTTTTTTGATCCCCTGCATTTTGTTTGCTATGTCCCTTCTCAGAGTGACCACGAGTTTGTGAAAATGAGCCTGTCACCCAGCTACCAAAAACTTTTTACACCTCACTGGTTCAAAACCAGTTTTGTGGCTCTTCCCCATATTCCAACATATGGCAGCACAGA
Source organism: Manacus candei (assembly GCF_025592945.1). Classification (NCBI taxonomy): domain Eukaryota; kingdom Metazoa; phylum Chordata; class Aves; order Passeriformes; family Pipridae; genus Manacus; species Manacus candei. Next base: position 5,318,278 of record NW_026138083.1, on the reverse strand, counting down.
AAGGGATTTTCTAAAATCCAGGTCGAATGTTCTTGTTCCAGCATTCCCAGGAACTTGCTTAGGATTTTTCCTGTATAATACCATATTAGCCTTCCTGAAGTAGCTATTTTTAGCCCTGTGTTACTCCTGGCAGGCCTGAACAGCCTGTCATCTTCCTTTAGGATGACTTTTAACAATGCTAAAGCATCTATGAGGAACATTATAATCCAGACAAGCTAAATCACTGTCCCAGATATCCTTTTTTTCCTCAATGTGATTCTCTGCAGGCTGCATCTCTTGTGACTGTTGCTGTGACAGTTGCTATTTCTGCAGAGGTGAATATGACAACTCAGCTGAGGAAACAGGAACAACATATATCCAGCTGCAATTCTGCATTTTTAATAGCCTCAAAACAGTATTATTTCATGTGCCTCTGTTAAGGTTCCTGTTAAAAATCTTGTGGGCAAAATTACTTGGAACAAGTGCTTGCCAAAACATCACTTTTTGAAGTATTCAGTTAAGAATATTCATCTGCATCCTTTGCACACTCAGTAAGGGAGCAGGAAGCCCTGGGTACAAAATGGAAGGAACGCAGGACAGGTCAAGCCTTGAATATGTGCAATGAGCAGCCTGAAGATCTAGAAATTATTTTCTGAGAAAAGATTCATCAAATCATTTCAGCCATGAAGTCAAGAATAATCGAAATTTGCGGTGAGCGTTCCCAGAACACGGAGAAATGACAGGGATTTCACTATATAATTGGTTTGCTGCAAATTGTTCTCTTGCTTCTTGAACTGCATCATACCTTGAGAGGATCTCAGCCACATGACTGCTGAGGTGCTGATGAGCCACTTTTCTTAGCCTTGCCTCTGTTTTGGACTTAAAGAACTGATTCAGTGGAGGTGAGTCAGTTCTGCTCTGCTGTGCTGGAGACAGGACCTGACCAAGTTCTTTAGACACCTGGTGATTCTTAGCCAAATCCCTATTACAGAAGCCCTGTTCAGGGTTTTATAGAATACACTACATTCCTGCCCTGTATAATCCACAGGATGTTTGTATAGATGTGACTTTCTGCTGAGTTTCTCAGTGAGAATTAAATCACGGTTAACCCTGAGATTCAGGGAGGGGTTGTGCTCTTGGTCGTGTCATGCAAAGATCACAGTTAGGGCACAAGAAAAATGGCATTCAATGCTTCCTGAGCCTCTCTTCTGCACTGTTTGCTCCACTTGCACACTGCACTCCCCTCGGAAAGGAGGAGCAGTTCCATAGCATGTCCTTCTTGCAACACAGCAGCTCTCCATTATTAAACTGTACTCAAGATGTTTTTTTCTTGAATAGGGTCCTTGGTTACTCTGTCCAGAGAGTGAAAAAGTGCTCAATTATGACCAAACAAACCTTCCTCTTCCACTGAAAAGATTTGAGAAAGACCTATATTAAAGAATTGCTTTCTTAGTGCAAGAACTGCCACTTTTTCAGTAACAACACCCTTAACCCTGGAGTTTTCCTGGCAAAGCTCCCTGTTGCTCTGGAAGCTGACTCAGTCCTGTCCCAGCTCAACAGCCTGTGGGGGGTTGACCCTGGCTGGGCACCAGGTGCTCACCAAAGCCACTCTGTCACTCCCCTTCTCTGCTGGACAGGGGAGAGAAAATATAACAAAAGGCTTGGGGGTTGAGATAAGAACAGGGAGATCAGACAGGAATTACTGTCACAGGCAAAACAGACCCAGCATGGGGAAAGTTATTTCATTTATTACCAATCAAATCAGAGTAGGATAATGATAAATAAAACCAAATCTTAAAACACCTTTTTCCTACCCCTCCCTCCTTCCTGGGCCCAGCTGTACTCCCAAATATCTACCTCCTCCCCCCAGCAGTGCAGAGGGACAGGGAATGAGGGCTGTGGTCAGTTTATCACATATTGACTGTGGCTCCTTCCCCCTCAGCAGGAGAATCCTCACACTCCTCCCTTGCTCCAGTGTGGGGTCCCTCTCATGGGAGACAGTCCTCCATTAAATTCTCCAACTGGCTCCTTCCTACAGGCTGCAGTTGTTCAGGAACTGCTCCAGCATGGGGTCAGTCCTTCTGGAAGAGGCTGCTCCAGAGTGGGTCCCTTTGCACAGGGTCAGTCCTTCAGGAACAGGCTGCTCCAGTGCAGGTCCCCCACGGGATCACAAGTCCTGCCAGCAAGCCTGCTCCAGCGTGGGCTCCTCTCTCCATGGGTGCACAGCTCCTGCCAAGAGCCTGCTCCAGCCAGGCTTCCCATGGAGTCACAGCCTCCTTTGGGCATCCGCCTGCTCCAGCGTGGGGTCCTCCACGGCCTGCAGGTGGATCTCTCCTCTCCCATGAACCTGCATGAGCTGAAGGGGAACATCCTGCTTCACCATGGTCTGCACCACAGGCTATGGGGGAATCTCCAGCACCTGAAGCACCCTCTTGTTCTTCCCCAGCCTTGGTGTCTGCAGAGCTGTTCTTCCCCCATGTTCTCACTCCTCTTTCCAGCTGCAATTGCTGTTGCACAGGGGTTTTTTCCTCTTCTTAAACCTGTTATCCCAGAGGCTCTGCCACTGCCACTCATGGCTGTATTTTGGAGCCAGCTGGCGCTGACTCCGTTGAACCCAGAAAAGCTTCTGGCAGCTTCTCACAGAAGCCACCCCTATATCCCCCCAAAACCTTGCCATGCAAACCCAGTCCACAGCCACATTTCTCTGGCTGCTCAGCTGAGCTCCCCTGCCCTGTGTGCCAGCTCAGGACATCAAGTTCTACAACATTTAATTGCAGCTTGTCCTGCTGGACAGCTTGTCCCAAACAAAGCAGTAAACTGGGAGACATGATCTTCAAAATGACTTTGTTCCTTTCCCTCCCTCACTCCAGCCCATAAAACCATTCATCTGAGCAACTGCTTACAAGCACGGCATTCACAAATCCCACCTCGCAGTGGGATCTCATCACTTCTGATGATGCCCTTTTTATAGTCTACCGCTTTCATTCACTCTCATGTCTTCAGCTGTGAGGCAGTAATTTAACCCCCCATCTGGCGCTATTAATTTGCACTGATAACTTCATGTCTCTTCTAAAACAGCCTTCTATTTCTAACACACTTGAAAAGAGTGCCTTTTTTAGGCTTTTTAGCAAAAAAAAAAAAAAAAAAAAAGGAAGAGGTCTGGGCTTTGCCTTGTGATATCACAAACACTGGTTTGCCTTTATTTTCAGTGGAAGTGCTCCAGAGCAAGTGCACATCTCAAATACCGCAGTGAGTGGATAGCAGTTGTTATCCTTTTGCTCAGCTATTTGCATCTGAGACACTACAGGGAGACAGTTCTCACAGATACTGCCATCCTGGTGTCTGTGTGTGGCTGTAAGACTGAGGCTGGGAGTTAGGGGGCACCTCTGCACCCCCTCTGCCTTGTGAAACGCAAAGATTGAACAGAAGGCTGTGGCTGCTAAAGGGAGGCAGACTGGACATCAGGAGTGAGATTGTTTTATAACCTAACACTTCAAGGCACCTTTAAAATGTCTCTGTCAAAAACTTGAGTATTGATGTAAGTCTCTTGATGTAAGTCATTGGTGTGCTGATACGCAAAGAACAGCAAGAAAGAGAATTAATCAAAAAATCCATCCTCTCCTTTCTCTTATTTTAGTCTGCTGGGTTTTGTCTTTTTTTGTGTGTTTGGGTTTGTGGGGTTTTTTTCATTTCCCTAGTTATTTTATTCTCACTTTTATCCTCTTCTCCCCTCCTTCAGCTTTACTGGTTCAGTGGATCATTTTTTTGGTTAAGATAAAAGTAGCCCTTCTAAGCCCAGGATTTGGCCTACTGTGTTTTACAATACTGGAAAGCCTGGTTAAATTTTGAAAGGTCTCTGACTTCTCTACTACAGGAAGTTCATTGTTTTGAGAAATAGATTCTGGCTGCGGGCATGAATGCAAGAGAGGTTGTCTGGAGAACAGCTGAGTGTACAATACATTTCTTGGAAATGTCACCACAAAAACAGACTAGACCCCAAACAGAAGGTAAAGAAACAAATCTGTAAACAGCTCTGGAGTCTCACATTGTGTGCTTGAACATCTGATCTCCAGCACCACGGAGTGTGTCCTGGCCACTGGATCAGGGTCTTATCTCTTCACCTGCCAGGCTGGGGAATCTTTTAAAAGTTTTGTGAGTAATTTTCTGTGTGCAAGTAAAGGCTTTCTAGGGGCAAGGAAAGAAAGAAATATAATGGGATCCTGATTGGGAAAGAATGGGGCACTTAAGAATACAAAGTCTAAAGAGGAAAACAAATGTTACTCCATAAAGGAATAGGAGTAACCATGGGAAAATCACAGTATGGCAGCAGGAGAGCTGCTCATCAATCTCAGTAGCAGTTTAATAACTTTGCAGATAAACGGTTGCATCCACAATAAAGAATTTATTGGATTTCACCATTCAATTAAAAACCATATATTGTCACATTCTTTACTGTGGGCAATTTTTTAAATCAAAACTGGATAACTGTACTGCTGGAGAATCAGTTAATATGGAGAAGCCCTGTAGCCTGTGGGATGTTCTGTTTTACAGAGTGTTCAGTTCACTGGTGGGTAACCTCTTCTGGCCTCTCACTCAGTGAACGAGTCCAAAGAGAGGGAAGCTCTGCAGTCCTTGTAGTTGAGGGTGCTTATGGAGTCAGGAACTGGAGTTAGCTCTTCACCTCCCCCTGTCCTGTGTTCCTGTCTTCCTACTCTTTCCCTTCTGTCCCTTTGTGTTCTGGGTGGCCCATTCCTTGTAAAGCCTTGTCTGTACGTACCAGCACACCAAGCCCCTGTCCTGAATGGAGCTGAAAGGAATCTTTCTTCACATCTCCCTCCCTGGAGAAGGTGGTTTCCCTCAGGGCATCTGGAGAATATGATGAGAGTAGAGAGCTGAGGCTGGGTAAGCTGAGGTAGGACTGGGAGGAGACCCCAAACTCCAAGAACCAAAAAGGCAGCGTAGTTACTGAGGCCTCCAGAGGATGAGGGATGCTGCTTTGCTCTTCTGTCACATGCTACCATCTATCAGCCTGCTTAATACTGTAACCTTAAATGCCCTGGGCACTAATCTGGAAATTGGGGTACTACAGTAGATAACACCTTTTTTGTGACGTCTGCAGCTCTCTGGTGTTCTTATTTGTCAGCCTGTTAGAAGTGCACACCTGTTCTTGTTTACCGGGCTTACAAAACGATCTTCAGAGCCCGCAAGTTGCTTCAGGAGCAGCTATTTTGTACTATTTAGAGCAGTCAATTAAGAAAAAGGGAACTAGACGACACAATGGTTTAAAATAATAAAACCCCTTTGCTAATATTTAAAATCTAAAGCCTGCAGATGGCCCTACTGTTGCGTTACAAAGGCAGTCTAGAGCATTTTCAATTCCACTTAGTGCATTCCTGGCGCCTCGAGGGTTTTTTCCACTGTCTCTTGCCGTGCTCGTCTCTAAAATGAACTAAACCGACAGGGCTCCGCCACAGCAAAGAACCATCCAGGCCTTTATTTTTTTTTTCCCCCTCCTCTCTTTTTTTCTTTTGTTAAATAAGAAAATCTCTTGGGAAAATCAGACTTGAAGAGACTCATCAAGTCTAGTCTCCCGTGACCACCAACAGCTACGTCACATAATCCCCTCCGCGCATTCGCCAAGCGCCATCTTAAAACCCTGGGCTGCTGTTGGCCTTCCTGCCTCTTGCTCCTGCAAACCCCATATCCCAAAAACATGTTTTCAATGGCAAAAAAACCTGTAGGAAATCCTTCAAAAGGCCAGGCAAGCAGTACCTGTCTCTGTCCAGCTGAGCAAATAACACGAACGCTTCTCCGGGGAGAACGGCTCTTCGAAGTCAGGCAGTGAATTCTAATTTAATTGGGTTCCCACACCTTACTTTGTTTCTTGAAGGCTTTTCACGCACCTGAGTGTCACTCACGTGAATACTCTCCAGAAAAGCAAATGTTTGGCTGAAATGCTCAAAAACTCACAAAATGTACCCTGGCTGTATATTCAGCTGCTGTGTTACCAGTTCAGAACCGGTGCTGTTGAAGGGAGAGAACTCAATCCCACTCTCCTCTGCAGCCCTAATGCAGCTCTGGTAAAAAGCACATCTCTTGCAAACTCCTGGTCTTGTGTTATGCATGATCAAAAGTGTGAACGTTGCATCTACCTTCTGGTCTGAGATCTCTTTCTTCCATTATTATCATGAATGTAATACTAAAAATTTGGGTTTATATGGCACCTTCCAGGTAAGCCTTTTGCTAACCTGAAGGGGACAATCATGTGTAGCACCCTCTCAAATGATAAGTAAATGATAACCACCTTTGTTGGGAGGATGTTGCATTTTAGGGGTATTAATTTTTACATCACCAACCCCAGGCAGTGGAAAATGCTATGCCCTAATATACATAAAAATATCTTTCCAAAGGTAGGAGATACTTATCCTACATCTGAAGCTGAGGAATGCAAACTAGAAGTTGTTTTAATCTCAGTTTTTTATTCTGTGCATGGAGGTAATTGAGGCACCTGACAGAAGTAAATTTATGTAATGTGTGATACTTGCACACTAATGCAGATATTCTGGGTGCAGCCTCAATGTTTTAATCACCAACCCACAACATCTGAGGTTCAGATGTTACTGAACTTCTCCAGTTCAACAAATTGCAAGAGCCTTTTACCGTTCTCTGCAAGAACAAATTATTCCTAAGAGGTGTCTGTGCCTAACAAACAGAGGACAGAAATTTCTCTGCTAACAATGTCAGTGGCTGTCGGGGTCAGCCCTGAGCTCGGGGAGGTTTGTGTCCACGTGTGCACGGACGGTGCAGAGGCTCCAGGCAAGAGCAGCGCTGGGCTCAATGAAACAGCAGTTCGCTGGTGCCTGCAGGAATGCAAGCTTGGCTAAATCCCTTTGGGGTGAACGCTGAGGTGCCTCAGGATGTGAATGAGGACCAGACTGAACCAAAAAATACTACAGCGGGGAGGAGAAAGACAACTTTCATTTGCATCTAAAGCATGGTGAAGCTAATTTTAGGATCTTTTATTTTAAAAGATGCTTAAATATGCATGGAAGGCTTCTGTTCCTGTTTAAAAAAAGAATCAATGAATGGTAACACTATTTTGACAGATCAGCTCTATTGAAGTATACTTTTGTTTCGTGAAATTTTTTAGAGTAGCTGGAGGAAATATATTTACCTCTGTAAGGCAGATGAAGGAACTGGCATCTGCACAGTTCCACTGGGAACAATAATTTCCAGGAGAGGTAAAAAGAACCAAAGGAAAGGCTGGCACATCTTCCAAATAACTGGTTTATACAAAAGGAAAACCAAAATTACTACTTCTGCTATGAATGTATTGCAATTCAGAATCAGAATTCCTCTCCTTTGGGTGGAGAGTAAATATAACAAATAAATACATCATGACAAACACCAGAGCTGTGAAGTGAACAGAGCCTTTAGATCCTCTTCACTTCAGTCTTCTAGTCTGTTTGACAGGCTAGTGACTGTGAAAGCCTTTGGAGATTTGCTGCCTGGGGTTTTCAGAGAGGGAATGCTACTGAGAAAAGGTGGGAGATGGAAGTGATCAATGCAAAATTACAAACATGCCCTACCAAGCACTCTGCACTGCCTTGTATGTGCATCTCGCTGATAACTGGTAGGTTTTGAGTAAAATATAGCAAATCTTGCATTAATTGCAAAAGTCACCTACATGGGGCATCCTTTTGCAATATCTAGGATATAAATTTGAGTTGTTAGCACTGACACAGGCTATGATAACTATAATTTCGCTCATGGATTCTACCAGTAAACTCTGGCACAATAGCTTTGTTATATCGAAAGCACAAAGAACGCTATAATTATAATGAAAACATATAAGAGCAGTTCCCCTCTTTCTCTTTTAAAAACATGTACAGTGAGACTCAGCTTTGCTTTCTTTTATACTTCTACTCTACCAATACTATGCCTTAAACACTAAGAATGTTGCCTTAAAAAACTTGATGGAAGAAGCATCATTTTCCTGTGTATTTATTGGAATGCAGGAAAACCTCACACGACTTCCCAGCTTGAAAGAAAAACGAATGTCTACTGCTAGGAATTTCTGACTTTTTCTGCACTGAGGTAGAACTCAGTTGTGTGCTGGGTTTTACACCACACAGAGAGCTCTGCTGGTGTTATGTGCCAGCAGAGTGCAGCAGAACCCAACCTGAAATAGAGGCACAACGTGCAGGATTCCTCCTCCGCTGCCTCATCACTGCTCAGTGTCACCATTTCTGAGGCAGAGCGACTGTGTGAGCCTCAACTGTGAGGAGCTCTGACAATGGAACCAAGCTGGTGAAAAATGGGGGGGGGGGGGGGGGCTGGCATTTCAAGTGACTTCTATTTTTAGAAGAGCTGCTCCTTCAGCAAATACACCCATTCTGGGTTTAAAACATGAATGGGGAGCCCCAGCTCGGGAGCTTATCTGCCTGTGGTGTAGCACAGCACTCAGTTATGCTAATCACACTAATTAACAATGGGGCCCAATAATAAGTTAAATCCCATTCAAAAAAAGTGAAATAGAGCATTGTTAGCTCTGAAAAAAAAATAATTAAAAATCTATTCAATAGCCAAGTAGAGCACAGATTGGTCAGCAATAACTTTCAGCTTTCAAAGGCCAGGAACAGCCATGATTAATTACTTGGCATTTCCTTCTTCTCCTCCCTGTGCTTGTAGTAGAATTCAGCTTTTTCCAGTGAGGAAGATAAGATACTATATCTCTCATTATTAAAAGAAAAAGAAAGAAAGAAAATAAAAAGGTTATAATGCAATGATTGGATTCTCTTTAGAACTACTGAGTGCCAGTAAATTTCAGAGGGAATATGTACACAGCACTTGTTTCCCTTTGAAAAACCTAAACTGCTCAATGTTCCATTGCAAATCCCACAGAATGATGTGCAGGGAAGTGTTTTCCTTGATTTTAACTGACTTTGGATTAGACTCCTTGGAATAATCAAAATCAGAAGTCAACAATCATCAGGGTCCTAATGCCTGAGTTTGTGTGCCTTTCATCCCGGTGGTCTTCAGCAGGAATCAAAAGAGGATTGTAGCTCAGCATGAAGATGAGGAAATAGCAAGTGAGCAAAATGAAAGATTTAAAGGCAAAGCTAAATTTCCTTCTAAAATAACAGGGCAAGTAGTTCAAACACTTCCCCTAGGCCATTCAATTCCACTTCTGAGTCTCACAATGTCAGCCATGGGGCCATCACAAAGCAGGAAGAAATATTTTGAGCCTATGAAGTTGACTTGTCTTTGTGCTCCGTGGAAAGGAAAGTCCTAGAAAACTTAGTGGGATGTGGGACAGCATATTGAAAACTGTGATCTGATGAGAGGCAGATTTTGCTGGTGGGAGTGTGTGTATCTAAGCATTTGTGGGGGGAGTAACAAGGGGGTGACAGACAAGAACTAGGAATATCACTTGTGTGTTTTGGAGAACTGCTGGTTGCAATATGATGCAGCAAGCTAAATCTGCAAGGTCAGTAGGCAAGAAAGCCAGAGTTAAAGATATCACTGAAGGCTCAAAAATAATGAGCTAAAAAATAATAAACTATTCTTTGACAACTTATGGCCTCAACAAACTGTATCCAGCACTCCCAGGAGCAAATATATGAGCCCTGGTGCCCGCTCCAAAGTCCAGCTTCCTCAAGGTAATCCTGATCTGCCCGAGATCTGCATCCTGCTGCAGCTCCCAAGCAAAGTATTATTCTTGTCTCTGTTGGATGCTCTAAAACGGTTGAACAAGTCTCTTGTTACAGCTTGCCTGGCACTGGCCCAGCCCAGAGGTGACTGCATTGGTAGCAGGGCATGAAAGTCCACAGACAGAAAAATGCGCTCTGCCCAGGGAAAGCTGCAAAGTCAGTCTGCATTTTTTGTAGTTGTACCCAGCTTAGAACCCCAGAAATCTCTGAAATGAGTGTGTGTGTGTGTGTGTGTGTATAAATATGTGCAGGTGAAAGTACCGTCCTTATATTATAAAGAGTTACGACAGAGATTTGAGAAAAAATTACAAGGAGAAGAGTAGTTGTGTGACAACAAGCCAAAGCAAAGGTAAAACAGTTTCTTCCCTTCATTCCTGAGAGAAGAAATAATTAAAAAACCCGAGCCCTACACCGTGCCATATACTTCCCATTTTTCCCCGAGGGTTGCTACAAATGCAACAGCTGTAGCCTTGTGACACAGAGACATAAAAATCCCTGAAGTTGTTCACACTGACAGGAAAGTATTTAGTTTTGTTACCTCGCTCAGTTAAAGCAGTGCAAGCATTAGGTACAGACCGTGCTTTATTTGCCTTAGCACTTCAGTTTTGCTATTTGTTGCCCTACCTAAAGCATAGGGAGACAAATAAAAAGCTTTCTCTTGACCTGAAAAGCAGCTCCCACCTCCAGTGTAATAAATCTGCAAATTGGAGCTGCATCTCATTAGATGGGTTCAGTACTGGCTGGATTCTGCTGTTCTTTCTTTCACTGCCCCCATGAGTTCAGTGGACACAGAGCTGGGTCCGGAGTGCTCTTGGAAATGCCACTCTAATTTTCTAGTTAGCTGTAGAAAGAAAGTTAAGCTGCATTTCTTTGGGGGTTGCTATTTAGCTGCATTTTGTTTCGTAACGTGCTGAGTTTCTGCAACTCCTCCTGACTTCGGAGGGAGCCTCCAGCTTTTGCTTTTGCAAATCAGACCTGCCTGCACCTTTGGTTTGGTCACCTCTGTTATCTTTTTGGCACCCATCCGAGGGATCAAACTCTTCAGTGGTCACCTCCTGGCTGACCCCTTCTGCGCTACACAGCAGCAATGGAAAACCACTGCTGCTTTTCCCTGGACTGGTGTCCGTGCCCATGATGCAGGGACATGCAGGGAGATGGGGGCCTAGGAGAGAATCACTTCCCATAGCTACACCCGTTGGAGCACTCAGTTCCCGTATGGCTCCATCCCTTCCCTTGCCACCCGCAGGGGTGGCTGCCCCACACCATCCTCATGCTGCTGTGGTCGGTGCGGGAGCAGCTCCGTGCCCAGAGCTGGGACGACATGGGGGATGTGGGACGGGCATGTCCTTGCGGATGCTGTGGCCAGGGCTGGCAGCAGACGGGTACGGGTTGTGGGGCTGCTCCGCCACCCCCGGGCTGCACCACAGACCAGCCCCCCCCTCTCCCCCCGCTTTTCAGCTGGGAACGAAACCGGCAGCAATTATTCAAGCCAAGCACGTAAATCTGGCAGATCCCGCGGCCCCGCTTTGACGCAGCTACGCAGCGCAGTGTCTGGACACGCAGCCCAATCCCCCTTTTCTCCTCTTGTTTATTCGCCCCGCAGAAAAAGCAGCGAAGTTACCAACTTCGCCGCACCGAGGGGCTCGGGGAGGCTGCGGTGCCGGGGAGCGGGGAGGACGGGCGGAGGGGACATCGCCGGGGGAGCGGGGCCAGGAGCCGTGACGGGGCAGCCCGCGTTACATAAGGCGGCGGCTCCGCACCGCTCCGCAGCGCGGAGAGCGGGGAGGGGGGGCCGGGACGGAGCTCAGCCCCCCCTGCCCCACCGCACAGGGGCACCGGAGCCCGCGGCACCGAGTGCCCGAGGCGCCCGAGGAGCAGCGGCGCCGAGGGGAGGGGGCCGAGGGGCCGGAGCGCGGAGCCGCCGCGGGAGCAGGGAAGCCCCAGGGGGCGGCCGGTGGTCCCCGCGGGCACTGCCCGGCCCCGGAGGGACCCCGCGGGCTTCGCGTTACGTAACCCCCCGGCTTCCCTTGCACAAACACCTCGCCGGGGAGAGGGGCCGAAGTGCCAAGCGCCCATTAATTTCAGGACCTAAAGCTATTTGCCTTTATTATTATTATTATTATTTTAATTTTATTTCACCCTCTTCGCTGCACAACCACAACTGCTCCTGCCCGCGGTCCTGTCCTGGAATGAGCGAGTCGGGAATCGCTTCCCAGTCCCGTGCGGCGCGGCGGGGTCTGTCCGGGGGGGCAGCCCCGGGGCGGGGGGCGCGGAGCCGCAGGGCGCTGCAGCACGGCCGCCCCCGCTGCCGCCGGGGGGGCTCCGCCACGGCTCCCGCGCCGCTCTCCGCGGTGCTGAACACACACAGAGATATAGAGAGAGAGCGATATATATGCATACATAGACACACACACAGGCGCACACGCACAGGGAGAAACACACACACACACATATATATGTGTACAGACACACGCACACACACAAACACACAGGGATATTTCCCTCCCCCGGTCCCGGCGCGGCCCCGGCGCTGTCCGCGGTGCTGAAGCGCCGCCGCAGCCCCGGCGCGGTGCGGGCGCTGCAGTGCCCCGGGCGGCACAGCCCGGTCCGGCCCTGCAGCGCAGAGCGCCCGCACACCCTTCTTCCCGCTCCGAGCTGGGAATGGCGCTGGTTCCCCTTCTCCTCCGACCTTCCCTTCCCTGCCGGCCTCCTGCCGCCCGCACGGCCGAGAGGCACAGCCCGGCTGCCTGCAGCCGGCGATGAGGCTGGTGGCGAAATTACCTCCCTCTCCCTGCCTTCCTCCGTGCCCGCAGCAGCCCGGAGGCTGGAGACAAAAACAGCCGAACGGGTCCCTCTTTAAACATATCCTTTTTTTTTTCCATTTCATTTTCGTTGATACCACCCCCGTTCATACCGGCGGTGCCCGCGGCGGTGTCCCACCTTTACCTGTGCCGATGGGAGCGCGGCGCGGCGGGGTCGGCGGGTCGGTGCGGCAGCCGGACGGGAGGGAAGGACAGGCGCTGCTGACCTCCGCGGGGCTCCTTCTTCAATGGAGCGGGAGCCGTGCCCTCATCAAAGATGGCCGTCCGCTCCTACGTCAGCAGCTTTTAATAGCCGGCCCCGGCGGGGGGAGCGGGAGGGGGCAGAGCGGGCCGGGCGCGCTTGAGTCATCGCCGCCGCACCGCTCCGCGCTCCGCCGGCCCCGCCGCCTCCCGCCGCCGGCGTCGGGGCAGGGGGCTGAGAGCGGCCGCTGAGCCGGGGAGGGGGGAGAAGGGCCCTCCCGCAGCAGCGATTCCCTCCGCCAAGGGGTGGTCCGAAGAGGGTATCCCTCTGAAGTCCCCGGTACTCCATATATGGCCAATCTACGTGGGCTTCTATTTTTATGTGTGAATTCTTGCTTCTTCTCCCCTCTTTTTATGTCTCAGAACGTCCTGCCAGGGGTCTGAGTGTGTTAATCTGGTTACTCCCCCCCTCTCCTCCCTCCTCCCGCCTAAGTAGGAGCAGCCAAAAGCAAGGAAATCCATGGTTGAGGGCATGTGTTGTAACTGATCATTTGAGGGACAGGTTAAAAAAAAAGAGAGAAATTAAAAACAAACAAAAGCCTAGGCACCTACACTCACAGAGCAGAGTGAACACATCCCACTGCTGCCGAGGTAGGAAACGGTAGCTCTGTTCCAGGAAAGAGCCTGACTGATTTATCATGGATTAATTAAAATATTCATTCAGAGCGTACCTAATTTGGAGCAAATGGAGCTGTCTCCAGTGTGATTTCTAATCGGAAGGAAATCCTTTCATTTCGTACAAAACCGTGTATGTTTGTAAAAATTATCTCTTAATGGGGAATTTAATGAAGGATGGGGATTGCAGCCGAAGTGCGATGCTCCCTTTCGTAACCTCAGTCATCCTTTCCCTGTCATTCCACAAGCCTTAGTGCGTTCATTTATGGAACCATCCAGTCCCACAGATGCCTCTCTCTCCCCTGTCTGAGCCTCTCCTGTGAGCGATAACCGAGCACTGGCTCTGTTTAACTCGGACACCCTGGTCCAGGCTTTTCTAAACAGTCTGTGGATCACACAGAGTCAAAACATCAGTCCCGCATTAGCGATAATTCCATCCTCATCATATCTCTTCCCCCCCCCCTCACTTTTGCCAAGGCAAGGAAAACCGGAAGAGAGGGAAGACGATGCAGCTGTATTTTGGAGCGCGTTCATCTCGTGTTATGGTTGTATGGGCGTGGGGGAGGGACGGGGAGGGGAGGGAAGGGAAAGCGCGGGGGAGAAGGAGAGAGAACTGCGGGTGATTCCTCCTCCCCTGCTCTGTAGTTCCCCACAGAAAAACGTGACTGTAGATCGTGCTTTGTGAGTCGCACCCTCTCCTACGAAAATATGTCCTTCAGTCTCATTTGAAGGGAAGCAGTCAAAAGTTTGCTAAATATACGACAGAGGAATTCTCAGGCAAGAGGGGCTTCCTGCTGCATTAGAGTATCTAATGAGTTGTGCACACGGAAACCGCAGGGAAGGAGGGAACCTGTCAGGTTTGAGGGCTGTAAACACAGACTAACAGCATCAGATTAACGCTGTGCAGACACCCCCCCCCCTCCTCAAGGTGAGGGATCTGGAACAGCAGCCTGATTGGGAAGCAGATTTAGCGTCATAAACGACAATTTGGAAAAACAAACCTTTCCTGGCCGGCTCACGCACGGGTTAACCGTGCCCAGCGCTTGGGTTAGGTGAGCACTGCGGATGGCAGGAGGAATCCCAGAGTGAGCCCTGATCTGAAATCCAGGCTGTCTGTGCGCACGCACTGTGCGAGTTCCAAGCACACACGGAAAGTTAAAAAGGAATTTTCAGTCAGACAGCTTGTCTGATAGGTGGTTTTGAAATAAAGTATGATTTTTCAGAGAGCAATACTAGTACTTATTAATAATTCATCTTAACGGTAGATAAGGGAAGGAAAAGAGAAATTATAAACTGCTGTTTTGACTAAGCCACCAGCACTGCGAAATGCTGGCTGGGTTTGGATTCAGCCCAATAACGCCTTTGAGAAGAATTTCAGTCCATTGGATACCAGCAGGGATGAATTTGGCTCCTTTTATCAAAAGCCAGGGAGGAAAATGCAGTGAAGGCAAAATAAAATGCAGCATAACTTTGGGAAAGAGGGATAAGGGATGGAAAAAGGAAGAGAAAGCAGGGAGGGAGTGGGAGCAGGATAAAAGGTAGGTTTCCAGTGAGAAAACTGTGTTCAATTTAAGATTCATTTTCAAGCTCTGCTGCAGCAGAAATCATGTATTTTAGTAAAACAACGTAGGACAGAATCATTAAAGAGATCACGAACGTCACCCAATAAGCTTAGTAGGAACAACTACCTTTCCTACAGTTATTCTGAGTGAGGGAAGGGATATATCCTGTGTCATTCAGGAACACGGATGCCTCTATCCTGGAAGATGCAGAGGGGGGCAGCCTTTTGCACCAAAGCACTAGGATTTCTGTCGCAATAAGTGCTACTAAGCAAGTTTAGCTGATTCTTTAGCATCTTTTGAGGATGGTTTAAAAAAGAAAAAAAGAAAAAGTACATGGGGATTTTTTTTTTTTTACTCGATCCCATAGTACTTGAACACTCATTTCACACTGTATTCAGGAGAGCTGCGAGAAGCAAAGCCTATAAATGAGGAAGGAGGAGATAGAAAACCGGAATTTGGTCTAAGAATGATTCAGCTCATTCCTAATTATTCAGGCAAAAATTCAGCAGGCTGAACAACTGGTACCTGTGGGCACAGCCCATGAATAATGAGACAGGGAACACACTTTCCTGTATGAGAGGGACATGATGTGGGTTCCCACGTTACCAGCCAGGAGCCAGCAAAGGGCAGAGCAGGCAGAGCCTGCAGCAGGTTCAGAGGTGCAAAGAAAGCCCTTGTTTTGGCCATGATTTGAGATCTGTGGGCAGTGGGAGCTTCCTGGCTGTCACAGCATCACCCTCAACCTCCAACACACACTCCTGGGTGCTGCCAAGCTGGGCTGTGAGGCAGCTAAGTGAGCAAAACACCACAGTGCTGACAGTGCCACCAGGTCCTGGACGTTAATTCCTGGGCTCTCCTGGAGCCGGCTGTGACACAAAGTCTGCCTCAATTTCCTCCAGCTTCCTCAGACATTTCCATTCTTTATTTTTTTCTCAGCAGAGAGGGAAATATCTTGTTTATCCTAGCATTGCCCATCTATGCCTCAAGTATGTGACTGGGAAATGAACTGAACTAGGCATAAAGCAAAACAGAGAGGAAAAATGTACCTACTTTGGCCCTGAACATTTCACAGCCTCCCCACTTTCTGCATTTTCCAGTCTTAGATGCCAAGGCATGCCCTAATCTGTTATGGGCCGTGTGATAAGAACAGTTTGAGGATTGAGCCCTTTATGCAGAACTCCCAGTTATTTTCTGTCATTCACTGCTGTTTATGTAACTACTGAATTTTGACCATCAGCGGTACTTGCCTCTGTGTGCCCCAGGCTGCTTCTGATTAAATCTGAGGGAATGGCTGGGCCTGATTCTCCCCTGCAATTTCGGGATCTCTAGATATACAGTTAAGCTGTGGGCTTTTTTAAGGACCTGTCTATGATCAGGTGCTCCACTTCAAGCCAAGCCAAGATTCCTCTGAGGCTTATGTTCAAAAATAGAGAGATTTAAAATATGATTTTAACATCAACCTTCAGAGATGAGTCCCCACTGATTTCCTGATTACTCTCTTAGATGTGCAGAGCCAGATCCCCAAAGGTATTTTGGTACTCAATTCCCAACTAGTTGCTTAAAGAGCAACCAGGACTTAAATATTTGGTGAGTCTGTGTCTCCACTGCTGACCCCACCTCCTTCTGCCCTGGCTGGGTTCTTCCCACAGCTACACAGTCCAGTTTGACTGTGTCATTTCCAGCAAGGCCAGACTCTAACATCTATTATCTGATGTGTAAAGGAGAAGTTGTCACAACATAATCATGGAATAATTATTATAATTATAAATATAATAGGAATTATATTCTGGCCTGGAGGTAGGACTGGTCTGAGGTCTCCAAAAACCTTGCCAATTGGAGTTTTAGGCCAAGCTCAACTGTCATGAGAAGAAGGCTCTGCCCAAGTCTCACTAGGCACAGAGTCACAAAGATGTTGGACACAGAGGAAGGAGGAGTAGGATCATTTGGTCTGTATTTTACAGGGGAAAGGGGATATAAACACAGGTATCTGTGCCTGTGAGAGAGACAGAAGGTAAAGGTTAAACTCCATTTTTCATTTAAAACTATTCTGCTTTATTAAAATAAACAAGGTCATGCTTTGGGGGGATATTTCTTGATTACAGGAACACAGGCAATTTAAAACTGTGTCTAGACTTTTGGAACTGAGAACTGCAATTCTCTTTGTTTGTAGGCTTTGAAATCAGTGGAGCTGTGATGAGTTCAACAAGCTGGCTTGTGATTTTTAATAATCCACCTGGAGATGAGGGTATGGCTACTCCTTCCTTTATGGTTAGAATTGTCAACCACACAGTACATGTATTTGTTACAGTATTTATTTAATCATTTTTGAATGGTGTGAAGTGGTGCACGAGTACCAACTTCATTCCACTTGTGCCTGATTATACTGAGTGAAGTAAATGGGATTGAAGGAGGGAAATAGAAACATCACTAATCTTTAGGCAAAAGACAAAAGTGTAAAGCAAACCAGAACACCCCTTCTCCTCCCAAACACCAGTTTCTGTCTAGAAAACAGACAGCTCTTAGGGTCCCCTGCAGACTTATAGGTTCATCAGTTGTCACAGCAAATGGTGACAGCCACAGCAGACGAAGACATCCTGAAGATGCTGCCCCAAACCAGAATGAAGGCTACAGCTGCCATGTCAGATCATGCCACCAGATCCAGTGATTTCCTCTGACTTGAGCACATGTGATGCCACGTCTTGAGTCTTTACAAGGAGAAAGATTGTCCATTCCCCTGGCATCTTGATGTGTCTCCCAGCCTCACCTGGGAGGGAGCCACAGCTACGGCAAACTGGAGCCACAGCTACTGCAAACTGCCTGAGTTCTTTGGACCTTAATTTTTAGCACCTGGCCCTGATTTGCTCCATCCCAACCAGGATGTTGCTCCACCCCTCCCTTACCCAGGTAAAAGGGATGATGGGAGAGACACCTTCTTTTAATGTTAGACTTTAGCTGCATAAACTCTGTCCTCGAGGGATGGGTTTGCACCACAAAGAAGTGCTGTAAGCCCTGAGTTTCATCTCCTTAGAGTGTGTGGGAAGGTGTTGACTGTTAGTAGGTCTAGTTCCTGCTCTTCCTTTAAACTGGGTCATCACAATTTACCCTCCTACCTTCTGTGAGGATTTGCCTTTTTTTTCCCTTGTCTCTCCCCTTTGATATTATCCTTTTGCAACTCTCCCTCTCCTCCCCTTCTTCCCCTTCCCCCTGTTTCCTCCTTACACTAAACAGGAGGAAAGTGGGTCACTTTATAATTGCTCTTCTCTATTTCAGAGAGACCCAGAGGCATAAAATGGAACAAACAGGTAAGTGTCACCAATTCAGGGGAGCTTTAAAGATGTTTTCCTTTTGGCTGTCTCCTGGGTTTGTTTCACCTCCTCCTTTCCACTTGCTTCTAAACCCCTGATGTAACAACTAGTGCTCCTGTCTGGATGTGTAGCTAAAATTCAAGTTGAGACTAAGTGACTTGGGAAGCTGAAAGTAAGGATGTCGTGGCCTTTTTCCTCTCCCTTTTTTATTGCTTTGATTCAACGGAATAACAAAGTTGCATGAAGAGGATGGTTTGTACTTAAATATGCAAAGGAAGGAGTGATTCAGTGTTGATGCAATAGTTTGCAATAACCTCAGGCATCCATAAAAATGATTCAGAAAAAGAAGGAAAGGCTTCCTCACATAGTAGCAGTCTTTATTTGTGAGCTGCTTGCCACGCAACAGGACTTTAGATCACTCTCAGTCAGACAAACAAGAGACATGCAGTCCAGTCAAGCATACAGTTTTAATTTTTTTTTAACGTAGGCACAGTCCCAGGGATTCTTTTTCCCTCAAGGCATTGTTTTGTCAGCGCTACCTTAGCCATTATCTGCTGCTTTCAATGAGAAACTCGATGTTAAGCTGAACCCCTCTTTGAGGAGTGAGCTGGATTCTGTTTCTAGGTACAGTGTTAGAGGAATTCCAGGGTTAGGAGGCTCAGAAGCTGAGGCTGAGGGTTTTGACAGGTGGGCATAATATTTTGTCTTTTTTTTTTTGAGATCCAGGGTTTACAGATCCCAGGACTGTACTGCTCACCAATAGCTGTTACTCCATATTAGTTATCTGTGTTATATAGGCCAGGCAGCTGTTTACTCTTCCTTACAGAGCCCATGAGTGCTGCTGCCCACCTGAACAAGGTTATTGTACATATTCAGTTTGGGCTTTTGGGTAACACCTTTTGCTCCAACTTTCACTGTGTTGGGCAAGAAAAGGTTCTCTCTCTTCAGCAAATTCTCTTGCTATATGCTGTGCAGAGTGGTGGAAGAGACCAAGCTCTAGAAAAAGAGCAGGGACTTGGGTTTTGCTCATAGCCTGGATATTGAACAGCTGTAGCATTCTGGAAAAAGCCACTTCTACCTTGAAAACTAGTGCTTTGGGCTGAGACAGAAAAGCATAAACCTCCCTGAGAGAACTGCCTGGAGCAGTCCTTGCTGGTGTTTCACAGAACGTGCTGCATTGGTGTAGCTGTCTCTCCTCCCCTATTGAAACTTGGGCTGAATCTGTCTCAATCTCTCTTCCTGTTGCTTTTTCCTCCCCTATTAAGGTTGTTTTCATCCTCACCTATTGTTTACTATATCTCTGTCCAGAGGGACTTGGTGCTGCCTCGGTAATTCACCTCTCCAAGGAGAGCCTGGGAAGCCAACAGGGCAACTGCCTGGAGAGGAGGTTTGTTAGGCAAAGGGAAGACATCAAGCTTACTGATCCTTTTGGAGCCTTGTTTCTGTCACTGAAGGCTCTTGGCAAAGCCTGATATGTTTGTTTTATCTCTGCCCAGAAAGGGGCTACATCAGACAGGGAACTCACTCAAGGGGAAATGGCAAGTGCTCCTCTGGGCCATGATGTCAACTTCCCATCACCTGGATGTGCATCTGGAATAATTCAAGTGACTCAAAAGGAGGCCAGGTTTATTCTATACAGCAGAAAGACTGAGTTTCAAGATAGACCAGACAAATATGTAGCTTAAGCTGTTAACCCTTGTGTTCTTCAGCTTCCATATACGCTGCAGCAGGTTTAAAATTATTCCTGGCAGTATTCCTCAGCCTTATTTGAGGCAAAAAAAAGGAATCTTCTGCATCCTCAGTCTAACAGAAAGACTATCTCTATGGATTTATGGGTCAATGTCTTAATATATCTCTTAAATGGGAATGAAAACTGCCCTGGAAACTTCCTGAGAGTTATTTCAATTTCACCTCCGAGTGCTCTGCAAATAATTGATTTTTTTTTTTTAATGGAGAAACTTGCTGAAAATTGCAAGTGAGGGAAGCTAATCTGTCAAGAACTCCCCAACTTCTGAATGTAGAATAATTTTTCCTTTCCTCTCCTGAAAAACTAATAAATGCCCAAAATATTTTGAGTAACCAGAGATCATCTGAGGAAAACTCTGCTTCTCTCGACCTAATTCTTGCCCCTGCTATGAAGGTGTTTTAAGGAGCATTCTTTGACCTGCCTGTTTCTAAAACATGCACAGTTACAGACTCCTCTCGAGTAATTAGTGAGCCTTGTTCTCATATGAGCTGTGTGCATAATATGGAGCTGAATCTGAGGTGTCACTTACTGTCAAATCTACGTTTTTCATGCAAGTTCCAAACGCTGGAGTGTGATAACACTTGGCAGCCTGCACTGCTGGTAAGGCCAGTCCTGGCACGGCAGGGGATGTTACAGGTCAGGCATGGGTGTGCTGGCATGCTGAGGAGAAGCTTTTATGTTGCCTGATCCAGGTGTGCTCTTGCAGTGTAAGAAAATGAGAAAGGACTGGAGAAAGTGGAGGCCTGATCCAAAATTTCCTGTGGACTTCAATGCAGGTCTGCAGACAGCTTTGGACTGAGGGATGATATTGATTTCTGTTGGATCACTTATAAATACTTCCTTAGAGATGCTTTCTTATGTGGGAAAAATCCTCGTTACTTTGACTGTCTCAGCAACCACCCACAAGTCAGACTGCAGCTCTCACACTTGCCAAAAAAAGAGACCTTTTATTAAGAGGAGTCTCTTGGAGCCTGCAGAGACCACAAATGAACACCCCCAGGTGAGGATGAAGGCTACCCTGGGACCCCTGTTAAGCCCATTATGAGGCTCAGCTGCCTTCCCAGATCCCATCAGTGCCTACAGCAGTGTTTCCTTTCTTGCTGTTGGCCTTAGAGCAGCTCTGTGGCATATTTGTCTCTGATTTATGTCAAAAATGCTTTTAAAATACTAGCAGAGACTTGGGCTTCCTCATGATCTCCCAGCACCTTTCCAAGGTGAAGGGATGGAGTTTAAAGGTGACTAGAGAAATAATAATAAGACAAATAAACAATTAAAATAGATCATTACTTTAGTGTTACTACTACAGCTGAAACCATGGTTCCTAAGTAATGTTCTCTGTGACCAGGATGATCCAGATAATAGGGAGATTAAAATAGGCCCTTGCCTCTGACATTTTTCTTGGTGTTATGGGCTCCAAGGGATGTTGGGGACTGCTCTGCTGGGAGCTTGGCTGTTAGTTTGACTCTGAAGCTGAGCAGAGGAGATGGGGGCTCTTCTTATGCCCCTCTGCAGGCAACGTGAGCCTGGGTGGAAGAAAAGGCACAAGGGCAAGGGAGCTGATGTCCCTTCTGTGGTTGCCTGCTTAGCAAAGAGACCATGGCCCTTAGTTGCAAAACACCTTTGGAAGTGATTTGGGATGGTGAGAGGGGTGGGGTGGCCCTTGGAGCACCTCCAAGGCACAGAGAGCTGCAGAGGAGCTTCTTTCCCACACCTGACCTGACCATACTCTAGATTTATGGTTTGCTATTTGACTTTTCCTGCATCTGGAGGATGGAGGTTAAGCCTTTGCAATATGTCTGTGGACCAGTTATTTTTTCCACTCCTAAAGAAAGGCCAAAAGTGAAGGGTTTAATGTCTAGGCTGACCCTTGGCTGCAGGGTGATGGGCTGCTGGGACTTGTCTGCTCAGTGTAGTGGGCTGAGGGTGACGTTTGGTGCGCAGGGGAGCGTTTGAGAAAAGGCAGGAAGAGGTGAAGAACTGGGGATGGAGCAGAGCCTTGAACACAGAGTTGAAGATGTGAGGTCTGTGTGATTATAAAAGGACAGCTAATCAGAGGCAAATTGGTTTGGTTTTGGCATGGCACAGTGGTTGGGCAGGGAGCTGTGTGTGTTACCTGCTCAGGGACTTAACCCTGGGGTGGTAAGGCTGCCTCACCTGATGAGCTTCAGTGTTGGCTTTTGCCTTGTCCTTACCCCCAACTTTGTGAGCACTTACCTGTCAGGGGATCTGAAGTTGACACTAAAGCTGTTTGTGGGAGTCAGTTATTCCTGTGGGGGTTTTCAATCCCACAGCACACATGCAAACAAGATTAAAATGTTTAATATTAAGCTTTATATCTGACTCTTGTTTGTAATAAATAGTTTAAGGTGAATAAGAGAAGCTTCTGCTTGTCCCTGAAGCAGGAGCAGTGTCCAAAGTCATGTTCAAGAAGAGTCTAGGTGTGAAAATAGCCTTGTTGCAGCTTTTGCTCCTCTTATGCAGCTGCATCCCAAGCTACCTTCATTCCTCTAGAGTCAGGATGCTCCTCCTGCTTCCCCAGCCATCCCTCAGGGTGGTGCAGAACCTTTGGCTGGCAGAACTGTGGCTGCTTGTGCTGCATCAGGGATCAGATCTCCTCGTGTTCCCAGTGGCCAGGACCCTTGGAAGGCAGTGAGTAGCACAGATCTGCAGAGAAGGTCCAGATAGAGTAATGAAGCTCTTCACCCAGAGGGTGGTTGAGCACTGGCATGGGTTCCCCAGGGCTGTGGTCACAGCACCAAGCCTGCCTGAGCTCAAAGAGTGTTTGGACAACGCTCTCAGGGACATGGTGGGATTGTTGGGGCTCTCCTGTGCAAGGCCAAGAGCTGGACTTTGATGATCCTTGTGGGTCCCTCCCAGCTCAGAATATTCCATGATTTTATCTGGTTTCTGAGTGTCCCCTTGCTCCTGTGAGTCACGTGGCTCGATGCCTTGCTGGGTGCGTTGCTCTGTCTCGGCACTGGAGCCTCTCTGCAGAACGTCCCCTTCAGCTGATCCGAGATCTCCTGCCCAAAAAGCCCGGCAGGTTGGCAGGATCGATCATGCTAAGGCAGAAATAGCTTTGTGCTGGAGCCAAGGTCCTTTCAAGGCAGGAGTCATTCGTTGGGGGGATTTTCAGCAGCGCCGGGTTTGTAAGTAATCTCAGCTATTTGAATTCGTTGGGAGCCCAGCCCCAAATACTCAAAGAAATTTAAAATAATCCCTTTGGAGCACGTATTTGCTTTTTAGCTTTCGGCTGTTTAAAAGCTGTGCTTCCAGCACTTACACCTCCAGCCACACTGGATGGAAAATGGACCAAGGATTGTGACAGTACAGAGCTTGCCAGAGCAGGAGCTGCCCTGCTGATGTCAGGGGAACTGGATCCTGTGCTGCCTCATAAGCTTTGTAGGCTCCTCCCAGGAATTTTCTGGTTTTCTCCCTGCTCCCCACACGTGTGCTTCCAACAGGAGCCAGGATGTGGCCCTTTGTGGGTAGGGCAGCATTGCTGTGCCCTCTTATGCTGGCACAGGGGCTGTCTAAAAATCCAGCTGTTACTACTTTATTGCTTAGATCATCATTTATTGTGCAGCCTTCTTCACATTAGAAGCTGGAGAAGCTTCTGGGTGTGATAAAGGTATTGGAATTTGACTCTTTGAATTGATCTGCTTGGTGACATTGACTGGTTTGTTGGAGGGAGGGTCAAAGCTCTGCACAATTTGTTGTTTTTCTCTTCCCTCATAAACAGATAATAACACAACACAGGTTGAAGGGAGAAGCAGCCTGTGTATATTAATATCTGGCATGGCATTTCCTCGTGAAAAAGGAGATGCCTCCAGTTTACCTGTATGAAGAATTATCCCTGGCACTGTTTTGTTCCTGCATATAGAGACTGGGATTGCTGCCATCCTATGCACCAGTCCCACTGCTTATTTGGCAATAAGCAAGTGAGGCCCTGCCTGATACTGGGTATGAATCTACAGTAGGGAGGAATTCTCCCACACACTGCCAGGGAACAGATTTATTGCCACATATCCACACAAGGTGCTGAATTCACCTAAGTGTCTTCTAATGTTCTATTTTAATTGCTCATCTCAGCCAGCTAATAATAAATCAGTCTTAAATTTGCAATGAGGATTTGGGGGGGGATAGAGATTGAATGAGATTTTATTGATATTATTGCAAAAGGCCTTTTCTATCTCTTCTGGCTAAATGAATTTTATCCTTTTGGTTGTACTAAAGACCCTTCAGGACCAATCTGCCAGCATCCCTCTCTGCACCCTGAGTAATCACTGTGCAGACTGCTGCATCCCCAGCCAGCAGAGCTCTGCGTGCTGGCTGGAGCCCTCAGCTCCACCTGCCTGCACTGGAAATCAGAATGCAAAGAAGAACTTGTGCTGGAAGCCTCTTGTTTCCCTTTTTTTTTTTTTCATAATCTGAATCTTAGAGTTTTATGAGTTAATTTTTTTTTAAACACACTATAGAAACTCAATATTTTTCTTTCTTGGCATGCAGCCTGATCCAAGAGAGGTAGCACTGGGGTTTTTGGGAGGGGTGGATGCACCACAATTTGAATATACCACTGCCATTATAAACTAACATGACAGGAGTGCCTAAAGCAAGACTAATCACGTCTTCTCTTGTGCTTTATACAAACATAATGATTAAGATACTCATGCCCCAATGAGTAAATAAATATTTGCAAGTGAAGTATCAATAGCTTAATATAGATGAGGGAGAGGAAGGGAAGACAACATCCAAACTAGGTAAGATTTTATGTAGGAAAAGCCCATGCTAACAAAGGCATGAGCTTCATTCACAGTTCTCAAAACTAATTGCAGGAACCTGGTTTGGCAGGACAAACTGTGATTCACTAATGTAACATTTTTTCCTAATCTTAGAACATTTTTCATTGTTAGGCCTGGCAGTTTTCACATGAGGTTGTTCAGGTGCCGGGAGTTAAACAATGTCAATGAACCCCTGAATTCTCAGTGCTTATTGAGACCAACAAAGTACCAATTCTTTCTCATGTTTCCCTTCCTGGGGCAGTAAAACAGGTCAAAACTGGGTTCAAAACTGCCTTCATTCTCTGTGGAAACTGCGAGGAAATGGGAGGAATGAGGTAATGATATTCCTGTTCTACTGCAATAAGACTTGCAGGTAAATCTCTCTACCTGTGAATTACCATTTGTCACCTGAGAAATGGGGATTAAATTTCTCTCTTGAGATCTAAAGCCTTTGCTTTCATCATGCTGTACATCTTTGCTGGAAGACGAAATACCTGATCACTGTGAGCAAGGGAAATTCAGAGCACTGGTTTGAGGAATCCACCTGTGTGTTGCAAAGTTCCCAGTGTTGTTCTCTAAGGACTACTGGCTATGAATCAGTGGACACAGCAATTACTTTGTCTTTAATTTTTAAAAAGTTTAAGCTGGAATCTCTGCTTGTTCAATTTTCATTTTGTGCAGTGAAAGGTGAGAGCTCTTGACAGTATCCCAATATCTTGATGTTGTGTAAAACAAGATGGAGGAAAAAAGTTTGTCATGGAAGGTGAAATGTGAAGTGAAATTTTGGGTGGGCAGAGCTAGTCATGTTTGTGACAGTATGCTCCAGTTTTTCTGAGTATGAATCTGGATATTCACCTCTAGTTATTTTTGTACAGAAAAATCCTGGGGTCTGGAGGAGAGCAGGTGAAGCAGGAGCACACTCAATTTTTTTCTGCTTAGGCTTCATTACAAGTCAAGCAAAAAATGCATCAGGATATTGTGGAATCATCAGATCTAAAGAAAAAAACAGCAGTGGTGTGTGCATGGAAGGAAAGAGTTTAGGGAATGGGGGAGTACTTGGATAGTATCCCTCAAAGGCAGAGATCAGTTAGGACAAATGGCTGTTAGCTTGGCTTGTTGATAGTGGTAAAGTATTAAAAAGTAAGTAAAAATCACTGTTTGGGTTTCTAGAGGAAGGTAGTAACCCATGAGGGGATTTTTTGCTGGACTAGCTACTTATTTTGAATGCAGGCAACCCAAGATTAACTTGAACCTTCATCCTCCACCAGCTTAATGAACTTTTGAGATGAAGAGAAGCCAGCGAGAGAGGAGTTGGCTGAGTTGCCCGATGAGAGTAATGGGGACTGTCCTGCTTGGGCAGAGCTTGCAGTGTACTCCATGCAAAAGAGACTTTGTATGATAATGGTCTCATCTCACCTCACCAGGAGGCTGGAGGGAATCACAAGGATGTACCTGCGGTGAGTTGCTGCAGCTGCTCCTCTGCTGTGAGACACAGTATGGTTAAAAGGCAAAATATTGCATAGCCTGGTACTTGTGGGTACTGCTGTTGTCTTTCCATGTCATTTTGATCCAGGCTTTGATGTGTGGTGTTTGATAGGGACTAGAGAATATTTCCTACAGTGCTTCAGGGAGAAGCGTGAGATACGGCAGTGATGGTTACAAGAGCAGGGGTGGCAGGCTTACTGTTTTCAGGTGGTATAGTTTACTCTGCCATGATTCAAACCTAACTAGGAATATTATATTGAAAATATCTTCAGGGAGCATGCTGACTTCTTCATGAGACACGAGGGTGGTCTAATGGGAAATTTTATAAACAGTAGATAATAAGATAAAGATGCTAAGTGGAAGCAACTAAAAATTGTATCTTTCCCAGTTATCCTCTCTTCACTTCCAAGGCACAATTTATCTGATGGAAAAGTCCCACTGTGTTATGTTTGCCATTTTTGAGCATGGTCCAATACTGGCCTGTTGACTTGTGTTGAGGGAAGAGATTGACCTCAGTGTAACTTGTGCTGTGGCAGCCTGGCCTAACCAGCATCAGATCTTGGGTCAGAAGAAATAGGACTGTGTGTACAACGAGGCCCTGCTGTCCTTGTTGTTTTGTTCAGGGGAAAAAAAGTACTTTTCAGAAGCCTGGTGAAAATAAATAATAAAAAGGGGTACTGGGATCAAGAAAAATAATCTGCCCTGGCATTTCATCTAGGGATACTTGAAATACTGCAAGAATCTGAAATCCACTGTGGGAAATGAGTCTGAAATGACAGGGATGTGCAGGAGTTGTTCTGAGAACTGGAGGCAGACACAGAGTTAAAAATAAAACAAAGCAAGGGAAGATGCTGCAGAAACTTAGCCCACTCTGTATTGCTTTTCTATAGGTGTGGGGGAGATGGCAGGCAGCAGCTGGCTCCTTCAGAAAGCCTGTTTTTATTAAGTCTTGCAAGTATTCAGAGAGAAAGACAACAATTTCAAAAAGCTAAACCCATCAATATTAGGTGTAAAACCTCTTCTGGTGGTGGAGCATGTGTTTGTCCTCTTTCTGTTCCCTTGCACTTCCTGCCTCCAACAGGAAAAAACCCAAGTGACTCTTCTTCCTCCAGCATCATTTTTCTGGAGTCCTTTTTAGTTCTCAGCATACACAACATGTTGCTGAGTCTCCCCTTCTCCTGGGAGAAACCAATTAGAGATCTGCCCCTGAATGAATTCTTAATTGCAGGTTTCAACCCAGTATGGAGGGGACTGCTGTTGTTATTTATTTTCCCAGGGAGGGGAAAAGCACCAGTAGTGGCAGCAGCTTGTGATGTCAGTTCTCTGCGATGGTGACAGGAAGCTTTCCCGGGAAGAGTGGGTGACAGCAAGGCTTTTAATGAGGGGCAGGTGGCCTCTTGCTGTGTGCAGACCCAACTGCACTGCTTGGGCTGGCTGGAGTGAACTACATGGGATGCTGCAGACATGTATTTGTCTTCTGTCCCTGCTTTAAGGGCTCTGAAGCTCTTAGCTGTAATCCCACGCCAGCTGTAGGAGGGCAATACAAAGGGGGGAAAAAAGGGAAAAGTGCTTCATGCTCTCTGTGTACCCACAACAGGGTTGTGTAAAGATCTGCTGGGAATAGAGTTTAAATGAGCTTCCAGGAAAACTTACCGGCAGTTACTAACTGGTGTTGGAGCAGGATTCCTGTTTAGTGTACTTTCTGGGGAAAATCCATCATGACAGCACCTGTTTGCATGACCTCTATTTTTGGTAGTTTTCTCTTTGCTTATGTTTGTCTCTGAAGTGCTCTCAGTCTGGAGGTGTCTGTGTGTTCCTTGTGGTTCAGTGGAGCAGATCACATGGGTTACTTCACTTGCAGAGTCCTTGGAAGCAGCATGGTTTGAAGAAGCCTCAGCTTTGTTCCCTCCTAGGGTTAAGAGAAGCCCTTTAATCCTTCAGAAGATGTTCCAAAACAGAGTGTTGATGAGGGATGCTATAGAAACAGACTGCAAAAAAGATGCACAGGAAGGGAATAATCTGCCTCTTGAGAGAGGGATGTGATGTTGGTTCCTTTGTCATTCTTCTCTGCCAACATGTCTTACCCTGATTCTTCTCAATCCATAAAGTGAGGACAGTTCACTTCAGTATCTGGCCTCTCCCATAGCTGGCCAAGGCTGCCAAGGAATGTCTGTGGTGTGAATGCCTTCCCTCTTAATTATCTCCTGATAATTTCATCAATTGCTGAATGGACATCAATGACCTTGGACAGTTTGAAGTGTTGTCATGGGTGAAAGATCCCACTCCTGTTACCAACTTCCTTCAACAACTGTTTCCTTTACAGAACACCCCCATACTATGACTACATAGAATATTAGTGTCCTACTGAAAAGAAGAATGAAGATGCTGGGATAGTTTCTGTGCTGCACAGATGGCATCAGCTGGCATTGGAGGTGGGCTGTATTGTGCCCTCTGGGAAAAGGGACTTGGTGAATTGATTCCTCATCGGTGTCAGCAGAGATGTTGAAAGCCCCTGTGCTGTGTAGGGTATCAGGGCTCTATATTTGCTTACACTCAGTCTAACTGAACTGACCCAGTCTCCTTTGGCTGAACCAGATCTCAGCCTTTAGGCTGGATCATCAGGCAGACCCAAAACCAATGCTGACAACTAGCAGAGCGATAGTACCAATGTTTGACATCTGTCTCAGAGGACAAGACTGATTAAGCTGCAGCTTTGTCTGGACCTGAGGCAACCAATGACCCTGGGCATGGTGGGCCACAGAGGTTTAAACCTTCAGGTTGGCTGAACCTGTTCTTGGGTCTAGTTTGGTAGAGGATCTCAAAGTGTTGGTTATGTGAAGGTAGCTGCTGTCTCCTGAAGTTGTCTGAGAGTCTGGCTCTCCTATAGGAAGCAGAGTGCCAGAGGCTACTCTGATAATAAATACCATATATGAGCTGCAAGATGCCTTACAAAAAACCACCTCATCCTGCTCCAAGGGAAGGTTTAAGGATGAAGCTCAGTAGTGCCCTTTGCTGCTCACCTGGGCACAGGTAAATGATGAGTGTGGCAAGTGAAAATCTCAAGCTCTCTTTTTACCTTTTCAATAGAGGTATTTGCCCTGTAAAAGGGGATGGGAGTGAATATAGCAATTTTTTTCCTTCCCTTGCACCCTTACTCATCTCCTCCCAGCTGTTGGAGCAGCTGTCCTGTAGGGTGATGAGAAAGTATGCAGGTAAATATTGATTGTCTCTTTGTAGTAATTCAGCAAAGAGACATTTCTTTACTTTTCACCTGCACTGTATCCCTTTTCCCAAATGAACTAGTTCCTGAGGAGTATCCTTAGTAGAGAAGTCCTTACATTTTTTTTTTTTGATGGAACAGACCTTTAAAATAGGCACGGAATTCCTGATAAATGATCCCCTGAGTCCTATAACCATTTTGCTGTCTTCATTAGTGCTTAAACAACAGGGGATGTCATGTGGAGGAAGGAAAGGAGGTGGGAGGCAGCTGATGAGAGGAGCAATGTACCCTGCTAACAAAACCTGTCTGATTTCAGGACCTCTGCATTTCACTTCAGCTGTCTCATTCTGAGCAACCATGTTAAGAGGGAAGAAAAATATTTAAAGCTGCACTAACCAGAGCCCCATGGAAAACCAAGATAAATATCAGCAGAACTGGTGCTGCTCTGACTGGGAAACTCAGGCAGCACTGGGATCAACACATCCCTGCCCTGTGGCAGCATCTGTTGCAGCCCTGGCTTGGCACACGTGCCAGTGCTCCTTTGCACACTCTTTCCTTTGCTCCAGAGCTGTGTTCAGCAGTGGGCACTTGATTTATCCCTTTTTCCTAGTGCTGAGGAAAGTATGTGCAGCTGGAGAGGGAGGAAGAGCTTGCCTTAGACACCAGATACAGGGATACGCCCCATAGGATTGCTACCTGTCCTTAGGGGTTTTCTGATTCTCTCCCAAGTGCAGAGCTTTCTCAGGAAGGAGCTAATCCTGTGAGACATCCATGGCCACCAAGGCCCTGACATGTGAGTGTGTTCTGAGGCCAGCAGTGCAGCACAGTTCCCCACAGCCTTAGCCCTCCTCTTCCACCCTGTCAAATTCAAGGCTGCTTTTCCAGAGCGCTGCCCTTCTGGCAACGGTGAATCTACTGCTTTACATAACTCAAGTCTATCATCTGAGGATGTAGCAGTTAAATAACAGTCTGAGCTTCTGCAAAACAACTGTGGTAGTCCCTCAGGCCACTGATGCTGCTTATTCCTCCCCCAGAGCCCAAGGGAGCAGATGCAATGACATAAAGGATTCTGAGGACAGCAGTATAAAGGTAGCTCATGCAGTGGTCAACAGGCTTCAATTTGGTTGGAAATTCTCTGGTCCTGCATCAAATGCCAGTGTAGGGGAGGTGTATTTTCTCCTGGCCTTTCCTGGTTTGCAAAATTCATCCATCTAGTGAAGGAACTGGACATGAGGAGAAGAGCAGGGATTTCTTCCTGACTGGAAACCAACCAGAACAGGGTTATGTGAAAATCCTAAAATAGGGATATAGTTTTAACCTCCTATTCTGACTATTCCCCAGGGCAGTGGTTCTTCCTCACCAGGATTTCTCCATCAATCAGTTCTCTGCTGTTTTCAGGAAGACATCCTCTGCCTGGTGCTTGGGATGGAAGTTGTACTCTGCTCCCTGGAGATGGTTTCCCTGGGGTGGAGTATTGGCTTCCCTGCTTCCCTAAGGATAGCCTTTTCCTGCTGCTTGTTTTCCTCCCTGAATGCCTGTTTCCGAGGGAAAAAGCTGTTTTATGCTCCACTGTTGTCAAAGCCCTGCTGAGGGCTGTCGGAGTCCTTCCCAAACCATCAGCTGATGTGGACTGCAGGCAGTGACTGCTGTTTACACTGGGTATGTTTTGGGGTTTTCAGGAGGAGAAACGCTCTTCTGCAACCTCCAGCAGAACACAGGCTGTATGCTGAGGTAATCAGCATCCTTGATCTTCTCCTCTGAGACCCAGTAGTTAGCTTATTTGCACTCAGTCGTGGCAAAAATACAAAGAAAACAAATATGAAAGATTATTTAATGAACTCTGGAAATTAATAATGAATACATCATTTTTAAGTGGTTCTTCAGTCTGCTCCAGACTGCTACCCTGAGATATGAGAGCATCAATCTTGGCTAGTATGAAAGAGGGCAGTCATTTGGTTTCTGAATGAACAGATCACAGGATGAATGGAAGAGTTAATTGTTTCTTGAAGCAAACTTTTTAGACCTTTGTGTGTCCAAGAAGGAAACTTGGCAGTGTGCTGAACCTTAATTTTTAAACAATGTGAAAGATGGGCTTGACTTACCGTTGCTTTGAGTTGGTGTGGTGCAATGAGAAATGAAAGACTAAGCAAGGTTTTGCAGTGAGATTACAGTTTTGTGGAAAATCCCTTGGTGACAGAAAAGGAGAATATATGACTGACTTTAACTTGTTACATGTCTTGTATTGAACACGTTATCTTTGCCATGATGTCCTAGTTTAGTCTTTATCTGAAAACCAAGAAAGCTGTTTGGGAGCTTCATCTATTTGGAGACTGGCTCACATTTCAAAAAAGTTATACAGCATTTCTTTCTAGCTTGCAACTCAAAAGGGTTTTAGGATAGCTATACATTTTAGGTTTGCTGTCCCTTGGAGTCTTCAGTGGATAGACTCACAATAGTGAAAGCACTTTATGGAGAGATGACTCAAGAAGTGTTTCCTTTTAGAGTGTCTTTAAAATAACTTCCTGTGAATGAATCTGAAGAATTCTATAAAAATGTGAACGTGTAGATAAGCATGGGGTGAGTGTGAAAATGTATGGATTTAAAAAAGCCAATTTAAAAATTAACAATACGGGAAAATTAAGTTCTGAATTCATATAGCAAAGGTGCAAAGTTTTCAGGTGACTGCCGAGGAGAAAATGTGCAGCCAGCAGCTCAGCTTCATCAAGGGAGCCATTTATTTTAAAGGTATCTCTATAATCTGTGACTTGCAGACTTGTCAGGGGACTGAAGTGAAGGTGGTGATGGCTGGTGGAGGTCTAGGAGCCGTGCTGAGGATCACAGAGTGCTGCCTGTGTTAGTCTGCAAAGCTCTTTCTTCTCTGCCCTTGTGGTTCTATGCCTTAACCCCACGATGTGATAGCTGTGACTCTGGAGCTTTGACACGTGTTTTCCTATAGGAAAAAAATTCCCTACTGAGGCTGCTTTTCGTTTCCACTTAATGAAGAAGGTGTTGGTTAGATAGTGTGGAAGTAGGCACCTCTTGTAGGGTGCTCTGCCAAGCTTCCTGGGAGCCAGATGTAAGTGGCAAGTGAGTTTAAGTAAGCTTTACTGAGCTCGTGTGATGTGAAGGAAGTTTAACTTTCATTTGCTTTCACACTTGAGAGCTTATTACAAACCAATAAACTCTTTGGTGTAGCACATGGTGTGTCTGAGACATAGATGTGGTCCATAACCTTTTGCATCAAGGTTAGCATCTTGTTTCAAGGCCAAGTCTGTTTTTCTTAATAATTCCAATTGCTCTTACAATTCTTTTTCCCCAGCCTAAAAATCAAGGGTTAAATTTGTGTGTTGTTACATGTAAAAGCAGAAATTTAATTTTTAAAACATGTCAGACATCTATTTGAATTGGGAGCTATTGGGTCCCTAAATATCTTTCAAAATCTGGAGCTGTGCAACAGATGGAGAATCAGCATTTAAAGAGTAATTTCGCAAAGGAAGCGGAGCATCTTTAGTGAAATTATTTCCTTTAGCAAATAGTTGCACAGCATGAAGAAAGAAAGCAGAGCCAGCATCTTGCTCAGGGAAATCATGCTTACTCTCCCTTTCATCATGCCTCCTTTCTAGTTGTTTTTTTGTTGTTGTTTTTGGTATGGATGCACCCAGGCCACATCGTGGCACAAAGACCAGGGTACCCAACTGGTATCTGTTGGTCTCTTGTTGGCACCATGTGGCAGGTCAGAGTGGACACTTTGTGTCCCATGAAAGGCTGAACCCTTCTTATGTCCTTAAGTGGTTTTCATGTAGATATAAAGGTCACAACGACACTGAGCAAGAACCACTGGCCTGCGGAATTCATCCAAGATAATGTCAGAGGCTCCTAAAAGCAGGCTGATAATGTGGTGTGTCAGGCTTATGTAACTGGATGTTGAGCCACACTGTGTATACATGTACCTCAGGTTATGTGCAAATGTAGGTTTGCAGTTGGGGTAATATCCTGGGAAATGGATGGGAAAATCCCATCAGCTACCCATGTCAGAGTATCAAAGACTGTCGATGTACCTGAATAGGGAAAATCCAATCTCTGGTCACCTTTGAAGACAGCAGTGACACTGCAGAGTTTGTGTAATCAGGAACTGGTGACAGTCCAGAAGAGATCTCCACAGTTTCCTTATCCTGGATGCTGGGGACATGTGCAGTGTGCAAATAAGTTTGGCAGTGTCTGGGAGGGAAAGGCAACTTTCTAGACAGGTGGAGCTCATCAGTTTTCAAAAAACCAGCTTCTGCTTAGGGATCAAACAACTGCCATATGGTGTTGTTTTTTCCTATAGCACAAACACATTTAGCTCTGCCAGGGGAAGTCTGGGGAACTGATTCTCGGTGGTCATGTAGGATATGGCTAAAACTGGAGTAAAACACTACCAAAGCACAGCTTTGGAGAAAGGAGGCTGAATGGCAAGTGCAGGAGAGAGAGATGCAGTGAGTCACTTAGGGAAGGAACTACTGCTCAATTTAACCTGGGTTTTATTTTATGAAAGCCTGGCAGCCGCAAAGATACAGGTGTAAAAAAAAAATAAAATTAAAATGTGTAGAACTGTATATAACTAGACTCCTCCACCAAGCTCTAAATCAATATTATTTCAGTTAAAAAAACTCAAATAATTGCATGCTACTGCTCTGATTCTTGCCTATAAGACCAAATCTCATTAGGAGCTGCAATAATAGCACATCTAAGAGCAAAATTTGGCTCAGAATGCTTTCACTTTCACAACACCCACTTTTCATTTGAGTGTTCAAAGTTGCTGCAAAACATTTCGGAAAATTAGCTATTAGCTCCACACTGTAGTAATTTTTCCAGTGACAACCATTGCATAGTGCATCTACACTGTAATAAACTTTTTGGAGTACCTTAAATTTGTCTTGTTATTGTCTATCAAGTGTTGTTAGTGCTAATCTTGTTCCAGTGCTGACTCAGTTGATGAGTATAATTTTGTGATGTAGGCAGCCCTAATTCGTGATGATCTGGGCTTTCACAGAATATCTAGAACCTTCCTGAAAAACCATTTTGCAAGTGACTAAGACAGACATGAAACATCTTTGAGCTTAAGGTTGTACTATAAATGCAAAGCAGCATTTATTATTTAGGCATTTCAAATTTTGCCTTTATCAATACTTCATTAATAAAGTGATCCCTGCAGGAACCATTTGTTACTCTGTGCTCCTGTGCAGCTTACTGTGTCACATTAGGAAAGGAGGAAAAAAAGCAAAGCTTGTAGCATTCAAGACAGCCTGAATATTTTTTTTTTCCCTTGGTCTCCCTTCCCCCTTCCAGGCTTTCTGCTCCAGTGGCTTGTATTGTAGTCATACTATGCTTCAAGTGACTTGAGAGCATCCCTAATGCTGCATCCCTGGCACTGTAAGCAAATAAACTATTTTTGTGCAGCAATCTGTAAGCTGCACCTCAAGAAACATTTCCTTGTCTGCTGACAGACACTGGGGAAGGCTCAGTGAGGATTGAGCAAAGAGAGCACTGGCAGAATGAGGAATCTTGTCTTCCTTGATGCAGTAAATCCAAAGCAGCTGGAGGAGGGGTCTAATGCCACCAAGTTTTCCCTCTCTGGCCATCGGCACTTTGGGAGTGGTTCTGCTGCTGTATTGAGTTACCATTGTCCACGGTTCATATGTGGTGTGGGAGCCATCAAGGGAATCCAGGAGGAGCAGGGAAAGGCAGTGGCCTTGCAGGATGGCTGGTGGCTGTGGCAGACACATGCCAACACAACTTCTGAAGAGCATGAAATGCTAGGGCTAGGCACCTTGTAAAACAACCTGCTGATGAGTGATCCATACTGCCCAAAGTTCACTTGGTTTTACCTGAGTCCTGTTCTAAATTTGATCATTTCATAAGTTAGGAGAAAATTCTGCCCTCACACACTCAAGTTTTGATCTGAAGAGTAAGCTGCTGCTTCTCTCTGCCCCTTGTATTATCTCTAGTGATGACCATGAGGTGTGTGGAGATTTTCACACCTGCTGAGGTCTGGCAGCAACAGACTCGTACCCCCTGGAGTGACTGGCACCAAAGTTAACTGCAGGGAGGATTTGGGACACCTGCAAGATGGAACCGATGGCAGGGCGAGATTTCACATCAGGCTGGATTGGTTTGTCCTTAGACCTGTCCCTCCAAGGCAAAATCATCTCTTTCTTGGAAAATCACAGCTCTTCCTGCCCTGAAGTCACATCTGGCATCCAGGAAAGCTCCATTTGCCTTTTCTTTCATTTCCAAGCAGTTTCCTGTAACTCTCTTGGGATTTAAAGCTGGGTTTGTTCAAGTCTTATGTTCTTTCCCTCCCCCTCCAGTATTTTACAGGAGTCTTTTTTTTTTTTCCCTGCCTTTTGCTCAAGAGTAAATTGCTTTCCCTTGCACCGTTGGAGCTGCAGTTTGCTGTGCTCTTTGTATGAGATGCTTTCAGAGACTGGAGGATTGGATCAGACTCCTTGATGACTCTCCCCATACACCACTTCCAAGGCTTCAAGACTCACCTGCTTTTTAGCAAATCAGAGTTGACACTGGCTTACTTCAGTGCTGATGGATGCTTTTCTCCTACTTCTTGGGCTTTGTGGATGGGCTGTTGGCAAGCATTCCTGATTGCAGTTGCTAAAGCCTTAATCTCTCTGCATGGAGATAAAGAAGATGCCTTTGGTGAGTCCCTGAGGTCTCTTGCTGCAGGGCCAAAAGCTTTGGTTCATCACAGGAACGGGGCAAAGTCTGCAGAAGGCTAGTTTGCTGGACTGATGTTAGAGCTGGCTTTGCTGGGACCTGTGGGGAATTGATACCTGCAGCATCTTGCTGGGTAATGTGTGAGTTGTAATCAGCTCTGGTGTCCCAGTTAAGCTCCAGTTAATGTGTGAGAGTGGTTTTAGGCTGAGATCTTTTCAATGATTTTGTTACACTGCTGACTGCAGGTTCTTGGGATTGGTTTGAACTGCAGCCTAGGGAGGAGCAGAGAGGTGGAGGAGAGCCATTCTCCCTCCCAGAATGGTCTGGCCTGGGGTGGAATTAACCTCTTTGTTCAGTGCAGAGGAAAAAAATATTCAAAGCATGCCAGCGTTGACCTACATTTGATCTTTGTGATGTGCAAGTTCTGCTTCTTGCACTTTTTCTTGTGGTGACCTTTTGTTCCTACGAGGTAAGAACTGCTTTGAGGCATTGCTGTGTGTTTTGTACAGCAAAACTTTCCTTCCAACAGGAAAGGCTAATTTGAGGATTGTTATTTCCGTTACAGGAAATCCCAAAGTCGAAATAAAAAAAGGAAACTTGTTCTTGTGAAGTCTTCAAATATCATGAGATTAAATCTCTCTTTAGATTCTGACATTATGGATGGGATGATTGCCACTGATCTCTCATATATGCCATGTGCTTCGGAATAGGATGTTTTGCCAAAGTCTCTCTTCGCCACCAACCAAATCTCAGTGAGTGAGGGAAAGAAACACGGCCTGTTTGAGTGCCGGCAGGGTGAAGGAAGGGCCAGGGTGCTGATGTTTGAAATGTCAAATTATGTGGCTGAGAAAAGTATGAGTATTTTCTTCCAGTATCTTGATCACCGCATGTGAGAGAGCAGAGAGCAGAAATTGGTTATTCAGAGGACAAGAGGAGATTCAGAGGAGCATATGGTAGTCCAAGGCAGAGCTGTGCCAATGCTTTTTTTTATCTGCTCCCTTCCGTCTGTTTTCTGGAGGAATGAAGGTACGGGTGAGGAAGGACGTGAGAAAAGCTGTTTGGGGCTGAACAAGACTTTTGACCTTGGAAAAAAGTATCTGCATATACCAAATCTGGGAGTGAGGCTAAAAGAAATCATGAGAGCCACTCACAAGCCCTAAGTGATGGATGGCGCTCGTGCACTTTCCCCACCCTTTCCTTAGCTGCCACTACCCCCAAGCTGCTTTAAGCCTTTAGTTGATCGAAACAAGGGTCTGAAAAGACCCTTCTTAAAGGGTGCATCATGGTGTTTTCAGATGTAACTCGTCACAGCTGACACACTGCAGAGGAAGGTGAAAATACTATGTGCAAAACCCAAGATGTTTGCAGGCAGCAACGTCTTCACAAGGTTTCGTCTGTAGTAGGACTCGGCCACAAAACTGAACTGACCTATTTTACCTTGCTGGCTCCCAACACAGGCAAAATACTATCCAGTCACAAATTATTTCCACAAGGGCACTCAATGTCTTCTGACCGGGTTTCGTCAGCCAGCACCTTTTCCCTTCTGCTGTGGAGCCTACCCAGGTGAACTCGTCTGAGCAGCAGTAAATACCTGGGGGCAGAGAGCAGCCTGACCTTATCAGTGGATCTGCCCCTTTCATTTGAAGGATGCCAAGGTTACAGAGTCGAAGGTAGGAGATGGCAAACAGTGTTTGCTGGAGCAGAACATCAGCTCCTGCCACGCTGCCCCTCCTGCACAGTGAAGTAAAGCAGGGAGCCCTAACAGAGACAGGAGTGCAACTGGCCAGCTCTAGGTTTTGTTATGTTGAGAGTGCTGAGTTCAGGTTACCTGTGCAGCCTTGCTTAACTGTTAGGTTTCCACATCTTCAACGTGCTGCTTTAAAAGAAAAATAAATAAAGGTAGGAAGGAACTAGAAATCCACCTGTCCCATTGTGTGGCATTGTATTTGACAACCACGATGGCAGGGGCTGAGACCTTCTGATTAGCTTTACTTGCTTTCTGGACTAGCAGAACAGTGAACTGTTGAACATCTGGGCCAGGCACATGAGAGCAGAGAGTTTTAATAGTGAGTTTTGTGGCTACAGGGCCATTTTTGCCAGCCTATTTACACTCCAGGATCTAATGTGATCCTGCAGGTTAAAGGGTCTTTCATATCTGATCCCTTTGAGATCAGCTGTGTTCCTGTCTGTTCCAGGACTGCTTGTTTACCCCTCTTCCTTTCTTT
The DNA here is from genome assembly GCF_025592945.1 of Manacus candei. Taxonomy (NCBI): domain Eukaryota; kingdom Metazoa; phylum Chordata; class Aves; order Passeriformes; family Pipridae; genus Manacus; species Manacus candei. The sequence continues at coordinate 5,279,873 of NW_026138083.1, read as the reverse complement.
TCTTTTCTTGCTGATTGCCCCATCCCAGGCTTTCAGTCCTGCTGGTCCCACCAAGATGCTCTGGAAAGGTTCCCTTCACTTACGTGCTGGCCCTGCTTAGTTTCTTTTCTCTCTGTAATAACTCATGCTGGGCAAGATCCAGCTTTGCTTGGATCCTGCACAGTACCCTTCCTGTGTCCAACTCCTGCTGGATCATGAGCAGTCAGCACAACTTATTTGCCAAGGAATATAACCTGTCAGCAGATTCTTCTCCTTCATCGTGGAAAGGGCTGAATCCAACACAGGCAGTGCTGCCACTGAACTTTGCATTATAAACTCTCCCAAGCAGGATTTGCACTTGCAAAGCCTCTTCTTTTGTCCCTCTCTAGCGGCCATCACACCAGCAGAGATTTAGGAACTTTTATCATCAAAACAGTTTGCAGGGTAATTGGGCTTGCTATCAAATATTGTGATTGCCCCTTGATAATCATCCAATGTGGAATATCAAGTTATGGCTCTAAAGGAATAGCAGGTCAGAGCCTCCCTTGATATCAGCCTCTGCAATCCCTCTGAAGGCAACACAGCTCCACCACTTCACACCACACATGGTGTGTGCCAGTCTTTATCTGGCATCTCCAGCTCTAATAGGAACATACGCTTTGCTAAAATAAGAAGGAATATTTTTGTGCTTTAGTACAAGCATACTAACAATTCTGGTTTATTTTAAGGATGTGTCTTAAAATCATTAAAATGGGCATAAAATAATAATATATGTAATTTACCACTGTGGAGACTGTCAAGAGTTGTCATGCTACTGGCATTGTATTTAATACACGGGCTGCCAAGAGGCATCGCTAATAGAATTTGCATTAATATGCCCAACTTCTTTAAAAATTAATTAGCCAAAGTAGAGCATCGTGTGCTGCGACTCTCAAACAGGAGAGAAACATTGAAGCAGTACTGAAATAAGCAGTCTCAAAGCTGCTTGGAAAGCTGAGGGCGGCTGGAAATATTGCCCCAGCCGTTCTCTACTGCCCATTGCATCGTGACGGGGACGCAGACACAAACTGACAGCAGGAAGCATTGCCGTGGAAAATTTTGAAGGAAATCATGGATTTGAACTGGGCCCGGAGGCTCTCGTGCTGCTGCCGAAGGCTGTTGTGTTGCAGCTGCAAAGCGGAGAAGCTGCAAACAAATACAAGGAACCTGTTAAGTCACGAAAAGGAAATGTGATCTTTTCTAATGTTTTCCCAGAGGCTGGGAGGTGCCAGCACTTCACAACTCATGCAACACACGTAAGCGCGGGTCACGTGTTTGTGTGCGAGCACGGATCCAAAGACAAATGTGCTGAAGAAGATTTGCATAGGTCAGAATGTCCAACAGCAGCAGAGAGGCATCGCAGAGCTTACCAAGGCAGTGTCTGATAACCCTCATCCCAAAGTCAGTCCCCTTATTTTCATATTCTTCCTTCAGCCTGCAAATGTAATGGCAGATTGGATTGCTGTTTACTTGACTGATTTAAGAAATTAGCAGCAGTCGTGCACTCTCAGTCTCCAGCGCCTTCAGTTTCTCTGGGTGCTGGTGACGTGTTTCACTGTTCTACATGGAGGAGAAACAACAAACTTTTATTGGTCACATTTGTTTGTCTGGGGAAATCATGGGGTGCGGAGTGGGGGAACGGCCACCATTTTGTGTCTGCGGAAACAATGGGGTGTGGCGTGGGAGAATGACCGCCATTTTCTGTCTGGGAAAACCATGGAGTGGGGGAATGGCCGCCATTTTGTGTCTGGGAAAACCATGGAGTGGGGGAATGGCTGCCATTTTGGGGAATGGCCACCATTTTGTGTCTGGGGAAACCATGGAGTACGGGAATGGCTGCCATTTTGGGGAATGGCCACCATTTTGTGTCTGGGGAAACCATGGAGTACGGGAATGGCTGCCATTTTGTGTCTGGGGAAACCATGGAGTGGGGGAATGGCCGCTGTTTTTTGTTCATCTGGGGTACCTTTAGTCAGAAGGAGAACAAAGTTAATGGTATTTGTGACAACACTTGGGCAGTTTGTGACCTTCTCTTCTTTTGTACCTTAGCCCTGCTGGGTTATAAGTCTGAGCTGTGGTGCAGCCATGAGGGATCCAACCTGATTGTCCATGAGCATCCTTTATATCAGATGAGAGGGGGAAAACAGGCCCAAGAGTGAGGTACCATGCCTGAGCTGGGCAGAGTTTCTCTCTGCAATTAGTTTCTCTCATTGCTGAGCTCTTGCCAGCTTTACAGCTTTCCTGCTAAGAACTTCCCCCAGGTGTAGATATTTTTCTCCCTTACTACCTGTAAGTGAGTTCTCTGTCTCCAGCTTTCCGTTAAAATTATGAATAATTGCAGCCTTCTCATGTACTGTCACCTTGAAGATATTTATAAGCTGTGATCCTGTCCCCTTTGAGTCAAGGCAGTGCCATTGTTTCTAGTGCAGTCACATGTCTCACTGTCCAATTTCAGGGTTCATTACTCTGCAGTGGAAGTTCTGTCTGGGCTGGAATTTGGAAAGTGGAGTTTTGGATTGGGAACAATTAAAAAAAAATCAAATACAGCTATTAATTGTTATACTTACAGGAGAGCAAGGGAGATGAATGGTTTTAGCTGCAGTTTGGCTGCTTTTGGGAAGTTATTGTAAGTTCAATGAGTTTCAAGCAGTGCAACATTTCTACTTTTGCTGCAGCCTCAATCCCCTCAGCATTTCCATCTGCATGATGTACACGTGCAGCCTGGTAAAGGTTCAGACACAGCAGCAGTCTTGGTGGGCAGCCAGCTCTGGGCCAATTACTTCAGGCTAAAATATAACTGGAGATCATAAAAGCTGCTCCTTTTAGGACAAATTCTTCAGTTTCTCTGAATCCCGACCTGGTCTGTAATTGTAGGCTCTTTGGCTCTCCATAGATGGTGAGGAAGGCCAGGCAGAGACTCTAAGAGTTGATTTTTTTATTTAAAAGAGGTTGTTACAGTGAGATCTGACATATTTAATGAGCGTATGCTTTTCTGATTCACCATTTCAGATCTGTGTTTATTCATATGGTGGTCTGGGTTACCTTCCCTCTCCAAGCCCCAGGAAATCATGTTATTAGTGATAAATGCTCAGATTGCTGCTGGCATCTGAGGATTCACTGATCAGAGCAAGCTCAGGGGACACGAGTATCCCCTTGGGAAGGCTGAGGGGGTGGCTGGCAATGAGAAAGCACCTACGCTCAGTTCTGCAGCAAAATGAGGCACAAATCAAATGCTTTCACACCAAGTAGGGAAACTCAAAAGGCTCCTTTGCTGACCAGACGTGCTGAGTAGCAGAAGGGGAAGACAGAGCCTATGTGGGAGTGCCTGTATATGTTAAGGAATCCATTGGTTTCCATCCAATATGGGATGATCTGGTAGCTGGGAGATGATTAGAAGCCATAAAAAATGAAGGATATTGGAGATGGGTTGAGCTGGATTTCAGCTCTCAAAGACAGGCTGAAAGTGCTGGAATGGGTCTGGGGAGTGAAATGGGTCAAGAAGCTCTAAACCTATTCTGGTTTTACATCAGAATAAAACTAGATACTTTTCCTTTAATTCTCTGTCACAATGACAGGAACGCCACTCTGGTGATTGCTCTGAGGACCTCCCCTTGCCATGCTACTTCACCACCACTCTGTAGCCCTGCTCCTGCAACCAGCACCATCCAGGGCAAAAGAGGATGAAAAAGGGATTACTCTCTGCTCCAGTATGGGGAACTGGGGCTACAACCAGAGTTTGGGGCTTGTTGCTGCTCTCAGGTTTTAGTGGGGAAATTCCCCTGGGTCACTGGTCAGACTGTCCTGTGGAAATGCACTGTCCTGTGCGTCTTCCAAGGCCAAGATCCAGAAAGTACAGAATTGGTGCTGCCACAAGTGGGCATTTCCTACACAGAGGATGATGGACCTGTTGAGATCTGCAGATGGAGGATTTTTGGAGGACTGCAGTGAAACAACCAACTGAGAACATGTTAGCCTCAGGACAGGGCTGCACATCCTCAGTTGCTCCTTGTGAATCACTGGGGATGGAATCAGTGTGTTATGGAAAGGGTGTTGCGTGCGAAGCAGCGCTCTGTGCTAACATCAAGGATATTTGTCTTGTTGGTGCCTTACTGTCTTTGATTTCCCCAGAAACAAAGTGAATCCCTTAAAGAATTTCTTTCTCGCTTTCCTCCTGAAATTTGATTATTTGAAGAGATTGAGGAACTGCACAGTTTAGGAAAAGCTTCCCAGGGAAAGCAGCTTGCAAAGCTGGGCTTGTCAGCTTCTGTCTGCCTTGTGCTGCACCCTGAGACTGAGTCAAGAGCACTCTGGGAAATACTGAGCTGATGTTGCGGAGAGTGCCTGCAGCTCCATGGTAGCCCATGGGGGTTTAAGCCATCAGAGGGCCTGAGGCAACAGCAAAACATGGTAGCAGAGGACTGAGGATATGACTAGTGAGAAGAAAATACTTGCTTTCCCCTCAGTTACCAGTAGCATCAGTTCAGTCTCAGATTTTTCCTGCTGCCAGGTCCAATGTTCAACCAAGACGTGGGAAAGGCCTGGCCTTCCAGCAGCAAGGGAAGCGTGAATGTGAACCAGACCTCACCCTATATCTGGAGCAGAGCTGCTGATGTTCCCAAGGAAGTCCCTGTGCTGAGGTGGCAAGACCTCGTTTCTCGGGGCTATTGCAGTATGAGGGATTTGGCAGAGGTGGGGTCTACAGAGCAGGGGTGTACCCCCAAATTATAACCTCATCCTTAGTCATATTAAGGACAAAATGGTGGCACTTTAATTTTTTTCTACTAATGACAAAATAGAGTTTGAGTATTTTGATTTTTATCCTTCTCTTTTATCTCCCCCTGGCTCTTAGTAATGCTCTGCTGGTTCTCAGCCAGGCTGCCGGGGGGCTGTGTGACCCTGGCTGTCCCAGGCCCCCCTGTCCTCAGCACATGGCTTTGCAGCTGGGACTTGAATCCGTGCGTTAGCCAAAACCCTGGCAACACTTCCCTTTGAGTCAGTGTCTCTGTAGAAGCGTTCTTCAATATAACTTTGGTACTGTAAATACTGGAGATATTTACCTTCTGTTTCAGGGGACTGAGGACTTTGGTCTTCCAGCATATTTAATTCCTTATCTTGGCTTAGCCTTTATTGGCTCTGGACTGTCAGACAGTGGGGAAGGGGAGCTGTGGTGGATTTCTGCTTGTTTTCTCCACGGTGCATGAGGTATCACCTGCACAAGCAGATGGCTTTGCAGGAGTCAGTCTCCAAGGAGCACTTCTGACATTGGATGTGGCAGAAGTCACAGTGCAGAAATATTAGCAGCAACATCACATTGCAGATGTTACCCTCAAATCACCATCACTTTCCTCCCTCCAGAAAGGCCTCTCTGATTAATGCTTGTAGCATAGGAAAGAAACACCGTAATACATGGATTTCATAAGCAGAGGATTTGTCAAATACAAATGTGGCCCTTGAGGCATCCATTGATCCGGAGGCTCTTGTGGCTGCTTGCAGATTGATGGTCCACACCTCTCGTGGGCCAGCATAAAGCTGGAGGTGGTCACAGACAGCCAGGGATTGTCCCAGCTGAGTGCAGGGCCAGAGGAAGGGCATCTCTAGATTTATCATGGTCTTTTAAAAATGGCCCTCAAAAATGTTTCCACTTTCAATAGCAACATGTTTTCAGAGCCCACCAAATACATATGGATCTCTGAAAATTAAATACAATTTGTCAAAACCCAGGTACCTCTATCATCTCCCCTCTTCCTCGTTTGCCATTAGAAATAAATGTAGAATACTTGGAGCAGAAACTAAAAATACCCCCAGTTTTTTTTAATTTTGGTTGAAAAGGCCACTTGTTTATTTTGACAGATTAGTTTTTGCTATTATTTAGAAGCAGTTGCCTAAAGCAAAGCACAAGGTTTAGGCTTTGCCTGCCCACACAACATATTGTCATGCTGATCTTCTATCAACCCTGACCACCCATAGCCCCTTTCGTGGTCGGGGAAGGCAAGTGCAGACTCAGTGCCAAACTGTGTGTGTTGGAGACATGCATGGGTGCCACCAGTGTTCTTATTCTGACCTGCTCCCTGAGTACTGCTCCTGGAACACATGGCTTCAGGGAGAAGGGCTCCTGGGCAAGGCTGAGATGCTGCACAGACACACCAGGTGATTTACCCACTCCTGCAGGGAGCCAGTGGCAGTGCCAGCAGTGAGCCAGGTCTCCTCTACTCCTTAAATTTAGACTTGTCAGCTCTCAGCTCTCTCTGCAGCTTTGTGAAGTGTAATGGGATCCAAGGTAGTTGCAAAACAATGTCAAAGGTGTTAAAATGATTACCATAAAAATACATCTGCTTTCTGCAGTGATGCCTTGGAATGCCACAGAATGCTTGGAAACCAGAAGGGTGGCACCTGGCTGCCAGAGTGTGCTTGTGTGGACTTGGAGAAGTCTGCTGAAATGGTAGGATTTTTCTTTCCTTTTGAAATCATTACTGTAGGCAGTTAGAAAAAAATCAATTCTATTTCCCATGTGATGCAGATCTCGATCTACCTTCTAAATCCCTCTAACTTGATTAAGGCCTTAGGAATTTCAACTATTGAAAAATACGAGCTTTTTCATATAAATATCGGAGGTTTATCATCCCTAGTGCAGCGAATAGAATTAAGTGCCTAAGTCTTATCTTGAGAAATTCAAGTAGCTCAGCCTTTAGGGATCATACAACCTTACCAAAGGCTTTAACATATGTTTGTATGTAAATATAGTTTACATATATATTAAGCTTACATACGTATATGTAAATGTAGATTATGTATATGGTACCTTGCAGCCAATCTTGAGAAAGGATTTTCTTTATACCCTTTTATGATATGTAGTTGGGCAAACAGAGCCTGATCTAACCCAGGCAGTTTTGAGATGTCTGTTATCTTTGTCATCCTTTGGATCACACCTTCCCTAAAGGGAGGTGAAGCTCGGGCATATGGGTGGTGATTGCAAAGATGCATCTTGCTCTATGGTAATGTTTACTTTATAGCACATGCTGGAAAGGGTGTTAGTGCAGAAGAATAGAGATGCAGGGCTCTAATAAATGCACATGGCATATATCTTTCCCTTGGAAGGGAGTGCTGCCATTTCCAGCTACAGTTACTGTGCTTTCGTGGCTTGCCAAGTCCTTGTGTGCCATTTTCCCTACTCTGGGATATGTGCACTCCAGCTGCTCAGCTGCACCGTGCTGGCCGTGGGGGTCACTTGAGCTCCCAGACCTGTGTGTCCTCTCATGGTGGGGACAGTGGAGACAGATCTTGGCAATGCCAACAAGTGAGAGCAGGAGGGGCCAAATCTGATCAGCTTTGAGCTCCACGATGGAGCTGGTCCAGTCCTGGGGGACCACAGACTTTGGGGAGCCACCACCCCTGCCAAGGAGGAAGTACTGAGCTTCCTTGGAAGCAGGAAGCCTGGTCATTTCACTCTGTACTGATTCCTCCACTACCCGTGGCGGTACAGCCCCGGGGTTTGGCCTTTGCAGCATTGTGATTCCTCACGTTTGCAGAGCGTGGTCAAACCCAGAGCAGGAGAGAGGAGCTGCTCAGGGTAAAATGGGTGTAGCACTGGCACACTGTTGCTCTCCATGCTTTCCCTTCCCTGCCTCCCAACGCTCTGTGGAGCTGTAAAGGTCAGAGCTGTTAAACTCACCAAAGGAAATGCAGTATGCAGTGTTTGACTTTTCAGGAATACAGCATGGTGGTGATTGTTAAACCTGCTTCCTTCAGTGCATCAACAGTCCCTGCAAAACGTGTAGGTTGGTGTTGACACAACTCCAGGTACATCCTGCTGGTCTCATCTGGAGGTGTGAACCTAGCAGACTCCTGTTACAAGGTACAAAGTGGGCAGCACCAGTCAGTCACACACGTGGATTATTTAAAGGGTTGGAGTTACTGGTGTGCTTTCAGCTGGCCCACAGTGCCATTTGCATTTTGGCAGCACGAGTGCAGATTGTAATCCTGCCAACGAGACAGATCTTTGCGTGTGCCCTGGTGCACTCAGAGGTACAAGTTTCCTCGAGGCATTCCTGATTGCAACTGTGAGATAATCAGTGATCTCTTTTTGAAAGTCACCAGGTTCTGGCTGACTTGTCTTTTCCCATGGAAAAATATTAGGATGCATGATCTCAGGTATGTGGTGGTAGCAAAAGAGGAGCTATTGACAGAAATAGAGAACACCCCTGAGGACTCCCGTGAGCTGCAGCTGAAAACTTATCTGCTGAGCTCCCTTTTGGGTAACTGAAGGAGGCTGACTGTGAGCAATGGGAATTCAAAACTGTACCCAAGGGCTGTGCTGAGCGCTTCCTCCAGTGTGGGAATACCAACTGGCTGCCTGTTTTAGTGAAAGCAGGGCCAAAAAAGAAGACAACCATGGGGAGGAAGAGGCAGATGCAAGAGGGAGAAGCATAAGGTGTTGGAAGTGATGTAGCGGAAACTCTGCTTAGAGCAGAGAGGAAAACCAGAAAGGCTGCCTGTGTTTGGAAGGGAAAGCCAGAGGTGCAGCCTGGGAGAGGGACAGAGAAAAGAGGTGAAACAAGGCAGGCTCAGTGGGCAGGAGGGATAAAGCAATGCCAAAAAAAGGATAAAAGCAGGTAGCAGAAACTGAGACTCTTCTCCAGTAAAAATTACAGCAGGAGAGAGACCACTGTTCTTTTGTCATCCAGCTGCACTAAGAAATTCAGAAAGGGATCCTTCAGAAAGGAAGCCTTTTGATTGACCTGAAATTGCCAGATTATTCAAAAGCATCTTGAAATGCTGGGGCTGAGGGTGGCGGGTTGGTTTTGTTAAGACACTCTCACTTCTTGGACTGTCTTCACATCTGTGATATTTATGGGTAAAAATAATTCAGCACAAATATAGTTTGCATCTGTCTTTAAGAAATCAAAGTTGTTGTGATGCCTGGGGCTGTGACAGAGAGCCCTAGAGAAGTGCAGGCAGAAAGCTGCTGCTGTAGGGAGGCAAAGAAATCTGCAGTTAAATAAAGAAACCAGCTCCAGCATCACAGTTCCACCCAGCCCCTCTCCACTGGGCTCGTGGTTAATCAGCATGTGCTCCCGACAGACCCTTCTGATATATTAATTAGCGCAGCGCCCTAACGAGGAAGGCAGAGAACTGTGTTTCAGCGGCGATAAGCCGAGCCCTTCTGTTTGTTTCAAGGCAGGCTGGCTCACACTGAGCTTTCAGCCACCGTCGCTGTAAGGGATGGAAGTGGATGGTGGAAAGCTGGAGAGCTCTGATCTCCCCGTGGAGAGATGGGAGGCTGTGAAGGCGCTCTCCGCGTGCCGGCAGAGCAGAGCGAGCCAAAATGTGGAGCCGTCCCCCAGCAGCGCAGCAGCAGGGAGCTCCCGGGAGAATTCCTGCAGCAGCCTCCTGCTTTTAAAACCTGGTCAATAAACATTAGATAAGATGGATGTTTCTTTGTCAATGAGTTCATCTGAACTTCAGTTACACGGGGCACTAGCTGGGAGACATAAAATGGTTTGTGCTGCTTTATTAAAGAGGAACTTTGATTACCTATTAAGAACTGACCTTTTTTCTCAGTACATGAAATTCCAAATCTGTCAGTGTGGTTCAGTGATGAATATTTGAGTCCTGAAGGGCAAAGGGCCCAGTGCTGCTGCCAAGATGCTCCAGTGTGCACAACTCCCCCCACAGTGAGGGCGCTTTCATGTCTCCTGTCTGCAGACACTGTCTGTCCAGTGTCACTTTGTGAATGGGATTTGGAGTAAAACAGATGGGTTTGAATGGAAACCCAGCCCTTGGGTCTGGAAGTGGAGCGCTGAGCTCCTGTTTGCAATTGGATTTGGATTTCAAAGCAACTGGAGGGTAGGAGGATGTGTTTGGGGGCGGCTTGGTGGCTCTGCTGGGATTAGGAAATTCTGCAGCATTGCCTCCCAGCCTAACCAGCTTAGTTCAGATTTAGGGGACCAGGGAGGTGAAGCACAGGCAGTGCTGACCCTGAATTTGTGCTGTTTCATACTGGACCACAAGCTGGCAGTTCAGCTACTTGAAAGGATACTTGGTTTTGTGACTTTGGCCAAATGACAACGGCATAAACAAAGCAGAAATGCTGCTGAGCGGTGTGATGTTGATCTGGGCTTCCCAGGACCTTCCTCTTCAGTGACTCAGGCTCTTGTCCTTCGTGTGCTCAGAAATGTGCACACCCAAAGCATGTTCAAGCAGTCTGCTGCTGGCACATTGGCTTGCTTTTTTTAAATTATTTTTTATTAATCCCACTGAGACAAATGGTATAGATTTTACTGAAGGGGGAAAATTGCTTGTTGCTATGCCAATAATGCAACCTAACAAAATCTCAGAGGCAGAAGGTGTATCCACCTGCTATTGACCCACCTCCTCACCTGAACTTAAATGCCATAAACCTGGACAAAACACCTCACTTTGCCCTGCAGCACAGATGATTAAAATGACTCATTAAGGATCAAAACATGCATGAGCTCAGAGAAACCCTCCCATGCACAACCCATCAGCCCTTCCCTGGGGGCTGCAGAGCAGCACAGGGCAGCAGAGCTTTTGAGGGGTGTTGAACTGGCCACAGAAGCAGCAGGACTGATGAGGAACGACCTGCTCTAGGGGCTCCCATCACCTGTTGCTTTTCACAAAGCTGGTTGGAGAAAGGTGTTTCATCCTCTTAGGTATCATATGAGTTAAATATGGCACTGGGAGTTGTGTTTTTGCTTGTTGCAAGCACTGGTCCAAGGGGATAGTACAGAAAGAAAGAAAGAAGGTTATATTCAAGATCTAATTTGGACTGTAAATCCTCTGGTGATCGTGGCTGATGCTCCTCTCTCTGTGCAGCTCTGAGTGCCAGGATCCTCCTCCAGAAACACGAGGTCCAGCAGCTACCGGAGGGCTGGTGTTAGTTAGCCGGTAATAGCGGCAGGAGCCACGGAGTCTGCGAAGCAAAATCAATGGAGCAAGATCTAAAAGCTGTACTAAATAACTCCTCAATAATCATAAATCTTGTTACCAACAGCTCTCACGCTGCTCTACAGTGGAGACGATGCCCTCGCTTTGCGGAGGCGGAAATTCAAGCGTCGAGGAATGAAGCAATCATTCCTAGAGATGCAGCAGAGAAAAAAAGGGTCTGGATTTCTGGGTCGGTGTGTTATCTGCAGGGCTGCATTGCCTCCCTCCCGTGACCTGGAGAATCAGCATGGGAATAGCCTGCTGGCAATTTTCAGCTCTCCAGTGGGTGCTTTAGGGAAGCATTTCCCTCAGGGCCCTGCTGAGCAGCACTGGGCCGTGGAGATTGGCCAGGAGGATGCTGAGAGGCAGTGGAGGAGCAGGCTCGATGCAGGTCTGCCTCTTCAGCCAGAAGCCTGCCTAATGGGTTTTTCCTCTCCTCTCAACGGGTCTCTGCACATGCAGGAGAAGCAGAGACTGTTATAGAGATTTGTTTTGCAGCAGGTGATGGGAACAGCAGAGCTTGGGAGAAAATACTGCTTGTTATAACATGCAGCAGTCTGACTCCATCCCTGCTCGCTTGTCACGGCACTTATCTCAATAAAAAAGGCAGCTTTTGTCTTAACTTATTTGGAAAGCACATCAGGCAGGGGTTAGAAAATATCCTCCCCTCTGCTCTTCCCTCAGAGCCCCACACAGGGTCTGGCCCAGACCCTGCAAGAGGCAGCCTCTTCCCTGGGTTACTGGGAAATAGATAGGAAATAGATGGGAATTTGATGGACAGTAGATACCTGATCTAAATCTGGGGTTGTGATCATCAGTGGATGGGTCAGGGCTAAGTTTCCCAGAAAGACTCTTGGTGCAGAGAGAAATTCAAGTGGAAAATCCTAAGTGGAGGAACCCAGTTTCAAGACAGAGCCTTTAACCCTCATCTTACCAGTTTGGGGTTTTTTTGTTTGTTTCTTTTTGTTTTTGTTTTTTAAATTAATTTTAAAGTCTGTAGATTGATTAAACAAGTATTTACCTGATGTGAGGTAATAAGGATGCATTAACTCCTAAATCATTGCGGTGCTGGACAAGGAATCTTTCCCAGAGTGGCCTTATGGCTTCGGAGTTTGTGCTGGGGGCAAAGGAGGAAACCACAGGCTGTGACTACGCTGGTGTTTTAATGAGGATGAGGGCGAGATTTTGCAGCAAAAAAAATGAGGCTTTGGCTCATCGCAAGGCTTTTGCATCACCAGGGGGCAGCAGAGATTGGAAGAAAACATTGCTGCGAAAATCCTGCAGCAGTGGCCAGAAGTGGGGAGGAAAATATTCCTCCTCTGTGTTGGAGTGAGCGACCTGCGGGTGGTAGGTGGGGGCAGAGGTGGGTGTGCGTCCCCCTGGTCCCTCACTGGCTGAGAAGTGCCAAGAGCTCGGCTCTGCATCGCTGCTGCTCTGGGAGGAATGCAAACAGATTTCTGTCCTTCTGGCCTGTGCCTTGCACCAGGACCTGTCAGCTGGCTGGCAGAAGGAAAACGTAGCGGATAAACATTCGCAAGGAAAGCGAAAAGCAGTTCAGATTGACATCTGTGCCCCAAGTCCTGCTCTGGGCTGCGAGGAAAATAGAGCATGCAAAATGCTTGGTCCCTCTTGCTCAGCCCAGGCAAAAGCCTCATGGAGCGATCTTTCCCCTGACAGCGACTTTTATTCACGGCGCGTCGGCAAATCGCCCCTTCCCCTCCTCCTGCCATCCCCACCGCCGTGCCCCCAGCCCCCAGGAGCAGACCTTTGCCTCCCTTCGCCAGCAGACGTGTCTTCCCGCCTCCGACATCACCGGCAGCTTTTCCTCTGCCCCCCTTGTTCTCTTCATGCCTTCCCCTCCACAATTAAAGGCTGTGGGTCATAAACCAGTGAAGTGATGGTGTGAGCCCACTCACACTCCAGGTTCCAGCCCAATTTTACCAGACAGCAAAGTGAAGGGGCTGAGTAGAGATTCGTCCAGTCCCACTCCACTGGCTGCCTGCTGCCACAAACACGGGGGCTTTCCTCAAGTAATTCAGCTTTATGGATGGGGAAAGATACTTCCTGCTCCATGGTTCCCCAAAACAGGATTATTAGGGACCCAATCATTTGTATTGTAATTATTACTATTAACTGAAATAATTCTAACTTGTTATTATTAGAAGCTCCAGCAGAAGGAAGGCACCAACATTTGCTTTTCTTTGAAGTGAATCTCTCACTGAAACAAAGCTGCCTGCTGAGGACCTGCAGGTAGATATTTGGCATATATTTGAAGGATTAAGCAGCCTAAAATATCCCCCAGGCTGCTGACTGCTTTGGCACTGTGTCTTGCCTGTTCGGATGTGACTTTCAATTGTGCCTTTCACTTGTACTATTTTTTTTGTTTGTTTGTTTTTGCTTAGTTTATTGCTTCCAGGCAAATTTCTGATTGTTGTCAGGACCCTGGGCAGAAAACCCAGTGAAATAGTACTGATGTCTCAGCTGCTGTAGCAAAGGCCTTTTTGAATTACATGGCTTTTTTTACTACAAAAAGAAGGAGAAGGGTGGTTTTGCCTCTCTTTGCCATGATGGTGTTTATCCGGGTGCCATCCTTCCTCTTCCTTTCCCCAAGCTTTTAGGAGGCCTTTGCAGTGCTCCTGATGAGACAAGAATGTGTGGGGAGGGACCAGGCAGCCTGTGGAAGCATGAAGGAAAGGCAGGTGATTAGATGTGGTGCTAAAGCTTGTTGGAATGGTCCACATTTTTTTTCTAGTGCCTGTTCAACACAAAATTCATAAGGGGACCTTAGATCTGGACCTCCCTACAAAGAGTGAGCTCAGCACCATCTTTACCACAGTTTCTTGCTGTAGCTGAGTTTCAGACTGAAAATGTCAGTGGTTGAAGATAAACTGAAGACAGGGCTGTGGAGAGTCTCTGAGGCACATTTGGTGTGTGGCACCAAGCCAGGCCCCAAGGTACAGAGTGTGAGCTAAATGACCTGCTCTGATAGACTGGGAGGCACATGGGGTTGAATGGTGCTTACTGACATCTCAGAAAACTCTTTTGAAGATTCAGGCAGGTTTTTAAATCTAAGAGTCCAGGAGAGATCTTGCTTTGCCCCTCTTCCAGCACATGTGTAATGGCACACCAAGGCTCCCCAGTGAGCACCACAACCAAACCAAAAAGAGCTCATCACTGTGGCATCACCCACAAACCCACCCTTCAGCTGAGGGCTTGGTCATCCCTTGGAGTGATCCAACCACTCCCAAGCCCCTGAGACCGCTGCAAACACTCCCTGTAAACAGGCAGTAGTTAATATTCAGCCCTGACACCGAGGTGCTGCATAGTGATGGGTCAGACATGTTGTGAGCAATTGTTTGTCTTCCCTGACTGCATGAGCATGCAAATAGAGTAAAGTAAACAGAACTGCCAAAAGCCCACAGATTTGCTGTTTTAATTTTAGTGAAATGATAATTCTTAAAAGTCTGTTAGAACAGAGATATTAAGGATGGAGTTTCTTGTTTTCTTTTTATATATATATTATTATTTACAATCTTATCAGGAGCTTGAAGGAAAATGGTCAGTTTTAAAGTTTTGATCACAAAACCCATCAAAATTTTATTTAAAAGGACCATATTTCAACTTTTTTTTTTACTGTTCCCCCAGCAGATCTTGCTGTGGCTGCTCAAGGCTCGCTTTAGAATTGGTTTCTGTAAGCAAAGCAACATGCATCTCTGAAATTCATTTTCACTGAATATTTTTTATATTCAGGAAAAGCTCCCTCCCACACTGCAAGCACACTGCATGAGGTGAGGAGCCAGACCTCAGCAAATTCACTTATAAAAAGATGCAAATCAGCATTTCAAACACGGAGGGTGCCTGTCAGTACACAGAGGCTTGACTGTCAGAAGGTGGATATTCCTTGTTTACTGATAAATTAAAGTCTCTTCGCCCAGGAAAGCTTTAACAGTCACAGGGTGATGACAAGAAACCACTGAATGAGCAGGCTGGGAAGGGATGCCCCCAGCTCTTGGCAATTCCCAGCCAGTTCAACTGGGTCCTGCACCTTCACCAGTGTGGCCCCCTCAGCTGGGACAGGAGAAAATGGTGTGGGAAGAACAGGGACAAGCAGCTCTAGCAAGGTGAGAGGAGAGTGCTACCAGGAGGAACCAGGACTGTGAAGGGGGGCTAAAAGGCACAAGGGGATGAAAGTCATGATGAAATGATTCTTGAGCTACTTCTTTTAAGTAATGGTTATATTTGATTTCTTCTTTTCCTCCGCAGTGGATGCCAGGTCACTCTGGCCCATCAGATAATAACTGCTGACAGGCATCCAGAATTAATAGGCAATTTGAAGCTACTTCTGGCTCATGTTCCTGTTGGTCCCTCTGTAATGGTTGTAGAGCTCAACAGCAGTTCCCTGTGACATGCCAGGCTTCTTTTGTTGTCCTTAGTCACCAGGTAGGAGCTGAACTGCGAGCCCTGTGCTACAGGAGAAGAGCTGTTGGGCTGTTCAGGCACTGCTGGTAGTAGGAGATTTACTCACCTTATCCCTTCTGTGAGATTATACTCAGCAAACACTCTGTTATTTTATTTCACTTTTTTTTTGTTTGTTGTTTTTGTTTTGTTTTGTTTCTTCCATGAGGTCTCCAAGGTTTATAACACCAATGATTTATCCTTGGTTTATAACACCAATGACTTATCCTTGTCCCAGTCAAGTTCATTTGGGGGGGTAGGAAGTGAAGCCCTTACTTGGGCATGAGGAGACCCTCCAGCCCTTTAAAGCCAACATAATTCCTCCATCTAAAAATCTTCCCTGATTTGTTATTACAAATGAGATGTTCCTTGGAGCCATGGTAAGGGATTTGTGGCAGTAGTAAAGCTAAATTAAATTTCCTGGGGTTCAGCCTCAAACAATTGATAAGCTGGGCTATTCAGGAGCCATTCAAAGGTTACATTAATACAGCTGTAACTGTATTAATTACCTCCACTGCACTGACAGCAGCCCAAGAATTCCACTTTGTGGAATTTTTTTCTGTTTTGCATTAGCATATGAGTACAGATTGCTGACACCAGAACAATATTTGTGTTGCAATTTGCCTTCGAGAAAAAAAAAATTGAATGGTAAATGTGTTTAAAATAGGGAAGAAAAAGCACATTCGTACATTTCAGTCATAAATATGTATTTAATGAAATATATGGTAAATGGGGAAAAAATACATGCAGTGGGTGTAGGAAGCCTGTAAGATAATCTGAGTACAGAGGTGAGAGGAATTTTTGTCATATGTGTTATTTTGTGCCCTTTATCTAAGCTGTTGTCATATCAAAGTGATGATTTGATGTACTGTTTGCTTAGCATGACATAACTCTGGTCATGTCTTCTTCCTCCTTGAACAGTGACAGCAGAGGCAAGCTGGGGAAACTCCAGAGTGGTTTAGAGAACTCTTGGGAACAGGGGAACTGCACAAAGGGACTCATTGGGCATGATTCCACTTTGGGTAGATGTGTGAGGGCTGCTGGGGTGAGGGACATGAATGAAGTGGGGAATTACATGTGTATGAATCCAGCAGGAGCTCCAACAGGAGCACAGTGGGGGGGGTCTTTAAAAAAAACAAAAACCAGTACAAGACAGGCCTGAAGCAGTTGATCATTCATTGACATCTTGTCCATCAAATGTCTCTTGGTGCCCAGATACAACCCTGCCCTGTGGTATCTGATGACTTTAAGAGTCTCCTAATCAGCACTGGGAATTCCCACATAACAAGGGGCCTTTGGACCACACTCCAGAGCTAAAGAACTGAGTTTTGAGCTGATAAATGTGTGCCAATAGTATCTACAATGGCAGTTCCCAGCCCTGACTAATTTCATGTGTTTTGCAAGGGAACTTAGAACAGCACATGCAGGGAATGGGGGATGAGCAGTGGAATTGCCTGGGCTCTGCAGTGGAGAGGTACGTGAAGCACTCTGGAGTGGTAAGAGCAGCCAGCCTGAGGTACTTGTGTTAGTTTGAAACAATACTTGAAGGCTTCACAAATGTCTTGAACTTCAAAGGCAAATCACAAAGGGTGACTAAGGTTAGATTACAGCCTGATGGTGAACCAAAAGTAGCATACAACTCCTCCGGCCTTAGGTTGTGTACATGTGCCAAGTTCATCTTTCCCTTTCAGCGTTGCTGCCGTTTGTCTGCTTAACCTTTCTGCTTTGGTTTCTTCCTTTGATTTATTTTTCACTTGTGCTACCCATCTCAAGAGATTGAGTCAGAGTCATAATCTGTTTGAACTCCTACCTGCAAATTTCCTTGTTCTCGGTACATTTTCTGACACACAACTGATTCAGCTTCCCAGAAGGATCTTTCACTCGGGAGAGTGGAGCTTTGCTCTCTGTTACCAAGGTCTCTCTCTCTCCGACTATCCCTTGGTACCCTTTAAAACCATCCACCACATGATCACTCAGCTTTTCCATAACCAGTCCATTAGCACAGTCTCTTTCCTTCTCTCACAGCTTGCTTCCAGCTTCTGTTCAACATCCTTCCTTCTGCTGGCATCTGTTTTAAGTTCTGCAGCTTTATCCCTCGACTCTCCTTGTGATATCTGCTTTCACATCCCTAAAATCTTCCTTTGCTGCTATTGTTGCTTCATGCAACAGACTCCTACTCCACTTCTGATGCACAAGGGAGAGTCTCTCAACACATCCTCACTGCCACCCTTGAGGACAGCCTTGAAAGATGCTCCTTGACTCCAGACAAGCCCCTCTGTTTGCTCCAATTCTGCCTCTGGGCTACTGAATGAGCACCTGAACGAGTTGACTAGTCATGCAAAAATGTTTTCCAAGCAGGAGACAGCCCCTGCTGCTGCCCAGGTTAGCCTGTTCCCTGTGCATTCCAGTTCTCTTCCACCTGCTCACAGCTGCCCTGGTGAACATAGCCAGCAGAAACTGGTCTGTACCTTAATGCAGCAGGAGTTCCTAAGTGTGGAGAACTCCATGGTACTTGCAGCGAGGAGAGCTGAGGAACTGGCTCTAAGAGCAGAGAGCTCTCCCAGCTAATCCCCACACCAGAACTCTGCCAGAAACACAAGAGCTTTTCTGCAGCTGATATATCGTGCACTTGGCACAGGCTGATCACACAACTGACATGTGTCCATCACACACAAATCATGCCACAGTCACGACTGCCCAGCCCAGAGAGGCCTCAGGGAGCAGGAGCAGGCACAGGCCTGGTGGGCACAAGCACTGGGGAGCCACAGGGTCCTGCCTGTCTGTTCGGGCAGCCCCAGTTCTTGCCCACACCCCCATCCCGCGGGCAGTCCCAGCTGTGCCCACACCTCCCGCACACAGAAGGTCACGCCAGGCTCCTTGTCACAGCAGTGTATTAAGGCCCGTGTGCGGGTTGAGGCGGGTCCCGTGACGCAGCAAGGGGGTCTCGCTGGGGTGGGAGGGAGCCGGGTGCTGCAGTGTTTCCTCAGCAAGGGCGGGGAGGGGGCTGTCCCCTCGTGGGGATGTCTCTTTGTCCCAGTTCTTCTGTGTCCTGTTGCGAGCTGACGTGCTCTGTTCCAGCAGAGGTGGATGCAGTGGTCTGGCAGGACGGAAGGAGGGAGCAGAGCCCGGGGGTCGCCAGGGGCTCCTGGGTGCTCCCCGGGGCGGTGGCACAGGCACCTTAGCCAGGGGACAGCCTCTAATCGGCGGCAGAGCTGCCTGGGGCCAAGCAGCCTGGGGCGGAGCTTCCTGGGGCTGAGCGTCCTCGGGCTGCCCGACCAGGTGAAGGAGCCACGGCAGATCCTGGCTCCCGGCAGAGCATCCCGGGGCTCCCCGGAGAGGTGGTAGAAGCACCCCATCCAGGGGATGGCTACTGACTGGGGGCAGAGCTGCCTGGGGCTGCCCAAGCGGGTGATTGAGCCCTGGCAGCCCCTGGCTCCCGGCAGAACAGTCCGGGGGTTGCCGGGGGCTGCTGGGGGCTCCCTGGGGCGGTGGCACAGGCACCCGATCCCGGGCATGGCAACTGACTGGGGGCAGAACCGCCTGGGGCTGAGCAGCTTTCTGGGGCTCAGCTTCCTGAGGCTGCACAACCAGGTGAAGGAGCCACGGCAGATCCTGGCTCCCGGCAGAGCAGCCCGGGGGCTGTGGCGGTGCTGCAGGGGCAGAGCTGGGGGTGCAGCAGCTGCTCTGTTGCCTCAGAGGAGGCAGCTTCCGCTGTGGCACTCTCGGCTGGGGCGCCTGTGTGGCTCTGCCCTCTGAGGACACGGGGAGCCGGGGGGCACTGGCTGTACTGGTGGGGGGCTTTTCCTGTAATCGACGCTTTGCTGGCCGGGGCTTCTTCAGGGAACAGCCTTCGACCATCAGATTTATCCCCCCAGCCGGACGCGGGGGCGCAGCTGCCTGCAGGGAGACAGAGCAGGAAGCAGGGGCTTGTGGTGCCTGGGGGGTGCCTGCCCCCCTAGTCCCCCAGCCTACCTCCTTGTAGATGAGCTCAAAGGCGCCAGTGGGGCAGCTGGGGTCGTCCTTGCGGTCGAGCACGAGGCGCAGCGTGTCCCGCTGGACGTTGGCGCAGAGCCGTCGGGTCACGGCCGAGGAGGGGCTCATGGTGGGGCAGGAGTTGATCTCCAGCAGCCAGGGCTGGCAGTCCTCCCCCACGAGAAAGTCGGCCCCAAAGAGCTCAAAGCTGCCCTTGCGGAAGCTCATGTGGTCCTGGGCGCAGCGCAGGGAGTTCAGTATCGCTGCCTTCATGCCGGGCACCATCACCTGATGCCAAGCATCCGCCCGCCCCAGCCGTGCCAGATATGCCTGGAATTGCCGGCTGGACCAGACCCTGCTGGGGGGCACGCGGGGGTCCTGGTGAGGTGACGCCTTGTACTGCTTCTGGACGGAGACGTTGCAGAGGTGCCTGGAACTGGGGCGGGGAGAGCGGGGCTGGGTCAGTGCGTGCCGGGGTGCCGGCGTGTGGGGAGACGGGGTGGGGGACACTCACTGCTCCAGGTGGCGCAGGGAGAAGGGCTGGGAGCAGAAGCGCAGGTAGCAGTCTTGGTAGAACCAGACGGTCAGGGGATTCCCATCAGTCACCAGGAACCACTGCCGGATGTCGAATTTGGTGCCGAAGATGGTGAGCGGCCGCTCCACGTACTTCTGCACCACCCACTCGCACGCCCGCGCCGAGGGGGTCGTGCGGCTCCGCGCCTGCTGCAGCACCTCCTCCAGCCGCGTCGCGCAGACGATCCCTGGGGAACATAGCGGTGGTGAGGCCCCTCCTCAGTGGGGAGCCTGTGTATGCCCCGTGCTTCCCCCAGCCTTACCCCTGCCTCGGGATTTGGCGCTGGGCTTGAGGATCCAGATGTTGAGATCGCCCTCTACGCCGAACTGCGGCAGCTGCTCCGCCAGCCGCCGGAGCAGGTCCTGGCACCGCTCCCGCTGTGCCCCGCTCAGCGCCAGCCCGGCCCCCTCACTGTGGGGGCACACGGGGGGCTCAGCACCAGCCCCACCACGGTGCCCTCCGCGACCCCCATCCCGCTCAGCACTCACTGTGCCGCGCGGTAGTAATCCTGCAGGAAGCAGTTCCAGTCGATGCACGTCCTGCAGGGCGACGGGGTCTTCCTGTCGATGTCCTGGTGCTCCAGGACACCCAGGTGCTGCTCGCAGACCTCCAGGGCCTCCTCTGCCAGCCGGGAGGGAGAGGAGAGGGAGGACCCTGGCCCTTCTGTGGATGGCACGGGGTGAGAGATGTGGCTCCTGTGCCAGCCTTGGAGTCAAAGCACATAGCCTCCCTGTGGGACGGGTGGGCTTGGGTACACGGGGATGGGGCAGGGGGCGGAACACCCATAAGGTGGGCTATAATGTGGGCTGTAACCATAAGGAGGGTGTGGGGGATCCCAAGCCACAGCCAGGAGCAGCTCAGCCCCCAGACACATCTCTAGCCCAGAACTTCTTGTTATCCACCCAACCCAGCTCCATGCACTAACCTGGCCCCTTGTTGGATTTTGGGGGCTGCTCCATCCTCACCAGCCTGTCCCCAGCCTTCTTCAGAGCCAATTTGAGCAGGCTGCGAGCTGCCGTCAGGTGGAAATCCTCTGCAAGAGGGAGACATCCTCCCCATCCAGTCCTGCATGGCACTGGGAGCACGAGGGGGAGCAGGACAGCAGCAGCCTCAAGCTCACCAATGAAAGCTTCCCGCTCCTCCCTGGTCCCCAGCCGGTAGCACCGGGGGAAAAAGGTGTTGGGGTCGGCTTGCTCGAACCAGGGCAGGTTTTGCAGGCTGAGGCACAGCCCCTCCTGTTTAGAGAATGTTGTTAATCCTTGCTGGACACCCCCGTTCCTTGTGTTGCCCCTCTCCAAGGCTTCCAGGCTCCCACCTTGGTGCTGAGGGCATGCACCCAGTGATAGCGGTTCACCACCTCGATCCTCTGCAGCAGCTCCTGGTCAATGGAACTAAGGCGGATGGTCCACAGGAAGTTTGGCACCTGGTCCCGCACCAGGTAGGACTGTGGGAGAGAAGTGGCCAGGGTGAGACAGGGAGCCCTCATCCCATTCTCGTCCCTTGCCCCAGGCTGTGCCCTGCGCCTGGAGCTCCCAGGGGAAGGGTGTGGGGGGCTGAGGCAGAGCTCAGCCCCAGCCCTATCAGCTAACCATGAGGTCATGGATTTCATCAGAGTCCTCATAATCTTCATCTTCCTCTTCCTTTTCCTCCTCCACCTCCTCATTGCGTGGCCATGGGTAGTGCAGGGGCTCTGTGGACCCCAGGGAAGGCTGTGCCCCACCACGTGGGTTCAGCACTGCCTCCCCCTGCTCATCACCATCATCACTTGACTCTGTCTCCGGCTGCTGTTTCTTTTGGCCGCCAAGCTGCTGCTTCAGCCGTCTGCCCTCGCGGGGGAGCTTCCTCTCCACCCAGCCCCGAGCCCGGAGCAGGGAACGGATGACGGGGTAGGGGCCCCGCACCGCGAAGATCTTCTTCTCCTGCACAGAGACCAGAGAGCTCAGCCTGCCCCACCCTAGTCCCTCCAGCTCAGCTCTCCTGAGCCAGAAATGCCCAAATGTAAGTGCATGGCGTTTTGAGGGGGGTGAAATCAGGCTCCTCACCTTAATGGCCTTCTCCACACGCCGCTTGGCTTTCCTGAGCAGCGCAGCGTCAACCGAGCGCTGGCGCCCATTGTGGTGGCCGGTGGTGGCAGCTGCCACCTGCCCCGTGAGGAGAGCCCCGCTGGAGCCCACAGGCCCCACTGGGCAGGCAGGGAGGGGGAGAAGATCCTGACCCGTCTGCCTCTCCCTCACTGAGCTTGGGGCCCCTGACATGGCATTCCCTGACCTGCCGAGCTTCACCCTCGCGTCCCAGCTGCGCTGCCCAGCCCCAGGATGCCCCGCTGTGCCCCTGTCCCCAGCCTGCTGTCCCCGGAGGTGGCTGGGGTGTCACTTGCTCAAGTGCTGCCCCTGGCTCTGGGGCTGTGGGCCTGCAGTACTGCTCTCTCTGTGACACTGTCCCATGGCACCCTGATGGTGAGGGGAGCTGTGGGTGGCTTTGCGTCTTCCAGGCCAAGCAGATCGTCCTATTCCCTGGTCCTGCTGGTGTCCAGCGCAGGACAGGGCCTCCCCAGCCCCAGCACCACTGTGATGTCACAGTCCCAGCCTCCAGGAGGAGGAAGTAGGTGAGCTCTCCTTGGGGGTTGGAGTGGATGATCTCCAGAGGTTCCTTCCAACCCTAACAATTCTGTGACTCTACAGGCAGCTCAAAGCAGCCTCAAAGCCAAAAGCCCTGGTTCTTGTGGGGGGTTTTTAACTACCCCGAGAGCTGCTGGAGAAACAACACAGCAAAGCACAGACAGCCCAGGAGGTTCCCTGAAAGCTTTGATGCCCATTTCCTGTCACAGGTAGTGGATGATCCCACAAGGAATGGTGTGCTGCTTGACCTCATACTAATAACCAGGAAGAGATGTGAAGGCTTTGAACTCTCCTGGCTAATCCCCATGACAGAACTCTGCCAGAAATACAGTTCTACCCTACAGGATGAGTTATAATTTCTGACTGTGCTGTTTGATTTTATTTTGATGGCTACTCTTTAGCAAATTGCCCCTTTTACTCTCCTTCCAGAGATGCTGTTGTATTTACAATTGTTCATGGGCTCCTTGCCCACACTGCCTTCTACAGCTTAAGCACTACTATTTTTGTTATTTACAGTCATCTGCAGCCAGCAGAAGTTTTATGCTGACAGACAAAAATCATATACTGATATTAAGAGTTCCAAGAGAGCTGAAACTTGAAATGGTATCTCAGTTGCCTGTAAAGTCCTTATACTGAACTGTTACAATGCTACCCCTAGTAGGATATTTTCTCTGTCTAACAGCTTGTCATAAACTACTCATGCACGACCAGGTTCATACAAATAATATGGTCAGTAGCGACATTTGAAACTAGTATCTCTCTAGATACGGCTCCTTGCTTTGCATTTGCCTTGGTTATCTCCTAAATATCCCATGTGCATGTGCAGCTGGAGTCAAAAAGGGATCACTGCGTGCCCTGGTTGCAAATGCTGAACTTTCTGTTGCCTCTGCACACAACCAATTACCTGTCTTAGGTAATTACTGAATTATGTCTTCATACCTATATATTTAAAGTAAAAGGGTAATGTATCTTCCAGGAAGAAGTTTTATGCTGGGATAGAAAATAGCCTTATAAAGCCAGACCTTTACAAAGGACACGTGTGTGTCACAACAGCAGCTATTCCATGGAGTATGCTGAGCTAGATCCAAGACTTGGAATCACATGAGGATAAACCTTTTACCAGACTAAGCCCTTAACAAAAGATCGTATGTAAGCAACATATTCTATAGAGGAAAAACTTGATATGATTTTCTTTTATTGTAACCGAGACATATTTCCTGAGCACTGCATGATTCCTTCCCTGCAGAGGAGTAGCCTTTTAGATCTTTGTCTCCTAAAAATACATGCTGAAATAGGTTCTTTCAGCTGGTGGGCTTAATCCTTAAATTTTCTATTAAAGAGGGTTGTAAAGCCTTCTAAGTGACCACAAATAGCAGCACGTTCACGGAGGAATTCTTGCTTTCTTACAAGCTCTATTGTTGCAGCATCAGGGCTCCATAGCTACAAAATAAAGATATTTGTAGTTAATTGAGATGTGAATTCTGCAACAGGAACAGTAAGAAGGTACTGTGAGCCAAACTGAGCCATATTCTAGCACTCCTTTGCACTCGAGACATAGAAGAGAACTAGTGTGGCCTCCCAGCAGAAGATGTGACAACAATTTGTGTATGAATAAGCAAGGCATTCTCTTGTCACTTCCAATCTATAACATGCCATGGGCTCACATTACAGATAATGTGGGAAAGATCTCAAGGTAATTATTTAAAATTACTGACTCAGGCCCACAATCCTCAGAGTGAAAAATAGTAATTAGCTGTAGAGTCACAGGCAATGCAGCCTCAGTCCCCTGAGACCATGGCAGAAAACAGCACAAATCAGGGTTAGGGAAATGATAAACAAACTCCAAACACAACTCCTCAGCCAGAAATGGTTTTCTTTTCCTTTTGAAGGAGAAAAAAATATATTAAAAACAAACCTCTCTGCGATCATCTTTTTCTCAGTTATTTGTGAGTATTAACAAGTCCCTGACAGAGGTGTTATATTTCCAGTATTCTGACTCTAGGAAGTAAGTGTTTAGTGTACTGTGATCCATCCAGTTCAGTAACTGTCACTGACATAATTCATGTGATAACTAATCAAGAAGTTGGTGCTCGTCCTATGCACAGACTCCTATCCTTTAAAAGTAGGAGTGTGAAAATCCATACCACGAATGCAGTTGCGTTTGTATTTTACTGTGAGTCCTGTAAACTTTAACCCTGTTTTAAAATCTGATAAGAGCTTGATTTCCACAATAATTTGTTATGTGTATTTATATAATACATAGCCATGAACGCTTTAGTTTACCTCTGTTTTGTGGCCGCCTCCCCAGCCTGTGGCACATCATCTCTAAGATGGTTGAATTGTGAAGTCATTTCATTGTGAAGTCATGGATTGTTCTGGATTTTGATCTCAGCAAGGCCTACCTTTACATTAATGTGAAACTGCCCTCATGTTTTGCTACTGTACTTACCTTTCTGGGTTTGAAGCTGATGTCATCTTTGTTCCTCTCTTTTGTTACCAAAGGCTTCCGAGCACTGGCCTTTCGGGAACGCAGTGTCAGTTCGGGAACAGGTTTTTCTACAGCTGGTGGAGGTACCTCTGGAGACTGGAAGAGAAATTATCAGCTATACCAACACATCGTGCTCAGAAGCCAGACACACATCCTGCATCTTCTGAAGCTCTTCTGCAATCTCCTTGCCATGAGTGTACTTTTCTTAATCCATTCAGAATCTGTTTCTCTTAAAGCTGATATTATTTTTTAAAACAAAAAATTGCAAGGGCAAACCTTTTGAAAGGTAAAGGATTCTTCTTCTCTTTGGGCACTAAACCATTAACTGCTCTTTATGACACACAAGACAGTCACCTCCTACTGCTGGTGACTCCATCCTCTGTCAGGTGATAAATAAACAAGCCCCTAAGGTCTTCCTCCTGCCTGTGAAAGTCCTGTGCTGTCCCTGGCATTCAAAACACTCTGAAAGGGGTAAACCAACATTTAGCTACTGGGACATATTCACTGCACTGTCCAGGGCAGGACTGCTGAAGGACATGTCCAACCATGCAGATACAATTGCATTTTCTGCCCAAATAACATCCTGGGTCTGACTAACAAGAATCACGAAGGTCCCATCCACAATAAGACAACCAGGATGTGGTCATGGAGGCTTAGCTTGGGAACCAGGGCAATGCTGAGGTACTTGAGGATCCCTGGGGAGTGCAAGAAAAGCACCCAGAAATACAACAGGCAAATGTCAGTGTGGGATTTGAGAAACAGGACTCAGGTCAGCAGTTGAAATGGGAAGTTAAAAAGCCTGATATCACCTCAATGAATTCCATTAGCAGAACGAAAAGACCTTTTTATCAATTTGAAGGGCCTTGTTCTTATCTTGAGAAGAAACAGGTGCTCCTTTAAGACATTATGGTTACCAGTTGCTCAGCGTTTACCACAACAGAGCTGGATGATCATAAACTTCAGGAGGAGGGAAAAAGAACAGGAACTATCTTTCTGTGTCCTGTCAGTGATATGGGGAATAATTCTTATGTGGGTCTGGGGAAGTCATGAACTTTGTATAATTAGCAAGACAAAATTTTAATTGATGAACAAGTACTAGTACTGACAAGAATAAGTACTGGCATCTGAAAATACTTTAACAAAGCAGCCTGATCTATAGCTTTAGAGAGAAATGGATGGCAAAGAAAGACAGAAGCACTCTACTAACTATTAGCAAATCAGTCCTTTGTTACTATCTCTCATACCTCTTTTTTCTCTGATGACTTTGGCTTCCCACCTTTTGCCGTCTTTGCTTCTTCTTCTGGTTCTGCCAAATTATCCATAAGATTTTCGAGCAGGTCAATTATTTTAGCATTGTCAAATACTTTGGCAATATCAAGAGCATTCTTCCCTGTATTTAAAAACATAAATACCCGTATAAACCATGAAAATCAACGTTAGCACTTGTTATTGCAATTTTATAATGACAGTACAGTCAACCGAATTTAATTTGGCTACTATTTTATTAATTATTTTATTAATTCCATGTGCCAGCAGCGTGCCTGACATTGGTGTGAGGGCCAGCAGTCATCAGCATTACTTGCAGAAGTAAGACCTTGCAGAAACAAGCCTTGAAACGCAATATTGCAGGAATTCTTGGAGTGGTTGCTTTGTTCTTAATGTCCTGACATTTGCAGCTTAATATACTGGTCCTGCAAGTTGTCATTTTGATCTCTGAGATCATTTAGCACTAGGAAATGGCTGGCACAGTACAAGGATAGGAATGCAGACCAAGTTATTGTAGCTATCTCCTTCCTGGAGCTGGCAAGGGAAAGCCCCATGGTTTAAATGGGACTGAACACCTTCAGTACTTAATAAAGGGAAAAAAGCCTCTCCTGGATCTATGAGATTCTGTGGCTGTAAATTACTGTGAGAGCGAACTGCTGTGTGACTCAGAACTCCACATGGAACCAGAAATAAGGAATATACATCCCTTCTACTGGCAGGGTTTCACCTAGTAGGCATTTTGGCAAGGGAAGTCTCATTGTGGGGCAATATTTCTTCCTAAGCTGGAGCAAGAGCTGCAAATGGGATGCATGTTAACTGTTTAAATTACTGTGGAAACAGGGGCAATGACACTGAATGAGGGATCTGCTGTGAGGAGGCAACATTTCAGTATCAGTTCAGATTTGTTTTCTCAGGGAGTAATATTTATGTAGAGCAGCAGGGAATTTTTTTAACCAGAGCTGTCTATGCCTAAAAATAAATCACTTAAATGGGTGGCAAAGTATACACCAGCCACAACTGAAATCTAATTTTCCCTCAAATAATAATAATAATTAGATAGAATGTTTTCATTAAAGCCACTTATAACTCTGTATGTATCTTCTGAGGAGCAACAGCCTCCTTAATTGTGTAATTAATTATGTTACTTTATTTTCTAGATGCATAAAACCCAGGAAAGCTGACTATTTACAACAGTGATTCCACACTGTAGAAAACTAATTGAACCTGTTACCTTCATCCTGATCCTGATAGCAGCCCTAAATTCAGGATGCTTATACAAAGTGTTCCAAGGACTCAGTGTTTTTAATACAGAAACAGCCTTTTTTGGAGACATTGATATTTACCATTGCTGTTTGTAATCTGGATGTTGGCACCTGCAGTGATTAAAAAGTAGACGATGTCCAGCCTGCAGGCCTCAATGGCTCTCATCAGCGGGGTGGTGTTGCCTATTCCAAGGGCATCCACTGCTGCTCCAGCCTTCACCAGCAGCTCAGCAATATCCAGGTGTCCATTAGAGCAAGCATGATGCAGAGGAGTCCACAGGAAATTGTCTGTCATGTTTACATCAGCCCTGCAAAAGAGTAAGAGCAGCTGTGGCAGGTGAAGCTGCCTAATGGCTAAAATAACATCCCCAGCTCCAAGGACAATCCATGGGAACTGCCCACTGCCATGGCAAATTCCATGTCAATGGCTGTGTTCATATTGCTACTCTGAAACCATTTGGGTCTCTGATATAGAGCTTCTCATGGAATATTAATTGTAGGAGTGTGTCTGGGTGTGACCGTGTCCCACTCCAAGCCAACACAGTGTCCTCGATGTGGAGGTTTTCACGGGGGCAGGAAAAACAACAGGCATTCAGACACCTCAGTCCTGTAACATGCTGCTAGTGTTTGTGCTCCAGCTGCACTGGGGATGGCAGAGAGCAGATTAAGGAATTAGAAAAAGTGTGTTTCTGGGCCAAGAACAGGTGCTACAAAACGTGGCAACGCTGCCTAATGTGTGGATGTGCCGAGTTCATCTGCACAAGATGTTCAGCTCTCCCTTTCCTTTCCGTGTTGCTGCCCTCTGCCTGCTTCATTTCTGTTCACTGGCTTCTCCCTCTGACAAGTGAATTACAGAAGCTCTGCCTCAGGAATCTGAGCATTGGAAACTTTCTCAGCTACTGGGTCACTGTACTAGATCTGTTTCTGCTCCCAAATTAAAATTGGGATGTTCTGGAGGATGCAAGGGCTAGTTCAGGGGAGATATTTGCAATATGCTGGGATGAACTGATGAAGGGATGAAGAGGAAAAGCATTAACAGCCCTAGAGGTCCTGAACTGAGTTAAGGTCACTGTCCCATTTACTCTGTGGTCAAAAAGCTGCTGTCTTCCCAAAAGACAGGGAGGGAGAGGGAAGAAAAATTATAGGAGAAGCTGCTTCCAGAGATAGCTTTTTGCTCTTCAGGTCAGGTGATTAATATTGAAGTCTAGAGAAAAGCACAGATACATCTGTTCTTCTTTCCTTGTTTAAATTTTTAATCTCTTTCAGAATTCTATCTCTGGTGAGATCTTATCACAGAAAATTCCCCCAACCCCTGACTTTTACCTTTGTTATCTTTCAGCTGCTGAGCTGTTATGGTTTATTTGTATGCAGTTTCCCTTTCCTTCATATTTCTCATTAAGATAAGCTGTTCCAGTTATTCCACTTTCTCTCTCAACCCAACCTCCATGCCTGTACTCGGACTCTGTCTGCCCCTAAATCCTTCTTTCTAACTTCATTCTTTCAGAAACAAACTGATCAATGGGAACAGGCAGCACTGACTTAAAAATTCTTCAGTGTTTACTCTGATCAAGCACTGAGTTTACCTTTAGCCCAAATTTCATTTACTTCTGAGTCTTTCTGGAGCAAGATAGAAAGTAGATACCACCAATTTGTGTTTAAACCTTGGAATTATCTATA
Organism: Manacus candei; assembly: GCF_025592945.1. Taxonomy (NCBI): domain Eukaryota; kingdom Metazoa; phylum Chordata; class Aves; order Passeriformes; family Pipridae; genus Manacus; species Manacus candei. The sequence goes on along the minus strand of NW_026138083.1, from coordinate 5,250,599 downwards.
GTTCTGGAAAAATATGTTTTGTTTTCTACTCTGTATGTGTTTGTGATACTGTACTGAAAAGGTTATACTGTAAAAAGGATTTGAATGACCATGCCAAACCAAAAGTCCATGCTGCTGAGAGATGCAAAGCAAAACACTACTGGTAATTTTCCTCTCCATTTTCATTTCTGTCAATTTATAAATCTCAGAAGTGGTACTATTTTTTTAAGCTAAGCTATTAAGTTTCTAGATCTCACTGTTAAATATGATGTGACTCCAGTGCTGTCTAGTGAGGCTTGCTAAAAGTAGTGGAGATTAATTTGGTAGATTAATTTGGTAGCTGTTACATCTTTATCTTTGGAAAACCTGAATATACACATTACACAACTTCCCATATGCTCCAGGAATGTCAGTGTAATTACCAGGGTGTGTAAAGATCCACATGCTGTTAATCTTTGCAGGAACCAGAGCAACAACCACAGTCACTTACCCTGAGATATTAATGTTAAAAATAACCCTATCTATGGGTAAAGAACAAAGTTAACATAAATATCTTTGAAAAATGTTCATTTAAGCATTTATGTGAATGACTGTAGGACTACAGCAGTGTGACATTAAGAAGAGATTATGCTATTACACAAGCATGACTGAATCTTTCTGAAATTGCTTTCATTTTTAAGCCATCATTGAGATTTTTCCCAAGTGTGTCTGTAGGCTACAAAATTGCTGAAGCACTTCTAAAGTGAGGAACAGACTAAATAGCAGCAGGGGCTTCTGGTGTAAATCCTGCTGCCTCAGCTGCAGAGGAAAGTGATTATAAGGCCTAAAACATCTGCATGCAAAGGCCCTGGCACGTGGAACAGGGAAGTCCAGGGTCACCTTGATGATTTCAGGCAAGCCACTTCAGCCAGATTTCCCCAGAATCATTCACCCACTTTTGAGTGTTCAGCTTTGAGGATGCACTGCTTGAGACACGGGCATGAACTAACAGCAGTTCCAACAGAACTCTGCAGCTGACCAAAGGTCAACAGCCCAGACACTGAAAGTTTCAGGCCTGAGGAACTTACCTCTTGGGTGCTTCCACTTCCCTGTTAGTAAAAGGTGAAAACTAATACACTAAACTTCTGTGAAGTGGGATCTTAGGGAACTGACTTTAATATTAAACGTTATATAAGCAAAAACCCAAACCTGTTGCATACTGGAAATGTATGCTTTTGAAAACCTTTCCAATATAGCAATTAAATTGAAATCGTCTTACCCCTTTTCCAGAAGAAGCTCCACAAGGACCACGTTCCCACTTGCACACGCAACCATCAAAGGTGTTTTGTAATATCTATCTTTTATGTCAACTGGCACACCCTCCTCAAATGCTTTCTGCAGGGACACGATGTCTCCTGCTCTGACAAGGTAGTTAATATCCAGGTACGTTTTCCTTGGCTCCTCCAGGTACCAGACACGGTCGTCGTGCACGGGGTGGGCAGAGGGGTGGTCCCGTTTAAATCTCTCCTCATCAGGAATGTTTGGAAAAGCCTCAACCAGGTACACAGGCAAGCCCTCTTCCCCGCGCGGATATTCCCTCTTCGGAATGACACAGACCGGCACAGGGAGCCCTTTTTTGCCTTTTGCTTTTGCCCCCTTTTTCTGCTTCTTCGCTTTGGGCCCAAAGGACGACATGAGAAAGTTTTTGTCCAGGTATTTGGAGCCTTTAAAAAACTCGTCGAGGTTGATCCTGTCGGGCTGCACTTCATGCATTTTAGCAATATTTTCCATTTCTTCAGCACCCAGGAAGCCCCACCGCTTCTGAATTACGGACACAAAGTCAGCTCTGGTCACCATCCCATCTTCTTGGAGGAGAGCCTCAAACTCCTTGCGGAGGGAATCCTCGTGCTCCAAGGACCAGTCGTACAGCCTCAGGTGCCAGGCAGAGACCTCTTCCTCGGGGGATAAGGTTTTTTTAAAGCCTTTTTCAATTTTACGCAAAATGGTTACTGCTGCTTTAAAACCGCCGTTCTTGGCAGCCTCTCTTGGGGTCAGATGTAACAGGTTTCTCCATGTAGGATCACAGCCTAAAATATGGACACAATTTAGCTGATAGTGGAGTGGAATTCCTAATTATGTCACGTAAGAAACTTGTGATGTACAGGCAACTCAGTGCCACAGGTCTGCAATTTTATACTGTTTTAACTTTAAGGAGCCATAGTAGGTGGAACCACATCATTGATCCCAGACTGGAAGGTCAGCCACATGTCCATATTTTTTTCCCAGTGGGAGAAGCACTGAGCAACCCATGCTCTGTTTATCCATGCACTCATGAATATGTATAGAAAGGCAGAAGTTCAGTGGAAACTTTACATTTTTACTTAGTGGTAAGCAAGGTTAAGAAGAAACAAACAAAGGTGAAAATATCATTCAGTGTTCTATACCCTAACATTACAATTTGGCAATGGATCAGTTTGAATCACAGAAACAGAACACAGGATTTTTCATGGTCCTCTTCAATCAAAGCTGGAAGTACTATGATCATCTGATTAAGTCAGGAAGGGATCACAGCTGCTTTGGAGTTTGTTTCAATACCCACGGGCATGGAGTTTTCTTCCTGACTACACAGAGATTTTTGCAAAAGTTTAAAAGCAAAAATTTATTTTCTATTGGAAATTTCAATGCAATGCATCTAAAAACAACTAAAACCAGAACTACTTAATACTGTCCAATACAACCCCCTGATGTTGCTGCTGCTTTCTTTGAGAAATATTTTCTCACCCACATGAGATAGCAGCCTCTGTCAGGCACTTCTTAATGAGAACCACATTTGCCACGTGGTACCCGAGCGACAAGTCCTTCAGAGATGCCCAAATGAAACCTTTCCTTTAGCACAGAAATAGAATATAGATGATAGTTGCAAAGTAACTTATTTTTAATGTACCTCTTTGTCCTATATACTTGCAGCAATCTGCAAATCCTCCCTCTGCAGCATAATGAAGTGGCGTGTTCCCATTCATAGCAATAAGTTTCAAGTCTCCATTATAAGCTGAAATAGACTTCAGAATCTAGAAAAACAAAGTACCACCAAAAATCTTGTCTGTTTGTTAAGGTGGGAAAACGTGAGATTAATTTACAAATAAATGCAATATCATATATTCCCATTTTACACAGCAGAGTTCTAGCCCATGTCCAGCTGATCGATGCACATGTAACATTAATGTTTTCTATAGTATTATGCCTATTTAACTGAGGAAACAAAAACCCCGGGCAGTTGTAGACTCCAAGGACAATCTCCATTCCTGCCAGCTCACTGTAGGCCACTGTCTGGCCTATCTACCACTGCTGGATTCCTTTGGTACTTAAAAAGAAGCTGCTTTTGATTGCTGATTATTATGCTTTGATCAGCTGAGATACTGGACTCAACCCCCCCAGCCCCCAAGACTTTGCTTTAACACCACAAATGACGATACCTCAAAAAAGCCTCCTTTGGCTGCAAAATGTGCAGCACTGTGTCTCTCAAAGTCAAACAGGTTCACATCAGCTCCTCTGGCGAGCAGAGCACGCACCACCTCGACAGCACCTTCCCTTGCAGCCTCCATCACAGCCGTGCGACCCGTGGCCTGCCGGGCAGCAAGAAAACACTTCAGCATTTCTTCCTCGTGCCAATCCAGGCTGGAACAATGTGATCTGATTGTTGCAAGGTGGCATAAAACTGAAAGTCTCCTCTTAGCTAGCACTGGGAAAAGGAGACAAGTCTCATAGTTTCAAAGGCACTGCAGGTAAGCTTTAAGAATCAAGTCATGGTGCTGCTAAGATATGAGTAGTCAAATCCCAGCAACTCAAGTACATTGGGTAGCTTGAGTGCCTTGAATAGTGCCCGTGAAAATCAATTCCTTGGTTAAGGAATCCTTTATTCTGTGTGCATGTTCTCATGCATATTTACAAAATTTGACACAAAATACCACTTCAGCTTATGAAATATGGAGCTATGGCTGGAGGAGTGCTGTGGGGAGGGCAGAACAATCGGAATTTCGCTACTGTTCTGTGAGGAAAAGTTCATGCTCAAATACATTAATGATTTGTCTTTTTCTAGATAATGATGTATGTTTGTGTTTAGCAGAATCTATTTTCTTTATTATGGCTGACTTTGGCAGATCTGGTGACCTTCCCAAAAACACAGCATATCTTGGATGAGGGATAACCTGCTATTATCATGTTGGCCCACAGCAACACTTGCCACTCTAGAGAGGGGCAAAGAGAGCAGTGATCCATGGATTTTGTTCCATTGAACCAAACATTCTTCCCTGATATCTGTCTTTGTCAGCCAAGCAAACCATTCCTGTTATACGACCAGGATACTGCAAAAACAGAACCAAAGGAAAAGCCTTGAATAACATTAAAGGAAAGCTCCAGTTTCTAGACTTACCAACAGCACAGAGCTTCAGTCCATCAGATCTTTGTTAAATTAAGGAACCAAACAAGTAAGTCATTAAGACATACAAAAGAGAGATAAGTTTCTAATGTCTCATCCCTGCCTTGATTCCCCATCAGGTTGTTCCTGCTGGACTCACCTTTTAGTGAATATTATTTGAACTCTGAAAACCTGAGGGCACAATGAGGCAAAGTGCAGATCAGCACTGCTCCAGCGAAGTACAGTGAACTGTAGCTCCTAAGAGCTGGCCCAGTTCCAGTTTGGTTTTGTGAAATATTTGTAGAAAATCCAAATCAGGATATGTGGATCCAGCAGAAGACTTAAATCCCTCTGCTCCAAAAGAAGGGTGGTACAGAAGATGGGAATAGGCATGGCCACAGAGCTGAGCCCTTCTCACTGCTTAATTATTTCAATGTGAGGATTTAAGGTCATACACTCCAGTCAGCTGGTTATTATTCCATACTCCTGTGTATGTTCTTAGTTACAGAAATACTCATACCGGGTCTCTTGCATGGGGACTTGCTCCTCTCTCCAAGAAAGCCAGACACATTTCTTTAATCTCATGGGCTTGCTCACAGGCTTGTAGCAGCACAGACCTCCCCTCAGTGGTACAGTTGTTCACATCTGCACCATATTTCAGGGCAATGTGCAGGCAGTGGGAGTGCCGCCTTGTAGGTAAAAGGCAGTAAAACAAAATACCTGGGGGAGTAAAACAGAATTTAGTATTTGACAGGTCATGGGAGGAAAGTGATTCTCAATCACAAGTTACCTCTCAGCTATGTACTGGGGAGACCTGTGATTTAAAGGCCTACACTGTTCAGGGGCAGTTTATTTCCATTTCCACCAAAGCTGTTGTGGCCAATGGCTTCTGTTGGGCTGTAAGGATTACCCTCAACCAGGGCTCCTCTGCAGGTGGGACACAACACACCCAGTAAGTCTGTAACACAGTTCAGAGATCATTTCATGGTATTTCTGGTCTGACAAAGCTCCCTCTCACTCCTCTCACTCACCTTTCCCTTCGTTATCCACAGCAGTCATGTCTGCGTCAGCTTTTGCCAATAACTCCAAAACCACCTCGTGGCCCAGCTCAGCTGCCCTCATGGCTGGAGTGCGTCCCATCGTGTCCTGCACATTGGGATGAGCTCCCTGTTCCAGCAGGAAGCGGCACATTTCAATGTCATTTTTCATGGAGGCCAAGTGAAAGGCACTATATCCTTCCTTAGGCTCTGTGTAATTAATGAGGTTTGGGAAGCCCTTCTGGATCAGCTTTTCTATTTGCTTCTTGTCTTTCTGGTGAACGCACTGAAGAAGTTTGTAGATCTGTAAATTTAGAAGTCTTCTATCTACTGGTAACATCCTGGAATAAGGAAAACCATCTTCTTTCGAGGAAGTAGTTTCTGCATGGGGAGAGAAGAGAACATGTAATCTCAGAGATGAGAGATTATAATTACATGCCAGTAAAACTATGTTCACAGCATGAAAATATCCCCTTTATCTTGTCAGAACATTAAGCTTTGATTTAATTATCTTTTATTATATACAGCATATATAGAGACTATATAAACCCATGTAGCACCTTGCTAATTTTTCTAGTCTTCCAACTCTTCTGAAGAAGTCTCATTCAAGGAGAAAATTAAGTTAAGGAACTGTAGAGTAACTGCTTTCCATTCTAGGAACTGTTATAATCTACAATTACTTGGGAGCCTAAGGGGAGGTTGATCATCTGTCATTTTCAAAGGGAAAAAAAAAATCACACAGTGTCCTCTGTACTTGCTGAAACATAAAATTGGTACTAAAATTGATACTAACACCACCTCACCAGTACCTGAGCACCTTTTTTTTGGTAGCTGATGCATGACCTTCCTACCAGGCTATGTACATAAAAGAGTAGGTTGAATTTCTCTGCAGCAAAATTTTAGGGGGAAAAAAAAGATGCAGACAGTGGGGCACTGGCCTGGGAAAAAGTTCCGCCAGGTGAAGCAACACCTGCTTCTTGAGAAAAATGCAGCGCTGGAAAACAGCTTTGCATTTGCCTCAATTCTGGGTTTGGTTTTGTGGTTTTTTGGGGGTTTTTTGGGGTTTTTTTGTTTGTTTTTTTTTTGTTGGTTTGGTTTGGTTTGGTTTGGTTTTGGTTTTGGTTTTTTGTTTGTTTTTTTTGGTTTTGTTTTTTTGTTTTGGTTTGGTTTTTTTAGGTTTTTTTAGCCTCTTTTAGCTACTCCCAGCACATGTGGCTGGAGGGTCAAGCAAGGGTCAGGCATTTTAAGGACCATTTCTGAAGCTTGCCTAAGTGGATGGGAAGCTTCCTATCAGCTTCAGCAAGCCTTGGGTCAGCCCATCCTCCCAAACTCTTACAGGACACACAACAAAAAAAGGTGGAGGAACAGTGTCTTATTAGGGAATAGTTGGGTTTTGTTTCGTTTTCTGTTTAGGTCTTGCACAACCCTCATTCTGGTCACGTACACAAAGTATATTCTTACATTGCACAATTAAATCATAAAGTAGCAATAACTTAAATCTGTCACCTGTGGCTTGTTCATTTTCATCCCTACCATGTTGTGCTTCTTGTGGAATTTTATCCAGGGAAAGGGAATAAATGCCGAGATTTTTATTCTACTGACAAGGGTTACAGCTATAGCAGCACTGTCATCCTAAAGCTTAGAGCTGAGAAATGAGGCTGCTTCAGAGCAATGCCCTGACAGAAGAGAACACCAGAGTCCCCTACAGAGCCTGGCTTTTACAGCCTGAAACGTTAGGAAGTTATTTCTGAGCAAACCTTCAATACAGGAAGGTTTTTTTCTGGCTTCTGAGCACAGGGAAAGTCGTGGTGTAAACGCTGCAGGGGCTGTGAGGAGGAGCAGCAGGGAGGTACTGCAGGGAAGGCTCTTACAGTACTTACACCACTGGAGTTCAGAAAAGATATGTTTTTAAAGATACTTAGATGGAGCTGACAAACTTAAATGCTCTCTCTTGTTCTTGTTTCATTTCCCACCACCCTGCAGCACTAAGGAACTTCCAAGAACTAGACCCCTTCTTCCCACTATTATTCATTATTTGCATCTGGAAATCGCACAACATTTTTTCAGGAACTCACTTAGGACCAAAACTTGCCTTTTCTTCCCTTCTTTCTCCCCCTGAAGCTGCAAGCACTGAAGAAATTACATTCTTCATGGAAGTAGGTTAGTAATGCCACAGAACACGAGCAGAACTGCAGCTGGCAAAAACCTGCTAGTAGCATTCGATGAAGGCACAAGTGGATATAATATTCACTGCATATGGATTTGGATTTGTTTTATGGATTATCCTTGAGATTCAGGACAGTGCCAGTGCTACTTCCTTGCACACTTTCCTTTTTGCTCACAGGGTAATGCACAGTCCATTACAATTCTAGTCCGAATTCAGCCTGATTAGTTTTTTTCTGGTGCTTTTGAGATGCTTATCACAGTATTATTTTAATACTTCACATAGGGATAAAATTACTTTCATAAACATAAGTGAAATTATTTTTATCACAACAGTGAAGTCTGTTGTTATCACAATTCAGCCACCAGTGAGACCCTACTCAGTTTAAAGTCTTTGCTTCAAAGCATTAAGAACCAACAATTTACATGAAAACAACTGTAACATTTTAACTGTGACAGTTAACATTTCTTTGCAGTATTTCTGAAAAGTGACTGGATCAAGTTTTATTAGAAGTCTCTACAGTAGCAGAGTCAAAGTAAGACAGGTGGGATAGAAAACTCTATCCAGAGTCAGGTGAAGTTACAAGTAAATTAATCAGGTGTCTAAAGTGTAAGTGTAAGTATAGATCTTGCAAATCTTCATTAAGTAAATACTACCATCAATACATACTCCATAGATTTTTTTATCACTTAACCTGTAACAGATGTTTTTATGGAAAATGAGGGATTATTAGTGTGGCTTTGAGACAGTCCTGCTCTGAGGAGGGCTTCATAAAGCCATAATCATAAATCCCAAGCCTTTGAGATCTGCTTAGCAACAATTTTATCTGTTGACAAACATCAGCAGGCTCGCTACCTTCATTCTGTCAGCTTGTATCATCATTTTGGATGAGAGCATGAACCCATTTCAAATCCAGATTAATCCTTTTCCCGCTATACCTAATACTTAAAAAATCATTTTATTCAGATTCCTGTTTTCCCACAAAGCTTTCCAAGCTGTGGTCGAGGTACACTGACCACAGTGTACAGAGAGGGAAGGTCTGGTGCCCAGTGCTCTCACTTTCTGACTCTCTGTCAAAGCCTGGTGCCCAGCTGCTGCTGGAAGCACTTGTGGCTCCTTCTTAAGACTTTGCAGCATTTTTCAGTTTCGATATTTCAAGTTGAAAACATCCTTTTAATTATCACTATTCACAAACCAGTAAACAAAATTTTCATGTGTTTTATCTTTAGTGAGGGAAAATAGCTGAGCACTTGCTAAATTTAATCCCTTAGCGTGCTGGCCACAGAGATAAGCATGAGCCCTCTATGTTAGTATAAAAGGAACCAATATGGTAACACTGCCACACTATATTTACAGCTTCATAAGAATAATTGCACTGGATTTTTGGCTGTGACTAATGTCTAATGGGAGTGATGCAGCAAAGTTCTTCTAAAACTGAATTCCAGTATCATGAATAGCCGATAATGTTGGTGTTAACTCTCCAGAAATGCTTTGCCTGGGGCTGAGGAATAGCTGAGGGCTGAGTGGCTGGGGCTTCCCGTCAGGTTCTAATATCGTGTGGGGATCTGAGCCCAGATCCAGCCCTGTGGGAAACAGGGCCCAGTCCTGAGCTCTGTGAAGGCAGTCCCGAGGTTATGGCTGGGTTAGACCAAAAGATGTGCATCCTGTTGTCTCCAGTTTGCCTTGCAACTTCCAGTCCCTCAGTGTCCATCCAACCCGGGATGTAACACTGCCCAGCAGCCCTGGGGCCAGCCAGCACCTGGCAATCAGGTGGATGAGCAACACCTGCGGGACGGGGGCTGAGGGGAGGTGGCTCCTCAGCCAGGAGCAGAGCCGGGCTCCAGGCGAGCCCCTGGATTGCTGGGGAGTTGGGAATGAGGTGCTGCTGCACCCAGGAGCGAGGAACAGGGTGAGCGGCCGCTTCTGCCCAGGGCCCTGCAGTAGCCAGGTAAGGGATAAATCTGGCGTTGGTTGATTTTCCCCGGGCTGCGACTCAGGGAACGGGTGGCCTGTGGAGGAGAGTGGCTTTAACGGGAGGGAAACTGCTGGAAGGGGAGGATGCCGGAGAGCTGGAGTTGACCCACACGGTGTTACGTGCCAAGGACTCGCTCGTGTGGCCGTGCAGACACACAGACTGAGGTAACTGCGGGGCATGAGGTGGGGGCGATGTCCAGCGGAGGGGGATTTCCTTTAGAAACGTGAAGCACAGCGGGTCTGTGCTCCGCGGGTCCCCCTCCTGCGAGGCTGCGCTCAGCCCTCACAGCGCGCCGGCTCCGTCACAACCTTTCCGCAGCGCTGGGGAGGCGGCACCCCCCGCCCCGCCGCCCCCTCACCACCAAGCCCGGCAGCGGCCGCGCCGCTCGGCAGCGCCGGGCACTCACTCACCTGAGGAGCCGCGGGAGCCGCGGGGCCCCGCGAGCCCGGGGGCGGCCGGACCCCCGCCCGCCTCAGCGACCGCCATGGCCGCCATGGCCGTCTCCTTGGCAACGGCGTCGCGCGGGCGCCGGCCGTGAGGCGGCGGGTCCCCTCAGCCGCGGCCGCTCCTCTCGGTCCCCTCGTCTCCGGCGGGTCCCCTCAGTTCCACCGGATCCCCTCTCGGCGCCGCCGCTCCCCTCAGTTCCGCCAGATCCCCTCAGTCAGCCGGTGGGAGTCCCCTCAGCGCCGTCGGGTCCCCTCAGCTCGGTACGGACCGGCCCCGAGCCGCCGGGGGTGAGGCGGCCACGCGGGGAAGGAGTTGGGTGTCGTGGCCTTTGTTGTCTTATTGCCGACTTACTTAACACACCTCCTTCTCGTTCTACGGAAAGCAGCGCTGAATAGTTGTTTTACCCTCTAAATTTTATTAGAGTCACCGCAAAAGTGGAGCGGCGAGGTCTGTGTATAACCCAACTGCACAGCTGTCCCCACAGGGTTTGTGTAGCACAATAATATAAATGAGCTGTGTTAGACTTGAATGGAAACATAATCGTTCACAGTCTGGGCTGGAAGGAGAAACCTGTTTATTAACAGCAGAAGAATGTCAATGAATGGGGAAAAATGCTCAAAACTGTTCAAGTGGAGCCTGAGTCATTCTAGAAGGCAACAGCAGTAACACTGGGACTGCCCAGGCCCTCTGTATTTCTTTTCTCTCAACTTCCCTTAGTGCCTAATTTCCAGATGCCACAGCCCAGCCCTCAGTGCTCCTGTCAGGGTCAGTAATAGTGTATGGGATAACTGCAGTGAGACTCTTTGTCTTGTTCCATTGAATCATTTGCAAATCACCTCTAGCATTAGGAAATTCAACAAAAATTGTTTTTTGATGTGAAATCTCTTCTGCCAGGGAAGTGGTGACGCGCAGCTGGAGCCATGTCCAACAGCATGGAGAGGCGGGTGATGAAAGCCCTGGGACTGTGTGGTGAGTCACAAGAGAAAAACATCATTTTAGCATAAAGTACTTCATTATTTAGCCTGCAAGGAGTGCCATTTGTACAGTAGCTATTTCGTTTTAGCACTTTGTTATGTTAATTGGCTGGATTGTTAGTCTTGCATTGTTCTGCCTTGGTGGATTGCTTTCCTCTTTGGAAAATAGAGCTCCCAGGCCCTTCTCTTTCTCCTTGGTCGCACTAAATGGATGATGTGGGCATGGCACAGCAGAAGATGTTCCCCTGCCGGTTCTGTGTAGAATTTGTGCTTTTACTGCTGCCAAAAATAAGGAAACACGTGTGTCTTGGCCTAAGTAAGGCCCAGGGTAAGTTGCCTTTTTTTAATTTTGTAGAACAGCACACATTAAATGCCCATTAGAAAAGCTAGCACATGTATTCTGAAATTTAGCCCAAGATGAAAATAACTGAAGATCCTGTCAGAAACACCTGCATGACTTGACTCTGGAAATTGTGGAAACACATGAAACAGACTGTAACAAGTATGGGTACTTAGTATGTCACTCCAAGTGTGAATGTACATGAACTGCATGTGTATATATTTAGATTTTTATGCTTGATTTATTTTGTCATGGTGATCTGCTTTCCATGAGCTTTTTGAGAGTCACAGTAAGAACTCCTGATGCAAGAAGCAAACCATCCTTTTTCAGCAGCTGAACATGATATTGGATGTTTCCAAGCAGTGTGGCTTCAAGAGCAGAGATGCTGCTCTGGTATTAGGGTACTGCAACATATCCAAAATAAATAGGATCTAAGTCCTATAAGAGAAACTCACAGTATTTCCTGCCTTCAGAGATAAAGTTCGCAAGAGAAAATTATTCCAAGGTCTAAAGCCTCAAGCTGTTGGGCTCTCTGTGGCTGACAGCTCAGTTTTGGAGGAGTGCCAGGCTAATGCAGGAATGCAAGTGGGATGGTGCTGGTAAAAATGTAATTGACTGCGCTAAGGAAAGAAAGGTGTAAACTGCCCAGAGCTTTAAACACAGCCCAGAGATTACAGCTCCCAGAGCCATACCTGGGAGTCACAGCACAAAACTGGACACAGTGTTCCCGTGGTCTGGTGCAGACCCAGGTGTCTGCACTGCCTGAGTCTTCACCTGAGGGCAGGGCTGCCCAGAGGTCTGATGGGGTAGGAATTACATGTGAAAACATTTCACTGATAAACAGGTGGTGCCAAGAATTTGAAGTACAGGGGCTGTGAGGTTTTGTTTGGTGCCAGCAGAAGGGGCCATGCTGACAGCACTTACACAGTCCCTCCATGGAACAAGGGGAACAATACAGCTGTCGTTTCAGTTGCTGTCTCTGTATTGTGCTGGGGTGTTTTTTCTGTGGCTGTAAAAGCACGAGGATATTACAAATGTCCCACAGCCGACCTCTGGAGGGAAGCTGTGCACCACAAGGACTCTTGTGCTGGTTGGCACTGAAGTCCTGCTAGTCCTGAAGTCCTGACTTCAGCTGGAAGGTGTGCTTGAGGGTTGCATGGTTTTCACTTGAGCCTTTTACTGTGCAAGTAATTATCACTGTTATCCAGCTCTCCGGATTCTGATGCTACCGCAAAAAATCTGCTGTGTGGTGCATTCCATCTCATTCAGATTTGCCAGCTGGGGAGAATGACACAAATTTACACATTTGGCTAATTCTGAAGGTCATCTGGACTGTTTCAGGTCGCTGCGAGTTACACTGAGGGAGCAGGAGATGAAATCAGGATGTCAGTGTTGCTAAGTGTCGATACACTTCTCTGCCTTGCCCTTCCATGGCACTGCAGTGGGAGTGAGGTGCAGCTGTATTGGGGAGGGAGTGTAACTGCACCCTCTCAAATCAGGGAAATAGTCTCCTTCTGGAAAGAACAAGGAACTTCTGGGGATGATCTTTGTTTCATGCAGCAGCACAGCCACCCCAGATCCTTGTGCTATATGTGTCTTTCCTGGGCTCCACTGTTTCTGGTTTTGGTGCCACTCTATGAAGTTGTTAATATCAACTCAGATCAACACAAAACCTACTAAACTGATTTTACTTAACTTGTTTGCTCTTCTTTATAGTCCTTCTGTAATTGTTTGCTGTCAAAAACAATGCTCATTCTTTCTACCAATAATATGCACTCTTGGGAATAAACCTTTGCATAGAAGGGAAAGTCCATGACATAACTTTTAACTCCCTGATACTGTGTCCTTGGAGAAGAGACTTGGGGGGAAAGCTGTGCCTCCTTTGGGGTGGTTGTTTTCAAGGGAAAAATTAACTTTTTTTTCCATCACCATTTCCTATGAGGGTCTCTTTCCTATTCAGCCCAGGGATTCTAAAATCATTCCCACTACTTTTTTTTATCATGTTTACTTGTCTAATGCTGTGCCTTAGAACACATATAACTCAGTGGGAGGACTCCAGATGACTTTCAGTGGGTTGTTCTGTTAATAATTGAAGCTCTGACTCTCTCTTGATTAGTTCTTTATATGCAGATCATGTTAAAAAGCTGAAGGGAAAGAAGAAATAGCGTTACAGCTGTTTTTCACTTAGCTTCTACTCTGATGGGTTAGACAGCGATGAAAATACAAACTGCCTTTATTTGTCCCATTGGTTCTCACCCAGCCTGTCACTGTACCCTCTCTAAAATCCTGTGCACTGCAAGTTCTTAGTTTTCAAGGTGAAAGAATAGATGTTCTGGAGCCTTGCTCATCTGATGTTACAGGAGGCTACTGAAATATTGATCACTCGCTTCACCCCGCACACAGCAAATAAAGGAGGAGTTTTCAGTTGGGAGTTATTTTGCATCTGCAGGGCAGATCTGATGGTGCTGGCTCTGAGCAACTTAGTGCAGTAGCTTTTAGAAATGTAAACAGAAGGGAGACAGTGCAATGGGAAGTGACATTGTTTTTGAGGCAGAGAGAAGCTCCTGTTCCCTGGGCCTGATGGAGAAACATCTGGGTTTCAAAGCTGCTTGTGGAGTTCAGTGCTACTTGTTGTGAAGAAGGGTAATCTGCACTAAGAACAGATAAGAGCATGAAAGCAATGCTTCCAGAGTAATGTAAGGCTGCTGAAATCCCTGAGGTCAAGCAGGGAGAATTCCTATACAAGAAATCCATTGGTTCAGTTGGAATAAGCCTTGCTCCTGTTCCCTTGCTTGGCCTTGCTCAGTTGTGGTTAAATGAGGAGAGGGATGATAATCATCTGATTATCTTGCTGTGGAACAGTTGGGAGCCCAGGCTCGTCCTCCTGCCAATGCCAGCTCCAGGGATGGGTCCAGCATTTGGAAAGAGAAGTAACGTGTTCCACAATCTCCAACAGGTGCAGTTGCTGTTCCACTGCTGAGTGTACCAGGAGAAAACCTGGAATAATCAGTCTGTTTGCTCATCCTAGCTGCCCAATTACCCACTGAGGAGAGCATTAATGTTTCTCAGTAATTAATTTAACATATTAAGAATGACTTCCAGGTATAGGATGCACTTTCTGGTTCAGACCAAAAAGTTAACCATGTCAACTTACAGCAGAGTCTTTGGTTTGATTTGGGAGAGCTGGCATGGGGGAGGCTGAAGCTCCACGCTCCTGCCCTGTATCTACCAGTGTCACCACAGTTGATTCCAGCTGTTCTGGGATCTTTTGGTCCCTGAGTTCTTGGATTTTGTGCCATGCCACAATCAAGCCAAATTTAAAACTGTGTATGTGTAAACCAGGAATCTTTCCCACAACAATTAGTAGGAGACTGTTAATGAAGCCACCATGCTCAATTACTCTCATAGATAAAAGTTACTAAAGTTTCCCCTCTTCTTGTTAATAGATACTTCATCAGACCCTGTTCCTTATAAGGTAGCAAAACCAGAGCTCCAGGCTGAATATGATTTTTCTGAGTTCCAAGAATACTGATATCTGTCACCTTAGTTAACACATTGATTAATCCAGACATCAGATAAAAGACAGTTTATTTAGGATTAAATACTCATATATAAATAAATAGAATATGCAACTTATTTTCCAAAGTGTTTGATATATTGGCTTTGCTACAGATTTGTTCAGAACAACCTGAAAAAGGACTGAACTGTAGTTAGCCAAGACACTGTTCCCATATTACAACTTTATCATTCATAGTATCATAGAATGGTTTGGGTTGGAAGGGACCTTAAAGATCATCCATTTCCAACCCCCTTGCCACAGGCAGGGACACATTTCACTAGATCAGGTTGCTCAGAGCTTTGACACTTTGGCTACAGCCACTTAACTCCATTCAAAGTATTTCAGGGTCCATTGCTCATTCCTAACTTTTCCCTAATCTCTCCCTATCACCTCTGAATAAATGGCTGCTCAAGTTTCTACAACTAAGGTCTTTTCATCTCTGCTGGGATGACTTCAGGTGTACAGTTGCCCTGTAGGATGTGCTCCATTTTGTCTGCATCGTGTCTGTAACACAACACCCTGCTATTGAAGTAGGAAAAGCTGAATTAAAGTTTCTAGGCAATACCTAAAGCAGTTTAAGTGGCCTTTTTTTTTCCACGCAGGAGAGATAAAGTTACCTAGACAACTGATTTAATTTTGCACAGGGGGGGTCCTGTATATTTTTTTCCCTGTGAATCAGTGACAGTTTTGACTAGGGAGACCCTCCAAAGCTTGTATTGGTTAACTGGTGTCATTATAATGCCTGGGGGCATTAAATTCAGCCCTGAACTTCACATTTTGAAAACTGCCTCACCCAAGTAGGCTATGCAAGTTTTACTTTACTCAGAGCATAAGACAAAACAGAATCCATCACAACAGTGGGGAATAAAGCACACACAAACACCAGTGCCTTTTCCTTCAGCTTTGCCACCATGTAACGTGCCTTGGGTGCAGGAGATGTTAAAGCGTCTACCATGGCATCCACAACCTCGTGGCCATTTGTGCTTCCTTCACTGAGAATGCTGTTGAAAAAGTCTGCCCGCTCCTGAACGTACTCCTTGTTGTAAACAGCCTTTTCCTCTTCGCTGAGTTCGCTCCAGATCTCCTCGGCGCTGACCGGTGGCTGGATTCTTGTGGAGCGCGCGTAATTTCCTGGCTGAATAATACAGACCTGGGAGCAAGGTGTAAAACTTAGCAAGGTGCAATCAGTCACTGTGAATTCAATTAAATCCCACAGTCAAGGAAACAGATCAAAAGCTTTCTGCAGGCAGATTTCTTACGGGAAATGCTGCTTTGTTGGAATTTTAACCTTTGAAACTTGACTGAGATCAAAATGTATTCCCGTGAAACGTTTAAGATTGCAGAGGTGCTTTATTCTGACTTCCTCATTTCACTCTGATGTTAATGTTCTTGTTTTGACTACTCAGCACACCCTCACAGAATGCAATAGTGCATCTTTGATTTTTATAGAAGGCTTAATGGTATAAATGTTTTGACAATACTGAGACAAAGCATTTCAGTATGACTTTGATGTCTCCAAAGTGGAATACTTTGGATTTTTCCCTCAGTGGAGAATCTTGAAATTGATAATTTTTTTGACCCAATTTGGGACAAAAGGAGATGTCAAAGAAAATTAGAAGGTCCTGGGGAAAGAAGTACTGTTTTCCCCAAGTAGGTGTAATTAAAAGTAAACTAGGTCTTGTCAGCCAAGTACAGGGGGAACCAAAGCTCCTGGTCTGCCTCTCACTGAAGTTGTCAGCAAATTTCTGTGGGTTTGTGCACATGTAGATTTAAATTGAGAGCACACAGGTCCTTTGCTGCTCTGCCTGTTTTCTTTGTGTGTGTTGTTTCTGAGGCTTCTGGGGAATTTCAGAGCAGGCTGAGCACTCACAGTACCCATGCTTTCCCTCAGTTAGCAGCAGGCTTGTTCAAACTATTTGTAGATATGCAACATTAAAAGCTCCATGGCATTTGACTGACCTGATTTCTACAGAGTGTAACACAAGGTGAGGAAAACCAGTGCTGAGCTGTGTAGGAGACTCGGGGATGTGACAGGTGCTCTCTGGGAAGTCTGTGGTCACATAAAACCTTAATGTCTCCAATCTGCCACCCAGCCCATCTACCACGGCTCCCACCTGTGTGTCAGTGCTGGCAAGGGGCTGCTCTCAGCCTGCAGGGCACATCTGAAGGATTGGGGGCAGATCCTATTCATGGGGAGCAGGACAGACTCCAGCAGAGATGGTGTGCACAGCTGGGGCAGCTTATGCTGCCTCGGGTAGGTTTGTCCCAGGACATCTTTAGGAGTCTTCCCTTTTGGTGCTATTTAGAGAAGTGTCTGTTATCAGACAAATTAATGCCAATAGCAAATCTCCCACATTTATTGTAAACAAAGGGGGTGTAAAAACTTCCCTTTTTTGAGTTGGCTAGAAGAGAAGGAGAGATGGTATTTTTTTCCGTTCCTTGATTTTCTGTAGCCTTTCTAATGGAAGACAAGTACTTTGATTGCTGTAGGCAGCCAGCTTGTGTGGCCAGAGTTCAGCCATAGCTCCATCTGTTCCTTGTCACCTCTGTGCAGCTTTCTCCTGAAAGGACAGAGGGGACAACAGAGCAGGGGAAAGGGAGCACAGGGAAGCAGGACTGTGTATTTTGAAGACTCTCCACAGGGTAGGTTCTCAGGCAAATGCCAGCCAGCATCTTGCATACAGCGGGAGACAGAAAAATAACTCTCATGGACGTTGTGGAAATGTTTGTCAGCCTGGCTCACTCTGTGTGCTGGGTCTGTTCCAAGGAGGGGAACAGTAAAAATCCCAAAACTACCGAAGTAGCTAACTTGTTAAACTAAGCTCTTCCATGCATTTGAGATTATCCTCAGCTAATCAGTTGAAATCCTCATCATGCTGTGGGGTATTAGGATCCATAAAATCACTCGCATTTTATAGCATTTTATAGCATTTTGTATTTATCTGACAAGAGTGGTTAATAGGTGCATAGCTGTAATTTTTTTCCCAACACAAAGCTTCTGAACAATGCTGTAAATCTGTGTATGTAAAGAGAGCACCAATGTAAACCCTCCAGGAGAGACTTTTAGGGTTTGAGAAGAGTGTTTCAACAGTAGAGTGACTCCAAGGAAAAAGCCTAATGAAGCTACTTAGTGATCTAAGCTTCAAGTTTGACTATCAGTGTTGCTTAGGCAGGGCACTAAGAGCACTCTTAGAGCCTCTTAGGTTAAGAGAATAAAAACATAATTACTCTGCACAATAATGCCTCTTGCTGTTCTCACAGAAAGGAAGGAGCTTTTAAGCACTGATGTTGTAAGAGAAGAGAAAGAACCCCTCAGGAGGGTGACAAGCCCCCTCCTCTCTCTGCATAGCACTCAGGGTCTGGGCTCTTTGCTCCTGCAGCCACCCCAGGGAACATTTGACTTATTTGGTGCTGTTACAAGCTCTGTGTGGGATATGGCACTGCTCAGGCAGGCCTGTGTCAGGAAGTTTCTCCACTGTAGAGAATGTGGAAAAAATGTGCAAGTTCCAGTGCTGGCACACAAACCTGCTGTCCCACAGCTTCTCAGAACTGCAGACATCACTCAGGCCCACTGTTCTTAGTGATTTCCAGCTGACTGATAAGCCACAGAGAAACCACCTCTTTCTGAAGGGAAGCTGCACCCACGGGTTCAGTTCTGATCTTTATCTTTGTCACTTTGGATGCAGGGAGCTTACTTTGCACAAGATTGGATATCATTTTGCATACCCTTGTTCCCTTGGCCAAAATTTCCACCTTGTGCTGGTTCGGGGATATGAAAATGAGTATTAGGAACAACATAGAGTTTCACACAAGGTACTTGTTACATCACTTACCTGGACACCAAACTTCTTCATTTCCAGTCTTAGAGCATCACAGAATTTTTCAATTGCTGCCTTGGTCATGGAATAAATGCCATTTCCCAGAGTAAAATAAGCAATGATGCTGGACATGAAAACAATACGTCCTGGAAAGAAAACAGTTCAAATCACATAACTTCGCTCTCAGTCTTTAATGTGGAATTGGTTTACCTCAGGCTTTGAGCTGCTAATTCTGTGGTATTTATGAGGCTGCTTTACTGCAGAGTATGCCAAAGCTGGGCAGTGTAAGCACTCGCTCCCCAGCACAGAATGCACTCAGCTCTGTAGGCAGAGAACTGCACACAAAAACCTGCCCTCCTTCCATCTAGTGACAGATGCTGGACCAGGCGAAGTTTAACGCACTCCCAGTGTGCTGCTTATTCCTGCTGAGTCTGAGACAGGGTGGAAAAGCTGGAAACAAAGCAGTCCCCTGAAAACTTTAGACTGAAAAGTAGTAACAAACCACTGCGCTGGTAAGAGGAAGACTGCAAAGGAGAGGAGAGGAGTAGATGATTTGCCCTGAGCTGGATATATGGTTACTCATACCATTTTTCCTGTGCTAATGATGTCTGTGCACTGAGGCACGGCTTTATAACTGTGCACACAAAGTCAAAGTCAGACTGAACACTGATAAGCCTCACCCAGGAAATGTGACTTGACAAAATGTGTGCAGCATTACACTGCTTTGCCATAATTTCCCTGATCTGTGCTGCTTTTCCCCCTTTGTAGCTCCTGCTGAGCGCAGGCATGACTTTATAGCAGAGATTTCTGATCTGAGTCACTGGGCTGTGCTTCATTTCCATTGTTTACTTGTCAACTTCTGTCACATAGTCATACCATAGAGTAAGGAATGTGTGAATGTGGATATATAAATACCAGAGGTGAGGCAGAAGGTGGCCTTGTCTCTAACAATGCAGAGAACAGAGCTGCACTCCTGTTGCTGCCACAGATGCAGATACATCTGGGCCCCAGGTCCGACCAAAAGGAATAGGGTTGTGGGATATCAAAAGGGTGTCATGAGAATGCTGTGAAATCTGTCATTCTGAATTAGGTTCCCTGCCTTCCTACATAGTGTCCTGAATAAATCTTACACACAGTAAGAGGAAAAGAACTACCAGCTTGCTGATCAAGATGCTGCATCAGCTGACTTGGCAGGCTGGAAAAGATCTGGGGAAATGTTGCTCCTCTCAGGGTAGGACGCTTAAGTTCTAGGCTGGAGGGCAATACCTCTCTTTACAGGTACTAATAATCTTGAAGGTTTTCTTGGAATAGCTGCCCATCCTAAAATGGCAGCAAGCCCCTTCCTTCACGGTGAGTGATGGTAGAACAGCCTCTGCCTCCTTTGTCCAGTAGCCAAGTCATTTGGGGCCCACACCCAGGATGGGGGACACATCATTTCCCTTCTCTCTTTGCCTCAGGTGACTGAAACCCAGCTTTCCCAGGAGAACACACTGACATTTGTAATTCAGGCTTTTCATTTGGACATCTTGCTTGCTGCCCCCAAGAACATGAGCTTTAGCTGTCCTGGCTGTTCCTGCAAGGAAGGAGACAGGAAACCTTGGGTTTTTCCTAAAAGTGCCCTGGCCTCCTCTCCTGCATAGATGGAACTTGAAAATGGAGTGCAGCAGTTAATCAAGGCAGCATTGTCAGCCAGGGGTGAGATGCAGAGTGCTCCTCTGTGCTGTGTATGTGCAGCCATCCAGACCTCAATCTTCTAAAAGTTTATGCATGTACTTAATATCATACACACAATTAGTCCCCTTCGCTTCAGAGTAACCCCGTGCAATTCAGGAAGTCAGAGAAATGCCTCTGGTGGATCAGCATCACAGAGTTTTAGCAGTAAGCAGGACATCACAGGAAAAAAGGGGTGTCCCCCTGTGTAATGGCCACATAACACACTCACTGGGTATACACAATAGCACATTCTTTTAAAAAAACACATCCAGCTCGTGGTATTTAAAGGCTTCTTTCTCCTTGTGTCAGAATATCATTAACCAAAGGCAACCAAGCAGAAAGAAGCAGAGTAGCCAGAAAGAAAAGGGGATGCTTTTATCTTACTAACAGTTTGTGTAGCAGTGACATCTGGGGCTTCCAGATGAAACTCAGCCCTTCCTGTGCCTGATGCTGCACACACAGAGCACAAATCCTCATCTGTTACAGCTGACACACACAAGCTAAGCAACAGTGGGAGAAAGGAAAAGGGTATCCTCTTTCCCAAATACAGATGGAGACAGGTAGGGAGCAAACTGCAAAGCAATTGAGATGTGCTGCCATGCTGGAGAGGGTTATGAAACCATTTCTTCTCAGAAGAAAGGATAAAGCCCACGAGTGTGGAGGCCCATGCAAATGCATTTATCCCACTGGATACCTGTGTGTCTCTGTGTATGACACTGTTTCACATACTTGAAGTCTCCTGCCCCAGGTCACAGAGAGGATCTTGTTAGACCTGGAACTGGAAGCTGGATGTCTCTAGTTCACCTCTGCAAGGTCATCCTTTCTCTCCTAATTGCCAAACAGTAAAATAGTAAAGCCTAAGTAATAACATTAAGCAGTTCATTGGATCTTTGTGTTTTCTCATTGTCAGTGCTTACAAAGTCTTGCCTGGGCTTAGTGATCTCCTGTAAACATTTTTCCTCGCTTTTTTTGAGTCAAACACTGAGATAAATCCTTATTTGTAAATACTTCTATGTGCTGCAAGACAGAATCTTTAAGGATATTTTTTGCTCTTATGACTTTACCCTCTTTTCAGGATCAAGTTGCTCTTTCAGGCCACACAGAAGGAGGCTGTCATTTCAGTTCAATGAGAGACAATTAAAGCTGCTTTTATAGATGCTACATTACCCTGATTATAGTAAGCTAATTATTCTACAACTCTAAATAACAGTGGATTAGCATTACCCTTGTATTTCCTTAGAAGGGGAAGAAATTCCAGGGTTGTCCTGATGCTCCCAAGGAGATTCACATCTGCAAATTTTTCGTATGTCTCCATAGACAGCCACCCTGTCTCGCCAAAAGTTGATATTCCTGCATTGTTGACAAGCCCCCAGAAACCTGTGGAAGAGAAATGTCTCAACGAGCATCTTTAACTGAGAAACAGCCACCACTAGAAAACAAAGCAGCTCTGGTGATTTGGACCCTTGGAAACAACCATATAGTTGTGTTATGTTTTTGTCTTTTCTGCTTGTAAGCGCAGGCATGTTTTGTTTGAGGAATGAATGCAGTTGTGGCCATTATCTGGACTACATGGAATGGTTTGACTTGGAAGGATCCTTAAAGATCATCTAGTTCCACTGCCCTGCCATGGGCAGGGACACCTTTTGTTTAAGTCTCAGTGCTATTTAATAATCACTCACTTTATAGTCATCTTAAGTTATTTATGAGTAATATGATCTGGGAGGCTAAATCTTACTGACAGTGTGGTGTGCCATGATATTTTAATTACTTTAATCCCACTGTGTGCTATGAGCAGCTTTGTGAAAATTATATTAAGCAGTCTAAAGGCTAAGGGGTACTATTTTCAAAGTGACTGACTAATTTAGGAGCCTAAGTCTTGGATCCTTTTCTAGGATTTGAGCTTTGATTCCTTCTGAAATCAGCCAGAATCAGGTACATGGGTGAAGCACTGGGTAATCAAACAAGGTCAGTGGCTACAGTGTTTTTTAAATTTTGTACTCTTAAACAACTTTATTACCCACAATAAGGACAGGTTTTGGTGGTAAGGAGCCCCACCCTTTCAATCACAGTAAGATTTCAGCATTTACAAGCAGAAATTTATTGGCAGCAAAGCTTGTTCTTACAGAACTCTGTGACAGAAAGTTTGAAGCCCTTTAGCCCAAAGCCACAGCACATTTCATGTGAGCCCTGCACAGTGTTAACAAGCTCAGCTGCTGGAAATGCCTGTCTGTTGAAGTGAGGAGTGCTCAGGCTGGAGCTGACACGCTGCCTAAATGCTGATCAAGCCATGCTGACTCTCCATGCCCTCACGGCACAGATCTGTAGATGCACAGTTTTGCAAACATTTGTGTTTCCATCCTCAAATCCTGACTGGCAACGTTTCTGAGGTGACCAGCAGCATAACTAAGGAGTACCAGGGCAGCCTGACCTGCACTGAAACAGCTGCATTCGCAGCTTAGTTCTGCCAGCCTTGACAATTGGCTCAGGCATTTCCTTCAAACAATTCTTATGTGTGTGTCTGAGGCAAAGGATTGTTTTGCCATGCCTTCTACAGATCTCTCAGCCTGGGTTTCTGGGGGGCAGAGTGGGCCTCAGTGCCTCTCTGCCTTCCTCTGGGCACAGAGTCTGGGGCAGGGGTGTGATGCTGACCCAGCTGGAGCCTCCTGGACCTGTGGTAGCAGAGTTATTCTCAGGGGATGTTTGATCACCTCAGAGAAGGCACTGCAGAAACGCTTGGGCTGAAGCCTTTTCTTTCTAATCTCCTCTGACAAAACTACTGCAATGATTCCATGGTATCTTGGTCCTTCCAGAGCCCTGCCAAGAACTGCCAATACCAGATTTCACTCACAACAATAGCTGAAACAGAAAATTTTTGGAATTAGTCTGTAAAGCAGACCTCTGTAAGCTTTTCTAACATATATACACTATTTTATTACCTAATCAAATTGGTGTTTAAACAGAGAAAGAAATGGAGTTCTTTTAGTGAACATCTCATTTGCAGAGCAAAACACTCAAGATCAGGAATTTACCAGACAGAACAGGAATTTACCAGACAGAACTTGGATAACTCTGTCCTCCAAAGAGACTAAATCACTATTCAGCAGCCTGTCACACAGCAATCCTGGACACTGTACCTCTCTTGTAACTTTAGATACAGATGGACTGATGTCCTAGTAATGCAGCAGTTTTGTCTGTACTCGCTTCTTTTCCATGGCCCCAAATTTTAGCAGACAGAGGAGAGGAAATGGACCAAAAAACTGGCAACTGGAATTGGGCACCTTACACTTCCTTCTTCCCCCTACTATTGCCCTGTTGTTCCAGACCTTTCCATCATTTTCTGGCTTTATTTCTCCTTCTTAAAACAGAACCAGCCCCATGGGACTTACCTCCCAGTAAAATGCTTCAAGATCAATGGATTAGGGTCCTCTGTGAAAGCTAATTTTCAATATTTTTTACTTGCACATGATCCAATCTGCTGATGGATCGAGTTGCTGCACACCCCATCTGTGTATGCTCAAGGCTGGAGGTCTCTGTCCTCAGGGTTATTTTTACATAACCCAGCTCTAACACAACACAAACTAAAGCCTGGCATCACTGTAAAAGCTGTTCCCTGATATCATCAGCTTTACCTTTTCTAATTAAAAAAGTTATTTTCCTTCTGCCACTGCACCCTGTGCAGCACAGCAAGAACACTTGCTCCTGATATCCCTGAATTCATTAGGGCTTTGGAAACACAGCCATTAAACTTCAGACAATTGATTTTCTTCCTCTGAGCTGTGAATCACAGATTTTAGCTAGCAAGGCTTAAGTTTTCTCTCCAGCCTCCTGTGCTTCAAAGCCTCCAGGTGGTCAGTGTTGGGCCCAGCCTGTGTGCATGAACAGAGTTCACAGAATAATGGCCCTTTCCTTCTCCACGGTGGCCAAATCCCAAGAGGGGAGAAAAGCTGGCCTGAGTTAAACTGAAACAGACTTTTGTGAAGGGAAGATCAAGTAAAACATAAAAACACATTTTGCTCAGGGTCAGCTCAAAACATTTTGTTTGCCCTCAAGCAAAACTTACTGTTTCTTTGAATGTTTTGGCGTTTCTGAAAGGGAAATGTTCTGATATCTTCCAGAATTTTTCCTGCCACTTTGTTTAGTTGAATCAATTCTCAAAATTCGACCCAAATAACAAACAGTTCATTATTCCCTTATTCCACTTTCTCAGAATATTTCCTACCTCTTAAGAAGCAACCTGCCCAGCTCTGTACTCAGGGTACTTGAATCTGCTTTGAGCTTTCTTTTCTGAAATGTTTGTGGTAAAAATCAGTGCTGTAAATGTGCATACAAAATATATTGTGTATTTGCTTAGACAAAAGCAGCTCAGGTAACATAAGAAATACAGATGGAAATCCAGAAGGACAAGGCACAAGAATCAAACAGCTGAAGGAGGGAGACGTTGCATTTCCTCAGTGTCCATGCACAGACACTTTAGGAAAAAGCAGCTGATGTTTGGTGTGTCACTGTCAAAACAGAACTCATTCCAGTTTAGGAAGAGGGGTGTTAGACTGTGCTACAGCAGGCAGGGAATAAGTGAACTGGGAAGCAGGACTGGATGTCGGAAAGCAGGATGTCAAAGAGATTTCCACTGATCTCTGTGTTGGGAAAATGGATCCCGAGGACAAAGATTAAAAGATACAGCCACGAATCTAAAGAACCACTTTAGGAAACCAAACTTAAGATTAGTGAGGCTTTCAGGAGAAGGACAGTAGCTCTCACATAAGCTCCCCAATAATTTCTACTTTGTGACTTGCTGATCAAAAGGAACATATCCAAAGTCCTTTTTTAGGCCAAAAATGTACCTGATGTTTTTCCAGAAACTTAAAAGTCCTGCTCCTATTCAAGTCAGTTGAGCTGTGTGTTTGCAGGCTCTTTCTGTGCACATGCCAACACACAGTGTAGGCCAGACTCCCTAAACTCTGACAAGTATACCTGGGATCACTGATCTTTGGAGCTTCTCATCTAAACCTGAGCCCATGTGAAAATGACGGGCTGTCTCCCGAGAGATTCCAAACCCATACTAAAGGAAACTAGCCAAAGGAAGGGAAGTGTGATTTGCCATGTTCCCAGTGAAAAATGAAGAGAGAGAACAACCCCCTCAGTCCATGGCAATGCAGGGTGGTAGCAGGCCAGATGAGACTCCTGAGTTTTATTTATGTACCTTCATGAGTCACCATCCTTTGTATGGAATATTATGCTGTGGTTGTCTTCATTGCAAAGATGAGTCTATTTGTATAGGGAATCTGGGCCAAAATATTGTACCATGGCTGAATTCCATGAATATAAAATCTTAATTAAGTGGAAGACAGTACTTAATAACCTTGGAGTAGGAGGTAGGACTAAAACTAATATCCCTCCCTGCCAGCTACATATCACCCACTCACAACAGGCAAGAAAAGGAGGAGAAATTCCTGCCTGAAACAGAAGAAAATCAGACAAATTCTGAGGTTTGCTGTAGAGCCTAAGAGAGTTGCAAATCAACATGCTCCAAAGGCCTGGTCCAAAGTTCATATTGACTTTAATGTGCACGAACTTTCTTCTTTCTAAGCAAGAAAGGACTCAAAATACTTTAGAAATTCATCTTAATGGGTGCACAAGCCATAAAAACAAATAAAGAAAAAGGAAGGTACCAGAGCCAGCAGTTTCATGGAGCAACAGTTACTTGACTCTAGAGAATGAGCTACATACCACCGAATTGATCTGCCATCCTTTCAGATTGACATAATTTCACAGCTCAGAATAGAACAAATATTTATAGGGAAACAAACCGTGAAGTGGCAGAATATCCAGCTAAGTGTGTTACCAGTAGTTTGGATTTCTGCTCTACCAGTAAATTAGTCCTGAACTGTAGATTCCAGGGTCTACAGGACAGCATGAACATGACACTGCGTGTGAACATGACACAGCACAGGCTGTCAGAACTACAGGACAAATCATCTCAAACCCAGAGTTTCAGGTGACCCGGTCCCCATGGAGCCTGTAAGGGCTTTTGTGAGTCATCTGTGTTGTGTCTGCAGGTTGACAAAAAGCCTGAGAGGGGAGGCCTCTTAATCAGATAAGGTCAAGATCAACCATAAATACACGCACTTAAGGAGCGGCGCCTTACTTCACTTCTCATTTCATCCCCTTCCCAATGTGCAAATGAGCGGGCAGAGGCCTTGCATTTCATTACTGCTCTGCGTGCTTTATTCTCCACTCCTATGCCCTGTGTGAGCAGGAAGTATTTGTCTGTAAATCTGAGGGAAACAGCCTGAGGAACGTGCTCTGCGCCAAGTGATCCCCAGAATCACCCTGGGTGGCTCTCGCCCTGCAGCCCCAGCGGGAAAGGAGGTTCTGTGGCCCCATCACCTGCGCTGTGTCACGTGTTCTGAAGGGATAACCCAGGATTTAGGTTGTCTGCAATTATTCTGAAGCTAAATCTATCCATTCCCCGGGGTGCACTCTCCCTGCAGGGTGTGTAATCGACAGATTTCCCTTTCAGTAACCCTTCCAGGGACTAGCCTGGCCAACCTCAGGTGGCTCCGAGAAGCAGCTGCTCTGGTATGGCACGGCCGCTGCCCTCGCTGCACTTCTACTTATTTCCTCTTTCCACAAATCTTGCCCAGAAATCCATCACGTTCCCACCCCTCCACGCCTGCACAGCTGTTCTGCGCTTCCCCTGCCCTTCCCTCCCGTGGGATACCTGCAGGGGGGATCCGGGGCCGCTGCGCTCGGGGAGTTCCTCTCCTGGTGGGAAGGCGAAGCTGTACAAAAATCGCACCCGCTGTACAAAAATCGGACAAGCCCCAGTTTGCGTACACACCGAGGCATTTTTAACACAAAATATTGTTGTTATTACCCACAGCGGTAACTGCGATCAGCACCATCAGCGACGGCGCTCCCCAGTCCAGCAGTCCCGGGCGAACCGAGCCGCCGTCCCGGGGACCCCGCGGTCTCTGAGCCCCCCGCGGCCGCCCCGGTCCCCCCGTCCGGCCTCACCTCTCTCGGGGAGGTGGCTGAGCACCATCTCCTTGGCCTCCCGCACGTCGCGGGCGCGGGTCACATCGAGCCGCAGGACTCGCAGCCGGCCGGGCTCGGCCGCCGCCTCCCGCTGCAGCCGCCGCGCCCCGTCGCCGCCGGGGCAGAGGCAGCCGGCGAACACGGTGAAGCCCAGGCGGTGCAGGCGGAGCGCCAGCAGGTGCCCGAAGCCGCTGTCACAGCCCGTGATGAGCACGGCCCGCCCGGCCGGCTCCAGCCGCGCCGCCCCGCGCCGCCACCGCCGCGCCAGCGCCAGCGGCAGCAGGAGCAGGAGCAGGAGCAGCAGAGGGGCCGCTGCCCACATCCCGCCCGCGCCGCCACAGCCCCACCGTCTGGGACAGAGGGGGGATGGAGCGCCCTCCCCTCTCGCCCAGCATCTCCTCCCAGCCCGACATGCCCTCCCCGGCATCTCCTCCCCCGGGCAGCGGCCGCCCGCAGGCACCGCCCTCGCTCCGCGGGCGTGCGGGGTGTCCGCTCCCTCCGAGCGCCGGTGGGGAGCAGGAGCGGCGTCCTGGGGGAGCCCGAGGCTTGGCAGGGGTCTGTCCCCGCTGGAGTCTCTCGCCACTTTTAGTTTCGAGCAGAAAAGCGCGGGCTGGGAGCATCGTGCCATGGGCAGCTGGAGCTGCGCCGGCGAAAGGGAGCTGGGCTGTGCCGAGATCCGCTTGCGTGGACAGTTCAACTTCTCCGCTCAGCTGGGTTTTATACCGCCCCGGTGCTACAGACTGGCCGCAGGGCTTGAAACGAAAGCAGCATGAGTGTTTCTAATCGGTCAGATGGGGATTTCTAATACAGCTGCACTATTATGTTACAGTCGCTATATGTTACGTTTTATGTTACATTATAGTATTAAACCGACGTGGGGTTTTCATGGCTCAGGTCTGTGCCTGCTGTTGTCTCAAGGGTCCCTACATTACTCCATGGTGGAGGAAAATGTCTGCTTCTTGTAGGCTAAAATGACAGTTACACATTGCTGAAAAAAAGATCCCCGAGAGCTAAAATTACAGGAGAAATTTGATTAGGCAGTGCTTACTCTGCCCTTTCTTTTATATGAGCAACTCTCCAAGCAGCTATTGAAAGGGATACTATGTCGTATCTGCCTCCTCTGAGTAAAATGAAATGATTGAGAGAAACAGATGCCTTTATTAATTGTGATTTAAAGTTAGTTTGTGAAAAATACAAAGGGGCCAGAGTCATTCATTGACGTACAAGCAGTTGCAGAGGAAGCAGGAGGCCTTAACACACAGAGGGATGGTCCAAATATTTACCTGAACTACATCCCTGTACCAACCTTGTTCATATTTAGTGAACAACCTGTATCTAGTTGTGGCAGAGGGGTTTCTGAACTGCTGGTGCCCTGCTGCCCCTGAGTCTCCAGAAATGACATTGTCCCTGCAATCAGCCGTGTTCTGTGTTTGCTTGGGGATCCCTTCTCACTGACAGAGAGAGTTTTAATGATATCCTGGGGAGAAAGGGAATAATCATTGTTTGATTTGCTTTTCCATGGACCAAGACATTCCTGTGTCTGTTGTCCTGCTGGCTGCACATCTGTCTAGGTTTACTTTAAATTGTTCAGTGCTCTCTCTCTCTTCTGCATTGCTCAGGTCTCCAAAGGCATTGCATTATAGGATTCAAAACCTCAAGTGGCTTGGGAAAGGAGATTGTGCTTTGCTGCTGGGAGACAAAGTAGGACATGAATGGTTAAACCTCAAAGAAGATATCCAGATATTTGTCCTCAGTAGGATTTATTTGACCATGCTCCATCACACTGGGAGATGCTGCCCTCTTTTAGCCTTCAAAAGATCTTTCAGTCTTCTGCAACTACATGAGTCACAAAGGTTTGTCTTTACATTTGAAAAATAATTATGCAACTCTCCAAATCATGAGAGTTGATAACAGCCTGTCCTGCAGCCAGCTTCCCTGTCTGGTTCCTCCTGGCATAAAAAGACAGGGAGGGATTCCAGATTCACCTCCTCCATGCCTCCTACCCACCTCTGGTCCATGTCTACCAGTCTCTCCTCTCCCAGCTTTTGTGTCTGGTTAATAACAGGAAGAAAGTTATGGATTACAACTGCATCCTTCACAGTTAGAAACAACTTCTGGACTACCTAGTCCAGGAAGTGGGGCCACTTAGGTCTACAGTGCAGTGTATTGGCAGTAAAACTCTATTTGTTGGGATGGTTTTCCTCTGGTTTATAGTATTCTGTTCTCATATAGACACATATGTGTACACACAGGTACTCATGCTTGTGTGTTAATGTGTATTTTGAATTTTGACTGTGTTTTGTCTAGTTTCTGAAACTCTTTCTCAAAACTCCCAAGTTTTTATCTCTGTCTTGATCTATTCTACCTCTTATGCAATTCCAGTTAGTTGTGGATTACCTGTAGCAAGTTTAAGAAAAAGTCTGGATTTTGAGGAAGTCGATGAGGAAATGGAAGATGCTTAGAGCCTGATGGGGATCTGAATGAGATTGCTCTTAGAATATGCCCAGGGATCTTCCACTCTTCCTGAGAGCATTTCTGGGAACAGAAACCTGTGAAGTTTATGCTTAAAGCTTTATGCCACCCAGTGTCTTTCACAGGGTGAAATAACGAGTTGCTGCACATGCTACCCAGAGGCGTCATGATACCAGTTCAGGTGATTGGATAAGCAGATATTCCTAAGGGCTGAGTTGCTTGTGGAGGCAGTTCTTCTACACATTGGAAAACCAGGCCATTTCCAGAAGTGCCAAACTATGAATTTAAGGCATTTAAGATTAGGTTCCTCTGGGAAGGTAATACTGCTCAGATCTTACCAGCTCTGTTAGTTTTCGGTCTGAAGCAAATTAGATGGGAAAGATGACACTCTAAGTTTTTTGTTGAACAGAGAAGTGTTGCCATGTTGTCCCTACTCTCAAAACACAAACTGTTTTTCTAAAGGACTCTGTTTCTTCTCAAGGAATGGCTGGAAAGCACCGTGATAAAGGAGAGCTGGGATGGGCTGTATTTCCCTGTTGCACCCCAGGACTTCCAGCTTGATTCCAGGGAAGACAGATCTGCTTTTCACTTTGTTCCTGAGCAGAGGGTCGGTGGCTGTGAGGAGCAGGGCTTGCTATGGGACATTTAAATAATATGCACAGATCTTTGTCCAGCTTTGCTCCAGTAGAAACCAAGATACAAGGGAAGGGAGGAGACAGTGTAGTTTTCCCCTGCCCTTAATCTCCTTATATTTGTGCCTCTTCTCATGTCCAGTCACCTCTGCTTATTTTACCCATGCTCTTGTTCCTGTTCCCTCAGCCCCCATCCCTGCACCCCTCCTGGCAGTCTTATCACCAGCTGGAGCTGTCTCAAGATTTGCCATCTGTCATTCTCAGTGGTGCTCGCTCTCAGGATTGGGTAGGAGCAGTAACGCTCCTTGATGTCTTTCTTACAGCCTCAACTCTCCAGCAGCATGTGCAAGTCATTATTACTTTTACTTTTGGAAGCAAAGATGAAATTCTGCTGTGTTTTCAGGTAACTGCAGAGCCATCCTTGGTTTCACAGGAATCACTTGATGCAAAGTGCCTCTTGTCAAAGCTTCAGAAAAATGCTGAGAATGTGACAGAGTACCTCCTAAAAGCTCCAAGTAACCGAGAAAACCTAGGAAACAATTAATACAGACCCCTCTTTTATAATTTTAATGCTTCTGGAGCCAGTGTCATGATTTCTGGGGTGTAGGATCAGGATTTCTGACCCATAGGATCTGACTGTGTCACACACAGTTCACCAGGACTCTTCCCTTTGCTATCCATTGGGTCTTGTCAGCTCAGATCCCAAACCATGTCATGTTCCTCTTGCTGTTGCACAGGGAGCAGCATGGAATGCTGCTGGGCCTTTCTGATACTGGTGAAAATGGTGCTTATCCAACAGGAGGAAACACGAAACTCCTCTGGAAGTTCAGCAAAACACATTCCTGTCTTCCAGAGCTGGCACAGGAATGACACTGCTTGCTGCAACCATCCAAAAAGCTGACGCTGAATTCGCATCTGAAGGCAAGTTTCAGGACTGGGAAGACTAGCTTTCCAGGAAGAAGATTAAAATACTGTATTTTTGGTGCAGTTAAGCAGCCAAAGACATTGTGAACAGAAACGCTTGCAGTTTTTAGAGCTGGCAAGCCGCACGTCCTAGTTCGGGGCTCAGCCAGCGAAGGCTCTGCCGGAGTGTCAAAGGAAAGGAGCCAATGGGAGGTTGTCATTCCATGTAATTAGACAGGAGCAGTTGCATGTGGGCTGTGCATGGGGAATATCGAGTCTTTGAAGACTAAGCAGGATGTCTGGTTCTGTGTAATGTGATGAGCTGCATTAAAATCTTACTGCGTATTTTTAAAGAGCCTGGGCTCGGTCGGCAAAACAGATTTAGGATGCCACGTGTATTGCTCAGTGTGTTAAAAAAAGGGGGACGGCTTCTATTTAAAAGGCAAGGCAGGAATATCTTCTACCCATGAAATATTTTCAAACACTTGTCACTGCATACAGTGTCCAGTCTATTCCAGAGACTAAGTCTTCCATTTGTCAGAAGTTATTTTATTAAGTCCCCAGGATTAAGTCCTTTTGGCAGTATTGGAGTAGTAGCAAACAAGGAGAGAGAGAGACGTGAGGGAAACTCTCTTAGAAGCAGGAAACTCCACTGTCTCTTCTAACCTAAAGTGACTGATCCTCTTTAAACTGGAACACTCCTGGCTCAGGAACAGATATGTTGTGGTTCAGCTGGTGTATCCTCATGCATGGGCAGTGTGGAAAGTGAAAAGACACCCTATGCCTTCCAGTTAATACATTCCAGAAACGAACAAAAAATTAAACTCTGTTTTATCTCATTTCTAACTTGGAAGACAAATGTGGGATGATTCTGACTTGAAAATGCTACTGCAAAATGATCCAAAGGGAGTAAGAATGCTTGGACTGCTTTTCCACACACCCTCATTTCTCTCGTGGAAGGACCAATGCAGTGTAGCAAACTGAGAGCTTCAAGTGGAGGTGGAGGATAAGGATGAGGGGAGATCAAGTTTCCTTCTTTTCCTGGTGATCAGATCTAGGAAGGGCTGAAATGAAAGTGGTCTCCTCCAGCACATACTATCACTTAACCACACAGTGCAGACATGGATTCATCAGATAAACTGCTTTGAACCTGAGGATTCCTGGAAAAGAGGACCAGCGTAACAAAACTAGGATTTATCTGTGATTAAAAGTTAATTTAGTTGGAGAAATGGCGTGTGTTTGAACACAGTGGCTCTTCCCCAGCATCTGCAGATGATGAAAAGCCCTTACACTGTCAGACTGCTGGGAAATACCAGTGATGTCAGAGTAGATACACAATCAGTTCAGTGCTGATAAACCGATCCAACATAAACATTAGAAAATTTTTAAATAATTTTACCCAAGCCCTAAATATCCCTCTCCAAATCTGCCCAGAATTAACTTTCAGTAGTTTTGATTAACCCTGTCTAATAAGTGCCTCCTTTCCAAGGGTGTCGCTTACTCCTGTGAGGACAAGGTGCTCACGAGGGCAATTTTGGAGTCATGAGGCCAGTTCTGATTGTCTCATCCCTGAACTGGAGCCCAAACTTTCTGAAGTCCATACAAAGCTGTCTGATCCTTTGGGATGCCTGGCTGCAATGACAGACCAGCAGTAGCCTGGAGCTCATACAGTCACAAAGGCAGCGGGGTTTTAGCTTTTGTGTAAGAACTGTGCCAAGCAGGCTGCTTCTGACTAGTATTCCATACTGGCACCTATGGATTTGCCTGTTAAAGCTCTTATCTTTTGTGGAAAATCTATCCCACCAGCCTTGTTAGAAGCCGAACAGCTGCATCATCTCTGCTCCTCTATAATATTCCAAAGTCAGGCACCCGAAGGTTTGTGGTGCCCTTAGATCATCAGAGCAGAATATTGACGGTACCGTGTTATTTGCGCTCGGGAGTTGTCATTTCCAGGAGAACGCCTGTTCCAGACGATGCCCACGAGGTGGCAGCCTGTGCAGGAGAAACGAGCCCTGTCTGTACCTGCGGGAAAAGAGGATTGTCCTGAACGTGTGTGCCACCTTCCCCCTGCAGGCAGAAGCGGCCTCTGCTCTGCAGTCCCGGCCGACACCCTCTGCGCCAGGTTTTAGGGTTCGGATAACGCCGGGAAGATGTACCAGCCCTCACCTGGGCGGCGGGATCGGAAGGGTGGGAAACAGGATGCTTTGTGCTGACAAGCCGCAGAAGAGCTCTGAGTTCGCAGTGCAATGAACGCACATGAGCACAGGAGGGTGCTGCTCTTTCTCTGACTTAGCAGAAAGCAGTCTCTCTCTTCCCTGCTCCGTGGTGCCATCAGCTTCCAGGCCTCAGAAGGGCATGTGTTCCTTCATCCTGGACAAAGGCCTGGGTGATACCAGCTGTGAATAACCCCAGATCGCTGATCTTTCTGGAGTAAAATAACATTCACGTGAAGGGCAGACTGTGCTTTGAGGTGATGACCAACCACATCCATCAGTCTGCAGGATAAGCTCCCAGGTCTGTCACCCTGTAAAATGATGTCCTTAATGCTGGTGCAGGTGAAGTGTGAATAATTTTACTGTCATCCCTCTCTAGCCAAGGACAAAAATCAGAGCGGGTGGTTTATGGTCCTACTGCCCTTGTGCCCGATTGTTCAAGGACAACCCAGAATATGGCACATAATTTGCCAGTTGGTCTAAGCTGCAGGAGCCTAGACACCAATTTCTATTGGAAATAGCTCATTTGCCTCTCCTTACCTGTGCCAGCTGGTAGTGAGGGCACAGAACAAATCAGAGATGAGTGTGATGAGAAGCCTGGTTTCCTTACTTACAAGTCTGAGTTGCCCCATGTACAGGACAAGGTCAATACTATCTCCCCCTCCCCCCCACACACAAAAAAAAAAGCCCAGAGGATGGAAATACGTGAAGGTTTGCATTTTTAAAAAATAGAAGTCAAAAGTCAACTCCATGGTAGAGTTGGAGGGGTGCAAGAGAAGGAGCTGTACCATAGGCAGTGGAGGAACTTTTAATACAAGAGACAGAGACACTGGAATTTGCTGCTAAACCCACTGATGCAGAGAATGATTCAAGAGACAACAGCCACTACTCACCCACCTGCACCTGGCCCCAAACCTCACTTACATTATGCAGAAGGAATTAATCAATAGGTTTGGTTTCTTCCTGGAATGTAAAAGCCCACAGGAAAGAAGGCTCTGCTTCTCTGATATAGTTCAATCTCCGGCTACCAGAAGTGCTGCCCAGCATTCCATCTCTGAGCAGCAGCTTGGAATTACCTCCTTGGCCCTTCACTGAGACAGGTATGGCCAGTTTCTGGGATCAGAGGGGCAGCACGTGGTTGGGTACTGTTACCTTTACATCCTGCTACCTTTGAGGGTAACAGGATGTAAATGCTATTGTTTAGGGCAGTTTCTAACCCCTTTTCCCTGCCTCCTCATGTGGTCCTACTCCTGTGAGAAAACACAGGACCCATTTTTTGGAAGCTGGTGTTTACCCAAACCCTGGAGCTGAGCAGTTTCCCTCACTGAGAATTTTTGCCTCCTCTAACGTTTGCATCACTGGCAAGAAATTGTAAGTGCACTATTACAGAAATATGGGGGCTCACTGTTCCAGCCCAGGCAGTGTGTGGGAGATCATTTGGACTGGCACCTTCCCAAGCACAATGTACTGAAATGTCACTCTGCTCCTGGGTGAAGCTTGGATTCTTCCCAGCTTATCTTCTCCTTTGCCTTGCAGCATCTGTGCATCTTGCCCTCATTTCTTGGCATGCAGATGCCTGAAGGTGTAGAAGACAGTGCTCTTGTTAATGCTGGGAAAGTGAAAATAGATGTATTTTGCATCCTAAAGGGACTTTGCTGAGGTCCTTCTGCTTTGTTCTTGCCATCAGGGGAATGCCCACTTTTTGAATGGACCCCCAAATGAAAGGGAAATACTTTGGAGCAGCACAGGGAATGTTCAAGGCCTCCTGACAGGACTCCAGCTGCTCAGAGCCACGCTAAACTGGGTCATTTTTAATGCTCCTCACAGGAGACTCAAAGCGTATCTTTAAGCCCTTGGATTGGGAACTTTGGATTTAAGGTTTTAATGATAAACTTTACATGTGGATTTTGGTCATTCCCTTCCTCTGGTGGGCTTGTGTTTCTTTTTATTTTTGGCAGATTTCCGAGGGCATCAGGCAAACAGGGAACAGGAATTTGACCCAAATTCAGACAATGTGTATCTCTACCTCAAACCAGCTCCCTTTTCAGCAGAGCCCACTGGTGTTGCCCTGACAGTGCACAGGGGTGTCCACACATCGTGTTTCAGACCAGTGGGAATCGAAGCCATCGCTCAGTTTGCACTGGGAACGTTTGGAAGCCGAGTTCTTATCTGGGTTGCTAAAGAATGGCCTGTTTCTTAAAGCCTGGTGTCACATGGAGGCTGTTAAATAATGAAAGCCAGGATGCACAGCGAAGTGTTGGCATACAAAAGGAGCTGTTTTCTGAGCACCAACTTCTCTGCCTGCCAGCAGCAGCAGGACACAATCTACCTAAATTTGCTCAGTTATTTTTTTTAATTTAAGTTGAGAATAGCTTTTTTCTCTTCTGTCATTAGATAGCTTCTGATAAGAATTTATTTTCCCAAGGGAAACGAAAAAGACTTGAAAATCTCTGAAGAAAATGAGAAGAAAAGCCAACCACAAATGGTGATTGTGTGATCTACTTTCCAAAGCATTTTACTTCCCTTCCTGCACTGTGATTTGACATCCAAAGGAAAGGGGGTGGTAAAACCTGATGAAACCAGGCTCAAGTTCGAGCAGTACAGCCTCAGAACCAGCAGTCTTCCCTAGTCCTGCAGGGTTTTAATCCCAGGCATGGAAGAAATCAAAATTAGTTATTTTCCCTGTCATGGCCACACTACAAGGGAAGAGCAGATACTTGGCAGAGGTCAACAGAGACCCTCAGGCAGCTCCTGGAGCTGGCTTTGTGCAGCCCCCTCCTGATTAAACCATTCAGGGAGTGGCTTTGAGTTACATCACAGAGTCTTGTCAGCAGAGACGTGGGCAAAGCAATACTGCTCTACCCTGTTCTCCCTGTTCTCTCCTCACAAGCCCTTATCTCCCTTGCTGTGTTGTCTGATTATGATAACAGTGGTTCTGGCCCCTCTGGAGGCTGCCCGTCCCTCACCAGACAGTTCACTGGGCAGTGCCAAAGAATTATTCAGTAGTGTCCTTAGGCAGGGTGGATTTTATCCTGCAAACACAGAGGAATTAAACAGCAGCATGGAAGTCAGCATCTGCTTAACTATTCAGTATTCAGAATGCAGGTACATGGAAAGGTGCTAAATTTTGAAGCCAAAAGGCTTTCTTGAAGTTAATCATGTGCCAAGTGCTTTGTTGTGCAGGAAGATGGAGGAAAACAACCAGTTTAATATTGCACAACAGGGTTTTTAAGATTTGCTGGTCTCAATTCCACTTCTGCTTTGTTGTTCCATAAAATCATGTGTTAGCAATAGATTTATACTAGACCAGTTCCTTGGAGTCTCTTATTGACGACTCCCTTTCTCTTTTTTTTTTTTTTAAGAGGTGAATTTATATACAAATGTAGCCATTTGTAACCACCAATATATTCAGTAACATTTCCCTTTGTGGCACATTTATGCTGGAAATCCAGAAATGAGAATCTCTGAAATGCCAGCATCCTTAGAATGCTGTCTCCATTTGATTTCCTTCTAGCCTGAATTTTCATAGCAGTTACATTTGGGTTTCAGTTACACATTGCACTGGCTGATGAATATTAAACAAGGTCTACAGACATTTCTTGGGTTTGCTTTTACAGACTCTGCTCGTACAGAGATATTTTTTTGACGGTGCCCTTCTTGCTGCCCTCTATTCCACTCTTTTATTGTTCCCAGGTTGTTCTGAGAGACAAATGACAGTGTGAGACAGGAGGAGAATGATTACATTTTGCAGGGAAATTATACAGAGTAGAAAATCAATAGTTAGATGCTCCCTAGGACCGCCTCAAACTTCTTTGAAGAATAATTAGCTTGCAAGAGAGCTCTGATAGCTGGAATTCCTCCCCAGTTCTGTATGCATAAGATAAATTTAGTCTGGAATAAGCAGTGTGCTTTGAGGCCTCTTCACTGATCTGGGGAAATGATTCGTGTGGAGAGAATGAAGAAGGTAGCTGGAAGAGGTATGGAAGAAAACCTGACTGCCCACATCCATCCTGGGCTCAGAAGCAAGGAACAAGCAGCAACAGAAACAGGGAAAAATTAGCAGAGCAAAGCATGGATGGGAGTTAAGGGCTGGGAGTCAGCACCTGATGATCCAGCTGACTCTGTTCAAATGGCAATTGTCCATTGGAATGGCAATCCCGTGGAGCAGAGCTGATTGACCACCAGTGGGGAGAGTCCAGCCCACTCAACAGGTATAAGTGGTTTATTTGATGAAGCAGCAACATCAAATCCAGGGCTGTGTTTAGGCAAACTGCCTTATGTGGAGCTCAGAAAAGGCTTCTAGGACTTAGAAGAGATGATAGAGAGCAGCAGAGAACTCTGCTTGAGTCCCATCATTGTGTCTTGATCTCATCATATGTTGGAGCTTTTTCAGTGTGCTGCTTCCTTCTGGGATATTGCTACAGGTAATCCTAAAGCTGGGAGGTGAGGTGTGGGGTTTAATAGCTTTGTTGGTGTGAACTGATCTGGGCAGAGCTGGCCTAGGAGTGAGATTGGTCTTGCTCTCCAGAGCTGTCAGTCCTCTGTCTTTCAGAAGCGTAAAAACACACTTGGAATGCACAGAAAGCTGCTGCAAGAGGTGTCAATAGCAGTTTGTGACAGACTAAGTGACATCTAATCAATTAATTAGCTTCCTAGGAGAAAGGACTAATAAGGCTTGAAGGACATGCTGGAGGCATAATGTAGCAGGTATTAAGATAAGGGAGATTTGGGAAAGATCTCACAAAACAAGAGAATAAAGCAGCACAATAGTAACAAGTCACTGTAGTGGAGATGATCACAGGGTATCAGAGAAGGATGCAGGGTTTTCACTCATCCGTGGAGATTGATGTTTAGTGTTTGTTGGCATTTGCATTTCTAAAGTCATAAGCATTGTATGAAAACACATCTTTGTTCTGCTTAGGTTTGATGTGTTGGGTTTTATTGTTTATTTGTTGGGTGTTTTTAATGTATCCACTCTTAGGAACTAGAAAAGCATCCAAGCACGTGTAGCATTAAGCATGTGACTCAACCCCTCTCCAGCCACAGATGTCTCTCACTCTTAATTAAATATGTGCTAAAGTGGTCTGTTGGAGCAGAGCCCAGGAGTATTGTGTGCAGGTTTGAGCCATCAGTCCAAAAGTGGTGCTAACAAGCAGGTCTAGAATTATAGACCTGTCAGCTTAACTCCAGTTCCTGGAAAAGCACTGGAACAAACAACCAGACTATTTGTGAGCACCTAGAAGGAAATGAGGGGATGAGTAACAGGCAGACTTTTTTTGTTTTTTTGAGATGTGAGGGTCTGGTTTGAATTCTGAGTCTGCTTCTCATGCATTCTAATAAGGATGGAATGGATGAAAGTACCTGGGTGCAAAAGTGCTTGGAAAACTGATAGAATGATGTTTTTGAGGGAGTTTCTGCTTTGTGTCCATGTCTTTTGTTTCCATATGGGATCTGGCTGATGGAAGAGAGAGCATGCAGTTTAAACTCGCAACTGGCACCACACTGGAAAAGCTTTGAGCACACTGGGCAGGATTAGAATTCAGGATGTTGTTTGCAAATGGAGATGTAAAAATCCACCATCACCAGCTTGCCATTGAACTGTGACAGAGCACTGTCCCTCTGCTGAATGCAGACTTATTTATTGCAATAAACTCTTAATACAGGTTATTATATACTTACACCAGGGTGGGGACCACCAGCTACATGTGTAGTTGATTTATCAATGAGGATGAAAGATTCTGATGGCTCACAAGCTGATCCTGAATAAACAATACCATGCTGTTACAGAAAAGCACATTAAGTGTGTCAGCAGGATTGTTCCCCATGTGGAAGTGCAATATTCCAGCAAACAGGAGCACAGTATTTGCTTTTGCCCAGTGTACTTCAAGGCTGAGCTGGACAGTGGTTAAGTGTGAAAAGGAAAGCAGGAAGACTGATCCTGGGCCCAAAAGGTTTGATCTGCCAAGGAAGATTGAGGGGGGTTCCTCCCCAGGAGAGGAAGACTGAGGGGAAGACTATATTTCTCCCAAGATTTTGTCAGCTGCTGTAAAGGAAAAAGAGAATTATTTGGTCTTCCTGACCCTGGCAGTGAAGACAAGAAGCTGTGGGCTAAATTGCTTCAAGGGAAAATCAAGGCACTTTATTTTTAGTAGTTAATCTGATACTAAGGGAGTGTGAAGGACTGGAGCAGATTCTGTGGGAGAGGTCTCTGACTTTTCAAAATGAACTAAACCTCTGTGTGAGGAATGACCTGTGCAAGTCCTCCCCTACACAAGCCAGTGGACTAAATAACACCTGGAAATCCATTTTAGACCTCTGGTTCTGGTAGGGCTGATTTACACTCATCTGTTAGCATGAATCCAGGTTGATTTAACTAAGTCAGTGCCAGGAATCTCATATTGATGGAAAGGGAATCTTGTCTTCTCAGCAATACAGCTCTAGTTATCCAGAGATTTTCCATCTTGGGACTTACAAGTACTAAATGTCTAAGCACAGTGAGGAACAGGATAGGAGAGTGCATGAAGCCACCAGTAAATCACAATATCTAACTTGAAACTCACTTGTTAATTAGTGTGTTAACTACAGGTTGCTGATTTCATCCCGCTTTGCCTCAGCCCCCAAAACAATGGTTTTGGAGGCTGCTAAAGAGCAGTAATGCAGAGCAGCTTCTTACAGCTCTCTAAGTAGCAGAAGAGGACAGCTGTATATCCTGCAAACAAGTTGACAATACAGATATTTTCAGCCTTTAATGGTCCACCAAATGCTATTAGTGTTGATAGCACTGGGCTCTTTTTTCCTTAGTCTGCATGTATTCATAGAATCTGGTTAGTGTTTTGCATCTTCTTCTTTTTTTCCCCCCTGTAGTTCATTTCTGAATCCTCAAGGTTCCCCTCCCATTTTTATTTTTTTTTTTTAATTCAAGGTAATTTCTTCCTTACAGCTGTTTGCACAAAACAGCTCCATTGAATGTGCAAGTAGGAAATGGGTACTGATGTGTCACTTAAGCCTGGAATCACAGAATGCATTGGGTCTGTGATCAGATTTGGATCTTTAAGGGACCTTAAAGATCATCCAGTTCCAGCCCCCCTGCCATGGGCAGGGACACCTTTCACTAGCCCAGGTTGCTCAGAGCTCCATCCAGCCTGGCCTTGAGCACTTCCAGCAATGGGGCAGCCACAGCTTCTCTGGGGAACTTGTGTCCATGCCTCACCACCTCACAGGGAAGAGCTTCTTCCCGATCTCTAATCTAAACCTGCCCTCTGGCAGTTTAAAGCCATTCCCCCTTGTCCTATCACTACATTCCCTTGTCCAAAGTCCCTCTGCAGCTCTCTTGGAGCCCGTCTATGCACTGAAAGGGTCTCTAAGGTCTCCCTGAAGCTTTCTCTTCTCCAGGCTGAACAATCCCAATTCCTCAGCCTGTCTCAATAGGGGAGGTGCTCCAACCCTCTGATCGTCTTCATGGCCCATGAGATACTGTCATCATGGTGATTTGTGTTCTCTTTGAAAGCCCCATTCCTTTTACCTGCAGGAACTGGGAATTCTCTTCTGGTAGTCACTTGTTTGTTTACGAGAAAACAGATATTAAAATCTACCAGGACATTTTAAGTCAGCTACTTCTTACTTCACTCCATTATTTATCTAATATAGAGCACTTACTGGTCTTTCAACTGAGAAACTGATTCTTACATTCCAACAAATACAGAAAGAACCAAGATGAACTATTATTTACTCAGCTTCTGAACTTATGGACACAATCCCAAGAAAGCAGTTTCAGTGGATTCTCTTCATTAGGAGAACTGACTAACTGGTGCAATAACCCACATCTGATGGGCTTGACCTCAGTTTCCTAAATCCAGACTCTTGAAAACGTTCAGGTTTGCATGTAAGCCTTGCCAGGGATGTTGAGGTTCAAATATTGTGAGATGATGGGTCAGCAGAGTCACCCAAAGCTTGTCTGGCATATAAGTGGCTCCCAGAACAGTGGATTAGGACCCCAGACCCCTTGGCATTCCCTCCTTTCCACATGTCACACTCTGTAATGCTCTGGCAGTGTCACTGTGCTGCCCATACAGAGGGCAGGCTCTGGCACACACTGGAAAAGAGGGAAAGGAGTGGGAAACTTCTCCTGACACAAAGATTCAGCCACAGCAGTGGGTATTTAAGGTTTTGATCAGTGTTTGAGGCTTGTTCCGCTGGCCCTAAGCAAGATGGAATTATTATTCGAATTCTCATTGGAAGGATGTAACTTTTCCTGTGTTGCTGAGTTGTCAGTGTTTGCATCTTTTTGGATATGTTTGTGTGGTGACAGCCTTGGAGGTCCAGTGGGAAAAGGTATTTCAGGCTTTGCCTTGGGCATGAGTTGACCTGTGACACCGAGAAGTGCAAAGTGCATCCAAGAGGCACAACAGGAAGTTGTGACTTGTTTCTTTTTAAAAAAAAATAATATTTCAAAGGCCAAAATAACCCATCCACCCAGAAGACATTGTTTTTTGCAGTTGTGTTTTTTTCATGCTTCTCAGAGCTGATACAACAGCACTACCCCTAGTTATTTTTTGCTATTTTTTTTTTTTTTTGTCCCTAGGAAATGCCAAAATAAATTAGACACATTATAGTGAACTAATCTTGTGACTACACGTTTCAGAGTTCCCGTGCTCTGGAACATGGAATCCAGGCTCCTCGGGCAGATGCTGCCTGTGGCAGTCACTGTTACAGATGAGCATCTATAAATGGCACAACTTCCCCTGTTGGGAGGTTGTGGGGACAGGATTTTGGATGGGAGAAGTGCTCCCCTCCCCTCAGGCTCTGCAGTGGGGAAGGGCTGTTCTGCAGGGAAATCTGCCTTTGGTAGAGATTGTTTCTTCCCCCTTCTTCCCCCCCGCCTTTGCACTTGTCAGTTTGGAGATTCTCTCAGCTTATTTCAAAGTCAGTTATAAACCTTTTAAATGAGCTTTGTGCTGATACACCAGTAGGATGTTTATACATGGTTTTAACACTATTTAGAGAGATGAAAGCAAAAGTTAAGGCAAACTTTCTCTCTCTACCTAAAATCAAGCTAAGGCATAAGGACTGTTAGGAAGGCCTGTGGCTCCTTAGAACATATGCTACGTCCTGTGGGATGACACCAACAATACCTCACAAATGACATGGTAAGAAATAGCAAATGAAGCTGCTCTGGGGCAAAACTCAGCAAAGCCACTGTGGCACCACCACTTGCTCATCCAGAGCAAGTCTCACTTTTCCTGAGACCCATCCTCTCCTCATCATGTGTCCGGTGTATCCAGCACAACAGGACACACACCATGGCACGGTCACTTGTGCATGGCTGGGGTTTTTGGCACAGAAAATCCCAGCCTTGCCTTTTTTTTTTTGTTGCAGAATTAAGTGGGGTAGTAGAGATGCAGACAATACTAACTGTGGCTTACCAGTGTTGAGCTAAATATAAAGCATGGCAAGCACGTAAGAGGGTTCTGTTAATGTTTGTATTGATTAAACTATTAACAAGAATAGCAAATCCCATTACACTAATCATTATTTTGCTTCCCTGCCCTCTCCTTCCTCTTTGTCCTCCCCTGAATGTTTTTCCTTGAATACAATGAACACATGAAGGGAAATTTGTTGCCTCAGGCCACCCTAAACACCTCCCAGTGTTCTCTGTGGAGGTGGATGGGCTCTGGCTTCAGTGGAGGTGTCTGTGGGAATGACCTCTGCTCTGGAGAGGGAAATCAGGAGAAAAGTGTCCCCAAAATAGAGAGAGACTGCAGGTAACCCAGGAAGATGCCCTCTTAATGTCTTTTGACAGGCCTTCAGACATCCATAAAGGAATAATATTGGCCCGTAGATCATTAACATAATTTAAAATGGTGGAAGGTTGTGTTCATGTAACCAGCTTCCCCCTGTTCCTCCATCACCACTAACATTTTGGTTCTGTCAGGCAATAATTTTACAGTGCTGCCCAGGAAAATGTGTTGCAGTGGAAGTCCAATTCCGTGCTTTCTTAAAAAGGTTAAAAAATGGAAGTATTGCAGTTGAGACTGGGGAGAAAGAACAGGTCTTGAGTCATCAGTTGTTTCTGTTCTGAGTTGTAGGACACAGGATTTGGTGCTAAATCTTTTTATCTTTAAGCAGACTTATAGCCCAACTACATTTTTATTAAATTAATCAGTGATCTATTGAAAAAACATTTGTTGGAATTGATTTTTTTTTTCCCTGAAAATTTTCATCCAAATTTGGAACCCTTTCAGGAATTTCTGAACCTTTAATTTTAATGGCAGGATGATTGAGGGGATGTGTCCCAAAAGATGCTGGCAAAATCTTTTGGCTGGATTTGTAGGCCTGAAGAGAACCAGTTATTTTAATTTTTACTTTTTTATGTGTTATACGTTAGTGATGAAACATTCAAGACTATTTAAGGAATTCAAATCCCTCATTCCCACTCAAATTAAAAGCATCTGGGCATTCAGATCCCTTAGTCAGCTTCAGCAGTCTATAACTTCAGTGTTAGTTTGATATAACTAATTTGTGTTAAACATACTTTTAAGTGCAGTTATATTATAATTTATCTCCTGGTGGTATTGCCTCACAGTCATAATTTTATGCTTGCACACAGTATCCCTGTATCCCAGTGGACTGGGAAGCTTTATAAACAAATGTAGGCCATCCCTGAGTCCTGAGGCAAGCTAAACTTCCACTGAAGTCTTCAGGAGCTTTGCTCACATAATGTCCCTTATTTCAGACCGTGAATACTCCTGTGTGTACAAGCAGGGGCCATCCTTTGAGTGACAGTCCTTGGGGGAAAAGCAACAGCCCCCACACATCCCCTGCAATAATTTGGAGGAGAAAATAATGGTGATCAGCTGAAATTGCACAGTGTTGTGTGCACAGAATGGGATTGTGCACTGAGGGAGTTGACAACTCTGGCTCAAAGCAGGGCTCTGGCTAAAGGAAACATTTCTGGGGACGTTCTGCAGAATATATGGGTTTGGCATTATTCATCCAATCGGTTACTTGCCAAACATGTAAAGACCAAAACCCCAAGCTTTTAATTCAGGATTTTTCTGCTTTAGCATGTTCTCTCTCAATGCTTTGATGTTCTGGTATTAAAATGTTTGTTTTCAGTCTGGTTTGATATTAAGCTGGTTTAATGTCTTATAGAAGCTGTTTTGAAAGCTTCTCTTTTCCTCTCTGAATCCAGCTCCCTGGGTGGGTGACATCTCTTATCATCAGTGAGACAGTTCTGAGTTGTGGCTTTAGATAATGAAAACCA
Organism: Manacus candei; assembly: GCF_025592945.1. Classification (NCBI taxonomy): domain Eukaryota; kingdom Metazoa; phylum Chordata; class Aves; order Passeriformes; family Pipridae; genus Manacus; species Manacus candei. The sequence goes on along the minus strand of NW_026138083.1, from coordinate 5,205,679 downwards.
AGCCCTAGCATTTTTCTTCCCAGCAGAGTTATTCCTTTATTTCCTTTCACCTCAGATGTCTTTTCCTCTGTGCATATCCCAGTGTGTTCAGTACAGCATTGTATTGTACAACCCAAAATTTCCCTGTCTCCGTGTTCTCTTACAGATTAGACTTGCAAAGGAATTGGAGACCTTTCTCACAGTTCCAGAGGTGCTTTCTGTCTTCATCCAGTTTTTCATTGTCTGGCAATTGAAGTCACTACTCATAATCCTCTGCTGCCAGGAGTTTGTCACTTCTGATCCCAGCTATGCTCCTTCCTGTAGCACTTTTTCCTTGTGGCATGACAGTGTTACCATGTAGTGCTCCAGATGTTTCCTTCCTGGCTGAAAGACATCAGGAGAGTTTTAGCTCTTTAGTGCTGTTCACTCATTTCAACTGAGTTCATTCCTGCTGCCCTTTTCCTGCCTCATCCCTGCTGCTACAGCGGCCACTGGTGACACAGTGCAGGGGGACAGCAGGATATATCCACCTTTGTATTTCACACAGCATCCAGAGCCTGCCTGGTGGCCCTGATCCAGAACTCAGGGAGGCCAAAGATGCTACTGAGAACCAGACACCTGAAGGCAGCATTAGATGGAGAGCCAGGACCCTTCTCCCCTTTAGCGAGAGAAGATTAGACAAACCAATGGGGACACTGGGAGATCATCTCATTGCTGTCTGGCTTTTTATTTTCTTTTCTTTTTATTGTTTTCTGTTTTCTCTCCTGGCCCTGCTCAGTGAATCTCAGCAGGCTCTGGGTGCTTTCTTTCAAGCAGAGATGTTGGAGAACACACCATTTCAGGTGCTTTCCAAGCCATGGGCAGGAGTGAATGTAATTCAAGAGCCTTCACAGCCTGCAGCAGTGAGAATACAGGAACTGGGGAGAGATGATCCAGCAATGAACAAGATACAGGATATTTTTGGGTTTGCCCTTTAAGAGCAACTGCTGTGCCTCTTAAATTCCACTGAGATGCTGGAGAGCAGCTCATGCTCTGCCTCAGTGCTGGAGACTGAGCTGGTTGCTCTTGTGGTGCTACCAAGCTGAACCTACTGCTGTGCCCTGGGCTGGACTCCTTGGAGCCAGACTGATGCAGAAAGGCAGCGTCCTTCAGGTGCCAGAGGGCTGGAGGGGGCAGGGATCTGTTCCCAGGCTCCTTTCCCAGCCCTCTTCCTACAGGGAGGTCACCCTTCCTTGTCCCAGCAGAGCTAAGAGCTGCTCGTGCTGGAGGTGCTGGTTTCCTCTGGCAGGTAACTAAGCTGTGACTGCTGTCTCACCTCTCAGTTTTTGGGCTTCAGCAGAAGCACAAGGAGCTTTGGGCTTCTCCTCAGGAGAGTCAGGGCCCAGGTCAGTGGGCGAAAGAGGACTGTGACACAGAGAACTGCAAATGGAAAAGGGACACTGTTTCAACCTCCTGCTCGAAAGCAAAAGAGAGCATTAATGTGCCAGAAAAAAGGGCATCTTCAGCACAGCCTTTAGGGCTTTTGATTCCCAGAGTGAGCAACCCAGAGGCACAGGGACACTACAGCCAGAGTTGTCCCTTTCCCAGGGCCAGAGTCTGTCTCCAGTGAGGAGGCTCCTGCAAACCCCAACATCTTCAAATGGTGACAGTCTTGCAGAGAAAATTTAGCATGCAACTAAAACTAAATGTTATTGTTTGTAATTTATAACTTGATAAGTAATTATATATGAATGTGGCATGTAAGTAAATAAGGCCACACTTTAATTAGAGGGTTATTTCTAATAAGGAAGTCTTCCTTACTGCAAACAGCTAGCCCTGACAACAAACTTCTTCCATGAACTTCCAAGGCAGCATCTTCTGTGTGAAGAGCAAACCAGGAGAGAACCTCTGCCCTCTGATAAAGGCCTTGTGCTGCCAGTCACTGAATAGTATTTTGCCGATAGGAGCTGTGGGATTTTATTTTCCATATAAAGAAGAGGGAGCTGAGGTGATTACTGGGACAGCGGGGGCTTTGCAGAGCTGATTCTGCACATGTTGTCTCTGTCCTACCCAGGCAGTCTTAATTAAAAGTCCAGCCTGGGAGAACAGGAGTTTTCCAGAATATTAGCACACGCTTTTAAACCCACGTGGTGAGGAGTGGCCATGAACAAGGACTTTGTTTTCGAAATTGTGGAAACAATGTTAAAAGGGAAAAAACTGTATTGGCCGCAACATTACAAAGACATTTCCTCCCTCATCTAGACATTGTCAGAGAAATGCAATATATGCAGTTGTACCTGGCTGCAATAAGCAGTTCCTACGTGGAGCCTTGAGAGCTTTCTTCTGTTGACAGGAGGTTCTTGTCTCAGGTAACCCACACGTGTCTGGTGCCCCTTCTTCCCATATGAGGATCGACGGCTTCTTCATCGTCCCATACATGCCTGCCAAATTAACAGGGTGTGAGCTAGGTTAACTCATCCAGGTCATTCTGGATTGCACCTCGATGTCTCTCCGAAGTCATTCCGGGTACAGATGGAATATTGCCACTTGCATCTGATTCTAATTAAAAACCTGGATGTAATGAGCTCGGTAGCAGTGATACACATGGGGCCATAGTGTGCAAGACTCATGGCATTAGAAGTAGAGCTGGTTGAAAGATAATTATTCCTTCTTGTGTCCACTGAAATGTGTTATTACATATTCCAGTGGAATTTGAAATCTTTCTTTTTTTTTTTAATCAGTTTCTCAAAGTTATTTTTATGAAGGCTTTGGAAGTGTTTCCATAAGTTATACAAAGATGTCCAGAATAAACAGGAGAAAGCTGTGCTGTATGAACAACCTAATGCACTTCAAAAGGCTCAGCAGCACGCTGGGATGTCAGATTATTTGCAGAAGGTCAAATCAATTTTACGATCAGGCAAACATTAGCAAATTGCTTTTCTTAGAAGCTGAGCAAGTAAAGTATTTTCCAAGAAATGCGCTTGAGGAAAAATCAAATGGCATTTATTAGAAACCAGCACTCAGCGAGACTTGTTCTCTTTAAGTCACTTATTCCCTGTGTAATAGCGAACCATTACATCCAAATATCACATGGGGCAAATTCAGGAGTAAAAGTTTTCTACTCTGTAGAGCAAATGAATCAGAACTGAGGCCTTTCTGTCTGTGGTGTAGAGAATAATCTTTGAGAGGGGATTTTTACCTGTTTGCTTATGTAACTTCAAAATACGGGGCTAAAGGGCTCTGACTTATAAAAATCAGTGTCTACTTAGGGACCATATTTCCTTTAAACCTGGTGGCTGCTCCAAATGGTCTCCAGACAGTGCATCCAAGGGAGAGAGGGGACAGGGTGGCTGCTGGTTGAGGAGATGGTGACTTCCTGCTTGAGGAAAGAAGTGCCCTGCCTTGCTTTGGGAAGAGAGAAACAGAATAAAGTATTGAGGAAAACATCTCCTTAGTGTCTAAGCAAGAGCCCAAGGAAAGCTCTGGGTGACTTCTTTTCTGGCCGAGAATCGTCCTTCTCAGAGCTTTGCCTCTCAGCTTCTCAGAAAACAGAGCTAAGACTCCAAGTCCTCTTTTACCTGCTCCCCTATTTTAGGTGCAGAGTCAATGCATCGACCTGTTCTGCATCAGTGTGAATCCACATGAGTGATGCAGGCAGGGATGATCCGTGCCCTGGAGCTGGTGGCATGAATAAAAAAATCTGCTGGAGAGGTCTAAAGAGAGATGCAGAGAGCAAATGGATGATGGTAGCATTCCTCCTGTCACCTCTGTTTCCAGCATCCAAACATATAGGGACTTCTGTAGACCTTTTTTTTGTTGTTGTTTTTAAGATTGTAATTTATTCTCATCTTTCTGCCTGTATTTTTCTTTTCTGGACCTTTATGTAAACAACAGTGGAGTCTGCTGCTCTCAAATGGATGGATAAGAAGGACACGGTCCCTCCCTTTGCAGTCTGATACCTGGTAAATTAGTCAGTGTTGTGTGTACGGTTATTGGAACTGCTCGGGAATTTTCCATCAGTGTGTTTATTCACTGGAAAATGGAGTCTTCATAAATTTAAAGCAGGATGGGAATTTAAATCTCTGATGAGGACTAAAAGCTTTCCCAATTCCGTCTTGGGTAACAAGAGAAAAAAAAATGCATTTTTAATATATGTATATATGAAACCCCAAAGGTGGCCAGGGAAGGAGAGGAAGGCAAGGAACCTGAAAGCAGTTTTAGCTTCGTATTGCTGACATATCAATTAATTTAATGATGACACTTAAAATGGAAGTGGGGAAAACAAACCTGTAATGGAGAACAGGCACTGTTCTTAGAGTAAAAGGGCAGTTCAAATCCAGAATGGATTTGTGGGGTCTAGAAAAATCAAAAACTTTTTTAGCTGTATTTTGGCAGTTCTGTAAGGCTTCAGTGGAATTCTGTGGGGTGAATGTTGTGTTTCCACCTTGAGGCCAAGGCAGAGTGGAAGTTAAACCCTAGCACAGAGGCACACAGAGGAAAGCCTGTGGGGGAAGCAGTCGGGTGTCGTGCCAGTCAGACATCTGGGTGTAAATGTCTGGATTATCCACTGGGAATGGTTCTCTGATGACAAACTCTTTTACAGAAGGAAATGTGAGTGCTATTCATTATTGAAAATAACTATTTAAAACAAATAAATTATCTACTCAGAAATTCTGTAATCACATAGATAATGCATTTGTATCAGGGAAGTATTTAATTATCATATATAGAAGTATTCCATTTTTATGCATGTTCAGTCTACATATTTTGAATTAAGTCTCTAAGCATATGTCTTAGAACTATTCAGGTTTCTGTCTCCAAACACTGTGACATGGGAAACCAGAGTTGTAGAAATCTTTTCTCTCACTTGTTTCCTTTTCCCTCTTAAAAATGACCTCTGAAAAATTTTCCTGAAGGATTGAAGCAAGGGGTGGAGTAAAAAAATACAGATGTGCACACACTCTGACTAACTGCATTATTTGGAAGACAGGCAGATCTGTAGAACTCCTGAAGCTTTAATCCTCGTATTTTTCAAAAATTTTTGTCTGGTCAGAAGCTGCCCAGCTCTGGTTAATGAAAGACAATGTTTCTAAACTAGTGCAAAGTTAAGCTCTTGTTTGGGATGTTTTCAAATTAGTGTAAAGGTTATGTTCCATCTGTGATTATTTCCAATGCCTTACAGAATCAGAGATGAGTTTAGCATCATGCATAAGTGATAAGTAGCTTCCCAGATACTTTTGGTTTTATTTTTCCTTGCATTTCTAACCCTACCCCTGCAATTGCATGAAAATGTGTTGATTGTTTGTTTCAAGAACAACGTGTCATAAATACAGATATCTTTTTGGCAATCTCTAAAAATACCCTTCAGCCTTGGGTGGTTTAATGATTGATGAAGCTTGGAAATCAAACTCTTGTCTGGGGGTTGTTGTGAGATAAACTTACACTGTGGGACTAAAATTCCTCTGAGCTGAACGGGGCCAGTGTGAAGAGGGTACTGCTTTAGGATGCTAAAGAAGGCTTCTGGCAGAATGTAGGAGCCAGTATAAGATAAATATCCAACTGCCTGGGCTTTGTTTAGTTTCTTTTTGAGAAATAATCCATTTCTGTTCATGTCTGCAAACATAAGATTTGGAAGAAAGCTGAAAAAGGTCATGGCAACACACAGCTCTTTCACCTCCTTCTCTTTCCATAATATCAGGCACATGGCTGCTGCTTGCGGTGAGCACAGCAACGCCTTCTGAATGCATGCAAACAAATAACCCACTTTTTAACATATGGCAGACCAATATGCATTTTTAATTATTGCTTAAAGATCTTGGTTTGCAGGCAGAAATCCTCCAGCCATCAACCAGCAGCTGAACAAAGGGCTGATGTGCACGGCGGGGCTCAAGGTACCTGCTGGATCTCACAACAAACCCTTCTGCTTTCCCTGCCCATGGATTTCCACATGGCTGGCTGCCTGCTTTGTTCTTCTGAAGTCTTGATGAAGTTCTCTGGCCCATAAAATACAGGTCAGGCCAGCTGACCAGGCTGATCCCTACCAGGATAAAGAGTCATGGCCATACAGAGTCCTGAGGACTCCGCACAGGATCTGAAGCGCGCGGCCTTCCCATCGCTCCGGCAGCTGCAGGAGTTGGCAGCAGGAATGTCATGTGGGGATGGAGGTTCTGGACCCAAATGGGCTCTGCCTGCTGGCAGGGAGTGAGGGACAGGGATGGAGGAGGAGAAGTGTTGCTGCAGCTTTTCTGGGTTGTGTAACTGTTTAGTCATGAGGTTCTATGTGCACGTCCGGGGCGCTCAGCTCTTGGCAGAGGAGTTGTCTGTTGAAACAAGAGAATTACAAAAACACTTCAAGGAAGTGAAAATTGGCCTCCCATAAAATGTCCACAGGTGCTGATGCATTTTCTTCTGGAGGAAGAAAAAGGCAGGTAGACTATAGATGATGCATAGATTCTTATCTTGAAAAGGAAGCTTTTAATGGGAAGCTCCCTTTCACCTCAAATAACTCCTCCCAGCCTGTCATTTCAGAATGAGATCTGCTTTCTCTGTCTGGGTTGTTTCATAGCCCTGGTGCTGCTGTATCAAAGTGCTTCTCTAGTTTTGATAAATCCCCAAGAGACAGGAAGGCGATTTAGTCACAACCCTGGTTTTCAAAGACTTCTGGATAACCCATATTAAAGGCACAAAAGCAGAGCTACAAAAATTAATCATTTGACTTGTAACTCCGAGCATGGTCATTTGCAGCCTGGAAAACGGCCTGATTTATCCAAGGTGGCCTGCAGTTGTTGTAGCTGAATGAAGTTAAATAATGCAGTGCTCTTTAAAATTGCATGAGTGTATGATTTCGTTTGCTTTATTCATTCCTACTCTGCTGTAGTTTGTTGCAGTCAATGATTATTGCAGCTGTTCAATCCATCTCTGCAGCGAGTGGGAATGGCAGGATGTGACTCTTCCTTACTCATGCCATGCACTAAGCTATACTGTTCCAAAAGGAAGCTGAACTTTCCCTGGGCTTTGAGTTTAGGAATGACTGTATGGCCTTGCCTTTATCTTAAGGTAAGCTTAGCATGGAAAAGTCTTTGTTACTTTCTAATAAAATAATTTGATTGACTGCACTGACATCCTTAGGAAGCAAAAGAGTTCCTACAGTGTGTCCTCCACACAAGGGAGCGTTTCAAATGTCTGTCTCCTCTTCAGGCCCACTGTAGGTTCTTGCTTTCTGGATCTCTGTCACAAGAGTGCCTTCCTGGACTAAACTGTTTGGCAAACTGAAGCTGGTAGATGCTGAAGGAGATGTGCAAGGCAAGGGAAAGCAGCAGGAGAGCATCTACCCCTGCTACCTGCTGCAGAACAGAGCTGCAAAAGCAGCCTGACCTTTGGAAGAGGTGGAGGCTGTCCAAGAAGCCCTGGGGCTGCTGGAAGCCTGGATCCCTCAGTGCTCTGTATAGTCCTGCCAACATCTCAGTGCACAGCCTTGAGCAAGCACCAGCAGCTGTGGACACCCTTCCTTGCCCAGGATTAGCTGTACCTGCCCAGGCTGGTGTCACTGCCCTCACAGCTCCGCTCAGAGAGATTGCAGGAGTGTCCCGTGGTGCACAGGAGAAAGCAATAGGATGGATTAACTAAATTTGCCTATTAAAATCGATCAAAGGATCAGGTGATCTTGCCTGGACTAGCTTAAGGAGAGGTTATGAGAGCTGCTTTGCCAGCAGCAACATGGGGATGGGGACAGATGGCCAAGAATGATAGTCCAATATCTCCCACTGGTCTAGCTGTCTGCCCAGGGAGCTCTCTCTCCAGGTCCTTTGGAGCCTGTGGAACAAGGTTTGGAAACATGCACTTGCTCCTGGTCTGAAACACCATGGTGAAGTGTGGGGTGAGAGAGCCTTTCAGATATGGGACCCAACATTATTTAGGAATTAACATTATTGATTTGCATCAGTTATTTCTGTGCTTGTGGAACTCCTTCCTATTTAACAGATAGGGACGGAGGGAAGCTGGCAAGTACCAAAGAATCCAGCAGTTGTCATGTCTTGTCTGAGATTCGGGTACGAGAAATGAAATCCTGGCCCTATGAAAATCAACAGGACTCTTGCAAGCAGCTTCAGCATAGCAGAGATCTGAACAAACAGAGAGAGGCTGTGTGAGGCACTGCTTACATTGAGGATCTTGGATTTCTTCCATGCAGAAACCTGAGACTTTACAGAGGAATGTCCTCTTATAGAGGATGCCCCATCCCTGGAAGTGTTCAAGGCCAGACTGGATGGGATTTTGAACAACCTGGTGTAATGGAAGGTGCCCTGGCCCATGGCAGCGTGGTGGTTTTTAAGGCCCCAACCCAAACAATTCTGTGATCCTACGGCACAGTAAGTGCTGGTTTTGCTCAGCCCTGTGACTGTTGTGCTTGTGTGTGTGACCAGGTGAACGCCGAGGCGCTGTGACAGCAGAGGCCACAGCCATCAGTCAGCCCAACGCTCCGGGTGTCTGAGCTCCTCCTGAGTCAGCTCAGGCTGCCCTCTGCTGGGTCTTGCCCACCTCCACATCTTTATCTCCTTGCCCTACCCCACCCTCCCTGCAGTCAATCCTGAAAATCATGAGGCAATTGCCAGAATTTCCAGGCAACCTGCCCAAGGAGCAACACGGAGCAGCAGTTTCTCAAGCAGCTCGATCGCCGAGTACCTGGACACGGTGCCAAGAGCACTTGCAATATTTGACAGTACAAGCTCAGCTAGTGGAGGTGAGCAATTAAAACTCGGTCTCTCGTCTTTTTCCTCTATCTCTTTGACCTCTTGGTCACAGAGGAAGTTTAAACATGTGATCTAAAGGCACCAAAGGTGAAAAGCCAGAAGAATCAAAGGGTTTTTATAACCCAAGCTGAGCTATCACAAAACAAACAATGAATTTGGAAGGGGGCTGACTTGCATTTCTCTGTATCTTTGTGGTACAGTCTCTTTAGACTTAATAGCACCTTATTCATTTGTACTGTCACTGTAAAATAAAGGTGTTTGCCTTCCTGAAAATTTAGGTCTCTGGGCCTGTACTAGAATAAAATATAGATTATTTTAGCTGTCATAAGTATTTTATTTCTCAAAGGAACCATGACTAGGGGATTCTGTCTCCATTATGGTACTTTGAAAGGCATTTAGGATGAATTTCAAAAGCTTTGATTATATTGAACAAGTGTCTTTTTATTTACACTAGAAAAGATATAAAAAATGTCCTATGGGACAAGTGATAAAAAAAATCATAAAAACTAGCACAGAAGTTTCTTTCTTTAGAAACCAAAACCTGCATATACATAAACAGCATAAGAGAAGTTTTTTTAAAGGGAGATAAAAGTTGTGTAATAGTTCTGCTGTATCTTGTCCCTATAGCACAAAATCTTCTGCCCTGGTGCAGATCCTGCTGACCAAACTGCATGTTGCATGTGAGGATCTACCAATGTAGGCTTTTGATTTGGTTTAAATTTTTTTCATTATCAGTCAGCTGGTGGTGAGTGTTCATGTTCACCCAACCCATGCCAAAACCATTACAGTAAATTTTGCAGAATAAATACCAGCACTCACTCAAAACTCTTAACAGAGATATCCAAGAAAACTCTCAGGTTTCTTTTTTCTTTTTATTTTTCTATTTTCTCTTTTTCTCTTTTTTTTCCCCCTTGTGACATAGTGCTTTGATCTGCCATGCAATTGGGTCAGCACTTGGGAAATACATTTTAACATCCCCATCTCTGATGTGAATATTATGCAGGAGATCCTTAATGTAAAACCTCGTGGATCCTACAGTAGAGCCCCCTGTCAAGAAAACATGAGCCCTGCAAAAGCCCTTAACTAGCACAGGGACCAAGCTTACTCAAAAAGCAAAAAAAGACAGATATCACTGGGCCAGATTCTCATTTAATTAGAACAGCACAGAAATCCAGCTCCCATGGATCATTACTGGTTAAGAAAGTCTCTGTTGTTCATTTCCAGAGCAAGATTATGCTGATACCTCTAAGCTTGGGGAGCTTTTAGGCCTTGTCCACACAGGCAAGTTTTACCAGAATAAGTTTACTAGGGTAAATTAGCCTAAATGCTTGTGCAGGCAGCTGAACACTGAGTCTGAAACTCACTGCTGGTGTGCAGGGACCTGTTCCTGGAGCCTGCAGGCTGCCTGTGATGGGGGACTATGTCCTGGGCCATGCAGAGTTGCACAGGATCTGATCACAGGCACTGCAGGTCTGCTGGAAGCTTCTGAAGACAAAAGCAATGTGAGAGAACCTGTGCCACTGGGTCCTGAACAGCTGCAGCCAGCAGCAGCTGTTGGCTGGGGTTCCCTACCGCCTCTCCGAAGGGTGTCTGCAGTGGGAGAGGCTTCGTGGTGCGTGCTCTGACTTCCAAAATGTCCTTCCTCTGCAGGGCCTGGGAGCACAAAGAAAACTTTCAGTGCTGGGCAGCAACAAAAGGGTCTTGCTTGTCCTGTGGATGCTCTGAGAGACCCCAGCTCTGTGAGCAGTCAGAGAGGCTGCCCTGGGGAGAGCTCAGAGGGAGCCTTGGAGAAACCACAGAAAGAGCAAGGAGATGAGGGATGGAGAAGGAAGGAGGCAGTATGGGGAAACAGGGAGAGCTTTGCCGCTCACAGGTCCCTTAGGTAGATGGAAGAAAGGGGTTGGCCTCTTCTCTTGTAACCCCATAGCCCTGAGGGCTGAGGCTGAATTTTCTGTCACTCCCAAGAGGTGTAAAATTATGACTATGGGGAGAGAGACTCCAGAATAGCAAAGGTAACTCAGCAGGGGCATAAGCCAGACTGTCCTTTGGCACCCTTCCTGTCACACCAAGAAAGAACCGGGGAGATTCCCTGGCAGAAGGGCCTACAGCCATCCCCTCAGCAGGACACTTGTCCCGTGCTGTCCCATGTGAGCTCTGCAGGCTGCTTTCAGTCCCATATCCCCACAGAAATGATGGCAGTGTGGTTCAAAGAGACTGTCCCAACCTGCCAGCCAAAGTTCTGACCTGACTCTTTCTTATGAATCCCATAGTAGCCAAGAAGTTGAGAAGGAATTCAGGATTTTTAATCCGGAAGAGTTTCAAATTCAGGCACTTTCCTTCATCTCAGGTCCTTGTCTGGGTCTTTGCTCCCCCTTGTTCATCTCTGTGTTTTCTTCCCAAGGTGAGTCCAGCCCTCAGTGCCTTGGTAGGACCCTCTCCCCCTTGTTCCTTGGCCTACCTTGCCTTCCTCCAGGGACTGGGGTCTAATGGGGCCTTTCACAGCCACCAAAGCAGACTCTTTCCCCTGGAAAAAGCAAAATTTTTGTTTTGCACAACAAACTGCAATGCAGTTAGAGTGCCATAACCATTTTCCAAAGCATTCTTGCCTCCCTCATTTGCTGAGCTACAAGGATCTCACAATCTCGTGCATTTTAACTTCTACTGTAGGCACAATCCACAGATTTGCCATAAAAGTTACCTTTCAGGGCTAAGTGGCTTTCTACGAAGGTTTTCACTGCCTTCTGATACTCGTCTTCAGTCATGTGGAGCTGGGCCACCTCCGTGTTTGAGGAGCACTCCTCTGTAGCTGTCCCCTTCTCTCGGGCGGGCCAATGTGCAGCAGACACCCTGAAACCTGCTTTATCCAGGTTCCTTGCAAACATCCTCCCAATGGAACTGTTGGACACCAGAACCACAACCGCTTTCCCTTTCACATCAATGTGCCTCTCCACGGTGCCGAAGGAGAAGATGATAACGAAGCAGGTCAGGAAGGCGATGGAAATGCAGGCCATGGCGTACAAGAGGCAGGAAAGGGTCATGGCGAGCACTAAGTCTACGGCCAGCAGGAAGAAATGCTGCAGGAGGAAAATCATTGCGCGGAGGACGAGCTGCAGCCTCCTCCTGCTGCCTCCTCGCTCTCGAGCCGGCTGAGAAATGTGCCGGGAGTCACCCCGTGCATCCCCGCTGTTATAAAGCCAGGCAGCCTTGCGAAATGTGCGGAGGCAAGTCACAACCCCGTGGGGAGGATGAATCATTTGCTGGGATAGAGCAACAAGGGGGATTTTCAAACCACGCACGTTTTCAGGCGACAGCAGTGCCGTGTTTGTCTTGGCTTTGCTGTGCGCTTGGAGGCTCTGCTGGGCTGAAATGCGAGGATTTGTTTTGTAAGGGCATTTCCTCATATGTCGTCTTGGGGGCCAGTGATGTGTACAGGTTGTTTGGAAGCAGCCAACTTCAAGGGATTTCTCCAAGGAGTGTGTGCGTGGCATTGGGAAGCCACGAAGTAGAAATAATCCCTGTATCTGCTTGGCACGCTGAGACTATCTTAAAGTTGCCAGTCTCCCACTGCTGTAACACAGCAGTTTCAGGGAGTCTGGGCAAGAACCCAAGTGGGCACCGAACTGGGAGCCCTGCCCCGTGCAACCAGCTCTTGCTGTGCTGTAAAACATGCCACCCTGGGAGCACTGTGCTCCTGTAGGGACTGTGCCAGCCCGAGGGGAGTTCAGTCACATCACAGGCAGGGAATGAGCTGGGTGCTGGAGAAAGCTTTTCTGATTGAGGACAGAGATTTCGGGGAGGGTCCTGCTATTTCTCAGGCGGGCAGAGCAGTGCCAAGGCACGGAGTATAGTTATCTCTGACTTCAGCACATGAGCAGACAGAGCCTCTGCAGGATTGGGAAGAGCCTGGTAGGCTTGGGAATGAGACCAGCAAAGGTGAATGCTGCAGTGTCAGGACTTGGCATACCCCCAGCAGTGGGTCAGGAGGGAAGCTCCTGTGTAAGCTGTCAGCTCTCCTGCTGATTTCTCCCTGAGGCTGGACCCTTCTTGGTCAGGGTGGAAGTGCTGCTGATCACTGTCAGTGATCATCATCAGTAGCATCAGAGCTCTTTAAATAGTGTCGTCTTTTATTATTCTTTTTAATGTGGATCACTGTAAAGGGCCCCCCTGAGAAGGTGTGTGTTGTGTTGCAGGTGGGTGTTGTGTTTGTTCCCTACTCTGACTGGAAAGGTACTGGGAGTGGGGGACTGCCTGTCAGCACAATCCACGTTTTACTGGTCCTTCTTGTTCATCCTCCATGTAAACCTGCAGATCCCATCTCTTGGATCAATAGCACATTGTGTGCTATCACAGCAATCGAGCTCCAGGCACTTTTGGGATGGAGTTGCAGCCAGCTGCACCCCAAAAACACCTGCACACCCCACCCGGTACGTGTACAAACACACAGAGCTGTGTTTGGAGTGGACAGAGGGATGTAGACATTCAGTTTGCCTTTAAGTGGTTCCTGAGCAGTGAGAGGCAGCAGGACTCTGTGTGTTGGGCATCTTACCTTACTCACCAAGTGCTTTTAAAAATCCTTAAGCCTTTCATGCCAGAAAACTGGGGCAGGACATGGTAGCTTGGTAGAGTGTTACCCGCCAGGCTTTGAATTGGCAACCTGAGCCTTGTGGTCTGGGCCAGGAAAAGTTCATGGTCCTTTTTGCTGCCAAAAAAATTAAAATTCAAAACATTGCCTCTGCCAGAGGTGAATTTGCACCCCTTGCTTGCTGCATCTGCTGTCTGAGTGTGTACAGCTTCTGTGCTCCTCTAAACTCTGGAGCCTGAAAGTCAGCCCAAAAGGCAGGAGTGGGAGAGCTGGAGACACAGACTCCGATCATCCCTCGCCGGCCCGCGGGTGTTTTCACTTTGCCTCTCGATGGGGCCCGTTCCTGAATTTCCTCACTGTGCTTCCCAGCTGCTGGAGTTGGGGGAGTGCATTTCTGCGCTGGGTGCAGGAAATGTCGAGGTTTCACCTCAGCTGTGGGCTCATTTTTCGGAAAAAAAAAAAAAAAAAAAAGTTGTTGGAGCCCTTGGGCTTTAGATTAAAAAAAAAAAAAAAAAAGGAAGAATTTTAAAAAATCTTCTCTTTTTCTAGTCACCACCATTTATAACGAATTAGTGGCTCCACCTCTCGGCCGCCCGCGGGGCCGCAGCAGCGGGGGCTGGCAGAGCTCCTCGGTCTTTCGCGGGGAGCCGCAGCACTGGGTGATCCCCCCCGCCCATTTGAGGGTACTCTCAGCCCTAGATGAATTCCCCCCATCATTCTGGGGGATCCGCAGCCCCCGTGACCCCGCTGGAGCCCAGCAGCGGCTGCTGGCTGGCTGCTTCCCCCACCACAGCTCTTCGTATGGGGGATCTTTTCAGCTAACCCTTCTGACCTTCCCCAGAAACCCTCTGTTTTTAAGAGGTGAACCACCAGCTACCCAGAACCATGCAAAATTTATTTTATTTGTAACTCTTTTCACCCCAAGGAATGATTTCTCTCTTCAGGGGTTCTTAGTCGACAAATAAATATTAAAATGAGAGGTGCTAGTGCAGTCAAGAAAACACTTCCAAAGCAGTGATCTTCATTTTTTTTTCCCTCCCCACTACTGTAATATCTGGGAACAGTCAAGACCTGAGGCTTGCCCTGGGTTTTATCTCACCATATTCATAAGCATAAAGATATTTTGCCAGTAGGTGACCCGTGGGGGAGCAGTGACATGTCCACTGGCTCCACTGCTGGCTGTCACCCCGTTGGGGTTTTGCACTACAATTACCAAGCTGACTCCTCCAAGGGTATCCCCTGAATCCTTTCCTAACTGGCATTAACTCTTGGGCTGCTGCATCATTTTACTCAGTAGATTGTTCTTCAAGCCTGTTGAAGAAATTACTGGTTAACGCTCTGCTTCTGCACAGGGTTTGCTGTTTGTCATGTTAAGCAGCAGGATTAACTGAATATATCTGCCTTGTGAGCTGGGTTATTGAGTCATTCCCTGGGGTTTGCTGTGCCTCTCGAAGGTGTCTGGTTGTTTTCAGCAGCGTGATTTGGGATTTTCACTGAAGGGTGTGTGCTGGACATCTCATGGCAGGTTGGAGTCCACCTGGTCACAGCTCCCTCCACAAACTGGTGGCTTAGAAGGGGCAGAAAGTCAACCAAAGGGTGTGTCTTTGGGTCAAGTGAATTCAGGCAACATCTCTGTTGGAGGTTCAGTGCCTGTCAATGGCAGCTTGATTTGACCACGTGGTTCAAAGTGCCTCTGACAGGGAGCTCTATATTTTTTAAAATCTCGTGAGTTAAGCTCTGTATAATTAGAGATTTATCTTAAACCTCCTTCAAGCAGATCCTAAAGCTCTGATTATTTCCTGATCAATACCACCTTGGTGTTCCTAATACTACTGAATGAGCAATAAAAAAATGATATTTTTCCTAGAAACTGCATCCTTGAAGTCAGATCTCCAGGAAAGTTTTACAGAGGTACCACGGGGCTTTGAGGCACTTGGTGAGGTTTCAGGCCAGTGCAGTTGTCGTTTGACCTTCTTTTTGCTGCCTGCATTATTGAGGGCAGAATGATGCATCTCCAGGCAAGGGAAGATGGAGCTGGAAGGCACAAGCTGAGGGGTCAATCCCCCTCCTGATTCAGGATGTTGCTTCTGGGTTTACAGGTTTACTCTGCTGCCAGCCGTGGCTGTTGGCCAGGCCATGCTCCCTCCTGAGCTTGGCTATGTATTTTCCCTTTTGAAAAGCAAATACCCAAGTAGAAAGTATACATTTTAATTTTACAAAATAAATTATTTCAATAACATTAGAGTTCATGTTAGCTTTACAATGGCTTCACTACGTTCTGGGTTTATTCTGCTGTGGGAGTGGAGGCACAAATTTATTTTTTTTTTTGTGCTTTGGGCTGCACTCAGGAGAGTTGTGGAGATACAAGAGCTCAAAGGGAAGTGCAGTGAGAGCCATCAGAGGCCCTTTGGTGGGGGAGCAGCTTTTTGCAGGCTCTCCAGCAGTCTGTGGGAGCTCTCACAAAACAGCTGCTTCTCTTTTCCCCCTCCTGTTTGATTGAAATCCTTGCTGCAAAGCATTATACCTGCAAGAAAGATAACCAGGAAATTCAGTCCTCACCAGATTAAAATTGAATTCAGTTCCTCACTGAATGAAAATTGCTGTTTAAAGCCACAGAGCGTTGTTTTGTTCCCAAGTGCAGGAATAGAGTTTAATTTTTGCTTTATTCCCTTTGTGTTTGCTTTTCCTTCTTTCTTCCTTTTTCAGTAGCAACATGAAAAGAGGAAAAATTAGACTTAAAAAGAGAAAGAATGGAAAGAATGAGATGGGGGAGAATAAAAGTTGCCTTTTTTTTTTCCCCAGTTCCTTTCTTGAAAATGTTTATTGCTAGAAAAGTCACAGTGCTGGTCTGATCCCAGCTCAGTAAGTCTGGAGAACCTGTACATTGAGTAGGAATCTTGTCTTTCTTGGAGTGCTCTGATCTGATTTTTACTTTATCCTTCAGGCTTGCTAAAGTGAAATGAAAACAGTGACTAGCTAATGCTTTTTTAATTTTCAGTTTGGTACCAGTAGCAGTGGTTGATGGTAATAAAACAGTTCTTTCACTAATTATCTGGCAGCTTAGCCCTACCTGACTCCTCAAAAAGGTCCCAGCTGCTTATTACTGGAGGCATCTCAATGTCCTCTGATGTTTGACACCACTTTGCTATCCTGGTCATGAATCTAGAGAAGAAAATACCAGTGTCCTGGATGTTCCTTTGTGATTCAATAAAATCCTGACCTATTTATGCATCTCTCTCATTAGATGCTCTGGTTCTCTTCCCATTTTTCTTTTCTAAAGGCAAATTTCCTTTTACTTGAGGCTTCTTGCTCACTGTTAAATATTGTTCAGTCACAGCCTGCTAATTGAGTGGAGCAGGAGCAAAGAGGAGAACATGAAAAAGGCGACTAATAATGAGAGGTGCATAATGTAGGGACCGTGTGTCCACGTCACACCAAGAGAAGTTTCAGGGGTGCACAGCCCTCAGTGTCTGAAAACCAGTGTGTGAGCACATAATTACAGGACACACATATCACAGGGTCAAACTTCTATCCCACAGACAACTTTAAATTATTCATTTGTTAACTTGTAAGCACTGACCTTTTCGGTTAAAATATTCTCTTATGTCTTCAGTGCGTATAATTTCTTAAGTTTAAAAAAAAAAAAAAAGATACGATCTGTAAAAGTTTTTGAGACCTTCACAAACATTATCAGTCGGTTTCAGACCCTTAAGTTAAAACAAAGTCCTCTGTTAATTAACTTAACTAATAGATTGCCAAAAATAGAAATCTTTTGTCTTCTCCCTGATTTTGGCAGTGGGTTTTGCAGCCACTGAGGAATTGCAGTAATGTTCTAATGGTAGATCTTGTGCATCAGTGCCTTTCCTTAAATGCTTCTCTGAACCAAATTTCAAATCCTTGGAAAGGTCAGCTGTTCCTGAAACATTGTTGCTTGAAGAAATGGTTTCTGTTGGTTCTTGGCCTTCTGAAAACCCAGCTGGACCTCTGGCCTTTCTTACTGCCTCAGCCCTGCTGTGGCTGACCATGCTTGACCAGGCAAGGTGGACTAAATAATCTCATGAGGTCCTTTCCAACCTTGGCTGTTCCGTGATTCTTTAAGGATCATGTTGGTGGCTACCAAGTATTCCCTCCAAGTCAGTGAAAGAGCTCCTTTTTGATTATTGGGAATAATCCAGTGAAGGGCTAGTTGGGAAAATTAAATAGTGCTGGAAAATACGTTTTTCAGTGCTGTCTGTAAATCACCTGAGCGGGACCTTTGGTCAGGATCTCCCTTCGTGTGGTCAGCCCAAGTTTTACCTACAGCCCTCCTGTGCTTCATGGAGGTTCTCGGGGCTCTTTCCTGTTGAAGAACCTCGAGTCAGTGTCCAGGAATTGAGTTGGCATTAGAACCTGGAAACTCCGAAAAACAGAGACCCAGTGGAGATTTATCGAGTTTCACTGGACAGGAAAACATTAGTGATTCTCTCTAGAAAACCAGGAAACTCAGCACAGATCTTGAGAGCAGCAGAAGTGCCACAGGCAGGAGTTCTTCCCCATTTTTAAGATGACCTTATGTACCTGGCACATCTGTCTTGCTTGGGAAACCTGAGCAGTCAAGCAAGTCCCTGCCATAAACATTTTCCAAGTTTTTTGTAACCCTGTCAGCAACTGCCGGTTTAGAGAGTGGAACAAAATGGGTCTTTTATTTATAAGGGAAAAAAAGTACAAAATTCACCCTATGATTTGTTCATTTGACGGGTTCTTGGATTATTCAATGGGCCTTTAGTTGGACGAAATGAAAAATAAAGCATAGAAAAAGTACATAATAATTCATCAGAACAGCTCTTCCCCATTTAGAAATGCCAGTGCTGCTTTCCCTCCCTGTGTCAGCCCAGCTGATTAAACACCAAGCTCCTAATGCGAGAGATCCCTTGTTTCTCTGCCGCTGCCACACTGAGCCTTTAACTCCTCGCATCGCTAAGTCGTGTTTTATGAGATAAAATAAATCCTTTTCCCATCCTAAATCCTATATGAGTCAGTGTTATCCCACTTCTGCAGCTGAGAAAATTAGGTCAGACAGGAGAAATGACTTGATGGAGGCCACCAGGGAACTCTGTGTCGGAGTGACAATTAGGGTGGAGGAGCCCCGGGATAATCAGTCAGGTCCCAACATTTGCTGCATCCTTCCCACGCTGAAAAAAGCCAGTGGCATCACTCTTTTTTGTCCTTTGAAACTGCTGGGTGATGACAAAAATGGGTTATGTCTTGGGTTAAACACGCCTCTGAATACATTTCTTAGAACTGCCAAATAGTCCAACTCCCAAATTCCTTTCCTGTTCAGCATTAATATTAATGCAGATTTTCTGACTGAAACACGTGGGCTTTTCTTGAGTGTACAGATACCAAACTGACTTAAGCCAGAGAAGAAACTGTATTTGGGAAACCCTGAAAATCCTCTTTAATCAGAAGCTTATTAAATGAAGAGCAAAAACATGAACCGCTGATTTTCAAAATGGACACGCTCTGGTTTTCGGCTTCCCGTTTTCTTCCCCAGCATGATGACAGACGTGCCTTCTGCACCCACCACAGTCAGACTTTTCTTGAAGGTCAGGGGCTGAGGATTTAAAAATGAAACCTGACTGCAATTAAATTGCTTCTGCCTGTCAACACATTCTCTAGTTATATTACCAGTACAGATCAGAAGTATTTAGTGATCTCTGTTAGAGATTTGTCTGCGCAGAAAAACAAAGAAAGCGCCCTGCAGGGAGCTGAGCAGGTAAAATAAACACTCTGCTTTGGATAAGCTGTTGTGGAGGATTCTCCCATACAAAATACCTTTTCAATAACACCAACCACATGTGTTAGGTGTCCTTTTCACCTGCAGTGGTCCAATGTTTTACCTCAAGTACCTTCATTTCTGGCCTCTCCTCCCAAAGCGTTCCGGGCAAGCACCAAAGGGGCAGCACCAGGTCAGGGTTTGGTGAAGATGGTGTTTGTGGGGGTTTGGTTGTAGTTTAAATCCTCTTTCTTAGCATCCCAACCAACCTGGTGGCCCTCCACTGGCATCACTCCAGCCTGTCAACATCCTTCTCCTCCAGAAGGCATCGGAGCCCTGTGTGTTTTCCATATACACTTGCCTGGACTTAATGATTTCACTTGGAAAATCCTAATTGCTGCTGTATGGATGAATTGTGATCTTTCAGCAGTGTTTTCCCAAGCGCTGGTTTTTCTGGCCCAGCTCCCAGTCAGGCTTTGGTGCCTCCAGAGGGATTCAGCCAAAGCTGCCTTCCTGGATCTGTGAGATACAGCTCGTAGGCTCAGATAAGTTACAAACGCTGATGTATTTTCATTTTGTTTTTATACTTGCTGTCTGAAAACATATCGCTCCACTGCCTCCTCCTTACAGGGAGCACAAATCCCACTCCTGAAAGCCTGGAGTGCATCTCCTGAGCTGCTGCAAAGCCAGGCTTTCAGGAGCTGTTGTCAGAAATAGGGCCTCTTTATCTGCCTTCCCCTGTCACTGGTATCCATCTGAGGGAAGGGTGAAGTGTAAAGCAGAACACGAGGAGAGGCTTTTAATCACAGTGACACCCCCATCCTTCACTGCTTGGTGGGTTTGTTCCCAACCAAAGCACTGCTGAACAGTCTCTGGCTGTACTTCACATTTTTATGAGGATGCAGCTCCCATCAGCCTTTTACATTCTCCATTCCTCCTCCTGAAGTGTGTCTGGAGTTCACATTACTGTCTGGGAAGGTGCAGCGCCACTCCAGCAGGAGAGACAGGCACAGAAGGCTCCTTCCATCTGAGTTTCAAGGCTCAGCATCACTCTGAGCTTCAGTGCATCAGGTTTGGACTTCCCTACCTTATGCCCAAGGGAGTCTGACCTGGGCATTTCCCAGAATGTCTGTCATTACACTGCACCCAAAATGAGTAGCTTGACTCCTCTCTGTTACGTGACTTTCCTTCAAAGCAAACCTTCCCTGCCTGTTCAGGCAGTTCGTGATGTTGTGCCACAACATTCTGCTGATAACTGCAACCACAGAAGCTGCCTCTGTGCTTCGTGATTCAGACCTTAGCTGCTGCCAGTGGCTGTGGTGCAGTGTATGTGGGCATCTTCTGTGCCTTTGGAATATAACACAGGTTCTGCTTTTAGCATAAAAGTGTGCCATTCACAGGAGAACGATAATAAAATAGTTCCTCATGTCCTTTTCCTTCCCACATTACTGGAGCTAACCCAGCTCTGCCCTTAGACAGGAGAGCTTGGGCAGTAGTGTCTCAGCTGCCTTGAAGCTCAAATTGGAGGGCATGTTGTGGAACATCACATCAGACTGCAGACAGGATGTATCCCTCTGGTTCTGGATCCCTTCAGCACTGCATATTCAAGCTGGGTCAGTTATAATACAGCTTGAAGCAGAAAGATGAAAGAGCTGCAATTAACATCATCAAGCCCACATTTTCTTATGAACAGCAAATGCAAATGTTAATGTAGACAAGCAAAGACCTCTCCCAACCTCTGTATGTGCTGAAAATTTAGCAAGCACATCAATAATTCGTTCGTGGAGATACTCGTGAATATTTTTGTGTTTTAGCCTTGTCATCAGCAACTTCTCGGGATAATTATGTTGTGTGAAATGATTACTACAGAATGAAAGAGCAAGCTCCAGGATAGTTTGTCTCCATGGCTGTTCATTTCTCAGTGATATGAATGATAGTTTTAATCAACAGGTCTGTGCGACGGAATAAATTCCACTGTCTCACCATTGCTTTGGGGTGCAGGCTGTTCTCACCAATAACTATTTCTTTTGTAACCAGAAATAGCTTCTGCTGCATCCCAGCAAAGAAAGGGACACGTATGCTACACATGAGTATATTGTGCTTTATGGCTGTTGTTTCTAAAGCTACCCAAACAATGTGGATACCCGGATCCCCTCAGTGTTAATGAGCACAGAACAACCAAGCCCTTGGTTGCCCTGATTGGAAAATCTGTGTACACAGTGTCTAATTCAAAGGATGTAGAACTCGGTGGGTAGGCTCCTGTTGATATCAAAAGATATTAGACCTGGCCCACATCAAGGATTTCAGAGAAAGCACCAGCCACTTCCCACCCCAGCAAAGGGGTTTTGAGGTAATCCAGCTGACTTGGTGCTATGGGAACGTCAGAGAGGACTGATACAGCTGGGCTGGGAGTGAGCAGCCTCTAGTGCAGAGGGTCTGAAGTGCTGCAGCCCTTCAGCCTGCAATGGGATGCTCAAATTTCAGTGATTTCAGGAGGACTGTTGGGGGTTTGGTACCACAGGCTGCAGAAGCTGTGTCAGGGCAGGGATGGGCAGCAGGGCATTGAGAGAGCCAGGAAAACCTGAGTCCTTCCTTCACCTGCCTATTTACCCAGCTGGCAGCAAGGCTCTGCTTTAGCAAGGTGGTATTGCCCAGACCAGGCTGTGTCCATGCAAGGTGAGCTTTTCCTCGAGCCAACATATCTCAGTCCTCCTTGGCCTCAGTCAACATGTGACAGGAAAACTGAATTTAGGTGCTGTCCCCAGTTGACTCTTGGTTGCTCTCCTGGACATGCACCTCGAAGTCCTTGTTTTAATCAGTACTGAGCTGTTAACTTGTGCCTTTCCTATTTACCTCAGCTGGTGTTGAGCTGAGCCCCAGTGACAGCAGATAATTACAGTCACCCACAGAGGAGCCATTACACGAGTGGACTCTTGTTAAGGCTACTCTTACTACTGTGTAAGTGTGAGCAGAGCCATGGAAGTGACCAGGCTCTCTTGGCTCTTCTGCACTCCTCATGTTCCCTAAAGATTGCTTAGGTATGATCCAAAATTTCTTGATAATATGTATGCCTGAAAACCAGGCAAAATCTCTGCATTCTCCAGCCCCTTGCCCAGGGTGTAGCCAGAGGGCACGTTCCACTGGGTAAGAATCTGTTCCTTTCTGAACACAGCTCTCCAGCAGTCTCAGTGAGCTTTGCAAAATGACCTGGATGCAAGAGGCTGTTTCATCCATGCATTTGTAAGCAATTGCACTGATGAGGGAGCATGGATGTGTGTGGGGAGGGGTGTTACTCAGTCGTGGGTGAAATTAAACCAAGATTCTTTGGCTGAGTTTGCCATTCATCTAATGAAAAACCTGGTTTTCATTTGCTAACCTTCCAAATGTGTCCGTCTGTAATTAATGTGGTCTCTCCACCAAATATTGGAGTACCTCACATACATATAAGCAATTTGAGCTGAGTATGTATGTGTTCATGTTGGCTTTTCAGGGCCTAATGTTGTAACTGTAGGATTCACTTGGGTTGCGTGTTCTGTTTTTACTTTGTTTTCCTGGCAACTTGAGTCAAAAAACTCTTGGGTAGAAACAAATGCAATTACACGTGCAAAGAAGTGGACTTTAGCTGAATGAAAGAATATTAAGTGTGTTGGATACATAAAAACAGGTTTATCAGAACACATTTTGTATTCAGTGCTGTATTATCAAGTGAAGGTAATGTTACCTGAAGCCTGTAAATTGAACTGGTTTATGGTCTCCATGTTCTTCCTGTTTTATACCAGCAGCTCTCTGCCTTGTCTCTCATTTAATTTATTGGAAATAAGTGTTTCATTTTTCCAACTCTAGATTAACTTGTTCATTCAAAGCTAAACAAGCAAAGTAAGAAGATACTGTGTCTGCTGCAAGTTCCTTGTACTTCAGCAAGGCTTATCAGATGCCCCTTTATTTTTTCCTCCTTGATGCAGGATTCTTAAAGGCTGGTTTTATAAAGGCAGGAATCAGATAAATTCAGTAAAGGTTAACCATTCACAGTGGCACTGTAGTTAATAGCCTTGGAATGGAGACCAAGGAAATGGATGTTGACTTTCGGGGCTGCTTCGAGTGTTCTTGTCTTCCTGAAAGCTTCTTTCCTTCTTGCTTGTGGCATCTTAAGGGCTTTTCAAAGGATGAATAAAAATTCTCTAGGAAGGTAAAGCTGAGGAGCCACATGGAAAAAAGAACTGGTCTAAAACTGAAGATTGTTCACCTGGGAAACTAGAGGGGGAAAAATGTACTTTAGCATGCAGTGCATGCCTCATTGGATTTCACTAAATTGCCATTGCATTAGCACTGAATCACAGGAAAAACACAGCATTTCAGAAAGCAGGTAAAACCAGAATGACTTTAAATGATTTCTTGGATATTAAACTCACAGAGACTAAGATGTATTGTGCCAGCCTAATTATTTTGAAACACTGCAGGTAAATCAATGGACATACACTTAATTTTTAATTGTAGGGACCATCTATTACTTCCACCGTGTGGGCCAAGTCCTGCTCTCATTTGCACTTAATGAAATCTTACTACAGGCAGTAATTCTGTGTGAAATGGGCAGCATTTCAGCACTCCTTTGATGGTACATGTTGTGACAGAAAAACAGCCAAGAGCAGAACACGTGGCTCTTGCTTTCCCACTATCGGTGTGGAAGCGGTATTGCAAGGATCTCCACAAGGAACAGCACATGACAGCAGCCTGCCCACTAAAGAAAAGCACATGTTAATTTTGAGTGGTTTTCCAAAAGAAAAGGACCTCGTGGGTCTATATTGGGTCGGGTGAGCTTCTGCCACCCAAAATCAATGCAGCATCTGTGAGAAGTGATGACTTCTCTAATTCATTCAGCATTTGTCACCTTGGCTCTTACCTGCCGACTGCCGGGTTTAGGCAGTGCTGGGGATGTGCATTTCTGCTCCAGCTGAAAGCTTGTGGCCAGGAAAAACTGACTGTCATTGCCAAGAAAACTGGATGAGAGAAGTAGATTGCTCTTGCTTTGTGTTCTCCATGGAGCTAATTTACAGCTAGACATGGTAGACTTTTAAATTGTGACTGATTCCATTTAATGTTTGGTATTGCCAGGGGTGTTTGTGTGTTTTCCAGGCAGAACATTGCTGTAGCATTGTTCCCAGCTTATTTCTGGGTCCTTCTTGGGCTTCCTCATTAAAAGAACCCAGATTTTGAGCTCCCACAGGCAAGGACTGCTTTCCGTGCATTCTCTGTATGATTGTTTTCTTCAAGGACACCTACATGCCACTGTAAATCAGCAAAACTGTGCCCTTGTCACAGTGCTCTGGGGAGACAAGTCCTCCAAGCACTGAGGTGCCAATAAATAACACCACCAGCATCCTTAGAAGAGTCACTTCAGGGGTCTCTTCAGCACTGCCTGGGGGCAGCAGGTGGCCTTTGTGGTGGGATCCACAGTGCTCAAACTCTGTAATGCTTTTCACGCTCCCACCTCGTGACTGTTGAGGTCCAGGTTGCTCTGATGAGTGCCTTGGCATGTGGCAGAGGGGAGAAGCACGTGCTGTGGAAGGTGATAGTCATGTTTGCTTGCTTATTGTCATCACAACAGGGGTAAAAAATGTCCTAGCAAACACCCTGTCAGTTGAAATTTTGAGCTCTCTGAAAGTTTGCCTTTGTAAAATTGTGCCTTGGAAGCCTGCAACCCCTTCGGGGCTCCAGAGCTTTCTGTGCAAGCCAAATAACCAAAGTGGCCCTGCCTCGGTTCTCCACTGTTGATGAAAGAGAAAATGTGTTAATTTTATGGTGCTGCTGAGACGTCCCAGTACAGAGTTTACCCTGTGCCAGAGCGTGAGTGATGCAGCATCACTGTGCCTGGGCAGTGTGGGCTAGGTGAAAGTGTAATTCAGAGAAAAACATCATCAGTCCAAGTAACTCTTTAAAGTCACCCAGGATTATCCCAAGGTCCTACTTCCATCGTCCTCCTTTTGCTGCGCACTGATGTCAGAGCCAGCAAAACTTCACCCGTCCCCACCTTCCCTTTGGATCTGTGGTACGATGGAGGTGTCCTGCCCTAGAGATGCTCCTTGGGGAACGTGCCTCTCCTGTTGCTTCCATCCATCTCCCACTGCAGGCTGCCGGCATACCTGCCCTCAGCAGGGCTAAATCCCTCGGGACGAGCCAGTCGCGCATCGCCTCTCGGCAGCGGCACCCTTGGAAGAGGGGGATCTCTCGTTGCCATGACAATGAGCCTGTCGGGATGAATATTTCTTTCTGCGAGCAGCAATTCAAAGCTTAAAGCGATACTGCAGCCTCCCAAAGCTTATTAGTGCCACGCGTAAACAGAGCTGGGCAAAGCCTTGGGAAAAGAAAGGGGCGGGGTGGGGGGAAAGCTGGCTGGTGTTGTGGTCCCTTCCCCTCTCGAGCTTCGAGCAGTGGGGAGAGCGGCTGCTTTCTGCCTCTTTGTTCCCTGCCCTGGCACAAATCAAATCAAGCCTCCCTTCCCCCAGCAAAGCTCGTGCTAAGCTGGAGGACGCTAGAGCGAAAACGGATTAAAAAGAAAAATCATCCTTTCTGCAGCAGATGAAGAGGGTATCAATCAGCGAGATGGAGGGGGCTCTGCCCCAGGGCTGGGCTCGCAGCTGCTAACGAGGCCTTAAATCAAGGTGCTCGGGGGGCCTGGGCTGTCCGCCGACCCCTCCTCTGCCTTCTACACCTGTAACACCCCCGGGCCGAGAAGGGCAGCGGCCAAACCCGCTGCGGGTGTGAGTGCCCAGGAGCGCAGGACGAGCCGGAGCTGCCGCTCGCCACGCTGGAGGGAGCTCCTGAGACGGCAAAAGTGCTGCGTCGTGGTCCATCTCTGACAAATCAGACCTCGAACCGATGGAAACGGGTTATATTTCAGGATGCTTTTAATAGCTGATGTTGGCAGATGGGTTGTTTCTTTTCAGATCTATGAAGAGTTAGGTTTTTTTTCTCCCCGTGTAAATTAGTCGTATGTGGGTTGTAAACAGTCTAAATAGGTCTTGAATATTTTTTTTAAGCTTTTACATACAAAATTCGACTTTCTTGGAGCCATGTGACTCTGGGAGCTGGGGGAGTGAATTCTCAGTTCGAGGGCGACACTGTCGATTATCCTTTCCACCATCAGCTGTCCCACAAACCAGGGCTGGCACAGGCAGAGTGCAGGGGAGGGGGGCTTTCAGCCAGCCCTGTCAACTAAAAAATAGAGTGAAAAGTTGGGAAGAGTGAGCAAAGCCCTGCGGACGAGCCAGCGTGGGAGCTGGGACGTGCTCCTTGCTGTGGGTTGTGCTCAGTGTGGCTGGTGCCGGTGCCCACAGGTCACCTGGCAAGAGCACCCACAGAAAGAAGGGGGTTCTTGCAAGCAGGGGCAGAGAACCAGCTGGGCACTGGAGGGCTGGGGGAAAGATTACAAATAAAACAAACAAGGTTGCTTTGTGCAGGCCTTGGCAGCCTTGAAACGTGGGCTAAAACTGGTGAAAGCCACCGAGAGGTGAACGCTGAGTAAGGACAAGTGAGACTGTATCTTCCTTGTGCTGGTTAAAGATTAGCTGTGTTTTGGCACTTTTCCTCGGTTCTTGGTTCTATTTGCTTCAACCACTGGGTGCTGAGCAATGGTGATAAACCCAAAATGCTGCAGCCTTTGTGGAGGGAATGTCCCCAGAGCACCCAGGGCAGTGAGGCTGAGAAGGGCTTACAGTGCTCCTACCCACAGTGGGAGACCCAAAATAACCCCATGACAGCACTGAGTGGAGGATGAAAGGGATTTTGGCTATAAGGTGTGATCTGTTACCAGAGTCTGATGTGGTGCTGAAGGACTCTCAAGCACAGACAGCTGGATGTGGTATTCCTAAAAGGCCTTGAAATACAGAGTCAGGACCCTGCTCCCCACAAAATGCTGGTTTTTTTCCCTGGTGTTTTGCCAGCAGGAATGGATTAAGGGAGGATTCCCTCATTTGGGAAGGGGGGGACTCCTTAATCCCTAAAGCCTGGATTTAAAGATCCTGGAGAGAGTAATCACAGACAGTGGATTAGCATCTGCTAGGGAGCCTGGCAGGAGAGGGCAGCATGGCACTGCCAACCCCAGGGTTGGTCCTCACCCTCGTCTGCAGCTCCTTTTCCCAGGCCTGTGTCTTAGATATACTTTTTCACCTGAAAACACAAAACTCACAGAAAGGAAGACGTTAAAAAGAGCATTTCCTCAAGTCGTGGATGGTTTTCCTGCAAGTGAGAAATGTGTAAAACATGGCTGGGGCAGGTGACAAATGATAGCAGGGGGTGTGGTGTTGTGTGTTTGGTTTTTTTATAACCACCTTTAAAATTGCTCTGCAAAGGCTTCTGCCATGACAAACTGAGTCATCCTTTAGCTAGAAGAAGAAAAGAAGGAGATGCTTGCCAGTCAACAGAAACCAGCTGGTGTAGGGCCAGCCCCCTACTGCCTGGAGGTGTGTTGGCCTCCAGCCATGCAAGAAAACCCATAGTTGGTGCCTTGTTTGTGTGGGAAGCCTGGAAAACAGAGTTTGTGGCAGCGTGGCCCTCATTTGTTACTTACTGTGGCTCATGCACTGCTTTTCTCTGAGAATGCCAAACTCAGTCTTTTCAGAAAGGTCTGACTACCACTTTCTCCTTCAAAACACAACCTTAAAACGTGCAATTTCTATACAGATATAGCACAAGTGGAGCGTTTAGCCTGGCTAAGGCATATTCCCCCTGGGAGATCTTGCAGGAGAAATGGACCATATTGGCTTTTCCAACTGGCCTTAGGTATTGCTGCAGCAGCACATGAACTCAGCCGAGTGTGTGTTTATCTGGCAGGAGGCAGTTGCCTCAAACAGAGTGAGGATCAGCTCCCCAAGAGGTTCACCACTTCAAATTTAAAACTGCATTATTTATTCAGACAGGATTTTCTGGCAGCAAACCTTGCATCCTTTTCTGCATGCTCTGTAGTCAGGAGGAAGGATGGTGCTATGCTTGATGGTCCCCAGAGCATGCCCTGTGCTCCTGGCAGAGGTGGAGAGGTCAGCAGAGATGGGCGAGTGCCAGTCGACCCACCTCGGGCTGGGGAGCTGGAGCTTCAGGCCCTGCTGGGTGTTGCCTTCTTGGTTGCATTCTTTAAAAGTTCCCTTTGGGAATTTTGGATCACCTCTCTGCACGCTGCCCTGTGACAGGGCTGGTGCTGCTCCACCCGAGCCTTGCAAGTGTGGCTCATCAGCCACCTCAGCTTTCAAGTCTAAAATGATCATCTCCTACTGTCAAATCATTCCCCTTTGTACAGACCTTCGCTTTCAGAGGATCTTCAGACCCTCTGGATCCTCCTCTTGCAGGTCTTTGCCATCCCCATGAAGCTTTCCTGGCTGTGGATGGTTCCATTTAAAGCCCTCTCCTAATTGTGTATGAATCCATCCTCTATATGAGACACCACTGGTGAAGTACATACAGACAGTGCAGTGGAAAGGGAAGCTCTGTAATGTCACAGCTACCAAGAGCCTGATCCCCTTCTGCATAAGTCACCAAAACAGACTCAGAAGAGTAGGGAGCAGTCCTGGTTTTCTAACAGTTTCCAGCATGACTTTGCACTGGTAAACTGTTTCAGCCCAGATTTTCTTTAAGGCATTCATTGCCAGATTTCAAGAGGAATCAAATAAATACCTCTAAAGATCTGATCCTTGCACCTCCCTTTGCCATTCCTTGCTGAATTGAGGGTCAGTGCTTTCTCCTCCCCTGCCACCTCACCTGCTCAGCCACACTGATGCAGAGGGTAATTTCTGTTCTCATGCCATCAGCGTCCAGTCTTGGGGGACTCTACTCTGCCAAAACAGTGTGGGCGTGTGTACCCATGGAGCACAGCAGAGGAACACCCCAGGGATTGTCTGGCAGAGGATGCTCCATGAGCAGGAGACCCACTCCCATACTTGGATGCTGCTGGGCCGAGGTGCCACGTGCTCTGTGCTGACAGACCTTCACAACTGTGGGGTTGTCAGCCCTTTTCCCCCCTTCCTGGGCTGTGTCTAATTGAATTTGGATAGTGGCTTTCTTTGCTAGAGACTGTACCACTGCTCTGGGATACCTGCTCCGGGATACCTGCTCCTACAATTTATCCTTTCAATTTATGTTGCCAAGGAGCTGTGTTAACCCTCACCTCTTAAAGGGTGAAAACCCTTTCTGTTGTTGAAAATTGAGTGCATGCAAGTCTCTGAGGAGCAGCACTGGTTTGTACCACATACTAAATAGGAGCAGCGGTCTCAGTCTGGATTGTAAATCAGGTCACTGACAGTAGTGAGGCGAGAACAGCAAACAACCTGGTGCTGTTGTCCATCTGTGCTCAGAGGAGACCCGGAACGGTACCAGCAGAAGGGCTGCAGGGAGAGAACAAGGTGTCTTGGCAAACCTATGCATGTGTCTGTGACAGTCAAAAGAAATCCTGCTTTTAGCAGGTTGTTTTCCATCTCTTGCATGTCGCCATCAGCACAATTGCAGCATCCAGGGTGCTTGGAGGAGATAACGCCCAAGAGTAACAGTTAATGGGGAAGGGTGGAAAAGAGAAGAGGAACAACTTTCTCTTGCTGCCACGTGCTTTCAATCCCTTCAGCTCTCTTGCTATAGCCATAGTGAGGAAGTGGTTTTTCCACTGGTAATTTTAGTGCTGCTTTAAAAGAGCTAGACTAGCAAAGCCAAGGAAGTAAACCCCTGCCCACCTCTGGGATGCTTTCCTGCTCCTGCCTGCCCTCACCAACTCACCAACACAACCTGCTGACTTCAGGCACCTTCCTGGTTTTTCCATCTTGATTGAATTACTGTCTTTTCCCAGACAGTGGGCAGTCCTTTTCTTTGAAAACAGACCACCAAGATAAACCCAAGAGTTGTTTTTCAGGTCTCAGTGGGTGCCTGGTCTGCTGGAGAGCATCCCCTGAGAAGGAGGAGATGGATCACAGCCCTGAACCTGCTGTGCTGATTTGAGCATCACCCTGCAGTGCCCCCGCCCTGGACAGCGCAGGCTGAAGCTGATTTTTAAGTCAACACACTGGTGGGGATGGAGGGGAGGGCAGGCTGGGCAAAGCCATGATCCTGTTTGCTCTGATCACTAAAGGTCACGAGGTGGGTCCGTCTGTTGGGGGGGAACCGAACGCTGGTATCTGTGGCAAACTAATTCCAGGCTTGCACTGATTCCCCTTTCAGTTTAATTTAATCATCTTTGGTGTCTGATTCTACAAACATGGCTTTGTTCTGCTAAACCTTTGCTGCATATTAGCAGAGAGGCAGCTGGAATTTAAATTTGATTTTGACTATAGTGAGAAACCTTATATTTAGCACTTGGCAAATCTCTTGAATGCAGGAGCACATCAGTTTATAAATGCAGGTTGCTTTGATCAGTGTAATTTTGGAGGCTTAAGTATGAGAGAGAGAATGTAGGCTGGGTACTGATACTCATAAAGGAGCTATAGAAAAATATTCTACCAGGTGATTGGAATTACATTACTCTACAGTATCGACCTACCTAGCATTTGCTGCAAGGAATCATTTGTACCTGAAAAATGCTTTGGGTAACAAAATACTTTCAATACAGTTTTTTGTCACTTGCAGTATAAGGGTCACATACTCTCAGGTCAAGGAACAGGTGACAGCAAAGAGTGATGAGAGCTGGACTAACTCAGGGGCATGAAGGTGACCAAGAAATGCAGATGAGCCAAAATGGCAGTGGGATAAACTGCCTGCTTTTAACTCCTCTTCTCCATTGGACAAAACTCCTCCTGGCTCCTTTGCCATGTGGGATGCCGAACTAATAGTCACTCTCGGCATTAAAACATGTGTAGGACTTGGGGTTTTGCCATATGTTCCAACAAAAGCAAGGACTTTAATTTGCAGCTCGGGCCTGGAGCTGGAGGCATTCCCAGAGAGCTCATGTCCCTTTGAAACCTGTCCCATTTCGAAAAGAGCCACCTCTGACCCTGCCAACTTGGCAGCAGCTCCCACAGGTACATGGACCTGACTGTGCCACTGTAAATTCTGGGATACTCCCTGGGCATCCCTGGGGGCTGGTTTTCTTTTGGAGTTGCTGTTAAAGGAAGGAGTGCTTGGTACCTGCGGGGTGGGGAGCAAAAGCTTTTAGCAGCTGGGAGGCTCATCTGTGGGCTTATTGCTTCCTAAGAAAGACTTGGATTTTTAGAAGAGGCTTCCTTTTGCACAGTAAAAGTGATCAGGGCCAGAACTTAGGAGTACATGGTTTTAAGGAGCTCAGGTTCTTCTCTGAGCAGAAAGAGATAAAAGCTAAGGCAACGGTAGTGACTCTGCTCTTCAAATTTGCATGGGCTGAACAAAAAATGGAGCTTGAATGAAAATGTTATCATCAGTGTCATGGGCATGATTAACAGAGTATTCACTGCCTCCCAAAAAGCAGCAAGGGGAAAAGGTGACCCTTCCTACTGCTTTTGCTGGCTGCTGGCTTCCAAGAAATACCCCACCACTTTGATTTATTAACATGCTGGGGAAAGGCAATTAAGTTTTACAACCAGCCAACCCTGTGGGTCCAGATCTTCAGAAGCAGAAATGAAAAGGGAGCCTCCCCTTCTCATGTGTGATATTTTCAAAGCATTGTTGTGTGATGGTGCTCTGGGATTCCAAATCTGATGGCTGCTCATTCTCCACTCTGGGGCCGTGGCTGCCTCTACCCAAAGGGCTGGAGCAGGTGTAACTCCTCAGGGAGCTTCACCACGAGATCACAACTGCGGGGTTCAGTCTGCGCTTTCCCCAAACCCACCATCCCCAGAGGAACCAGCTTGGAAGGCTTGAGCACACAGCCCTCTTCTACACATCCCTCTTCCCCAGCCATTGCATCAAGGTTGTTGCCTGATAGCAGAGGCTGCAGCTCCTCCCAGCCTGTGCTGCCTTCTGCTCCCCAGCCCACCACATCACCGGTGGCCGAGCGAGCACTGGAAATGCTACAAAGGTTGTTTTTGCACCGTGGCTGCAGAGCAAGAGCACAGGAGATTTGATGCCTTGCAGCTTCTTGCTCCTTGGGCCCGTGGATCAGCGTGGCAGGAGCTGGTTTGTCCCCTGGTGAGGAGCTGACTGAGGGCCAGTTGGCAGTGCCTGCACGGGGAGGGCTGCGCTCGTGGCAGAGCCGGGATTGATGCACGGCGGCGCTAAAACGGATTGACAGACCTGCAGAGAGCAACTTCCATGCATCCCATATGTTGCTTGGCTTCCTCTGAGGGACTCAAAATTTTGAGGCAAAAAAAAATCTTTTGCTGGAGGAGAATTAGGATATTTGTATACTTGGCTGTTTTTAAGAGCCTCTTTTTCCCCCCTCTAGCTGGACCTGATGTGGTCAAAAAGGAAGAAGGTATCTTTTAGTCACTCTGGGAGCGTGCACAGATGTATTAAATAAACATAGTTTCCTGTGGCCCTAATAGCAGACACAGGAAAGTTCCCCAAATTGTCAAGAAGTTCTGCTCTGTAAGAATCACAGACTAAGACTGTCAAAGATCTAGTGCTGCTAATCGGTGCAGTAACTGCTGGGGCACTCTGATTTACACCTGAAGGTTTCACTTGTTACCTATAGGAGAACTGCCCAGGAAGACTGGAATGTAACCCTGAGGTCAAATGAGAACTTTTCAGAGCAATGCTATTTTTACTCCTCTCTGTTTCATTTAGGCAAACATGTGCAGTGCAGACCGTGGGTCCTGATGAAGTGCCATTGTTTAATACTGAAAAAATGCACATTTGATCTCGTTCGCATTTCCTAAAATCCGTGTTATTGATTTGACAATATATTTTTCCTCAGGAAAAAAAAAATCTGCAGTTATTTATTCATTCTTGCCCCTTGGAGAGCTCGCTACCATCTGCTTTTCTTGGCTTTGCATTACCTTTTTTTTTTTCCACTTGTTCTTTTCCCACTGTGCACCACTGAAGGACTATACCATACATTATCTCATAGCCAAATTATGCAGGGTATTGTAAACATGTTGTAAACTTTGCCAGCTGCAAAGTCAAGGGCTCTGAGAGATCTTGCTTAGCACTGGAAACGCTCTTTGAAGAAAGAAGGCAGCCTTTTGGAAGCAGATTTGCAGGGCAGCGTGACACCAAAGTGTCATACTGCTTTTGCAAAATGCTAGGGGAAGAAAAGGAGCAAATAAATGTGTTCATGGATACCTATAGATTTATCATAGAGGCCAAGAAGTCCCTGAACCAGTATCTGCTCAGCACCCACTGATAAGATACAGCAAGGCCCAGTGTGAATATGCTGGGACCTGCAGGCTCTGGGCCTCAGTGGGTGGTAAGAGGGATTGGTGCCTGATAAAGTCCCACATTGCCCTCATTTGAGGCAGGACAGGGCCATGCTCAGGGCACATGACAGGACTGAAGGCCCTGCATGTGCCAGTTATCCCTGGAGCTGGAGCAGTCATGTCCTGCAGACAGTGTCCCGGGAAGAGGCAAACTGCAGAGCATCTCTTGCTCTGCCTTGCAGGGTTGGGGCCCATTTCTGCCCTTGGAAATATGAGTTGAAGGGGAAGAATCACAGGTGTGTGAGGATAAGTCTGTGTAAATCTACACTATCCCTAGTTAGAAATCTCTGTGTATCTTTTGATCGTTGAACAATAAGGATATTGGCAGTAGCAATGACCAGGCATTATGGAAATCATGTCTCAAAAATATACAGTAACTTTAAAATGACCTTTATGAAGTTTAGTATCTGTTCTCTTTGTCTGCCTTCTGGTGACTGATCTTGGTGCAGTGAAGGTCGTGCCTTCAAGCTTTCGTACCTTGGTACACTCCCCAAAAGGGCAGAAATCTGCCTGGGAGCCACACCCCTCAAGCCCAGGAGCTGGAGTGTGGGAGGAGCACTGGGCGGCACAGAAATAGAGGTTACTGTCACCCTTGCAAATAGAGAGAGAGAGCCAGGGGCTGTACTGATACACTCTTCAGAGAGCAATCCCAAATGCCTTGAAGTCAAGAGGACCGGGAAGTGCTGTGAATTATAGGACCACAGGGAAGAGCCTGTGAGAACGTAAAATACCTGTATGGGCTGATGACACACGTGCAACCCTCAGCGAAATGCAGTTTCCTACATTTGCTGTACATTCATAATGAATGCTTTTGTGCTCAGAGTTTGACCGATAAGGAAAGCAAAGACACCTTAAGTTTGGAGGAGATCTGAGGTGTAGTTATGAGAGTAACTGCTCTGGTAGCAGAGAAGTGGCCCTTCAACAGCATTTTGGAAAGAGGCCAGGGGCTGCACAGGAGCACAGTCACACTCCACCCAGCATCCCTGAGCCATCCTCCCGGTGCAGCAGCTCACAGCCCTTAAAAGGCTGCTGGCCATCGAGATGAATAGCTGGACAGGGCATTCATCTGTATTATTTAGGGAATTCAAACCTGTCTTTTTAATTATTCCAGCAATACTTCATCGTCCTCTCCGACGATGGTCAGTGGGAAGGATCACCGGTTCAGTTGTACTTACGTAATGTGGCTGTGAATATCCTATGACTTATTGCCCAATCCCTGCTCTTTTTACAGGGTTAAGAGCTTAGGGGAGAAGAATTGCTTGGCTGTGAGATGTATTTCTTTTTGCAAAGGATGGCTGGTGTTCTCCCAGCCCTGGAATTATTCTTGTGAAAGCTATTTCTTCTCTGAAGAGTCTTTTATTACTGTTATTGGCTTATGTTCATAGGCTTTCATTCTCATTAAGGGGCACTGATTTAAATGAGGGGATTTAATCAACAATTTTCATCATGACTTAAATCAGCTAGCAGGAAACACAAAATTGATTATTTAAATTAATCTTGTGCTCCATTTGTACTTTTTAATTATTTTCCTAAGGAACAACTGATACTTCCTCACCGGAGCCTAGTACTGTTTTTTCACTTATGATCAGGATATGCTATTACCATATTTATTTAAGAATCTGCATATTAAGTCTGAAGTTCCTTAACAATTTTCACTTTATGTGCCAAACTGATGACTGACGCCTCTACTACATAACTAATTTTAATGTTAATTTGTGTCAGGGTGCACTGCAGAGCAGAGAAAGTAACATACATTAGTTACTGTGCTCTAATTTAAATCATATACTAATCTTAAATATGATGGACAGACAGGGTAAGGGGGAGAATGCAGTTATCAAATCTTATTCTGCATTTGAAATGGACATTTTGAACACAGTAAATAAAACCTCTTGACAGCAGGCTGGGGTGTTTCTAATCACCAAGTCCTTATAAAGACTCATATGGGGGAAACTGCAATAGCCTATTCCCTCTCTGGCTTCAATCCCTAATGGTTTTCTCAAAGTGGAGGGAAGTGAAGGAAAGAACATTTTTCTGTGCATCCCAGGGAGAAATGGGTCTGTAGATAGTGAATTTAGAGTCTCAAGACCCTCCTGATCCACCTGGTTCAACAAATACTTCAGCCACTGCAGGGGCTTCACTTGATTTAAAATGTGTAGGGGTCTATTTCCATTTATTATAATATTACAGTGAAGCCTAGGCCATAGTGTTTAGTGCCACTGATTCAGTTTTTAAATTAAAACTACCAAATTTTAAACATACAATGATGATAAGTTAAAAAAATTAATAATGCTATGCTCTGATTTTTCTGGGAAAAGGACATTTTGCCCTTTTAGCCACCATTCATTTGCATCAACTCTAGCTCAGGGCAGCTACGCTGAGTTGAGGGGCCATATTTCTTATTCATACCATTGTGTGTAAGAATAAGCCAAAAGCAAAATGAACCTTTTTTAAAAAGCCTTGGGCTTTGGGGTCCATCTGTGCCTATATAACATCTACTTTTCAGATTGAAGGGATTAAATAGTCAAGTTCATCCTTCAGGTAGTTCAGCTGGCTTTTGGGGAGAAACTAATGTCCAAGTTAGACACCTGGTTTCTCGTTGGCTTCAACCCCAAGGACACAGGGTCCAGGGCTCTCTGGGAATACACAGGATGGGATTTTCCAATGCCGATGGATGTGCCTACATCCCTTCAGTGTGAGTCTCGGCAGGTTCATGTTACTGAGCCACCCCTTCTCCCAGCACCCCATGGGATACAGAGGGGTTATTGCTCCCTCCCTTCCTCCCTCATTGCTCCTGCAATGGTGCCTCTCTCCCGGCGCTGCAGTTTCACAGCCACCAGCCCATTTTGCCAACTCACTGAGGCACTTTCCTCCAAATCACACTTGAGACTAAAGACAAAACAGCGAAGGCTTGATTTCTTTTTGTTCCCCTGCCAGAAGCCATATGCACCATGCCAAGATGTGACACGCAACACCTTGCATTACAGACACACATCACTCGCGCTGACTCAGAGCAGGGAAACCTTCGCTGCCTCATCCCACATGTTACTTCTGGTCTGATGCACCAGGGAAAGGCTTCAGCTTTGTGGTGAGGTTTAAACTCAAGTTGTTGTGGTGGGTTTTTTTCTGCAAGGAAAGTTTTAGCATGGCTTGGGGTTTTTTGAGGAATTTGGTTTGTTTGGGTTTTTTCTCCAGAAGCCTGAATGTCCTTCAGTGGCTGCTGATTTCAAATGATGCTTCTGGCTGCAAAACCCACTGCAAGCCAATGGAAACCAGGAGCAACAGAGCATCTTCAACAGTGGCACCCACTCAGGGTATTGCCTTAACCAGCCTGCCTCTGAATTTCACATTTAAGGGGTCAAAATTACAGTCCAGGGCTTCTGAATAGCCTTCTGCTGTATTTTGGACTGTGTTTGTTCTGTGCTCAGTTTCCTTCCCAGCAAGGAGAGTGCTCCTTCTTGTGCTGGCACTGCCCACCACTGCCATGGTCAGGTTTTGAGGCCAGAGCAGGTGCTTTGCCATCCCAGCAAACACCAGCACCATGTGCTGTGAAGAACAAAGGGAGCTCGTTTCATCTCGCAGCCTTAGGTAGAGCAATGATTGAGGGGAACATAAAGAAAAGAAGGCAGAAGCAGACATTATGGGTAATGGAAGAGCACATTTCCAAGGGATTTTTATTGTTGTTGTTGTTAATGTAGGGTTTTTCATACGTGCAGAAACGTGTTTAGACCTCAGGTGAGCAGCTGAGTGCCATGAGAGCCTTGGCATCTCCCTCTGCCCAGCCACCCCACACAGCTCCAATGCAGACCTTTATCTTCCAGCTGTTCCTGTCGTATCCTCTCCGCTCCTGCCATACAGAGTGAGTGCTAATGCAAAAGGGCATCAAAGAAACTAGAAATGATGTGTAATTCAACATCATTAAGTATGAAATCACTCCTCTCCCATGCAGGGCTGTATCAATCAAATCGACTTTGGGTCTTTTCTTCCCAGGGAGCTTCTGCTGCAGGTGCCTCTGAAAAGCCCTTTGCTGTCTGTGCTCGGTGTTTCCCGACAGGGATGGTTTATGGTCATCCATGAGCACACACCATCATCTCCTTCTGGATTTAGCACGTGGAAGGACCGATATGTACCTTTATTAAAGGCAATCTTAATCTTTCTTATGGAACATTGTATAAAAACGTAGGCTTAGGGCAGTTTTCAGAGGCAGCCACAAATTGCCAGCAGTAATACAACAAAATTAGATGGGATACATGGGTTTGGCTGTTGTACTTCTCTGATTGCTTCCTTCCATCACTTACCTTAATCAGATTTGCTCCTTAGCATGTGGCCATTGCTCGGGGAGAGCTACTGGTAATGAAACATGTCAACATGGTTGTTTTTATAAAATAGATACATATAAATTTATATATATAATGACTGAGGTCCCAGTGCAGAAGGAAGTGGGTGGGTGGATGTAGGGGCCTGTGGGTAGATGGTTGCAGAGCTGGAGTGTAGATGGACAGATGCGGATGGGAGCATGGATTGGCAGACAGGTGGGTGGATGTGTTGGAGGAAAGGTTGGATGTGGATGGCTGGATATATGGGAGCACTGACTGGTGCATGCACAGGTGGGCCATATACAGGTGTATGAGTGCATGGGTGGGTGTGTGGATGTGTAGGTGCATGGGCTGGGGCAGGAATGGAGGGTGATATATGGGTGTACAAGTGCATGGGGGGGCACAAGTTGGTGCATGCCTGGGTGGAAGGAGGCACTGGTGTATTGGTGTGTGGGTGCCCAGGTGCTTTGGCTGGTGTAGGAACGGGTGGGTGAGTGTCCAGGTGCATGGATTGGTGCAGGGATTGGTCCAGGTACATAGGCTCGTGCAGGAACAGATGTGTGGGTGTGAAGCTGCCTTGGCTGGTGCAGGAAGGGGTGTTGGGTGTCCAGGTGCAGGGGTTGGTGCAGGAATGGGTGTTGGGTGTGCAGGTCCTTTGGCCAGTGCAGGAATAGATGTTGGGTGTGCAGGTCCCTTGGCCGGTGCAGGAATGGGGGTGTGGGTGTGCAGGTCCCTTGGCCGGTGCAGGAATGGGGGTGTGGGTGTGCAGGTCCCTTGGCCGGTGCAGGAATGGGGGTGTGGGTGTGCAGGTCCCTTGGCTGGTGCAGAACAAGGGTATGCTGGGGGCGGACAGGCGGACGGACAAAGCGCGGCCAGATGCCGGGGCAGGTGCGCAGCTGCCGCCGCCCCTCCCGCCGGCAGAGCCCAGCCCGGCCCCGCAGCTCGGGGCGGCGGGCGGGGGCGGGGCGGTGCTGCCGGCCCTGCCCTGCCCTGCCCGGCCCTGCCCGGCGCGGGGGCGGCGCCGCGCCCGCCCCGGCTCTGCCCGGCTCGGCTCGGGGGGCGGGCGGCGGCACCTGCGGCCGCGCCGAGCGGGGCTGAGCGGGGCCGAGCGAGCGGAGCCGCGGCCCGGATGTAGCCGGAACATGGCGCTGGGGGCGGCGTGAGGCGGCGGCCGAGGTAGGAGCGGCGGGGCGGGCGCGGGGACCCGCCCGGGGGGCGCGGAGCGGAGCGGGGGGCGCGGGCGGCGGCTGCCCCTGCCCGGGCTGCTCGGCCGTGCGGGGCCGCCCGCCCGTCCGTGCCGGCGGCGGCCGGTGCCGGGCAGACAAAGGCACGGCCCGGGCATCCCCGTCCGCACCTGTGCGGAGCGGGCAGAGCCGCGGGCGCTGCCAGCGCAGGCTGGGCAGGGGCAGCCGGGGCTGCCGGGTTCCTCTCATGGAGCTCCCGGGCTCCTCTCCGAAATCACCTACGGCGACCCTTTGCTTTAAATGCTTTGCTGGGATTTCCCACAACAATGGCTTTTTTTTTTTTTTCTTTTTTTCTTTCCCCAAGGGCGTTTTGGTTTCTGTCATTTTATTTCCAGAAGTTGCGCCCAACTTTCTGTGAATATCATGTGCTTTTGGGTTTCCCCCAGGTAGCAGGTGCCCAGAGAGCCGTGCAGCCGCTCCTGGAAACGCGCCTGGGAATGTTCCTGCATGCGCCTCTATACCTCTGCTCGCTCGTTTGGGTTTTTTTCCTTCATATAAAGGGTTAGGAATGCCTGCAATCGACTCCGCTCTTCTTTATGTGTTCATTAGTCTCAGATCATCGTGGCTAAAGAAAATGAGCTGCATAGTGACTGCCGTGCTTGAATAACGCTCCAGCTTTAGACCAGGAGAGGTGTTTTTTTCATGGTATCGATCAGACCTTGAGAATTTCTTACCAACCCGCCAGCAGCACGCAGGCTGCCTTTCTTCCTCTTTGTTACACACCAGCCCTCCGTTAACATAAAGAAACAATGGAATTTTTTTCTCCCCAAATATTCAGCGTTAGATCAAATGGGCTGTCATTGCCAGTAAGGATAATGTTACCCCCAACTCGAGAGGGGCCAGCAGCGAGACCACTCTGCCGGTAACCTTTCCCCTTCATTTTAGAATTTTTTATGTGCTTTAGCATTTGCAAAACGAAGGAGGAGAGTTGGTACCTGTGTTGAGATAGATCTCAGTGGTCCCTGCTGCCCAGACAGCACTTAAGGAATCATTGCTCCTAATTTATTGCCTTTATTGTACCACGAAACTTTAAACGGCGCTGCTTAGGGCTGCAGTAGGGAGCCGAGCTCCCCTGCCCTGTGTGAAAGCCGGTGTTGATGG
Organism: Manacus candei; assembly: GCF_025592945.1. Classification (NCBI taxonomy): domain Eukaryota; kingdom Metazoa; phylum Chordata; class Aves; order Passeriformes; family Pipridae; genus Manacus; species Manacus candei. The sequence continues at coordinate 5,165,685 of NW_026138083.1, read as the reverse complement.
CTGTGAGCATCGCTGCTGCTGCCGGGGACAGACCTCTTGTGGTGGAGGATGCGTCTGGAAGCGTTGAGGAATCGTGAGGATGATGTTTCTGATGCAAAGAGTGGATTTCGTGCCACTCGCGGGGCTCCCTGGCCGTCTGCACCCCCAGGAGTGAGGTTGAGCAGAAGCTGTAGGAGCTCCTCTGTTCCAGTTTGAGGTGCACAAAATGGCCCTTTGCATTCCTGCTGATCCGGTGCCGCTTCTGCTACAGGGGGGTTACTCGTGTGCTGATCCTCCCATGGTGAGCAGCTGCTCTCCTGGTTTGCAGGTGGGGATGAGGGACCTGTCTGCAAGGGGTAGGGCACCGGTTTCAGAGCTGCTGCTGCTGCTGTACCAGGTAAAGCTTTGGGAGTTACTCTTTGTGATTCGCCTCATTGTCTGTTTTCTGTGGTTTAGTAACATTTTTTTGGCTGTAGCTCGTTTCAGGTGGATGGAAGGTCTTTGTTCAGTGTGGGATTATGTATTTATGCTGTCACATGTATTAATTGGAGATAAACCGAGCAAAAATACAGTTTGAGTTGAGGGAAAGACTCACTCTCACATTGAGAGTGGTGAAGCTAAACTTTCTCCTTCCCCCTGCTTCAAACACATTTACAAATGGTTTTGATCCCAGTGAGACCGTGACTTCTAGCGGAGATTAATTTTCATCAAATGATTTTAGACCAGTGTGCCATAGTCCTGCCTCTCCTTTTTGTGCAGGAGCCCTGAGTGCTGTTACACACTCGTGTAGTTTTCTAACCTTGTTCTGAGGGGATGAGGGCTCACCAGAGCCGGAGGGGGGGTGCGTGTCGCTCGTCTGTAGCGCCTGCTGAACCGCACTTAACAGAGCCCTCCGAGGAGTCATTTCCCGCAGGGAAACGGTGGCACGGAGGGACCACGGCAGGCCTGTTGTGGAGAACCCTGTTACGAGTCATCAGCAAATTCCCTTGGCAACCCCCTGCTGAGCCAGACCTAGTAAATCCCACTGCTTGTTTGATTCCCTTATTGCTTTGGCACCTCTGTTTGCTTCCCAGTGGCTTTTCTGTTTGGCTTTGGTTTTTTTTTTATTCCTTGATATCTTCATCAGCCATGAATGCTCACAGTAAGTCAGTGTTTGGCTTTCAGTGAGTTCTCAGCATCCTGGTGGCTGATTCTAAAATGGAAGTGTATAACAGGCAAAGTTCCTGCAAAACATTTTACTTCTCAATTATTATTTGCCAAAGTGAATGATTGTGGCAAGTCTTACTTTGAAAACTAGTATTTGGGAAATAAAATGCTTTGTAAGAAACTTGCTCCCCAGTGTCAACTACTACTGTCAATCAGCTGATAACAAACTTCTCATAGTGGTAGTTAACAAGTCGTCAGTTTTTGCCTTATGTGATTGGCATCACCTCTGACCCCAGATTTGCTACTGAAATGGGGGAGACAAACTGTTCTCTTCAACATCAGTCATGTAATTTGGGGTTAAAGCTGAGTTAAAGGAGGACTCCAGCTCGTGTGGCTGAAGCCCAAGAGGTGATGCTGGCACAGATCTGTCAGGGGCACAGGTGTCAGCTGTTTCAGGGATGTATAGAAAAAAGAACAGGAAAAACGGAGCAGAAGAGCGACTGCATCTCTGCTTCTCCTCTAATCGCCCTCACATTTGACACTTAAACTCAGTTATTGCTTTGAAGCTGCTCCAATTAAGAATCTGAAGTGTTTGGCACCTACTTGTTCAAATACCTGAATTCACTCTGGTTTTACCGGTTTACTGTGTAAAAGCTACAAACACAAGTCTGCCGTGTGGCATGTGCCGAAACTCCTAACAGGTGTTTGTGGGTACCAGCAGCTGAAGAGTTTCAGAAATATGCATAAAGCTCAAACAAAACCTCTTGCTAAAATATCTCCTTGGGATATCCCTGCTCCTGGCATTAGCATTGCTGACTCATGGTGCTGGTTGGGCATCCTGGAGGCGTTTTTGGGGCTGTTCCTGCTTTGCTTCTTGCCGAAGTCAGTGGACTTGGCCTGTTGGGTCTGCTGCAGAGTTTGGCCAGGTTTCCCCAGGTTTTGGGGAAAGCTGAGCAAAACCTCTCTTGTCAGGGTAGAATGGTCAGTGACTGCAGCCAGGTGGAACCAGGAGAGCGGTGATGGAAACTTCAGGGGGTTGGTATCCCTCACACCTGGAGGGATTCCAATTATGCTCTTATTTTTCCCATCTGTTAAACATAGGGTTTTACTACTCTCCGTAGCAATTTAAAGCGTGAAAGTTGTTTTAAACAACTGTTTGCTCTAAAATGGAATGGCATGACAGTAGAGCCTCGGTTTCAATGGCATCCTCCCTTGTAACTTCTCTGGTGTCTAGTTCAGGTGTGTGTCTTCTTCAGTAGGAGTTTCATAGGGTGCCTCCCTTCTTTCTGGATACAAAGCTTGATGTATTTAAGACAGCTTCCTCCATTAAATTCAGCTGTGGTTGGTGATGAGGTGTGCCAGAGCACTGCCTGATGCACAGCTGCATTGGCTTTATTATCAAGGCAAAAGAGCTGAAAAGCAGAATGATTCAAAACCAGTAACAACTGTGCATAAACCCCATAGTTACGTCTAACTAACCCCAGTTAGTTATGAGCCTGTTTAAAAGGCTTCTCCCCCCCCTTAGAGCAGCTTTCAGTGCACTGTAGTGGTATTTAATGTTCAGGTAACTCTAATTAAGCCTTTAATCTTTAGGCCACAGAGATTCACTGGAGAATTAGCTGTTAGTGCTGGTGTTTCAGCCTGCCTGTCACCAAGCCCAGGAGGGCTCAGTGTTGCATTTGGAGGGCTGTCCCAACAACCAGGAAACAAAATATTTTCTCTCCAATTAAATGTTTAACTTTGCTTTTTTTTTTTCTTTTTTTTCCTGGAGAGAAGCAACTCAGAGGGCAGGACTGTGGCCAGGGTTCCTGGTCTAGGACCAGCCACAGTGTGTGGTTCTCGTGTGGTTCAGCCCTGCCTGTTGAAAGCAGCTGTCTTGCAGCCCTGGTACAAAATGCCAGCTTTAAGCCAAGCCTTGTGCCTTACAGGTTCAAAGATTATCCCTTTCCAAGTGGTGCCTGTGAGTGCAGTGATGTGAGAAGGGTGTGCTCCCATTGCCTTGTGCAGAGCCAGCCATAACATACCAAGCCAGCTTTTTTGCATCTTTTCCAACTATTTATTTTTTTTCTGGGCCATGTAAGAGTGCTACTGCTGTTGGAAGGTGCATCTGATGGAAGTACAAAGGTAGTTATTGTTTCAGAGCACACAGAGCATGAATATTTTTTAAAATCAAATGAACAAAGCAGAAATATATGAATCCTTTTTAACTCTTTTGCAAGCTGGGCTGCTGTTTCCTATTTGTGACCTTTCTTATCTCCTAAGCAAAACTTTTATAAAAACATGAGCTGTGTATACCAATTAATATTTGTGTCTAATGAACCACCAGAACTGGGGTCCTGGTAGGGCTGGAGGCTACCAGGACAGGTAGTAAGACATGTTTTCCCCGTGGGGAGCTTATGGAATGAGGTGCACCCATCCTGTTTGTGCATCTGCCGTGTGCCGGGGTGGGCATGGCCAAAACTCCCGGGATTGGAGCGGCATGACTTGCGCAGAGACACACAAGTGATGGAGAGTGGAAGTGAAATCCTGTCTCCCATCGTTTTCCTTCTGGGCTGTCCTGGCTTTGCTCTGCGTGCCAGCCCTGCTGTTGGAGGTTGCCGCTGGCAAACGGCTCCGCCTGCAGCGGGACGCGCTGCCCCGGTGTCACAGGGCTGGGAGTTCTGATTCTGCTGAACAAAGATGCCCTTCCAAAAATAGGTTAAGCCAAAGAACTTGGATGCCCAAAATAGCACTAGAGATTTTTTTTCCTTTTTCCGAGTGTGTGTTGGATTTATTGTTCCCTGCTGGAGGCAGCTAAAGAAGTAAAGGAGATGCTGCAGCTGTAGGCAAGGGAATAGAGGAAGTAGACATAGACAGTCACCTCTGGTGGGGGAAAACCACATGTGCCACATATCCCTGTGGAAATACACATTTGTGCAAAATAACAATGTAAATAAAAATGTGCAGTGTCACTAAAACACTCACATGGCAAAAATTTTGGTTTTTTTCCTCGAAGGAAAGGTACCCCACAAAGGGAAGGGTGGAGAGGTCCCTGTTGACAGAGGAGAGGACAAAAGAAATGCCAACAAACAAATACTGGAATGAATAAATGCCACAGGAATGTTCCTGGTGATAGCCTCTATAAACCTTTTATTGTGACATGCTCTGCTGCGTGTGAATAATTCACTTGTCCCGAGCTGGTGGCAGTAAAATCTGCACAGCAGCTTTTCCCCTCTGCCTTAGCACAGCTTGGTCAGGTCAGAGTGGTTAAAACTTAATGTTTCTTTCCAGGGATTCTCCATAGAAAGTTTTGTGTCATTAGGTTGAACTCCAGCTTTCCCATTCCCCAAGTTAGATGCATGCCCAGGGGACAGAGCTAATTACTTGCACTGCAGCTATTTAAGGTGCTGGGCTGAGCCTGGAGCTGGAAGTCAGGAGGCACGGTGACTCTAATCCGGGCTGTGCTGCTCGCTGAACCACCTCCAAGAAGTTATTTAACCTCTGCGTGCCACTGCTTCCCTCTGGGTAACAGCAGGGATTATGGTAATTGCTTTTGAAAAGCACTTTAGGTGTTTAGTTTTCATTTTTTCCAAAGGTGCAGAATTCTCTGGTCCTGAGCTGAAGAGGCTCAATCCGTCCCAGGAGGCTTTTAGTACTTTACAGGATTATGAAAACAATGCTTAATGCCGTATTGGGTTGTTTGGGCCACGTAAATAAATACATTTAAAATATTTTTGGTGCATCTTCTACACACTACTCATAGAAGGGCTCTTAAGATACAACTGAAGGACATAGAAATGAGATATAGTTCCAAAGGGTTGTTACTGACCATATAATGAAATGTAAGTAAACTGTCAGAATGTGTAAATGGTTTGTTTTTTCAACTGAATCCTGCCAAGGCCACAGAAACCTGGGTTAGCATGTATGAAACTTGTTTCTCACTTGGGTGTAAAGACAAGTTATCCAAAGCCAACAGATTTTCAGCATTTCTCGCGGGCTTTGGAGTGTATTTGGTTTGGGGTTGTATAGAAAAACGTGATATTCTAGGCTGAAGAAACAGGAAGGTTTTCCTGAGAGCAGGATGAGAACAAAGTAAATGCACCCTGAGCTCTGCTTCTCTCCCAGATTTTGAAGCATGCAGGAAAGGATAACGGTACATGAATTTGTCTCTGGTGCAGGCCCTGAACTCCTCTTTTCCAAATAACAGAACTTCTTTCTATTTTATGCTTTGGTGTCACAGGGGAAAAAATAATGAAAGGGCGGAAAATCCCGTGGCTGAACTGCAACTGAGACCAGAGTGGGATGGCTGGTTGGGAGGCACCATCCGTGCCCTGGGATGTGCTGGCAGGGTTTGGAGAAGCAACATCACCAGGGATTTTATGTTGGAAACACAAAGTTTAGTGTGCTACTGGGAAGTGTTCCAGTGCCATGGCAGTGGCTGTAATCTGAGCCATCGGCTGCTCTAGGAAATCTCTGGGTGCTCCCATGTTTTATGCAGGAGCTTGGAATGATGCAGCTGTAAACCAGGGACTGTATTGCATCTTCCCAGCACGAGGGATATGGGCCCCGTGAGCATGTGTTGAGAGAGGCCTGGCTGCCAAAATAGCTTAGTGTTGCTACAACGGTTGCAGGTGGTGATTGCCTTTTAAGTTCTGCTCTCTGTTCTGACATTTTTAGGACAGTAAATGAAGGATGAGAAGTAGAAAAGCAAACAAATTAGAAAAATCCCGTGTATGGATGTCTGTTACTGCAGTCACGTGGCTCCATGGAAAGAGCCCTGTCCTACTGGAAGTCAGGCAGGGGTTGGCAGTGAAGGAAAGTAGTTACTGCCAGTGGCTCTCCTGCCAAAACTGAGTATTGATGACAGGGCTCTGTTTAAAGCAGATGGTGTAATACAGACCCTATAGACTGCCTGGGGAAACACGTGCAAAACCACGTGCCTGTGTGCCACGGAGGATTTATTCCTAGGGATGAGGCAGAAGAGGCCTCCACTTGGATGGAGGTGAGAGTCGAGTCCTGGAAAGCAAGAGAAATGCTTTACTTGGGCAGGGCTTTTATGAGGGACACAAGCATGTCTCTCACTTTCCATTATATTACAGATGCAATACAGGAACTACTGAAACTGCAACATCAGTTGCAACATCCATCGCACACCAGTGCTTTCCTACCCAGTCTCTTCGAGAACCAACTCTTAGCACTGAGAAGATTCACAGGGAGACTAAGTAGGGCTTTTTTGAGTACTTAGGAAGTACAAGGCGTGAGATAAATAATTTAAACACTGATGCAGAGCATTGCTAGCTGAAAAGTGACTTAATTTCTTAACAGGCTAACCAGAAGTGGGTGTTTTTTCCTCTTTTCGGGGAGAGGAGTGTGGAATGTGTTGCCCATCAGCAGGGCTGCTGCTTTCCAAGAGAAAGGTTTGCTGTAATGAATCATAGAATGGAATCATCCACAGTTTCTCTGGGCAACCTGTTCCAGTGCCTCACCACCCTCATGGTGAAGAATTTCTCCTAATATTTAATCTGAACCTACTTACTTTCATTTTGAAGCCATCCCCCCTTGTCCTGTCACTCTATGCCCTTGTAAATAGTCTCTCTCCATCTTTTCTGTAGGCTCCCTTCAGGCACTGAAAGACCCCAGCTAGATCACCCCAAAGCCTTCTTTTCTCATGAACTCAGATTGAAGCCAGGGCTTCTTTCTTCTTGGGCAGTCCAGTCTGAATTTGGACATCATCAGTGCAACAGATCCCTGGTACTGTTTGTGTGGTGGGAGAAACCCAATACCTCTGTGGCTCTCATTTGTCATAAACTTCTGCTTGAAGAAGCATTTTGACTTCTTCCTCAGCATCTGGTAGGACTTGGTCCACAGTACTTTGGGTTTGCATTTTTTGCTCAACAACCTGATGCTGCTACTTGGGAAGAACCTTTAGCTGAGAGTTAAGGGATTTCTGTGAGGTTTTGTTCCATTACTTTTGCCATTTTTATTCTTACACAATTTCTTTTCCTGTTTACTTTGCTTTTTGGTATCTCCTCCTACTGATCTAACAGCATCTCGCTGCTTCTCTTCCATTTCCAATTCTGTGTGAGGAAGAAAAACAGTCAACAGTCCTGATTTAGCTAGAAATTAAACTCCAGCTATTTTTCCTTGGAATTAATAGGAAAATTGGCGATAATTGTTAGCTACTGCTTTTTAAAGACTTTTTTTTTAAATGGGTAAGAGACTGTCAAGCTGTCAGTCAAGAAAAAGATTGGATAATGTGCCATTCCCCTGACAAGTTCCCTTTATTGTATTAGGCATCCTCTTCGCTGTGCAAACTTGAGCTGCTCAAAATTTGCCCTTTAATGTTTACTTTTTCTATCCTTTCTCAGTATTACTTTGTCAGTATTAGTGGACTTGCACAGCATAGTCAAAAAGGTGTAATAATCTTTGAAGAAAATAACTTTGGGGCGTGATTAGCCCTGTAATATTGTGGTGTTCTTTAACTTTTTTCCTGTCTCTTGCCCTGTCATTCCATGATGCACCCATCTGTCCTTGCTGAAGCCAATAACCAGCCTTGGGCCAGCCCTAAAATGTGCAGAGCCTGGCTTTGTGATGAGCGTGTTAAAGCCAGGCAGGTGTGAAACTCTGAGTTGCATGAAAATTTGTGGTGCTTATGGGCCATTTCTCAAGACTTTTGCCTATAGCACGGGGCATTTAATTTTCTCTTTATTTCTTTTAAAGTAGATTTTGGAGAGCAAATTGGAGATTTTCTTGCATTCCCCAGATTCCATAGGTGTGGAGTTTTCAGAGAAACTGTTAAAACAGGAGGTCAGTCAATGCAGATACTGGACCATGCTGAGTAGCATCTCTCCATAGTACCCTCTGCTCTTTTCATGGTTCTGGATTTAAAATGCCGTGAAGCAAAATTTATCTCAACTCCAGGCACCGCTGGCATTGCATGTAAAGCACCACAAATGTACAAAGCTGGTTCAAAGCAGAACAGCCTTCGTTCACAGACTATTGTCCCACCTCCATCAGTATTTGCAGGTTGGAAACCATTGCCTTCCGTGCACCAGGAGGATCTGGAGTTAGCTAGTCTGTAGCTGGATTTACCCCATCCTGGTGGGAGAGGGTGTGAAAGGACCAAGTGTGGTATTGATTTTGATGTAGATACAGCAAAAAGTTGCCATGATGTCACAGCAAAGCTTTGCAGTCATTATGGCAAATGATGAGGAAAATAAAATTATAGAAATAACCATCTCCCTTGGCCCGCAGATAAATCAAAGCTTAGCCCTTGATCTCTCACTGCTCACTAGCCCGGAACATAAATCCAAGGATTTATCATTAAGCCTAATGGGTCATAAAATCTGGGCTATTTTGGAGGTAGTTGCAGAGATTTGCAGCCCAGGCAGAGAGCAGGGTCTAAGCCTCTGGGTCTTGTGTAACTAGGTAAATAGCAAGCTTCAAATAATATCATAAAGCTATCAAATGTAATAACTAATGCAGCCAGGCACGTGTGTGGGGAGGGGAGCCTCGCTGGTGGCAGGCCTGGCCGTAACGACCATGAGAGGCCCCGGTGTAGAAAGGCCTTTCAATAACAAGTTAAAGTCCCTTTTACTTTGCTGAAAGTCAGGGATATGCCTCTGGTTTGGTTCACACTTGGAGCTTTTATTTTCTGCACATCAGTAACTTCCATCACCGTGGGCCCAGGAGAGCGAGCAGCGAAAACCAGGAACACCGGGAGCGACCGACAGCTCTCTTACTTTGTCACTGCAGTTTAAATATTTATGACAGCGCTTCACAGCGTGCTGGTAAATGCATGATAGCATATTATGTAAGAGCAATGAAATTTGAGAGGTAGAAGACTTCACTACTGCCCTTTGCTAGTAAATCTTTGCTACCGTCCGTGGTGAGGCCATGTAAAGGCCGTGCCTTTTCCCCCAGTTATTCTATGGGAGTTTTGCACGGGAGTGGGAATTTAGCTGTTACTGGCATTTGTAATAGCATGTGTTTTAAAATTGCTCTCCATCTCTTATTCAGGGAGGACTTGGGCTCAGGAGGATTCCTGTGAAAGTTGAGGGCTCCGTATTTGCAAGTGAGCAGCAGGTCTTTGGTGTGTGCAGGCAAATGGATGGGGAGCGGATCCCTCGGTGAGGGAGCATGGGAGGAGGGGATTTGGACTGTGAGTCTTTGGGGTTAATTAACAGTTCAAATTAGCTGCTCCTTTTTCTAAAGAGTTGTAAAGTATTGATTCCCATGAGTACTGCACTGCTCCGCAGAAAGGGAGTCCGAGGAAATTATGTGCAATGTCGATTGTGGCCAGACTGAGGGTGTCTGAGCTGGACTGAAGTTTGTGATGGGTGTCATAGCTTCTGGGAGAATTTACTGCTGGATGCTGACAATGAAACCAGAAAGCTCATGTAGGTTTGACTTTGGGATAAGTGAGAGGGTAACCCATCAAAGGAGGAGCTTGTCTAGGAAACAATGTGTCTGGCTGCTGCCAGCGCCCCTGCTGCCGTGATTTGGTTGATAGGCCGTGGGAATATGCTGGTGTTCCAGTTATATGGTTCCAGATTTCAGTCCAAGGACTGACCAGGTCATCAGTTGCTTGAGCTGTCTTAGCATCAATAGTCAAATTGCTTTAAACAGAAGTGTGTACATTTGTGCCTTAATTAATCAACGAGAAATTCCCCCTCATTCCTTTCCCTCTCAAAGGCAGACATTGGGAACCTGTGGTTAGTGATATCTCAGAATTGCCGAAAACAAACTTAAGAGTTAAAGAAAACATAAGTTAAAGATGATTTGTTCTTGGCATAAGAGCGCTATTATCTGTCACGATGGCTCTCCTAGCAGTCCTGTATGTTTGGGAAGACATTTTAGGGATCTGTGCCAGTAAAACCCAGCCTTGGAAGCACATTGTGTGAATGGATGAGAAAACAAGCCACGAGCACGAAGGATGAGCCAGCATGTAGCAGGCTCTGGGGTGGGTGGGATGCAGGTCCAAGTGCAGGGACTGAGGGTAAATGCTCTGCACAGTCACGGAGAGGTTAAATGTGCAACAGGTACTGGATTATTTATCTGATGAACACACATGCCTGTTTACAAAAAACAAGTGCTCAGTGATCAAGACTGTTATCTTAGTTTTCACCAAAGACATTGTGAGGATGCCAAGTGGGAAAGCGAAACCTGCCAAAATCAAGAAGTAGCAGTAGAAGTTGCTGACTTTTAATTTTGAGCCTTTGCACATCCAGGCAGCTCTAATTATGTGTGCTGTTTCATACGCGTGATTGAGCAGCAGTTGTTTCTGCATTTATTATCTCTCAGTTATCTGCTGGTGCAAACTTTGAGTACCTTGGCTGAGTGAGGCAGGAGCATTCCTGCAGGGTGAGACACACAGCCAAATGGGATCCTGGGTCCATTAGTCCCACAGTTAAGTCTTTTCCCAGTTTCACATTTCTGAGGGCCGTGCTGGAAGATCTGGTGATGTTTTGGTTCTTTCAGTGCAGTTTGAAAAGCAGAAGCTGTGCTGGGGCTTGGTGCTTTGCTGGGGACACCTGGTGCATTACCTTGCTGTGTGGTCTCAGTGCAATAATTCTTTAAACACTTTCCTTGAATTTCAGACCTTGGGAGACCACTGATTCCTGTGATAATCTCTGTTATGAGGAGAGACTGTGGGAACTGGGCCTGTTTAACGAGATCCCTTCTCAGTCTTCTCTAGACTAATGCAGATAAATATCTCAAAGTCGGCTTCCAAGAGGATGGTGCCAGACTCTTCCCAGTGGTGCCCAGTGACAGGATGAGGAGTAATGGCCATAAATCAAAACACAAGAAGTTTCACCTCAACATGAGGAAGAGCTTCTTTCCATTGAGGGTGGCTGAGCACTGGAACAGCTGCCCAATGAGGTCATGAATTCTCCTTCCCTGGAGACATTCCAAAACCACCTGGACACATTCCTGTGTCACCTGCTGTAGTTAACGTTGCCTTGGCAAGGGGGTTGGAGTGGATGATCTCCAGAGGTCCCTTCCAACCTTAACTATTCTCTGATAATGTGGGATCGAGGCCTGAAGATTTGATTCCATCTGAGAAAAGTGGTGGGATGGACATGTCTTGGTTTTGAGTCTGATCCATGGGATGATTGTTGTTTCAAGGTGTGGCTGGGTCTCAGCTCACTTTCATAATGTATCTGGTGGTTCCAAAATTCCCTGAACTTTGCTCTTTCCCTCTTTCATTTCTCTCTTCTGAGAAAGCATTGACTGTTTCTGAATTTTGCTGCTTTATATAGGCTCCTCTTCCTCCCCCTCTCACCACTTGCTGCTTCTCCTCCTCCGCCCCAGTTACTAAAATCTCTTCTCCCCGATGCGTCATCTTCGTCGGCAGCGTCTCATCATCCATGGGCTGAAAGCAGAGCAGAGCACACGGGAGGAAGAAATGACCCCGAGCCCTCCTTAAGTTTTCAAGTGGCTGAAGTTGTTTGTCGATCAAAGGTGGCAGCAGGAGTCTCTTCTCTTTGCTTCCTCCATCCTTTATGTGGCAGCTTCCTCCCTGCTCCCGGCTGGCAGGGATCGCCCCTCGGGCTCTGAGCTGAAACTGGAGCGGCTTTGCATTTCCAGATAAAAGGCAGCGCTGAGTACCCTGCTGTATAAATACCAGCTGCAGGATTCCTGCAGCCAGGGTGGTAGGTGCCTTCAGGAGTATGGGAAGCCCTTTGGTAGGGAGGAAAGAAGTAAGGGAGCAAGGAATTTTGGAAAGAGGGGTAGAGCGGAGAGAGGCAAAATGCTCGATGGCAAAACTCGGCTGAATCGGGTGGTGAGAAACAGTCATTTTGATGGCTGTGATCAAACCATGACTTTGAGGAGTGTTATGAATAGCTCTGACACGTAGAAAACTTGCAGGTAGGGGAAGAACAGATCCCGTTTCTCCCCTTGGAGATTTTGAAGCTGCAGTCGGACAAAGCCACAGACAACCTGCCCTGGTCCTGCTACGAACAGGGAACACAGGGGCCCCTCCAGCCAGGGTGAGTCTGACATTGGTCTGTGTTTGGAGAGAGGATAAAAACCAAGCAAAAATATTTGGGTCATTGCCAAATAGAAGTATTAGGAGTGACATGGCAAATTTGTTTTAATGTAATCTGGATTTAATCGCTGGCGTAGACTGTACTGAAGGCTTTCAGCTCCGGCAAGGGGTTGATTAGATAAATGTATTTATTTTCCTGCTTTTCATTTGCCACGGATGTACATACTGGGGTAACTTAAAAGCATGTAGCAAGGAAGAAACAAAAGAAAGGGGACAAATTAAGTGACTGCTGCCAGATCAATTATTCAGTTGCATTTCAACTCGTATTTTTAAACCTACAGCTTTGAATGGGAATGTTCAAAATTATCTTTGCAATGACCATCTTTCCATCTAATTTAAAGTCATTCAGCTTTACAAGAAGCAATTATGCTCCACACTAACAAATGAAAAGACATGGCAACATCAGAAAAACTGATTATTCAGGCAGTCTTTCTTACATAAAATAGCCAACTAATCTCCCAGCTTCAGTCTTTGAGTGCTATTGCAAATACCCTCCTGAAAGAGAAGTTCATTCTTGGTACACTGGCAGCCTGCCTCTCATCCCTGATCTCTGCATGGTCACAGTGATGGTTTGAGGGCTAAGAAAAGATCTTATCTTTTGTCTCTGTAGTTCTTCTTGCACTCACTGCACTTTTTATTCTTCTGTGACCAATGAAAGTGAAGCACAGGGCATGAGGTTTGTGTCCTGCATAGGAAACTAAGGAAATCTCCAGACTTGCTGCTTTTTTGATGCACTGTCCATCATCCTTGAGGCCATCTAGTCTGAGGTTCTGGAGGAATCCAAGTGTTTTGTAAGTCACTAGTTAGTGCAGCATTGCATTTGGAAAGTTGCTATGAGCAAAAGAAAATGCATCTTGTTTGCAAAGCTGAGAATGTATTGTCAGCGTAATTGAAATCTTAACCTTCTAATGAAATGGTTATTGTTAGTCCAACTTACTTATTATAGGAAAAGAAAAGGAAAATAAAAAAAGTCCTGCTACAGGAGGTCTCAGTAATAAGTTAGATGTTGCTAAACATCTGTTTCCTAACATCTGTGCCTTTCTCTGCTCACCCTTCCACTGCTCCCTGGGAGAAAGCAGGAACAGGGCTAAGTTTGGGGGTTTCTTTTTCTCGGCTCCCCTGCAGGTGTGTCAGGCTTTCTGTACTCCACATCAAAGGCTACCCAGAAGTGGAGGTGCAACCAGCAGTTCAATTCAAATTCAACCAAACAGACCAATTTTGTAAATGGAAATTGCAGTCTTGTAGGGGTTTTTACCCCTTTTTAGCCTTATTGACCCTTCTGTACATTCAAAAATGCCTTTTCTCCAATAAAGCATTTCTAATTCTAGCCTTGACTGCTCTTAAAAACATCTACAGAAAAAGTCAGTGAGTCATCAGTGTCCCGCGCTGCCTCCAGAAGGAGCAGGGTGCTGATGGTGGCTTTTATTCTTTCTTCCTGGGAGAAGCAGGAGGTGGAGGTTGGTGCTTTCTTCCACTGGGCTCTAGAATCCACCTGGGATAATAAATACATTTATAGTTTCCAGCATGCTTTTACCTTGTCTTTCTTAGAGCCAGCATCTGCACGTTGTATCCGTGTTTACTGTACATGCAGCATCTTAAGCACATCAGATACTTGCTCCTAATTCTCACTGTCACCCCTAAAACTGTTTTTGTTGCGTGGGGGGGTGTGCAGTATTACCCTGTGCCCCCATTCCTATCTTCCCACACCTGCACCCCTCTGCATGGCATCTGTCCCCCTCCTTGGGAGTCCCCTGCTCTGTCATACCGTGCTCCTGTTCCTCTGCACCCCCGATGGCCCTGGGGTCATCAATATTTCATTCTCTGCAGAATACCTGCCTGTTATTACTCCCTGTACAAGCATTACAGTTATGTTCCAACATAAGCCACCTGGTCAATAGAAAAATTGCTGGTAAAGCTAAACAAGCTGCAGCAAATCCCCAGGGAGGCGCATCCGGAGCCCGACCCTCGACACAGCCAGTGCTTCAGCACGTACTGACTCTGGGTTATCTGCTGGGTTTGTTCCCCCCCTCCTCCTCATAGCATTTCTTAACTTTATATTTTCACCCTAATTACTGCAGAACATTAGGTTGATGTTTGTAGGGAACCGTTCATAAGGCTTTCAGGGTTTCTTTCCTGATCTGTAAGTTGATGGAAGGACTGTTGCTGTGCCAGCCAAGTGAACGTTGCTGCCCCTGCCCTGAGAGTTGCTTTGTGTTCTCCAGCGCTGAATTTCCAATTGACATTTCAAGAGTAATTTTACCTGAGCAGCAGTCACTTCCAATGTCAGAAAGTTCAGGCACTCCAGCCACAGGCCACCAGGATGATCTCCCAGTCAACGTGGAAGTTGCTGGGATTTTCTGTCCTTTCTGCCTGTGAAGGAAGAGCAGGAGAGCTGGCAACCGGATCGCAGCCACTGCCAGGCAGCCGTGCTGACACATCTCTGCCGTGCTGCCTGGAATTGGGCATGACATTGCAGCTCACTGGGGTTATGCTGGTACCATTAGTTCACTTACCTCTCCAGCTTTGAGCTGTCTTTGACAACCAGTGCTCTGTGTTTCCATATAATCTGCGCCGTATTGTTAATCTTTTCACCAAAAAATTGTGTGGTACCTATTTATCCATAGCCTGTTGTAGCAATAAACTGCTTTTCAACATTCCAGATCATCATTTGGGTCTTGAGTGATCTTCCATTTGTCTAAAAATACGTATCTATTCAACCTTTGTCTGCTGTACTATTTTTATATACCCCTTTCAGTGAGATTTGCTAAGGACTGTTTGTCTCTTTTTATAAAACTTACTACATTCTTATCTTTTAAATTACAGAATTTTGTAGCTTTCAATCCTAGAAGCAGCATTGCCCTGAGATGTGCTTTTTGGTTTTCCTTCATCCTTGCTCTTAACGTTTCCCTGTAATAATATGAATTTTCCAAGCCTGGAGCTTGGCCCCGTTTTCCTTAAGAGATGCTGCCCTTCCTCAGCAAGGCTTGACCTGCTCCAGGAGTCTGATTTTTTGCTCTGAGCATTTCAGAGGATTTTACTGTGGTGGATGAACCAGAAACACAGAAAACAGCTCAAATCCCACATCAGCCCTAAATTCTGCCTGCAGACTCCTGTCCCTCTCAGCTGCCTGGGTGGACTGCAGCTACCGAGCCCCTCCGTGGCATTTCCCAAATGTGATGGATCCTGAAGGATGCCATAGATTGTCCCAGATTAACACTGTGGTTTTCTGAGGCTCATCTGTTGAGGATATGTTTAAGCAAATGGAGTATTCATAATTCTAGATAAAATTAAGGGGGAGGAGGGAAGGGTTTCACATTTTCAATGCAAACATTTAAAACAGATGCAGCCTGCTGGGAAGGATCACATTGAATTGCATGACTTTTTAAAAGAAAAGAACATCCATTTTACTCAAGTCCTCAATATGAAAGATTAGGAGTTGAGACGTTTTTCGCCCACTTTGAAAAGAAATGTGTTTTAAATTTAATTCTTTGCTGCAGCTGTGGCTTTCTCTCTCTGGAAAGCCTTCCTCGTGCTTGGAGCGATGTGAAGATGTGGGCTGGGTGCTAATCCAATTTAAGATGCCAAACTTCCTTTCCACTCTTTGGAGATTTTCCCACCACCACCTTCTAGATAAATGTAGGACTGTCTTTTATTTTAGCACACCACTGGTTTAGGGAGATTTGCTGGAGATTCGTCATCCTAGTGCAAGGAAAAGGATGAATGTGAAGGTTTTCATGTTATTTTGGAATAGATATATCAATGTAAGATGGTATGAAATCAGCTCCTCCAGTGTAAATATCTAGTAGTGCCTACATTTAAAAAAATAAGCCAGAAAAAAACAGGACTTGTGCAAAAGTCTTATGGCACTGATGGTGGTGCCAGGGCAGCCAGGAAATTCTGGGGCATCTGGTGTTCCCAGAGCTTTGTTGGCACCCATGGAGTGCAGGGGGAATTGCTGAGGGCACACAACAGCAAGTGTCAGCACTGGGAGAGTTTGGCTGGAACAGCTGCAGGATTTTGCTGTCTCATCACCCCTGTTGTCCTGATCCAGACTGCCCCAGGGCCTTCCCTCTCTCCATTCCAGGTAGAGCCTCCTCCTTTCCAATTCCTCTTCCTCCTCTCATGAAGAAAGTGTATTTTGTAGATTCAATGTGCTGATTCGAGCACATTAATGCATTCTGAATACATCAGCTGTGCCCATAATATGCAGTCTGAAGCCATTATTCTCTAGAAGTGATCTTCCTATCTTCCTTTATTATTGTTATTATTATAATTATTATTAATTTTATACAGCCAGCACTGCAGTCTGAGCACTTTTCCAGTAGTAACTTTTATTTAGTGACTTACTAAGGTTTATCCAAGTCACAGATTCCCAGTGGATGTTCTGAGCTTGTTTCTTATTTAAAAACATCATCTAAATTCAAATCAGGAATTAACACAGTTCTGCAAATGACATTCACCCCTCTGCAGAAGGACCAGCATTAATTCTGTGCGCTGCAGCAATGGCATTTCAAACTTTGTTTGAGGGCTTTAGTGGGGCTTACATGAGCCTTAGGCAAAGCACAAACCTCTGCAATAGTTAGACAGGACTAACACTGCCTACTTTGGGCATGGAGCTTAAACATGTGTCAGAGGGGCTGTGTTAGGAGATGGGTTCTCTGGCTGTAAAGGGAAAGCCAGGGGAGAAGACAAGGTGCTCCCCAGAATCTTCCTGGGTCGCTTGGTCCCAGAGTTAGTAGCTACAGACAAAATCTTCATACAGTCCTGTTCCTAAACCATTTGTCCTGCTGCTGGAATCCCAGACTTCACTGGGAGAGGGGTCAGGTCCTTGTTTCAGAGCTCTAGGGGAACCAGTGTAGTGCTGGCAGAACCAGCAGGATCTTTTTTTAGGCTGGGACTTACAGCTTCTATTGGAATTCAGTTCAGGTTGGTCCGGTTCCTGTGGGGCTCTCTGGAAATCCCCACCATTGTATATTAATTTATTTGCCTCCTTACTGGTTGTCATCAGCAGTTGGTGCTATTTGATTTGCTGGAGTTCCCACAAAACCTGTTGTGCTGGGCCAGTGGGTGGGTTGGAGAGCATCCATCCGTCCATTCCATGCCTGTGTAGGGTAGAGTCTGCCCCTGGCATGGAAATTGTGAAGTGGGGCTCGAAGTAGAAGAGGAATCTGATACACTTGCTTCTGCTGTATCCTGCTGCTCAGGAAAACATAAACCCGAAGCAGATGTGCCATTAAATCATTTTGAACCATTGCAAACATTGCAGGAGTTCGGTACAAGCATCCATAGCTTTAAACCACCTCCACAAAGCGCTCTCTATCTCTGTCATAAAATTTGGATGAGCTGCACTGGGTAAACTGTTTTACTGTTACCTGATAGCCACCTACCTTTTAGAGCTGAGACTTACTGAGGGAAGATAGAAATAGATTTCAGTGCATCGTGAGAGCTCAGCGTGACTGATGTGAATTCTTGGCCCCGTAAAGCTGCTGCCCAGCATAGCAAAATATCTCCCTTTAATTCAGAGACCGGGCAAAGGAAGCTGTCTGGTGTCTGAGATTAAAGTATATGATTATTTAATCACTGGTTAGTTGGCGATAATGAGCAAGTATTTTGCAAAATGAGCTCTTAAAGTGAATCTCTAAGCACAGATGCTGGTGCTGCAGAGCTGAAGCTGAGCACAAAGTGTGGCCCTGCTGTTCCCAAGAAAGGCTCAGTGGATCAGTGTCCCATCTCAGCCAGGTCGCAAACCTGCTGCCCAGATTACCAAGCAGCACATCCCAAGGTCAGGGGGAGGATGTAGCTCCAAGGGTTTCTTAACTGGAAACTGTCGTTTCTCGAGCTTCACTGAGCTTTTCCAGCAGGGATATGTTCCCCTTTAATTGCTGGACTTCTGAGAACGGCTTGACAGAAGAGCAGCCAAACAATCTTGTTTTCCTTTGTTAGCTATTTTTATTTTACCTGGATCATTACTTATCAAAGAGCACTGCTGTCACTTGAAATAAACATGTTTAAACATTAATAAGTAGCATAAGAGATGCTCTTTTTGATGCTGTCTGGAAAGACATAGTCTGATTTTTGGAGGAGAAAAAATGCAGCACGAATGCTTTTTCCCCTCATGTGTTTTAAAACCCCTCAGTAATGACTTTGTGAGTGGGAAAGATCTGCTGCCCTTAATGTTGCCTTGACAAAAGCCCCACCGAGCCAACAAAATGTGGGCTGGTTCCCAAGAGCAGCAAGGAGAGGTTTGTGAGGGTACCTGCATCTGCCCAAAGGTGTGTTGGAGGCTGCCAGAAATCTGGGGCTCCGAAAGCAGTTCCCTGGACCTCTCTGGCAGTGGTCAGCACCATGCTGAGACAATTAAGAGCACATACTTCTATATTAACTGTTATAATTTCAGCTATGTTGAAAACCTCAGGTAAAATAAGAACATGATGATGGTACCCATATTTCCAAATTCTTGGAAACTGGCTTTTGAAAGGAAGATTTATTCAGTTTTCTTGTGGCTGAGCAAGTTACGGTGCATATTTTGCCTCTCCCTCTCCATGTGAGGTGCTGGGTTCATCCCTTCACGTTGACTCAGAAAATCAAGCCAGAAGGGACTGTTGAATCATCTTTGTCACTCTGGTGTTCCGTGAGCTGCTCTGTTCTCACCTGTTCATCTCAGCACAGAGCAGGCTGTGTCTGACTGCATTTCCCTGGGCAGGAAGATATCCAGACATCTCCAAGAAATTAAACGTTTGCTGCTCTATTTCATAACCTGTTTGAGAGTTTAATGATTCATATTATAAAAATATTTTCCTTGTTGGCTTTTCCTTGCCTTCAGCTTCCAGCCAGTGATTCCTTTTATTTGTTACTGCAGAGATAACAAAGCCCTTTTCTTGCGCTGTGTTTTCCTTTGTGAAGGGGTTTTACACTATAATCGAGTTACCTCTCGGTCATCTTTAGACAAGCTGAACAGATTGAGCTACACATTCCTCATTATAAGACATTTTTCTCCCACCCAGTAATTTTTACAGCTGTCTCCCTCATCCTTTCCAGCTCTTCAACATCATCTTACCAAGGCTGACCCCAAAGCTCTTCCAGGATCCATCTCATCAGCTGTGCCTTTTGGGGGGTGAAGTTGCCTCCTGGCTTGTGTGTGTTGTGTTTCCATTTTATATGGACATGGCTCAAGCCATGGCAGGAAATATCCCCTGTGACACAGAGAGGCTCTGCTCTGGTCTCCTGAATATTTTTGGGAGGTATTTTGGCATTTTGTTGCTGCCTGCTGTGTCCAGTTCTGTAGGTACCTCCACAGTCCTTGTGGTCCCAAATAGTTTTGTGTTTTCATTGCTTTTTATGTGATTAAAAGAGGAAACAAGTTTGAGAGGGCAGAGCTGTTCCTGAGAAAGATGAGTTACTAACTTAATAAACGCAGGTATTCCCAATGCCTTCTTATTTGCTGGTTTTCTGGCTTGGCAGCTAAGCTAAAGTTCAATTAAGTGTCTCTAACCTTGCTGCAGGGAGAGCTGAGGAACCATTTGTTATTTTAAATCTCTTTACTTTTCAATTGTCAAATTCAATTAAGGGAGAATTTATGCTTTCATAGGAAAAGGGCAGCAGCTATAGAAAACCCAAGGACCTGAGCTGTTCCAGGATTCATTGAGGGATTTCATGCTTTCAGCACAGTCACCTGCAGAGGTTTTGGCAGTAACTTCAGAGTTCTGGCAAATAGGTACTTGCTTATCTTAATATGTGGGGAGTTAGATGTGCATATTTTTTGTGCTTTGCAGCCAAGCCACAACCACAGAGGGCAGAGCTCAGCAACATCCACCTTTAGCCGCTGCTTTTAGCCTGTTTGCAGAAAGTTTTGTTTGCACAGCCTGCACCTTGCCCCAAAACTGTTGAAATCAAAAGTGGTGTTTCCAGGGAACATGTATGTAGGGGGTTTGCATTGGGGGTTTTTTTGTTTGTTTGTGTGTTTTTTTTATTTCACCAGAAACAAGACTTACTTCCTTTAAAATCTCATTTGTGGTTATTTTCCTCTCCGTGGGAAGGGAAAAAAAAGGCTGCATTCGTCCAGCAAAGGACATCATAGGTAAAGATCTTGGGTGCTTTAGTCCCGTGGGTTCTGTGAAAGTGTGAGGCAGGTGTTGTCCTGGGCTTTGTCAGTCAGTGGTGAAAAACCAAGTAGCAAATGTTGCTTGAATTCATCTGAGTGAATGAACCAAGGGCTCTGGTGTTCGTGTTTACCTGCTGCATGTCCTGTGCCTGGATTCACAGAAAGGAGACTTTTGGCATGAAAGGCTGTTCTCAGGCTGTCAGGATTTTCTGCTGTGTAACCTGGTTAGGTTCCTTAACAGCCCTTTGCAATAAACTTTTCAGCTTCTCAACAGTCTCAGAGAAGATGCTCTTTCTTTTCTGTCTTGTCCCTTCTCCCCCTCCAGCTAATGGTGAGAAGTATTTTTACCATTTCACATAAATCTGGGAGGCTGAGTGACTAGGAAGCCAGCTGGGAGGCTGAATGTGTCATCTCTGGAGTAAAACATAGATTTGGGGAGGTTTTGTGTTGTTTTTTCTTTCCCAGTGTTGCCGTTTCTGGTGGGCCAACAGATGGAACTGCCCACGAGGCTGTGTTTGTCCCTGCAAAACCAGCTGCTGCAAAATGCTGGGGCAAGAGCTGCTTTGACTCCTGTGCTTTGGAGAAGCTTGTTATAATAATAATAATAATAATAATAATGCCCCTCTGTTTGGCTTAGCAGTGTTCTGCAAATTGGCATTTGTCCTTGAAGTCATGTATAACTCCCACTTAGTTAATTTAGGCCAAAGCTGCAAGTTTGTATTTGGTCCTCCGAAAAAGAAAAAGGGATCAGAGCAGTTTGGGGGGGAAATGTGATTTCTGAGATAACAGCTCACTACAGGACATCTGGCGGCATCCAGTGGATCTTCCCCACCGGTGTGGATGTGATGCCATACCCTGGATTTCTCCATAAAAGCACAAATGTGCTCATTAAAGTGAGTGGCAATAGACCTTTAGGCATCTGTCACTGATCCTGAGAGGTCTTGGAAAGGGAACAGCCGAAAGACACAGGGGATGAGAGCACCACAAGCTGAGAACAACAGGCGGAATAACTTGAAAGCTTTTTGATATTTAGGATAAAGAAATGCAAAAAAAAAAAAAGTGACACCAGTGGGTTCACTGTGCAGGTGGAAGAAGAAAGCTAGGAGAACAGTGATAAAAATAAGTATGTTTTGAAGGTAGGGAAGCAGCAGGTGGGGTGTGAAGTGCCGGGTGAAGCCCACAGTGTGTGTCTGGGAGCTACCAGAGGCACAACAGGCTCTGGGTGGTGGCTGCTGCACAGGGACTCTGTAAATCCTGTGCGTGCTGGGAATCCCTCTGGAAATGAATATTTAATAGAGAAATAAAATGAGTATATGGATGTGTAAATGCTGTGTTTATCTCCCTGCTGCCCTATAAATGGCTGGTAGCTATCAGCCCAGGAGGGCTACAATAATTATGGGCTTCACTGGCTTGGCTGATAAAAAAATCAATTTCATTGGGATGATCTTATGCTTTCCTTACTGGAAAGCACTGGAAGCATTATCCCTGCTTTAAGTATGCACCTGCAAGGGGAAGGGACTTGCTTGGAGTCCAGCTTTCCCCAGAACTGGAAAATTCTGAAAATGTTTTTTTTTTCTGAAGCTGCCTGTTCCTGGACAGCCTGTGGACACCCAGCACTCATTAGCAGCAGTCACTTCCCCAGGTACTTACCAGACTTTCTCCCAGCTGAACATCTTTGGTTTGTTTTTGGCTTGGTTTGTTTTTTTTCTTTCCCCAGAGGAGAACTCCAAACCAAACTTTTTGTGGAGTTTCTGTCAGTATTTCACAAGAAGAAGTTTCTCTTTCCGTGGGAGTGCAAGGGAGATGTAGAAACCAAGACTTAAGACTGAGCTGGAGTGCAGCATTATTTGGATGTACAGACCCATCCCCTTCTCCGCTTGGGAGCTGTTACTGGGCCTCAACTGAGGCTGGTAACAGCTGAAGTCTTCAGCAAATGCTTTTATATCAACTTTCTCTGTTAGGTGGAGTTGTGTTGCCTTGTTTCCCAGGGCAATGTGTAATTTGTTCGCTAATAGACTGTCCTATTTAGACAAATTAGACCTTTTTAACACCATTCGTATCAGTGGGTTTTGACTGCACTGCATTAATTACAGGAGGGACAGGGATGTTGTAATAGTAGAGAATTGTTCTCTAATTTGGGGAAAACAGACAACACTCAGCACTCAGCTTCCAGTTTGTTTTCTCTGTATTTAGACCTGGTACTTAAAGCATTAACATAATCTTGGGGTGGCTGTAATTATGTGAATAACTGGGTGGGAAGGAGTCACAGCACAGTGTAAAAATAACACCAGGGAGTGCAAACTTGTTTTTATCAACAAAATAAGAGCAGGAGGAGGATGGTGATGGGATGCCGATGGAAATGGGCTGCCAATGGTGCCGCATCCCAGGGCTGGCACGGATGGCTTATATTGAGTACAGGTGGGATCTGGGTTATGCCATCACATATTGCAGCTAATTGACTGTATTATTCTGTGTTTTAAAATCTCTCTGGTGCTACTACATCAATAGGCCTCCAGTGCTGAAAGGATGTATAATGCTGGCAGGGTAACAGAACATGTTTCCTTTTAGTGCAGAAATCTGCAGAAATCTCAGCATCTCCAGCATGTTGAGGGTGTTTGAGCCTTCTCGTGAACGCTTCCAGAGGTGGCTCCACCACCTCCCTGGGCAACTTATTCCGATGCCTGATCACTCTCTCAGTGAAAATATATTTTCTAATATCCAGTCTAAACCTCCCCTGGTACAACTTAAGGCCATTTCCTCTCGTCCTTTCACTTGAGATATGGCAGAAGAGTCCAGCCCCCGCCTCACTACAGCTCTCAGGTAGTTGTAGAGAGCCATGAGGCTCCCGAGCTTCCTCTTCTCCAGACTAAACAACCCCAGTTCCCTCAGCCACTTATCACAGGACATGTTTTCTAGACCCTTCTCCAGGGTGTCCCTTCTCTGGACTCACTCCAGCACCTCAGTGTGCTTTTTGAATCGAGAGGCCCAAAACCGAACACAGGATTCAAGGTGCGGCCTCCCCGGTGCCAAGTACAGGGAAAGAATCACTTCCCTGCTCCTTCTGGCCCCACTGTTCTTGACAGAGGCCAAGATTCCTTTGGCCTTCTTGGCCACCCGGGCACATGCTGGCTCATATCCATTGGGCTGTCAACCAGCACCCCCAGGTCCCTTTCTGCTGAGCAGCTTTCCAGCCGCTCTTCCCCACGCCTGTAGTGCTACATGGGGTTATTGTGACCCCAGAGCAGGACCCAGCACTTGGCCTTGTTGAACCTTACTCAGTTGTCCTCAGCCTGTAGATCCAGTGTGCTTAAACCTGCTTGATTCGGAGGAGGCGAGTTGTTGAGATCCTCCCAGCCCAGCCTGACACCTTTCCCCGCATCTTGAAATGTTTTATTTGTGTTCCCATGAAAGCTGTCTGCAGGTTATGTAGTACAAAGGATTTATTTATTGCTGCTCGGACAGAGGCAGTGATCCCCTTATTGCCCTGTGCCTGTGTCTTGAAACCATCTTAATAGACTGTATCATGGCACTTTAGAAAGTCAAATCTCCTTTCAGCCCGACTTCCTAAGGAGGCTTATGTGCTCATGCTCTGTTTATATCCTCCCTCCGAGAACTTTTGAACCCGTGGGCCCGGATCAGCCAAATTTATCAGCTGAAGGTGTTGATGGTAGTGAGGCTGTGAGGTTTTTTTTCGGAGCCAGATAAAGCGGTGACACTGAAAAAAGGCACTTCTGTGTCAGCTCACGGCTGGTCAGACATGAATTCCATGGGAGAGGCTTAACGGGTACCCAGCCACTCACCGGCCATGGGAACTGCTTTTTTTGCAGAGCCACGGCAGGATGAATTCCAGTGCAGGTCCTGCTGCAGAGGTGCCTTGGCAGTGCTGGGGTTCTCAGGGCTCCCCCATTCCCGGTTCCGTGGGGCTCAGCCGTGCAAGAGGCTGTTTGGCTGTAAATAGCAAGGTGCCAGTAGTGGAGGGGACATCACCACAGCCAGCAGGCTTCCTGCAGTGTTACAAAGTTTGGGAACAATTGGAAGGAACAGAGAAAGACTTGCATTCTGATTTTTGCATTGTAAGCATACAGGGAGATCGAGAGGGTCACGGTCATTTGGCTCTCTTTTGAAGCTCTGTGTCTTGAAACGTAGTGACAGGGAGTCTCTGATTGTGGGTTTTTACTACAGCTTTCCTGCACTTTTAACACTGGAGAAAATGTTGAAGGAAGCCAAGCCCTGCTCAGGTTGAGGCTCAGGAAAACTGATTACAGCTGCATGTGTGTATGTACATACATGTATGTGCAGTTCCATGCATATCTGGATATATCTGTATATGTAGGCACGTGTGTATTTCCATGGCAGAGTGAGGTTCAGTATTTTTGATTTCAGGATTGAGAATACAGTGATAAAAGAAAACTCCTGTGGAGTCTCCGGGGGGGGCAGGCAGGTAAGTTTGGGGTACCCTGACAGCTAAACTAGGCCTTACTGCGATCCAAAGCCTGTGAGCTCATTCAGGATTTGCACCTTATCCCTGGGGACACTTGGGAATGATTCCCCACGGTCTCGCCTGACCCGAGTTAAACAAACACACGCCAACCAGCTTTTATCTCACGAGCAAGAAGCTTGTGTAAACTGAACTCTCAGCAACAACCTCAATGAACTAAATCCTTCCCAGGGAGCAAGAGATAATCATAGGAAGAGGCTCAGTTTCCCCCCGCTGTGCATCTGTCAGTCAGCCACCCACCCACGGAGAGGGGGGAAGGCAGCTCTGCTGCTGTAACCCCGTGGGGACCAGATGGGTGGGGGATTCCATCTGCCACGGGAAGAGGGGGATTGGGAATGGCAGTGCTGGCAGCTCGTGTGCAGGTGCAGGGAAGTACATCCCGCTGCAGCCACTGTGATTCCATCCTGAGGCCATGGAGGTTTGAGCTGTACACAGTTATTTAGAGGAGGAGATTGTGCCATGGGCAGCTGAGGATGCTAAATCCATTTCTACTCAAATGATTGCATTGGAGACTGGAAGGTGGAATTGAAAATTATTATCTGCTCAAATAGCCTTTTTTTCCTTTTTTCTTGTGTTTTAAGTTTATACCCATGCCTTATCGTTTCAATGGAAATAAGCTCTGCTGCTGTTTCAAATCAGCGTTTGACATGACAAAGATTGTCTGATGTCAGTGTATAATTGTAAAGGTACTACAGAAAAGAAAGCAAATTAACCTTTTATTAGTGGGGCTACACCATTTCTAGGACACAGCTCTGAGCCCACTGTAAACAATATTTCCTGGCAATTTAAATTACTGCTTTTCTCAAGAAGAATTGTAATACCCTAAAAGAAGTGGCATGTAACATCAGCAAAAAGGCAGCAGGCAAAACTGTCAAGTGCCTCCATTCTTCTCCTCTGTTATTTTTACCCTCTTGTATCTTGTAAGGTCTTGGAGCTGAGAGTTGAGGTTCCTTACATGTGCTTCTCTGATATGTTCTGACCAACCTCTTTATGATGACCTCTCATTGCAATAGTCATCAGGGATACAC
This sequence comes from Manacus candei, assembly GCF_025592945.1. NCBI lineage: Eukaryota > Metazoa > Chordata > Aves > Passeriformes > Pipridae > Manacus > Manacus candei. Next base: position 5,139,901 of record NW_026138083.1, on the reverse strand, counting down.
TGCATGACTTTCTTGGATCTTCTTTAGGAGGGAGCCTGCAGAAAAGGTTCTCCAGCAAAGTCTTTGTCATCATTTTTGCCTTTTGTTGTGTGCACATGATGTTGTACCCTTGGCTTCCAAAGTGCTTTCTTCCTTGCTGCAGGAATCTTACTTTCAGCCTTTGTCCTTCAATCTTCGTGGAACTCATTAAAAAATATGAATTTCCAAAGTTGGATGTTTTTCTATTCGGAGAATCTTTGAAGCTTGAATTTCCACTGCCTTGATTTTCCTGCTGTTCTCCTGGTAGCCTTTTGCTCAGAAGGGTGTGGGTCTTCACATACTCCATTTTCCTACTGCCACATATGCCAAACTTCAGTACTTTAATAACCATGTTAGTGACTCTGGGGCCTTTTGGACTGGATTTCTCATTCTTCTCATCTGGTTTGTTATTTTTGGCCTATTAACTCTGATAGGTGATTAAATTTAATTATATCAAGTTGAACTTGATTATTTAAAATTAATTAAACCACTCTGGGTCTCCATTCTTCAAATCTCTTGAGAAAGAATTACAATATTCCCTTTCTGGTATAACCTACATTAGGAGTGTTGGCTAAAGTTTTTAAGGCTGAATAAGACAGGTAGAACTCATTGGTTTCTTGAGGGGAACATTGTTAAGCTCTGATTTTTGGATTTGAGATGGGATAGACAATGGGCAATGCTTTGCCATAATAAAAACTTGTAAATAGGATTTATTTATTTGTTTACTTATTTATTAAGAATAGCTTTCAAGTTTATCATTTCAGCAGTCCCCTTATACCTAGTTCAGTCCTCTCTTTGTGAGACCTTTTCCACAAGTATGGTATAAATCACAAATTAGGTAGTATGGGCTATCTAAACCAATATTTTAAAATCACAGTCCATTTTATTTTAACCAGGGGCTTCAGAGCTGACTGTTAATAAATATCAACTTGGACATACTGAATTAAGGATACAGTATAATGTTGTCCTAGATTTATTTTGAAAGGATGGAACAGTTATGATACTTAGATTTTCATCTGGCTTTTTTAATTTGATTTATGTACCTTCCTCTGTGGTATATTGTAGACAGTTTTTATGAGATACTTCAACTCTTTAGTACTATAATTTAATTACTTTAAGTGAATGCTTATACCCATAGCTGTGTATAGAACAAGCTTTCTCAGTTACGTTTCTGGTACCAGCTCTCAAGTTTATTCTGTTAAATGTTTCCCAGGGGCTTTCTCTAATACTTGCATAAAATTCACTGCTTCTCCATCGCTGCTGCCATAAATTCTCAGGCTGATGTGTCCAAAGGAAACAAATAGGAAGATTAAGTAGAACATTTTGTACCTGGACAGATATTACAGAGGTCGTCCCCTGATCTGATCGAGCCCGGTTGTAAATCTGTTGTAACTCTGATTTCCCTCCTGTGTGAGAGAGCAAACGGCCGCGTCCCGTCCCAGGTGACCACGCTGGATTTATGTTGGCATCAAGGTGTGTTGTCTGACTGACACGTGCAGCACGGATACGTTGTTCCTGAAGCAGTGCAGCACAGCTGAGAAAATGAGCAAGCAATGTAAAATGCATGACGGGTTGGTTTGCCAGCCGAATAAGAAATGGTTTTCTAGAGGCCATGAATTATGCACTAAGTCGTTTTTAATATGAATTTTATTGGTGCCTTTTAAAGTGGCTCGAGCAGTGGCATTTTGAAAAGGCTCAAAATAGTTAGAACCTAAGGCAAAGAGCAGCTCCAAAAAGACAATTACCTTTCCAAGAAAACCAATGGCAAATTAAGAGACTTCTTGCCTGAGAGAACAAAATCAGACCTTGGTCCTGTAAGCTTTGGTGCTTGCTTTGCTTTGAGCACAGGAATAGTCTCATTAACCCTTGTAAGACCAAGCAGCCAGAATAAAGTTGTGCCTAGTGTGTGGGTAGGATTAGGGATTAAAGCCCCCTCAGCATTAGACCTGATCTATGCCTCTGAGCTTGGGATTTCCCATGGAAACACTCACATGAGAAATGGTGGTATCAAAGGTCTGAAATCAAACCCGGGCTCCTGGGGTGATGTGATCACTTCACCATGTGGTTGAATGGGGCTTGTCCCACTTGGTTTTTCCCTGCTGTGCCTTTTCCATGCAGGCAGGGAGCCCTCTGGGGTAGGGACTGCATCATATGTGCAGCAGATGCAGCTCTCACCCGGCAGCAGTACCTACTGTCTTTATAATAACTGGAGTAAGTTTGGCTCTTTGGCATCAATTAAGCTAAATTCAGGCAAAGCCCCTCAGAAGAGTTAAATCAGCATAATTCCTCAGCAGAGCTGGGGTCGTCCGTGCTAAGACATCTGGTTTAGAAATGTATTTTAAAAAACCCTCTGCAATGCAAACACATAACCAAGGAAAAGGTATTCTGGGCCAGATTTTGCAGTTACTTGAGCTTCAGTGATGTGTAAAGCATTGTGTCGGCTCGAGATCTTTTCCCTGTCTGCACAAAGCGGTGTTTGCGCCGAGCGTCCAGAGCTTTTCCCTCTGTGTGGAAATACCATTGCCCATTGAATTTATTGTTGCTGATGGGACTGAGTCATCTGCATAACTCCCCGGGGCGGGATGCCAAGGTGTAATCCATGGGGCCTCATCCTGCAAGGTGCACAGCACTCCTGGTACCCAGCACAGGTATTCCAGCTGGTGCTGGGAATGGGTCTCGAACCTCCTGTTGGCCAGTGGAGTGGGGTCCCTTGGGTTTGGTCCTGCTGGAGGTACCGCTCCTTTCCATTGGCTTTGGCAGCTGTGAAGCATGGAGCACCAATCCTGGGTCTGGGATTCTGAGCAGCACGTCTGGGAGGGAGGGACAGCTTTCTTGGCAGAGAGGGAAAGAAAAACACGAACTGTGCTGCTGGCCCAGGTCTTTGTGCACATCTCAGTGCTTTGAGGAGACACTGAGAGACACCCATACCAGAGTGTTTAGAGATGGTGGTGAGGAGACTCCTGAAGATCCTCTGTTAAATCCCTGCTTTGAAAAAGACCTTGCAGAGATCTGGATGTGCTTGTCCCAATGCAGCTGAGCTTCAGGTCCTCCAAAACAGTATTTTTGATGAATACACCATGTCCTTTTGCTAAAAAAGACCTATTTTGGTTTTCGTCTGACACATGGACGATGTTTCTTTTGGAACTCTCCTCACATCTTTTCCATAACTGTTTTTAATCATTCCTTGCAGGATGAGTACTTTCCCTTCTCAGCCTTTCCTTCATGAGCTCCCTGGGGCCTTTGTCAAGAGTTTCTCCTCCTTTCTTGCAGGACACCCTCCTGCAAATCCTGGAGCAGCCCCTGATCACTGGGTATTGGCCACCGTGGGTGTTGTTCCTGTATTGAAAGGGAAAATATTTAGCAGCAAGTAAAAGGTTTGCTGGTAGAAAGCTACAGCATCTGCAATCCTCGGTTGTGTTTGTGTTAACAATTCCAATATCTTTGACATAATAGCAGTAATTTAAACAGGTGCTGTTGACTGAAGGGCAATTAGGGGTTGTTGAATTTTACATTTCCCTAATACTCACCAGAAGCTGCCACTGAGCCCCGTTCTGCTGGTATTTATAGCACCACGACTGAGCAGCTCCTTTGAAGTCAGTGGCAGTAAAGCGCCGTGGAGCCAGCGGAGCACTGGGACTGGCACCCGTCAGCTTTTTCATTCCTCCTGCAGAGATTCCTTCACAGCTGCTCTTCCCGACAGCCTGATTTATGCCCTGGGATTTATGGAGCTGAACAAATGATTATAGAAGAGCTATGTGTTTTATTACACAGGGACCAATTTTCCCAAGCCAGAGGGCAAATCCCCTCTTCTCTACCTGCGCTCTGCTTGTGCAGCTGCCGCGCATCCTCTTTGATAGTCTGAAAGCTGCAGATTAGGGGATTCAAGGGGCCAAAGGAGTCATTCATCCTCCTTTGGAAGTTTAGCTCAGGAGCCCTGTAGGTATTGCTGTGGTCTGCCACCAGCTGTGACCTTGCTGGAGGATGCAGCAGCCTATGGGGGGGCCAAATCCAGCAGATCTCTTGTGCTGTGTTTTTTGTGCAAGTTTTTCAAAGTGGGAATTGGAGGAATTTTATTTTTTTTTTAATTTTATTTACATTTACTGGAGGTTTGGTCTCAAAGCTCATTATAGGAGGGAAACTGAGTGCTTACCTTCACTCCATTAGCTACTTTGATAGTCCAGCATCTGCATTAGTGCTGGAGTTAACGAAGTGTGTGAGGTAAAAGCTTTGTCTAGTCCCTCCACTTTCCCAAGCGTTCCTCAGCAGTAGGTTTGCACAGATGTTGCCAGGTGTGAGATCTGACCCACAAGAACTCCACTGGTGCTGTTGAACAAGCCAGAGGAGACCTGGCTGGGCTCTGGGATCCTGGCTTGAAGTTTCAGCACTCTGTGATCAAGATAGGCAGATTTCCATGTTTGAACCGAGCCCATCGAGCCTGGAGCATCGCCAACACCACAGAGTTGCTGTTTCCATGGAGGCAGCTATGAAAGCAGATTTTTCCCTTTAAAGAAAGGCAGAGCATGGGACAAAGCACATACACTCTAATGGGGTGGAAGTTCATTACCAGAAAATGAACCCCCTTAATTGCTTCTGCATAAATGAGACGTTCCTAAGGCCATGGATGGAGAATGGGGTGTTACTGATCTCAGAAGATCACCTGCTTCCATGGGAAGTGAGAGAGGACTACAGCGCTGAGCCCAAAGGAGTTTTATGGATTTGTGAAGGGAGCCAGTGAATCTGTGTCTAATTAACTCAATTCTGAGTGATGAGGGTGCTGGGAGGAATACACAGCGCGGACCCGGCAGAGAGAACCTGCAGCAGCTGCCATGTGGCACCAAGCTGATTGTGCCACCATCACTTTGCCCTGAGTATAGTATAGCTGATCGAATTCTCCTCCCAGCCCCTTAATTGCTGCTCAGCTGGATTTCCACTTTGACAATGGATCAGGTCAAAGCTGCTCAACTGCTTCAGCTCCATCTCACCTGGTTTCTCCTCCCTTACTCAGTTTTCTATTGCATCTGTCCCCTCTGGCTCAGCCTCCCCCTCTGCTAGGAGCCACTCCCATTGATATCTCTGGGCTGCTCCTGTCCTTCCAGAGAAAACTACCATGATTTCTGTATTCACAACTCCCACCCTGCCCTCACCATTCCTGCATTTCGCATTGCAGACCCCTCTCCTCCCTGCCACCCTGTTGACCTGTGCTGGTTTCCCAGTAGGGATTGTCTGTCCCTTGCTTCCTTGCTGCAGGCACATGCACTGGGGCTTTTTCGTAAATGCTGGGAGCATCCTTCCATGCAGTTAATGACACGGCAAGGAAATGGAAACTGAGGCTTTTGCTGGTTGTGGGGTCACAACATGGTGGTGGCTCCTCACCTGCCCCGTGAACAGAAAAGAGCTCAGTGCTGGTGAGCACTGAAAAGAACTGTACAGGGCTGGCTCTGGGAAGGGATAATGCTGCTTTTCCTGTTTTCTGATTCGGCAGGATAGGTGGTCTGTGGCACACAGAAAGCCTTTCCACAAAGATCACGCACACGGATGTGCCATGGGGTGAGGAGGGAGGTGGCAGCGGGAAGCAGATGGGCAGCACAGTGTGTGGTGTGCCTGGCATTTGCTGCTTTGCTTAGGGAAGCTCAGAAAGGAGTTACAGTAGGACCAAAGAAAGAGATTGGAAAAAAAAAAAAAAGATTGAAACCCATCAATATTCAGAAGAGCAGAAGAAACAAATACATTGACCTAAATAACCATTGGTGACTCAAAAGCTTAAGGGAAATATATGTAAATAGTGCCATTAACAGCTAGGAGGCTGTGGGGAAGAGGGGCTCTGAAGGCAGAGATGGGCAGCTCCTGACTTCTGAAGTAAAATGCAAACTGACAGAAATACTTTCTTTGGGGATCCGCTCTCTTCTGCCTGACCACAGAGACTCCTTCCCAACCAAGTTAAAGTAAGTTAAAATATTAACTTCTACCAAAACCAGATCGAGTACTGCTGCCTTCATCGGAGGAGAGTGTTTCATAAGGCTGATTCGGAGAATAATTCAGCCTGAATCATCTCCACGTGATGCATCCATATGAAATGCAGGCTGATTGCAATTTCTGCCTGTGTTCTGCCCAGCTGAAAGCAAGCTGACCTGCAGGTTTTTGCTTTGGTGCATCCATAGGAAAAATTTCGCTTCGCTGGCCTGTTGTAATGTTTTTCCTTATTCCAGATATTTTAAAATAAACAGAAGGGATTAACTGGAGTGGAAGGCTTAATTGACCTCTTTCAAACAAATCTCCTCCCTAGAGGATCTTGAATTAAACCCCCACTTCCATTCCTGCAATTTAACTGACCGGTGATAGCTCTGATAGCTCGTCTCCAAAACAATGCACTCTGATTAAGCCTTAACGTCTTAGGCTATGGAAAGCTGATTTCGTAGAGATACAGAATCTGTAACGCTTGTCCTAAAACCTGCCATGTTAATCATTTATTAATATTCTACTTTGACTTTAGGCATCTGGTAGTGTCTTTTACATTTGTATTTGTTCTTTACTCTGCCCTGGTAACTGTAGTTTATATACATTTCCTCCCTAGTCCCTGCAGTGCCCAAGTTTGCCTCTGTATTGCCTTGTCATGTATTTATTGATTTCAGTTCACCATTACATTAAGGAAAATCCTTTTTTATCTGCTCCCATGAGGAGCTGTTCTGCCGAGGGCAGTTCTTTGGTCTTGTGTTGTTTTGCAGCAAACAGTGCAGGTCAAAAAGTGAGAGGGGAGTGAATTTGTTCTTCATAACCTGGGGTTACAGTGAAGGTAGGGGTAGAGCAATAGCTGACAGTGAAGGTGGGCTTGAAATGAAGTTGGGAGAGTTTGGAAGATTATTTTGCATAAATAGGTGGTGGAGTGGTGGTGTGGGGAAGGATAGGTGGGAGTTGAGGGAGTTAGTCCTTCAGGACTCAGCAGAAGCACAGCAAAACTGAGAGCCCAGGAAAAATGGGTGACCTGGAAGATCTGTGGGGAGTCCTGGCTCTGCTTGAGAAGTGGAAATGGAGGAGGAAGCTACTACTGAGTTCCCTTTGAGCTTTTCAGGTTGAAGTATGCCTTTAGCCAAGAGAAAAAAACCCTTGTGTTTCCTCCTCCCAATCCCTAATTTCCTTGCTCTGATTATTACCAAGTGTGGAAGCATTTGCCTCTGCTCATGTGATGGATGCCAGCGGCACTGGAAAGCTGTCACTGGAGAGGGGAAAAAGAGAAAAAAGTCTTTTCTTATGTTTGCTGGAGCAGAGTTCAGTGGAGCATTTCAGATGCGTTCAGATTATTGCTCTTCTGCTTTGCCTGTAATTCGCCTTTTCCTCTGAATTAGAAAACCACCTTTTAATAAACTGGTAGGCAAGTAGTGATTTTGCATGCTAAATAGTGTGATTGCTTCATCCCAGTGGGATTGTGCTCTCTCAGAGTTGGGCAGCTGAAAAAATACATATATTGGTAATTAAATTAGACTGTATTTACAAATATTGGCTCAGAGATTTTCCAAGTCATAAACTTCTATCTTTCCTTTTCTGATGAACATAAGCTTTGCTGAATTCAGAGCGGATAACGTGAAACTCAGCCTTCTTCCAGCTCTGCAAAATCTTGGTTTAGAAAACATTGATGGAGGGCTATAACTGAAGTGTCTGAGACTTTGGTTTCCACTGAGATGTGGGAGGTGGTGGCAGCAAAAGGGAGGAAGGGAAACAACATCTCCTTTAGCCCGTTAAAAAGAAAGGGAACAGGAAATCAGCTTTCTCCAGTAAAGTCAGCCGTGTCCCCCCTCCCCTTGTTTTGGATGTGTTGTCACCACGGAGGGTTATTTTTCCCCGTCCTATTCTCAGTAGAGGGAAATAGAGGAGAAAGTGGCAATTTCTAGGGTCAGTCCTCCCCCTGAAGCCAGCAACAGTTGAATTAGGATCCAAATGCTGCTCCAGAAAGCCTGAGATGAACAGCTCTACATTGAGGAAAAGATAAATGACCTTTGAAGATGACTTACAGGGAGGTACAAAACACACAGCAGCGGGTACCCAGCTCTGCTCTCATCAGGTATGCAGGAGTGACATGTACCCTGACCAGTCTGGTGGTGACACTGAGGATGGAGTCTGGAGCTCTCTGAATTTTGGGGTTTCCTTTGGGTTTCTAAACTCCCTCCCAGTAAGTCAAACTCTGTAAAAGAAATGGTCACACCACCCTAGTAAATACACTTTTTTTTCCCCCCCATTTCTCTGTAAATACCCAGCTGCAGATTTGGTATTTCAAAAAACAAATCCATATACTGAATGAACTGAGGATTTCAAATGGCACCACGGGTAGTTAAAGGCTGCATGGCAGCTCCACTGCAGATCCAGCTTTTCCAGCCTGAGCCCCTGCTAGCGAGAGAGAAGGAGCTCACATGGACTTTGCACTGATTTATTCATATCCCATCTCTTACGTGGGCGAGCTGAGCCTTCAGCTTTTGGCATCCTGAGCTTTGGTTGCTTGCAAGGACACGCCACGAGTACGAAACACGGGGGGGACAAGATGATGTTATTTCCATTTAAAACATTCAGAATATATGTTATAAGGAGAAAGAAGAGTCATAATGACATGGCTGATTGCTGTCAGAGTGCTAAGAGGGAGGTCTTTTTGGAAAAGGTATTATACAGCCGACTGTGACTTGCATAATCATTTTAAAAGCCGTTCAGGACATCTTCCTGCCTTGATCCTGAAGAAGCTGGGAATAATTTAGGAAGCCATGGTTGTCAGTGTGGCTGAGCTCAAGGCTGGGCACAGTTACACACACTGGGGTGGGTGCACAGGGTATAACCAAAGCCTGATGCTTGGAGTGCAGAGACTTACAGGGGTAAAGTGTAAAAACGTGGTCTAGTCATTCATTTTGTGACATATCAAATAGTTTGAGCATCGTGGCTGTCCTAAAATCATCTTTGTAAAACCTTTCTACTGGCCCATGAAGCAATCAGTAAGTCATCTCTGATGCCCACCTAGAGCACAGATGATTTTCAGAGTGGCTGAAACAAAAAGCATCAGGGTATTTATTGAATCATATGTCCAACATTTGAGAGGAAGCCTAAGGAGTGAACTATATCTTAAATATCTTACAAGTTATATATGATTCTGTGTTTAAGTACAAAAGGAAAAAGATGACAATTAAATGAAAGATTTTGTAGGACAACATATTTCATTTGAACAGAAACTATAATTTTTATTAAATTTTTTTGTAAGGAAATACTTCCCTTAGGATCTGAGCTCCTTCTGCACATTTAATTCTCCTCTCAGCCAGTGACTCTGCAGTCCCTTTTTTCATGAATTGCTGACTCTGACCCTGCCACTCGACATAACCACACATGTTTCCTTAATGCATTTTTTTGCAGTCGCTTTCCTGGCTCATCTTTTGATTTCCCAGTTGTATCAGCAGCTTTGTTGGAGTCATTCCATAACGAAGTGGGGAATGAATGAATTAATGAATCTGCCTGCCTCTGGAAACAGTGGTGAATGCAGCCAGAGTCAGCAGGCAGAGATGCTCTTTTTTTAAAATGATTATTATTTTCTAATTGGTGGTATATTTTTGATGCTGAGACTTTAAGAAGGACCTGCAATCTCAGATGTAAATATGCTAAATTTAAACATAAATGTATATATTTAAATATAAACAGAGGGGTCAGGGCCTGATGGGCCGCTGGCACCGTTTCACTGAGCAGGGTGGGAGCCGTGGGGATCCATGAGCTGTTGATTCCTGAGAGATGATGGCCAAGATCTTCACCTCTGTATAGCCTCAACATCTTCCCCTCAGTGGTAAATAAGATTTATTACAACATACTTGGAGAAGACCTTGTTTTCTCTCGCAGACTCCTTGTTACAATGGCAGTTTCTCAACAAAACAACCTCCTTGAGAGCTGCTGTAAAACCAGTTGGTGCAGGCTGAGGAGGGGTGATGTCGTGTGGTTCCAGCACGAGAGGAACTTCTTCTGGGAGAGAAGTGGCATTTTGACACAATTGTCTGAAAGTTTGGCAGCTGAATTAGCTCATGCACATAGTCACAGGGGGCAACTTGGCATGGTGCTTCCAGAGCAAGGCTTTTGGGAGTCATCTTAGCTGGTCACTGAGTCACCTGGCAACCTCCTTTCCCTGGTCTTTGTGAGAGGCTGCAAGTGTCTCTTTGGACCATTTCAGATGAAACCACTCATCTTGGAGAGGGCCTGGAGAAGCCCTTCCCATAAACAGCGTATGGATGGGCCCAGCAAAATGCAGTGATTCACATGTGTGCTTCCTTCCTCTGGAAGGAAGGAATGGGAGCCGCTTCCTGTAGCAGCAGCATCTCTTGGAAGGTGGCAGTGGGGGCTGTCTGAGATGCAGTGACCTCTGCAGTTGCTCAAAACCTTCCTGCAGGCAAAAAAAAGTTCTATTTCTGGCATTTAAAAGGGGGAAAACAATAAAGGCCTCACAGTTGCATTCATCTTTCTGGATTTGCACAGATTGCCCAGAGACAGAGATGTGGGAGTTCTTTCATTCAGTTTGCATCATACTGTCGGTTTTGTTTGCTTTTCTGTGGCTGGTCCAAAAGCTTTCACATCAGGGACAAGGCATAAGGGGTCTCCATTTCTTCTTCTGACCTTTGTCTCCCAGTTGGAGAACAGGTGAGACCCATCCTTTCCAAACTGGCGTCTGGAGATGGAAAATACAAAGTCTGCACGGCAGGGTCACTTAGCTCCAAAAAAAAGCAGTGTTGAGGAATTCCTCAGTGGCAATTATTGACTGGTGAGGATGATCCCAAGGGAGGAGGACTGAGCAGGCATCTCTTTATAAACATTCCGTGTTCTGTATAAAGAGCTTATGGTAAACTTTCTGAGGGAGGTAATAAACAGTAAGCTCTAGAAACCCTTCAAGGGATCAGTTCTAATTTTTAATATGGAGACAGAGCATTGCATGACAGCAACTCAATAGGTAATAGGATAAGAATTGACTTTCAAGCCTGTTTTTCAGCACAGTGCAGAGTGGGGGAAAAAAAAAGACAAGAAAATATGTATGGAAGAAACATTTCAAGTTGAATCTACACATTTGTGATTTATTGTAGACTGTGTAAATATTTTTTTCCTTCAGTTACATTTACAACAATGCAGAGTAAAAGCAGATAGTAAGAAGGTAGGAAACCCACAGTGATAACAACAGGCATGATTTTCATCTTCCAGGCACTTGCTGTGGATCCATATAATCCTTAGATATGTTTGTTTGCATTTTAAAGGTCTTTTGACATACCAAATAATCTGATTTTGTGTCATTTCTTGGTAAACACTTTACAGGTCAGATGTGTTTCATCCCAAAGAGCATTCTTATCAGAGGCTTACCATTAATAATGCATTAGGAAGCATTTGTTGCTGTTGATCCTTCACTGGAAAGCAACCTTTATTACCAGTGTTATAGTAATAGAGTGATAACCTGAGAGCCAGCACAGCCTGTACTGGGTTAGAAGTAAAATAAGAAATGCAGTGAGTCTCAGTGTAGTGAATGTGAACATCCCAGAGAGGATTTATGGCAGGAGGTCAGCTCTAGAGCCCCACATCTCAGTGATGGGTGTCAGTGGCACATGGTGCTGTCACAGGGGTGTGTCCCCCTCCAGTCCCTCTCGTGCTTGTCACCCCCTGCTCCGTGACACTCTCTGGGGGCTGTAAAGTGACCTGTGCTGGGGCAGGCAGCCTCTGGAGCCCCTCCCTGATGCAGTTTTGGTTTGTTCATGGGTGCAACCAGCACGAGATCAGTTGTTGTTGAGGCCTAGGACACATCTTGTATCCTTTTTTTTTTTTTTTTTAAGTAGAAGCTGAATTTTACAAATTACCAGGACACATCCATAGTAAATACAGGGCACTTGTGAGGAACTGTGTGATCCTGTTATTAGTCATGACTGGGAATCTGGAAAAGCCCTACTGCAGCCTACCATGGCTTGGTCACTGGTATGTTTGTAATGCTGGCTTTGCAGCTGCCATCAAGTGCTGCAGAGGAAACTCCGTTTCAGAGGGTTGGAACTTAAGCTTTACATTCAAAACCAAGACATTTTAATTTCCCCTTCACTGCAATACAAGTTGGTGCCAGTCCATCTCTTTTGGGGAGGCGTTTCCAGCAGACCCCACTGAGGATGTGGCCCAAAATGCAAAGAAGATACATGATTGATAACAATTTTCCAAGTGTTTCTGAAGCTCAGTCTTTTCTCTTGACAGATACAGAATTTCATATCTTGCAGTTCTTATCCTACAGTCCCCCCCACCTCTGGGAATGTCCATATTTACTAATATTCAGAATTATGTAATATTGTTTCACAGCTCTGGTTTTGGTGTTTCCTTCAAGTTTGTCTGATCACCCTGCTCACCTTGTCTTCTCTACTGATATGTCATCACATTAATTCTTCATAATATTTCCTTTTATTATTTTTTTCTAACTCAAAACATAGTAATAGAGTACCCACATCCTCTGCAATACAGGATAGTATTTTAAAATACTAATAATAATATCAACTCAGAAAAAAATAAATTACAGCTGCTTGAAGTTTCAGAAGTAACTTGAGACTTGGGGTGACTCATTTAATGGGTCCCTTATTTAATCCCCTCTCCCTGTGGGTGTCCAGCATTGCCTACAAAGTTAATACCATTAATTATCTCAAGCTGAGCACCCAAGGGACTATTTGCTTCGGCAAACCTGGAATCTTTTCAATTGCTAGGGATAGAAATTATTTGAGTTACCTCCAGGGGTTTAGGGGGCTCTGAAGGGGGGGGTGTTTCTCTTTAATCTGCCCAGAGCTGTTGCAGACTAATTCCCTGCAAGAACCTCTGTCTACACGTTTCTATATATGTGTGCATGTGTATGAGATAATAGAGAGTGACTGACTACAATATATGCATTTAAGCTACTCGTCTGAAAATTACTGAGCATTAAAATCCACTGGGAATCACAAGATTTCCAAATTAGGAAAGCACGTGTCAGTCAGTGTGTGGAAATGAGTCCTGGTACAAGAGTAGCTTTCAATAAGAAGAATGAGTATTGTTCCCTGGAGTACATCAATCCTAGTTTGGCCACTCTGTACCAGCTTTTACTATTTTTCTGGAAGCATACATTGCCTTTTGTTATTATTTTTTCCTGTCTTTTGTTCCTTTGTGCATTTCTATTAGATGTGTCTCATGGGCCAGCTATCGAGAGACACACTGCTGTGCTGTGGCAAATGAAGGCATTTTCCACCGTAAACAAGGTATTGTGGGACTGAAAAGGAACGTGGACAATGACAAGTCCTGGATGCTTTGTAATTGTTTAAATGCATTTTTATTATATTGTGCAGTGACATAGAAACTCTGAAAAATTGGCTGGTTTGACCCAAGGTTGAAATGAGCAGAACGCTGCAGGGTAAATGAGGGGCTTTGGGAAAGATGGCATTTTGTTGGTCTAGTCCATCAGTATGTATCTTTCCATGATTAAAGCATTATTTTAATTTAAACCACTTGCAAGTCTGCCCCATCTCAAAAAAAATGTAAGACATCTTGAAAATCCGTGGTAATAAGTTGAATCCTATTGACTGTCAAGCTTTTTTGTTCTAAAACTCACATGGGCATGCATTGAAAATGGTATTTCTATACTTAGTTTGAGCTGAAAAAGATAGTGTGGAAAACTATGTGGTCACAGGTGACTAATTTCTATCAGTACATTATTTATGTGTGGAAGAGTTTAGCGGGATGGTAGAAGACTCAGAATTTGGGCTGGCTTCATTCACGATTTGTAGATCCTTTCTGTTACTGCCAGAGAGACAATGTTTAAAGTCATCATCTTGATTCATTAGTAGGGTGTATCAGAACACTTTCCAAGGGTTTATTCTGTTGTTCCCAAATTGAAATGCTCAGATCATAACTGAGGAAAGCAGAGATCATAGGAAATGGGGTCTCCCCTTAGGCTGGTGAACCAACCTGGTATTCACCTGCATGTCCATTCACATGACAAAACAAACCATACCCTTTCACAAGGTCTGAAACTACCTTGTATCCACAGAAGTAATGAGATACCCCTCTAGATAAGACCAGGAAATGAGTGATTAATTACAAGATATGACCACAGGACTCACCTGCCTGTGATTTGAGGTGCTCTGCAGGCAGCTGCCCCCCCGATTCCCGGGTGCCCCCTATTCATTTCCATCCTGTACATCCAGAATGACACTCTGGGAGTTAGGAAAGTGTTTAGGAATATCTTATCTGGAAAGTCAAACAGGATTTCTCCTCTGACACGGTAGTGTCTCAGGCCTGACCTGAAACCAGTGCAGTTTTTAAGAGCTTTTCCGTGAACTCTATTTGCTTCTTACTCAGTTCACTCTGCTTTTCCAGATGCTGCTTCTTGTTTAATCTCCTGAAAAATAGGGTAATTTTCTCTGTATTTTCAGTTAAAAATAGAAAAATAGAGGTAAGTTCTAAAAAATGCAAGCCTGCAATGAAGGCCCACTCCTTTTTTTTTTTTTTTGCAGAGGAAACTCATGCTCTGATTGCAGCCAGCAGCAGAGGGTCCCCTCCAGGATGCTCAGAACCATCCTTAAAGCAAACAAAGAAGGAAATACAGAACTACTGCTGTTGCTATTCCTTATTTAAAAAACAAAACAAAACAAAAAAACTCTCAGTTTTAATAGCTGTATAGTTAAATAGATATGTGTTGGTCTCTTCCACTTGGTCTCTTCAGCAGTGAGAACTGGCACCAGTGTGAGCTCAAGGAGAACCAACATCCTTTTTACCTCTCGCTCACGGAGAATTTCTCAGCAATTTATGCTGCTGTCAGTCCACACCAGACATTTGCTTTCTCCTCGAGATTGAGTTTCAGCCCAGCTCCCATTTGTCTGGAGCACTGGCTATGCAAGCTGCCTTGACACATTAATTTAATTTGTGCTTCTCAATTCATACTCTTTCATTTACGATCAAATATCGGGAAAGGTTACAATTAATCAGAGCGCGGGAACAGAAGCCAGCAAAGCTAATGATGAATTACTGCGTTTGGGTGGCTCTGGAGGGGAATAATTGAGGTCCTTGTGCTACAGAAAACTATTATTAGTAAGTAAAAATTATCAAAGAAAGGCGACCTGCACCCATCTCCCATTTCGCAATCTGTGTTTCTGTCAGTTTTCTCAAAAATGAAGCATTTTATTAACGCTCCTGGCTGCAACCGGTATTTTTTTGACTGTGTGGCTGCTTTGGGGGAAAACCTGCCTTTTCACAGGGCACTGGGGGGTTTGAGCCCAGAACTGTCCCCCACTTTGGGCTTGCACGTGATACCCGGTGTGCACGAAGGCAATTTTTTAGATGCTAATAGCGTGCCCATCCCCGAGGGAAAAGGGCTCTGCTGCTGCTTGCCCAGCTGAGGAACCACAGGGAATCCCTGCGGAAAATACAGGCTCACGGGGTGTGCTTCATGATTGAAACTGAACTAATTGCTGGTTGTTTAAAAGCAAACATGTTGCTGGGCTGCAGCAAACAGAGCACAGAGCCCCCTCCCGAGGGAATATTTACAGCCCGGTCGGCCGAGTGCTCGAGGTGTGTGTGAGAAACCCTTGCAGGCTTCCCAGGGTGGCTCAGGGTCATGATGGATACACATGATTTCCTTGGGTTAGTGAGACACATTATCTGACTGCTGAAATACCATAAAAAAAACATAGGTCTCATGCAGCTATGGTACACAGTCATTAAAAGGTCCATTTTTAAGTAAAAACACCCATCTCACTTTGTTATTCTAGGTACTAACTTTGTAAGGTTATCGTGTGTTTTTGTGCATGGCAGAATTTCACAGACCTTTGCTCAGTGTTTTCTGGGGACACCTGGGATGGCAAGGGCTGTTGTCAGTGCTTAGGCGTGAACTTGGGGCTCCTTGGTGGTTTTCAAGATGGCAATATAGAGTAGGTCTTTCCAACTTAAAAAGAATATCTAGTTGTAGGGGAAGAAAAAAGTGGCTCTGACTTTTTCATTGGGAACAGAAAGTCAGAGTTGAGCAGACTTCTTTCTTATTTGGTGGGTTGAGAGGACTACTCTTACATGGGATGTGATAAAAGATACAGAACACTATTAACCTTAGGACTGAAATCACCTTTTTTTTACTTCTATTTCAACTGCCTTTGATTTTACTTGCTGTAAGTCCAAAAATATATTCTTTGGGGGTAGTAACATATATCTGGACTTTCAGCTTTTCAGTTCATCAGTCTCAAGTACAGGAGAGGGACAACTCATGAAAACTGCAGAATGGGATCGAGCGTTTAAGATTGAAGCAACAGAGCAACCTGTCACCTCTGTGTGAGCTCTGGGAGATGAGCTGGCAAGGCCGTAACTTTTTTGGGGAAAGCTATTGCTGGAAATCCTGCCCTGAGCACAGACCATTGCTCCCCTGTCACCCAAAATAGTACTGCCACCCTCATGCTCCAGGGTAGGACTGTAGGATACTTCTTGCTGGAAAAACACCTTCATTTGTGACTGGGAGGCAGCACGGCAGTAGTGCCGTAGCTGACAGAGTGGATGTGCTTTGCTGGTCCACATCACACACCTTGCAGGGGCAGTGTCAGACACAGGGAATTTCCTCTCCGTGTCGGTACCTGATCTGTCATTGAAGGTCAGGGGTGAAATTTGGATTAGTCTGGAAGTCCATGGGACTGTGATGCTCAGTGAATTATTTCTGTGCCTAGGAAGGAGTGCAGTGCAAAGAGCCAAGTCTGGCGTAGATCTAACAGGCAGGGTGTGCTGATTAGCATGTAATTCGATTTGTTAGGCACTACAGTAAACAGCATTAAGTGCAAAATGCAGTGATTGCTCCTGATAGCAGCCTTCCAGCGTTACCTCGGTGCCTGTGGCTGTGGATGGAGGTGTGTCCAGGGTCTCCAGGAGGCACCAGCAGGGCTGGCAGTACTCCTTTCATGGGTAGAGAAAAAGAAGAGTAAGACAAACACTGCAATTACAAAAGAGGTTGGATAGCTGTATCTACAGAGCACAGCTCAAACACTTCTCCTGCTATCCCTGTCCCTTCCCCATTCCCCACTGACGCAGCTGGGACCAGCCCTGCTGTGGATTACTCAGGAGGAGAGGTGGTGTGACAGTCAGATTTTCCCCACCAGTATTGTGTTTTCCTCCAGTAAATGCCATGTCCATATGTTTTCCTTCATGGCTTTGGTAGAGAAAGTCCCTTATCTTTATTCTTGTGCCGTGGTTGGACCGTGGGTTGGAGGACCTTGGCGTGGCAGCCTGGAACTGAACAGACTTATCTCCTGGCTCCCCTGCTTAAGAACAGACTTGCTTTTGGTCTCATGCTGTCACACTTGCTGAACTCTTTGTTTGCTGTAACTGAAGGGCTGCCTCCTTCAAACCTCACATTTACAAGCACAAAATTAATGTGCTGCATCATTTCAGAGTAAGAGCAGGTGAAGTCTTTCTGAAATGGAAGTGCCCCACTGAAGCCATGCAGTGATGAGTCCTGTTTGCTCTTCCCCCTCAAAGCCAACTCAAGCCCAGTCATCAGTGGTAGCTCTTTTTAGGACAGGCTCCCCTCATGTCCCCATGAGGTGTTGAAATCAGCCAGACCATCCCTTGGCAAAGCACATGCAAGGAAAGGACAGACATCCTGGTTGTGCTCATCCCCACCAAAATAGCAACAAATTACGAGTATGATACCTCTCATTTCCTCTTGTTCCATGGGGGTGAGCACAGGAGGAGCTGCACAGAAAGGTGGCATTTGTTGAGAGACCTGGCACAATCAGGAGTATATTGGAAGCTGTCGGGAAGAATTAAATTAAGGTTGAGTGCTCTGGCGTGGGGATGGCACACAGGCAACTCTGCAGAGCTGCCCAACAGCCTCTTACCTCCCTGTGTCCCTGATAAAGGCAGGCAGTTGTCCCATTGTCTGTGGGATGTTTTCCTAAGTGACCCCATTAGGAAATTAGAGTTTCTTAACAACTGTGAGAGGATTGCTGTTTTGTTATGACAGAGTACAGGCAGATGTCTGAGTGAACTTCAACTTCATACATTCTGTGCTCCTGATAGAAATTCTGTAATTTGTATGCTGTACATGCTATCTAGCATCCTGGGAAGGTCCATCATTTCTCTTCAAAGCACTTGGGTACCTCTTATTCCTGAAAGAGTTTTACAGTTCTTGGAAAACGTTTGTTCACTCATCCAGGATGTTTTCTGCTTCCACGCCTAATTAAATGAGTAAATGCCTTTTTTTTTTTTGTGTCGTATCAAAATGACACAAAATTAATTTTAGCCATAGCAAAAATTAAATCATCTCTCCTTTTTTTGAGACCAGGCACATCAGTGGAGACTGAATTGGGGCACTTAAAAGCCCAGAGCTCAAGGTTTCACTGCCCCAGTCCTCATCCTCAGACAACTCAGGAAAACAAGTAGCATCGTTTCCATTCTTTGGGAGAAATCAGAGGAAATGAAGTTTCCTTGTGATTGCTGTGTGTGTTACAGTTATTTAGAGGGACTGTGCTAAGGAGAGGTTGACTTTGCTTTGCAGTGGAACGGAGAGACCTTGCTGGCTGATGAAGTGAAGCGACTGCGCAGCATTTATTATTGAAACCCTCAAGAGCTGGTGGAGGCTCTGCTCCTTTCAGGAGCACCCAGCAGCCATTTGCAGAGCTGCTGGGGAGGCAGGCTGCTGTTAACCAGGGTTCCTGGTTACCTTTCACAGGCACAGCCCCACGGGAGGTGTTCTCTGGCCACTGATATCCACAGCATTGCTGTGTTTGCCCGCATGGCTGAACCCATCCCTGGCTGTGCGAGGTGCCAGGATCCCTGTCTGTCCTGCTGGAGCTTCATGCTCGATTTAAGCTCATCTAAACAGGAGCTGCAGTCAAAAGGGGGGGCAAGTCCCACTGCCCAGACCTCAGACACCATCCCTGTGCAAAAGTGTGGCCTTGGCATCCGGTTTTAGACCAAAATACTGTCCTGACAAAGTAAAGGTCCCACTGGGCCAAATTTCACAATTGCTTCTCTCTGCAACAGCATTGAAACAGGAGAGAGCAACATGGCAAAGACAAATCTAAAACCAAAAGGGGAATATCTTGTTGAATGAATCTGCTGTTTATTTTTAAAAGCAATATGCACTATGCCAGCTGATGTGCTTTTAGTTACGTGATGTTGTTTGGAGCTCCAGAGGACCTGGAGCATCCAATAGCTGCGTTCGGATGCAAGTCCAGCAGGAAATCCTGCAAGTGCCGGCATTGATCGGGCAAAGAAGTACATGTCTAGAGCTGATGGTTTAAAATGTTACTCCAATAGACTCCAATCTCACAAATTCCCATCCCAGAGGGTGAATGAAATCAATCCAGTGCCATTGATTTGCCGCCGGCTGCGATTTGTGGAGCCCTGCGGACGAGCACTGAACACGAGCTGCTACCTGGCTGCTTCTCTTTGAGCCTGGAAAATAAATAGTCTTTGAGCAGAGGCCAACCAGGATGGCTTTGGGTTAGACTGGAAACCTGTCTGTGAGTGCCAAAAGGTACCCAACATGCACCAACAAGACAAATAAAAAGATTATGATGGTGGAAATGGAAAAAGAACCAAAGAAAGTATGCACAGGGGAGACAATCACCTGCAAATGCACAGGGGGGACTTACAAAGCAGTCAGCAATCAATTTTCAAATAATGGGCTTGATCTTTAAGTAAACTAATAAAAGGAAATGAGGATGTAATAAATACCTGATTTATCATCCCATCTTTTTTCTTTGCTGCAGCGGCAACACAACTGTGTGAATTTTCTTCTCTGAGCTTCTCCTTTCCGCCTCCTGAATCATAAAGTCAGGGCAGCACCTTTACAGCTGAGTCTCTCCTGTGGCACAGGAGGTTTTATAGAGCTGCCAGCCTCCTCGCCCTGCTGCTGTTTCAGACAGATGCTGCTCAGGGGCTCAGCAAGCCGTGCTTGAAATGGCCCAGAGATCAAGGTGGAGGACTGTTGTGAGACAGCAGAAGGAGGCAGAGGACTTTGCCAGAACAAGACAGTATTTCACTGAAAAGTGACAGGACCACTGGCAGTTTCCCTGGGACCAGGAATTTGTCCTTGCCTTATGCAGCAGATTTCTGGAGTCCTTCAGAAAGTCAATTCTGAACTTGCTTCAATATAACCATTAGTCTCCTCCACTTTGTTGTAAGGTGGGACCCACCAACCCTAAGGGTTAATGCAGGTTTTGGGTGTACTGGCTATTTCCTGTGCCAGTAGAAGGAGTAAATACCTTCATCCCTTTCAGCTTGCAGTTCATGCCTTCTTCCACTTTGAAACTTCTCTTGCCCCAGCTAGCCTGTTAGCCTGTGATCTCTGTGTGCCCTGCAGACCCTCCTGCTGCCTTCCCCAGGCTCCTCAGGAGGGACAAAGCAGCAGGAGGAAGGCAAACCAAACTGCTCTTATCAGGAAGTAACAACTAAAAATTGACTAAAACACTCATTTTCTGTAGAGCAAGTGCTGTAACAATTAGCTTTACCAGGCAGCCAGGCCAACCCAGGTCTCTCCAGCAATGCAGAAGCTGGGAAGGTCACGTTTCCTCCATCCGCCTCCAGTTCCTTGCTTGTACAGCATTGGAGGGACTCCTCTCTCTTCTCCACAGCACCTTCACAAAGACCAAAGGAGCTGATCCTTCTTTCTGGATCTTGAAAGAAGCAGGGCCATCACTGTAGTGAATCCCACCCAAGTGGACATAAACCCAGGTACTGTGGGCATGTGGCTCTCACAGCAATCATTTCTGCCCTGAAGGAGAAGTCATGTACTGTGATGTTTGTAGTAGCTGATACCTGATACTGTTTTTAAGGAGGAGCCTTTCTGAATGCAGGTGAAGTCCCTTGGACCAGGTTAGAATTAGATCTGAGCTCTCTGTCTGTTTGCATGGCTGAATTGGCACAGCAGTAAATCTGCCTTTGACTGCTGGTGTGTGAGATCTACATCTGACCACAGCAGGGCCAGGCTCTCATCTGGGATGGGTTGTCTGGTGGGTAGATTTGAGATGCAGAGCCGTGTGTGCGTTTGCTCTGTGGTGTGTCAGGGCACAGCTCACCACTTACACCGAGTGCCGTCCTCTGAGCAAAGCCATCCACTGCTGCTGGCATTGCTCCAGGCTGGGAGCTTCCATGGGATGTAACTTGCAACAGAGAGGGAAGCAGAAAGTAGGACCTGGGGCTTTCTTTCCTGGCAATAGGGGCATTTTCTTGTTTCGGAAGGTATTATGAACATTTAGAGGTAAGAAATAAGGACGTTGTGGGTTTATTTCTTAAAATCTCCCAGCGAGGAGGTCAGATAAGCCCTTCCCTCACACAGATCTCAACGTGTGGAGTGAAGTTTATGCAGGTATTTGGCTGAGGCCATCTACTAAAATTCCCTAGGAAGTAGAGAGAACGCTTGTGGGTTGCAACAAAGCATAAAGATGTGGCAATTTTTTTTTAAATTTTCTTTTCTTTCCTGTTTTCTTATGACTTCTCTAGATTTTTTCACCATGTTCGGGAAAAAGAAGAAAAGACTTGAAATTTCTGGGCCCTCTAACTTCGAGCACCGGGTCCACACTGGCTTTGACCACCGGGAGCAGAAGTTCACGGGACTACCTCAGCAGTGGCACAGTTTGCTGGCGGACACGGCCAACCGGCCGAAGCCTATGGTGGATCCATCATGCATCACTCCCATCCAGCTGGCTCCTATGAAGGTACAGAGTCCCTTGGGAGTGCCCCAGCCTGCCTTTAATTGCTTGTAACCTTAATGAAGCAATGCCAGTGGACTGTTGGCATTGCACAGTGGCTGTCCCGGGAGGCAGGCACGGCTGGGGAGCGTGCGAGTGCAAAGGCAAACATTTAACAGTAGAGCTGCAAGGAAAAAAAGAATTATTTTTATATATATTTATTTATATAAAAATTGTGTGAATGTCTCAGAAGAGTGTGAGTCATGGGTCTGGCAGGGGCCAAGCCTTCACGCTCCCAGGCTGCAGAAGAAAAAGCCACAAGTCCCCATGGAGGCCCAAAACGATGCTCCTCTGCAGCATAAAACTCCTCGATAATTAATTTAAGAGCAGTGCTTTAGGCAAAGGCGGTTTGGAGCAAGGGAGAGAGGGAAAAGTACACCAAAGAAAAAAAATTAAATTGCTTGTTCAGCCAGGCAGGGAGCTCAGGGAGGGATCTCGTTTCCACCTGCTGCTGCCTGGAGGGGGTAACACATGGGGATGGAGCTGAACTCGCTGGGTGGTAAAATGAGGGGAAATAGCCCCAGGCTGTGGTTTGGGAGGTTCGGGCTGGGCACCTGGGAAGAAAACTTGGCTTAGAGGGTAGAGCAGCACTGGACAGGGAGCCAGGGTGGCTCTGGGATCCCCATCCAGAGGCTCAGGATTCTGGTAGACAAATTCACCCTGATGTAGCAGCATTTCTGGGATTGCACATCCTGACAGCCAAGTGAACCACACCTGTGTTGTGGTGGCAGCCTGTGCCCTGCCAGCCGTGTACATCTACCCCTCATGCAGCTGCAAAATAAATTTAGGATTTCCTTTTCATGGGGATTTTTCTGCAGCAAGGGAAAATCAGATAATCCTGAGAGCATGGACCCTGTAGCTATATTTGATAAGTGCTCTTTGCTAAATTTACATTTACTGCCTGCTCCTGAAGGGCGCTCATCACTTGCTGATCAGGACTGCTGGGTGGTGCTTCAGGACAAGGGGGATAAAACCAAGGCCTTGCTATTTTGCTATAATAGAATATTGTACTATATAATAGAGGCCTAGAATAATGAGGGAAAAAAGTAGGCAAACCTTTTCCTGCTAGGGGAGGAGAGCAACTTTGTTCCACAGCCCTTCTTAACACCAAAAATGTCTCTGGGTGTTTTGACATGAATGCGTGATGATGTTTTAAAATGGGGAGGGGGGAAAGAAAGGTGTTTATTATCTTATAGAGCTGCCATCTCTTTCCTGCAGTTCTGGAACCATCAAATCCATAAGCTTAGTAAGTTTTAAAATGTAATAGCTTTCTCAGCACTGTACAGGCCATACCACTCTGGGTCTCAGCCTGCAAATGGACGTGTGCAGTGCTCCCCAAATGGGCAATTGCCGCGTTTTGAAGTGGAGAAAATCACTGTATTTCCAAGAAATTTGTCAATTCTTGCTTTTCTGTCTCTGTACCAGGGGTCTGTATATGTGCATATACCAGGAACGTACTTCTGAACTAAACTGTAGAACTGAACTAAACTGTAGAACTAAACTAAACAAAATCCAGTTCCCAATCCGAGCTCATTCTCCCAATGTAGCCTTGGGCAATGGTGGTCCTTGCTGCATCCTTGCATCCCACAGCATCTTCCCAGGATGTGTCCCAGGGACAGGATTCCTGCAGCCTGGTCCCCATTGTGGCAGTGGCTGTGGGGCTGAGCACAAACAAACCCATCTGCAGAGAGACCCTCAGGAGGGGTTGGAGATGGGAGATGTGGATTTGGAAGGAGATTACCCAAATTGCAGCTGATTGCATGACACTGCTCCAAAGGTATAGTTAGATGAGGAAATGGTGTTAAGACTGGAGGATTCAAGAAATTGTACCTTCACCCTCTGGTTTCTCTCCCTGCCAGAGACCCAATTGCAGCTTATTGAAATGGGCCTCCATAATACAGAAAACACAGGTTAGTTTTAATAGCAACTAAGAGACATTGACTGTAATCTGAGAATTTGCTTTCAACCCTATTGCAAGATACCATTTTACTCTATATTTTTTAAGAATTAAGATCCTTATTTTGTTATAACAACTCATGGAGAGAAACTGAGTTGCATCCACTTTAAAGCAAAAACTCTTTTAATGTTCCTAAACTAGCTCAGCATAATCATTTAATTTAGATGAATTTTTTTATGTGTGCACATGCACCAGTACCTTTAGTGTTGAAAGGGCACTGAGGATTTCATAACTTCACTGAGAGCTGAAGATTTAAAATGCACTTGCAGTTCATGGAGACAGGAACCAAAGGTTCTGAGATCTCAGTATTGGTTACAACTTTCCCCTTTCCCACCCAGCAGTTCATAGTTCACTTGATGTACCTTGTAAATGCACTGATGTGTAGCAGTAGAAGGTTCATAATTTTTCCCTGAGTCATAGAAGTAGGTCATGCTGAGGCATTTGGCCAGAGTTAGTTGGTGCTGAGGTTTCAGGTCATACAGCAGCTCTGTAACTCTGCTCTTACGTGCTCCTGAATTTATTCTGTTTGATTCCTTCAGTACTGACTGTGCTGTGAGGCAGAAGTGTGTCCCAATAGGTGCTTCTTCATGACTGAAGAGCAGCACAGATCATAGAGCCGACTTTGAGATTTCTTGGGTTTGAGGCAGAACTGGTGTTTGCTTGCTTTGGGCTTCACCCAGAGCTGAGGCAGAGGAAGGGAAAGACTTTTTTTTTTTGACTTCTGTAGGTTTCACAGCTTTCCCTGTTAGTGGTGTTTGCTTGTTTCTCAGCCTGCAAAGCAGAGAGGATCTGATAGGCAGCGTATCCCTTTGGGTAAAGCCAATAAACGATAAATATTCTCACTGCTCCATCTGTATATTCAAAGGCAGCAGCAGCAATGATGAAGAGGCAGCGCCCTGGGCTCCCAAATATCCTGGGGGATGTCGTTGCCCTGCCTCTGCGTTGGCTGGGATGAAAGGCTTGTAAGTGCTTTGGCACGCGGGTGGCGGCGGCTTGTCATGGTAATATCAGCCTTTGAATCCAAACCTGAGCTGACTGTACAAATTCATTCATTTCAAACACAGGGAGAGACAATAATGGGATTCCCCTTCTCAGTGTGGGTGACCCAGATACCAGCAGAGGATTGTGTATTTCAGATGCCACCACAAGTCAGTAAAATGCCGCAGAAATTTCATGAAAAATAGAAAGCGGCAGTGATCTTGATAGGTTTGTGGTGTGGAGACAGAGGGGGTGAAAAAAGGCTGATTTTTCACTGAAAACATCTCTGCAAGAAAAATGTGAACTGCCTGTGTCTGCCTGCACTTAAAATGGGCTTCATGAAGTCTGAGATCGTGATGCCAGGCCTCTCGTTCCTTTTCCTTCAATACTTTGTAGTAGTTCTGTGTGTACCTGCAGCTCGTGGTTTGCATGTTTGTTCTTAGCACACAACAGGCTTGGCTTGTCATCACTCTTATACTACACAGAAGCTTCAGTTTGTTGCCACCCTTTGATTTTTTGAAAGCCTCAGAGTCAATAACTAAGCAAATGCATCTCCACTCCACTCAAAATATTAGGAAAGCAAACACCAGAACCCTTATTTTGGGGATTTTTGCCAAAAGAGCTTATCATTGGCTTTGTAAAGATGCTCTGTTAAGATCTTTGCGTGTCTGCTGCTGTCAGTGGGAGCAGGATGGCACTGAAGACTTGTTAAAATCCCTTCTCATGTTTCCCAGTACAGGGAACAGCTGAGCGTCCTCGCTTCTGTCAAGTTACTGGAGGGAAAAAAGGCATTTATTCATGAAAAAACACCATGCTGAGGTTACTCTTTAGTTGTCTGCACTGGTACGTGTGTGAAGCCTCCATCCCTTTGCTTTTGTTGATGCTTTGGGTAGTTTCATCATCCACACACTCAGCAAGATCAGATGAGAGTCCCCAGCTTGATGGTGACACAGTGATTGGTTTGTCCTTGAGGAAGAAGGGACGGAGCTGTGAGTGTTTGGGTGGCCAAATATACGGAGGCATCAAAAAGACTGAATCCTTCCTGCTGGGACCCCTGCATGTCCTTTTCCCCTGAGCACGTTGCAGCAAATCCAGCCATGCTCATGTGGTGGAATTTTCCTTTTCCTGAATTTTCTTCCCTCAGCTTGACATCGATGCTGTACTGTCAGGAAGACGGCAGAAGCCCCTTGTGTACCATGTGGGTTGAGCTGCCTTAAAAGTAGAGGACACATTGTCCTTTCCATCACTTGACCCAAATGCCCTTGAATGCCCCAGGTCTGAGCTGAGATGCACATTAATTTAAGATACACATCGACTGTGCCATTAACCCGTGGCAGTTCATTTACCCGGTGTTCTGAGCAGAGAACTTCTGCAGGGGACAGACCACAGCGTTGCCAGCTTTTCTCCCAGTCTTTCATCCTCATGTTCCAGTGGTCTAATCTATATGTTTTGTCTTACTAGTTTTAGCTTTTCTCCCTTCTGCCTCTCAAACCCTGACCCCAATCCTGGTGTAATTTTTAAAACTTTTCTAAGCTTTTACTCATGCATTTCAGCCTCTCTACTGCACAGGGGAAAAACAGTCAGAAAGTGAGTTACTGGTTGTGGCCCTTTCAATAGCTCTGGCATGAAGCAAAGCTTCTGTTTACTGTGCATGATGACAGATGAAAAAGAAGGTATTTCTCTTCGCCATCCTATTTGGCCTCTTAAAATATTTCCCTCAGTGAAATTCAAGTCTCCTTTCAGTTGTCATTTTTTTCCTGCATTTACATGCTTTCCTTGCTTAGATGGAGGACACTGTGCCCAGTGATGCTGACTGGTCAAAGACCTCAAAGAGGAGATAAGCCAGGGTCCTTGTCTGAGCTTGAGCAGTCAGAAATATCCAAGTTTCATTAGGTAACTCCTCCAGCCCTCTCCTCCCATGTGGAATTGCACAGGGAAAATGCCTGACCAGGAAATGAGGGATTTAGAAATAAAGAACCATTCAAAGGCTTTGCCTGCTGTTTGTGGGCAGATGGACAAATCAGTGGTTGTCCTGACCTTTCTTCCTCGTCCACCCAATTGTCTACTTCTCCTTCTTGGTAACTCCTTCCTTTTAGTTATTCCTCCCATTCCTGCCTCTGTACATGGGACAGTCTGAATTCCTTGCTTGAGGAAGGTTGACTCCCATCCTGCCAAATGCTGTGGATCTACAGCACTGCTTGACAGGACGGAATTGGAAGGCTGCTGACATCTCGTGGGCCTTCCTTGTAACCACATCATGAAGAGCCCTGCACATTAACTCACATTTCCTAATTACACACCGTGCAGTCCCACGTTGTGCCTGGTGTGTGTTCAGCTGGGAGAAGTGGAGGGGGCGTCTCCAAAAAGGGCCAACACCTTGCAGCACAGGACATCCCAGGTGGAAGGAAAATGTTTTGCTGCCAAGTGTGGTTGAGCAGCAGGACAGCGGCCTGGAGGGACTGTGGGATCTCAGCCTTTGTAAAGGAGAGGGCAAAATTTGATGGACAATGCCCTTAGCAGCCTGACTGGACTTTGATATTAGCCTTGCTCTGGGCAGGAGGGTGGACTGGAGGCAGAAATGCCTTCCAGCCAAAGTTCTTCTGTGATTATCTTCATCTACAAGTGATTACGGTCAGATTTGCCATTTTCCTGCAAGGCAACCCCACTTCAATTTATTTTGATCGCTGAATGGGAATGCTTTTCATGCTACATGGTGCCAGAAGAAAGTACTGCAACATTTTTCAGTGAAAGCTTTTCTTTCAAAGGGGTAATGCTTCACTCTTGAGGGCTATTTGGTTACTGCATTTACAAGTGACAGTGCTACTTCAGTTACTCTCTGTACCTCCCTGTGCAGATATAATACAAATATGCCACCTAGTGTCCATGGATGTGTCTAACTATGACATTCACTTGGTGTGAGAAGAGCCAAGTAGCCGGTTTTGTGTAGTCTTACAGGAAATCTATCACTGTACAAATAAAAATCAGCCACAGGATGAATCAGTGCAAGAATTACCCAGCTCAGAAATTCTTTAGAATTCATATCTCTAGATTAATATATTCTCATATGTTCTACATTGTATAGAGGAAACTTCTGGGTTTATTTCTGATCACCTGATTTCTGAAAATTACAGGTTTTATCTAAGAATTTTTTTATGTTTTAAAGAATGTTGTTGCTGCCTGTGAAGTTGATTTTCATGAGAGAAAAGTGTTTAAAAGTGTTTAAAAGTCATTTGGACTATGCTTTTAATAACATGCTTTATTTTAGTCAGCCCTGAATTGGTCAGGCAGTTGGACTAAGTGATTGTTATAGGTCTCTTAACAACTGAAATAGTCGATTCCATTTCCTTCTATTCCATTCCATTCTAAAGGAAATGCCTCTTCTCGTGGCGCTTTACCTTCTTTGTAGTTTTGAGTTTCTGGCTTTCTGAGTTTCTGGCAAAATTCCTGGTCAGCTTGTGAGCAGCAGCTCTTTCATACCATTGCATTTCATCCAGCCTGACTTTCATATTGTTTTTCCAGAGCCTCATTTGGAGAAGAAAAACTAGCATTATTGTCATCTCAGATTGACTCAAAACACAAGATGTTCCTCAGTTTTTCAGTTCTGCTACTGAACTAGAAAATCAATTATTCACGTACCTTTTCTGACCAAGATATTTGTCCCTCATGGCAAGGTTCAGGCAGGTGCATGTGGGGGTTTGTCTGCAGCTGGACTGTAGACACCAGCACCAGGGTTTACAAACCAGACCTGGCCATCACAGAGAAACACTGAGCTTGCCGGTGAAAAACCCTCTCCTAGCACACAAAGTAAATACTGCCAGTGGCAAACCAAGTTTTTCTCATTCCATCTTATTTCTGTCCTTTAAATGTGCTCAAGTGATGCAGGAGCAGTGCCTGCAGAAATGTGGTTTCCAGAGGTGGTCGCCGCCGCCAGCGCGGGGTAGGGAATGATGCTTTGCTCCACACTGGACTGTGAAGACAAGTTCAGCACTGCAGTAAGACCTTAAGTGCATCATTCTGCCCCACTGCCTTGGAGGGGTGATAATTAATTGCCTGCCGATCATGTCCCTCATTTAAAAGGTCCCTGACATCCCTAAAAGAACGTGTGCTACCAGTACTCTCCTCCTGCAGACAGTTGGAGACAGGCTCACGCCTACACCTGCACAGGCTCTCTGAGCAAACTGAGCTCTTCCCTGGAAGAATGTTGGAGTTTGCTGTCGGCAGCATGGACATCTAAGGAAGTTTTTCAGAAATCCTTCATCACCTAAGTAAGCTTTGTCCATGCAACAGTTGGCATTGAGTCAAATCAGTCTGCTCACATGACAAAGGAGTTACTTTACCTGAGCCTGCAGCAAGCATAGACAACAACACAGATCAATATAGATTACAGACTTCCATGGGTAAAAGTAGTTTTCTCCAATATGATGAGTAAAAGGATGTTTTTAAATGCTGTTTGCACATCAGTATTGCAATTTTAAGTAATATTAGTATTGGGGCAATCTTGCAAGGGCAAGCTTTAGTTCTGCTTTTGAGAGCTTATGTGGGTGAGCAGAACTTTGCAGTACACTAAATAAAGATTGAAAGTCAATTTAGAGTTCACAGTCTACATCTGCTGAGGCCAACCAGACTGCTTTAGAGCTCGAAAACCACGTTAACCTCTAGGTCCACACCTAAAAGGGGCAAACTCTCAGTGTGAGCATTTCAGAAATTGAATCCGGTCTCCTCTGGGAATAGAAGGTTGGGAATACACTCCAGGTAGCACTGTATAACCTGAAACAAGCCAGGAATTAGATCCTGAGCAAGGACACTCATAATCAGGTTCTTTTTTTAACAAGGAAGTTAGTCCCTGAAGACAAAGCTATGGGACACTGTCCCAGTAACTCCTCTCGCTGGCTTGCCTGTCCTGAAAAATGAGCCTCACTCCCAGCTTGCTGCCTGGAGGTGGAGGACTCCATCACTGCTCATATGGCTGCTGCTGTTGTTGTTAGCTCCTTCTCATTTGTTTAGCCAAGTCCTTTGCCTCCAGAACCTTCCCTGCACTGACCAAACTCTCTCTGGGGCCAGAAACGGGGTTTGGGCCCATGACGGACTGGGCAGGCAGAGGTGATGCTTCGGGGTGGCAGTGGGGTCCTTCTGGTTCCTGTCCAGTGGCAGTGGTCCCCCAGAGGAAAGCATGAAAAATAAACAGTAAGTGTAAGCAGTAAATGCTTTCTCCAGTGAATGTTTGGAGAGGCTGAAGGTGTTTTGCCAACCTTCAGTCTCACAGTCCAGCAAGCTCTTGCTTGGCTCAGCTGAGAAAGCTGAAGGAGTAGAACACGTAAGGAGATACCCTGTTTCCAGGGACTGGCCAAACCTGCAGTGATGCTGCTGAGGTCCCTGAGACGGCCGGCTGTGTTGATGTCAGAAAACTCACTGCTCGGCCGTGGGAAACACTAGGTGGCAGCAGGAAATCTCTGGAAGTTCATATCCATACATGTCAAAAGTGGTCACAGACAGCTGAAGTAATCATAAATCTACTTGGGCATCCTGGTGGCTTTTGTTCAAGGCTTAAGCCCATTTAGGAACAGGTCTGTGGAGGGAGTTTCCATATAAAATTGGTCCTGCAGCATCTGCACTCCACATCAGCACCAGGTTTGCTGCTTCCATTCCCATTTAACCATGCAATGACAGTAATCACTCAGTAACTGCACATTCTGCACATCTCAGTGATATATTCGTCCCTAGGTCTGCTGTTGAACTTTGTTTGATCCCCTGTAGTACAGAACAGAAACTGTCCTGGTTATAGTCCCATTAAATTATGTTCCGTGAAATAGAAATAGATGATCTTTAAGGTCCCTTCCAACCCAAACCATTCTGAGATTCTGTGATTATAACCAAACAGCCACGTTTATTCAAGCCCTGCAGAGTTTAGTTCAGTAAGAGTCATAGGATCAGAGGGAAAAAAATGTTGTCAAGCAGCTCACTTACTTGTGGAGCCAAAGCTCTGGGTATAAATGCGGTTTTTTCTATCTCCTGCTCTGACATGATTAGATCTGGGCTTTGGTGGCTCTGTAGGAATTTCAAAGTGCTTTGCTGCTCTTTCTTCCTTGTCTTCCCCTTCACGCAGGATCCAATTACACCAGACAAGTGCTGTGTATTACCAGGGAACAATACTGACTTACCTGCAGAGACTTTTAAATGCCTTTTCTGTTGTCTGTGGAATGAACTGTGTGGGCCAGAAAAAAAAAAAAAGGGCGTTTCAGATACAGATCTTTGGAGAGAGAAAAGTGAACGAAAGAGAAGTATTTAAGATGAGCATTTCTGGTTTTTAATTGGTGAGATCCAACAGGCTTTGGCTCACACAGTTAAAAGAATAGCAAGAGACTGTGAATTGTACTGAATTTTACAGTTTTGTAGTCTGAACAGAACAGTAATTGGTATCTATGTCCTAGTTTGCATTTAATAGTTCTCACTGGGCACAGTGCAAGCAAAGATCCTTATTGCTAAGGCTTGTGCTTCCATATGAAGTAGGACTTCCTGAAGCATTGGGATATATAGGCATAGAAATCTGGTTTAAACACACTGGCTTTTATAAAACACCCCGGGAATACACTGTGGGGCAGGGATCAGGTCTGACTCCCATCCCACACCCCGGGCAGGGGGAAGCATCCCCATTTCTCCCTTATCAGCAGTGGCTGCACTGCCTTTCTCCTTCTTCCTGACTTCCCATGCTGTCTGGCGGGGCTGGAGGAAGGGGAGGGAGCTCACTTTGTCGGGCAGATTAATTCATTAAGCGCGTCAGGGCCAGTCTGCCGCCGAGGACAGACTGCACTTGGTGGCGACGCAGCCCAGCAAATCGAGTCAAATCAAGATTACCCGAGAAATGTTGGAGCAGTTTTTTGTAAATGAGATATTGTGGGGCTGTGCCGGGCATCACCCCTGAGAGCTCCTCTGCTGCAGAGCGTCCTCCGAAATCTCCTGCCTCGGCAGAGAAGGGGGTTGATTTGCACTTCTTGTTTGCAAGAGTGAATAATTAAAATGTCAGTTTGGGAAGCTCCTCCTGTCTTTCCTCTCACCTGCCTTGTAAATTTGACCCTGTCCATTAGATTTCTGCACAGGGGAACTTTTTTGCTGTATGTCTATGTTTGCAGGTGAAAACTGCTCAGTGGGAGTCAGTCCCCCTTCCCTAGGGCATTCTTATGGCTGCACTTCCCATTTGATAGCTGTCCTTGAAAAGGAAAAGTAATATACTTCCTTGGAAGAAAGAATACTGCAATTTGCAATGCATATGAAATTATTTTCTGGTTTTATTTTGATGATACAAATTCCTGAGTTCCCTGAAATCAAGGAGTGAGCTCTCAGGAGAGGACTAAGGAGCCCATAGAGACATCAGTCAGATTAAAAAGCACCTCTTACATGTGTGTGACCAGGAATGCACAATTTTACTGTGTTAAAAAGTAACACACTGAAGTTTTTCTCACTATTCTAAGGCCATGGGGCTGAGGCATTTTTTGGCACATCACTGGCTGCAGGAAGATTTCTCCTGCTGTACCTTGACAGTCCCTTCCCTGCCAACATGACCAATGCTCTGCACACAATATCCTGCCCTTCCTCAGTGTGTTAATCCCAGACTTGCAGGGCTGTGATTGCAGTGCCTGTCTCAGCCCTGGGCAGGGCTCTGCAGGGCTCGTGGGTGGTGATCCCATCGCTCTGTGAAGCTCTGGCTGTGCGGCCCCGGGGACTCAGGCACTCACCAGCTTCTTCTTCCGCTCTGTGCCTCCGCCTGATGATTTATGAAGTGGGAAGGTAATTCCCAACCCTCTGCCACGGCTTGCAGAGCGCAAGGAGCTCCTCGAGCAGGCCCCATGCACTCTGAAACAGGAGTGTTGACTTTGTCTTCAAGCATCTGCCGTGTTTAAAGCTTCCTTTGCCGTGGCAAATCGCAGCCAAAAGTAATACGGTTTAAATTGTTTCTTCTAAATTAACAGACTGTCAAAATCCTCATTTTAATTAAAAGGGGGGAGATGACCCCGACCGCAGCGGAGTGACCCAAGAGCCTCTGCCCTCCTAAGCAAGTGCCCCACTGCCAGAGCTGTCAGATGAAGGCAATTACTTCTCTGGGCGTAAAATTTTATCACACTGGAATTGACTTAAGTATTTCAGAAAGCTCCATCAAACCACAGCCAGAAATCTTTTACTGAGAAAAAAAGTGCCGGGATCATTAATTGGGTTAATGCTCCATCAACCTTGCGTTTGTTAATGGGCATGTTTGGGGCACGAGGGGAACCTCATCCAGGGAAATGTCATTGGAGCTACAAAGAGGGTTTATGCTGCAGTGTGACTTTGTGCATTGCAGGCTGTCCCTCTCTTCAGGCTTTTTCTGTTGGTGCTGTACTTGAGAGCAAACTGCATTCCCATGTTGGCAGGCAGTGCCAGCACCCTGTACCACAGGGGTCTGTACAATAAATGTATGGGTGAGCGAGAATGGAAGGGTGGGGCACTGGTTTTTGCCTCCTCTCCCCTTGAAAATCCCACACCAACGCCTTTCTGGACATCTATGGTAGTGTCATGCGCCTCAGTTGTACAAAGACCTTTTTTTTTTTTAATGCATATCATTCGTGGGAAGACTCACACGATGTTGTACCCCACAGTTCCCAGCACTAATCACATACAGATGTAAAATACTGACTCTGTGCCCTAAAAACAGTAGCAATGGATGCCTCAGTGTCAGCGCTGTGGGAGACTCACAGCTCCTGTGGAGCACATCAGTGGGTTGTCAAAGTCGAAGTGGTTGGGGAGGTGGTGGTTAAATATTTGTTTAATTCCTGTGATTTCTCATGCCTTTGTTGAAAAAAGTGGGGTTTTGTTTTCCTCACACCTCCCCCACATGAAAACGTGGAAAAATAACAGTCTAAGGCTGCAAATATTAGGTGTAAGGACAACTGGCTGATACCACGTGAAGACTGATGAAGGCTGGGTTGTGCCTGCAGAGAATTCTGCATCCATTTGGGTTCACCCCAGGCCCCTGGAGGTTCCTCTTGCTATCTCACCTCCCCGCAGTTTCTCCAGGAGAGGAGTGCAGAGCGATGGGCAGCAGAGGCAGTTCACACCTCATTTAAAATGCATTTTTGCAGTGCATTTTCATTAGAAAGTGGTGATGCCAGAACTGAAAGAGGCATCGGGATTGATACCAGTCCTTACTTCATCTTATGTTCCCTGCCTCGTGTCTGAGGATGAAGAGCTGTAGTGCAGAAGGGCGTCATTCCCACATCTCTCCCATAGCACATCAGTAATCCAGGCACAAACCAGTTCCCAAGCCCAGATTTCTGAGGTACCACTTACAGACACTGGAGCTTCAGTGTGTTATATTAACTGCCCTGAATTCTGTCATCTTTACTTGGACATAAACTTGTTTAAGTCACCCAACCCTGCCTGTGGCAAATATTGGTCCTGGAGCTGTGACATGCCATGAGCTTCCAGTCTGCTCCTGTCTTGGTGTTACGAGACTGAAAAACAGAGTTGTGTTCCTTGGAGGGAAGGATTTCTCTCCTCTTCCCCAAGTGTCCCTAACTTTGCAGTGTTTTTTGGCTGCCCCTGCAACCAGCCCCGTTGGAAAGCTCTGGGGTGCTGCTCCTGCGGGGTTTCTCCCGTGGACTGCCATGAGGTGCTGAGTGGTGCAGAAACAGCTGTACCTCGGTAGATCATATGGGATTGGCTTTGCAACTTCCTTGGGAAAAGAAAAGGACAATTCCACAGAGGCATTGGCAAATGACACGGCTTTGAAAGGGGGAGAATAAGGTACCCGGCCCTGCTGGTGTTTGTCAGCCACAGGCTTCCCAGGGCACTGATCTTTTTCTTTTCCTGGCTGAAAATGTTAATTTGATAAAATAGGAAACTTTGACATTGATGAACGGATTTTATCCAGGATGTGGACAAAAAACTACAGTCTTTGGTGTGGTTTGATGCAGCTTTTTAGCTCAGCAGGTCCACTCTGTGCATTGTCATGCTGAACCATGCCTTAGGAAAACACAGCACTATTAAGAGGACAGGTAAAATTCCTGCAGTGAATGTTTTTGAGGAATTTCATCATGTGGGACATTCTGCTTTTTCCTTCCATCTTTGGATAAAAGAAAATTTTGAAGGGTCCTAAGTCCTATGACTTTGGTTTGTGATTTCTCCGCTCCTGTCCCTGTGAAGTGCTGTATAACTCATAAGTAACACATACACCAACTTCCTCTCTCAAACTAAAACTTCTGAGTCACAATTCACTCTCATTTGTTGTGTGTCTGAGAGATCTGTGTGTATATATTGCATAAAAAATTGCACATATCAGCTGTGTTTAAAGTAGGCCCAGAGTAATTACTTTTGACATTCAGTATTCTGTAATAGCATTCCAAATGACATATAACAAGCATTTTTGTGTATTTAAAAAAAAAATGAGGAAAAGTTACTTGAATGTAGGTATTTCAGTGGAATTTTAAAACTAAATGTTTTGTTAAAGTTGCTGTATTTTAAAATGTCAAAAGAATTACCGGTGAATGTGATTATAATGAAACGTTGCTCTTGTTGTCATGGAAACTAACTTTTTAAAACTGCCGTGCAGGGTGACAAATTACACAGTGCCGTTTTGGTGAGCCCTTTTTTTTACAGTTTCCCATTATTTTGCTTTTGAAGAATTTTAAACAGCTGGCATTGGTGTTAAGGATATTACACTTCTCTCAAACCTTTAGCTGTGCCTTTATTTTGATCCATCGAGTAATACACATTTTTCAGGCTGAGTAAATTTCATTTCTACATCGCCGGTGTAGATCATCCTTAACATCATCTACACCTTTCAGTAATTAACACGTGGCCATGCCAGTGTTTTCCCAGCCTTTCTCCTCCTGTCCTGTGCTGTTGCCAGTATCAGGTTGATTAATTCATGAGGCA
Organism: Manacus candei; assembly: GCF_025592945.1. Classification (NCBI taxonomy): domain Eukaryota; kingdom Metazoa; phylum Chordata; class Aves; order Passeriformes; family Pipridae; genus Manacus; species Manacus candei. Next base: position 5,104,336 of record NW_026138083.1, on the reverse strand, counting down.
GGATCGTGGCTCTTGTGCTTAGACACTTCATGGCAAGGGGCAGGGGACAGTGTCTCATGCTCCTGGTTTTGGCAGGTGACTCTGTGGTGTAAAGTGCATGTTTGGTCCAGGGAGCAGAGATCCAAACATCCTGGCCCAGCTGGGTCATTCAGCACCAGTGCAGTTTGCAGAGTGCCTTCCCCAGGGAGGGAACTTTCTGGGATACCAGAAACAATTAAATTCCTTTAAAATTATTTTTACGTGGAGGATGAGAATGTATAGCGTTGGGAAGAAATCCCTAACAGAAAATATATGAACTCTGAAGCTTACAAGTGTAAAACAAGCTCTAAATTACAGGCTTCAGGAAGGAATGTTCTGACATACTTTCCTGTCTGTTGTGTATTCCTTGTGACTAACTCTGAGTAATGGCTGTTTTGTAGACAGGCTGTAGATCAAAACTGGAGCAGATCCCATAGGATGCTACTGGAGGGTGCAGTGATAAATGACATCTCATCCCATCCAGCACCATTTCTCACTACATATCTGATGAGTCTCTGTTGCAAAAGACATGTTTCCAGGGTAATCTGTATGGCACAAGCACCCTGACCTCCCCACTTAGGTTAATGTTTTATAAACATCACACAGAAGTGGTTACAACTTGGTTACTTCTGCCATGAGCATGGGAAGCACAACCTGCCAGGATGCTATCATAAGATGGGGGAAAGAGGGGATGAGGTACCAGAATACTTTTGGGTCCTTTTCCATGAATCTTCCTCATTTGAGTGTGATTAAGCATTCAGTGGAGCGTGGTGGGATCACAAGGATGGATCCAACACCGTCATCTGGAAGGGCAGCTCAGAGGTCAGAACTTGTCCTCAAGTGGATGTTCAATGGAGAAAAACCTTAAGTGCACAGTGGAAGCACTTGCTTGAGAGCAGCTGTCCCAGATCCCAGCTGTGCTCTCCAGTCACTGGGCATTCAGCTGCCATCACTTTTTCTCCCTGGCAGCATATTTACTTCTCCATGTACAACCAGCCATCGGAGACATGGGCAGGTCTTTTATCTCTCATCTCCCATCTTCCCCTTTGAGCCTGGTCCCCGTGTCAGCCCTCAGGATGGCACCTCAGACTTGAAATTTAGCCTCAAACAAGGAACAGAGCCCACCTCATGCTGACCCTGGGCTGCTGGAAAAAGCAAGGCTTTGCTGCACACTTGCAGCTGTCCCCAGGAGTTTTGAAGGACTTCAGCTCTTTTGAGGTCTCAGAATCACAGTGTGGCTCAGGTTGGAAGGGATTTCAGTGGATCATCTGGTCCCACCTGGCTACTCCAGCAGGGTCAACCCAGAGCACATGGAACAGGATTGTGTCCAGACGGTTCTGGAATATCTCCAGAGAGGGAGGCTCCACACCCTCTCTGGGCAACCTGTTCCATTGCTCAGTCACCTGCACAGCAAAGAAGTCCTTCCTCCTCCAGGTACTTTTTCTTCTGGTAAGAATAGATCAAATACAGACCCCCGGCACCTCTTCCACCCCTGGCTGCAGTTGTGAAACAGGGAAAGCCAGAGTTTTCCTTTGGATAGCTGACAAGGATTAGTTTTTCTCTCCAAGGTAGTGCTGAGGAGTAAAACATGAACACAGTTTCAAATGCTTTGAATGTCTTGCAACACAAGAAGATAAATTACCAACACATCCATCACTTAGATTACTCTGACCATCTGTGCTTTATGCACCTTCTGTTAAGAAAAAAAAGTTGATTTTCAGCTATGCATAGGCTGTGCTTTTAGTTTATGTATAATGCAAATGAGGGGAGAAGCTAGCTAGAGGCAAAATCAGAGTTTAGATTGGCTGTTTATAGGGGCAACCTTTCCTTAAAATACCTTTTGTTTTTCATCCTGCACATCACAGAGATTTAGAGTCCTCATTGACTTCTGAAAACACAGCTCTGGGAGGACAAAGGATGATATATTCTTAACGAGTGCCTAAAGTATAGTAGTTCTAAAGACAATAAATGCAAGGTCGCATTAGGGCAAAACAGTTAATTACCCACTTCATTATTGTCAAGGTTAATACAGCATTTGAGCACAGAAGCTGTTTTTCATCTCCTTTTGGAAACAAGGCGAGACAGCGTTTCTTACAGATAGATCCATTATAGCTTATCACCGGAGGACAGGCCGCTGCAGAAGCACCATGAAGGATGTCTGCTGTCACCAGGCTCCGGAGGAGATGCCAAACCTGTGCGGGGAGCAGTGGGAATGACGGGAAAGCTCCAGCTCCGGCGTACTGCACGTTAATTCACGGGGACTGTGCCCCATTGATTTCATGTGAGACGGCAACGGGAGCAGAAAATTCACCGGCCCTCCTTCATCTCCTGGAACATCGATCCCTCCTAAACTGCACAGTGCGCTGGAAAACGTCCTTTAATAAACATGGGGTATTGACTGTCACAGATCCCATCTTTCCGCGGCGAACCCTGTGAAAGCTGCGCCTGCGGAAGGGCCCCATCCTGGTTTTCCATTTCCATGTGCTCGTTTCCATTACCTGATCACAACAGACAGAAACAAAGGCCTCGGAAGTCTTAGCCCTTTGCAAATAATGCTTTGCTTTTAACTGCCTTCTTCAGCAACTTTGAAAATTCCTCAAGTTGTTTAGAAAACGATTTAGAAAATTTAGAAAGCAATCTATGTAAATATATGTAGAATTATAGAGAGAGATAGAATTCACTCTTTATATTGAAGCACTTTTTTCCCCCCCAGTTTTTAAAGCCTTTAAAATTGGGAAAAACTAGTCTATTTGCCATGACACTAATTACCAAGATAACTGTGTTTGTATTGCTTTTGATGTAGCCTTTTTCTGGTACATTTTCTCTCAAGGTTTTTGGTTTGCTTTTTAAGGTAGAGCTAGAATTTCCCATTGTTTGTGACTCCTGCCCTTGTATTTCAGTCCCAGGAAGTTTTCCCACTGCTCACTGGTGCAGTGTCCAGCCTGGTGATCTAGTAACCAAGACCACTTCATTCCCAAACCAAGACCCCACATCAGCAGTTTGGTCTTTCCACTGAATTCATTCCTTTAAACCTGGGGACTTCTCTGAACCCTGGCACTAACATTGGACTCTCAGGTTTGGGAATTTGGGCCATGGTTATGGCAGTTCTCAATCTCTGGCATCTTTCTGCAAATACTGTGCTTCCCAGGAAAGCTGTGGGTGATATCAAGCCCCCAGCACGCACTTTCTCTGTAGTAAATGACTTCAGGACAGGTTAAGGTGGCACAACATATGTTTTATTCTTTATAGCATCTTCTTTGATTTCATTTTTTAATAATTTGTGCTCTGCTCATCTGTACAGAGCAGTTACTCCTATTACTTCTATAGACTGATACCTGCTTTGGGATATTAATTTGGTTTTTGGTTTTTAAGCCTGGTTAATGGTTCTGCCTATCAGGGAGGCACCCACTGTATTTCACATTTGTGTATAATCATCTGAAGTTCTATTCAGATAGCAAAATCCTTGACTATATAGCTTTGTTTCATAGGGTCTTGTGAAACGCTTCCTAAATTATCTTCTTTTGGTAGGAATGACGCTAGATACTTCCTTGGAAAAGATAAAGTTGGTGTAGGCTGTCTGATTTAGCCCGAGGGCATCTCACCATGATCTATGTCCTTCCACATAAGGGAAGTGCAAAATTTAAAAACAAGCCAAGGCAAATAGGAATATTGTTTTTCTTATCAGCCATAAATAATTATCACAGTTGATAATAACTGTTAGTAACAAACCACTGACTACTCAGTAGAAAATGTGCCTCTGGAGTAGGTAAATTTATCCTCCCTTTGCACTGGCCCTTTTAATTTTCTCATGGAGAGGAGCCTGAAGCCAACAGAAATTACAGCCATCACCCTTGCAAGTCAGTGTTTGCCAGTAGTCATCCTTAAAATGCTGGGATAAAAGAAAAGGAGTTTAGTTCTTAATCCCCTTAACTTCATCAGTCAGGATGAGACAGCACTGAGGTCCCAGAGCTATCCAAGACAGCTTCATCAGACTGAGGCTTCTGTGGCAAATGCCTTTTTTTTTTTCTTAAATCAGAATTTCCTATAAAACCATTTTACTGTTAGTACTATTTTTAAGTCCCCATAATCAAAAAGGTTGCTCCCACGCATGGACCTGTCTGCAGAAAATCCCCGAGCTGCAGGGATTTGTCATAAATGAATTCCCTAACACATAAACACTCAGCTGCATTCTTCTAAATCTTCCTTCTGAAGGTGTCTGAAAATCCTGCTTCCAGACAGCGTCTGCTTGGAGGAGCAGAGGGAGAACTCCTCTATCACCAAAGAGTCTGCTCTGCTCCCAGGGGCTCCCTCTGGCTCCGAGGCCCTTTTGTGCAAACACAACGCGGCTGCTGCAGGAAACCTCTCCTTTGTGAAGGCCAGTCCCGTGGAGAGTGTTAAATTGGCACTTTACTCCTCGGCGTGCATTTGCACAGGGGAAGCGGGGTGGCAGTCGGGTATTTCAATCTTGTTTTCAATTATAAGCATTTCATTGTCCAGTGTTGCCGGTTTATTATGTGATAATTAAGTATGAATGATCGCACAGTCATCCTGCCAAAGAGGCTGGAGCCGAATGAAACCAATTCCTCTCATCCTGCTGAATGGCTTTGGAGGCGAAAACAGTGATCTATTTGCTGTCCCTTATTTTTGCTGTCCTATTGTTTCAGTATCACTGGCTTCAAAATAGCAAACTAGGCAAGTAATTACAGACATAAATCAGAGCAGGGATCAGCGTGGGGTCAGGACTGCTTTGCTTTTAGGCTGCCTTTTCTCAGCTGCCTTTTGTGAGTAACAGAGAAGTACATTCCTATTAATTTTGTGAAACAGTTATTTTAGTAGCGTTGAAATGCTTGTTTTGACAAAGTTTGAGCCCCTTGTGTGCTTTCAGGCAGAGTTTGAGTGGTCTCTCTGTCGGTGTTGCAAACGAGTGCAGGTCCAGTGATCAGGCATCCAATATTCCATGGTTGGTGTCCAATACACCATAGTCAGTGTGCAACGTAGGCTGCATCTCCTCGGGGTGACCGCACTGGCTCTGTTTAAAAACTCAGTAAGTTAAATAAGATCCAACTGTAGATATTTAGCCCCAGTAACTCAGCAAAGCAAATGTGTTTCAGTAGAGCTGCACTGATTTATGGCCCTGGCCACTGCTCTTTACATCTTATTCTTGTCGGGTGTTTATAGACGTGAAGTGGTGCTCGGTGGGAGCCAACTGCTGAAAAATGGATTCAGCCACGGGTTATGGTCTTCAGGTGGTACTAACTAAAACCAGCCAGTCTTCCTTGAAGGAGAGCTGTAACCGAGCACTGCTCGCCTCCCATCCTATCAGGAGCATCAGTGTTTTGGACGGAAGGGAGTAGGGATGGGCAGGGGGCCTGTGGAGGACGTCGCAATAGTGGGACACAAACAAGGCATCTGTGATGTCCCAAAGCCATGGTTGTGCTCAGTGGTTTGCTGGATGCTGTGTATTGTAAGGAGACGGAGTTAAGTATTTTTCCCCTCTTCCCCAAGTGTCTTTTATTCTAAGTTAACTAAGAGTCAGTCCCCAGTGGCAATTCTTCTACTCAGGAACATACTGTTTCTTAAGAAAAGGAAAAAAAACCCAAGAAAATCCAGTGCCTACTAAACTTTGTGCTACTTTCCATTCCAACAGTTTGGTAAAATAACATGTAGAAGTGAACACTGAATGATTTTCCTTTAGCTTATGCATACCCTCTAAATCTGATTCAGCCCACCAGTTTGGCTTGATGTACACAACTGAATAATAACAAATAAAAAATAAGTAGTGGTTTTAGATGTTTAAATGTCTCTATTGTTGGCTACTGAACACCCACCTCTTAAATTGGGCTTTTTGAGAATGTCTTGGGGTTGCATGCCAAATCCTAGCTTATGATCTACCCTGAATTTAACCTCTCTTTGTTTCTTCCTTTCTGCCCTACTGTAAGTATCTATTGAGATTTTTTTCCTAGCAATGAGATATGTGACTGCAGAACATGACACATCACTACATGTATTTCTGGGTGATTTGTAGACTTTTTTACTTACTGGTGGTTTTCTTGATCAGCTATTAAACAAAAGTCAGTATTTAATCAAAGCAATTTCTTATTCCCAGACTATTGTTCGAGGAAATAAGCCTCGAAAGGATACTTCAATCAACGGCCTGCTGGAAGAGTTTGACAATATCTCAGTGACAAGGTCCAATTCCCTGCGGAAGGAAAGTCCTCCCACCCACCACCACCAAGGAAACGCAAACCACGTGCCAAGGCACCAGGAGGAAAATGGTTACATCACGTATTCCCAGTACTCCAGTGAGTCAGACACTACAACAGACTATGTCGTGGAAAAATATCGAGACAAGACTGTTTATGGAGAAGAGTTAGAGCGGTACTACAAAGGCAGCTACGCCGCCAAGCAGAACGGGCACATGATGAAGGTGACGTCCCGGGACATCTATTACTCGGAAGTGACACCCCTGCAGTCAGACCTCTCCAGGTTCCTCCCAGATTACCATGCACACCTGGACACCAAGCCCAAACCGCTGGAATACGGCGGCCTAAAGCTGGAGTACCAGCGGATCCCCAGCGGATCCTCCCTGGACTATAGAGATCCCTTTCCTTACACCCCATCCCGAGCGTCGGTGCAGAGCGAGTGCCCCAAGGAGAGGCTGGAGTACGGTGACAGCGACTGGGGACACGGCCTGGGCAAGGATGACTACGACAAGAGGCCCAAGTCATCCTACGTGGACCCAGCGAGCCCTCAGCCAGCCATGAGGCAGAGGTCCAGGTCGGGCTCCGGTCTGCAGGAGCCGGCCATGCCCTACGGAGCGAGCGCGTTCAAAGCACACCAGCAAGGACATTCCTACAGCTCCTACACCTACCCCCGCCTGTCCGAAACCGCAGCAGGCATCCCCAAGGTAACCTGACATGCCTGGTGACAGAGCTGCCAGGGCAGGGATCAGCCTCTCCAGAAAGGGAGTGCAAAAAATTAGGGGTGTGCAAAAAATTAGGGGTGTGCAAAAAATTTTGGGCAAGGAGCCTTTGCTTGGGCACGTGATGCCAAACGTGGCCAGTGACATCCCTGGGAGCTGCGTGGCCGCTGCTTGGTGGGTGTAGAACCTCCCCCCTCTTTACTCAGGTCTGTGAAAATGGACGTCAGGGGCATCCATTTTCAGGATGTCAGGGTTTAAGATAGGTTTAAAAAACAGGTTTGGAGATGCGCATCTTCCAGGGATTTCACTTGGAATTCCCAATAACCCCAAGTTCTTTGGCAGTTTTTTTTGTAGCACTGGGAGTTTATACATCTGTTCAGAGCTCTGCAGGAGGTGAGAAGCTGGTCTGGTTTGTATATGAGATGCTTTTGTGTTGGAATTTTTACTGTGCAAGGCTGAGACTTCTGTGATTTAGTATTTATGTTATATTGATGCCATCTTTATATCACAGGGTTTATTAACCTTTCACCACTAGTGAGAATGGTGAAACTGCTGTATTTTTAAGCAGCAAAATGAAATCAAAGCAGCTTACCTCACCCAAGACATTTTAGATGTAGTTTAAAAAAAGCAGGGCTAATGTGCAAAAAAGCATTTCAACCATGTTATCTACAGGCAGCTCACTGAATACGTTTTTGACCTGTTCTGCCACATGAGGAATATTACCCACACAAGCTGTCTTGCCCTACCTTGCAAGAGTTTGCTGAAACTATTTGTTCAGTTAAGAGAATACCGCTTTCCTCACACCTCCAGTCACGTAGCCACGATGATGACCTGCTTAAACATCTAGTATTCTGCAAGAGGTGCTTTTGCAGTGTGGCTTGCACTGAACATTCCCGAGTTCCCCTAGCAACGGGCACCGAGATGATCGCTCGTTTTTCCAAGTCTTGGGTTGCTGTGACTTCCCAAATGTGCTGAGGTAGGGAGCTGTTTAGGTGCATTAAAGCACAGAGCTGGGTTTTGGAGCTTGAGGGGGGAGTAAAAAAGTTACCAGGTCTCTTTACATGCCTTTCTGAAGCTCAGGGTGTAGTGGGAGGAGTGTGTGTGGTAGTAACTGAGCACCAGTGTGGCCTTCAGTGTGGGTTCTGGAAGTTGTGAGGAAAACCTGGGATGGGTTAGTTGCCATTTTCTTACTGAAAGCATTAGTTTTGTCAGAGTTTAGAAAAGACAAATCTAATAATTCAGAGACCCCCTTGCACCTGCTTCTGCCAATTTTACAGCATTCAGAAGGCAGAGGTATATTTTACAGGACTCAAAGTACTCCAGACACTTCGAAAAATATCCCTTTAAAATGCAGTAACAACTTTTATTAAGGAAAAAAAAAGAGGTGCCTCCATGCAAGATTCATTGTGAGGTGTTTCTCTCCTCAGAGCATCAAAAACACTCCTACAGCCTTGGTGTATCGAAACTTGATGATTCACTGTTCAGTGCAGCAATTTCAATTCCCAAACCCATACACAGCTCCTGGAAGTGAATAGCAGTTTCTTGCCCTGGATGATTGCTGAAGAATCTTCTTTTCAAGGAGGCATTAGTGAGATAATGGTTCATCAAATGGGCTTACTAAATGACAATCAGATCTCAAATCAGATATTTTACAAATGGGATTGGCTGTAAAGTATAATTAAAAGTGGGGGGGAAAGTCAGCAGTGAAAAAGTCTGCAGGCACAAACGTATGGCATCAAAGTGTGTTTTACAAAGGTGTTCATTTTGGCTTGTAAATGTGAAGAGCAGACTTACTTATTTGCAGGTGATAAGTGTCAGATAAATCAAATGTCTGCCCGGTTTCATCAGTGATGCAGTGGGAGGTGTGGGAAGCCGGAGGCTCAGATTTGGTTCCCTCCAATCCACTACTGTGTTATCCACCTGCTCTCCTGTCCTGTAGATTAACTCCATTAATACCTGTATGGGGTCACAGGGCCTGCTGTGTTACCCTCACCACACAGAGTTTACATCCCACTTTGTTCAATGGAGTCACCTCAATATTGTCTCACAGTCCTGCTTATTTTTGGCCACTCTGCTCTGCATGTTTCCTTTTTACCCTCCTCTTCATTGCAGACAGCCCTCTTAACTTTTCGCACTGGACCCTGTTATTTCAAAGCTCCTTTCCCTGTCATTTTCCAGTAGGAGCTCTCCATGATACCCTCTCCTGTCCCTCCTCCAAGGAGCCATGATGTCTGCTGTCCCCAGCTCTCTCTTTCTAACCCGGCTGCTGCTCAGCACCACCATCATCCTGCTGCTGGTTTGCAGGGACTCGGCACCAGGAGGACATCTCCAGCCTGGCAAAGGCAGGGCCAAGCCTTTGCTAACAGAAACCTTTCCCTTTTTTCCATCTCATTCACACACCAGTGGCTTTACATGAGTGCTGCCTGCCACCTCTGTGCATGGAACAGGGAGTCTTGGAGATTTCCATCAGCAAAGCACCAGAGAGTAACCTTTGCCCTTGTGATCTCCGTGAGATTTACAGACCGTCCCTTCCACACCTTTTACTGAAACCTAATCAATCAGAAATCCATTCTGTGTTACTGAGAGGTGAGTCCATCTCTCCAGGGACTGGGAGGACGTGGGCTCTGGCTGCAGGGCTGTGGCTGCCACCTCTGCCGCAGTCCCACTGCAGAGCGCACAGGGACACCCGCTCGGCTGAAAGCCAAAGGTTCTGAAAGGAAGGAACCCCTTAGGAACAAGCAGGTGTGTAGTACAGAACAGGCATCCCTGATTGGGAACTGGAATGAGTTTGAACACAGCGTTACGTCCACTTTTTAATGCCAAAAAGCCCCGGCTGCCGCCGTGGCCACATGCAGGTGCAGGAGGTGCTGCAAGCGGGTGAAGCGACCCAGCCGGCAGCAGCACCGCGGCACCGTGATGGATGTCGTGTCAGAGCCTCAGCTGCTCCTTTGACCTGGTCTTGGGTGAGCACAGGGCTGGTTTCCTCTTTCCTTTGTAGTATTTAAAGAATTTCCTTTCAGTAGGTTACTGCGTTCAGCAGCAGAAATAGAATTATTAGTGGCATATAAAGCGTGTTCGATTTTGCCGTGGATGGCGGGCACTGCGTCAGGACACAGCCTGGGAGGGGAGGTTCAGCTGATTTACTCATTACAGCGCCTGACTTTCTGTAACATTTCTTGTGATTCAGGAAGTAAATGGGCTTAAGTTGTATTGCAGTGCTAACCTCAAAAAGCTTTCACAAATTCCTAGCAAGCACACCAAACACCTGAATTTTCATTCTAAAATTTCACTGCAGAATATACTTTTGCCAAGGTGTTAAGCCTGGGGCATACTCAGAAATACCAGACAGGGGTGAACCCTCAAAGAATTCATTAGCGTGGATTTATCCAGCTTGAATTTCCAGACAGGGCTTTCCCTGTCTCAATAGTTATAAAGAAGATGGTGTATTTACACCCAAAGCCGTAATTTATGTGTCCCTGCATACACAGATATATAGGACAGGGCTAGATTGAGTTCCCCTCCCTCCACCAAACCATCTGAGCGCTTTTCTGCGTTAATTAGTTTGGCAGATGTAATGTCCTTCATGAAATTCGTGGTGTCTCTCACTCTCTTCTATATTATGGCCACCGCTGCCTGGCAGAGTAAGGGAAATTATGGCTGTAATCATGGGGATTTTTGCTTAGGCAAAACCAGCATCCTGGGAGGCGGCTGCACAACGCTGCTACGTGCTCGCTGGATGCTCCATATGGCTGGAAGCTGTCAGTGTGCGAGTCTTGAATGGAAGCAGACTCCAACTTCATGTTTCCAAGGGGAATCTCCGAGCAGCCCCTCCAGAGAGGCATTCCCCCTTCCCTGCTAAACCTCTGGCAGGATGAGGAGGGGGCACCCCGCTCACCCGTGAGGCAGAAAAGCACTGATACAATATTGCACTGGAGGCCTTTCTCCCTGCACCCAGGGGACTCCAGCTCCAAACTCCTCCTCTCCGTGCAGAGCCCACAGTGATAAATTGATGCTGCGGCAGATTTTTTTTTTTTACTTTTTTTTTTTTTTCTTTTTGCAGTCTTAGCATAAAATGGTCAAATGATGTTCCACCGCAGAATTCAATTTCACAGTTCAGTTGGGTCCTTGATTACACTGCCAAATTCAGATTAATGTGCATTTAACTAACATGGATCAGGGACTCCTGGCCGGCAGCCAGCAGTAATAGTAGCAACCGTGAGCTGTGCGGAGTTTGCTGCTCTGTCCATCCCTGTGCACTGCCACTGAAATTGATTGATTAAATGAACTCATTGCCATAATTATTTGTAATTGTGCTACATGATGAGCCTGTGTCAAACCACCCCCCGGCCCCGAGATGCTCCACACGTCGTCAGGAGTCACACATGTTATATTGAAAACGTGGAGATGCTCTTTTCCAGAGCAAAAAATGTAGGTTTTGGGTGGGTTTTGGTTTTTTTTTTTTGTCTCACATCCTTTGGTTTTTCAAACTATTATGTTTGTGAAATGTTGGTTTGCTTTCAGTGTAAGAAGCTTAGAGAAGCTTGGAAAATAAAAAAAAAAAAGAAAAATAAGGAGGGAATCTACAAATGAACAAGGCCTCCCACTGGGACAATTTCCTTTGCGATTTTCTCTGATTTCAGGTGAAAATTAGCAGTTTCGTGACACTGCAGTAGTCACTGTGTGTCACTGTGGAAAATGATTTAAGAAATGGTGAATTGAATTAGGCTGCTTGTCATACCCCTGTGTGCAATCACTCAAACAAGAGCCGGTAGCGTGGCAAGGCAGGAGGTGACAGGGATTTCAGGGTATCCCTGCCTCCACAAGGAGAGGTTGGGTCATCCCTGGATTGCTGGGGAAAAGCATAAAGAAAGACTAAGAGTTGAGAATCAAAATCCAGGTACTGGTATTTGAAAAGAAAGACATAAATTGGAATTTGCCAAAGGGCTGCTGGTTGTGAAAGGGATGGATTCTTGGAGGCAATGGTCCAGAGAGCCTGCAGGGCACTGCAGATACAGAGCACATACACTTTTTGGAGTGTAGATCCCTTCCAACCTAGGCCATTCTGTGATTATAAAAGGATTATTGTGTCTACAAACAGGTACCTGGATAGAAGAATGGACCTGAGATGCACAAAAGATCTCATGGTCTCCCCTGGCCTCATTTGAGTGCTGATGAGAGCACAACAGCCCAGTGGTGTAAAACTCTTTGTTCAGACACAGGCAAGCTGTGTCCTGTTGAGGAGAACAGGTACAGGTACACGTGGGACCATGTTGTGCTGGCATCCACTGAGGACCTCCAGGAAACTAATTGAGTCAGAAAGCTGTCACTGCTCTGCTTTTGTGTTGCAGGTGGATTATGATCGAGCGCAGCTGGTCGTCAGCCCGCCGCTCTCTGGGTCAGACACCTACCCCCGGGGCCCAGTAAAGCTACCTCAAAGTCAGAGCAAAGTCAGCTATTCAAGCAGCAGCTACCAGTACCCTCTGGTCTACCACAAAGCACCCCACTATCACCAGCCATCTCTCCAGCCCGGCTCTCCCTATATTTCCACCGCCTCCTATCCCAGCTCCCCAAGTATCACGTCAAGTGCTTACCCTCCACCCAGCTGGGGCTCCTCCTCGGACCAGCAGCCCTCCAGGGTGTCCCACGAACAGTTCAGAGCTGCCCTGCAGCTCGTGGTCAGTCCCGGGGACCCCCGGGAGTACTTGGACAACTTCATCAAGATCGGGGAGGGCTCCACGGGGATCGTCTGCATCGCCACCGAGAAGCACACGGGAAAGCAGGTGGCCGTGAAGAAGATGGATCTCAGGAAACAGCAGAGGAGGGAGCTGCTCTTCAATGAGGTGAGTTGTTCTGGGTGGTGTGGTGGGTTTTGCAGGCAGTGGGCTCAACAGGAGTCATGGGCCAAATGGCAGCTTCAAGAGCCAAATTAATAACTTTCTGAAAGAGGTGGTGAGTCCTGCAGGTATCTATGCTGTGTAAATATTGTATAACCAGACCAGTTCTGAATGAACTACATCTCCTCCTGGCTTCAAACCTGTGATGTTGTCACAGCAATCAGCTCAGAAATGTATCAGCTGGTCCATGCAGGGTATCAGGTGCACAGACATAGCCCGGTGCCTTTTTCTGTTTCCTGACATAGTTTATCCTCCCAAGACAGAGGATCCAAACTGACCAGACTGTTCAAGAAGCATTTGCACTGTATTCTGGAATACACATGCTTTTTGTTTCCTTCCTCCTTCCTCTGCTAACCCTTTGCTTTCTTGATGGTTACTGAGCTAAGAGCTGACAGTGCTTTTTTTATGGAACCATCTGTGTTACTTCCCACATCTCCTTTTCTGAGTGGTTGCAACCAGTTCAGAGCCCACAAGTGCTTATGGGAGACTGTTTTCCCCATGTACATTATTTTAAATTTCGGAACACTGGTTTTCATTTGCCATTTTTTCACCCAGTTGTTTGGGGCTGAGAGTACCTTATGCAACTTGAAGAGTTTTCCCAGTTTTTTACTTCTTATTCCCTTAAAGAAGCTAGTGGGTTGTGTACCCTGCTCCCTTTTCAAGATCACTTGTAAATATGCTGATCAACAGCAAAACCACTGCAGGAGCTCAGGGAAACCTCTTGTGAGAATGAACTTTTTAATTCTATCTTTTGTTTCCTGTATTTTGACTGTAAGTGAATCTTCCCTCAGCACATGACAGACTGGTTTCTTTAAAACCTTTAAAAACTTAAAATTTTTTAATTAAAATATTAGTTTTTAGCAAACTTCACCCAGTTCTTTGCACAGTGCATGACTGTACCGGGTACTTGGGCTTGGCTTTGCCTCTGCTGGAAGGCAGCACTGAATTGGGCTGTGGTGGCTCTAACTGAGCATTTCTTGAGCAGTAACATCTTGAAGCAAGTCCTACATGCTGTGCAGGACCAAGCTGCTTCCCTGACATGCTCCAGTCACTCGTGTCAGCCAAGAACCTCTTTAGAGCAGCACTGAAATTCCTCTGTCTGCAATGAAACCTTCCCTGGCTGTTGTTTTCTCTCCTGGTCACTGTTCTGACAGCTCTCAGTCCCCCGTGCTCATGGTCACTGCCTTGGCTGGGCTGCTCTTACTGTGGTCCTAGTTGTACAGTCCCTTGTAGATGTGGGATCTGAGTCATCCCCTGCATTACCAGCATTCTGTGAAAATTCCATGCAAAGTACCACGAGGTACATGATGAAAACGACTTTGATGCAGTGAACAATTGATCAGGTTAAAAAAAAAGAATAAATCTGTGTTGTACTGAAGGCAGTTGGCAATAAAAAACCAATTAAATAAACAGTTCTGTTCCTGCAGGCTGAAATAAAACAATTATCTACCGCTCATACTTCGGCAGCTAGAGATTCCTCGTTCCTCCTGGTGCGTTTACGATGACTGATATTTTTATGTAAATACCTTGGTTTTGTTTATGTGCTGGCTATAAGGGTTTGGGAGGATGTGGTTCATCCCAGAACCTTCAGCGAGCACCGAGAGAACAGCACAGCGAGAAAGAAGGTCGGAGCGAGTGTCAGACAACGCTTGTAGCGACTCACAGGCCGCCCTTCTGTGCCCCACAGGTGGTGATCATGAGGGATTACCACCATGAGAACGTGGTCGACATGTACAACAGTTACCTCGTGGGAGACGAGCTCTGGGTGGTGATGGAGTTCCTGGAGGGCGGCGCTTTGACCGACATCGTCACTCACACCAGGTGGGATGAGGGACCTGCAGCCTAAAGCCCAACATGTAGCCTGGCTGGGGGGGAGATGCCCTGGCTTTCCCTCATGGATTCCTCTGGACCGTGCCCTCCGGAGCTCACCTGCTGCTGAGGGCAGCTGGGCACCTCCTGGCTCTATATATGTATTTTTAGTTTTATTCTTATTTTATTTTTATTCTTATTTTTATTTTTATTCTTATTTTTATTTTTAATCTTATTCTAGTTTTATATTTTTTATTCTTATTTTTATTTTATGTATATATAACGTGTGTATATGTTTATACTGTATTTATTTTTATATATATAAAACATTTTTATAAATGACTGTGTATTTGTAAGTACATACAAAATACATATATAAAAACATAAAAATACGTGCCATATACATTCATGGAAAACATATATACATATATATATAAATATTTATATACATAAATATATATATAAAACATATATACATAAATATATATGCATATATGCATGTAGCTATCTATGCATATATGTATATATACATAGCTATATATATACACTATATATTTCTATATATATATCTATATCTAAATATAGATGTAGATGTATATACACTTATACCCATACATAACATGCTTCCTTTACCAGCATAAATAAACCACTGCAGAGGAATCCCTGTCAATACCAGCATTTTTTAAATCAAAGGGAAAGAAATACCTGAGAGGGCTTGCTGGTAGATGGGGATTTGGTGCAATTTAGTTGGTAGTTCATCAGCAACACAACTTTTATCCATTACTTCCTAAAAATAGCCCCCCACCAAAAATGTTCTTTTCCCTGTTTGGTGATCTGCATTGTTAGTTTTGCTGTCATGACCACATCAGTCCTAAGGGTAGTTTCTCTCCATACTCACAACCCGTGTAACCAGGCTGTCAGAAAGGTTATCTGCAAACCAAGCCTAAAACATAAAGGGAAGAGAGTTTTTATATCAGAATATTTGTGCTTGTGGTAGAGCACGTTCCCATATTTCAGTTAATGTCACACCTTTAAAGCAGGTGATCCACCAGCACAAGAGCTGCAGTGTATGGAGCTGTTCTGCCTCTTCTGAGAGGAGACATTAGATTTTACAGCCCTCTTTCTACCTGATCTTTGCTCATCTGCTCCTGATAATGAAATAGGGAAGAGCGATTCTTTATTTAATTTCTTCCTCTTGAATAAAAGAAAAATTAAAATTTCCACACCAAATCAATGGGAGAGTATTTAGGGGAGCAAGAAGAAAAGTAAGGAATAATAAATTAGAAAATTTATGAGAGAACATAGTTTAGTGATGCTCTTAGACCCTACCAAGAGCAGAGCTGTAACACAGGTATTTTATTTTTTATTGCTTCCTTAACTTGTGTGCTGAAATAAATCACAATATTGCAAGTCATTTGTTAACTACTGCAACCCAAAACATTAAAAGCTCTATCTTAGATATTTCTGACAGGAGTTTAACAGCAAACAGATGTTCCCAGGACACCACTTCTTAAGAGCTGTCATCTATTTTTTAACTCAAAACAGTCTTTTCTTAATCTTCTGGGTTTTTTTTACATTGCATGACCTTCCCTCAAAGATTTTGCTACAAATGGCACACAAAGTTAGAGCAGAAATCTCCACAGGAGTTTTTCTACTCATGTAAGAGAGGTGATGGGGACATCCAGCAATGGGGCAGCAGTACCAGGGTGCACAACCCACCCCAAAATGGGTGTTTTCAACCTTGCATAGAAGTGAGGCCTCTTGTTTATTTTTCTGCTGAAATATCCAGAATATTTTTACAGAAGGCATAAAAGTGCTCCCCAAGAGCTACACCCAGGGCTTGATGTTTTGTCTGCACAATTAGGAGTGGGTTTTTTCCTCGTTCCACGCCTGTTTCCATCCCAGTGGTGGTTCACACTCCCTGGCAAGCACTGAGCTTACTGTAAATAAGGCATTCCCCTTATTTCCCAGAGGGAAACGGGCTCACTGTCGCAGGCTGCATCACATGGAGCACTCAGCTTTTTTAGTGCTGCAGGGAGACTTATCCTGACCTCGTTGCAGAGTTGATCCTCACCCTCATCCCATGTTTTTGGTCAGAAATAGGACCAGAGAGTCACCCCACAGAGCCACTGCCCAAAAGATCTGTACACTGGCCTGAAGGGGAACTCGTGTCCCTTTGTTCCAGCTCCCCTTTCCCACTGTCTTCCTTAACACTCCGGTTTTCCCACGTTGCTGTTTCAGGATGAACGAGGAGCAGATCGCGACGGTCTGTCTGTCTGTCCTGAGAGCCCTGTCCTACCTGCACAACCAGGGCGTCATCCACCGCGACATCAAGAGCGACTCCATCCTCCTCACCAGCGACGGCAGGGTGAGCACCCAGCCCTTCCCCAGCTCCCAGGGCTGCCATGAAAACAGCTGTGCCATGAAAACACTGCCTGGAAAAATTGAGCCAGGCCTGTGAAACTGCAGGGTGTGACCTGTGAGTGACTCCTTGGAGAGCTGAATCCCAAAAACACAGGCCTGGCCTGGCCTGGCTGGTGATGGACATCTGTGCTGCAGGCAGCAATCCCTTGGGGAGGGATTGCAGCCATCAAAAGGCAGTGGCAGAAGGAGCTACACGATGTGGGTGATGGGTCGGTGACAGGAGGTGATGGGAGATCATCTTTTAGGCTGCCCCACTCCTACTGTGATGCCTCTCAGAAATACTTCCTTTTAACTACACTTAGTTATCCCTCAGTTAGCAGCCTCTGTATGTGTGCTCTGTTAGCAACTACTGTACCTGTGCTGTTTCTCCAAGCTGGTGAAGAAGGCTAACACCTTTCTGTGCTAAAATAATGTGCATTACTGCTGAAACCCTCCCCTGATGGTCACAGTAGCTTTTATATTTGTGAGATGCTTGATAATGCCAGTTCCACACTGCCATGTACTTGGATGGGATGCTGCTGCCAGTTAATTGGTCTTTGAGCAGGGAGAGAGGGGGACAAAATGCTGCACTTGACTTGCTCAGTAAGCAAAATGAAGTTTGCACACAAAATTACAGGTTGTTACACAGATGTCTAAAGCAAGACTTAGCAGGTTGGACTGAGCCTGTTGGTCTGGAATCAAATCTAGACCTTCCCTTTCAGAAGGTGAAGCTCTTGGCTTCCCAGGCCTGGTCTGACTCCTTAACCAAAGGCTCCCTTGTTTAATTTGATACCCACTTCACCAAGGAATAGGGCTTTTCTTCCTGCAGCAGTCACAGGCTGCTCCCATTAATCCTGTCAAGGAAAGAAAATCCCACGTGTGTAGGAGTTCTTCAGCTGGGATTTCAATCCATGTTGCTGAAATAAGATCTGATCTGTGCTGGGATCTGCATACAGTGCCTCATTATACTCATTACTCCAGTACTTATTATCTGCATTGCAGATTTCTTCATGGCTGTGTTGTGCAATTACCTTTTTTTAGAAAATCGTTGTCTTTTATGTACTCGAATGAGCAATAGATATGCAAAACCTCTTGTGCTCCTACAAAAGATGATTGGACTCTGCTTCCAAAATACGCATTATTTCTTCCATTCTTCATCCAGTAAACTGAAAAATACATTTAGCATGGAGAACTTGGCTACTATTGTTTTAGAAATACCAACAATCATTTCATAATTCTCTTTAAAATAACACCCACAGCTTTAAAAAAAGTAGTGTCTGCACTGAGTCCAAAAGAAAACAAATCAGTGCTGACAAGTCAATGCAGGCATTTATGCAACTTCCCACTCCCATTGTCCAAGGGCTGTTGGGGTTCATTTTGTATTCCCAGGTGCTGAGTATGTGATGGGATACACGGCCTATGGACCTTGGGTCACCGTGGCACTGTGCAGCTTATAACCGGGAGTGATGGGAGTTAGGATAATGCCCAGGAAAACCCCTGTGATAGCTTCTAGGCCTTCAAATAGCTCGTGGGGGGGGTAAGAGACTTCAGCCTTAAGGAACAAGCTGTTTCTGGAAGGGAGTGATGCCACTGACACTCAGACCAGCTTGTTTTGTTTGGGGGTTGGAGGAGTTTTCACCTTGGCATTGTACAGCGACATGGAGGGGGAGGTGATAATTTTCCATAATTTCTGTTGTTAAAAAAAACTGGCATAAAAGTATGAGTAGGCACATGATGCAGCAAGAGCTGCTCTCCAGAGTGCTTGTGTATCCCATTATTTCTATTTCAGGTCACTGTCACAGCTACTCAAGGACAGTACTAATTCCTGAGTTCCCAAGCAAAGAGAGCAGGTCCCATTAACTCTTTTTTGGAAGAGTCTTGTGCCCTTCCCCACCTTTCCGAAATCAGCTGTTACTACATAAAGATGACATTTTCTTTAGTGACAGTCCATGGTGTGAGGTCCTGGTCTAAAAAAAAACATTGGCAGGGGTTTTGCTTTCTGTGGGTGTTGGGTCATGCTCTCAGTGGTAAAAGGGAATGGGGTGAATGCCACTTGCTTCACCTGTGTTCTGGCAAACTCACAGGTCATGTTCCTGGGTACACATCCCAGGAGGGGTGTGCATCACTTGGAATGTGTTTATTACTGAGTATCAGCATGCATACATAACTGCAGACATGGGGTTTATATATATGCAATAATAGATTCATTATAAGACTGTTACTTCAGAATTTTTTGCTTTCCTTCTGTTTTTAACCATTATAAGCCATTTATCACCTCTGCATCTTTTGCTGGTGGAGAGGCAATGAGGTGTGACAGATGACGTTAGTAATGAACACCACTTTCACTCTCCTACGTCTTTCCCTTGCCTTCATTTTAGTGAATTTAAAGTTCCCCAGGCTGTGTTCCCGTCTCCAGACACACTTGCAAAACTGTGCTGCTGTCCTGTCCCAGCCAGACGCTGCAGCTCCATCCCCGTCCCTCCCGCTGCAGCCAGAGGTGTTTCAGAGGCACGTGTGTCTCACAGGAATGCGCCTTGTTACTCAAGAGGGGCTTTTCCTTTTCCTTTTCAGATAAAATTGTCCGACTTCGGGTTCTGTGCCCAAGTGTCCAAGGAGGTTCCCAGGAGGAAGTCGCTAGTTGGGACACCGTATTGGATGGCTCCGGAGGTGATATCCCGCCTGCCCTACGGCACCGAGGTGAGTGCAGGGGGCACGGCAGGGACCCAGAGCTGTTGTTTGCTCTCTGTGGGGTGCCTTGGTCGACCCCACGGAGCTCAGGGAGCACCGTGCAGTTCAAAGGCATTTACATAGATATGCTAAATAGCAGCAATTACGTTTGCCCCAGAGTGCTACATCGCGGCTCCTTTTAAAGTGTTTCTCCGAGATGAAGTCGTTAAATAACAACTCCATTTAGCACACTTAGTGTAATGCCTTTACGTATTTACACTTAGGGTGCTGTAGGAAAGGAAACTGGTCTTATTTTCACATTGGAAAGACCCTTTGATGCTCTTTAATATAAAAGCCTGGAGCTGCAGTCACAGGTGTCCACACCTGCATGTGCCAAACCTGCAGCCAGGTTATGCAGCTGTACTGCACAGCCAGGTCACACCAGTATTTGCACTCTGCTTTCATCCCGCTGAAGCCTGAGATTCCATTGCTCTGGAGGAATGCCAGCAGAGGCACAGGTCCCACAAGGTCCCAAACACGTGAGCCAGCTGGATGGGTAGGATTGCCACCCTCTGTGGTAGCACTGGTGTCCCCATCGGCTCGTTCCTTGCAGTCATTGCTCTCATTAGCTGAGAGACAGGGGTAGAGAAAGCACGTCTGTGGGAGCTATTTTAAGCCCTGCCAAATTGTTCTGAAAAAGACAATCCACACATTTTTATTAGAACCCTTCAGAGGAGACCAGCAAGGTCTGCAGTGCCATATCCCATCCATTGGGAAGCTCTGAGTCACAGCACTCCTGCACTGCCAGCCTGGGAAGAGCAATCCCCTCTCCCACGCTCAGCCGTGACAGTGACTCACGGCTCCCCAGCAGGAGACACGGCTGCCTTTGCTCCTCTGCGTGGGGAGAGGAGCTTCTGCCTGATAGTGCTGATAGTGCTGGTAGTAACAGCTGCAGAGAGCAACCCTGCAAGGCAGATAGAGCCAAAAATTAAAATACACAGATACACACATATTATATATTTATAAACATATATATACACACACACATAAATGTAGAGATGCAGAAATATACATGCACAGAGAAGGGGAAATGAGCTGAGACAGGAGATGCAGCAGGAACTGTTTTGGCACAGCCCCAGGGTGAGAGCACCCCACAGGCACTGACGTGCTCCCAGGACAGGTGCCATTATGGAAGACATTCCAGGGGTAATAACATCAGGTATTATTAGCCCATTAATAGCACTGGAAGGATTATAAAGTGGCTGAACTTATGGCTACATTAGGTTTCCCCACCAGAAGGGAAAAAGAAAAAGGATTTGGGCTAAAGGATAGTGTTGGGAAAAGAGAAAAGCAGCATGAACTGGCCCTGGTTGTATTTGGGCTGGCGAATGACAGGAATTACAGTCATTAGAGAAATGGAATTCTGGAACAGATCTGCAGCTAGCCAGGACCAAAATAAAAGAAAAGTAGTGTTGAGTTATTTGGGTTTTGTTTTATCTGGAGCTGAATCATTTTCCAGAGGGATTATATAATGTGTTACCTCTGCTGGCTGGAAGCGGCCCTGGGTGTAGTTAAGTGCTTGTGTTTGCCTTGGGGTCTTGAATGGAGTTCCTGTTGTTTTTGAGCTTCGGGGGACACAGAGTAACTGATTTCACAGCAGCCGAGTTGTGCTCTGCTCTCTCCGTGGCTGCAGCACTGCAGAGCCAGCCTGGGGTGGGCAGTCAGTGGCTGCAATCAGTGCAGCTGGAATGCAGGGCAGGAGGGTGCAGCCTCTCCAGTGCACAGGGCTTCCAGTGGACAGCACCTAAACCAGCTGCAGACCCGGGTTTGTAAGTCACTGCTAATCCATTTCATCCATCACTTACTGCTCAAAAGGCAAGAGCATTCTCAGCTGGGTAAAGATTTATGGTGATGGCTCACCAGACTGCTGGCTTAGACTGGCCACAGACAGTGGCAGGAGCCATCTCCAAGCTTTGCATGAGTCCCAGTGCTGAGCCTGTTGGGCCCCCCTGCACTACCAGCAGTGTTCATGACCAGTCTGTGTGTTCCAGGTGGATATCTGGTCCCTGGGCATCATGGTGATAGAGATGATCGATGGGGAACCTCCCTACTTCAACGAGCCGCCGCTGCAGGCCATGCGCCGGATCCGGGACAACCTCCCGCCCCGGGTGAAGGACATGCACAAGGTCAGACTTCCCATTAGGTGATGAAGGTCTTGAGCAGTGACATGTTTAATAACACTATAGGCACACATTTGAGTGCCCAGCTGATAACTTCTAAGGTCCCACCTGGAGCAGTGGGTCCTGCACAGGACTTGTGCGGGGAGGATGCGAGACCAAAGCCATCAGCCATAGCCTTGTTTGTGCCCAGCCCTGGCTTGGCTTTTGCAGCAAGTGATGGCAAAGGGAGCTGGGCAGAGCCTCGTGTTCCCTGTGCTTCCCAAGCTGCCCCAGGACCAGAGCAAGTCAGCACATCAGGACTGCTGTGGGTGGGTTTGCATGTCCACATCCAGTGCCAAACCCTGTGTGCATCTCCCATTTTGGGTGTGCTTCAGGCCTGAGCCCTCAGCCCACATTAATGCTTTTCTCACCCCCCACATGCAGAGCTGTGCAGGGGCTGCTGTTCTGCACCCCACTGATACCCAAATGGTTTCAGCATGAGCAGCATGTAGAAGACACAGCCCTTCAGCTCAGTACAGCTGTTACCATAGGCAGAATCACTGTGTCCCTTGTCTTCCCAAGAAAAGCAGCGTGCACACAGCCAGAGAGGGATGTTTTTGTCCACCCCTAACACCAGTGTGGTGTTGCAGGTCTCCTCAGTGCTCCGGGGCTTCTTGGACTCGATGCTGGTGCGGGAGCCCTCGCAGAGAGCCACGGCACAGGAACTGCTGAGGCACCCCTTCCTCAAACTGGCTGGGCCCCCTTCTTGCATTGTGCCCCTCATGAGGCAACACAGGCATCGCTGAAGCCGGCAGCTTTTTGGGAAAAGGTCAGTGCAGAGTCTGGATAACGGCCGTGTGGGAATGCCAGCAGTTGTGTGGGAACTACAGGCAGGGAGGAGTAAAACCTTGTGAAGGAAAACCAGCCCTGCCTAAATAATGCAGTGTATAAAAAAACCAAGGAAGTGCTCTCTGTGCTCCCTGTGTGTGAGGGGCAGGGGAGTGATCCTGGTCCCAGCTGGGAGGCCACGCTCCACCCTGGACCATCGCTCCCCAGCGCTGCTGTGTTCCCAGCCATCCCGGGAGAAGGCCCCAAATGCACAGGTTGGAAAGGTAACGAGGAGAGCACAGCCCGAGCGAAACACCGGAATTCCACTGCAGGCTACGGCACTTCTATTTCAGAAGAACACTTTTCTGACAAAACAAAGCACTTTTTATCTCGGTCATAGCAGCGCAATGTATTTTGCAACGAGTTTGTAATTTTCTGTACAGTCCGTTTTGATAATTTGCAGTACTTTGTCATGTAACTGTTGTGTTAGTTGAAGTAATAAGTGTTACCTTAGCGAGAATTTGAGAAGATTAAAGTTTCCTACTTTTTTAACCCTTTTGAAAACAGGAAAAAGAAAAAAAAAAAAAGCCCACAACCACCTTTAGGAAGTTGTAAGGTTTTGCAGATTTCCCATGGGGTGAGGAGAGCACTCATCCCACCCTCTCGGCAGCCGGAAGAGCCAAGGATAAGTGATGTTTGTGGGCACTCTGGCAGCCTGGCTGTGATGCAGTGGCAGAGCTGCTGCTGAATGTGAGTGGGCACCTGGGTCTCCCTCCCCTTTCCCCAGGGTGGGAGCCAACACACCCGGCCTGCCTTTGCTCCAGGGTCAGCCCAGGCCACGGCCAGCCCTTTTTTTATGCCACCACCGGGCCAGTTTTGCCACCACAAAAGCCTCTGTTGTTTCTGTCGAGCTCTGGCAGCGGGAAGGGATCACCCAGCGGGATCCCCAGAGCTCCGGCAGACCTGTGGGATGTGCTGCCAGATGTTTGCCAGAGAGGAGAAGTCCTGCTGCTGTCCAGACCTTTCTGAATGTTGATGCAACAGTTGACTACTACGGTACAATTTTGTGTTATTTGTTGGATGACTTTGCATGTTAACTGTAGGCCTAAATAGATTTGCCTTTAAAATTTTTAGAAGTGCTTCATAATTATTTCAATGATAAATGATTTTTATTTATTAATGATTAGTTCTTTTTAATTATGTATGATACAAAAGCCATGTTTTT
This sequence comes from Manacus candei, assembly GCF_025592945.1. Taxonomy (NCBI): domain Eukaryota; kingdom Metazoa; phylum Chordata; class Aves; order Passeriformes; family Pipridae; genus Manacus; species Manacus candei. The sequence continues at coordinate 5,080,411 of NW_026138083.1, read as the reverse complement.
CAAGTTTGGTTGTTTTTTTTTTCTTACTGACCTCATTTTACGGTATCTTTAAGGAACCACAAAGCCAACTTTGTGAAAACGCAGTTTCTTTCTTATGATGGAGTTTCATAGTTGATAAATTAATTGTTATTTATTGTAGTAAATTATAACCAAACATCTAAACCTGGCAGGAGCTGTTGCTTAAAGATCTTCCTCTGGGAGAAAAGAGTTGCCAATAATAAAGAAGCTCCTTTAGTTCTGCCCTTAAAAACTTAAAAGAGTATTGAAGGGAGAGAAGCAATTTAAAAAGAAAAAAAAGGGAGATAAATATGAACTGGAACATTGAATAGATGTTCTCACATCTGTGTGTCTTACTCCTCCCGCTCTGCTTTCTCTTCTTAACCCTGTTTGCACATTTTAAGAGGGCACTACAGAAAATGTGTTTGGCTCCCGCCGCCCCGCCGCAAACACGCTCCCGGTGCCCACCCGGCCGAGAGCAGCACCCACAGCCTTCCAGGGGGTCTGTTTTGTAGTCTTGACAACTCAGGAAAACCGGCTGCACCAGTCCAGGCAATGGCATACAGGCACAACTGTAGTACTAGCCACAAAAGTTAAACTTTTTTAACCATCTTTAAATAAAAAAAAAAATTAAAAAAAGGGGTTGGTGGGGGGTTTTTTTCTTCAATATTCAGCACATTTTAGGCTGTGCAAGTGAAGAATTTTCTGCAACTTTCTTATCATTAGATACTTTAAAACAGTGTTCATCAAGTTTACTGAAAGTTTTGTCGATTTCAAAGGTTTTTTTTTTTGTGAACACCAGCTACTGGTGAGACAAATGCACATGCAAGTTAAATAAATTAATTAATAAACACTTCAAGTTTCAGTGTGGTTTTTTCCCCTGTGTCTTTTTGCTGTTTTATAAATTTGACTCAGTCCCACAATACTGGGCCAAGCAAATAAGAAAAAAAGAGTTTTCCTTCACCCAAAATTAAGGGGGAAAAAAAAAAAGACTTACCCAAGAACATCAGGCTTAAATTTAGAAGAATAGTAGACAAATAGGCATTTCAAACCAAGATACTGTGATTTCACCATTCTGAGAGGCCCCCCCCAAACATACCCATGTGCACACACACACTTACGTTAGAAAAATAAACAATTCTCCTCTAAACATAGAAAAAACCCACATGTTTCAACACGAGTTGGCAATGCCAGCACTTGAATAAAACCCCCAGACTGTGGTCAGTCAGACAGTACAGAGCATTTTGAGAAGTGACGAGCACACCCACACACCTTTGCAAGATGAAGTTCTCCAGAAGGACTTGTCCCTCTTGGAACATTTCCACCTTGCTTTCCCTGCCTCTTAAATAATCCCTTTTTTTTTTTTTGGCCTTACACATCCTTAATTTTTGGCTTACAACCATTCCGCTCTCACGCCTGCTGACAACATTCCTCCCAGTTTCCCCAGCAGCACCAGTCAGCTGATGAAGCTACAATGTTATTTGCCACCTCCAAGTCTTATAAGTGAGGTTTTTATATTACTCTTGATTACTTTCAGTTGCTGACATCAGTAAATATTTCAAGATACATTAGCCATCACCTAAAAAAAAAAACCAAAACACCCCAAACAAACAAACAAGAAATCTTAACTTCAGCTGTTTCACCCTCAGCACTTCAAATAAAGCCAGAGCTGGGCAAAAAGCAGGGAATAACCACGGTCTGTTACCTTGGGCTGCACAGTTGACTGAAGCTGATGCCGAGCTCCACGTTATGTCCAGGTACTCCAGGGAGTTTATTCCCACCTGGCACTAAGGAATGATGGCTTTTTCTGAGGTCACAGTTCTAAAAGCATTCACAAATCCCCATCATTTCAGTAGCAGAGGCCGGGACATTTGCTGGCTGTGTAAGTCCCCTCCTCAGCAATACATCAATAATTTATAATTAAAGTTCTAATCATAAGTACTTGGTAAGTCATTAGCAGCTGCTTTAGTAAGTGCCTAATTATTACAGGTCCTTAAAGAGCTCAGTAGGGTGATAAGTTTCTTATATTTATCCACCATGAACTGGTGTGTTCATAAACATCTATATAAAGCAAAGCATTCAATTTGCAGCTAGCCCATAATAAGCCATCAATGAATGAAAGATAAATATAAAATTAAATCACAATAAAGTGCTGCCATCCTTAAGATGCTGCTGTAGCTTGAATGGGCAGGAGGGAAGCTGGACAGCTGTTTTAACCTCATAAATAATTTTTTCATAAATAGGCTCGAAAAGCCTTAAGCAATGGAAAATTCAGATCAAATTCAGTAAATATTAACAAAAGGATGGAAAAGATTAAAATATTCAAAGGGTTTTCACCCAACATCATAAATAACTTCCTTTATACAACATACATCAGTCTGGGGCACAAACTGCCAGTGAGCTGAAATTATTGTTTCTATTTCCTTTTTCCCCCCAAAAGAGAGGGAAAAACATTTCAATCCAACAAAAAAATTATTTTCTATCAATTCAGAAAACAAACAAAACTAATTACTGTATTCATGCAACTAATAGCTTACAGACACACTCCACCTGAAAGTGATGCCAGGAGCTTCCTAAGGGGAAACCTTCATCATCTGACATGAAAAGCAACAAAAGTTCTTGATGTTTGTAGGCAGAGGGTCACAGGAGCTGCACCAGTTTTTGGGGGGTCAGCCCCACTTCAGTGCACTGGCCAGGGCTCAAGCAGCAGGATCAGGCAAGGACAGCTTCCTGTGAGCTGCCCTGCTGTGACCACCCCGACAGGGTCACTGCAGGGTGAATTAAAATCAGTTTGCAGAGTCGGCCATAAATTAGCATTTTTTCCACCTTAACCACATGTTGAGATGTTTGAGAGCATCTCCCAGTTACACCAGGCGGGTCTCGCTCACCTTCTGCAGGGGGAGAAGCAACAACGGGGCCAAAGGCTGAAGGCTAAAACCCACCAGCAGCTTCAGCTGAGCAAGGCACAAACTCCCAAACCACCCTGGGGATATTATGCCCAGCCAGCAGCTCCATCCCTCAGCCACTGCCCTCTCCTACAGTGACACTTGGCAGCTCAGCCAAGCCCCAGGTTTCGCTGCCTTCAAACACGGGGCCATCCCAGTATCCCGCTCCTGCAGCCACCCGGCCACAGTGTGCTGTTCGGGAGACAACGACCATGGAGGGGCTCCTCTGGCATCTGCAGTTCAGCTGTTTGCTTCCTTTTTTTTTAATCCCATTATTCTTTTGGATGTCAAATACAGGAGCAGATGTGCCAGGCTGATGGGAGCTGGCTGGGAGAGCCTTTCTGGCTGGAGGGCAGACAAGGGTGAGGCAGGACAAAGCTGATAACTGTGGCTCCTCTCTATTGAGGATGAACCTTTAATCCTTTTATTCACCCTCCTGCTACCTTTGGCTTTTCCTAACTGCCTCTAAAACAACCTTTTTTTAATAATCAGCTCATTGTAGGCAGTGGCACTTGGTCAGCTAAAGCCTGCCCAGAACACTTTCACGGGAGTGTTGAAAGAAAAGGGCAAAGCCACAAGCACCAATAGCGCAATAATTTTGCTTCTTAAATCCAAATGAGAAAAAAAAAAAAAGCCAAGCATAATATATAGGAATGAGACCAAGAATAAGACAAGACTAAAGGAAGGCTCGTGCTGCATCCACCTTCAACAAAAAAACCTGTAAATTTTGGAGGAGGCTACAGCATTAAAAGCCAGTGAAGTTTCTCCTCTTACATTTCACAGCATTGAAATTACTGTTTTTCTTTGATTATTATTTGGGTTTAAGCAGAAAGAGGACAGTTGTCTGAGTCACTGCTTGGATCAAACCAGCTTAAAGAACGAGAAAGTATTTTGCATACCCTAAGTTAACTCAAGGCCTGGACTAACTCCTGCTGAGGGAAGTCAAAGGCTTCACTGGAAACTGGGCAGTACCAGATTGAAACACCATTGCCCACAAAACATGTAAGAAAAGCAACCAAGAGATTAGAGTAATATTAAAAATAACCAACAAATCACAGAATACTGAACCACCACCATATCTTCACCAAACCATCTGCTCCAAAACTCCTGCTAGAATAAATCCTACATTTAACATCCACTCAGCAAGAGGTATTTTTGCACCAATTCCATGAGGTATCATGGAGTTAGGACAAAGCATTACATCATTTCAAAAGAAGAAGGCAAATCAAGTTATTATGTATGTACATGTTTTAATTAATTTTAAAAATTGTCTACATTTAAGGATAGATTTCGAGGACTCCCTTATATTTTTTCTGTTACATTAGATTATACCTGAATAATCTGCATAGTAACTTGAACATTACTGTTTTCTTCTTTTTTTTTTTGTTTTGTTGTGAAAATATCAGTTGCAGGTAGCAATGTAACATCTCAACAACAATCACAATACGTGCAGGATGTCCAGCCAGAAGCATTTCTCAGTTGACTTGCAGTAGCACGGCACTTTATAATTTGTGTATCAATACTTTTTTTTTTTAAACTTTTTTTTTTTTTTTTAAAGTTGAGTTCAGATGTGGCTCAAGAAGCAAAAACAAACTTTCTTCACTCGATCTCAAGTGTGGGGTCAGCTCCACAGCTGACTGTGATCTGCTCCACTGGAGTTACTCCAATTAATATCAGCTCCAGGTTCTGACCTTTAATTTTTTTTTTTTCAAAACACACCTGTATTTGCCTCCATGCTGTCCTTAACATGGGTGCAAACTTAGGAATGTGGTTTGAGTCCCTTCATTAAAGGGCCTGAATGAAGGGACTCTATCCCTCAGCCCTGCTCCCTGCATGGACAGGAGCAGAGAGGGCTCAACACTTCCCAGAGCAGCGCAGGGGAGAGGTTAAAAAAAAAAAAAAAAAAAAAAAGAACAAAAAAAATCTAATTTTGCTCCCAATGTTAAACTTTGACATGTGAAGCATTTCTGTTTCCAGATGATCAGCCCAGCTGCTTAAGAAGGTATTCAAACCACCTACTGCCACAGACACCTCACATCAGACACCGAGTCCTCTTACAGACTGCCCTGACTGAGTGAAGGCCTGGCCCTGACCTGCGTGTCCCCATGAAATGCTCACCATGAGGTGCTGTGAATACCATCTCTTGCCCCCCCATAACCTTTCCTCACCCACAGGAAAAAAAGTGCTTTTGCTTTTTCTACCTGATGAATACTCGGGTTGCTCGATCCTGCTCCCTATCCCATGTGCTTGTACTGAGATCTGTCCCGAGGAATCTGCACTTGGCTGGCTGTCAGCTTGAGGTGGATGTGGTAAATGCCAAGGGTGATCACGATCACCAAGCCCAGGATCAGGCCCAGAATCAGAGGCAGGGTTTCTTCCAACTGCTCCCTCTGGTCCACTGGGCACTTGTGTTCTGCAGGGAAAGGGAAAAAAGGAAAAGAGAGCCATGAATGAGACCCTGCAAATCTGAACTGCTGCAGTGGCCAACTGATCTCCTCGGAGTCACAGCTCCATGAGAGAGCCCCTGCACAGCAAAACCAGCTGCAGCAGCAAGGAGAGACAGTGACAGAACCATCGCTGGAGCCCCAGGGAGAAAATCAATTGCTTCGGAGGAAAGTGAAATCACAGTCAACACAGGGAGGGAGGCAGAGGTAACATCTATCAAACCAGCCACACAGTGTAAAAAAAAGCACTTTTATGCCCATAAGCTCCTGTTCAGACCTCTCTGCCACACATCAATGGCCTTGCTGGGAATGGGACAGCAATAGTATGTGTCTCCTGACTGTGGCTGAAGATCTGCTTTGCTTATTTAATTATAGAGTCTATAAATATGATATCATGAGGCCTCAACGTCACTCAGACTTTAATCGTGCATCAGACTTGCCCTCCACATCATTCAGAGATTTCCCCCCTCCATCTGCAAGGTGGCAGAGGTTTAAGAGCATCGCTCTCCCCTTTCCATGTGCTCCCCACAGGGAGTTCACCAGCCTGGCAGAACAACGTGTGTCTGTGGTCAGACAGCATCCTGGCACCTCGTGTTGTTCACCAAACACGGCAAAGGATGAGCAGAAACAACACCAGCCCCCCAGTGTTCTTCCCTCTGCTGATGAGTCTCTGCCATGGTCTGATAAACCTCTAGAAAATATTAATAACCACAGCCACAAGGCGAAAACACTTTTCTGTTGTGCTTGTAAAGGCCACCAAGGTCAGGAAACACATTACACTGGCAATCCCAGTTCAGTTCCCTTACACTTCCAGAGTCTGCTGCAGGCCTGACTGACTGTACTTTTTTCCCCACAGGATTGCTGCTTCTCCATGCTGATGGACAGGCAGAGCCCACACTGCTGAGGTGGGGCTGCCAGGACAGAAAGAACAAGAGTTCTAACTCTGGGGGAAAAAAAAAAAACGTTATATAGTACAAGAGGGTCAGTTCTCTGGCCCCTGATCATCTTCTTCATAGTATTAGGAATGTGCTGAAAACAATGAAAACTTTAGGGAAAAAAAAATGGAAAAACAAAAAGGCTGAGTGTTAGATGAGCAAATACAAAGGGCACCACGAATTCCTGCCCTCACTAAAGACTGTCCAGATGGGTTCCCCAGGCAGCTCACTGCAGGACATCGAGATCTGCAATAACCACGAAGAGCAAATGCTCTGCAAATCTAATGCCATGTGTTAAAGAGCAGGAAAAACCCAGAGACACTCCCCCCAGGCCCAGGCTGGAGGTGACAGCAGGGACCTGTCTCCAGCAGTGCCAGCACCTCCAGGAGTTCCAGTGCGTCCTGGAGCGGAGCCTCCTCCCAGCACCAGGCTCACAGCGGTGCCACCAGGAAACGTTTCAAGCTGTAAATGGAGTGAAACAAAAAAAAAAAAGCAAAAGTGAAATGTAGTCTAACAAAAAAAAATGTCCTTTTCGGTTCCAGTTGCTCACAGTTTCACCAGAGGAGTGATTAATCACCAGGACTGTGGTACAGGCAATTCAGCAGTTGCTGCAATGCAGGGGTTTTGTTTGTTTGTAGTAAGGAGAAGGGGGGGAGGGGGGGGGCAAAAAATCCTGATTATTATTATTTAGCTCCCAAAGTTGGGTTTCTAGTGCTTTATGAAATTCTTCCCAGTTTAGGACGCTAAGGCCTGACCAAACTCACAGAGACACACCAGCAGGCTGAGCTGACTGCAGGAAAAGCCACACACGGGGCAGAGCTGCGGGGCCAGGGGTGCTCCAACCCCACAGCCCCGCTGCCCACGTGTGGATACAAAGCAACACCATGGGAAAAATCCATGCTGGAGGAGCTCCTGTGTACCCACCTACAGACAGCCTGACAGGCCAGGGTGTGCTGAGGTGCCAATTAGCAGGAGTTCACAGCAGCTGGACTCTGATTTTTGCTTTGAAAGTGGTTTAGCTTAAACCCTACAGAAAATGGAAAGCAGCCTGCTGTAAAACCAACTGAGGGCATTCCACTTGGCTCAAACACACCAGGTTTGCTTGTGCACCTTTTCCTACACGAGGGTGATGCATTTGCAGGAGAATGGGGTGAATGTGAGGGTCTGCAGCCAGTGAAGAAGGCAAAGCACCACTGCTGCGATGCAGAGAATGGACCAAACTCCAAAGCACCTGCTCGTAACATTTGAATTCCCCCAGCTTTTGCCAAAGCAAACTGGCTGCAGGGCACAAAATATGCCAGAGGATGTGGCCAGAGCTCTGGTGTCCACAGAAGCCACGGTTGTATTTAAGTGTCTGAGTCACAACTCAAAAAGGTGTCAACTCTTGCAAGCAGCCAAGGAAGATAGTTCTTTATCCTGACACTTTTTTAAGAGGATTAAAAAAAAAAAAAAAAAGAAAAAAAAGAAAAGAAAAAGCAAAGCAAAGCTGGCAGTCTCCAGCAGCTCACCCCAAAACATGCTGCTCCACAGCTGGACCCGCTGCACCACCCCGGGCAGAGCAGGCAGCCTTGCACACCAGCTGCCTCCTGCCTTCCCAGCACCTTCTCCTCCCCACACACATCCATCTTCTCCTTTTTGAGCAGACCATCAGGCATCCCTTTTGGGCTCTTTGGAGACTGTGAGGAGAACGGGAATGGGGCTGGGGGCCACCCAGCACAGAGGTACTGGCAAGTGCTCAGCACAAACACACCAGCAGCAGGACTCAGGCTCTCCAGGTGCTCACTGCTAGGAGGATGAATTTTGTATTTTAACACGAGTATAACGTTAAAACGTGCCATTTTGCAACAAACAAAAACATTTTCACATTTGTAACAACATACTTTACATTTATACAGCATTTTTCACCCCATAGGCACTGAGGGGCACAACACTGCGGGGAGACAGGCAGAAGGTATCGTTCCTGGTCAAGGAAAAGGCAAAGAGGGAGCAGGAGGGGAGAAGGGTTTGCATGAAGTTCATGGCAGACACAGATTCAGACATTCAACCCCACCAAGCACAGTGTGGGCAGGTGGGCTGGTTATGCACGACAAATGAAACACCACTGCATTGGGAACTGCTATCTATTTTTAAATCAATGATCCTGCAGGAGAATGGCCCTTTCTGGTAAATTTTCACCCATATTTTGCTCCAGGTCAGAGGGATCTCAAAATTTCCCAAACCAATGGGATCTACCCTCAGTCCAGGAAAGCAAAACGGTCCCTGGCAAATTTAATTCCCTTAAAAGTTGGGGTAAGGCTGGAGTTCTGCCGCATCCCAAACACAGCGGGGCAGCCCCTTTTTCCCCCGAGAGGTGCCACCCCGCAGTCCCTGGTCCCTGCCCCACGGAGCACGGGCTGCAGACGGATACAAAGGAGGCGTTTAGGTACACTGCTCATTGTTCTCTTGCGCTGCAGCACCAGGCTCACACACTGCCGCCGTTTCTATGGTGAGTGCTCGTCCAATTTCTGTACTAGGGCTACGAAACCACCTCACAGGCCCATTTTCTTGTTTCAGATCCTTCTGCAGAGCAAACAGCAGCAACACACACACGGCGCCTTCCCGGCAGCCGCAAATGCCAGCCTGAGGATTGGCACGGGGATTTGTCCAAAGGGATGGACAAAACGGGCCAGTTATGTATGGGCATGACAAGATGGATTTTTGAGGTGGGTGTTTATAAATAATTAGATTTAAAAAAAAAAAAGAAAAGAAAAAAATAAAGATCAGGTGCTTTTTTAAATGTGGTTGCACACCTTGGTGCCAAGGACCCTTGGGAAAATGTGGCCCTCAACTGGGGTGGCTCAGAGGGAGTTGAGACCAAGTTGAGACCTCCCAGGATCCCAGTCTCTAATTCTCAGCCTTTGTATCCCTTTGTATTTTCCACCATAATGCATTACATTTGCACATATAGACATAAAAATCAAAAGAGCTGGCAATTTCTCTGGGGTTCTTTCGTCAGTTTAAATGTTCTCCTCGCACCCTCCTGATCCAGCTCATCTTTTTTACTCATCTTTGAAGCTGAAAATATATAAACATTTTCCCCATTAAAAAATTAAATTACCAAGCTCTGAATGAAAAAAAATGTTCTGCTGCTTCTATATTGAAAAACATAAAATAAATATATATATATATATATATATTTGGATTTGTGAAGGTTGGAAGTGGTGTCTTTAAAAAAAAAGAAAAATGATACTTTAGCACATGAGTTTAAGCATTCAAAAAAATAAAAGCAATCCAATCAGTACCTACAAGATTTTTAATCTATCCCTGGCAGAACAGTGTCAGGACTACTGAGAAAAAACCTTTCCCCCACTCCTTTGTGGTGAAAGGGCCCTGACCCTCCTGCGTCTCGGTGATCCTTCTGCTCTAGCGGGTCTCTTTCCCTATTCTAAAATATTTTAAAGTGTTCTGTAGCTTGTTCATAATTAATAGGAATTTTACCTAATGGGAAATTAATGAACCAAAAAGGAGAAGGCTAATTACTGTAATTTAAGATTGGCAGTGGTTCTCAGACCCCACAAAGGATCGTGTTTTGCCATGCGTGTGCCGCGGACAAGCTCGTCGCCGCGGCTGGTGGGGACTGTGTGAAGCTTCACTGATAAATGACCTCTCAGGCACTTCTGACCACCCTCTCCAGGTGCTCTCTGCTATTTAACTTCCAGTGGAATTCGACAAAAAGAAAGGTAATTGAATAAGGAGAGCAGCAACAACAAAAAAAACGAAGCCTGACAAAGAGAGAAGCTGCGCTTTCCTCTGGAGGAGGAATTGCCCACACAGGTTTAAAGACTGCTAAACCAACCAGGGTCTCTTTGTGTCCTGGAGAAAAAGAAAAAAAAAAAAAACTACAACAAAGGAAAAAAAAGAGCAACAAATTTACTGCCTGACAGGAAAGAGCATATCATGAAAATGGCAGGTAGATTCCTTCGGCAATGAGCCCTGAGTTCTGTTGTTTTAGCTGGGAGCTCTCAGACTTCTCTAGTTTGGTATCACAGAGACACAGCAGCTCAAACAGAGTCCAAACCTGCATATTTTAAATATGCTTTTCTCAGCCTCCAGCACCTGCCCACATGTAAAACCTACTCCATACTACACTGGCCCTACCATGAGTAATCCAGCCACGCAGAGCTCTGCCAGAGCCAGCACACGTAACAGCACGGATTTACTCCTTCGGTGAGAGGAGGCGAGTCATGAGTGCAAGTGCTCAGCTCTGCAGTCACTGCTGGGTTTTTATTGTGTGCTAATGTATTTCCCACATGCAAAATAATGAAGCCCCACGTTATTAATGCTGGGCTTGAAAATAACACCACCATTTTCTAGCTCGTTATTAAAAGATTTGGCTATTACATATTTTATTTGCATCTTGTTACGCTGATGGACTTAACTAATTTGATAAGGTAGTGCTATAAAATGGGGACTAGTCTCACCTAATTCAGGTAAGCATGTTTGCATTCCCTCATTCAACCTGATGGAAAAGCCAAGGGGGAGTCAGGGAGCAGGAGCACCATGGGTTCCTCAGGATAAAGGCAGGCAAAACTGCAGGAATTCTGCCCCATGGCAGTATTGCTGCTGGCTCCAGTACAACCCTTTGATACAAACAGCACGCCTTAACTTACATTGTCTTTTATCCACCATTACCATTAGAGAAACCCAAGAAGAGCAATGACATCCCTTGTGTTTGGCATATGAGGCACCTCACTGAAGTCCCCGTTATGCTTCCTTCACCCTCACAATGACCATAAATCAAACTGAAGCCAGCAATATGCATCCCAAGTATCTCCTGCCACCACAGCTCCAGGTTTTCCCCTCGGTGTGCAGCAGCCCTAAAAAACCCCTGGAGCTGTGCTGAAGCAGCTTCTGTGCTGCAGGGGAGACACCTAAGCCTTGCAGGACTCCCCAGGGACCGGTTTGCTGGCAACCTGGCTCTACAAGTCCTCACAGAAGCCAACGTACATGCAGGCCATGATTTAGCAGCTAGGTTGAATTTGTAAAGGTTTTTGGAGGGCCACAGAGGCAGGGAATGGGTTGGAGGGACTGCAGGGAGCACTGGTAAGGGAGCTGGAGTGAGAGGATAGTGCTCTGATAAAGGTGAGACACAAATTCCTTCAGTACATCGCAACATCCCCAAAGGCCACGGTGGCATCAGCATCTTGGGGACGCAGGACTTGCCTTCACCTTACCTTCACTGAAGACAAAATCCGCGGGGATGTCGAAGGGCTGGAGCCGCACTTCCGACAGCAGGAGCTGCACCGACTTCTGGTGGTCGCTGGAGATGAGGGAGATGGTCTGCTGGGCCTGGCACTCGTAGGACTTCCCAGCGGGGGTGACCAGGGCCGAGAGCCGGTGCGAGCTGGCCGTGTGCTTCCCGGCTGGCCAAGGGACACAAACAGAGGTCAGGTCCCATCTCCGGGGGCCCGAGGTGACTCAAGTGACAAAGGCAATGGACCGAGCACGCGGGAGCGCAGCCGGTGCGCAATGCGGCGCCCGCGCGCTCTGCTGCTCCCACAGCACCGCCGCCTGCGCTCCTGCCGCAGGACCTGGGGCCCGTGGAGCTGGAGGAATGGTTTCTATTGACACACGTGCAAGTTTTAGCCTGGGACTGTGCTCATACTCCCCACATTTGGGAAGCGGCAATTCCTGCGGCCGCACTTGAGCTCGGAATTCAGGTGGGAAGGAGCAATGCAATTTGGGGACCACGCTACAAAGCAAAACAGGCCATAATGCCTTTCCTGAAACAACAACGTGATCATTTCACCCAAGTGTAAGTTACAATAAAATATTTTCCCGTCAAGCTCGTTTCACAAACGAAGGCCGAATGCAGCTCAGCAAGGTGGAATGAGGGATGCCTTCCACCTCCCGCTCTTCTGCAGCCCTTTGTTCCCCTCCAGCAGCACAGAAAAGCAATCAGTGTTTCACACTGGCAGAAGCTGATGAGGCATGGCCACCACCGTGTTCTGGGGACTCAAACAGTAGAAACACCGATGGGAAAACAGCCCCATATCTACTGTATCTTACAGCACAAACTCTTAGCCCGCTATTCTCACTGGAGTTTGAAAATCCTGAGGAAGAACGATTTGCAGATGACAGTATTTCAGTTTTTGATACAAGACAACTAATTTCTGAGCAGAAATGAAATAAAAACAAAATGAAAGCCAAAAGAACGGAAACCCAGCGAGAAAAGAGGAGGCTGCTGGGTGCAGAGGTGTGTAGGAGTATGATACTGATGTCAATCTCATAGTTATCCTGGGAAAGCGCTGCCTTCCCACCTATTCAACCACCATCAGAAGTGAGGAAATAATTAACCTTAAAAACCATCTCCCAGAGGAGAGGAGACAAGCTTTTTCAGCCCAGGTGGCCCCCTGCCCACGCCCTCGGGCCCTGGGTCCCGCCGGAGAGCCTGGGGCAGCGCAGCACACGGGCAGAGCTGGGCTCTCCTCCCACGGCAACCGCGGTCATTAAACACAATAAAAAAGGGGAGGGGGGACACAAAAAAATAGTTCGCCGTTTAAACCCGGCAGTTAGTCCCGGCTCTGTCGGGCGGGTATAGGTCTTCCCCGTTAAGCTGCGCCTAGGCGAGTAGCCCGCGGGGTGCCCGCCAGACCCCCGGGATCCGCCTTAAACCCCGTCCCCCGGGCGCTTACGGCTCACGGCGTCCTTGAAGTAGGTGCGCTCGGAGGTGTCGTAGGTGAACTGGATCCGGCTGAGCCTCCAGAACGCCTCCGGCCCCCGGGACGTGTTGTGCCCCTCCTGCCGAGACAGGGCTGGTCAGGACCCCGCAACGCCGGCGCGCCCCCTCCCCAGCTCCTGGGCGTGCGGGGGAGCCCGTACCTTCAGGAAGAAGAGTTTGAGGGTGTACGCTTGCTCCAGCCAGGAGAGCTCCAGCTCCGACTCGTTAGTGCCACACTTGCCCTTCATCTCGGCGCCCCGTGACAGCGGGATATCGGCTTGCTCCGTAATCAGCTGGAAACGGGGAGCGGGGGCTCAGGGGGACGGCCCCGGGGCTCCTCCGGGAACCCACGGCCCCCCCACTGCCCCGGCTGCAAATCCTCGGAGGGGATACAGGACTTTCCCAAAGTACCGGCGGATGTGTGTGTGTGTCCCGTGCCATCCCCGGTCCTGCCGGAGCCCCGGGAGCCCCCCAGGCCGCCCCGCCGCCCCCGGCCCCCACTCACATCCACGTAGTTGCTGGCCCACACGTCGTAGGGGACGATGAACTTGGCGGCGAATTCGGCCATGAGACACGTCGTCCTGTTTTCCCGCACCACGAAGATGTCCTTCTCGGGGTTAGGGGAGAGCCCGGAGAGGTTTTCAACTTCTTGCTCGGCGGCCAGGCGAGCCGCGGCGTCTGCGGGCACAGAGGGGCTGAGCCCGGCAGCGATGGGCCCCTCGCCCCAAGCCTCTGCCGGCTCACCTGAACACCCCCGGCACCCCTGAGCCCGATGGAGTGAGCTCCTCTATCGCAACGGGGCGTCCCTGTCGCGACAGAGCAGGTAGCGGAGATGGGGCAGCCGATGGGCGGTGATGTGGGACCGGTGCTCGAACAGCGCCGGGTCTGTCTCAGCGCCAGGGGCTGCCCCATCGCGACAGGGCTCCCTGTCGCGACTCGCCGCCGCGGTACTCACGCAAGAGGAGAAGCAGCCCCGGGAGGCGCCCCCCGGCCATCCTCCCTGCTCGGTCCCGGCGTGGCCGCGGCTGCTGCAGCTGCTCCTCCCAAAGGGTCCGCTCCGGAGAAAAGAAAAAAAAAAAACCAATTAAAAATAAAAAGGAGAGAGAAAAAAAAAAGCTGCACACCTCCTTTCTCAGGAGCCGCACAGGCTGCAAAAGCACTCTGCTGCGGAGTGGCGGGGAGGAGGGACGGGGAAAGTGTGTGGGTGTGCGGGGAGGAGGAGGAGGAGGAGGAGGGGAGATGCCGGCGGAGCTGATGGAGGCGCCCACGCCGAGGGACGGGGCGTACGCACGGCCGGGCGGGGAGGAGGGATTCCCACCCTCCGGCGGTGGGGACTCCGCGGAGGGGCTGCCGGGGATCCCCGCGGGGACCTGGGGCCGCCCCGACGTGCGGCTGGAGCGGAGCGGGGCTGACCCCCAGCGCCCCCCGCTCCCCCGGGCAGGGCCGGCGGTGGGAGCGGGGCCGGGTCCCTCCCGCCCCAGGGCCCGGCCGCCGGGGCAGGGGGGATGGAGGAGGGGATATCTGGTCCAGCCGGCTGCTCGCGGAGCGTCACTAATTTCGGTGAAGCCGAACAGCTGCTTCGCGTGTTAATTTAGAAGGAAACGTGCAGCTATTTTTGTGTGGCAAGGTCAGGAGCAATCCCGCAGCCTTTTGTGAGCGGCCACCGACACACCTGAGCTCTAAGATGTCGCGACGAACCATAACACCTACTGTAACATAAAACATACCATCCCGTAGGTCCCGACAGCCCAGAGAAAGGTGCATTAGAACAAAAACCAAGACCGGTGGGGTGTCTTGGGGAAGCAGGGAGGACGTGACACCCGGGGCGCACCTCAGATGGGGGGACAGTGCCAGCTGTGCCGGGGCTCACAGGGGTTTGCCCCTGCCCGGCGCTGAGGGGAGAAGGGGCTGTGAGGTGGGGTGATAAGAGCGCACCCCCTCCCCGAGCAGGGAGGGCTGCCCGCCCCCGCCCCGGGTGTGCGGTGCTGTTGGGGCCCCTCAAGTGCTCGTCAAACGGCGCCTGCCTTCCCTCCCTCCAAGCCCGGGGGCAGGGGCTGGGCCGGACCCCGGGCTCTCGGCAGAGAGGTCTGCGGGGGCAGAAGGCGCGTTGCCAGCCCGGGTGAGCTGCTGGTCTCCCCCGGGGGTGCGAGGCGGTGGCTGGAGGCCGCTCCGGGGCATCCCCGCTCTTCCTTTCGCCGGGTGATGCGACGGTGAAATATTTTCCCCCCCTCCCGTCTCTCATCAGGAGCTTTTTTTGGAGCTTTAACGCGCTGCCACCCTCGCCCCGGGACCAGAAGCACATCCGATTATTTACAATTTACAGCGACACCGGTCCCAGGAGCAGCAAACCCTACGCCGAGGATGGTTGTTTTTTTTTTTTTAGGTTAAAAGCCAAAGGGACAGCAGCTATTCGGAATCTGTGGCGGATTCACCAATTCCCATTTCTAGTTCAGGAAAAGGCGTCTGGAGGAAACGGTCCAAGGTTTTGAGAAGCAGGGACTGCAAGGTGAGTTCTGATTGTGGACAGCTGCCCTTTCTCTGCCAGGGCACAGACCTGCAGATAGGGGCTTTCTTGCTGGGAAATAGCTCTTCAAAAATAAAAGCAGGTACTGAAGGAACATATTGATTTTTGTAACTGTAACGTTGAAATTCCTTTTCTGCTTGCTGTACGTATTAAATATATTCTGACCATTTCCTCTCTCTCCTGTTTCATGATAAAGAGTCAATCCTGCCCCCTGCCCCAACAGAGTCAGACCTGTGTTGGTTGTAAAACAGGATTAACCTACAGATAATAAGTTCAAGGGACTGTATAAAGGAAAAAATATAATCTTATATACAAGTCTCTTTGACTGTAACAAACTATATTTCTGTGGCAATTGTAGTGCCTGGCTTCCTCAGTTCCTCCACTGATGAGCCCGGTATTTAACTACCTTCTATTTCCTCCTCTAGTCCCCTATTTAATTTCCAGACTTATTGAGGTTTCTAGGTAGCTTCTAAGCCTCCAAATGCACGATTCTGAGCAGCTGCCCCTGCAACCAGGGTACCACAGGGAGCAGCTGGGAGAGAGCAGCTGTGCTGGAGGCACAGGCAAGCCTGACCCACGGCACGGCACCGCGGCTCTCCCAGCACCCGCCAGCTGCACGGCACAACAAAAAACCCTTCAGCTCCGGGGACAGTCGCCGCTTCCAGCCTGCAGGGACACGTTTATTCTGTTCTCTGCGGCAAAACAGGGAAAGGCCTAAGATTTCCTAAAACCAAATAAGCCCCAAAACATGGTCAGAGCAGAAAGGTCTCACCTGAGGGAGCCAGTGCAGCATTACCTGCCCTGAAATGCTGTGACTGGGGCCAATTTATGGTCACAGACTGGATCACATGGAACTAGACCCCCAACCTGCCCTTATACAACCAGTCCCCACAGCTGGGGGTGTCTCTGAAGGCTGAATCCCCCTTGCTACCTACCCCCAACTATCAGGCAGCAATAACTCTTACCAGCCTCCTCGGGAGGAGCACGCAGCACGGTGACAGCGGGGCCACAGCCCTGGAACAACTGCTGGCACATCCAGCAGGAACAGGGTTTTCTGGCCGACTGGCTCCTCTGGGATGTCTCTGCCACTTGCAGCCGGTTTCACAGGCAGCCCGTGGGCAACAGCATGCGGAGTCTACAAGGAAATCAGCCCCCGAGGGGAATTTTGGGTCTTTAGTGACGCAGTCTAACTGCACTCAGGCGGTGCAGGTGTTGAACAGCCCCCCACCTGGAAATAGTTAAGTTAATGACCAACCCCCAAATTACTGGAGGTGAAAGAATAGCGGGCTGCCTGTGAGGCCAGGGTGTCGTGACCCTCCCCATCACAGCTGAGCTGAATTTATCTCAAGAGATTCAGAGAGGGAGAATCTGCCACTTCCCTCGATGAAATTTCACTGAAGTGGAATCCATCACCCTGGCAGGGAATGACATTTTAAACTGCTTTAACTCGGTATCAATGTTCAAATTGATTAGCCTATTTCATCTCAATGGAAATTCTCACCTCATTACATTAGCGGCCAAACTTCAAATAATTTTTGAATCAAATACTACTTAAACAGTATTTCAAAATACTTAGCTGACAAAATTCATCACTTAATTTCAAATTACTGCCTGCATTTTATGCTAAATTGTCAACGGATAAAATAGGCATCAGTGCTGGGAGCTGAGGTTTCCTGCTCTGCAGTTTCACAGAAGCCCATTTTCTCTCTGACTTGACAAATGCCTGGCTCCTGGCTGAGCAGTGAGCACAGACTCAAACGGGGACTGTGGACAGTATTTTCTAGCCTTCCAAAACCCGTGTTTCCCCCTGATGGATAGGACACTTGCCAGGGAAGTAAGACAGGCAGGTTTGTTTTTTTTCAGAGAGGGATGTGAGCCAAACCCAAGCCCTTCATTTCTAGTTATTTCTTTAACAGGTAGGGCAGTGTTTTCCAGCCAGGCTGTAAGTGAGCCTAAGATGCTTCACCATCCAAGTTCCCTCTGTATCTGGTCTGTTATTTGCTTCTCTTTACTGGCTAGAAACCACTGTGGTAGGTAATGGTATAAAATTCCAGCTCTTGGCACTGTCTCCACCAGCTGTGTTTTAGAAGACATTTTTAATTAACAAAAAAAACCATAATAAAAAAAAATGCCTTGTTTGAGATGCCAGATCCTGTCCAACGTGGTCTGAAAACACTGCTGCTCCCAGCTCCATCCAGCACTTGAGACCGGCTTAGGGAGCAGGGAGAGCTGCTCCCAGCACACAGCTTGTCTTTTAAAACATTATAAGGAGCAGGAGATGCCTCCGTAGGTTGTGGCATCAGAGTGGGAATTCTGAATATGCATCACAGGTTGGTTTAAACCCTGCTTTAAACACCTCAAGACTCACTGACCTCTGCCTCAGCTGCATTCTCAAAGCTGTGCTGCTACACTGGACTCAGGCTGCTGCATCTCCAGGCAGTGCTGCTACACTGTACTGGGGTAGACCTCTAGTGCTGCCAGGACCAATGCTGCACAATGCTTCTATCACTTAAATAAAATTAAAAAAAAAAAAAAAAGACTCCTTTGACTAAATAAGCTGTGATAGAAATATATTTACACTATGCACATTTTTACAGGAAATACAACTTGCTAAAAATTTGCAGTTAATAATACCACCGCCCTGCAATTCACTGCAGTCAAAACTAAAGGATTTGAATTTTTAAGTTTTTTATTAGAGAAGTTGAAAGTTTCATCTCAGGACTGACAATAACATAATTATCTCTTTTCATTTATTTTGTTTATAGGAATATGTAGAATTTGTTTGTACAAGCATATACAACAAAGTAATTGGTGCTTAGTACATTGAAATCAGGAATCTGATTTGTTCTAAACTACCAGTTTTCCATGCAGTCATCTTTGAATTGGCAGCATGGACAAATTCCAAGCGGAATGCTTACATGCATTGTTTTGCAATATAACTACAGCAAGCTCTGGAAACATGCAAATTAACACATTAGCAAATTGGTTTTTATATCTAATGGACATAAAAAGGTTATTCCTGATATGAAATTCTGAAAATCTGCATAAATACTTCTGTGTAAAATTAAATTAGTTATGTACTTTTCTTTTACTACAAGTATCAAGAATGCCCACGTAATTAATATACACACATATATATAGAGACCTTGTAATGCTAAAAGTCTTTGTAATTAATCAAACAATATTCTGTGCCATACATTTACTCAGTATTTACCAGCTAGTAGCATGACTGTGGTCATATAGTAGGCATTACAGTCTTAGTAGCATTTGTATCACATGCAAACATACTCTTAGCATTTCTGTTTACTAATTTTTATCACGTGGCAACATGTATGTGATTTTCTACAATGTTGTAATTCCCAAGTGTATAAATACTTTTTACATTTTCACAGTTACAAACTTTTTGCCAAAAGCCATTTAAACAATCTTTTAAGTTACAATGAACTGTAATATCTGGGATCTACAGCAACAGGATCAAAATGCAATTTCTATACAAGCAATGTAGGATGTAAACTTTTCTTAAAGTGCCTAAAATGTAATTCCTTAGAGCACTGATCAGTTTTGGCACGAATACACTGTATTTCCCTCAGGTTATCCACTGCAGTAACTTTTACAGGATATGGGCTCCTCTCAGACATTATGACAGAGTTGATATGGCACTTGTGAATGACATCATTAGGCTGCAGAAATATCCTGTCAAGTTACTGTTGCAGCTGATGAATTTGGCCGATGACTTTGTACATATTGTACTTCTGAATACACGCAGTTACCTTTCAATTGCCTGCTGCCTGGAAAATACCTCGGAATATAATTTATAATCACCCAAACTCAGCTCCTTACTATCCTGATTATTAGGGTGACTGGGCATAAGATCCAGTTCAGTGGGCTCGATGACATGAGGTGCTGAGCATCTGGCGAGTTGTTGCTTGTCGGGATCTGGCAGCAGGGGGGTTTCTACACAAGGTATCACACATGAGAACAGAAATGGTAAATAACATGACTCGACTACAGGTTTTTTGTTGCCATTTGAGATGATGTCAAAAGTATCTGTTGTGTTTCGAGGCTCTGATTGTGTAATTCTGGTGCAGGCAAGCTGCCTGTTGAGGACACAGGAAGGAACACAGGGACGGGGTTTAAAAAACTGTCTTCATCTTCGGGTTGGGGTTTTTCTGAACAAAGGAGATTCTTACAGAAATCCAACAAAGGAAATTCAGTGCCCAGTGTTAAAAAAAAGAAATAATGCAAACCTTAAGACTTGGTGGTCCATAGCTACACTTTACATATTAAAAACAAAGAACCAAAACAAACCCCTTTTAAAAACTAAACAAAAGAAACAAAACAAAAAAAAAAAAAAGGAAAAAGCCCACTTTTCAACCTCAGCAACGTTATTTTGAATTTTGCTCTCATTTTAAAAGGATGCTGTGTTCTCCAACTTCAATTTGCTTGTTGAGGCTTCAGACCACTGTTGCTGGCCTGCGATCCATCTCTGCTTCCAGCTTCACCATCTGCTGCATCTCCTTTGCCTGCAATCCAAAATAACCGCATGAAGCGTCGCATTAGACCTTTTGTTCAGAATGAAGCACACGTTCTACATGACAGTGTCTGAGTGAAATACAGGCAAAACACACTGATATATATATATATAATGACATTATTTTTACACCCCTCAGCCTCCCCCGTGTCATTCTGTTTTCAAAATCAGGTGTAATCCTTATATCTACAAATTCATGGGGAATATTTTTGATCCTATTCCAGGACTCATGGGTTGACTTTCTACAGTGTGTGGTAAAATGCAGAAGCCCCAGCATTGAGGAACAATGCCAGGTAGATGCCAATTTGACTGTTTCTCCTGACAGGACATGTCTTTGGGAATGTATTCTTTACCGCTGTTCTATGAGTACTCTGACGTGTTAATTTCTGAAATTCTTAGAGACTTCATCTATAATCTGGACATATTTCTTTCATAAAGGCAAGGAATGACTAAAATCCATCAGTGTAACATATTCCTTGCAGTAGGTAAGATTTTTTTGAACAGTAATTTTTTAAGTATTAATTTTTTTAAAAATAATCTCCATCTGGCCTGGAGATCCTTAAGATTACAGAGGGGGTGTTTTTCATCTCAGGATTAGACTACTGCTATATGCTTCATGGGATTACACACACTGAATCCACCTGAAACTGTATCCAAATGCATTATGCAAAATACAGCAATGAATATATGCCAGATCTGGCTATAAACTCTGTGTGCCTGAGGCTTTGCAGGCAGAGTTAAAGTACTGTGTATAAATGGTAACTGGCCTGGGAATCCCCTCTTAGAGGGCGTTTTTTTTAATTCCTTTCCCTCCCTCTCTCATATACACACAGAGGCACAATTTCTCCTCCTGTTACAGTGTTTTGTTTGAAACTCTGTAGTTTAAAGGAACTGGGAGTCAGCATCTTCATTTTCCCTGAGGCCTCTGAATCTGGGAAGTTATTTAAATCCATAACTCCAAGGACCCTGAATAAATTGACCCAGAGAGCAATCTAATCCACCTATCTTTACAATCAAACTCCTGAGCATTAGGACAAGTTTAGGAAGAGACAACCCAAGCTAATATTTTCTTTGGTGTAACTGCTCCGCATCTGTCATGCAGGGAATAATGGTTAAGGGACTTGACTTAAATAAACTCTGTTCCAAAAAAAGTTTTAAATGTTGCTTAGACAGGCAACTTTGCTACACAAGCTCCTACTTAAGGGCTCATCTATTCTGTATGTGCAAACACATATTTGCATGTGTGAAAATGGGCAAATGCAGGTCTAAAGTAATGAGATGCACCACTATTCCTTTTGCAAGGTAAATGTGGATTTATGTAGATGTGACATACCTGCCTTCTTGAAAAATCTAGCCCTGTCCTTTCTTAATCATCATCATCATCATCATCTTAGGGAAAAAAGTAATTATGATAATAGCAAAGCAACTGTCATAAATATGATTAAAAATTAATCAACGCTCTCCATTTAAATGACTTAAAAGTTTGAAAGTAATGAAGAAATAATTTTAACATGAAAACATGGAAACATAACAAATAAATCAATATGGACAACCTCTTCTGAGATGTTGGCTGGATTTTGCCTGTGTGTGAAATGAAACTCCAGATGAAACAAAACCTTGTGGTTGTTTCTTAGTGACTCACACATTTCACGTTTTAGGCTTGTGACTTAACTACTGGCACACAGCGTCCTATAAATATATTCTGCCAATGTATTGTGTACAGAATTGTTGCAGAGAGAACCTGGCTTCAAAGAACACATTAGCATATAGCACAGGACCAGGGTGCCTGGTTTTGCCAGTCTGAGCCTGGTTCAGACAGTGCATTCCGACCTGAACACTCAAGCACAACACTGGAAGATGAACCTTCTGGAAGGCAGCACTGAACCCACAGCGAGCCCAGGAAGTGAGGGACAGCCAGTGGACTCCGCTTTCAAGAACAAAAATAA
Source organism: Manacus candei (assembly GCF_025592945.1). Taxonomy (NCBI): domain Eukaryota; kingdom Metazoa; phylum Chordata; class Aves; order Passeriformes; family Pipridae; genus Manacus; species Manacus candei. Next base: position 5,058,389 of record NW_026138083.1, on the reverse strand, counting down.
TTTTTTCCTAGCCTAATGAATGCTTTTTTTCATCATTATGTGTCTATAAATAGATGTTGCTGAAGTGGGTGCTGTCAGCGGTGCAAGATGTTATCAATTCAAGAGAGTAATTCAGAGGAGGCAGTACTGTAACCATGGGACGTTCAAGCCCAGTGCAGCTCTTTCCCTTGGTAAGACAGGGGTTAACAGAGATTTCTTGTCAGTAAGGATTACTTAGGGAGCCACAGCAGCACAGCCACATCACAACTGGAATTGCCATACCTTGTAAAATGTTGGAATTTGAAGTGAATTTTAAAGTGCTGGAAGCCTCTCTTCCTTAGGCACTAGGAAGCTATTTCTAGCCATCTATTCTATATTTTGCTATTCTTAGCGTGGAATTACTTATTTTTATTACTATGCTAATATATGTGGGTACCCTTTGTCTGACTATCAGCATTAGCAGGTAATCATACGTATGTTAACACTAAAATAGTTTTCTTAGATCAACAGACACTCTCACACAGTTCAGAACTCTAAGCAGATCTTTCAGTAACAGCAGCTAATGTACAAGTTAATCTCTGAATATTTCCTCTGCACATCCCTGTTCTTATGCATCTGAATTTGAGATGCTAAAGCACAAAATACTGTTAATATTGTGTCAGGCTCAAATATCTGTGTGCAAACAAGATTAACATTGTGTCCACTATGTCAATGGCACTTCCCAATGGTTGCATTTACAAGGAGGGCTCCAATGATAATGATTTAATTTAGAAGGAAAGCACACTGAAATAATAGTTTGCTTATTATACGTCCATCCTACCTTGTGTTTGAGAGACTGCATGACAGGATTTCAAAAGCTGTTTGTACAAAAATAATAATGTCAAAATTGAGTAATACAACAAGAAGCAAATTAAATGAATGAAAACTGAAGTGAGATTGAGAAATTAATGCAAGAAAAACATACACAAAACAAAACAAATTTAAATTCACAACAGTTTATATTGAAGGCTGTTTCCACCCATAATTCTATTTTTCTACATTGTATATTTGTATGAAAATTTTCTTGCCTTGTTTTGATCAGGGGAAAAAAAAAAGCTTTGAAATGATCATTAAACAAATACCACCTTTATCTGGATCCAACTAGCTTTTACACATCAATGTGTATCACAGTGAAACCAGAACCAGCTGGGGTTTTGCACTGATGCACTTTTGGGGGCTAAAAGGAAACGGTCAAAACAGCACGTGCAAAAATATATATTCTGATGGATCAAATCAGAGTGAGTTAAAAAGCCGTTGAGGACTCCCCCTGTGGCAGAGGCCACCACATGCCCACACAGAAGTGATAACCAGCCTGTGGATGAGTTTACTCCATTTAATCACTGCTGATTTAAGCTGATTCCGTCCCTGCCCCGAAATGGCGTATGAGCAAGCCCACGTAGGCTGGACCATCACTCAGCAGCAGAAGCTGTAACCCCAGGTGAGGGAAGTATCTAGTTGCTCAAAGAGGTGACTCCTTTAATGACTCACACCTATTCCCACCTGCCTCCCTCCCCTATACACAACATGGTTATCACATTATGGTTAAAGGCACAACTACAATCATTCTCTCTTGTCCTTATGCTTTTAAAAATGTATCCAAAGCTCTCTGAAGCCAATGGAAAGAAACAACTGATTACACCCACGTCTGGATCAAGCCCACCATTTTTTTATCAACTGTCATGCTCTCTACAGTGATGCTACAGATCTGCTGTATCCCAGTGTCCTCCCCCAGGCCCTGGCTCCCCTGGGTCCTGCCTTTTGATATTGCCCAGGAGCAGACTGACTGACAGATCCATTCACGCTGGATGTTTCAGATGGTCTCTGCAGAATGTTCCTGTGAGGGAACAGAACGTGTGGTTGTCGTTCTGAAGGGAGGTGGGGTGATCAGAAGACAGAGCCCTGGTGGCTGGGGCTTGCTAGCAGTAGCCACCTGAGATCCTACATGCTGTGACCCCCCCCAGAAGTTACCCAGGCTGCAGCTTTTGGGGCTGTAGGACTCTCTCCTGGCAGTGGAAATACTTGATTTGCATGTACTCTTCCCCTGCAAGATGGCTTTACTTCATGTTATGTTTTCCAGAGAGTTCAAGTTCTGAACATTTAATAAACAAAGTAGTAAGTACATAACCCTTGAAAGTAACGGGTATTAAATGCTCCCCTTCTCTCTCACCTCACTGAACTGCTGGGTATATTCCCCTTGCAGTTTACATTTGTAAGTGCAGTACTGCAAGTCCCTGCACTTATTACAGCTCTTCTGGCTCAACCTTTCAGCAAGGGATCTGCTCAGAAAATAGTGTTGCTTCCACCAGAAATAAGATTAGAATTTTCCTTTCCTTGCCAAGTAGTTTTTCAATTAAAAAAAAAAAAAGGGGGAGCTTATAAACTAGCAGAAAATAATATGGTATTTTAATTAGGAAAGGGTGTACTAGTACAGATAAAACTCCCCATGCTACTATACATCTCTAGAATTCAGTCCAAACTCACTGTCTCTTAAGAGTTCAGAGATGCTCTGTGCATGTTTCACCTCGAATTTTCCAGTCAGCACTAGAAACGTTAAGTTCCAAAAGGAAGGAAACCGATTTGCTTGAGGTACTTTTTTTGAGAGCAATTACAATGGATATGCCGGGTCTTGTACGACTGTCACGTCTCGCTAACGAGTATCAATGTGGCTGAACAGCTGCAAGGACAGACTCTGGCTGAGCAGTTCAGCTGCCACGTGCTTATCTGAAACAAATCTGGTGCTCTATCAATATTTACGTCACCTCACCTCTTCACTTGGACTCCCCAAGCAGGTGAGTGACCGTGAACAAGGTCATTGTCCCCATTTTGGTAAAGACTCACATTTAGGAGCATTCTTACTCAGCCTGATTCTGGTTACTGTTTTCACTACCTTGCTTTTCTTTTAAGCCTTTAAAAGAAGGTACCTGCTCATTCTGCTTCTCCAAGACTTCCAAATGCTCAAGTTGAACTTTTTTCAACTGATCCATTTCCTTTGACTGCTTCATTGCCAGCTGTAATTGAGAGAAAATAATTGGGTGGGGAATGTAACACGTCATTAACAAGTAAAATAAAAACTTACTTGAAACATATACACATATATACTGTCACCCCCCATTTAGATGGCACAAAACATCACAGGAGGCCTATCACCCAAGCTTAAGAAAAGCTATTAATACATTAATAGAGATATATTACACATATTGCATATAATACATAGAATTACCAAGCACAAGAATGAATAGTAATTCTGTTAATTTGAAATAGATTCATCTTACATAGATGTTAGGTCTTCCATGCTACACGTTATGTGGAACAAAGCAAAGACAAAATCTACTAGAGCTGGATTCCCAACACAGAGAAGTGAAAAAGAATATCCAGAAATAGTTCCCAGTGACTTGGTCAAGGTTATCGTTACCCTTTTTCTCTCTTCCAGGAACTTTTTTGTGTTGCTGCTGTTCAGTTCTCTGACTCGCCTAAAAAAAAATGCAAATGTTGTCCATGAAGACTCATTGGAAAAATATAAACACAAAAGCTACAACAGAGTAGAATCCTAAACTCTTAAGGTACATTTTGGGTTTGGATTATCTGTACCATGTGGGACTAGTGGCAAATAGTACACTCCTAGGGCTACACACCTTTACACTTACATTAACAGCATGACTGAAAACTTGGCTGTTGTGAATGAAGTTTGCTTTTCCCCTCACTCAAGAGTGGTAGACAAAACTTTAAGGAAAGTTTAATTCATTTGTGCATCCCTTGCTGCACTCTGCCTTCAATTTGTTTTGTATATAAAAAGTGCTGCATCTCTTAACAGTGGGAAAAATCATCTGATGATCATACGTAAAATTACAGCTTATCGATGCTGTTATTCTTAAAGCTGCTATTTAAGCAAAAAGATAAGTATATAGTTAATATTTACATAAAATACCTAAATGCAAAGTGTCTCTTCCTAAGATTTCTGTCATGAAAGAGGACAAAAATAGTTCAAAGAGGTGAATCAGCCTAATGACAAAGCCTGAAAACCAGAACTGCATTTCGCCTGCTTTCAGATCTGGGAACAGCTTTATCTCAGAGTCATTAGTGAGGTCTGACATTAAACAAAGCACACAGTTACCACGGGCTCTGACAACTCATCCTCCTGATGAGCTGGGAGTGTGCAACACTCCAGGGACTCAGTTCAGCACGAACAGGTTCAAGCTGATTGACCAAAATAGCCCAGTGCCAAGGAGGGAACGTAAAAGAGGAAAGACTGAGCCAGATGGCAAGCCCAAAGTGAAGGGGAAACCCTGAAGGCTTATGAGACATCATGTAGGCTCTGCTTTCACTCCCTTTTTAGTAAGGCCCTCATTTCACTTAAAAAGCAAAAGAGGATAATGCACTTGAAGTACAATCATTAAACGCCTCACAGATGTGTTTCAATGTAATTGTGATTAGACCTGCTCTAGTCAGTCACAGATGATCAAGGCATTACATTTATTAAAAGGATAAATACGAGAAAAATCATTATTTTTTCTAAAGCAGTCATCTAAAAATATATTCAGCATAATCATTAGACCTTGTTTCCATGCATAAAAGTGTGGTTTTAATAGAATTAATCCATGAGTTCCCCTGTCAGCATTTGACAGCATTCTCTCCTCAGGAAGGGAGATCTGATACTTACCTCTCTCTTTCAGCTTTATTTTTGATGGATTTGTCTTGGCTTATGGCTTTGCTGTTCTCCATAGATATTTTAGCCTGGTTGGCACGCATCTCCTTGCTTTCCCTGGGGGAAACCAAAGATAGTCATTAATGCCCAAGATGCAATTGTTGTGGAGGTTGGTTTCCTCTACACTGTGGTTAATTTTGCCCTCGAGGAATTAAGGAAGAGGAAAGAACAAACCACATGAAAACTGCCTTCCTTTGGGTAGGCTTTACACAGTTTGAGCAAGCATCCAGAAACCTCCATTTGTTCCAGAGAATAAAATCTGAAAGATCACTTTAAAGCATTTTTACACTTTGAATGCTGTAAAAGGGTAAAAAATACTCTCTTTTCTCCCTAGTATACGAGTTGTCTTAGTATGAGCTACTATCAGCCACTTAAAAAAAGCAATTTGACTTCTAGAACTGTGTCAAAAAATTTACAAATCCTGCACTCAGAACATAACAGCAGTATCAACAGTAATAATATTTGCTAGTTGTGGTATGAGCTGACAGACTTCCTTTTAAGACTTCTAACTTTAGGAGTGAAAAGAGCCCTTTGGGCCTGAAAAGAGTGGTTTAGCCCATGGTCAGATTTGTGTGTGGTTTTCTCCTTCTGGCTCAGTGAACCTTTTAGCCTTTCCTGTGGAATGAGAGAGCTGTAACAGGAGGATGGCAATCCCCTTCCAGGGGTAATGTCCTGAGTAGTGTGGTTTGGCTTGGGAGCTGGAAAACCTCTTCTGTGTTCCAGATCTTGACACATTGTAAGCCCAGGTAGGACCTCAGTCTCTTTTTTTGGACATGATCTTAAGTAGAGAGCTAAACAATTATTGTACTAATTAATCCAAAATTCTAAATATTTTGCATGAAAAGGAGGAATGTGGTACAGAACAGAGTGCTTAATTTAATGCAATATTGTCACTGAATCTTTTTTAGCTTGCTTTCATCTCTAAAAGACATTAACCATTAAGTAGCATGAGGAAGCTTTGACTAATATTTTTGACAGCTTAAAATTTTTATTAAAGAAGTTTGGTGCTTTTTTTTTTTTAATCTCCAAAAGTTCATAAAGTGAAACATTTCCTGGATACAGGTTTAGAAGCAGTGGTATGACAGCAAAAATTAGACTGGGTTCTAAAAAATGTTGTGTTGAGAGCACATTTCATTCCAACAGCCCCTTCTCCAAATAAGAGCTTTTATTTTCTATACAGAATTTGAAGTAATTTTCAAGCACACTGTCTTAAGAGGAGTACTGAAATAATTCATTTTTATTACTGTGCTCGAGGACATGAGAAAAGTTAGTGTAGGTGTTCAAATTGATTTAGCCTGTTTGCATCAGATATAATTTTAGAGTGAAAGAAGTTAAGAGGATTAGAGGACTACTGTGCATCACTGCTGATTGCAAAATGAGGGTTTGGTCATGGAGATGGTTGAAAGAGCCAACACAACTGTTTATTCTGCAGGTATAATCTAGCTCTGAGCTGCACTGCTGATGGGGTCTTTTCTGGGGCTGTTGGGTTTTCACTTGCAAGAAATAAAAGATATTACTAACAGAAGAAATGAAAAATCTTATCTTCTTTTTAAAATAATCTAGAAGCACTTGTAGACGTAGATGAATCAAGCACTGCTTGGTTCTAAAATAGTGCTTCTCAAAGTAAATAAGAAATTGCAGTGGCCAAAGTTCCAGTGTCAGCTCAAACACCTGGACTGGGGCTTCAAGTTGAGTCTCCAGTTCAGCAGTAAAAACACCCTCCCTCTCATGGGCAGTGGTGATGCCTGTAGCCAGAGGTAACTGGAAGAAGTAGATAAGCCAGGATGGTAAAGAAAAAAAAAAAAAGGATTCTGAAAAATGTGGCATGGCAAGATTTAACTGCTGACTTCCCACTGTGTCACACTGACTGCAACTCTGAAACTTATACAAACATGTCTTTTAAAGGGACACTTTAGGTGTATATATATATGTATTTATATATATGTGTATATCCTTGGTATTTATATATTTTATATGTATTTTGATGTCCATTAACATGTTATGTCACCAGTATTGTTTGAATAACTAGAAATCTCTTCTTCTATTAAAAAAGTGCCACCGCATAATTTTTCTCTCTCTCTCATGTCATTTTATCTGGAGCACATAATGCTTGTGAATAACAGCTCCATGTCCCCAGTTTCTGAAGTGCTGCAGGATCACCACATCCAGGTGAGTAAAGGTAACAGTCTGAGGAGGTGGGGGGCACAGCATCCCCAGAGTTCAATAAGCTTCAGGTTTTTAGTGGTGTCTGCTGCCTTCTGTTTTGTTTTCAAATGAGCTCAAAGCACAAACTGTAATTGCTTTTTGTACTGCACTTGGAAGGAAGGTATCCTACCCTACAGCAGATAACTACATCATTTTAGATTATTGATCCCTCCTCCCAGCCCTGTGCCCTGTGCTGTGATATCCACCTCATTACCCTGGCTCACAGAGAGGGAAGCAGTGAGAACATCATGCTGAGAGCACGGTCCACCTCCTGCATCACCCTCAGAGAGATCCTTTTTTTTCCTATGGATACCAGAGCTGTCTCTTGGCTGTTACATACACCTCTACAGATAAATGCATATGTCTTCCTACACACAATATATTGCATTAAAAAGTCTACCAATGATTTAGTGTGAAGTCTTCTGAAATATTCATAGATTCAGACACAGTCTTAAATTTGTTTTAAACGGGAAATTCCCCAGTCTGCACATTTAGGACTTAACCCTTAAATTCCCAAACACACTAAATTGCAATGAATAAAGCAGGAAGAATATTGAAGGAAGAATTTATCAGGATGTAGATTTTCAGATCTAGTTCTTAGTAGCTCTGAAAATAGAGCAATACATGGACTGAACACAAATGATTTCTCACAAGAAAATAAGATCCACTGCTAAGAATATAAGAATCATGTACAAGAAATGAGAGTGGGCTGCTTAAACACAGAGAGATACAGAAATTCTAAACCCTAAGACTAAAATTAGGAGAAAAAAGCTTTAAAAAATTTAAACTTTGCCTTAGTGTATATATAATAGCTGCCTGGAATGACAGCTTCTAGCAAAGTTAAAAGAATGGAAATATGTATGGAAAAGAAACCAAAAATCTCTTACTTCCACAGGGGATATATTAGTAAATTATCTTTTAAGCATTGTGGTGAATAGCAAATAGGATAGAAAAAAAGACTCAAAAAAACCCCGAAGAAGGTGACGTGATTTCTTGGGCTATGTATGATTTGGAGACACAGCACCAAGGACTACACCTTCCTCTGGCTAATAACTTTTGAATTATCAATTTGTATTTTAATTTAACAATTTTTGGACTTCATATTTAACTGGGAATGTTTTGCAGGACCCTTGAATAGATGGGTTAACACAGAGATTAACATAAAGATGAGCTCACTACCAGCTTTTTGCTGGGAAAATTCTCTGTTGGATGGAAAGCTTGCAGGTCCCAGCCTGTGTTCTCTCTGATGCAAAGATAAGCTGTTTTTTCACTCAGGAGTTTAAAAAATAATTTCAATTCCTTCTTCAAATGTGATTTCTTTATTCCTTCCCCCCCTGCTTTTTATGTGAAAGATGTTGCAGCCACTTACATACAAATCTATACATGTATGTGTGTATGTTCCTATGCTTTTAGGCTGCTTTGGATAATAGATCATAGCAGAGAAAAGTGATTCTCTGCTTACTGCCATTTTTAGCACTGTGAATATGATGTGTATTTAATTTTATTTCATTTCAAATGGGCAAGATGGTTAATTACAAAAGCAGCAGTGTCACGCAGCATCTTCTGTATTCCCAGTAATACTGTATGAAGATAAGACATCAGCCTAATGTAGCTTATCCTGCAGCCCCTTGTTTTTATGATCACTTTCCATGGATCTTTCATATAATCACCAGTGCTATAAACACGAGTCCATAACTGACAGCAACTCCAAAGGATATTTCCATATTTGATACTTCTCATTTTCCAGCCTCTGAATTTGAGTTCCGGGGAAAGTCGATGCAAACTCCCATTGCATCTGCTAAGTAGCACATTCCTTCACCTCCCTAAACCTTGTCTGATCACTTCTTTTACTTCTCCCATGCATTCAGCCCAGTATCTCTGACAGCAGTACAGAGCTGTAAACACTAAAAGTAAACCATAACCCAAAGCAGACACAAACCACATCATCAGGTAGCACTGCCCTGCTCACCTGTCATGGGAAAACTTCAGCTGCTGGGTTTGTTGTTCATGAGCATTAATCAGCAGTTTCTTCAGTAGTTCACACTGTTGGTTCAAGTGCAGGTCACGGATCTCTTGCTCCTCGGCGCTGTGCGTGTTGATCATCTCGGACCACTCTTTAGTGTGCTGAGCCACGATCTCCTTGACCTGGGGGGAAGGAACAGCAGCTTTGTTAGAGGTGCTCAGATAGGCTGGGAGATCAACTCTTCCTGCTGCTGAAGATGATGTAAAGACAATCATAAAACAGGTTGTGAAGAATGCAGCTAAATTGTGAAAAATGAAGTTACACTAATGAAGTTGCCTCACAGGGTAGCAAAGCCACCAAGGACACTACCACTGACTATAAAACCAGATGTAAACTAATCCCTACTATCAGGACACTATTATCTGAAGTGCCCTGAATAGAAAAGCTCTTGACTGTACTACCCTTATTTTAAAACCTTCTCTGAGTTCATAATAAAATGGTTTCACATCTTTGGTTGCCAAGAAAAAAAATATATATTAAAAGTTCTGAACTTAAAAATGGAAAAACCTAGTGAGACAGTCTTTCATTTTGTGGAGACAGTTTTACACACACAGTCAGTTTACAGAGAAATCCTGTGTTTAATGCAACCTGAAACTGAAGATGGGCTACATATCTTTGTTTGATATTCATTAAGTCAGCAGGGAATCTGACAAGGTTTCTTCTCTTCCTTATCTCCCAAGACTCACAAGAATAATGAGATTAAAGTTTTGGAATGTTCCCAAGAGACAATATTAAGAAGTCTAAATCACCAGAGTTGTTATTATAATAACATATCACACTCAATGATTTCAAAAAGCAGCTAATAGAAAGATATGTTTTATTATCCTTTAATAATTATCCTTGGGTATTTTGACATGCTATCCTACTTTTCCATAGATGGTATATAAAATACGCTTCCCAATAAATCTATTTTCAGGTAATCATTTCAACTGCTACTATAGTAATTAATAACATCTAGGTCATCTTCTACCAAAGTAAATTTGATCTTTTATATCAAAAATTGCCTCAATATTGCTCAGAAAGTGAGAGACTGATGCCAGTATTTCAGCTCCTCTGAAGGCCCTCTTACACAAAAGCTCACATCCCCTATTAAATCTGGACCCCTAATGAAAAAAAAGGCAAATAATTTTGGAACAGATCAGGGTCACCACTACCAAAAAACCAGATTTGCATTTAACTACAGCTAAATAGTGGTCCCATATCAAAACAGGTAGGGCTGGAGGCAGAAGCAGCTGATGGAGAACAACCTAGAGTTTTCTGAAGCTGTCAGAAAACAACAAAAGCATTTTGAGGCAGAAGTTGGTACGACTAATACAGGTCTAAATCATCAAGGTGTTTAAGAGTGAGTGTACCTCCAAAAAAAATGAGCTATGCTTATTTTTGTGCTTGTGGGTAGATGTACTACTAAGCCAGAGCCTGTCAACTATGAAATGATATGAAGGATGTGGAGCAGTCAGTGGGAGTAGTGTTTTTAGTAAGATGTTCATGAGGCAGTACTGCCTTCAGAGCCAGAAAAACAGGAGGATTCAATTTTAAAATGAGTCAAAATAAATGCTTGGATTTTGGTAAGGAAGAGAAACTAATTTTTCAGATGGAGTTTTTGAAAGGTTGCGGGGCAGACACTCCAGCTCTCCTCTGGCACACACCTAAGGCACTTTGGTTAGGACCAAGGGAGACCTAGAGTGGACTTAGGAGAGCTAAAGGTCATGGCTGAAGTTCTTAGGAAACCTTGTTCCTTATTTATTTTCAATGCAAAGTTTCCAGATGGAGTCAGCTCTATCCACGACTTGAAGGAAAAAAGGGACAGGTAGATGGATCCAAAGTCCTAGGTCTAACTGGGACCACAGTAGAAGAGGGACCACCCAGAAAGCAGAAAGTCTAAATCAGAATGTTTGAAAGTACTAATATTTAAAAAAGACAAGTACTATTATATGACTCAGGGAGCAGGCCAAGTGTTTTCCTCCACTGCTTGCTGCTGTGTGACTCTCCCAAACAGTCTGCCACTTAGGACTGTGTTCCACATTAATTTAAATATTAGGAAGTGCAGGGGGTATTAACATATGAGCTCTGATTTCTAGGCACAGTTTTACATCACCCTAAAATGACAGGCAGGTATTCCAGTAAACAAAAAAGTGTGTTCCTCTACTTAAAGCCTCCTTATGCTGTAGAGAAAATGCAAAACAAACTTTGCATAAAAAAAAGAAGCATGACTTAATAAAATAGTGAAACAAATAGATGTATAAATAGTGGAAGCCCTGGTGAAAGCAAGTCTTTAGTGACTTAGCTGCAAAGAGTATTTACAGAGCCCAAGTAAATGCAGGGAAACAAAGACTCAAGGGCTTGTTGCAAATGAGTAAAGTGATAATTATTTTTAAATGGTTAATGTTATAAACTACAGAGGAGTATGAAGGCAGGAATTCTGTATCTCAGGTACACTGATACCAAAGAATCATATCTCAAGTTGGAAGGATCCATAAGGATCATGGATTCCAACTCCCAAAGAGGAATCCTGCAAGGAGACTACAGCAAGCACTACAGTACCTTCAGTATTTAACCTGAGAAGGAAGTAAGAATCACAAAACCCCTGCCTCTGTTCATGGACATATGTGCCAGTGATGTGCTGCTAATTCCAGAATCAGCATGTAATAGTCTAAGAAACAAAACTTGTTTATGAGTTTTTGTCCAGGGATGTGAGAGAAAGAGAAGCTTTCCTTTAAATTACATATCCACCAAGCCAGGAGTCTCATTTCAGGTACAGCAAGATATAACCTGATGAGAAGGATGTAAGGGATGTGCCAAACACCAGTTAGAAGACTTTAAATTTTACTCAGAGTCAGAAGAACTTAGAACTCATGGCCATTAAAACATCTAAAATCCAATTTTGCTGCGGATCTGTGTTACACTTCAAAGTTCAGATGTAGCAAACTCAGAGTACCTCCCTGCTTTTCTCCAATTTACTAGCATCATAGTTAAAATTACTATTTCATTTTCACTGGGATGTGCTCTTGTTCTACTGCTTTCCACTATTAAAGCAGTGTTGCCTGTCCTAAAGGATAGGAAAAAATAACCATTAGCTAACTTCTCTCTTTCCTGTTCTACAGACTCTGTTTGCCAGCCTGTCTTTTCATCTGTTCCTTCAGTAGGCCCAAGAGACTAATTAAAATCTTGATAAGGAACTTTATTTTGCACAGCATATATGCAAGATGTTTGTTTAGTCACTAAGTTCAAGCAGGAATGAGCTTTGAAGTAATCTTTCCTTTTTTTGCCTTTTCATCCTCTGCCTGCTTGATATTGGGACCCACTTTTCTAATGCAGGGGAGTAATTTGCATTTGCTACGTTAATCGTGTGTGAAGTACACGTTGGGACATTCAGATCTAATTTAAATATTTTATGTCAAACTTGGGCTGGATGTTTCCTCATGACAGGAGGAGTTTTGTTAGATGAAAAGGTCTCTGGTGTTAAAGGTATACATGCGTATTGTGGTACAGAGCTGCACCGGAGGACATGAGCTGTAATTAAAGCTGAATCATGTTCCAATCTGATATCAAAATTAGTGGGCCAAATGCTGTGAAATGCTGAACAACTGTTAATTAATCAAACTCCCAGTATATCAGTGTAATGCAGTCAGCATCTCAGAATTTAATCTAATTTAATTGCACCTACATTCATCTAAGATAAAAGTTAATTTCCCAATGGTCTTGGGCACTGTTTTCCAACCTGTTGCTTGCAAACCTTTGAATGATCTCCGGGAATAATTCAAGGGCCTACACTAGGAAACTGAAACAAAAGAAGTCAGTAAATAATCTGGACGATTTTGATGGAACCACAGTGAGCAAGACACTGAAAATCACTAGAGAAAACCAGAGAGGCAGATGACTTACAGAAGAGTTCTTTGGGAATTATCCAATACACAGAAGCTTGGCATTTCAAGTCTTATATTTGAGTCCTACATTTAAGTCTCCTTTCAAAATGTCATCCTAAAACCTCACAGGGGAGTGGACAAAATTCAATCTTTTTTTTCCCCAGATATGGATTAAATTGAAGGCAACCAGTCTGAAAGCAGGATTTTAAAAGGAAAACAGCTCAGAAACTGCATATATTTGTGGAAAGGGAGAACATGAGTCACATTTGTTGGATTTGGATGTCCCTTGTGTACAAATGACACTTCTTAACTCCAGACTGTGAATGACACAGGTGAGAAGCAGGGACCACAGCAAAGAATTTTCTGTAACTTCAAGTGAGTTTTGGAGCTTATGTCTGGATGATTAGGAGCTAGTGCTCCTCAGAGAGTTTATTTCACTAAGAGATTAATGAATTTTGTATTTTCTAGGTTGCCAACAAATTTGGTTTTATTTAAGGCAACAGTTCTAGACTTTTCACAGGGGAAGAAGATGGGGAGATAAGAGAGCACATTAGGTTTTATCCCTGGGGGCTCACTCCGTGTTCAGCTGAGAGGGCAGCAACAAGAAAGCAACCTTGTTTAGAAAACCAAGATCTTCTCCACATGGAATAATAAAACCAAAGAGTAAAGTTAAAAGAAGACAAGATGAACATTAACTTATTCTAGCCTCAAAGATGTGGCTGCGTTTGTTAGTATTTTCTATATTTGTCTGATTCTTTTCACAGGTTTCAGCTTTTACTGGGGTCAGTCTCCAGCACGTTCTTCTCCCTGGAGATGTTTTTGCACATGGATGAGCCTTCTGGTGTCCCTGCCACCCTCTAGTCTGGATATCTTTCAGAAACTTGAAAGCATGTCAGCAAGTCACGGATAAAACTTCCAAAGGGAATAGGAAGTCAGAGAACACAGCAGTGGTACAGGAGTACAGAGGAAGCAGCTCTAAGCAGCTTGGTGTGAGCCAGGAGCTTGAGAACAGCTTTTCCAAATGAATGGAATTTGACTCCCAGAGCACCTTCATTCTCCAGCACCTTGAAGAAAACAAAGCCACTGCACAAGGGGGGAAAAAAAATTACTAGAAATAAGAAGGCACTTAGCTCAAGAGCAACTTGGGCTCCTCCTCCCCTAAGAGACAGACCAGCAAATGTCCACAGCGACAACGATGGAAAACGAAAAAGACACTTCTCTATGTATATATTTTGGGAAAGTATTTAGCATCCAAATTTCATATAACACATATTCTCTTTGTTTAGCTAAAACCAACACAAATGACCAGTTTTGCTTCACGAGGAATGAATATGGCACTTTCTTCAATTCAAAACAGCAGGAAATTGATGCTGCTTTTAAAAATTCTTTTAAGAAACACTTTTAGACACTCAATTACTCCCATTCTTTTCAACATGTTATTATTGCTGAAAATCATTCATATGCTTCCAAGAAAATTAACTACCAGTTGGATCTCAAAATCTCCCTTTCAGATGTTGCATGTGTTAAAATTGGCTGTTTGCTTACCTTAGATTTGTGATCTGATGTTAGTGTCTGAATTTTAATTTCCGTTTCTTTCTTCAATTCAACACAATTACTTCCCCTAAAAAAAGGAAAATTGCAAATGTGTGCCACAAGTTAAACATCTCCCCATTCAGTCAGCTCTTACTAATTAAAATGTTAATCAAAGTTGAAGTGCTGCAGTGTATTGGAATGAAATTATTTCTTCTGGCAATTTATTCACAACTTACAAAATATTGTTGGATTAATGATCATTCAATTCAAACACCACATGATTAATTCTGGATTGGCCCTGCATTTATTCTATTGCTGAGGATGTGTCAGGCATCTCCATTTATGATACTTGGTTCCTTTTCCAGGCTTAAAATACCTTGCCAAGAAAAAGCAGTTTCTGCCTGAAAACTTCCAGGCATATTCACTGCCTTGCCATGGTTTTATACTCTGTTTTAAAAATAATTTTGCTACTTTTATTTCGTTTGAGGAAGAGAAAAAAGAAGTCACTTGATTAATTACCTCACAGGGCGATCTGGGAACCCTAAATTGAACACCTATTGAAAATGTAGGTGTCCCTCTGTGAGAACACAGAAGTGAACGGGTTGCAAAGAAAGCGCTGGACCACACCAACCCATGTGGATGAATCCAAGCCATTGGATACCTTATATGACTTGGAAAGCAGTGAATCTTGAAGACATCCCTCACTCCTGCAACAAGACTTTGTGTTTGGGTCAAGTGTTAAGCGGGTTGCATACCAGTTTCAAAGTTTGTTTAATGCAGGAGGAGCGCGTGATTCCAAGGAACAGGCTGGCAAAAAGCCTGGAGAAGGCCATCCTGAAGCTCCCCTGACGTGACTGTGGGTTAGGAGATGGATGGCTTCTACCTCTCACCCACAGAACTGCCTCCACTAAGCCCAATTACTCAGGCTGTGCACTGGGTGGGACGAAAAACTATTCCACTGCAGCTACAACAGGAATTTCAATTACTGCCTCACCAGAGTCAATACGGTTTTGAAGGCTGACAAGCTCCACCATTAACAATCTTTTTCCAGTGAAGGGTTTTTACAACAGAATACAAATTCACACAGTGCAAGTCTCTGTTATTTTGTCTGGAATAATACAATATATTGAGAGTGGTCTACTTTAACATCACTGTAATATTTCTGTGTCAGATTATCCACTGATGCAAAGTGGTACAACTCCACTGAGGGGATGGAGCCACGTTCATTTATCACCTGCAGCTGGCCCTAATAAGAACGGTCACTGCTTGACTGCAGAAACATTAATACATGTTTGCTCCAAGAAAGGAGACTTACGAAACTCTCAACAACTTTAAATCCTACTTTTTTATTGAAGTACTGCTAAACTTAGGGAAAATGGCTGAGAATTTTATCATCAAGCAGTACCAGGTCAGCCCTTACTGAAAATAGTAGTGTGGTTTGTCTTGTGTTCCCCAGGGCCACCAGAAGGATTAGTCATTTATTTTCTAGCCATAGCAAGGGAAATTTTGTAGATATTTATAACACTCTTTTGACACTTTAGAAGTAATCTAAAGTCATAAGCAGAGGTTCTGACCACTGTTACCTCTGCCTGAAAAACAACAGCTGGAAGGAATTTGATTATCCATGTGGGTAGCCATGATCAGTCTGGCTGTAAGGAATGTATGATTTGTCATACACTGTTAAAGAGTAAATCAAACATATTTTATCCCAAATCAGTCTAATTAGTTCAATCACTAGACTTTCAGAATCCCAGACATCAAAACCACCAGCTGATCCCTTCTCTGGAAACACAGCTTTCAGGACATCTCAAGGCAACTTCCAGCCAGTTTGGACACTGGACATAAGGGAATTGCCTTCAGCTGCAGTGGAAGAGTCCACAGTTAAACCATCAAGTCACAGCTGGGAACAAAGACCCAGGACAGTGCAGCCCAGGGTCACATATCCCTGCTCAAACACAGACAGTTTAATTTCTGGACAGTCTGAGTAAATCAGGAGGATCTTCATGCCCTCACTCCATTTCAGAGTGGGAACACAAACATACCTATGCCCATAAGCCTCTCTGATATTTTTATGCATTTGAAGTGTACGACAGAAATAGCACAGGGAGCAAAATCCTGTCCATCTGTCGGAGAATTAGCATGTGATTAAAAAATTCTACTTTGCTGAACAATATGCAGTTGACATTTGTCACACCATGTGGCAGAAACAGACCACAAAAAAACTGCCCAAGATCAGAAGAGGAAGTCCTCTATACACCTATCAAAAGCCTTTTTGTCAGGAAATAACTGTCACTTTCAGAATTAAAGCCTTGAAAACATGTTTTACATGCTCTTTTACAACTTTTATTGCTTGCAAAGGTTCCAAAATGACAGCCAAGGAAATGGAGCAGGTCCTGTACTCACTGAACCCAGGACTCTGGATTCATCAGGTCATTTAAGTTCAATAAAATTTTTAAGTCCCAACCAATGTGTTCACTTTTAAACATGTCCTTTAGTACACTGCACAGTTGGGATGTGCAAAAGCACCTTGCTGAATGGGCTTCCAGGGCTGCATATGCAAAGACCTTGAAGGAAGCCAAAATATTTGGATACAGAATTAAAAAGTGTTTTCACAGAAGGTCTGTGCTGATACTGGTTTTGATTTAATTGTTAATTAGATACCAACAGTTATTCTTGTAAAACTGAAAGAGCCATCAGATGACTGAGAGCTCTGGAGTCCATGGAAAGTATGGAGTCATGGTAAGGAACAGTATTTGCCTTTGTAGTGGATCTGCTTCTGGAGTGGTCATTTCCAACTTTTTTTTTAACTCACTGACAATTTAAAACTATCATAAAGGCTTTGGTTTCCATGGAATAAGTGTTATAACATTAAGAAAAGCTGCCGCATGTAGCCAATGAAGTGATCTCAGACTGGGAATCAAATTATCAGCTACTTGTCCCATTTGGGGTTACTCTGGAAAGTGTTGTTATGCAGAGCTTCCTATTTACTATTTATTGCACAGAGACAGCCACTACCACCCTTAACTTTCTGACACACCTTCCTTTGCTGTTTTGGCAAGACAGGCAGAGCCACTGGCTTCTTCTCAGTCCAACAGGAGCACTGAGATTCTTTAATTCCAGAGCACAGGGAAGCCTTTCTTCCCCCACGATAATTATGGTGTAATGTCTATGGATTAGTTCACTGTCACTGCGGTAAATAACCTGACTGTAATTATAAATCCAAGTAATCAATAAGCTTTTGCTGTGTTACTTTGAATGAAGTTGAATTAAAGCCACATTAAATCAATCCATTCTGTAGCTGTCCCCTCTCTCTTTGGAGAAGTAGTAATTTTCCGGAAAAAACTGCTTGAATTAAAAATATTTGGGTGCTTACAGTTCTCCTATCTTGGACAAAAAAGTACAACATGACCTTTTTAAAGAGTTTGTGAGCTTTCAATAATTTAGTGAGGAGAATTCTCCTTACCATGTTTACTTCTGACAGTTCTATTTCTGTTCCGTTGCAAGTTTACAACATGCACACTCAAAAAACCACCACCATTCCAAATAATTTGTATAAAAAGCACTGGTGGAAGAATCCAGTGCCAAACAGGCATCTCTGTTCAGTGTTCAGTGAGTGAGTTCGTTGCCAGATGACAACAATATGAAATTAAGACTAACTATTAGGATAGCTGGATATAGAACTAAAGTAATTCCTGCTGTCTCCATGAAATGCCAGTCACAGGGCAAAAGGTGGAGAGGAGAAACTGCTGCCAGATTACACCACAGCAGCAAGGCAGCAGCAGGTCCTCCTACTGAATTCCAAATTAGAATTAGATATTTTATTAAAGTCCCCTAGCATCTTCCAGGAACCTTTCTGGGACAAGTAGGAGATTCACACAGATAATATCCCAGGCCATCAGCTACTGCAAATCAAAACATTTTCACTCAAGTCAAAGGAGTAGAACTGATTTATCCTAGCTGAGGATCTGAAGGATTTAAAAAAAAAACAACAAACAAAAGATATTTTGACTCAACAGCACAGTAAAACTCTATTATTCTAAACCATTCAGGACTTAGAAGCCAGCTTTCCCCCCAAAAAATCAAATCTTTGCTACTTTCTGGTCATTAGGGCTATTGAGGACCTCACTGAACACAAGAGTGACGTTCCCTGGGGAGTGCAGTGAGACCAGATCAAACCACAGAGAGAAAACTTCAGGGCAACTCCTTCACTTTTGCTGTTAAAACTCTGATAGCAGAAGACTAGAGAAAGGCAAAGAGAGTACAGCATTTATGGCCTGCTGCTAAAGCCTTCAAACATCTCATTCTCAGCCTGATGGGAGGATGTTGCTTCAAGCTGCAATCCATTCATTTCAATGACCTTTTTAAGAATTATTTACTCCAGACCACAAAAGCATAACATCTATTTTAATTCTAAAAAAAAAAAAATTAAAATAATATCTTACCCCTTCTTCTTGATTGCCTTCTCTAACATTTTCTCATATGAGACCTTTTCTTTATCATATTGGGCCACTATTTTGTCAATTTGGGTGCAGTGCAACTTCTGCATAGCGCTGTGCTCCTGGAAAACAGTAGGAAAACAATTAGGTTGCTGGATTTTTAATTTTTCATTTTACTGCAGTGTAAAAAATATCAGTGCACCAACAGATAACTCTGACAATGGAATTAGTAACCTGTTTTAGCCATCTGACATTAAACATCCCAGATATTTCACCATAAGCACCACGACATTTCTTCTTTGTTTGAAAAATCACGACCTGCAGTGAACCTTAAAAATATGGTATACCCTAAAACAAAATAATGATGGGAAAAACCAATATTTTTTAATAAATATCCATTTAAATGCAGTGTAAAAAATCCGATTTACAAGCTCAGATCAAAGTTTCTGAACACAAAGGAGAACAAATTTCAACCCACTCCCCTCTTCCTTTACGTATCTTGTACTGAATACAGTGACAGCCCCTTGGCCACTGCATTTCAAATAGCTAGTTAGTTATGAAAGGGGAGGAAAAAACTTTTCCTATGATAAAAAGATAACTCACTAAAGCATATTAAACACTTGGGTGTGTATATAGACAGTTCCTTTCCACTACAAGACTGTACAAGAAACAAAACACTTCACTTAGTGCTTACATTTACACTTCATTATTGAACTTGATTTCATATTCTCCTTTATCAGACCAGCTGCTCATAACGATGCAAATATTTAGCTAGCACAGAAAGCACTAAATATTGAATTTACACTACAATAGGAATAACTGTTCATTAATTTATGTTATTTTATTAATATCCAGTTGCTCCACATTTTATCTAATCATGACAAAAAGAACTGCATTAATTAATATGGCCTCTTCCAGGACTTTATTGTGTTCTATAGCTCATTTTGCATCTATTCTATGCTTGCTATTCTACTGCTCTTTGTTATTATTTTCTATACACCTTTGCCTTATCACTGCTTCTTCCTCTAAAAACACTAATTAAATACTTTTACACTCACTTTTACCAAAACATTAAAGCAAATGTTGCGATGCTCTTAAAAATCTAGCCCTGGGCTGTACCCCAGCACTCCAACATCTGCCAGGTACTTCCCTGGGGAACACACACAGCTTCCCAATTTTGTATTTAGAGTGGGGAACTGAATTTTCTGTTCTACAGAGGATTTAAAGGGAAACAAATAAGACTCTGTCAATATTAAAACATTCCAGCTTCACCAGGGAGTATTTACAGTGACTAATCAGGCAGGAAAAAACATAAGAATGACATAAACTTGACAGCACCAGCCAGACACAGGTGAAGCGACTGAGAACATCTCTCAAACCACCCACTCTCCCCTAAATGAGCAGAACTACACAATGCTTGCTCTGAAAAGACTAAGCACAAACATTGCAAAGCGTGAGACATCTGCCCACTCGTGTGACACTCCTCCATAACCTGGAATTCCTGCTTTTCCCTCAGGACAACCATCATTTAAACCTTCTCTCTTTATCACAACCCCCCTGTAATCTTCTGCAGATCCCCTCTACTGCTGTGTACTGCCCATACACAGCTCCTGTATGTGAAATGGATCTATCCCCCCATTTTCTTCCCTGGTCCTTCCCCCCACCCAGTTCCCGGAACATGGATTTGCTTGTGCACACTATAAACAGAGCTGGAAGAGGAAGATGGGTTGCTAACAACCTCCACAGGCAAGGCATAAAGAACATGAGGAGTCAACTCCCTGCCAGATGTTCCCTGAATTACAGGACCTTCAACCCTGAAACACCATTTAATATGGGAGAGGTGTCTCATGATTTCCTCAAGTCTGCTGAATTTCCAGTTGGAATTCACACACCTTTTACATAAATATATTCACAAATTACACGTCATTACAAACCAAAGCCACAGTTTTGCCAGGGTTCTGAGAAGCCATTTAATTGATATAAAAAGACTTAAATCACAGCAAGAGTATCCAAGGGAAAGGGTAAAGAGTCATATACTGTGTACAACTGAAAACTGAGGTCTAGAGAATTGTCATTACAGAATACAAGAATGAGGAAATAAAAAGAAGGATCTATTACTTCCAAATCAACAGTCCATGTTGCAGAACTTTATTAATCTACAGTCCCATACTCTTGTACTGTTGCTTTTGCACTCTGAAATGGAGATATTTTTAATGTTCTTTTTTACTAGGCTTTAATTCAAACACCACATCTATATTCAGTGTTAGTATGAAGATGCAGGAGATGGGATTTATATTTTTGGGTGGTAATTACACAGTTCTGTTGCCATCTAGAGCCATATCAAATTCCTTAAGCGGCATTTGTGACTATCCCTGTCATGTCTGAAACTCCTGGAACTGTGCACCACAATCATCTGTTGGGTTGTTGTCTGTTAGAGAATATATCAAAATAATCCCTCACTCTCCTCCCTCTTCTGTCTAGCTCAAAAAAGCACAGAAACTATGTGGCACTCCTGTAAAATATTGAAATTCAGTAGGGGCCCATAAAAGCAGGCTGCTAACAGATGAAGTCAGTGACTGAGATGCTTTTATATGTCCACCTCCTCGCCTTTATAGTTTTATATCTGCTTGTGATGCCACCCCAGATCATTTATCTAAACAGTGCTCAAGATCTAACTTGATAAAAAAAGAGAGATATAGACCAATGGACATCATTCAGACATATCAGCTGTTCTGCAGCTGCACAGTAATATTCATACTGGGAGGTTACAATTACTTCAGGGAATGTAGATAGGAAATACTTCAAAAGCAGCTGAGGTTTGTTTGTGGATGCATTATTTAAAGAAAAGCATTTTTGCAATATACAGAAGTGGCTGTACATATTATTTTAAAATTACCAAAAGCACAGATTACCAGAACTAAGATTCAAGAGAAGTTATTCCTTGCATGGAGATTTTTTTAATGGTGACAATTCCATTAATTTGCCACTGTTTTTCAAAAGCCAAACACAAGGAATACTACAGGCTGACAGCTTCAAAATGGGCTGAGGTTTGGATCAAGAGCAATCATCTGCTCTTCAGCAATCCCAACAGCAGCATGTGCAGACTTAGTTTTTAGAGACTAAACCAGCCTGGAGAATATTCACTCTGCCCCCTTGAACTCTTTCTTCCTTCATAGCCAGGGCACAAACTAAGCAGAGGGTTTGGTCACTAAGAAGAGTGACCTTTCTGCCAGTCTAATGATCTCTACCCTAGTTAGACTAGAAGTCTTATTTTTCCTACACAAAAGTGAAAAAACAAACAGACTGTATCTCCACCTGCCCAAACATCCTTCTTTAAAAAAAAATGGATTAATAGCAAAACCATCCTAAAGAGAAGCCATAGTGTGCAATGTCTCTGTGTGTGTACACTGGGTATTACAGCTCTAAGGAGCTCTGCCATGATGAAAAACCAATTAGTGATAATATGCAGAGGGATTTTAGGAGAATGTTATCGTAGCTGCTGGAGTCAAAACGGCTGAAACACTCAACGGAGGTAAATAAACGAAAGATAGCATCAAAGAAATACACTGACAGAGTGTGCTATGCTCTGAAAAGCCTTGGCTCCAGGTAAATTTGTATTAATCTGGAAATGTGGTATCTGTATCAGTTCTATCCCCTGACAAAACAAATGATGTGTTTTCATACAAGCAACCAACCTCCACCAGCCAGGATTTCAGAGGAGCTGCTACTGCTTCTCTACACCGAGCAGTAAACCATCTGTTTACTTATTCCTCCAGATCTCTGGAATGTTTATGGTTAAATGAGAGTGTGCCTATTTCTGGAACTTTTAAGTTCAGTCTGCTTAGTACACAGGGTTCCTCCAGTTGATCATGGATAACTAACCGCACAGCTCTCCTGCTCCAGCCCAGCTGATGAAATGCATTAAGAACAGTGGTGAGTACAGCACTAAGATCACCTCTGAGCTAACTTGGTTGCACTTTCCTGTTCAGACTCTCTACATTCCAGAAGCTGCCCTTTTAGCAGGGCATGCTCTAGGCAGGCACTTTCTTGTTAGGACAGACTTGCAGTGTGTACTTAAGACCAGCAGGACACAGGCTGGCTCAGACATCAAATAGCTGTGCTTGAGCTAATGCTGAAAGCCCTTCTGAGTGCACAGCAGTTTCAGATTGTGGCTGGCAATTTTTTCCTCAGATTAGAGGAAGCAAGTGCAAGCCTGAACAGATGGATCTTCTTTTTTTTTTTTAATATTAGCAAGCACAGTCTTGGCTAAAATATCCTTCCACTACCGTGGGTCACGTGTATCAGAGAGACACCACTGAGTATGTCTGTTTCCTACATAACCACAGCACCATTTCTACAGCAAACTGATGGAGGTTGGACAAGGAAATGACAAATTAGTGTTTAAAAATAAGAAGCCCCCCCCAAATTAACCCTATGAAGGTCTAGAAACTGTTCATGTCAAGAAGTGTGGGTGACAGACACTTATTGGGCATGGGCTT
This sequence comes from Manacus candei, assembly GCF_025592945.1. Taxonomy (NCBI): domain Eukaryota; kingdom Metazoa; phylum Chordata; class Aves; order Passeriformes; family Pipridae; genus Manacus; species Manacus candei. The sequence continues at coordinate 5,035,110 of NW_026138083.1, read as the reverse complement.
TGCACACAACACAAAGTCACTCATTTTGCCTCTGCAGAGTCAGTAAGGATTCTGAAATGTAACTATTTAGTTTTGTTACACAGTTTTTAATAATAAGAGCCTCACAAACATGCCAATTATCTAAAGTAATTTCTCCATACTACATTGTACTCCCAAACAATCATTAAAATAAACACAAAGACTGGTATTAAAAATGCTCAGGCAACTACTCTACGTCAGATTTGCAACGAAATCTGCTATCAAGGAGAGCAATCTACCCCAAAAGCCCAAAATGGATTTGCATGTACTGCCAAAATTCAGAACTTCAGCTGTTTTCTTCACTTTTTATGCCTCCTTCTGTAACAAGAGTAATGTTTTCTAATGATAAAGAGCAGGAGAAAACTGGCTGTGATTTTCTAATATAAAGTATATTTCTGACAGTGCTGTATGTAATTGGCACATCATTGCCAACAGTATCAAGCAAAAGAAGTGGTTAACACAGATAAAAACGAAAAGGACCAGGGCATTTCATTTTTCAGCTCCACATTCCAGCTCTCTTTGGCCATTTTGCAGCTTCTCCAGTGCCTGTCTTCGATGCAGCACCGTCTCTCATCATTACTGCCTTTTCCTTCTGAGCTGCCTGTCAATATGCCACGCAAGAGGGAGCTGATAAAATCATTACCTGAAAAAGGTGAGCTTTGGGTGCTTATATGGGTCAAACAAAGGTGCACCGAATCTCAGGGAGACACACAAAGGGTTGCTGAAGGGAAAATGTGCTCACTGGAGCATATTCCAGTACATTTAAGACACATATGCCTGTCTTGGTGGTCCAACTACTGTTCCTTAGTCCTTCCCTACAATTTAATTAGGAGCTGTCTGTGCTAGTGAGCACTGCAACTGTTTTCAATTAGAGTTTGTGGCTCAGAGAACTCTTAATGACCATACCTTTGCATGTTTCTTCTTTAAGGCATTCAGCTCTTTCTGCTGTTTCTTTAAATGCTTTATATAAGCCTACAAAAAGAGAAATTGGATCAATTTTCCTCTGGTCATATTGACTTTAACTAGATAAAATCGTGGCTACTGGGGACAAAAATTAGGAACACATCTTGAAAAGCTTGTGTCCATCCTTACCTTCATTTGTTTCAAATCTTCTATCTTCACTTGAGGAATGAGGTCTATACCTAGGGAGGCATTGATACAGTTTATCTAAAACTTCATACGCACTAGTACATCTCATACTTTTAAAGTTTGAATTTTGCCACAGAAACCTACATTTAAGTTAGCAATTAATTAATGTTTTTCACCACATAAAAAAATAGTTGCAGATTAATGAGAAAAGCTACAGTTAATTTCCTTTTCCGATGCACTGCTCAATCAATTGTGAAAAAAGAAATGAATCAATGAGTGTATTTTAATCTCTTACAGTTCTGGCCTGGAGTGTCAAAACACAGCAATCTAAGAACAGAAAAAAGCCCCTTTTCAGCAAACATAGCAAACCATTTATGAACATTAAAACTGAACCACGCAAACTTTAGAATTTTGGTCCGTATGTGGAGATTGCTCTGGCACCACCATCTTTCAGTGGGGAGGCTTCCTGGGTGAGGTTCTGTGTGACTACATTCAGGATAACTGAGGCCGTATTTCTAAATTTAAAACACAGGGGTGCAAATTTACCTGCGGCCCGTATGTGAATGAAGGTAAAATCTGCGTTTTGGTTAACACCAGGCTATGAGAAAAGGAGCAACAGCACTCTCCAAGGCTAAAGGAGAGTTAAAAACGAAGGAGAAACGCAAAAGAAGTGGAAATTCTAATGAAAATTCAATACAACAGGCAAATCAATCACACAAGACTAACTGTACTATTTAGGTGAATGAAAATATGTTTTGATCACTTTAACTGCAATGCAAACAAAACCCAATCTCATCTCATGTTTATGCTTTAATGAATGTTTTGTGACATACTATGATTTTTAAAGACTACCAAGAGCATCCTACATGTAATTATTAATAAAAATGTCAATACAATGCCATGAGAGTTGTAATTTTTAGGTTTTTTTCCTGAGGTTTCATACAAAAATATCTGCATGTACCTAAATACACTGCAAACATATTTAGTTAACTGCTCTTAACAATGTCTGTGGACTATAAGATTTCCCCTGCCTTGAAAAGGACTTCCTGGCTTTTAAGGTGAATTTAACTGGAAAATATTTAGATGCTGTAAAAGGAAAAAAAAAAAAAAAAAAGCGGGGGGAGGGAGGCAATTTCCTCAGGGAATATGATTTTTTTTTCTTTTCTTAGAAACATAAGATTCTGCTCAAGTATACGGTATCAACATTAGGCTAGTAAATGAGATTGGAAAAGATTTAGGCACAGATAGAGGCTGAAGTTTTTAAAACCACAAATCACTTAACCCTTACTGAAAGTCAGAGGACAAAAGAAACCCCCAAAATTCCTGTGCATTTGAAAGCCTTCCCCAGACACCCTGCCCTGCTGGATAAGTAATTTCTAATAGCAAGGGGAGCTGTGTATCATAACAGTGGTAGAATTATTCAGATCTTAATAGATCTGAGATAACCAATATCATTACAAGGGATATAAAATGAACAGCTCTACTTTACCATGCAAGAATATGGGTAAAAATTGCAGACAGGAGCACGTTTCAGTTTCAGACCGGGGCTCCATCAGGCTGGTGTGTTCTAAACAAACTTCTTCAGGATTTTACTTTAGAACACAGATTTATTTACTTTGTTCTCCAGGTCTGACTCCATGGCAACCAGGAATCAGTTGTCAACCCCAGAAAATTCCATGCTTAATTAATGCACAGTAAAACTAATACTTGTGCATCTTGGTGATGATACATAAAATATGAAGACACCTCACAGGATAAAATAATCTGGGGCTTATGCCAGGGAAGAACTTTGCAAGAGTTCAGGTGCCAGAAAAAAACTGGTTTACTGCCAAAAGTGACTCCACAGAAATGGCATCTTATTTCTCAAGAGATCCCTCTACACATGTGTGTACTCAGCCATGTCTGCTTAAGTTTAACAGCAAGAGCCATCAGTGCTCCTTTTTACTCCCACCAAATACCTTTGGGCCAAGGTGGATGAGAGCAAATGAACCAGATTCTAGTTCTTGCGGCCCATTAACAGAAATATTTATTGTGTTTCATTCAGCTGTACAAATTTGTTTTCTCACTTAATCTTCATTACCTGTGATGATATGGGATCATATCATCAGATGGGAAATAATCCCATCTGACTCTATAAAATGACTTTGTAGAGTGAATAGTGAAGAAAAAAATACTTATTCACTCATAAATGAGCACATTTAATATGGATTTTTCTTTTTTTTACAATAAACATGCCATTTCCATAATCACTCTTCAGAGTAAAACCACATGGTGAAAACATTTCTAATTGTTGGGAAATCTCTACAGAATCCAGTGAATTCTAAATACCTTTAATTACTTAAATCTGCAACTCTGCCAAGGGATTTGTGAAGGGAGAAAAAAAACAGAAGAGTTTCTCTGGACTATGCCAGATAATAGTCACTCCTACTGGCACTCCTCCAGCAGATCTTTAGTAAACTACTCCCAGAGTCATGCATGTTAATGCTATAAGTATATAGCCAAACAAAGAGGTCACTTAGTAAAATAAACCTGTATTGGCTTTATACAGTTATTCTAGCAATATACAAAACTTATTTGCAATTAGACAAAGACAACTCTTACTGGCAAGTGAATTTACCTTCTAAAATGACAAGAATTATTAGAACTGCGAAACTAAAATGGAGTAAGGAGTACTTCTCTGTGGCTTTCTGAATCACTCCAGAAGAGAGGGGGTGGTGTGTGGGTTTTGTGTACCTTTCTTAGTGTCGGTCCCAGAGCCCGCGGTGGTACTTGGGCGAAGTTCGGAGCTGCTCTGAGGTGTTACGTTGGCTTTGGGATTGTTGGCTTTTCCTTTTCTGTCGTTCTTCGAAGTGTCATTTGGTACGTCAGCTATATCACTCTGAAAGAAACATTCACACCGTAATAAATTAATTGTTCTTTTACCTGTACTGTAAAGGTTGGGTACCGGGAAGTTTTCGGAACTTGCTTACTTTAAACGTAATCAAATTGCAGCATAATTTCAAACAACGCTATAGTAAAGTATTTGTAACCTACTTGAAATAGCTACCTGCTGAAATACAGCTCTGTTCTCATTCCTTAACATTTCTGCTTCTAAGGGATGTGTCAGTTTGATCCATGAAAATCAGCCAGTGAATTTCAGTACATGATAACTAACATAAGCTAATGTATTTCAGAGCTGGACAAAGGGTCTTGTATTTGAAAATGAGAAATAAGGTAACATGCCTCGACTGAGGAAGGACCAGCTTACTTTAAAAAAGGAACACAGCATGAACATAAATGGGCTTTTTGTCACTGAGTCCTACTTACAGTTTCGATACCCATAGCTCTCATTTGGTCTGCTCTTTTTTCTGTGATAGACAAAAATTTCTTTGGATCTGATAAAGCATCCACAATATCTGGAAGGGAAAAAAAAATCAACTTTTTATGATCTTCAGAGGCATTTGGAAGGTAATCTTTTACAAATGCCTTATTCTAGCCCTGTTTGCCATACCCAGCGATCAGTGTGCAAGCACAGGTTTACAGGATGACAAAGTCACAGGAATCTTTACCTACATATTGAATAATCCCTTTCCATGCTTAACTTCAACAGTCAAACCCCCCCCCCAAAAAAAAGGTGAAAACATTAAATCCATCAAAAGCTTTGGGAAGAAACTTGCTATCCTTCATGTGCAAAGTGGGGGCTGGACTGTATCATCTCCCTTCCAGCTTAACATTTCTATGAAATGTTCTCTCTCTGAAGTCACTGGATGCATTTCTCAAGCAAAACAACAGAGACAGGTCTCCCATTCCAGCAAAAGTTGTATTAAATAGTTAGCATTAACCTTGACAGCTCTGTTTATCTACACAAATAGGTCCTCTCCAATAACTGTTGCATCCAATGATGTCTTCTGAAACTTATTTCATATACACAAAACCTATGTAGAGTTTATTTTTAGCCACAACAAAGGCCTTGTAGCTCAGCACCGACTGTTTGTCCTTTCCCTAACTTCCTAACCGTGTCTTTTTGTCCTTGCCATGCACTCCTCAAGGAAAATCCAGGACTACCCTGGCAGCATGATGCATCATCTGAAAATTGAACCCGATTATCACGAGCTTCTAGGTAAAAATGACTAACGTGTTTGGGAGAGAGACCTTTGTAAATTGTATTACTAACCATGCAGGCACATCACCAAAGGCTCAGCACTTCTGCAAGGGGGATGTGACTCATCACTGCCTCTCACAGTGTCATTTGTCCTCTGCTTACGCTTTCCCTTCTCCCCAGTGAGGCAAGGTGGGGGTGAGGAGCAGCATTTCGTAGAATTGCAATTAAATATAAAGGTACAAAAATCACTGCAAGAGCACATTACAGAGGACTTTAACCACTACCCTAAGCTGCCTTACTTACGTACAGATTTCTATTATAGAAGCTTCTCTTTGGAGAATTCCACTTCATTTGCATCAATCTGTGCCACTATTGTGTTTCATTGAGAACAGAGTAGCTGATGCAAATAAACCACAAGAAATCACTAAGCTCTATGAAAAATAAGAATATGCATCTTCTAAAGCCTACAGTGTATCGCCCATTCTAGTTATTATTCGGGGCATGTTTTTAAATCTTACTCATACAGGTTAAAAAAAAGAAACGAAAAAGAATGTAGGCAGCTACTGAATTGAGCTCTACCTTCCTACAGGTTTGCTAAAACAACCATGGAGATCCTAATGATAGCTCACAAAACAATGAGGAGTTCACTGCAGATGATAAGTAATTAAAAACCACATGCCAACAGAATACCAACGATTCCACCTGAGTGTCAAAAGTTATTTCCCAGTTGTTCATCACGCTGCTGTTCTATATCAATGAGAAAACGATGTGAGACACATCAAATATATCTGGGAAGGGAGAGGAGAACTCATAATTGAACTTATTTAGTTCCTATTAATATGGAGTCTGTTTTTCCCACTGCCGACAGTAAACTATGACAACCAGTTCTCTCATTCTAGCAGCATTTTACTGTAACAAAACTGTTACTTAGGGGTATCAATGCTTTTTTACCTCTACTAAATAAACCACCTACAGAAATGCTGACAGTGTAGCAGATTAGCAAATACTGAACTGCACACAATTTGCAAATGGTAAATTGGTGTTCAGATTCTCTTTGAAAAACAAGTCTTTCACTTCTAAATTCGTAGAATACAGTTTAAAAAATAAAATTAAAAACAAAATTTTCCCCCTGTGTGACCAGCACATTCAGCAGCTTAAGCCACATCAAACTCAGTGCTAAGTTTAAATTCTATTCTTAGAAAAAGTGGAGTATCATAAAACATCAATCCCAAATCATAAGCACGTCCTTAGCTTAAAAAATATTTGAACTGAGTCATTTACTGCCTAAAGCTTCAGCTCAAGAAAGAATTAAAGCTCACACTTAAATGTGTCCCTTAGACTGATGGTTCAATTACCCTGGAGAATCTCAAGTTTAAGCAGAAGCTTACACTTCTCTTGAGACAAAGTCCCTGAAGTTAAATCCTGTCACAATGAAACGTGCTGCATAAAGGCACGGTAGTGCTCCAAACCTGTAGCAAAACTCCAGCTGACTTGCCAGAAACTGGCACATGTGAACAACACAAATGCTTCTCTAACTTTTTCCATGAAATATTGTGACTGAAGTGTCAGCCTGTTTATTTTTTAAAATATGGATAAATACCAGCAAACACAGAGTTGAAGATGTACTAATAGTTCAGGTAAGCCTTCCCTTTCTCCTGTTTGTACTATGGAAGTGACACTCAGAGGAGTGGCAGCCATTCTTTGCACAAACAGCAGGTTTGAAATTGTTTTTGAAGAGAGCAAAATATTGTTTTTATCATTAATATTTCACCAATCAACTCTAAGGTGAACTTCATTTTGCTGCAGAGTCGGAGCACTAACATTTAGCTCAATTCCCGTTTTCCAGTTTTACATGGTTTATACACTGTCCAATGTACAACACATTCCATCTGGAGCGAAGGAAACCCTTCCCTGAGGGACATCCTCAGGGTGAACTTACCGATTACACCGATTTAAGTGGCGTAATGATTATTCTCAGTTTTTTCCCGACACACATGTGGCAATTTGCCATGGCTCAGGATAAATGACCATGGCCCTGACAACCTGATCATGCAAATGACTCACATTGAAAATAACTTTCTTGAAAATCCAAAAATAATTAAACCACACTAAAAAAACTTGTAAAATCAGGAGGGAAAAATGCAGAAGGGTTTTGGATGCTAAATTATTTCACTGACCATTTTTAACAATATGCCAATAATCTCTAGAATACAGAAGTGCCTTTGTTTGAAAAAGACCTGTCTAGATTCTGCATGAATTTTTTTATACCTCCGCACCAAACAATATAGCTAAAGTACATTTTAACCTTACAGATATTTGTGTCAGATAACATGTAATAAAAAAAAGGTAAAAAGGTAAAAAAGAAGAATCTTCCTAAATCGTCAACAGAGAAAATCATATTGAGCTAACTAATATTAGCTTATTTAATTTAGCTTATTTTCCCCATAATTTTGTCATTTAGCAGATACTTGTCATTATCATTAACACTGAGGCAGACACTTGATCAGACAGGGGATTTTTTAACTCAATATGCAGTTTCCAAAGAGTTAAAATACTAAGTCTTTCCAATCCTCCACCATTGTGTCTGCTGCCTTCTGGTAGCCACAGTACTTCGACACAGTACTTCAGTACTTCCACACCAACATTCCAGAGCTACAGCACATGGGATACGGGTTTATCTCACCTCCAAAACCATCAGGCACGTATGTTTTAAGCACAATGTTGCAGAAAACCGTTGGGAGAGAGAGTGGCTTGTTGCCCTCATTCCGAAGGGAAATGTGTCTGTAACCTGCTTGCAGCCCATCCAGAGGCAGGATCCTCTGACCAATCAACTTATTATTGTCATCATACACTGCTATTCTCAGGACAGCAAGATCGGGGAGAATAACCTGGAAAGCCACAAAATGGAGACATTTAATGACTTGAATCCTCCCCGCCTCCCACGTGCGAACCATTCGCTTTGCATGCCAGACACAGACTATCAAACTATGCAAACCCCACACTTTGAAATGAATCCTTCCCAGAAAAGCTTTTTCCCCCCCTAAATATCGTGCAGATTTTAGAATATGTGTAAATCCTGTGGCTGACAATCACACCAGTTAAATATTTTGAAAGATTTCCCACTCCTTCCCTACCTGGTGCCATTCACCAACGCTCATGGGGCAGAAGTGAACTGTGCCTCCTGTCTCCCATAGACTTTCCCCCTGCCACTTTCATTTTCAGTCTCAGAGGGCACAAAATATGCTTTTGGTCTCTGAACTCACCTGAAGGGTATCCTGCTCTACTTAATTACGACTTAGCACTCCCAGCACAGGTTACCACCAGCACTCGTTCCCGTCCTCCCCCTCACACAACAGAGGGACAACACAGAACCCAGGTTAGAATGACTGAAGCCTTACTTCAATTAAAATATAAACAAGAAAACATGATAATAACAATCAAACAGTACCTGAGAGCAACTGTATAGGATTAAACATCAGCTTGAGGAGAAGAGTGTAACCCAAACAGGGCAGGTAAGATCTCTCCTCTACAGGCCACAGATCAGCACATCTTTCATTACGTGGCAGCCTCAGACATAGATTTGACAGGGAGTAGAAGTGGGGACTGAGTTTATCATTCCCTCTCCATTAATCTGTTCTGTGGTATCCTGGTGGGCACTTTCCCCCCCCCAACACATTTTAGCCGTGTGCATCCCATGCCTTCATCACCTCCAACCAGAGGAATTGTTCCTGCTACGTTTATGCCACTCACCCGTCATCAGTTTGTGTTGATTACAAGGCTAAGATATGATAAGGGCCAGAGATGAAGAAAAACAATCTCTTGGCTGACTTTCGGTCCAAGAGAACGTGTGACCATCGCAGAGTAGAGCAGAAAGTCTGGGAAATCTTGGCATCAGCCTCTGTACCCGTGTCAGGACACACAGGTACCCCCCCTTTCAGAGGAAAGCTCTGTGTACCCTGGAATTTATGGCCCTTTTGATGTAAGAAATCAGAAAGCAGCAGATGCTGCCATATGGCCAGCAGGCCATGGGCAGCATGATTGCCTGTCATTGTACCTAAGCATCTTCCCTGTGCCTCCTCGTGCACTGAGAAAAGCATTTGGAGTCACATCCATTCCAGAATATACCTGAGCTCAGAAAAAACTCCTGCATCAACTAAATTTCTATTAAAAACCAGTTATACTGTTAAGAAAGTAGATTAAGTGTGTAATATACCCAAGTGTGAAGTGTTATCACCACTTGGCAAAGCCTGAATTTTGGAATAAAAGTCTGAACTTTGAAATAGAAGAGCAACGATTTTGGATGACAACAAAACAGATGTAAGCAGAACAGATGTTATCAAAGACAGCATCACTAACATGAAATCTGGATGAAACTCCAGCTGACAGGAAAAAAAAAAGTATGTATATAGTATATATAAAGACTGAGAGATAAACATGGACAAATGATCTCTCTCTTTAAATTCTCCATATCAAGAAAAAAAGGTTTGTTTTAATTTTTTTATTGAAAAAAAAAGAAAGTAAAAAAGAAGGCAAAAAAAGAAAGAAAAAAAGAAAGAAAAAGGTACATGATGCACATGGACTACTGGAGGAGGGAGTTGGCAACAAGGCTGAGGAACACAGCACCCTTCCAACTTTTCCATGTAATACCATTGACCTTAGCTTTGGATGCAGCATCTCACCTGCCCTCTGGGCTGAAGGAACAGTGCAAGACAGCAGCCACTGCCAGGGCAGGGAAGAAGGAATCTCCAAGGAATGATGGTATCTACCAGTGGGGACTCATTCCGAGCAGACTTCATACCTGGGACACAGGTATGGTCCCAGAGGAGGTGGATACCTCCAAGTGGGAAGAGGAACCAAAGGGGAGGAAAAAGCCAAATAGAAACAGAAACAACAACAACAAAAAATCATGTGACAGCTACAGAGGTTATCCATTAGAAAAATAAAACAAAGCAAAATTAAAAAAAAGAAAAGAAGCAAAACAAATTCCAAACAACCTCTTGAAAGCTTATTTCAGCTTTACATTGTTTACTGTAGTAAACAGGGGCCCTACAAGCCCTTTCTCATGGGAGCAGTGCTCATTCCTGTGCTCAAGAGAGCAAGGAAGCTCACGCAAAACCACAAGCTGTGCTTTCCAAAAATCCCACCTTTCGAAACACAAATGACTCCTCGTTGTAAACAGGGTTCAGGCCGTTGTTCATCACCATCCGCGTCCGGAATTCCTTACGGATCGTGTCCGTGGGCAGGCCGTACATATCCACCTCCACGTACGTCCCAATTTTTTTGTCTGATAAGAACTGACCAGATATTACCTGCAACGGAATAGCAGAGCAGTAAGGAAGAGCAATACAAAATACAAATTCTGTTGTTTTTTTTTTTTTACTGAGAGCAGCCTGGAAAATGCTTTATGCAGAACAGAGGTGTTTATTTCCTCCTATGAAAACGGTGTATTTAGTGCTAAAATTGTGATCACTGTTGTGATCAGACCTTAAATATATCCTTAATTTGAAATGACTGTGCTATGGTATTACCACTTGCAAGCCAGTCATCCCAATTATCTGATGTCTCACAGATGTATTCACTATATTAATGAAAAACACTGAATGAAACAACCAGATTGGGCACTGCTTTTCCACAGCTCTAAACCTGCTGCTGGGAAGCACTTTGTTCAATTATATGTCCTGACCACAAAGAGGTGAAAGGAAACTATTGCTCTGCTTTCACTTAGGCAAAGGTTTCAAACTAATCATGTGTCAGTCTGACTCCATATTATGCCTGGAAAGTGCAGGATGCTGAAAAAGCAAACAAACAAAAACCCAGCCGACTCCTCTGTATTGTTATGTATATGAAGATTTGTTGCAATTTCACTCCAAGCCAAGATTAATCTAGTCACAGCAGGTGATTACTCCAGGGAAAATTTTTATTCCATCAAGATGATATATTACTTAAAAACACAGCTAATGTTTTCATTACTACAATCAAGGAGGAAAGAAAGAAAAACTAAAACACGATTTCACAGACCTAAGCTCATTTCAAATCCTTTTGCTTTCATGATCTAACGTTCTTCCAGGGAACACTCTGTATAATAAATATGAAAATGTATGCAGCTGAGGGTTATCATTATTGGGTTTTGGTCCACTCAACTCCTTACTTACAGAATTTATATGGAATTTTGTACTGGTTTTAGGCACACAAGAAAAGTAACTGACAAAATACGTGATATAAGAACTATCTCTAATGATATTTAGAACTTGTGTTCTCACCACCAGATACAACTTCCTTCTTGAAGGGATTGTACTGTCATTACCATTAAAAAACCCCAACATTAATAAAACATGTTTGTTCTTCTGGAAGTGCAAATGAAACTTAGTTAAGTGTCTAGAATGCACAAGGAATGCCTGGTCTGAGAGAGTTTGAAATTTCAATGCTGCACATAGAAAGGGATGACTGAAAGCTGAAGTTTAGCAGCACAAAAGGTATTTGAGCAAAAAAAGTAGAGTGTTGAGTCGTAAAAAACATTTTGCAACTGTCAGTCTTCTTCCACAATATGATACCTAACCATGCTTTAGAACTACAACAGATGCCTTATGGACTTTTTTACTCACAGATGATTCCAAAGTAAGGACCTTCATCACAGGAACCATTTTTCTCGGCTTATTTTGAAAATATCCTGTCCAGGTATGCCCATATTCCTCCCTGCTCTATAGTGACAAGTGGTGGTATATGATTTCATACCGTGCACAGAAATGAACTTCACTCAGTTATTCACTTGTGTGGGCTGACGTATCACAAAAAGACCATGAAGGGTGTTAGAACATGATAATGTGTAACAAGAAATCATTTCTAGTTCTATCCTGTTCCACTCAGATCAAGTAAATAAAGGCATCTTAACCAGCAATTAAAAAAAAAAAAAAGAAATTATTTGATGAAATCTTCACAATCCAAACACACTTTCTGTAGGTATCTTATTTCTGCTGACTTTGAAATGTGATTTGGGTGTGATGACAGTTGTCTGGTGCTGTTTTACCTGCACAGAACATGTTGCAGCAATTACACCATCTACAGGAGTTTCAGAGAATGGGTCAAATGTTCGATCTGGTCGTCGCATGAAATCTGGTTTAAGTAGATACCTTATTTCAAGGAAAAAAAAAAAGGAGAAAATTATTCTTGTGTGGAAATTCAAACTGTATTAAACACAAATGAAATGGATGCTCTAGCTTTAAGCAATGAACTGTCCTCCAGCACTGTAAAACACAGACTCTCATTCCAGCTGCAAGTGTGAGGAAATAAAAGGAAGTATTATGGTTGTCTAGAACACAAATAAATGTTCATCTTCATTTTGAATTACCAGCTACTGAGAGATGAAAGCAACCCTTGATTTCAAGAGAAAAATAAATGTAATATGATCAAGAACATTTCAAAACAACTGAATGATCCATTAAAAATACAGCAAGTTACCATATAATAAAACATAGTTGCTCTCATTGATTTTAATTCTTTAACTTCAGAAAAACACAGAGGGCTTTTTCAATTTTATTTTTCTAAATGAAGAAGTTCCTCAGAGTCAAGATTCACACAATAAATTTCAGCTTGAAGCTGATTTTTTCATCATGGTTACGAAACCTTGGGGGGAAACAACTGATAATGTCAGTGCTGACAGATTGTTAATTATAGTGGCATGAAAGGTACTACCACAATAACACTTACAATCTGTCCCTGAGGACTGTGCACTGGATCGACATATCAATGAAGCCAATATGTGCTCTGATGAATCAGAATGCAAGGATTCTGCCATCAAAATGAAACAGCAGTTGATCCCAGAAATGCTGTGCTGCACATTACAGAGGTTCTTTCAGTGCTGGAAGAAAATGTTTAACTAGAGGAATCTTGCTAATTCTGCAACCCTGACAGACCAAGCTGCTAGAAGATTAATTTTTATCCACCTCTAGTCTCTCTAGTGAATCAATGGTACACAACGTTATAAAGGCCTAGACAGAACTCAGAAATAATCAAAAAATGCTGGAAAAATTCCAGTAGAAAGAATGTCAATGTTTTCTCACATTTCTTCATAACATGGTTTCTGTTTAGAAAAATAATACTCCTCACTTTTCTTACATTATAAATGTGAGGGATTTAATAATATTTTATTAACTTAAAGTAGGGAACTATCAGAAACATCCTTTATATCTGCTTCCAGCCTGCTGAAATAAAAAGTGGGATAAGAGTGGTTCAATCATGTTTCACCAGCATGAAAACTGTAAATCTGAGAAAAAAAGTAGTATACACAGAAGGAAACGTTAAGTTTTTATTTTCACTGTCCTGCACCCTTTCTGTGACTGAAACACCACCACATTTATAATGCATATCAAAATATTACCATGCATTATCACTGTAATATCAAAATACAGGAATTTAGTTGGTAATTTTCCCTGTCCTTCAGAAGAATTTGGCAAAAGTAAAGGGGCTCTTTTACTAGGATTGTGAGTCAAACAAGAAGGAACCATACTCTGCAGTAAAAAAGCTTTGGTTTTTTCTATTACTTGTGTTATTCTGATTGAAATTATAGAGACTGCACCTTTGTCAAACCCAAGAGCTTCTACCTGGAGAGCTCACAACTGTGATAAAGGCATGGAGTGGCCAAGCTCTTTGTGTCCATTCTGCAGATGAGGAATTTTACCAAGCTTCATCTACTCAGACTTTCTTTCTGAATAAGATTTGCAGCAGTAAAAAGAGTAGTTTCTTCCCAGGATGAGTCTGCAGATTTTCTGGACTGTCATTTCCTGTAATTCATCAAACTCCTCCTTTCTCCTGATGTTAATGATCACTCTATCCTATTAAGGTATAAACTCAACATTTAAAAAAGAAAAATCTATCAGCATCACTTGAGCATCCTTTGTCATGCAAAGGTCGTGAGCAAGAACTTAGAGAGATGAAACATCTGTTCACTCTCTGTGAAATTCACACTCCAACTACAGTGCACAGATTAAAAAAAAGTTCCCTGTCCAAGCAAATTCGGCAATTCTGTGAACTGTACAATGAATCTCCACTCTGAGGCACGTCATCAAAAAAAAAGGCTGAGAACAGAAGCTGGAGATGTATTTAAATAACTGTGTATGGTATTCACAATCTTCATAATTTGCACACAAAGCTTCTTCTATCTCATCTTTAAAAACTGGGCATAATTAAAAAGTGTATTCATTAGAATACCTCCTTACCAGGCATAATTCCCTCTGAATTCTTCTAATTTCTGCTCTTCACCTAGCATCCCATTTTTCTTTTGTAACACATAATTAACAGTGACAAAATTTTATTAAAACCTTATTAAAGGATTCTGCTCCACAGTGACAACAGTTTGAATCATATCACTCACCCGCATGATCCATTGTACTCAAATTTCCCTTGATTCAACTGCATTGCTAAATCTGCCAAGAGACAAAGAAATTACTACCTTTCCTGGTGAATAATGCAGACCACGAACATTCCTTTCTAGAAAATAACACCATTTGTCCAGAATAACGAGTTTCAAAATAAAAATTAAATTTAATGCATAAAACCCACACATCCAAGAAATAAAAGGAAGCAATCAGGAAAAACTTCAGATTTCTTTACAGTAGTAACAGCTTTATCAACCACACTAAGTCTGTGCTGTGCTTAAGAAACAGTCAGTTTGATTCCCTCAAATCAAACAGGCAGAGAAGCAACAGACTGTGGTCATGTTACATTTGTGGGATGGGATTTCCATCATCTAACTTTTGGTATCCACAGTACAGATGTCTCCATTTCTGCAGATCACTTGGAATAACACAGGGATACAGAAGTTTTAACAGGGCAATTAACCTCAGTCTAAGGCAGAATATAAAACATACTAGACAAGACATCCTTGAAGTATGTATTTCTTCATAATGACCACAACTACCTCCGATGAAGCTCTCTGCTTCCTGATGTTTTAAAGAAGGTGAGATGAATATCACACCGGTTTTCTATGGGCTTAATTCAATAAAATACCACAAAAACAAACCAAAGACATCACAGCAGCATTGCTTAGTTTCAACATTTAAATGATGAGTTTTGGTCAATGCATTATTATGGTGCCTGTATATAAAGATATACAGTAAACGTGTAATAACCTCCCTCTCATCCAACCCTCTCCAGAACTTCGCAAAAATAAAATGTTTTCCTTCGGGTTTCCAATTACACTGGAATAGAATATCATTGTTTAGCCATAACACAGGTATTTTCTTGCCCAGTAGACTCTATCTTCAAAAGGGAACAAGATCTTTTGTGTATGTACACTTGATACACAAAATACAAGATTCTCATATGCTCCTATCACTTATTACTTGCTTTACTGGGCAGCTGTAACTTATTTCCTCAATTATTCTTCAGCTTGACAGCACAACTGGATGGCAGAGGATGAATACAGGAAAGTTGTTCACTTCCAGTTATACAATTACTACTCTTATTTTGCAATATAAAGGGGTTGGGAATGACAGGCAACGGGCAGAGGCAGTGCTGGGAGCAGAGGGAGGTTTGCATTTATCTGTTCCAGCCTCTGTATTATGTGGAGTGCTCTAAAAGCAGTGTATTCCAGTAGAGCCTTCTCCTGCTTCCTCAGCTAGTGAAATCAGGGCACAGCTTTGCAGGACACAACTCAGGGTATGATCATTAGGAGTGTCTGCAGTAGCAAAGGCACTGTTCAGGGAGGGGGGAAGCAAGCACAGAAGCAATGCCACAGCTAGAAAAAGGAAATGGGAAAATTGGTCTGTTACAGGTATGATTGAACACATTCCTAGATACATCAAAAAACCAATCAAAACAACAAAAAGCCTACTCTCATAGTTATACTCACACCTTCACTGAACAGGAACAATACATCTCCTCTCAGTTTACCCTGTGGAGAGGCACTTACATTCCCCGGCATCGTTCTCTCAGCTGGGATCTCAGACCTCATTCTCTGATGATGAGCACATGACTCTTAATGCTTCACAATGACTAGTCTAGAAATGCATTTGTCACACAGTCATTACTTTTTACCATCTTAATCTGCACACTCCATCTTTGCTTTGCAGACATGCACCCAACTGTGCCAAAGCTGTGTTTTGTGAAAGCACTGATTTTTCCCGTAATTAATACTTTTTATTAATAAAAACCATTTCTGCGAGAAGTTGCAGTACTCTGTTATTTTTCCATAAAAGGGGGTTGAATTTTCCTTCTGTTTATGGCTTTTTTTATTGCTCCTTGTCTTACGCTTCCGTAATTCCACTCCACTGTGTTATTTAGCCATATGTCTGTTCCCTCAAAAAATGCCAGAAGCAAATCCATGGCATCTGTTTGAGAGTTACTGCCCAAGCCATTCTTTAGGATTGAGGTTCACTGGTCATTGCTGCCTACCTGGGGTCTGATAGTTCAGTGAGACCATCTGGCAGCCAGCGTTCCAGAAAATTTGAGGCATGTAATTACTGGAATCCACTCGGCCTCCCTTTGGGTATATCCGACTCATTTGTCGTTTGTTATAACTGTGGAATTCATCAAGGAAAATGAAATAAAAACATCATAGAAATGTATAGCCATACCCTGGTGTCTCCAATATTTCCTGTATTAATCTTACTATTTCTCCTTCCATGAGCTGCTTTCTCTTTTCCTTTACAGGCATGGAACACTAAATCTAGAAAGGTACACTGGTTTATTTGCAGCATTGGTAGAGAAGTGGTGTGAGGAGGTGAAAGGATACTTCACAAACTCAATGGCATGAGTCTTCAAATACCCTAGTCCGACTGATTCGTTGAAAGAGGACATATTGTGATGAATATTACGTTCTGGGAAGGAAAAACAAGACATTTTAAAACACTTCTGTAATGACAAATCAAAATTCAAAATCATGCACTATACATAAAAGCAGGATATAGCAGATTCTGGTCTCTTTCCCCATTATCTGTTACTCATAGAATCAAATTATACTGATGAGAAATTTCACGGTTTTCTGACTTGCTTTTTTCTTTCGCTTCCTGGGAAATCAACAAAAGTTTCCTTTTTTGTTTAGGACAAAATTGTTATTCAGAGCCTGTGTTGTGTGGCTAGAAAAGGGAAAACAACATGATAAATGGCCTGGTGTGCAGTATCAGCTGAGTGCTGACCACTGTGACAATCATGCTCACCTTACTGCAGGGAAAGATGAACTGAAAAAAGCAGTTCAGTTGGAAAGGCCTATAGAATAGAATCAACCTCAACAGCTCCATATTCTCCCAGTAATTTAGTGACTCCGTGTGGATGACCAATGGAATAACATGCTAACTCCACATTCAAGGCAACAGATCTACAAACATACCGATGGTGGTCATTAAACTAGCAAATACGCCTGTATTCCTAAACTCAGGAAAATGTAGAGATTAAAAAACTACCTAGGATAAGCAAACACTTGTATTTCATTCAACCTTTTATGTTACCTTCTGCTACATCGAAACCTTGAAATTTTACAGGTTGAGCATAGTTGACCATTGTTGATAAATATGGATGTATATTGGTTGTGGCACCTACATATTTGTAAGATGCCATCCACGCTTGTTCATCTTCAACAGTTACTAAACCCTGAAAACACATCAAAAAGAACAATCACTATTTCTGTGTGCAAACCCTACCGTTGGAATTTTCTAATGTGGTACAAAATTATACCCAAATCTGCAGAAAGTTAAAGAAAGGGCAAATTAATACAAGAAAAGTGGAAATTTAATGTCACAAATTAAGGCTTTTCTTACTGATATGTGCACCAAAGACTCTCAGTGTTACAGGACACATGCAAGAGGACTGATGACAGAAAAGCTCCTAAGCAGCAGGTAAGTATTACATGAAGTTAGTAGGATAACACTGGGATAAAAGATAAATATTACAACAGACTGAACAATGTTGGGAGAGAATGATCTATTTTTGCCAAATAAATTCCTAAAATTGTGATTTAATATACATTTGCTGATAGCACCTGTGATGGTGTAATGCATACTTGGCGCTCAGCATCAGAACATAAATAGGTTTAACTACTAATCTTTACTAACAGGAGACCAAAATGTAGGGATCACAACCTTCACTGGACAAACAAATGTCACAAGACCAACAAGAGACACTGTACCAAGTTCACATTCCTATTCACTTCACCTAATAAAAATCTGAACCCATCATTCACATAAAGATGCACTTTGTTTATACCAGAACTTCAGAAGTTTTCTACAAGTATCTCATCTGCCAGAAACTCACAACAGGAAGCATTTCTCATTTGGATCTACCTGTCCAACATTTTCCTTTCTGTAAGCCAGTTTGAAACACATTTTTTTCACTGAAATTAAGGAAAAAAAGATCCCTGTCAATCTAAGCAAACTCCTACATACAGTTTTGGTTGTTCTCCTACCAGTGAACCAGTTACCAAAAAATCTAACCTGTTGCAGGCTGTCAGTGAACTTCTGCTAGAAAGTACTAAGTATAGTCAAAAATTCTTGCAGTACAGCTTTTTATTTTCAGACTGCAGCTCATGTTTGTCAGAAAGTTCTCCTTCCCTATTTTATCAGGAAATAGTCAATAAGAGGAAGCACTGCAAAGCCCTTTCTCATTAGAGAATAATGCAGTTCACAGAACCTACACTACTGTAACTCATTTACTCAGTGAGATGGGAGAGTCAAGGAAATGTAAAACCACTTGCCAGTGTTATGGGTCTGTGCCTCTACCTGTCACACAGTGCAGACACATTTCAAAGAATGAAAACCACGTGAAGTGGAACCATTTATGCCTCGATATGATTATAGCCACGAGGAACATCATTGTCTGAGTGCACAGAATAGCTGAGTTAGCAGAATGAGTCCAGGTACACATTGTTGTATGTGCATTTTAGACTGAATTAAACTTCCAGCAGCCCATGAAATCGAACTGACACCATATTTTAATGCTGATCACCAGGGCTCAATCCAACTGCTCTTCAGGAATGTGCAGACTGAGGGTTCACAGATCTGTTCCCTAAATATGCCAAAAGGTACATCCCTTTATTAGTAGAAAACAGGTATATTTTTTTATTACTAGGTTAATATTTATTAATAGAGTTTAGGTCAAATTCAGGCCAAAGGTTTTCAACGAAACTAGTCCTTTTCATTGTCTTAATTTCTGAAAGGCAAATAACTCAGGAAGAAGTGACCACCCATCTTGTAAAAAACAGGGTTCTCCAATATGCCTCTTGTTGACTCAGAACCACTCAGAACCACTGACCATATTTGACTATCCTGATCCACTAACACCTACACCAGGGTTGATGAACTCCAGGGAAAAGGAAGTCAAAGGGATTATGATGCCTTAGTGCCCTGGCAATGGTATCACAGCTGTATGACTGCATTACTGACACACTAGCTCAATGTTCCAAGACAGTCTACTGGTCACAGATTTTATCTTACTTGCTTGCAGAGCCATAATTTTTAAAGTAAATGGGCTGTACTCTGCAGTGTTCACAACTTTAAAACTATGAATTAAGAAAGTGGTAAGGATAGAATGTTTCTTAAAATCTACAGAAACAAAGGAATGGTTACAACAGCACACGAACCTTTTAGGGGATAGAGAAAACAATGGGGGAAAGTTGATGTCCCTGTTATTTACACCTCACCACTCCTCAAGAAAAGAAGCAGAACCCACTCAGAAAACAACACAGACTGAAACAAAGTGTGGTTAGGAACAGGAGCAGCTTTAATGAGAGAAGAGAGGAGGAGGACAGCGGAAGGAGGTGGGAAGTGTCTTACAGAAGGGATTCCTGGGAGAAGATAAATGTAGAAGTCCCCAGGGAAAGCAAAAGGAAGAAAAAGAGAGAGGAAAACAAAGTGCAGTCAGGGTAAGGGTAGAGGAAAAAAAAAAGAGGCAGGGATGATACATCTCAACACTATTCAAAGAACTGGTTTCCCCATCCATGACATTTGAGACTGAGATCAGACACTTCTAAGCAGGCAAAAGTCATGCACTTCTGTCTGTTCCCAAATTTTCTGACAGCCCTAAGCCCAGTATAAAAGTATAGTCAAAGAAACCCTAGGGGACAAAAGGAGATAGAGTCACTTTCAAAAATACTGTGCAGGTGCAGTAAAACTGAGTGTAAAATTGTTAAACGACTAAGAATGCATGGTAAGTAATATGCATGTTATATAGAAAGCAATAAAATAAACTACATAACATCCTGTGTGTCACCTTTTTATTGTTTTCTTGCTCAGAATCTTCAACAGCCTAAGGAAAAAAAAATATATATACATTACCCAAAGAAAAAGCAATAGGAAACACTCACAGTAAGGAAAAAAATCCTCAAAAAGTTAATTAATTTAGCAAAAAGTATACCCTTTTCCACACCTTCCTGTGTGGCTCATCTGTCCCATAAACTTGCAAAAATTTGTAGTCTCTTTGAAACTTGGGTACACAAGAAACAAAATTCAACAGCTGGTTAACAATGGGAATAGGATGAAGGATGCCAGTCAGTTAAGCCCAAAACAGAGCCCTCATTAGATGCTGGGGACAGGAAGTTTCAGAGAAGAATGAAAGAATAACACCCCCAGACCACACAAAAGATCATCCAATCTGGATATGCAAACTGCCAGGCACTGTCTGTCTTCAATTACAAGCTACCACTACTGAGAAACTTCGACAGATAAATGTTGTCTTGGCAGTGGATGTAAATTCCTAAAGGATAAAGATCAAGTCACTGATCAGCAAAGAAGCAGAAAAGTTACTCAAGGACATGCTGAGGATGAGTGACTAATCTGGAAACAAAAAACTAATCCTCAAAACAACCACCAAAAATCCCCCAACCAAAACCCAAACCCCAAAACAGTCAGGTAGTTAAGGACCAGCTGACTTTGTAAGTGAAACTGTCCTAAAGCAAAGAAGTTAAATGATACTTCAGGGGAAGGATTCATAGAAGTCCTGAAGGAGCAAAGATGCTGACCTAAAGAGATAGGTAGAAGGCAGGTTTGATATCTCTGATACTGCTGGAGACATGCTGCCAAGGGCAGTCTGTGCTAGGAAGGATTATCCATACCTCTATTTCTGTCTGGAGCAAGATCCAAAGGTAGCCAGGCAGGAGAGAAGAAGTGGCCAAAATACTTAAATGACAGAGGAGCATGATCTGACAAGGTACCTTAGCACTCACACGTGGGCTTTTTTTCTGTAGTAAGCAGCAATAACACCTCCAGTGCCAGAGCAGGCTTAGATTTCAATTCCAGTATTCTGCATCTAATTACCATCAAGTAATATTCAAGTTACTGAGCAGAGACTGATAAACTGTACTAAATCAGGTATAAGTGGAATAAAGGGAACTCTTCCCCTGCCTATCAGCTGTCTGACATAGCCCCACTGCCACACCACCCCACTGGGAAATGACTGTCCTACTTTGCCTTCATTGCTGGAGGTGGAAGGGAGAGTCTACCCTAAGGAACAATAAAAAATGACACAGGGAAACCCTGCAATGAAGACACAGAATGCAGTCCTGCAAAAACACCACTGAGAAAGGAATCTGATGTTCCACCTCTCAGCAGGGCTCTGCACCTGAGATGTGAAGCAAAATATCAGAGGCGGGAGCAGGAAACCTCTTGCTGCCTTTAATTCTTGTTGCCTTTAATTAGTATTTTTGATCAAATCCCCCACTTGTACACTGTTTCCCTACATTCTGATCCTGTTTCTTCAATGAATATTCTACCTGAACAAGCAAGGACTATTTTGGGCTATAAAACTGTGTGTTCTCATAACCCTAAAGGTTAAGGGCATCTGGTGAAGACCTCAGGTGTGAATCTTCTGACAACAAGTGCTGTGATGCTTCCACAAAACAGAGTGCCTTTTACAACTGCCTCCATGGGAAGTTTTTCTAAAAAATACAGATAAGAAGCAATCCCACCTTTTTGACACTGATGGCAACAGCTTCTTTTTGACTGTAATCATCGACAGTAAGGTCACTTCCAAATTTGTACTCGGGGTGAGCTTCTTCTTCCTGGTCAGCTGCACAGAAAAGAAAAATGATCAGTGGAGAAAAACCCCACAGCAACTGCTGGTTTTGTGCCAGACATGCAACAAATGACAGCTGAATACACAGGTTTAGTTTGGGCATTTTTTAAAAACAGGAATAAAATACAGCGTATTAGATTTCCAAGTGCTATTTAACTGTTTCCAAGTGTAGCAAATTACAGCTAAGGCCAAAGATCCTTAGAGCTTCGGCCTGGTAAGAGAAATTTTATTTACTGGATTTTTGAAGTAAGCAGTAATTTGCTTAGAAAAAGTGTAAAAAGAAAAAGCCAACAGCCTTGAGAAAATAACAAGATATGATGATTGAGTTCTTTAAATATAGATAAAAGAAAATAGTAGTGTCCAGGCTTCTTGTGTGAGTTGTTACAGTCTCTTTGTGTGCCCCTACTCTAGGGAATCATTTTCATTTGCTTTTAAGGTGATTTTCCATTAGAATCTAGGGTACTCAAAGAAGATAAAAAAGCAAAGTAATAGAAAAAAATATATATCTAATATATGAGAGGACCAAGGGGTAGGCTAAAGCTGGGACATTCACTATGACATGGGTCAAAGTACCTTGGTTCAGACACTTGCAGGCAATGCATGATTTACTTCTTCTGAAGGTGGACATTTAAACAGACAAGGTGGATCATACCCTAAATATGTCTATTTTTCTGTGCTGGCCATAAATACATTCTATATCATTGGCTCAGGGCAAGACATTTACACTGAAGATATCTGAAGCTTGGCAAGAAAAATCCTATCCCTCAAAAGTATAATGCAATAATCCAACCTGACACAAGTATTAGACACAGTGCCAGAATCTGTTTCCAAAGCAAAGAGTACAGCTTTCCAGGCTCTCTCTCACACACACAAAGTGAAAATTTTACTTGGTTGGTGCTCCAACATGACTTCTAAAAAGTAAGAGGAAGTTAAAATTACCACTAGTACCACCAACTAAGCTCATGATCCTTCCACAGAGCCAGGAGCAGCTGTGGTGCGTGCCTGGGATGAGACAGTAAGGTTGGAGGTATGTACAAATAGTCCTGCACTGAGCCCAGACTTACTGCTGCTGGCACAGACTGCAGGCATGTGGGTAAAGAGCATCCTAACTGCTCATGCCACCCTACTGATTTACCACAGGCAATGTTTGAGAGCCCTTCTCCATGAAATCCTCACCACTTTCTATTTCCTCTTCGTTATCATCCTCTAGGATATTAGGAGCAGCAGTTTCCCCAGCCTCCATCATCTTTTTCAGAGCATCAAGCTGTTCTGTTAATATGAGAAATAAAATTAAATTAGTCGTGGCATGAACAGTTTGTAGCACAAAGAAGTACAAGAGAACAATCATAAATGATTCTCCAATCCCGAGAGCTACTTTTGTTTAATGAGTTCTCTAAGTTTTCAGTTAGTAATAAAATTTTACGGAGTAAAGAGCATCCATAAACAAACACTGCTGTTAGATCTGAAGAGTGGTCAGTAAGGGCTGTATCCAAAGCTCACTTAAGTTAAGAAATGTTTCAAGGAATCACAGAATCAATTATGTTGGAAAAGACCTCTGAGACAGAGTCCAACCTATGACCAAACACCGCCATGGTAACAAGACCAGGGCACCAAGTGCCACGTCCAGTCCTTCCTTAAACACCTCCAGGGACAGTGAGTCCACCACCTCCCTGGGCAGTCCATTCCAGTGTCTAGTCACCCTTTCTGTGAAGAAATTCCTCTTAAATTTCCATAGACTTCAAAGATCTTTGGCGCAAGCATATTACTTCTTCAAAGAATAAACAGACAGCTGTCTCTTCGGGGCTTGATCCATGCAAATGGAGGCAAAATGCTTGGATTTTCATTGTATTCCCATGTGCATTTCAGTTAGACAGGATGAAATGTCACACCACGTATGACTGAAGTCAGTGCAAGGTCTGCATGCTTATCTTTGAATGGAGGAGGACCAAGGTTTATCATTACAGCCATACTGGAAACTAATATAGCAGCATTATTATTGCTGAAAGAAGATAAATATCAGAACTGGCAACAACAGCAAGAAGAGCAATTTGAAATTCCATTTAATTTCATGCTTATCCTGGAAAAACACAGCAATGCAAACATGCCAGTGCAGGCAGAATTTACAAGAGATTCTATCTGTGCTATATTTTAGCTCCACCAGCAGCCTGATAAAAGTCCCAGGATTACATTCCCAGGTCTATCTATGCCTTTGCTGCATGCTGATATTAAGGCTCAGACTCTGGCACTCGTATGAAACACAAGGGCAAACAAAATGTCATTTACATATAATTCATATTCTTCCAACACTAAAGTACAAGCAATTTGGAAACTTTAGTAACAAAGTCTTTTTGTAGCGAGCTGGACTTTTGTTTATTTAATATTTGACAAGTTTTACTTACTTTTTTCTACTTCGGGTTTCAGCCTTTTATTCTTTATGAGAATCTTTCTTTTGAGGTCATTAGGAGATGGTAAGGCTTTACCTGGATCAAGCTGTAAAACAATTTAAAGAAAAGGCTTAATAACAGCTATTTGGCTCCTCTGTATCGCTATTTGGGATTTTGACTTTAGGACAGAAATAGTAAGGGGCAGTGAACAAGCAGTGCCACCTCAGGCACAACCCCAGGATCTAATGTGACTGTATGGTCTCCTCTGCTTCTTCCCTATCCCATGGGAAAGCTGTGCTCAGGTAAATGTTGCTGGTCTCCAGCCTGTGCCACTCTCAGCTTCACTGGTCAAAACATTTTCCCCTCTCTCCAGCTTAGCAGGGGCATGGATGTGACCTGCAACTCCTCATCAGAGCACTTCCTACTTTCCCTCCCTCCCTTGGTTCACACACAGTCACAGTTTAGCCTGTTATCATTTGATCTCCAAGTAAGTCACCTTTTACCATCCCTTCAGGATGTAATAATGCAAGTGAGGGAGCCCACACACACAGAGTGGAAAAGGACTGGCACTGGTGAATGGAAAACTACCCAGTCCTTAGCCAGGTAACAAGGACTAGTTTTGCCAGTATGGTCACAGGGTCACATCTTTGTGAAAGGTAAGGGGCAAGTTTCACACACACAAGGAAATACTACTAAAAGGTTTGTTCCAGGTTGGGAAAGAAGAAAATACATTATTGAGAAAAGAGAAAAAGTACAAAATCCTCTAATTTAAGCCCTCTCACAACACTGAGGTTAAGAAACAGTGATTTCTGTATAGTAATTAGCAACCTCTCCACCTCAGGCTTGCTAAGAATACTATGCAAGGGGTTGCTTGTATAATGGACTGGGGTTTTCAGTGAACCATAAATGATACAGGAGTAGAAGGTATTTCCAGGACTAGTAAAAAGTCTTTGAAGAATTATTTAGATATTTTTATCTTCAAATCCAAATCTGAGCTACACAGAAGCAGCATTCTAGATGAAGAAACAAAAGAGCAAACCACCACAGCTTGAAACCAAATAAAAGTAGCAGAGGTGACAAATAACAACCCAGCAAAAAACCCAAAATCAACCCAGTTCCAGGAGAATGGGTGCAAACCTCCTTGCAGGAGGGTAATGATTCTCCACACCCACCAGGCAAGCTCAGGCATGGGAGTTTCAGTATGTTGGATGAAGAGAAAACACATTTGTTCTCGAGAGCGCTGGGGCTGTAATTCCACTAGATGTCAGTGCCGCAGAGCTCATTTATCCCTGGGCTTCCAGGATGCCAGTCTGCATCCCCAAGCAAGGGCACAGTTGGATACCCACTTGGACAAATATTTGCTTTTACTTAAAACCAAATCTGCTTCAACCAGTGCAGTGTCTCTCTTAAGCCTGCCCTCCTCAGTCAACCAGCCGAGGTTACCAGAGCCCAAGCACTCCTAAAGCGCATGTTCCAGGCTCCTCCTGCCACCTCTGCAATGTCTGCTTTGTGAGCAGCTGGGCACTGAATTCAGCCAAGAGGAGGAAAGGACACAAAATGCAGAAGGCTCAGCAGTGCTACAGAGCACAGGCAGCTGAGGCTAAATACTGGGCCCTGAGGCAGAAGCGTAGCAGCCTTTGGCCAGCTCTGTTTTAGGCTTCCATGGTTGCTGCTGGAAGCTGCTGTTTGTGAGGAACACGGCAATGTGCTGCGTACACTGCAGTGGAACGCTGCAGATTTAGTTCTCTGGGATGCACTTTTTCAGGGCAACAACCTGATATTCACCAAGCCTTGTGTGCTGCTGCCCCTGCAACGTGCAAGGGAAGCCATGAAAAGCACAGCTCTAGCAGTGCTAATGCCAGGAGCCCCCTTTGCTGGGGTCACACGGACAGGAGCTGAAAGGCAAGGCAGAGTGCTCTTTGCTGTGGCACTAAGGAGCATCTGCAGGTTTGGGGTGACTGCTGGCATATAGCAAGCTCGCTGTAAGGAGAGTAAGGAAGGTCTGGAGGAGGAGTTGCAAGCTCTGGATAACAAGCTATTAAAGTCTCAAATGTTGTGTTTGTGAAGGAGTGTCTGTTATTATCTCCTGCCATGCAGGAGAGTGAAGTGCATGCAGATTACAGTGCACTTGACAGTGCAAATGAGACTGCAGGAAACTCCTGGTGCTTAATTAAATTCTTAAGGCAGTAGTGGGGGCCACCTAGACTGTAGGACTTGATCTGGAGCATGAAACATGCAATGTGCAGCTGAAGGAAGAGTTTTCTTCAGCCGAGACCATGCAACTTATAATGAATTGGTTTTCATCAGTGACTGGCAGTTTCCGAGTTATGTATGACCTGCAGATACAATGTGTGTGGTGTATTTTATGTAGGTGCTGATATTACGTCCCACATCAAGGGGATGGGTTTCCCCAGGCTGCTCGCCAGAGCCCTGTACAGAAGAGATTAAACAAATCAGACAAAGACAAGTTGGTACCAAACAGCATAGACATCCAAAATCACTAGTCGTTTTTGAAAGCACAGGACTGGTAGTGAACAGCACTACAGGTGATATGATCTCAGTTTGTCATCCCTTTTAAATACAACCAATATAAAAAACCACCAGACTGGTAGAATATAACATACTGGATGTGTTTCTAGAGGTTGCTTCAACAGGAGATCTCCAAAAAGATCTTCACAGTATTTTGACATCTTGTACTGTTGGTATTTGCTGGAAAAGAGTGTGCTGGTTAATTTTTAAATATTAAAAAAAAATCACTATTACTTGGCACAATAGAATAATACTAAGTAATGCAGACATCCCAAATTATATACTGCCCACTTAGTCTCCACTGAGAAGTATTACTTTACTGTATAATTATGCTGTCAATAAACGTCTATTATCTGACAAAGATGAATTTAAAGACCAAAAAAGTAGAATAACTCAATCTCACACAGCTAATGGAACATCCAAATATATTTCACAGCTTTATCACCAATAAAAATATTGCCATTATTAAGCTATATGAAGATAGTATATTAGCAAGTGACATTCAGTATGCCTGCAATAGCCTACAGAGTTTTCAAGTACACTCAAATTACAGTATTTTAAATTATATCACCTCTCTCAGACATTGTACCATTTAAAAATTAAAAATGGGCACTACATACCTGCAGTGATTTTCAAATGAAAGAATGACAGGGTACTCTGATGTAACAAACGCTGTTTCCTTAATGGCTTGAATTACATCCTAAAAAATGAAATAACAGGATTCAAATCAGAAGAGGGGCGTGTGATGCAGGTCAGAAATGAGCCCTAAGATCTGGGGACAAGAACTGTGCCTGTGTAATCTGTCAGTCTGTCACATGGGAGCAGCACCTCATTGCTGAGGAGGGGAGGGTGCCCTGCAAGGATTCTTGTCCGTGGGTTCTTCTGGGGCTCACTGCCAGGTCTAGAGGTCAGGTACTTGCCTTGAAAAGAATGTCTGTACACATTGCTTTTCCATGTGTAATTATTGGTTCCTGGTCTTCACCTTTGCCATCCCAACAGTCCAGCTCCACACACCTAGAAATCCAAGAAAAATGATGTCAGCTTCCTTAGTGTTTCATTCCAGGTGAGCTACTCAGGATAGATCCTAAATAATGATGGTCAGAGCAGTAAGTTACAAACCAGTTCTAGGCATTACACAATCCTTTCTAAGCTGCACAGATGTAATTTCAGACTCCTTATATGAGTCTGGATATTTTACCTTACAGCACCTGTGGGTCAATGTATTTACATCTGGACAATAATGTCTTCAGCACTAGAACACTCTTCTGATTCTCAGGCTAGTATGTCAAGAAATTATGCAGGATATCATAAACTGATTCTCATTTACAAATAAACTTCTTAATTATAAAGCAGAAAGCCCTCTGAAATTCTTCAGTTGTCATTTTAAGATCTAACTTCTATTTCCTTTCTCACAAACACTCTCCTTGTATCAATTTCTACATTGCACTGCTTTTCAAGGTTTTTCATGAGAAAAATAAGTCTTAAATAAATATGTGTGTTTTCATTTACCACACTAACATATTTATACACTCAATTATACAACATATCATCACCAAGGTATATTATGTAGGTTTAAAGTATCAGATTCACAAATATTAAAGGCTGTTATCTCCTGCTTCCAACCTGCATCCAGCCAAAAGCACTTGTCTGTACATCTCCACTGAAGACTTGCCACCAAACTGCCTGCCTGTTAAATAGGTATTGTGAGAGGAACTGATGAAATAATGAGCCAAAGGATGGTCCATCTCTTGATATAATTCCAAACGGTCTAAGAAAACCGGGGCATTTTCATCTGACATCAAGTATCTGCAAAACCCGTCGCTGGATATGACACCTAGAAGGAAGAAGAAGGCATGGTAAATTATTCCCAGATATTCAGAGTGGATAGGAATCAAACTGTCCCACAGAGCAGGAATCCTAGCACAAAAACTGTGTTTACACAGGTTTCTGCAATCAGACAGAAGCTCTCCCCTTCCACCACTCCAAGCTCACCCTGGTACAAAATGTGCCACTATGTTCCCAGAAAACAGAAGAAAAAATCAGGTGCTCACCAGCTCAAAACCTGAGGTCCAGCACTCACCATTAGCAGACCTAAGGCACCAAGAGGATGTGAAGAAAGCAAACAAGTAGTGACATCTCCTCAGAGAACTTCCAACAGTTTTGGTCTGGGACTTTCTAAATCAGAAATCCTGAGCTTGCATGTACCAGCCTTCTACAGCACTTTCCTCCCCTCCTTCATGGTTAGTCCTGCCCTGACTGTGCTACACCACTGCTAATCAGCTTGTAGCATGTGCAGAGACTGTTCTCCACTGACAAAAACGTGTGGATGTGCACCTGAAAATGTCTGCACAGGTTCATTTGCAAAACATCACGAAAATCTAATATACCTTCAAGGTTACTGTTGGAAATACAAGTTTATACCTTCATAAATGAAAAGCAATCCATTTCTACAACCAACATGGCATACCTAGTAATACAGAGGACAGAACCCGTAACACCTTTCTCTTATTTCTCTGCTGTTCTATGCTTCAATAAAGTATAAAAAAATGTAAGGTAAGGGATAATTTTTAATGAAGCCAAATAATCAGTACAGCAGTATCAGTTTTGAAGTGGCCAAGAGTCTGAAAAACGATCTGGGGTAGGGAAGAAGGGATTACTCACAAAGAGCTGCTGCAGAGAATGGTTATCTGGCACTACTTTGGAGACTGCTTTCCCTGAAATCATTTATGAACACTCAGCTATTGTCAAGGGACAGGCTGCAGCAGTCCTATTTTATTTTCTTTAAGACTACTTTTCTCTTATACAGAGAAATGGAGTGATCCAAGTTTTCATTCTACTCCTAACTTCCTGAAAAAATCCTCTACTGGAGCTTACATTTTCTGTGCTTGGAGTCAGCCAGAGGTGAACTGTCCTGGGATGTCTTATTCAAATCCTCCCAGCTGATTCTGAGTATGGAAAAAGGGGGGGGAAAAAGGGGGGTAAAAGGGAATTTTCAACCCGAAGAATGGTTTAATTTTGTTGTCACCAAGAACTCAAAAGCAGCAGCACAGCAAATCTTAGATGGTACATATTTCTAGTGGATCATCTTGTGGAAAAATGTTACATCTGGACAGCTGTTCCAGACAAGCTATAGCTGAGACTTCAGCAACTTAACAGAGCTCTGTTGTGTTCTGGGATAAAATCTGCATCAGTGAATATGATCCCTGGAGGAACACTGTGAGAGGACACTGCTGCTGTTCTCTTGCTACTCTCCATAACCCTACCCCTGCAGGAGGTTTACCACATTTATTAAAAACCTGTTGGAAAGAAAAATCAAAGAATGAAGCTAAACAAATAGCCAAGATTGAATTATTTTCTTTTCTAGTTTCAGATTAATTTCCATCCTCATAAAATATGTTTTTGTATCTTCCATCCTGAACAGGTGGCAGCTGTGTTTCCTCATTGTGGAAAATGTGTAAAAGACACTGGCACCAACAAGAATCAAAGATGAGTGTCCTTTAAAATTATAAATAAAAAAGGATAAAGCTGACTAATATCAAGTAATTAATACTTGGAGCATTCTACTTCATGTAGAGAGGAAGAGAAACAAGCTTGTGAGTGGAAAATCCCCATCACATTCATAAATGTTCTCTAGACAAGAGAAATATCTCCTCTGTCCCAGGTGATTCCTGCAAAGTCCATCTTTTCACAGAACCAAAAGAGGAATCTATTAATCTGGTGCACAACACAGTGTCTCTTCCCCTAAAAGTTTAGTTAAAAGGACTGAAGGACTATAAGGAGTGGGAAAAGCTACAAATCCAGCTGCAGAGGCATTCCCTAAGCTTATAGGCCTGTGCCAAGATCTGTGACCATGAAGCAACATGAAGGCACACAAGGAACCCAACAGGGCTCAGTGCTGAGCCAGGCTTAACTGAGGCAGGTTTAGACATTGCCTCCTGTTCTCTGCTTTGCACACCCTGCAGCAGCAGTGGCAGCACGAGTGGATGGGTAAAAGCTTCTCCAGTGCTACCTTGATATATTCCCCTAACTGTCTGGTGACAGAGGAATCCTGTTAGGATGCCTACGGGCTTTGCAAAGCTGCACTCTCCTCTCTGCTTGCTACGACGACAGCAACTTCCAGCAAAAAGGGCAGGGAGGACAGATGGGGAAAGCAACATTTCTAATTTCTGCAGCTGATCCCAGCACAGCTGCTTCAGCAAAATGGGTAAGAACTGGGAACTAACTTCAGCCACTGACACCTCCAACACTCCCAGCAGTCAGGACACGAGCAGTCCAAGAACGGCTTGCAGACACTTCCTGAAATCTTGCTCGGAGAGAACATTTTTAAACTCACCCACATAAAACACCCTGTTTTAAGCCAGGTTGCTGCCCTCAAGCACTATAGACGTTACTTTATAAGAAGGTAGATGCACATCCAAGAAAAAAAAGCACTGATTTTGAGGGGGAGATATTTTTCCTGATCTAGTTCACTGGGTACCACACAAGTGCTTTGCCCCCAGACCACAAAGACTGTAAAGCTCCCTTTTAAAAGCCTGGATGCTTCAGAACAAATTCCCCAAATGCCTAAACCCAGTGAATACTGAATTCCCTTCTCCATTTACCTTTTCTCTTCAAGTCTTCGTCTGGCTCGTATGTCTCAATTATCTGCATTGCTCTTTTTGTGTCATAAAAGGGAAATAAAATTTCATTGAGCCGAGGATCTCGTTGGTGCTAAGGTTAGAAAACAACAGAATTCAGCAAAATAATATAGTGCATGGCTATCATCCAAGAGCATTTCATTACTGCAGATGAGAAAGAAAGAAGTGGATATTTAAAAAGAAAAAAAACAAAGCAGCCCTAAAACTTACAGACTGTTTTAACAGTAATTTCAGCTTTAGGTAGAAGATGAAGCTTATCTTTCATAAGAAACCTGGGCAGTTTAATCACAAAAATATTTCAAAAAAACCCACTCCAGTGCCATCATATAACTGGTCTTACTCTTGCTTGTTCATCAAAATAATGACTGCACGTGGCACACGTGCAAATGAAATGCTGAAAAATAAATAGCTAAATCTCCCTTCTTTGTAAATTCTCTCTCTAATCTTTTTTGTAGGACTTGTAAACTGACAGACTTGACTGATGGCACTGTAATCACCTCTGCAAAAATGCATGTCTTACACATTATCTACAGCTAAAGCAAAAAGTAAAAGTAAAATAAAGCTATATTTTAAATGAAGAATTTTAAATCTCAGTTTAGAAATAAGTACTGATCATTACTTATGAATTGTGGAAACATCGTGTTTTTAACTATTCAAAAACCAGTACAGGTTCTTAGAAGAAATATGCAAAAAAATTTCACAGTATCATCTCTTCAATTCGCAGTAATTTAAAATATTAGGATTTAATAATATATGTAACATTTAGATACAATTTAGCAGTGATTTCTAATAGGCTAATAAAACTCAGAGGTTTTATGTTTTCCCTCAGAAGTGTGCTATGTAACTTCACTTTTTCTCCATGCTGGATTAGAGCTGCACACTGTGCGCCTGATTCTCCATTAAAAGAAAATCAAAACCAGAATTGAAGGGAGTAGTGGCATGTAAGCAGATGAAATAAAACAAAGAAATAAGTATGACTGTGAAAACACTCTTTTACCCCAGCAGGTGCACAGTTTTCAAGATTTAGTTTAAGCAGAATTCAGAAACTTAACAGGCCGCCCCCATATTGGATCAATAATTTGGAGTGGGCAGGATGGTACTGATATGGCTCACACAGCACTACCAGCATTTGCTGTAATTCCTTATGTGTAAATTTTTTGATTATTTTTCATGAGGAAAAAGAATATCCAATCAAAAATAAGCATTTTGTCTCTTTTCTTGCAACACTGGTGCTTCGTTAACTCCAAGAAATTACAACCAATGCCAATTCAATCATGCACTTAAGGAGGGATCTCTCAAGTACTGCTACTGGCAGTCTGCAGCATCTAAAACACAGCAGGTTCATTCAGTACAGATCAGTGTTGGGATAACTAAGGAAAACTCAGATGAAATATGATATGGGAGCAGAGGGATGCAGGACATAACCGGCTAAGCAGCACACAACAGCAACACAACACTGGCATGCAACAGTTCGGTCTACTTGTGACAAGTGACAAGCTTTATACCGTTATAAGAAATAACAGGGAAGGTTCTTAAGAAAAATGCTCTTCCCCACCCTCTTTCTTCTACAGTTAGTCATAAAAAACCAGAAGAAATTAAATGGGATAAAGCAAAAAATCTCCGTTCGAGAAAGAGTCTCAGAGTTATCAGAAGAGCAAAATAGTCTTCTAGTAGCCATGACCACAGCTCATTATCAATTTTCCACTTGAACAGAGCCATATCTTTATGTTCACTTAGCTTAAAAAATAAAGTAAAATTGACAAGTGATAAAGATTTACTTAAAAAAAAAAAAAAACAAAGTAAGAATGTTTGCTAGTATCCCTTGAGGAAACATTCTGTACCTCTGGGTTTGGTGGCACAGCATATTTGTAACCAAAGTTAAAAGCATGAAGGTTTATCTAGAAAGACAACATGCCCCAGGACTAACTGTGTGTGTCCAACAGTGTTGTATTTGATTGTTCTAGTTACCACACTGGGCAGGACACCCTTACACTACACATTCTTTAACCATATGAGGGTGAACTGACTAAAAAGCAAGAATTCCTGTATGGTTCTGCAAAGAGAGAAAGATCCTCCCCAGCCTGGCCTCCAGCCTCCCTTTGGAGTGGGTACAGACTGAGACACAAAGCAGTTAATAATGTGCTGAAACCAATTTTGCCCCTTGAATTTGCCCTGTGCAGTGGTGAGAAGGGAGTCCTTTTGTGGAGATGAAAAACAGGGAGACAGAAAGAGCAAATGGGAAGGAGGGAGGAAGAGCAAGTCAGTGGAAGACAGAGAGAGAGGAAGAACAAGGAAGTGAGAAAGAGGGGATAGGAAAGGAACTCCCCACACCTCCCTCCCAGAAGAAAGGATTAGTCCTGGTCAGAATACTGAATTTCTATTTTGGCTGTTACTTGCCTTATTATTATTTTATTGTTGTAAAAGAACATCAGGAACAAATCTCAATAGTAGTCAATTTCAGTTACTTTTCTACTACCTTTTATTTTTTCAGAATTTAACTTTAAAAGTAGAAGACCCAGACATAATACTCAGTGCCTGCCAATAATTAAATTTCTAAAAACTTCCCAGAAGCTTTAATACTGACACACAATTAAATCAGCTGTCAGACAACAGAATTTAGAAGACAAATAGAGACAGGAGTTTGGAAAAACTCCAGGAAAGCCACTCACTCTCCTCTCATATCCAGTAACATATCCTCATGCTCCCTTAAAAACCCATAACACTTGGAGCTTCTGCAGCATGCCTTAGAGGTTGTTTCAGAATAATTTAAGTTAAAGAGTCTCATGAAGAATTTCTCTGCCAAGTAACTCCCCTCTCCTATGCAATGATAATAATCTTTTTATATTTTCCAGCATTAAACACCACTGCTAATTGCAGTGTTGGCCAGCTGTCAAGGGGACAGAAACAATCACTTCAGGAGGGAGGTTGTGGGTCATTTCGTGCCTTTCAAATCATGACTGAAAGTTTAAACTCTATCTGGAGACCAAAAGACCTCCAGCACAGAGCAAAGGCATTGGTTTCAGCCATCAGAATGAATGTCCTACTCTGTAAAAAACATTTGGCTGATTTTTCCCAGCTCTGGTCGCCAACTAAAGGGCCAACCACAAGATTTCCAAAGGCAAAACATATCGTGTCAATAGGAAGGCAGCCAGCAAGATGCCTCTCTCTACAATACTTACTGTAAAATAAGGCTTCTAATTCCATAAAAAGAACTGTTCAAACCACACAAAACTTAGAGCACAACTCAATTTTAACTTTTTAATCAGTTACTGGAGGCAAAAGAATGTCTCAGAGTAATAAGATTAGGCATGAGCTCAAATTTGCTAATAGATATGAACTTCAGGCCCAAGTGTGTAACCATTAGTGCTGAAGCTGTTTATCTTCTCACTGTCTTTTCTTTTGAATACTCCTTCTACAAGTAATTCAAGTTTAGTGCTAGTGAAGAGTAAGGCACACATTCCCTATGAAAAATAAAATTATCTTCTAAATGTGATATATGGGGAACTCACTGCTTGAATCATCACATGGTAGTATCCAATATATAAATACATACAAAATTGATTTGTAACTAGTAAAACAATGTTAGATTGAGAGATTTTTTGGTAATGCACCCAAAAACATCACGTAGTGAGGTCAGCAGCTTTCCATGTTCCAGATGACAAGAAGCTACTGGTACAAACCCAAGTAGAATGTGCCTATTTTCCATGTGTGTGTTCTTGTCGAAGCCACACAGTGCTTTTATCTCTGCAATTCTGAATGAGTCAGCCTTCTATAACTTATGTGTTTTAGGAATAGAAAAAAAAACCCAACCCCACTCTGTTTATTGAACTACTTCACACACTCACGATGCTTTTAAGAAATACTAAATACTTCTGCCAAAAAGTGTATTCTGGAAATACAGCAATAAAAATATTTCCTCTTATTCTGCACACATAGCATTTTAAAAATCATATACAAACTCTTAAAATATCCTCTTAGCTCTTAGATTTGTACCAGATTGAAATACTACTGTTGAGAAGAATCAAACCACTGTTTATAAAAAGCCCACTTCAGTTTTTCTTTAATGAGAAAGACAGCAGATATATTTAGCTGGGGCCTACAGGTAAAAATAATTGCTTGTAATAAAACACTGGGTGTATTTTAGTTGAAACTGCATCGAACGTTTAACAGCATAAAATATATAAAACATACATAACACACAACATGACACACCAGCAAGTAATCAACAGATGCAAACTGCAAAGCCAACATGTAGAAAGCAGGACAACACACAAGGTTGGAGCTGATTTTTGCACCTGGATGTTACCAAAATGGAAAGATCAGCGGATCAAAAGCACAGCAAATAATGGCAGGATTCATGCAATGGAAAGATTGGAAGAAGCAAGCCACTGCAGACAGACTTGTATGGTAGTTAATGTATGAAAAAGCTTACTTCATTTAGAAAGCTCACTAATTGGTCTACCGTTAAATAATCAGTTTTGTCTCCATTGCTGAAAAGAAATTTATTAGAGAATGTAAGTTTTTATACACGATGCTACAGTAGGTATGATTTACATGTTGACATTGTTGATACTTTTAAAACCACCTACTTTTCTACTTGAAGTAGCTCTATAATCTCAAACTGAACAGTCACATAAAACATACTAACAGTCCAAGCTTGGCACAGTATAACTCCCATAACATATATATTCCTATAACTTAACAAACATTACTTCATAAAACAACATGTAAGTCCTCCAGTTGAGAATAAATTGAGTGAGAAAACTTTTTAAACTTCAAATTTCTTATTTAATTTAATTAGTTCACATACTGTGTTAATCACCTAAAGGAGTAAGTTAAAAATTACAGTAGTTAGTAAAGCCAATGCAAAAAAAAAAAAGTTCCAGGTGCTTCCTCTAACTCATGTAAAAGTTGCTCTGAAATACAGAGTGAACTTTTACATTAACAGTCTGAGAGGGAGGGAAGGGGAAAAACATAGACTTGAGCTTGTCTTAAAGTACTGTTGATGCTACTAGAATTCAAGGTTAGGTAAATTTTACAGTGTTCTGTCACTATTAGATATGGACTAAAAATACAGTAAAATGTCTTTAAAGCAAGATTAAATTAAATTTGAACTTACATCTTCTTAAAGAGGTCCTCTATGTCAGTTCGGGGACAAATCTTTTGGGTGAGCTCATAAAATTTCTCGTAAGTAAATGCTGCAGGCTCGATTTCATCATTCTGCAACAAAATGTAAAGGTACCTTTATCCAGAAAAGAGAGCTTATCTGCTCTTTTCTCAGGAGAATATCTCATATCAGAAAAAGCAACCGAGAACTGGTTTAATCTCTTTACCTGGTATAGATTTACCCAGTTTCTTCTGTACTTTCTGAAAGCAGTTCTTAATTCATCTTTATCATAAATCTGTTTGATGTGCTTGTATTCTAACCTCACAGTAACATTAATTCTACATAAGCACAGGGATGGAAAACAGTCTGTTTTATTTCTGAGGAGTAAAAAAAAAACCCAAACGTTCAAAATATTGTAC
The DNA here is from genome assembly GCF_025592945.1 of Manacus candei. Lineage (NCBI taxonomy): Eukaryota > Metazoa > Chordata > Aves > Passeriformes > Pipridae > Manacus > Manacus candei. The sequence goes on along the minus strand of NW_026138083.1, from coordinate 4,997,851 downwards.
AAATTTCAGGATACTTATATTGAAGCCAAAGAACATTAGGAAGAAGTCCCAGGTTTTAAAAAGCTGGGCAGTTCTCATACAGGGGGAATGAAATGCATGGATAACATATTCAGTGTCATGTCCTCCTCTGGACAAGATAAGAACTGTAGGAGTGAGGAAAAATCTCATCTCAGGTGCCAGGGATTCATGTCGTTCTACATCCCATCTCCCTGGCTGGAGATTGCAGCCTCACCAGGTGGTTGCTGCAGTCAGGCCAAGAAGGGCTGGAGTCTCCAACATGAAAGAAGAGAGACTGGGGAGGGTGTAAAGCCAAAAAAACTATCTGCAACCATCACCAGCCATCACCCCTTGGAGCTGGCAGGGGCTCCTGCTGTGAGCGGGGCAGAGCCGGAGAGCAGGTCTCCAAAGGACAGGAGCAAAGAGCAGCAGGAGTCCAAAAAAATCAACAAAAAAGACATTACATGCATATTTTGTGCTCATATACTTTGTATAAATGAACAAAAGATAATCTGTAACAGAAAATAAGAGAAGCCTCATCTAAGAGGTTTAAGGATCACTGTGTCATACAGATTTTAACTACATTTTGGCTTTAGTAAACAACCTACAGTGATTATTAAGTTATTCATGAACAACAAGTATGTTTTATTTTGTGATGCAAATGACTTAGATTACAGCTACAAACGTGACTGAGCCATCAGTTTATTAGTATACAAAAACAGTTATTCAAAACCGCTAAATACCTTTCCGCTGGGAAGACCTAATTCCTTAAGTGCCTGAAAGATGACTTTTTCCGTTTTACCTGATGCAAAGGTTCTGGTAATGCTAAAATAAAAAACAGTGGAGAGAAAAAAAAATAAAAGAGAAATGTTAGTCACTTTTTAAACAATCAGTTCTCCCTCTCTTGCTTTTACTGCCAACATTTTGCTCTGGTTTCAGCTGATGAACATAAGTATCTTCCAAGCACTCGTGCAGTTGAAGAAGTGCTCTAAGCTTCACAGAGCAGCCCTGCTCTGCCTGCAAGCCAGCCATTAGAAAATACATCAAAATAATGAACTGCAAAAAGAACAAAAGAGGGTTTTTTTCCAATATGCTGGGACACAGGGCCATGCAAAGCATTTCTGTTTGCTCTTTTAAACTGTGTGCCTAGGTAAATGACTGTGTTTAAACAGCAGCACATTCTACAAGTTAAGGGGACTCATGTCTCCAGCCACTCCTGGTTGTGGTGACCAAGCACTGACCTGTGCCTTCCAGGTCACACATAAGATCGGTGTGGACTGTTCCCAATGGCAGCTTCCTTCCTCTGCCCTTTTCAAGGAGTGGTTGGTGTCAAATCCCATTCCAGCTGCAGTGCCCACTCCTCCTTCTGGAAGCTCCCTCACCTTGCAGCCATTGAGAATATCCTGTTCTAGTCATACTCCACACAAATCCTCTGGGCAGATCTCAGCTGCCACTGAAATCTTTCCACCAAACTGATTACCATCCTACTCCTTCCTGAAAGCAGAGGTGATTTCACCACGTATCCAACTGACAGACCAGTTTCTCTTGGAATGTCATAAATCCCCCAGAGTGTAGCTGTTTGGTGTGACTAATGTGGAAGCCTTTGGCCTATTTCTGTTTCCATTTGAGATGAGTTTGAATAACCTCTGACTTTGGAAACGTAGATCCAATCTTGACAGTTCTCCTGGCTCCTGTTTAGGGTCTAAGCTACAACAACATGTCCCACAACCCCTTGATTTTAGTGTCTCAGCCTGGAGAGAAAAACTCCATTCTGTCTCCAAAATCTATTTGTAATGCTAATAAAAACTGTACATTGGGAAAGACTCCCTGGCTGCTGATAAGAATATGTTGCTCTTTATCATCAAGCGAGACAAACATTTGCTGAGACTTTTAGTTAATCTCATGCATAAGAAATAATTTCACATGGAGAGAGGTGGGAAAGAAACTGTTGCTGTTATTTGTTGCCATAGCAATTCACAGTTGTTTCACCCTCCAAAACACTCTAAACTGCCTATGTAAATATTTTCATACCAAAAAAAAAAAAAAATTAGGACCAGGAAGTGAAAGATCTAATTGATAAAATAATGTTTTAACAAATCTTAGCCATTTTTTTTTCTTACTGGGTTCTTACAACGGTTAGATCTCTATGTGCCTATTTAGGCATCTAAGTTTGTTATTTGATTTTCCAAAGCTGATAAGTACCAAGATATTTTCACTAAAATGTAGACAGAGTTTAACTCTAGGTACTTGTTTTTCAAAAAAAATCTCAGGCATCTATTTTTCTGCTAATTCTAAAACAGAGTAATGTCAGCTCTACAATTTACAACCTATTTCCAGCCCTATAAAAAAATTCTATGTCTGCTCTAATGAATCCAGCTCCAGTAATAAATGTCCTGTAAAGCATGTAATATTGGTGTAAGTAATTAATCAGAAGCTGTGTGCCAAGATTCCATGGCTGCAGGGAACTTATTTTTGATGCCAAACTACTTTTTTATTTCATAAAAGATGACAGCAAACATAGCAATAATTTGCAATGAGAGCAGCAGTGTAGAAAAGATTGCATGAATCAAAAAAGATTGTAAAAATACAGCGTGATGCTTTCATTTTGCTAAGGCTGTAGGAAATAAAACTGCTTTGCCCTCTATCAGAAGAGACTTAATCTGAGCAGATTCATCTTGTTGTACATCTACAGGTGTTTACTCCTCATGTCCTACAGGGCTTTGGGTAACATGTCAATGTACTTCCTCATAAATATTTAAAATACTTCCCAAATCTGGAACTGAGGAGTACAAACGTATTGTGCTTGTTGATGGATTAAATGACTTGGTTTCTTCAGACCTTCGTGACTTTCCAACCATTACTTCAAAAATCAAGCCAACACAAACTGTTGAAATCAATCTTCTTCCGTGGCTCCAACTTTTTTATCAGCTTGGCTTGAACTGGAAGGACCCCTGCCTACACTGTAGGAGAAATTCTCTATCTTTGATTTCCAACCAACATGGAAGTACTGAAACAGATCCCTTCCAGGTACTCTGGAGTAATCAACAGGAAACATACTCACAAAAAAAACTCTACTTGCAAATTAACTTAACTAAACTGCTGTAAAACAGATTTAAACCTCATTTGTCATAGTTTAGCTTTGTCTTCTTTTTTTTTTTTTGTATATATATTTTCACAGTTAGAAGCTGTATTTGCTTAAATCCTTTTAAACGTGGTTATACAAAGGGATAAGCATAAATTGAGCAGAGCTAATTTCTAAACAGGCCCTTGCTGAGCAGGTGCAACTTGCACATGTAGAAAATCCATTTTCTGCCAAGAGAAAGCTGCAGAAACCAAGTGGATTTTTTTTTTAACAAACGTTGACCTTTTTAGTCATCACTTACAGTAGCATTAAAACCTGAAAATACAAAATATCTTACAAATGCCCTAGATGTAATTCTAGACTCAGACTGCTAAAACTTATTGAAGCCCAAAAGGCAAAACTGCTACTCTCCTAAGGTTTTCACACTGCTAACTGCCAGAATTTCTTCTCTCTCAGATGCAGTAGCTTGCTAGCAACAGTTATATGCCCCAGAGTACATTAAAAAATCCAAAATAATTGAGAAAAATCTTTGTGACTTTGCAACTTCCGACTGTCCCAATGAGGAGTCATGAACATTTATGCCATTCACCACCAAGAGCCCTGGGATTTTCACCTTCCCGAGGCTCATCGTTCCCTATGGTCACGTGCTGGTTGCAAAAATATGTTTTAAACTTAAGAAATGCAAGGAGCTCTGATTCTGCAAGTGAGATTTTTTTTTCCCCCCCGGCGTTTTACTGCAGTTCTGTGTAAAAATAACTACAGGTGGATATTGTGATACATTCCTACAGCTGAACAGAGCTGCTGGGTATTCTGTTTCTGAGAGAGAAACCTTCCTTTCCCTCTGTGTCCCCAGAGCTACAGCAACTGCTACAGGAGTCCCTGAGCATCAGCAGGAGGTGGAGGCTGAGGAAACAGGGCTGTCTAGACAACACTGGAATTAAAAACAGGTAAAAGGGAAGGGTCAGTTGGAAGGGAAGCATCAGTGGTTTAGAGCAGCTACTGAGAGGGAGGTTTAGGTAAACTTGGTGCCCCTTGCACAGCAGAGCCATTCAGCTCTCATTTCCCAGCACTTCCCAGCTTGCCTTCCTCTTACACATCCCTCTCCTCACCCATCCAGCTCTCCTTCTGTTCCCTTTTTTATCTCTCCATGCTCCTTTTCCGCACTAAGTGTTTGTGGGATGAAGTGGGAAGCAGCGAATTCCCCCACATTCCATGTTGCCCCGTGCTGGGACACCTGGGTGTCTGTGTCCCACTTCATTGCTGGATCAGGCCCATCTCCTGGCTCTCCCATGATTCACCCTCTTTTCCTGCAGAGCAGACTGATTTTTCCCTCCTTCACTCACACTCCTCACTGACACCTCTCCCAGTCCTTTCAGTGGGCAATACAGGGCTTCCTGGATGAGCCCCAAAACATTCCCACCTTTTACCCACACCAACATAATGTGTTCCTTGGAGCCTCCAGATTTAAAGGAGATTCAGCTTCATGGAAGGGCAGATCCCTTACAAAACTACAAGCAAACTACTTTCGCAATAAATTAAGCTGCTAGAGGCCGATTTATGTCGGCCTGGAAACACTGCAAATTTGAATTTAAAGATTTAATACACTGGAACCAGTGGACTGGTCCATCTTCAGCACCAGGCAGACTTCTCTGCATACATAAATCAGGGTGTTGTAGCACAATGGAGGGAATTTATGCCTCACTAAATATGATGTAAAATATTTAAAGGCTGAAACAGTTTCAGACAAGCTAGCAAACCATAAATTCATGCCGAGGAATAGAGCTCTGTGTTCAAACACAGGCATAAAGCTCCAAAGTCTTGAAAATTAATTTGTCCCTGTAGCATTGTTCCCTCGTCGTTGCCCTCCAGTTGATATTCCTCATGGGACATGTGCACAGAAGGTGTTTTATGGCAGCTGAGTTTGGAAGATTAATACACTGAAGCAGCCTTAGCACCTTCAAGGTGTCACCTGAGTCATGAGGCTACAGAAACCTGGAAAGCACTTGGCAGGCCCATTGCCTTTCTGCATATTCTATGGATGCAAAATCCTCTTTTTCTCCCTTGATAAAAACCCTGTCATGTGAAGTTTATCTTACAAAGGCCTCTTTTCATGCTCCCTTCTGTGAGTTTCTACTTATGAGAAAACAGCATGCCCCAAAAATGTGGTTTTCATGTGCTACATAAAGAGAAAAGCAGCTCAGTGTATCAGCAAGAATTAATTTCTAGAGCAGGAGGGGGGAGAACTGCTGCCTGGCCAGAGAGGACTGAAAATCAGTAATCTGTAATAGTTAATAGCTGTACAGAAAGAAATACACTGTTCCAGCTTTGCTGTTACTCAAAACAACTAACCCAACAGTTCATTTACCATGTGCAGAAAACCAAATATTATCTGGGGGGTTCCTATAAAAGCAGAAGTATTTTTGGCAGAGTTATGTCTCTTTTACAAGGAACATTTTAAAATGTACCTTTTTGTCCTCTACTTAACTGGCCTGAAAGCTTTTATGGTTCTTTTTAAAAGGATTTTATGAAATTTTACAACTGAAAAATCCATCCCAGAGTTTTAAGATGAAAAATCTGATGCTTTAAGTGATTTTGAATTACAGGAACTTTTCATTACAATGGACTACAAAAAAACCTTGATTAGGCTGATAAGAAGAGCTGCCTAATTTACTGAGGAGGTCAGCTAAGAATGTCTAGTTCTGTACTTACTCTTACATATGCATTAGTAATAATTGATATTACATTGCATTATGAAGTCACAGAATTTTATTAACATTATACAATCAGTACCTGACAACAGTTGGAACTCCCAGTTGTGCTTACCTCCGAACTGGAATTTTCCCATTTGTGTTTGTTAGGAAGGCCAACTTCATCCAGCTGAAATTAAGAATGAAATACTTTTAAAATACTATTTATTAAAATTGGGATCTAGATACTAAGGTTTAGCTTAAGATTATTGCCTGTCTGTGAAATGAGTACAAAAAAATAATTGTTCCATAGGAAGAACATTTTTCTGTAACCTCCTAGTGCTTGAGGCAGAGCAGTTCATCAAATGTGAAGGCAAAAAGCAGCACAAAAAAAAAATCAGTACAGCAATTAAGACAAGTGTGAAGACAAGAAAGTCTCTTGGGGTTTCCCTTGCATATGCATCAAGGAAAGAACAAACTAGACAATAATTAAAACATACAAAACAATAAATCAAATGAACAGTTATAAATTCTTTTATAATTTCTACTGGGCAGGTGCCAGATATAGCCTTGAGACTTCTTTGGTCTCAATGAAAGACAAACTCCTAAGTAATTTAACACTATTTTCTTTATTACACTGTTTTGTGATTGTAAATGTTGAAGTATGAAAACCAATTTTTTTTTTCAATTCTAAGAAGGAAAATACAGAAAAATAAAGGAGAAGGGGAAGGAAAGAAAGTAACTTACTGTTTTTTGAGACATGTCATTGGACTGACATTGTTAGCTCTAAAGTTGTGGATGATGGATCCAAGCCCTTCTACCCATTGCTGAAAAACAGGAAAATGTAGAAACACCAAATTAGGAAAACGGGAGAGGGGAGAAGTATGAAAGCTTTTCCTGGGGGAAGGCTCTTTCTTGGAGCTATGGATAATGTCAATAACTTCTGCTGAGGAAAAAACCTGCCCACTTCACAGCCTATACCATGGAAAAGTCCAGCCACATTTCAGCCATTACCATTTCATCCTTCCCCAAACAAAGTGACTGTGCTTTCCATTCTCCCAAATACCACGTGGAGCATCAGTGGTGCTCTTAAATCAGTTTATTGCCAGCCAAGGCGAGTGGTCCATTGATTGATTTATTAAGCCCTCTATTTATAGCCTATATAAACATTTGCCTCCCTTTCAGTAGCAGGGGGTAATATCAGCTATTAGTAAGCAACATGATGTAATATCTGATGAGATATTCAACTGGTCCAGCTTTAGAAAAGGAATGAAACAAACTAATAACAAGCCAGAGGCACAATAATTGCTGTGTGACACCAACATCATCTAAAACTGTCACATATTCAAGTCCTGCTTGCTTGCTTGCTTTCATCCTTAAAAAGCACAACATTCCCATAATCACTGGGGTGGCTTTCAGCCAACAGCAGCATTACAGCACTCACTTATGTAATTCCATTTTTATGGATCTATTTTTCTACTATAGCCTCCACCTAGACTTTGCAGTAGTGTATAGAAGCAGCTTAAGGATTAGGCCCTAACATGAACACTCATTGATTTCAGCAAGAATTCCTGGCAGGATAAAGCTACAGGAAGGGGGGAAAAATGACAGCACTGCAAGCCAAGCTCAATCTCAATTATGCCATTGTAACACTAGGATTACTCAACAGATAATTTACACTGGTGGAACTGAGATGGGCTTTGGTCCACTGCTAAACATTAACCTTGTGAATAAAGAAGCTTTTTGCTTCTGGCCAAATTCTGTGCATGCAGCTTGAACTGACTTGGGCAGGATCCAGAATTTGACACTTATAAATAGATGCAGATGAGTGTATTTTTCTTTTCATGAATGAGTGCTGTACATCTGCAATACAGATGGAAAAAATCATGATTTATATTGGAGGAATACTAATGTCTTTGGGAAATGGCACACTGTAAACTGCAGGCAGCAAATCCTTGTGGGCTAAAACAAGGTCTAAGGTGACACTTCAAGAGACAAACACACTTAAGCAGATCCTTGTACTAGTGACAGACTAAATCTATTTTGTTTTAGGAAAAGTAGCCACATCCATTTTTTAATTAATCTTTTTAAAATGATCTTTTAAATAAGTACTGCATAAAATATGCATTCTAATAGTGAATCTGAGAATCATTTGAAAATAGAAGTCTGACTTATGAGAAAAGCTAGTATTTGGGGTTTCTTAAGTGTGTTTTTGTGCTTGAAAACAACCAGGAACAGTCTGACCTCCCATCTCTATTTTTCCAACTGCATGAGTACAATGACAGTAGTCAGAGGATGAGGGTACTGCCTAAGGAAGATAAAGAAAGCAAGGTTCATGGGGCAAGATAATATTATTTATTAGAGCTGATATAACTAGAAACCACTGACAGATATAGGAAACACTTATCTTTTCCAACAAATGTTCTCTCACCTCAGATGATAAAGGAATAGAGCTGGTGATAATTTCAGGGCAAATGCCTGAACAGGTCTTACATAGATTTCAATTTCCTAGAACTGTCAGAATTCATCATTAACTAACCTACATTTGGGGTTTTGTGGTTTGTTTGGGTTTGGGGTTTTTGTTTGGGCTGGTTTGTTTTTATTTAAATCAGTAAAATGTAACATTGCTGCTGCATTAACACTGTCACACGTATACAAACATTTATCCTCGTGATTAGTCTGCAGTCCCTTCCAAACTCCTCCACCTTTCAGCACTGATCCATAACAGCACAACAGCACAGGCACTGCAAACAAAAAAACCTTTGCAAAATTAAATTACACAAAATGCATGCTGTGAATAAGCTTCAGTCTTTTTCTTTTTTCCTACCAAAAGCCACCACTGACGCAGTACTGATGATATCACCATTTCAACCAGAAACAAACACCTACAGATCCATTCTGATTTGAAGGCAATGGATTACAACTACACCAGACATAACAAAAACTAACATTTCAAAGTAAGGTTACCCTGCACTCAGCTCTGAAGTTACTTCTGTACATCAAGAGAAGCTGCCAAAAGGAACACTTCGCAAGTAGAGAGAGAAATCAATACACTAACCACTTACCAAGTGGTATTTTTGCAGGAGTTGTCCCAATGATTCCCACTTTGGAGGCCTCCCTAATCTTTTCTTCAGTGTTAATGCCCTTTCCTGATAGAGATGCCAAACCAGGAACTCCACTCCCTTACAGCAAAAGAGCACAAATCTACACCCAAACGCTGACAAGCCACAAAAGCATCACACCTCTGCTGGTACCAAGGGAGCCAACTAAGAGCCTCCGTCCATCTCTGACTAACCTTCACATCGGTGTGATGTCCCCTGGGCAAGACATGACAGTTCCACAGACACGTCTGCCCATCTGTTCCACCCCACACTGCTGCACCACAAGGAAGCATCTGGCTGCTTGCCCTTCATTTGGGGGCTAAAGCAGGTTCTGGGGCGTTTCATCAGATATTGCCCACGGTTATCAGCTGGTCCCAAATTAACTAGGAATACAGCAACAAATTCAACAACACATTCAAAACACACAGATTTTTTGTCCTTCTGAGCCAGCCTAGTCTCCAAATAACAACTATCTTCATAATCACTTTTAAGGCACTGTGATCCAGTGCACAGATAGGCACAAAATTCAATGTCAAGCTGGCAATATATTGCTTTCCTGACAATATACTATTCCCAGATTTAATGTACACTTGTCTGATGACCTTGCAGGAAGGATGAAAGAAGAGATCAGATTTCTCTCAGCTAACACACTATGAAGTATTCAGCAGCAACCTTCCTCATATGCTATGATAGCACTTCTTATTTTACAGATGAAGCTGAAAGATCTGTAAATTTATGTAAGTGACAAGGATAAAGATCCTCAGTTCTCTTCTTTCACGCTCAGCATTTTCAAATCACTGTCTCTGCAAAGAAGGAAAATCCTGTAACAAGATGAAATTCTCAGGTAGATAGGAAACACTTCAATTGGGTCTTACAGAAAGTACAAAATGTTTTTGATAGAAATCAGGGTACATTGGATTCTTACTGATGCTAGTGTTGAGCATTTTCCAATTTTCAAAATATGGTTCAGTACCTTTCATCTGTCAATGTAACTCCTGAGTGGCTCCCTATATACAAATATTATTCCAGATTCACAGAGGAATCTGGGCCCTGCTATCTAATCCTAGAAAAACAACAATCATGAAAAGAAACAAAGTCAAACACAAGCACACCTTAAGTTCAGACCCTCAGGCTGACACAAGAGGCCAAAATCTACGCTGCAGGTTGGAATAAGCAGCCTGTGTTGTTTTTCTCTAACAAGATCAAACACTGTCAAGCATCTCTAGAAGGAGAAAGTACATGAAAAATTGACTGAAGAAGCACTCTCTCAGCTTTTGCTGTAGCACTCAAATGCTTCTGAGGCACTTAGTGACCCTGCATTACCTGAGGTTCATCGATGAAACACGGGCAGCAGTGGCAGGGTGCATGAGTAAGTTTGGCCTTTCAACCCTCTTTTAGCCATCAACCTTTCATTTAGGGGGGGTTAAAAAGAACAAAACTTATGAAAGGTTAAAAATCACCATAACCTACAGCTCATGAAATTCTAGACAAGGTCATGTACAGACTATTTACTGATGAGGTCAGTATCATCCAGGCCTCTGGAGGTTTTACCTTCACTTTTTCAGTGCAGCCTCTCCAGAGTTATTTCACACATCAGGAAAGGAGGCATTGCCCTCCGATTTTGGTATTCAGTGCATATGACTGGCTGTCAGAGGCAAGGGCTTGACAGCTGGAGGGTTCAGGGAGCCCAGGGAGAATAGAATACCTCTTCCCAAGCCAGCTGGGGGCTGGTAGGACTCCCTGGCACTCGCCCTCATCCAGTGGCACCATGACCAGCAGATGTCCCTCTTCCCTCAATGCAGATGTCTCAGGACTCATTTCTGTTCCATGAAAATTCCCTTTCCTCCCATGCCAGTCAGTGACAGTGCCAAACCTATTCCCTACCTGACCAACTGCAGCGCAGACCTGAAGGATGTTGCTGTGAAAATTCTGGCACAGAGATGAAAGGAGTTCTTCTGACTTTCAAGTATTCCATCAGGAAAGGTGAGGCTTGCACACTCTGTACTGGGAGTTGCCTGATGTGTCCAGACTGTTACCACACTTCAACAAAGCTTTCCACCCTGGAACTGCTTTCCTAGCACTGGAGGGGTCTACTCTGAAAGCAGCTGGAAGAATCACTTTGGCTGCTTTTGTATGCAAACTAAGAAAAACATAGTGGAGCTTTACACAGTGAAATCCACCTCCTGGCTAGAGAAAACCAGGGCTAAAGTTTTCAATTTACTGATAATTCTGCAGTGGCATAGCCAAGAAAGAAAACCAAAAGGCAGAAAAGCACATGGAAATCACTGACACTGAAATGCTGGATGGAATATGAAGATCTCTCTAGAGAATGTGGTATTACATACGTGGCACAGGGCTACCTAAATAGGTACGCTGTGGTCATATAGTTAAGATAGTCATGATTTAGAATTGTTTATCACAGTATGGCTTTGAGACATAAGCCATACATACTAACTAATACATACATACTAACACAGAGGGATACAGAGAACAGCAGTAGGCTTCTGGAGTTCTGCTCAAGCATGTTTTGTGGGTTTCTTGGAAAGTTTTGCTTCAAAACATCAAAACAAACCAAAGCTATAGGAAAATAGAACTTTTCTGTAATGTATTTGTGGCATATTCCCATAGGAATCTTCTGCTACCTCCTATCTACCTTCTTAACAATATGATTTGGGCAAATACTTAATAGCTTGTTTTGTGGGGAAAAAAAATCCGGGTCAATCAGGCCAGGCTGGATGGGGCTCTGAGCAACCTGCTCTAGTGGAAGGTTCCCTGTCCATGGCAGGGGTTGGAATTGGGTGGTGTTTAAGGTCCCTTCCAACCCAAACCGTTTTATGATTCTATGAAACACAATTTTTCTGTAACTCAAGAAGAGCCACATAGAAACACCCACAAAACCGATGAGCCTGGAGTGCTTCATCTCACCAAAACCATAACGGTCCATTTAACTATTTTAAACAAATTGGAAAAAAAAAAGAAAAATTAAAAATATCATTCCCACTGAGAAGTTTAAGAATGTCAGAATGAAATGTTTTTCAGCTGCAGTAGTCTTCCATGCCATAAATATTATGAGCTGCATGATAAAGCCTGCATTTACCTTTATGTTGTTTGCCAGCATGTGAGTAATACAGCATTTCTGCACATGTTGTTTGTTCATCCTGGAGCCTCACAGGTTAAGCCATCAGTGTGTGAATCACTGTCTCAGTAACACACCTGAAGAAAATACCTATTTTCTATCAAATCTAATCAAAACTGTAAAACCAGTCTGTTTTACATCTATGGCTGCTCCCATCCTGACCCACTGCCAGAGGAATTGTGCCAGAAGAATCAGCACTTCCCAGAGCCAGATTATCTTAAACACTGTTGTAAGCTTTACCCCTGAATATGTGACATGAGCCTAACATTATGGCTCTCTGAATTAGGAGTGTTCACATGAAGCCCTCTGCCAGCAGGGCAGGGGGAACAATACTTTCTGGCAGAAGGGCAAAACCCATCAGCTGGAGAGATGGTCCTTTCCAACAACACAGATGGATCTGGGAAAAAAAAAACTGTCAGGACAAATTTACCCCCGATATTCATAAATATTATATAATGTTAAAAAAACTGACTTAGGTTAATCTATTAAGTTAAACTCCTTAATGCATTGCCAAAGTGGATGAGCAAAGAAGACAAGAGATCCATATTCTGGATCGCTGAAGTACAACAGCTTCACTGGACTTGTGCCATTTTTGGATAGGCAGCCTGCATGCCATGGGCTAAACCTCACATCAGCACTACATCACTTCTGCATTAAGGAAATTCACCCCTAAACACCCACAGCCCTTTTCAAATGTCCTGGACTGAGGAAAACACATCATCTGATTACTGGGTCACAGCAAGTCCATCTGGGAAGAAAAAAGAAAAATACACACATAGGCTCACACCTCTCATGTGTGTGTGTGTGTGTGTGTTTTAATTTTAGCTCAGGGTAATTTATACAACCTGATTTAATCAGGATTCCAAACATCAGGTTTTAAATTCCACCTTTTATAGTCACTGCTGCCACAGTGGAGCTGCTTTAGGAGTGGACCACGACAGCTGCTTGCAATCAGAGACAGAGTACACCCTATTTTGTGGCTGTTTTAAGAGTGGAAATGAAAACCAATTTCTCAGCTGAAAACACCAATAAAATTTAAGTAGATAGAGTGTAAATACCAGAGTTGGAGCTTGGAGACAAGTGGTGGGATAATAAACACGCTCTTGTTGTTGGAATAGTTGTACTTGGAGCTCAGCAATGCCTTGGCCAGACCTGCTGAGCACACTGACACAAGGGGCAGAGGAACGTGGGGCTGCCCCACTGCAGAGGTGATGACAGAAGACAACTGCCAGCCCGTGATGGGGAGGGTTCAGCACTGCCCACAGCAGGCAGCAGCTCTGTGCGTGCCCACCTGCCACAGCTGGGGCACCCCAAGGGACTGCCCACACTCTGCTGCCCCATCCTATGGGACCTGGAAGAACCTGCCCCCCAACGACACCATTCCTTGCATGGATAGCCTGAAGAAGCCAGGAACTTGAATTAATTTTCTTCTTTGTCATGGTTTCTCAGTTCCATTATAAATCCAGCCTTCAGGGAGGAACAATTACTTCTTTTCCAATTGTAAATTACTATCTACAGAAGCAGAATTCCCTTTTGTCCTCTTTCTAGGCAGAAATGTTCTGAGTTTTTGCATTGGGATTTGCCACTCAATTCCCTTGTTTTAAAGCATCCCAATCAGGTACTGACCAATCCAGGCCTTGGTTTATCTGAGGAAGGGACAGAAGATCTGCAGCAAGTAATGTTCACCTTCCTCATGGCAACAGGGCAGGGACAGCAGAAACTAGGTGTATCCCTTACACATATCCGGGTTGCTAAACCTACAATCACTGCCCCTTTTTCCCCAAAATCTTGCCTCTGTTATTTCAAAAGAGGGGCTTACATTTGAACATGGATTAAATCAAGGCCTATTTAAAACTGCTGCATAAAAGCTGCATAGCTACTTAACACCATGCAAAGGCTTATTTCTCCAAGAAGAGATTTACTGTGTCGCAGAAGAAAGATGTTTTCTCACGAACAAAACAGGAAGAATTAAGTAGGAACAGCTCTATGTGCAGATAACTCCTAGAAAATTTTAGTTTACCACAGAACTGCAGTAGCAAATTGATGTACTTACCATATTTGAAAAGCCAATACAGTACAGACCAAATTACTCAGCGAAGGTAACTTAGAAAGCCCTACATTGATTTTTTTGGCTTGATGTGCTTTATCCTCTCCCTCGTGCCTCAAACATATCATATCAGATCAGGTGGATCATCATTGCTGACAGTTCTGGATATATATTTTGGTGGGAAGGTTCCCAAGTGCAGGACTCTCACATATATGGGCCTCTCAGAGCCTCCCCACAGGCGGACTGCAGCATTACACACCATTTTTGGTAGGCAACTTGGCTCTTAATGAAGCAATAGATCTTTTCAGCAGGGTAATTAGCTCATCTCCTGTGACAGTCTGTGTAACTGGCCAACATCCTCACAAACCAATTAGTCTAATACAGCCTATTGAGATCTAAGGTGGCTGAGAAACTTAACTGCAACTTTCTGTTTTCAGATTAAATCAGAGACACTGTTGGGTTAAGTATAAAACTGAATGCTGCCAACATATCCTTTTCTTTGCCTCTCCAATGTTTTCAAAACATAACTGTGGCACGTTATTTCCCTGAAAGCCTGCTGAAAACACACACAATAAAATCAATTTAGTGTACCCATGGAAGTTATACAAGTATTTCTCCTATCATGGAGTTCACTCAGTATTGCCAGTGTTTCCAAAGGTATGGATCCAAAGCAACGAAGGATCAAGCAGGTCTGCCAAGGGATTTAGTGATGCTGCATTCAGAAGAAAGTTTTAAAGCAGGTGTGTGTCACTGATCACTACTCAATATTTATATCTCACAGGCAAAACTGATTGTAATCCTAAGTTGAATACATACAATCAGAAAGGAAAATCAAAGAATGTGTATTTTTAAAATCCCTTGAATGTCTGAATCTAAGGTACTATCAGCACTCTGGATCAGGTTTCTCAGAGCAGTTTACAGCAGACAGTTCGAGTACCAGGACAGGTGGAGCCCCAGAACTTGCATTGTGAACTGCAATTTAAAGCTCTCAGGAAAGATGACGTGTAAAAAAAGTGCCATTGTTTCCTTGGGACTGTTCCATGCCAACGGGAAACAGAAAAGAACCTGGGTACACTGGGATCCCCTTAACTGCAGAGAATTTTCTTTCCTGCCTTTGTCCTTTCAAATAATATGAACCACACAATACAATCAAGTTATCGCTGAACAGAATTTTGGAGGGCTGAACTCCACCCACCAGGAAAATGGAAGTCACTGCACTTCCCTTCAGCATCCCTGTGACAGAGGGATAACTGTCACACAGTCTGCTGGGCAAGCCCCACACGGAGATACTCAACAGCTGAAGGAATGATCTGTCTTATATTTGCTGGTCTCAGTATCTAATTCTGATAAATTGCCGTGCACAGAGAGGCTGATAAACCCACTGTTTCCTTTCACCATGGCACACAGACATGTCACAGAGCGCTCCAAATGGATGTTTGCTGTCTTTCCAAAGAGTGAGGCAGCAGACAATAAGCCAGGTATTTCAGTCAGCCAAGCAGGCAGACTTAGGAAAAACAACTGAGCACTGGTGATGAGCTCTTCTTTTATTTTTAACTCCCCCCCACTGTTTAATTGTGAAATACCTTGGCTACTTCTGTGTTTTCCGCTACCATGTAAGTGAAGCTGATGTTCACCAGGTCTATGCCACTGCAAACACACACTATCCGTCCTTCCAGCTCGTTTTCTGACTTTCCAACGGCCTCAAGTGCGGTCAGTATTTTGGGATCCTGTGAAACAGAATAAATACCTTGTTACAGCTGCCACATTTCTGTTACGCAGTGCACTATGGCAAAGATGCATTTTCATCTCCATATACATTTACACCTTTAAACCTTTGCCAGTCATAACAAACGAGTGCTTTCACTTCGAAACACTGTGTGTAAACCTGAAAAACTATCTATTTTAACAGCTGGGAACACGATTGTGAGAACTCATGTTTTCATCACGAAAAAGAAAAATTAATCACTCCAAGGACCGGAAACAGAGGAGCAGTATTAATCTCTTAAGTTAATTATTCCAATCTAGTTAAGTCCATAGTTCCTGAGAGTTGTGATCTCTGTGACTTCTTGGCTGTTTCTTAGTGACATGTCATACAAGCTGGTGTCTGCTGCAGGTCAAGGACTAGAGATTTAATGGGTTTATTTTTTTAAAGAGTAAATTCCTTAGGTAAAGACGGAGCTGAAGTCTGAAGCATATTGGTATGGCTGTCAGCTCATGGGTTGTCTGCAACACCCCTTCTCATGTCCCTCCTCTAATGGGGGAGGGATCTTATTCTGTGCATTCCCAAGAGATTTATTAAGAGATAGTTATCTACAGTTACCACAAAACCACTTAACACGTGGAAATGTACAGTCCCAACAAATCTTCTAAACTAAAGGTCTGGAGGAGGGAGGGCCACAATTCACTGCAGAAAATCCTAAGTACTCCTTCTGAAGAATACCACTGGGGATATTCCCAAAGTTTTGGGTTCCTCCAGAATTCCTAGCAAGTACTTCTGTTGATACTCTTCAAAAAGGCAGACTGTGACCAGCCGCCCTCTCAGACCATTTAACTGCATAAAGAAGGATGTAAACAAAACTTCCTGTGTTTTATGTCAATGGTACAAGAAGATAAAACAAATTTTAACCAGATAGGAACAAAATTTGGAAAATGAAACGTTTTTTTCCAGATCTGTAAAACAAGTATCACAATACATTGTTTTTGTTAATTACTTGTTAAAGTAATTAAAAACTCCTGATATGTGCTCCTAATGTCTGTTGTTCAGCTTTCCCCTCATCCTGAACCCTGTACTACTTCAGAAAGACCGGACAGCTGAACCTGCCCACTGCAAGCGCAGCAAATTAATTCAAAACTTAACATTAGATCGTGGTTACAAAATAAAAAACTGTGTTGCTGGTATTATTTGAAGAAATGAATGTCATCCTGTATTTCACCTTCAGTTTAAATATCTGTTGTTTAAACGAAGAGTATAAACCACAGAGTACCTTTGGTACAGCTCCAAAACGAACACTGTTGATCAGGGAGCATTCTAATACCTGTCCTTCCTGAAATGATAAAAATAGGTGCAAGTTCAAAGGTCTGTTGAGACACGGCTCCACTAGGAATTGCAGCAAAAATAAACAGTGAATCTCACTTGTTAACACTGTTAACAATACAAACAGTATATTTCCCTTCAATATCTGTTATTTCCCTCTTAAATACTTCATTTCTGTCAATTCTAAAAAAAAAAAAAATAGGATGAAGGCTAGTTTTGTAAATAAATTAACACGGTATTTTAGATGTTTCAAAACTAGCCAGAATATAAATCAAATGCAATAATATCTAATATATATTCCTGATATAATTGTAATATACCTTTCCTTCACTTTTCCAGCTCAGAAAAAAACCAAATTCATCCACTTGGAAGAGACAGTTGCTTTCAAAGACAAAAGATTCCTACAGAAAAGAAAACACAGACCATTATTTCAGACAGTTTGACGAATATCATAAATTTATTTATTGTTCAAAAATAAAAGACTGTTGCATTTCTTCCCAAATACCTTCCTGCAGAATTTGCTATTCCCAAACTAACAAAAGTGAGGGAGGCAGGCTTTAAAAAGAAAAAGATCATTTTTAATGATTTGTCTTCTTGCTGTTGCTTGAGACAATTGGATGCACTTAATTAGTATTTTCCTGCTTCATTGCAACTATGAAGATGTTTTATTTAATAAAAGCAGTGATTCTTACCTAATAAAAAACCTTAATGAATTGGAATTTTAAAAAAATTATTGAAAATTAAATGCTTCAAACCACGTAAAGGTGAAAATACACATAATTTGCCAATACTACCTTCGAGGTCAAATGACCACATTTCATTTTAACATTCAGAATTTGGGAAGCACTTTTCTGTTAAGACTATGGCAGTGTCAATGCTGTGAGCAATTTGTGGCCAGAGTATCGGACAAGCAGAGTTTGGAGGACATTGATTTGCAGAAGAAATCAGGAAAGAATGGCATTCCAAAGACACTGGGCAAGGCAAAAAATCAGATTAGCTGAATTAAAGAAGAAATTTCCTCCACACACCTCCAGTCTCAATTAGTGCATCATAAATTAAGCTAAAATGCAGGAAAGGAGTGTGCAGAATCAATCACTTCTCGAAGGACAGAAGGATCCAGAACTTCCTGACTTCCTTAATTGAAAACTGACAGCCATGTGTGCAGAAGAGGAAGCAATCCAGGCTCCCAACTGTATTTTTGATATCACACCAAAATTTGAGCACTAAAATCTCTTTTCTGTCTCACAACAAAGGTGCCAAAGAAGAAATGTGGGCCACACCCCCTCACGTAGGTCCTCACGGGCTGTTCCTTGAGCAAATATTTGCTGAAGGAAAATAAAGCTTTTCTGAACCTCCTTTCTAAGGAATTCCATGTCCATCGGTATCTTTTTTGTTTATCTAGCAACAAAACTGAAAATACAGGGTAAACCAGCTAACCCTATCTTGGCAGGCCTCGTGATAAAAAATACCTTTTACTTACATTTCAAAAGATAAGAAGCAAATACTAATATCCCTGAAGGCACTTACAGAGATACCTTCAACTTAGAGAGATTTCCTGTCCAAACAAGATTAAAAATAGACCCTGATAAAATTGTTCTTATCACCATATCAATGCTGAGTATAAGGTAAACTTCTCAGCACTTTATTTCAGCTGTGTAAAATGCCCTGTTTTGCATTCCTTTAATAAATTTGGATTAAAGCACAGCTGAAAGTGGGATCATAGTAATCATATTTCAGATAGAGTGCAGATTGATTTTCTGAAATAGATAAAACCCCTCCAGATCTCAAATGGTGCATTTGGATCAGAATATAAATATTCTGTGTTCTCTCATTTTCCCTTGTGATATGCAGGTCCTCAGTTTATATATTAAAAAAGCAATATATTCTCCCTCCCTCCATATGATAGCTGTGCAAAAAATGGGAGACTCACTTTGTTCAATAATGTGCTTTATGAATCTGCAAAGATGAGTTTTATGCATGTTACAGATATTTTGATCCAATTCTCCCCTTTTCTTCCTCAGGGCTTATTTCAAATCAGAGGGATTAAATATATTTTAAAGCCGTTTCTTTTAAAAGCAAAAAACTGTACAGCAATAAAGTGTGTTGGTATTGCCTCCCCGCAGACATTTCTGGAGGTATTACCAGATAAAATGAAAGTTTCTTTGTGTACAATGAAAGCAAACCATGAAATATTCTATCACATCTGCATATTTAAAAGAGAATAGCAAATGAAAGGCAACTGGCCTCTTACCTCTTCATATCTATCAAACACAGCTCCATCTTGCATAAAAGAGGGAACTGGCTTCTGCCAGTTAAATTCATAAGGTTTTGCCATGATAGAAGAAAAACCTGAAATGGAATGAAAAAGCAGAGTTCAATTATGTCCTTTAAGAGGAGCATTTCAAAGTCCATGTAGGAAAAAAGTGAGTTCTAGCTTTTCCTTTCACACAGAAATATTAATAAGTTGCAGTGCGTTTCCCAATCAAGAGTTTTCCCCATAAGAGTATTTTTGTTTCTATCTTCAAAATGAAAAATACTTGTAAAACCTGTGTCTGAACTTAATTATTTGAAAAACACTTGCACTGTAACTTCCAGAGTGTAATGAGGCTGGGATTAACAATGCTCTAGGTGACACAGAATACCACAAGCTGTAATATAGAAAAGTGCCTTTTTTTTTACAGGACTGCATCAGATGCTACGCAAACAGCTTGTGTTTTTTCTTAACATCCTAAATTGTATGCTACATAGGCAAAACACGTTTCTTCTGTGTTCTGTATTTCAAAAATCCATTTATATTAAATAAAGTCCTGGGTATTTTCAGTGGTATTTTATACATAACTAAAGATATGGATAATATATAGGTCAAAATTCATAGAGAAAAAAAATTGTTTAGACATACAGGGAATTAAATCAAGTTAGCTAGTTACATTTTGCACCTATGCAAGTTTAGTAATGTGAACAAAATTGTTAATTTGAAATACAACAGAGAAATCATAACATATGGACCTTGCAATAAAGACCAGCAAATTATCCAGTATCCTTTTCAACACCTTGGTGCCTCCTAGGTTATGTTGCTTTACACCAGAAAATGCCCCAACTTTGTCCTCTGAAATACCGAAGTTCAATTTACATGAAGAGTATCTACATTGTTCCTGCTTACTAATGCCATCCAGGACACACATATTTTGGTTATTCTTTTATACACTTGACCAGAAAGTCTTGCACGAGGAGGGAATAAACACCCTTGGCAGCAGCAAGATAAGGCTGACTCGCAGCTGGCAGGAAATCGTTCCGTGAGACGGAATATTGGGGGTGACCACAGCACAGAGTCACAACCACTGACCCCACACGCTGCTGCCTTACCCTGTTCTCATCTGCCTGTCCCAGCCCTCCCCTGACAACTGATAGTGTTCATCTCCTCCTGACTGTCCCCAGAGGCACAGTGCAGGGTTACGTGTGACCAGCACAGCTCCTGCTTCGCTGACACGCAGGCGCTCTGCCCACGCAAGGATATCCGAGCGAGAAGGATAAAAAGCATCCATAAAACTCGAGGGAGAGCATGACACTCTGTGCAATCTCTGCTATGCAAACCGACTCTGTAGCTTTCGTGTTGCCAAAACTCTGAATAGTACATCAAATTAAAATATTAGTGATTAGGTAACAACGCTTCCGAAACGTTCTCCGACAGAAATGTCTACCTGGACTGAACTTTAAATCCAGAACAGATGTAAGTGCTTAAAAAAGCTTAAGAATTTTGTAGTATCCCCCTTCTCTGTCTTGGTCTCATTCACATAAAGAATGTTCTAACAAGAAAAAGAACATTGGTCTTAAGAACAGTTATTTCGATAATTGCCTACTGGAAAAATAACCTTACTACTTCAAAAATGCAAAGCACATTTTCATGCTGCCCATCTCTATTTCTTGCCCTTTTTTGGTCATTGATACAGGAGTATAAAAATACATATATCATGTTTTCAAAGCCTTAGGAATAAGATAAATGAATTCCTTCTCCATAACAATCAAAAATGCAATTTGAAATTTATATATATGTCACCATTAAGTGTTCGCTTTCATTGAAAACAGGATGAACACTCCAAAAAATGTATCTGTACTCTCCATTTTTTAAAAAAAGAGGCTAAACAATATTTAAGACTACTCATTTGTACTTTTCCCCCCCCCCGATAAAGAGTTCCTTTGGACAAAACAGAGAACAAGAAACCAGGGCTGAGAAGTGATCAGCTACACTTAGTATTTATTAAAAGTCCCCTCTTCTTTTTGCCAGTCCTGCAAATGAGTTGTAATATCTTCCTCATGAGCACCATGAGATGTTTTGAGATCCTTTCAAATGACTGAATTTTTATTAGTTTTTTGTAAATACACTTACAATTCTCACGTCTCTTCCAGTTTAGAACAGCATGGAGCTGCTTTTCCCTCATTTCATGAAGGAAGCTGGATAATAAGACAGCCACCCCACTGCAGTAGCACGATGGCACCATGTTCTGTACAGCTCACAGACTTCCCACAGTAGCTCAGTATAATCACAACGACTTGGAAACTTAGTGCTTGTTCCTGGAGCAAAGTTGCAACTAGAGAAACACATTTTCAGGAAGGTGTTTTCTGACTTTACAGGTTTTGTTGCGGGCAAAGTTGAAAGCAGAACCAACAGAACCCCACACCACACAACAAATCCTCAAAGGTCTTGGAAAGATATCCTTCAAAGGAAGTTTCATATATCTATGACTGAAATGATAAACACTGCATTTTTATGGCTTGTTGACCATTCCCTTATGTTTAAATGTCTTTTATTATCAGAATGTTCCCACAAAGAAGAGTAACTTCAAATACAACAGGTATGTGCAGCAATAAATGCTGCCAGTACATGAAGTCCTTCTGGGGAAAGCCGACACATTCTGTGCTAAAACATAAGAAATGTGATGGCACTTTTAAGACTGTGAAGAACACACTTCCACAGTCCCTAGGCCATACACATGGCCCCTACCCTTTTTTACTGACACTGAACCCCATGAAGATCCGGATTTAAAACCTACAAGCTTTGAACTCCTGTATAAGACACATCCTAACACTCCATCCGGCATCTGGCACTCTGAAACCTGGATGTAAAGAGTGCTTGAGCAGACACCTGTCTCTCAGAAAGACTAATTACCTTAACACCACACACATGTACTTCATTAGGAAGACTAATTACCTTAACACCACACACATGTGCTTCATTACCAATTTGAACTTGGCCGAGAGCATCGTCCAGTCACAGAAATAGAGCTCTGTAAAATCCCTCCTTTACAGGTATCTCCTCCTTGTCTGGGTGCTCACTCAGTGTGATGAACTTGTTACTTCATTGCTGATAAATTAAATAGATGGAGCTCCTCAGTTTCTGCTGCAATGCGCATTTTTCAAACCTTGGAGCCAGGCTGAGCCCTTCCCACGTTTCCAGCCGCCTTTCTGAAGGAAGGGGTCTGGACCAGGACACAGTAACCCAGCACAACCCTCTGTCACACAAACCAGAATTACAGCCTTTCCTCTCATTTGCATAACCTTGCATTTAGCTGCAAGAAAACACGCCTGATTGCTCATAATTTATCAAGCAATCAAGTTCTGTCTCAGGGACTGGAGCTCGTTGTTATTTACCATCTCACCAACCCCTGCTCTAGCTCTGCTCTCACAGGTCACTACAGTTTACAGATGAACTGAGACAGATGAGGTGTGAGGGAAAGGCTTGAGTACACGGAGCAAGGAGGCAGAGGAATTGTAACAAACAACATTTTTAAGCCCTATGCTTTGGCAGCTGTGCAGAAGGTGAAGAAAATTCTCTGTGCCTCTTAAAAAGCTCTTTTCGGTCTCTCACATTTCTTACACTCCACTCAAAAATCCATTTTTCCATAGCCCTCTTAGCTTTTAAGAACACCAAAATAAAACACAAAATACTCCCCTGTCACTCTCTGGACCTCTGTTAATCTTAATCAATTTTTAAGCAGTTCAAAGACAGTGAAAGGCAAAAAGCTATCCAAACTAACAAACCCAAACAAACATGACACTCTAACATTCATATGGTTGCAAATATACACATGCACATAGCCCACTATGATGAGAACTGCAAGAATTACTCTCTTTAGTGAAATTTAATAACAATGAAATGTGTGAAGATTCAACTGGGAGAGATAGAAGGTTAAGGAACTAAATTTAAAGACAGCAAAATTTTAATTGGAAAACTTTCAAACAGCCTTTAAAATCAAAGCCTTCTCACTGATTTAAGCATTCTTCAAGTATAACAATGTCTCTGAATACATACCATTCACAAAAGCAGAAAGAACACTCATAAAAAATACACCTCAGCACTTAATCAATGACCACAGGGGAGAAGCAGGTGAAATTCAGTAGTTAAATGCCCTTTGAGCTATCTCCCTTTCTTTCACCACTGATTTATGCCTGAAGACATGATTTGGATCACATGAAAAAAAGCATCTTTTGATTCACCTGGAGTACCCAAAGAGTGAGGACACCAAATTAACCATATCCAGAACAACATTATTTAACACAATAGTCCTCCTCTTTTGTAAGCTTGGCTGCACTACACTAAATCTGGGATGTGGAGAATATAAATCCTGGGTTTTTTCATTCTTTGACCAAAAGAAGGACAAGGTGTGGCTGAACAGGAGGAGGAAAGGATTCTGTTAATACAAAGTAGACAAATGTTTGGGGAAAGAGGTGATATTCTAAACTAACCCACAGGGCTGGCTAGCATGATGGATAAGATACTCCTTGGATCTCATAAACATCCTGCCAATGTTGAGACTCTGTTGGAAAGGACAGCAGTATTCCTTAGAACCGATTCCCCCCCCAGGTCTCAAACACACAAACTCACAATTTCCGCAGTTTCCTGAGCCTCAAATATCATAACAGGACTTGTAATTTATTTATTTTTTTTTTAGTAATTATTATTTTTGCCTCTGGAATGAATCCTTGTTTGCTGAGTGAGAAGCGAGGAGGCTTCACGCTCTGTGTTTGCCATTTTACCACCTACCTGCTTGAATCACACGCCCTGAACCTGCACCACTTACAGTCTGTGTGGGTTCCAGGGGCGAAGTGCAGCACTCACACAACACCGTGCTGAGTTCAGTAATCCTGCCCAGGAATATATGTTTTTCTTACACATACAAGGAAACAATCTTTTAAAAAATAAACTAATGCGTTTCCCACTCCTCCTCCCTCTTGAAGTACATGTATCCTTTACCATCACTCCTCTTTGGTAAACAAGATTCTTCAGAAAAAAAAAAAAAAGACAAACAGATCTACAACAGCAGACTTCTCTATATTTTGGGGTTTTTTTTTATGGAGTTCATCCCAGTCCAGCTAATTTACATGCAGAGTTGTGGACTAGAGTGAGGAACCAGCTATCCACAGCTAAACAGGCAGTGCAGCACTGAAATACTTATAAAAATGCCCCCTTCATTTTTTTAACAGTGCTCTGTAGTACTTTCATATTCAAATATTAGAATTATTTCTAGAGATTTACAGGAGGAAAGCCAGATCTTCATACGTTTACTCCTCAATGTCAAATTTATTTGGTCACAAATGTACCAGTATTACTGAATGCAAAATGCAGAGACAGGGTATTTCTTAAACACAAAACCTTGGTTTCAATGCCAGAAGTTAAAATTCAGAGTAAGTTTTAAAAAGATAAAAGCCACTACAGTGTGAATCCTATGTAAAAAGTAAAAGGGAGAGCCACACTGCTGAGTTTCTGCAGTATCCACACTAAACTGTAAAGCAATTCCAAGATTTCACAGCTCTCTAGGCTCTTCCACAGTCAAAGTTTGTTGGGTTTCTTCTTTTTTTTTTTCCTTTTTTAAAAAGAGTGATTTTTCAGCAGGTTATTTTTAAACGCATTATTCCCACAGCTAATACAAGCAACTTCAAACAGTTCTCCCCAAAACAAGGTCCAGGAACAACAAAAGACAGACAACAGAGCTCAGGCGCCTCAACATGTATGGTCTAGTAATGTTCTCAATTTCCATGCTGTCTTCTTTTCCATTTCGTTTTAATTGCTGGAATGCACTGGCATGCAGGGGCAGCTGAGGGGTTAGACCAAAACAAGGAGTGGCCTGTTCTAAACCAACCTCTTCTTCAGCTTTTCACACAAGTTCAGGGAGGTTGCCCCTGCAAAGCTCTGCTCGGGGCTAAGAAAGGAGTGTATCTAGTGCTGACCACAGAAAACAACAACTGCTGAAATGAGACGGTCCTGCCTCCAGGTCTGAACTGTGGTCCAGTCACCACCTCAGATCACAGCCATTTATTTCCAACAGACAGAATTCCTAGGATAAAACACAGGACTCAAGCATGACCTCCCAGCTTCCTTACGTGTCTTTCTTTTTGTCCTAAGGCAGTTTGTTAATGTCTACAGATCTCCCCAGCCTTCCCATTCATTCAAAACATCTCATCATCTGTCATGAGTTTTTACCACCCATCCTTTTTTTTTTTTTTTAGAGGGCGGCATTGTAACACTCTGGCCCCGGGGCCGCAAGCTCATGGGCTCAGCCAGGAGCTTTACTTTAAAATATATATAATAGGTTCTTTAATATCTTGAGATAGCTCAAGAGAATAAGCCACACACTTGTTCCCAAGAGGCACTTTTACCGATAATTTAGGGGAGAAAATATAAGGGAACTTGGCAAAAGTTCCGAAGGACACCACATAATCCAGACAAAGCATTCCACCACTGAACCCACCCAGCACATACTGATCACAACACCCAGACAAAATCCAATCCCTCCGGCTTTAAGCTGCCGAAAACATCAAGAAGGGAGCAGAGAAAGAGAAGCAGAGGCACAGGAAGAGAGAAGGAGAAGGAGGGCAGACAGGCCATCCCGCTCCCCTGGCACCTGGTGGCAGAGCAGCTCTCCGTGTCCCGACGGCAGGGCCGGCACCGCGTGGGGAGCACCTGCCTTCGGTCTGAGCCGCTCCGCTGCCCGCGGACACCCCCCGGGCCCCCCGGGACCCAGCGGCCGCTCCGGGGCTCCAGGGCAGGGCGGGGGGCGGTGTTCCCGCTGTCCCTGCCGGGCTGAGGCTGCTGAGGGGATCCAGGAGCTGGGGGGGAGTTTTCCCGCCGCCTTTGAGCGGCAGCTGCTCCGGGGCTGCCCCGTGTGGGCTCCGGGGGTGCCGTGAGGGACACGGCGGCACCGCAGCGCCCGCAGGGCCAGACCGGCCCTCACAGGGTGGTTCCGACCCAACACCTGGTGCCTAACGCATACTAAACTATAAATTTTACTCAATAAGTAACGTTGCTTTCACTGTTGTTCTTTCCTTCTCAGGATAGAAAATCCGGTGTTCACGTTTTCAGTTTTGCAGCGGCAAAGGCGAAAGGCACAGATCTTCCTAAGGGATGGTTTCAGGGGAAGGGCACTGATCTTCCCGAGGGATGATTTCGGAAGGGGACATACTCATAATGCTGTCAGGGAATTTAGCAACCTGACTCATCAAAAGACACAATAAATGAAAATTTATTTTCATTTACACGTATTATTCAGTATCCATCTAACAGCAACTTCGTACTTCTGACTTGTCAGGTGAACTTCATTTCATAACATGCACATGATGAAGAACCTTTCTCTAGAACTTTCCCTGTTTCCAATAGTAAACACTAACCATATAAAAAAAATTAAGCTGTCTAGCAATGTGAATGATGCTACGGTTTTATCTTTGGCTAAGCAGAAGTGTTAGAGGTGTTTACAATTTATTTAGTATAATGTCAAGCATCCCATTTCCTGGAAGCCATCTCCTCCCCAGGCAGTAATAGAGAACAAATTGGACTTTGATGAAAGCAATGGTTTGTGTTAATAGTTGTCAAGATCTTTTCTGAATTGCTATAGCATATGATCTATGTATACAATGTATCTTGACCTAACCAGCAGTGACTTTTATTAAGTTTAATTACTTCACTCTGTGGCTTTCAATGGAAGTCAGTGTTAAAACAAAGGTTACCTCATGGGATAATAAATTGTAGTAATAAAACAAATAAACAAACATGTAGCATTTGCAAAACATCTCAAGTATTTTCTGATTTACTTAAGCCCAAATTCTCTATTTACAATTTCGTAAAATCTGACACCTTGTATCATTACAGCAATGAACCCTAAAGAAAAGGGACTTGTCAGATTTATTAAAACAAGAGAGTCTTCAATATGCTCTTTGGGCAGTTAATACCATACATAGTTTCTGCTGTTGTTTAATCTTCAGATGACAGATAACACATCTTTTAAGTCAATGAGTAGTGTTTCTCTCTTTTAGGTATGCCTGTATGAAGTATTTGTGTCAATTATTTGAATTAAAATCATGGGCAATTTTGACCTTTAGAACCCTAGTTTTTCCTTTTCATCTTCATTCTGGAGCTTTGTGCTCTAATAGATCTCGAGCAGAAGTGATTTCTGTATTTTAATGTCATAGGAAGACATAAATAAATGTTTGAAATTAAAATCCTAAGAATTTAGGTGAGTGCACAGATAAACACCAAATAACCTTAAGTGAGCATCGCTCCTATTATGAACACAAGAGTTCAGGGATCCATGGACATACAACAACTGCAAGATTCTAAGTCCAAATTATTAACTACAAGTATCATGAAAAAGGGAAAACAAACTTCCAAACTAGATTAATATCAGCAGCCTTTCATTTTTAAGAGCAAGGGAAAGTTTTGGAAAGAACACAAACTAGTACCTCTAACAAAAATAAAACAAACTAGAAATATCAGCTGCTCCACAACCACATCCTGAGGACACAGTTGTCTGTTTCCAAACACTGACACAGACTCAGACCTTGTATTAATAAAATGTAATGAAAGGTCAAGTTCATATTTTTGTAATAACTTCTAAATCCCTGTGTGTTTGAAATAATCCCTCCTATGGTCAGGTACTTTAGTTCAAACCAAACTTTAATAAACTTTGGACACGACTTCATACAAGTTCAAAATATACAGATATTTTAAAAACTAATAAGCTGTGAAGAACATAGATGTTACTTTAAAATCTAAAATTAGGAAAGTGACATTATAATTTGCTGGGTTTCTAGATGATTTCTGAGAAAACAAGTGTGAACCACATTGCTGGCTTAAAATTTCAGACAAAGCTAAGGTGATCTTTGGCAATCGTTCCAGTGGTCTAAAATACATTCATGTCATAAAGCTGTGTTCACTCTTTGAGAGCTGGCAGTGAGTTAAAAGTAGGTATTTGTTGAAAGTTTAAACTAATTACAAATTTCTTGGTACCTTGGATAAAGCCTACAAGCCACAGTTACCATGAAAATACAGAGGAGGGAGAGTTTATACCTTTTAGGCAAGATTGTCACTGTGCAATTTAACCCATAGCACTGGTTAGAAAATTTTTGTATCTATCTCAGAAGTCACAATGCTGCTCAGATTCCATCTCAGCACCCACCTTACACCCTAGAGATAGCAGGTTTTGCATTCCCTTCTTTAAACTGGAGAAGATAATACGGAATGAAAAGCAAGAAACATAGATGTGGTATCTGCACTGGATCGGTACATTCCTTCCTTCCTTCCTTCCTTCCTCACACCCGACAGCCTGTCTCTGTTTTCATCACTCTTTAATTCCCCTGAATCAAGTCTCAAAGGTAGGGGAATGCAGGCAGGGCATTACCAGCCGGTTGGAATGGAAATTCTCCACCACCCTTCTGATCAGCCAGCCCCAGCGGCTGCAGTAAATGTGAACCCTGAGTAGGAGGGATTTCTAGGTGCAACCTTTCTTCCTTCCCCAGTTCTGTGACAGACCCGAGCGCAGCAGCAGAGCAGCTGTGAGCTGCCCTAGCGATGTGTAGCTGGTGCAAACTGCTCCCACTGGAGCTTTTAGTTGCCTTGGTTCCATTTTATTTTTTCTTCCAAGATTTCAGGTTCTCATCTCAGAAAAAAACCATAAAGAAATATAATATACTAATTGTCTTTAATGAACACTCTCATATCTCCCAGCCAGTATCAGGAAAAGAAAGCACATGGTGCTCATGGTGTGCACTCCAGCACTCCTGTGCAAAACACAGATCTGTGAATCTGAATGGCATTTAATGGATGAGGGGGAAATAATAAGAAGAACTGTCTGGCTCCCCTTGTCTATTTTCCTCATCCCAGACACTCTGCCTATTGAATGCAAAAACAACACTCATCACCAATTTTTCAGGAAAAACATCTCCCTTTTGGGGTAGATAGGAGTCAAGGGAGCTGGGTTGCAGCTGGTGGTGAGCCAGACTGCTCTGGAGTCCTGGATCGACACTTCGACGTTCCCCATTTTCCTTTTCTTCCCTCCAAAGAATGAGACTACCAAGACTTGTCTTAATTACAGACCTAGTGATGCTAACCTTAAATCACTAATAGCATCCGGTATTAACTCTTTAACAAACTGGGCATTGTGCTGAAGATGAGATTGCCCCAGTTCCAAACACAATGTATCATAACTAAGCAAGGCTAAAAATAAAATGCTGCCTATAATTTGGAAATCCAGAGGCTCTCTTTCCAGCAGGACAAATATGGACAGCCATGTTTGAGATATACCAGGTTATCTTTAATTTCATAGAGATGCAAGAGGAAAAGCAACAGGTTCTGAACTTTTGGTTATTATTATTACTTCCTTATGGTAGGTAGGTGGCAGAGTAAGCATTTCTTGTCAGTTTGTTTCAGCCACATTTCTTTTTAAATGGTTGTTGTGTCACTGCCCAGAGGCTTTAAAAGCAATGGAGGTAGAATAAAAACAAGAAATAGAAAAACAATGCAGGTAATGGGACCATGGATAAAGAATATCACAAATCCTTTAGCTGGTAAGTTCATAGTTAACCACAAAGAGGAGATGGGAATGCATAAAACATGGCATCACAGTCTCTTTCACTAATCCCTGCCTCAGAGAAACCATGCAATCTGCATATTCATTTCTACTAATCAAATATTAAAACAACTCTCTTGACATTGTGCAATGTTTCCTGTCACAGCAGTTGTTATCAAATTGGCAGCTGTTGTCTCTGTGGGGTAAAAGGAGACTGTGTGAGACTTCTGAGGAAGTTTATCTGATAAAACAGCTCAGAGTGCTAATATAGTCATTACTGAGGTATTCAGTTGTTTACATCATTTGAGAACAACGCCCCTAAAATGTCATTCTGAATATTAATGTATCACTTGTTTGAGAAATGGGTAAAACTGGGCATGCCAGCTACTAAAGAGAGGGGTGGGAGAGTGCTCCAAGCCAGCAGCCTCTCCTAATCTTCATCCTGGATGCATTTTGGCTTGTTCAACTATTCATAATATATACATATGAAAATTTCTGGAAGAAAGGCATCTTGATTTTTTTTATTGCTCCAAGTGGATGATTTGACACAGTATTCCAAAAGGGATAAAAATAAAAGTGTTGGTATGTAACCTATTTGTCCAGCATGGAGACAAAAAGGAGAGCCAGTCTGCCAGTCAGGAGTGCTTGGTATGGCATGCTGGCATACACAGCCCATTTGGAACACTTCTTTGACATCTCATAATAAACAGCAGGATTTACAGCATGCTCAGAGGTTCAATTTATCCAGATTTTTCTGGACCAACTGGAGACACCACAGTCAGGGGAGCCACTTTCTCCAAATTCCTAACATTAAGATGCAATTCAGTGTTGAGCAGCAGGAAACAAGAGAGGGAGCTGATCAAGCCTCCTCTTCCTCGTCACTGTTCTTTACTGTCACCTTCTGCTGAGGTGGGAAGGGACACACATAGCAGAGCAGAGGACAGCTTTGTCCTCAGACTGAGGCAGGAACATGCTCACGTAGGCAGGAAGATAAGCAGCTTTCTCTTCTCTCCCCAGAAAGGTGGGAATACACACATCATGATGGAATATGAGGACATTCATGATTCTGGACAACCATTAGGGGAGAAAGAAATTAAACAGATGTGTTGGGGAGAGCACAAGAGTTGAAAGGAGGAGGAAAGATCTAACAGGATAAAATACAGGGAGAGATGATGGGTTATGTCTGACACTGGTGTGGGCTCTGACAGAATGACAAAGTGACCCAGCAGACCAATACAGCCAAAAATGAAAAGGGAAGATGGCCACATTTTCACCATGCTGGAAAAGGACAACAAGTAGTTTGGAACAGCTGAAATGGAAATGGTTTGGGAAAGCACAGGCAAGGCTATTTTTAGAGTTTATTCCAGGTATGAAGTTGGCTTTCTGCAATATGGCTGGAAAGGAAGGAACAGGGTGGAATATACACTAAGAAAGACCAATAAAACAAAATTCTGACATCTATATGTGGGGGGTAAAAGAGAGAGGAGTGACAAGAACAGTGGCTGCATTCCAGGCAATAGCAGTGGGGTCATTTATTGTGACAGCTCAGGAGTGGGGATGGCAGGGCTCCCGGAGACAAGAGTTCAGCATTTCCCCATCCTGCGGACAGACCAAGAGACGAATGGGGAAAAATCTGGAAAGGTGAAAGAAATTATCCTAGACAAGAGGGTGGAGGCCAAAGAAAGAGCAGTCTGTTTGGAATCCACCAGATGCAATGAAAACCAGCAGATGCAACTAGTTAAATCCTAAAAATTGATAAAGGGACCCTAGCAGAGACAGAGAGAAAATGTTTTGCCATTTGCACTGGCTGGATGCACTGGAGAGTTCTTAAGTGGTGCTTAACTAATGCTGCCACTATCCACCCTGGCCTCCTACAACTCAGTAACAAGTGGCACACACACTCGTGAAGTACACTGCCCATCAAAACAAGGAGAAGTGTCACTGCACAGCAGACCCTGTAGAAAGAAAACGTTACATTTTTACATGTCTAAACCCAGCTCTGCTTCGTGTATCACCATTAAGCATTTCCAGCATAATAGTTACCATTGCGAGGAATAAGAGCTTAAGCCCAGCAGGCTTCTCCCATAAGAAAACTGGTCAGCTAGTTCAGACTGCTATTTTTTCTGTCACATACCTATTAAATGCTTCAGACTGTTTAATGTGATAAAAATGTCTAGACTGGTTTTTGACTGAAAGCTTAAAGAAGAGTGTTCTTTGCCCTTGGCTAGCAAACCCCTTTTGCTGCTTTCTGGGTAAGCACATGCCGTCCTTCTGCAGCCCACACGTTCTGCATACATTCAATAAATGCATTTCAGGCATCTCCACAAATCTTGAGATTTGAGAGACAACCCAACCCCCCCCCTCCCTCCCCGGGAAATCTGAGGCATATACACACAGTATATAGGTACAATACAGTATAGGGCTGCTTTGCAAGGAAAAATCTGGAGGTTTTAATCGAAGTACAAGCATTGTTGAGAAAAAGAAGGTGACAGAGCACCTCTCACAGCCCAGTGAACAAGAGAAGCAGAAAAATAACCAAAAATGTCCTGCTGAGGTTGATAAAGAGAAAGACATTTTGCTGAAGCAGGGAGCGAAGGTGGAGGTTAGGCAAGAAACCCCAGTGGGCACGTTAGAAAAAGCATTACCACATGTGAATCAGTGCATCCGATGCTTTGTGGTTGCTCTCAGTCTCCAGCAGCTGTTTATTTTTGTATAACAAAACTTGTAACGTAATTACAATCACTCTAAACTTAGATGCAAGTACACAATTTATACTAAAAATATCACTGGCAGTGAAATCACCCAGCTCAACTGGCACACACCCTCCAGCCCTTTCTTTTTAGGGTCTATAAATCTGCATCTGTGGAGTGGGTCGTGGTCAAGGAACAGGTGCATCTGATTCTTGTCAGCATGTGTGATTTGCATGTTGGAAACTAAGCTGCATACCATGGAAAAAGCTTGAGAAGAAACACTATCCCTGGACACCACTCGTTGTAGCTGACTCCCATAGGAAATAAAACTTGCCAAAAGAATTAAAGGACAACGTGATGTGACAGAAACATCAATCTGGCACGGTCCACAACTGGACTGTCAAATCACGCATCAAAGTCCCACTTCCCATCTTCCTGTACCCAGAGAAGTCCTAACATCCTGAGGATGAATTTTTGTTTAAAATGCTTTTAATCCCCATCCAAGACTCTAATTAACTCCTGTTCTCCTGTGATTGGACCATAAAGTGCATTGCCAGTCAAAGGAGTCGAAAAAGAAGCAACTGACCATACTCTGCAGGAAAACAACTTTTCCTCATTAAAAAAACCTGTGGGCAAAAGGATTGGTACAGTAAAGGTACAGACCCACCACCAAGAATTTCTGTTTCCATTCCCCTTAAGATACCATTTTTGCTGAGCAAGTCAGAATATTGCCTCTCTTAAAAGCAAGAATGTGGTTTTTCAGCATCACCAGGGAAGGTGATTTTATTGGTTGTGGAGCACTTGAACACTATACAGCTCCACTATACAATGGAGAACAGACTGAGCAAGGAGCCAATGTCTAAAAAGAATCTTCTGTGAAATGACTACCTGTAGAAGTTGAAAATTTGCATCAGGAAGGTTGCACACTGTGGGGTTTTTTTGCTTGTTTTCTTAAATATTGATATTTAGAAGGGTTTAGATCAATAAATCTTCCCCTTTGTCAGCACACTCTCTTGCAGTCTTTGTGTCTGCTCAGTCCCCATCCATGTCAGAAGGTGCTTTGCATAACCATGGAATTTCTGAATTAAATCCCTTCTCTGCTCTGTATATGCTTGTGTTCTTTGGGCATCTGAGTGAAATGGCACATGGAGAGAAAAGGGAATAGGCCCAGCTGGTGTTTCTCCGGAAAAACCCATTCCATCCCAAGTAACACCAAGAGTGGTCTGCAAATTTTTTATGCTGAGCAGCTGGCAGAGCCCTCCTGAAAGCAAGGCAACCAGGCTGCGCTTACTGAGATACCAGGCTGTTGGCAAGGTTTTTTGGATGGGACATAAAAGCAGCACAGGGAATAGGGAGGCTACTGCTCTCCCTGAAACAGAAGTGGCTGGCACAAAAACACAAAGAACAGATTTTATAGTTACAGCTTTCCCTTCCAAAGTTGTGTTTCTGCTGTTTTCTCCAAAATCTCAATAAGGGGCTGGTCGAGGGTTAATCAATAACACTGCTCACTGTTGTATGCAAACTACCATGCTTGAACATTTGTGTAAGAAAGTGTGAACTGACTGAGCCCACCTCAGAATGTTCTTGATTAACTAACATTAGGGGCACAGATACCTATTAGCTTTGTAAACAGGCAGAGCAGTGGACATCACTGTCCCCAAGTTAATTGTTACCAGTCCGTGCTGGAGGCAATCACTTATCAGAGGTAATTAGAGCAACCCAACTGCAGAAAACCCAGGAAAATGCAACACAGCTGCTCAGTCAGAAGTACCAGCAAAAAACTAGCCCCTTTGGAGACATCAGAGATGATAAAATGAGCCAATCCAACTGTCCCTCACAGAAAAGAGTGGTCCTAACCCCTTGCTTCTGCTTCCTTTTCAGTGATCCCATTCCTTCTGGCCCGAGTGATCTCAGCTCAACCAGTTCACCTCTGTACAGTGGTGGAAAGCTCTTAGTTTTTGCTGGTTTTGTGCACTATGCCCCAGTCACACAGGAGTGAAGTTGTGACCAGCACAAAGGACAGACTGGCAGCATGTGACTGAGAGGAGCAAAAGCACCAACTCTTTGGTGGCAGCAAACTGTGTCTCACACACAGCACTGGGAAAGACCTTTGTGATTTTGAGAACTGGCTGACTTGGAGTATACTTTCAGCTTTGATTCTCTGCAGTTCATTTTGTCAGGGCTGTTGGTCTAATCTACCAATTCTCAAGCAAGTTTGCTGCTTCTTTAAATTTTACAACAGATTACAAGCTTTGCATTATGACCTGGTTGCAAAGCCATTTAGGAACTTGCTTATCGTAATGTGAAAAAGCAAACTCACAGCCAACAGCTGCCACAGCTGGCAAGTTGAAACATTTTCAAGAACTTATTTATTTATTTATGTGATATATTAATAAATTGAACACAAAGGAACAGATAGCAGAATTATTGAGCAGAAAAAAGATGGACAAAATTTATACTCGGTTTGTTTTTGAAGCTGTGGTTAAAGAACCACCTGATCTTAAAGTTCAGGATAGCAATACTTGAAAATCAGGTTGAACACAAAATCATGCAGGTGCTGGATGTGATAAGCAGAGAAACTGCACTTTCTGTCGGAAATCCAAATTCACACAAGATAAGAAGGAATAAGTTACTCAGGCAAACCCATCACTGTAGCAGAACTATCAGATCTAGAAAACAAAGGCTGCCATTTTCAAGCCTGTATAATGGACAGTACTCTGTTACAATTAGAGAAATCAAACTTCCTTTTGCTTTCAGACTGAGTCCTGACAGGCACAAGATAATGTCAGCTCTATCCAAACCTGCCTTTCTTAGTTGTGCCTTTGTTTTGGAGCAGAAGTATGAAGTCAGGATATAAACCAGGTTGATACACCAACTACCAAAAGACTCAAAAGTAACAAAAGACGCAATTATAAATAAGATCTCCAGCCATGCTACCTGAACTGTGGTCTTGGGCATGTGCCACAAACTGAACCTGAGGAACACAAAGTCTCATCAGCAATACCACACTGCAGAGCAAAGCCACCCACTCTGCAATCACCCCTCCAGCTCAAATTCAGGCAGGGCCCCACAGACTCGCTCTAAAGATGACAGGCCATAAGACCAGTTTACTCGATGTTGTTTACAAAAATATTCTTGAAAAACCTGTACTTATGTCTTTAAAATTTCAGTCAATGTTAAACAAGAAAACAAACAAACAAAAGTATGAAAATTAAGGTTGTTTTGTTGTTGTTGTTTGGTGGCTTGTTTGTTGTTTTTGTTTGCTTGGGGTTTTTTAATGGGTATTAGGAGATATCCCCATTTTCCTGTATTGAGAGCACAGAGAGTTCTTGTAGGATGTGACACCTCAATCCACCATTCTGTTCACACACAAAAATCTTCTGGTATGAATTGTCATTTTTCCAACTGGAACAAGGTGGTCCCTCAGTGGCAAACTGGTCAAAGATCAGGTATCCCCGATACACAAAAAGCAGCTCAGATTCCAATAGCACAAATGTTTTATTCAAGCCTTCAGTGGGGTGCTGGAACAACCTCACTGTGCTGGTTCTCAGTCACACACAGCTCCACGTTACTACAGCTGGGCTGCTTCCAGCTCATTTAGTGCTTGCCCAGGGATCTTGGGAATTTCTACTCGTTATGGTATGTAGGGCAACCATACCTTCTCTGCTGCAACACTCCAGGGTGAATGC
This sequence comes from Manacus candei, assembly GCF_025592945.1. Taxonomy (NCBI): domain Eukaryota; kingdom Metazoa; phylum Chordata; class Aves; order Passeriformes; family Pipridae; genus Manacus; species Manacus candei. The sequence continues at coordinate 4,961,555 of NW_026138083.1, read as the reverse complement.
TGTTCCACAGCACATTTTCAGTCACTCAAAACAGGTTGGCTGAAAGCCTTGCAATATCACAAAGCAATCTTTGAAGCAATCAGAGATGATTTTAGACTGCAGTAATATTCTCCAAGACCCTCCAGTAACATTTGTCTTTGTTCAGAGTAACAGCCTGCAGTCACTGAATCCTCCATAAATTACTCCGCACAAGCAGCACTGCTCTAATACTGATTATATCTTGTGAAAATGAGTACCTGCTCCTGTGTAACACATCAAGACAGTAAAAACACAGCTCTCTAATACATTTCTGTCTTCCAACTATGAGCCTCTCCAGGAAGGTGCACTACAAGGTGAAATTACTTCAGCAAAGCCTGGGTGAAACCCAAACCCCGGGTTTGTACCGTAGCCTTTAAAATTGACTTTTCTTCAATAAATCCATTGTTTAAGGATTAAGGTGAAACTGAAACTCGAGAAACTGAAGCAAGTTCAACCAGGAAAAGTATGCATTTTTCCCCACTGACTCTGACCTATGCTCAGCTCACACATCAATGCTTAGGGAGGACCCAAGAGAATCCCACAAGCCTTTCAAGCAATGCTTCAATGTAAACAACCTTCTAGCCAGAGTCAAGTGATCCATCTCAAGAACATCTTGGACGGCACAAACCTAGTTTTTTTTTCTTATCCTGTAAAAGACATAAGCAAACAATTATAAATTATGACAGTCAACATATAGAGATGACCTAAAACTGCTCAGTCAACTTCAGGGAAGGGTCCAGTCCCTCTGTTATAAACAATGGGAGAGAGAAGTGGGACACCTGGGAGGTGCAAAGGATGCAAGTTCTAAGCATTCTGCTGGCAGAGGATCAGCCAGAGTGAGACACTCAACTTCATTACAATTTTCACAACATTTTCTGTTTCTCCCAAAGCCCTGGACAGCACACGATTAAAAAAGAATCTCTGCATCCATCTTCCACAGAATCCATCAGGTTGGGACAGATCTCTGGGATCATCGAGTCCAACCTTTGATTGATGAGCACCTTGTCAACTAGGCCATGGCACTAAATGTCCAGTCTTTCCTTAAACACCTTCAAGGACAGTGACTCCATCACCTCCCTGGACAATCCATTCCAATGTTTAATCACCCCTTCTGTGAAGAAATTCCTCTTCACGGCCAACCTGAACCTCACCTGGTGTAGCTTGAAACTATGACATGGTTAACAAATAAAACTTAGAAATGTGACTTCATTGCCTCTGAAATATTGTTAAGATCAGAAACAGATAAATGAACTAAACCACACAATTTTTAGGGACTTCCTTTTGGATACTCCTTGACCACTTAGTGTGTACTGTTTCACAGAGCCCGGGCTGCATGAAGAGTTGGAAGCTCTGGCACTGAGAGATGTTTCTCCTCAGTATAATGGACTTGGAGACACCCTTCATGTCTCAAGTGATGAATTAGAATTTATGCCTTACTAGTAAGTTACTAAATTGCATTGCCTGTTTCATGGAGGATGAATAAAATAGAGTGTTACCTCAAAACACACAGAACCTAGAGATTCAATTTCTGCTAAGCACGACCATGGGGGCTATTTCCTTGCACATAACCAATAATAAAGAAAAAGCAACAGGTACAGATATTGCTAATACCAATATTAACCAGCTATAATAAGCAGAAAACAAGAACAGTGAGGAATACAGGTGCAATAAACTGAAAGTACTTAAGGAAGGTTTCTGTGCTTTGTGGACAATGTCAGAACAAATTTGCTTAAATATAATTAATTACATGAACACAATCTTTGATACATGACACATTCATCCCATTTTAACATCACAGAATCTTGTTTCTTTGTATCTTACAGAAGAAAAATGTTTCAGGACTGGACAATGTAATTTAGTGTAAGAGGTACTGAGAAATAACACTGGGGTTTTTTTAAAAGATTAGCAAGGTGATCTTATGTAAAACATCTTCATTTCACTTTGCTTTTTCTTCCTGGTGATGAATTCTTCCTACATTTCAGATACATAGTGTCATATTTAATAATTTCCCTCAGAAAGCAGGGAGAAAAATTAAAGCTAACTTGTCTCATTTCCTACTCTTGTGTAACAAACATCATATTCTTCTGCTTCATAGCAATACATAGTGACAAAATCTGTGCTTAAGTCTTATTGAAAAAAACACTGAATAGATCCAAAGGAATATGAAGAGGTAAAAGGGGAAAATTCCTCTTTGCATCTCTTCAGGCTTTGAAAATCAAATTCTAGTATGGTAATAAACTTGACTGTACACAGCATTGTTCATCAGGTGGTTGGAAAGCTCCCCAGAAAAACAGACCCCTCTCACAGACAAGAAAAAGGCTATGAATGACAGAAAACAGAGATGACCTAAGAGAGTAATTTCATTTCTCACCCTCCAGATGTGCAATGGTATTAATTTTATATATCAAAGGTCTATTTTCACCATAAGACCTAATTTGACATTGCACAACGACTACATCTGTGCTTTCAGTTAACAACCTAAATGTACCCAACTGGCCAGCTGGGAGAAGTTTGCTCATTTAGATGGACACAGCTACTCCATCTCCAGGTTTAAAAACCATGGACTGCACTCCCACAGGAGCAGGGGGATATAACAATAAAAGTTTAGTGAATTGGCCAGAATCACCTCTGAGACTCAGTTAACTCACCCCCTTCTGTGAACTTTAGTGAATCATTTCTTGGTACAGGTTTAAATACACTTGCAAACCTGGTCCAAGGACCGGGAGGTCAAAACCACATCAAAGCCCGGCTCAGTCCCTCAAAGTCTGGTCCTGCAGAAGGTATCCAGGGCATTGCCATCTTCTTCCTGGGGTCAAAATTCTACCTGAATCTCCCGGTCCACTCCTCTGAACATCGCAAACGCTCACTAAGAATTTTCCTGTGATTTTTGACTTGTTTATAAGGTCAGCTTTCTGAGAGTCACAGAGACCCACACCACCACAGTACCCACCAAACTATTCCAGGGATTCCTGGAAGCTCATTCCCAAGTATAAAGCATATATTATTGGTTCTTGTCATCCCAGGATTTATCCCAATCTATTTTCAGAACTGCCCCCGCAGAAATATCCAACAGAGCTCCACACAAGCTAATGATGAAATAAGCACCCTGCTTCTACTTCATTTTGGTACTCCTCAATCATAGCTGGCAAGAGTTATAGTCATTGCTAATAGTTGAGCCAAAGTAAAATTCTTCATGTCATCATGTAGGATCTGCAATATTTTCACATCAATTTGTGGGTGTTTCATTTTTATCCTAAGCTTTCAATATGCTTGGATCCAAAAACCTTCTCCTGAGATACATCCCAAATATTCGCCATGTAAATACCACAGAGGAATCTGTAATTTATAGTGAGACTTAAACTTTGCTTAGCTTTGTAATTCCCTCTATTAAATCACCTTTATTAGATACTCTTACTGTGAGTGCTTTACCAGAATGGTCATTTCTTGAAAAATATGGCTTCAGTCATATGAAGGGCAGAAAAATTCCTATTCCTATTTGCTGTGACCCCTTAACATAAGGAAACAATACAAATGGATTGGGCAGACTTAAAAGGACAGATTAAACTCAATATCAAGATGTCATCAAGTGAGACATCAATGACTGTCAGCTGCAAAAGATGTGACCAGTGGTGAACCCCACATAAGAATAAATACAGGCTTCATTTTAATCTGATTTTTTTCAGCATGAACTCCTGCTGTCCTCTACATGCTTGGAAACAGTAACAAGTACAGCTTCTGTCGCTAGATAAGATCTTGCCTTTTGGGTGGTTTTACTTCAAATTATTTCTCTCTATAAAAGGAGCAAGCCATTCTAAATTCAACATTTAGTGACTAAAAGATCCAAAGTAATCAGGAAGATTTGTCTTCTGATGTGTTGCCAACCACACTCAAAAATAACCTGTGTCTTAACAGCATGTTTTAAGTTTTGATATACATATATATTCATATAGACACCCACAGCCATACATATATATATACAAGAAGATAATATACATATAAAACTTGCATTTTTCAATGCACAGAGACTGCCTTGAGATACCTCATTGTTCTGTTAAAGATATTTAAATTTTTGTGCAAAATTTAGTAGTTTCTAAAGGATAGTCTTGAGCAAAGGAACACAGATGTTAGTTTTAATAAGTGATTGAAACAGTAAATCAAATTAAGTCAGTAAATATCAGATGCCAGGCAGTTTTGCAGATCTCTGAAGGTTAATGTACAATAACTTCAACATTTTTGGTTAAACTAAATCATGACATTCGCTTCATGAAAGATGTTTATGAAAGGTCTGTGCATCTTTACAGACTAAAAAACAAACAAACAAACAACAACCCCAAAAACACACAAAAAACCCCCTAAATTCAAAACAACAACCAAAATGTCCAAACCCAACATTAAATCCTTGAACAGGAGGAATCTCAGAAAAGTCTTTTACTCCAGGTCCTGGAAGGGCCAAGCCCATTCCATTGTGATAGACATGACTAATTTTCACATAAACACCTTCACTGCTCCAAAGGCAACAAGATCTGCAGACAACCTGTTCCAGTGCTTCACTACCCTGTACCCTGGCAAAGATTCTCCAACTTTAAATAATCCTCACTTCAAATATTTCAGTATTTCTTACCCTAAACACCACAGTACATGGATTTTCCTTTTTCTCCTCACAGAAACCTCTCAAGTATTTAAAAGCCACGGTCAAGCAATGATCAGTTTTCCAATGATCATTTTTGGAGATTGTCATCTGTCTAAACATTGTTCATCTGATAAAATGATCTAATGTAAAACATGATCAATGAGAGAGACAGCTGACAACATGTTCACTCCACACAGTGTTTAGGACAGGCAGCTTCAGCTACCTCATAGCCAGACTGTCACTTTATGGAAAAATTAATGTTACAACTTACAAAAATAAGTAATAAAATATGTGGAAACTTGGAAGCATCCTGTAGAAAGCAGAGGAACACAGCAGACAATGCCTCATAATGTTTTTAAGGTTAAGATACTGGATTCAGACATGAATTTTCATATCCTTGCTTTTGTTGTAGAGTGCTGGCATTTCACCAAGGCTCAGCATCCAAAAATGAACGATCCTTTGGAGCCCCAGCCATAGTCCAGACTTTTGCTGGCAGACAAGCAGGCAGGCAACCATGCTGGGAATACACTTCCATACTGCTGCTCATGGAAGCACAGGTGTTTATACCTGTCTGGTGCAGTTCACCAAGTCTGACTGCAAGAGCTCCAGAACACTGATGGAAGAGAAGAACATTCCCATGGGAGATTTGTTCATGGATCTACAGGAGAGACCTGAAGATCCCACTGGTTCTCACCCAAAGTACAAGAGAGATCTGGACAAGGCTGGGAACCTGAAAGTACCTCACAGCACAGAGGGAGGTACCAAGACTGGATACTGGATAGTGTCTGCTGAACAGCAACAAACAGGGTGTCTCAGGGAGGATAATACTGAGAACATTGATTTTAGAGCAGAGCTTTGCTCCCCCAGGTGCTACATTTGCAACAGGTGGCAGCAATGGGCATCAGTAAAATAAGTGTAGGGCTGATATCCAATGGATCAGGGAGTTTTGCATCCAATGGCCACTGAGGAAATGAACAGTATGAGACAAAGCTTAGGCAAGGGAAACCTTAAGTAGAGAGCAAAACAAAGGGGTACAGTACTTTCAAGATAATACATAATAGCTAAAGGTTGCCTCACTTTTAGCACAGCTGGGATTTTTTGTTTTGAATTACACTTGGTTTTGAATGACAGATTTGAAACAAACTCTCGAGGCAATGAAGTTTCTCAGTTTCCAGTAAAAGGCATTTCTGAATGGCTACACTGCTCTTGGTGCTGCCCTTCATGAGTCACGCCGTGCATGGATAAGAGGCTGAAAAGAGAGCACGTGGTGAATGCCTGCTGCTGCTCCAGAGGGGTTGTCCCTTAGCAACCCTGGAGCACACACACAGGTACTGTCAAAGTCAAAAGACAAAAAGCAGCACTGAACACGTATAAGCTGCCATCAGGTTTTCTAATTGATGGCTGGATGCAACCAAAAATCCCACTGGCAATGTGGGCGTAAAGACTTTGTTGTTGCTTGGCTCAACAATCCCAGTTCATTCAATCTTTCCTCTTTTCTCCTGCTCCAGTCACACCATCTCTGTTGGTCACACTTCCTCTGAGGTACTGTGCCCAACCATGGGGACAACTACAAGAAAAAACCCAAAAAAGGCAAAACCAAAACAGGTAAGACCTTTAGTAGTGGATTCACATTAAGCCCTGTATTTCTTGAAGACACCTAGAGAAGCTATGTTCCCTTCAGGCTCTTGGAAAACTCAGCAGTAGGTATTAATTTAAGAGTTTTGGTAAGTTCAGTACTTCAAATGATTTTTTTTTCCCTTTGAAATACAAGCAGTAGTTAAAAATACTGATTTCTAGTATGACCTATAATCAGGAATTCAGATGTGCAGACTCTGCCAGAAATGACAGAACACACAGGCTGTGACAGCAAAGATATCAGCCCATGCTGGGCCAGAGGACAGAAGTGCTCCTGAAAATCCAACATCCCAGTTTATGCCACTTGGCTGGGAATATTTTGCTTAAAGAATAAGCCTTTACAAATTTGAAAGAAATGTGGTAGATGTTTTTGCTACATAGTTTCCAGTTTACACAATTTTGAAACAATTCTCCTCTTTAAAAATTTAGTCTAATTTGAAATTAATTATTATAAAAATAAAGATGCCCAAAACAGAAGGACATGAATCTTTAAGGGCTGCAAAATACACTGACTTTTAGTTTGGTGCCAGACTGATGCTTTTAGTTGTTTAAAATAGAAAACAAACAAGGGACCAAAGCACTTTTCCACACAATCCTCATTACTATGTTTGGGTCACTGAAACAAATTATAGCACTTGCATGAGACTACAACATCAATACTATGATTACAAATACTTACAAAGGATTAACTACACTTACTACAGGTAGTTTCACTTAGCAACTACTCTGTGTCTTAGGGAGCTGAGTATTCTCTTTATACTGGTATTTATGAGATTGATGCTGTTGAATAAATTAAAATAGAGTCTTAATCCGTGATTTTTTAAAGCCACAAAAGGAACCTCTACTAAGCAAAGAAACACACACAACACACTGATCTTCAGAACTTCCAGTGCATATTTGTGTTCTGTGTCTACTATTTTATAAGGAGAAAACGCTACTGTTTAACTACTAAAGAGAATGAAAATAAAATAAGTTTTCTCAATTTGAAATCGTGACATCTCTGGTCATCGAAACACTGTAGTAAGATGAGAGACAGGCAATCAACAACACATAATTACTTGATCTACAACTTCCTCTTGATTGCCAGGGCTTATATAAATAATATATAGACACTACTCCACCTGCCTGAGAATTAAAACATGTTTTGTTTTTTTATAATGGTATCTAGACAGCTAAGGAATGCAGCTACTGGTAAAGGAATCTTCAATGATATCAGCATTTCAATTAATAGAATTAGCTGGCTAATACTTGCCAGTGCTTATGCCTATATTTAGATTTATTTGATAGTTGCAGTAAAATTAATGAGTTAACACATACTGAGAGTGTTTCCAGGATTTGGACCCAGCTACTGAGGAGAAACAGAACCTTGATGAAATTCCTCTTCCTGTTAGCTTCAGCCTGGCCACATCCCAAAGCCTTTTGTGATTTAAATAATTTACACTCAGCCAGTCAAAATGTTCCAGTACCCAACATACAAACCTTGTCACAAGAATTTCAATGGGGAATTAAAGTGCACCACTCCTGTCCCTGACAGCAGCAAGCATTTTGGAGTAAGCACAAGGCAAAGCTGAAAATTACAGTGCGAGACAATCACACCCATTGACTAATGTAACTGAGAACTCTGCAGTCCTTTTTCAAGTGTAATGAATTTGCAAATATTAAGATTCATATGATCACTTCACCTCAGTTTAATTACTCTCCCCAGAGAATATCATATGCACAGCCAGTGCCAGCTGTAATCCCTGATTCACAGTTTAAACACTTATGCAAGATCATCTCCTGCAAGAGAAGAGGGAAGCCCACATTACAGACAGTAAAATTATATGAAGCGGGGAAGGTGGCAAATCTAGGTTTACCAACCCTTGAATTACGCTGAATGGTTTTTAACTTGAACTCCTCCTGGAGCACTGCCAAGGATCCGGTATCAAGGGATGCTTTAGAGCAACATATTCCGCATGCAGAAGTGCCAAGAGAATATGTTCGGGAAATTAAATCATTCTGTTGCACTATTCAGTGCTCATGGAAGCCTGAGCAGAGGCTGGTAATTAGCTAATCTCCATGAACTCTGGGCAGAACGGTATTTAAAAGAATTCCAGCAGTATAATCTTGAAGGGGCAAGACAGCCTGGCCTGACTGGCCAGTTATCCTGCATGTCTTGTCATCCCTCTGTCTGAGGCAAGACAAGCCATTTTTAGCTGCACATGGATGGGCAGCTAGATTTCTGAAAATAGCTACATCTGCAATTTTACAGTTAAATATGTAATTTGCTCACAAAGAGTCTAATCACTCTTCCATTTAAGTGGACTGCAAAAGCTGGATCAAGAGAAGCAATGAATCAAGCCCTCATTTCAACTTCCCTGTAGGAAAATAGGCATTAATCTTGGGTTTATCCAACTATCTTTGCGACTGTGACCAGCAGAAGTACCAGGGCAGGCAAAGCTGAACTAAGGAGAGCTGCTTTACGTGCAACAGAGCAGCACACAGGCTTTATGGATGCTGGGATAGCCCTTGGAAATACCACAGGCTTCTCTAATTATCTATTAAGGAACACCAACCCCAAGCCAAACAATTCAGAATTATCAGGTACCAAGTCCTGTTTGTTCGGGGCAACCTCATTCACAGGGACAATTTACATTCCTACAGGAAACAGCACCCTGCAGGCAGTGATCACCACTGTGGATGAAGAGCTGTGCCTGGGCCTCAACTTATTTGTTGCATTAATAATTTCTTTCTTAAAAAAAAATGTATGAAGTTAAAACCAAAGCATTTCTTCAGTGAATTTTCTTTGAGAAGGAGTATTTTGAAGTCATTTCCTACAAGTGGTAAACGTTATCTCTACAGATTTTCAGACAGTGCAGGTGAGGGGTTTCATTTTGAAATAACCTGTATATGATGTTTTATCTTCCCAAACTCCAGTTCTCCAGTTTTAGGCCATTTCCTTCCAAGGTTTGCAATGGTAAAAGCATGGTAAGCCAAGACTAAGACCTCAGGTACAATGAACCATATTTTACACAGAGAAGAACAAGTTATAACTGCACATTCCTCTGGTTTTATATTACTAATGATCTGCACATGGCTCCTCAGCCACTGTGGGACACTATCTCTCCATAAGCTGATTAATTTTGTAGGTGCAACATGCATTTGAGAAATAATACTCTTTCTGATGACACAGCTTCATAGCCTGCTAATGAAACACTGGCCCCAAAGCTGTTTTCGAAGTTACACAAACATTACTTCTAATCTACTATTCAAACAACTATTTTGGAATCTTGACAACGAGGAACTAACTTTTAATGCTTTCATAACATTTCAAATTGGAAAAAAAAAAAAAAGAAAAAGGAAAGAAATGTTCTGCGTCAACAGGATCCTCCTCTTTATGGAAATCAAATGCCAAAAGCAAATATGGAATTCCCTCACGTGGCCCTGTTGTTTTCTTCACTGTTTTCCCATAGACTTCAAAAAAGAGATGTCTACACATGGATTTTAAATAAATAAAAAAACCATCCATTGCATATACAAGTCATGTAGTTCTAGCAGTTTTTAAGGTGCCACATTTTCTGAGTGAAGTTCAACTGATCAAACTGGAACAGCACTTTAGGTGAGGTACATTTACAGACATTAATTGCCCAGTAAGTAAATGAGAATGGCTAAAAAGAAAACAGACAAGCTTTGGACACAGAGCCATGTTTTTAGGACTGGACCATCATCATACTTTCCTCACCCCGTGCCTCCTTTCTCCAAACACAAGTTGCTTGTGTCCTTCAAATTCTGACTCCAAAATTTATTCCAATTTGTGGCACCCTTGTTTGTCTTTGCCTGTTTGCGAGCCCTTCACAACTTGCTTCTCTGGCAGGAAGCTCCTCTCCCAGGCAATGTCTACCAAGATTCAGTTCAAACCTCACTTCAATCTCCCATTTGTAGGTCCTGTGCTGCCCCAGGCAGTCCTGTTATGCTGCAGTTCTGCAGCAGAAACAGGGTTAACATTTTCCTATCTCAATATTGGCACTACGATGATAAAGGGAGAGAGGAAGGGAGGGAGCAGCTCTAACATGCTCACTAATTCAAAATTTTTGGGGAGTTTGCATGTAAAAATCTGAGTATACAAGAAACAGTCTTTTATTAATCAAACTTGGATGATTTTCTATGCAGATTGAACATCACTGACTTAATAACATTTTGACCACCTTATTGAGTACAAACTGTAAGAGTCAGAGACCTTTCTGTCTGCATAATTTAGAGCATCTTCAAGGCTCTTAATATGGAGAAAATTATAATAGGTAACTTTTTTACTAACTTCCCATGCAGAAGCAAAACACTGATTTTTATAAACTGAAGAACATAAAGACACATTATGCTGCTACATCAAAACACAAATCAAACAACACTTACTTAAAGACACTCCTTTCTTAAGAGCATGTAAAGAACTGGCAACTTTTTAGTCTTTACTATTCTTCATGACATAGGCAATACAAAAATCTTGGATAAGTGAATTACTCGATCATAAAAGTGAAAACTCCTGCAGCAAACAAACAGTGTTATGGTGGCAAACAAAGCTGATTAAAAAAAATCCCTCAGACCATCAGATATCAGCTTAAAGGGCCCTGTTAGAAAGTGATGGGATGGCTGAAGAGCGTGGGAAATATGTTTGTGTGTTGGCTGCACCTGCAAAGCTCAGCTTGCAGACATTCATGCTGAGGGTAAACAAGGAGTCAGCCGTGCAGCTATTTGCAGAGTGTGCACTTCCAAACATCCCCTTCCATGTATAAAAGCCAGAACTGAAGGGCATATTTATGCCTCTGAAGTGAAAAACTGAAATGATGAGCCTCATACTGCAGATTGGCCACGAGAACCCCCAGCTTTCATTCCTGCACTGGTAGAGCTCCTTCTTATTCCTGCAAACCAAGGTCTGACACAGCCACAGCTTAGTGGCAGATGGTCTGATGGTCCTTTTTACTTTGTGCTTTAGGCATCTGCCTTTCCAACACCAGTTTCAGAGGAAAGGGAAATCGATTTTGAGAAACAAGAAGCGGCACTGAAGAATTTGCTCAATATGACCTAGGCATAGAGTTCCTCCCACTATTGAACAGTCCACCAGTAAAAGTCTGTACCTACAAAGGGCTTTTTCGTTGCTAAAGCCACAGGCACGATGGGCAAAGAAAAGAAGTGACAGGTCATGACAAGATAAGGAGGTGTAAACAGATATCTGACTGGGTTTTTTTACAGCAAAACATAAAAAACATCCCCAGCAATATTAAAAGAGTTGCTATGCTCTGCTGCAAGCTTAGTGATTCCTATCTCTGTATTTTTCAGGCTGTTACTTTATATTTGGTTAAGTAAACTTTGTATTTGGTCAAGTAAACTCAGCATACCAAAACATTGCCAAACATGGTAAGACAGTAAGGGAACAGAGTCAAAAGGCATTGTTTGAAGGGAAAATATAGATGGATGGGAGGATACTTGCATATAAAACATCAATCAATTATGCAACCATCTGCATGACTCAGTAGATGTGAAAAAATTATTCTCCCGAAGGAATGTGCTTAAAAACATACGGAATAATATTATTTCTCCCTAAGTTTCCTCTACTCTGAACTACTTCTGTCCATTTAGCAAACACAAAGGGGCTTCACTGCTTCTATGGATTAGAGAACATTTCAATAAACCTTGGTCTCTCACAGGAAATGGCAAGAACAAGATCCCAGCCTGTCGCTGTTTCACCCAGGCTTTACTTCCCACACTAACTCCTGCTATCCAAGTATGAAACTTTGTCAACCTGCTATGCCCAGACCTGCAAAAAGACTGTACTGCTTCATAGGACATAATCCCATAACAAATGTTCCCCTTTTTTGGAATCAAGTAACACACAGAAGCTGCCACCCTCCAGGTAATCGTCAAGCCCTTGTAATCTGCATCACTGTGGAACAGTCATACATTTGTATCACAGATACAGCTCTTCAAAATGGCTCAATATTCCAGCCATCAAAAGAATTTCACTCCTTTTCAGGCTCCTGATGAAGTGTGTGAATTTTCAAGTGCTCAGCACCCAGTGAGAACAAACAGTCCTGTTTGTATCACTTGTACAGCAATTGGCCATTTCTCTGAGGACATTATCAAAAGCTGTTCCAGCTTTGTTCTTTTCGACAGCATCGCTGCCTAATGGCACCAAGCATTTCCTGCAAAAATAAAGATAGCCTCACTTAGCTTTTCAAAATAATCGATTTGAAAAACTGGGGCAGAGAACATGTGGAATGTATTAACTTGTCCTGATTTCGTGGAGGAACTGTCAGTCGGTTTGTGCGAGAGCAGGGCTGTTCTCTCACTGCAAAAGCCTTGCATTTCAGGAATTCAGAAACTGGCCTCAGGGAAAAAAATAAGTCCTTTTCTGCTGAACTCAGACATAAAAGGATTTGAGCTCAGAGGTTCTTTGCTTTCTAAAAAAAAAAATAAGTTCTCTAAAATACGAATACATTTCGATAACTTGTGCAAGTCATAAAAGCAAGTTGACACAGCCTGGTGCTTCCCCCTACACAAAAGATGTTTCTGTTGCAATTCTAGTTAAGAAACAAGAGCCAAGTGTGCTGACTGAAGCACAGGGGATGCTCCAGAAAAGACTGTTTTCTGCTTAATAATCTTCTGACAAAAACAAGGAAAGCAGAGACTTGGCATTACTGTTTACCATCACTACTGTTAATTTGACTGTTCTTCAGTACATGTGCACATATTCGTGGGCACCTTTTTTACAGGAAGTTGCTTCTGTAGAGGCAACAAGTGATTTAGTAATAAAAATGAATTCAACATAAGCATAAAATCTTAATACTTTTCTTCCCCTCCATTTTTCTTATTTTGGACAAGCTTTTTCCCCCCCCTTTTCTGCTCAATCCTGAAAAATTGGCCAAATTTAAGTACTGCTTCTTGACTTCTATTTTGGCAAACAGTTTTAAAGGGAGCCCTCAAATAATGAATAGCAAAACTGCAGTTATGGAACTGAAACAAACCCTAGGTAATAAGAGGGAATAAGCACTGCTTGCAGAGACTGCTTCCCATTCGGGAATCACTAAAAAGCTAGAGAATTTCAGTGGTATCAAGGTACCTTCAGGTCTCTCAGTCCCTCCCATTCCAAAAGCCTCATGCAAAAATGCAAAGCCTTCACTACTGACTCCAACACATTCAGTTCCTTGGTCAGTAATCTCTCCACGGTGGAGTGGTATTTTAATCTTTATAAAACTTCAAGTAATGATAACAGTTTTCAAATTCCCAAGGGTCAAATTTTAGCTTTAAATTATGCCTCTGTTAACCTTTTGTATTTTCCCACTTTGCCACTTCTCCCCTGGTCTTCTGCCTACTGTCCTTCGTGGCAGCTCCTCCAGTTCAGAAAAATCAGCAGAGCTGTAACTTACTCTAATTTTGATGCTCATGCATTGCAAATATGCTCACAGGGAAACCTGGGCATCACCCTTAAGACAAGGCAATTCAGTGCAGGTAAAAAATGCCAGAGAGTTCAATAAAGTTATCCGAGAATGCATAAAATATCCAGGTGAGGAGAACAGCAACAGAAGCTAAAAACAGATGGTATATGAGATGGTACTGAAATCATCACTTACAGCACTGAGGTGAACTGCAGGCAAAGCACCACACTGCAAAAGCATTACTTCAGCTCATGCTCAGCACAAATCAAACTGCAATCCACTGAGAAAACATCCTTCACTATTCTGTGAGTTTACAAAAATGCAAAGACTTCACTTCTCCACTATAACGTTATAGCCTTGTTTTCTAGCAAACTGCACTCAGATGTTGCTCCTCTGACATCATTAATCTCCATGGAAACCTTAGAATAACTGTTGGCCTGAAATAGGTTCTGTCATCCCAGATCAACTCTAAAGTAGTCCAGCAAAAGATCTTATATCTCATTTTTCTGGCTGTACATTTTTACCAGTGAGCACAGCTGAAGAGTTACAATTCCTGCAGCAGCTCTGAAATAGAGCTTTCATTCCTAACAATCAGAACATACACAAAGTGAACTATTTTTCCAGTTGAGGCTAAGATACAGAGATTCAAAGATTACCTACTTCTAGAGTAAGATGTAGACTTGAAAAAATAAACCCAAAAGATGGGTCTGCATGGAATTTTAGAAGATGATTAAAGCTAGGAGACCAGGCTCCTAAAATTCCTCGGTATCTGCACAGCATTATCCCCTTACAAGAAGGGAGCAGGGCAAAGCAAAGAGATTTTTCTAAAGGTATTTTTTTTAAAATTTACTTTTGGGGGTCATTAGGGGAATGTCTCTTTTAAGTGGAGTGCAACCAGATGGGTCATGTTGGGTTTTTCTTTCTCCTTCTCCACACCAATGCAGCCACTCTCTGTGACTGATGTCCCCAGCATGGGGTCAAGGCAGTTGCTCAGGGATGTTCTACCCAGCAAACAGGTCCTCTGGAAGTGAGTTTTGTGCTGAGTTAAACTGACAGAGATATAGAGATATCCTAAATGTCACAAAAGCTGTTCCCTTGGCAAGAAGCCACATGCAGGAATTGGTTCTACAAGGAAAACACACTGCCTGGGTGTATACAAATGCATATGTTACACAGATATATAAATAATTAGACTTCTCACAGACCAAAATCAAGGAAGTAATCTGGAAAAAGGAGATTTGAGACATGCATAGCTGCAAGTGTCACGCTGCACGAAAACTTGCTTTCTTGAATGTAATTCAGTCATTGTTACGAATTTCTGGGGATAATTAATGAATTGTGACATAAATTTTTCTGAGATGCGAGCAATAAAACAAAGAGAAGCAAAAGAAAACAAGGAGGGAAAATAAAATAGTATATAGACATTTGTACTGATTCATTTTCAACAGTCCTACAAGGAGTTACCTCCACTTACAGCTGCAAGTACTTAAGACATTTCGAGAAAAAAAAAACAAAACAAACAACCAAACCCTTAATTCCTCAGCTCTGATCTTCCCAACATTAACTCTTTCAAGTCATTCCCTGATCACAGTTTCTTTCTATTCTGGGCAGAAAGCTTCTTTTATTGTGTATTTGTCCACTTTCAAATCCAATCAAGTCCTGGGGGCTCTCTGTATGGTTTTTTTTTAGCTACTATGGTCATATGGTACAACAGAAATGCCTTGGTATAGGGATGTTGACAATCTCACCTGCTGGAGTAACACTGCTGGTGTCTGAGAACATCCAGGTTCACTGTTGAGTCTGGATTTTTTTTGTTTCACTGCTTGTTTTATCTCAGCAGCATTTAGATGTGTGCTAGGCAGAACTGGCTGAACTTGGTGGGTGACTTATTGATACCATCTCTGTTGAATTTAGGAGTTCATTTGTTAATGAGTAAGCTGCTAAGTGAAACACTAGAGACCCACAGTGTCACATCAATTCATAAGGAGATATAAATATAACCCTGAACAGCAGCTTTGTCGTGTGTCATAGGAGACAGAACTGAGAAAACACGATCCTGCGCTCTCTGTCTTTGCAAGGCAGGACACAGACTGTGCTAGGTCTGAGGACAAGCCTCAGTTAATCATCAACCATCCCTCTGCACGCTTCCCAAGTGTCAGGCCCTTTGAATACCTTAGTCTTTTATGAGGGAAAGGAGGATTGGGGGGTACACATCTGATGAATGAGATGCTGGACTGGGACCCTCAGCCAGTAGCTGATGTGTTCTCGGATTTTGACCCTTCTCCAAGTAACAAGCAGGAGGAACAAGGCAGCTGCATGGTGACAACCTTACTACTGAAGTTCTGGGGAAAGAGGAGTGAATCCACCAAAACCTGAAGCCTGGATGATGCCAGCTTTACAAGCATGTGGCACAGCAAGCTCTCACCTTTTTCTCACTGTATAGGAGCCAAATATGCTCCCCAGTCTTTGTGCTTGCTACTGATTACAGGGGTAGAGTCAACAGGATGCCAGCAAACAGAGTTTGTCTAACACAAGAGAGGAAAACAAATGCTAGACAGCCACGTTTTTTGCTCCCACTGGGAGTTCCTTGTAGTTTGGTGGATGCTGTGCCTTGCACTTACTTGCTGACAATGTAATATCACCTCTGCAGTTTGGATTTTTGCCCCAAAGAGAAGAGAAGCAACAAACACTGTTTTTAACTCTTAAATGAGCATCCATCCAATAACACAGTGATCATATAAGGCCCAGTCAAGGATCCCACCACCAATGGTGGCCATGAGGTGATAGCCAGGGGAGTGTACCTGACCAGACCAAGCATGGAATTCCACTTTTCTCAGAATATTCTTCTGCAGTTTCCTTCTCAGAAAAAATAAGCAGTATTTTTGTGTGTTAAATGGTTTTCTTGATGAGTTTTTCCTGCATAATCAACTTACTAAATTCATAAGAACAAGCTCTAAACGTCATGAAACCAAGATAACAGATATATAATCTAATCTGCTTACTCTGACTAACATTCCACCCTTGGAAGCCACAGGTGCCCAAGGAGAGACAGCAGCAGGATTGCTGCCCACGCCTGTGTCTATATATTTTCTTCCAGGCCTCCCTTCATTTTTATGATGGCCTCAAAACTGTGGAATCACAGTGCAACATGAGAATACAAAACCTTTCAACCAGAAGAATGACTCAGTAAATTAGATTAGAGCTAGAGCAATAAATTGCTGCTTGTGGGGTTTTTTCCCCCTCTAATTCTCAAAGCCTGGCCCACCTTCCTTTTTCTCTGGCTCCTACCTCTGAGAGCAAGAAGTTACGAAGCCTTAATAACCCTGCTGCTAGCACGAAGGAGAAATTGCTTGGTTCTTTCTCCCAAAGAGGCTTTTATGAAACAGTCAGACTTCACCAGCTCAGCAAACAGAATACAAAACACTGCCTGTAGCAGAGAACATCAAGGTAGGACAAACTTGAAGCACAGAATGAAAGGGCGAGTAATTTTTTTTTTTTTTGTAGCAACTGATGTTAAATTTCACAGAGGGAGGACTCAAGTTTTTGTAACAAACAAGACGACCTGGTTGCTTTTGTTACCAGTCCTCTCCACAGTAAGACGTCTCATTCTGGTCTTACAGCAATTAACTCTAACAAACAGAAGCAGCAGGGAGACAAAGGGAAGAAAAAAATTCACAAAAGACGACTGAACTTCCAGGCATTTATGAAACAGATTGAGGACCAAAAGAGGCAACATCTGAAAAGGTGACATATGTATCTTTGTGAGGCAAAAGCTCTGGCTGTACCAACACCCTGACATTGCAGCTCAGAGTGGAGCACCAGGGTGTGTCAAAACCAGGAGTTCATTAATTGCTGTAAAGGCACTGTGTCATTTTATTATACAAGGAGCACCAGACACAACAGTTGAAATGTTTTAAAGGAACTCTATTTTTAAATAATTGCTTATTGAATGTAAGCTCTCATTCTCAGTGCTTCCAGCAAGCCGCTGTGCTAAACAGATCTCATCCACTGTGCAATCTTATGTACTTAATTAAAATTTAAAAAAGCTCTCTAATACCTGTTATTTCAAGGACCTCATGTGCAGGTTTTTACTTTCAGGATTGCTATGCGAAACCTATTTGACCACAAGAGAGGTTCAAACAAGCTTCCAAGCCACACATAAAATATTCAAAGCCAGCAAGGACATCATAAGGTTTAATTACAGAAAGCAAATGCAGTTGATGAATATGAGCCTTCCTGGGTCACAGGATCACTGGACTTCAGTGCTGAAGCTTGGTTTGGTTTAAAATTAATACTTATTTATATTTCTTAAAAAGCACTTTAAAACTAAGTCCAAAGGTAACCTAATCACTTTTGGAATTTTGAAGCTTAAATGATTGGAGACTCATTTTCTTTTAGGATACACACACACACATAGGCACCCACATGCACAAAACCACCACTGCAGCTCCAGAACAATACAAATGCTTTTTGAACTCTTGGACAGCCTGGATAATATTGTTCTGCCATAGCCAAATACTTCATTATCCACTTGATTTCTGAACAGCATGTGTTCTGCTTGGCCCCACATGGATGCCAAAAATGACTTGTGTTGCTGTTTGCCAGTTGCCATGCTATTGTCAACTCTGCCACCCTTTGGGAATACAACATCCACCCACAATTTCTCAAATTTGCATTTGCAAGCTCTGCCCGGCACCAGCTGTATTTTCCAGGAAAATGATAACATTTTTCAACTGTTCTAATGCCTGTTTTTTTAATAGTAACAAACAGATTCAGGTTAGACATTAACAGTGATGCTTGAGTCATGTGCAACGGCAAAGGGGAAAGCCAAGAGACAGCAATACTCTGGTATATCCATGGAGAATATGGAGCTGAGACAATACAAGTTGTTTGGCCTGCAGCTAAACTTATATTACGGGTGAAAAAGGTAACTCTAGGCAATGCCTGTACAAGGTAGTACTCTCTCCTCCCTCACTGCTGGCTATGTGTAGACTTTTCTGCATAGCACAGCTTGCAGAGAAAAAGATTGAAACATTCCCAACTGCCCACTATGAGATTCACTTGGGTAATCCAGAGCCCCTGGTGACACTGGTCCTGCAGATGACAGCATTTAAGCAGACTGGCTACTTGTAATCATTGTTACACAGTTTATCACTGAAACTCATCCTCATTTCTCCAGGAGAATTTAATAGATTAGAGACCATAGCAACGGGTTCCCACAACAGGTACATGTTAAGGAGCAAGACATCCAAACCACAAGGCATTGTCTAGAGGAACAGTTACTTTCCATTGGGCTTGAAAAATTGGATTTTCTGGATGAAAAAAAAAGTACTTCTAAATATGAGTCACTGATTCCCATATTTCTTATTAGTCTTCAGGCTTTGCACTCAGCAGTGTCATCGGGTGCCAGTGACACTCGTGACACTCGTCTGTGGCAACAGAGTTCAAAATTCAATCATGGAGAAGTCTCCCATTTAGCAAGGGCAAGAACTGGATGGAACTCTTGGCTGATCTTTTTATTGGCCTGGTTTTGTCATGACAATTACTGAGGTTCCCACGAATCAAACAAGAGCTGGGAAAGTCCAAAAGCTATGTTATGGCTTTGTTAAGCTGCACTTTGGGAGTGTGTCTGGAATCCCAGCAGCTGCCTAGGCAGCCCTGCTATCAGAGGTGTGTTTCTACTGCTGCTTCACAAAGTTCCTCTTCACAAGCTGGTCATTTACATGTCGTGACCTGTGACTGCTCCCTCACAAACTGTGCAGGCTCTAAATGTGGAAATAACACTGTCAGCTATGGCAGAACCTGCCAGACACCAGTTTCCCAGTGCAACAACCCCTTGCCCCACATGATACAGTTGACCCTCACTGTTCCCCAAGCTGCCCCCTCAAGGAGTCTCTTTTGGGTCTTGGCTTTCTTAAGTTACTGGATCAGATAAAAAAGACTCCAGTGACAATACCAGCTCCCTGACCTTCCTTCCCACATCAGCCAGTTGTTCATGTCTCTGTACCAGCCACGACACACCACAGTACAAAAAAGTGTGTGCGTGTTTTCCTCTGTTCTTAAGAATAAAATTGGCACCTGATGAGGTTCACGGTCTGACATTTCCACAGAAAGGTGGTGGTGGGTTGACATTTTAAAACATTATAAGCCAGTACTGCTGTGAAACACATAAGACCTAGAAATTACATGCTGAAGTAATTTTTGTTGAGTAATTTTGATACTCCTAATCATCATACTAATTACAGGATAAATATGTGAAGCCAAGTCATATACCTATATATATATGTATACACAATTGATTGAGAGTCATACAATAGTGGACTAAAAGTTTGAATTGATGGACTGAGAGAGGGACAGGCTCCATCAGCACCACATTTGCAAATGCTACTCAACTGTGATTTCTAGTTTAGGAGTGAGCAACTTACAAAGGAGTTCTGGGCTGGATGGATAAACAGAGGTCTAATTAGAGTGATGTGCTGGGAAGCTCTTCCTTCTGTGAAGCAATAAAACAAGGTGGTCACTGTAAAACCTGGTGTTATCTGCTAGATCTCACTATTGCAAAAACACCCCTCCCACAATCCACAGAAGTACAGTATCCAGATAAAGACTTCAGAACAGGATTTGGTTATGCCACTGTTAAATCCTCCGTGGGAAACATTTTGCTATATAACCCTGCACAGAAAGATCAGTGATGGTTGGTGGTGTTGGAAGCTCTGGATGAGGCATTGGAAGCTCTGGATGAAGCATGCCATTTCCCACTGCACCATGCCAGGACAGCTTTTAACATGCATAAAGCATCCTGAATGATTAATAAATCATCACAAAGGAGCAGCTGAGCAGAGCTGCCACATTTATATCTCCCCAGAATAAATGCTAGCTGATTTTAATTGTGTTTCATGTCTTCCTTAGACAAGCAATATAAACTTGGGAAGATTTCACTTCAGAATGAGTAACAGACGGGCTCCAACAGCAGGGGACTGCTATCACAGGAGCAGAGCATGAGCATGACAAAACAGGAGGACAGTGATCCTTCTGCACATCCACTCCTAAGGTTTCTAAGCATCTTGCCTATGTGGCCAGGTTTCACCCTATTGCAGTTAAAATGTTAAGCCCTGTTAGTCATAGGCCACATGCTACTCTGTCTGGCATTGTAACAAATCAGAGCCAAAGTCATTCCGTGTCCCAAACAGCCCATGGGAAATGCTGCCAGAGATACTCTGGATAGCTAAACTGGAGGGGTATGGGGCACCTTGGAAACTGTGAGGTTTCCAAGAGGAAACTCTTCCTGCACAAGAGCCCTAAACCAGTGGTTTGTTTATAGAAAAGAGACTTTCTGTGAGAAATGGAAGAAATATATGCAGGCAGCTCGTCGGATGTTGTGGTGGCATCTTTTGCTGCAAGAGGCTGCAAAAAGAATATAAAGGTCTTGAGTTCAGAGTGGAAAAAATGAACAACAAAGGGCTGTGTCATGGACTTATCAAAAGTGAGAGTATGTTTCCTATTACAGAGAGAGAAACAGAGCAAGAGTGACAGCCATTAGGAATCAAGGTGAAGAGCCCTGGAAGTACAAAAGGGTAGCTGATGTTTGATGTACAAGAAGCCAGGAGAGGAAGAAGCAAACGGGACAACGAAACCATCAAAGAAACGGGCTAAAAATTGTGAAATCATTTCAAATTAGTGAACTAAGATTGCACTTATCAAGGCAAGTTTGTTACAGTAACAGGAACATAACACAGTAAGAATTAGGGGAAACAACTAGATGTGTGCACAGATAAGAAGCTTTCTCCAGCAGATGTTAAGCATCTGCCATGCAGTTCCCTCATGCAGCAGTCTTCAGGCTGTGACCCAAAGATATCTGAGTAACTAATACAGTTATCAGTCAGAGAAGTGTTATGGTGGTGCTCACAGCACTGGAAGTGAATCAGGGGCAAGAGGGAAGTAGCAGAGAAATCTGGGGGAGACCAAGGAGGACAAAGAAGGTACTGGAGAGAAAGAGTGCACGAAAGGTGAAAATGGCTCTTTGCTGTGTGTGTGAATTTAAGAGAAAACTGAAGATGAAGAGGGAGATTGAATACAACCAAGTGCACCAACAATAGATGGAGCTGTGAGATAAGAGGAAAAAAAATAACCTTTAAGGGGACTAATTAAAATGGCAATTCTGAAAATGAAGGCATAAACCCCTACCTTCATGGGAAGGCATGACAGACAATCCACAAGAGCTGTTTGGTATGAGCATGACAGCCATACCAGGGCAGCAGAAGGAGCTGAAACAACCTGTCACTCTTTTTTCCTGCCCTTAGATGAGCAAACACTGCTCATGCCTAACACAGGTTAAATCCCTGCCAGCTTCCTGTCAGCCAAGTGCCAAGATCAGCCAAGCACTAGGCAAACACAAACTCGACCTGATTTAACAACCATATTGAGGGGTCGTGCAAGTTCTCCATGCTTTGCACTCCACACTACATGCTAATGCCATCTGAATTTCTTCCACAAAAGCACAGACAAAAACTTTGTACTGTTTTCTGAGTTCTCTTAAAAATAAAGGAATTCACTATTGGAAGCCTGTTTTGATCTTTGGAAAGGAATAAGTAATACTTTGAGATAAAGGCTAACAAACACGATATATAAAAAGATCTGCAGAGACAAGTGGTATCACTCTATTACCATTAGGAAGTCTATAAATGTACTTCAACACAGGCTCTACTTCATATCCACATTCAAAACAAAGCTGGACAACTACAATAACTCCAGATGGAACCATAAATTTTATTTGAAACTTTTCTGTAAACAGGAAAAAAACAAAGCCTGGTCCTGCATAAAACAGGTTCCTGTATTAGGCAACATTCAGTGAGCCTGTCAAGTGTCAGACACCTTCATTTGTCAGGGACCTAACAACTGTTTTAGGACAGACTTTGACATCTCATCCTTCTGTTAACATCCTCTGAAAGATGCAAGTTCATGCTTATATGGAACTAATGCACAAAAATGAAATAGCTTCTAGCCTTGTTCACTGGAGATCCCAGTAAGGCTCCCGTAAGAACAAGCAACAAAAGGGAAATTTTATATCAACTTTAATTCCTATTTCCCCTCCCCCAACTTCAAAAGCAATCTCTGGTCACTCTTTTTCAAGAAAAGAACTGGACCCTCCAATGCAATGCCACAAATCTTTTTGGAGGAGAGAGCACACGAACCATCAATCGACATTATCAGAGCCATTTTCCAGAGACCTGGAGAAGAGCCTGTGTCCAAAAGCTTAATGGTTGGTCTCTGCAGTCAGCCTCATGAAAGATACCATCTGCTTTTACAGACCCTGCTTTTTAACATAAAAAACAGAAAAAAATAAGCACCCAATTGGCAATATTTACTAACAATTCCCAAGAGGTGGCACTGAGGCCTAGTAATGTTGCTTGGTGCTAATTGCAGGCCGGGGCCTACTTAAACCAGCTGCCAAATGGATTGTCAAATGGGAATTCTGTGCACAGCTACAGGAGAATACATTAAAGTGTATGATTAATTTTATCAACAATAACAGACAGGGTAAGTTTCAGTTTGTAGTTACATAAATGAGTCTACAGTCACGCAGCTTGCCTGCTGTACATCAAGCAATCCATTCCTCTTATTTTTGGGAAGCTGAGCTTTGAATCATGTTGTGTAATTTATAAATCACCATATTGAAACCTGCTGATTATGCCATGCACGCCAGTACTCAGCTAAGTAATTTCCAGGCACAGTGGAAACCACAGAACTGTTCTTGGGCCCTTCAGACTATTGACAGACATGCTAATTATTTGCTACTTAATAGTAATGTGTAGCTAGATGTAAATTACAATATGGTAGGGTTGGTTAAGCCCTTTGTTATTTAACACGTTTTACACGTTACTTTTTTCAAATCAGCATCCTGTCAAAGACACAAATGGCAGTAGCTCAACACAGGAAAGAAAACTAGCACGGCCAGACCCTGTTCCTCACTGCTACCAGTGCGGCACTTGAGTAACAGAGCCAAGGAAAATAATCCAGGATGAGCAAATGCACAGCCGCCACTGCGAAATCCTGCTTCCCACCACAGAGCCTCTGCATCTCCACACTCAGCGAACCTAGATCCTGAAAACTTGTCAATAAAGAGACCACAACAAAGGGGTTTGACACACAGCTAACAACCTATTCAAATGTGAACGGCACTAAGTGGATGACCAGGAAAAGGAACCCAAAAGGGAGGGAATAGCAAACACTTTCTGTTTGTTTCTAAATGCTCAAACATTCAATTTGCTGTAAGAGAACACAATAAAAAATAATGGAGCAATATTTAGGTCTAACAACTGCCAAAGCCAACAACACAAAATCTCTCTGGTCCCCAGTGTAACTAGCCAGCTGTACAGTATGCTGAGAGTTGAAGTATTTTATTCTTACTGAAGCAAAAAAAATTGTGTCTGGAAGCGCTGCAGTAGAATTCCAGGCAGAGCACTAATTTCTGCCATAATACAAGGACTGCTAGACCATTTGGAAATTTAATAAGAAGGCCAGTATTCACAACAACACTGCTGGATGAGGGTTCAGGAAAGAGAGAGAGTGCTGTTTGTCTTTTCTTGAAGAAGAGTTTTCTTGATAGATTTTATGACCGCAAAATACTCCTGGCCAAATCACATGGATCAAATCTTCCTAATTTTGGCACCTAGTAAAAGACATGTTCTTAGAAACATTCCTAAAAACCCTGTAGCACACAAGAAGGGAAAGTGGGGAGTTTGTCCATCCAAGTGTGAACAAGTGTCATCCAAGTGTGGGGAGTTTGTCCATCCAAGCGTGAAATCCAACTGTGCATTAGGCCCTTCAAAGAATATACATGAGCCATACAAGGAACACATGAATTATACAAGGAACACAGGAATTACACAAGGAACACTGCTACTTATTTTAGGGAGCCTGCTTCACCAGTTGCTGACCATTACAATTTCCCAATGGCAAAGACATTTTACAATGTCTTGATTTTATTTCAGCAGGGGAAAAAAAATCCAACCAAACCCCACCTATTTCCTTCTTTTTTCTTATTTTGTATATGAGTTCACTGATGAGGCTTAAGGTTTGGATTGACAAACAGATACATGACCACAGCTGAAGGAATAGCAAATTACAGTTGAATGAGGAGAAACAGGAATTTGAGTTGGGACAGGGAACTGCTAAGGAAGTTTTACACCCAAGGCAGTACAACACGAACCTGCATCCTCCCATTTCTATTTCATGCAGGTCAGCACACTCACCTTTTTCTTCAGCACTGCCTTATGTGTGCTTTAATTGCATCAGGCTAACAAGCAGTTGACATCTTACAAAATGTTGGAACTAGAGATTGATGTTTTAAGGGATGTAAAGGCTGGCATTTCAAGCTGCTTTACAATGGTGAGGGGGACAGACTTCAACAGAGGGTCGTAAGAAGAGCAGTAAAAATCACATCTGAACTGATGTGGGGAAGTGAGTATTCCAGATCTTGAGATTCCATATCTGATGAGATTCTGATTCTGTATTTCTTAAAAGAATCAGCAAACAGTAACGTGTTAACTCCACCTAGAGTAATACATGGAAAATAGAGAACTCTCATTTGCTGGACTTTGGACTTGCTGCTTCTCTTTTGACTCAGGCATCTCTGTATTAGCTCTGGCAGCCACACGTGTTGCAGCCAGTGACCTGCCCACCATCATATCCCCGGTGTGAAACCCAGGATTCACGTCTGTCAGCAGGGATACTTGCACCAATGCCAACAAATCATCACACAGGTTCTACAACTGGGGTAAAGGAAAGAGTACAGAGAGATGGATCTTCCAGGAAAGTTCTGCTTTTAGCCTGGTCTCCTGCCACACTGATTTTAGGTGTAGCCTCAGGGTATCTACCTCTATGCAGCCTTGTCACCTTGTCCCCCTCTAGGGGGATTACTCTATACCACAGAATATCCTTAGATTCTGGGCATGCTACTCCTGTACACACTTTTGGTATCCAAATCCCTCCCATTCCTCTTTGCAAAGACTCAAGTTTTAAATCTCTATGCCTACTCAGGGTGTCCAGCAACAAGTTTGTTCTGTAGCCTTAAGTCTTAAGAGCTCGAGAAAAACTCATTATGTCTTTAAATGACAGTTACACATCAGTCCTCCTTCCCTCAGCACTCAATCTTTTATATTGTTTTTCTCCATTCAAGTTAGATTATTCAAGGAATCACTGATTCCTTCCCCAGTGACTCAGGAGTGATAAAAACCCTGCCACTGCATAGCAGGAACGCTGAAATCATTGCCCAAAAATGATCAGCCAACACTGGGGGATTAAAACAGGACTGTGCACTCCCTTCTCCACACTCAGCAGGTGCCATTAGTGAGGTCCTCAGACTTTTTCCATGCTTCCCAAGTACAGCAAAGCTCAAGGGATACCCTTCCCAGAGTTCCAGGCAAAGAAAGGTGGTAAAGAAGCAAAAAAGGTGGGGATGTCTTGCAAATGGACCCAAATTTTGTGCTTAAAAGGTAGAAAATATACACATGGAACAGAAATGAAGTGCTAAACCATAGCTAGTCTGCAACCAATGAAAATAGACCAGAAACAGAAAATACAAATAGAAATTTATTTATATTTGCTGATAGCAGGGTGCTCTGAGTAGCACAATTCTGTGAAGGACTGCAAAGAAAAAAAATTAAGCAGAAATACCAAGTGATGATTCCCAAAATTTTCACTTTATGGTCTTAAGAATTAAACCTAAAAACAGTGGCCCCAGTATGGCTGCAAAATAATTTATGAAGTTTTTTATATGTGGGCAGTTTGAAAATATAAAAAGGTTGTGATACCATAACACAGTCACAGCAAAACAATATAATCTCAATAAAATAAGCAGCGTATTTTACAGTTAGTATATCTGCTATTTCCTTTTCCTTCATAAAACTCAGAATAAAACATTTTCTCCTCCACATCCTTTTTCCACTGCTGATATGAAACTGCACTTCTGCACGTACATGCACATAATGGTGTCCTATTTATATGTTCGGTTTTTTGAAAATATTTATATTTTCTGTTAGCACAACAGGCATCTGTAACAACACAGAACTCACTAAACTTTCTGCCATGTTTCCCATTTTAAGCAGCATTCCTGTTGGAGCTTAGTCATGATAAATGAGCTCTGAATATTTTCATGTCTTTTGAACGGTAATGGTTTCAGCACTGGAAACTTTTTAGTCGAAGAAAAGCTCGTGAACACGCACAAATATTCATGATCTCACTATGGTCAAATGATCCTGCTTAGAATCCTGAATAAAAACATATACAGACATTCAATACTGGAATAAAGAAGTTCCATTCTTAAGAGCATTAAGTTAAACATTTCCAGTATAAACAGTAAAAAACCCCCAAACTATGATGACATTCTCAGTTTGATGTATTTAGCCATGTAATAGATAACGCTAAAAAAAAGAAGTGTATTTTTTAATGGAAATATGCAAAATTGCAGAGAGACAAACATATACCTTCTTCCAAGTGGTTGGGCCATATGATGTAAACAACTGAAATTTCCACTTAATTTAATAAGACAGTTTTGGCAAAGACTTTAATTCTAAGTTCACTACTAAAATGACAAATTTTCATTTATCACCTAATCAATTCTACTCAGCTTCAGTGTATAAATTACATCTCACTCAAACTTTATGCTAACCCTGCTCTGTTTTGTAATGGTTTCCAATAAAATGCCACAAAAAACTTCATGGTTCATTCCTATTCATAATGATTACCCATGAAATTTTATATAGAAGATTATCCAACATAATTAATTAAAAAAAAAAAGTAGACTGTCAAGTTCTTCTTTCTAACTGTCACTGTCTGAAAATAAAAAAAAAGATTAGTCCAAAGCATCCTGCATTGAAATTATGTTGTTAGTTCAGTGTGTTCTCATAAGAAAAATTTATATACAATATTTTCACTTAGGACTTCTAAGAAGACCACTTGGAAATTGCATGAGGTTCACTCCAACACAGAAGGGTCCTGATATTTTCATCTTACATACATTTAAGCCTATGATTGCACTCACCTCAGTGAGGCTTGCCACGGAAAAATAGCAAGGCATACTTTTATACTTTTCAAAGTAAATTTGCTGTCATTTTGATGAAAGAAATCCTCCACATGAAAAAGCTTGACAGCAACAATTTTGGGGTTTACTTTTCTTACAAAAATACAGGCAATAGTCTGCATAGGCACTTTATACTTTCCTCAAAGCCTCAACCTCCTAAAGCCACGAAAAATTCTTTCCAAAAGAAAGATGCTTCTCTTCAGACATTCTTAGAATTCCCCACGATCATTACTGAACAGAGGGACTATTCATGGTGATCTTATCACTCCCACATATTATATATAGTCCAGAGTCTGCTCCAGTGCAGGCAGGTGGAATGCAAGTGATTTCATCTGGACTGCACTCGGAGCTCATGGACCCAATTACGAAGCTGGATGGAATGAGTTGGGGGAAAACACACGAAATAATTTACAATACAGTTATTTGGTGCTTTAGGAGGATCACAGATGAAGTTGCATCGGTTTTCTTTCTTAAAGCCAACCTCTCTGATCTCTGATATTTACCGTAAATTAAGAATACAGAGGGAAACCAATGAATTCATATTTGTTGCTGTTTACAACAGGTGTATCATGAGAGCTATAAAACCACAGCTGAGCTGTGGAACTACAACCAGGTTTTTTAGAACTGGTGTGTGAGTTTTTACCAAACTAAACTGCCCAGCAGGAGACAGTTCACAACATTGTTCACTTCCTCCTTTCCCCCGGACTCCACAAGGCTCTCCTAACAAACCTCATTCCCGGTTTTTGCAGGCTACAATTTCTCCCAAGGACACCATTTTTTGAAGATTTTTTTGTTGTGAATCAGACGATAAGAATGATTCTGAAATCAATGCAAATCCTGTCACTAACTTAGGGAGAGCTAGGATTTCATCCAAAGAATGTTACCATATGCTATTTAACATTATCTGTAATGTAAACTGTGATGTGAAATATAGTCTGACTGTTAAAAGAACCAGAAAATTGTCTAGCCACTTCTTGGTTCACCATATTTCCAAAATTTTCCTGCTATAAACTCAAGCTCCTTTTTTTTGAAGTCTCTGTAAAACAACAACATTTAAAGGCATAAAAACAAACTGTTTCATCATGCAAAACCAGGAACATCCCTAAGTATAAATTTTCACCAGTATTGTACCAGACTGGTTTCAAGTCATCAAACTGATTGACTCAATGAAGAAAAGGAGTGATGGGAAATTATACAAAGAATAGAAATATTGACACTTTAAAGACAGAACTTCTCGGCTCAAACCATCTGATGTGTGGCTGCCCCATCCCTGGAAGTGCTCAAGGCCAGGTTGGATGGGGCTCTGAGCAACCTGGACTAGTAAAAGGTGTCCTTGTCCACAGCAAAGGGGTTTGAACAAGATGATCTTTAAGATCCCTTCCAACCCAGCCCATTCTATGATTCTATGATTTATTTAATTCTATAGGTTAAGTTAAAAAAAAGAAAAATTACATTTCATTTACATTTTACAGGATTTCTGACAGTCTCTGCGAACTTTTATAGCATTTGTTTTTCAGAGAAGAGTAAGAATTTACAGAAAAAAGCCTCTTAAATCCCTTATTTCCAAATCTTAACTCTTCTATGCTGTAATAGGCACACGCCTGTGGCAAAGAAAGCCAACAATTCCTCTGCCAAAAAGTCAAAATCTGTTAAGTGCATAACCAATTAAAAACATAATATAAGCCATTATCTGACATGTCAGAGTCTTCCAATTGCACATTAGAATTAAAATGGTGCTTTATCTGAATCACTGTGTATTAGGCTCGTTTTGCCTTTATTTGTGTATGTGTACCCATCTTATTTGCAGTTCCACAAAACCAAACTGAATAAACAAATGGTTTGCAATTGATTAATCCAACTCAGCTGGTGCAGGGTTTATTTAATTTATGTTTAAAAAGGAAAATGCCTCGCACGTGCCCCAACTGTGCTCACCACAATTTAGCAGTAATGCATCCAGGCAGCCTCTGAGTCAATGAAACTTTGCCTGTCATCAATTTGCACTCCAGCCCCTGTTCCCCACCAGCAGCTCCGTGCCATCCATCCCTATCACCCCTTTCTCCCTGCCATCAGCAGCTTCCATCCATAAAAACCATCCATAAAAACCTCTTTGACTTTCTGTCACCACCAGATTACACATCAACACTTTTCTCTTAATTAGATGGGCTGTTAATTTAGGAAGATACCATTGACTTAAAATCTGATGCATTTCAAATAAAACAATAACAGCCCCTTCATCACAGCTTCAAACTATCTGACTGCTGGCTCATTGTTATGATTTTACAGCAGTATTTTCCAATGTCTTGTGCTTTTCTTGCCTGCTATTGTGTGAGTGAAAGATAATTCCAGTCCCAGAAATGTTCTCCAGTTAAAAAATAAAGGAGACAAGTAAATAACAAAAATAAAAGTTACCAAGAGTGCAACTTCACACAGTGGAACTGCTCATGAAGGATGTGCTGACAGGTCTCATTTGACTGAATGCATAAAGACCTTAAAAATAACATTAACCACTGTCAAGGTAAAAATCTTCTGTATTTCACTAGGAATTATCTGCTGTGTTCCAATTACAGCATATTAATGCTGGTCCAGGAGTGCTTGAAACAGGCTTGCAACCTTTAAGATACCTCAGATATTCTGAAGGATGCAAAAAGAGTGTGACAACAAGAAAAGAATTAGGAAATAAAGGTTTCATAAAAGTTAAAATATTTATTCAAAGAAGTTAAATACTCCTTTGCTGCTTTTATTCCTCAAACGTTATAGTTCTCTCCACTGGGTCAGGCCTATCCTACAGTGAAGATTGATTTATCTTAGCTATATCAGTTTTGCATCATCAACATACAAAGTACATATCCTGTTGTAGGGTAAATAAATCAATTTTTACTAAGATGACTGCTTTTACCCTTGGGCTTGTACTCCTTCAATTACATTAGCCAGTAAAACAAATAAATAAACGTGTTACAATATTAACCGGCAAAATCATAATCAATACAATTTAAATTCAGGTGAGATTTGAATTATAAGTACCAAAACCCACCAGAAATTAAGTTTAAAAGAATTTTTTTTATCCAAACAAGTGTGAGTTGCACAAAGCAATGCACAGAACCATTAATTATATAAATTTTATTCTTAAACAAGTACAGGTTTGCTTGTTTGTTTACCCCAACGATGAGAGACACAGCATACCCACAGCAAGAACTTAACTCTGGCTGTGATGTTCTCCCTGTGAGGAACCAAGTCCTTCTCCTAAGGACTGAGTTGTCTCACCCTGTACTGCAGAGCACAAGGAGATCACTGTGCCAGGAGGATTTGAACAGAGCACAGAGGAAAGGAAAGGAGGAAAAGAGGCAAATGAATTACTGTTTGCATCCCCAGAGGCAGGTACTTCCAGCCATGCACACAACAGCAGCCCACACCCTGTGGGACCTCGTCCTCAGGAACTCCACCCGTTGATTCAGACACTGCTCTGGCTGAGGCTGATCCTTGGAAACAGAGGACATTCCTTATCCATCATCTTTGCCATCCTGGCACACGGTGAGCCCTGGCTGCAAAGCTGTGAAATGACCTGTCAGCACATGCCACTCCATCACACCATCCCTCTCCCTTCCACAGCTCCCTAGGGGTTTTTAAACAAGCCAAGGGTGCTTTAACAAGGCACAGCTTCTGCATTAAAGACAGGCTAAGCCGTGCCTAAAATCTGCAAGCAAAGTGCTAAATTCAAGGCAGATAAATGCATGATAAATACCGTGATGAATCACAGCATAATGTAAATAAATACCTGTGTCTGCATGATCACAACATCATGATGTGACAATGGATCATGACTGCCTGTTGCTTCGTGACACCACCTAACCTAGGAACCAATTACCCAGTGCTGCCTCTGCAGTTGTTTTCCTTTTTGCTGATCCAAAGGGAGAGGGGAAAAAAAAAAAAAAGAAAACATCCAGCCAAAATATGACAAAGATAAGTTACTTGCCTTCTGATTTTGCCAAAATCTTCTAGGAAATGAAATAAGAATTCCCTTGTGCTGCACTGCAAACGGAAATTGCATGCTATGAGAGTGCTAAATGAATGCTACACTGCAGCCGAACACCACAATAAAAGCATTGTGACAAATGGTTCCAGTGCCCCACCACACATACTGCTTTCCAGTTATCATTAAAAAGCAGAGACAAGCCAAAAAGAATGATAATATTGATTCTGCTTGACTTACATTTCCTACCAGACAGCAGACCACTGTAAAAGAATGCCTGGTGAGAGATTTTATAGATAAATACAAACTAGCCCCACCCAGATCACTAAACACAATTCTGTTTTACGTTCACTGAAAACACTTGCAGATCAGACCCATTTTGAAAGCAATATTTTTATGGTTACAATTCCAGAAAATAAGTGATCTTAATCACAGTCATCATGTATTGGGCCAAACCCATAAAAATCTATGCTCGTCTAGAGCAGGAGGTGGGCCCTGTGGGGTTAATAAAGTAAGGACATGTATGACTATGGGCTTGGTGTCTCTTCCATGAGCATTCAGTACTCATGTGCACCATGGAGCAGTGGCACTGCACCCACCCCTTCTGTAATTTGTCTTTTATTTTCTATAACTACCAAGTCCTGGCTCTTGGTACAACACAAGCCAACCACAACTTCCTTCCAACACAGGTCATGCAGCCTTCCTGATCCTAATGTTTACTGTATAGGTGGAGTAAGCAAAATGTCCTTAAAATTCATCAGCAGTCCAACCTCTCCTCCTCAAGTAGTAGCAATACTTGAACGTGCCAAATGTAGAAAAAAGAAAATCCACAGGAAAAGGCAGAAAAGTCAAGCCTTGTTTTTTGGCCTTGAAAAACTTGAAAATAACTTGAAAACAAAGCTATGTTTATAGGAGAAATGGGAAAGTATCTGCAGACACAGTCTAATCAATTTTTCTCCTTATGTGGATATATCCTGGAGCAATGCACACACTCCCAAATCTCAAGATCCCTAACACAATAAGGCATGAAAGCCCTCAGAAGAATATCCCAGTACAAGCAAATAAACATTCTTCTTTACTAGTCTTAAAACATCATACCCACAAATGATGCTTTTTAGGGATGGGATGTGGTGAAAAGCTTCTTATAAATCATTTAGTTTTATATTTATAAGAATTAATTCTGTGAAGCTCGGCTGATAAGCCCCTGTTAATTATAAAGCTTTCTGTGCATGCCTTTCATCTGAGGTTCTGGAAGCGCTTGGAAAATCTTAATTAGGTCTCAAAACACCACTGTGGAGAAGGCATTTTCTCTTTGCACAGAAGACAAGGTGCAGACAGCTTATGTGATTTGCCAAAGGTCACCAAAGGCTCTGGTCCTAAATGGCACCAGGCAGACAACAGCAGTGTTCTCTCACACCCCCTCAGCCCTGGATGCATCTCATGGCCACCAGAGAATGCGATCACGGAATATGCCGAGTTGGAAGGGACCCAAAAGGATCATGGAGTCCAACCCTCAGCCCTGCACAGGACCATCCCCAAGAGTCACACCCTCTGCCCCAGAGGATCATCCAAACGCTCCTGGAGCTCTGTCAGGCTTTGTGCTGTGCCCATTGCCCTGGGGAGCCTGTTTAGTGCCCAACCACCCTCTGGGGGAAGAACCTTTTTCTAATATCCAACCTAAACCTCCCCTGATACAAGTTCATGCCATTCCCTCAGGTCCTGTCCCTGGTCCCCACAGAGCAGAGATCAGTGCCTGACCCTCCCCTTCCTCTCATGAGGAAGCTGAAACTGCAGTGAAACCTCAGTCTCCTCCAGCCTGAGCAGCCCAAGTGCCCTCAGCCACTCCTCAAAGGGGTTCCCCTCAAAGCCCTTCACCATCTTCATTGCCCTCCCTGTCCCTCACATAAATGATTTTCAGTCACACACTGAACTGGAGTCCATGGAAGGCACCCTTCCCATTTGGGGCACGTGTTTTTCCATGGAAGGAACTCTTCCAGTTTGGGGCAGTTGTGCGAATTTCTCTTCTTTAAACTGAACTGGGCTACACGGACAGAATTTTTCATTTAAAGCTAAAGCAAACTCTGCCTGATATAATTAAATGTTGTGCCTGGAAGGCTGGAATATCTTATAGTATCAAAGGTTTAAAAAACCTCATTTTCAGCCCTGCCTGATAACTTAAACCACTACTATAAAACTCCAATGGATAAAATCTCACCTGAAGCTGATTAAATCTTTACTGATGTAATGGAAGAGCAGCAAATAATCCATTTACATTTTTCTATGAATATTTACCTCTGCTGCAGCTTTCAGTTCTGCAATGGAGCATATTGTCTGCCAAGTTCCTCCAGCTTTAACCCAAAACTTCAATTTCTTGCTGCCAATTGTCTGCTTCAACAAATCATACTCATAAACATTAAAATATGCTTCCATGTGTTTAAAATGAAGACAGTAAATCAATTTGAAAGGATTTATGATAGCTGTAATGCAAATGTGAGGTGAGGAGCTTACAAAGTTGTAAAAGAACAGCTCTATCACATAAGAAAACACAAACAAGGTCAGCAATTAATTCCTTTGATTGCTCACTAAAATATATTCAACTTCCTACACAGACTTGTTTTAATGTGTCCAAACAGGACAGTTGATGAGTACACACTGTGTACCCATAACTAAAATCAGATCCACTCAGACACCTCAAAATCGCCCCTTTTCAGAGGTGATCATGACACACAGCACATAACCTTCACACTCACTAACAGATTTTTCAGAAGAGCAGGTTCTGGTGGCAGCAAACCCAAGATCAAACCTCTCCTGAAACGCTGGCATTTACCATGGAACCTGACTGACAGCTCAGCTCTGGGCGGTGAGGGTGGAGGTGAAAATCAGTGTCACACTTGTCAGTATATGCTCAATCAGCTTTAGATGCCACCCAAAACAAAGCAAATCATGAGTAATCCATGCTCATCGATGAGGTGACACTAGTGAAGGTGGTGCATCCAAGATATTACTCACTCATTAAGCTAAGTTAAATTTTTGAGCAGCGAACAGACCACCAACAAATTATTCCACTTCCTTTCATGTTTGGTCATAATTTAGGCTACTTCTTTAATCACTCCCTGACAATACAAGATGTGTTTTCATTCACATTAGAAATCATTCTGCTGCTTCACACTATTCATTAATTTGAAGCTCTCACATTTGGAACCATCATTTACTACTCAAATGGTACTTGGTGACATGCAGAGACTAAAGAGTTGTCAAACAGAATGACGTGCAGTTCTTAAAAGTTAACAAAGCAGTAAAAGCTTTTAGAAAGGAAAAAAAAAAAAAAAAGTCTTGCAAATAGTATTTGGAAGTTGTAAATGTGGGCATAGTCAAGCTACCGGAAAAAAAGAAAGAAAACAAAAACCCTTGAATGACAAAAAGCCCTGAGTGCAGGCCTGCAATAAGTGTGATGGGCAGTGCTTCTAATAATAAAAGGTTGGAAGCAGCCCCTTTGGTACCTAATAAAACAATGAGTTAAAATGTGTCTCACACAGGTCCCGTTGAGATGAAAACCCTGAGGGGAAAGAG
The DNA here is from genome assembly GCF_025592945.1 of Manacus candei. NCBI lineage: Eukaryota > Metazoa > Chordata > Aves > Passeriformes > Pipridae > Manacus > Manacus candei. Next base: position 4,926,249 of record NW_026138083.1, on the reverse strand, counting down.
AAGACCTGGTCCCAAACTAAAACAAATAAAAGCACAGCCACCCCGGAGCTTTCACATACCAAGAGCAAGAAAACTGCAGTTGTGACACCACCACCCCTCTGCTGCTACTATGGAGAAGGGCCACTGCCAGCCCTCCAAAATGAGATGCATTCCAAGAGATATTCTGCCCTCGAAAATAGTTAGAGATGTTTCCATTTATTGCTGTGCTTAGAGCCCAATTGAAAAAAAAACATAAATTGCAATGCTATGAATATACGAGCGTGTGTTTGGCCCCAAAGGGCAGTGCAAGTTGTAGAGAAAAAAAAAAAATTCCAGTCTTACAGCTCTCAGGCATGGGAACAGCTCTCATGAGAGTGGATGGACACATAATCCAAACCAAATCAGTCAATCCTTGGAAAACACACAGAATTCCCTGAATCCACTGGCACGACCAGTCAGAGCCCCTTGTTTATAGCTGTTCAGATTGCAAGGAAGCTGAAGAAAGGCTGCATTAATTTTATATCGTGTTTTTTAATTAAATCTTTCTGGCCACTCAGAACCCAATTTTCTCTTCATAATACGAATCTTTACTGGATGGCTGTAAATAGACCGTGGATTCATTTCCATATAAAGAGATCTAAATATACTACCCTTCACTAATGGAAAAAAAAATCAGAAAACCTCATGATAACTAACAACTCATCTAATCTTTCACAAACTTGACACACACATCCACAGAAATCATTCACACAGCTCATGCTGCTACCAGTCAGTCCCTCTGAATAACATTCAGGCACTAAGTAATGGATAGCACTGACATTTCAGTCCAGCTTTCCATTAAACAAAATGAAAAGGAGTATCAGGCTAGAAAACAATGGCTTTTCAATTCTTGGTTTTACTTAAACTAGACTGGCATTTTGCCACAGATTTTTCAGCAGAGGTTGAAATCACGAGTAATTCTGGAGAGTGCCAGGGAAAGCAGCAGAATTTCCCATGTTTTAGCAGCTGGAACAGCAACGCCTTGAGGAACTTCTGCTCCTGCTCTGTGACCATGAAGGAGCCCAGGGGAAAACTGAAAGAACTGACTGGTAAAACAGAACTTGGGCTAAGTGAACGGTTTGGGGAGTCTGTTGGTTTTTTTACAGGGGATTTAAAGCTTCGTGGTTTCTCTTTAGTCATGGCAATAATAGGGGTTTTTTCCTCAGGTCTCTGTGTCTAATTCAAGTGGTACTTTGGATTTGCAATTCTATCTTTCAGAGGGTTATGTCCCCCCTGGGTTGAGTTAGGTAGACAATCCAATGCTTGTCTGTGCTCAGGTTACTCTTCTGCCACATGCAAGTTACCACCAATCCTAATATCCTGGTCATGCTCATTTTGTTTAATAAAAACGTACCTTAGCAATAAAGTGTGAAAACATGAGGAAACCATTGGCTTTAGAAGGCAAAACAGCGACAAATAATCCTACTCACCTTTTGTAGCACATCCAAGTTAACATTTAAGATAAGAAGCAAAATGTTTTGCATATACTGTTCTCCAAAAGTATTCTACACAACAACAAAAAATAAGGGAAGGCTGGGTTTCATTTTCCAGGCATTGCCTGTTAATGGTTTGAGAACTAAACACCTGTTGTGGAATTCTAGCTACTACATCACTCAATTGTTAAAATGATTCAAAAATTTGCTTGTCTGTATCAAGAGCTGTTAGATACTGGATGGTCCTGGAAATATGGGACTTGTTTAACCAGGAAGCCTCTCAAAAATCTCACCAATTATTTATGAGGGGAGAGTTAAGAATTAAGAGTTTTTGACAAATCTAACATCTCAACTTCTAAAGCTCAAGACCCACCAGAATTAGCTTAAGATTGGGATGCTAAGTTATTTCAGCAGGAATGCAAGTGGAACAATACTTGAGTTTAACTATCATCCAGTATCACAAAATAAAATAATAATAATTAATTGTTTAATGTAAAAATTTATCTAATAATCAGTCAAGCAAAAGCCAGAATCTTGGACAGGCAAGTTTTCTTGTGTGGGGAAACACTGCAAGCCATCAACTTTTACAGAGTAACACTACAAGGACTTCTAGCGTGTCTGAGTATTCATGAGCAGTTTTGGAGGGCAATTATTGCCTATCCTGTGTCTAGCCAATACGATGGTTCTTGTGTCAATGATTTGAAACATGCTTCAATAACTTTACCCCTTCATGAAAAGCAAACCCACTCACTCAAGAGGAAAGAAATGAGAAGGAAAAAAAAACAGATAAAGAAAAAGGATTTAAATCAGTTTGCAATCTGATAGGTCTGCTGCTCTTTTAAGACAAGTTAAGGGGAAAGGGTTAATTTTTATGATGATCAAACTATGCTTTGGTAAAGTCTGGTAAGTAAACCTCCTTAAAGTGGAATGTTAATGTTGTTCATGTTCTGTGAAGGCTGCTCCTGACTCTTCTGTGTACAGCATTTTACAGGGAACCACAAAGTGCATCTTGCCTCCTGCAAGATCCTGCACACAGCAGAGGTCTGCTCTTGCTACAACCTCCTATAAAAATGGAAGTTGGCAGCTGCAGCCCTGTGAAGCCAGTTGGTTTACCTCTGCTCCAGGCACTGTGCCAGCCAGAGGCAGGAACCAGGCTCTCTGCTCAGGGCTGTGGGAATGTGCAACTGCAGAGCATGAAAAATTGAGATTAGGAGTAAAAGGTCTTCGGCTACACATGGGAAGGTGTGTTGTATGAGGGTGAAGGAGGCAGAGAGCACAAAGCTCCAACCTCAAGTCGGAGCAGAAGGATCTCACTGTAGGATTGGGCAGATAAAGAACATGAAGTTATGGGAGAACAGTGAGGGAACTAAAGTTAAAGAAAATAGGGGAGACGTGACTGATTTCAGAAGTCAGGTGATGTACATGCATAGGGGGAAGGATGCAACTTTTAGTTTCCAAAATCAGCAAGGACAGGCAACAAGCAGTTAGGATCATTATGATCCCCATGCAGCCAGCAGGAGAGGTTCTCATTCCCCCATCCCCATTAATTTCTGTTCTGTAATAGGAAACCTCCTCTGCAAAGCAAGTTGTCATCTAAAAACAGAGGGAGCTTACAGAGTGATTCCAGACCAAAGGGCCCAGACATAAAAACTCCTGCTGTTCCCAGCTTTACACGCTGTCTCGGCATAAGGGAAGATTTGCCTGATCAGAGAAGTGGTACAATAAGGAGAAAGGAAGGGCAGGGACCTACTGAAATAAAAGTGAATAAGAGCTATTTCCCTCGCACTTCCAGCAGCATGGGAAGTGCTCTAATCAACGGTTCTTGCCCGAATTTTGGATGGTAGAGCAAACAATCCAGGTTACATCCCTGTTTCTACCAGCAAGCTGTGACACCTTTCAGGAAAGTCCCTGTTCTCTCATTGTCTCTCCATGTCATTCCATTAGCATTTTGATGTCATACACTCTCTGATGCACTTTTTTTTCCTCTGCCACTCACCTTTTTGACTTCTTCACTCCTCAAAATGGCAATATTGACCATACTACCTTGAAATGGTGATAAACTGATGAAACTCAGCAGCCAGCACTAGCTCTGAACTAAATTCACTTCCTCCTTGCATAGTTTCTTTCTCACTCAATCTTTTCTTACTTTGACACATATTATCAATAAGGCTGGTTTAAAGTTTTCCACTCAAAACTCAGATTTTATGGAAAACATGCATTTGGTTACATTAGGTTTTGCCTGACACCCCTTCTCTGCAGTGATTCAGTTTTCAGGCTGTCATCATCACACTGATATCATCACCCAACCTTTTTTTTTCTGAAGGGAAAACAAGTTGTGATGAGCTGTAGTTCCACACATTTCTGGGTGAGGACTCCGCATCTTGTGTTTGTCTGCTTGGCATCTCAAACACAACACACGAAAGCTTTTGTCAAGTCTATCACCACAGCTGTTTTCCAGTCTACCTCCCTGAGACACTCTGTAAAAACTGATGTGCACAAAGTGATGTAAACTATAACAAATTACACTAAACCAGAAAATATCAGCTTAACTGGCCCTCGGGTTATTTCCTTACAAGCAAAGTCAAATGTTTAATGAGATTTGTCAAATTTTTTATTTCCAAATAAAAGCAAAACACAGATGACCCTACTTGCTTATCTTACTCAGTGGAATTCTCAAGAGTGATACTATTTTGGTTTCGTAGATGCACTGAACTAAGAGCTGTCAGCAAACTCAGTTATGTTAGAAGAGTTTTATGCCAGAAATATATTTTAACCTATTGCAGGCTACTTCAGAGACCAGGTTTTTAGAAAGGCTTCTAAAACAAGCACTGAACCAAACAAGGGTTTTGTCAACGAGTTTACTACAGAGCACTTTGTTACTCAAAAATCTCTCTTCCTTCCCCTAAGATCCTTTGACAGAAAGCAGATGATTTCACTCGCCGTGGCTCGCCCAGAAATTCAATGAGGGCAGCATTCCAGATTGCCTTCCGGACACGACATGACATCCTCATCACCTCCAGAGGAAACGCACGCCAGTGCTGAAATTCCTACTGGAACACGTGCTCCCTCTTCACTTGGAAAAATCTCCCCAGCCAAAGAGCCTCAGCTGCTGTGTGATACCACATGCCAAAACAGAGATAAAGTCTTTGACAAAATTCAACCTCCAACAGGAGGAACTCTTTATATAACCACGAGCAGCAGTTTTAAGTAGCGACATTTCTTAAAATGACACTTACCTGAACCGCCCGAAGCTCCTTCTCTTCCCATCTTCCCCCATTAATGCTGTCTTTATAGGAGCATCAAAACACCCACTCCCACCCTGTCCATACTGGCTATGCTAAGAAAAAAACATGGCACTATAATCTTGTTCTTACTATCTACAGGCAAAGCCATAGCATAAAATACTGTGATCTGACAGAAAAGTATGTGCTTACACTTTGAGTTAGCCTAGACAATACTAAAGGGACAGAATTTATTACCTAATCCCTTTTGGAGACTTCCAGTATGAGCAAATCGATGGAACGCCCTGTTTTTCCCAAGGATCATCTCATTCAGTAAAGATCAAATGAGATGAAAAAGTTGCCTTACAGAATGAGTATCAGCAAATTTCAAAGCACTGGAAACACAAAGTAGATTAGAACATGGCCCTCCCTATAAAAAGGAGGTCTGGGGTTTAATCTCTGATCTGACAAAGTCTGGCTACCTACCCTTGAGCAGCACACTTAGCCTTTGTGTTCCACTGTCTGTAAAACAGGGGATAATGCCACCCCATGGGACTGTTGTGAGGTTTAATTAATTATTGCTCACAAAGGACTTCAGCTTCCTCAGCTGTAAGGCACTATCTTAACTACCATCCATAACATACATCCCTGTAACTGGTAACCCTTAGGCACTCCTATTAAATAAAGCCAACTGTGTTACGTATGTAAAACCCGTGGGGCCATTGCATACAAACATAAAAAAGGTTGTGCAAATTATTTAAATTATCTCAGGCTCTGTGACAAAGGAACCTATTTGACTTTCCCACCCAGGTAAAGTATCCTTATCTAAATGCTGCACTAAATCTAACAGGAATATTCCTCTATTAAGCACTGGACAAAATCTTTAAAAACTTTCAGTGCTTCTGAAAAGCCCTCGCCTGGAAAATAGAGTGGATAAATACCTGTAAGTACAAGAAGAGGACTCAAAATGCTTTAGCCTCTCAGTGAAAGGGGCTAGCAGCTACGAGAATTCAGCTTTGTGCAGGAGGCACAGGTGGTTGCATTACAAGCACTTTTCTTTTGGGATTGCCATCTTTCCCCTCCAAAAAGGGCTTCTGGTAATAGATGGGCTGCTCCCACAGTAACTCTAATCAACCTTTGGGACTATATTATCACATGAAAACAATACAGCCCTTACTTATTCTGATTTCACAAAACAATGGCTTTATGCTGAGCTACTGCAATCATGCCATTTTACAGTCTCATCTAGATATTCCCTTCCAGATTATGCCAGTATGGATGTTCAGCCCTGCACTAAAAACCTCGGTGCAGAAAGCTCTATTTAATAAATTCTCCCAGTTCTGATAGCGTTTCTCAAGTTGCAGAAAACCAAATGAGAAAGTTAGACAAAAAAAAAGCTGATCTTATTATTCAGCATTATATTTCAGAAGAAAGCAAAGTACTTTCAGTTCAGCTTTTTTGTTATGAGTGCAGTCTGCCTTCCACACAAAAATACAACTAAAAATGCTAGCTGTGATCATCAGCAATTCATTCCTTTCCATTTATAGTTAAATGCTGCACCCTCTCAATATGCAAATAACTGCTCTTCCACTTCAAATCTCGAATACAAAAGAAAGAAAAAGTAGTTAGTTTTAAAATTGCTTTTAAGAAACCAGTCAGAATCACCAAAATTTATATGGATTCTCATTGATTTCACTTTGCTCTTGCACAGGAATGTGATGATCAACATATACTGAGACTAATCTTCTGGCTGAGAAGCAAAGTTTTGATGTGCCCTTGTCAGAGGAGCGAGATAAAATCCTGTTTCTGCAGCAGGTTGTGGATATAGGCACGGAAAGGACATACTTGTGCCATGTTCTCATGGGAGTCAGGAGGCTGCACAAATATCAGCAAACCACCTGTAACTGGGGTTTACTTCAGTCATTTAAAATGCAGTGATGAATAAGCAAGAAAGGGGTTTCACTGTCAGACAAGAAGGCTTGCACAGATTTAATGCCAAGACGAAAAAAGCCCAAACAAATGAAAATCTATGAGCTAATGAACAGGTTGGCCTACTCCTGGTATCCCAGCCGGGATGTTACAGTCTGGAGAGGCGGGCAACTAGGTGGGTAAACAACCACTGGTTGGGCTCAGCAGTTCTGCAGAGAAGATCGAGGGTCCTGGCAGCAAACAGGGAGCTGAGCACGAGCCAGCAGCGTGTTCTGGCAGGAGAGAGCATCCACAGCAGCCTGAGCACAGCTGAAAGGGCAAGGGAGGTGACTGTCTCCTCCTGCTCGGCACTTGTCACGCCACATCTGGAAGAGCACACAAGGAAGAAACTGCAGCAAGGCCAGCAGAGGCCACAGGACTGCCAGGGACAAGCCCGTGGGCAGAGAGTGCAGGAGCAGAGCCTGTTTGCCTTGGAGGAAGGGTGGTTTTGGGGAGACACCCAAGAGCTGCTCCAGCAGTACCTGTGGTGGTGTTATGGAGGAGATGGAGCAGGCTCCTCACAGCGGTGCCAGGTGGGAGGATGGGCTGAACGAACACAGCTTTTCCTGCTCCCCTTCTAATGTGGCACCCTAAAAAGGAGGCATGAGGCAGGGCTGGCCACAGGGGGGTAAGATGGGATAGAAATGAAGGGGCTGTGTAGCCTGAACACAGACCAGCACTCAGAGAGTGGAGCAGAACTGATGTCCCCCCTCAGCCACCTGAGGTTGAAAGGCTCCAGCAGGGCCACCACAATAAACTTGACAGCTGCCTGGAGAAACAGCAGGATGGAAGGAAAGGAAAACTTCCTTCAGCAGCAGCAAACTGTGTGAGAGGCATAACATTTGTGCTGTCTTCCATTTATGAGAGTTTTGGATAATAAAAAGAAGAAGGTATTAATTTTTGAGACTTAAAATAAAATTTAATCTGGAAAGGTCAATAAGCAGTGCATAATTACAAACTATATAAAGGCCAAAGAGACTATTGTGTCATTGCTGAAAGTTGGTTCTTGTTCTGTAACCTTTAGAATGACTTTCTGTTCCATCTGAGTAATCACAACCTTTCTCATCAAAAAAAAGTGAGATCAAATTCTTAATCCATTGTGAACACGACAGAGATCTCTCCCCCCTTTATTGTTACAATACCCATGTAGGCCATAGGCAAGTGTTTCAGATGATATTTTGATGTGTGAGGATAAAGACCAAATGGATGCTTTTGCAGACACTGTCATTAGGGAACAAAGCTGATGTTAGTATGGTTTGCAGTTAAGGTTTTATCTGCTTGTCTGGAAAAAAAAAAAACAAATAGAGTCTTTTACAGCTATTCTAGGATTAAAATAACTACCTACTATTTCCCTTTGTTAATTATATAAACCAGTGAGTGTTAATTTATATAATGCTGGACAAAATCCAGTAACAGATTATACACTGCAACACTTCAACATAAGTAATTTTTTTAGCACGCCCCAGAATTGAAAAAGCAACTCCTTGAACTAAAACAATAACACACAGGAAAAACGATTCTGTGTAAACCCTGCACCACAGCACATGTGGCAACTGTAAAAATGAAGAAATACAAATCACCTCAACTGCAGAATTAGCTTCACAGAGAAAATGAGAGGCTTGAACATGACTTTAACGCAGCTCCAATCTCTCTTCCCGACCTGTGCCCAAGCTCAGTTTTCTTGTCTAGCTCCCTCTAATCAAGGCAAAAGGTTACACACCTCCAGAGGACAAGTCATACCATCCTAGGATATTTGTCCAAAACAAGGCAGATGAATCATTCCCCCAGAGACTCCTTATTCCCTCCCATGGCTTTAGGAGCCAAAACAACAGCATAAATGCATGCCCAGCTCTAGGCAGCCAATCTAGGCAAGACAAATCCTACCTGTAGAGCAGACAACATTATCTCCTAGTACTGTCTCTACACTTCTCTGTGCATGTAAATATTGCCATTTATGTGCCCTTTCTTCTATAGGGCACCTTAGTATTTTATTTCTCCTTAACTCACCCACCCACCCACTAACTTTTAGTTTTATACCTTCTCCTGCAAACATTTTCTCTCTCGCAGCTCCTGGTGCTTTAGGGTTGCTTTGGGGTTTAAAATCTTAGAAATCTCAGTTTAAAATATGCTACTTTAACGGAAAGGAATCTTAACAACATCTAGAAGCCTGCACTGCGTGGTGTGCATTTCACTGTATGAAATGAAATAACTTCTGAACTTCCCCTGCACCCAAAGAAAAATGTTGTGAAGCTTTCCTTTTCATGCGTGTTAATTAACTTGTTCTATCAAAAATTCACCTCATTTCCCCAAAGTAACAAATTATAAAATCATTAGAAATACTGCATTTCACCGGAAGGCAAATACACTACAAAATACAATCAGTGCAGCAATGAGCACTTGAGAATGTCACTCATCACAAAAAGCTTAGTATCAGCCACAGCTCTCTTCGAAATACTCAGTTAGAAAATGTGGGTAGAGAAATACTGAAGGCTCAGGAGAGCAGAGGATTAGGGCTCTTTTTAAGCACTTATTATTATGTTCCCTTGATGAGGAATTCTTCAATTCAACCAAAAGTAGAGATGAAAAGATGATTTCTAAAGTCAAACGTAAACAAAACCAGCGAACAGTATAAGGTCTGAGAACTACTTCAAAATCATCGCCTAAGTTAACTACACAAATTAACTCATGTGGAACATTTTATGACTATAAGTGATCAGAACATTGGCAGCTGTTGTTACCCAGTGAATACCAGGAAAATGTAATTATATGAGAGCACAGTTGGAATAAATATCTTCCCTGATAAGTATGAAAAAGGGAAGGAATGGATGCACGTCTGATGAAAGCTAGGAATTTTATTGAAGTTAGTGGCATCTGGAGATGTGGGCTAACATTTTTGTTTATTAAGGGGAGGAAAAAGTACAGCTATTAAAGAAAATATTCCTCATTATGCAAATAGTTTATTATTATTATGACTTTAAACCAAAGAGGCTGTAATTCTGCGTTACATCAAGCTACGTGATTGGACCCTAAAAAGGCTGTTAAGCAGTTTAGGTGTAAGAAATTACATGGCAGCAGCCCAGTGTGAGCATCCATGGACTTGCAACTATATTAGAAATAAATAAGAGAACAGTACAATGTTCTCATGCCACTACCTGGCAGGCCACACAGTATTTCCTCAAGTGTTCCTGCCACTAAACATGCACAGAACAGCTGAAGGAACCTTCCTTTTCACAAGATTGAGGCTCTCCAGGAAAGTATTCAAAAAATGCCTTCTGCTGGTCCTATTGCACAGCTGCTGTCCTGACAGCAAGGACAGTTGGATTATCCAAAAGCAAGTTTGCCTGGGCTTTGCACAGACACATAAATACATCCCATATATCGGAGTGCATGAGCAGAACCTGGGAAAGGCTGATCTTCATAACTGTGTTAATAGTCAGCCATGCAAAATGAGGCCCTTTTCTTAAAAATAATAATAACAAAAATAAAATAAATAAAAAACCACCAAGGCAAAGTGCAGAATTGAATGAGAAATAGAGCATCTGGTTTTTCATCTCCATTTTGGGGGAGGCAGCAGGAACTGCTGGTTTGAGCAGATCTGCATTTGCAGCAGATATTCTAGTCTACACTTTGGATGTAGCTGGTTTCACTAAAACAAAAGGTACTATTTGAAGTGAAGGAACAGAACAAGATGGCTTTGCTTACCATGTCCTCCAAAACTTCAGATGTACAGCTCTCTTCTAACGCCTCCCTTTCGTACAGAGGAATACAAAGGTGAAACAGTTCTCAATCAACTTCCTCAGTGGTGACTGAACCGAGTTTAACCCCGAGATGGAACAGCTGAATGACTGGAACCACAGAAAAAACACTCTCTGGCTCTGGAAAAGCCTTTTGTTGGAATTTGCCTGAGCTTCCCAGCAAAGACTGAGCCAGTTCTTCAGTGGTTGTTGCCATTGCTGAGGAAGATGACAGCAATTACAGTTTCACCAACAAACACATCCCTTTCCTATTTCTTACTGATATAAACTATGCTATCACATTGTCACTAATTTTCCATATTCAGGTAGCATTATTTTTAAAATACGAGGTGGAATTTGAATTATAAGAATCAAAGTTTAAAAAAACAAAAGAAAACCAGAACACAAAACCAAACCGTCCCTTCGCTCCAGGATGAGGGAAGGGTAAAGAAAAATAATCCATCACATATTTAACTTTACATTAAAAAGCAAAACACCTGCACCTAGTGGAGTGAAGGCAAGGGAAGAGGGACAGACTTTGGATGCTCATGTCCCAGGGAGTTCACAAAAAATATCCCTGAGACATGTTCCTATCAGCAAGGGCATTCCAAAGAAGACAACTGAATAGCCTGCCCTATGGAAAAGGGCAGGAAAGTCAAACCTACAATAAAGGACAGAGTGGGATAAGATCACACCTGCAACAGAAAACAAAAGGAATCTAAAAAGTATAGTCTGCAGCACAAGTTAAGAGCTTTATCAAAGCTATTCTACATTTTTTTTAGCTCAGAGTAACAAGAACAGATGAAAATTGTTGCATACTCCTCCTTTTCCCAAATGTTCCCTGTTGACTAACAGAAGGTTTATCTCTATTTCCATGAGCACAGGCTCCTTAACAAAGCCCATGGAAGCCACAAAAGTGAGACTGACAACAGTTTTCCACACACTGAGCCTATTAAATTCTGATCCAGCAAAAGCAAACACAGAAATAAATTCAGGAAAGGAGTAATTCACACTGCCATTAATGAAAACAGTCCCACAAATAACACTGCATGACATCCAACAAATCAAATTCCCTCCCTGTAAAATCATCCATTGAATAAAATGCATTTAAAGGCCTATTTTAAAACCTCTGAGGGAAATAAAACACTTTAGGTTTTGCTGTTAGTGAGATTAATTAATATTTATTTATTTTTAAAAACAATAAACTACTGTGAACACTTATCTAGGGAAAAACAACCCTTCTCTCGAAGAGCTGGAAACTAAACATTCATCAGCTTGACTTGAAGTAACTCCACTAATAACATGGAAATGTACTGAGAAAAGATCTTTTTGTCCTCTTTTCCTATAGCCTCCAAATAAACAAAGTGTGGGAATATGGCTGGGCAAGCTTGAACAATGCCCTAATAAATATTCATAAAGCATTCGTGCTGCAGCACAATCAGAGTTTACAAGAAGAGAAACTGCACAGCTGCATATACCTGTCATAAACCTTGAGATCTGTTCTCTTTTAAACCCTAAATTGACAGCAGAGGTGCTTCATGTGTGTATTACTACATTTAACAAATAAAAAGATAATCACTGATTGGCATGTTATCAGAAAGAAAGGTAATTTTTTTTTATTTTTACTCGGGAGGGATGAAAAGAACTGATATTTCTAAGAGAAACAGTTTAGTACAAAGAAATCTTGCACAAACCCAATTAAAGCAAACAAATAAATATAATGTTAAACTTATCTGGTTGTCCAATACATATTAAGCATGTCTCGGAAACCTGTATTTTCATTTTTTTATACACATTTATATGTTTAAAAGAAGCATTTTCCCTTCCATAAATCTACTGATACTTCTGTTATCTGAGTCTTCACTTGAGCTGCACAGTACGAAATAGAATCTAAATAACGCAGAACAGTCACTATTCATACTTATAAAACACAATTTTTCCATGAATTGCTTTTTGCTAAGTTCCCAAACTAAAATAGAAAACTGTATCTCATTAACACTGGCAAACTTCCATGCCCTCCCAACTTTCCAAAATTTAAACTACTAATATGGGAAGAAAAAACATAATAAAACAAGATTAATCTTCGGTTTTATAGCAAAAAAAAATATTACAGGTCATGAACAAAAAAACTATCCTTTAAATCCTGCTCTATATCACTGGAACAGTGAAAAATCAAAAGTATTCCTTACAGGGAGCTGGATGGCAGCACCAGGAGTGAGTAGTTCCGTAGCTGCAACACCTCTAAACGTCTTCCTGTGCTGGAATATTCCTCCTATATCTATTTTCTCCTCTTTCTACAGGTTTCAGCTATGCTTATAAACAGAAAAACTCACTGCTTACAAATACAGATGTGTCTGAGTTTGACTTAAGGCAGAGCCCGACTGGAATGCAGGAACAACTTCGAAATTTTAGGTTGGGACCAAGAGGGGGAACACGTTTGATCCGTGCAGAATGCACAGCAGTCCCAGCTCCTTGCACTCCTTCACCACCTCCCAAGGAATCTTCTGGTACCTGGGGAAACCCACCTCTATAAATAAAATGTCTTGCATTTCCCCCAGGCAACACGTCTCCATCCCAGCCTTTTGTTGTCCATTTGCTGCCAAAAAGGTATCCACGGAAAAAATTGGTGAAGTTCAACTGTTTTCTCATTTTTGTACCCCAGTAGAAGAGGAAGGCGAAGAACATGAAGAAATAAAATAAAAGCAGCAGGCTCTCAAAATAGGACACACAAAAATGCACCACACTAAGGCAGCAGAACACAGTGTTTCTAAGAGCCAATTTAATTAACCTCCCCCCTCAATAACTGGAGTCTTCAACTTCCATCCAAGCTGCTATTCCAGTAATTTTCCTACATTTAGACACAGCATAAAGTAAATGTTGCTTTCATTACTACTTGTTTTTCGTGAAGCTGTGAGTGACATGGACACAACATCAGAAACAAGAATATTACCAATCTGAAAGCAAGTACAGTAACAAAACAAATCCAAGAAACTTCTTTTTACTGTGCTCTCCCCCAACAATCCACTTAATTTTGTTGTTTCATTTTTCTTTTTTTTTTTTTTTCTTTTAAACATACTTCGCTCTCCTAGGACCGAGTAACCTTTAAACAGAACTCCAGCACCAGTGAAATGGGAACACGCCTGAGTGACTATTCAAGAGAAAAAGTGGAACTGTAATTTACAGAGCACTGTCTAATGCACAAAGCAAACTGGGGGAAGAAAGAAAAAAAATACCACTGTTTATTTTGTGGTCGCTTTCTGATAAATATAAAGGGCAAAGCTGAAATCTGCCAGTTGGAAGGTGACTTATAACTGGCAAAACATTACACTGAGGGGAAATAAAAGGTTTGAGCAGCCGGGTCTGAAACATTCCTGGCTTTCTAGGTTCTGCAGTCTTCCAGAAGCTGAGGAAAACCACCACTAGGTCGTGTCCCACCAGCCAGTGAGGCTGCAAATGGAAACCACACAGAGCGTTCTGTCCAGGCCACTTTTCCAACGTCATGTGACAATTCCCAAAGAATCGAAGTGTTCCATAGAAAAAAAGCCGATGCCAGTAAGTTTTCCCTCAAGTACAGTTTTCATGTGCCCGAGAGCTTTCAATGGAAGCAAAACTGCTCAGGGTCCTCTTCCAGCAGCCCCTCCCAGGCTGGGACAGGCAAAGTCCTGCCCGGTCCCAGAGGGGCTGGATGCAAAAGCCACCACAAGCGAAAGCTCATCCTAGCCCTTGAGCACCCATGGAGAACCCGATCTTGAAACTACTAAAAATAAATATTGGAATGATTTGCATTACATTCTCCTCAGACTGCTTTTGTTCTAAAATGGAACAACTACTTGTTTTCTGTTTGGATTTTTTGGTTTGTTTTTTTTTTTTGTTCCCTCCTGCCTAAATATGGGTTTTCCTGTATTCAAGTTATGTGCTTGCTTATCTAGAGTTCTATATAAGCAAGGACATAACTACACATAAACCCCCATTTGTAATATTTCTTGTTAAAATCTCTTCACGCACAGATAATTTATTTATATTTTTATTTTGTAAATATTTTTGAATATAAATGTTATTCACAGTTATACATTTTATATACCCATGTGGATAGGTGCTATTTGCAGGTAAGATATAAAGAGAGAAGACACAGATAAATATAATAATAATTTTTTGTATTTTTTTTCCATCTGTCTTCTAGAATCAAACTTCGGGCAAGGAGGCAGGAAACTAACGCAAGGGAGGGTATTTACTTTTTAGAACCTTTTTTTTTCTATGCGTTTCATTGTTAAAGAAAGTTTGTATGAGATAGAGTGACATTAGGGATAAAAAAATAAAGTTGCAGCAACATCTGCACTGGAACCTTTTGTTGGTTTGGGGTTTTTTTATTAGTTAAAGCATTACAGACACTTGTGTCTTGGAAGAGCTGGCATTTTTGGTTGTATACACACAGCACAGAGGTGAATGTCAGTCCAATAGATGCATTTACTTAAAAATAAGTAAATACCATGACTGTGAGGCTTCTCTCTCACTGACTAGCCTTTACTGTGCACACAGCATTAATCTGCAGCACATTTGTACAGTTAGAGATTTCACTCTCCTTAAGCCACAAGCAAAGAAACAGCATGAGAAAGGATTTTTAGACATAGTGACTGCAGCTCAGCAGCCAGGTAGGAAGCAGCAAGGAGGGGAGCTGACCCACGACCCAAAGTTTGACTGGATCCTCACTCATCTGCCCTTCCACAGGCAACTATGCAGAGCTGCTGGATTGAAAAGATATTTTGATTTATATCTTGAAATTTGAAAAAATAAAAAAGGGAGAAAAGAGAAAAAAAGATTGAGTTCTAAAATGGCTTGGCTTTTTTTCCTCTGCCAGCATTATGTCTCTTTCTGCTTCCACCTCGTTGTCTTTTTACCCCTCCCCAAAATAAAACCAGATCTATGCTGCAGCTATCACAGCACAGCTGGGGAAAACATTGCACTGTCACTGAACTAAAGAGCCTCCCCGGAGTTCATCCTGCAAAGTTTGCCTCTGGGCACATTGCAGGGTCTGTCTGCCTTCCAGTCCTCAGTTAGAGGCACATTCTCTCTTTAGAGGGAATGCTTTCTTTGGAGACAACAACCTGACATTTCACTGCACTTTGACTCCCTTTGATCACAAGATATGGCATTTGTGTGTATCTGTCTTTGAAAACAAGGCCTGCATAACAAATTCCTGAAAATTATCTAATAAATTCCTGAAAAATATGTTCAAATTAGTGGCTTATCTGCAATCCTGAATCCACATCTCCTTATTGCTATTTTGGGGTAAATAATCCCCAGTCTTCTTGCTACCCAAATATCCAGGTATTTGGCAACATACTCCCCTGCCTCTACACCACAGCTCTGGCAAACTCTTTCATCTCTTCCCTGCCTTCCCTCACAAGCACCTTCTCCTTGCCTTTGTTGCAGTTCATGACTCCCAGGTTGCTGTTTCCAAGTGACCCTTCAGCACTAACTTGCCTCTTCTTTAACAGGGAGCCAGCCAACGTTAGCTGCCTGCAGGCTAACAGGGATGGGCTGATTTTTGATACTCGGTTTATTCATGTCTCAGTTCTTCTGTCACAGAAGTGCAAGGGAGGCTTTCCTTTGCTTTAAAAGAAACCATCAGTTATGTCATAACCTCTGGAAATCCAAATCACTTCATCTTTGCTGGCAGGGACACAGCTCCAGCAGCATGAGAGGGAAAGAAAAATCTCTTCTCCAAAGGAAAATGACTTTTCTGTTTCACAATACTGATGCTGTTTTCCTCAGCATATAAAGAACTATGGATTACATCATAAAATTAAACAGTGCTCTTGCCAGCCATGGAAAGTTCCTTCTTGCCCCAGGTGACTGCAGCCTCTGGACCACAAACTGAATGGGAATATTGCCCTTCCTGCAGTGTCTCCCTTTGTATCATGTCACTAACAGCAATAAATCTAGGGATTTAACAGTCTCATACACAATCTAAGCTCCCACAATTTTAGTTTCGTAATTCTTTATTTAAAATTACCATAAAAATGCTTTCAGTAAGTCAGTACCTTGGGTGCTCATGCACATATTCACATATTCAGGCAAGTGTAGTTTCACTCTCTCCTACATTGTATTAAAATATCCACGGATAATGGAACACCACCAAGATAAGAAAAAGTTCATCTTATACTTAGTATCTAGACTAAAACTGCCCTAAAATGCCTTGTATTAAAACAACCATTTAAGTCATTCAACAGCCCCACTCAATGTTAGGTTTTGACACATCACAGCTCTCATTCCACAGCAAATCAAATCCAAACTACTTCTTTTCCCTGAAGACGTGTTGCTCAAGAGGGGATTTTATTCTGTAGCCTGTAAGTGCCCTAGAATTGATATGTATATGTTAATGGAACAGTATATAAAGTCACCTCAAAGGCAACTGGTTTAAAATTGTAAACCCCTACAGATGGGATGTAGGGTGACAAGTTAATTTAAAATTAGATATAGTGCACACCTGATAATTGAGAGAAGTGGAGGAGGGAGAAGAAGGTTATTGCTCTATATTTGAAAAGGTGAATCCCTCCTTCATCAGAGGATGAGAGGGAGGAAAACCAGAACCTCACTGCAGTGGAGATCGAGCTGCCAACTGCTGGGATTTCCAAACAGCTTCAGGGGCTGGGGATGGATGTAGCGGTGCTTATGCCTTTGCACTACGGGCAAAATCCATACAAATTTAGGGAAGCTGTCAGGTATCTGTTGGGGGATAGAGAATGACCACTGAACACCAAGTCTCAAACAGGCCGGATCATGATCATCCACTGTTTTCTCCCTCTCCTGCGGAGAGGCAGCAGCAGCAATCCAGAGACAGCACTGCTTTAATACCTGTCACTGCCCAGAACTGCCCCAAAAAACACTCTTTGAGAATGGCCCTTCCATGCCTGCCCACAGCACAGAGGCATTTCCCCACTGCACCCACAAAAACCGAATATTTCGCCGTTCCCGCTTCAGCAGGGCCAGAGGGTTTGGTGGTAGGAGCACCAGAGCATTGCTGCAGACTATTCCCACCTGTGGCAGTTGTCATTTGTGGGATGCCATCACTGAGACAAACCAGTAGACCAAAGGGAAGGAAGAGATATTTAGCTTTCAGTTGTCAGCCACTCACACCACTTATGGGAAGAACAGCCAGAACAGAGACAACAAGCAGAAAATACAGAGTGGCTTCCTATTTTAATAACAGTCCTAATTGCTGACATTCAATAATTCATACCCAGCTCCGTGTTCCTATTGTGCCAGAAGCACTGCAGGGACTTTGAAGATTAAGAGCTGCCATCCTGCACTTGGAAAGTACTTTGTCTTAAAGATTACTTAGGCAAATACTTGTGTATGAAACACCTCATACATGGCAATGTGAGCATCATCTAAGTGAGGATATGAAGCAAACTCTGTAGGATAAAGTAACATGCACAAGTGTGCCTCGTTCCTAGCTCCCGAGGCTCCCAAAGTCTGTTTAGTGATCTGTAGGAAACCCAAGTCCATTTTCATACCTGAGAACTTCAACTGCAGGTAAACACACATATTCCAGCACAACCACCAAGAAAGTAAATATGCAAGCTGGACAGAACATCTCAAGAGATGCTTCATGACTAAAACAAAGCAGAGGCAGGAGCTTATTTCAACTCCCCCACAAAAAAAAAAAGTGATATAAAAATACAATAAAAACTACGCATGGAGCTCCAAGAAAACAACAAGCAGCTCTGAATCAGCACAGCCGAAATAAAATCTAAATAAAAATCCCTGTATTGCCCTTTTTCGCCTTTCACAAAAGAATCAACTTAAAAGCACAAGGATGTAAAAATGCTCTAGTTTGGCAAAATAAGTCCCATTCCATAAAAGACCTATTATTAGCTTTGTCACTGTTCTATTTGTCTCCAATGTCTTTCCTAATAAAACCTAGAAGAATGAAGGGCAATATAACTATTTCTAAATCTCTATGTAAACAAAAAAAGGAATGTCCCTGTTTATTTTTTAGTACAGAACTAAACACCATATCAATATTAAATTATTTAGGAACTGGCCTGTGTTCATGTTGACCTTACCTGCCACTGACTGAGAATTTTCCATACACACCAAATAGGGAATTGCTCACAGGACACAAAGTTGATTTTTATAGTGTCACACAAATTTACTTTCCTTTCTAAACTAAACGTGTATAACAAAGCTTATGGCCAGCCTCCAAGAGGCTTTTGTCTTCTCCTGCATTATGAGGGGGAACTTTGAGTGATGCCAAAATAAGCTTTTTAGAAATCATACCTTGGAGCTACTGAACTACTCTGGAAACAATCAGTCACTTAGTCAAACTCCCCTTATGTTAATAACTGATCAACTCCAGCTCCTTCTGTTAGCTAAGCTTGCACTACGTATTTTCTTGCATATTAGCCAAAGATTATTTGAAATAAAACTTTTCAGCTTTTCCTCTTTGATTACTAAATATCCTTCCACCTCACACTAAGGAGGCTCTGTGAAAAGAGCACATCCTATTCTTTGGTGCTGCTGGAGAAGGAAGAGGAAACTGAGGAAGGAAGAAACAGGTGACATTCTCCACGTGGTGTTTGCATCTGTCAGACTCTCTTAATACTCTAAAAAAGGTCCTTTTGTCCCACAGGGCATCACTGTTATTCTTCTCAAATATATTTGAAATTTCCATGTATTTTTGCTTTCAAGTATTCTACACGATGCCTTCTGGTTCCCCAAGTTCTTATTATCATCACCCAAAGCCTGCAGGAATTGTGCACAGACAAAAGAGAACCAATACTTATGTTTTCCTCATATAATAGCTCTCTTCACATGATATACATAGAGTGTCTTTGCAGATCATCATTTATTCCTCCTATCAATGAAGATGCTCAAGTGTAATTTTCAGCCCTTACCTGTCATACTCATAAATATATAAACATATATATATATATATGGACCTACCTGCCAAACAGAAACTGGACTTGAGACTATCAACTCAGATTAAAAGCTCTCAGTTTTGGGTTTGTCTGATGTGTTCTGGTTTGAGTTATTTTTAAGATAGACGAATCGTTAGCAGAAAAAAAATAATAATTAAAAGTGATCTTCTCCTCCTCTGTACAAAATGGTACATGCCACGGTTAGACTGTACATTATAACCACTTGTGTGGTTATAATATAAGCACAAAAATAAAAATAAAGGGGCATCAGATACTCAGGTTTCCCTTTTACACCATTTAGCTGGCACGGCAAACCCTGTTTCGTTGCTGCTTTTCTGGGCGTGGAACATCTTCAGAAGCAAAACCAAATTCAAACACTTGTGATGCTTTGGACTTTTGAGGGAATTCTGTGTTTTGCTGACCTTTAATTTAGCTCTGAACAGCGACTACTGTGGTCCAACACATCCACCCCGTCGACTCCAAAAAATGTTTACCTACCCTGTTCTTCAGCAATTCTGCAGCAATGCTTTAATTCACTGAACCCCTGGGACCTGCCTGTAACATTTCTCATCATTCAGAAAGCAAATTCATCCACTTGAAACACACTGTGGGAAAACACAGCCCCCTGCAAAGGGGCTGAACAACTTTCACGCAGCGGCAGTGGGTTTGCACGTGGGCAGTAAAAACAAGAGAGAAGAATCCACTCGGGATGAAAAGCACGTTATCCACAACAAGGCCAAGAACCAGTTCCAGTAGCACCAGCCTAATGGTACCCTAGAATGAGCTTTTCATTAGTTTTATTTTCTGCAGCTCAGTAGGCACAGCTGGTGAATTCTTGGCATCCCAAACCAGAAGAGCAACGTTCCCATTCATGTTAAAAGGAGATCAGGAATTTCATCTGTTGCCACAGTACCAAATAAAGATGTTATTTGTTTTTTTACCCCAAATATGATCCTGCTAACAGCAGAAGAGAGTATAAAAGAAGTGACCACATATTTGCCTAGTTCAACAGCATGTGGAAACTTTTAACTTGCTCAGATTTTGTATTAGAGCTCATTAGAGAAGCCATAGGGAAGGAATTTCTCTCTGTCCTTCTGCACATGTATGGAGAGGAACAAAATCTCCCTCTCCACCTAACAGAAGGACCTAACACAGCTTCCTCAATTTTTAGTGTTTTCTGTCACAGAGCAAATTCAGAGTTCTCTTTAGCAAAATCTGATTATAATATAATATTGTTTCTCACCCAAACCAATTGGAGAAAACAATAAGATTAGCTGCAACCATACTAAACTCAAAATAGGATCCTGAGACACTTTTCTTCATCTAAGAAATGGAAATATTAATTTGGCATGTTAGAGTCACACAAACCCTTGACCCATTGCTCTTCTGCCCGTGACCATGTTCTACTACAGTTTTTCTTTTCATATTTGCTTGCTGATCAATAAATAAAGTTTTGCCACTTTTTGAAGCTACTCAGTACAACCAGAGTGGGAACTCCAGCTCTTGCCTGCTTAAAGAATTGACTTTTTGGTCAACAAGTCAAAATCATCACTGTCACTGACACATCATCACACCAGAATACTCTGGTTTCCTAGCTTTGTTTTAATCGTACTGCAACATATATGAGACACTCAAGCACCAAAGTAAAGTATTGCTTGCAAAAACAACCACCACAACACCAATGTTATCAAAAGCTGGGCAGATTACACAACCTGCCACAGGAGCTGCAAGACTTTCTGAAAAGGCCTGAACATATCAACAGTTTTGACAACTGAATTAATAAATTGAAGCGAAACGTGACAGAGAAGGGTCAAAAAACCCCCAAAGAACTAAAAAACTCCACAAAACCAAGAATCTATAAAGCTTCTCTCTTAAAGCCCATTAATGCAACTAGAAAAACTGATCCCTCTGATATTAGTAAGCTATATAGCAAAATCATGAATTAGAGATCTTTATATTTTTACATCAGGGGAGAGTCAACTGATACAAAAAGTTATTAATGTCTGTAAAACGTCCTGGCTGGAAAACTGTCCAGGGATTAGAATAATTAAAAACAATTCAAGCTCTGCACCTTAAATCTGATTCTACTCCAATAAAACCACTGATTTTTTTCTTTCAACTATGAGAAGGATTTGGCCTTAAATTACAATATTCTGATAGCTAAATTTACAGAATTAACAATACCCTGAAAATGGAGAACCTCAGAGAGAAAAGAGAGCTCATAAAATATAAACCTTATGGGATTGTCAATTAAGATATTTTAGCTTCCAAACTTAAAATAAATGGAAAATATGCCATAT
Source organism: Manacus candei (assembly GCF_025592945.1). NCBI lineage: Eukaryota > Metazoa > Chordata > Aves > Passeriformes > Pipridae > Manacus > Manacus candei. The sequence continues at coordinate 4,904,651 of NW_026138083.1, read as the reverse complement.
GAACCTCTGTAGATATTCAATCATTTTATTTTTATTATATTGAGACCCATAATTGTACCTGGAAGGAAGGAAAAACTGGATCACTTTGTCCCCATTGGTCTAAAAGCACAAGTACCATCAGGAGACGTACCTGACTCACTGGCAGAGTGAGCAGTGATGAGACCTGCATTAGCAAAGCTTCACAGGAAAAAAAATAATTAGGACAGTCAGAAAAATTTCAGAGGATTTAATTGTTCCCATAGCCAGGAAATAAAATCCACACCATTTTGAATGTTTAATAAGATGATACCAAGTAAGAGGAGTGCACCTGACTAATCGTAAATACTGCCATGTATTTCATTACTTATGCAAAATAAACCTACTTTTGGACCCTAGCTTTACCTTCTGTTGTGTGTCCCATACTCAAACCTTGGGATTTGCTCTGGAAAACTTGTTTGGGACTGCACAATGCAGTCTGTTGGCAGGTTGCAGAAAACAGAAGCCTTTACTGAGTCACGTGTGTACATATTTTTTTAGGTAAGTTTGACAAATCTGCCTTTATCCCTTCCTCGTCAGATTAGATGTATTTGCATAGAAATAATCTTTTAGGTAAAAACAGGACTGGCCTGACTAATAATGTCCCCTCAGTGAACTGAGGTGTTTGTGCTGAAAAAAGAAGAGTAATTCACCTGTGGAGAGAACTTGAGTATAAAACACTCGTAGAAACAAAGGCTATTAAGCATGTATCCAACCTGACAATGAAAAAAATAAAGATATGCCAAAACAGAAAACTATTTACAGGAGGACATAATCAAGATGCAAGTTTAAGTCTACCAGTAGCCTGCTCCCATCCTGCTCTTTATTTACACATGTGGTCAACTGCACCAGCACACAGTTAACAAAGAAATGTTTTCAGGAGAAAGGCCTTGCTAGAACTGCTTTGTGAGAAATTGTTCTAAGGGCATGTCCCTGTAACAGATATTTTATGAAGGCAGCCTTGCTGTAACCCTGATGGTTGCAAGGAGCAACACAATATCTGCAGCAGAGCAGGAGCCAGCGGTTCTCCTAACGCAGCTCATAAAACCTGTGGGCAAATTTCTGACAACCCTCTAGTTCAATTTCCATATTTGTCAATATTCCTCATTTACGGCTCATCTGAAAACAAGTAAAGCTTACAGAAAACACTTCACTGAAAAAGGGGTAATAACCAGAGCAAGTAAGACATAATGTGTCTGCACTTTAAAAAAAAATAGGAGCTATTATTTCATTGCCTTCTGTATCTCTCCAAAGTATCTTACAAAACGCAGGTACCCGATACAGCCAGACCTCTAAGTGGAGCTGACAGGGTGCAGCAAACATTTTGTTTACCAGAGACATTTATAATTCAATTTGGAGACATTTGCAAATGTTAGCTTTCAGACTGCCCTCCTAATGGGTTCTTTGACAACTCAGGAGAGGCACAGTAACTGTGGGTAGATCAGGATAATCACTCTCAAGAGTAAATTACTCCATCCAGCCTTTTACTGATGTTTTAACCTCAAAATTACCAAAAGAAAGAGCCATTTCAAGCGACACAGACCTCCTGGATCCAAGGGAATAGTCTGGTGGACGTGTTACTTAAGTGAGAAAAGCCAGTATCAAATAATTACTAACTAATTACATCCTGAAGATTTGTTGTGATGTTTGGAAAACTTCTGGATTTAGTTTGCTTTAAAATTTTCGATTGAGGAGGAGTTTTTTTAATATCTTTTAATATTTTCTACCAAACTGTTATTTTAAATTACTTCAGTATATTCAATTCAGCAAAAGAATGAGTCTATTAGACTATACTGTCAAATTCTAAATAAAACATACAGATAACTTCAAATGTCTAAACATGTTGTTTTGGCAAGCCTGGGCTCCTTAAAAAAAAAAAAAAAAAAAAAAAAATGATGATAACTCTGTAGTGAAGCAAACAGAAAAAAAATGCTTTCAAAAAGAATTCCTTAAAAAAACCCAGCAGAAACCCACCCAACATGTCAGGATCCTCAAGCCACTTAGAAAATTCAGATACAAACTTCAAAAACTAGAGAGAAGCAAGGTTTCCTTTTTCACCTTTCTGTAAAGTGTCAAAATGTAATATTAATTCTTCCTGTTCTCAGAAAATCTAAAGAGGACTACCAAGCTATTAAACCTTCTGGTGGATCATTTGTGGTATGAGTTATTAGCATAATTGGGGGCACACTTTATTCTGACCTTTGCAAAACTTTCATTTCCCAAATGTGATAGATACAAAGTGCTTTTATAATACCAATAATGATTATTTCCTATGGGAAACTGCCAATTATAAGTTGCCGAAAAATGCTATATCAGATGTACATTGAGAAAATGAACACACCTACCAACAGTCAGACTAATTAAAGCCATTCTTCAAATATTAATAAAGTCTTTCACTTCCATGGAATACAACCTGTACAAATTCAGTTCAACTGTATCCTTGTCAGGTCATTCTTTCAGCAATGATAAATGTTTGATTAGTGGTTAAATGCAATGTTTCTGGGTGATGTTCCCCTTCCCCCGGCAGGAAGCCAGCACATGTGGGACATTTTTAACATTTAACTGTTTTAACATTTAACCACTTGACTCAAATTGACGTTGTTTTTATCAAGTCACATCAAGTGCCAGCAAAGATACTCAGATAGGGAAACAAATCTTGTGTTCTGGACACAGTTCTTAGAGGAAAAAAAAAGGCACAGCAAAGATAACGCGCAAAGATAAGCAATAAACTGTCAAACAGCCTTATGTTCTGGTTTTATTTATTCTGTACAGTGTTGCTTTTAAGATATTACCTCATATCTAAAAGGCACTTCCTGTAATGGCTCTGCTCTGGTCATAATTTTTGAAGTTCTGAGGGTCTGATTCCCATTTATGCTCTTGCCAACCTGCAAAGGTTCCCAAGATCCTAGGATTCTAAAATGAAATGAACTTCGAAGTGAAAGTAAAAAAGTTTTCCTACCATATGGGTACTTTCACAGCACCTATAGATTAACATAGAAAAGAGAAGTATTAATAATGAAAAATCTGTTTCCAAGTTGTAGGTGAAAATAGAAAACACTCCATGCTGACACATCAATGATGAATAGAGGAAAGCTTTTGATTTCCTCCAAAATATTCACCTGAAAGCTGCCTCATACTGCTTAACATTTCAAAAGGGTAAACTTCCCAGTCCACCAATTGTGCTTATGTACAATTTATAAAGAAAATATACATATTCATAGAGTCCAGGCAACAGATTTCTCCATGCAGAAAAAGGCCAAAAGAAATAATTTAGAGACATGGAAGCTTAATTTTTAGATTTTTTTTCAGAGTATCTAGCTAGTTGCTTACTACAGAACCTTATAAACAAATGCATTTACACAAAAGCAGGTCATAAAGGCCTGCACAGAAAAAAAAAGCCAACTAGTTTTGGGCAGATAAACCCAGATGACTTGTCGACAGGTTTGTAGGTCCAAATGTTCACAGGTAGGAGCTGGATACACAGATCTGACCACCTACATCTCATTTAACAGGGCAGGTGAAGTGCTGCCTCCTTTCTGTGAGAAGAGCCTGATTATCAAGTCATTTATAAAAACACTCCCAGCAAAACAAATCTAAATGGTCAAAGTCTTCCAAAGGTACAACTGCGCAAGAAAAGGGCTCTGTAGGTCTTGAAAAAGTCGTCTCTGTATCAGCACAGAAAATGCTTGCAGTAGCTCTGGTAGCTCCAGAGATCTCCTCCCAACTGCTAACCCAGACTGCAACAGATCTCATAATGATCTTGTTTACAATCCAAATTTTCAGTCTGGCACAGATCAAAGAGCGAAAACTGCGGTTATGAAACCTAAGTAGATTTACTAGCTACTTTTCACCCTAATGTTTAACAAGTCTTATTAGTTTTGAAAGAAGAAACAACAGCTAAAATATAAACAACTGAAAAGTGGTATGCGTGTCGTCGTTAAGCAATAAACAACATTCCACATTTCTCTGTCTTTCCCCTTTGGTTACAGAAAATAACTTGACAGCAGCCTCGTCACTCCACATACTGTACCTTTCAAAACTTGGCAAAGCAACTCTTACACATTGTGTTTCAGATCAAACAACTCAATACGTGCTTCAAAGATCTGGCAGCAGCTCTTTTGGGAGTTATTTCCTACTTTTCTGGCTTATGCAACCTGTCGAGTTCGGAAAATTTACACTTAGTAGATCTGAAGTATGTACACACAGAGAGAGGAAATAATAATAACCACAATTATAAATGGAGTTCTGAATGTAAATATGATTTGCCACAGATATTTGCACTGCCTCCAAGAAATCATTCTGATGTGGAGTAGCACATGCCATCTTCTCAGATTCCGGTTTTCACAGGTACTGTGATTAAAAAGGGTTGTTTAGGTAAAGAGTTGCCAGTAGGGCAGACTCTGTAACTCACACACCCACACTACTCCCTGTTCTGTAATGCAATACTCATCTTAAGAGTAACAAAATTACAGCAGATAAGATATGAACAAGAGAACAAAAGCAGGTTCTAGGAAAGCCACTGGACAGTGTGAAGTTTTTCCTTTGATTAGAATCTGTTTGCAGATTTATTTTCTTTTTTTTTTCACACTCAACCAAACATTGCTCCTCTAAACCAGAGCACAAGTGTAGTTACAGAAAACATCCCTCTGAAATTTTCCATAGTTTTAGGGTTTAGAAAAGTTGAAAATACTGGAAGGGTAAAAAAAATCCTTTCCAAATACAATGGATTTTTTGGCAATAATTCAGCAATTTTCCTTTTTGGCTTCACCAGAAAACAATAAGGGTTTAAGATGAATGCATTAGTCATGCGAGATATGAAGACACATCAGTTTAAAAGAAACTATCTAAAAGGCAAGTAATCTTGGTGTATCACTAGTAGGTCTTGGCAGACAGTTTCAACAGGAGAAGGGAGTCAGAAATGAGTAAAACATTTTGTCCAAACTCAGCTGTGCACACAACCTCTTGCTTTCTTCCCCACCACAGAAGTATTTCCTGCATCTGACAGTTTTATTATTACATTTCCCACTTTTCCTACCTTGCTTCCTTTATTTCGCAGTTCTCCCCATACCTTTCAGATCATCCTGCTCGTTCTTTCACTCTCCATTTCTCTTTTTTGCATGCTTGGCCTCAGCTGAAGTCAGGGGGAAAAATCCCACTGAGTTGCCTGCAAAGGAATCCCTTGGGAACAGGGGAATGTCACTCACCATCTCTGCCTCTGCCACCACTGCCTTTCAGCTCTGGCACCGAGTCATGCCCTCCTTGTCCAGGCTGAGACACTAAAAAGGGAATAGTTTCCTCCACTCCTTTCTACTCTACTCTCTCAGTTTCCAGTGAGCTGAACCTGCACAGAACAAAATAGTTTGCAAAAACTTCACTTTCTTCAGGTTTTATTGAGGCTGAACAATACACTATTTGCTCACCAGTTCTTCTGCACCTTTGGATACAAGACCAGGCCTTTCCACATTTTAAGAGAAGGTGGTTTAACTTCAGGCATTGATGAAATGCAAATTTTGAATCAAACAACACCATAGCTTAGTTCTTGCAAAAGAAAATCTTAGTTTAACCTTTTCAAAAAACAGCAAAGAGTCTTTCCTTCTTGGGGAGTGACAGATCAGTCTTTCAGGGGACAGTTCCAGAAGCATTTAAAGAAATAAGCAGACAAAAAAATCCAACCTTCCTGCTCCTAAGAAAGTTCCTATCATAAACAACCAAAATATACAGGAGCTAAGATTTGTTTGCTCCCTTTTTTAGCATTAGAATGTCTGAAGATTCTGGCATGGTTCAAGACAGACCTGCCACAAACCAGTTTGAGGCAGCAGTCTGGTAAACTGATTCAGATGAAAAATCATAGAATTATAGTTTTGTTGGAAGGAACCTTTAAAGGTCATCTAGTCCAACACCTCCAGTGAGCAGGGATACCTTCATCTAGACCAAGTTGCTAAGAGACCCATCCATCCTGACACTGAATGTTTACAGGGATGGGGCATTACCACCTCTCTGGGAAGCCTGTTCCAGTTTTTCACCACCCTCACTGTAAAAAATGTCTTCCTTATATCTAGCCTGAATATTTCCCCTATCAGTTTAAAGCAATTAACCCTCATCCTATCACAACAGATCCTACTAAAAAGTCTGTCCCCATCTTCCTTGGAAGACCCTCTTAAGTACCTCAGGGTGGCAACAAGGTCTCCCCGGAGCCTTCTCCTCCCCAGGGTTAGAAATAACCTTTTAGAATGTTCTTTATCAGGTCTGCTTTTCAGCCAGCTCAGTCACCCGATTCACTCCTCACACAGGCTTTTGGTGTGAACAAGCATCCAGGGACAAAAAATTAGTCCCCAGCCTCGCTCCCACCCTCTATTTACTTTTTCACAAGTGTCAGTTTAAATGTACATGAAACTACAGAGAACCTGACAACTGAGACAGTAACAACTGCCAGAAATTATCAGTATGCTTTTGTTATCACTTGCTTTTGAGCTCCCAGAGCTCTGCCTCCCTCTCTGAACCAACAACCTTTCTCAGTCTGAGACAGTATATGCCAGTACGTGCATTTTCTGCTCTCTCCATGCTCACCTTTCTCACCACAAAGGTCTACCCAGGGGTGCATTTTGCTGTAATTAAGCAGAACAGTCTTCCAAAGGAAGACAAAGACTACATGATCACAAACAGCAGGGAATATTTGGAAAACAATACTTCATCTGGATGCAGTAAGTCTCATTTATTTTTCTTTTGCCTCTCTATTTTTGTTTTATACTGTTGACTCCAAGTTTTAATGATCGAAGATATTTTAAGCATTCCTGACCTAGAAATGTGCTAAGAGAACTTTATTATAAAGAAAACATTGGCCATCTGAAGGGAAACTCAGTGTATACTCCACCTAAGTAAGATATGCATGTTGCTTATGAACAGCAGATAACTTTCCAGGCCTAAAAGAACTCAATTTCCAGAAGATAGAGATAACATGTATAAAGAATCAGATAGGCTTCAGGATTCAATGGACCTGGTTAAGAGAACAGCAGTAGGATTCCTGGCCAAAATAGATGCCACGGAGAAAAATTCAGCTCGGCTGGAAAATACTCCCACAAAATATCTTAATTGCTGTGCTTATCAGGGACATTAACAAGATACCCAGTGGAGACACAGCCTAAAGCTGGGATTAAAAACCTCTTTATTTTGAGAACAGCAGTCTGAACAAATTGCACTGGTCTCTAACAAGAAGGCAACTTTTCTTTATCCCCCCCCATAGAGTGTCACTTCCATTTTGGGACCAGTTGCCCTGCCCTTTATAATGACCAGGCAGCCAATACTTCAGGACTAAAACTCATCCTTGATTATGCTCAGCAGGTGTGACAGTGGCAGCCCCACACTGGCATAAGAAAAACAAGTGCAAAACACTTCTGTGATTGGAGCAGATGTTTTACACGGACAGAAGGTCATCAAGACTTGGTCTTTTCAAGTGAAGCAAGTAAGCACTGTAACATTAGGGATTACAGGAGATAATTCTTACAAGCATGTTGGTGTGAGCAGCACCGCATTAACAGTGTTCGTGTTTGCACGTGCAGTATTTTCACAGCTACATGGTGTCACCTGTGGCTACATGGCACTGCTTTGGAGGCCCTAGAAATATGAACAAGGTAAAAATGAGTAACTCTGCACTTCAGCATGTGGTGGTATTAGGTGAAAGGTTGGACTTGATGATCTTACAGGTCTTTTTCAGCCTTAATGATTCTATGATTCTGTGCAAATCTACCAAGTTAACCCTCGGCTGTTAAAGCAAAAGCAGCAGTTGTTTCAGCTGTAAAGATCATAGCAGATGTATCTGTTAAGCTGTTCCTAAGAAGAGAGGTTTTAGAGGAGCCAGTAGACAGTCCTCTATTTCATAACCCCAGAGGGACGGGAAAACTTCAGCAAGTGTGATTGCACGACCTGTTCACGATCTTCCATAACACAAGACAAGGCTGCACCATTTCACCCTCAACCTCTACCAGCCTTCAGGTTCAGCTGCTCTGCCCTTTGCTCCCACCCTGCCAGGATCCATCAGAGCACACAGGGCCCCTCAGGAAGAGATTCCAACCTGGAATATGCAGCAGGGACGAATACTATTGACATGCCCTGGGAGGATGACGCGGTTGAGAGGATCTCTCTCCAAGTCTTGTTGCATGACCTGTGCTGTAAGAACTGATACCCTGAAGGAACCTGCCAGTACTCTGATATTATCCTGAACCTTTTAATGGAGGCTACTGACTGCACAGCCACAGAACATATGGAATCAGGAACAGAGAAACAAAAGAAAGCCATACACACAGATAAATACACCTCGCACATTACCATTCCTGCCCTCCTTTGTGATTCCAGCCAGTAGAACACCAGGTGCTCGAAAACGCCAGGCTGAGGATGATCCAGTTATTCTGTAACACCTTTAAACCACAGTAATGGACAGTGGGAGTCCTTACTTTCTTTTACAGTTCAACTTCTCTTTGGTAATAGCTCTAATTTGCATCTCTCTCTTCCTGCACCTTCAGTCAGTCAGGGAGTTATTTCAACTTTTCCAAAGCAGGAGGGAGTCAGACAACAGTTTGAGAAAAATATTAATGTTCCTTCACCACAGCCTGATTCAACTGTTGCCTGAGTCAATCTGTGACTGTTCCAGAATTATTAGGAGACTCTCTTTTCTACAAGACTGAGCTGGACCTTAATAAGAGACTGAGGCCTTTCCTCATATTTCTCACGTAAACATACTTTTTTTTAATGACAAAGTACAGTCACACAAATAGGATTAAATAACACGTTTTTGGCTCTTATTGAACACAAGATACAGTGGTGAATAAGAAATCCCTTGAGACTGGTAATGATGATGGAGTGAATGCTGCTCTTAGCTCCCCATCTCAGAGATACAGTGACACACGAGTAACCAGAGCACAGGTAATTTAATCAAAAATACACATCCCAAATATTCTGATTCTGTCCATTACAAAACAATTCTGCAATTCTAACCTGTAAATATACCACAGGTATATTATTTCACCTCCATAAAAATCAACTATGAAGTCTTCAGATGAATAAAATCAATGAGCTAATGGTGATGAACTGTGGATTGTTTTAATTATTATTCCAATCAAGAATGCCCAGTGAACATTATGCCCAGCTTCATATTGTAAATTTTAACAGAAATTCAGCACTCCTTCCTTTCAACAGTGTTGAAAACCATAGTTTACTTAAAAGATTTTCTTTGGCTAGTTCTCTCTTCAGCTCAACCTCTTTAAGAGTAGGAAAGGGATCAAAGTTCCTGTAGCTCCTGATTATTCAATAACATGACTAATGCTCTCCTAAGGGGAACATGATTACAGGTGATGATGTGTTATGATAAAGGCAACATCTCCCATTTGCACACCCCTGTCCTCCCACCCACCACTGTGTAAACAGAATAAACCTTTAAGGACACACTGGCTGACCTCATCTCCTGAAGAAACACTACTTGGAATTGTGCTGTAACAAAACAGAGAACACACAATGGTCTCACTTGATCTTTAACAATATGATATTTTAACACCCACAAAAACCTCTCCCAGGCATCCTCAGCATAACCAGTATTAACTGCAGTGGGCTGTTCACAGACCCTAAAACTGACTGTACAAACTGTGACTGCCTGGGGCGAGTTTTGGTTTGTTATTCAGCCAAGTTCTCTTCATGTTTACCCGATGTAAAAATTCAGGAGTTCTGGGATTTTCTTTTCCTTTGTTCACAAAGTTTTTGAAGCCTTTGACTTTCAAGATGGTGTGTAAAACCTATGGCATGTCCTTCTACATACTATGTTTAAGAAATCCCTAACTCCCTTCACCTAACTCCACGCAAAGTGGCTTTCCCCTCTTTTACGTAGAGTCTTATTTTCAAAGCATTCACGATGCTCAAATGTAGTAGCAACTCAAGGTAAATTGATTCATCTCCTAATTCTTTATCAGTTTTAACAAATGAACTGACAGTTCTGGCCCTGGTGGGAATTCATTCTGAATCTCTAGTGAGAGTTCTGTTGCTTACACCTGGATAAGAAGTTAGCACTATGAGATATTATCTGACATACTATCAGGTATCTTCAGGACATTGCTCTAAGAAAATATTTACAGAAGTTTCCACTTTCCAAGGAAGCTATTTCTGGCCAATGTAGGCTCTTTTTTTTTTTTCTCTTTTTTACCTATTTTAGCAAACTTATGCCCACAGAAGAATTATTTTTATCAGTTACAAATAAACAAACCAATTGTGACAGAACACCGGGTCACAGTGCAACAAATTCCCAAATGCTTGTGGCACACAGTGTGTGGATAGACCAACAATCAAGAAATAGAAAAACAAGGAAAACAAGTGTGTTTCAATGACTAATGCCAAGGCTATACATACATAAAGCACTGCCTACAACATGGTACCAGCACTCCTAATTCTAAAATTCTAGATCACCAATGCAACTATATCCTTTGGTGTTGAGGTCTTTCTCTGCACCGAAATTTTTCTGGAGCAGATCTGTCTGCAATTGGAATCTTCATCTGAGGAGTCACACGAGAAACCATCTCAGATGACAGCAGAGTATTCTGACGTGAATTCAGATGCGTTTTGAGGTGAACGACGACAAAAAGCAAATACACCATCCCATTACTTAAAAAACGACCCATCTCTGAGTATTAAAAAACAAAAAACTGCTCTCCACAAATCTGAGGTGAGAAGAATCTGCTGGAATCATATGGAGATTAGAGCACTTAAACTGCCTTTGCAGCTGTTAGAAGAATGGTTTCACGTTGTCCCTGGAGTTTGTTGGGCTCGGGGAGGGGACACAAACCAGCAGCTTTTATTCATCCCCCTCTGTCTGTGTCACTGATCATCCTCACACACACACACACTTTTTTATTAATGTCAGGTCTTCAGGAGAGCTCAGCATACTCTGAATTATGACCTAAATTTCTAATAACTTCTCTCCTGTGAACCCCAACCACTGCTTTTTCAGGATACATTTCTCATTCTGCTAATATGGACAGTGCAGCACCGAAAACAGTAAACCATATTTTAAACCAGAAGTAAATAATCTAGTAAAAAAAAAAGAGTTAAAATGTTAAAAGAACAGAAAAATTCATACCTTTGGAAAATCAGAAATTACTCCGTAGAAATTCACATTGTAGAGAATGTCTTCCTTTCCCTAAAAAAAAAAAAAAAGGCTTAATTGTGCATATTCATATTTAATTATCTAGTAAAAACACAGTGAACTACTCCAAGACCTTCTTTTCCCCCCCAGAAATAATTTCTCCTCATGGAACAGAATATTTACACTACAGTAAACAAACAGTGCACACTCAGTGAGGTTTTGTTTGAAGTTCATTTTATTTTGAAATTTCCTGTTATTTAAGCAAAAGCATCATAGCTGCAGGTGAAAGGAACACATGGTACCCAATCATCCAAGCATTTCAAACTAAATATGAACACAGTGGAGACCAAGAATGGAACAGTTTTCAGGAGCAGGGGAAAAAAAGTATTTTATTCTGAGGTACAGGTGCATACACAGAATTAAATTTGACCTGATACCTTTTCAGTTTTATGAGGTTTAAGTTTTAGGAGAAGAAGGAGAAAATGAAAAAAAAAAAAGAAAAAGGAGGGGAAAAAAAAATCTCAATATTAGAAACAGAGAGATTCTAGAAAATAAGTGTCTCAGCCAAGACAGGCCAGAGTGTGTTGGAGGTCTAGAATTTGCTTTGGGGACTTCTGGAACACCCCAAGAAGGAAGTAGAGTGACTGAGAACCACAGTATTCACAATTACAGCCATGAGGGCAGTTAAAGAAAATAGTTTCCTGTTCTGTTGAATCCTCCCAAAGTTGCCAAAAATGTCTATTAAAACAGAAGTTGTTCCAAATCATAAACAGCAACGCTGAGAGGATGGTGGGTGAGTGCTTTGTTCTCATTAAATATTGACCACGTGCTCTTCTAGTACAAGACTATACAGTGCCTTCAACTTTTTTATTATTATTATTGTTGTTGTTGTTGTTGTTGTTGTTATTGTTATTATTATTTTAATGCCTCAAACACTCTCATTTTGCCAGTGCACTTTCAGACTGGCCTCAGCAGCTCACAATTGCATGACAAGATATCACTTGGCCTCCACCACTTCCCAGCTGCACACAAAAGCATCCTTACACTTCCTTCTGGGGTCAACTAAAGCCAACTTAATGCTAAAATCAACTCACTGCTCAAAACATGTTTCCATTGGAAAGACAAAGACGTGACAAAAATGTTTTCAAGCATACAAAACGCTCTGTTAATCTACAGTAAGAGATACACCTCAGATATTTTTGTTCTCTTGCAGATTGTGGTCAAATTTCAACACGATTACATCGACTCCACCGAAATCAGTAGCATCTCACAGACCTAATGCACAAAACAGAAACAGGATCTGCTTCTCAACAGGTTTTAATCACTTACAGCTTTCTGGGCGACGTTGCCACTGGGGTCTGAAATTTCTCGTGTTCCATTGTAAACACATGAGTACAATCTCATAAATTTAACAGAGAAAACCAGTTTCTTTTTAGTTATGCAAATACCAAAAATCTCTTTCTTTCCACCAGATAAGTATTTCTTCAGGAGCTTGTTTGTGTCCAAAAATCTCCAACGGCCCTTTCAGTAAGACTGTAAATTCTTTGAGGGAAGCACTCAGGGCCAGAGTCAAGTCTCAGTTACAGAGGCAGAAACACTGAGCAATTCCTAATTCCCAGTAACTACTGGTGGGGTGATGGACAGCAGCTGCAGCCTCAGGTTTATCCTTCATTCCATACCTGGTTGTAAAGGCTAAAATACAAAAACCTGTAATTTTCATTCCTCTCCTGTTCCAAAGAAAATTAAAAAGAGGTGAATAAGCTGATCTTAAATACTTTGATACCTACTTTTTTTGTAAAGGACCTTTAATTTCATAACTACTGTTCAGTAAAGCAGGACTTGTTTCTTGACTAGTCACCTGAACTTTCCTGTCACCTTAAATACACCACAGGTGTTTGCCTGTCTCTCTTCATGACTCAACCCCCTGACAACCTACTTAATTTAGCAGAAGACCCAGTTAAATCATAATAACCCTTCAAAAGGATGGACAACCTTCATCGAGACTCTTGGCTTGTCAACAGATTTTTTTTTTCTTTTATTTTTGTAGAAAAGTTTTGATCGACAGGGATCTGACATTCAAGTTTCCTTTCTACCTGTTGCTCTCTGAAACAGTCAGAGAGACCTGACAGTAACACAGTTCCACAACTGTCCATGGCTTTCCCATCTATGGATATTTGGTTACAGATGATCACCTTGAGCTACTCACCAGGAGACTGAAATTTGGAATTCCAATGAGGACTTTTTGCCTCATTCTAATTAAAAGTGAAGTACGAGTACCCAATTTAGAAAGGACCATTAGACTCTTAATTTAGACATGATGATTTTAGTCTGTCAATATACTGAAATGGTGTTTACCTGCCAAACCTTCTTCACTCACTTTGTGCCCAAAAGGAACATCAACCATAGTTTATCAGTTAATTTTAGACACAGTTTTTAACGTTTTTCAGACGTGAATCTCGATGTGCAGTTTCTAAAAAGGTCCTTTCTTTCTTTGTAAATTTTGGGGTTTTTTAGGATCTAGGAGGGGAAAAAAAGAAAAACCAAACCAAACCAACAAAAGAGCCACAAATACCCACCAACACACACAAGGGGAAAAAAAAAAACAAACTGAAAAAGTCACACTCACACTTGTGGGCAGGAAACCACACTTAGCAGAGCAGTGTTATGTCAGCCCCCAGCAGGCAGCAAGGTGGGCACTGCCAGCTCCTGCCATCCCCGGGCCAAGCTGTTCTAGCCAGGGCCACACTGTCACAGCTCTCACCCTCATCTGAAGCCTCTGAGAAACCTCAGCTCCTTCCTGGAGTGGAGCCTTGCCAGGGACATCAGTCTGGTGCTGCTGACACACTGCACACACAGCTCGGTGGCTTCCTGCTCCAGGCATTACATAACTCGAGCCTCTGGCATATCTTTCTGGAACATTTCGTGTGCTCATCCACAAGAGCAGCAGCCTCTCCACCTACCAGACAGCTCTGCACCTTTTCCCCACTGAGACTGACCTGGATGGCACTGACTACAGGGACATATGGCTGTTTATCCCATGGAAATAAAAGCTTGACAGTATCATTCCCAAAGACAGGGAGAAAAAAAAATAAAGGCAGGTAGCCACATGGTTAAACACAATTAAAATACCACCACCACCACCAAAAACCCAATAAATAACGTTTTATTCACTTCTACCACAGGAATACCATGAGGGAAATCACATTCATAAGCCACATACAGTTTTATCAAGGACTGTTGCATTCAGCTTCACTGAATCAAGTCAGAAACTTATTAAATAAAGAAAGGATGCAGCCTCCTGCTTGTACCACACACAGTCCACCCTCAAGTCCTAATCCTGCGTCTGCCTCCAGCCATGAAGCCAAGAGAGTTCTTGATTCAGGATCAATTTTTCAAAGTGAGAGGTAAAAGTCCTTCCTGGTGTTTGCTGAGCAAGATTCAGGACACTGAATTACTGAAATAGGCAGACTATTTTCACTATTTTCGCTCCAAATAATTTGGAGCCCAGAGATTCTACTTTATAAAAAGCATATCAATTGATTAAAAGCACACCCTCTAAAATTATTTATAAAAAATAAAATGTTTCAGATTTTTTTTCTACAGAGAATGAGGTATATTTATATGATAAAAACCACATTATTTAAGTCAAGTAATAAACAGCAGCGGCATTTGCAGAATATAAAAGTTACTACAAACTCTCATTAGTATGCAAACGTAATAAGACTAAGAAACACAATCTGCAATTTGAGTAAGAGAATTTCAGGGTATCTTGGATGTAATAACTACATAATATCCTACAACTCCTGCAGGGGCTTTTACCTATGTTTTAATAATCATTATTTAATAATCTTTTTTTTTTTTACCGGGAAAAAAAATGTACTCTATTTTTATAGTCATCTATAGTAATTCTCTGGATCCAAAATTACCATGATGCAGTTTATGAGGTTTTCAATCTATGAAATTACTCACTGCTGATGAAAGCATTAACAATCCAAGGTTTCATTTACAGCATTACAGAGAATCCAGGTCAATTCCAGGCAAATGCTTTTACTCTGCTTGGGCCAAAGAGATTAATTATTTTCATAAAAACCTGCACTCCCACCAAAAGTAAAGTTTAAGGGTGTCTCACCATAATTCAAAGAAAGCAGAAATGAAGGGGCAATCCTGGACTCCAACAGGCAGGCAGGGAAGTAATGCAGGCACTGGGGAACATGTAGCAGGTGAGAGGATGGGAAGAGGATGGATCCTGCTTCCAGGCCAGCAAACCACCAGCTGCCAGCACTTTACATCACCAAGACAAAATGCAATCACCTAACGCCTCCAGGGAAAGCTCAGCATCACCACAAAAATCCTATTGCAGCTCAAACATTCTTTCTGGGATGTACCCTGTGTTCCAGAAACTGGGAGCCTGCTCCTTGCCATTCACCACTGGAAATGTAGGCCAGCAACTCCGGCGTAGCAGTTGTGGTCTGCACTTTTATTATCCCAATCCTCCGTAACAGCAAGAGAAAGGGATTAAGCAGCATTATTTTTTCCCCTTGAATATTTACTGGGATAATTACATACCAGTCATAATACAAGATTATTTTGCACAGTGTAAAATAATACAGAGCAGACACGCCATTTTATCCAAAACTCTTGGTCCCATCACACCTGGCAGAGCACAGAGCCGATCGTATCAGGCACGTTCCTCCAGGAAAGTTTAATGCAGCAAAGTCTTCCAAATGTACCAAATAGATGCACTCAGCTTATTCACACAGCCCCTTTTTTGGGCAATCATATTTTTTAACTTGTTTCACAAAGTGTCATTAATTGCTAAAGCCATCTGTGTTTCCAGAGAACACTCTTTTCCACCCCTTCTCTCCTTCCTACTGGGCTGCACAGCGAAGATGCAGCCGTGTATTTACAACCACTTTTATGCCAGCAGATGTTACACCACACAAAACTGTTTTGCAGCAAGTTCGAGAAGAAAAGCGGTGGGAAGAAGTTTACATAACCACACACTATCAACAAAAGCAACAGAGGCTGGCAAGCCACAGGCCGTAGTCATTTAATTCATACAAATCTCTCTTCCCCTTTTCTCACTCTGCTTTCCAAGTTGTTATAATTCCATGGGAGAATCTGACTGGTAGTCACTGCAAGGTTTAAATGCCAGCAGCTTTTCTTGTCCTGACAAAATGTACAGAGCTGAAATTTAATTACAACTGGCTTAGACACATTTTTAGTTTGCTTCTATCCACCTAGAACATATACTCTGTTCAAAGTAAACATGTTTAGTCACTGAATAATATGAAGTAGAAAAGTTTGCACTGTAATAAATGGAGACACATTTCAAAACAATTTTGATTACTATCTCTGAACCTGGCTGCAACCAGCTGGCTAAAAGTGGCATTATTGGGATGGAAATAGCATGGTGTTTCATTGCAAGAAAGTAAACATATTCTACCAAATACTAGAACAGGAGTTGAAATCCACCCAAGAAAACCATTTGCATTACTGGTTTGCATTATTCTACCTTAACATTTTGACACCCAGTTTAAACATTAAGCTGCCAGTACAATGCCTCTTTTTTTAAACCAGTGCAATTTCTTGGGGCAAAATCTGATAGGGCTGCCCAGATTTCCTGTCCACTCGTTTCTCCCAAGGAAAAAAAAAAAAAAAGGGGGAGACATCAGTTTAATTTTGATTTGTCCAGCAAAGAGATCAAAGCATTACACATCTCCAATGGAGGTTTACAAAGCCTCATTGTGCAAACATCCTGGGCCTGATGCCTCAGGATGCACTGAAGCAAATCCCTTCTGATGGCAGCCAGGACTAATTTGTTCAATGCAAAAATTTACACCTTGAAGGGAAGTCGATAACTTGGAAGTGCCACCTGATTGAAAATTATTAAAACGTACAGCTTGAATTTTTAGGCTGATCTCAACCACATGTTGCTGGAAATGCTTCACACGCATATTCTGTTGCCTATATACTAAATATCGTGTTCAGCTCTAGGCTCCTCCTACCCTGGTGTTATAAATTCTTTGGGTGAAGGAGCATTTTCAACAAATATGTACAACGCCTAAAAAAAAAAAAAAAGGATTCCAGAACCACTATTAGATCACTGAGTCCTGTAAAACTGCAAAGCATCAAATAATTTTTTAACATAGCTGAAACATCTTTCTAGACCTGTGCTTGGTAAGACTGCAATTTCTGCTCAGCCTCTTCTATTTCTTTTCTCATCCAACTGTGCAGATGAGCTTGTTCAGGGTTTATTGTTTGTTGCCTTCCACAGAACTAAAAGAAAGAGAGAGGAAACAGAAATGACATGACCTGTATAAATTAGTTTTAAAACCTTCAGTGGTAGGCCTAATGTCTGCAACTACTTCAATTCATTGAAAAAAAAATGGGTTTTTTATATATACATATGTTTTTGATTGGAGAGTGTCCCTTTAAGCAAGCTTTGCTGATACAGACTATCTCCATACCATTGCCAAAAAAAAATAGGGCGTTCCTGAGTTATGCTCCGACTTAAAAAGATTTACACAGGGAATCCTCAGACCCAGAAACAACACTAAGAAGCACATCGTCATTTTTGCTGGAAGACTGGTGTCAAAGACTGTAGGCAAAAAGACTGCTTGAGAACCACCCTGTGTCAGACTGTACTTCTACAACCGAAACTTTGCACCTTCTGGGCTGCAAATCAAAACTGGATCTGTTGCATAACACAGGTATTAAAGATAATGGCCTCTAACAGTGCATGACACGTCAGTCTAAGCAGCACAGGCAATGCCTTGCTCCATCCGTCCATCTGCGCTCCTGGGAGTTTGTGCTGGGATGGAATGTCCATATCCCTGATTTGCTACATTTTGATTTGCAAGTCAAGGTCATGAAGTAAAGGACCAGAATCCCTGTTGCCAACACGTGGGCTGCAGGCTTTTGTGCAGGCATCTTAACACACCAAAAAAGGCCTCAATTGGAAAATAAAAAGATTAAACTGTCTGAAAGCTGCTTTATATCTTTAGGTGCTTCAGCACGTTGAACTGAGCAACATGGATGACATTTGTTTTTAACCTGCATAAAGCAGTTTTGTACATATACTCTAATTAAAAATGCTGTGTTGCAGTGTATTCTCCCACCTGAGGTATCACCAACCAGGTTAAATAAAAAATAACGAAAACTACATTGTAATAAATGCCATAACATAAATAATGCAAGGAGAGTCCCTGCCCCAGAAACCTTGCAATTTAGGACATGAACAAAGAATCCTTAAGGGATCGTACCAAACCTACCTAACATTCCTGACTTGACATTTCCATTGTGCTGTACCTCAGTTCATACTTACAAGGCCAGAAGAATTCACGTTGTTCTGGTGGGCACTGCTCAAGGCTGCTGTGGATCTGGGTGTTCACAAGGCAATGAGCCTTCCTATCAGGCATTATCAGGACATTTAAGACAGGTATTGAAGAAATACCTTAATCAGAACACTGTGAGTGTGTGGGGGTGTCTTACTGCTTTTAACCCGAGTCCTGGTTTAGAACAAAGAAATCTAATTTTAAAAGTCCACTACAGTCAAAAGATAAGGGGAGGGGAGAAGGCATTTAGATGGAGGAATTACCAAACCAGAATCAAGCAACAAAAAAAGAGCTTTCAGGCTGGGACTCTCTCCCCCTCCTGTGTCCTAAAAGGTCACGTATTCTAACCCAGGGACAGCACCATCCCTTCTACAGGATCTAAGGTGTCCCAACAGCCACTCCTTGCTCTGCTGAAACTGAGCTAAAAGTTAGTTCTGGAATTATATCAATCTCAACATGGTCACCCAAAATTCCAGCAATATCTCTCCATCCTGAAAAACGTGCAGCCATTGGCATCTGATCTATCTCACAGACTAGGAGGTTTGAGACAACTCTGTGGACACACACTTCACTTTGGAAGGAATAAATGGAGCCCCACTGGATATAAAGTCAATAGGGGACTGTCAAATAAAGTTCTGAAGCCAGATTAACTGATTTAATCCTATCTCCAGCTCTCAAGGGCTGGGTTTGTGCAGTTGCAGCGTGCTGTACTCGGGTCACTTTTATTTCTTGTAGGTGCCATATCCCCCACCAAGTCAGTCCTGACACTATTTAGATTCTCATTACCTTTCTTTTGTCAGGTCAAATTTCAAGATTAAAAAAAAAAAAAAAAGAAAGAAAGAAAGAAAGAGAAGCTATTCAATTATCTGTCAGATAGAACAGCTTTTTTTCCCCTATTATTTTCCCTTTTTACAATGAAAGGAATAGGCCACTAAGTGGAAAAACACCATTTTGGCCTATGAATCATCCTCGATAAAACTGCAGATGCATGAACCCAGTCACAATAGTAATACAGTAAGAGAGAACAAATAAATTGCAGCAACTTTCCAAAAGGCACCTTAGATGAGGCACAACGAGTTTAAATTGAATTTTGAGATACAAGGCTCAAATGGACTCAGGTTACAACACCCACACTCTGTCAATGGATGTTGCTGAACATGAAGAGCCAGCGCTTGTTAAAATTATGTTTCGGTCATTAAGAGAAGTGTTAATTACCAGCTGAACTGAAGACCACTCAGATAAGCAAAACATCCCCTGCCAAAGCCCTCATGACAACAGTCTTTAATTTCTAAAACCCAAGATGTGATAACAGCAGGAAGAGATGGAAGGAAAAAAAGAAAAGATTCATCCACTTTTCATCATCTTTAAATAAGAATTCCTTTGCTTGATTTAAAATTAACTGAGAAGTATGACCTTTTCATCAACTTCTGCAAAGAGAAAGGAGGCCATAAATTTATTTGTACTTCATGTATACAGAAGCACTTACTTTTTAATTGAAATGATGAGCTGGCTTCTCAGTAACTGAAAGATTTCAGGTAACAGCTTATAAAATCAAGCAATATTACCAGAAAAGTGATTATAATTTAAATTACAAATCACTTTTTAAGGAAGAGATGTAGCTCACCAGAAAAAATACCACAGGTCTACAATTTTACAATTTTTAGGTATATAATTTTATAGCTCTTAAAAAAAACCCAAACCGAACCACCCACACACACAGAACCCCAACAAACTGACACCTTACTCTGATAATTACTTCCATTAATGCTTTGAAGAAGTACTTCCACAGATCTTTCAGATGAACCAGGCAAAGAAGCACCTTCGAGATCCAAGTTTTGGTTAAAATTTCACATTTAAGGAAAGACTGGAAGTGACACTTAGTGCCACAGTCTAGTTCACAAGGTGGTGTTGGACTCAATCTCAGAGGTCTTTTCCAACTTAATTGATTCTGTGAAAATTTAAAAAAAAAATCAAAAGCTAAACTCACAAAAAGGATAATGTAATTTCACATGACTGGAAAAAAATCTGTCCTATCTTGTACTCTTATTTTCTCCTGTAAAGAAAACAGTTCCATTTAAAAACAAGAGAATGACAACACACAGCAAACATTCTGACACTAAAGCTACAAAGGGATGGAGTCAGCTCCCTAAAACTGAATAATGGAACTGTTAACACAGCAATACAAATCCCTCTGCCACTTCTACCTGTGAATATCAAAACCTGGTTTCCTGTTTTCACAGTAACCACCACATTGCTCAGCACCTGAGTCATGGAAAACTGCTCACTGTATCAATCGTTGGATGATCCAAAATTACCTGAACCACTAACTACCTGTGTGGTTTTGCACATAATTTCACATCAGTTCAATAGATGTTTTTAGCATGTCAAATATCTAAGTGAGTTGCACTTAGATCTCTGTTTCCACAGTATTAATCTTCAGTTGTTCTACTACAGGGTTATTCTAAATTACAGTGAGCAGTGCCTTTTCAAGAATAAATTAGAAATGAAAGCAGGATGAGATCAGGGAAGATTACAGGGCACTCTTTACAAACTGAGCATAACTAAATCAAAGATATATAAATCAGAGTATGTATTTCTTGGTAGATTGATTCAGTTGATTTAGTTTTGAAAACTAAAGTGTCACAGGCATCATTAAAAAAAACAATCCTCAGCAATAAAGATCACTTTTTTTTTCAGAAGTAACCTGCTTCATGCCAATTCCCATCTGCTCATGGAAAGTAGTTCTCACCTCATGTGCTTTAAAATACAAAAAGCATTTACAAAATAATACCTGCTTGTACAACAAAGAATTACTGCAAGGATATACTTTTGATTTTCCCCATATCTGGAAATGGAATTCTGTTACACGAGGTTTTTAGTGCACCACAGGAAAGCTGTAAGGAGCAAACATACAGGAATCCACACAAAACAAACAAACAAAAATCTTTAAAAATAAGAAAAACAAAACTTTAAGGGGAAAAAAAGGGGAAAAAATCCCCCCCCCTAAAAAACCCTGAATAAATCAACTGGTAGACTGTCACTGTAGCCAAGAACCAACACATTACCTTTTTTCTGAGGCTGCAAGTCAGTGAAAGAATCAGTACTGAAAATGAAGATGCAGCAGAGAAATTATTAAATTTTTATACTTGATCTGGACTACCAGAGAAAGGTCTAAGTGAGCTGTGATTCCTCTCTCCACACGGGGACCACGATTTTACAGTACAGACCTCATTAGTAAGAATTCTCCTAAACGAACCCAACCAGAGCAGCAGAACTGAAGACCTTCCACACACATCGAACAAAAACATGCAATAGGAACAACACTCAACATTTCTCCCCAGTAATGATCACACGCAGAGACAAAAATCAAGAAGCAGAAGACTGATACTGTTGGTTCCCTTTCGTATCCATCCGAGCCTCTCTGCATCTTAACTGCCTGCTCGATCCAGAAAAGTATGTGACCATCAGTAACAGCCAAGGCCACAAGAGACATTTGGGGCACTCCCTCCTATGCACACAATCCCTACATCCATCCACAAAAGTACCAATACAGGTTACTGAGCCCACCAGCACTACACCAACTTTTTAACTTTCCCTGGAGCAAGCCCAGTAGAGTATCATCTCCTTCTTCCAAGGTGTCAGTTGTCATTAATTCCACAGGGCAAGAGATGGAATCACTTCCCTAATAGCACTGCCAATACTTTCATTATCTGATGCAAAGACTAATTTAAGTAATTTTCTTGTATGAAGACACACAGTTATAAACTATTTTTCTATGACTTTTCTATGCTTATGCTCTCATTAGGATATCTCAAAGGAGACTATTTTATCAATGTCTGTTGACCAGGCTTGGCATATAAGCCAATTGCAGCACTTTCTCAGTTTGTAAAAAAAAATTAAAAGTGTACAAGGCCAAACATAAATAATACTTTAGGAACCATCCAAGTAGAAAAAGGTTTGCTTGAGGTTAGCAAAATCATACCCATGATATCTGAATGCAGGGAAGCAACAACCTGTACAACTAAAAAAACTTTGCCCTCTTTGTTCTGACCTGAGCCAAGGTCTTCTGAGAAGCTATTTCTCTTCTCTGCCACCTGCTACAGTCACAGGTCCTCAAAAAGCTACCGTGTTGTATTTCACAGCCAAAACTCAGGGCATCAGCAAAAAGAACAGCCAGACTCTGCTACATATTGCCAGATTTGAAGGACTTGGAGGAAAAATAAATAAATCACTGTATCAGTTCAGTTGCAGCAGAGACATTCCAGGACCGCCAGTCCTCCCCCCGGGGAAATGTAGATGTACAGCAGGGGCTACTTCTCCCAGCCTCAGAGGAAGCAGAGGAGCCTGGTAGGGTCTCAGAGCCCCAGCTGTTGTGCCTGGAGAATATGCCAACACCACCCCCGGGACACGGAGCAGCAGCTGAATCCCCTCCCCGCTCCGCCTGCCCTATTTGAGCCCTCAATCATCCTCCCAGGTCACATCTCTCCCCGCCGCCCCCTGAAGCCCCCACCTTCTGCTCCAGCCTGGGAATTCACCAATCACAGCAGATAAGCACATCATGTGAGGGATGGCAGACACGCTGAGGGGAATTTCCAAGAGCTTCCCTGCACCTGCAGCATCCACGGATACAGGAGATTTCCAATGTGAAAACAACAAGCCGGGCAGGGATGCCAAAGTGTTCACATTCCCTGCAACTCCCAGCTCTTATGCCAGACTGCAGCACCTCATTTGCAATCTGCTCTGATATACCTGCAATCACATTCCATCTTTCCTTGTGATTTAATGTATGCCAATTATTCCTAGGCATATTTTGCTAGGGAAGCAGCACACAAATAACACAGACTGAAAGACCAGAAAGCAATAATTACTCAGTCTATTCTTTGCTGATGTCAGACATGCAGCGCAGCTCTCCAAATCCACCAGAGCTCCCAATTAATCTGCACTAATCCTCAAGAACTATATCTGAAAAACAAATAGTAAAATCAAATCATCCAACAGCCCCTGTCCGCCTTGCAGTCAAGGTTTAGCAGAAATACACAGTCCATTTCATCAGCACACCATGCCACCCAACCTCTCCTTTAACAGAGTTTTATGCTTCCTTGTCATCCCTGCAAACAAACCCACCGGGAATTCACCAGCCTCTCCCCCTTCCTTCCTTCCTCAGAAGTGCTTTTCCTTCCCTGATCACGGTCCTCGATAGAAAAAATTACATCAATTCATTTTGGTTCAACAGACCATGGTAGCCTTGCCAAAGTAACCACTTATTTCCTACTTCCCAATAAGGCATTCATACTCCATATCAACTCACCCTTTTCCTGAGAGGAATTCTGTATAAATTATATAGACATGTCCTTATGTCTACATAACAAAAAACCCCCCCAAAAAAACCCAAAAAACCCCACAACTTCCATGAAGGTATGAATATTCAAAATTGTTTGGGTCTTTTTGTGTCTGGTTTTAGTTTAAGACAGTTTATCCTAATTTGTGTATTTCAAAATAGGCTCTTGCTACAGCTATCAATTCCTTTCCTCCCTGTGTTTCCTTTCAGCAGCTGCAGCAGCAGCAGTACAGATGTCTCATGGCAGAGATGGAGACAAGCATCCTGGATCCAGCACAAAGCCTCGGCTAAGAGGAGAGGAGAGAAGATCTGCGCATGCAACAAGTACAGCACATACAGCAGCAGTGGTAACCAACATCTCCAAAAGCTTAGGAAAGAAAAACAAAAGGCAAATGTGACAGACATGGCAATTTCAGGCATGGGAAATTAGTACGTTCAAGAAGGAAAAAAATAGGAGCCCACAGAGTTTTAGAATGGCCTAAAAGATCAAGGAGGAAAAAATACCACTTTGGTATCAGAAGTTCTTTCATCCAACTTGTCTTGTTCAAAACCACAGCTTACATCTCATAGAACTTCCTTATTACTTGCTGTTTTCTATGACATCACACTGTTCACAGGATCATGGAAACTAGATCACTGGAATCCACGAGATGCTCCTTATTAACCTTTCAAGTCCTTAATCTTTTTGCCCCCCTTTATTAGTCACTGAGCTCCTGATTCCTTCCAGTCTGCAGGAGTGCATGTGCTCAAGTTAAATGTAGAAATTGTTAGAAAAGGAAGTCTATCTATAACTTCAGAAATAAATAGCCTTGCTCTTTAGTATCTTCTTCATACCCATTTCCTCCTTACCAAAGTGCACCCAAACAGTTCTGAATGTGAATATACATTCCTCTCCCTCAGCTGGCTTATTGCTAGACTAACTGCAGACATAAATTGCTTTTAGATACCTATTTGATAAGTGGACGACATCTGTAAATTTTTTTATCTTCATATTACACGTAAAAACAACAGAATACAAACACCAAGTCTAGATTAAAACTTTTCAAGTAAGCAGTCTATCGGCACAACAACTGAGAAGGAACAATGTAGAGTATTTAATCTCAGCAATTCCCTTTTGAACCCAGCATCTGTAAGGTCACACATCTTCTCCCAGTCTTCTAAAATTGCCAACTGCAAGGTTGGCTCACAAAGAAAGTTACAATTTGAGATCCCCAGAGTCAACTGAGTAGAACCAGCTCCTTCAGAAATGAGAGGGCAAAGGTGGGCGGTTACTTCAGCGACACCAATTTCAACAGCTCCGAAAACAGACCTTACAACAGAGCACATTCCAAACAGACTGTCTCACCTCATTTGCCTAAAGCTCCCAGGTTTTGTTACCCGTGAAAGAACAAGCTCCTATTCTGAGAAAAGAGCAAGCAAGTCACCCTTAGCTCCCCAAGCGCAGGGCCTCACGGTGGCACAATTACAGCTTCCATATAAAATGGGAAGAAGGCTCGAACTTTAGATGTATGACAGCTGCCAATCCCCTACTTAACTCACATTTTAATCCCTTGCTATTATAAAAAAGAAAGGTGAGACACAAACCATCAGGAATTAGGAGCATTTACTGGTTATTGGGCAGATTTTTCATCAGGGTAGCATGGACCAAATGCAGAAAGTCGGATTATGGGTTCACCTATGAGGTGGTCATTAAACAGGGAAGGACAAGAGCTCCACATCATATCCCTTGTCTTTGTGATCCATGCTGTCTATTAACAAGGGACAGGATCAAGAGTGAGCTCCACACCAGTAACATGCAATGGAAAAGAATGGGAAGCCACAGAGGATCAAAGCAACTGCCACAGAAACCTAAACTATGAAAAAGGCAAGTGGCCCCAAAAACGGGATACTTTGTATTTCTCCATTTCCATGAGCAGATACACTACACCAAGGCAACCTAAGTGCTCCCCAAGAACCAGCTCTCTCCCACAGGAAGACTGCCTGGTCCTTCTTAGAACTCCGAAGGTGAAAAGAAACATTATAACCAAATACAAATACCATTTATCCAAGTCTAGTAACAAGGAAAACAGGACAGCATGACTTCGCACCAAACGGGCTCTCCAGAGGAGAGGAAGAGAAAGGTCTTGTTTCATTCTTCTCCAAAAATCAAGATTCTTTTGCTGTTGCACAGGTACAACTTTACTAAGGACTTCTTGATACGTAGAACGACTTGTAAGGCAATCTGACAAAAGAAACCACAGCACTTCACTACCTTATATAAGCTGATGTTGGTCTCCAGAAGGAGGGGATGCGAGTATCGATTTTCCTCCAAGAGCCCTCAAAGGGAAAACATCAACAGCTCATCATCCAGAAATCCACTGGAGAGGAATCTCCAAAGCCACAGTTGTGCTGCACCATCTATTTCTGTGACTCGCATGAGCCGCTCGGGAGCACCTTGCCCTGAAAACTGCAGATTCCCGGCATTAGCACTGCAACAGCAGCTGTGAAAGGGTTCTTCTGCCTGCTGTTTCCCATGTTGGGGCACCCTGTTCCAGGCACTCAGATACATTAGCATGCCTTTCTGGAACATGGAACCTACTACTAGGCACAATTAATGAATTCCAGAATGGCTGGGAATCTGTCTTGCACAGTTTCACAAGTCTCTTGACCCCTTATTTACCAAACTTGCAGAAACCACCACCATAAAAAGGATGGGTGAGCACCAATATAACAGATTTTCACAGTTTACTGTTCAAAGAGTGAGACATAAGCAAAGCAAGCTGGTTAATGGCAAAGCATGGTATTTTGTGTGTTTACACCATCGACATCCCGTCTATTCAAACCCTCCACAGGTTGGGTTTGAAGACAAAGTCCAAAAGCTCCTTGGAAGACAAAGTCCAAAAATCACACTCTTGTCCTGCAGCAGCAAGGGGACCACAAAACCTGCTCTCATAAAGTCCCATGGAATAAAGAGGATTTGAGCCTTTGATGCACACACAGAGGTAATTTTGATGTGGTGCTACACATGAATCTTTCATAAGAATAAGATGTCCTACACAGTATAATCAAAAATCTTCTGAAGAGTTAACAGTCTGGATCATAAGCAGCTCCACTGTGTGCAACTCCTGCAGACATCAAAGAGTCCTCCCCAAACCAGATGTATTACGTATCTTGCAAAATTAGTAAATGAACTCAAGCCATCAACTTTGCAATTTTTGAAGCAGCACAATGCATCTATTTATTAGAGAATGGAACTAAGCCCAGGCTACTGATCCGCCATCCTACAAACGATGCTTATGCAACCCTTTGTAACGATTTCCACTAACAACCAACCGGAGAATTTATGATTTGGAAAACTTCACTTCTAAACTAATTTACAGTTCTCAAAATCTAATGGGACAGAAGACTGAAACTACAGAGGAAAGCAACCTTCTCTGAAATCAATGAGGTACCAATTTTCATAAGTAGTCACTCTTAGGTAAGATGCCTGCATTAAGTTTTGGTTCTCAGAAGTACTCTTCTGTCCCTTTCTCCCTTTCCCCTGGAAAAGGGATTTATTCAATTTTAAGGAAAATATTAAAACAGCAGTTTCAGACTTCAGTCTTCGGCAAATTACAAACAGGAAGGAAGAGCAATTGAGCTATTTAAACCACCAAGGAAACAAACCACTGAACAATGCAAGTAGACCACAAAAAATTACAAGACAAAAAAAAAAGAAAAAGAAACATAAAACAAGTCCTTTCGGTAAGCACAGAAAACATATCCCCACAAGTTTTCAAAACAGTATAAGTAAACCTGGTGAAAATAAAGCCACCAGTTCCTACAGAGCTGTAACAAACACTTGACAGGCTCCCAGCGTAGCCCCAAGTTCACCATCAGAGCCAGATATTACTGGAACAAACGTCCAAAGTCTGCAACAGAAGTCAGCAGCGTATACAAAGCCCAAACAGCTTGCCATTGTTTTAGGAAAGGTGAAAGCAACACAACCAGTGATTTTGGGTGATATATCACAAAGATGTATTTCCTCTGTCAGTAAGGGAAATTCAAATGAATTCTCCTTCCTGCCCCTTCTGGTCTTTCTTGCTTCACCCTCAAGGTTCTGTCTTCCCTGCACACTAAGAAAAAGCAGAGAGTGAAGGTTATGCATAAATTCATGACAGAAAACACTATTTTAGAACAAAGCTCCTGTGCGTGGGCGCAGGTCTATAAAATAAAAGGCATTGTTACTCTACCAAGTACGTAACCACAGCCAGCAATCAAACCAGATCTTCACATTTTATTTTGACAGCTACGCGCAGTTATATTTTCACCAGAGGTTTGACTTTCATGTCAATATCTGGTTTTTCGCGATATCATCAAGACATGAATCAAAACTGACATTTGAAGGCACAATTGTGGAAGAGAATTCTCATCCTAGAGATCTGTAATTTATTTTTAATTACTTTATGAAGTTAGGAGTTGCAGAGAGGAATAAATCTGTTCCCAACTCGTATTTAGGAACTGTCTCTGTACAATATAAAATTTCTCAGCTCCATATAACAATAATTATTTTGTGGTTCATGGCAATTTAGGTAGCATTCAGTGGAAACCTGTAAATACTGTTGATATAACACTTTCAGAAGTTGGAGAACTCAACCTCAAGTGAGTTGGAGAAATCAACCTCGGTTTTACCATCAGCCTGCTAAAACTGCCCAAGTAAACTACAGAACACGATCATCAACACGAAACGTGTTAGCAAAGAATCTGCTCCATACTCTTGCAGAATCAGAAATGTAACATTTTTTTCTGGTATCCTTATTAACTCCAATTTATTAAACTGAAAATTCCACGGTGCAACATCAAGCGAAGTTTGAAAAACACAAACGTTATTTATGTACTGAGAGAGCACGATTTGCGCTTTACTGAAGATTTATACTGTGTAAGACTGGGATTCTGTGCATCCCCTACCACCAGCCTTTCCTACAGATGCATCCCCACGGACACTTTAACATTATATAAACTCCCCCAGAGATAAAGGTTATTCTGTAACTTTCCAAAACCATCTCCCTTTGAGAAAGTGTTACCTAACAAACACACATTATGTACCTCACAAGCGCATTAGATCACTGGGTTCCTACTACACGACAGCATGAAAGAGTATTCGTAATTTATTTTGAGACATTAAAAAAGGAAGACAAAGCTGGGTAACTGTAACTGGAAAGGATAAACAGGATTAAGTAACAGGTGTCTGACTGCACATAATTCAAAGCTGTGCATGGAATACGGTGCACAGCCCTGGAATGGCTATGCAATGGAAATGGAAACACAGCTTTTGCACCTTGCTTTGAAAATCACCACTAAAAACGTCTTGTAAATTGTAACCACGCAGACGGAGGCAACAGAAGCACTTGTATTCCCAGAGACCTTTGGATATATACGAAAGAAAACAAACAGTCTTCAAAGGTGAGCCTGCCCTACTCCCAGGGGAAAGAAAAAAGGAGGAAAAAAAAAAGAAAAATAAAAAAAGGAAGAGAAAAAAAAAAAACCACCGCAAGAAAGTTATACTTAACTACACAGAAACATTTGTCACACCGCCCAGCACTGACAAAATCCGGATACACTCAGAAACTACGGCAGCGAGGGAGATGAGGGGAAGAAGAATCCAATCGCCCCGGCGCGCGCACACGCACACAAGGATCCACACACGGATCCACACACGGAGCCGCCTCACGGGGAGCACAGGGACATGCGTGTGCACACCCCCGCACACGTATGTCCCTCGCGGACACACACGCGCGTCCCCGTCCCACACCGGCACACCGAGCGCGCCCCGCACGGATGTGCGCGCCCGTCCATCGCGGCCGGGGGAGCCCAAGGTTACGGCCCGGCGCGGGGGGGGCCGGGCAGCGCCGCTCCCCTCCCGCCCAGGGCGCGAAGCCGCTGACAGACCCCCGTCCCCCCCCGCACCTCCCGCCTCGATGGTCGCCCCGCCGCTCGCGCCGCTCGCGCCGCTCCCGCCGCCCTCACCTCAGGCGCCGAGACTCCTTCTTCTTCCTCCTCTCCCTCCTCCTTCCTCCTCCTTCCTCCTCCTCCTCCTCACGCCGTGTCTGTGTCTGTGTGTGTGTGCGACCCGCCCGCCTCACAGCGGCGGCGGCTCCTCCTTCCCCCCCTCCCTTCCCTTCCCTTCCTTTCCCTCCTCCCCCCGCCGCCGCGCCCGCCTCAACCCCCGCAGCGCGGAGAGAGACGCGGCAGGGACGGGGGAAACCCCACGGCCGCCGCCTGTGCTGGGCGGGCCGGGCCGGGCCGGGCCGGGCAGCCGCCGCCGGCTCCCCCCGCCGCCGCGCAGGGCTGCGGGCAGCGCATGGCAAGTGGGCGGCGGGGCCGCGGGCGCGGAGCTCCGCCCGTGCGGCCCCGGGCGCGGCGGCACCGCGGGGCTCCCCCGGCACCCCCCGCCCCGCCCGCGGGTACCGCTCGCGTGTGAGGGGTGCGGGGCGCGCGGGGATGCCCGCGCCGCCGAGCCGCTGTTTACTACAGGTATTGGAAGGGCGAGAAGGAAATCCCCCTTCCTTCCCTTCCCGCACCGTGCGTGCTCCCGGCTCCCGCCAGGCCTGCTGCCTTCCGCGCAGACGGAGGGGAGAATGGGGATGTTGCAGAGGCCGCTGGAAGGTTCCCAAAGTCTCGCAGTCTTCGCCTCAGAATTGCAGCTGGGCTCCTTGAGTGAGCCGTGGAGGAGGCTCAAGCAAGCTGAGATGAGCGCACAGGCGGTCTGGAGCGTGGGATTCCCTCTCCCGGTGTCCTCCGGCCAGCCCTCCCACAGCTCATGAGTGCCTACAAACCACTGCCACGCACTGCCCGTGTAGCACCCCGTGCTCCCCTGTTTGCTGTCATCACGTGTCGGGGCTCAGTTTTCCCTCATGATTTTACTAGAAATGCTTTCCTCCGCGTCAAGCAAAAAGCGTAAAACACCCACAAAAACAAACAGTGCTGCTGAGTTTTATAGCCGAGGCAGGTTCCCCATCCCTTTTCCCCTACAACCTGTCCTCTTGGACTTTGTTAGTGAACTGTGGCGTTTGGACACCTGGGGCCTTGATGGCCGACCACTGGGAAGGGACAGGAGAGGCAGCAGCTACAGCTGAACAAGTTATCTGGGGTGAGCCGAAGAAGCAGTGGAGGAAAATCTAAAATAGTTTCACTGGATAGTCATAATCAGGGCGTTGCATTGCCACGAACTACTCGAGTCAGTAATGCAGTGGCCATATCTCAGGCTGTATTATCCTGTACCACAGTCTGCACAAATCCAGGCTTGGAATGAGACCTCATCCCCCTCTAACACCAGGTGCTGTACCAGGATATGATAAAAAAATCATTCTGCCTTCAAGAGCTGCCACGAAGAAGTAAGCAAAGGGGTGACTGAGAGCAACAGCAGTGGCGACACATGATTTCAGGGACAGCCTGTCAGCACAGCAGACCTACAGTCTGAGGGGTTTCTGTAACTGAGGCAAGTGTCATGTTAAGCAGATGTTCACATTTGCTTATGTCTACTCAATTAGAAATTCCTCATGGGCATGGTGGTAGAGGTAGGTGTTTAGAAATCCATGAAGGGCAGCAAGGCTGCAGCTGAAGGCTCGGGGTGGGCGTATCAGGCAAAAGGAGGTGCAGGAAGGAAACAACAAAGGAACCTGCATGAGAAGCACGTGAGCTGGATGAAGGCCAGTATTGCTGGCAGGGCTAAAGGGATCGAGTTAACACACAGGATATAGGAGCAGCAATTATAGCCATTAAAGATGGAGGCGACTGGCTTCAATGTGAGATGGACCGGGGTTATTGAAGAGATTTTTGTTTGCGGTTTCAAAGTGTTTGTTTCTAAATGAATGTGAAATGGATACATTTGTGAGTACGAAATGAAGTGCTCCACGTCCTTTTTCATTGCTCTTTTCTTTCCTTTTCATTTTTTTTTTCCTTTTGCCACTGGGCTGTATGTAAATTAAGTAAATTTTTATAAAAGTAGTAACAAAAACGTATTTTAATTCCAGTGAGGCATAATCAGTTACTCTCTAGGAAACAGTATCAGATTCTCCTTAGGAATCCCTGTGGGGTTTGTGTTCAGACCTCTAGAGTTTGCAGAGTCTATAAGTACTGACACCGTTATTCTGGTCCATAACTCTGCCTGGCTTTCCCCATGATTTCTTATCTCCTTTTCCCCAAAAGTGGCTACTACATGACAGTGGGTCATGGCTGTCTGCCTGTACAAGGAGATTTTATTCCAGGGTAAAATTGAGGCCTATTATCTTAATTATTGTGGTTCTTAAAACGACTTAAAACAGTTGTAGCAAAATGTAGGGATTTGAAATGTTTGGGCAACTGCATGAAATGCAGGCGAGTAGTGGCATCTCAGAATTAGTGGAAGTTTCTTTAGCAAAAGCTGTTCTTTGTTCTTCCACACACAGTCCTTCCCCTTCCGATGTCGGCTCCCTGACCTGACTGGTTCACTGAAAGAAGGGCAGTCATCAAAGGAACAACGGTCAGACTATGGCTCTGCAAGGAAACCGAAGGTACTCACAAGGTCACTTCTAACAGCAAGTGCACTTCACATTAAAAGGTGTTTAAAGCCGTAGAAAGTAGGGCCATACGGTGGGTCTGAAACTCCCCACACAGTTTTCAACAGCAGGGTCAGGCCCACACATCAAGAATAATTCCCACTTTGTGAGTTTTGTTTACATACTTGGACTTCTAACCACAGGGCAACTGATGACAACACTTTCATCTTTGTTTCTCCACTAATTTCCTCCAGATTTCAGTGGTCAGTGCGACTTGGCTGGTGAGGGGTGAGTTAGGAGTGAATTCCAGAACCTCCAATTTTACAACTAGTTCTTAGGTTGACTTGCTGTCTTGCTGTGGACAACATACAGCTGTCCTGCTTCCTTTTCTTCCTTACAAAATATTAGTATTTCCCCCATGAAGAGTGGCTTGTCAATACAGGACAATATTTGCTAGTTATAGCTTTATAAATGGTACATATAAACACATACAAATGCTAAAGAGTTCACCCTCATGACTTTGCAAGAAGACTTGGGAAGAGACGAACAGTGCCAACAATTCATGCCAGGTGAAAACAAAATGTCCCAGGGAACACAGCAGAAAAATTCTAACCTCTGAAGTTATCAGCTGAAACCTGGTGCAATTAAAATGGTTGCCTCTAGCAGAGGTAGAGTTCCATATCACCTGATCACATCAGCAAAAAAACTAGAGCTGCTTTCACAGGAACCTACTCAAGGTGCAGCATATTCAGATTAAAAATTATTTTTCCAGACATTGAAAGTTTGGTGAAGTAGCATGTTCTTTTGCTTTTATTTTTTTATCTGGTACAAGGGTGCAGGACATTTTACAATCACAACCCCACTATATCTCAGAATATCCACACAAAGGAGTTTACTCTCAGTGGTTCATTTTCAGGTTGTTTAAGGCAAAATTTTTCTTGGACATGTGCAGTGTTTGAAAGTAGAAACACAGCAGGTATTTGAATTTTGAACATGCAAAATTCAGTGAGAATATTGAAATGGTGGGTCTACGCCATTGTTTCAGAGGCAGGCAGACCATCTCTGACACATCCTGTGTTGATCTAACACGTGGTTTCTTACCAATTTATACCACCTCTTGGTCAGACCGTGATTTTTTTATTTCTCAGCCTGGATGTTCCCAGTTAAGTGTGGAATACTAAGGTAAGTTTCATGTGCATAATTAATTGCTGTTATAAATAGTTGACTAAATGGCTAAATATTTTGGTCTGCTTGCAGGTAGATACTATAGTGCTGTGACAGAAATAGTTTCAGAGCTAGCAGTGAAAGACATTTTTCCTTGCTCACAGTCCTTGACATGTGCAAGCCAACCAAGACATGTTTTGTCTTTTTCAATCCTTCCCTGCTGTCATCCTGCAATTTGCCCAGGAATGGATTCCTATGCCACAGGTAATATGTCAGCCTCGGCTTTTGGGGAAGGCTGCTTGTGCTCAGAACTTGCTGGAAAGTGCATTAGGAGGATGCCCAAGCTAATATTCCTCACCGTGTGCCTTATTAACCTGGGCTTGGTGCTGTGTGCAGTAGCTACAGTGCATGCATGTAGCTACATCCCCACGCTCCCCAGGGAGGACTTTGCTGCTGCTCCTGCTGCCAAAAGGCTCTGCTCGATGTGTTATCATCTGCCACTAATGGTGCTGGGGTTGGTATTGATGGGTAAAACACCGGGCTCAGCAAAGTCGATTGCAAAGCAGCCACTTAGAGCAGTGATTTTCCAAGTGTCACACTGCAGCCAGGTCTGTGTCTGCAATGCAAGAGGCAATCAAATGGTCACTCGAGGGGCAAATTGAAGGCTGAAGGTCTACTTCCAAAAAATGGCTGGGGTGAATTATTTTGATTAAAAGTACTTTTAATTTTTTGCATAACCGTTTTTGTGAATATTACAGGACCATTTTGTTGTAGCTTGAGGCAGACAGCAAGCTTGGAATATTTTAGTATGGTAGTTAAAATTTTGGCAAAATACTGAAAGTCTTGGCAGTTTTAACTGTAGATGTCTCTAACAGCTCTCCCTTGCAAAATGTTCAGCTACACAAATATTTTGGTTAGGCAGGACAGCAAAATGAAAGAGATTTTCTCCTTGGAGCTTTCCTTTCTTTTAGGGATTTTTCTTCACAAGATTGTTCATTTTCCACACCTGTAAATACCATCCTGACCTTCGTGGTCCCAATCATTTGTATCAGCTGTGATAGCTTTGGTCTGTGCACCCATATCCCATCAAATGCTTTGATTTAAAAAAAAAAAAAAAAAAAAGCTGAGGTTACCTTAATGAATGCTGGCTCTCTTAAGCAGCAAAATTTCTTCCAGTATCAGATCTCTGATTCATTACAAAATAAAATTACCTATGATCATTTTTCAGAAAGACTGTTAGCTTCTTCCTAGGCTTTTCAGGAAGCTACACATACAAAGATTGATATCATAGGAATGAGTGGGAACAAAGGGAATGTTTTTCCTCTGCCTACAATATAATATTAATGACAGACGTTGCAATTATTATTTTTGAGGTCTTTCTTATTAAAAGGAGTGAATATTACTAATCAAAAGTACTACAGTGGGTCTATTCAGGATGCTAATTAGCCTCTTCATTGTGCTGGGATATATTTATCTTCAGGCTTGTGCTCCAGGTCTTCTGAATACAGCAGGACAGAAGCACAGGGCTTGAGAAGAGTCCCTCCAGAAGCTGGATAATGCAGCAGGGAGGAAAACAGAGCTTTCAGGATAATGCTGCTAATGAGATTGTGTTTTTCTGTTTGGATGTTAGGGAAAAAAAGGGTTCCGTTTCTTTGCCTGGTTTAATGACAAGAAATTAAATTTAGCCTTGAACAATACTTTTTGAATCTTTTAAGGTACCAGTATCTCCACCTTCCAAGAAAATGGCATCAGTATCAACAATAGCACAGTACTACTTAAGCCTTTCAGACAAGGAGCCAGTCAGTGTTTAGGTGTGTGAGTCAAGGATCTCTGTCCTTCATCAGCATCCCTGTCCCCATCTACTGTGACCTGAACAAGATTTGTTGCTGCCAGGCTTTGCTATGTGCTGCAGTCAGCAGCCCAAGAAGGCAGCCCTGGGGCTCCTTTCTCACTTTCAAGAGCTCATTCCTCATTACTGTCTTTAGAAGAGCAAAGCCCCACTGACCCAATGCAGGAGAGAGTGCATTTCGACTCCAGTTTCTCCCTCCATGTATTTATGCATTGCCAGTGAGACTAGGATTGCCTGCTGAGCTCTCAAAACTCCTTGTGCTCCCCCTCTCATCTTCCTGAGTGTCTCTGCAGTGGTGCAAATCAAGTTGCCTTTTGTCTAAGTGGTCAGGGAAGCTGAAGGGTTTTGGCACTGCCTGCAAGTAAATCATCAGAGCATCAACACTTCGAGGCTGAAACAACAGTATTCAGTGTTGTAAATGATATATAGAAAGACAAGCAGATTACATAAAACCTGCTCTTTGAAAATCATAAAGGAAAACTTATTAATGAACTGTAACAAATCTGTGCTCACTCAGAAGTATTCTGCTTTAATTATTAATGCAAAATGCAAGGATTTTTCAGTTCAGGATTTTTCTGTCTGAAGAAAGACTTCAAAGAAGTCAATGAAGACAAAAGCAGTCCAACCCATGCACCTTCCTGTGTGATTTTTAGTTTAGCAGTTGACTGTCCTTTGTTTTCAGTCCCATCAGATGTGTATCTGAATACTTGTGATTCATCTGTAACAACAGAGGTCAATTCACCATCAGTGAATTTCTGTGGGAAATCCAAGGTTTCTCTCTAACATTAGCAGCAAGTTTTTGCATTAGCCCTTCAACGTAAGCAGTGAAGTCTAGAGACTCTTCAGCTGGTGGTTTTTATGTTTTTATCATGGCTTATATGAAAGGCTGAGAGAATTGATTTTGTTCAGCCTGGAAAAGAAAAGGCTTCTGGGTGACCTAGTTGTGGCCTTCCAGTACCTGAAGGGAGCTTACAAGAAAGATGGAGAGAGACTATTTACAAGGGCCTGGAGTGACAGGACAGGGAGGAATGGCTTTGAACTGAGAGTAGGTTTGGGTTAGATATTAGGAAAACATTCTTTACTGTGAGGGTGGGGAGGAACTGGCACAGGCTGCCCAGAGAAGTTATGGATGCCCCATCTATGGAAGTGCTCAAAGCCAGGCTGGATGGGGTGCTGAACAACTTGGTCTAGTGGAAGGTGTCCCTGCCCATGGCAGGGCATAGAATGAGATAATCTTTAAGGTCACTTTTAACCCAGGCTGTTCTATGATTCTGTGACCCAGTGCTTGCAGTGGAAGGTCCCTTCCAGATATAGACATTTTCTGTATCTGCTTCTCTCATCTGTATTTTCATTAGATCTTATAGGAAAAGTAACTTAATAACAATACTCTGTATACCCTTCCTACAAAGATACCTTCCTATTCTCCCTTTTCCAGGGCTCAGATTGTTTTGTCTTTCTCAAAACTCCCCTGAGAAATTGTTGCATAATGTCAATGCAGTGAGCATTTAGATGTCATCTGAGTCTGTATATGCATTTGTACAGTGCAAGTCTTAGTGCATGTGCAGTAACCAGAGGCTTTTCATACTGCTTCACCCTCAAAGGTGTCCCTTGAAGGTGGCAGTGAGTGTAATCAGACCGGGATTCTGGATAGAATAGCTAATAAACAAAAAAAATCACATCAGCATAGTGTCTGAATATCCTTGATATTTCAGTTCTTCTGCTGCTTGTCACATTTGTCCTGTGGTACCGTCGGTGACATCAGAGGGACTGTCCTGTCTTTGCTGCCCACCCAGGGGAGGGGTACAAGCCCCCTGGGAGCAGCCAGCCGTGTTCTGTGTGACAGCAGTGCGGGTTGTGCACTTCACCTGACAGCAGTAAGGCAAGAGGCTGTCTGCCGGTGCAAGGAGATGGGGGGAAGGACAGTGCAGGGCCCCTGTGTGCCAGGGGGGCCCGAGTATATTAATGCCACCCACTGCTGAGCCATCTGCAGGTTATTACACATGGTAGTGACTTGATGGACAGTAAGTTATTAGAAAGGAGTCACACTAAGTCCACTGCAAGGGCTTAAGCACATCTCCTCCTGCTATGCTGTTATTTATCCCTTCACCTCACATCTAGCATTTGTTTTTAATTCATATACTGGCAGTGACACATGGCAGGAGTCCACAAATGCATAAGACAGCAGCTGGTTGAGCCCCAAAGGGGCTTTTTTTTTTACTGTCTTTTGGCAGTAAATCTGAGGAGCAGACAGCACACCACACTTTGGTAGGTACAGAGCAGGTTGGTCACTCGAATGCTTATGTAGGTGCTTGCTGCAGGGCACGTTACTTACTCAGCCATGCCAGTGACTAGAGACCAGTGAGGTGGGGGTCACAGAAGGTCCCTTTTGAGGGACCTCTGATGTAGTATGGACAGTGAGTATCCTGCATGCACCAGGCTCACACAGGAGAACTACAGTTACCCGCCTCCTCCCTCTTCTTGCCATAAAGAGTTGCTACATCCTCTTCTTGAATAATTAAACTGCAGTTGAATTATTCAGAGTCTATTCAGATTGTCTATTGTCTGGTGTTGAGCAGGGGTTGGCTCTCTGCAGCACCACACAATAGTGTAATGTACTTGATAACTCCAGAGATAACTTTTTTCACTAGAAGGCCACCAGTGGGTTTTTTAATTTAGTTTGGGGGGGGTTTTCCCCCCTCTCTTCTCCATGCTAATATTGCCCATAACCCTGTGCCTTGAGGTATCAACAATCAACCTGGCCATGCCACAGAGTGGGGAGCAGTCTCTATCATCAGACTAGTAAAGAAAAACTTCACTCAAACATCACCCAGACAACAACTGCATCACACAAAATGTGTGCTGTCCTTACTAGCAGTCTTGATCAGGCACTGAATTTCTTCTCAGTCTAACAGGGTTCTATACTCTGGCCCTAAAGAGCTGACAATGGATGGGCTTGAAGGAGCTGGAGAGAGGCTCTTGTGATTGCAGCCAGGAGGAGCTGAGATGCAAAGGAAGGTTCCCACTTCTCTCAAGCGTGAATCTGCCATGAGAGGCACGTCAGCAATCTTTGTCCCCACCATTGCCCCAGTGGGGTGTGCTTCCCCTGAACTTGGAGCACAAAACCTGATCCTACTTCTCAGCTTGACCCCAGGTTGAATGAAGAGTGTGAGACCCTGATTGAACTCAAAACTCAGCACTGCCAGCCTCAGAACATATTCAAAACAGATAGTAAAAAATACTGCTTCTGTATTCCCTTGTTGTCATCCTCCACTCCTCCTCCCTTTCCTTCCAATCATCTGTTACTACTGCTGCCTCCCACTCCAGATCACCCACCACAAGCCTTTCCCCCTGTTCTGGTAGGCCAGCAAAGGAAGGGGCTCTCCCTGTGAAGCAGTGA
Source organism: Manacus candei (assembly GCF_025592945.1). Classification (NCBI taxonomy): domain Eukaryota; kingdom Metazoa; phylum Chordata; class Aves; order Passeriformes; family Pipridae; genus Manacus; species Manacus candei. Next base: position 4,865,937 of record NW_026138083.1, on the reverse strand, counting down.
GTCTGCCCCAGCAGCACAAAGGGATTTGCAGCAGCAAAACCAGGTCCTCACTGGCTCTGAGGAGCAGAGACGGGTACCAAGTCACCTGGCTGCAGCAAAAGCTGGAGACAGAGCACAGGGGTGCTAAGCAAGCAATTCTGAGCAAAGAAAGTCAAATAAATTATGGATACAACTTCACCAGTTTCACCAGGATGGATTTGGCCCCAGGAAGCAGCAGGAGGGCAGCTCATGAAGAAGTCAGAGCCTGGGAAGCAGAGAGTTGTGCCCTACACCCCACACTGACAACGCTGTGCGCGCACAGGAGCAGCTACACAGCTCCACGGCTGCTCATCTCCAGTTCTCTAACTCTGTAGTATCACTCCTCAGACTAAAACCTTAATGAGTGCCTGCCAAGTTCTTGTAATCACACCAAATTTCATAATTTAAACATGTTTTGAAGCTCCAGAGAAAAAACGTACATCAGTGGGAACCAGCCATCTGGAAAGCTTTGGAGTCTTTTCTTGCTCATTTGTTTGTTTGCAATTCAGCTATTCCACTACTGTAAGTGTAATTTAGTTATTTATTTAATTTTGAAGTTTTTAGGTTGCAACATGAGTTTTAACTAATAGATGAAGGCACAACTCAAGCAGGGATAACTCACCACTATGAAAATTAAATGATTCCTGAATGATGTATGAGGTTTGTGGTTCTGCCAAGGTATGATCCATAGTGTTACAACCTCCTACTTCTTTTAATGTCATTTTTCTCCTGTCTCCAAAGTTCTAAGAGAAGAGTAGGGTCTTAAATTTAGGGTACTAAAGAAGAGACAGAAGCGGCCTTACAAGCCACGACCTATTAAAAATATCATTGATCAAATCCTCAAAAGAAAAAGAGACAGTGACACAAAATGCCTTCTAAAAACATCCTTTGGAATATGACATGAATCTGGCCTGGGTGCACTGTAAATTCTTACATCATGTATTACAAAATGTGCCAGCTCTGCCTTCATACAAAACCAAAACTGCTTTAAATAAGTGATTAGGTTGTTCCTTCCACGTTCACACTTTTTTTTTATTTATTTTAAATTGATCATCCTTGCTGACATGAGTTTATGCACCGTATTATTCCTTTCTTTTTCTGAACAGTGGTTTTGCTGTTGTTTTTGTTATCATTTCTGTTTGGTTTAGCCATCTTTTTGAGGCACTTAAATGAGAAAATAGAGTCAGGAGTATTGAACACAAATTAAAGCAAAGGAAAAGAGAGATTAACATGTGAACTACAATAGCAAGAATGACTTTTGTGGAAAAGAATTCAGCACAGGCAGAGGAGTGGAAGGACACAGAAAAAACAATACTGACAAGAAAGAAAGAGAAGACACAGTAAAAGATAAGAGATGTCAAAAAAGTGTAATACTGATGCAAAAGCTACACAATAATCTGTTACAATGGAGAGAAAACCATTGGATTGCAGAGAAAACTGAAAAGGAAGCCAAAAGAATACACAATTTTATTCCCAAAGCAATTGAGAGGGCAATAAAGTGTCAATCATAGGAAAAAATTTAAATGACAAGATATATGACCTTGGAGGAGAGGGCAGCAGTTTTTAGGTGGGTTTTTTTTTTCCCCAACCATATCTCAGGCAAAAACTGTGGGTGTTGAGTAAATTTTTAATTGAGAGTATAAATGATTTACACGTTCACAGCAGTGCATCCCTCCTTCCTCTACCACCACTGAAACTCTTGGATGAAGCAGCAAATCTTGATTTCTAGGGTCATTGTCATAAACAAAGGCTAGTCCTCTAAGCTTTCTCTACTTTCTGACAGTACATTGTTTTGTGCCCACTGTCAAACAAAGCTCCAGTTCAGAAATTTCTCTTTGAAAGTGGAACATGGTAGTATTTTAGTGCAACATGGCAACCTAATGAAAATATCTGTTTGGAGCCTTAGGAGGCAAAAAACCCAACTGTTAACATTTGGATGTTTCCACAATTAACATTTGTATGATCTTACATCTTAATGTGAATACATTTGAATGCTTTTGGGTGCTGCATAATAAAGAGCCCGTTACTAAACTTAGCAGCACTTCATGTAGATTAGACGTTATAATTGATGCTTACAGAACAGGACCCAGAGAAATTAATTTTATGTTGCTCTGATTTCGCTGGTTTAAATTAAAGAGTTACAAAAGGTCTTTAAGCCATGGGGAAGAAAACAAAAAAAGTTCATGGGTGATCTCTATCATGTTTATTTGTTCTCTGGAAGTGAGTGGATGTGTTGTAATTCCTGCCCAGGGCGAGCTTCCCCAAGCTCACTTCCCTGTGCTGCATCGGAGTTCAGCCTCCTCCTCCTCCAGCATCCCTGCTCTCAGGCACATTCCCTTTTTCCCTGCCCTCAGTTTCAGTTCTTGTATATTGACAGCATTACAGCCTTGAATGACTCTCTTGTCCCAGAAAACCCCAGAACAATACTGCTCACATGGGGTTTTCTTCAGTCCTGTACCCATCCTTTTCCAGCATTAAGGCCTTGGACATACCATGGGGTTTCAGCTCACCATTCAGGAGCAAGAGCAGGAGAGATGTTCAGCCAGACTGGCCTCAGGAGTAGCCCACAGAACAATCCTCCTTAGCTGGCCTACCTAGACAAAGAAACGACCTGAAATCCTTGTGTACCGCTACATATTCCTCTGCCTCCCTTCCCTTCCCATCCCTGCTCCTCTTCATTCATCATTCAGCCCTTCCAAGGGCCCCAGATCTGTGCCAACCTCTCCTGTTAGTCCAGGCTTTAGCAATTTTCCAGTCCAAGACCTGGCTTCATGCACAAAGTTGGGAAGAGCAGGGCTTTACCCAGAACAGAAATACACTCTTCTTTTTTCCAGAGCCTGCTCGTGGTACAAAAAGCCTCTTTAATGATCAGCCTGGACAGATCTGCTGGCACCGTGCTGTGCCTTCAGCAGAGGAAAGACTGCCAGAGGCACAGAGTGCAGATGATTCATCCTCGTCAGGCTGGAACCTGTGTATTGGGAGAGATAACCCAGATCATCCCACTATTATCTTATACATGGGAGACAATTCACTGTCTGGGTGCCAGACCTGAGGTCAAGCAGTGAGATTTACAGCTCCAGAGCCAGGAATGTAACTCAGCTGTCACTGATCAATGAAAGTCTGAAGTAGACGGAAAAGCTGCAGGATTGTACTAAGGTAGGAAGCCCTTATCCCAAGCACAGACTGCACCTCCCAAGCAGGTGCCACAAGGCTCCAAATCAGTCCTTGAAAGGCAAAGTGGTACCATCACATTATAGAATAAAGGAACAATTCGGGTATCCGACCCAAGAAGACAACTTTGAGTTGTGCTGGATTCAACACTCTTAAGATAGTCCTCCTGCTGTGAAATGAGAGAAACCTCATCCTTCTTCTCCTATCCTGTGAAGGAAGAGCACAGATGATATTCTGTCTGCCATTAAGGAAGAAGGAACTCCCTGAATCTAGAATTTAACTTCAGCACAAATAATCCTGAATCAACATCATCAACGAGCATTGGCAATGCTAATATGAAATTCTCTCCGAGCAGTTCCTGGTTAAACTTGCCCATTCCAAACACTCTAATCTAAAATTATGTTTATCAGGAAAGTCATAAAAGCAGGAACTCTAATCATCAATGTTTGATGAAAGAAAGGAATAGATAAGATTTTTTTTGTGTGTCTGGAATCCCTAGCTAAATAATGGCAGAAAAAGGAGGTGAACACAACAACAGGCAGGGGAAAACCCATAATCAGGCCTCATTAATACTATAGTTAATTGATTTTCTGCTTAGATTCCAAGGAGGAACCAGAAGGTTTCTTTAAGGTGAGTAGTAGGTTAGCAACCACTGGAGAGGGAGAGGGGAAGGGAGATACTTATAGGTAAAGAATGTGAACTTCTCCAGTTTTGAAAACTGTTTGTTTCAGAAGTTAGTAGGAAACTCAGTAGTGCAATTTTCACAATTTTAAGCCTTAAAAGAAATTTTATTCCTCAGCTTTGTGTGATCAAAACCAAAAAATTCTTGTTTGCAAGACTTTCCTTCTCCTTTTGTCATATCTGGGGAACCATAAATTGAAGAATCCAGCCTTTCTTAGCTCTGTCTAATCACTTGGCCTGCATTTGATTCTCTTTTCATGTGTGTTTCAGATGCACTGACTCATGAGACACAGAGAGAGAAGCAAAAATTATTTTCCCAGAATGAAAAAAAGGGACAATAATATCCCGTGTGCAACTCCATTTGCCTATGGAGAAACCAACACAGCTTGAACTGCTCTGAATCTCGGGGTTTGTCTACACAGGGCTGGTTTAATTCGGTTCAGTTAAACCATACACACTTCTAAGTGGTTGGTGCTGACTAAGCTTAAATAGAAGCAATACAGTGCCAGAAGGCTGTCCAAGAATATTTTCAAAGTAATGGTCTCTCTGCACACACAAATATGTTTAGACAGGGTATAATAGGACTTAAACTGTCTTTTGGGATATCTTTACCTGCCTTGCATCAATATGAGGGTTATCTCCTACCTACCCACTTACAAACACACTGAAATGCTGCTGGATACTGGGTACAGTAGAGCTGCAGAGAGTAGAGCACACAGCCTGTGTGCTTTAATTTCTGTCTTTAAGGATGAAACACAAACAGAACTGCAACAGCCTACCCACTCTCAGCCTTGATATGGCCATTATATTAGTGCTGATTTCATCCTAATAGTCCAAATCCAAGAGTAGTGTTGCCTTATAAATCTAACTTATTTTTTTCCTCCTAAAACCTTTTCCTATTTATACACTGCTTCAACAGCTGTGCCTTATTCCCTGTTCAACATCCATTTTCCCTTAAGAGGGACAATTAATTTAGAACTCCAGGCAATAAGGCATAGGTGAGAAACCAGCTTTCCTGGTGTTGCCTTTCTTTTCTTAACCATTAAATGGTGCAATTCTGCCTCAAGTTTACATGGGAACGGGGGAATACACCTAAAATCAAAACCAGACAATAATTCCTTTTCATGCTATGCTAACATAATGAAACACAGGAGGAATTGCAGGAGCTTACTGCAGTATTAATTCATTGTGGGTTCTCAAGAACTAAAAAGTCAAGAACTGACAAAATTAGGCTTTGATGTGTCATCTTCACTTAAGCAACCCCATGCTTGCCCAAGAAAATAGTTTCAAGAAGTATATTCAGGAACCTCGGGTGCAGTAGTACTTCACAGATTTCTTTTTCCCACCAGAGCAACCCAGGCTGTTTGCATTTATTTAAGCTTTCTGTACATGCTCCCTGCTCTGTAGTCCTGAAGGCTGCCAGTGCTCAGGTGCTTCAGTTACTGGGTGAATCTCAGCCCTTCCTTACCCAAGATAAGGGATGCAGAAAATCACACTGACACTGAAAAAAAGGCAGAAATGGGTCCCCAGGGTCAGGCAGCTGTCAGGGTAGGTATTTTGTCTCAAGTGGCCTTAGAGTGTTGTTGACCCTTACAAAGAAACTCATCTTTTGTAAATGGAAAATAAAAAAGGGGAAACTGGGGAAGACTTGGCATCATCCTCCTCTCAGTAGGGTTTTAATTCCTCAGTTTTCCCATAATCTGAGAGATGACCTCCCTTGCTGCCTTGGGTTACCTTGGTGCTCATCAAGCTTGTCCTGATATCTCAGGGAAGCTGCAAAGGCATGCAGGTATTGTGATAGGACGTAAGTGCCCTGAGAAAGTGCAAAGGGGTGCATACTGACGATCTGTTATTTATCAAGATTTGTGCTCATGTGCAACCACCAACCAATTGACTTGGGGTCAAATCTTTTGATTTTAGTGCATAGAAAAGCCTATTCTTGATGTTGTAATCAAGTATGTGGAGCAGTTTATTCCGTACCCTTCCTGCAATGAGTGACTTCTGCCAGCCTATTTTTTTACATGATTTCCCTTCAGGGCTAAAACACCAGCCGGGACGGTGAAAAACATATTCCCTATCTCCCCCCAACACCCAGTAACAACGGCACAGTGTACGAAGCACAGAAGTGAAAACATTCGCACACACACTGTGGGAGTCTACTTTGACTCCTCTTTTAATAAAATCCAGGTGATTCCATGTGATTCTACCTTTCCAACACAGCATGTGCTCACGCTGTGTGCATTGTGTTTGCAGACGCTACGAGAGCAGCTTTATGGAGAGGGGCTTGCGGACGAGAGCGAGAGGAAAAAACCACACTTCCAGGAAAAAGCGTCGCCCACAGAGGACCTCTCAACTCCTAGCAGTGACCTTGGAAGTTGGAAGGACACCCATGGCCTAGACAGGTAAGGGAATTACATTACTGATTATTTTATGGTGGTTTTGTGCTTTCTTTTCTGCACAAAGAAAGAGCAGTTTGCAAAACTGTGTATTCAGAAGAACTGGATTTGTCAGCTACGACAATAGCTGGGGGAAGATTTAAATAAAATAATAGGTGTTTTTCATCTTTAATGTCTATAATTAGTTAATACAGCGTAAAAGCCAGCACATCATTACTCTTCCTCCCTCCACTGTAAAAAAAAAAAATCAACAAAGAGAAAACATGCGAACCCAGTGTTTTGTTAGCTCATCTTTTAAGAGCCTGATTCCTGTTTAGTGTGTGTTCAGTAACGATGAATTCAAATGAATAATTTAGACCTTTGCTGACAACTTTTCAAGAGCAGTTTTATCAATGTCAGACAGCTTCCAGTTTTTGACCATATAAACACAAGAGAGAAACCACCACTGCCATTATTAGTTTTGGCTCATCTTCCTGCTGTTTGGATAGGAAAGTCCCATTTTTTTTTCTAGTAGTGAATTAGCATTGTTACTTTTGGAACTTCCTGATGGTAAATGCTGAACCAAATACATTACCATAAAAGAAAAAAAAAAAAAAAAAAAGTCCTGCCTTGTACCAGCACTTCTAGAGCTGCAAAGCCAGACACTCCTGGGAAATGTTAGTATTACATTTGCACTGTCTTAATTTTGCAGGTTATTACTTCTGTGTTCTTAGGCATAGACAGTAAATCTTACTGGTAATAACAACCTTGCTTGCAACAGACCCAGTGATGCCACATTTGCTGGAATAGGAATCTATCCCTGCTCAAAGTGTTTTCCTTTGTTGACAACACTTTTGGTGGCAGTTGAACTGAGTGTAAGGATTAGTTTTTAAGGACTTTATGTTTAGCAGCACACAATTGCTTCACATTCTGCTACTCACACCAATAGCCTCACAGGGGATAGCTTTAAATTAAGCACTATGGCTTAGTCCTTTCTGTTATGGATGTGTGGATCCAGCACGTCCCAGGAGTTCACCTTGCCCTGTGTGCAACATCTCAGCTGAAGGCAAAACCAGCTCCAACCTGGTAAGAATTTTTCCCGTGCCTGTGGATTTTTTTCAGGTTGTAGTTTACCATTTCACTTTGTTGGTGAAGGATATTTATTAAAAAGCATTCTGAAACCAAGAGGTCAGCTAAAAATACCACTAAACATTTAGTATTCCCTTCCACATGCTCATGGAGGTTTTTTCTTTCCCATCTTTTTCTTTGAACCTTGTTGATTCCTGTTATAAACATAATCTTATGTAGGTGCACACCCTGCATAAGGTGCCAAGCTGCACAGTGTTCTGTTGGATTCAGTAATAGACTTAAATTTAGCAATTTTCTGATTGGAAATAATGCCATTATTCATGTGCCCTTGTACCAACTCCCAAGCTACTGCCTGGCTCTCTTGATAATATGACGTTCCTGATGCACATTATCTCAGAGGTCAATGCAAAAGAAAAGGTGTTATACAACTCTCAAGAACAAATCCTCCAAGGAGGAGATATCAGATAGGCACAAAAAATGTTATATACTAATCTTGGCACAACATCTGCTGGGTCCTTACACACTTTAAATATATACTGTGCTCCCTTTACTAGGTGTTACTTACAGCTGAGACATCAGCACTTGTTCAGTACATGTAGTAAAGTCATGGGATATCTGGCCACAGGAATGGTAAAGAGCAGTGGGCTGATGGGATAAACTGGGGGGAAGATGAGCTTTTTCTTATTTTTGAGGTTATGGAAGTTTTTGTCAGAGCTTATGTGAGTAACCTGCACAGGCAGATACCTAAAGATGGCAATCTAAATCCACAAGCAGTTGAGCAGTGGCAGTCAGCTTGTATTCAGAATTTTGCTTCCCCTACAGACCCAAATTTAAAATTTTGAGTTCAGTTGCTCAGTAACCTGATTGCTACACCTGAAAAAAGGCAAATGCTAAACCCATATCAGCACAACAGCCTGTGTGTGAGCACAGAGTAAGCTGGAGGTACGAGAGCCTTCCTTGGAGCGATTTGGGTACCCATTAGTCTGCTCTGAGCTCCCTGCTGCTGCAGCCAACCTCCCAGCAGCCAACCTTCCTCCTGCCTCCCAGGCACAAGCCAAGGCTGACACTGCCCAGGTAGAGAGAGAGAAGCTGTGCAGCTGCCAACAGCTGGCACAGCCTGGGATAAGGAGCCATCAGCTCCTCAGCATTAATGGGGACGTGAGCACCTTCAGGCTTCTCCCCCACCCCCGGCCCTGCAGCTCTGAGCCTCTTCATTTAGTGAGTGCATACAATTGTGTGTGAAAGTTGGGAGGACCTGGAGATTAAAATATTTGATTTGCCTGAGCAGAAAGGACCTACTGACACAAACCAGGGCCTGTGATGAGATCTTGTTTACCAGGCAAGTGCGGGGCTGGAAATCAATGCGCCAAAATTGCTGTGACCAGAAATTAGACTCGCTTAGTGAATAAAATTCATTAAAACGAGCTATGTCTCACATCACACCTTTTGCATGACTGATCTAACACTTCCTTCTTGCTTTCTCCCAGAATGACCCCTTTAGAGCAAAACGTTTATAGTGTGTCACTTGTAAAAATCTCAAAGTAGAAAATAATAATAAAAAGGTAATCCTTTTTAATGACTCACTAATAAAGACTTTAATTAAAATGGTGTTGAAAAACTTAAAAGACAATTCAAAAAAACCACGTGTGCAGAAACTCACTTGTGCAACATCTTTAGCAATTGCTTTTAAAGAACCTGCGATGGGAACTCTTTATATTAAAACTTTTTTTTCCTTGTTCCTTTCCCCATAAATATCAACTGCCCCACACTTGCACTGGTCACAGTCTTATCAAACAGGTGAAAAGGTTTTCTTACCAGCAGCATGCTAGGAGTTATTCTGCAAAAGTGATGCAAAGTTGAAGCAAGAAGCTTTACGAATCAGAGATGCAGCAGACACAATAGCAAGGGTGTATGGAATTGTAGAACAAGGGGAGAGACAGGAGTTGGTGACTGGATTACTAATAGAGCTGGGGACGGGAGGGGGAGAGAGCTGTGAAGTATCAGTATCTAATAAACTCAGCGTACATCTCATGCTAATACGCCTTTCTTCTGATAAAGCACAGAAAGCCCCAAGGCCCTGCTCACAGTAATTGGTGTGGTGCTGCTGACTAACAGCACCTCTGGCTAATTTAGGCAGGCAGATTAAAATAAGCCTGATAAAAAAGCAACAAAAGGGAAGATTTATGTCCCTTGTATCTTCCTTTCCAATTGATATCCTTGGGATGGCAAATGAGAGTTGGCAGGACCACCAGTTTGTGGTACAGTTGTCTAGTGTGTATGCTGTATGCACGGTTCTGTGAAGCACATTTGGGGGGGGGGCTGATATTTCTTTTCTTTCTCTTTCTCTCTACTTTTCCATCCAAACAGAAATATCCTCCAGCTAGTGCTCATCCCAACAAGAATAGTAGCACATGTAATTGCAGATAGAGGAGAAAAAGGGTTTCAGTCTACATAGATATATGTATGTATTGCTGGCAATCAGAGACAGTGAATCATCTGCTTTCTCCTCAGTCCTCACCCAGAGCTCAGCTTTCACCTGAACACACTAAGCCTGTGTGGTGCACAAACCTGCCAAGCCCTTAGGCAGAGCTATATAATAAGAAGTTCATTGCCAGCAGATTAAAATTCAGCTTAACACCTATTTGCCCACTCAGAGCTGAGCTGGTGGCAAAGAACAGGTCTCTCATTAGCACTCTGCTGTGCTGTCCTGTAGACCCAGGAGCTGAGAGTTGTTATTTATATCTTTGGAAAGTGGGTATAAAATATAGGAATTATTACAGCTGTGCTTATACTGGGAGACAAAGGGGTGTTGGCACATCCCATGGTGCTGGTGCACTGGGATTTGGGATGTGAGACTGGGCAAGAGGTATGCAAGTGGTCCTTGTGAGAGGTGCTGTGTGATCCTATGGTCTGATTGTAGCTCTGGGAAGCATCCAACAGTGACAGGCACTGAGTTGCACCAAAACAAAGGTTTTGTTAGGAAGAAACCCTCTTCTGACATGGGAAGCATATTATTCTTACTAAAAAATAATAATTTTTTATAAAGTCAATAGGAACTGGGCTTTTAATTTCTGAAGGCAGAGGTCCAGAGCTATATAACAGTACTTGATTTTCATTGCAACTGGTTTCAAACTGGAATTTAAAGAGCCCCATTATTAGTGCAGACCTCCTTTTCAAAGAATTCAAAGAAAAATATGGACTAAGTTGCACTTAAAGCTTGACTGCACATTATTCCTCTGCGCGTCCCACACATTTGGTAGACAGGCTATTGCCTTATATTTGTATTTGTCTTTCTGATTTAAGCAATAGCAGATCTTTCCTAGGAAAGCAACAGTATTTAACTAGGGCTGAATTAGAAGTGACGTGGAAGAAGCTGGTTTTACAGGGGAAAAAAAAGAAGAAAAAATTCCATTAATTAAAGTTACCAGTTTCAAATTACTTGTTCAAAGTTCGTCTACTGAAGTGAAAGCCCCCATAAAAAATAACCTACAGTAGAAAGTGTATGCATATAATTTGCATAGCTGCCATTCAGAGCCAGACAGGGTAGAAAATAAGAGGTTACAATGCTATTCAAGCTCCAACCCCAAGCCTCAACTGCTTCCAGTCTCAGCACAACTGGAGGTTTTTTGCTATATTTGCCGGCAGTAAAGCGGGGAATGACCAAGAAAGATGAAAACAGCGTAATTAGACATCAGGCTTCGCATCCCAGGGATGGGAGCAGAGCTCACCACCCCTTTGGAACCAAAAGCTCATCTCAAGGAGTATCACAAACCCAGCCAAAAAAAGATGTCACTGAGTGGTCACATTCCTACTGTACTTCTGAAAGAGAGAGCTGAAACCAGCTGCAAGCTGGATTTGAAACTGAAATGCTGTGTCCTGGATTGTTTTCCAAGTGTCTATTAAATGTTGCACTTTTAGGTGATTTTTAAAAAAAAAAAGTATTGGGGAGATCTAGCAAAGCTTTTTGCACACTTTCAGCAAAGCTGTGCTTCAGGGATAGAGAGGTTATGGCACATTTTCTGAAGGGTGGATTAATATTGGGTAGGACTTTCCATGAGTGCCAAATCCTTCAGTTTTCTAGGCTATCAAAGCATATCTGAATGTTTTAGAAAGAAAAAAAAGCAGTAAATTTTGAAAATTTTGCCCATTTATCCTTTATTTTCTAAAAAGAAAAAAAAATCATTTCACTTTTAGGGTGATATTTCTAAATCAGATATTGAGAAAAATGCTACTCTGAACCGAGGATCCCCAGTTTGTCGTGAAATCAATGCTGTGTGTTGGTTGCCCTCCCCATCTCTGAAAAAAATAAAGTCATAAATCTTTCTGGCATCTCTATTCATTCTCCTAATTACACTGTATAATGCTGACGAACAAAGCAAGTTTTTTTTTTTTTTTGCTAAACCATATGTCTGGAGAGGCTTGTGAGGGGGACTGTGTAGTCGTGGAGATAAAGCCTCTAACTCTACATTAATATAGAGTGGAAAAAAGAAAAGAAATTGGAGCAGCCATAAAGTATGGAGTACAAGATACACCTTGCATTAGCATTTCTGAGCTGAAGGAATGGGCTATCAAGATTTAGGTGGCATAATATTCTGAATTCTATTTTAAAAGTATCATTATCATCAGGGAACATTTAATACAAACCCTTCCTACGGATTCCCTGCAGGAATAAGGTGGCCTAGCTAACAAAGCCTTGATTTATTCAATAGAACATACTCCTTTTTCCTTCAAAATGTAGACAAGGCACCTACTGCTACCATCTCCATGGTTCAGCTGCCACTGCACAAATGTTCCTTTATAGCCAAGGAGCACCTGGGTGCCATTGCATGCCCTTGTATACAATGGTCTCCATTCACAGACCTTGCAAGGAAGAGCAAACAAGCAATGGCTAAACACACAGAAACTTATACGACTCCCACAGACACACCATTTCCCACCCCCTGCCGGGATTTTCACATAACGACCTGTCAGCAGGCACGTGAAGGAAGTTAAAAACAAGAGCTGGATTTGCTGCCTTAGCTCTTGCCTTTGCAGCCTTGCAGGAGAGAAGGGAGTCAATCTGGGTCCTTGCAATCCATAACCTGTAAAACCTGTGTCAGTGCACCTTGACCTGTTCCCCAGATATACTTTTGCTTCTCGTTTATCAGTCCTGCCTCGTGAAAACATTGTGCCACAGACACATGTTGATCTCTCCTTCATTTAATGCCATCACTGTGAGCACAAATGCCCCTTAGACCCAGTAAATGCCATGGGATTGGGGCACACCACACAGCTGGGACAGTCCAGCAGATCTTCTGGATCTGGTCTGTGTTTCAGGCTGTGCACATCAGGGGAAGTCTTTGGGGTGATCTAAAATAGCCTGTCTACAGACTGAGTAGGTCTTACTTATCAGCATCCCAGTGGGTGCCGACCCGCTGGCAAATTCCAGCCCTAAATTAGGCACACGAGGAGCCCCACAGAGGTCAGGGAGACTGCTCAGCTGAGCCAGGCTTACGCACAAGAACTGCAACATGAGCTCCGGCTAATTGCAATGAGAGCAGCCTTAGCCCAAAGGAAGGGATGTACCAAAAACATCGAAGAGGATTCTCAGGGCAGGAGTTGTGTCCTTGTGTGAATTTTCCTGTGGAGTGCGCTCCAAATATAGACACGTACTGGAACAAGAGAGACAGAAGCGCTGATGGCATCCAGACAATATCCCTATCATCCTGTAGACTGGCTATCTGATCGTTTTCCTAGATCCAGACCACTGTGTTACAGCCCTCCTTCAACCCAGTATCTCACATTAGCACAACAATGTTTCCAAAGGAGGCTTTCCAATGACAGTGCATCAAAACCTCCTTTATGAAAGAGGTTGTGATGCCGTTTCTGATACAGCGGCCAGAAACCCAACAGGGGGAGAAACACAACTGAGGAAGCCTAACTCAGAATTGCATTGCTGCAAGATGTCTACTTTTTAATGTACGACTCTGATCAGATCATAAATAGTGAAGAGTAACCTCCAGACATTCACCACTGAACCTACAAATGCACATGTTACCACAACAATTAGGCTGAAGGCATAGTGGAGTTTGGCACTCGCATTACAGATTAGAACAACTGATCCCTTCCATTCCCACAGCTTTCACACCCCGGCCGTATGAAAACAAATTGCAGCGTAGGGAACCGGCAAGTTACAGTGGGTTTTTAGAGGAGGAGGAGATGGCAAATAGCTGTGTGTAACATTCAGTGCTTTGCACTGTGTTACACTATGAAACCTTCCCTTATTTGTCCCTAAACAATTATGCATAAAATAGCAGCCTGGCTTAATGTAGCCCAAACGCAGCCCCTCTCTGATATGTGACTTAAGGGTGCCTAAATCTAGTTTATAAGCAGCTTCTTTTCTGATTAAGGTTAAAAAGTGTCCTGAGCATTAATCCTTCAGTAGGCTTAAAAGAAAGGAAAATATATAGTGAAAAATTCTTCACTAACCAACAAACATTAGTGCCAGGACGGCTACAAAATTGCTTTCTGCATGCCTGTGATAAATCAAGTACCGTTTGTGCTTGCGAAGGAACATGAATAGTTGGTTACTTGGGGACAATACTTGCCTAGCTCACTTTGGAAACCATTTGTGCTACTAAATCATTTATTCCCAGCACTGTGCTCAGCTGACAGTCCCATACATCAGCTCACCTCTGAGGAGAAGATCTCTATAAGAGTCTTTGACTGGCACTTCCCCAGCGCAGAACTCTTGCGTTTTGTCCCGCGGCCCGAGACATCGGTACAACACAGCACCACCTTCTTCGGTTTTGTCAGACCTCAAGGAAGGCTGGCAATTTCCATTTCCCCCCTTAATACCCAGACCTACTTTCCTTTAAAAACTCTGATCTTTGCATCTCTTTCCGCCCCGTCGTACTCCACAGTTTCTATAATCATCATCTTATATAAGAGACCCAGAACCGGGAGCGGTTATTTATCAATGTTTGCACGCCCTGGCTTTGTCCCCAGAGAGCACTAAAATAACCTCCCAGGTCCCCATTTGATACACGTGGGCTACTGCATATCCTTGCAATCAGTGGTACCTGCCATCACCCAAGGGAAGCGATGCTGGGGACAGAGAAAACAGGCCCGTGCTGTTGGGATCACAGGGTCCTTGCTCTGGTGTCCCCTCTCCACTCATGGCAGAGGTTCTGTTCATTGTGCCCTGGGTTTGGCACAAAGGGAGACACGCAGGAAAACAGGAGGGAGCATCCACAGCCTCAAAGCCACTGCAGCACACAAACATGCACCCAACCAGAGCAGGCTGCCTTCTGACTTCACCCATTCTTGTCTTTTATTCTTCATCTGCTTACTTTCAGGTGTCCCTTTTGCAGCACTGTCACTCAGCTGGTTTCTAACTGACCTGGCAAGTTTTCACTGCTCTCTTCCTACTTGCTGGCAGAACAACAAAATCTGGGGGATTTATGTGCCCCAGCTCCCACGCAGGAGCTGGGAGCAAAGCCTCCTCCAGAGGAGAGGAAGTTTCTGCTGACAGATGCTTCTGTTTGAAGTGTCCATGTGTGTTTAGGCCCTGATCCATCAGAGCTTGGGAGCACTCAGCCTTAGACACATCCATGTTGCTGTCACCAGGCTATTTAAAGTAAGGTGGGTATTTAAGCCTTCTGTGGGCTTCAAGCTTGGGTTTTCTGTGCTGGCAGCTCTCGTGGCCTGCAGTGCTCTAGGCTGATGATTTACAGAGCAGCTAAAGAAGAAAGTTTGCAGCATATACATATTTCTGCAGTGAAAAAGCACAGAGTAATTGCTTGATCCATTTGGGGGAAGGGCTTTTACAAGCAAACACGCATTTATCCTTTTTTTTTTAGGCACTTTGGTCACAAGATTTATGAACTCAGCCATTTTCCTCTGTGCAAAGCACCTGTAGGCAGGAGTTGCTCCAGGAGTCAGTGGTGCATGGCCTGTTGGACACCATACAGGGTGCTGGGGCAAGCAGCAGCCTTATAGGGATTCTCCAAAAATTTAGTCACTCTTTCAATCCACTCCTTGTCTTGCCAATTTGGTTGTGCCAAGCTCTCCATTGACTTTGTCATGGAACTTACTTTGTGGAAAGTAGGTGGGAACTAATGTTATTCCAGAAGGCTGAAAGGGTTTCTAAAGAGGCCAGAGAAGTTTGACAACAGAAATCTAGTCCTCAAAAAAAAAAAAAATTCTTCTTAAAAAAAAACCAAATGAAAGTTTGGTTTTTATTACAAAGAAATCTCTACTTATTATGAGCATGCAGCTTTTTTAGTGCAGACAAACCAGCACCCCAGCTTGAGCTTTGTGTTACTGGTTCTTCAGCTTTGTTCTTTGGGCAAATCATTCCCTCAGTGAGCTCCTGTAGCCTGGTGCCCTCAAAAGTTGATTGCTCTGCTGCTTGCCAGACCACCTTCCTTCTGTTTCTCCCGTGTTTCCGCAGACATGAGCTCCAAAGACAGTACAATCCAAATTAAAAGACTTCATTTTTATAACTTGTCAGCCAGACAGAATTAGTTCTGCTGATAAGGGAAATCCGCTTGTTTGCTGGAAGAGAGATGGGAAGTGGCTGTGCCAGCTCAGGGTATCATACACAGCCAGGGCTGGAAATAGCAGCACTCAGCCTCAGAGTTCATCAGTGAGCCACTTCTTCAGTAAAATAACCCAAACAATTTCCTGATGCTTCCCTAATCACTTCTCTCTGAAATCCTTCTCCCCCCACCCGTTGATTTGAAAAAGCAAGTCCCTTTTACTTTTCTTCTATTCAAAAACTACATTGCTTTTACTGAAAGAATTGAAAACAGAAGTTGTGCTTCTTGATCATTCACTCCTCTTCCACAGTGGCGGTATATAGCGATAATCAGTAAATCCAAATTTTTACATTCAAAATGTAAAGCTGCCTGGTGTTGTCATCACCTAATCTGTGTTATAATAATGCTCAGTTTTCACCTGACCTTTCGAAATCAGCAGATTCAATTACTTGTAGCATTTGCTGAAGATCCTCTAGGGATCTTACCATAAATTATACTGTATCCCACAAATAGATATGACAACACTAATCAGCAAATTAAATGACAGTGATCATTCCTGCAGAGATACTTAAACATCTGATTGAGCTGGTGCATCGGACCCACGCAGCCTAGAGCTTCAGCCTGCAAGAGCTACTGCTCTCATGCATAGGGAATGCTGACCTTGCAAGCAGGAACCTGTAGGTGACTTAAGATGTCTGATGAAAGAAGGGAGAAAAATGCTGATGCCTCCAAGTGAACACCAATGGACGCTGATGGATGGTGACTCCAGTCCCTTGTTAATACTTTGCTCTGATATTGCCACCCGTTCAACTCCACACAAGTATTTCCTGAAGGAAGGGCTGGACACTTCCTAACGACCACCCTTTTCCCCAGGCATGGGAGAGCCATCACTACCCCAGCACCAAGATGCTGTCTCCCTCCAGGCAGTCCTGGCCAGATGGGCCTAATACAATTCCTCCTGCAGGTATATTCAATGTCCTACACAACAGCCATTTCACAGTGGACGGGGACCAGATCTTGTCCCACCTCCACCCTCATCACCCTTCGAGTTGCAGTGGAAGAGCACTTGTCCAAATCCCACACCATCAGCTGGCTGCTGCTGGGACTGTGCTCCATGTGTTGTCTGCACAGTGTGGCAGGACTGAAAATCTTGGGTGCAAAAGGCCTTCTGCAGGTCACAGAGCAGAGGACACCATAGCTGGGGCCTGGCTTATAAAGCTTTGGCAAGGATGGCAAGGGTGAGCCCAAGGCCGTGGCTCTGCTGGGAAGGTCAGCCAGACGGGCAGTGAGACGTGTCCTGTGCTCACAGCCAGCGCCACCTTCCTGTGGCCTCATCCTCAAGCCTCTCCTTAGAGGCAGGTGCTGCAGGAGAAGGGGGCAGCACGGAGCTGGGAGGTGTGATTGCATCCTCCACCACAAGCTGTTATTTTGACAGCTCTATTACAGTCATATAGAAACAACTCCTGGGAAGTGTAAAGCACTGAAAAGAAAAAAAGTCAGGGAAATCATCTGTTCTGCAATATGCCAACTTTCACTGAGGAAGAGGACTAGATGCCAATGAAGATATGTAATGGGTTCTTCCCCTGGCTTTTTCTTTGGCCAGAGGTGGTTATTGTTCACCCCCAAACCACTGTTTCTCCTCTTATGCCTGTCTGGCTCATGGATCTGATTTTTATTTCATAGCAGCCCTCTCCCCCAGGGGATTAATTAATTTTACATACCATAGGAAGACCTCAGCCCCAGCTAAAGGGAAGGGATGAACAGCCCTTTACCAAGCTGCCTTTCTTAGAAAAAAAGTCAAAGCAGCTTATCCCAGGAATCACTGGCTATGCTCAGTGTTAAGTTTCAACTCTACATCCACACAAAGTAGTGCAGATTGTGGGAAATACCACAGTGACTTCCTTCCCAAGTGCCATTGACACAAAGCCCTTGTGTGCTGGTACTTGCTGTGCATGTCCATGGCAGGACTTCAGTGAGGGGTTTGGGGAAGGCAGGTGCATTTCTTGCTTTAACAATAGTGTCAAATCCTGTACAGGCCAAGAGTTATGTGAAAACACAGCAGCCCTTGAAACAACCTGATGCTGTCTGGAATAACCTCTACAGCAGCAAACAAGAGTCAGGCACTCAGCCCAGTATGTGACTGAAGCAAGGCAGCCCTGCTGGGACACAAATCATGTGTTCCCATCACTCTGCTCCTTCAGGAGCATCACCTGAGGGGTTGGTCACCAGAAGAGGTCTTTGTTCTGCCCACCTTTGGGTGCTAGAGATCTATCTTCCTAATCCAGCAACATTCCTGGAGCAGATATACCCAGCCACACTAGCACCAAAAACCCAGTATTAAGTTTTTTCTTTCTTTTTTTTCCTTTTAACCAGCACATAGTGCTGTGTAGCAACACCATCTCATAACCCAACACAAACAATACTGCTCATTTATATTGCCTCCTTGGCATTCTCCACAGAGACATATAGTTTCCTCTTATGTGCCACTCCTCCCACCTTGGGGAGGGAAAGCAGAAGTGCTGATGGAGGAGCTCCACTCACACTCCCTTCCAGCTTCTGGAGGCATTACCTCAACAGTGACAGTTTGTAAGGCAAAACAAATGGCTTGTGAGGCAAGTCTATGTTATGGGGCCCTACCCAGAAGAAATGCCTGTCAAGTACTCCAGGAACACACTGTGACTTTGGTACGTTTTTCTTTGACAAGAGGTATACTGCAAAGGTTAGATTTCATCCCTCATTATTGCAAATTATTCTGCCAGCTGAAGTACCTTTTCTCTTAGGCAGTACATTGCAAATTGGTGCTGTACTCTGTGCTCAATCAGCATCACCTTTCTGTCAAGGGAATGCCTTTGAGGGCTTCACTCTGCACCTGGCACTTTTTGTGGAGAAGCCCTTGCAGCAAAAAGGAAAGTTTTCAACCTAAGGAGCAACACCCAAGTGCTGTTGGCAGGAGGCATCCTCACTGGCAGCTTAGAGAAGCCTTAACTACAGCACAGAGTGATATATCAAATCTCTTTCTTCCACTCACAAATCAATGATGCCATCAAACACTTCCACAGGAAATCAGTTTGCAGAGTCTCAGCCGTGGGAAGGAACACTGCACCCTGCTGTAGAAACCTGGATGCCAGCAGAATGTGATTTCAGTTTGAAACAAAACATAATTTCACTCATTTGTACTTTCATTTACTTACTCGTGAGCAGCTGAAAACCACAGGGCTGTGTAATGCTTATGTCCAGGCTGCACATCCAGGAGCTTTCACGGTGCCATGGAGGGCAAAGGATGACCACTGCAAAACAACCCAGACTCTTCTTGGGATGGTGACCCCAGCCTAGCTTTGGAGCTGCCTTTTTATACCCCCCTGGAGGAGCTGATGAGGGTCAGTCCCTCCACCCTATCCCATCTGACTCACTCTCCCCTGTTTCCTGCATCAGGTGGCCTCAGCAGCTGCCTGTGGATTGTTAGCTCTTCATGGCCTACTAACACTCGTGCCTTCAGGTTGCCCTCATCCTGCTCCTTTGACATGCAGGTATTCCTGTTCACACTGGTCTTAGTGCTTCTCCTGCCACTTTTACAGGTGTGCAGCAGATCTGCACCACCACCAGCAGCTTCATCCCACAGGGGGCTGTGCTTTGGCATGGCCCTGCCCCTTGTTTAGGCTGTGCTGTGCTGTTGGTGCACGACAGTCAGGTTCCCAAATGCTGGATGTTGGAGAGGTTGGTGTATATCCATCCCTCAGGAAGAAGGTTGTGAATTTGCTGTTAGAGCAGGTCTGGTATAGAATGAAGCTCAGTGCTCACTTCTGGCTTCCAAGCCCAGATTTTACAGGTGGAGTGGTGGTACCCACAGCTTCTGCTGTGCTTGAGCAGTGCATTTACAGTGACATTGTCACAGGGACAGCCCTTTTCTCTTGCTTGCCTTTTTTGAGCACATATTTTTAAGGCAGCACTTAGTCCACTGGGGCCACAGGCTTAGCTGGAGCTTCGTGGGAGGCTCATGGTACAACATTAATATAGTAAAAGCTACAAGTAATGCCTTCTGCTTTCTCCCTTCCCCCTTTTCCTGTGTCCCCTGCCATGGATATCATGGACTTGTTCTGAAATCATTATAACAGCACCTCTTGTAGCTGAGACTGCTTACAGGAAAATCAAGACAGGGCAGGTATTTTAGCCATGTGACACCAAGGAGAGTTCCATTTGTCACGAGCTGGAGTAATTCAAAGTAATTTTGGCGTGTTTTGGATGAGAGATGCTGACTTCGGTCAGAGCATGAGCTGTGCAAAATGCTTATTTTTATAGTTTTGACGTAAATCATGGAATGTTTTCATTCTTAATTTGGAACACTTGCCCCAAATGTTCCAAGTCTCTGTAGATAAGTCCAGGCTCTTTTCTTCCTCACAACATACATCCATACACAGTAAAGTCCCAGGGTTGACTGCCCAAGTCATTTATCTGGACTGAGCACAGGACCAAGGCATCTTTTAAAAGCTGTAACTTCCAACAATCTTGAGACCCAATGATCCCAAGCAAGAAGCACAGTTTTGCTATCTAAAATATATCTTCTTCTCTGCAGAAGTGCCATGGGTCATTTGCTTAATAAAACAAACCAAGCACATACACAAAAATAATTTCCTTGGTTATATTTTTCTCAGGGGATGTTTAAACTGTCAGCTTTGCTGAGCTACATTCTCCCCTCTCATTCTTTCTCATGGGGGATGTCCTGTCACGGGGGACTCGTTGCAAACTCACATTCTGAAATTTTCCAGAGGATTTAATGTTAATGCACATATAAAAGACTTGCAAAATAATTCTCTTTTGAAATGATCGTATGCTATCAGTAGTTTCTAGAGCTGATACTGTTCAGCTTTGACGAGGAGTTCAAAATATAGTCAGTGCAAGCACTTGTGATCCAGGGTAGCATGGATATATCCTTTTTCAGAACAATCACTGTCTCAAGGTGCAGGCACATGATCATTGAGATCCATTATCCACTGATACTGAGGTCCATTTCAAACCATCCCATGTTATTGGTATCATTTCGTGCTGAATGAGGAGTTCTCTGTGTTTCCAGATGTATCTTCTCTCATCCATGGAAAGTCCTACTTGGCCAACGACAATAAACTCTTCAGAATGATAGAGGACATCTCAAAACCTCTGGAAGTGAATGTGGGAAAAGCAGAAGCTTTTGTTTTGCTTTAATCTAGGACACTGGCTAAGAATCAATTGCTGTAATGGATAGCAGTGCAAAAATGTGAACCCACAGGGCCTGTCTCATATGGAGACACACTTAAGAACAGAGTTTCTCACATTTGCAGCCTCAGCTGTCAATCTCTGCAGCCACCCACAGTCACAAGTAATGGTGTGAGATCACCGCCAACACCCTCACATTGAGACTTGGGCTCAGTATTTGATATCCCTGATCATCCATCACTTAAAATCCACTGAAACCCAGCTCTCAAAGCACTTTAAGTGATTAATAATTAAAAGCTGCTTAGATAGGAATGGAACATGCCAAAACATTGGCTAGAAGAGGCAATTTGGCACAACAATTTGCATTACAGGCTTTTCATCAGTTACAATAAAAAAAGATGGTGCCTTTGCTATTTCATCATTGAATTAATATACCTCCATATTTTTTGGCTCCCCTGTGGCAGAAACATCTTTGTGGCAATAGGAAGAGTCTTGGCAGACCCTGCCCAAATGGTGTATGGATGCCTGTGCTTCTTGCCTTACAAGTCTCCTGTAGGGAGAGCATGGATTTATCCTGAATCCAGCCGCTGGGATCATGAGTGCCTGGCTGTCAGCATGACTGAATAGGCTTCATCTGCAATCAAAGCCACAGTGTGGCTCCCAGAAAAGCTGCCTGGGAAGTGGATGTGATTTACTGTAGGATGAGTCCCTTTCCCGCTGTAACTGGTGGCAGATGGCAATTTTGCCAGGAAAAGCTGGATCAGGCGCTTGTTGGCTGTTGCCTGTATTTCTGCTGTGGTAAGGAATGCTAGCCAGACAGATAGCCCAAAATGGTTGTATAGAAACATCCTCCAAGCCTTTCCCCTCCCTTTATATAAATACTGAATGCTTTTAATCTGTTACCTGACTTGTATAGCTCCCTGTCTTAGTGGTTTTGTGGCCTTAGTGATTTAGGGTTGCTATCTCTGATTTTACCACAGGTATTCTGATGTTTATTGATTTATTTTTTTTTTGGAAGTATCATCTCCTACAGTCATGTGAAAACAGTTTCCATTTCACAGCTCAGAAACGGTGCCACCTCTGCTACCAGTCAAGGGAGGTGCAAACATGCAACTGGTAACTGCTGTAAGCACCAGTAATATTAGTGGGGATAATTCTTACAGTTATAAATAAAAAAAAATATGCAATTTTTATTTAAATGAAGCTTCATGAATGTCCCAGTTTAGGTTTTGAGTGGGTGGTAGTACTGAGGAATAAACCAGCTCCTGCTCTACTTGACACCACTCCTCCATCACCCCGCAGTGTACACTGATTTACGCCATACTGACAGACTTAACATCCTTACAAACCTGGCCCCAATTCTGAGGACTGTTATAAGAGATTAATTTGAGTGGCTGATATTGAGTTCTGATCCTCCAGCACTTGCATTTCTCCAGGTATTTGTACCATCTGCATCCATGATGCTGCTGGGTTGCTGAAAGACTACGTGGTTTGGACCAGATCCTCCTCTTGGCTTGGGGAGAGCACAATATTGTTTTCATTCCACTATCTGAAGGAGGCAGATCTGGTGGCAATTTAAGAATCATACATTATCATAGGCTATGGAAAGAATAATTTACGCCCTTGAGCATTTCTCAGATCTTTCAGCAAAATCAGACATCTAAAGGAAAATCTAGTTCTTTGGAGAGCCACAGGGATGAGTAATGCACCCAAGAGGAGCTGGGGTTCAGACATGAAGGGATTAGCATGATCCACCAGCATGGTTTTGTCATCTGAGACAGACTCAGGCACTTCATGCCTCCTTCTTTAACAACAGCCATCTGGATGTGAAGATGGGGGAAGGTGGGAGCTTGTTTCATGGCTCTGGTTTGACTCCTCATGGGCAACACTTCTGGCTTTTGCAGAGGGCTGAGGCCTCACAGCCTTCCGTGCTGGGAGCTCGCACCACGCCCCTCTCTCTCTGATACAAATTGCCAGGGACTGCAATGGGCCTTGGTGCCTGCAGCTCTGAAAGAGGGGAAATAACTGCAGTAACACCTTCCCCGGTGTGATCACAATCATCCAAAATGCCTTTGTGCTGGGGTGGAACCCACCACTCTGGTGGGTGTTTGTCAATGGAAAAAATGCCCAGCATCTGGTGGCTTTCATGCAAGGAGCCACTAAGACAGCTCTGCCTCTGTTGGTGCTCACCTTCTACCAGGATAACCTCTCCCCCCTAGAAAAGCACCCCAAAAGCTGCCTGTTAATTCCTACAACAGGGGCAATTCCCACAGGAGATGGAGGGATCTGCTTGCAGTTCCCTTAGCGTGTGGTACTGGACAGTCACCATTAAATAGCTGACCTGAGGCAAATCTAAGGTCATCTAAAGATTAAAAAATAAAATAAACATCATCCCTCCTTGCCTTACAGGAACAGTACCACCCTGAATTTGTGTGAATGCAGGGTTTCCAGTCCATCTCCCTCACTGAACATTTGATAGTTCATTTAAAAGAAAGAAAAAAAAGAAAAACCAGAGCAGAGGGTTCCCTGGTGGGCCGTAAGACCTCCAAAGGACTTTTGGCAGCATCTGGAGATATTATTAAGTTTTCAGACTAGGTATGCATAGCACAATAATTAGTTCCCCTGAAGAGACCCCAGTAATTGAAAGAATTTTATGACATCTATTATGAAAGTATGAAATGGCTCTTCATAAAAACCAGTATTGGATTTTTCACTCTCTATTCCAGATAGGCTAAAAATCAATATTAATACCTGTCCAGTGAATTCTGACACTTAAAGAAGTTTGTAGCAAAAGAGTTCACAACACTGAGGACTAATTGCTGTGGAGTTAACGAGGGGATCAAGAGCTCTGGTGCTCTGGTGATGCTCCTTAGGTGCCGATACCTGTCAGCAGGTAGATGTGCATGGGTGGAGAGGCCAAGGCTCCTCTGTTCCTACAGGAATGTGTCACCACAACCCAGAATAAACAAGGCAGAACCACAGGGGCTCCCCTGCCCAGCGGGGATCGGGGGTGGCTGTGAGTGACCAAGGTCCCGCTGAGGGGGAAGCAGCAGACACAACACCAGGTAGCAAGTCCCAGGAAGGAAGAAGGGGGAGTGTTTAATGTATGTGGTTTGAACCCTCCTTGATCTGTACATTGGATTAGATGAGCTGCTCAAGAAATGGCCTCTGTATTTCTTTAAGAAATATTGAAGAAATCACCCTCTGGAACAAAAAGCTTTAAGCGTTATTTCATAGAGCTGGTTCTTTACTTCTGGCAGTCCTCCAGGGTGCTCAGGAACCAAGTGAACAGGGAAGAACTAGGGGGTGCAGTGCACATTGCCGTTGAAGATATATGAGATCAAACATCACACAGTTCTTACGCGTTTTTGGGCTGAGGCTGAAAGCAGCGAGTCAGGCAGAGAGTGTGTGTGACTCCCTGCCTGGGGGAGCAGGACCAGAAACCACTGGATCTGCCTGGTCCTGCCTGAGGATTGTCCTCTGCTGGGGATGGCAAGGCTGCCCCTCGCCTCCTCCAGCTCCTGAGGCTGCTGCAGAGCGTCAGCTAGTGCCAGCGGTTGGGAAAGGCTTGGAAAACGAAAGTGCAACCCAAGGGAAAGGCAGGGACCTGCTGGAGGAATCGTTCTGTGTAGAAACAAACCCCTTCTCATTTCGTGTGCAGGTCCTGTGCTGGTTTTCATGCAACTGTTTTTAAGGCAGTGCTGTGTGTCACCAAGTGGGGCTTTGCTGCAGCCATCTCAGCACTTGCAAGTAATTGGAATATTCACAAAGGAAATATTTAACTGCATTAACTCCGTGAAACAAGAGAAGGACAATGTGTCAAATTCACCTGAACCCATAATGAAGCAGGGCCAGTTAAACCCCGAGATTTTTACCACCATGTGTAACGTCAGCAAATGCCTGTCCCCGTGCCTTGGACCCCACCTGGCACCGCTGGCACCCCCGGCCCACAGCCAGCCCCAGTATCGGTGGGGAGCTGCAGCATTCCTCAGGTAGTTGGGAACAGCGGCATTTCCACAGAGAGAGAGAGATATAATTCCCTTCTCATTAGTTACTTTGACATAAGAAAGTTATCACAGCTCCCCAGTCTGTCACTGGGCTGAGGGAACAGGAATTTGTAAAGCCAGATACGGGGTTTAAATTATGGCAATAGAAAAGAGTTGCTTTTCATGGAAGGCTGCAGCTCAAAGGGAGAGCAAACGCCCAAAGCTGGATTTCCTCAGGGAAAGCGGAGTAATTATTTTGTTGCTATCAAGGCGATACCAGGGTGTTTTCTTCCTATTTCTAGTCCCCTGATATAATAAAAGGAGTTTAATAGCAGCAAGATGTAGGAGGTGCTCACTGGTGAACGCTCCAATGCACTGAGCTAAATTGGGTCCTGCAGCACAAGAGAGGCAGCACAGGGTTTCTCAGCAGTGCAGAGAGCAGGGGCTGGGGTCCCAGGGCACAGTGGCATTTCATGGCATCACCCTCTGTGTGGTACAAACCCAGGTTACACAGGACAGCCTGTGCCACTCACACCAGCTCTGCACCATCTCCAGCTCTGCCCAGGGGGCACCTGTTGCCCGCCCAGCACTTCCACGGGTGCAGGAAAACACCTCCTCGGGAGTGGGAAAGGACCTTTCTCCCTTCCCTCCTCTCCAGCTGGGCCTGGCAGCTGCCTGCAGGTTTCTGAGCAAGGCACAGAAGGCGGCAGCAGCACGAAGGGGCCTCTGTGGTCTCTCCCAGCCCTTAAATCACGGCGGTAACAGCCCTGCTGACGGTCTCGGGCTTTCATGCTCAGAGAGAGCATTCTGCAGCAGCAAAGTGAAAGCAGGGCATAACATTTATTTACTGAAAGGAATACAGGCTGTTTCCTACTTCTAGAAGCCCCTTCTCATGGGGAGAAGCTTTTCACCTAGATGGAGACAGAAGCTCGAGGAACTGAGCTCTCTGCTGAGATCACTGCACTCTTGGATGGAATCATGGCACAAGCAGCCACTGCCTCCTCCTCGCTGGTCTGTCTCCAGCTGTTTCCCTGAGGCTGACAGGCTGCTCTGATGAGTCAGAGATGCATCTTACCACAGACTTTATGGCTTGGGTTTGCTTCTAGCCAGGGAGTTCATCTGCTCTGCTCAGCTGGTGGTGAGCTGCAGGAGCACTTGGGTTGAGTTTATTTATTGCTGAGGGCTCCTGGGATGCCACACTTTCACTGATTTACACCCTTGGAGAGAGGTGACTCGTTTGCTGGGAGACATCCCATATGGCTGAATCACAGATACCGTGCTCAGGGTTACTTCACTGACCCTGGCAATTAAGAGGATATTAGAAAGCCTTTCCAAAAGGAATCACGGCCTTGAGTGATCACATGTGAAAGTGCCCTCCTGGGGAAAAAAAGCCCTCCAAGAAAAGAACATTATACTAAGAGCAACAGCCCTTAAGTCCAGGAGACACTGTGAGATCATCTGGTCTGGCTTGTCCATCACAAGGATGTGCTGCATCCACACGGACCGCGTGGCACAAGTAACATGGTGTGGCACCATCCTAGGCAGTGCATCATCCCCCTTTCCTGTTAGTACCCACAATTAATCATCTCTGGTGTGCTTATGCAGAAAGGAAGAAAATAAAGGAGATTATGGTCTCTCTTTAACTTGCTTTCCTCCGGCTTCCATCTGGCAGCCTCCAGTGGCTTTGCTGTGAGGCCCAGCTCTCAGCTCTCAGTCTGTAGCCCAGGGAGTGTACAGAGCTGGCTTTTCTCTGCCTTTTCCTGAAAGTGCTGGAACAAAACCTGGACAGAGTATTTCACACCTGTAACCTCTTTCCCAGCTGAAGGCAGCATACCTGCCCTGCTCACAGCTCCTGCCATCCATAGATTAGATCAATGTAGCAACATTTACCAACTAAAGTTCATCTTTCCCAAGAATAGAACGGAGTTTGATTTACTCCCCTTTTTTCTTTTTAAATGATTTGATCCCCATTAGAGAGGCTGTAATCACCTATTTGAACAGGCCAATTATCCCACAGCAGCTCAGTGACACTAATTGCATTACAGTTCTGGGCTATGGAAGTTGCCAAGCCCTCCTGCTCATTAGCCAGCCTTCCTCCATTGATACAGCAGCAGGCTTTGAATTTCTTCTCTTCCCATTCATCAGGTTGGCTTCAATTTGTTCCTAATTAGAGCTTGGCTCTTCCACTGCTACTTAAAGCCCCTCTAACTGGAGGGGGATCCAGCCAGATTAGCACCTCTCAGCACACCATGGTCTCCTCAGCATGTTTTGCAGCCCAACCATTCCACAAACCCCAGCCCATTAAAATCATATCACTTATACAGTAGTTAATCTGTTACCTCCAATATTTTCTTCTTTACTGTGTGCAGGCTGAACACTCGGGAGTTTTCATTTCTTCAGGTTTTTTTGCCCTCAGATCCTCCTTTTGATCATGCTACCCCATGACACTGATCCTGAGGAAGCTGTGAGCTGAGCCTCTAATCCCTTCCACTAGGAAAAAGTAAAATGGACCCACACTTGGGGAAACAGTACAACCCACAAGCCCTTCCTCCTGCTCACTGTCCTTCCTACCAGTGCATGGCAGCAGGTACCTTTAGAGGACCCTTTTTAATTCCAGAATGCCTTTCTGCAGTTGGCTTCCTTAACTTCATTAGCGACCATCACCTCCTGCTTTTTGCAGTGGCTTTAATTTCCTGCCCTGGCCTTTTTTGCTAAGCTTTTCTTTCTCCTGCTGAGCCCTTGAAGAAGAGAAGAGCAAGGGCAGGGCCATCACTCCGAGGAGGGACTAGGTCTGATGATGGCCAAGAGAATCCTGCTGTGTGTATTTAAGGGATGCTCCATGTCTGGGCAGGGAAGTCAGCATTAACTGTTTCCTTCCCATGGAAATGGCATTCACTCCCTGGTCTCTCTTGGCATTTGGTGTCTTCTGTGTATGACCAGGGCTAAATCCAGGAGAGAACTCAGCTGTTTTCCCACAAATTAATGTTACCACAGCCAGAAACTACCTGACTCCTTGATGCCTGATGTTAGAAGAGAAATTTGGCTTTAGAGTTAGGGTGTTACACTCCCTACATAGGTACTGAGAGGAGAAAGAGGTCTTTGAATGAGCACCCAAACAACCCAAGTGCAGTCATTGAATCCACTGTGTCAATAAAAAATGATGACCTGAATTTTGCAGCTGAAACTTAGTGGCTTCAGGAGCTTGGGTGCTTTAGACAGGGTTGGCAAATGTGACTGGTGCACAGAGCTCTCCCAAAATCCAAGGGTATGGTATATAGTCCTTGTGAGTTTAAATCTCCATTTATGTCTTTCAAAGGTACAAGTGCTTACCTGAAAATTATTTCCTTGGGTTCAAGTGTAGGCCCAGCTTTTTGGGACCTGGTTGCACACCCCTTCAGCCTGCTCACCCACTCCAGACTCCTCCTGTTCCACTTAGTGATGCTCCCCAGTGCCAATCCCAACATCTCAGTTGGATCTGGGCACCCTCCAGCCCTCTCCTGGAAGCTGCATCACAGTGTAGGAAAACCCATGTAAGGCTCACGAAGCTAATGATCAACTACTTGTGCCAGAACTTGGCACTGGCACTGGTTATCAAAGCATACCCTTTGAGGGCAAAATGAAGTCTTTGATCACCTTTCCCAGCTGGTGGGGGACTGGGGAAGTGGTGGGGAAGTCTGCTCCTGTGGTGGGACTGCTTTTCCAGGAGCATCACCAGGAGCATTTACAGAATCCACTTGAAGCTCAGCAGCCCATCAGGCTTCTCACAGCAGCTCTGGTCCCACTGCCTGGCCCCTGTGACGCCAACTTCCCTGTGCTCAGCCTCCAAACAGCTCTTCCCCACATCCCAACCTGTCGCTCTCCCTCCCCAGCAGCCCAGTCACTCTCCCGTGGCCCAAGTCCCACAAGTGCCAAGGTCATGCTCAGCTGGCTGTGAGAGCCCTGCCTCACCGAGCCCTGGGGGAGCCAGGGATTGTTTCCCAGCCCTTCCCGTGGCCTCCTGGCTTTTCCCCCTGTGCTACCATCCCCAGCTCTCCCTCGTCCCACTGAGTTTCCTGCTGCCACGCCGTGTCCCTGCCCCGTGGTTCCGTCTGCATCCCCTCGCCTGCGTCACGGCACGATCGCGCTCATTCGTGGGGCCTTCACAAACCCCGCTCTTGATTTCACACCCTGCTGCTCCTCTTCAGGGAAGGACAACTACCCATTTTTCTTCTGATCCCTCCCCGCTCCCCTGTTCCTGTCCCAGTCTTACACCCGTCTGTCAAATTCACAGGCTCCGCTTTCAGCTCCGTTCCTCCCTTCCCTGCCCACCCTTACCCCTGTGCCAGACCCCGTTTCTCCACACCTCTTCTAGCGAGCAATGTGACTGTAGCTGCCTTGGAAACTATTTTAACAGGTGTATCCCTTAGTACCTGGATTAATATACCTGCTTATCTCTTCTCCCAGAGATAATTTTTTTACACCGTAAATTAAACAGGGGAGGAAAGTCAAAAGCCAAAGGAATAGATTTATTTTTCGATGCTCTCAGTGGAAGGCCCTGCAAAGGTACATTTCAGAGCACATATATAATTGCATAGATGATTAGTGAAGCAGCTGGGGCAGTGGAACAGAAGTAAGGCTGCTGTAATTTGTTGAAGCAGTTTATCAGTATGGCTGAAAATCATGCCCCAGCTGTTCTACAAAAGCCTGCCCTGTAAACCGATAAATTTTCTTACCAGTTCCTTGGCTCCTGTGCACTTTGTTTCCCATTGTTCCAGAGTACCAGCAAACACACATTTTGCTGGGAGGGGCAGGGGATGGAAGCACAGGCATGTGAAATTTCTTGTTCTTGCTGTGAACACAAGAGCCTGCAGGGAGATTTCACTGACTTCTCGTGGCATTGGCCCTCCCAGGAACAAACGGGTCAGGGTAAGGTCTCCTGAGTCAACTGAGGCTCCTGAGTCAAGGAACAGAGAAAACTCGTCTTGTGTTAAGAAATTTTTATTTGTCCTTTGGATCTGTAATGTAAGCACATAAAATTACAAGTGGAAGAAACATCATGCCACAAAATTGCATAGAATTTTTACAAAAATGTGAATTATGCCTCCGAAACAATCATAGATCGAGGAACCGAAAAAATATGTACATGTTAACTGGAATATTTCATCCTAGTTTGAAAGCAAATCATCAAGGACTAATCAATCACAGACACTATTAATACAATGTACAAGAGCAACACTGATTTCAAAGAAAGGCAAGCAATGATGTCCCTTTAGTTATCTTTCAGTGAATGTTTAGCTAATACATGAGCATTAATTAACATAATTATGAACATGTTAAATCTAAAATGTCTGGCCTTCATAAGAATTTTTAAAATCCTGTTTATACTGCCAAACCCAAGCTATTTTCAGTAGTGTAAAGATATCTGAAGTGCACGACCTAGTTTAATATAGACAGCTCTATTCTATACAGCAGAAAAGTCCACAATACAGCATTTCCACACATTCAACACGGAACAAGGCAAATACATAAAAGGCACAAGACTTGCACATCATAAAGACCCTTTTTTTTTTTCATTATCTTACTCTAGTTCAAGTAATATCAATATTAAATGATATCTGTTTCACTGAAATAGTTTGAACAATGCAAGATGTACAGGATTACACACTACCCTACACCTGCAGAAAGTGGCACTGTACAGATATAAAAAATGTGAGTACAGGAAATGGTCAAATACAAACGTACTGTAAAATGACTACAGCTGAGAGGTTACTCAATCCATATTTATTTTATTTTTAAATATAAAGAAAAGGTTAACTGGCGTTTGCCCGAGTTTCTTTGAAGGCTGTGGTGAGGTCCTGGCTCCGCTGAAGTCCACGGGAACGTAGCACTGGGATTCAAAGGAGCCAAGATTTTACCACGAAGCCTGTTCTGTACAACTGTTTCTATAATGCAATAACCTTCAGTTTTAGTGTGAACACTGCTATCAGTTTACTCTTTTAATAATTTAGGCAATATGTCATTTGTACTTTATAAAATGCAGCATTACATCTCGACTCTCTACGTTTTCAATGAGTGATTAAGATTGATTTCAAAGTGCAAAACAAGGATTAACAGAGGATTCACCTTTCCTAGCTTTAAGATGAAAGTCAGATTTTTGAATTTCATGTGCACTGATTTCATCATCATAAACCAGAGCAGTTTAATTCAAAATACGATCTCCAAACAATGTGCAATTTTTCTTTCTTTCTGCTCTTGAGTTTAAAAAAGAAACACCAAAATACTGTTTGTTTTCCAAGATTTGAACTTATATATATATACACCATTATTTAACTGAAAACTTAAGCTTGATTTGTATTTTATTGCTTAAATTTAAATAAAATAAGTTAGTTTAAGTACTAAAATCCTGAGGGAATTGGAAGTAAGGTAACTTAACTGTTACACTGTGTTAAAATGCCTCCCCATGTAATCGATTGCTTTCTCCGATTGCTTTTCAATACTAAGTAAGGCCCCGATCTTGCAAACGTGAGTGTGAACGTTCCTCCCCAAACAATTCCTGAGCCCAGGGGTGCCCAGGAAAACATGAGTTTGCAGGATCAAGCGTCTTGAGGCAAATCTGTGTCTTCTGAGCTGGTTTCTCCTTTGCCCTAAGGCTGAGGGGAAGGACTGCATTGGCTTGGGTACAAATAAGAATCTGTCTGACACGTCTTGTAATTCCTGTTCCTGTCAGTATGGGAATCCAGAGAACAGCATTTCCTTACCTTTTCAAATATCCTGACTTTCACAATGTCTCTCTGTTGCCTGGTATAAGTTTCTCAGAATGTGCTGTTACTTCTCTCACACATTATCATACAGTACACTCACCTTGATTGTTCTTATTTTAACAAGTCAGTTAACGGATTAATATACATTTTTAAATAACAGTGATCAGGTTTTTTATATTTTGCTTTTAAATTTCAGACCTCAGTAAAACTGAACCTCAGTCTTAAAAATAATGGAAGATTCTGTTAAGATTTCAAATACTGTAGTCCTAAACATTTCATAATCCTATCAAATTCAGTAAGCTTAAAATATGATACTTAAAATCAATACTTCTGAGTCTGCAAAATATATATCAAATTTATATTCTAAAACTACTTTGATTTACAACACTAACACCACAAAAAGAATTCTATGATCCAATGATTATTCTATAGCAGTATAACCCAGATGTCGGCTTTCAGAAAGATTCGCTCTACTCACGCATCCCTGAAACATTTCATTTGGCCAGGAGACCACATCAACTTCAAATAGAAACATGCTGTGTGTGTGTATATAGACAGATGTGTGTGCACATATAGCTATATATATATATATATACAAACATATATGCACTCACACAGTGTAACAAACACAGAGGTACACAGACACCGACAACCTCCACGCATAGTTCTTCTCTCCGTCTTCCTCTTCTCCCCACAGTTCCAAGGATTTTCAGCAGCAAATACATGTCTCTCCATGTGATAAACACAACAATATCAAGACAGCAAGCCACCAGTGCTTGCAAAGCTAAAAAGGATTAAATGTTTCAGTGCAAATGTAAAATGATGGTACAGCTGTCAAGGTGCAGTTATAAAGAAGGAAACAAATATAATTAAGTACTGTTATAATATTCTTCGGGATCTCTATTAGTTTGGAGCACTTTGCACTGGCACTTCAAAAGGAAATCTGCACACATTTGTCTCTGTACAATACACTGGTCTTCATTAAACATTCTTAACAGTGAACATGGCCAGAAAATTACCCATTGTAAAGTGGGCCAAAAAAAACAAAAGAAAAATAAAGAGGAGAGGGTGGTTAACATATTAATTTTCCCATTGCAACTGCACTACGCTTCAGAATAACAATCAGATGAAGAATGAGAATGAAGACCTTTGCACGATACTTTTCATAAAGTGTTCCTTTGGGGAAATGTGCACTCGAATGCAGATTCCTCCTGCCTCCCGAAGCGCTGCGGCGGCAGCTCCCCCCGGGAGAGCGGAGCCGGGCAGCTGGGAGTGGTGTGCCCTGGCACACCCATATTGTTTCTGGGGCAGTTAAAAAGTAGTATCAAACACTTTCTCTGGATTATCTTCTTCCAATTCCTCTTCGCTTTGCGGAGGTTTATGATTGGATTTTCCACTGTCGGATGCCAGGGAAGAGGGGGCAGAACTGTGGTCTCCATCTTCACTGATTTTCCCTTTCATGGCTTCCTGTACGAACTCCAGAATTTCCAAAGGCAGTCTTTTGAATTTGTCTTGATATTCCTGATCAAGTTCCACCTGCAACTACAACAAAAGAGACAAGCTGCCTTCAGGTGTGTCTGATGTGACCAGTGCTACGGTATGGGGAAAGTACCACACCAGGAGGGAGTGGGATATAATTAATAACACATCATTGCACTACTCAAGATTATATTCCTTTTTGGTTTTTTATATTAGCACCAAGCATCCAGAGCTCCCATTAATTTCCATGCAGTCATTGCAAAGCTAAGGAAACGTGCGGTCGTTTGTGCGTAAGGCTGGTTTTGGGTACCACCCTTGGGTACCCAAATCCTTCAAACTTATGTGGATTTAACTGTACTGGTGTCCATACTCCCACTGGCTTTCACAAGACCCAGTTCAAGTGCAGTATGGATCACGGATAAGCCTTGGAAAGAGCAAGGCCTTTATTAAGCTCCAGGTAGTTAATCACACATTAATCACACCACAAACGTTGCTCTCAGAACAATATAACAACTTTTGCCAGATTTCTTGGGTAGGAGAAACCATTAGGAAAAAGTCAGTTGTCACAGGGAGTCCAAGAGGGAGGGAAAACAAGTTTAAATTACATTTCTTAGGGCTGGATCATGGAAAGTTACATTATCTGATTAATGCAGTATGTGTCTTGGACATTACTGGGGAAAAAGTGTCGGATCATCAACAGGATGCAACAGGCATGCAGAAAGAAATCTGGCTATCGGTCTTCAGGAAGCAGTGGGTCCTTTCCCAGTATTTATTTGTACAGCCTTTGTTTTTAGTGCCCATATTAGGATCTGCACGATCCATGATTTAAAAAACATTAATGTGTACGAAGGTTTCCACTGAAGACAAAGCCAATTTTTTCATCATGACCAATATGAGCACAGCAGGAAGCAAAAGGGGTGAGTTCCAAAGCCAAATCCGCTCCATCCATCCATCCATCCATCTACCCACCTTCTTAAAAAGAGGGAGTCAGGTTCTGCTAACTGTAGCTGCAGCAGTTTTGCAATAATTCCTTAGGTAATTGTATTCTCAGCTATGTATTTTTCCAGGATTTCCAGGATAAAGGTGCTATGAACTCTGATCCTTCAGCTCTGTGCTTGAGTCCCTCCTACGTAGTTCCAGGTCTCCTTCACCCCACTGCAATGGCTCTCACCAGGCAATACAAATTTTCACTTGAGCATCAGGACCTATACTAGTCTTTACCATCCTTGACCTGTCCACAGCATGTGACTTTACCACTACCCCTCCCTCTGAGCCCTTCCAATCCCATTCCCCATGCTTCTGTCCTGGTTTTCATCCTGCATCTCTGACTTTATTTTTGTGAGGCCTCTTCTCCTTTCTCCTGATGTGCAAATCAATGTCCTCAGCTCACCCGGTCTAGTTCTACATTCCTTAATTAGACAAATTCTGCAGCTTTTCTTCCTCAGGATCTAAGATCTGCCTTTTCCTTTTGGTTTCCCTGCTAATGCTCTTTTCCTGCCTTGTTTCTGGCAATTTTCCTGATGTTCTGGCCTCGGTTCTGCACCTCAGATAAAACCCAAGTCTGAGGCACAAACGGCTCCATTAAAATACATCCTGCCTCTAAAATACATAATTCTGTCAACTGTTAGCCACTACCACAACATCCTTCTTCTTTTGTTTTCTGGCTTTATGTCTAGATACAAATTTTTGAAGGGATCCTCTCTTTGTCTGCACTGTGCTATCAGTTCCACAAGTACAGGCGTTACCAGAGGGAACAGTGCCCTAGCGTGGCTGGCAGGGAAAACTCCCTAATGATCATCATCCCTCCCTGCCCAGCTCATCCCCTGCAGCCCGGGGAGCTCCTCAGCCCCTGAGAGACCACATCCACGCTGGTCAGAGTGATGGCAGCACGGCACTCGCGTGGGTCACACTGCAAATCCAAGGATTAAACCCTAGGGAAAAAGCTCTACCTCTGCGGTGCGACTGTGCTTTGGGTCACAGTTCATGGTTAAATACCGGCCTTGTTTAACAAACAGCAGGGAGGAGGGAGGGGAACGAGAGTCCTTCTGTGTATTTGTGACAATTACCCAAAGATGCTATCGCAGTTAGAGGGAGATTTATGCCAGTCGTGGAACAAAGCATTCCCTGGATGACTCTGCAACAGCAGTGCTGGCAGAGGCTCCAGCTCGCTGTACCACACACCCCAAGTGCTGCTGCCTTCCCATGCTCAGGAACCTCTGAAGCCTCTGAGCTGCCCTGGCTGAGCACCCCACAAAGCCAGAGCTCCTGCAGGAAGAGGCAGCTCTGGGTACAGGAGTTTTTATAGATCTAGGAATCGTGGAAAAGGCTCCAGAGCGCTGGAATACAGAGCTTTTTAAAACAGCATGAATTTCCTTACAGAGAACTGTCCAAGCCAGAGATGGGCTGCTGCATTTCCTCATCTCACTGTCACACGAGGAATTTGTGAGTTTTGGGCACCTCAGGAATAGAAGGAGGTGTGTAAAACTGTAAGTCAGGGAAAGTCTCCTGGCTCTCAACTTCCTTCAGAACCTTGATTTGCTTAATTAGGTTTAAGAGCAATAGAAATATTTGAAATCCCTCAGAAACTGAACGTTATCTGAACCCAGTGCAACCATAAGCATGTTGTTAGGTAACAATTGTGTCTAATATTCACCTCCTAAAGGGCCTCCAGTGGATAATCCCCCCTAAGTCGAGCATTTAATAGGAATGACACAAATCTGGAACTACCTTTCTCTCTTCAGTGTCTCTAGAGACAGTCTATATAGATATCTAATCACGAGAAGGGTGAATTTAGTTGAGAAGGAGCAGACCGTAGACAAGGAGGGTTGATTAAAACTGCAACAGTGGGTAAAAATTAGTTTTCTTTTTGATTTCAAAGGCACTGTCACTTCCCCTTGCTCAGTTTCTGACAAGCCCCTCAGATCCCATTCATTCCCTGACCCCCAAGCTGTCACACAGGACTCCACCTGCAACAAGGGGTGAGCCTGGGCACAACAAGCCATCCCACTGCCAGACCTGAGCCCTCACTTCCTCAGGGAGCCTGGAGCTCCCAAACCCGGGGCACTCCCACAGTGCCTTGACTATGTTCCTCCTCAAACCATCAGCTCCTGGCACAACACTGGCAAACGGCTGAGGGTCAAGGTTAAAGAAACAAATTGCCTGCTTAAAACCAGCTGGCCCAAAAGAATCCAGCTGTCTTTCTTTTAAAAACCTCAATGCCCTTCTATATATTCTGTGGCTTTACAGGGACATTACAGTTCATGGAAATGAGTGGAAAGCTGCCCTCCCAGCAGCAGCAGCAGCAGTCACACACATCTGTTATTTGGCTCGCTGACAGCGAGACAGAGTGCCACGTTAGTGTGTGTGTAAGTCAAAACCTCTCTGCACAACCAGCACCACCAGGCTCCAGCCTGGCGTGGCCTTACTGCTCAGTTTGCTGTCCCCTTGGGTTGCTTCCCCTCACTAGTCCACCTACCCCAATTTCTCTGTTCTCTAGATACTAAACAAGGTGACCTACACTTGCTTTTAGGATTTTGGAGTCAGACAAGGGGGGGAGTTGAGACTGATGATTAGACGGGCAGATCGTTATCTGGACCACTGTCCTCATTAACACACAACAGCCTCCTTCCTTCAGTTATCTCACTGTCTGCCCTCTTATAGATCCTCTGCCCTCCCTTTAACCCCCAGCAAAAACAACTCATTAATGTCACCTCCACTCTGTTTCAGGATCCCACGAGCAGTTGGCCACAGTATTTCTTGTTCAGGTAAATCTCACTCCTGTGGACTTTACTTACAGGCAACGAGTTAATACTTTAAAATTCGGAGCCGTCATTAAGTGGGGTCCTTGGGGACAGGAGATGAACGTGTCAGTCACTGCTGACAGCTGTGGCCAGAAGCTCTAACTCCTGAGTGTGTGCTTCTATCTACCTACCCGTTATCTTTTTACCCAACAGTGCTAGTTAAAGATCATCAGCTGATGCTCACATCAGCTTTGCAAAACCCGGGTAAATATCAGTTTTATTATCTGCAAAGTGCAGAAGAAATTAAAGTAGGTAGAGATCAAACCTACCAGTTCAAGGTGCCAGTTTGGAAGGGCTCTCCCCACTCCGTTTACATGATCACTTATCAAACTAGACAGACCAGCACAGGCTTGGAACAGGCCGGAGACCACTGGGTCTCCATGGATCTCCCACTGGATATGGTGAGGATTTGATTGTGCCTGCCCTGCCTCCATTAGCTGCACCCCACAAGGGGCTCCTCAGGGAAACCATGCCCGAGGGATCCCTTAGAGCCCAGGCAGAAGTTTGGCAGTGCCCCCTCGTGCCCCGGGCAAATGCCATCACCTGCACCTTGAGTAGAACCAGCACAGCCCCCAGCTCCTGGGAGCTCCAGGGACAGACCAGGAGCAGGGTTTTACACTCCAGAGCTCCTGGCAGCCAGCCAGCTGCCCAGCTGATCTGCTCACACTCCCTCCCAATTCAAAGGGCTCTTCTGCATCCTCCACCACAACTGCTCTCCAAAAAGGGTCATCACTCAGGAAAAGGCCTTGCAACCCTTCCTTGGAATGTGGGAGGGGAAAGTCACCATGGTTGTTCAGCTTAAAGCAAGGAAAAAGCACTCAGAAAAGGAGACGGATGGGATTATTAAAACTATTTACATTTAAATTACAACAATAACCTGGCTGTTATTGTTAAAACTAACAACTGAACAGCAGAACACAGCACTAAAACCAGCAACTATGATCAATAAAGAATTACAGAGGCAGAGGTTGTGGTTTTAGATGATCCTGATCAAGCCCCTGTAGACTTTCACATACTTGCACCATGATCTAATGAACTTCTGTTTCCACCAAGAACAAAAATAAAACGATCACGTGGAAAACTCAGTGTGCTGCCAACACGAGTCACCAGGAGGGCTCGAAGACAAGAGGTGGATACACAGCTGGTGGATACACAGCCCTGCTTCCACCTCACCTCCTCCTCCCACTCCGGCAGCCCAAGGGAAAGGGAAACTCTGGGGCAAAACATGTCCAACCCACCTCCCTTCCTGCGACACCTTTGAAGTCATTAATGGGAACGTCGCTGCTCCTTCCCGTTGGACCTTGAAAGGGGCGTTTGGGAAGTTAGTAATGCAAGCACTTTTCCAAACAATTTTCCCCTCTCTTCCTTCCCCGAGCAGCTGGAGATGCCACACGCTTGGTGTGCACCGTTCTCCTGATGTAAGATCCCATTGCCAGAGGCAGTTTTCTGACGCAAACCCACCGCACTTCCACACGGGCTGGGATTCGTTCCAGCTCACGTGTTTTTTAAAAATATTTTTTCAACTCAAAAATAACGTAAGGGTCAACACTTAAGAAGCATCTAAATAATTAATCTTCAACCAAAAATGTTTTGGGGAAGTTATGTGTGAAATACAATTGGTTACATATTTTGGGGGAAAAAACCCCACTAAAACGCCATTTTGTTGAATCAAAAACATTAAGTGTGGCCATATTTGTTTTGATGAAGCTCTTCCTCTCCCAAAATTTGATATGACTCCAAAGAAGTCACTTTTTTAAGCCTCAGATTTTCCATTCCACTGGGAATTTTTTTGTAAAGCCAGTTTTTTGAGGTTTGTGTTTCTGTTATCTCTCCTTTTAAATCTACCTTATTTTGTTTCCCCAATCACTTTCTTTCCCCGAATGATGCAGTGAATTACGAAAGGAAAATTATCCAAATGTCCTGGCTCACCAACCCAGGTAAAAATGCCCTCTGAGGACTGAACAGTTTGGTATCTCCAACAGTCTCTGACAATTTCCAACAGCAAACTCTTTATTCTTAAGTTTTTAAAAAGGCTTTTCACAGTTTTCGAGTTGAGATTCCAAATGTGAGACATTTCAAAGTTGTGTCATTTCCCCTTGAGGCAGAGGGCAGCAAAATATTTTTTAAAAATTGCCTTTTTCTTGGTATTTGGTTCTTGCATTTATTCACCAGTTGAAATGTGATACTAATTTGTATCCATAACTGCCATGGCACTGCCCACATGCAGGATAACATTTAATTCCACATAAACAGTACCTGTTCTTTTTGTCTTACTGATGAGAAACTCATCCACATTAATTTCTTCTGTGCAATTTCAGCACAATGTATTTTGGCAAGAGGCAGTAACTGGTCACTACACAATTCCTAACAAAAGGGGGGCTGCAACCTCTACAGGGAATTTCTGTTTGGGAAAACTCCCGTTTTCCTTATCCCATGTCATTGGAAATGTTTATTTTGTTAACACCAGTAACACATCTTTTCACTGGCCAGTGAAAGCACATTGCAACAGAAATACTGGTCAGAGATTGGGGCCCCTTTCTCACTCCTCCCCTCTTTCTCTAAATGTGCTAAAGCTACAAATACTTATTTTATTTCCTGCAAATGTTTGACCCATGAGCCTAAAGATAATTTTAAATAGAGGATTTGGGGCTTTTAAGCCTGCATCAGACAACAAATATGCGTAATGTCAGCGACCTCAATTTAGCTTCCAAAATAGCACATAGAGGACTCCCAGATTAAGGGTACAGAGAGCAGGAAAGCTGCTGTTCCTCTGCTTTTCATTTTCAGAGCTTACTTAATTAGAAAGCCATTCTGGAGGGATGTAGCATTAAAAGACACATGAGCAGCAAGAACTTGTTAAAAGCAGATGGAGGCTCAATAACAGGGAGAGTGAAATTGAGGAACAGAGCTCAGGGATCAAGTGATTTATAGGCAGCAATTTTTGTTTAATTGGAAGCAGTAGGAGTTTCTTATTAAGGACCATGTTATTCCCTCCACTGGGCAGATTTCTGCTGGGAAGGCAAAGGAGTAACCGCTGCTCAGCTGCCCTCATGCCCCATGGGCACAGTCCTTCTGCAGCACTTGGCTGGGGATGGGGACTTCAGGTGGCAATGTGGGACTCCTCTGCAGGACCTTTCCAAAACTGATATGCCCATCTCTGCTGTCTGGGAGAATGGCCCAAAGAAAGCAGCTGGGAACAGCAGTTTCTTGGGCAGCCGTTTGTCCAGGCCTGGGAAAGGAGTTAACTCTACATGTGCAGAGAGCACCAAACGCTCCCCTTTTCTTTTTCTCCCAGAGACATCAAGCAAGTGCACAAAGGGATGTGCCACCACTTTAACATTTGGGCTTAACAAAGCTGCTCAAGGACAACAAACTGAGCCTGAAATGAAACTGTCCAGGTAGTTGAGGTTGTATCTCAGAAGACACTGGAGTGTGGAATCATTAAGGGAAGCCTGAGGGCACTGGGTGTAGGAGCTGGCCCAAGGAACTGCCCTGCACTGGGTAACAACAGCCAGGGTGGGAAATGTCTCTATGCTGCCAGGAAAGCTCCCATTAGTGATCCCTGTCCTCAGACAAGGACGTCTCCACTCAGTGTGAGCCCACCACTGCATTTTCAAACAATGGTTACTTTTCAGTCTGTGAGAGACACAAGGACACCAATTCCAGGACTTGCTCTCTGCCAGCCCCCCCTCTCACCCCTTTTCTCCCCTAGTCCTCCACACAAGGTCAAACACACCAAGCAGCTCTTCCCACCCCACAAAGATCCGGCAGGGGCACTTGTCCAGGAGCAGCTGTATTTTGACTGACCCACTGCTGCCACCCCTGCCTGCCTTCCTGTGGCAACAGGTTGCACAGCCCAGATATTCTCCCTCAGAAATTGTCCCAAGACAGGCTTGAAAAAAATCAGTAACACTCGAGGCATGTCACAAGCCAAGGAGTCCAGAAACCAGAGAGTGTGTTATCTTGCCTTATACATACACTCCCTCCTCAGCTTCCCCCTTATCTGCCATGTTTCAGCTCGCTGTCTCTTCCTATTAAAGCAGAGGTGATTTGCACCACCTCCCCGAGGTACAACAAGTCCCCATATAAATGAGTCCCTTTCATACCTGCTGTCTCAAGGCACTAGACTGCAACCTTAGGGCCTTCATCAATCTTTGTCTCCACCTTTATTAACTGCAACCTCAATTAAACCAATGGGACTGCAAGGAAACCTGGGACCTGGGCTCTTGGATTTTAACGCTCTCACAAAGAAACCTGTATTTACTTTCTGTGCAGTAAACCAGCATTTATTCCAAGTCCAAGAGCTAATTAAAAAGTAAATGTTTGAGTGATGAGGTGCCCATCAGCGCTACCCATGTTATAGCTTATAGTGAATTCTATGGGAGGATTTTCTCCACAGGAACTCTTGTTTCCCGTTCCTCCAAAAGTACAGCTGTTTATTCTCATGCAAAGCCCTGCTCTGTGTCTGGCAACCTGTATACTTGGAATTACTCTTCTTTCTGATCACTATGTCATGTAATAGTTTCCTTTTGTGGATAAAATGCTTTCTTAAGCTGTCAAGTGGTTCTTTGATGACTCCATAAATATGTGACCTATGCATCTCATGATGCATATGAATAAAGATAATTTGAGCTGGTATGAATGGGGAAAAAAATCCCCTTTCTTTGAGCATATATAACATTTTAAGGCTAGCTTCTGCTCCTTTTCATCATCACTAGAGTAAGTTAGCTTCACTGTAAGCAAAGGAGAATTCTCATTTTCATCAGTTTCAATGCAATAAATCCAGAGAAACTTCACTGAAGCCTCATCTATCAGCAGATACTGCCCCTGTTTTATTGGAATGGATCCAAGGTAAATAACTGGAGTGACAGAGCTCAAACAGAGCTTCTTAACTGGTCCTTTTTTAAAGTGCTGTCCATATTTTGGACACTGTCTGCAAAACAAACAAGAGCAAAAAAATCAGTGCATCCATTATCTTTTAACAAGCGATTTTTTCCACTTCCAAGATGCCTCCAAGGCAGCCTGTGAACAGGCAGCTGACTGTCCAACAGCACAGGCTTTGGAAGAGCAGCAGTATTGTAACTCTCATCTCAAGAGGTCATAACAGTCCCTTGGAAACTCCTTTTAAATGACATCTTGAGGTTAGAACAGCAACAGTATATTCCAGAAATATTTCAAATCCCGGGAGGAGCGGAGGACAGGGGACTCGGAGCTGTGCAGCACCATGGCAGCCGAGCAGGATGTCCCCCCCAGGGGGGGCCTGGAATTCACAGGACCACTTTACATATAATGTGTTTTGCCTAAGAGTAGTGCTGTCCTGCAAAGTGAGAGATTCTGGCTATTTTTGGAAGAGGAGGGACAAGGAAAGAAAGTTTCAGGCGCTTAAGGCCTCCTGTGTGAGGGCTCAGGAGCTGATCCGAAAAAAAGGTGGTGGATCCTTGACTAAACTGAACTCTGAATTCAGTTTAACAAAGTGCTCTCCAGTCTCTCCATCCACCTTGCTGAGAGAGAATTACAGTGTTGCCTGTGCCTGACTCTTGGCAGGACATCTCTAACAGGGCCCGTCAGTATCACAGAAAAGTCCCTCTGAGCACAGAGATTTCTTCTCAAATACGACAACGGGGAAGGAAATAAATAATCTATTTCTCTGTCTCTCTCCAGTGGCATCACTGTGCTACTCAAAGCAAAAGGAAAAGTCACCCTTTGGTTAAGTCTGGCTCCTCCTTTCCCTGCCATACCCTGCTCTGCCCTTCCTACTCAGCCCCGACTCTCAAGTTTTGAGTAATAAGAGCTCCTCTGGCACACTGAGGTCTGTGTATCTTGAGGAGGCATCTTTCCTAAAGTACAGGCTCACTGTAATTTCCATGTCATTGATAATTGCCAGGGAACTGCATGGAGGTTTAGAAGCGAGCCATCATTAGCTCAAAAATAATCCCACTGGTAAAACCCTCTGCTGCACTTTGAAGTTTACCTTGCCACTGACTGTGGCTCTCCATGTCAGAAAGCCTCTGCAGGATGGAGCCTCACTGAAAAGTCTGCTTGGAAAATTACTGAGCAGTCAGTCCTTCTGTTAATATCCTGTTAAAAATGGATGTTTTTACACTAGGAAGCAAGCACACTCTGAATAAAGATCAAAGCCTTAGAAGTTTCTTTGAAAATCTTTTCAAGTAGTTGTGGTTCTGTAATCCCCTGTAACAACGAAGGCTATTCCAAAATATTTCCTAACTCATTAACAACATGAATCTGGCTTCCTCTTTACTATTAGCAGAGATGTGCATTGGCTCTCCTCAAATGATGAGCCAATTTAGTGACAGATCCATTCTTTTTTTACATAAGCTAATGAAAAAAAAAATCCATCCAGAGCCTGGTAGAAATTTAACAGCAGAGACAGAGCTACTATCCCTCATTTTCCATTTTCCAGAAACGACAG
Organism: Manacus candei; assembly: GCF_025592945.1. Classification (NCBI taxonomy): domain Eukaryota; kingdom Metazoa; phylum Chordata; class Aves; order Passeriformes; family Pipridae; genus Manacus; species Manacus candei. Next base: position 4,822,459 of record NW_026138083.1, on the reverse strand, counting down.
CTCGGTATTTTGGCCTTTGTACTTCCAAGGGTCAGGAAAGTTTTGAGGCTGAGTTTTAACAATGACAAAAAGTTGGGACCTGATTCAAATTTATGTACTGATGTATATGTTCATTGTTATCTAATGACCATCAAATGGAGATGCATCATTGCTATTCGGGGTTCTGAGTCTGGGATGTTTATGGCTGCTCTGTGTTTATATACTATGATTATCCTCACATCTCTCTACTTCCACCATGAGCTCATCCATATTTCCACCACTTCTCATCATTTCATGCTGCATTACACAACACACTTGTTTGGTTTTTTGTTGTTTTTTTTTTTTTTTTACATGTGAAGCAAAACCAGAGTCAAATTAAACTGCAACTCTTAAAAACTTTAGAGCTTAATGGAAGAGCAAACTGCCCAGAGGTTCAACCTAATTAAAAACAGCCTGAAGGTTTTTACTTCACGATACTACAATGAAACTTAAATGGAAAAAACCCTCCTCTTCTTGCCTGCACTGCTATTACTGGATTAAGTAGTACTGTGCAATGGAAGGTTAACAGAGCCATCCTCATGATTAAGTTCAAGGGATTAATATTTCAGTTCAGTTGTTTTTTATTTAAACATTTTTTCCAAAGGTCATATTAACGCTGACTACTGCAAACTTCAGCAACTCTCTGGTTACCCATCAAGTTTAAATGACCCATGCACAAAACTGTTTCAGTGATGCTCAGCAAGTATCCCTCAATGCAAAAATTGACATATAAGGTAATTTCATACGGGCAGAAAAACAAGACAAAGCCCGTCCCACTGCTGCACAGAGCAGCTCGAACTCATGCCTGGCAAAGCACATCCCCAGAGTTCACTTCAGTCTTCAGGACAGTGATTGGCTTTGATGGGTTTTGGGCCTACAGTCCTGGCAACCACATCAGCACAGATGCAAACTGCCCAGATCAAATGAAGGAACCACTGGCACAAAATGGAATGAAGTCCATGCTCCCTCCCCAGCAGAGATCTGGGGGTACCCTGCCTCACAAAAGAGAGGTGCAAAAGCTGTGTCTGACATTCGGGATTTTCACTGTCTTGCAATTTAAGCAAATTGCAAAGCATGAAAGAGCCTGAAAAAGGGACCAGGCTGCTGCTTAAAATCCAAGCTCCAACAGACCGGTGGAGATAACAAATTCCCACAGGACATGTGTGTGTCACAGCACTGACTCTGTGCTATGGCACTCTGGTCACCCTGCCAGGCAGCTGCACACCCTGAAGTCCTTGTGAACAGATCTCTCAATGATATTGCCAAAGGCACCACTGAGCTGTGTGCTCAGACCTTACTGTTGCCAGGAAAAGGGACAGGCAAATTCCCTAGAAGCCAGCAGAGACAGGAAAACAGGGGGTACTACAACTTAAAACTACTTACAGGATCCTTTGGTGCCCCCTGCCCTCTGCGACCCCAGTGGCCACAGCACGAGGAGGTCACGCTGGGGCCTCACCCAGACCTCAAGCCCTACTACAGGAACAGGGAGCTGCTCTCCTGACATCAGTGTGAGCTGGATTTGGTCTCTGGCTTCTCTCCTTCTGAGTTAACACAGTTCATCAAAGTTTAGTTCACTGGAGGGTCAAGCCCGAGCTGAGATGAATCTCATGGAACTCCACTAAGCCCTTTGCTTTTCTTTCCACAGAGAGGCATGCCATCAAAATGCCTAACATGATCCCCTCAGAGCCCCACTTTGTTTTTAATCTGATTTCATTTATCTGTATCACTATTGGTAGCTTCTATCTTGGAAAAGTTTTGTGCCGTGTGAAACCTTATTTAAGGAAAAAAAAATTGGCAGTAGAACAAACCCTCTTTTCATTATAAGAACTTATCTTTTTAATGCTCTATCAGTGTTTTATTATTATTTCGGTACTTGACATCTTCCAAAAGCATTAAAAAGTTCTTGAGAGGCCTTACAGCTTTACAGTGTATTCTCTGATGCCAATTCTGATCACAATCTTGTTGAAGATAAGCTTAATGAACGCTAGAAAAATAAAGGCCTTTCATAAGTGATCAAGTGATTTGAAGAAGCAAAAGAATACTTTAAAAACATGGGTTGCTTGCTTTAAAGTTCTGTTTAAAATATGTGTAGAGAACACATCTTTGTTGAGGACAACAGAAATCTATCTGGAACTTTGGAGTTATTCCAAAGGGTAGTTGACAGTACCAGAAGTGAATGAGAGTATTAAATTGCAAAACCCCCTTTTAGAACAAGGGCTATAAGATGTCATCTTTTCCCAATCTCATGGAAATGCATTTTAGAACTATAGAAATACCGACAGGCATTAAATTTAGTGATGGCAGGTAAATAATGAAGTCATCTGATACTCCAAATAACAGTAAAAAGATTATCCTGAGTTAGTTACAGAAGTTATTCCTAAAAAATTCTTATCACTTGTGTTATTTAAACTTTCTTGCATATCAATTAGTTTGAAATAATAAGACTTTAGGCTATCCATTAATTGCAGCACTGTTGGCACGAGCTGTATTTAAAATTATGCAACGAAAATTAAGCTGAAGCACCAAGCTGCCTTGGCTAACAAAAAAAGGTTTCCTCAGCCCCTCGGATAAGGCAGGAGAGCTAATGGGGGCACTGAATTCCCAGGGGAGCTCTTTCTCAGTTTGCTGTTCTCTCCTGTCACGTGTTAACACCGACTGCTGAGGCCACAACCCGTTACCCACGTGTTTAACCTGCAGGGGTGCATTTCCAGTGCATCCATTTCCTGAGCCAACACTATGGCTGTTTCCAGGCACAAGAGAAAAACACTCCAGTGATTAATGCAAAGGAAAGACAGCAACATACATAACCTAAGGCAGGGCTGCTTAAGGAGATTCTGCAATGGGATCATTACAAATGCAACAGATGGGGAATTTAAATCGTTAAGTTACTCCTTCAGAAGTCAGGGGGAGGCTGGATGCAGAGGAATACCTGGTCCATACATCAGGAGAAGACAGCAATTTTAGCTTCTCTCTCTCCTGCTGCTATGGCTCCAGGCTCTCCAAGAAGCCTTCAAACCACTCTTTTAAGTCTTGCTGTCTTTGCAGAGCAGATCTGAGGACAACTGGATTTCTCTTGTCTGGTCACACACTGCTTCCCTGATAACACTGGAACTACAGCTTGGCATTTGTACCACTCCAGCTGGCTCCTGCTGGCACCTGTCAGAGGCACAGCGTGGGCCTGTCCTCAGGGCCTGACCAAGGGAAGGGATTACTTTAAAAAGTGCAGCCATTCACTGATTGGTGTTTTTTCCCCAAATCCTCTCTGCCTGCAGCACAGATAAGGAGCCAAAGGCAGCATTCAGCTGGCTCAAACACATCTTGGGAATGGTGTCTTCCTTCCACAGAAATTAGAATCCTCAAGCACGGGTTTATATCTCTGAACTAAATCTGTGTATGAGTTGCAATCATTAAATGGCAGCTGATATTACAAGAAATTAACTCCAGTCCTTAAAAAAAACCCCAACACTTCAGAAGTAAAAAAGCTAAGTAATAATTTAAAAATTTGAATTAATTTTCAACCAATTAGTATTTTCAAGTGGGAGCAGCAGTAGTGCCTGTCTGAATACAAATGGGAATGAAGGGTACTCCAGGCCAAGAGGAGACGTTAACACTGACATGGAACTGGGGAGAAGTTACTGCAGGATTTATTCCATTATGCCATGGAGAGCAGGAGCCCCTGCTCGGAATTACGATTCCCTGAGAAAAAGACTGACAGTGAGCCATCATTCCCAGGAGCTCCTGCCATTTCCCTGTTGTTTGGCATTACAGGCTCGTCTGTCTCTCACACCTCCAGCAGCATCCAAGCTACGTGGTATAAAGTGTGTCAGTAAAAGAGCAGGGAAACATTTAATTGCTGCCAAGGCCATCAGTCCCATCAGGAGCACTGATTCCTGAAACCTGAACTCTGCCCTGAAAACTGAACCTGCAAAATTCTCAGCAGAAAGGAGCATTTTAAGAGCAGAAATATTAACTACACTGAGATCTCACCGACCTATATAACACCCTGATCCAAACAAGGCACTTCTAAATATACTAATAGAAATAATCTAAAGAAGGACCACAGATAAGTGACTGTGACCTGTTTCTAGAAATACTAACCTTCGGTATCAGCAGGCTGTGAAATAATTTGCCCCCATGAGCTCCACACCGTATGTTTTATTCAGGCATTGACACCTACTCTGTGAAAATAAAGCTGTTGGAATGTGAGCTTCCACAACTGCAGCACCATTCCCACAGGCCATGCAGTAATTAAACGTGGAGGCTGACATTGTACTGCGCTGAACTGTGTGCAACAGCCAGCAAAAGGCTTCCAACATTCCAGGTTTAGAACAAAGGACAGTTTCAGTCTAGACAACACCTACACATGGCTGGAGCCCCGCTGGAAAGCCACCATGCACTTAAGTTGTTCCTATGAAACAGTTTAAAGGGTGAGGGATGTGCAGCAGTACCTTTTTAGGCCCTACTTTTTAGAGTTCTGATGAACTGGCAAAAACATCCTCGTAGAAAAGCCATTTTGCACAGAATTTAAAAAAAAAAGCTGCATGTTCAGACCAGACTTGTAACTCTACATTCTTTTTTATTTTCTGTCTCAAAATTTGATCTTAAGTTTCTACTGCTGACAAACAAAACTGTGAACTAAATTCCTCCTGTAGCTTTCTAACATGTAGTCACTAGAGGATTCAAACAGTTCCTGAATGAAGCTGCAATTCAGGCAATTCTCTAGATTTCTGCCCAGCTATTATTGTGGCTTAGAAGGACTCTGTGCCTTTCCAGCACAGAAATATTCTCTAAGGTCATCAGTTTGTTCAGCCCAAAGCCAGTGGTTTTCTACACCGGAGCCAGAGCTGAGACACTCCTTTCTGGCCTGCAGGAAAAACCAACTCTCTTTCTCCTCTGCCTGCCCTCTCCTGTCCAGGTACTTCAAAGCATTCCAGATGCCTCGTCCTGTGGATGCAGCAGTGAGAGCTTAGAGCACAAAAGGGTGGAATAAAAAAATGTTTCTTCATACCATTCTTGTATTTGCTTTGGAGCGAGGCAGACCTTGGCATGATGGATTCCTTCCCCCCATTTCAGAGCTCCCTGAGTACTCGGTGCCAATCCATTTTGTTTCCCAGTTTCCTTGCATACATCGGACACACTGAATGGTAATTCCACCATGCACAGTTTCTCCTAATACCATTCCCTTTGCACAGTCTATAAGGCTGAAATCCTGAGAGCAGGATGAGGCCGAGGAAAGAAAAACTCCAGTGGTGTCAGAAGTGGTTAATTGCTGTCACAGGAGGTTCTTCTCTGAGGTCTGATTTCCTTCTAATTGGGCAGGAGCAATTGGATTTGCCCAGGTCCCCACCATCCTCCCAAGATATCCTGATTTGATGCAGGTAGGCGATGTGAGGATGGCCTCATATTATTTAAAGTGTAAAGGATGTATGAGGAGAACAGAGTTAAAACAAGTACTTCTGCTTTTCCAAATGTTCAGTGAGTTGTTTCAAGGCAGCTCATCTCTATTCCCATCCTCTTGCTTTTCAGGAAAGGAAGACAGCACATCCCTCAGGAGGAGAAATCAATATTCTCCTGTCACTTACACACAAACAACAAAGAAATCCCAGTTCCCTAGTGAGCAATTGCCAGTTTAATTTTGCCATCTTCAGTAAGCCTCTCTTCTGAATACTGTCAAGGTGCCAACATATTCATTATGGGCTCTATTTTCTTTTGTCACAACTACTGTGCTCGGGAAACACACACTTTTAGCTGCCTTGCCTGTGTCCAAGAGGAAAACAACGCATGAAATCAAGGCCCCACCTCGCAGTTTTAATCTCTAACCTTGCCACAATGAGAGAACTGAACAACATTTGCAATTGTGTTATTTTTAACAAGCATTTGAAAAAAACCGATCCCTTATTATGCAACAGTAAAAACCTTCAAATAAACCATAAGCATGTCATGGTGTGTATAGATACACGAGGGGGTTTGTGGGGCCAGAGACGGGTGATTCACAGCAAAAAAAGCCTGACAAATCAAGTTATAGTTGCTTTATAAATCCAACTTAGCACTTGCCTTTCAGTAAAGTATAGAAGTCAATCTGTACTGTGCAAGTCACAGATCAAACAGAGCTGGTTCTGTCTTTCTTACCAGCACACGTCCATAGAAATACAGACATGGTAAGTATTTAAAGAAACCAAAACCCCCAATACAACGCCCCTAGACAGGTAAATAAAAGAACCCAGGGGAAAGCCCGAGGAAGCCCCACAGTGGTGCTGGCCAGGGAGCAGAGCAGGGCTCGCAGCAAAGCTGTGCCCTCCCTGCTCACACTGGGACCAGCACCACCCCAGGAGAGGAGCAGCTCCCAGGACGGAGCCTGAGCTGTCCCTGGGAAGGACTGAATTACAGGACAGCCTGTGGGAGGGGGTGAAAAGCCACAGGGGGATGTTCCACAGCAAGGAGGAGCTGCAGCTCTCCTGAGAAGGCTCCTGTTCCTCCTGCACACGTGAGTGAGCTGCACCCCAGGACACTGAAATGCAAACACTGCCTGCCTGGCAATGAACCAAAATCCTCTGCAGCCAGGTAACTGCAGTAGGAAGGCAGGATTTGTTACCAAACACAGCCCTCACTGAGAACCGTGGTGGTTCTCTCCTCAAAGGCAAGCAAAGCATCTCAAAGCATTCCAGAAAAAAGCAGTATAAAGTGAAATAATAAATAAAAATACAAACCAAGCAGGATTCCCTGATTCAGTGACAAAGGTGAGTGGCTTAGTGCTACCCCCTCGACAGTGAAAGCCCAAGACCTCCTGGCAGGGCTGCGTTTACAGGAGGATACAGGAAGTTTGCTTACACATAATCATGCCTCCTGATAGCAGATACACCTGAAATAATACTCTGTTCTATCAGCATCTTCTAATCATTAGGCCTTCCATAAAGCAATGAAAGAAACTCTCTTGCTTTAATCTACTTTAATCTTTCTTCCAGGCTTTGCCTGCCTTTCCCCAGTTGTCTTCTGTTCCCTTCCCCCTCCCTGAAAAACTCACTCTCTTACCTTTAAATCTTCCCCTTTAGGCTTCACTAATCCTGTTTTACTGATTCACATTCATCAGTTCTTTCTCTTTGTACCCCAGTTCTTCCTTCTGCTGTGATGCCCTGGTTAATCCCTTCTTTATCCCTGTACTCTGGTGTCCCAGATGACAAATCCTTAATTTACCTGCTTGGAAAGCTTAATCTTCAGAGGTATTCCTACCTTTCAACACCTTTGCCCATCTCATACCTCCACATTCAGAAGCTCTCAGTTCCTACCCCCACATCAATCACCTCTTCAGAGAGACGTTTGGTGGTGCCTGGTTTTCTAACCTGAGAGTACTGCAGCTACTGTGAGCAGAGAACAGAGGACATTCCCATGACCCAGAGGGCTGTGCCAAGGAAGCTGGTACAATCATGCTGTTACACACAGCCCCTGACCACTGCACTGAGGTGGGGCAAAAGCAGCAGTAAATAAAACAGGCAGGGAGACAATGGGGTGGGGTATGATTGGAAGAAGCCACAAATTGCTTTCACGGTATCAAAAGGATGTAATGGTCAGTGGCAGCTTATGTTATGCAGCTGGCAGGTAATAATCAGGGCTGTTATTGCTCAAAGATTTCAGAAAAACCACCAGGCAGTAAATTGTGGATGCTCCTGACTTAAAGTTTTGACATGTAAAATGAAAACAACATCAGCATTACTGGATAAAAAGGGGAATTTTTCACTCACTTTCACTATAGTCTCACATTCCATTTCTACTTCTGTTTTTCCTCTACTTCTTGTTCTTCTATGCTCTTTAAAACAAAACCAAGGATCATTTCAATGTGATGTGATGAACAATTACTCTAAGCTGAAATGACATAATTCTGTGCATTACAGTAAAACAACATCTCTTTAATCTATGCACTTAATGAAAAACAAAAGATTACTTCATGCTTCTGCGTGCTGGCTCATTAATATTTGACTAGGCACCTGTAAGCCAGAGAAACCAGTCTGTTTATCACAACCTGTCACTCCGTGCTAAAAAAGGACAATATTTCAGCTGTGTTATGTGGGAGATCCAAGTGTAGCTGCAGCTTCTGCACGTTGCAAGAAGTGTCACTTTTTTCTGGGAAGGGGAAAGAAGGGCATCTTGAAGGAAAAATGAGCGTCAGCCACGCCTCCTAAGTGCGTGCTTGAGGAGATTGCTCTGGCCTAATCCCAGGAACTCAGGGCAGTTTGGATGGAAAACCTTCCAGGACACCCCCGAGTGCTCCCAAGAGTGGTGCTGCTCCTTCTCCAGCCTGTTCCCTTTGGGTCAGCCTTGCTCGAGTGCCTGGGCAGGACAAGGGGTGGGACACGCTGCTGCTGGAGGTGTTCCTACCGTTCACTCGCCTTCATCCCGAGCTGGTGTTTGTCTCTGGAGCTGAAACTGGGGTTTGGTAGTGCAGGAGAGCAGCAGGACTGTCAGACTGTCCCCCCCGAAGCCACTCGGAGCTGACTCACTGGGTTCATCACGCACCACTCTGAGCACCCTCAACTTAAACTCTCTCTCTTGGAGAGGTCTGAGGTCTGGATCAGAGAAGTCCTGAAGGTAATCCAGCAGCAACAAAAAGACACAAGTTTGTGCAGTTAGTAGAAGATGGCTATGAAATTATAGCCAGGAACTGAAAAAAGGTGACTTTTTGTTCTTGCTAAGTGCAGCCTTTAACCAACGTTTCCAGGCCATTTTCAAGTGGCTGTAGTGTGTTTCCTTCTCTGCTGTGTTACATTATTGTGGTAGCTGTCTTGTCTTACACTAAAAGAAGTGTTATTTCAGTATTAAGTGATTTACTGCTCTGTAGGGACAGTAATTGCATGAGCCTGTCCCTGAACTCGGTTCTGTTTGCAGAAGTTAAATCACAGCTCTTTCATGACACAGTTGGTGCCACCAAAATCTCGACACTTCCCACATCATACACTTTATGCTCTGTCAGGGTTGTATTTGCTCTGTCTGGGAGCCAGAGCTGGAATGGCATCCCGTGTCACACCCTAGGTGAGAGCCAGCCATGGAATAACAGCCTGTGAGTTCACTGAGGCAACCTGTGCTTTGTCTCAGGTGTCACGCTTGTTACAAATCAAACTGAAAATGGAAACCTTTAAAAAAGAAATAGAAACAAACAATAACACAAAATAAAGCTTCTCATTTAATATTTAAAGATGAAATAGCTTAAAAACTGAAGTAGTACTTTTAAAATTCGTTACAAAACATTTCCTCCCAAAGCATTTTCTTAAACTGAATATAATTATTGAGTCACTTCCTTGGTAATGGGTGAAGAAGCAGAACAATAAGTCTGAGCACTGTGTCCTCATTTTACTTTCATGCAGATTCATAAATGCCTTCTAATTGAGTCACAATGCAGGCAGAAAATATAATTAGCTGGATTTGATTGAAATTCGGTGTAAGGGGACTTCTGCCACCTTCTTAATGTTGTGTTGCAACAAATGAATGAAACCATTTGATTTATTTTCTCCTCGAACTCTTTCTCACCTTGGCAGCAGTGGTTGGAAAGCTACAGCATTAACATTGACACAAATGGTGTTCTAAGATACATGTGGGGTTTCAGACAGTCAGGAAATGGGTGCCAGTGACTGTGGCAGCTTGCACCATTTTGACATGCAAAATGAACCTAAAGTATTAGCTGAGGAAGCAGAAGGTGACAGTTTGTAGCAGAAAAAAATATAGCGGCAAGAAGGTGAAATGTAAAGTGAAAAAAGAAAGCTAATATGTTTTGCATAGTCCCTTATCACTTCTCCTGATGCACTTCATTTTCCTGTCCCTTTGATCTGTGCACTTCACTGGATTTGTGCTCCCACTGACAGACAAATCAGATAAAGCAAATTACATAAAATTGGCAATTTTTACAAAATTACACATACATTTGCAGCACACAAACACTTTGTTACTGTGGATGTTGGCCTAGTTACTTCAATGAGGCTTGAAACTACTGAAAGCAGGTTGAGATTTGATTAAAAATTCCCTTAAAACCAGTCTTGGGAAACACTACTAGGCATCCTCTTGCTGAATTCCTTAGTTTGTGCAACATTGTTACTTCTCCTTACTTCTGGCACCGTTTTCAGGGAGCTCCCTGTTAAAGGACACAGCTTGGGTTGGGAAAGTGTGAGTGTACTTTGCATACAGGTGAGTGTTGGCCAGTGCTCACACCCCAGGACTTGGGTGTGCAAAGCAGGCACACCATTTGCCAAAGTGCAGATTTTACCTACCTGGAGGATGAACATCAGAAATAAGCGAGCATTTCAACAAAAGCAACATTCAAAAAATAACAACAAAACCCCCTCGTATTTAATCAACCTGAGGAGCTTCCCTTTGATTGTTTGTCAAAACACAGTCTACGGAAAGTAGCAGAGATATCTGGATAGCATGAATTCCACATGGAGGGGATTACAAGGTTACAGGACACAACTCCTGAGCTGTAAGTAGGGTATGCACCACTCACAGCCTGGGCTGTTTATTGAGCTTGTGACAACACAGTCTGGGCACCTGCACCACTGGGATGCTCCTGATCCAAATGATGGCAGTGCAGCAGACATATATTATATATTTGCCACAGGGGTGCTCTCTAGTTTTGGAGCTGCAGGCATGGTCTTGCAGCACAAGAAAGAGAAAGTCAGAGAGAAACATGGGGATTAAAACAAACACTAAATTCCAAGCTCTTTTCTATTCTGATGGTCGGGGCTGTACCTGTCAAAATCACCTGGTTTTGGAAATGCCCAAGTATTTCTGGACTCCAGTGAGAGCAGCCTCTTTCTGTGTGTGCAGACATTGCATTAAGCAGCTCTTGGGGAAATCTCCAATGCAGAGATAATACAACACAGGAAATACTTCCCCAAATCAGCAGCCAAGTATCCATTGCTTTTATTAGTGCTGAGATAACCATTTTAGAGTAGACACACATGGAAACTACGCTGTAGAAGAACACTAATGACAGGGAGAGTGTTAAAACACCATCTGCTATTCATAGTCACTGTCTACCTAATGCTGGTATATCCCAGAAGCTTTCTAGAGAAAGTCCAGCAATCAATCCAGTGCATGTTTAAGCTTTTAAAATATTGAAGTTGAATATATTCTGGATTATCTGATGGTCCTGAATGTGTCCTCGCTTGTGCAAAGGGCCACAAAAAAGGTTGCATTTTATATTTCTGGTTTCTAAGCTGTCATGAAAAGCTGTGTTGTGTTCTCACTTACTGTGCCATTACTATAAAGAACTACTGCCACAATTAGTCCAAATTTCTGTTCTTACTGGCATGCAGAAATGGGGCACAGAATATTGTCAGTCACCACAGCAAATTGTGCTGATCTAACACCTCACATCAAACCTCATTACTGTGACTGTTCTTTACAATTATCTGTTATGAATCTTTAAAGCTACAATGAAGAAATGTGTATTGTGTCAGGGAAAATAAAAAAAGGGAGTGCTGCTTATCCACAAGAGTTGCCTCCCAACATATCTTTTAGTTCTCTTGGTAATTCCCACACCTCTCAGTTGCTCAGCAGCTCAAGGTGCTGCTGCTGGTTCTGCCTTTGGCACACTCTGACAGGGTGAGACCACGGCAGCACAACATCACCAGGTTACAGAGAGCAGAAGAGGTTTGTAAAAGCAGTTTGAGGGGAAATGGACCAAGCAAAACTTCCTTGTCCTTTATGGAAGAAGAAATTCCTAAGCCATTGCTCCTCTTCAGAATTTGTTTCCAGCTGTGCTGTGTGTTGTAGAGTTCCTGTTCAATGCAATGTGCCAGATGTGCTTTACATGAGGGCTCTTCTACAGGTATCTACAAACAAGATGAACTGCCAAACCAAGGAAAACAGAAAAGCAAAGGGCAGAGGATGGGTGTGATCCACAGCAAGGTCACACAAACAGACACTTAGGACAAAATCCACCCCATGGCAACACAGAAACAGTACGAAAAACATTTAAGGCAGCAACTTGTGTTCCTTTTTTGACAGTTGTGAAATCAAGTTATACCCTCATCTTCCCTGGACCAGCAAAGATCCTTCACATCCCTGTCACAAAGACAATGCACATGGAGGTTTGCTTATCCATTGACCAAGACTGACTGTGAAGTAGACAGACAGAGGGAGAAATGCATGAGGAGTAACATGGTCCTGGCTTTGACTTCACTCACTGAGACACTAAAAAAAAAATTATTCAGATTAATTCTACTGCACGTCAGTGAAAATCACCGGTTTAACAGCAGCATGAGGGAAACCCATCCCTACGAAACTCCACCTTAAAGTTACACAAACACAATCCAACTGCAGCAAGAATAGTCTTCAGATGCACTCCTGGGCAAGACATTTCCATTCCTGCTTCCTATTGGTTACTTTAGATCAATAATAGATTACCTTTAAAAAAAAATCAACTGCCATGATACTACGGATCCCTAAATGCCAGAAGATTAAGTCAGAATATGCACCTTTAAGCTCAAAACAAAACTCCCAAACCTCTAGACAAGGTCCATGCAGAGGATCAGTTCTATATGTACAAAACATGTTATTTATCACCTTTACCACATGTAGTATAACACTTACTGGCTTGTAAGCTAGACATAGGTCAAGAGAATGGAATTTATTCCTCAGAAGCTTATTTCCACTAATATAATGAACGTTAGCTACAAAAAGTCCAATCTGGGACACTTCTCCTCTGGTCCTGCACGAAGAGTTAATGCTCTGTGGTTATGAGGCCAACAAATTTTTGTGAGTGTCTCAGTGGAGGCCCTGAATTGAAAGTCTCCAAGACTTACTCATTTAGGACACAAGCTGCCCCCTTGAAGTCAGCCTGAATTTTCCTATTGTTGTCAGCCAGAATACACGAAAAGTTCACTCCCCACTCCATGGATGCATTTGGCAAATTGCTTTAGTCTGATCTGAGGGGTAAGTCGGGCACCCCTTGCTGCTCATCACAAAGGAGTAACAATGACTTTATTTTTGTTAGTATTTCAGTAAGCACTAAAATAACCAAAGAGTTCTTTTCTTGGCCGTGGTGACACGGCCACCAAGAGCTTTAGGAGTCACTGCCTTCTTTCTTACGTGCTAATGAAACCTTTTCAGCTGTCCCACAACAGCCCTGTTCCCGTGCAGCCTGAGTGCCAAGGCTCCTCTGCAGAAAACACTCAAGTGCTCACAAAACCCTTCTACCACAGGACAGCTCTCAGCTGTCCAAGACTTTACTCAACAATCTGCATTACTGAGGACACTTTCCCTCTTGTAAAGCCTCGGTCTGTCCTGATCACACATTCAAACGTTCCTTTCATACAGACCAAGCATCTCAATATTTCATGTTAAGCAGTGATGAATTCTCACTGAGCCTTTAAAACTTGAGTGTTTCAAAGACTAACATGTATAGAATATATATAAATAAAGAACATAACAAGGACCCAGGAGGACCTCTGTTCTCTGAGATGAACCATAAAATAAGGGAAATTAGCTTGGCTCCATTTTAAACCCAGCTTTCTTTCCACACAGTGCATAAATGCAAAACAAGGCACCTAGTACCCAAAGCTGGAACTACCTGTGTGATGCTTAGCTAAGCATCAGCTAACCCAGTTATTTCTGCAAGAACACAGCCTGCAGCAGTATCCTGGGATGGCTCCAGCTTCCCTCTGTCCTTAAACAGGTCACAGAGAGTAAAGTCTGAAGGCTTCCCACTGACATGAACCCACTGCCCCAGTTTCACAAGTGCACCGCAGTATTTGATTGCTTTAAAGTGTGAAGTGTTAACAGGCAGATTTGGAAAGTAAATTATCTTCAGGGGATGTAAAGGACCAAGTCCTCTGATCTTAAATAGTTGGGGTTGGAAGGGACCTCTGGAGGTCACCCAGTCCAACCCCCCTGCCAAGGCAGGGTCACCTGGAGCAGGTGACACAGGAACACGTCCAGGTGGGTTTGGAATGTCTCCAGAGAGGGAGACTCCATGACCTCCCTGGGAAGCTGTTCCAGTGCTCTGCTACCCTCAGTGGAAAGAAGCTCTCCCTCATGTTGAAGTGAAACTTCTTGTGGTTTAGTTATGGCCATTGTTCCTCATCTTGTCACTGGGTACCACTGGGAAGAGTCTGGCACCATCCTCTTGGTGCCTGCCTTGGAGATATTTATCTGCATTAACGAGATCCCCTCTCTGTCTTCTCCAGACTAAACAGGCCCAGCTCCTGCAGTCTCTCCTCGTAAGAGAGATGCTCCTGACCCCTCATTATCCCTGTGGCCTCCACTGGACCCTCTCCAGTAGCTCCTTGCCTCAGAAATCACCTTTCTGTAAATGATACTCAAAATTAAAAGACTGCAAATTAAAGAAAATTCTTCTCCTATCCCAAAATGTCATTCCAAAGCACACCAGTACACATTCAAAGTGACACCAGTAACATCTCTGAAAAGATTAGGAGCAAATGCCAGGGAAATTGAGGTAAACATCAGGTGAGTGGACATCTCACTGATTCACTGCCTCACACAAAGGAAACAGTTTGGTTGCCTTATATGACAAACTGATTTCCTTTGCAACTTTCCCAAAGTCATTTCACTGCCAAGGTCTCAACTCTCCCATCTGCAAAACTGTATGAAACACAAGGTATTAGCTCAAATTTTAATGCTATTAGAATCTGAAAGCAATAGCACAGTCTTGTCTTACAAAGGTAACGTGACAGGTTAGGCAATTTGAGGTCCTAATCTGTATTAAATATAGCAGATTGCACAGTTTTCTCTGCAGTAAAAAGAGATTTATTTCCCAAGAACGTTCCAAATCCAAATCCTTTCCCTAATGAAGTGTCAGATAAAAGGATCTTCTGCACAAACACATCAAGAAAACGTCATCTCCCAAAATTTCATTAAACATTAAACGCTTGTGAAATAAACAAACAGAAAATGCTGGGGCTTTTTGACAAATTGTTATTAGTTCCATTTACTTTGTAAGACAGAATACATATGACAATTAGTTCTTCAAATGACTACATGGGGGAGGTCCCTTCTGTCCTGATGCTCTGTACTCTATGATAAGCTCATTTGTTTGTGTCTGAGAACAGATTTTCAGCTTCACTCCTTTCTGAAACCAAAGTTGGCCTCAGACAGATAATGCAGCTAACTGCTAATAAACTCAAGATGTCTTAATATCAATTTGCTGAATGGAAAATCCTACTTATTTTGAACTAATTTAGTACAGCAGTACCTGTTTAAGATCAATTCACAGCAGACTATTTCCTTTTTATTGCTAATTAAAATCACGGATTTCCTGTTCCAAACAGATTATAACCCTGAAAAATGAGCCACAAACCCAGCGTGTTATTGACTCAGCTGGTGGACGAGGTCTAGATTTACCACCTAGTTCTGAGGTTTATAAAAACAACTCCTCTAAGCAATGACAAATTGGCCAAAAAGAAGTCAGGTGACGAGGGGAGAACAGGAGATGCTCGCTGAGGTTTGTCTTCTCAGCGTTCTGAAGTGCAGAATGGCTTAGCTGGGCTTTGATCTCCAGCCTGAGGTACCAGGAGCACATGGACTGGAACTCTTTCTTGGCACATTATATTTGAGGACCACCACCCAGTTCTGCCTCAATTCCAGCCCTTTCCGGCCTTGAAGAGAATAATACCCCTGCTGTGTGCCAAGGGGATATCTGCAGGTGGCATCTGGGCTTAACCTTATCCACCCACACTTTTGTTGTCAGGTCGGTACAAAAATATTTTCAACTGATTGTGCTGGGCAGATACAGACCAATTCTTTCACTTGTGGAACACAGCTGAGTCAGGAAAGCTTGGGAACAGCTAAGAAAAAATGATATATTGGAGTGGTCCTGAATTAAGGGAGATTCCACCCAGTGCTTTCAGTACATTGCCCCTGAGCACTCGTGTTCCTGAGGTCTGAGCCTCCATCTGAACTGCAGAGTTCCCAGGAAAGCAGCACCCGCTGGGGTTCATCCTGAGGGAGCAGGAGAAGGACTGGGGCATCCCTGTCTCTTTTCACTAAACCTTATAAACTCCAGCAAGCGTGTGCAGTACTTTCCCTTAGCAGTGAATTAGCTTTCCTCTTCTTCTCCACAGTGCCTCATTCCCACTGCAAAAGGCTAAAATCTGCTTAGGTTCATCTTAGGGTGATTTAATCAATCACAGCAGCCTGAGCTGCATTTCCATTCAAATTTATGGCTAACTTCAATTGGTGTAGCTGAAGCAGAGAGTATCCCCAGCAATCCTTCTTTGCTCTCCCAAAGATGATGCCCTTCTTGCAGGCGTGGCTGAGCAGATTCTGCTTCTGTTTGCTATGGCTGTAGCTTAAATTAATTAAGTGCATTAATGTAATCTGCTGCCAACTGGAATTTACATGAACAGGCAGGACCACAAATAAGGAGGAAAAGCTGGGGGTCACTTATCTCACCCAGCAAACTGCAGGGAAGAGCAGGGCAGAAATCCAAGGCTGGTGTGGGACACAGGTGACTCGGGACACGGCTCTCCAAGGGATCAAAGAACCACAACCCACACAGGGCCTGTGAAGTCTGACCAAACTGCAGCATTCTGGTTCCCTGCAGCCTCATTTATTCCAGTGGTTCTACATGCCTGGCAAGGTGATAAAACCAGCAGTGCTGATACCCTTGTACGGGGAACTGTGAAGGGACAGCGGGCACTTCCCTCCCTCCTGAGAATATCTGCAACAGCACTCACTCTATCTGCATTTCTTATTAAAAGAATGCAATCAAATTAATCACAATAAAGTGGATATAAATATTAATGCATGTGTTGATATTTGGAGGATGAAATGTACTTTTGTTGTTTAGAGAACTAAGCTGTTCCTGTTTGTTGAAGCCCATTGTTAATCTTCCTCTTGTTTTCCAACATAACTTATTTATTTACGGCGTGTCAAGGGAGAAACCTAATTTCTAAGGACATTTTTCAATTAACTTGCTTAATTAAGAGAGAAAAGTTAGACTCGGTTTGTAAATAGCATTATCCAAACCCCACAAAATTAATAAGATTCTGGGAAATGACTGAGGATACACCTACACGAGTAGGATCAGGAACATTCCCCATCTCCAATCTCCAGGTGTTACAGACCTTGTCTGGCATTCTGAACGTCTGCTCAGTTTTGCCTGGTTTGGAAACAATTACATGAGCTCCAAATGTCTGTTCCATTCTTAGGGAATTACTGTTCCCTTTGGTTTCTGTCACACAGTACCATGAGCAAGTGCTTACACGGAAGTTTGCACTTCAAACTACGGGCTTTAATGAGTTTTAAGTTCTGCTCTGAATATGAATCTGTCACAAGAGCCTCTGCAGTGATCTAACTTCCTGAGTTTGTGCAACACCCAGTAATGTCCTAGGAAATGCCTGCTGCTGCCCTGATTCCAACACTGCCACTCAGACCAAGATCTTCAGAAATCAAGAATTCTCAGTTTCAGGAGGGACCACAGTTCTGTCCTGGGCCCAATGAAATCCTCAGTGAAGTTAGGAGAAGTCTTGCAAATTATGTCTCTGAAATTAAACCAGACGCGCAAACTGGAACGCAGAGATCTCATTGCCATGTCTGAACTTGGTGATCAATTAGAAACAGACTCATCCAACTGAACAGTTCCCGAGAACTGGAAAAAGATTTCAATCCAATAAAGTAAAAGAAGATGATTGCAAACCACTAAAAATCACTGAAATAACTCATTTCCCTAGTGCATTTATAGCAAGTGAATAACCACGCTCTTTGTGGATGCAAGAGTATTTCACATCTAAAAATAACTTACACTGTACACTGATCCCAAATCTAGATATACCCAAGGCAGCCCGGAGCTGCAGGTCAATTTATAATACTTATGTAAAATAAAAAAGAAAACAAATTTAAAGCACAACTAGATGCTATGCTTGTCCCACATATCGTGGACATATGCTGTGAGTCATTGCAAACTTTCTCTGAGACACAGGAATTCAGGTGAATTACTTAACAGTTTCAGTACTAAACATGATTTTTTCCTTCATATATTGAAAATATCTGGGAATATATTTCCCATACAATGAGCAGGTATAAACATCTGGCGAACTCCTGCTCGCATCCTCTCTTACAGCAGCCTCACACACGCTTTTAAGCAGCAATTTTCTTTGCTTTAGTACTACAGAAACAGAAATAAATGTGGTTTGATACATTTACTGTGCAAGAAGAGTAGTTTTATGCTCCCATAAAATGCTTTCAGAAATAATAATGACAATAATAACAATGATAATAAAAGGAGCTGTAAACTCCAACAGGGCCTGGTTGTAACTGGAGAAACCAAACGACTCTGAATGCTGAAGACAATTATGTCTCAGTCTGTGAACACACAGCTTGAATTAGTGTGTTTGTGTGCAGACAACAGCACTGTGTTCTCATCTGGTGCTGGTGTTTTTAACCACATGAGTCATAACGTGAGGAAGGCAGGCTGAGCAAACCTGATGGCTTCCATCATTCCCAGGGTTTCCCCCGTGTGAGAAACAAAATGCTGCCTCTCCTCAGCACAGTGTAGGGGTGAAGCCCTTTGCTGCAGGTTTGGCAGGTGTTAAATCCATTTTGTAGACAGCACGGAACCTGGAAATCCATAAATCTGCCTGTCCCCTTCTTTGTTTTCCATACAAGGGAAACTCTGACTTCATTGTTAGTGCAGGCAACTAGGAAAGCTTGAGCAGACCACAAAACTCCTTTGTGGGATTAGTGGTTTCAAAACGGGGCTGGGAACCATCAGAACTGGATTCTAATTCTGTCACTCTGAAAGATGCTTAAGCCAAAGATTTCAAACATTGACACCTAAAGTAAGGCAGCAAAATGCAAGTTAACTGTGCACTCCAGCAAAGCCTTTAGTACATGGAGAACACTGTACTGCTTTGAGTTGGAAACAACAGAGGGAAACTTTACTATACACAGTTTTCCTTTCGGAATTTTCTATTAATTTTTGTATTTCAGACACAGATTTAAAACTTACAGCTTAATTTGTCTTGATAGTGTCATTTCAGCTGAGCTACAAATACCTTCCATTTGCTGGGTTAAACTTCAGAGGCTTTTAAAGACAGAGTGCTTCATAAGCTACGTTTCCTCAAACACATATCCTTGGGGAATATCCGGAATCTCTCTTTTTAGCAGAAATGGACCATAATGAACCAGTTACCTGGCATCTTCCATCTCATTTATACTTTGAATTTCAGTGGATTCTTGGCCATTACAGTGATTAGAGTAATCCATGATTTGAAACTCCATGTGGCTGCCACGACAAACAGCCACAACAAACCAAACTGCTGCTGGTGGCCACAAGGTTTCCTGGAATCAAGAAACCTTGCTTTTGGGTTTTCCCTGGAAGGGTTCCTGGGATTGCAGGTAACCCTCCTGTAGTCCCTGCTCAGCGGACCGACTCCGTTACCAAGGTCACCTCTGCAGAGTTGTGTCTGCATCCAGCTGACATTGATTCATGCTGCCAGATGGCAAAGGACAAAGCGCCATCGCTCAACACCACGTGTGACCCACTTACACGCCCAGCAATCTGCTCTTTGAATGCTTGGGAAATGCAGGGAGACTTTGATTAAAATTTTAATTTTGTTTCATAGTTCCCCCACATGTGGCGTGTGCGTTTTGCATACCAGGCACATCTGTTCCAGCAGGGCACTAGCATGATGCCTCCCACTTCCTTCTAAAACAGGGCATATGGATGCCTAAGTGTCATTTCCTCCTGTCCTAAAGGCACTCTCAGAAGTAATTACAAGTTATTGGTTTACATACGGACACCAAATGAAGAGCCAAACACTCCTGTGCTGGCACCCCATGAAAAATAATGATGGCAGTAACATGTCAGCTCTAGAGGAGAAGGATAAAGACACGATACAGACAAAATTCACGTAGGGTTCCTAATCAAATACAGGAAAAGTCATGGGGAGATGCTCAAAGTCTCTTATATATATTTACAGGATAAGCACAACGACATAATTTCTGCCTTAACTACAATGTGCAGGTATGTGGGAATACTACAAGTGACAGTTGGTCAGTGCAGACCAGACTCCCCAAATTGCCGAGGGCTTTAGGAGAGCCATGATTCCCAGACTGAATCAGACCCACAATCTGCCTCTGCCCATGGCCAGGACCAGATGCTGGACAAAGGCAAAAGAGTAGATAAAATAACTCCCACCTTCCAGCAGGCCTTCCTGGTCCCAACCTCTGATACCTGAAGTCTGGCTTAAGTCCTGTAGTTCAGGCTTTAGCAAAGTTTTTGTTCCTGTCAAAGTACTGGTCAACAAAAATTTCAGCTCTGAAAACACTTCATTTCAGAAGTGGTCTCCAAGCCCATTTTGAATCTACTCAGCTTTGACAGATTTTTCAAGGGCTTGGCACCTATAAATGAAGCTGTTAAAAGTCTCAAGTGTCCAGCAGCTCCTCTTGGGAACGTTCAGGACCAGACCCTCAGGGGGGTTCCGTGTGGTGCACGAATGCAGGCACATCCAACTCAGTAACTCTTCTAAATGAGAACAGAAAGCTTTGTAAAACACAGAAATCCTCCAGGCTGTGAGAAAGCAGGGCCCAAAAAGCCTGCAGAGAAGCAAGTCTGACAGTGTACTGTACACTGAGGAGGAGGTGACAGATGCTGGCTGGAAATCATCCCATCACATATTAATCTTATTTATTTGGGGGGAAATGAGAAGGGAAAGCCAAACACAGGGAGCAGCAGTTGTATCATAGTGGAGACAGTGCTAATGAGGTGACTAGAGGTAACAGAGTAAGTGAAAATAATTGGCATAGAAAAGGGTTACCCAGGAAAGTGATAAGTCCTGAAGTTCTGTTACTTGGCTATAAATTAAGTTTGGAGAGAGAAAATAATCCAGAAGAAGTAGCAAAACCCAGCATTTATGTCATTATTGGGAAGAGCACAACAGTTACGGAAAAAATACCAAGCACCCCTTTTCAGAATGAAAAATCAGAGAAATCCCTTCTTCCTTTTAAATAAAAGGAAGCCCGAACATACATTTTAAGCCAAACGTGCATGTGTAAATTGGAGCTTTTACTATTCACAGAACAATAGCTTGTTTTAAAAATACTTTTAAAGTATTTTTATGAAGTAGAATATAACTCTTAGGACTACTCCATGATACAAGACACAAGTGTCTTTGTCCTCAGCAGTACCTCAGCCTCAGACTCTGGTAAAAGCTGATCCTCGTGGCACAAATCTAAATCCTGTCCCTATGTCCATCTGGTGGACGTGTTTCCACAGATTCTGTTCCACATAAACCTCTTCACACAGAATATCTTCAGTTGCAGGCACCAAAAGCACAGCAGAGCCTGGTCTGGCCAGTGACCCTGTTACAAATTTAAGGTCTCTCATTTCCCTCAAACCCACAGCAAAGCTCCCACAGCGCTGCAGAGACAGAGTTTCTGCCCAAAGAACCAGGATCTGACCTGACCTTCATGTGACAACAGTGCTATGCCAAGCACAGGGTATTATTTCTGTAGTTGCTGGACACCACACGTGATAACGGAGCACGAACAGCACTGAATTCAAACTTGCAGTGTCTCGTGCCCATCAGGGCTGTGCAGTGGCACAAGAAACACATCCCAGCCCTGACAGTGCTCACTGAGTGAGTCAAAATAAGCTCTCCCTGGGCTGCTTAGCAGAGCAGCCCCCTCCTTTGCTAGGTCTGATTATTTTTCAACTCAAAAGTCTGTGGAAGGGGCAAAGTGTCTGTTTAATTTGCTGTTGTGTGGGAAAGGGGCCATGGTGTCTGTGACACTGCTTGGAAATTGTTTGCTCTTGGTACAGCCTGCAGTTTTTAAGCAGGATGCCACAAAAAACCAAACATAATTGAAGAGAGTCTCCTTAAATGAGAACAAAGTAAACAGAGATGCTTTTTAAAAATTACATCCCCTCATCCTGCTTCTGCTGTCAAGTCCACTCATTTTTTACCCCCCCTCTTTGGTCCAACTTAAAAATTAATTATCTTCGTAGCAAACAATGTTAAAACTAAAGTAGAAGGCTTGAATTCTTTCTAATGAACTTTAACAAAGTTGTGGGAGACTGTTGGCTGTAGACATGATGCAGGTAAAACACTGAATTCTTATAAATCCACTTGCTGTTAGGGTTTAAAATTGGAGTTCTGATTGTTTGTTTTGCTATGTTTGAGTTGAGAATAAAGACAGCAATGATCCCTGGAGGTCACTCCATGGGCACTAGCTATCATACTTGAATCACAGCCTCAGAGGACAAGCATGTTAGAAAACACTATTCTCACCACTCAGCTGTGGTCTGAGACAATCACTAAGCAATCACAAAAGGGAGAAATCTCTTAAATAGTATGGAACTGGGGTAAACCAAGAATAGCAATACAATTGAACAGTTTTGTTTGGGTTAGTGCTCTGGTTTGTTTTTTAGGAGGAGCTGGATAGGTCTTTATTTAAGGAACGGAGCACACACCATAAATTAGAAAGCATAAATATTTAAAGTTTTGTTGAATGTGTACACAACCTATTTATTATGGCTGAACTTCTTTTTCTAGGCAATAGCTACAAGAGATGTCCTCGAAAGTGATCACTTAGTATAATACTGGGCAAAGGCCAAGAGAAACTCTGTTTCCATAATGGTGCTCTTTATTTTGAAGTGCTACATGGAATGCCTAAATTAAGTCACAGGAGCAAAAAAATGTATGGTATCCAAAACCTTTGCTTGGGCACATATTCCATGGCATCACCCTGTTAATCATTCTGGAGCAAAACAGCTCTTCCCTGGTTCCAAACTCAAGGGATAACTCCTCCAGAGCTGTCAAGCCCGATGCCAGATCTGTTCAGAGAACTGCTCTCTTGACCACACTAGATGTGCTTTTAGGGTTATAACAAAGACTAAGCCAAAAAAACCCCCAAAACAAACCCGCCCAAAGTCCCATAGCAAAGTAGCAGGAATTTAACAGTTCCCAATTTGGAAATGGCTGAGAGGAGAACTAGAACACAATCAAACCCAGTCTCTGGAAACGTGTGCTTGGAGAAAAGTATAGTTTAGTGAGCCTGCAAAAAGTCCTCAAAACCTCAAGGATAGTAAAGAACAAAGGCAAGTGGGGAAGATCAACAGAGGGAGTTTTCCCCTCTCTCTGAAATGGTTACAGAATAAATTCCAGAACTAAAAGACAGGGTCTGTCTACTGGGTAAGGTATTTTCAAGTCATAAGTGCTACTTTCAGGTTCCCCTTGTTTTGCCTCTCTGCTGTCTGTGAAGCAATTCCTGGGGAACTGAAAGCACTGTGAGTGTGTCCCTAGAAATGCGAGTGCCCAGCAGGCTTCACCTACAGTCACCCAGCTCCAGAACACCTCCCTCTCCTCATACCCTGTCATTTACCATCAGCTGAGAGCTGGGCTGAGGTGTCACTGCTGTGAAACTCTAACCAGGGAACCAGTTACCACTTGTCCTCCCCAGCAGAGCAGAATTCCCTTGATCCATGTCCTTGCCCAGCCCCGAGAGGAGCAGGGAGGCACCGCGGCAGGCCCAGCGCTGTCCAATGTACCGCTGGGGCCGGGCAGCTCCACGGGGAGCAGCTCACTCACAGCTATGCCCAGGGATGGACTAATCCTGCCTGGGAACTGCAGTCCAGCTGGGATCAGCTTCCTAGAGAATGTGCCATTTCATACTTCCATACCCCGGCCTTTCTCTTGGCTTTGTCTGTAAAGACGTGCTGCCTCATTTTCTCTGGATGAGCAGCAAAGGCAGTTGATGTTTTCCTGAGTTTCTTTTTTCCTGAGTAAAAGCTTCTTCAGCCAGTTGGGAGGTTCAGAAGGCTCCGAGCAACAGAAATTCAGCTTCTGTTCTTACTGCATTAAAAAGCAAAACCTGAATGTATACCTAGTCTTAATTTGCTTGCACAAGCAAAAGCACAGAGGAAATACAACCTGCCTTTCTCCCTGACAATAAAACCTACTCTCCCTTACTTAATTAGTCACTCTTAAAATTTTAGATTCAAAGTTTTTGAAATGCAAGTGTAAAACATTTAGTCTTAACTTCTATAATTTTTCCTTGCTGTTTGTTATTAAATAAAGACAGGTGTATATATGTATAAACTGCAATAGCACTCATTATTATTCCTTTTGATTTGAAGGCACACAATGCAAATCACAAATCTTATCTGAGCTTCAACTTTAGATTCACCAGTATGTTTGGGGTAACTGAAGCTGCTCTTGAAGAGCCTAACCCAGAGCATCTTGGCACTGCTTTGCCAGGCAACAGAACAGCCAAATGCAGCTCCCAGTTTTCATCTTCCTCCTGCATCTCCAGGCATTCCCTTCCTCATCACCACCTACAAACTGCCCATATCCTCATTCTCTGATACACTTCCTACCGTTTTCTTCCTTCTATTCTTGATGTTTCATTTCCTCTGGAAGCTGAAGAATATATTCTAATAGAACTATATATATTTATAAAAACATTTGCCTTCCTTCATTTCTTACACGAGATTAAAACCACGGGCTGTTTGAGCACAAAGGTGCTGTTGTTTCATTTGCTTGCTGTCCATCCATTTTAGCAGGCAGGAAAATCCTTGAGGACAGGAAAATCCCCAGGCCTCACTCACAGCGTGGGGGGGCAGGTTTAGGTGGTCAGTTAGAAGAGGATCAGAGAGCCCTTGTACAAGATCTAGTGGGGTTTATAGAAAAATCTGAAAGTACTGCAATCTAATGTTACTATATTCGTTTTGAGATAAATAAATAGCAAAGACAAATCACTTTTTAAAGGGCCATTTAAAAATCTTCTCTAACAGCTGATCGAAACCCCAAGAATTATTCTTCAAAAGAGATCTGCTTCACAGACAAAAATTAGGTGCAGCAATTTTGAGGCCATCCCATATTTGTCCTCACATGCATCAAGAAAGTTTCACACCTGTCAGAAGAGTTCATCTCAATTCATCCTTTGCTTAAGGAACGTGATGCCTGTCTCCTTAATTAGAGAGGTTTGAGCTGGCCCTGCTGACACCATTTAAAACTCTCACATTCAATGTAATTTTTAATCAAAATATGTGCCAAAGGTCCTATTGGAATGTCTGTCAGTTCTCTGTTAGTCCTTGCAGGGCAGGAATAAAAACTGGGTTAGGTGAATTGCTTGCACCACTCCCTTCCCTTGAAGGACTTGAGACTCGCACAGGTTTCTTGCAGATATCTAAATTCAGGTAAGATGAGTCTTATCTTACCTCCAGTTTTGCACCTATTGCCCTTGAAGGACTCTTCAGTTACATCACAGCCCCTTTAATTCATAAAAATTCACTTTAAGACTCATCATTTAATTCAGCTGAATTAAACAGTGCAGCAATGTGGAAAGATAAAAGCCTTGAAAATGCAAAGCCTGAGGAAATGCAATTAGAGCATCCCACTTGACCAGTTCTTCAGTTGTTACTCATCACGTTTGCACAGACCCACACAGAAATAGGAAAAGGTGAAAAGGATGAAATATTCCCAGGATAGCAATACTCTGGCACTGCTGGTTGGCAACAGCATTAAACTTTAACAAATGATCTGCAGAACACTCTGCATTTCCATGTATGTGAAGAGGTTCAGACACAAAAAAACCACAAGGCAGTGAAATATTACCTTTACACCAACACTTGGTCTGTTTCTAATGTTCTGTCAGTCACTATTTTCAAGAAAGGAAGCTGAAAGAATCACTGGCACAGAAAACCAACCCAAGTAACAGCAACTTTCTTCATAGACACTGATGTTGTCTATCAACAGTCCACTAAAGAATGCCAAAAAAAAAAAAGAAAAGAAAAAGAGGATGGCATGATTTCAGCCACTAAATAAAATGAAATAAAAAACCTTTCAGAAATGCAGAATGGGATGATTACAGCCCACGGTTGCCTGCTGCTTATGGCACCAGATGAATTTCAAATCATTAAAAGGGTGAATATTCAACATCCAGCCAGATATATGGGATAAAACCACGTGTAGACATCTGGATGCCATTATAGGTAACATTTTCAAAAGGGCATAACTCACTGAAGTACTCCAAAGATGGTGTTTGAGTTTATAATTTTACCTTTATCTCTTCAGGAACTCCAAGGGTCCCTTACACTATGACCAATTCATTAGAAAAACCATGTAATGATCTGCACTGACCATTGCAGTGACCATACACCAGACTCTGTGGTGTTCAGAAATCAAACTGTCAGCCTAAATAAGCCCAAATACCCAACTATTCTAAAAGGCTGATTTGATGTGCTGGATGTCTTTGAAGGACAGTAGCCTAAAACAACAAATAGGAAAGATCAATATATTAAAAAGACAGATACCAGTTTGAAAGTTATGGCTCTTAATCAGCAATTTATAGTAAAATAACTAAAACCTACACCTCCAAATAATAATAAAAAAAATTAATTTAGCAGCCTGATGAATTATTCTATGTAAATACAGAAAAGAACAGGAGAAAAGGTTGCCATTTAAGAGCTGTTTATCCAAGTCATCTCGTTCCAGCAGCGTTTCATTATTCACATTTCTTGTCCCGCGGGCGCCTCATGTGTGTCTGACATCCCTGTTACTGTTATTTGGGAAGCCAGCATGGCCTGTACAGATGTCCCTGCACAGCAGGAAGTACCAGCTGCAGTGGCCAAGAACACCCTGAAAACTATTTAAATTTTTCTGCTGCTGAAATGGTGACAGAGGTGAAATCAAACCACCCAACAGGGGCTGTCTTTGTCAGCAACAGAGAGAACATTCAACTGCACTTCACCTTGAGCTGCCAAGAGAGTTTGGCTATGAAAAAGTACAAATTGGGGAAGAACAAGGAAAAAGTGGAAACTGGGAAAGCCTGACTTCTGGCAGTGGAGAAGAGAAGCTGCTTCATCTGATGGGCTGAGATCCAGGGAAAGCTCAGGCTGATCCGAGCCCTGTGGATGAGGCGGAGGAGCTTCACTGTGCACTGGGATTGTCTGGTGCCTCTGACTGAACATCCTGAGACAGCACAGCCCAGGGACACAACATTCCTGAAGAAAATGCATTGGAAAAGAAACGTCTACAGCAGATAAACCATGGACAGAGGGAATCCGCCACGTTCTGGATCAGTCAGCAGCCTCCACAAAGGGCTACTTCCTATTCAGGCCACAGACTGATTATTAACACTGCAACATGCAATATGAACTGCTAGGGACCACTGCCATAACTGAACATAACTCAGCAGAAATAACCCCCAAATGTCACTCACGAGGAACTGAATCCTAGTTTCTTTACTGGTGGGTAACAGCAGGAAAGACTGAAACCCAACAGCAACAAGTAAGGAATTAAGGAGTCACGGGGAGGTCAAGGACAATGTTGTGGTGTGCATCTTCCAACACTGTGTTCTGCATCAAACAAAGAGGGAAGTGCAACACACAAGATGAAATGAAAGGGGAGACGTGATTAAATTGTGGGTTAAAAGTTGGTTAAGAGGCAGTTAAGAGGCAAGTTAGAAATTTTGCTTCTTTACAAATTAACACGCTCAGGAGACAAAGAATGCCCCCAAAGCCTGTATCTAATTGCTTATTAAAGACACCCATAACTGAAATGGAAGCTGCCAAGCGTTTGAAACATTTTAAAAGCTATTATGTGAAATGAGTAAAAAATACGTAACGTGTAACTGCTGCCGGATATTGCTTTGTTTCCCCCCAGCCACGAGGGGAAGCCTGGCAGGAGCAATATGGTGTGTGCTGGGGGAAGGCTCCTCTGATTCCTGATGTCTCAAGAGCCACACTTGGAGTAACTAATGATCCAGGGCTGCACATGCACTTGCACAAAAATGATATTGTTAAGTTTTGTGTAGCGAGGACTCAAGTGTGAGTGACAGGATAAAGCAGGAAGAGCATCAGGAGCTGCAGAAAAGACTGTGAGGGCCAGTTGAGGATTATCCAGGGGTCCTTTGCCTACTGACAGGAAACTCCTGAGAGAGAAACTGGAGTATTAAATATGAATTATTTGTGGTTTTATATCACAATAATAGTGCACTGCACGCAGTGTAGGATAGAACAGATGATCTTATCCAAGGTAGTTCCACGGGAAAATGCAAATCTAGTAAGGCAAAAGATGGTGTGGGATCAATTACTGCTCCAAAGGCAGCTCCTCATATAAAACCTAGGCCAAGCTGTTACTATTCTCATAAGGTGAATAACACACCGAGAGTGTTTCATGCTGTTTTATTAATATTGCCTGTTGTCACAGGCTTTTGCATCAGACAGTAACTCTGCCCAGTGTCTGAAGGAGAAACAGGAGCCTTGACCTGAAAAGCCATCACCAATGTTACTGGAGAGCAGTGCCCTCAGTGGCAGCTGTGCAAAGCCATTTGCCATCAGGAAAACAATCAGCAAGGCACCACAGAAAGGACACTCCCCAGTGCCCTCTGCACAGTGAGTAAGTGTGTCTGCAGGTGAGGAGACAGTGAACTCAGCAAACCAACACAAAACGCCGCAGAATTTTTTTCACGATATGTCATCGACTCTAAATGCTACAATTTTCTGTATTCCTGTGAGCTAGAAAGTCACATTATTTTTTAATGATACAACAAACTGCGAGCGAATCTGAGTGAAATGGGGTAGGGAAGGGTTGAGTAGAGGAGCACTGATGACAGCAGCATCACAGGCAAGGTGATCATCACCGAGTTTCTGTACTCTGCGTGTAAAGAAAATTAAAAATGTTGGGATGCTGCCCTTCAGCCAAAGATAAAATCAAAGAAAAATACAAGAGTTCAAAAAACCAGAGGATCTCGATTAGTCTGTAAATGTCCTTACACAACTCCATGACTGAGCAAGTGATGTTGGGTACACAATAATTACATAATGAGAGCAGCAAGAAGTCTGGTACATCTTGTCTGCAGGAGCAAGAATTGCCTGCCAGAATAGAGCAGAAAACTCAGGGTAGAAACATTTCACTCCTCGAAGTATCCCCATAACACAGAATGTCAAACTGTGAAACTACCCCTACTAATCTGAACTTTGTCACAATAAATTCTCAGTGATGGAGCTTTCCCCATCTCCCACGCCAGACGGGGCAGGTAGGGAGGTCAAGGCATCAGGATAATCCCAGGAAGCAGGAATGCCTGACTAATAAACACGGAAGCAAATTAAAAATGTCATTTCCAATTAGAAAAATGAGAAAGGGAAGTGATTGGAAGAGAGGGAACATTTGTTTTCAAGCTATCACACTAGGCACTCCCAATAAACAGGAGTGAAAAAATAAACAGTGCTAAGCAGAATGGTTTATGTGGCTCTGGAGGTAAAGATTCCATTAAGAGGAGAGAGTCAACACATTAATTGGGAAGCCACACACAAAGGGAATGCAGGATGGCATTTTGATGCTTCCCTTGTCCTCTCCCCTGCCAATCCATCTCCCTGGTTTGCAATCTGTCAGTATTCACGACGTGTTAATCTTTGGGATGAGGATATAAATGTGTTTGAGCTCCTTCTGTATGAGAGCCCTGAGAAACAGGTACCTGCTTAAGCACTGCAAAGAGCCTCTCCTTGGAGGGACCAGTCACTGCAGTTTACACAGGGATTGCTAAAAAGAGAATTTACCTAGCAGTTAATTCTCAATGAAACCCTCCTTCCATGACTTTCTCCTATATTTACTATCTAATTTGCATTTATATACCCCTTATTATCTAAACACCTCAAGGTCTCAAACGTGCTTAACCTAACAAATCCCTAATATTGTTCCAGGAGCACCGGGGAAGTTGCACACAGATAAGCAGGAATGATGGTAATTGATGTTGTCTAAGGCAGGCACTGGAGCCACAAGGTTAGGGCTGTGTTTGCTGCAGAGTGAAATGCAGGGGGTGAGGCCTCTGAACCACTGATCAGCTGCTGCTCATTCCTGAGCTGCACGGCCACGCTCAGGGCTCTGTGCTGCTTTCTCTTGGCTCGACCAAACCAGGTCAGTGGGGCACCACACCTTTTCAGACTGTCATGAGCCAGTCTGGAGATCACTAATACCATTTTATAACACTGAATGTTACACTCTGCAAGGCTGTAACTGTAGTTTCACAGGCGCATCCAAAATGTACATATCAAACTAATCTCTACAATCACAGCACAGTCATGTTCTTAATATGCCTAGTGAGCATGTGTGCATAGGCATATGCACATCTCTCAAAAAAAAAGACAGTGGGTAACATTATGGTACCACAGAAATTACTCCCCTCCTCTTATCTCCCGGTAATTGAGGTCTCTTTCTGTTGCCAAGAGGGGTTTAGGAGGTTTCTCGGACTTATAAGTCAAGGGTGTTTGTTTCACTAAAACTGGCATAAAATTGCTTGTCAGCAGTCACCTTCACTTCAAGAAATGAGTGAGACAAATCAAAGGAAATGTAGAATATTGCTGGAAACTGTACTTGAACAATTAACAGGACTGATCAGGTCCGAAAGAGGAAAAAAACCCCAACATACAGCGAAGTATTTTGATATAAATACATTTAGATCTATTCATGCTGAAAATATAAGCTAACAAGTTTTGTATCTGATGAAATCCAATCTTTCGCCTCCAAACTCTCTTGTCTGTTTGGCCCTTTCAAAACAAAAGCACTGCAGGTGTTGCAGCCACACACTGGTTGCACCCTGTTGAATAAACCTGGAATCCTTGAACTGCTCGTCAGAGTAAAGTCCGTTGGGCTTACAGCTCACAGACTCCTGAGCACAGAACTCTAGGTTGCCACTAGGACATATCCAATCCCTGGATATACAGTGAAAAATCCAGTAATTGAGAATTAGCCAAGAATCTATACTGCATTTCCCAGTACACCTCCTTTCATTGGTATTTCTCATTTTCTCCCTGATGCCTTCACTAGTTCTCAATCAGACGAACATCAAGACTCTGGTTTTTCTTTCAGGTTTTTTTAGGGGGGGAGAAGAAGAACAGAAATTGTGAACTTTCACCATGCTCATAACATGGAAAACTCAATATGACAAGACTTCATTACAAGTTAAAAGTTAACGTTACAAGACTTTGCCTTGACCAGCCAGGCTCCCACCTAAGCTCCTACCTGGATTAGGCCTACCCTTCTCAGGCAGATCCTCTTATTCCACACAAAGCTTACAGACCTCTAGGACTCCACAAAAGAGATCATTTACAGGTACAGAGCTGCAGTTTACGTGCTTAGTCACCCTCCACAATCTCTGGGCAAGAATCCCTTTCCAAACAAGGGCTGAATAATGGGAAACGCACTGAGTCACTCCAGTCCAGCCGATAGCCCG
Source organism: Manacus candei (assembly GCF_025592945.1). Classification (NCBI taxonomy): domain Eukaryota; kingdom Metazoa; phylum Chordata; class Aves; order Passeriformes; family Pipridae; genus Manacus; species Manacus candei. The sequence goes on along the minus strand of NW_026138083.1, from coordinate 4,791,262 downwards.
GGATCACCCCCAGCCCCTGGGTTATGCAACTGCAGCGACTCTGGGGAGCTCCTGTGGCAGAAAACACTGATTTGTTGCAAGTGAGTCACAGGAGAAATTTAATGAAAAGAAATCTTTCCAGGGAACATCCTTCCCAGCTACTCTGCTACTGACTCGAGGGCTGCCAGACCCTTGAGAGCTCACCCACACTGCACTGCAAATATGTGCTTGAGGTGCTGGTTGCCCTGTCGCTTTTCTGTCCCTTCTAGATGTGCAGGGTTTTCTTCCCCTACCGAGCTGAGTACTCTTCAATTCCTGGGAAAGATCCTGCCTCTCAAAACAACAGCATTTCTCGTTGCAGAAATGTTTGTTGTTTCTAAAATCAACCCAGCTGCCCCCCTGAAACGGGCTATTCTCTTGATGGTTTTAAATACCCTTTTTAATTCAGGTCTACTTTTGAAACTCTCACAGTACCTTTGCTGTTTCTGTTACACCTTTCTAACATTTTATTTTTTGTCCTAAAGTGTCTCAGTGTAAATAAGATGAACCCAGCACCCATCTTGTGGGTGTCCTGCTTAAAGCAACTTGCACCTTTAACAGGCACTTCAGTGTCCACGACTCCCTCCTGTACAGACACACGGAATTATTTCCAGTAGTGCCTCTGCTCTGCAGGCTGATTCTGCACCAAGCCATGAACACTATCCTAACAAATGACCTGCACATACAAAACTGTTCATACACTACAAGCTTTGCAGGACCACTGATTTTATTTCTCTGTCCATTAAAGAACATATTTTCCCCCCATTTTATGCATTTTAAAACATCCCTCTAATGAGTTCGCACGCCAAGCATTAATATTTCTTTTAACATTTTTCCATTAGCTGTGTCAAACCGAATCTCACATCATTTGTCACGTTGCACTGAAGGTCTGATAATTAAGAAATATGTTGCTGCTGTAGCTCTAATGATGAGCATGGTTGTACAGAGCCTTTGGTTCTGCCTCTGTGGTGTTTCTCTCTGACTGACTGAGAGTGTTGAGCGTGTGTATGAGATGCTGTGTGTGCACCAGGAATGCCTGTGTGCACCACCGTGCATTTCAAACATACTACCTAATGCACACACCATGCATAATGTAGCTTGTGTTTTATAATGTATTTTCCTGGAGTATTATCCCAGCTCACGGAAAGGTGAAGGGGAGTCAACAGCTTGCAGTGCCCTGTTGCTCGCTGAGATTTAACATGCAGAGCACTTGCCTTTGCAGAACCACAAACATTTCCACAGCACAGACTTCTCTCGTCAGGCTTAAATATTGTGCAGCCTAAGCTAAACATCCTGACACAAAACGTTTGCAGTCCCCGGCTTCTTTAATTTTTTAACATCTCTTTCAGTTGTTTTCTCTTCAGAGACCGCAATGTTAACACACCAGTTAGTTTCGTGCTCTGTTTTCTCACAGGCACTTGCTACCTTGCTGGCCACCTGTCCCCTCTTTGGGAATTTTTTTGCTGTGGAAAGCAGTGACTGCTGCACCACAGGGAGTGCAGGAGTGGGTCAGAGGAGTGCAGGGCCCGAGTGACAGCCGGCACTTTGCCTTAACCCCAACACATGTGCTCTGTGGTCGAGCAGAGAATGGGACAGTGCAGGTGAAAGTGTTCGAGGCCACCGAGAACAGATAAGGGGCCTTCCAGTGTCACACACTATTCACTCCAGGGTGGCATTTTCTTGTCATCCTCAGTCACCTACAGTACACAGGGGAACCCTCTGTGCTCTCTCTAGAGGCAGTGTGCTCTCTCTAGGATGTTATTATCATCCTGAACTCGACTTTGCAGAAAGAAGCTACATATTCATTTTCCCCACCCATTTCCCAGTTTTCAGTCTATGGTAGAACACACTGCACTCTTCTCTGCATAGGAATTTCACTTGCTTTGACAAGGACTAACTATTCACAAATATCAAAATTATAAGTTAGGTCTACTTCAGTAACTTATGCTTGCCCAGAGAAGCTGTGGCTGCCCCATCCCTGGAAGTGTCCAAGGCCAGGCTGGATGGAGCCCATAGCAACCTGGTCTAGTGGAAGGTGTCCCTGCCCATGGCAGGTGGGTTGGAATGAAATGGTCTTTAAGGAATCTTTCAACCCAAACCATTCTCTAATTCTACGTTTCAAGGGGAGAAAACGTAGCTTTTACTTTTTGATGTTTATTACATGGTTGATCACTTTAATAGCAATTTAATATTTCCTTCTTCTCCCTTTAATTGATCTGCTTTCTAACTCAAATAAAGCACGTAAAAGAATTAGAGGAACAGTGCAGAACTGTAAAATCTGCTACTGTACAAGCAAAGTATTTTCTTGCTTTTAACCAGTGGGTCTGTTTGCACGTGGGGATGGGTGTTCTGAAACAACGACCCCACTGCCAGGAAAGGAGGTCTCTCCTGTCAGATTGATGGATCATCCCGGCCTGTGCCTTTAGGAACTGGGAACACACATCTTTTATCTGCATAATGGTAAATAACGACACCTTTATTGCTCATTAGTCACACCTAGTTGGGCTAATCTGCCATCCAGCATCTCTGGGATGCGGCAGGAGCCACAGGGGTGGTGTGGAGCAGTGTGGATGCAAAGCTGGATGGGGCTTGGAACAACCCGGTCCAGTGAAAGGTGTCCGATAGCAGGGGCCGGGAATGAGATGGTCCTTAAGGCCCCTTCCAACCCAAACCATTCTGTGCCTCTCACCTCTGCACAGTCCCAGCAGGGAGCCTGGGGGTGCTGCCTCTGAATTTGGGTACAGGGAGTTACTTTGGGTACAGAGAGTTAGTTTGCTTCCCCTCCAGCCATGTGGGAGCTCCTGAGCAGCAGGGACCTCTCCCGGTGTTGGGCTGTATCCCACAAAGCTGGACAGCAGTGGGGAGCAGCTGGGACCACAGCACAGCCTCAGCTCCACTTCAGATTTCATCTTTCTTGTGTCAGGAAGGCTAATTAAATAATTAACCACAGTGTGCCGAGAGATGAGCCACGTGCTTATCTTAGGGAGGTAAAATACAGAACAGATTCACTTGTGCAAATCAGGAAAAAAAAAATCCACAAAGTTTCTTTTTTCCAGGAAGAATTCTCAAATTTGTGCCTTTTTTTGTTTTTAATATAACTTTCTGTGAATCCTTTTGTCCACAGATGGTAGCTGGGTTCTAAAATCACTTCTCTTAAGAGAACATGACCCAACTTAACAGTTCTAATTTATTAGCATGCTATCCAGGAACATCTCACTACCCTTCACAAATCCAATCTGCCTGCCCCATGACCTCCATTATGGGCCATCCTCTTGCCTTCACTAACGTGTTTAAATCACCAGCGACACTGCTCACTTGATAATGTTCCTTTTGATTTACACCAGCGAAACACTGAAAAAAGTCTGCCCTTTCCAGTAATTTATCTCCCCTTTTATTGCAGCTCCACATCAAACCCAAGATTTCCTCTGACTTCCACTAGAACGATCCATGAAAAATATCTCCCTCTATCAATAAACTCCAATTTAATTTGACCAGATTTTCATATTTCTTGATGTTTACATTCTTCCTACAAAGGGTTGGTGACATTTTTATTTAAATGAACTGATACCAGCATTCAATAAAATAAATTAAAAAACCATTCTCCATATTCACACTGGAAATGAGTTGATTTGTTCATTTCAAAGTTAATGTTGCCAAGAATATGTAACTGCAACACTGAAGACACTTAATTAGCACAACAAATATCACCCCAAATTGTTAGATGTGTCTTTTATGACCTGATACCCATTTCTCACACTGTAATATTTATTCTGCTGGGAAAATAAACAATCACTTAAAATGTGGATTTGTGAAGAAAAATGTAAACAAGCAAGGTCTTAAAAATATCCCTCTGAGCATCCTGTTATTGGGACTGGATTCTTTGGATCTCAGGCCTAGTGACGAGGTAGTCACTTCACAGAACTTAAGCAAGTTTTATTGGTATAAAACTGGCACAGGATAAAGGTCAGACTGTTTAATTTTAACGAGTGAAGTGAGATTATTTACTACTCAATTACCAGGCTGAGAGTGCATTCAGCAGAGTTTATCCACTGGGAGAAACAGGAAAAAAAAAAAAAGGGACAACCCTGGTTTCCCCTAAAAAAAATACTGTGCAGCTGGGGACTGCTTAGCAACTGCACTAATACAACACTTCAAAAACCATCAGGGCTTAAGCTGTTCTAAGTTTATTAAATAGACAGTCAGGCTGATGGTCACTTGGGGCTTAACGCTGAGAGGTGCTGAGCAAAGGGCCAGGATCCTCCAGGGAACAGGCTGGGAACACTGCATCCCAAAATTTAAATGCAACCTCTGATCCTGAAGTGGGAAGATGCCAGATGAAGTCACAGGAAGATTGGGAAATCTCAGTCTAGATTTTGGTTTTTTCAAATATTCCCCTCAAATATTTGTTGTTCACTGAGGCTCAGAAAATTCCATTCATTTCTCCATGCTGCTGCCCATTTAATGAGGTAGAGAAACATTTTATTATTCCCCTCTGATGAATACAAAAGCACCAAAACCCGAAGCTGAACAGCGAAACAAACAGTAAATTGTTTCAATCCTCTTAATTCTCTGCTTTTTTTGGCAGATAATGCCACAAATAATTCTAGTTTAGCAGCCACAGATTCAAGGGAGATTTCTTTTTAAACTTTGGAAATGTTTAAATTGAGCGAACTAACAAAAGAAATTTTTACCTAAACGGGGAGAAAATAAAAGGAGAATTTTTTAAATATTACACTGGCTATCAACTCATTTCTTTCCTGTTTTTCTTTGCAATGAGTCTGCAGACTAGTGAAGGAGGGCAACTTCCACCACTCAACCCAAATCCAGGCAACGCAAAGTCTCCTGAAACTCAGTAAACTGAAATAACCTTTTGCTCCAAACTCCTTCCCCCGAATTCTTGAAGAGTTGCCTGAGGTTGAGCTGGAATGCCTTTGGAAGTGTCTGAATTAAGTGCAGTTAGCCCAAAAGACAGCTTGGCTTCCCGCAGAGGTGTAAAGGATCAAAAAGGGATTGTGGAGGACAGGGCAATGTTGTCGTGAATTATGCAGTGAGCTGACACGACACTGGAATACTCATCAAAGTTCCTCAGAGCTGTTCCCTTCCAGATGAGCAAATAGAGCTCTGAGGGTAACTGAAATAACATCTAAAAGTGCTGTAAAACACATTTGCTGACCCTGTGTCAGGTAACAGCTCCATTTAACTCACCGGCATCATCTGCATGAGAATGACCCCCAAGTGTCACCTAAATCACAGGGCAAGCTGCAGCCTTTGGAGCAATCACGTGGGTTTAGATATCTCAGGAAATCAGAAAGCATCGATCTGAAATCTACAGATTTTCAAACACCTTCATTTCTATAACACCAGGGAGAAAGGAGTCAGTGTCCAGACCCTGGAGGGCCTTTCCAGCCCTATGGAATGGGAAGAAGATCCCGGAGTCATGAGAGGCTTGACTGATGCAAAAGATCAGCATCCTGTTAATTTGTTCTGTAACTTAAATATTCATCATTTTGTGCCTTCATAAATTTTTCAGGTGCAGTGTTAATATTAATTTTGATTGGACGTAGAAGTGTCAACTCCCGCAGGGTGCAATTAATAACATGTGCCAAATTAGGAGATCATAAATGTATGAAAGTGAGTTAGCATGCATCAGATGCCTCTATTTTCCATTATCAAGAACTGATTGACAACGTTTAAAAATTGTTTTCATTATACTTTTCGAGGAGAGAAAAAAGGAGTTGCACACCTTAAGGCTGTACATTCTCTTCATTCATTTGGAAGGGCGCAGAGCTGTAACACTTAGGGCAAAGTTTGCACAGCTCCTGGTGCCTCTGCAGACCTGTTGGACCTTCTCCCACAGACAAAGCCCTCCCTGAATATGCCATTTTCCACATCCCTCCAGGAGCCCAGCCCACCTGGCAGGCCTTGGCTATGCTGGGGCTGTGGTCAGTGTGAGCAGAAACACGAGCACGGGCTGAGGAACCACAGGAGTTACATCTCCCTTGGCAGTGGGGCTGCAAGAGCACGGCCCACTGGAGCCCACAGAATGCAGATAACTCTGCTGGGAGCAGGAGCTGACTGCAGGAGCAGCTATTGTATTGAGATTTAAGTGTAGCTCTGACCCGTGAGCATGACTAACAAAACTCCCATTGATTTCAATTAGAGGAGGCTTGGGCCTATTTACTGTAACTGAGTCGATTCCCCGAAAAATAATTAATTCCTTGTCGTGTCTCACGTGTATTGATTTTTGTAATTACAATGAAATTGGAGGCGAGGGTGTGTGTGGGGGGGAAGGAAATGCACTTGATTTATGTTTAATTTGATGCACAAGCTGTCGAGGACACAGAAATTGAGACACAATGACCATGCCCGTCCTCCATGGACCGCTCTGAGCTCAGATAACAATGTGAGCCAGCACATGGAGAATCCAGAATCACACCCTGCTCTGATACACACTGCAGTGGAAAGAGCTGTCTCTCTGCAGAGCCTCCACAGCAGGCAGAGGAGATGCCCAAGGGGAAGAAGATAAAGGCAGGACAAGCTTAATGTGTATAAGTGACTAAGAGGGGGAGACAAAGAAGCAGAATGGGAGAGAAAGAAAATACAAGTTGTTGCTGATAATATAGCTGCCAGTAGATAATGCAGGGAAAAATAAGGAGTGATAGAAAATACAAACAGCCTTGCTGGGTAATGATGCTGTGAGGAAAGAGCAGCAGGAGAGATCTGAACTTTGTTTCCCATATGATTTCACTAAAATGGTAAGACAGAGAATTTTTACCTTGAGTCAGTCAGCACTTGACTTCTTAACTAGGTGATAGTCTCCTTTGCCAAACATGTTTGTGGGAGTGGTTGGCCTGGTTACACCAACACAGATTTGATTATAACACTCAATTCCTAGTTTCTGCAGCAGCAGAGATTAGTTTTTCATAAAGATCTCATCATTATTTACACAGATAGAGTATGACCTTTGGGCCTCACTAAAGCCAATGCTTGCCCTGACTTCAGCAGTACCACAAGAAGTTGAAGAACTGTTTCCAACTTTATGCCTAAAAGCACCAGTTCAGGAAGTTTCCAGCTCTTACAGGAGAAAAAAAGCTTTTTGCTATACAATAGCCCTGCAAATGAAAGCTGCAAAACAGCCTTACATCCAAACATTAAAAAGAAATGACATACATGAGGGAGAGGCAGAGTTTAGGGTGTAAATCAGTCTCAAGTTAAGCACTTTCATCTTGACATATGGTATTTTAAACAAAAAAACCCCCAAACCCCTGCCTCCAGTACAGGGAACTGACTTGCATCCAGTCTGGGCAGTTTCTAAAAACTGTTGTCTAAAATGTCAGCACTCTGAGGCAAATTTTCTTCTGGTGACCTCCGCACGCCACAAGAGAGAAAGCTGCAAACTCACACTTTGAGAAAGGCCAACAAAACCCCAGCAGTGTGGCAGCCCTGCTGGCAACACTTTGTGACACAGGATTCTTCCTGGCTGGGGAAGAGCTCTGTGCACAGAGTCAGAACACAACAAACTGTGAGTCAGTAATAAATAACCTCGTGGCAGTGACTGATGATGGCAAATCTGTCTCCAGTGGAATTATTGGGAAGAATACTGAAGATTCTTTCCCTCTTAATATATTAAGCTCTTTGTTTGGGGCCAAGTTGATACTGCCAGAAAACCCTTTTAACACGGCTAGCATAAATTTTAGTGGGTGTTTGAAGCAGGAGAGGCTGGGCTGTTAAAAAAGCAGCCCCCAGGAAGGCTGCTGCCTGCATAAAATACATCAGCTCTCCTCAGCTGGGAAATCATTTGATCTATTTTATATCACAGGCCCTGTCACTAAGGAAGCAAATATGGATATGAAATACGGACGCGAAGCAAAACATAAAAAGAGACTTAATAAAATGAGTAATTATGTTTTCCCTAAATCCTCTCATGCAAGCAAGAGGCACACACCACCATAAATCCAGCAAAGTGCCTGTTTCAGTGCGTGGGGAAGGAAAAAAAGCCCTGCAGCCAGGCCCTGGGAGACACATGTACTGCAGAGGGTGTCTCAGGAGGGCTGGAGAGTGATGAGCACTGCAGTGCTTTCACTGGTGGCCAGATCCAGGGGAAAACAGGGATCTGGAGCTGCTCTGTGCCATGACCTAACGCTTGGCACGTGGACAGCTGATGGAAGAGTCTTACACTGCCAGTCCAGCACAATCTTTCAAAACATAACTCAAGTGCTCAGTGACAAACTGTCAGTGCTTTGTGCTACTCCTCAGTACACCAATAAATTAAAAAAAAAAATAAAATCAAGAATAAAAGAAAGAACACGAAGAGAAGTAATCAAGTGCTCAAGTATTGAGTAAAAGCCAGTGTTAGAAGTACTTGCAGATTATTCTTTGGCATTTTAAATTCCAATGTTTCAATTCCAGTTCACATGCCTGAGAAGCTCATGATCCTACAGCACCAAATATAAAACATAATATTATGTATAGTCTTTACACCCAGATGCCCACAACATCAAAAAGTTCCACCTCATTTATGAACATGATTTTAAAAAGATGAGTGGGAAACTGGAAGTGCAAACATTTTTATTTTTCCAAAGTACTGCAAACTTCTGGCTATTCAGACCTTAGCCTAATTTATTCTCTGGCTATTTCACAGAAATGACATGACAACACTGATTAATTCACACCCAGTGCTAGAATTCCAGCTGTAATACAAGCACAAAACATTAGAACTGTGGACACAGACAAGAAATGAAAAGTGAAGCTGAGGACACACGTCTGAGCAAGAGCAGAAGAAATGAAAGCAGACATGACACAATGGGCTGTGAAGGATTATACTTGGATATGAACTCTGCTGAAAACAAGTCTCCCTCCATATGGAAGTCTGATTACATAGTTCCCTACGTCTTTCTACAGGAAAAATCACGGACAGGTGGAGGGCTCTGAGCCTTCTCCACTGAAGTCAAGGGCAAGACTGCCACCAGCTTTACTGGGAGCAAGAGTCAGCCCACAGTCACAAAGATCAGAACATGTATTTCAGAATGTCACAGTGCAGATGCAACACAAAAACAAAGGGAGGAAATCCAGCAAGCAATGCAGAATATTAAGCACTATTATCACGGAAAAGCTCGTTGTTTTGCACAAAAATACATCCTGACCAACGACCACGAGCACCTGCGGGGAGCATGCTAAGGAGATATCTCTTTTGCTTTTCGAATGTAAACTGTGTTTTGTTCCCGTGCCGCTGGGGCACAGAGGAGGGAAGGGCACACTCTGCTGGCCAGGAGCACCTCTCACACTGAAGGCTTCTCAGCAACACGAGTGCTAAAACACTTAAGCCCAGTTTCTGACACCTGCACCCGGAGTGGTGCTCCACGCTAGGCTGCCACTTGACTTTTTTCACCCTGAATATTAGTGACGGTGGCTTTGAGGCTGCCAACGGATCCTCTCATGTTTAAACATCAGCCTACCTGCTGCAAGAACACTTTCTTCCCTGAAGGACACTTTTAGCAGTGTAACATATGTTCAAAAACTCTTTACCTTAGGCTTTTCATCCAGTATTTGCTGACGGATCTCCTTGTGTTTTTCTACAAGTTTCTCCTGCCTTTTACTCTGAGCATCTTCTAGCTGCAGGAACATAGAAGAGAAGCTTTTTTCAGAGACTGCACAGCCTCACTTTCCCATCCCTTTCCCAACAAACATATCATCCATTAAAATCAGAAAGTTATCATCAAAACTATCAGTAATTCCAATATAAAATTACACACCACTGCTCTAACAGTTGGGTGTGAACAATGTATCTCAGATTTCACACATGGGATTTAGAATCAGAAATGTCTAAAGGACTTGCAGTAGACTCCTAATGCTATCAAAAGCATAATGCAGTTTTTAAAATTACATTATTTTGCTTTAGTTTTTCTTATACAAGCTGTGAGAGACGGACCCTGCTCCCAGAAGAAGGGGATTTGCATCCTGGAGTCCTAAATGAACATGCTGATCAATTTTGGGCCCCATGTAATAAAGCACTCAGACATGGAATTAACTCCAACAGGAACTAAACATGCTTAGTTTGCTAATTCTTCAGCTTGCTTCCTAAATCAAGGCCTTCCTGAGAGAAATGAACTTTTGAACTGAACTATCTGTGCACTGAAATTAAGAGAAAATTCAATAGCTGCATATGTTTCACAGTGATTTCACACATCAAAACACTGCAGTGCACACTTTCAGCCCAGTGTAAACCACCCACAGCTTCAGAAAAGCTCAAAGCTAACACCTGTAATGAAATTCTTTGACTTGTGTTTACAGAGCTCACAGAATGCTTTTTACATTTCAGCAACTGTACAAATCCAATTACGGTTAAAATATACTCTGCAATTAAATGTTTATTGACTTTCAGAGTTCCTTATACAATCTTTGCATTTAAAGACAGAGCAACCAATTAAAAAAACTGTTACATTTTCCATGAGTACACAAAGGATATTCAAAGATGAAATTGTATTAAAATCTGCTTCTCTCAGCACCATCCCTCAAACACTGACTAATAATTAACGAAGAACTGTCTGAAATTCCAATTCTCCTTTAACTGGAATGGGAAGAAAAGTCTACGCTGCACCTGTGAAGCATCAGTAGCTGCAGAAGCTCGAAATCTGCAGTTTAATATCACCCAGGAGATGAAAGCTGACATTTTATCCCCACAAATGAAAAATAAACACATGGCCTGCCATACCCTCTTTATGTACTGCACCACCTCCTGGATGTAGGATCGGATCATTTCCGTCTTCTCTCTGGGGGGGGAGCAATCAACAAATTATTGTGGTCAATAACATCACACCAACGGATTTTAATGCCCTCACCTCTCTGTGATCTAATTAGGGTCATGTTGTGAATGTGGGGATCTGACTAATTAACTTTGGTGCGCTTGCTGCAGGTGCCCCTGTAACATCCTCACTGTAGGAAGGGCTCAGACTTCCCCGTGCCCTGCACAACAACCCCCTGCTCTTCCACGACGGGCTTTTCCCACAGGATAACGTTTGTTGGTGTTCCCAATCGGTCTGGGAGCACACACAGCCATCAGCAGACACACAGTGCCACGCTGTGGCACTTCATGGAGCAGAGAAACAGCCTCTGTCAGAGCAGGGACTGCTGGTGACAGCCAGGGACGGAGATCCCATGGGGAGCAGGGCACACGTGACTGGGGTCCCCACAGAAACTTGGAGGAAATACTTTAAGTCATTGTGTGAGACAATTATTTCGAAGCCATTGGTCAAAGGCTGAAGACAAGACATAAAAGCATATAAAATAACAATCTGTGGGTACTTCAGCTGACCAGTTTCAGGACAGAATTCTAAAATGGAATTGCCTCAGTCAAGATCAGCAAATTGCTGTTCAGGTGGCACTAAAATCATGTGGTTTTAGGCAGCTACACAAGCCCGGGGTGGACTAAAGAAAATTAGGTAAGAACCATTAATACAATATATCATCTCTGTGCAAAATTCTCTCCCAAACCCGAGTAAAAAGCTTTAGATAAACAACAGCTGAGTCAGACTAACTGGAATGGGATTCACCAGAAGGTCTTGCTGCCCCCTGCCCTGCTGCCAGCATGAGGACCAGCTGTGTCACAGACAGAGGAAAGCTGAGTTTCCCATGTCATTCCCACCTCACCCTTCCCAAAGGCTCTTTAAAAAGCCTGGCAAAGGAAAGCCCTTGGGAAGAATGAGAAAAAAAAATGAAAGGAAAACAAAAAAGAATTGCTACTTGTCTGTTCCTGAGCCTTTCTCACTGGTGTCCCATTAAGCTCTCAGCAAATCATTTCCTACTGCCATTGATTTTTTACTGCTGTAACATTTCCGTAATGCCCAACTACCTTTTTCTAATACGAATTCCAGGCCCCCCTGACCAGCTCTAACCATATTAAGTATTTCTCCCTCTTTTTCACAATCAATTATTCTCATTTTGTTAATTTTTTTCAGTGGACGTTTATTAAAATCCTATAGCAGTGATTCTTAAATCATCTGAAGCACTTCACCTCTTTCAGTGTTACCCAATACACAGATTGTCTGCTGAGAGGCTCCAAAACCTGGGTAACCCTTTTCACCTGTAGAAAACCACACACAGTTGTGCATTTGTTAGGTGGTAAACCCCAAACATTTCCGATTTTCTTTTTTGTTTTGTTTGTTCCTCTTGTATTTTTAACTGCCCTTAAGTGCTACTAAAGTAAAGACTGGTCACAAGAATAACAGTGCAAGATAAAAAGGCTCCATTTTCTTTTTGAGCTACTTGCCAAAACAAATGAAGGAGGGCAAACAAACCTAGATGCTGTGCCCTTGGGAAGAATAGAACCAACCTGCACAACTAGGGTTTGTGTTGTCTGGTGGTGCATAAGTGAAATTAATACTCCCGTCCTTGTTCAGAAAAACTGCACCCTCAGAGCTCAGCTTTCCTCTCTCTCCCACCCAAAGTGACACCATCACTGGAGGAATCACTAGCTGAAAATCTGAGGGGAATTTATCACAAAAACAGAGTAAATCTAAAGTATGTTGTTGCTATTTCTTCTGGAGAGAAACTTTGAGTTAAGAAGAAAAGATAACTCAGGAATAAAAATCTAAGTGAAGGTGAAATCAAACTCTGTAGGAACTGAAGCCACTAAGCCTATTTATCCTCAGAGGAGTAGTGTCTGGAATAACAGCATTTTGGGGGATTGCTCTGTCATGCCCCCACCCCACACACCAGCACCTCTGCTGCTGACCCAGGCTCCCCTGCTCCCAGAGCAGGAGATTAGATTAGTGCCAGGAAATGGGATCAGTATCGTGGAAGTCAGGACTCCACTGCTCTGGTGAGGTCTGACTAAAGGCTGCCTTCTGTTTAGGGTCGAGACCTTTCTCTGATTTTCCAGTTGGGAAAACTCTGGCCTCCTCATAACCTACAAGGATACGGATCCAGGGGTATACTTACTCTTCCATTTGATTTTTATCCTTGGACTTTGCTTCTGTGATCTTCTCCTGCCTCTTCTTGTCCATTTTTTTCTTCAATTCTTTCTTTTCTCTGAAGCATAAAAAACAAAGGCAAGTTCAAAACATATCTAAACAAACCCCCAAGGAGCAGCAACCAATGGTGAGGGGAACAGTGCTTACTTTTCACATGTTTCTTTTAGTTTCTTTAGTTGATTGTTCTGACACTCCTCTGCTACATCTGTCAGCTTCTGAATAAGCTAAAAAAAAAAAATCCCAAGAAGCAAAATTGTGTATTTGCAGCTAAATATTACACAGGCATCCAAGTTTCCTCAAAAGCCTGCAGCAGAAAGTGTTACGCCATTCCCAGATTAATTCCCAGAGATCCAAAGTCAGTCAACATTCTTATCAGTGTAAACACATTATTAACTGGTGGGAGTTCAGCCAGGCTGGTGTGTGCCCGACTTCCACAGAAACTACTGCTTCTCTGTGCATCCAGGTGGTTCAGTTTCCCCACATTAAAATGTAAAACCAAAACATGTGTTGCGGATTTTACCTCTGCTAGGGATCGAAACGCCCGTGATAATTCAGAGATGGCCACAAACTGAACCTGCACCACACAAATTACAAACTGAACTCCCGTGTCACTGAATAGCCAAGAAGCACAGACGAGCATGACCTGCATTTTGACAGCAGAATCATGGATTCAAAAGGATCTGAGTGGCTGGTTGGGAATCTGCTGCCCAGTGCTGGGTCCCACCTCATTTGTGCTGAAACCCCAAACCAAGTCCCAGCCCTGTGGTGGGGATGCTGATGGGAGAGGACACACAGACTTCAATGAACAGTGAATAAAGTGGGAAACGGGACCAATTTGGTTTAATCACCCCCCCTAGTTTAAGTTTGATTCTGTAAAACAAACCCTGTCAGGGTGATGGGCCAGGAATACATAATAATTATAGCTGGTCTGATCCAGCTTTTCATTCTTTAGATAAAAGGATACAGGTACTGACAATAGGTTCAACTCTAAAAGAAAGACATCAGAGGGGATCTCGCAGCTGCAAGGCAGATTTTAATTGGAATATTAACTCCTGCACAGTTCAGAGGGAAAACTGTCTGAGAGTTCTGTGCTAAAATATGAATTTAGTCGGACACTGCGTGCCTGGATAATGCCAAAAATGTGACTTTGCTTTTGAGAAAGGCCATTTCCCATTTTGGAAAGAGAAATGAGTTACCTTACAATATAAGCCCAACTATGTGGGTCCAAAATGGTTCATTTTTATAAAAATTTAAATCTCTAAGCTGCAGCCCCCAACTGTTACTTGAATTTGTGCAAAGGCCTTGCTGAGATATATCCACACACATCACTCCTCTGATCTGCTCTTTTTGGACATCAGGGCAGAGCAGACAGATCACTTCACCCAACAGTACCGAGGCAAAACATCAGGTAATCGAAAAAACCGCGAGAGAGGACTGTCTGGAGTTAAGAAACAGTTTGCACTCTCATAACACCCGTCAAAAGTATTCCTTTCTGCCTAAGAATGTCCATTAGCATCAGCTGCCATCTGCCCAAGCTCCTCTATTTCAGCTCAGAGGGCCTATGATCCTGCTGTAGCTGTCAGCCAAACTCCAGCTGTAAAAACACAAGCTGACTTGGACTAATGGACACAAAATATTTCTTCACCATGTACAGATTATGTCCTGCATCCCCTCAGAGCATTCATCTGCAACAGGAACACTCCTTGGCACGACTCTCTGTCCTGGGGAACGTTTGGAACTCTTCTCATTTATTTATTTTCATGGTGTTTCAATTTATTTTCCAGCTAATCCTGCCTCCTTGTGTATTGTACAAAAAACAGGATCATCATCCAAAAGCTGCAGCAAACCGGGACTTATGTAACTAGAGGTAGTAACAGCCCTGTTGCCTTTCTGCCTTCCGTGCAAAGCCTTCCAAGCTGCTGGAAGTGTTAGTGGCAAAGTGACACAAGGAAGCTCCACATGATTCCAGTGTGCTGCCTTCACTGCCCGCCCCGAGCTGGCTGAGGGAAAGCAGAGCCATGACAAACGTACCAGTTTGATGTGCTCTCGTTTCTGGTACTTCTCACTGTAATACTGCTCCTGCCGGAGGTTCAGCAGCTGCTGCTGTTGCTTCTCCTTCAGCTCCACCAGCTTCTGGGTCATTTCAGAGTCCAGTGCAGCCAATTCCTGCTCAATAGTTGAACTGTGGTCTGGGCTGCCCGTCTCAGACCTGCAAAGGCACACACACCCCCACAAAGGTCTCAGTCACAAGGTATGGACACTCCGCCTCACTTACACTTTGTTTTTAAGGCTAATGTTTATAAATATCCCATTAATAATTTCCTCAGCACCACAAGATAAGTGGTTTTAGCCCCAGTAAGTCCAATAATTTAATCTTTTAGGGAAAATACAGTATGAGCAGTTTATTAACAGGATGGCTTTTGCTTTTAAACCTCATTTTACTGGCCCACCGTGGTGCTGTCAACCAGATCTAGTATAAATTAGCTATACTGCCAAGATTTCCCATAAACAGATGCTCATGGAACTTGTTTATCCGCTTCCAGTCACGTAACCTGAACTTCAAAGCTGCACAGCCTTCAGCAGAAACGGTGAATGCAAAGTATTTTGGAAACTGAGTCACCCTTGCCTGCACTCACAGCAATAAATTTAAAAGCCCGACTTTACATCTGCATTTATAAAATGCTTGAAATGGCAGGAACTTCCCTTTTTTTTGGTATTTTGTCCCCCCTTCAGGAAATGCCATGCATAGCACACACAGAGGAAAGGGCTCCATGGATTTGCTGCCTTCGGAAGGGAAGTGAACACCCCGGTGGAGGGTAAAGCTCAGACGGGCAACACAGGGGAGCAAAGGAACAACACATCAAGGAAGCTGAAAAGCAACACTAAGGAATAGTTTGGGTATATTTTACTCTTCCTTAACACACAAGGAAGGGTGGATGTAACTGTGAAGGAAGACGTGAGGACACTAAACTGCTCAAGTGAAAAACAAGCAGCAAACCCAGTATCACTCTCAGACCAGCACTAAACCAAACCCAAGGAAAATATATTAAAAACTAAGATTATGCTGTGTCCCTGCTCTGCTGCTGTGTTTGCTGCCGTGCTCAGGTGTTAAATCAGTTGCCTGGGAAACGTCAGAACAGCGCAGGAGATGGACAAAACAACAAAACCTTGAACAGAGGGGGCTGACACCAGGAGAAAAATGAGTTTGCTACTCAGAAATGTGCAGGGATTACAATGCAGAGAACTTGCCACACTGGCTGCCTCTCTCCTCTCTCCCAGGTTCGAGTGTGCAGCTGCTGTCAATTTGAGTGGCTCCAACTGAAATAATGGGAATCTGCTTCCATCGGCCCGAGGACACAAATCCCAAGGTAGCCTCGTTTTATTTCTTGTATTTTTATTGTATTTGAATATTCTGCTAAGAGGTTAAGTGGTGTCAGTGTGATAGGTGAGGGGAATTTAAATATTACCGAGCCAGAAGACAGCATTAATGAATATGACAATCAGTGTATTATGCCATTACACATTTTAAAGCTGACATTCCTCTTGCATATTTGGGAAAAGGAATTCAGGCCTATTTCTAAACCCTGGCTCAAATACTATTTTTTTTACAAGACACAATCATTAAAGGGACTTCAGAACAACACCAACAAAACACTTGTGCATGTGGATAAATAAATATTTCAGACTTCCTGCAGACATTGAGTTTACTGAATCTGGGCTCAATTTTAGACAAGGGCATGAAGCACAGATTGCTTCTGAGCAGAGACAACACATTTTTATGGCTGTCTGATACAGGCACTCCTGATGAAGTACTGATTTATACTTTGCAGTTAACAGGCAAATACCCTCAGTAATAATTTAAAATGATACAAATCGCCTTTTTCCTTGGGATGCAGGATTCCATTAGAAGGCTGCTGCTTGAGATAAAATGCACTTGCAGGTTTGAAACCCCCTACAAATGTATTCCTGCCTTTTTAGAATGTAACCTCCAGTTTTTTAACCTTCAGACTTCTCTGTATCTGCCCATAAAACTTCAGGTCTCTGAAACCCCTGTGACAGCTCCACGGACTGGAACTGCAGGGTTTTACTGCCTGATATCAGGAATGATTTATGGTCAGATCATAACACAACAGCAACAACAACAAAAAACCCAAATCCTTTTTTGCTCAAAGATAAACGAGTCATTTTACTTATTAGGTTTGATTTCCTGCTTAAATGTGAACAGAATATGGTAGAGAAAAGAGAAACATGACGTTGTTTTGTCGGTCACACACTTTGATGGCAGAAAACACCGCAGATCAAACATCCCTGTGCCTGCAGTTGACAACCAGTCATTAAGGGAGTTTATTAAACTCAAGTATAGAACATGGAAGCCCAAAAACTGGCAACAGCTAAGGCCAGCTGAATGTAGATATATTATGAGTGTCAAGCTCTTATTAAGCCCAATGACATTCTGTCATCAGTAGAGCTTAAATGAATAAGCTCCTGCCTAGGGACAAGTTATGGGCCTGAATCCCAGTCACTTACATTTAGAGGGACTATCAACAAGCTTGGCAGCCAGACCATGTTTGCAGCTTTTTTCTCTGATGATCTCCTACCAAAAAGTACCAGTAATTTTTTTTTTTAAATGTCTTCTTATTTAAGGACTGCAGCCATATCAGCTTCGTGTAAAAGTTAAAGGACTTCTGTGCTTATCTAATTACTTTAAAAAATAAATGATGTTAAAACAAGACTGATGCACCGACAGGAGGAATAAAATTCCATTGCAAGAGTATCAGACCCTGATTGGATCTATGTGCGTGTATGTTTGCCAGGAGTTAAGAACTGACCTTTATTAATATACAGTTCCTTGTCATAGGAACAAGGCAATAATTGTGTGAAGATCAGCAAGTCATTGCAGTCTTTTGCATTTCAAACTGAAAATGATAAATACAACTCTCATTTTTTATTATTACCTAAACAAAAAATATAAAAATCGTACCAAAACACACAAAGGGACAGGGTGATGCAAGGCTTGGGAAAAGAGAGAGCACAGAAGGAGTGTGCATGCAGAAGCAAAGCCAAGCAGTCAGTAAGAGATTCCCCAAGTATTCTGGATCAATCATGATTTAAATGGTAGTCAGATCTTAATAACCTTCAGGTGTTTCTTTTCTCTAATTCTACATCTGATGCCCTCTACTCTATCACGAGTTTTTTCCAAGGCTCTCACTTGGAGACAATGCTCTCATCTCCATTAACTAGGGATCTTGCTGCTTTTGATTTTTTCTGTGCTCTAATGTCACCTCCATTTATTGTCTACTAGAAAAGAAGACTTGAGTAAAGGCCTCTAATACCAAGATCAGGAAAGCTGCTTAACATACCTTTTCTTGCTGTCTCTTTTTGCTGTTTTTTCTAAAACTGCTCTTCTCCTCAGGTAGTCATTTTGGATTTCATTATACTTCGCAGTGTGCTCTTTGATGAGGTCGGTGGTTTTCTTGTGGTGCCTCTTCACAAGGTCCTTCATTTCCTTGTAGTGCTTCTTCTGAAGCTTAACAAAAGCTTTCTGTTGTTTCAGCTCCTCAATAGTCTGTGCTTCCACTTCTACAATGACAATAACAAAAGCCACTTCAATTTTCTAACAACGCACGATTTCAATCAGTGAAGCCAGGAATGAAACAAAGCCTGTTCACTGTGGGTAAATTAAATGATAGCATAAACTAACTGAGTAGATTTACCTGGAAATAAGGTAACTAGACTGAAAACACTGTGGCAAATTTAATTGACAGGAGTGAGAAGAGAGATGAAAATTTAGAACACCAAGAAGCGTAGCAAAATAAAATCCTTCTGCTTTCTTTCCTCAACCCCTTTCAGATGGTAAAGATTTTCATCAGTCCAACATGATCTTACATAGATATGACCACAGGTCCTTTTTGTACCCACTGTCCCAACACTTCAGGTCTCTCTTCCCTCTGGATGGGCCCTGTTAACATTCTGATGCCTAAACCCCCTTAACCCCCTGCTCTCCTGCTTTGACCTGGGCACTGGAGGCATCTATCCCAGTATCCCCATGGAATCTCAGGAGAGACTTCACTTCTCCTGGTGGAGACTCTGCCTCAGGAGAGTCAGAGCGCCCTGGCTGCCAGTCCAGCCAAGGACTGGTGGCTGAATGCCGAGCTCACCCCAAAGCAGAATTCAAAACCACAATAGGCTTGAAGGAATGATGACTTCCATGATTTGGGGTCACAGCTCTGGAAAAGGCAGGCTGAAGATCCCTCTCCAGACAGCAGATGGATTGTGGGAGGCCAGCAGGTGCTCCCACACTCCAGGCCAGGCTCCTTCTACTGCACTGAGGGAGACTGAGTAAGAGGCAAACAACACACAGAATATCACATCTTACCTGTTTTCCACACCTAAATGTAGGTCTGCACAGGATTTGGGCATGGAGTGGGTTCTAATGTAGAAGAACAACTATAAAATCAACTGATTTATGGGATTTGCAATCTAAACTAACTCCAAGCTGGAGGACACGGCTCCCAGTTGAACCCTAGGCCCCATGTAACTGGCAGGCCAGTTTGCTCAATGAAATGGTAATTTTCAGCTTTGCAGGAGCACTGGGAACACTGCAAGGCTAATGAAGATAAAATGGTTTCACTCCTATTCACTATATTCAGGAAGAATTTAGCTCCTGTTCTCAGAATAATGCTGGTCTTTTGTCTGCATTAGATGGTAACTTGGTGCTTGTGAAACTACAACAGTGGGATATTTTTTAAAAATTCCCTCTGGCACCCAATCTCATGGAATGTACTCAAACATTTAATAACTTCAAATCTGAGGAAGAAAACATGGCACGTACATTTTCTAGGAGTTACTGCAGTCCTAATCACTCAAAGAAATGCCTAAGCCAGGGGGGCTATTCCATAAAAAACCTGTTTTCCTGACAAAAAAAGCACATCATTCATGCAGTGTGACCTGTGCATTTATTACCTGTGAGGACACTCTGAATAAGATCTTCTGTCTTGGCAGGCGCTTTCACCGAACCTGGAGGTAAAAGAGATGAGCAGTTCCAGTTCTTTTACAACAACAGCCATTATTGTGCTGCTTGACTGGGTGTCAAAACATGGCAGGTGACACAGGACACACACTGACATGGGCATTTATTAACCCTTTGAGAAAGCACACCTTGAGCTGGACAACAACATAACCCTGGGAAGGAACACGAAAAGGTGACCTTCCAAAAACCCACCTCAGCTTTGTTGGTTTATTTATAAGGGGAATGGTACTGAACTCCCTCACAGGAGTCATTTAAGTGGCACTAGGCTGACAGTGTGACCGCCCTGCATTACGAGGTCAGTGCAAAATCTCTGTACACAAGGAGGATCCCGCTCCTTGGAAGTCAGTCAGACCAAGCCTGTGCAGACTGCTGTCATAAAATTACACAATTACACTGTGATCTGACAAGCATTTGTTATAGGAGGTATGTCCACAGAAAACACAGATAAGTACCTAAGGCTGGTTTTGTGTGTGTGTGGAGCAAGATGTAATTACGTGCATAAATTGGGCAGATTTGTAAAAACAATTCCAAGAGATTCCTGCACTTGCAACAACAATGACAACAACAAAACCCCAGCACACTTTGTTGCCTGTAATAAACTTCAATTTCACAACAAAAGCAACCCTTAAATAGAAGATATTTGTATATCTGAAGAAGACTAGCCCTAACAGCACAGAAAAGTGGTGGGAAAGTTTCTACCTATTTTATCCAACCAAACCAAACACACACAACCCCCCTTTGTTCTTTAAACACAAAGCACTTGTAAAATTGTTATTTTTTAACCTGGTGCTGGTTGGCTGTGGACAACCTGAGTTGCTGGTTTCGGTGTAAGAGAGGCTGTGTAATTTACTCCATTCTCTGCTGGTGTTGGCCTTGGTTCACTGTTAGCTTCAGATGGTGCATCTCCGTGGTCAATCTGAAAATATACAACGATTTTCATTATTCTCCCCAACCAACGGGCTTAATTTGTTTGCAGGTCTACTTTAGGCTCCTTTTTTTAAAAGTAAAATTCTGTAAATGTTACATCTAAAAATCATCCTAAAAGAAAACAACAAAAAAAGATATCTTTAAGAGCCATAGTAGCCCAGGTGGCTCATTTCTGTAGGGTAGATTTCAAGAAGAAATAGAGCATGTTTTATTCTGAAAAAGTATTTTAAGTGGATATAACTCATCAGGGACATTGTTCAGTACAGTATGCATTAGCTGCACCAGATGTGAAACCCGTATTTTATTGAAAAGCACTGTTCTCTGCCATAAAATCTCTCTAGAAATAATGTGGGTGCTGGCATGAAAATGCTGCTCAAATCCCTGCTGTGAACAAAACGTGTGCACAAAATTACTTTTAAATTTCATAGATAGACACAGCACTATCATTAATCACCACTCTTCCAGAACAGAGACATACTTCTGATTCCCAAGATCCTACATTCTTGTAATTACACTCCAAGGATAATATGTAAACAGTACCTCCATCCTGCTGCATGAATACATCTGTGGTATCCAAATATTTAAGCATTTTCCACGATCTTTTCCTTCTCTCCAGTCTCCTTAAGGCTCAGGCTTTCAGTACCACACACTGATCATCTCACAGTTTCCCCTGTGAGCACAAGGTTTTAAGCAAGCCCGCAGCACTGAGCGAACAGAAGGTCATTCAAAGCAATTCCTATCTGGAAATGGCCAGGCCCTGCTTCCTGCTGTCCCTGCGAGGGGCCAGTTGCCATGGTGTCCTCGGGGCAGTTCTGGATTTGTTCCCTCAGCTGCTTCCATTCCACTCTTTGATGGTAATCACGTTGCATGCAGAGGCAGGATACCACAGTTGTTGTTTTTCCTCTCCCCCTCCCCGTGACCACTCCACACTTTGCAAAATATCAGCCTGCACTGCATCGACAGAGGCAAAATGCATTTTGATCTCACTGCTCCTGCTGCTGGTTTCCCTTCAGCCTGGCCCTGACAACACAATGTGTGCTGCAAAATCATTTCTGTCTCAACAGCTGATTTCTACCCAAATTACAGGAGAGACAACTGATACAATTGAAATCCAGTGCCAACAATTTCATTTATATCAAGCAGGAATAATTGCAATAAAATATGGAAATACACAGCCCAGCCGACATTTATGACAGAGGAAGTATGACTGGCAAAAGCTGTAGCTGTGACAAACACACAGAGATATGGTTATCCCCCTTAATTCTCCTTAAAATACTCCTCACAGGCTGCAATTCATCAGTTTAATAAAAACAAAACTTAGATCATCAACATTTAATACAAATAAATTTGGAATTCCTGACTTCTGGCGGGTCTGTGCCCCAAAAGTCACTGCATGGGGAAAGTGGGTATTTTCTTTTTTGGAGACTAGGTTTGTATGTGCTCCAAAATGCTGCATCACAGCTTGTTGAGAAACTATTAATGCAGCCTGTCAGTTTTGGACATGAAACAGCTGTTTTCAGAAATCAAAGCAGAAATGTGAGACGTGACCACGAAGTGAATAAAGAGTAATTTTCACTACATCAAGCAGTCTAATCTCATTAAAAAGCACTTTCTCTTCTCATAATTCATCACTCAGAATGCCAAAGTAAACACGATTTTTCCTTGGTGGAGAATATTTCAGGCTCTTTTTAAAACATGACGTAATCCACACCTTTTAATTTATACTCTCAATATTCTCAGAAGCTGGTTTCCATTTCACACGTTGCCATGTCCTTTGCAATACTTAGTAAATACTTAGTAAATATATATAAATATATACATATTTACTTAGTAAATATACTTAGTGTATTTACTAAGTAGGAAGAGACGTACCCATGTGCATGGATACGGTCTGTTTTTATTTCTACAGGCAGAAGGAGCTGTATTCCCAATGTATTGGGATTGAGGGGGGGTCAGTTCATAAACCAGTTTGCCTCCATCCTCTTTGACAAAGCATAACCCAGTGTAAGAAGTGTCGGATCAACTTTATTTCCATCACTGTACCTCGGTGTGATCGTTATGACTTGCAAAATTGTGCCTGAATTTTCAATTTAAACAGTGGTATCAGATGTGCAAAGCGCAGCTGCTCTCTCAGAGATGTTTTGTTGTTTGCTGCCCCTATCAAAATAATTTTATTTAACCAAAAAAGCCGAATGGCCTCATCTGATTTATACCCAGGCATGCAAAACAACGGTTTCCATTTCAACGCTGTTTTATGGGCATAAACAACAGGTCAGACACATTAATGAGCCAGGAAGGCCTCCTGACTCCAACTCTGTGGTGGGAATTAGCAGGCAGCCCCAGGGACATTTCACCAGCAGGCACAGCCAAAATGCATTTTACTCTGTCTGGCTTTTCCCAGGCCCCTACACACTTCTGCTCCCGTGGCTGTGGGGTGAAAATGTACAAGCTAGTTACATCAAACTACTTTAGGCTGAGATTAACTCTTCCCAAGGAAATTTCTTTGCATTATTCCTCCTGTCTGTAAAGGACAGTAGGCAGGGGAAGACAAGACCACTTTCATGCTCCTAAATATTTACAAATTATTCAGTTAAACACAGTTTAAGGCGCAAAACCCACAGTGCAGGTATTAACATCCTCCGAGAACAGTTGTTCCCAGGCCAGGCTGGAAAGCAAGAACTGATCAGAAAGGTAAAGGAAGAATTCCTGTTACACTAAATGC
This sequence comes from Manacus candei, assembly GCF_025592945.1. Taxonomy (NCBI): domain Eukaryota; kingdom Metazoa; phylum Chordata; class Aves; order Passeriformes; family Pipridae; genus Manacus; species Manacus candei. The sequence continues at coordinate 4,767,597 of NW_026138083.1, read as the reverse complement.
TGGGAAATTTGCAAAGAAATACAGAAAAGCTGCTGGAAGTTCAGTAAGTTCTTTGGCATTCTTTGTTTCTGTAATTACACTGATTATCAATAGGCAGTGTAACGTGAAGCCCAAAGAAAGGCTGATTTACTTGTTCAAAACAACTCACTATTAGGCAGCTTATTTGACTACTGTTCTGCAAGGAGCCTGAGGAACTTCCTTCAGAGTTTGAGTCTAAAGTTCTAGACAGCAAACCAAAAAACCCCTTAGTTTTCCTCTGACAGCTGCAAGAACCCAGCTCAGGGGAAGCAAAGAGGTGTGGGGAGGTGGAATCTGCGCTGGGAGACAGCACAGCTTTGCACGCCATCATTTATGGTGTGTAAATTTGAAACTGGGCATTGGAAAAGTGAATCCAGGTGCACTTATGGGCACTTTTCTGGCAAGCACACCTGGGTTTATTCAGCTGCGTTGCCAGTGAATGCACTTGCAATTATTAATCGGTGTGATTGTCACGGGAGAGCGTAAGTGAAGAAAACAGTCGGGCCCAGATGAAGAAAATGTTACCATCACAAAAAATTGTAAGGTAATTCATGATTTCCAAGTACAGACTGGCTGCATATCTTACCCAGGACGTGCCTTTATAAATAGAACAGTGGTGAATTCAGGTTGCCACTTAAAGCAGCACTTCCATACCTGTGCCTGGATACTGCAGCCAACTCAACCACTCCCCATTTTTAGCAAATGCACCGCCACAATCACTACAGTTTTCTTTTACAGCATATTTCTGTGCTACCCCAAAACAGCTCCTTTAGGAGCTTCCAAGCTCCCTGACACACAGCAGCACTACAAGTCACCTTTCCTTCTTCCTATTTGCTGTAGAAGATACTTTATGACAGAATGTTTCCAACCTACAAATAAGCCTGTACACACCAGGAAAATCTGTAGGTTTTCAGAAGTAAAAATGACCTCTAAGGTATTGAAAAGATTATGTTAAAAAAACCCTCTTTGCTATTAATATAGAATCTCATGTGTAGAGTGTCCTAGATAAATGTCTAAGATACTATTGAGCATTTCACAGTGTCCTCATTCAGCAGAACTTGTGACACTGCACAAAGAGTAAATTGTTGGCCAATGAATTGTAATGACTTTCACTCATCTGGTCTGCTTTGGGAATGTATTCTTGGTTACAAAATCTAGTTCAGTGAGGTTCTGTGCATCTGAGAATTGAAGAAGACAGGCACCAGAGCTGAGGGCAGCTTAGGATTACAAAGCGTTTCTCCATCTTCACTAGACACCTGCACCAAGTGCCTTTTGATTCACACAGTGAACATCTGACACAAGCAATGTTTGAAAGGCAAAACTGATATTTTCAAACACTAGAAGATGTCCCAGTGACAATGTCTGGGACAGAGAGAACGTCTGAATGTGTACAGAGTTCCTCAGATCCAAAGCTGAACCGTCAGGATTCTCAGTTATGCTAAGAGTAACATCTGTGCATTTGTATGCACAACACTTTCAATTATACACAAAAACAGGTTTACAGGTCAGTCTGTAGGTAACCACATTAGCTAAATAGATACCTAACAACTGGAATTGTGGCTCCCACAGCTTTCAGCTAAGCTACAACAGGCCTGAACATTTACTGACTAAGGTCTCCTCCTCCCTCTTCATCACTCTAACATCTACGAAGGGTTGGATCAGTTGAACTCCAGAGGCTCCTTCCCACCTAAATAACTGTATAATCATCCTCTGTCTCTTTAGGACACATTTGCTTGCAGTGAATATACAGAGAAACAATAATCTAAGCTACATTAATGTTTCTCAACAGAGTAAGCTCTCCAGAATCAGTCTGAAACTCTGTACAATTTGTAATATTTTCAGGAAAGGCCACTGACACAGAGTTGAGTATTCTGTAAGGGGAACCAGCATCACACCGCAAAACAACATGCAATGACTTACAAAGATTTCAGTTACTACATAACAGAGTTGTACAGCATACACACAACACGGCTTTTCATTTTCTTTACCTCTGAACAACAGTTCTCCTCAGTGCACAGCATGCTGCCTTCAGCAAAACCACACACACGGTGCAAAGCTCCTTGGCTGTGCTGTTACCTGAGTCTCATTCTACAGGAGAACTTTACAGACAATCTCCAAGGATTTCCAATATTTATCTTTTTAAGCAAAATAGGTGCTTTCAAATACTGCAGCATAACTTTCAGAGGCTCAGAAACCTCCCTTACCTCTTTCTTTACCTCCTCCTCATCTTCCAGAGTCAGTGCAGCTAGTTGCTTGGCTCTCTGCTCCATCAAGTTTACATATCTGATTGGATTGGATAAGGCCTCAATCACATCTAGAAATAAGGCAAATACTTGAGTTTCAAAGCCCTCCTGTTATGGTTCCAGTGCTCCTCAGGGTTTAAGAAAGAGGCAGTATTTTCCACACAGGTCTGCTGCTGATAGATACTCCTAGGACCCAGAAAGAGCAGTGGAGGGGAGGACACCACCATGTACAAATACAAACCCTCTTGGATTTTGTGCTTGGGTCTCATGGGTGTGCATTTTCTGCGGGTTTTTTTTATATATTTTTGAAGCTTACAGCATCAGCCAACTAGGATCCTGCCTCACATGAGGCACAGAGAGGCAAAAAGTTCTGTAAAAGTTCCGTCGTTTAAAAAAACTGAAACAGCTACACAGAATACTGTTTTTCACTGGAGATGGTCTCTCACAGTATGGCATTTAAACCTATCCTTGTTTACAGCCAATGCCAAAATACAATTCTCTACCTTAAGCATGGCTCTTTGCTTAGGGAACAGTTACACCCCAGCGTGTCGGGCAAGCAAAGTTTCATTTGTGTTCCAATGGCAAATGCCCGGGGTATTTCCTCCTTTAGAGTCTGCTGAAAATAAAAGAGTTGGCCCTAATCCCAAACCTCAGGCAAGTCCCTGTAAATCAGGCCATCTCCTGCCAGTGATGAGACAGAATGATCCATCAGATGCAGGCCTTTATTCACAGGGCTGTTATCCCAATCTGGCAACTCATCTACACCACATGTATTTTGTGTTTCAATTAACCTTTATATTCCCCAGTAGGAAAATGTCACCAAATTACCTGCATAAGTATCAGGTACATAGTCTTTGACCTCTATGTACACAAAGAGGGCTGGCAGTGTCAAAGGCTGGTTCCTCTCATTCCTCAAACAGATGTAGTGATAGCCTGCAAAATAAAGAGACAGTCAGTTCAGAAAATAAACCCTTCCACAGGCATTTCCAATGTAATTGTGTTATCATTTGTTATTTATAGTGTGGCTCCAACTAAGCAACCAACTCCAGGGACTTCTGGAAGGGAAAGATTTACCTGAAGGGTTTCAGAGAGAAGTTCACAGACACAGGACTCTTGGATAGGTATGTGATACTGCCTTTTAAAATCATATTTTCCCTTTATTTTTTATATGTGAATAATGCTGAAAATTGTAATTTATTTAATTTTTATGCATTCTGTTTTATTACCTTTGTCTGGATGCTTTTTAGTTTTGTAGCTCTTTCTCAATTTTCAGGAGTCTTCCATCAAGTTAGCTCCCCAAAATGCCTCACTGTACATTCAGACACATTACTGACAGTTTAAAGACGGTGATGGAAGTGCACAGGAATGGGAGAAAAGGAATTCCAGCCCCACCAAACTCACACAGCATTGCAGTGCTGCAAAGCTGCACCCTCTGCCTCACAAATTGGTGTCTCTCTCACCATGCCTGAGGCTGCTCTCCTAAGGCATGGTTTGGGAGCTGCACACGTGGGCAGTGTCAGGATACGAGTCATGAGCAGGATGCACTTATCTGGGGGAATCTTGGCTGATGGGAACAACTCCCTCTCCAAGTAACAGCTAAATCCTTGCTTTGGGAATAGTGGTAACTCTGTGGATTTGTGTGACAGTATCATACAGTTTTCAACAGCATCTCAGCAAAGAGAGAAATGACACACTACAAAGGGTTCTCAGTTCTCTCAACCTCCTCCAGCAAATTTTCAGTATTTAAATAAACTAACCCCAACATGCTGCTCTCCATCACATGGTGTAAACTAATGATTACTTGAGTCAAAAGGACAGAAAATAGGCCTGTGGGTAACAGCTCTCAGAAGTCCTTGCATGATTTCACACAGTGGTCTTTGTTCTAAGGAGCACAAGCTCAAAAGCAGGTCCAGGATTCGGAGATGTGATGAATGGACTCTGTGCTGCACGTAGGGCAAGGCTCATGAGAGGGGACCCATGGCCAGAGCTCACTTTTACCACAGGGGGGAAATCCCTCTCATCCCCCTTCTCCTCCCCAATCATCCAGCTTCCTCTGGAGCTCAGCAGATGCCCCGGGAGGCAGTTACAGCCACTGAGCCAGCAGAAAATGCAGCTGGGGTAAAACAGCTTTCTGCTGGATTGATAAACTGAGTTGGCTCATGAAAAAGGTTGGAGATTCTTCTTCAGGAATAATATGGGCAACTGTAAGATACAGAGACAGGAGAGTTTTGTGCTACTGCTGGGACTGACTAGATAAGGTACAGATAGAGATATTCTTCCTTTTGCAGTGTGAGTGAAGCTGGAAGCATGTTTATGGCCCATATGCTTGCCCTAATTTAGTTTCCTCCCCTCACTGGAAAAGCTGGCACTGAATTTGAACACTCCTCTTGCTCAAACTGCCAATGTCACTGCATCCTTCTGAAAAAGGATCTCTAACAAGGCTCTGGCCTGGAAAACAAGGGCTGAGCTGTTGCACAAGACAATTCCCATTTAAGTGGCCACTAATTATAACAGAAATAATAATATAATTTAGAAGAGACCACTAATGATATTTTTCTTTTAATTTTCAGTGATGAAGATGAAAGTATTTTTGGGTTGATTTAAAGGTGTTACAGAGATACAACAGCTTGCATATAGGTCAGTCTTTGCATGAGTGTAGAAATTACGTGAGAGGAGCATACTTTGTTTAACTCCCAGCCATCTCCTATTCCCACAAAGATGGCATCAAAGTTGGCTGTTGCTGCCCTCTTTCCTCTTAAAAGTGTACAGTTGCACTGTTTAGCATAAACCTGGCCAGCATGAAGTTGATGTACTGGAGACAAGGAAGTACCAACCATGCCTCTGACGATTTAATTCTATTGGTTTTCCTGGATTTAAATTTCTGGTGAAATACGGTATTTTTCTTTTTCAAAGCTGAGATAGATTATTCAAATAATAGTCTGATTTACAGCAGTTGAGATTCTGCCTTGCTGTTTCTCTTCACTCCACAATGTCTGTCTCAATGGAGAAACAGGTTTACCTGGTCGAATTGCTGAGACCGGTAATATCCGATGACCAATAAACTTCCCTCCTTCTTCGTACACTGCCAGCCTCAAACACGCCAGGGAAGGTAAAACCACCTAGACAAGAATCAGAAAAGGTTACTAAACCATCCTACTAAGCTAGGGATCTTTACTACTACTTGAAAAATTGTGTAGCATAATCCATCTCGTTTACTTACTTAGTGCAAATCTACATAGAAATACACATATTTTAAAATTGGCCAAAAATATGCCTTGATTTTTTTCAGAATATATGCCATTGAAAGAAAAGATAAGAAAAAAGCAACAATCCAAACCTCAGAGCTTCTCTAATTTATTTTCAGCATTACTAAAAATAGTAGCCTATGCCTCCCTGAGCACAGAGGCAGTCAGGCACGATCGTTAACTAAATAGAGAAACCAAGTACACTAATTAGAAGTTCATTGCAGAAGAAAAATGCTAGTGATGTTTCCAAACTTGAGCTCTGGCAGGCTGCCAAAGGAAAGTCATTCAGAAGGCCAAATATTCAGGGAAAGGAGCCCTACTCCTTAGAAAGCAGTGCTGCAAGTACCCACTATATAAACACCTCTGTGAACTGTATTTGCTGGGACAAATCTGAAATAAATTATTTTACACATACCTGGACTCAGGAGAGTCCATATATATATAAAGATAGATATATATACACACTTAACCAGTGTAGTCAATAAGCAAAGCCAGAGATTCTGTTCAAATTTTGGCTTAAAGTGGATTGCAGAGCACAATAGGACATTCACCTTGCACAGTCCTAAAACATGCTCAGTGTTTTCTGCTCCTTTGAAGTTTAGAGAATTATGTCTGGGTGATACTGTTCAAATTGCATGAGCAGCTCAGAAGGTTATGTCTCAAGCGGATGGGATTTATGTGGTTTCCTCACCTGGGCTGTATTTATACAGCACAATCCAGTGCTGAGCACAGACAGCAGATTGCTTTGGCTGTGCCAGCTCAGCCAGCAGGTCACCAGGGCTGTATCCACATTGTCCTGCTCCCAGGTTACCAGGAGGGCTGCTCAGCCAAGGCAAAATGCCATGGCCATTCAGCTGAGCTGCTGCTGGGCTCTGTGTGTGCTGATCCCATCACCACATCTGCTGTGCCAGGGAAACAACCAAGGTGACCTCAAACTCACTTATTTTAGCAGGAGCTGGCACAACCAGAGAAGCCAAAGTTCAGCAAAAGTGGTTAGCAACAAACAGTTCAAGAACTAACTATTCAGAATCTCTTCTTCTTCTTTCTAACAAGTGCAAAGTTTCAGTAATGAAATGTCCCACTGGACAGAGATAAAAAAAGCACAATGCCCTTAAGTGCTACACTGACCTTCTTAAACACTATGGCTTCCTCCTCCCAGACGGGATTAACTGCATTGCCTTGAGAGGTCTTGGTCTTCAAAGCTTTTCTTCTGGTGTCCACAGGCAGGCCAAACATGTCCACTTCTACGTAGGTACCGACTTTTTTATCAGACAGAAACTGGCCCGAAATTATCTGAAGCCAAAACAAAGGAGGATCGTTAAGAGACCACTTTGGTGGATTAGGAAATGAGTGGCTGAAATGCAGATGGATAATTCCCATTAGTGATCAGGTAGTATGCATTCAAAATAAAACCAAAACAAAGCTAAACCCACAACAAACAGAAAAAAACCAAACCCACTGTTTCATTGCAGACACAGCAAAACAACTTGTGAGGCATGGTTTCCTGTGACCCCGCGGTCCTGAATTCCCCTATGAGCTATAATGTGGTTGGGATTATGCTGCTGCCCTTCCCTCAGCAGGAATACTCATTTGGATCTCATCCTCAGCCTGGCTGCCTAGTTCCACAACACGGTATCTTTGAGAACTCCCAAGTTCTATCCAGTCTCAACAACAGGTTCAAAAAATGCTGGGGGCAAAAAAAAAAAAAAAGTGGTATAAACAGCAGAGAGATTATAGCTGTGAGGGAGAAAAAAAAATTCAGAAGTTGATATTCTAAGAAAGGCCCTTCACAGAGAGTGAGGAGTTTTACTATGAAAGAAGGGTCTGCAATTTGTTCAGGAAGCTGAGGAGGCACAGGAGTGTGTAGCAGCATCACTGTACCTTTACAAACTGAGGCTTGCCTAAAGCAAATCTTAATCCAGTCTCAGCTGTATCTTGTGTGAGCACTGACATTATAACCAGCAGAGCCTTCCCTGAGCAGGCAGGAGCAGCTGACATCTCTCCTGGATGCTCATTCCTGCTAAAAACTCTGTGCATCTCCTAATAGCTATTGAATGACTTCCACCTCCATTTACCATAATTGCAGAAGAAAGTGCCTCTAAACCCCCAGGAGGGCACTGAAAGCTCCTGTGATTACAGGTCACCACAAAAGGTCATCCCACACATCCTCTTTTTTTACTGTGCATGTCATCACATTATTCCTTTATTCAGCTCCCTCCCAGCATGGCTCTGCTCCTGCCTGCAGCCTGAGAGGAAACGTTTGTTTGCTCCCAGTGAAAACAGGAGGATATTTTGCAGGTGGATTCCAAATTACAGACACTGTTCTAATGGACAAGTCCATTAAAGGAGTAGCAGGACTTGAGGAAGTTGATGGTTTTATAACTGGAGATAGACAGAGCATCAATTTGTCACCCTGGCATAGCCAACTCAATCTATCCCCCTAAATATTCCTGTGAGTAGTTCTCAGTTTGCAGGCTCCTGGCAGTCCTTGAACTTCATTAGAGGTCCTTCAAAAGAAAAGCAAGTTGGCAATGAATTGCAGCTGACATTTATGGTTCCACAGTTCTGCTGGAGAACTTTCAGAGAACCACAAAAATTTATTTACACTAAACACTGCGGTGTTCCAGCTATTCCAGTCCAACCTCCCACTTCACAACAGCGTGTTTTAAATCCAGCCCTTTGTTACTAAAAACACAGCCCAGCTGCTCTTAAATCCATTGCCTTCCCAATTCTGTGATGCTGTGACTCTGTAATTACTTCTGCGGAAAAGAATACGTACAATAAAAATGCATTTATTTACCCTACAACATGAAATGTGAGGCAGAATTTAAAAATTAAATGTCACTCCATGAAATTAAATGTATTTTATTTTCTTGACTTAGTATAGCCATATCCTAGGTCACTGCACAACAGAAATATAAATATATCTATGCTCTAACATTTCCATGAGAGTATATCCACCAGCTTTGTACATACCTTGACAGACAAGGTGTTGGCTACTATTCCATCCACTATACCTTCAGTAAATGGATCAAAGTGTTTGTCTGGTCTTCTCATGAACTCTGGCTTTAACCTGTACCCACTTTTGCCATTGTACTCATACATTCCCATGTTTATTTGCATAGACAAATCTAGGTGTTAAAAACATTGATAAGAATTAAGTTCTGGAGAGATGATAATTTAAAAAAGCAATAAAATAACAACAATTACTGTAATTTCATACTGACTTTAACAGAAATAGTAAAAATCTGTGTTAAAAATGTTAATTAGCAGCTCTGTACTATAATTCAATCACTGGATACCTTTTGATGCATAAAAGCCTTTCCTACCTATGAATCAGAAACTCTATCAAAGAACTGGACACGTACAGGTTTCAAAATGCAGAGAACAGCACAGCTTACCTACAGTTTGGAAGTTGAGAGCAACCATTTGGCAGCCAGCATTCCAAAAGACCTGTGGCATGTAGTTGGAAGAATCCACACGTGTTCCCTTGGGGTAAATTCGGCTCAGCTGCATTTTGTTGTATCTAAATGGTGAGTAGTTAAGATACAGTACACGTGACAAAAATCACTCTGCAGAGAGGTGCAACTGCAGTGTGAAGTGCAGGTGTTCCTTGCAGAATGGTAGTGGGTTCCTTATTGGATTTCTGCAACCATAAGGCTTCCAGAGGGCCACAATTTTGTAGGAGATAGGATAAATACGGGGCAATTAAAGGTGCTGTTTGTTCCTGTATAAAAGATCACGTTCATAAAATTCCATTTATCATTATGGTTTCTAATTTGGGATTTTCCTAAGGTTACATTTATAGAGGCCAGTTAGCTGTAAACAGGGAATCTTCCTCTGAAGCAGGGAGAGATGTTCAGTTTGAGGCACTATTTTATCCTGATCGCTCATTCTAAACTGCAGCCATGGTGAGAGATATTGGATCAAAAGGTCTAAACAGAATGTTCCTTAGCTTTCCTTTAGAAGTCATAAAAAAAACCCCCAAACAACTATGTGGCAATAAACCAGCTCAGAGTTCTCAGAAGTAGAGGTATGATGGGAAAGTAAGCACCTTGCAAAAAAAGAAGTCAGCTACATTTTGACAATTTGCTCACCATAACTTGTATCACTTCACACAGGATGATAAATTTAACAATGACAATACAAAGAATCAGGTCTTCAATATGTAGTTTAAGCCTATTCCCTCTAGTCCTAGCCCGCAGCACAAGGACTCATGACAATTTTTAAATTAGCTCATCAGAACTCAGGCCAATTAATTCATTTAGAAAGACAGTCAAATCTACAAATTTCATTTATGTTCCCTATTTCCCCAGCTCCTGTCTCCAAATTTCAATAAAGCTCTGTAACAGATCTCAGACACAGAGAGACTTAGAAAGCAGCTTTCTGAAAGTCAAGGATACTCCACGAATTCCACAGGAGACTTGGTCAGCTGCTCCAGCCCTTTGGTTTCCACAAAGGAAGACATTTCAAAACTTTTGTTGCGCTCTGGAAGTTCAAAGGGGAGATAAAACCAGGGACACGTCAGAGCAGGAAATGTGTGTGACACTTGAGCTCCTCCTAAGCATTTGAGTCAGTAGGACTAACTATTAATTTGTGTATCATTTGTTACTCACCTTTGGCTGATGTGGGCACAGCCTTTCAATGCACCCAAGCCTAATGTGCAGCAGAGAGCCTAAGTCCTAAGACCCTTCTAAGCTTTTTCCTTTACACCTTTCTACAGAAGGTAAGGATTCATCCCAATCAGCTGTGTATGCTGCCTGAAAGGAGCCACAGCACTGGAGGTCACATCCATTGCTTATCTCAGCACTGGCCTCTTTAAAAATGAGGGAAGTGGGGCCTGTGTTGGAGTAAGATCTCTCTAGCCTCACCACTTCATTGAAAGCAAACAACAAGACAGAGAAAACTGGCCTCATGGAGTTTTAGAAGGAATTGTGCTGCAGCAATCCAGGGATGGCCAGGAGGCCAGCCTGGCCAGCTCCCTGGAGTCAAACTGTGAAGCTGCAGGAAGGGGATAAAACTGAACAAAAGCACTTGTCTTGTAGAGAGAAGCAGGACAGAAACAGGTGGGCACTTTCCTCATAGGAAGCCAAAAAGGAAGCAGTGGATCCAAAGAAATGAAGAATTGCATAGTTTGGGCCAATGTGAGAGGAAAATGTGCTGCCAGCCTGTGAGCTACAAACCATTCTCAGGGTATGCTGGAGTCAGAGTACGAACATGGTGTTCCAAAAGGGATTCTCTCCCTCCAGCAGAGCAGAGACTGGGACTTTATTGTGGTCCCTATTTCTAAATAGTAGCCATCATGTTACTGCTTTTATTCATAGCTGTTACCTTCTAATGGTGAAAGATTTCTGGGGTTCCCTAGAGGTGCTATCCTACCACTCCCTCTTCCTTTCCAACACACAATATCCTCTCTTTCTCCAGACTGTTCCAGCCAGCTCAATTCCATCTCAGCTCCTCATAAACACACTGAGATTATTCTTATTCCAGCTTTCCTCTTACTGATGGGATGGCACTAACCACACACACACACACTGCACTTATTCCATTTAGAACAGAGGTGTTGAATTTGTTATATTAATAAACTCTTATCTCTCAGCCTTATCTTAAAGTAGAGCATCTGTAGGAAACCAGAACTAGTATCTGTTAAAGGATTCAGTTATGAACTGTCCAGGGCTTAATCAAACTCCTAATTAAAATAAGAACAATTATTTCCTTGTAATAGCTGGAGAGAATAAGGAACCTGCCCTTTGAAGAAAGGACTGTGCAGGACAGACATTTCTCTCTACTGATAGATGCTTATATCATACTATCTTGTCAGGAGGAAGTCACTACAGAGTGAACAAAAAACTCATTGAAAACCTGTCTGAAAAACATGGAAAAATACAGTTACAGCTACTTGCTGTCAGAGAGAGGGAACATTTCTGGTGAGGGCAATCAGGGGACTGGTACAGATCCACAGCTATTCAATATTTCTGTTAACAAGTCGGGTGCAAGACCAGAAAATGCACCTTTAAAATGTGGGAGTGACAGAAGCAGTGAGGTGCTGTGGAGGCCAGGATTGCAAATCCAAACTAATTCTGAATTAGCAAATATTAAAATAGAAAAATGCCGTAACAATGAAACTGTATAAAACACCAGCATGGGTCTCTACACTTCTGGATCTCTTACACTTCTGGATCTCTTACACTTGAGGTCAAGTAAACAAAAGTAAAATTTCTTGGAAAGAATTGGATAGGCAGCAAACTAAGAAACAGTCCTAATCTAATTCCTTATTTATTCAGCTCACCCTCACTGAATTTAATGAAGATCCAGCAGTGAGTCCGGGCCAGGACTAAGACTAGAACCCACAAGTCATGCTTTAAACAGCCAGCAACATTTACCACCTAAGGCCTCTGCTTTAATGAACAGGCCACATGTTCCACATAATGATTTTTTCTGATAGAAACACTAGAAATTTAATTCCTTAATATTATGAGTTCACAGACACAGTATGATTGATCAAAGGTCACATCAAAACTTAGGATAAAAATCTGGACAGCAGCAGCTCTCTACAAAACACAAAATTTGGAAAGGCACAGGCATGTGAACAGAAAAAAACAAGACAATTTTACAGCAGCTGCATCAACTTGTCCTGCTAGGATTCACATGGCTTCCTTTCCAGAAGGCACATCTCCTTCCCACTGTGTTCTTGTAATTCTCATTAGAGCTGAAGGAGATTACAAACATCCAAAGGGACACTACTCCAGGGAATAAGCCCAGCTCCCTGCATGATTTTGTGACTGCCTGTGTGTGTGTCTGTATAAATACCCACATGCAAATGAACAGTTGGTAACTTCTTACATGTTTATTATTCATCACAAGTAAATGCAAAATCTTGTACAGAGACATGGACTGAGGCAAAAATTACCTGTCCTCTGCCAAGGCCACCACGGATCTGGAATAAATTAAAGTGCTATACACTTCCTTAACTAAAAAACGCCAAAAGCACATTAAAACCTGTCAAAACAAAGTGAAAAAGGGCAGGCAAACAGTAGGGGGTGGTGCATGAAGGAAGGGAAAGATGCTGCAGTGTTTACTGAGGATGCTACTGAGAGCATTCCTAGCAAGGCATCTTCTGTAAAAGTCAGCAGGGGATGAAATTATGGCCTTTCTATACAACACAGGGAGGCAGGAAAAGAGTGAATTTGCATATGGGGAAGGGCACACTCTGCTTCCTCTGAATCTTCTATAACATAGCAGAGGCAAAATAGAAGTAGGAATATATTTATGACCACCTCTCAAACTGCTTAAGTTACTCCTCAGTCATGGGCAACAAAGGCAAGGTAATTGTCAAAAATGGTTTTGAAATGTCAGCATGTTTCCTGTTGATGAAGTTGGGTATTTCGACTAAAAGAGGTTTCAAAATAAAAATGGATTTATTTGGCCAGATACCAAGGGAACACTTTCCGTCCGTGTGCCTGTACCTGACTGAGAGGAAGCCAAGCAGCGTTTCTCCAGAACCTTCTGCCAAAGGCTTGCTGGGTAATTTCCAGTGGGAGGTGTTGCTCATGCTTAGCTTACTTACTTTTTGATACCTCGAATGACTCAAACTTCACAGGTTGAATGTAGTTCACCAGGTTAGACATCTCTTCCGTGGCCATGGCCTCGCTCCCAGCAGTACCCTGGGGCAGAGAAGGGAAAAAGGCTGCAGCTTGGATCTGCCCATCGGGGGCCACAAACACCAAAGACCAGTTCTCTATCAGGTGTGGCATCTTCCCCTGACCCTGGCTCAGTGAAGGCAATGCTTCACATAGGGAGCATCACACAGTAAAGAAGAAAATTTACCATGAAATGTAAATTTTACGTTAAACTGCTGCCATATTCATTCTTTTTATGTGACTCCCAGGGAAGGGACTGCATTACCTTTACACAGGCACGGTGCTGAGCACATTTATAAGTGCTGCTGGATAAATAATAAACGCAGCTCTAAGCTTGGGATGTCAAGTTTTTCTTCCAACAACGCTAAACACATCACAAGCGGCTGCTTAAAACAGATCAGCCGTGGTGCTATTCGTTCCTTATCTCCAGAAAATTAAAGTACAAATAAACAAAGCAAGGACGTGCTTCCAAACCGATTAACAACCGGCTCGGGAAAGCTGGTGGTGTGTGCTTCCCGGTGGTGTGCTTCCCGGTGCTCTGCCTCCCTCTCTCCACTGGATGGCAGCCCCGCTCCTGGTAACGCGCGCCAACCCGCAGCCGCTGGAACCGACCCATCCCCACAACACACATCTGCACCCTTACTTCATCCATCGACGACTTCTTACAGTCATCATCATAGTCATCATCATCGTCGCTCTCCATGTCTGCTTCTCCTGCAAAGTTTCAAGCAGAAGGTAATTACTGGCTGAAGCAACAGTTACAATCATCAGCGACAAATCCAACAAAGATGTGCAAGTAGCACTGCTTGAAGGAGACTGAGCTGTACATGTGCTTTTTGTCACCACACAAATCAAACATGCTGGTCTCGAGGGATTCGTGATTCATCCCTCTTCGGCACTGATTTAAGTTCTTATTGCCCAACCAAGCTAAAACTCTTCCTCTGCAGCTGTCTGAAGCTTTGGAAATCAGCACTGACAAGGAGTGGAGTGTGTGGACACAGCATCACAAACTGCTTTGGAGAGATATTCCCACGTTTGGGGCACAGCCCCAGGGGGTGGAGATGTGAGTTCAAACTCCTGCTGTTGCAGGATCCGTGCAGGACCTCCAGTGGACGCCTCACCCCCTCCGAGGAGCTCACACGTAACACCACGGTCGGGGTGAGGAAATCACACACGAAAGCCGATGAGATTCTCATGTGCTGTGCTATCAAGGGCTGCTCGGCAAAATCCATCTGTTCTGAACGTATCCCAGCCTGTGGACTGAGGCAGCGCAGCTGGGAGGGGCTGGCATGGGAGCCAAACTGCAGGAACTGGGCTCCAGCTCCCCTGGCAGACCGCCGTGGTGCTCCTCCGTCAGGGCTCCGTTAGAGCCCAGCTGCACCGGCTGAGGGCAGTGTGAGCCAAAAAATGCCAGCGTGGTGCAAAAGGCTCATCCTTTCCCCGAAATTGTGCTCACAGTAAAGAGGACCAGATAAAACACATTTACTGCCTTGCTCCCAGTTGCTGTGCACTCATCAAATTCCTCTGGGCAAGACACAAGTTCTTTAATGTTAATTAACGGATGCCTCCCCTCGCCTCCAAAATGTTTTGATTTAGTTGCATCAGAAATTAAACCATTAAGGAATATCAAGCTTATCTTTCTCTTTAGAAACTCCCCCTGAGGGCCTGGCTGTCATAAAGTGTACATTGTGCATCCGAAGAAGACTCTGGAAAAGAACATTTAACTTATACTGCAGTCACCAATCCACACCTATAAGACTGACAACTCTCTCTAAAGATTTTATTCCACAAACCTTTTGGCTTGTTTCAGCAGTGGCAGCAGAAAAAATCTGACTACTGTGCAGCATTCCCAAACTCTCCAGAGAATGGTAATTCAGTCTCAGTTCCTCCTGTCAATTTAGGGTCTAATCCAAAGCCCACTGAGTCAATAAACTGCTCTTTGTTCCAGCAGGCCTTGAATCATGCCCAGTGGGACCCTTCTGAACATGGAGAGCACATGAGTGTGCCTTTCACAACCAGATGATGACTACCCAGGCTGCATTTCCTTCCAGATGCAGATGTTGAAATGTCAGGCTTTTATTCATCAACACATTTCTTCCTGAACGTTTCATTGAAGAAAATAACACGATTGCTCAACGGGCTCCAGGGATGGCTCCAGGAACCTCAGCACAGTGCACGGACCCAGCCCAGCTCTCACAGGATTCACAGTGACAATCTTGGGATGGGAAGCTTTCAAATGATTTAACCAGACTGGCAAAATAACACTTTGCACAGCCCACAAAATGGGGGATGCAGGCAGATTCCAGCCAACTTGCAGTGCTGAGATACCAGGTACATGTCAGCCTGCTCTTGCTGGAAGTGTCCAGGGGGGAAAGTATGCAACACATCACTGGTTTATTTGAAAATACTTAACAGGGACACTCCCAAGGAGATCAGAGCTCATTTTCAAGTTCTGCATCAGGCACCAAGACTGTGACAGGATTGCAAACACAGAATAAAAATGAGTGGTTTAGAAAGCATGACTACATCTGCATTGCCTTTCACCCAGTGGCAGGGTCCTGTGCTCACACCCAACCCTCCCTGTCACACTGCAGGGACACAAAGCCAGAGCAAGCCTGGGCCAGGCTGAGGAGATATCTGTGCTCTGGACACCTTCGTGCTCACTGATCCCACTGTGGTGCCATCCCTTCCCAGGAGTGCACAGACACTGGCCACGGCCACGTCCAGCATGCATGTGAGAGCTTAAGGGACAATTAGCTCTAATGGCATAATCACAATTTGCATTTAGATGGGGCTACAAACCCAGGTAAGGACAGGACCTCTCCACACTACGTGGCACACAAATGCAGTGAGAATAGAGAGCCCTGTTCCAAGGCTTGCCCTGCAAACAGAGACAAAAGCCTGCCCACGGACAGGGGCAGACAGAAGAATTCCAAGAAATTAAAGGATGTGGCTCCCTAACACAACAGATAAGTTACAACACAGAAACTGTCAACTACTGGTAGGCAGAAGGGCACAGGAAACTCCTCAGTGGGGCAGTTTCAAGGACGTTTTCCAGGAGCTGTCCCTAGTGAGTGGGGCAGGCATAGAAGTGCTCTGCTCCTTGGGCAATGTATTGAGTGGACAAAGGAAGCTGAATCCCAGCAGGTGGGTAGAGGGGTTCCACACAGTAATACTGAGTGGAGGAGGAGAAGGAGAGCTGGGGACAACAAGCCATATCCCTGTTACCAGGGGCAAGAAAGAGTGTGCTGAACATTATCCATCCTCACCATTCCTCAGCAGCACACCAGATACCGAGAGCCTAAAAAAACAAAAGATTAGACAGGGCTTAAAAGTCAGAGGGATCTGGTAATCTGCTCTCTCAGACCCCTTCAAAGTAACAGCCAGCATGGATTACGAATGTGGTACTTGCTGGTGCAGCTTGTTAGCTCTGTAACATTTAGGCAGCCACCAGCACCTCAGGGGGAATCACCTTTGGGGTTTTTTTCCACTGTATGTTAGCACTTGCTGATTTTTAAAATGGAGAAAAGTAAATTTTATTCAGTTTGCTAATGGTTATTTTGCTTTGTAACAATGGGCCATGGCCTCAGCTGGCAAGCAGCAGCAATGTACTAATGCACTTACATACACCCAGCCTAAACCCTTTTATCTAGTTTTCTATTTAAGCATCAGGAAATCATGGAGCCAATTCTACCCCATCTCTCTGTCTTCCTGTGATTCTTCCCTTGCAGCACCCACTAGTCTGACAAAAAACATCATCCTGTCAGTGAGAAACTAACAATCTGCTTGGAAATTTAAATAGTGTTCAATTAGCAAGTTTTAGCTACTTTCAGTATGGGCCTCCTTTTGGTGAAACGTATGACCCTGCAGAACTGCCACTGCTCTTTCTGCACTGGAACAGAATTTGGAAAATCTTCCTTATTTACTGCTGCTCATTGTGCAAAACCAGCCAGGTCTAAGCTGCTTGTTTGCCAAAACTACAATCTACTTCACTTTCTGCTTTGTCAGCATTGCTGCACTTTTAGGAGAAGTTTTTTCCACTGACAGATATGCCCTACTGAAGTTACTTTTTACAGCAGGTTCATGAGCATCCTGCAAGGCATTCCACAAAGCTCGTTTCGGAATTCTTTAATTATTGTTACTATATCACTTTCATATGGTGTGTCTTATAAACATATCAAAAGCCTGGTTTATTTGGGTTTCAATCTGACCTCAAGCAGTGTAAGACACTTGCTGTCACAGCTGAAGTAAGAACCTCCACAGTCTTTGCACTGCTGTGAAAAAACTCATTTAGAATCTTGAGAAGACTAAATCAGCACATCTTCCTCCTGAAGATCAGCAGCAGCTCTGACAGGAGCTATACAGCCCAACAGAGCTATCTGAATAACCCGCCCAACTTGCCAAATGTAAAGATTATATTAAGGTTGGAGTAGTGAAACACTTCATGTTAAGAATCAGGCTTCCTTTAGTGAGTCTGTAGTTGCATTACAGACGTTGGTGTTGGGTACAGAGGAGCACAAGTGCTCCAGCATCACCTGTTGCTGATGCGGAGATGCACAAAGGAACGAGACAGTGAGAAGAAGGGTGTCTTGGTGACTGTTGAGCTCTGCTTCTTGCTGGGTCTTGCCACATGGGTCTCATAAAATGGTGATTTTTTTTTTTCCTTAAACGTTCACAGACAGCAAACTGGCACCTGATTTACAGAAGCACTGCATCCTCATAGCTCTGAGCTGTAGCTGAAACCTCCAGAGCTGTGCTCTGAATACTTAAAAATTCAAAGTACTCTTGAAAAATGAGATTCTGGGTGTTCCTTGTCAGTCATCCTTAAACTGTTCCTGAGCTTTGTCAGGTTTGTCTGTCCTTAGGTAAGATTGACTTAATTTTCTTTCACTTCCCACAGGTACTGTCCAGATAAATTCACTGCTGCCTGGCAAGAGCTCATGCTCAGCCTGGATGCCCCCACAGAGATTCACTGAGGATGCAGTATCTGGGATCAAGTATTGATCCAGTGAGAGGGAAAATACTGACTAACTGCATTCTCCAAAAGAGGCACAAGTCCTCAAGGAGAAACAGGGGCTGACACCAGCATTACAAGCAATGCATTCTGGCAGTCACGGCTGAGCCAAGTGACCACATCAATTTTGCAGTCTCAGTTCCAGCATTTTCTAATTTGTAAGTGTTCCTCTGCATAATCAGAAGCTGTTACAGAGGTAATACAGACCTAATGTTCACAGTTAATTTGTAAAATTACACACCCTGTTATGAGACTGACCCTCCTGCCTTGCAGCAGCATCAACATCTACATTCACAGCCCAGGTCTTTTCCTAGAAAAGCTCCCAGAGAGGCTCCTGAAAGGCAAAGCTGTTGCCCTCTATGCAAAACCAGGCCCTGAGAAAGCAGAAGACATGTACTTTGCCACTGGTTCCCACCGTGTGCTGGTAACAATAATGTAGAGTTAGGAACCCAGAGCCGATTTCAAATGGTGGAAAATCATTTGGAACACACGTTTGTTTTCCTGCTGCTTGGGATTTGTCTAAAGCAAATCAAGAAAATAGTATGAAATCATCCCTGACACCAGGATGAATCTTCCTTTGAAATCCAGGCCCTTTTCATAGTTTCTTAAAAACAACAGTTGAAAACTCTTTTTTTGCTTCTAATAGGATAAACAATGTTATCCACAAATGAAGCAGGATTTCTTTCTTTTTAATTCAGTTTGAGGCAAACTGCCAGCAGGAAAATTTTCAGCTCAATTAATCAGAGTTTAGAAAAAAAATTACAAACAATGGAAAAAAGTTTTTTAATGGCAAATGGTAATGAACTTATATTGCAGAAGAGCTTTCGATGTGCTCTATAAGTAATCTACTGCTGAGGCATAAATGCCTATGCCTTTAAGAATCCAGAATTTCAGTCTTGACAGGAGAAGAAATTCCAGTATGGGGAATCAGGATAAAGAGATTTTGTTGCTTGTCTTGCTAGTTGCTAATCTGCTGCGGTGGTTAGGAGCAAACCCTCACATTTTACCTTTTTTCTCTGCACCTCTCTTTGTCTTTCTAGTTTGTATTTAAGCTCTTCAGGACAAAGACCATCTCTTACTCATTTCTGTACACCAACACTCACAATGGAGCTCTGAAGACCCCCATAGGCATTACCAGAATATATATGCAACCTTTATATTTCATTTCAGATTTTAAAAATTCTGCTAATAAGAGGAACAAGATAAACATAATGCACTGTGCTTCCACTGGCTACATTCCCTGATGGCAACTCATGGGTAACAAATGTTTATTTGCCGTATTATTTTTGCCTGTTTCCATCTCTGGAACAGAAGAACATCTTTGCACAGAGGTCTGTGATGTGACTAATGCAGGACAACTGCAGGCTGAGCCCTGGTGTCTGAGGAACAGGGATCTCATCCAGTTACCCTAAACCTCGAGACACTGCAGGAAACCAGAGCAGCTCTGCTGGGCAAGGGGTTCAGCGTGAAAGGGCACCAAATGGCAGGCACAGCTCAGAGGCAACAGGAACAAGAAAACATTTGTATTTTGATGTTGGGCTCGAGCACCCAGAGAAGGCAGCCAAGGGTGGAGGAGTTGGCAGCTCACTCTGCTTAATAAGCAGTGCAGACAAATGTTAGCACACATCACTGAGCTTTGGGTCATTCCATGGGGGTTCCTCAGCCCTGAGCCTTCAAAGATTACACTCCTGGCTCAGTGACACTTAGTGTTGTTTCCTACTGAGCAAGGCCCACGCTTGTGTACCTGTACCTTGCTGTAAATGGGCTGAGTTACAGCTGAAATTAAGCATTTATGTTTTAGAGAGAAATGTATTTGTAGGTTCAACTCATACCTGCTCCGGGGGAGGAAGGTTCAAACATACTGGATGTATCACTGCATGTGTTGGAAGCCTGCTCTGACAGCTTCTTTTTTGCACTTCCATCTGCTGACTTATGCGATTTCTTTTTATTCTTCACCAGAATTTTGTACATTAAATCCATGGGGCTTGGAAGGGGAACCCCAGCTTCAAGCTGGCAGAAAAAAAAGAAGAGAGATTTGTCATAATAAAAGAAACAAGCTTATGACAATGTCTTAGGGCCCACATGGCACGGGATGGTTTTGCAACCTCTGTGAGCCCCGTTAAAATGAGATGGATTTTGCACAAGACGTAACGGCAACATTAAATGAAACAGGGCTACTGAGGGCACTTAAGAAGGAAAATGCTTTATGAAGTGTCTACAGTAATAACCCAAATAAGTATTAGTTCAAATATGAAGGCCCACATTATAAAATGAGGATCAATTGCATTTAGAAGACTACAATTCACTACATCAGGACAACCTCTGCATAAAAAACGATGCTTAAGTCACCAACAGCTCACGTTGTTTAACCCCCTCCTTTAGACTCTGTTTTGAGAGGTTCTGTGTGAAGAATGAGACAGGGCTGAAACACCTCAATAAAAATTCACTCAGACATTTGTGATCTGACAAATCCCAAGCCACGTTACCGGGTATTTTTCCAGTGGATCCATAAGCAGTGCATCTCCAAATATTAATCTGCAGTACTCTGCCATTTTTGCCTGCTGTTTAGGGCTGAGGGGAAGAAAAGAAAGAAAGAAATGAGTTCTACTAATGCTACAGAGTGAAAGCAGCAGTAATGGAATATTTAATAGCCCTAAACTAGATATAATTTCCTGATGCAATTGCTGTGAATTTTTCAGAAAGACCTAAATATATCATTCAATTATCTTGATTCCTCTGATAGAGTTTATCAAAAGGATCACACATGAGGTAAAGGCACTAGTCAACTGAATAACAGTGAAATAACCATTACATGAATTTGCCTCTTTCAGGCAATGTTTTTATTCAAAGTTTAAATATTTTCCGCCTTCCCTTACTTTATACACGTGCCTGGCATTCTTCTCACACAAACACCCCACAACCCCATTTGTATTTTGTCCTTTTGGTCATACCCGACCTAAGGCATAAAACCCAAACCAGTTACCCAGAAAACAGCCTCTAGTGCAGGTGTCCCAAATTTCCCAAGCCAAGGGAACCATTCCCCTCTCTCAGAGACCTTTGTGTCTCTATAAAGCACAGCCGCACAGAAGAAGGGGCAGAAGACTTATTTGGGCTGGGTTTCCCCCAAAAGCTTGTTTGGGTACGGGCTCAAATTCCCTTTCTAAAATTTTGTCTAAAATCAGATAAGAGTGTCAATTTTTACCACAGTAAATTACTTCAGCAGTTTTCATGCCACCCTCTAGAAATAAATTGTACCTCAGCAAACTCTACCTGTAATGAATTTTCCCAAAATGCAACCAAAGGATGAAATAATTCCTGCATATCAGTGATGGGAGCTTTAGGACTGAAGATAGGTTACGTGGCTCAGAAGTGTTACTCAAATCATCTTAAAATGCAGCTCAGTGCTTCAGTCACTTTCTAATTTTAGACACTGTGTATTTTTGTTACACGTGCCTGTTTAAAATCTGTAACATCTGAGCTTAGGTATCTCACAAGGATCCCTTTTTTGATGCTCTGCTGGGAAGTCTGAATTAAAGGACAGGATTATATCACTCCATATAACTTCCTCAGCCACAGTTAATTATGATCTGCATATCATGGAAGATACAGGAATGGCGTAAGCTGTTGTGTTACCATGGAGCTCTTTTTTTTTTTAAGACAAAATAGAGCTGGGTATATAGGGGGAAAAAAAAAATAATAAAAAGTGCTCATTTTTTTCTTGCAAACCAGGAGTTCAACCAGCACTGCAGCCCTGGCTGGTCATTAGTTACCAACTGGGTACTGCCGCTCTTCCAGGGCAGGATGGGATATAGAGATGAAGACAAGCGAGGCAGGGGAACTAAGAACCCACAGAGGAGAAGGTGATGGGAAGAACAGGTCAGGATAAGACATTCTGTTGGCTACTTCCAGCCACCAGCTCCCGAGGGAAATAAAGGCACCTCGCTCCAGCAAGCAGCGGGTATGTGCCAGAAATCCATGGGTCCTTACAGGGAATCTTATTCCAGTCTTCTCCACCAGCGTGCATTTTGGATTGGCTCTTAGAACCCAGACAGTTCAAAGCACATCTCCTTGAATCATCTGAGCACATTTATTGAAAACGCAGTAATTACATGTGACATCATCATTTTTAAATGGGCACAGCTCCAAAAAAAGCCCTTTCCACAAGAATCCAAAAAAAAAAGGCACAAGTTAAATCCAATAAATTTCCAGCTACCACCGCAGCTAGAACAAATTCTTCTGCTCTCCTGTGTTTAATTACATGTTTACCTCAAAGAGGGCACAGCAAGAACTTTCATTTTTGCAAATGAGAAACATGTAATGCAACATTGCGCTGGTTCAGTGTATAAATTCCAATGTCACTGCACCCCAGAGGCAGAAAGAAGGGAAATTATGGGAAAAACGAATGGGTTTTAACGCTATATAAAAGCCTTGTGGTAGTAAATAAGGCCAAAGGAGGAAAATCTCAACACTACAAAATCTGTGAACTGGACTATATGCACAGATATTTTTATAAGCTCCTAAGAGGGAATCAAAAGTATTTAGGAGCACCAACTGTGTGGTAGTTATTTTTGGTGTTCCCTCTAATATATAAATCTATGGATGTATTGCTGCAAGACAGTTCATTAGTCATAGTAGATTACATATTAAAGCATTTTAAAAAGTTGGAATACCAGTTACTTTTTATTTTCCCTTCTTTCAAAGTTATGAACCAGAGGAACAGATGAAACACCAACTTTTCTACATCCACATGTTCCCCCAGTTGTGTTAGGAAATAAAAACCCCTGAGTATATCTTGCTCCACATCTATTTTACTGGAAATTCTCTCAGCATTCAAGTATTGTAATGAAAATTGATTGTCTGAAAAGGGCTGACTTTATCTGCTTTATGGTTTTTGCTGTGCAGACATGGGCAGGTAGCACACAGACTACTTATATATGCCCCTCAAAACGTGCCAGGGCAAGGGGAGATAAAAGTGGGAACACGATACCTGGAGATATGGAAATATAAAGAAGATTAAGGAATGTTTTTACTGCCATCATTGTATTGCTCTTTGTTTTACTGTGTTTATACTATGCCTGTTATGAAGGTCAATCACAGAGGTTTTTTGGCACAACTGCACAACCACTGCTCCCAACATTCCGATTTTATCACTTCTGCAGAAATACTTCCTCTGCCTAAGAAAGAGGCACAGATGCTTCCCAGAAGAGTCTAAAATAATTCCAAGTGTAGGATGAAGAAGTGATAAAAAATCCTGTTAATATTTGAAATAACAATTGCAGCAAGAAACCAGCACTATGAATAACTGTAATTAAATTTAATCTTGGAAGCAATCTTATATGGATACTGCTCAAGGATCACTTAACCTTTTTGCTATGTCATCAGTGCCTTTCTAATTATAGAGTGTCTGCTTTCAGATTTTGCAGATTGCTTATCTTCTTGCAAGCCCAATTTCAAACCTCAAGGTCTCCTTGAGGTCTTTTCAACATTTTCAGGGCACCCTTCTATTTGTTGACAGAACCACAGCTTTTCTTAGTGCATGTTTTGGCTTCAGTATAAACGATGGCATACATAATGTTTTACGTAGTCTAAAAGTTGTGTGCTTGCCTCTTTTTCTATAACCTTCATTGTATAAAAACAGGCAAGAAAGAACATACTAAGAGAGGAGTTATAGTAAAGAAAACAAAAATTCTTCACAGGGCTGAAAAGATGTCAGAAAGGAGCCCTTCTAGGAAACACAAATGAGGTGATTTACACAATGTGCTAATAACCATAGTTTTGTTTAAGCCAAAGCCAAAATTTCTAGGGGACCAGAATTTCACTGCTTATTCACAAAATGACCCTTGTACTTTGAAAATCAGAAAAAAAAACAACTGGTCACCCAGAAGCAGGAACTGATGAAACGGGAATTTTTATCTTTTTTTAAGACATTGATTCTATAAAACCATCAGCACTTGTTGTTAACATTTAGGGCAAAGTCCACCTTTGAGATCTAGGAGTAAAACAACATTCCAAGTAAATGAAAAGACAAAAGGAGCATTCCATGAAATTAGGTGAAGGTTTCTGTGAGTGGCATGACTGACTGCAGATTTCTCTAGCAATTAGTGAAGGGATGAGGGATAATTGTAGCAGTCAGTAAAATAACTAGAAATCGCTTTCAGCCGAAGCAAAACCAGCAAACGTACACATGGGAATCTGATGATTTACTGCAGCAGAAAATAATAAACACCAATAAAGCCTCAGAAGGAGAAAATATTTGGTACTGGTTTTGCAAACTCGCTTTGCTAAAAACCTGTGCTATAGCAAGGCATGGAAAAGGACATGAAAGAATACACATAAGGATAATTCATTATTCCCCGACTGGAGATTCCTGGAGAGAAAGGTCCAATGGTTTCTTTTGGGCAAACTGCAAAGATCAGAGTAAAGCAGCAGGAACTCTGTTCCCTCTTTGCCACGTTCCTGCAGTATCACACCACCTTTAATTTGGACAGTGCTTCATCTTACAGTTTTGAAGCCACTTTTGTACATGGCTTACATCTGACAGGAGTTTATTTTATAAATTTCTTTCACTTCTTTACTTTCCTAAAATAGCACAGATCACCCTGGAATAGCTGAAGATTTAAGTCATAATGACTTTAAAGGAAGAAAAATGTAACCCTTCTGGTTCAAATAATTTAGATGCTGCTTCTTCTCTGCCTTACAGTAACACAATGAATGTATATTTTAACAAATCCAGAGGAATGAATACAAAACATTGAAGAATGTTCTTCCTAAAACAATGGAGAAGCAGTTAGCCCTCAGCCTTTTCCTCTGCAAGAAACAAAAGTGCCAACATCTTTTCTGATTTGTCCTAAATCATTCATAGTTGCCCCCGGGATTACTTTTTACTTCACATGAAAAGAAAAAAAGGAAGAGTTCCTCAGTCCAAACTGGCCCTAGAAGTGTTGAAAACATTTTCACAGCAACAGAAAAAAAAAAAAAAAAAACAGAAGGGAAGAGGCAATTCAAATTAAGGCACATGTTATGTGTCAGTGTCACCCCACTTTGAACCTTGTGGTCTCTGCATTCAAAACCAACGTCAGACTTAAAAAAAAAAAAAAAAGAAAAATCAGAACTGTAATATAGAGCACTGGGACAAAGCCTGAAGTTTATTTTTTCTCTTCTTACAAAGAAAAATTGTCCTTTCTTTGTAACTAAAACAAAGAAAATGAACAAAAACTTACGCAAAATGTTATTTTTTGGCAGAAACAAACAGTTCCTGGCCATCCACATCACCTATTTTGCAATCCTAGAAGTCCATGGTTCTGGCCTCTACTTCTAATCCATGAGAAACAGAATAAATTCTCTGCTCAGATTATGCTTCTAGTGCAGAACAGGGTCACCAACAGGTGAAATACTGCATTGTTTTCTTGGAAGCATTGCTACATCCCAGCAGGACACACCGAGACTGTAAAGTTAACAAAATACATCTCCCAATTATTCAAACTCTCTCACATAAAAGGTTCTAATACAGGCAGGTTTTCAAGAACACGTCCAATTCGTCCTGATTATCTCAGTTACTTGGGCTGATACAAGTTTATTTTTGGGTAAGAGCTGTTGTTCGTGTCCTATAATGAAGTTGTGACCAACAGATCCAGAATTCCATGCCTAGACCTTACAAAAAACGAAACACCATCCAAGAAAATGTGGCAATTACTTACGAATCCACATGATTTTCAAAGGAAAGGAGGATTGGAAAGGGTGACGTCTTAAATGCACATTCAGCAATAGCTTCTATCACTTCCTAAAGAATCAAAAACAAAGACAGTTACAAATTTATGCCTCTAAAGAAACAGTCCTTGAAGGCAGAAAAGACCCAACAAGGCCTGAAGTCATTCCCTGGGATCAGACCTTTGGTTCTAAACATTCCAGAAAGCTCTGGATGCGCTTTTGCCACAACCAGATTCGCCAACCTGAACTGTAATCAAATCTCAAAAATGTCCGACGGGTCTCCAGCACCACATTTCTCAAGGAATGGCTTATGCCTGCCAAAATCAATAGTTCAAATGCAAAGCTCAGTCTCTGTGTGGAGCTGTTCAGTGCCTGGAGCCACGACTTTCATGTACTGTTCTGCATAATAATAAACATGCTCTGACAAAGGCATATCTCCCAAACATCAGCACAAGCACGTATCCATAAAATCCTCAGCTACTCTGACTCACAAATCTTAGTTCCTTCTTTTTTTGATGAAATCCCTTCAAGGCAAAAGAAAGGAAAAAAAAAAAAGAAAACATTACTCAGTTCAAACAGTTGGCTGTGTAGTAATCATCAAACAGAGGACTCAGGAACTGAAACTTCCATAAAGTTTCCTTTCAGCTCTGATGGAAAATGGAAATCCAGTAAAAAAAATCATTTGGTA
Source organism: Manacus candei (assembly GCF_025592945.1). Taxonomy (NCBI): domain Eukaryota; kingdom Metazoa; phylum Chordata; class Aves; order Passeriformes; family Pipridae; genus Manacus; species Manacus candei. Next base: position 4,741,042 of record NW_026138083.1, on the reverse strand, counting down.
ACACTAATTTTAGTGGGTACACAACATAGTAATGCACTCACTGTTACAAATTATGAAATGCTTCCCCCTTGGAACACAAATCTTTTTTCAAAAGAACATAAAATACCAAAGACTTTCCATATGCATTGCTGTCAAACTCTGCAGTTTCTAAGAGCCTCACACTCTGGTGTTTATAAGAACCCATAAGGATGACTAAAACCTAAAAGATTTATTTATTTTAAACAAGCTTTCTCTGGGGATTCCTTTTATTCTTTCTCTGCACTTTTAAAGGCTCCATTGAGAAGCGTAACACCAAGAAATCCACTTCCTCAAACAAAAGCTGAGCTTCTGGCACATTCTTCTGCTACATTTATTTTCAACTGCCTTCCCAGCTGCAAAAGGGGATGAAGTCCTGCATGAGTGGGGAAAGTAAGCTAGAAGGGTAAAATGAGGATCACACTGATGAGATCTGAGGATGAAAAGCTCAGACATTGGTTCGGTGGAGAAAGGTGTGTGCTGGTGATTCCAGCTTGCACTGCATTCAGGTGTGAAGGCAAATGCTCCAAGGTCAGAGGAACAACATGGCAGGTCCCACACCTGACTCCAGCTGCAGAATGACCCACCTAAAACAGATCTCCAAGGTAAAGAACACTCAGAGATTTCTTGAGGAAGTCCACGTGAGGCAGTGCAAACTGGCAGACTGAAGGGAGCCACTGTGTGCCGCGGTCACACCAAGAGCGTGAGCTGACAAGTGACTCGGCATTCAAGACTCAGACATGTTATTTCACTGCCATTTTGCTCCTTCCCAGCCAAGCAGAACACTTGGAGTGTTGAAAAGAGATCAGTAGTTGAGGTATTTTTACTTTTTTCCACGTGGAGAAAAAACATGGGCTCTGAAGTGACATATGAAATATTCCTGAGGAGGTTTAAAACACCTTCCACTGTCTCTCCTGCAAACACAATGCCCAGGGTTCAACATCTAAATATCCAAGGATAATCCTCCTTCCCGCTAATGATCCTTTCAAGAATCAGATTAACTTGATTTTAAATTCCTGCTCATGACCAAAGCAGTTGAGAGCTATCTTCCTTAATTAAAGGACTTCCAGCAATCAAACCCTACGCCTATAAACATAATTGGCTGCACACAAACACAACTAGAAAGTTAATAACAAACGTGGGAGAAGGCTGTTCCACATTTTCCTGTGATTAACCCAATCAGTGAAGAATTAGAGAAAACAAGTTGGAAGAAAAGGAGCGTTCTGATGCAGGTGGAATTTGGTGCTGTGTCTGTGTGGCGGTGTTGTTTGCTTTTTTTCTCCTAAAGGATGGCACTAGAAGACAAAAAAACCCACCCCAACAACTCCCGCTTCAAGTGTGGGAGACACCTCAAAGCTGTGGCCAGTACAGAAGCCCCACTTAATCCCTGTCACGTAACCAAAGTCAGTAATGGACATTTTCCCACATATTCCTGCACACGGCTTAGTCGAGAAACACATTTCCACGGTGAGTTAAGTGTCTCAGACGAAGGAGAATTATTTCTTCACACTTCAGAAATGATACCCTGGTATATCATTATAAGCTGTGCTGACTCCCAGTCTTAATGCTACAGGAAAACACCTCCATGGTGGCTCCTCTAACACCTTGGATCAATAACATGTTTAAGAACAAGATAACGTTTTAAGGTTACTGCTAATGGTACAGTATCTGCCTTCTATTACAGAAAAAGGAAATGGAAGATGAAATTCAGTAATACAGATGACATGTCTGGGTTTGAATGGCACAAATATCCCCTCACAACCTCCAAAGATACTAATTTTTCTTTTTCAACCTCCAGTGCTTTGGATCTGATCCCAAGTATCAGGGATGAGGATAACATTGCACACATTGTTATTAATACTTTTAAATGGTGAACATAATGCTGAGTGTCTGGACCCTGTGGATGGAACCTGCTCATCTGGGCACAAGCAGCAGGTTCTCTGCTCACAGGGATTTAAAGGCTTGCAAGTTGTAGAGATTTCCATGATAGCTGCTATTTCCTGCCTCAGTTCAGCACTTTTGTCTCCCACTCCCACTCACCAGGCAAAGAAGAGGAAAAGAGTGAACTGATACATTGGGTTTTGCTGTTCAAACCCTTCTGGCCTTCATTTGCTCCCTGCTGTGTGCTGTGGAGCTGTAACCCAAACCAGTCCTTCGCAAAGGACACTGTGCAAACCCCGCTGTGGTGGCACTGCCTGGTCCTTCAGCCCTGGCTGAGGTCTGCCCTGTCTCTCTCCCTGTGAGATTCCCTGCAGGGACGTGCACAGGAGCACAGTCCACACCATATCATCCCCCTTCCTCTGACTGCCACCATCACCAGGAACCTCTGCCTGTGCAAGCTCCAAATACTACAACTCTTCTCCTCCAACAGTTCTGCCCATGCTCTGAAATCTCCTCTTAAAACACCTTTTTGCCCTCACATCCCCACCCCTTTGCAGCAACCTTGTTCTTCATGGAAGAACCCACCCCGGGTAAAGCCCCCGAAGAGCAGCAGCGTGCTGTGCTGTCCTGCCCTACCTTGAAGGATATTTCAGTTGTCATAGTGAACCCGTGGGTGATGACAGGCTCCTCCTCCGCCGTCCTCCCCTTCCAGCAGTCCAGCTCCACACAGCGGCAGCCCGACAGCAGCACTTGCCGATACATCTCCACCGAGGAGTTGCCAGCCAGCTGTCCAGCTGTGACAGAGCAAGAACAGGAAAAGAGGGAAGTCATTCGGGGCCTCGGGAGTAAATACAAACAGCCTAACAATAATCAGAGTTAACAGCAGCTTTTATCCTGGGCTGAGAAGAATAACACTCGAAGGCACAGGAAAAGAGTAAGAATGCGATGGAAATAACTTTGGCTGACTCAGTGTCGTGGTTGGGATTCTACCCTCAGTCAGATACGAAAGAGGAGAAATAACCCAGCTGAATTCAGCTCAAAAACTTCTGACAGACAGCATCAAACACACGAAATAAAATGATAATAATTAAAAAGGCTCAGTTGGACAAGAAATTCAGATGCGACTCAGGACACGAAGATGACATTTTCTCACAACACGCAATACAGTTCAGTACAAGATGAAACAAACCTCCTGCAGTCACTAATGGTACCATTGTGAGGTCTCAAATCAATATTTAATTCACTAACCACTGCACTGAGGTGGTCAGTTAAATTTCCTGATGTTATACTGCATTATGTAGGGAGACATTTAATGGAACCGACAGCTTCCAGCAATGCCATCATGTAAGTCTAAACAAGGAAAACTCACCTTTTTAAAACTCACCTATTTAAAAAAACCCATGCAAAAAGAAACCCCAACCCAAACCACCACAGAAGTCCAGTTGGATTCAGGGAAGGGTATCCAGCCAGGGTGGCTTCAACTGCTGCAACAGGTTTGATTCCAGTCACGTGGATACAAATTTCTTGCAGCAGAGAGGTAATGGAAGAATGGCTAAGTGCTTCTTTTAGATGTGAATAAAATGGATGCAGTTTCCTGCTTTCTAACAGACTTCCTGAGAAGATCTTCCTGGATTTCTTGAAGGGAATTCACTTGCTTTTTAAGGATGCAGTTAATTTACATAAAGATTCTTTGCTGATGGGGGACATATAAATACTTTATCTAGACTGGCACATAATATAATGTAGATTACTCTAATGCTCATTTTATTGTCTCTGAGCTTCTGCGTTTCGGTTTTCTGCTGGGAAATACACATTTGGGATTTGCTTCACAAAATGGCATTGTCTGCTTTTGCTCTGTTTTTACCTTCTACTAAAAACTGTAACAAACCCCCTTCTATTTGAAAACCCTTGTTTCCTGTTTCTGTCTGATGCAGGAGCAGCAGCAATCATAAATACTCCACGGGGTATTAACATTGCTCCTGTTCAAATCCACAAGGATTCCCAGCTCCCGCCGGAGCCAACGGGAAACACCTGTTAGTAACAGAAGAAATTGGCCAGTGCTGGAAAGCTCTGAAAATATGGATCCACTGAGCTACATTCACTCAGAAAACTGTTCCAATGTTGTCCTTCTTTCCCCTCACAACATTTTAAATTTGGATTAACCAACTATTCTATGATTAACAAACTCTACTTCCTGAGAGACCCCCGGTCATTATCACTGCTCAGTGTTTTGGACTGCAAGATCCTCAACCTTCAAAAGTGCTTAACTAAATCATGACATGCATCACTTGCCATAGGACACTTTTCCACGCTACCTTCTTAATAAGGCTGAGGCATTTTGGAAGGATTCCCACAAAGAATAAGAGGGTATCCAACCTCCAAACCATACAATCTTCAGAAAGACTCCCAGTCAGAGTGCAAAACGCCAGCACATATTTTAATAGTCTCAATAGCTGGTTTTTCTGAAATACAGAATATGAGGAATGTCCCCTCAAATGTTTTTTTGCATATATTATTTAGAAATTTCTGTTGTGTGAGTCTCTATTTGCATTTATTCCAAAATATCCCTTTTGCATTCTACAGTATGATCACACAGACACTAAAGGGAATGCTTCCATGATATTTTTAATGGCCTGAGTACAGATTAATTTTTTAACACTGGAAATTGAAAGCATTCTGCATTCCCTGCTATAATACAAGCAGCATCTACAGTAATACCATCCCATTTGCATCCCAGCACCCTGTATGGGCTAAGGAGAAATGGGTTTTGACAAAAACTCACTTTTCTGAAAAATATAATCTCTCAAATGATACCTGACAGGATACTGTGCAAAATGAGCCAGTGCTGATTGATCCAAGCTGAGGACAGGACCTACTCAGGGAGCACTTCCCGTGCTGCTGGCTCTATGGATCTCAGTCTCCCATCAGGAATGATGTGGTGGGGCTGGAAGGGAACAGAGCCTTGGGTCTTGCCAGACCTTTCTGAGCTCAACAGCCAGCCAAAAACTGCTGCTGGTGGTATGACATGCTCAGAGCAGGCATCACCCAGCTTTCCTTCCCTTCCATGTGGTGCTTTCCAGCTTGGAAACTGCAAAGACACTGTTTTGGAGGCTTTGGAGGTGAAGAAGGTTTCAAGCAAGTGTAGAATGTAGATAACAAGCAGCAACAGTCAGGACTGAGGAACTGCTGAGAACAGAAAAGCTGGAGGATGGCAGAGGAGAGGTCACAGCAGCAATAAAGAAGAGAACATGCCCCTCGTGGGACATTTTCCTAAAATCAACTGAAAGTACTGCACTGTAAGCAGGGAAGCTTACAGTAAGCTGAAGGTGAATAGGATAGTCCCACATTGGCTACCTGTGCTCAATGGATAGCTCTACCACCTACTGCTGGTATTATTTTTTCTTTCACCCAAAATATGCATTAAAGGCTTGTGACAACAGCAGTGACCTGAGGTGAGGCTGGTGAGGCACCAGAAAAAAGCAGAGTTGCACTTTAAGGGTTAATAGGAATAAAGATATAAATATGATACCAGTGAGAAAAAAGATGAGAGACAGCAAAAAAAAGTTTGCAGAAGATGACATTTCTTTAAGTTAGCCCAGGTTCACTATAAATCACTTCTTACCTCACAGATTTTTACCTTTGTTCTTGAAAATTACATTTCCCTAAGAAAAAGAAAGCAGTAACACTCCCAAATAAATAATCAGGACTTGATGTACTGCCAAGGGTTTCTACTAAGGGCTAGGAAAATGATCAGCGTAATTAAAAATATATTCAGAGTGTGCACATGTTTCTTTTTATGTTATAATGTTGCTTCTTTGTGCATGCTTTTTCTGGGTTAAAAAAAACCTAACAAAGGGAGAGATAAATGGGAGGGCATTAAGCACAACAATCATAAAGTATTGCCAGACCGAATGGTTTTCTTATTGTCCTAATAATTTTTACATGACTAGTTGCTATTTCACGGCTTCAGTGAGGGCAAAGGTGCTTCCCCCTTCCAAAGCCACGAGCACTTGAGCAGATCCTTCAAAACTCTGCTTGGGAAAAAGAACAGTCTGCCACCACTCATTTTCTCAATTTTACTTTCCTGTTGGAAGAGAGCAAACGGGAATGTGATGGCTGTACCCTCGTCTAGCCTCACAGCAAAATCTGAGGCTGTCGGGTTTTTGTAATAAATGGATAAATATCAAGTAAATATTAAATCATTAATCCCATTGTTGGCCAGCTGCCACACATCTATTGAACATAATGAATCCACTAAAAAGGAAGGGCTTGTGTTTTGGGCCTGTAAATGTGAAAATGGACACTCTAAGAAAGAACTGGGAAGAGCTTCAAAGTTCTTTTGCACTGTTCCCCGAGTTTACTCTGATTTACTCCCCTCGGTTTACTATGCCAGAAATATTATGCTAAATTAAAAGACTGAAGACTGTATTTCCAAATGTAGCTTCTGAAGTTACTTACAAATGCAGGCAGAGAAACCCGTAGATGCAATCTGAGATGATTTGCAGACTTTCACATACAAGTCAAAGCAAATTTAGCAAGTGTCAAGATAAATAATTAAACATGTGAGGTCACTCGCAGTGCAGTTAAAAAAATCTAGAATAGGTTGGACTAATCAGGAATTCCCATCCTTAATTCTTTGTTTTTTTGGCTTCTGTGCCTCTAGACCTTTGGATCACACCTCTGTCCTGACCAACCCTGACAAAAATCTGTGGTATGGCTATAAATTCATGCTGGTAGAGGAGAGAGCAGTATTTTATCTCTTCAGATCAACTTTAAACTGCACTGTCTTTAAACCTCCCCGTGGGCCTGTGCTTCTCACATTTGTAAAACAGCTTTACTGTTGTCTCCCAGAAAATCTGTATAAAGCCGCAGCATTTGGCTTATGTGGGTCCTAATCCTCACTGACAGAACACAAAGTCCACACTGGAGGTAAGAGGCCTGCAAAATATCACAGTTAAAAATTGCTTTTGCTTTGGCCACGTCTGCACTCTTCCAAGGAGCATAAATTTCTGCATATTGGAATCATAACTTAAAAAGGGGCCACACTGATTTTCACTTCTTTTAATTCAGGGAAACGAAATAGCTGTCAAAGAAAATACTTATGTGACGAGTTCTAGCACAAAACACATTTTAGAGCCAAGATATAAACCTTTGACAAATGGCACCTAATGGAAACAATGACAGTTCATTCACTTTATGAAGGCACGAGGAGGTGCCGTACAAAGTGTTATAACAAACATAAACCAGAAGAAAATAACTCCCCCAAGGTCTGTTTAAACTGGGCCTCACCACTGCAGGGGTTTGTTTATGTTTTGGCATACTGGCATTCAAAAGAGCTTGGTCGGTTAAAGCCAGTCTGTCAATAACATTAAAAAACCTATATTATGCAGAAGTCACATTTTTAGCACTTGGTGCAGCATTACTTTTTTTATTTGACATAATGCTGAGTCTCTGTCAAACATGACAAAATAAACATCAAATCAAACAGGAGAGACAGAAGTCCCTGTGCACATCTGCTTGTCAAAAACATTTGTTCCTATATAAACTAAACTAAAATGGTAAATTTACAATTATTTTCTCACAAGTTAACAGTATCTTAGACTAGAAAACGAGTGCCAAAAGTTGAATTCCTAAACTGTCGCTTTTTCTGAATCTTTTAAAGTATTGTTGACAATTTGCTGTGCAAACAATACAGTTCAGACTGTAACTCAAATTACCAGCAGCTTCTGGGTGCTCAGCCTTTTAAAAAACATGACAACACCTAAAAATTCCAGCTCAGATATGAGATACAGTCAGGGAGCAGAATTCCACCCCTTGCACATATGGACTGCCAGAAAGTTATGTGCCATGTTGGAACCTCCCTAATCTCTGAATCCAAGCAAATCTCATGGAGCTTAACAAACTGTCAGATTTAATGTTTAGGGGCAAACTTATTAGCTACAGAGATGTTTTCCATATTCTGCTCTGCACACTTGTTCAGCTGTCATAAAAAGTACATCATTCATTCTCCTCCCCAAATACAGACCTTAATCTGGAACCCTATCTAAGCTGAGGGAAAATTTCTGACCAGACTTTATCTGAGCAACACAACTGCTGTTCACCTGTTAATAAAAGCATATTTGATGCAGTTGTGTGTATTTGATGCAGTTGTGTAGAGGTCAGAACAACAACCAAGAGCCACTCTTGCTTCCCTGAAGGCTAAACTCCATCATCACTTCCTGCTGGTGCTTTTTGTGTATTTTATGGTACCACTGAAAATATGCTAAGAATTCCTGTAAGATAAAGAAATCAGATCTGTCCAACACTGTACCTGTGAGGTAGGTGTTGTGTGAGGAATTGATGAAATAGTGTGACAGTGGTTGAGACATATCTTCATTTAAATCCAGTTTCTCAGGGGGAACGACGCCGTTTTCTTCTCCACTCAGGTATCGCATAAATCCATCCACTGATATCTGTCCTGAGAGAAACACAGATCCAGGGAAAGCACCAGTTAATTTCCAGTACAGCTTTTGTGATGTACAGATGTTAAGGTTCATATACACTTACACAAAGGTACCTGTGAAAGACCATATAACCATCAGACCAAGCCTTCACCCAGTTATCCACATATTCTTGTTACTGCCACCTCGTTTTCAGCCACATAACTCACACCCCTTTAGCTGTACCAAAGATAAATCATTTCACAATCAGTGCCTCTGATAAGGGAATCAGAGCTACAGAAAGCTGTAGGAACAGAGAAAATAAATCTAAGCCTATCAAGGAAAGGAGTCTTCTGGGGACCAAACAAAGCACACTTTCCAGAGGAAACCGAGAAACCTGCCGAGAGCCACGGACACAGGTAACTTCAACCTCTCCTGAGTTTGGTCCAGTGTGTGTATATGAATGCAACAGAACTGCAAAGCAAAGCAAAACAAACTAAATGAAGCACCTTTCAAGTGGGAACTGAGCTTTGCTTTTTAATTTTTATATTTGTCTTCTCGTTCATCTCTCACTGGAGTGCCAGCATAAATGATCATTTCATATGCTGCTGGCAAATTAGAAAGCTGAGTCCTATCCTCAGCTTAAATATCACCACTGATCTCAGCGGAGCTGTGCTGATTACATCAGGATGAATTCTGCTGCCAAGCCTTCTGCATAAAGTTGACTTTAGGGTGTCAATTTGTACATTTAGACTCAACAAAAAGAAAAAAAAATCCAGTAGTTTACATTTGAAGATTAATGCTTCACTGAACAAATTAGAGACAGTTTTTCTTGCCTGGTATTTTTTGTTATTTTGTCTACATTTCATCTGTTGATTTACTCAACCATAGAGCTTTACTTAATTCAGCTCTACAGTAAAACAGATCTGCTGTATCTCTGAAGAACCTTGAAGCATTTATGTGCTTGGTGACTCTCAACAAGGAGAATTTCTTACCCCTTGTCCCCAACCCAAAATGTTCTGCATAGTGTGCCTGTTAAAAAAACCCCTCAGTCGTCTGACTGTGGCATTGAAAAACAGAAGACTTCGGTTCTGCTCCTGACTCTGCTGCTCTCTCTTTTTATCCTAAAACATACAAGCTTACACATACTTTTCTAGCAGATGAACAAGTAACAGGCAACCCTGCATAATTTATTTCTTTTTAAAGCTTGTAACCACATGATGCAAATATAGCATGTAAAGCATTTACTTAAAATCTGTACTTAGATCTAAGGACTTGGCTCTTGATCAGAGAGAAGATGTAACAACCTTAAAGTGCAGATCCTCATTTTCATAACAACCCAAGACTGGTGGTACTAAACAAACTTATATGACAAGAACTGTAGTGACTATACAGAGCAATGCAATTATCATTCATTCTTATAACAACAATTGCTGGAAAGAAAACCATCAGGTCCATCCACTATTTTAAGGCTGTAATCTGAGTGCAGTCTTGTCAGGCTCCACAGCTGCTTTGCTAAAGAGTGACTAATCATCCACAGACAGAGGCCCACGTACTTTCCTCTTCACAAAAAAATTCTGAGACAGTGAAAATTGGGGAGAAAACCCGTCACTGAGGTTTTTCCCAAAACTAAAGATTTAGGAGCAACTTTTCTGCTGTATGAACTTACCAGAGGAACATTAAGAATGCCAACAGTATCAGGTGCTATCATGGAGTTAGCTTCACCTAAAATCCACCTAAGAACTCTGCACTAAGTTCACTGGGACATAGACAGGGTCTATGGTGTGCACAAGCAATGCCATACAGGGAAAACCAGCTCAGATCCAAATGGGACTGCTGCTACACGGGGAACCAGCAAAGCCATGTTACATGACAGTGAGCTGCAGCTCCTGATGTTTGAGATAGCTCATCCAGACTCATGTTCGGTATCTCTGCATTGCCCTTTCAGCCAGACTAGGAGGGTTTTCCTGTCATTCCTCCTCTAGGCTAAAATGAAATGTAGTAGTTTTCAAGCACACTATTCAGAAAAAAAGGCTTCCATTTTGTTATGTGGATAGTCAGGTCGATTCATACAGACATGGTTTTCAAGGTTCTCAAAGTGATCTCTGTGTTTAATCCTCAGAGTGTACCTGACAAACAGGGTCCTTGCAGTCCTTGTTTTTCAGATGGAGACCTGAAGCTGGGGATAAACTAACGGAGTGGACAACAGCCCATGGAAAACCTGTGGGTTAAGCTGGGAGTTCAACTACACAATCTCTTGAAGCCTGTCTGGGTGAGCACCTCTGCAATTAACAGGAAGCAAAGCCCGGGTCTGCACTTCCTCCCTTCTCTCTATTTCGTGGTTCATTCTGCTTCTTTGCTTCCTTCCACACTGCAGTAAGGCAAGGTCTGCAGAGTGGTCCTTCTGTGCATTGCTGCCAGTATTAGCATAAATCACAGCAAGTATTATTCACACGTATAATTAGATGGTTTCTGAGTTACACAGTTATCTGAGCTTACGGCTGGAGAACGCTATTTTCCCCATCATAATTAAGCAGTCAGCATTTCAGAAAGGGAAGCAATTTGCAAGTTCAATTACAACCAATATTGCACCGGCGAGAGTTTCCCTGCGGAACAAAGATGGCAGATGTCAAAGGGGCTTTGTATCCTGGAAATTAAAGAGTGCATTGTTTGTGACCGATGTCAATGATATTCTGAAGCCAACTGCAGTGAGGACGACCCTCGGTGGACACTCACGCAAAACAAAACAGCCTCAGTTTATTGGTAAGGTTTGTTCTCTGTTTCCTTAAGCATGTTACAAATTTGCCACAGACGTTGCCAAGAAAAAAATAATATGTGATCAGTTCTTTCCATTATAGCTGTCATCTTTTATCTTCAGGTATATATTAGAAAGATTTAATTAGATATAAAAAGTTAGAGAAAAGAGACCCATAATGCAAAGACACAGAGACATGACAGATCCTCTTGTTTTCCTTTTTGTGCTAAAATTATCTGAACTCTAAAATTTTGATGAAACTTTCAAAATATCCAGTGTGCTTTATATAGTTAAAATTGTAGAGATAATAGGCTTGACTTTCTCACTCATCACTGTCATGTCAAATTTGATCTGATGACTCTTGTCGGGACAGAGGCAGACCCAAAACTCATCGGTGTTTATAGAAATGCTACCACCACCTTCAGCAATGCTTGGTTCCAGATCATCCTAAATGACCCTGAGTGCAATGCAACGAAGGACAAGACTCCAGCTGACTCCTTCAGCCATGCTGGAAAAGCCAGAGGGAGCAGAGCACACACAGATGTAACCACAGCAGAAGCCATGTCGGCAGCTACAGCCCTCAGCAAGACCCTTCCCTCTGCAGGGTTTGGAGTTTCCCAGCACTAGAAATTTATTCTTTTTTTCCCCCCTTCAAATATCTCTTCTCTAATTTATCCGATTAATTAGAATTTCCCTCCCCATGGGGTCACTTAGTAGTGCTCTATTAAAACACCTAAACAACACAAACTTAAAAATGTCTCCTTTGTCCTGTGGTGTCTGGCCAATTTAAATGTTCAAAACTTAACTCTTTCCCCTGGTGCCACTGGAACGCCTCACACTGAACAGGGCAGGAGGTCCTCATTCTCCTCTCCCTCTCCCCTCCAGGGCTCACAGGGCTGCTCCTTACACTTTTCCCCTCACACTTTGCACTTTTTCCCCCTCAAACTTTGGCACATTTTCTCCTTGCTTTCCATTTTTCCCTCTCACACTTTGCACTTTTTTGCTCACATTTTGCACTTTTTCCTTCACACTTCCCAATTTTCCCCCTCAAACTTTGCACTTTTTCCCCCTCAAACTCTGTACTTTTCCCCCCTCACACTTTGGCACATTTTCTCCTCGCTTTCAGTTTCTCCCTCTCACACTTTGCACTTTTTTGCTCACACTTTCCACTTTTCCCCTTGCTTTCCACTTCCCCCCCACACATTTGCACTTTTTCCCCTCACACACTGCACTTTTTCCTCTCACAGTTTTCACTTTTCCCCTCACACTTTGCCCTCTCTCCCCTCACACTTTACACTTTTTCCTCCTCACACTTTGCCCTTTTTCCCCTCACACTTTCCCCTCTTCCCCCCTCATACTTTGGCACTTTTTCTCCTCGCACTTTCCACTTTTCCCCTGCACACTTTTCACTTTCTCTCCTCACACTCTGCACTTTTTCTCTCACACTTCACACTTTCCCCTCACATTTGGCACTTTCTCCCCCTCACGCTGTGCACTTTCCCCCCTCACGTTCTCCATTATTTCCTTCACACTTTCCACTTCCCCCCCACACACTTCACACTTTTTTTCCTCACATTTTGCACTTTTTCTCTCTCACACTCAGCCCTTCTGGATAAATCTAAGTGTCTGTCAGAACCACCAGCTCCCACACCGAATCCCAGACGTTCAGATGTGGTGTTGGGTCTCCGGCCTCAGCGGACCGAGGAAATTTGGGATGAATGTCAGCCACAGGGGATTGGATTTGTCAAGGTACGCGTAAGCCGCCAGCTGAAGTTTGGTGCCTGCCAAATAAATAGCAGATCAATTTTAATGTTTTATATTGTGCATTGGAACGGGTCTGGAAAATATAAGAACAAGTGTTGAGGGGAAATACAAAAGCGTTTAATGTATTCCTAGTCACAGACATTCCCCGTACATCAAAATTAGAAATGTGTAGCTGAACGCTTGTGTAAAGGTTATATAAACTTTGATGTAACTCTACAAATGCACCCGAATTAAAAACTTCAAAGAGCTAGAGGCACTGGAAAGTCTAGAAATGCCTTTATATGCCTCTCTTTGTATTTGTACACCGACGTACCTTCCAAAACCCATTCTGTAAACAGGAAGGAGGCTTTTAAAAGAAAGGGACCTTGATTTCTCTGTGTATTTGGATCATTTTACCCATTTCTAGGTATGAAATGCAGGGCACAGTGCCCTCACTATCAGGACTGCCCGCTTGCCCATGCAGACACTTACTCACACTGTGAAGTTCCCCCGCCATCATTTCACAAGACAAATCTAGTCCAAGCTCAGACAGACCTATCCAAACCAGGTTCTGGCTTTAGCCCTGCACTACTCTTCTGTGCTGAGGATTTAAGCTCTGCTTGCACTTTAGTTGCCCATGCCAGCAGTCCTTCTGTGGGTGCCCACAATCCCCTTTCTGCCCTGCCCTTCTGATTTGGAAGCTCAGCTTTATCTTCCAGTTGCTCGGCAGGGAGTTTGTCAGCAATGGTCCCACCTGCTGCATCCAAACACCACCACTGCAGAAAGGAAGAGGAAGCCCACAGAGGGGATTCCAAAAACGTCCCCAGCAGTGTTTCTCCTGCAGCAAAGTGTGAAGCAGTTTCTTAGCAAGTGGTTCCACTGGACACCTCAAACTGCTGCTCCAGTTTCACCAGGGTGGTGAAATTCATGCCAAGACCAAAAAAAGGACCCCCAGATTGACAATCAAGTGAAGTCAACCAAATCTGGCATTTTTTCCCTAAAATTTGGAAGGAAGGAGAAGTAATTTCCTACCAGAAGAGGAATATGCTGAGAGATTCCACTGAATTTCCTGACTGTGATCACCTGCATTATGTGAAACACGGGAAGTGTTTGTGCAGCAGCTTTATCTTTTTCTGCATCCCTGGCTCCAACTGATTGCTCCAAAATAGTTACGAGGGAGAAAAAAACCCAAAAGGATGATGAAGTGGCAAGTTCTGAGCATTTCACAATATTTCCATATTAGCTCTGGCTATATAATCCTATACCTTCCACACTGGATCAGACACATAAATGCTCCTGGATGGTAGCCTAAAGAAAACCACATAAAAATGTAACTGTTACTTTGTATGTAAGTATCAAGGCCCTTTTCTGGTCAGTAGAAGTCACTTCAGTTATCCCAGAGATCCTTTTTCTTGGAAGCTGTCTTCAGGCAGGTGACATACTGCTGGCGAACAATCTATTGAAAATTCACAGAATTTATAGTAATTAAGTGAATCCTCTTTTCTACGGCCCTCAGATCTTGTCAACATTCATAAATCAAAATGTTTTCTTCTGCAGTTTATGAGATCTGGAATATTCCCCTTCCTGGGAGATGGTGCTCACAAGTTTACCATGAAACAGGAATTCCAGCCAGCCAGCTGAAATGGTTGACAGGATAGCCTTTACTTTGTGAATATATTCCTCAGAGGCTCCTCTTGAAGACTTACTGTCTCTTCATCATCCTCTTTGAGTGTACGCAGAGAACCCAGGACATTTCTCTCATCAGGGCCCTTGTGCAGGACCAGGGCACACTGTGCATTCCCTGTGCCAGCACAGGCACAGATAACAGCCCCCTGCAAAACTCTTCTTGTGCACTTTCCAGGGCTGGCAAAAGCACAGGCTGTTTTTGACACAGCAATCCTTCTTCTGCTGCTTAATGAGACATAGGTAACTTGACAAGATGCCGTTTTCCCAGTCCCCTTAGAGTGCCGGCATGACCAGCATGTTGTTCTGGATGTGGAAATGCTTGTGTGTCCCTGGGAGCTTGCCAGCTCATCAACTGGAGGACATAAACAAACCCCTGCTCACTCAGCACTGGCAGCACTGTGCCAAGCACAAGATAAAAGACATGGGGGTTCAAAGGAGGGCCGAGCTTCCAAAAGAACCTTTTCCATCAGCTCAGTGCCCTCTGCAGAGGCCCAGGATAAAGACCAAAACCCCAGCAGTGCAGCAGTCTGGGGGAAATATAAAAGTGCAGCTAACCCTGCAAACCTCTCAACCCAACTGCTGGATCTAAACTTCACCCCCTTGTTTTGCCAGGTACACTGGATGTGCAGCTACTCCATTTTCCCTGCAGTCTGCCCAATCTGCTCCCAGGAAGCCTTGCAGTCCTTTGGGCAGGCTTGGGACAGAAAACAAGAGAGGCAGAACTGACAGCAGAAAAGACCACTTATCTGCACACTTTTCTTTGCACTTTAGTCTTGCAACTTTAACATCGAAGAGCCTTTGCTCGTCCCTTAAAATTTGTCAATGTTTTGTACGACGATTTAAATGTGCATTTGCTTGTAGGCTGTCAACAGGTTCGGCCACGTGGATCTTAAACACTTCTTTCCATGTATTTGCAAACTCCATAGTGCTTTGCATTTGTTTACACCCATGCTGTTATCCACTCAGAATGTAACTGGAAAGTATAACTGTGCCAAGAGATGCTAATAAAGTAAAACAGAAAACAAACAGAAAAGGAAGAGAGACAATGAATCGGTGCCTCCCATCTCCCAGTCAGAGACACAGAATTACAACAGTATTTTGTCTGACAGCGAAATCAGGTCTATTCCAATGCAATCTGCAGCATGAATCACATTTGCTGTGATCCCACACAACCGAGCAGTCCTCTCAAGCTGAAGATTACAATCCTATAAGTAAAGCAGACAGTTGATAACTCTACCAGAGATCTGTACAACGTGTCCCAGTGGGAATTCTATCTCACAAACCAGCACTGCAATTTCCAGCTCATTAGGTATTAAAACTTCATGCCCAGTGCTGAGTAGGATGCACATACCCCTGGTGTGTCTCTTGACTCTGGGCACATATTAGCTGCTCTCTGCTCTGCAGCTCTGTGAGCCAGCAGAGAAGCTCACAGGGACGAATTTACATAAAATCCACACTGTGTGGGACATGATGTGCTGGAGTCACTCTGATGACGGTGGCAGCATTTGCATCCAAGTAATTTGGGAAGTGATGCTGAAACCTGTTTGCCTTTCCAGACACACATGCTATTACTGTATTGCCACGGTGTAACTGGAATTTCTGTCTGTATTCAGTTTTGCAAACTAGGGCAGGACAGGAGTGTCCTGTTGAATTGTCCAAGTGACATCCTCTTAATGGCAAAGTCATCACAAGGAGAGAATACGGTACAACCTCAGCCCAGACTGAAAATGCCTCAACCCTGCAACTGAGATGCTGGACTTTACCCCAGGAATGTCAGTGCTGCTCTGCTTTAGAAAAAACACCGAGGAGGTAAAAACTGTCAGGCCTCAGATCTGGATCTGCAGATCTATCAAAATATCTACATACCAACCATCACTTACACACCCCATGCAGAAATGGGCAGTAACTCCTCCATTTGAGCAGTTTTCTCAACAATCAGTAAAGGCAAAAATTCATACTAGTCAGACAGTCTTATCAAATTAATAAGCAGAGGAAGGGCAATACATCTGAATTGCTGTATCTGAATATTAGTGAAGCATTTAATGAAGTTTTCTAAATTCAAATTTTTTCTTATTGGAAAAACTAATCTGTAAAAAGCACAGATAGAAATAAACTGAGGTCAGACTAGAAGATTCAGGGCTTCTTTGAATTTGGAAGCTTAAGTGCATAAAAAACCCAGATGCTGACACACTGATCAGCAGTAGGTCTGGCTTCATAAAGTCTTTAATAAAGTGAAAAAGTAGAATCCACCACACAGGGTTTAAAGAACAGACAGTTCTCTGGTAGCTGTTAGCAAAACAAGAGGGTAAAGCTGTAACGAACCAGGTAAATGGGACACACATCAAATGAGAACACACACATAATAATTCAAGCTACATAACTAATCACTAGAGCAAAGAAAAATCTAAAATACAGATTTGAATTGGGAAGAAGATGCCTACAAATCTATCATCCTGAAAAACAGACAAGATGCAGAGAACAGAAATGCCTCTGTATATGAAGCTTCACCGAAAAAGGTGATTAAAAAAAAAAAGTAATTGATTGGAAGGGCATTTTATTATCAAGACATTGATGGAAGAGATCAAATATATCAACACTCGTACCCATAACTAAATCTAACTGCACAATCAATCCTACAAATGGCCGGAATTTATGATTGAATTAATTAATTACCAACAACATCAGGGGTCTTAATGGCACCACTGACACTGCACCCAGTCTCATGAGTAGTTTTTGACTACTTATTATCAGAAACAAGTTTCTATATAGAAGGTTATTTAGAGAACTGTTATGAATACCTCACAGTATATGCCAAAACAAGAAAAATCAAACATGTAAAGCTGAAGTGGCGACGACATATTTGTCAAGGAGTGTTTTAAGCATAAACAACAAGGATGAGGGAGAACAGTCCCAGTGGCCGAAGGCAGAAGCAGGTAACGAGATCAGAGCAAGCCACACAAAACTTGGGGGGAGTGTCTGGAAAAGCTTGGCAGTGCTACGACTAACTGTGCTAGGAAACAGTCTTGCAGCGGGTTTATTAGTTGTCTCATTGCTTGAATCCTTTAAAATCAAAGCAGGACAATATCCTGTTGTGTTCAAATCTCATTTCCGTTCTCCAAACTTAAAGGAAAACACAGCGGATCCAATTCTGCCCTCAGTTATAATTGCTCAAATACCTTCTGTAATTAGTTACCTGGCCACAAACCAAAACAAGCTGTCTTGGGTAACATGTTCTTGAAAAAGAAATGGAAAACGCAGTAAGAAAGGACTAGAGCAAGATTCCTTGCTCTACCCTTGAACGGGTATATTGTAACAAAACACAGGGAAATCTGATTATAAACAGGGAATGGTAACTCCAATCAAGATCAGAAGTAAATGCTCACTTAATGACAAGCAGTCAGTGAGGGAAAACACGGGAAGGTAAACATGTGCTTTAAGCAGCCTACATAAAAGAGCTTGCTCAGTATCAGTTAATCCATGTGGAAATCTCACATGCCCAAGGACACCGAGATCCAGAATATTTTGCAGAGGAAGGAGCATCAGGCAAGCAAAGCAGAGCTCAATATGTTTGAAGCAGGAATGTTTGCCATTCTAATGAAGCTACTGCATCCACTTTAGCACCTGCACAAGTGCACAGAGAAAACTAACAGTGGATACAATTTTTTTTTGGCAAGAAAATGTCTGCAGATGGAAAACCACTTTTCTGAACCATTAGAAGAGGTACTGCAGCCCAAGACACTCAGTTCACTCCAGGGAGGAAATATTTCCTAAAAGCTTCCAGGCAAGCCACATCAAATAGCAAACCTCATACTCCAATCAGAACTAAAACTTCGGGAGCATTCCAAGGACATTGCCATCTCCAAAGGGAAAGGAGGAAGTGTCACCTGAGAAGAAACACATGTTTCCAAATCTCACTTGTGCCTGTAGGCATGAGCCATCCGGTTTAACAAGATCTTAAAGCCACTGTGCAATGTTGAGCACGCTCTTTATTCACTTATTTTATTAGAACTCACAGGCTTTTTCATCCCTTTTCAAACTCCCAAGAAAGAAGGGCTCTAACCCACAGGGGCTGCAGCCCATGAAATGGATGTATTTTTCCTCTGGTAGTGCTAGAAAACAGCAAAACACACACCTAAGCAGGGAACATTTTAAGCACTCAATATTTTCTCCTCTTTTAAAATTTATATGTTGGAAACACATTTATTTTGAATGAGTATTGATCCTTTAAATGTCTTCAGCAGCTTTGAAAACCTCTGCTGTTACAAAGCATGGTCACAGTTCAGAGATTCTGGTAAGCAGAGGTTTTGTGTTAAGGAAAACAAGTCTTGGAACAGTTTCTAAAACTTTAGCAGACAGATATATATAAATTTGAATAATCAGTAATTGTTAAGGAGTGGGGAAAACCCCCACTCCGGTACCAATCTCTCCTAAGTCTCAAGAGTGAAGGAGGGTGAACAACTTCACCTCAGGGTCGGTCTGTGAAGAACTGTTCCATCTGAAGCCAGCCAGAGAACCACACTGGACTGTAGCTCACTCCTTGGCAGGCCTTTTCTGCTTTGCCTTTTTTGTTCCCTTTCCAAATTCAGTTTTGCTTAAAAGGGCTGGCCTGCTCTGTGCAGGCTTTACATTAAACTCAGCTACCGTATCCCAGGTTCTCATCCAACAGCAGGGCCTTGGCTGTCCAAACCCCCAAGGAATCCACATCCTGCTGGTGTCAGCTGACACTGCAAAACAACACAGAGCGACATAGCCTTGTGAAAAGTGTCCTTGCAGAGCCAAGGATCCCCTTTCCTACCTCATTCAATACATGAGGGGCAAATTAAACACAGGCAAACACCGTGAGCCACACCAGGTGTCCCAGCAGACATCTTCAGGCTGCTGTTTCTGAACACTTTGAGCCCAAACTGCAACCATCAAAAAAAATTACAGTGGGCAGAAAGCCCCGTGGCACCATAAGGTTTTACAGACACAAGCCCATTCTCCAGCTGCTCTGGAATTTTCAGCAGAGATGTAGGAGGAGTTGTTTCTGACAGGATACCCCTTACAGGATAAGACATGACAGATAGTTTAGACTCAATTAAATCTTTAAAACCTCCACGAAACCACCTTCACACTGGTTCCCAGTTAGGAGTGGAACGAGCACTTTGCAACATGGCAGATTTGTAAGGCAGACAACCAGCCCAGTGGAAAGATGTTTAAATCAGACAGATAAAAATACCATTAATCCCCACAATACTTCAGCTATTTCTGACAGACTGGAAAGAGGGACACTACTGGAATATGTCACTGTCTCCCCAAACCTTTGAAAAACACCCTCTGCAGAACGTCTCGGAGCGATCCTGGGAGATGGGATAATGTTGCATGTTGGCTTACTTCCAATTGCTAAGTTGTATGAAAAGACATCTAAAAATACATTGTTTTTTCTCTTAAGTGATACTTCTCTACATAAGCTATTAATGCACTTGCCAAAAAGTCTTGTAGTATAATGGGAAGAGATCAGAGTATAAATATGCTACAGGTGGTGAAAAAAATGTAAAAAAGAAAAAAGGCATGGTTAATATTTTTACTTCCAGGAAATCCTACAGCTGAAGAAATTATTAATATTAAACAGAAGTGGAAAAGAATAAAGGTGTGGCACTGCAAAGACAGTGCAAATAAACTGAAAAGAAGGGACTTCGGCCCCTTTAAAAGGCCTTTCTTTTCTTTACACTTGGTTCTGCAGCTGCAGGCACTGCAGTGGACAATGCCTTTCCTAAACAAATCGAGCTCTACCTTCATAACAATTGCTTTTTTTGCCCTCTTTACTACCTCTGGAAGTCTGTGCCAGGACCATATTGTTAGGAAAGTTCTCTTCATTTCCAGCCTAAATTTATTCAAGGCCACTCGACCCCTGTGTGTTCTTCTGCCAACATTGTCCTTTAGTTTACCACTTCTTTCTGCCTCCCCAGTGTTTAACCCTGGTGTATTTATAGGGAACAGCCACATTCCAGCCAGAGGATACTGTTAGATGATTCCATCTGACATTTTAAGGGAAAGTGCCTCCTATGGCTGCTGTGTTACAGCAGTGCACATACTCCAAGCATGTTAAGAGTTCTGACATTCACCACACACCCCAAAAATCTCACAGGTCACTCCTAGTTCCTCAAGGCACAGACTGTTTATTTAGTCCAGCTGACCAAAGGATGAGGAGAACCCAACAAAGGGGGTGGTCAAATGGCAACGAGCTCACCTATGGCAGAGCCAGGAAAGCTGTGCTTCCTCTGCCACCAGTTCTAGATGTCACCCCCTGGATCACAGCAACTGCCACCCGCTGTGTCCTCAGGGGCCCTCTGCAGCTGAAAGCACTACAGTTGTGGAGTCACAACGAGGAGCCAAACCCTGCAGTGTTTGTTCCAAGTTTATCTACGTTTGTTTCCTTCGGCCCTCGAGCCCACGCTGCTTTATGTCTCCAGAAGTAAACTCCATCTGATACTCATCTTCAAATAATAAATCCTGCCGCTAAAATTGAATACCTCCCCGTGTTCCACAAAAGAGGCAGTAAAACAGCAACAAGCACAAAAGAAACAGTTCTGCTTTTAGACTAAGTTTGCTATTTATGGGCTGTGATAGTCTGAGGCCGAGTCAAACACAATACAGGCAGAAAAATATGTCTCCCTAACCCCTGTAATGCAGGATTGACGTAAGAGCCCCTTATCTCTGAGCAAAAGCTGAAGGGAGTGATGCAAAACCCATTCTTACTAGTCCTCATCACTGATTCCTTTTGCTATCAAGCTGTTACAATTAAAAAGATGATGCACTTTACCTGTAGAGCCAGATGCGAAAAATCCTCATAACTGAGGACTTTACACTCAGATTTTTACACAGATTTTTACAACATTTAGTCTTTTACTTGAGATGAAGCCTTCCAAAGAATTGCAGGAAATTAGTCTGAAATTAATTTTACAGCTTGACTAGTAACTAAAAACCAAGCTCCTAGAAAGAAAATACAGTGTATTACAGAAACATATTTTGCAAATTCATTTTGACAAGTGAAGTCAAAGTTATTCATGCTGATACATTATCCATACTTACATTTGCTGCACATATACATACATTTTAAAATAGTATTTAAAAAAAAAAAAAAGCTTTCTGGTAAGCTACCTAACTTGGCACTTGGAGCTGACAGCATGGGGTAGACTATGGCTTTGGTGTGGCTTCAGCATTTTAAGGAGTAATAAATCCTGACTGGGATCTATTGTTCTGTCATCATTTGAGATTGAGAAACACTGCTGAGAGCTCTCCTCTTGTACAACTGGAATGCTGGAAAACACTAAAAATCCCCAAGTTAACGCATTTTTGGTAGATTTTTGGTAATTTGCAGTGTTAGAGTTTGGAAGGCAAAGAATTTCAGCCATTCTGTAACACTTCCCACAAATGTTTCATGCCAGAAGCCCCTACCATGTGCCTGAATGATTTATGCACCAGAATTTAGGCTTTAAATATTATGAACTATGCCTTAAAAGTACAGCTGTGGTTGCACAGTACTTGTTTTTCCCATTAAAATCTGTTGCCTAGGAAATGACCCCCTTCTGCCATTAGAAGACTCCAATGTGTAGTTATTCTTAAGCAGTTACTAAAAGGTAAATTTAATGCAGTGGGATGAAAATGTTTGAATTGCATTGATGTTTAAGGGAGGAGAAACACATCTGTGCTGAAGTGAACACGGCCTGGTGTTAAGGCTGCCATGGGAAAAATACATATAATAAATGCTGTATAAAATTACATCTTAATCTAGTGTTAATTGCTTAGTTTATTTTATCATCCAAGAAAAACTCAGCACAACAGCCACCAATAAATGTGCACTGCAAAGCAGAATAAATACTGGAATTCAAAGGGAGTTGTGGAACTACCCTAAACCCTTCTAAATACATGTCTAAGCAAAACTGACACAGAGTAAATAGGTATAGTTCAGAAAATCTGGAGAGAGAAACACTGTGAAATACAAGAGCAAAGTTATTTTCCTCTGTGCAGAGTTAAAGGTTTGGCCCTTTAAAATTAAATAAGCAGAGGTAGTTTTTAAATTAATGCATCCTTTAGAGAAAAAAAATTAGCATCTTTATGCCATTACTTATCTCAAAGATGCCCTCTAATAAGTACAATCTGGTGTGTAGACACACTGCCCAGGAAAAATCTCCAACGCACTTCCAGACTCTTTTTTTAAAGCTTATTCCATAAAGATCACTCTAAAAATAATGGCTGATAATAACCTAACCCTTGCCTTGCTCCCGCCAAGGACGATGGTGGGAAGCACGTATTATATACCTGCAGCTTTTTCACAGCTCCTTTCCCTGGTAGACCTTGGTTTCATGTTCTTCACTGCTTTTCTTGCCAGTCTGGTACATGGGTACAGCTCTTCTTGCATGTTTAGAGTCTCCAAGGGACACGGGATGTCCCTCCAGCCAAGGCTGTGGCTCAGTGGTTTTCAAAGCACTTCACTGGTTTCGGAATGAAAGGTTTAAACTGGGACACTGGGATTGGAGCTCTCAAGGCACTGGGGGCCTTTTGAACTCAGAAACTTTTAGGAATGAACCGCATCGTTAAGTCAGGAAGGACCAGCACAGTTTCTGCAGAATGTGAAGCAAGTTTATAAGGTAAATTTGCCATAATTCCAGAATCCAGGACTGTCGCTCCCGGGAGCCTGGACACCACAAGCAGAGACATCTGAAACTTGGCATCAATGTCCCCTCTCCCATCCATAATGTAACAAGGCCCTGAACAATTTACTTTGATGCAAGCCTTTAAATAAAAATAAATAAAAGAATTAAATAAAAGCAAACCGGGAACTTCCCAATAAATCCCCTGGGCAATCGATTTATTGACGCCCATCCTATTATCAACACGGTAACACGAAAGGGAACACATTCAGCAGTTGTGCCAGACACCCACTGCAAATCTTCACAGCCTGAAAACACCAAACTACAGCATGGTACCTCACCAGCCCTAACAGCCCCCCAGAACACTTCTGTTGACAGCGAGAGACTGCTCAGCAGTACCAGGGACTTCCTCCTGCTTCCACCTGATAAGGAAACCGTGAATTCATCTCCTTGGCTGTACGACACAAAGCATTAATCACAACCTGTTTCCACCACAGCAAAACACTACTCCAGATGCTTAACCTCTGGAGATGTCAAGCCCGTGTCTCTGCTGATTTTGCAAATCCCAGCAATAAATACACCTAAAAATACATCAGTGACAAGCAGGAATACGGGCAGCCTTTTTTACTCAAAGCTCTGCAACCTGATTTTACCAGGTACCAGAGGAGCCATGTTGTAAAAGTTCAAAATACTATGGACAGCTCTTGCTTGCTGTGCTCCAAATATTGTAGTTGAGCAGCAACAGGTACAACAGAAGGGCCACAATGGTGATCAGGGAAATTCTGAGATGTCAAAAGAGTTTGAACAGCGCTGTGAAAGCCGACACACAGTACAACTGGTCACTAGAAATTCATTTAATTAGCTATGAGAGAATAATTAAAGGAGAATATTGTTGTACAGTGGTTGTGCACAGATAATGAACTCAGACAGGAAATTGGAAAGAATAGCCATTAGACAACTGAAGGTCCAGAACCATCCACACAGGGTATGGGCAGCAAGGACTCAGGTGCTGTACAAAGGCACACTGTTTCCATTTTATGAATTTGGATTTGTGTTCTCAAGGGAAAATCCCTACTTTTATTTAAGAGAACTTTCCAATGCATAAAATTTTATTTGCTCAGAAGCACATGCACCACACTCTCAGAAGTTGCCCCGGTACCTGTGTTCGAGGTTCCGGCCAAGAACTGCCTGGAAATTCCACTTCAACAACCTTGGGAATTGTCCTTTCTGACAGCAGAAAGCCTGAGTGACAACCCATTTTAGAGAACACCATATTAAGAGGTTAAATAATTATTTTAAATATCCAGTTACATTTTGGTGACATTTTATAGACATGGAGCACTTTTTTGGCAATTATTCCATGAGTGTAGGATTGAGCGCACACCTACACTTCATTTAATATACAGTGAATTGCACTCCCAGCTCGGAGCAGATGTACAGAAAATATTGTGTCCCCATGTCATTCCTGATCAGCCAATTCCTGTCATTTTAAGGCAGTAAGCTCGGGAGATTTGCACTGGAGCATGTGCCAATTGCTACAGTTCGGCTGCCACACAGGGTGTTATATGAGGTGGCGTCTTCAGCACAGAGGTGGCTCTCAGGCTGTGCCAGCTGGACCTCAGAGCACAAGTTTGAAGAGGGGGGAAAAAAACCCACAATCCCACAAAAGGAATTAACTCTCTATGACTTGCCTTTCCCTTGTTAAATTCAGTTCCTCCTTATTGCTAGTCAGAGGGTGATTTCATTTTGACTCCGGTGTTCTGTTAGCACACCTCCTTCTAATAAGCCCTTTATTTGGTTTATATGAAGTGCCAATATTTGGGTAAGAAGAATGATCTTTTAGGTAACAGACTTTCCTGTCGCTGATGTGAAACAAGGTAAGCACAGAGGACTGTTCTAATATTTGCCCAGATGAGAAAGGAGGTCAGAACGTGTTTTCATTTACTCGTGTTCCTACTGACGTCAAAAGACAAGTCTGCATGAATGCCATAAAGAAACAGGATTTAACCCTCCAGCAAAACCTCTGGGAACACTAAGTTTGACTGAAGTAGAAGAAATAAGAAGCCTTATGAGAAAAATCAGAAGTGTCTGAGAGACAACACTGACCATGGCATCGAGAGCTCTAGGATTCCTTCAGGAAGACGCCAAGGTCAGAAAGGCTTCCAGGGAGAGCGGCTGGAGTGCCTTAAGGGAACTTCAAGACTTTTGGGAAAGACGTCTTTGTGTGGTCTCTGGATCCACAGTCTCTGGACCAAACCATTTTTTTTCATGTTAGACCCATTCTGCAGGATATTCCCAAGGCCCTAAAATTTCTAAGGTGCGACCACATTAAAAGCTGGGGTAACCATTAGGATATGTGGGTTGGGATAAAACAGGATGCAGACACAAACTGAATGCTATTTTAAGACTTGTGGTGGTAGCAAAAATCTGCAGAGATTTGAGCAGGAGTCCTCTCACTGGTCTTGGCGAAACGCCCAGTTAATCCCTGACAACACCTGAGATGTTCAAGAGGGAATTACAGCACGAAATCCACTGAGGTGATCTCACATCCCACTTTGTACATCACTTCATCCAAAAGCAGAGGGCTAGACTTAATACTGTGATTAAATTACAGCATTATCATGTGCTTAGTTTCACTGTCCCTGATTTCTTCATTCAGTTTTGCATTTCAGTTGCTGGTAAACAGCCATGTGACAGCACGGTTTCTGCTGAACTTCACATATCAGGGCAACTGTTCTATCAATGCTATACACTGGAAAGCAAATACTGAAACCAGCCCCATCCTTTCTAAACTGAACCCAACCAAACACACCTAAACACACCACATGATGTCTCCTAGGCTTGTATGATCCAAACCACAGACAGCTGGAAATGCAACTGGATTTCGAAACAAATTTTCCTTTAGCATGTGCTGTAGGATAACTGGGTTACTGTTTGAAATCAGAATCCAAGTACAGCAAGAGTATAAAAAGCACTGACCTTTCTTTGCTAGGTTGCTGTTTGGTTCATACTTCTCAATCAGCACCTGAACTTGTTCTTGTTTCAGGGGTGGATAAAGGATCTCGTTCAATCGTGGGTCACGCTGCTTCAAATTTATAAACTCCATCATCTGATCAACAGTAAGGTATGGTTTGCTCTTGGCACCGCTGGAGAAAAATTAAAGCAAGAGCAAAGGCATTAAAACACATTTCCTTGAAATCTCGTTCAATGTTCTGAAACTTCCCAGGGAAACCGAAACATGATTCAAAGTATCAAACAACAAAAACATCCTCCCGCTGTGTCTCTGGGCTAATTTACTTTGCCAGCATGTAACGACAATGACTCTCCATCAAACTTGCAGGAGGAGGATCTTTAAAAACCTTCAGCATGACTGACATCAATGGGAAGACTTAGAGCAATGCTAAAAGCCTTTCATTCCCCTGAATTCCTGGAAATCAGCTATTTAAAACAGTAAAAGAGAAAAGGACGTCAAATTCAATCGAGAGCTGGCCACAAACACTCCTTCCTGGCCCAACTATTTGGGTTTAATGCTGAATGACAGCAGCCCTGATTTCATTATTCCAGGATTTGTTTGGGTCTTTTTTATTACAGACCTGCTAAAAACCTTGAGGCACTTTGCAAAGCAAACAAAAAGATGCCTATTTAGAGAGGCAGTAAAAAGAGCAGAGCTGGGTACAAAGCTGTACCCAGCTGGAGACCCAGGAAGCCTCCAGGCCAGGTGATGTGCCCGGGGTTGTCTCTGCAGCACCCAGGACTGGCCTATTTCTGCTCTGGCAGAGAGGAATGGAGAGCCTGCCCCGGGTTCAGCGGGAGCAAACCAGGACAGGGCTGTGCTCCTCCGAAACCTCAGCTGCAGAGAAGACAAGCCCGACAGCACAGTGTCAGGGCAGCGGCGCTGCAAAAACATCCAGTAATTGCTTTGGTGGTCTTGGGATGTGTTTGGGAAATTGCCTTTCTCTCCTATTCCTTCATGTTCCGACTCCATTGATCAGGATGTGCTGGAACTGGGAAGTGCCCGGATTTGCCGCGAGGGGTGAAGCACCGCGAGTCACAGAGCTTGTCACAGAACGGATGAAATCAGCTGGAACCAGCTGCTAATTTAATTTCACGGTGAGAATTCATGATACACAAATCCTAAAAGTTACTGCTTTTTTTTTTTTTGCAACTCTTAATTAAGCTTTTGGGGGTGATTATACGTATTCTCGTGCCTATTGCCTGGTGTTACTGCTTATTAGTTTTCTTCCTTTATTTTCTTGGAAGCCTAAATGACTCTGATCCATGTGAAAAAACCCAAGACCTGGCAGTTCTGCTCCTCTAGGAACAAATCCTTTAGAACTCCAGCTATTAGATATGGAGGCAAAAGCTTGGGAGAGAAGGAATCCAAGGTTAAATAACAGCCCTGCTTGACAATTAAATCTGTTACTGGCAAGCCATAGCCTAAATAACCTGATTACCACACCCAGCCCAGAAAATCTGTGAATGGGGAAAATAAGTAAACATATAAATAAATGAGTGTGTTTTCTTACAACTCTGAGAAGATGTGGTCGATCTCAGGCCGAGGGCAGAGGTTGTTTAAGAACACTCTGTACACTTCTGGTGTGAAGTCGTCTTGAGGGATTGAATCATTCTGCGAAACGGGGGGAAAAGAAAGTGAAAGAGAGATACAGCACTTTTATACATTCTTTGTAAACAGATCACTCACTATTTGGCTTCTCTAGGTTGCAGGAAAGAAATCAAAAGGAGCCCAGATTCTGCAGAATAATAAATCCCCCTGAATAACAGAGCAGCTTAGAGGGTACATGTTTAAAAAAACATCCAAACACTTCTATCAGCTTCCATAAGGCACAGTTCTCTCTGTCTCTGAGCACCTGTGAAGGAGGAAGGGACATCGCCCCATCTAACCCCTTATCTAGAGCATAAATAAATGTATTGGTCCCAAGGAAGAGTGAGGTGGCTGGGCAGTGGTGCTGAGCCCAAGTGCTTCAGCGAGGGAAACAGCAGCATTACAGAGGACAAGGACATCACTCAGCTTTCCAAAGCTTTCACGGAACTGGGGAACAACGTGGGTCACTGAGTCATTACCAACACACATGTCCAAGATGCCACAATTCTGGGCAAGACTCACACAGCATAGCTTTTCCATACGTCTTTGTCCTAAACTCTCAGTGTAACACATTTGGCAATCACATTTCTTATGCAGGAACCAATAAAAATGTTCTCCTAATAGAAAACATCTCAGGGGTTTTTTTTCTGACATTTTCTAAAATTTAGAAAAATTTAAATTTAGTCCTGCTTCTGGATGACACTTTCATCATCCTCATTATATTTTTCTGTGAAAAAAAAATGAATTGCTGTTATTAACTGGAGAGACTTGAAAAGTCCTCTGCATGAAGCTGGAGCATCCTTAATCCAAAGCTATGACATGGGCCCACGTGATGCCTCTCCACAGCTCCAAAACCTGCCCAAATCTGATGGACTGGAGAAGGAAAATGGTAACTTGGACACAAAGCTGTTTGCTTTCCACACCACTGGACCCTGGCTGTGTCAGAGGTGAAGCTGCTCATGGGGAAATCAGTGCTTGTATTTATTCTGCCTGTCCAACGCCGTTGCCAAGGGAACAGGAAGCATTGGTTCAAGCCTTTGCTGGACGGAAGGAAACTTTTCTCAATTGTTCCTGCTTTAGGATAAAATAAATAAACGAATGGCACAGGCAGCTCATTGTCTCCTGTCAGCTGTGAAACCCACAGAGGCTCCTGAGGGTTTTGTCCCGTGGTGCTTTCGGCTGAGGGTTGGACTGTCGAGACCTGTATTTTCCCCAAGTCCAGGATTCTCAAAGCTTGGGAATTTTCTTGTTAAAGCTGGCACCCCACTCTCCCCTGTCCCTTCTGCCTATAACCCCTCAGCCAGGGCATTTTAAACATTGATTCTCTAATTACCACAGAACTACAGTCTCCAATCAACCTGATATATGTTTTCCTTTACGGGGGATTTGAAGGTGCTCAGCTGAACAAATGTAGGTCTCCTCCAATAACCAGAGATCCAAGCTTTGATTTGCCACTCAGTTCCAATTAAGAAAACATCCCTCAGTTTCCCTCCCTGTATCTCCAAACACCTATGACAAAGAGGAAAACCAACAGGAAGTCTTCAGGCATAAGTACAGATAGTTTTAAAAACTATTTCCTACCAGCACCATCATCAGTGGGAGCTACAAACCACAATTATCTAGATGGGAGATGAGAGCTTTTGCCACCCCAGGCACAACCTCAGGCAACTATATTTGGATTCCCAAAGCCCGTCTGCCGAGAGAGAGGGATTAAAATACACTGCCCCCTTCCTCAGCCTGGTCTGAGCCATCCACGTTTCAGAGGAACCACCCACACACCTTATGGGCTCCTCTCTTTTTTGAGACCAATGAACAAAGCACAAACTTGCAGCAGTACCACATGAAAGCATCCCTCATTTCCAGCTTTCCTTAACACTGGCATTCAATTTTATCCTGTGATTAAGACTCTCCACTCATTTCAAGCACTGTTGATTTATGATTTGTCTGGTAACCTGCCTGCTTTTATAACAACATCTGTATCCAGTCTCTTACATGTTTGAGAGCTAATTCCAATTATTTGCACAGACAGGACTCAATAGGAGGTTATTTTATTTTAACAGTCAAGCTCACTGGTGCTTCATTGTGAACCTCTACACTAACTGCAAGGCAGAAACCAGCCTTCGTAGCCAAAAAGGTAGCTAAAATAAAGCTCTTCAAATTCTATTTAAGGTACTTTTAAACAAAACCAAAACAAGCAAAAATAACCAACAATAACAAAAAGTAATGCCCCTTCACAAAAAGCAAAACCCCCTAATATCCACATCTTTCATGCTGCTGGAGTCCACAGCTCTTCCAAGGCTTTATTGTCCGGCAGCACAATAGGGCAGAAGAGCTGGAAGTCAAAACTTTACTTGTTCAAACAAACAGGAACCCAAAGGAAAAGAGCCGTAGCTGAAGTTCTGATTTTCTTCTATTCCATCACCTCCATGAGCTCCAGTTTCACACTTCTACAATATTTTTCAAAGATGATCAACAACTCAGATTTCTTTGGTGCATGCAGAGTGTTTCTCTTTTGTCCCATCCAAAGGAAAGATCTACTTTATGCTGTGAATAATTTTCGAGATGGTATCCCAGCAACAAGTAGCCAGCAACGTGTATGTGAAATTGGCCCTGCTTAAACAAATAGCACAAAAAGGCTGTGGTTTCTTTCAAGGCCTCCAGTGATATTTAGATTTTCTTTTCAGAGATATGTAATAAACAGAAGTAATAAACCAACTGATTTAAATGCAGTGCCTCGGAGGTTTTCTTGCATATCTCGTTTGCTAACAATTAAATGAAAACCCATCTTTAAAACTATTCTTTCCACGTTTCTAAACCTCACAACCTAGCTGCAGATAAGATGATTATGATCTTATATATCTACTTTGCAAACATTCCTTGGAATTTTATGGAATTAAGCTCCCACACATATGAAGGAAGGTCTCATTGTAAGTGAAATCTGAGGTTTGGCTTGTGAAGATTTTGCTCCACTGTTCTTCTGGAGCTGTGGGAATTGTCTTTATTTAACAACTGGGGAAGCAAACATCCAGGAAACCTCACAGCACAGAGTTTTCTACAAGAGCAAGGGATCAGGAGATGCAGGTTCTCCTGACAGACCAGTTCTATCCCACCTCTTGGACCCCTGAAGGTAGGAATTATCCTGCAGGAAGCTGCTTGGAGGAGAATCTCCATCTGTGAGGAGAACACTGCTTGAACAGGGAGGCAGGACTAGGTGACCCTCTGTGGTCCCTTCCAAGCTTACCCATCCTGTGATTCTGTGACTAAGGACATCTGCACTCCAGCATTAACTGGAATCACCTGCTCCAGCTCATTCCTTTCGGGGAAAAAAAAAAGCCTTGAGGGTAAGGAACCCTCCTGCAAGTGCTCTGGGCTGAGGAGAGCTCCTGGATTAGCAGGACACAACGGCTGCACCCCCACAGTATTAACAGTATTTCAACACTTACTTCATGCTCCTTTTAGATGAGCTACAGTGAGTGTGACCAGTCACTCACCTCAGGCTATAGATTACACTGTTAGCTACACCTTGAGCTAACACTACTCTGAAATCACGCTGTGGAAACTGGGTAACAGTGACTGAGCCTTAAAATATCCTCATAGGATTTCTCCAGGACAGGTCACACAACCTCTGCCCTTTCTTTTACTCCATTCATACCTCTTCCAGGAGCTCCTGGTCCCTACACAACTTCAAGTCAGACCCACTGCTGAGGACCTTTCAGCAGCAAAGCCAGCACAGCACGATCAGCCTTGAACAAATTGCCAGTGGACAGCAAACACCCCCAAACACAAGCAGTGCTTATCTGAATAAATGCAGCTGCTCACCCTGGAAGATGGGAGATTACAGGCTTCTAACGCCGTCTCCACCCGTTTTCTGTCAGAGGAGAACAAGCGGTATATGCTGCAAAATGGAGACAAAACAGAGAGAACTGGTTAAAGACATGCCTTCACGTGCCCATGTGGCTTAAAGACTGAATATCTCTTCCCAGTCTATCACACCTTTAACTCTTTATTTCCATTTGCTGGCTGCTCAGTAACAGAGGTGAGTTTAGTGGTGCTCACAGTGAGTTTACCTCTGCCCCGCACCAGCCCCTATCACAGCAGACAGTGACTGGAGAAAGTCACCCCTGCCCTCTTCCTATCACCCCAGTGACATGCAGTTTGAATCTGTTCACCCTCACGACATGTCTCTGAGGTAAAGAAATTATGGGGTTTTTTATTTCACAAGTGGAATGAACAAGGGCAGAGAAGTCTTGCTCAAGATCCCAAGAGCAACCTACACCCAAAGGGTATCTGAGCAGAGCCATCCTGAGCATCACTGTGATACCACACATTCCCTGTGATGCGTCCTAAACACGTGAAAAAGTCATCATTCCAGACATAGGGGCCACATGCTCATCCCAAACATATATTCCCACTCAAAAGTCAGCAGAGCCTACCCATGGTAAGGCAGGGGAATGGCACTTACTTCTTCAGAGGAATGCGCCCCTCTGGAGTCACCTGCAGCTTCAGTTTTGTGTAACTGTGGAGACAAAAGCATCCCAGTTCACTTTTACACCATTTTAAAGGACCTCTCCACAGACTTCCCAGCTCAGTGCCAGTGCTCTGTTCATGTGGCAAGTTCCACTCAGCTCTTCTGCCCAAAATGAAAACCTGCTGGGACATCATCAATGAGCAAACCCCTTCTCCTTCTCTGCCATCTCATTAAGGTGGCAGGATGAGGATGGATCTATCTTTGCCCAGATTTTTCAGCAGGCTTTGAATCAGTTGAATCAGGAGTCACCCAGTAACTTCCATGAGAAGCAGCTGGGCCTACAACCACTATCTGTTCACTGCCTACCATGAGCTTGTGAAGAGCACAACTTTTTGAGTGCTTCACCTCTCCCACTTGAGCAGAATTAAAACCATAAATGATTTTCTTGCAGTAACATTTTCTTGCAGATCTGGTGAAAAATGTTGCAACACTTAAATATTTAGGGGGATTTTTTTTTTTTTGTTAAAACCCCCCACTTTTTCACTTTGCCCATTGGTCTATCAGAAAAAGAAAAAACTGCATGGTTCTAATAAACTTTCCTTTTCTTCACAACAGAAAATGCCATTAGCAACCACTTCAAAAACAAAGTGCATGCTAATACCCCATAGGAACATTTTCACAAATCCTTGACTCCCCATGGGCATCTTTTGGAAACTGAAGTGTTTCGTGCTACTGTGTCACCAAACAAAAATATTATCCCCTCTGCCCCGTTTCCCAGTACTGGGCTGGATTAAAAACAAAAAAGTCACAGCAGTTAGCCAAGGAATGAATAAAATAAAGAAACTCAAGAAGGTTTCTTTCATTTTGTCTTCTATTTTTTGAAAAATCTGACTACACTCTAGTCCCATTCAGTGTTTTCCTCTACAGCCAAAGAAGCCAGAAATAACAGAAAGTGGGGAAAAACTAAAGCAAAACAAAACACAAATCCCCAAACTTTCCCCCCCTCAGGCTCTTTGCAACACACAGGACACCATTGTTTCCCTGCCCACCTAAGAAAACCAAGCATGTTATTGCTGTTGAAATGCTTGCTAGGAGATGTTCCTGTTGGTAGGAGCTGAATGGACCCATTTCAGTGGTGCAGTGCTGACTCCAAGCAGGACAAACTCTGGATGTCACACTGGTCCTGGGTTCCCACTTCACAGCCCCCCTGTGCTCCCAGCTGCCCTGGGCAGTATTGCAGTTTATTATTGCTGTTTATTATTGCACCTCCAACGCTCCAAGGGACTGAATGCCATAAAGAAAACACCCCTTCACTCTGCTCTAATGCAATCTGGTTTTCTATTTCAACCAAAGGGTTCTGATAGGACTGCAACCAGCCCTTTGCTTTGTAGAATAATTATAATGGGGAAATAATTTAATCTTCAAAGTCAGAGATTTCTTAAGTGACTGGTTTGGCATCTGTGCAGAGGACCTGAGAAACCTTATGGTTTCCAAGTGACTTATTAATTAGTGGGAAAAGACACAGGAATGCCATGCTTGCCTGCTACTGAATCTATGCAATGTGTCCAGTGACTTCATCTTTAATTAATATTGCCTGAACAACTGCCAGAAAATAGCTCCAAATCTGACAGGCTCCATTGTACTGCGGGATAACAGGTTCCTCCTCTGGACTGGATAGGAAAAGGCCCATTAGGTACAGCCACTACTGACCTGTCAGCAGAGCCCACTGGCCACCTGGGAATTCGGGTGGTAAGAGGCAAGGAAATTCTACCAAATCACTCTCCAAACTCACCTACAATCTACAACCTACAGAGCTGAAGGAAGTCACCTGCTCAGATGAACAGGTTTTTCGTTGTCAACGTGCAGAGCCAAAAGGAAACGTTCAGTGTTTCCATCCATTTCTAGCTGGTTTGCCTGATGTACCGCTGGCTGGCACAGTGTTTGGAGACACAGAGCTGTAGTTCCAGCCACAGCCAGCCTGCAAAGCTTCCTCAGGAATTTCTGCTGAATTCAGCTGCACCACAACAAACCTTATGAGAGGAAAACACACACACACACACACACACACACACACATCCCTCCTTGCCAGAATAGGCACCTATGAATGAATATATGGGATTAAAGTTGAGCAGCTGGGAACTTTTTGATTAAGTATAGATGCATCTAATGAAATCAGGCACGCACAGCCTGAGATCAGACTGAGCAAAATGGACTTCTGGCATTTCTCACTTTTTTTAATCAATGGCAGGAAAAAGGAAAATAAACCAGAATATTCTTTCATTTTAAATAGAGAGCTTCATACTACAGCTGAAGCTACAACTTGGCTATACAGGGGGAGGACAGCATTTAATTCTGTTTTTCCTGCATGGATTTAGTAGTTTGCAAGAAGAACCCTAAGAGGATTTCTATTTAAATGACTCTGAGATAGCAGGCTTCTTAAAACCACAAGAAAGGACGTCTGTGTTTACAGAAGTGTCGAGCCATCAAAGCAGAAACAATAGCTGACAATGTGACTAACAAAGGAGGAGGAAAACGAGACGCAGGGAAAAGAGCAACACCCACGGCACTGAACCCCTACGGCCACTTACGCTTTTTCCAGAAAGGCGTCCCTTGACATGTTCTGTGCCAGTAGATTTGTTGCCAAACTGAACACTTCATCTGACCATTCCTACAAAGGGAAAACACGGTGAAGTGAGGCTTGGTTGAGATGTTTACTTGCACAAGGTAAAATATTTTCGGAAACTATACTGTCGGTAAAAAGGGTCTCATTAAAACTCTCCTCATCGGAGAGACCCGATTTCCTCATGCTGCAAAAAAAACCCCATGAAGACTGTTACAAATTAAAGTACTGACTTGATCCAACATCTTACCAGCCAACACGAAAAAACAAGCTTAAAAAAACCCCAACCAGCAGAAATGTGTAGGAATACTTTTCAATTGCTCTGATGTGCAAGGAGGATGCAACTCCAAACAGAACAGCTCTTTCTCCCCTACCGTGCTTACAATCCTTGCACAGTGCTCCTATCCCTTGCTACATTATTTTTCCCTATTTTTACCCCATGGAATCACAGAATGGTTTGGGTTGGAAGGGACCCCCAAGAGCATCTGGTTCCAACTCCCTTGCCGTGGGCAGGGACACCTTCCACTATCCCAGGTTTCTCAGAGCCCCATCCAGCCTGGCCTTGAGCACTTCCAGGGATGGGGCAGCCACAGCTTCTCTTGGCAACCTGTGCCAGGGCCTCACACCCTCACAGGGAAGAGCTTCTTCCCAATATCTGATCTAACCCTCCCCTCTGGCAGTTAAAAGCCATTCCCCATTGTCCTATCCCTACACACCTTTGTCCAAAGTCCCTCTCCAGCTCTCTTTTAGCCCCTTTAGGTACTGGAAGGTCTCACCTGGAGCCTTCTCTTCTCCAGGCAGAACAGCCACAGCTCTCTCAGCCTGTCTCCACAGGGGAGGTGTTCCAGCCCTTTGATCATCTGTCCTCCAGCTGCTCAGGAGAAACTTCCCATCTCTGCCTGCAGGCTCTGTTCTTCCCATGGCTCTCCCTCACTTTTCCTCCCTTTATTCTCCTGACTTGTTTTTCTCACATCTGTGCACGTTGCCGAAGCGCTTCCCTCAGGTCCCTGACCCTTCCCGTGTTCCCAGCGTGGCTGATCCACGACTATAATGTGAGGTTTAGACTCTCACTGCTTGTCCTCCCCTGCAGGTCTCTCCTGCAGCTTTTCATTGACAACTTCAGCACATTTTTTTTCTTTCTAACTCAGTGCTTATTTACAACCTTTAATTGCAAACCTCTTTAATCACGACTGTGGTTTGGGATTGGCTTCGTTTCACCTTTTAAAATAAAGGGATGAAAACAAGCAATGCCTTTGCAAACACTGTTTTACTTAACGAAGTTTTCTGAGTTTCCTTTGAAACTAAAAACGCATTTCCTTTCATAAAAGCCCAAATCCAAAATTCCCATTGCCACACAGCCTCTCATACTCTTTGGGAGGTATTCCCTTCTCCTTGGCTTTTCTTTTTCTTGAGGAAAAATGAAAATAAAAAGGGGGGGGATTTCATTCTGACAAAAATGGACAATGATAAGTATCACTGACTTCCAGTGCAAGAAGTATTCCTACATCACTTTGGAGCTTATGAGCTTGTTTTACCTAAAAAGCAGACTTGTTCTGGAGGCAAACCAGAGTGGCTGAGATAACCCTCCCCTCCACCTTCTCATGACCACTTCCATTTTCCTTCTTTCATTGTTTTTCCTTCTTAGGTTTGATTTGAAGAAATCGAGGGTGTGAGAAAGCAGAGGAGGAGTCTGGTCCCTGAGCAACCCAACTGCTTCGCTGTGACTCTTGGAACAGAAAGCATATTAAGTGCAGCATCTGTTTTTCTTCTTGGCAACTCGTTTTTCCAGGCTCAAAATAGGCCCATCTTGTAAACACTGCTTTGTTTAGGCACTAATAATAGCAGCTCAAACTTCTCCCTCTGACACTAAGGGCTGCAGAGATTAATGGCAACACAAAATACTATTTGGAAACTGAAAATATGTTGCCTTTTAACAGATCTTGATAGATTTTGCTTTTATCTCGCTGGTTCTGCTGGGCTTGAAACCAAAATACTTGGTAGAAAACAGGAGTGGGGCACTTCAGGAGTATCCCACACCCCAGCTCTTCCTTCTCATTGTCCGAATGCTTGTTGACAGGAATGTAAAAGGAACTCACTTATTGTGTGCCTGTCACATGCATTATTTATATATAAATATATATATTTATATAAACAGTCCTGCCATGTCCCTTTCCTGGCTTTTCCTGGCTCTTCAAAGCGCTTGCATTGCTCTTCCCAAACATTCCAAGGGCTACCTGCAGGCTGAGCCAAGTCAACAGGTCACAAGCAACACTTGCTCATTGTCTCTCCCATTTCAGGGTCTTCATTCCAGCCACCACAGAGCCACAGCCAAGGAGCCAGGATCAGACAAATCTGCCAAGGGCCACATCACCTTTCCAGCAAACCCTCGGCAGGAGAGGAAACCAGAGCCTCGAGCACAGAGCCGAAGAAATAAAGGAGATGCTTGGGACTGCCTTTGATGGGCTTGGATCAAGCTCTGAGCCAAGATGTGTCTTGCTGCTTTAGCTACCAAATGGCCCCGTTTCCTTGGCTTTGCTGCACGGCAGAGAGCAAAGCCCATCCTCAAACTGCAGGAATGATGTTCTCTCTGCAGCAGCGATTCCAGAAGGCAGCGCTCGGGGAGAGCACTGGGTAGGGACTGCTGTGTGTGGGAAGAAAACAGCCTAGAGCAGAGGGGTTGTAACAGCCCCTGGATCACTGCAGGGGACTCCTGGACAGGTGCAACACAAAAGGAAAATACAAATCCGGGGTTTTTTTGTAACAGGACTGCACTAGTGCCAACAAACCCAGGCTCTGATCCCGTGTGGCAGTGGAAGGACTCAGCCTTCTGATATCCAACTCCAAGCAAGTCACATCCAACATATTAAGAGCTCCCTGAACTTGATCCCCTCTTGGTTACATCCTGTTATGTTAATTCATTTTATATCATCCCCATGAGCTTTACCAAGGAGTTCTTTCTCTGCTCTGTGCTTTGGCAGGTAGAATATAAGCAGCAGTTCACTGTGTTGCTCAGGGAAGTGATTCCTCTCTTCCATTGCATGCATCAGGATACCAACCAAGACACGGAGCACAACAGAAGAGAGGAGACCTTTTTCATAAGACAAGACAGCACGGAGTCCTGAGAACACTTCCCTCAAATCAGAACTGACTATGTGTGAAGGCAATGTTCCTCTCACATTTCTTTTTGGTGGGAGGTTAACAAAGCAAGCTGATGAAATTCTACACTTTCACTTAGGAATTTTATTTTAAAAAACCCCATATCAAATGGATGTGAATTTATACGGTTTGCTTCAGCATTTTATTATACTGATCGAGCTCTGGGGAAGCCAGAAAAATAAAGATGTGTGCTGGAAAGCGCAGTATAGTGTGACTGGTGAATCATCTTTGATGGCACCATTTTACTCATGGAGGAATTCATCAGCTCTTAGGGATGGATTTTATCCAAAGCTTATCAAACCGAGGAGAAACAGATTTCCCTGGGCTCCAGAGAGGGGCCTGCACGGCCAGGACTGGCCATGCAGCAAGAACAGGGTTGGCAGGAGAGGCACAGAAGAGAGGGAGAGGAAAGAGATGGAGAAAAACGAGAAAAAAGCCACTAGATTTGGGAAGAGAATGGAATACTGTAGAGCAGACAGAGGTTGATAGGTTGGGAATGGAGACAGAGAAAAAGAGCACCTGCTCAGAACAGGGTTTGAGAATAAAGCTCTGTCTTTATCCTGGCTTCCGCAGAAACTGTGTGGACGCTCACAAATAAACCCTATGCCAGTACATTCTCATTTCTACCTATCTAGTGCACCTGAGGAAAGTTGAATAACCCAAGACTCGTATTTCCCTAATTTTCCCATAATTTGGCCAGTGGATGTGGCAGTTTGTAGCAGAAAGGGAAGCCCTCTGCAGAGGGAAAAAACCCCCATAACCGAATAATTTCAACTGCCTCACCAAGATCACTATAGTTTACTTTGCCTGGTCAACATCAGCCACACAACCTGAAAAATAAGATACTACAGATGCAGGGTTAACAAAACAAAATATTCATGCACTGAAAAGGAAAGGTGAGGGAGATTTCCACTGGCACTTGCTTTCCCTGGAACATCAGAAGGAGGAAGGGTCAAAATTTGACGTGTGGCATTGAAAACATCTTGTACTGACATTCCTTCCCAGAGCCCCCTGGAGGGATGATTCGTGCCTGATGTGCTTATTTATTACAGCTTCTCTGGGAGACAATAAGGACCAGAGCCTGTGGTCTGGCTCATCTGATGTTGGAAGATGGGTTAAAAAAGAGGAATTTTTAGCTGCATTCAACAGTGCTCCAAACTGTTTCCATTCAGACAATCAGGATATTGAACATGACCTCAAAGCAAGCACGACTAATCTGCAATGCTTTGAAAACTGCACCCCCAGGCCACAGTGCCCAACTGATCAAATATTCACTTATTTGCTCTCCTGCCTTTACAAATGAAAAGCAAGACTTAGACTCTTAGGAGTTACTCAAGACTTAGAGCAGCCAAGTTTTTACTAAACATGATTTTATCTACTGTATTTTAAGGTTCCATTCTCAAATAGAAAACAGTCCTAGAACACCAATTTCTGGGCTGTTCTGGCAAACAGATTATGGTTCACTGACGGGGGGCTGGCCAGGAAGGTGCAGGAGGAGGACATAAAACTTCTGATTTGGGTGATTTTCCCTGCTCCCTGATAAGGGCTAACAATTCCTGCTGGAAAAGCTTCAGCATACCTTTTTGTTTCCTATGATAAACTTAGCTCCTTTTTCTTTCCCTTCAGAGCTTTTTCCATCATTTGCAGTGTCAGGATTCCTCACCCACCCCTGCAGAGTGTAGCTGTGCATTTCCAAGCCTGAGGACAGCATTTCCCACTCAGCTGCCCATGGACCACCACGAACTCATTTGGTTTCTACTCTTTCATATCACAGGAAGACTGAAAATGTTTTTTTTTTACCAAGCTGATCAACTGGCTAAAGAAGTTTGGCAGAGATAGAAACTTGGCAAGCACAAATATCCTCCCCTAGTTGAAGGCTTTCACACTATGACCTTTTGGCACCTGGTTTAACAATCCTTGTTGCCTGTGAGATGACAAAATAACTCCCCACTGTTGTTAAATTGCAGCAGGTTACAGAGAATCTTTCTTTTTAGCACAATCTAGTGAACTCAAGGGGGCAAAAATGCACATATGGAAGTGTGTTCTGTGCATGGTTATCTGGGGGCTGGCATCAGAGTGTACCCACATGAATGGAAGTGGAAATAGGAGCAGATTCTGAATGTCAGTTTGAAATAGATAAAGCAAAGAGCTCCCACTTCAGCAAATTGTACAGAAACGTATAGAAAGTGGAAGAAGGAGAAAAAAAAAACCAACCTCAAACCATGTACTAATATGAATTGTAACTTGTTTGGCACACAGAGCCGTGTTTTATGTGGTGTGTGGGACAGAAATGAAGGAATTGGATACCTGCATGGAAAAAATGCTTTGCCAAGTGATGTTGGCTACACAATCCTTATCAAGGGTTGTCAGTGGGCAAAATGTGGTGCTTAAAACTGACCTTCCACACATGAACATTCCTGTTTGTGCTCAAAGACAAACGAGGTGCCTGACTGCTGACACTCCTGAGTGCACGAGGGAGAGCTGCAGACTCCCACCACCCTGGCACAGGCCAACCTCCAAAAGTCAACCATTTACCTACTCTGTTCCTACAGATGATCCACAAACTGCACACACTTAGAGCAGGGGGATAATTACTGAAATGTATTGATGTGTGTTTGGAGAGTCATGGTGTAACATCAGTAGAAATTTGGGTACTCTTATTTTCGCAAGGATTAGTTGGGTTCTGTGGGCAACATTATGAAGATGAGCACACATTTTGGGGCCTGCCCTTGCTGAATAAACTCCTGGGGAAAAAAAAAAATAAAAAGATTGTGCATTTCTTCTTGGGAACTGAGCAGCACAAGTCTAGAACAGAACTGAGGTTCGTTTCATAGCAATTGCCACGTTCCTGTCATTTATCCAGATCTCAAAACATTAATTTTATATGACAGATGAGTGTGTGTTACCTTTGCTATATCCTCCTGGAATGCCACCAGGTTCAGGTAGGATATATTGACCAGGTCTGGCCCATAGACCACAGTGATCATCCGATTTTCCAGCCGGCCTCCCGCGTTCCCAGCATCCAGCAGTTCGCGCAGCTTTGGATCCTGCAGGTAAACATATGAGGAGATAATTACAAATCTTTCGCAAATACTTACGCCAAAAGAGGTGATTATTTCTGCAAACACTTCAATTTTGAAAATTTTGTGTTGTGTTGAACGTTTTTAACACGATGGCACTTGTTTCTGATCCGCTTAATTACTCATTAAAATATTCAAAGATATTAACCCAGAATAAAAAGAAAATCACTGCTGTAAATCCTTCAAAGCCTTTGAGCTCTGTTTTGGTACTGCACGGACTAAGAGCTGTCCAGCTGATGGCTGCACATTCCTATTTCCAGGATTTTTGCCTCAGAAGTTAAGTGCACACAAGTTGTGCTGCTTGTCAGAATAACACAATCTGTCCAGAGGCCACTGGCCTCAGCAGAGAGATTCTCTGTGATTTTCGTGGATTTTAGATAAAACTAAAAATGAGAACTTTTTTTTTTCCTAAGGAATTAAAAAGCCTTCTGGAATTAACTGTCTTAAACACTACGAAACGAAAGATGGAATTTTAGTGACCCGCTCTTTCTTTTTCATGTTCAAAACGGCATGTATTATTTAAATTATTAGATATATTCCATTCAGATTTAGTATCCAACGTAGAACCATTTAGGTTGGAAAAGACCTTTAAGGTCACTGAGCCCACCTGTCCCCCCCCATCACTAAACCATGTCCCCAAGTGCCACATCGACACGTCTGTTAAATCCCCCACTGAGGATGGTGACTCAACCCCTTCCCTTGGGCACCCTGTCCCAGTGCTTGAGACAGAAATGACTACATAACATTTCTGTGAAGGAAAGATAAATTCAGTGACTTCTGTCGCCTGTTAACAGGCTGAGCCTCACAGCTTCACTGGCAACACGAGGGTTTGAGTAAAGATTTCAGGTTACTTTGTGACTCAACTCGTTTCCGTTTCTATCAGGCTGCAGCTTTTCCAAGAATTACACTCAGTGTTTTTCAAGCTAAGACAACTACTTGCTCCTTGGCCTCATGATGAAGTTTATAAAGGCAAAGAGAGATGAAAAGATGCCCTGTGTGACTGGGTTCAAACCTTTGAAAAGATACGGTGTCATCTGAAAGCTCGGGTCTCCTAAAAGATAAGATTTTTCAGTCTGGTGCAAATACTAACAAATGGCCAGCAAACAGAACCCCCATGGGAAGAGATTCTGTGTAGAGCTCAAACTATTTCAAAACTGACACAAAAATATCCTGCAGTTTAAGTTTCACTGTCCTGTGAATCTTTTCCCCCCACTGGTTGCATGTTTAGTGCTTATGGTACTTCTTAATATTTAATAACTTCTTGACTAAGCATCTAAATTTCCACCAACTGACACAAATTAAAGTTAATATAAGAGAGCAACAAGACGATAAAAAGAGCCATTTTTTCATGGATCTCAGAGGAAATTCTGTATCAACAAGACCTCAGTCTAAAGGCCATCTCCTGACTGGTACCATATCTGCTTGTAGGCAGTGGAGTTTAAGGGTACGTTCACCAAACACCTTGCCAGGTTTAGGAAAGCATTTTGAAGGATGATGTAGAAACTGGAAAGAGAGCACAAGGCTGTCCATCACACAGTGCTGAGTCTCTCAAATACTGGGTACAATGGCAAGTGTTGCAGGAAAACAAGAGAGAAGAATCCCATTTAAGGGCTCTGTGAGGAAGGAATACGATTGTGCTCCGAGACAAGGATGGTTTCATGGGTAAACAGGTTGATCACAGGCTTTTGCGTAAGAGAAAAACACGAGAGGGATATAAAAATAATAGCTGTGTTCCAGAGATGAGGAGACCAAAAAAAAGGGGTATCATTTAGACCTTGGAGAAGAGCACCAGAAATGCCCTGAAGTTGCTAAGTTGGTGTATTACCAGACGGGTTACTTTCCCTTTTATTTACAGGTTGGATGTTCCAAAGCTTTGTTTTATGTCTGTGGGAGATGAGAATTCATCTACTTTTCACTCTCCCAAAATCAGACAGACAAATGCTTCTGCTCAAGGGCCTGTCTGGGAACAGCATCATCCTTTCTGAGCTCAAAGTGAACAGCATTGTCTTTCTGGCTTCCTTCTCTTCCAGGGATTTGTCATTCCTCTCTTCCTCTCCCCGGCTGAACCTCTTGCTCCCGGTTTCACTCCCGATGATGAACGGCAATCACACCAACAAAAGAAGAAAGCTGATAACCTTTTTCTTTCGTATTTACAGTCAACCATAGGATGTCTCAGTGATGAATCACCCTCTAGTTAGACTGAGAGGGAGGCAAAGAAACATATTTGAAATGGGATGCTTTTTCAAAGCAAATTCATCAAAAGAGGAGTTATCTGCGACTGGCTCAGGAAGGTTTTTAGAAGCACAAAGTGGTAAATCAAGAAATGGGACTATGAATTCGGTTTTCCAAACCAAAGACTTTTCCTCCAGGTTTTAAAGGCAAGAAATTAGACAGCCCATCCTCTTTGGGCTGCTGGGTTTGAATGACTAAAATGCTGAATTTCTCTGGTCTGTCTG
Source organism: Manacus candei (assembly GCF_025592945.1). Lineage (NCBI taxonomy): Eukaryota > Metazoa > Chordata > Aves > Passeriformes > Pipridae > Manacus > Manacus candei. The sequence goes on along the minus strand of NW_026138083.1, from coordinate 4,697,527 downwards.
AGACTCTCTAACCGAGTTTGAAGCACAGAGTCCTTTCTAGCAATGCATTCCCCTGTCCTCATCCAGCCCCTACTGATAAAGGGCACACACTGTGTGTCCTGGGCTCTCTCAGTGTAACCTGCTGTGTGCTCCACAGACTTAAAACAGACATTTTGTAGATATTTTTAACATATATTTTTTTAAATTTTTTAGTTTTAAGTTCAACAAAAAAGAATAATGTTGATACCAACATGATTCACACCCCTTTTGACCCCTGCCATTGCTGCACTGACAGATGCACTTGCTAAGAACAACTTATCCCCCAGCTGATGGTCCAGTCATATTATTTAGTCCTTAGGTCTGAAGTTCTCAAACTTAAGCTACCCAAGTGCACTGTTACCTCTCCACATGAACAGCTCTGCTCCCTCATTACCACAATTAGCTGCAGACACTCCTAAGGAGATGAGCAAAACATCCTTTATCCACATCTTGAAGACTATCAAAGCTCTATGAATCAAAGGCCTTTTTAAAATGTCAGCAAGTTTTCCTGTGGAGATGATAGGAGAGCACATGGGAAAAGAAAAAAAAAACAAACCCACAACCAAGAAGCAAGACCAAATTTAGCTTCTTTTATGTAAATGGGATTATTTTGATTTGGATAATTCCATTTTGAGGAATGAGACTGAAAATCTGCCCCTGTTTGGAGGTGCGTTTGATATCCTGGCTCATGAGGGCAACAGGTTGGTTTTTGGCATAATCTCTTTGCTGGACTGGGGCCTTATTATGAACATACTGAGCTCTTTGGCAGATATTCAGAAGAGTTATACCTATTTATTATTGATTACAGTAGTTTTTGGAACACCTGAGCTGCTGAAGGTCTATCACGTTCAGGAACATGCCCATGGGATGCCCAATGAACAGCAGGATGTTGGCCATACCCCCAGAAATCAAAGTTCACTTTGTAGGGTACTAATTTCTGACATTAACTGATGTCAGAAAACATCAAAAAATGTTGATGCTTTCTGACAAAGGAGAATCTTTTTGACTCTTTCAGTCAAAAGGCTTTAGGGGCAGCTTGTTTTTTCCCTTCCACTGAAGTCCAGAAGGAGCTTCAGCTTCAGCTCAAGGGCTGACCCTGGAACCAGGTCAGGAAAACCAGTGTTTTGGATGGGACAGTTCTGTGCCTGAAGGGTTGACATTCCCAGAGGGAGATGGAACGTGTCACCTCCTCTGTGTCTGCCTGCTCACAAGGATGGTATTGGCAGCCAAAGATCTTTAGAATCTATTAAAAATCAAGTCAGTCATGTCAAATTAAGGCTAGAGCTGGTCAGAGGACTGTGTGCTCATTTGGTAAAAAACCTTCCCTGTTTGGTTCTGCTGTCTTGAGAAAATTATCAAAAACCCCCACACTTTAAATCAACCTGAAACAAAACCAGAAAATAGAAAAAAGCAACAGCCAGAAACATAAAATAAATGAATTAAAAAAAAAAACCCTTAAGGTATTCCTGCAACTTTCATGAACAAATGTAGAGTAATGATATTTTGTTAGAAACCAAGATTCTGTGGACAGAAGGATAAAAATAGATTTCAATCAGACTTCCAAAACTTTCCCCTGTTAGACTTTGCTGGAAATCATAAGAATAATGTAAATTTAAAGAGGCAACTCAGCCACACTGCTGCCAACCTCTGTGAGGACTGCTTTCCACTGTGGTTGGTGTATTAAAGTGCAGTTCTTAACCCCAAAATCCCAATTTGTGTGTGCTCTGCACAGTACAGCAAATGCCATAACATCTCTTAATAGAATCACCAGCTCTTTAAAATTTTTCTTTCCTGAAAACTAATACCAATAATACATTTTGCTGTTGATTTCTAACTTATATTCATAGCTATAAGGGTACTTCAAAATTCCCTAGACTCTACACCATAATCCCAAAAGGTTATATTTATGCCCTGATAACTTCGGGAGAGATTTGAAACAAAAATGGCTACAGCCTTTCATCTTAGTTTCTTTCTCTTCAGAACAAGATTTCCAAACACTCAAAACTGCATTTATATTTTTCTAGCTCTTTATGTATCTCAGGAGAGGGAATATAGGGGGGAAAGAAGCATAATTAGATAGCTACATATGCAAAGAGTCTTCCAGGAAACACTCAAGCTTGAGCTTAAATTAAATGAAGAACCTTGCTAAAATAGGACCTTACATTGTAACTCTGTAAGAGGCAAAACTCCCACAGATTTTCTTCAAATAGAAAAACATCTTTTCTCCAAGAATGCCTTATCACAGACTGTCTATCAACAAAAATGTATATCCATGCACGTATGGACAGCATGGATATATCATGTATTTGACCCAGATATCAAAATACCAGCTCCTAACCCTTTAAGCAGGGGGTAAGTTGCTGGTTTAGGGGCAGTATGAAGAAATCCTAAGTGACTCTTAGAACCAGACCACTCACCCCCAGCGATCACTGGACTGATCCAACCAAACTCTGCAGCGCTGCCCAGCACAGGGGAGCAAACAAGGGCAGGAATTGCTCTCTAAGACTCTGTTAAAATGGTTTTGCACCACCTGTGGTAGCCAAAGCACACAGCTCTGGTCTGCTACTCTTCTTGGGTCCATGGTGTTGCTTCCTATCTTTGTACCTACAGAGCTTCATCTTGCCCAGTGGCTCCCTCTGCATCCCGGGCCAAGTAGGGACTGCAGCACCTCCCTAGGGAAGTGTTTGCCCACCTGGGTCAGCCAGGGGGGACTTTCCCACCTGGAGCCTGTTCTCTGCTTCACAAGGGAACAATGCACAAGTGCTGCCGGTTACAGGACCTGTCTGGGCTGCAGGTGAGACAATCCCACAGCCAGTGTCCCACTCCGAAGGGACCATCGCTCTGCATTGCTTCTTAAGGAGCTGTGAAGGGCTGCAGAGCATCACTGTGACCCCCAGACAAAATGTTCTTGTTAACTGACTTAAATTCACTGCTAACAATCCCTCCACAGACCTCAAAGCCAGTTCAAACACCCTTTCTGTCACACCTAGCAACAGCAGAGGGTTAAGAACTTCCCATCGAGAGGATTGACAGACTCATCCTTCAAGGAAACACATCTTCCTTCTCCCTCTCCTTCCTTTGTTGAGACCAAAGTCAAAACTCTCAAGTCTGTTTTTCAGGAATCCCTTTCACTGATTAAGGAGAATGTCCATACATGGGAATCACACCTACAAAAACCCGATGACAGGATTTTGTCTGTCTGTCTTAATGACAGTCATGTGAAATGAATAAACTCCAATTACTACATCAAAGATATTCAAAACAGTGTTCTCCAAACTCTCTCTTCTCTAATTACACAGAATACACAGGAAGTTTGATATTTAAATGGATTCATTTGTATCAAGTTATCTTTACCAAATTCATTGTCATTATACCAGAAACACATTTAGCCCAATGAAGATAAACATTGCATTATGGTTTTAACACAAATAATGTCTTCACACCTTTCACAGAAGCGTTTCAGATCAACATATAACCAAAATATTTGCAAATACTTCTCCTTTGAAATTCCTTCTCCCTTCTAGGGTTTCAGAATGGATTCCAAATTTATCATGATATCACCATAGCTACCTATGCACAGAAATAGAGCCGGTATCTTGTTTAAACACCCAAGTCATCCAGACATCATTTCTGTGCAAACTCAGGCAGTGTGTACAAAACACAAGGGTGTTTCTTTAAAAAAATGCTCTCAATAATCTAAACTGGTCTCAACTTGACCATCTGCTCAGCTAACAGGGTGGAATATTTCTGAAGGATAACACGGCATGAGGTAAAAGGGAGTCAGAAATGCTTTAGACAAAGAGGCAGTGCCTGGAGAAGGAGATCCAAGGCATCCACTGACTCCTAGGACAGATCTTGCCTGGGATGAGCAGCAACACTGCCTCAGATACAACTGAAATCCAAGGGCTGTTCTTCCCACAGATGAAAGGACACCATAAACCATCCATCTAACAGTCAATCCCGATTAACCTTCTCTATGAAACACCTACTCCAGAATAAGAGTTGATTTTCCAAAAATAGCTTGATCTAATTCCGTGCTTGAAGTAAGAACATCGATACATCAAGTTTACCAGGAAGAGGTTATGGAGAATAGTAAAGCTACTGCTTTCTCCATGATGTACAACTTTTGATGAAGAGGGAATACATGCCTGCTTAAAACTTATCATTCCTCTTTTTCTGACCTTTCCCATAGTTCAAGTGATCCAAATCCAGCTTCCCTGGGTCTCTCATACTCTCATGACAAACATTAAGCAAATATTCAGCTGGAATATTTGTTTAGTTCTCCTTCTTAACGTTCATATTTCTCATGATATTTTTCTTTCAGGTTCACGGTATTTAAGTTTTAAACTGTTTGCAAGACTGTGTGTTCTAAAAAAACAACAAGTGACAGTATAAACCATCTAAGTAAAATCAGACCAAATGTGGTATTTCTCAGTCCTTTTGGACGAGGCTGTGATTAACATGAAAGAACTTTACCTCTCACAGTGTAAATCCTAATTTATGTGACAACTACAAAAAGGCGAAATACCAAGAAGCTACAACCATGCACAATCTTCTTCTAGATGTTTCCTAACTCAAGAACATTTTTTTACCCATTTTTATCAGCTGCAGATGGCTCATTATTTTCAAAATGACCTTTAAGCACACACACACACTTCCCCTTGCTGCTTTTCCTTCCTCAAAATGCCGTGAGATTTTCTTCAGCATGATTTTAAAGGCAGAGATGAAGAGATAGCAGTGAAAAGAAACCTCTCTCATTTCCATGTCACTTTTATTAACTCATTTTCTTTGGGCTGTATGAGACCATTGAAAAACCCATAAAAAATCCACGAATTGAATGATTTCTACAGCGAGTTGCAAGAGACCCCAGGGCAGGAAGAGCTGGAGCAGCAGCTTAATTTTCACTTATCTATAAATCTCGTATGCATTGTTCTTCCAATTCTGGGTTGCTGTGTAGAGTTATTTTAATAGGGTTGCTTCAGAGGTTGAGGTACAATCAGCTACTCATTTATATGTCATTTGTAAAAATCTGAGATGCTTGAGATGAGCTGAATGAGAGGCACTGCGTGAGTGCCCACCTCGCTGCTTTGGAGAGCTCCGGGAGGGCTGGAGCACAATCACTTGCATTTCAATGGCTCTTTTTCTATTTTTTTTAGCTGGTGGGAATATGTACATCCAGACGGTCTGTAATGCTGAACGCACCAACTACCCACCCCTACGAACACAACAGATGAAACGGGAGAGCTGTAACTGAAAACATCTGACTAACGAGCTGTTTATTACGGCAACGTTTCAGGCTCATCAGGAGAGGAAAAAAAAACACAAAGGAAAAAAAGACTGCCAGGCTAAGCAATATTTTGTTCTGCCTTACCTGTCTGAGAGACATGTTTTGCTGTAATTTTTTTTCAATTACAAAGTCATGTGGGATGCTTGATGCTAAAGGTTTCAATTTACCTGATTTTAATTATTGTAAACACTCACTGCTCCCATTACCTTTAAGTATTTAATTCTAGGAAACTCATTTGCAGCATAGGAAAAGAAAATAAACCATTTCAACGATGATGCAACAAGAGTCATAACTGTTTCCTTCTTGGACTGTAGCAGATACTCAGCTGGTGCAAATCAGACCATGAGCTTACTACAGGCTCCTAAAGGCACATCTAATTAACTACTGATGGACAACGAGGAGTTCTCCTGCACTGCCACCTGTCACAAACCTTCACTGCCTCTTATTACACATCAGCTGCAGTAATGCAGAGGCAGAAATAGATGTGGACACTTGACGCCCAAAAACTGGTGCCAAATTAGCCCAGCAGAGATGAACTTATTCCCTGCAGATCTCAACGGAGCTGTCCTGGCTCGTGGTTGACAGTCCAGCTCAGCGGGAACTGGAGTGAGGGAACCACAAAGCCAAGGGAGCTCTCGATAGCTGGATGGTGCCTTGACTCTGAAAATGTGACTACAACCATAAAACCACCTAAAAAACCCCGGCAAAACCATACAGCAGATGCCACTGCTTTGGATGGTAAAGTTAAGAAAGAGGAAGTAACATAATGAAAACAAATTATTTAAGATTGCTTTTTTAAAGTTGGTTGGCTTCAATTTACTCCAGAGAGGATGATTTTCCCTGAGTACATTTTAACTTTTAAAATAAGTATCTAACAGAAAAAATAGATTCCTGTTTTAGTAGACAACCTGACTACTGAAACCAAAAGAAGTAAAATCTACAAGGAGTATGAGTAAGAACTAAAAATATGTTTTTCTGACTGAAGAGAGAGAAAACAATGAATAAATGCAGAAACTGGATTTGGGTGGTTTTATGACAGATTCATTTTACCACCTGTGAAAGTACAGGAAACCTGTTCAGTCACTGCTAGGAAAGGAACATCCAAGCACTAATGTCTTTGGCAAGCAGCTGCAGAGAGGAATTCTTCAAGGGATGCCATGGAGACATTATAGTAAACCATTTGTTTTGTACTCTGTGGTTTTGAGAACTAATTGATGAGGGGAATATAAAAAGGGTGGCTGATCAATCTGAGATCAGACTTGAAGAACACAACATGTCAACTCAGAGAACAGTGCTGATGAAAACTCTGAGTACCACAGGGCTGTGAGCAGCCAAACAGCATCAAAATGCCAAAGTAAGGAGGAGGGAAAATCAGTGCAAGGAGAAAGTGATGGAAACGGTCCCAAAAGGAAAACTGTCTATAGGGCATGAGGTGCACATGAAGGAAAATCCAGATGCAGACATTTGGTGCAGTGAGCAACTCTGGGCATCTGAATTATTCACACGTGTTACAGAACCAAAATTCATTCATAAATACATCTCTCTGCCTACACTTCTGCAGATACAGAGCATTAAGACAACTACACCAAATTTGGTCCTTCCAGCTTCTCCATTTCCATCAGTTTTTCTCATGATTCATAGGAAAACCACCAGGGACAGTAGCTGTTGCTCTTTGAAAAGCAAACATTACTCAGTGAACACCTCTGCAGATAAAACCACATCTGCATCCTTGATATCCGCCCATGGCTCTTTTCCAGGGCATGAACATGTGGGAAAATGGCAAGGAGCTAAAGGAGATTTGCCACCTCTAAACCTCACAGGACCCTTGTCTAAGTACCAATATCAGATGACACACTGAAATCAAGAGATAACGGGAACTCTGCACTAACTCACAAACTTAACAACTCTCCTCAGTTCAAAGAGGTTATCCCAGATTTACAGGAGCTGAGAAAGGGTGAAAATTGGCAGAGGAAGTTTAACAATTACTAATTGTTTTTAAATGTGCCTTGTACAAACCATGGCAGCTCTCACAGAATTCAATTCTTACATTTAGGAGGTGGATCAGCACTTCTCTTCCTAATATCACTTGCTAAGTGCCAGAGAGACTCCTAGTTACCCAAGAATTTAATGAACTACATCCAACAATTTAAGGCTGTTTCATTTAGATAAGAGGCTTTCCAGCTTGAAGGATAAAACAGCCTTCAAGGCAGTGGAAAATAAAACACGTTTTGATGTGTATAAACTACCCAAGCAGTCAGTTAATTCTAAAAATCAAATTTTAGTTGGGAGCAGTCGAGTAAATAGGTTTGGCACGCAGGCTGCAGACCAGAAAAGTGTGCAGGAGGCTGGTAAGTCCTGCACAAACTCCAGGCCACACTTTGTGCTGCCTCTTTTCCTGCATTTCCCAAGGATCCCCAGTGGAGTATTTGACTGAGCAAAACTATGAACTCTCAGGGTTTGACCAAAATATTTCTGAAAGGTTATGAAGTCCAATGTTGTTTTTTTTTTTGAAAAGGGAATTAAAAATATTTTGTGCACATAAGATTAGGGCACTGAGGGGTACACTTTATCCATTTGGACCCTTTCCAACACGTCCCTGGAAAAACAAATAGTTACAATGTAAGCAAGTTGGAAAGGAATATTCTGCAAAGATGAGAATATCCTAAATGTCACTCCCCCAAAACAGCATCATTTGACACTGGGTTTTAAATGCACAGTTTGCATAAAGACGGAGTTAAAGATGTAACTTCAAGTCAGAATTAAAATAGCTTTAAAATATTTATGTTGTTGAAGTTTTAGAACAGTAGCCCGGTGCTTATGCAGTAATTTGTAATGTATTTCTATTCAGTCTTGTCAGTCAAACCAAACCACGTAAAGCAGCTGCCCACCTGTAACACCCCAGCCCAGGAGCCGCAAGCGCACGGGCTCAGCCAGGAGTTTTAAAATGTAGATATATATGGGGTTCTTTAGTACCTCGACATAGCATCAAGGGAACAAGCCACACTCTTTTTCCCAAGAGGCACTTTTACTGATGATTTAGGGGAGAAAATAAGGGGAACTTGGCAGGAGTTCCAAAGGGCACCACACAATCCAGACAAAGCATTCCACCACAGAACCCACCCAGCACATACTGATCACAACACCCAGACAAAATCCAATCCCTCCGGCTTTACCCTACCCAGAACATCAAGAAGGGAGCAGAGAAAGAGAAGCAGAGGCACAGGAAGAGAGAAGGAGAAGGAGGGCAGACAGGCCATCCCGCTCCCCTGGCACCTGGTGGCAGAGCAGCTCTCCGTGTCCCGACGGCAGGGCCGGCACCGCGTGGGGAGCACCTGCCTTCGGTCTGAGCCGCTCCGCTGCCCGCGGACACCCCCCGGGGCCCCCGGGCCCCAGCGGCCTCTCCGGGGCTCCAGGGCAGGGCGGGGGGCGGTGTTCCCGCTGTCCCTGCCGGGCTGAGGCTGCTGAGGGGATCCAGGAGCTGGGGGGGAGTTTTCCCGCCGCCTTTGAGCGGCAGCTGCTCCGGGGCTGCCCCGTGTGGGCTCCGGGGGTGCCGTGAGGGACACGGCGGCACCGCAGCGCCCGCAGGGCCGGACCGGCCCTTCCCTACACACACACACAGAACACACAAGGTGGTTCTGACCCAACAATTACTGATCTGTGTCTCACACCACAGAAAACGTCAGTGAAAGGCAAATAGTCCTTCTGACATGACAAACCGGTGAGGTGCAACATCAGCGAGGTGCAACTTCAGGCCACACTCGCTCAGGGCATGAATACCAGCCCGCAGGTGATTTAGCACATTTAAATACACCGAACAGTGAGAAATGTGGCCTCTGCGACCTCTGTGTGCCTGAGCCGCCCTTTGGTCTCCCAGCCAAGGCTGGAGCTGTTGTTTTCCCAGCGCGAAGCCGAGGTGAGCGGCGATCAGTGGCCGGCGAGGAGCAGCAGGCAGGGAGAGGGGCTGGGAGCGCAGGGTTCTAAACCCTGAATGCGGGGTTTAGTCCAAAGCTGGAAGGATTTAAGGGGTTTGGATCAGACCGTCAGGGAATGAGATGCACATTAAATCCCTGATGCTGCAACTCGCTGAAACTGGTTATCCAGAGACACACACGATTCCTGCTCTGTGCAACAGGCTGGAGGATCAAGAGCAGACAACTTGACCTGATCTCCAACAATAAATCATAATTCAGCTCTGCAACTCAGTTCTGTTTTATAGCACACGTTATATTAATGCCTTGCAGTTCCTGAGTTCTTTCCCCCCCTCCCCCCTTTTTTTCCCCTATCCTTTAACAGCAAATAAGGAAACAAACAAAACCCGGGCAACTCTTGTGATAACAGAGATCAAAATTCCTGAATTTCAGTGTCATTCCCTCGCTCAGTAAATTGAGGTTTTTCTCTCTTTTGCTTCTCTAAAATTCTACTGAATTTCATTTTCCCTATATTCCCACCGACAACTCTTGCCTCACTCAAAGTGTTAACACACAGTAGAAGCCTTTTTTTCTTGGACTGATTTTTAGAAAGAGGAATAAAACTATGCTTCATACTTACACATCTAAATAGACTCTGAAGTGATGAAGCACATAACCTCATTGCATTAATAGGAACAGAATGGAGACTTTTCCTTTCTTGCACACATACATATATTTATTTTTTTATTCCCTCTGGTCCTGCCTGATTATTGTACATAAATAGATCCTCAGGTGGTTTGCTGCCTTTCTATGCTTTGCAATGTGTATGCAATATTTATGCAATATTCAATATTACCCTGTTGTTTTCCAGCAAGTAAGAAGAGGCTTGGGGTTTAGTTATATTTTTTTAATATAACTACAAAATGCCCGTGGAAGCTTTCTGCAATTTCCTGTTATATTTAACTTTTCATGGGAAACTTTTTATAGAAAACTGTGCTTTGAAAAATCCTTTAAGTCTGTGAAATGGCACCTTCGGAGCAGCTTTGCCAGCAAGGTTACCTGGAATGACAGTGACTCCCAACACACACACACACGGGATAAACTTACCCCACAAACCAAACTAAACCCCTTACAGATAAAAATCTTGTCCATAATGGATTGCTATTATAAATAGAGAGATCAATAGTGCCTGGAGTCAGCCTGAATGCTCAAATTAATGATTCCCTAAAATAGCAGTAATAGAAGGCCACGTGGCACATGCTGGCACCTACCTGAGACTACAGAGCATGAGCAAGGCAGGGTCAAAGTCATCTTACAGACCTCTCTTTTCCCCTTTTTCATAACATTTAGGTATTTAAATAGGTCAGGGTTTGTTTTATTTGCTTAGTGGGCTTTTCTGAAAAATGGATCTAAATTGGGCAATCCAGAATCCTTTGAGAATTATTTACATCTCTGTAATAACATATATACATTTTTATACCTATATAATGTAATTTATATTGGAAACATGATCTGGTTTTAATCTTTATATGTGGTAGTGGCATTTACCCCTTAGCTGCAAGTGGCAACTCACTGTGCAAGCACAAGTAACAACAGGGAGTAAATTCCCAGCAAAATTTTTTAAATGTCTGTTTTGATTTTGTTTTTAATCCCATCTCAGAACTGAGCTGCTGGAGGAAGGGAACAACAACATGTTTTGAAAGAGGGATAAATGTAACACTGGGAAACTATTTGGGCAGGGAAAAAAGTGCAGCTTTACACCCTCTTCCCTTGGAAAAAACCAACCTGTGCCAACGAAACAAACGGTGAATGGAAGTGCGTTTGAGCAACCTCCTGGGCAGGATTCCCAGGAGAAATTTATTGCTGCCTTATCAAGTTTCTAATCTGTTTTTTAAACCAGGCTACTGGCCAGGTGTAAATCTCCTGAATGGTAGGAAGCTCATGATAGAGACAGAGCCTTTCAGGCTACAGGGGATGTCACCTCCCCCAGAAGTGTGACCTGCTGAGAGCTGTCACTGCAGTTCTGATAAGATACTGCAGAAGCTTCTCCAAAACCAGAATTATATTCATGTTTCAAATGGATAAAAAAAAAATCTTAAAAACTACAACTAAAAAAAAAAAAAAACACCTAAACTACCACTGCTGAGATTTTCAGTGTTAATACAAAAGCATGAGAAATTTAAATTATAATGGGGAAAATTTAAATCAGAGAAAGTGAGGACAATTGACACAAATAAACTCACTACAGGTCTCAATCCAGTCTGCTATAGCCCACTACTTTGCTGGAACCTTTAGCAAACGCACCTTCATATCACAGATTTAATTTCTTGATTTTTTCTACCATTTACCACCACTGAAGAGGTTACAGTCTACTGTGATCCAGCCCAGCCCTAAATAAAATGGAATTTCCATGTTCTTCATTTTATCCTTGCTCAGCCTTCAAACTTTGGAAGCTTGATCCTTATTTTTTTTTTTATGTCACGCCTGGGTTGTCATTCTCTGAAAACAAGTGCAGTACAGAGAGTCTGACTGAGTCATCTGAAGAGCAGTTCTTTGGGATACCACCGTCCCTCCTCATGGGAACTGCAGGATCAACTCTCTCTGGAAAGGGCCATCTAAGCTCTCGACTTGTTTGGTACCTTCCAAGGAAAAGCTCCACTCTTCTTGACAGATGTAAAGTGCATAATATCTAATAATGTCCTCGTCCATCTTCCTGCCAGTGCCTCGCCTCAAATTCTGTTTTCATTTAAGTTTTGTTCTGTGGACATTACTCAGCTTTTATGATGTTTGGATAATAAATCAATCTGCATCATTCCTTCTAGAAACCACGGACAATCGTGGTGCAGTTCTCAGCTGTTGGCCATGTTCTGTGAGGGGAACACTCACACAATCCATGGCATGTAATTCCAGAGAAGTCACCAAAGGGGTGGTTCTCCCAGACCAGTCATTTTGTGTTATATGATACCACTTGAATGACCTCAATTCCCTGGGCATCCCACTGGAGTCAGGTCTGGCTCAGACCAGACCCTTGTGGTGCCACACATGGAGACTCTGCACCTTCTTTCTGAAACCTATAAATGGAACAGCAAGTTCGTGCTGCAGTGAAAGGGATTCATTAGATGAATAAGGAAATCAAGGAGCACAACAAACTTCCTTGCCTTTGGGATGAGCAAGCTGCTCCAGAAGGAGCTCGGCTGCCTGCAAGAACTAGGAAGAGAAACTAATGGACTGAATGGATCTCAGCTAACTTTGTGATAAGGAGAAAGTTGAACTCTCACATCTTAAAGAAAAACAGGAAAAGACTTTCTTAGACACAACAACATGAGTTTGCTGCTGCTTCTCTTGAGGCCTCCTCCGAGACCCTTCCCAGACAATGAAGTTCACTTACTGTTCCAAAGGAAAACAAATGTCCATTGAAAAACAAGTTGCTATTTTTTTTCAAGCTCAGAGCAGCTCAACAAGCTGCTTCCCCTCAGATCAAGTGTCAGCAGCAGTGGAGCAAACACCTGACCAGAGCATATTTTATTAGATCAACTGTCAGGCAAGTTCTCTTTTGCCTTTAAAAACAACATTGCCACATGCAGGAAAAAAAGGGGAAAAAAGGAAAACAAAACAGGAAGGATTTTTCCAGGTAGGCTTCTATGAAGACTGCTTAAAAAAGCTTCCAAGTACTCAGTTAATGCCATTGAGAGAAGCACTGTGCAAGAAGACTAAAGAGATGCTGAATGTAACACAGCCCATGCTGCAAACCATAACCGTGCACCTTCTGGTTCATTTTGCTGTGTCTGGGCTAGAGAGGGATAAAATATGTACATGATAATTCAGAAAAAAATAAGCTCTGTTCAAAAAGTAGCTCAAATATTTGTATTCTGGGTGGCTCAAGCATCAGTATACGTTCAGCACTCAGTAAAGGACAGCCTGGGGTTCACCTTGTCCTCCAAACCCCCAGCCATGAGGACAGAGGAGCTGCTGGAGCCCACCACAGCTCCCCCCTTGCCTACACAGAATCACAGAATCAGCCGGGTTGGAAAAGACCTCTGAGATCATCAAGTCCAACCCTTGATCCAACCCCGCTGTGGTTCCCAGACCATGGCACTGATGCCACATCCTGTCTCACCTTAAACACCTCCAGGGATGGAGAATCCACCCCCTCCCTGGGCAGCCCATTCCAATGCCTGATTACTCTCTCTGTAAAAATTTTTTTCCTAACATTTAACCTAAACCTCCCCGGCACAGTTTAAGATCAAGCCCTCTTGTCCCACTGCTGATTGCCTGGGAGAAGAGACCAACCCCCACCTGGCTCCCCCCTCCTTTCAGGGAGTTGCAGAGAGTGAGGAGGTCTCCCCTGAGCCTCCTCTTCTCCAGGCTGAACAACCCCAGCTCCCTCAGCCTCTCCTCACACCACTTGTGCTCCAGTCCCTTCCCCGGCCTCGCTGCTCTCCTCTGGACCTGCTCCAGCCCCTCCATGTCCTTCCTGAACTGAGGGGCCCAGAGCTGGACACAGAACTCCAGGTGTGACCTCACCAGCCTGAGTACAGGGGAAGAATCATTTCCCTGCTCCTGCTGCCCCCACTGTTCCTGATACACGTCCAGGGTGCTTTCAAAGCAAGGATTTGCTCTTAAATTTCACCTTGCAGCTCCTGGGAATGTGTTTGTGGGGCACCCAGCTGACCTAAAAAACAGCCATGGCTTTAGGACACCAGTGACATCCAGGTGTTTTACACACAACACGGTGCCATCCTACCCAGGGAATGGGAAGGGCTGTGTCCAGGACTTCAGGACTTTTGAGAGTAAAAGAGCATTTGGGCTGGACTGTGCTGGCACTCTTTAGAAGCTGTCCCACAGGGAACACACTGCACTGACTCTTGCTTTTGTGCCCAGTGCCCTTGGCTGTAAGATGGAAGCCTGCACGAGTAAGTGCCACGTTCACGAGGCACCAAAGCAAAGCAGGTGCCCACAGGACAGAGGAGGAGTGAGGTGGGTGTGGGTTGCTTTAGTGTGATATTCTTGGAATATAAGAGTCATGGGGTGGTGGCTTCCCACTGCCACCAGAGTAATTAGGGATACTGAATCCAGCCATGGAGAAGGACTGTCCCTTCCTCCTCCTGCTTCAATGGAGCTGATTCCTCTTGTCCTCTTTAGTGGGAGCTTTGCAGAAGAGGAGAGTGAGTCCAGAACAAGGTGAGAGGTAAGGATGATGGGTTTATGAAGTTTACCCCTAAATTTCTGGTCTAACTCCCATTGGAGGTGGGAGCTGTGCACACTCCCAGCTGGGCTATCCTGTTCAGGAAAACATGGAAGCAGATGCCTCACTGAAGTACCTGAGCAGCCCCATTAAAATCAGCATCCTACAAATTCACAGGAAAGGTGCCCACAAACTTCACTTTGGGTTTACTTTGGTTTTTCAAGGACTTTAATTACATTTACAATTACTCCAAGAACTCTTTACAGACTTTCATGTGAAGAAAACCAGTTGGGGTTTTTCTCCTTGCTTTAATGGACCTGTTCCTGACTTAATTCTTTTGCAAAGGTGTGACATTTTAACACGGGCTTATGAAGAAAGAAAAGCTATTTAGAGAAAGGTATAGATTTTTGTAAAAGAGCTGATTCAAAAGGAGCTGAAAATAAGCCCCTAAAATCTTTGAAGAATTATATTCCTCACGTGCAAAATACCGAGAAAACTGACTATTTTCCAGGCAGTAGATGAAACAGGTAAGTGGCTTTGATATTTATAAGACAATGTTACTTGCTCTTCCCTTCCCTTATTTTAAATATTCAGATTTGGAAGCAGCAAGAAGACTCTCCATGTGTTCAGACACAAAGAGTGAAGTATTTCCTGAGGGAAAGGGAAAGGTTTTCTGTTAACCCTTGTGCTGTCTGGGAAGAAAGCAGTGGAAAAGGGGATGGCAGTGATGGCTCACGTGCCCAAGATGGTTTTTCCAATTAAGACATTTTTCAAGTATAATTATTAATAGACTTTTAACCTGAGTCAGATAAACCCAGAGCTGCTTTCACGATGGGTTTGTTCTTGGCCATTTTCAGGAAGGAGGGAAGCAATGTTTAAGAAATGTTAGTTCTTATTAGAGAAGAACTAACTCCTGCACTAATAGTCAAGAATTTGGCCAGCATACTTTGGGGACAGTAAAGAAATTATACATATATATAAATAAATATATATATAAGGCTACTGTCAAGATCTCAGTGAGCATAAGGAATGCTCCCAGAGGGATAAGGAATCAGAGCATAAGGAATGCTCTCAGAGGGTTTTTCAGAAAATAAGGGCCATGGGTCTGAACCTGTGTCTCAAATCCACTCCCTTTTATGTCTCCACACTGCAAGATACAGATATTAGCTCTGACTCTTTGGTAAAAAATTGAGATTAACAGGGCAGGACCTGTTTCTGAGCCAGTGTGGAAGCCAAGGGGAACCTTTGCTCTTCAATCACCAAAGTTCATCAGAGCTTTATCTCCCTGAGCAGCAGCTGCCACTCACT
Source organism: Manacus candei (assembly GCF_025592945.1). NCBI lineage: Eukaryota > Metazoa > Chordata > Aves > Passeriformes > Pipridae > Manacus > Manacus candei. The sequence goes on along the minus strand of NW_026138083.1, from coordinate 4,681,821 downwards.
CACCTGAAAGTCTTTCTCAATCTCTCTGGACCTTTTCTGCCCATTATTCTTTCTATATCACCACTTCTTGCCCTAGGCTTTGATATCTCATTCAATCAGCTTACTATGTGTATATATATTTGTGTGTGTGTGTATGTGTGTGTATTTATTTGAGTCTCATTTGCCAAAATGTATGAGTCTTAAAATAATTTTAGGAGAGAAAATGGCAGCATCTTAGATAACACCACCACCTATGGTATCACAGGCATAAACATTAACATTTCAGTTCTTTTCCTTTCAGATTTCTTTCAAGAGCCACCACAGGCTTCATTTCCCTGGATCATTGTGGCTCTCTCACTATATCCTGTCTTCTGTGAACTTCAGCAGCTGAACACCCTCGAGTTTCTGTGGTTGAAAGGAAAATTAAACATACCCCATTTAATCAGCCTACATATGCTCCGGCTTTCCTTTATGCTGACTGTTTGGGTATAATGGCTTGGCTTTTATTTGCTGTTAATGGGCTTGTAATTGTTTCTGATAAAATAATGCAGTGTTTGTTCAGCTCTGCAAAACAGCTACACATAAAAACACAAGCCAAAGGAGCTCTGTGTACAGCTATTAGGAGGAACCAAGGAGGGTTCAGCAGCTAAGTGCTCCTAGTGACTATCAGATTAAATCAGGGTATTTATTGAAGTTCTAGAAGGAGAATATGAATTTTAAAGTACACCAAGTTTTTAGAATGTCATTTACTATTATTTATCCACATTACTGCACCTCAGTCTTTGTTTAATGCTACTGTAGCTCCACATTCACAACACTGTCAACCCCAAGTAGTCAAAAGCCATGAGTCACCTCCCTTTCAATAAAAACAGCTACTTAAAATCCAGGAGATCCAGGATTATTGTTATTGCTGTTATTACTGAGAGAGCCTGGATGATTCCCTTGGGCTTAATAATTAGGCTGCTAAAATTATAGGAATTTTCTTTCATGAAAGTGAATGGAGAGGAGCTGAGATTCCCAAATATTTAGAGACCTTAGATCAGGAACTCGGGAGACACAAAGTACCTCTGGACACAGTGGAACTGATTTGCAGATCAAAAAGAGGCACATACCTGTATAATTTTGCCCAAACACTGGACAAGAAATGAACATCAAACATGAAAGAGTCAGGCAATAAATGCTTTGAGGGGAACACAGCCATCTTTGGGTTTGGTGGGGTTTTTTGGGCAGCAATTTTACTGCAATGATTTGCTGTTCAGGTTCTGCATAGAGACATTTCATTTGGGGATGCATCCCAAAAATCACTCTGTTTTGTTGGTGCTTTTCACATCTCACAGAAATGCTACTTCTATATGTGTGACAGCAAATATATATTAAATAATAGAAATTTAGTCTCTCCTCAGTGTGAAAAACAGCATTAAAAGCAATGCCTCACTGGACAACCCAAACCACAAGCACGAGAAGAGAAAGCTTTTCATTCAGACAACCACATGTCCCTAAAAATACCTGGCCTATCCCCAAATCATACAAGGTGCAGTTCCCAGGGTTTCTTCCCCAGCAGAGCAATTATACCCCCATTGCGATCTAATCTCGTATTTTTAGCCATGAATGTATCCCCACAAAAAGCTGATTAACTTCTCATCAGCACCTGGCACAGCACAGCCTATTCTTTTACAGGTAAGCAAAAGCTGCCTTGTTTTTTTTTTGCCAGCAAGAATGCTCCAGTGAGCAGCACAGGGATATTTATCCCAGGCACAACATTGTTCTCATGTTCACATGCTGATGTATCTCGAGATCAGACTGCAGGAATAAATTGGAGCTGCTGAATGGTGGAAAGGTTTTCTCCCTTCCCTTTGGCAGGATGCCCTCACAGTTGATGGCTAATTTTTAAATACTAAAAAGTCTGTCCTGCTGTTGCTAAACACATTCCTGAGGAGAAAGAGAAATGGGGGGGGGGAAATCAGGATTAAACCAAAGTATTTAAAATCTCACTTTTGTTAGAAAATAGAATTATGTTATGCCCTGAAAGCCTGTGGAAATCATATTTTGTGTTATTTTATTCTGTTGTTGGCTGGGGTTTTTTTTTCCCCTCTGAAAACCTTAGCAAGGATGACCCTCATCAGTATTTTATGAAACAATGCAGAAACCACAAGTGTTTCCCACCCAGAGCCTGGAGAGCAGCTCAAATTCCAGCACTGTGGTTGCTGCCTCGCTGGGTTTGTTGTTACTGATATTCTATTAGAATATCTGAATTCTAAATTCAGATTTAAACCCTGTTACAGTTTAAATCTGCATTATCTCAATGTTCCTGATCTTCCAAAAGGCTCCTCCTGGCTATCCATTGAGAGCCAGTTGTCTACTCAGGCTCTGACCAATAACCCCTGGAAATTCTCCACCCAAACCATCACCTTTTTGATCCATGGAGTCACAAAAATGCCCCAAACTAAGATTCTTCCTTAACTTCCAACTTACAAACTCCTCTCTATGAGAAAAGCTGCCAAAAAAAAAACCAAACAACAAAACAACAACAAACCCTATTCAAACATATAACAAAACTCAAAAGAAACTCAATTTCTGGAAAGAAATCACTTTTTTTTCAAGTTTCAGTAGTTGATGGGCTGGGACATCACTTGTCTTAGCATCTTGCAAGTCTCTCACACACAGAGCTAAAGGACAGTGACATTTATCACATCTCTGTAGGCAGAAATATTTGTAAATTAGGAGTAGTGCAAATGATACTTAGTGAAAAACAACACATCAGGAGAAATAACGGGATTACCAGCACGGAAAACTGATGCCTGATCAAATCTGGACTTGCAAAAGTGCTGTTTACATACGATTTGCCACCACTAATTCAGCCCTTCGCTTGGAGAAACTCTGCCATCCTCCACCACCCCAAAACACCCCAGTTCTGTGCCTCCCCCATGGAATAACCCACAGTTCATGGCTGGGAGGACCTTCCTGGAGACAGGAAAAAACCAGACAATACTATTCTTTTTTTTTTTTCCAACCAAGTGTCTGAAGGTTTTTCATCTGAGCGAAAACAAATGTAAATTTGCAATACCTGGTTGGAATTTTTTCATTCAGAACGTCTTGGGTGGCTCTGTTTATTTTAAGAAGTCATGCCATGCTCTTCCTGCATGATCACATCCTAATCCATGATTATATTAATCACTTTTTAAATGACAAGGACATCCATGATCAAAGAATCTCATCTCTTTTAAATCACAGTAGCCCCTGAAATAACCTGACACTGAGCTAGGCGAGAGGCTTTGGTGTTAAAAGCAGAATCAGATTCACAATTAGCCTACAGTTATTTTCCTTTCTTGTTGATAATTTCAGTCCTTTCCCATTAAATCACACTGGATAAATCAGGCAGATTCTCAGCCAGCGGCATCTGTGAAGTATCCTGGTTTAATCCATGTCCAATCCCTTCAGGAATCCCAGCGATAACCTGCATGCTGGCTCTGTCCCTGGATGGTCACTTCTCATCCTCATGGCATGCAGAAGACCATTTCTGCTCCCCCAGATATCCTAATAACCCATTTTTAAGGAACCCTTTGGAATTCTACGTGGCATCCGTGGCTGTGCAGATCAGTGTGACAACCCTGACGCCGCTTCTAATTCTGACCGGGGGTTGTTTCGTTTCCGCTTTTTCCAGGCCCACAAACCCACTTCTGCTTCCACTTTATAGCTCAATTCACGTTGTGGTGGTGCCACGCTCCTTTCCCTTGAATGGCACACGCTGCAGAATGCAATGGAGCACGCTGGCATTTTAAAGGGCTGCAGGCACTGCCTCATGAGGATTTTTATAGCCCAGCTTTGTCCCTGGATTCAGCAGTAGCACGATGTTCCCACGATATGTGAAGCTCGGGGCTCCACACTTCCCTCACATTTCCAAGCTGTTTGTTCATGCTGCTGGCTTTACTAATTGGGAGCCCAGGATATAAAATCCCAGCTAATTAAAGCTATCAGAGACAAGGTGTGTGAGATGATTTCCCAGCGTCTCCATCCTCAGGTACGACGAGCAGCCACGCTGGGGCTGCTCCCTTGCAACTGCGGGAGCTGCCGGCACTAAATTAACTCATTTAAATTCTAACCGTGGTCTAACGAGGTGGATTGTAAACAGCACAAATACACAGAGAACGACCCCTGCTACAGATGCTTTCCAGCAGGTGAAAGCTCCCTCAATAATCACGGTGTGTCAGTGTAAAACTAACAAACAGAGGGAAAAGGCCAGCAGCATCCCCCGCTGGGCCAGCAGCGTTTTGCTCTTACATTTCTACAGCAGGTTCCTTCCAAACTCCATGTTAAGCAACTCCAGAGAGAAAATGACACTTGGATTAAATAGAAACACTTGCATATACCAGGTAACACAGCAGAAATGACTGTCACTGCAACGTGCACCCAGTGCTGCTGCACCACTACAACAAATGCAAGACACTTCTTCTGTCCAGCTGTGCCTGCAAAATAGAGGCTTAAATGGACTTTAAGGAACTTCCCAGGTTCAGTGTTCACAGTAACCAGCACCAGGCATGAGTTTCTAGTTGTCACACAGAAAAGATGTGTGACATTTCCCTTTTTGTAAAGATCTAGGTAGACTGGAGAAAGAAAGGTCTACCCAGAGTGGGAACTCTTCAAAGGAATGAGATGAGAGTGAAAAGATGGACTAAGGAATTTGCCTGACTCGATAGTGATTTGGTTGTGAAAAATCAAAGAGCAAGGGAATAGTAACTAGGACACAGTATGGACAACAGCATGAGAACCCACTGTTCACCTCACCAGACTCCCAAAAGTGAGTGTTTGGCGTTTTGTCTAAATTCTCTCTTGATTAACAGAAAAAGTCGCTTCCAGAGGAAGCTGCTGGAGCTGTACCAAGAGACACAACCTGGCTGGGCTGTCTAGGGTTTAATGAGTGAAATGACAATTGATGCAGAGGAACAACAATCAGACGTGACCCACACAATACCTGACTAATCCCTGGTCCTGGGTTGCTTTATACCTCACCATTTTCCAACAGTTTGGCTGTCAGTTCATTGGGGAGATGCTACAGCCTGAAGGAGACCCACAATGGAGCACTAAAAGCACATGGAACTACCAAAAAAAAAAAAATTCTTTGTGCCTTTAGTGACTCCACATCTAAAGCTGAGGTGAGAAAGGTACAAAAAGTTAATAACCTTCTGGGCAGTCTCACACTCACGAGCTCCCCAGAGCCCTCAATGCTTCCAGACTGGAGCTGAAATTTTCCTGGCATGGCACTGCCCAGTGGGTCAAGTCCAGGGGACTCCTGGGCCCCACAATGTGAGAAGGATGTGCCCACAGCTGTCTAATCTTAAAGGTCAAGTGTTAGGACCCTTGTGATTTTTCAAGGGATTGGTTCCTTTTATTGGGACAATATCCAAGGGAGGTTCTTCCCCAAAATCAACAGTGTCCATTAAATAATAAAACCATCCTGCCTCAGACACAAAGCTCACAGGGGGCAATAAAACTGTCCAGTGGTCACAAATCAAGGACTTTAAAGCAATACAAACAGCAACAAACCCATTAGAACGTTATTTCTGAAAACTCGGCGGCCAAAGCAGCGTGACAGTTGTGCCTCGGCACAAAACAGACCGAGGAGGGAATTTATTTTTAATGCCTTTTAAAGAAGGAGCCAATTCCAGAGACAGGTAGGATGAGGAAGGCAGTTCCAGCAGGACTCCCAGTGTGAATTAAGGAGCAGGGCACGAGCCAGCCCTCCAGCCTAACCCTACACCTGAGCTCTAGCAGAGGGAGCAGCACCCCAGGTGCTCCTTGCCTGAGGTTACAGCTCACGCAGCACAGGGACCTGTCCTCTACAGCAGGAATCTGCTACACCCCCTGAGTGCTCCCAGGAGCGTTCAGCAGCAGGATCAGAAGCTGATCCATCCACAACCCAAATCCCAGGATATGGAGAGCCTCAGCACTGGGCTGCAGAGATCAGGGCCCTGCATCCCAAGTGGAGAGTGGTTTCTCAGCAGCTTTAATCCCAGTGCTTAAAGGAAACTCCCCAAAGCAAGGCAGAGTTTGTTCCTACAAATAAAGGGTTTCATTTGTAAAGCACAAGCATCAGCAGGGAGCAGATCTTCCCTGCAGTGGGCCTGATGCTGCTGCCACAGCTCTGTCCAGGTTGCTGATGCTCCAGCAATTCCCCAGGCTCCCAAAGCCACAGCCATCTGGGACACTCTCAATAAGGGCATTTTTCACAGAGACTCATTTCCCACACACAGAATTAGGGTTGTTGTCTCTGCAGAGGTTAACGCTCTGTTCTGCTTCCCTTCCCTCCCAGTGAATAAATCCCAATCCAGACACAGTTGCCCCCATGGTTACAAAACAAACTGTCAGCTCCCCAAGAAGCGGCTGCAGAGTACAAGGACAAAAACCTAAAAAAAAAAAAGGGTAAAATATACAGAAAAAAACCCAGTATCACTGCTTTCTGCAAGCAAGAGAACCTTCTCTCAAACAGTATATTGGTACTGAAATTTAATAGCATTTTTGCAATATTATGGGATGTCAGAACGCACAGATTGCAAAGAAATAAAGGCTCAGTGGTGGAAGTGCTCTGCATGCAGGACTACTTTCTCTTGGCAGAGAAACAGTGGCTAATTAAAGCATTAGTGCTTTGGAAGGTCCTCGCTGAGAGATGCCACTTCTAAATATTGAAAAAGGAACTGTCTTTGAAAATTGGCAGATCTTTAAACCTCTGACTTCCTTCCAAAACGTGTATTATATTTTTATTTGGGGGAAAAAAAAAAAGATCTCGACTCCAACTTATGACTGGGAACAGAAACTTCTTTAGACTGGAAGAGGAATCGAAGAGACCTTAAGGAGATATTGTCTGATTAAACTGAGGCAGTAAAAACCACTGATACCAATATTTGATGTCAGTAGAAACCATTTTAGCACAACCAGTAGCAGTTCCTACAACCTGTGGGCTACAACCCTGTGCCACCAAACTCAGCTGCTCCTGGGGAAAGTTCCACCCTGCAAAGAGCTGGTAATGCCAGTCCAAAGTGTTACAAAAAAACCACACTGGCTCAGCAATGGTCGAGAACTTATGGAGGCAGCACGAAGAAAATGAGTGGAATTTGTTTATTTTTAGGGAAAAAACTTTTGAGAAATGCACGATGAGTGTGGCACAGCAGAGAAGTACAAACAGGACAAAAAAAAACCCCAAACCAGCTCTAATGAGTTTGTCCTCGAGCCCTTATAAATAAACATCTAGTTAGACCCAGGAAGGAGTAGGAGGAATCCTACAAATACCTGTAGGGAAATTCAAACCCAAGCAGAACCAACCACCTAAATGCTGTGTGTCAGAAAGGTGAATTACCTGAACCAGCCTCACTTTCAGATCTTGCTGCTGTTGCCTTTTTAATTGCAGAGAAAGGTTAATAAAATCTACCAGAAATACATTTATCACACTTCAAAGACAGGACTCTGCTAACTCCAGTTCCATCCTGCAGCGAGTGCCTAGGACAGAATTAATAACCTGTAACTTAAGAATCTTTCTTTTTAGCAGTAAATACTGAGAGATATTGCACACAAACTCTCCCCTGGGGACTACAGATTTATGCTGCAATGATTAAAGTCAACAACAGCAACGAAGCTCTCACAGTTTCCCAAAATCCTGTTGATTCTTTTGGGCAAAACTCTTGAAGTAACACAAGCAAAACCAAGCTACCCTCCTGTGGGGCAACAGTGTGGGGGCTAAAAATAGCACAAACAAACCCGAGCTGCTGTGTTTGAATCCTTAGATGTCCTTCTGCCCATCTCCACTCGTGTCCTCACTCTTATTTAAGCTCTAATTTAATGTGCTTTGGCTCTTCCTGATGATGAATGTTTAGGCAGCAGGTGAATTCCAGACTGGACTGGGTCCCAGTGCAAGTTTCAGGCTCCAACCTAAAACTTGGTGGTGTTTTTGGACAACTTCCTTCTTTCCTTGAGAGAATCAGCAGCAAAAAGGCTCAAGAGATAATCCAGTGCTGCAGCCCCACTGAATACTCTCCTGTCTACCCCAGGACTAGCAAAAGTGGCTCAACAATGGTTTTATTTTTGGTTTAGAAATGTCAGCAAGGTGGTAACAAGACTCAGCAACCATGACTTGATTCTGTTTCTCCCTGCAAGCTCAGGTTCAGCTCCAGAGATGATGTCGAAAGACAAAGACACGTAAACTGGTGGCCAGGGTAGGGGCTTTCCTTTTACAAGGAAAATAGTTACATTTCCAGGTCTAAATTAATCCAGACTTTCAAGTCTAGCTTAGGGAAGCCAAAAGGTACGTTTGGGATCAGTATCTCGTCCTTCCTCCCTCCCCAAAGCACAGTGGTGTGTTTGTTCCCTGCTGCACACCAGACTCCCGTGCCCAGCCAGCTGCACGTGACAGGCACAGCAGTGACATCACCTCACCAGAAGAGTTCAAAGGAAATTCAATAAACTCCAGCTTAACACACTGAATGTCCTGAGCACCTGCTTCCCAAGCCTGACAAAGCCTTAATCCATGCACCTGATTATAAATACCTCCAAAAGGACACAACAGTACCGTGCTGTGTGTTGGGATGTTTAAATTAGGGTCGTGATCTTGCTCACATTCCCCCTCCTCCAAAGAAGCGACTTCAGAACTGTGTCAGTGGCACATCTGTACACACTTGGCAGTGCTTCTGCTGGTTGTTCCTCTCTCTCGAGCACTGACAACCATCCTGACACTTTCCAGCACCAGGGAACCCATCGGCACTGGGCATTTTTTTTATTCCTTTGCTGGAATGAGAATGGATTGTGATTTAATAAAGGGAGGGAATGTGCTATGCACTTATGTAAACACGGGGAGGAAAATGATGAAAATGAGAGACACGAAGGGAAAAGGAAAACAAATGAAGAAGCTTGTGCAGCACAGCCATTCTGCTGCTGCAATTCCCTGCTCCAAGACAGCCCAAACCACCTCCTCTGATGACGGCACGAGCCAGCTCCGGCAGCAGTTCTGGAATAGCTGACTGCCAGGCATGTTCCTAACCTCCCCAAACACACACTTACAGCCCAGTTCATCCCCTGCCTCTGCCATCCAACACACCTACAGTGCTCAGGGCAGCACTTGGAACCTCAGATGCTTTTTAGACTCCTGTTTACCTCACAAAGTGTCTCTCTTGGCAGCTGATTTCATGGCCTATGGTTTGATACAAAGCCTGTCCTGACCCATGGCTGTCACGTCAGATTGTTCTCATTCGTGGTGGCAGAACCCACAGTGGTCCAATCCACTCTGCTAATCCAGCCAGGATAAGTGAAACCCTTTCCCACTGAAAGCCCCAGGGAGAGAAGGTGAAATCCAGACATTGATCTGACAAGTAATTTGTGGCTTCACTTGACGAAGATTAATTAATATTGGAAGAGAAATGGGAGCAGGGCCCATAAGCAGCAGAGGTCCCCAAGGGAACTGATAAACCAGAGGCATGAGTTTCACAACCAACAGGAGCATCAACAAACCATGGAATTTCAGAGTCTCCAAAATCAGGACTGTGCTAAGGAGCAGCTCCAGCCCTGTGTCTGCAGGAGCTGTTGCTGATGAATCCCTCTGGAATGATGCTGAGCCAAGAGAAAACCATCCTGAGCTCTGCCCTTCACACCCCAATGTCCTCCTGAGTGCCACAGGTCAGATCTGGCTACAGAAAGGGTTTGGAGTCCAGGCAGTAGTAAGGCTCAAGGAGCAAACATCCAACCTGTCAAGTCTCTTTCCACTTCCTTCTCAAAGCTTAAGTCTTACCTGGAATAAAACTACACATATAACTATTTAGAAGCACAATAATGGGGCTTTCTATCCAAACTGCTCCCACTCCAAGCTGCGGGCAGGCTGTGGAGGGTGCTGTACATCTCCCAGGTGGCATTCTGAGGAAAATGCTTCTCTTCCATCCCATAAAACATATCTGAAGGGCTTGTAGATACTCCCAGAGCTTCTCAGAGAAATTAAAATTACAGTGTAACTATAAACAGCCGGTGCTGGACATGTACATGGCAACAGCATCCTCCCCACTTTTCCTAGGAAAGGGAATAGACAGCAAAAGGAGGTTGGAATCCACGCTGCAATTTGGAGCAAAATTCTGAGTGAAAGTGCTACTTAATTACAGAAATGAATTTTCAAACAACTAGATTAGAATAATTTAACTGGGTTCATCACTGTAAATCAGTGAATGTCAGCTCCAAATTAAGCCAATATAAATATTTGATGGAAGTTCACAAGTGCTTATAAACAACAGTAAAATAATGACACTGGATTGTCTTGTAACGTGCAAAATGAGCTTTTACTCCTAATGAACTTTTTGCATACTTAAATTATTTTAAATTATTTGTTCTACCTCCATTTGTTCTGGTGTGTGAGATTACATTCACGAGGTGTAATTCTGATCCGTGGCAGCTCGGAGCGAGGTGTAAAGTATTGTTCAATATTTAATCACATGAAAAGCACAAATATAAAGCAATTTATGCTCAAGTAAAATCACGGTGGTGACTGGAAATCACTCCCAGGAACTGCTCTGAGTCAAAAGGAACACCTGAAGATTTCAGCGGGAGGAAAATTCCGCCTGGTTGCAGGTGCAGAGCTCACGCCCTGCACCACCACGGGGTGCACGGAGCATTTTGCACCTGATAAACAAGCCCAGGACAGAGGCAAGACCTTCTCTGCCAGGAGCAGCACCAAAACCTGAGCCTAACTTAGGTCAGGAGCTAAACCAGAGCCGAGGAACGAGATCCCGGAGCACCGACTGCCAGCAGTGCAACCCAAGCTGGGAGAAGGGATCAAGACCTCAAAGTCTGGCTTAACCAAATATCCAGGAGTAGACATTCAGGCAACAGGAGGAGGCAGCTACTGCCTCCAGAAGGACAGGGTGGGAATGGCTCCCAGGCAGGGATTTGCAGCATTCCATCAGCCAGGCAGCCGCAGTAACATTTGACAGAATCTGTACTTCCACGAGGAGAACTGTGACTGAAGCCAAAGGCAGATGCACAAGGAAATGCAGCACCAAAGAAATGTGATCTTTCCTTTTTCCCAGATGGATCTGTCTTAATGAGTTTGGTCTTGTACATCCCCTCTGAGCAGCAGTCGTGTCCCCCTCTGCTCTGGGAAGGCCTGGCTGGCTGGAGACAGGCTTTGCATTTGTGTGCCTCACTCTTCAGTTTAATCCTGCACAGCAGCCATACCCTGCCCTGTGTGCTTGACTTCGAGAACACCGGTCGGTGCAATTAATTGGCTGCCTCGATAATTAATTCATCTCGTTGGTAAAACATCTTCATTCTGTGTACACGCATTTACACGGCTTAATGAAAGTGGGATATCAATTGAGAGACAGAAAAAGAGCAACCTGGAGAAAACCAAACCAAACCAAACCCCCGACAAGATCCAGCCAGAGGAATGAATCCTTGCTTTGTGTCCTCACCTTTTTATCAGATACTTTTATTTACCACTTTTTCCTGTTATTCTTTTAAACTCGGGTGGGTTCATGCACTAAAATTCGGATGACAGATCACACAGAGGCTTCATAAACAGAAGTTTCTTCCTAGGTTATGGAAGAAATAATAAACATTTTCTAAAGTGACTTTTGGTGACTTCACCTACCCACAGGTGTCCCCTGGGACTCCTACAAGCCCCTCCTCCCTTGAGGAGAGTTCCCAAGGTCCCATCTCCCCCATATGTTCAGCTTAGTCCCTCTTATGTGTCTGCATTTAATTTTGGTACTGGGCCTTCTGACATTTTGGAAAACTCGAGGCTCGGCTCATCTGATTCAGATGCAACCCCAGACTCGTAGACACCTACGTTGTGGGGGTGGATTCTCAACTCTGCTTCAACTTTCTCCCTTATTTCAGCATTACATAACGCAGCTATTTCAGTCTCTGCCATCAAACACCGAAATTAAGAAAAGCCAGGCTTCGGAACTGAATATAAAGTAACTTCTTGATGCTGATGTTCCCAGCAGGGACATTTAACCATCGCCAGTCACTGCCACGGGCACTTGTGTAAATGGTGTGTGGCAAATCTGCCTTCACAATCTTTTTTCAACATAAAAATTGCAGATACACATTAATATTTTAATGTGCAAACTCCACGGTGTGCCATCACTACGACTTGCCCAACATCCCCACAGTATTTCTTGGACTTAAGGTTTTATATCTAGTCTTTTATTCCAATGACAATCTCTGAGATTTATGATAATACAACAAAAAAAAAAGCTTAATGCTAAAACTTAAATGCCTAATAAAAGAGTAACTGGAAATCATATTAAAAAAGCAGCCCTTTCATATTTTACTGACAGCTTGGCTCTGAGCAGGGAAAGCTTGCCAATTACTTTTTTGGATAACCTATTGTAGCAGTGCTGATTTTGAAAGAAAAGGCATCATTTTACAGCACAGTTGCAAGACAGGAAAAGTAGACAATCCCCACCAGCAAAGAGAAAATAAAGTGCTCTCTCCTCTGGCTCTGAACAGAGGCAAATGTTATTTGTCTTAATGAAGAATTGCTTGTAGAAATGCTCTTTGGATGTGGGGGGGTTTTTTGGGGAAATGCTTCTGTCAGATAATGTTTTAAAGCATTCCCAAATGTTTCATGTCACGCAGAAGACCCAATCCATTGTCTAACATGCAATGAAAACGTCCAGATTCATCTGGAGAGGAGAGAGTACTTGCAAAGTTAATGGCTTTTGATAAATGACACCTCCTTCCCCAGCTGGCCTGACCCTGCTGTGGTGATCACACATCTGTCTCCCTTCCCGCTAGAATATTCATCCCTGCTACCTCCAAGCCCTGAAAGCTCTCACCTGCCAGCTGATATTAAGCCACAGCCTGACAGCAGAGGGAACAAAATAAAACGAATCTGCGCAATTCAAGAGCGACTGGAAATATTCCTCGAGAGGGAGAGATTAGCACAAGAGTGAGTGCTGCTCATTAAAGGCTGTCCAAACACTCTGCACTGGAGGTCCCTTGGATTTCTCCTCTTTCTACTCCAGGAAAAGTGCTCTGCTTGCAGAGCTGGCTCTATTTTTATCCTCTGTGAGGAAAGGGATTCAATGGGTTTCACGCTGCTCTAACGCACCGTGCCCTGGAGAATTCTCTCTAATATTATGTAGTAAAGTGCACACAGCAAAAAGAGAAGCAGTGCCACACATTGTTCTCAGGCTGGACTTTACCTGTCACCAAGCTGGTACTGAACAGTGCTGAGCACGGCTGGGAACAGTCGCCCACACCACTGCAGGGAAAATACAGGACAATATCCACAATTACACCCAGGCACCACTCAGCTGTGGGAGAGTGAGGTTGTTCAGCAAGTCAAGAGCTACGATCTTGGGAGACAAGATGTGCTCTCGCTTCCTGTGCCACTGCTGCCAGCACAAACATTTCTACCTGCTTGTAAAAGCCCTCTCCCAGAACCAGGCTGAAAAGAGCTTCAGGAGCTTGGGAGGTTCAGCCCATCCTCTGCCAGCAAAACGGTGCTGGGAACTGTGTATTGCAAACCCAAGAGACATTTTATCAAGGAGTTCAGGTCGGGAACAACAGGCTTACAGATGTCCCCAGTCCTCAGCTTAGTGTTAGCTTTCCTGTGGGGTTTACCATAAAGCCTGGCCTTACTGAGAGTAAGCTGCATTCAGCAGGGCAGAGTTTATCCTCTGCTGGGAGGGCAGGGACTGGGGCTAAGCAAGACCTCAGCTCCTTCATATGTTGTGTCCTGAGAAGCAGCTCGTCCATACGGCTCATTCCTGCCTGGAAACACAGACCCAGGGCCAAAGAATGAGTTGCAGCCCCTCAGCTGAGGCTGTGGGGTAGAGAGAGATGGAACATCATTCCCTTGTGTCAGCACTTCCTCCTGATTCCATGCTTCCCAAAAGCCTCCTGGCTTTCTCTGCTGTGAGTTACAGCTACAACATGCCATCCCCCAGCTGGCCTGGGATCAGCCTGCAAATTCAGGCACAGCTTCCCCTGGAGTAACCCTGGCAGATAAACCCCAGAGGTGTCCCAGTCTCCACAGTGGAACTTCCAGCACAGCCCCACAGGAGTTATCCTGACTAATCATTTCATCTTAGCATCAGACTCCTGGTTTTGCCCAGGAAACTCCCCACACCAAGTGGATATGGAGGAGACCCCACGTGCCTCGGTGTTAACACGGCAAACCAGCCCTGGACCTCCCTAAGGAACAGCCAATGGTTTCTATCCCATCGCTGGTGCTCCGCAGCAGCAGCTGCTGATGGATGGGGTTTCCTGAGCCCTGGTGCCAGCAGGGAATGGTGCTGGCAGACAGCTGGTCTGGCCTGATAAGGAGCCATAAAAGTGCGCTGGTGTGCCATCAAATTAACCACTTCACCAGCACCATTCAAAACACAGGAAAGAGGCAATGGATGGAGAACAAAACAAAGGAGGAGAGGAAAGAATCTGTCTGAGGCTCCTGGCATGTGTAAGAAACAATGCTGAGGCTCAGAAAGCCTTCAGGGACACTGGAGCTGGCTCAGGGATCCCTTCTCCACATGGGAAGGTGCAAAGGTCTCTACCAGCACCAAGACACAAGCCACTGCAGACCAGATGCCTTCCCGGCACAACGAGAAGGTTGGCAGCAAATTCTTACCATGAGCGTGGGGATTTTTCTCACTGCCCTCTTTGTTTGGCAAATTTTTTGTTCCAATTTTGCCTAATTGTCATAAAGCATATGCACACATTTAAAAACACATCAGTCAACCGCTCGGCACGCTTGGAAATGCATATTCAACAGGGGATGGGAAACTCAGCCTTCTCAAAAAGCCTGGGACTACTTTCCCCGTGGAAAGAAATTTAATGTTTTCTGAGCAGTTGCTATTAATTAAGTACCCAGTTAAGCATAAAACCAGTAAATATCAAAATAGATCACTTATATATAGTGAGGCATACACAGAAAGCCAAATAATTTTCCCCTCCTTCGAAATCAGGCATGTAAAACCACTGGAAGAAAGGATGCAGTGCAAGCAGGATCCGGTAACCAAGGAAGTTGTAGAATAAGATTAAACTCCAAAACCTTCATGAACACTCTTTTCTGGACAAAACAAACTAATTATTTCTCCCATTCCCTTCAAAGGGATTATTTAAGTGCAAAGTTATCCATGTGCCTCAAAAATACGTTTACGGGAACGGAGGCCTTTCCTGTGAATTGAAAATAAATGAATCGGCTCAGCCAGCATTTCACAACGGCCTCTTTGGAGAACAGAATGCATGGCACTGTCCAAGCAAAAGCTGGGCTCATCCCATAGTCTCCATGAATGCAATTCTTGATGAGGTCACGAATAATATCAGTTCTCATTATGTTATCTCATGGTTGTTTGAAGCCGTTCTGCATCTGATGGCGCGCGAGCGGAATATCGCTCCATCTGGAGACACATTCCTTAAAGGCAGCAATTCCGCTCGTGTAGAAAGCCTAATCCTACAAAGTGCCCGGGAAAAGGTTCTGCAGACTTCAAAGCAGCCTGCAGCTCTTGCAGAATGTGGTAATAATTATCCATCCCTTCAGCACATCAGAAAATATTCATTTCATCGAGGCCAGGGAGCGAGATCCGCTCCAAGCACTGAGGCTCCCTGCTCATTTTAAAGCCTGATTTCTATATATTGCCCCATAAGTCTGTGTTTAGTGTGAACACCAAGAACAGGTTGTTAGGTATGAAGACTACACTCAAACCAATTAATTTAAAGATTTTTTTTTCTTTTGTTGGACTGATTTAAGGAGTTTTGTCTGGCTTTCTACATTAAAAAACACACTTTTCAACCGGCAGCTGAAGGTAATATGAAGTTCGTGCACGTAGAGATTCATTATCATCAACTCCAAAGAGAAAAAATAAACTCAAAAATAAGCAAGTGTGTTTCTCAACTGCTGTTAATCTCATCTAGGGTCAAAAATGTCACGTCTCTCCATCACAACCATGAAGCCAATGCTTGGCATCCTTAGGCAGCACATTCAGAGCACGCCCATAAAACACACAATCCCCTGGGGTTTGATATTTCTGAATTATAAGTTTTGTCCAGAGTTCCTAGCAAGGTTTTTGCAATTTTAGCAGGAAACTTTTAAAGATGAGAGACATCCCTGCCTAAACAGAAAGAGAAGTGGATGCAATCAACAGATTCCTTAATTGTCTTTCCCATGGTTCACTGCAGAAAAAAGCCCACACCTTTATTTTGCAGATACTAATTTCAGAACATGGTATTTTTAGGGAAGAGTAAAAAAAAAAAAAAGAGAGGGAAAAAAAAGCCATATGACTGACATATATTAATTAAAGCCTGCTGTGATGTTTATTAGTTTGGGAATAATTATTTCATCAAGAAATAGCTGCTGAGCTCTTGATTCAATGCTGATGACTAGATATGTTCAAAAAGATATTTGGAGCCAGCTGAAGGAGGAAAAAATCCAGAATAATTCATAGGAATTTGAAAGCATAAGAACACTGACCTTGCATTTATTCATGCTGTAAGTGTGAGACCTTTAACTTCTTTTCTGAATAAACACCATTCTGATCTGCAACTGTTTATTGGCATAACTGAGCCAAACATAAAAACAACCCACAACTACCTGAAGGAAACAGGATAAACCACTTGGCAGCTCCCTGACAACTCGGGCTCTACGTCCTTCCAGTGTTCCCACAGAAATCTCGTGTCATGAAAAAACAAGGAAATCCAGAAAGATAATAAGGAGAAGGAGGAATAATGGTCCAAATATGAAGCTTTTATGATTTCTCTGGAGTCAAGGAAATGTCATGGATTACAAACCAGTTAAAACTCTACATACAATAAACCAAACACGTGCCTTAGAACTGTCTTGTCGGACATTTGTTAGGCATTTGTCAGACACCTCCCTAAGGGATCTGAGTCAGGGAATGGGGTGGACACGAAGGATCTTTCCTTTCTGGACAATGTTTTCTCTGTCTCTCTGAAAGCCAGCTACTGAGCTGTGGTTGGGCTTGTCAGTTTAGCAATTCATTTGTGCTTCTCTAAAAATGCTTCACCCTGCAGAGAGGATCGACCTCGTGCCGGCAGTGTCTGTTGGAGCAGCTCTGGTTCTCTCTGCAGTGGCAGGAAGAAGCTGCACCCAGGCACGACACCAGGGCCTTCACAAGTGTCTTGCTGCTGGTGGTTTAACAACAGGCTTGGCCTTCTCCTCTTGAGGTAACAACCTTCTCATTTTTGAAAGGAGTGGGAGATCCTGTGAGCCTGAACTTCACCGAGGATTTTGTCTGTCAGGGCAAGGAGGCGTAACGGGAGCTGAGGTGGGAGGAAGGTATCACGGAGCAGAAAAGCTGCCCTGAATCTCCTAAGCATGATTTTCTCCTTCCCAAGCAAGCCTGAACTCAGATTTGCCCTGTTTGGGGATCCTCTCAAGAACACACCATTGGTGCCATCATTTCAAACCCACCCCATTTGTCAACTAAGGCTTGGGATTTTAGTCTTGGTCTGCTTCTAACTCCTTCCATGAACACCTTTTCCAAGGAAGCCGGCAGTCTGCACTCACTGACAAGGTGCAGACAATTTTAGCAGTGCTGTTTCTTGAGGTTCTGTTGAGCAAGTCAAGAGGATTCACACTGGCAGGGCAAGGGGTAGCACACACACCACATCACACACAGTCCACCTCCTCCCACCTCTTGCGTGTGCCTGGGTATCACAGACAACCTTAATTCTGCCTTCCCTACACTTTTGAGGAATTAATTTCTGCATACTAAGTTTACTTCCAAGACCATTTCCTGTGTTTAACTTCCCTAAGGAAAGTTAAGTACAGAATGAAATGACTATTTACTGATTTCTAGAGTAAATCACGAACAAGCTGGAATAAATACCTGCACTAAAAGGAGCACTCTTTACACAGCTAACTAGTACATGGTGACTGATTTAGGAGCAAAGACTAAGGAAGATAAAAAGTTTCTATTTTTCATGTTTCATCTCCTCCATAGTACAGGACAGGTTTGCTGTTTGCTTTGAATGGCCAACATATGCTCAGCCTACAGACAGCCTGGTCTCCACGGAGGTTTTATTTCCAGCTGAAAACACATTTAACTTGAGACAGGATTTCAAGGAGTGTCTAGACTGGTCTTCACCCAGGTGTCATCTGTTAGAAGCACAGCAGTAGCTTTACACTGTGCAGTAAATAACCCAGTGTAGGGTGTACAACGACCGAATACCTGTGCACAAGATTTTCAGGAGACAATAAAAGGTCTGCCAAACCTTAGAGGAACACCAGAAAATTCCAATCCGTGATTAGCAATTCCTTTTTCCATAGATTCAGCGTTTTTCAGGGCACTCCTCTCAGCAAGGACTGCATGCACGAAGGCTCAGCTCTAGTCCCCTTTACCACAGTGGACTTTCACAAGCACACAAAGGTGTGTGCTTTACCCCTACCTGCACAAAACCAGACTTGGGGCTGAACTGGGTCACTGTGTCACTGTGACAGCAGTTTTTGTGCTGAAGACACATCAAGCACAGAAAAGAGACCATGAGGCCAACAGAAAAATTAGATCTTCTTTTGCTCAGGCACCGGTTTGGAAGAAAAACAAGCAGAGCAAGTTGCTCCTCTGTTGCCTTTTGCATTATTTTGAGCTGCTTCATTGCTCAGGTCAAGAGCTCTGTGATGCCTCCGATGGCTCTGGGTCTGAGCACATCATCCCCACCTCACTGAGGAGGCCACAGGCAAACACATCAACACCAAGGCAGACTCTTTTCCTCCTGCAAGTCGGGACCACGACTCATCTGACAGACACAGAATTACCAAGGACACCCAGTTGTACGGTTGTGATTTGGTTTTCAAGGCCATCCATCCCTCCCTGATTCTCCCCTTGCTCTTTGAACAGCTGTGGGTTCAAGGGCACATCTAAAGCTCTCCAGGCACACAGCTCTGGGTCCCGTTTGACAGTAATCCTTCTGGCCAAAGAAGAGATAACTAATGCCTTTTTAAGGTGTAATCTTGCAATTGTGACCAACTACCTGACTGTGGAGACAGACACAGAAAAGCATTAAAAAGTCTGAAGGAATACAAGAAAATAGATGTTGGACTCTTTTAACGGCTTAACATGGGAGGGGAAGCAAGGAGGAATCATGCTGCGAGCACAGCAGTTAGGGCTTAAAAATACAATGCATGGTTTATTAATTTTGATGAAGGTTCCTGTAGCAGTGTTAGGTCTGTCTAATTCAAGAGAATAAAACATATTTAATGCTGATCAATCTTAGTGAATGTACAAGCTGAGCTCTGCACCGCCCAAGTGAACCACGTTTCTGTGTACAGAATGTTTTTAGGGAAATGTCTGAGCCTTACTGGACTGAAAACTGTACAGGCAGCTGTGGAACAGACTCAGCAGAATCTGCCTTCTGAAGGGAGCTGACACCTCAGCCTGCTGCCTGTTCTGCTGGAGATGGCATTCCTGTTCCCTATGGACAGAGCCAAATGAAGTCTCATTAACACCAGGTTGTTCTTCAAAGCCTGTATCGCCCCTCGTGTTATGAACACCACCGCAAACAAATTAGCCCAGCACTGCTTTGACCCCTACCCAAGACAGTGGTTCTGTCACTGCAGGGATTGTGGAAATGATCTGTGGGCAACAGCACTGAAACAATCAAGGCAAAGAGACAGAACCATGCCCACGAATCAGGTATGAGCATTATCTCTGATAAGCCTTGAGATCTGTTTGCCTGCCTACAGCTGGCTCAGGGAAAGCAGTGAGCACATGAAATATTATTTTTCCATTACCACTGGAAGGGCCCCTCCCTCCCTTAGAAATGGAGTTGAACACTTTATCTTTCTCTGTTTGCAGACTGATACAAAAACCTCGTGAGCACCTCACACAGTAGAAAGGTTTATAATCATGATTTGAGATGGAGGGGGAAGCCCCACACTGACCCACACAGCACAGAATGCCAGTTCAGTTTTGCTGTTTAAAACCTGGTGCCTCTCAAGCAGAGTGGACACGAGCAGTTCTTGTATCTCCTGCCTGCAGCAACAGGATTGGAATAGAAATGGGAGCCTGAAAATCATCTTGGCTTTACTTCACGTGTGGAAACAGTTCTGACAGTGACTTAAAACTGAGCATTATTTTATGGTAATAAATGATGCTTTCTCTTCTCTATGCCCAAACTGTCTCAAATGTAAATACTCGTTCTTCCTAATACTTTACAAATAGTTAGTACAGGTATAAATTTCAGAAAGAGCTGAGTCTTGGGAAATATGAGGAATCAAATTCTAGCACTGTGCCAGCACACTGCACTAACCAACGGTGATGAATCTCTTCTATCACTATTACTCTCAATCCCAAACCCTCTCCAGTTTAAATAAGGAAGAGCGATGCAAGTTGGGAAGTATCCTGCATTACTGATGTAGAAGGGAACTAGGACTGAGAAATTAGGGTTTAGATGCACCTCTACCAAAGCAACACATGTGCTCAGCTGTTAAAGGGTCTTTCCTGCTGTTTACCCAGATAACAGTACTGCACTGTTTGACCCTAAAACTTGCCATGAAATTCCCAATGGGAAATCAAGGAAGCCTCTGTAATACACAAAGAGGGGAGAGAAAAAGGAAGAAAACCCCAGCCTTGCTGCCTTGCAAATGAGAGACTTCTCCTCCTGCCTGCTCCACATATTTGGAGGGCTATGGTCAGGACCAGGGGTAGGGATGAAGCAGCACCATTTCCCTGGGGCACAGTTCTCTCTAAACATCCACTTGTGCTTGTCAACACCTGGAACTCAGGTGGCCTTTCCTGGAATTAGCTTAAATCCAGTGGAAGTGCCCATATCCATGGTGCACGGAGATGATCTCAGCTGCTGGGGAACTGGGATGTGCCTGAGTGTGCCCCAAGAACTCCATATTACAACAACAACTCACTCTTGCCCAGGTTATCTCAGGCTTTGCCCTCTGGAGCTCGGTGTTTTCATGCACGAGCAGGAGCTGAGCGAGGGCCAAAGCACAACATCGGCACGTGAGCTAATCCCGGCAGCTCCAGCCTTGGGAAACACGGAGGAGCCAGCCAAACATCCTCCCAGCTAAAGGGAACTTGGCTGATTCCAGCTCAGTGTTTATATTGCTGAGGGACTTGGCTCTGGTTTCCCAACTGGCGCACGGACCCACGGAAAGCTTTATCTCGCTTCCCAAAAGCGTTGTTTTAACCTCGGAGAGAGAGCGGGACTCTCCCATGAGGAAAGGCTACACACACACACTTCCACGCCTTGACATTCCAAGACACGTTCCAGACCCTTCAGAGAAACTGCAGGCAGAACCTTTGAGTGTCTTTTGCAAAGGCAGCCTTTTGTCCAGTCTCCAGAAGCCGAAAGCCCCGAGTGCTCCGTGCAGCCGAGACCGTTCCCACAATGGCTGTGGACATCCAGGAGCAGGACCTGGGAGCCTCCCAGCTAACTCCAGACTTCCCAAGTATTCCTGGCCTTAAAACATTTCCCAATGGGCAGAGCACTCAAGGCTTTACTTCTGTTAAAACCTGAAAAAAACACGGTCCTTCTGTTATAATTAGTCTCCCCATAAAGAAAATTTAGTCAAGTTACAAAAGCCACAGTGTTTTAAAAGGCGGTTTCCTCTTCTTCCTTAACTCCTCATGCATGTTTGGGGAGTATTTCACACACATTTTGGCTCGGCTGATAAAGTGAACCCATAAAATGCTCGTCTGACACTGGTTGGTCAAATGACAGCCTTTGAGGTAAAATCCCAGTCCTGCCTAAGAGAAAGTTGAGAGAAAATGAGAAAAAAGGACAATTACTGCAATACACATCCTATTCTGAAGAGCAGATTCCTCTTCCAGAGCAGTGTCTAAGATGTCAGTGAGCTACATCCCCTATGACCACACAGCATATCTTGGAACTTCATCAGACAGAGTTAAAGTTTAACAAATATCATAAGAGGAGAGAGATGAAGACTAAGCACAAGCTTTCAGAGACAAAAGCAAGCAGCTGATCTTAAAAGACCATTATAAGCAACTTTAAATCAGTCTATCTCCATAAACATCAGGGAAAGCACTGTAACGTGAGCAGGAAAATCGAGCCCAGCTTTCCATGCTGTACCAAAACCAGGGGAGAAGGGAGAAAAGGTAAATTCGAATTTAAGGCGTGTTCACATTTAATTCTCCAGTTACTACAGTTTGATCTTTCTGATCTGGACCAGAGAAAAGGGCAGTTTCTGCTTCAACATTACTGCAATTACAAATTACAGCAACGAACAAGAAGTAGTTGCCTGCAGTATTTATGTCTGGGGACACTCCAGTGAGTATTTCCAACAGACTCATCCCTCACTGTGCAACTGGCACCGCTTTTTATCCTTGAACGAGAGTCTCTTTACAAACTGCAGAAGGGTGAATATCTGGGTTTATTTAAAATGATTTGAGTAGAATTTTAGCAAAACAATTTACTCAGCCTGTTCCTCCTGCAGTAATAGCAATCGACTTTTCATCCCGCTTTTATTGGTGCTGCAGGAGGAAATGAAACCAACCCTTCGTGGCAATTCCAAACAGGAAAGCTCACCCCCTAAATTTTCTCCTCCCTTGTTAAAATATTCTTCCCTTTTCAGAAAAGCAATAAAAGAGCCTTGCTGGTACTATAATACTGTAGATGAATGGAATTCTCTGATCCTGGCAACACCGTCTGATCGATCCAGTGCTGCAGATACACTCCAAGGGCAGCCCCTAAAGCCCAGAGGGACTTAAAAAATCTCATTTTAACATGTCACACCTACAAGCTGATGGAACAAATCTCAAAGCTTCAGAGTAGTACTGTCACCATTTTGTCCTCAATTTTGCTTTTTTCTTCAACCCCTGTGAGAAGAGTTGACAGGTTTGGACGGTGGGTTTATAGCTCTCAATTGCTGCTATTTCAGAAAAAATAGGGTGTCTTTATGTGTAATTCACAGGAAACATCCTCCCCCTCTGCTGGAAAAAAAGCATCTGAAAATGTGATATTCCTCCCCTAAATCAGAGTGCCCCAGAAGGAGTTGGATGTCCCTGGCACAGCTCTCCAGCCCTGCTGACCAACCATCAGGATTTCACTCCCGCAGGATCTCAGGATCTTGTAACCTCTGTGCCAGCAGAGACATGTTCCCAATTAACAGCTCCCTTCAGTGAGACCCCTGGCAGGAAGGTTACTTAAACAACTGAAAGCAACTTTTCATCCAACTCCTGCTTATTTTAAATAGATGGAAAGGGGGGTTGGCCTCTGCTCTTGGAAACACAGACTTCTGTAATCTCTGCTACCGTGATTTTCTCTTGAATTTCCACGGAATTTGTTTGCATCAACCGTGAACAAATAGTGACAAAGGCTCTACTTTTTTTATTTTTTTTTAAAGTTCTTTAAGTGATGCAAACCCCAAAATCACTGAACTAAAAATAAATAGGGCTTACTTTGATTTTTTTTTTTTTTACAACCTTTCCTGACAGCAGCACCAATCCAGCTGTACCACTTCTGCACACGCCATTCCTCCAGTTCCACGGAGGAAATGTAACTCTGCTATATTTAGCTGGGAGACGTTATCTCCCTTAAATTTATGAGGAAGAAGAAGGATTTTTTTTCCTTACTGAAAAACACAGGAAGGAGCGAAGGGAGAATCGGAACTCATGGGGGCAAAATCCCCGGCAAGCTGCGCAGGGGTTAGTTAAATACAAAAGCACCCTTGGAAACCAGCTCTCGGCCAAGCAGCACCTAGCAACAAACTGCTGCTCGTGATGGGCCTTTAAATAGCAGAGAAAGAAGAATTCCTGTTTGAAACCTCACCTTGCTCCTGGGTCTATCAAATCCCAGAAGGCACAGGATGCTCCCGTGTCAAAGGGAATTGGTAAATTCTCCGTTTCCTGCCACGTTTTGACAGCTGCTGTTCCTCCTCCACAGCCACGGCTCGGTTTTTCTTCTCTTCACGGGTTTGGCAGAAAAAATATTTCAAGGAGCTGCTGCTGTAAATTTGTGATTCTCCAGTGGCTGCAGCACTTGCGGCCGTGAGGGGATGAGGACGGTGCTCAACACACACGCTGTGCTTCGGTGCTGTGTGGAGAAACATCTCCGGGGTTAAACGTGTCCCTGGGATAACTCCACAGCACTGCCCACACCCTGGGGGGATGTAGAGAGGCTCAAGCGGCCCTTTCCTTATTTTTCAACTCCTTGTCCTGAAAAAAGTTGCCCGACTGATCCCTGTTTGCAGGCTGTGTAATGTATAGCTTTATATATGTTCCCTCCCCCAAAAAAGAGGGAGAACTTGGAAAGCACAGAAGTCTGTGCCATGAAACCCCAATGAAATCCCAATTACATACCAGGAGTAATGTAAGAAATTCTTCTGATGTGCAAGAGGGGGTTCAGCCATCAGGGTACAGAAACTGCCAAAATTTAATGAATATAAAATGAAAATAAATGTTTGAATGTGTCTAAAAACACAGCAGTTCCAGTCATGCTGAGGATGGAAAATAAAAACGTTAAAGGATCCCAGGTCTTCCTTAAATTTGCAAAGAAGTCAGTAAGTTTTCAGGGAACTACCATGAAAATCTGGCCATCAAGACCAAAAATGGAGTCCTTACTTTCTACAAGAACGAGTTCTAGTTATGCCAGCTTCACACTCATGAGAGCCATTTTAGTGCACAAAGTTATCTATTTCAGTAATTTTTAAAGTGTACCTTTTTTTTCCTGCGTAAAAAGTAAAAATTATCCAAAAATATAACTGTTCCAAGAGCTCTAATCCCACTGAACCTCTGCCTGATAGAGGTTTCCAGCTGTAACAATTATTATACCAATTAATTTTGTGTGTGCACATGAGGCTGCTTGAGCTGCCCTTAACCCACAGACAGGTCCAGAGAAATTCCCCTTTCCATGTGGTGCCTGCTCACACCACTGACATTCTGCCTCTGCAACATTATATTTCTCCTGGATAATGTCATTACATATTTTACTGACGTCAACAACCTTGTTTTTTTCCCAAGGACAGCAATATCTTTTGGCTATTTTTATTTAGTAGCAGGAATTTGCAAGTATTAATTGAGGTCTATGAGCCTTTACCGTAATAGTTACTAGAACATCACAACTCCTCCTGTAAATAGTGTCAGGCCAAGAACAAATATAAATTTCACTTAGTATTTCAGTTGCTCTTGCTGTGTTTTTTTCTGTGTTTTTTTTTTTTTTTTTTTACTCCACTAGCTGGTAAAAGAAGAAGCTATAAAAAAAATTTCCCTTTTCCACACGACTTGAGCTGCAAGAGAATAAGAAGCATTTTGGGAAATGCGCAGGAAAGCAAAAAAACAAATTCTTAAATGGTATTTTCTTGGCTTTCAAAATGCAGTGCTTGCAGGTGATAAATTAGGTGAGGAAAGAGAACATTGTTATTCTCTCCCCTCTGTCCCTGTGCAGCTCCACTTTTTCTTCCCTACCCTGACAAGGATGGACAGTGGGGAGCAAAAGCCTAAACCCCTGTAACAGATCTGCTGTATCAAGAGCCCCTGTGTTAGGAGTTGTTCTCCCATTTCCAGGTATTCCATGTCCAAACTAATAATAATAATAACAATAAAAAATTCATGTATTTTGCCCTGGGCCATCCTAAAACACCTTGTTCCACTCGGACTTTGCTCTGCCACTTCATTCATCTCTTTTCCTGTTGCTTCTGGGCCATGCCCACATGTTCTGCTGACCCAGACAGATCATCTCCTACTTCCAGCTCACACAACCACTTCTTTTCCTGTCGGATGAATTTTCCCAACGAACTTCCTCTTCTCCTTGTTTTCCATCCATTCTTCAGGCAGTGGAACCCACCAGAGGAACCTGTGGCAGCAAAGGAAGCTACTGCAGGGGCTGTATCAGATGGAACACCTTTGGAGGCTGGGGAAGGGGATGAGGAACAGTCACACTTTGCATTTTGGTGTTTGCAAACCTTACATGATGGAAACTTCTGGGGAAAAGCAGCTCTAATTGATGAACTGGGTTGTCGAGCTGACAGAGAGTACATAAAAACCACTGCACTGGAAGGGAGGAGACAGACTTTTTATTAGTAGAACAAAGCACCATTTGATTGTGTGTTTGGCTCCATCGCTGGGATTTTTTTTACTTCCCAAGACGTATTTAAATTGTTTACTCCATGGCTGAAATGTCTTGTAACTCGAGAGCTCTCAAGGTCAGTGTGACCTTTCCCATCAGGTCCGATCCTTTATTCATAGCCAGGCAGTCACAGATTCAATTAGAAATGCATTAAGCTCATTGGGTGAACATTAAATGGAGCAAAGGACTATATTGAGGAGAAAACCTCCAATTACCACTGGACAAAAGAGCTCTTTGTCTACGATATCGTGGGGTTTTGCTGCTCTTGCTGGTGTCTCGTTAAAAAGTTTCAGGTGCTACAATAAGTGCATCATTTATTTGGATGGGTTTGGCTGGTGGCAGGACATCCCAGCCCAACGATCTTTACACAGATATTATCATACCTTTACTTTCAGCTCTTCTGTAAGTTAACTCTACCTCAGCCAAAATCACCACAAAGGCAAATAAAAAAAAAAGTTTGGAAGCTGGAGTTTCTAAGCACTTTTTCTGAGGGGGAGATGTGTCTCAAACACAGGTCTCAAAGCTGATCCCATCCAGAGAAGCAGGTCCTGTCCTTGCCTATAGATTGTTCCATGATGAATTTCTGATAAGAACAGGGAAAGAATCCCAAAAGTAAAGACAGGGCAGTTTTTGGCAAATTCTGTGAATAATGGGAGCTACAAAATATCCCAGCTTCTCTCCTACATAAACTCTCTATTTCTTTTCTTCCTTCAGACACTTTCTGGCAGCTCTTGACAAAACCTGACTTTTTAATGCCTGCATAAGCTTTGCTGACAGAATTCACAGCAGATAACACCCTTCTAACACACAGCACTGACAGATGAGGATGCCCTCCGAGATAAGATCACTGCTCCAACAATCCTCAGTGCTCCTCACAACACCATCAAAACACATTTATTTATTCATGAGTTGGAAACAAAGATTAACACTTCATCCTGGTGAAGTTTGAAGACGGATGATGCCTTTTTTCCTTATCATTTTCGAGATAAACCAAAGCAGCAGATCACAACACTTAAGTGCTGATCACAGCACCGCTCTTGTGTTAGGCTTGGTCCGACTTAAGTGGATACTTCAAAAGTTTAACCTCAAAAGGCACGTGAAATCAGAACCCCACAAATCACAAGCAGCTGAAGGGCAGCCAAAATAAAATCCTGAAATGAAACCATTCTGGCCTGTCTCATCAAACGACTGGAAATGTAAGGGGGATGGCATCTGATAAAAGACATTTAAGGACGCTCTGCCAGAGTGCCCCGGGGCTGTGTTTGGCAAACAGCTGCTCTGTACCTGCCCCTGGGAGCCTCAGGAAGCTTTGGGTACGTCTACACAGCTCCTGTAGGGGATCCCACACTGTCACATCAACAGCCAGCCCGGGTATGGGCAGCAGTGATGTCTTCTGAGATCAGGGCAGCTTTAGTGACCTCTCAATTTATTGAAGGAAAGAGATACAACAATCTCTCAAACCAGGAACAAAGCAATAAAGCAACAGAGCTCCTGTGACAAGTGTAGGTTTGGAGTCTTTCAGTTCCTGCCAGGGTTTTTGTCAAAGGCATCTTATTTTTGCCTTAATTTCTTCTTTCTGACAAAATGTATATGGGAAAGGATCTCACATGCTCTGCTGTGATAGTGGACAGGGCAGGGAAGGAGAAGGGAACTGCAGCAAGTGGTGTTCGTTTGGAGAAGGAGGCAGCAAAGAGACAAAAAGACTCTTTATCCAAACCAAAAGCACCAACCTACACAATGCTGTGAGATACTGGAACATCACCTTGGCCTGGGACAGTGAAAAGCAGCACACAAGTAGCTGCACACACATTTTAAACCACACAACTATGTTGGACAAGTTGGTCATTTCTAAGAGAACACTGAAGGCTTGATATCAAACCCTTTTCTGTTTACCTACCACGTAACTCCACGGACTCCCACAGAACTAGTCAGGCAAGCTGAGTGTAATTCTGCCATAAAAATCCAAACCGTGGTGCTTTCTGATGTTTATGATCAGGAAATTAGTAATAATTTTCCTCCATACTGGTAGATTTACTTGGAACCTGAATTATAAAAGCAATTTTCAATAATGTACCGGGTGTATGAACAAGCCTTTTCCATAATAACACCACTTATTTAAGAGGGATGATACTTCACAGAACACAATCACACTTGAAGAGTTCTTATTATAGTCACTCCTCTATAACTGGAGCATTAAATAAGTTCTACTGTGTTATTAAAAAGTCTTGAAAATACTCTTTGAAGTTACTTGAAGTTACCTTGTGGCTCTGTCACTTCTTTTGGAAGAAATAAGAGCTGGGAATCAGGGAGAGGTACGGAATGAAAACGTTGCTGTGACAGCCCCACTGTGTAAGCAACCACCAAACCCCCTCGTGTCCAACACCCTTTTCCATGGGCAAAGCACCTCTGGAGACCCAGCAAACCTGGCCTGGCTCCTTCCAGGGCTACTCAAACCTCTCCTGACCATGAAATACTAGACTCCATCCCTTTGGGCATGTTGGTGCACTGCTTTTGGTTGCCTTTGGATGAATCTTCTGAAGTAAAGGAGTGAAGCCAGGGGGGAGGTCCCTCCCTGTAACCCACTGATCTTTTCTTGCTAACCCTCTTTTTCATGTGGGGTTTTTTATATTGCTGAGGAGAGACTGATGACACTTTTTGCCTTAAATCTGCCCTGCTGAAACGTCACGTTGTGCATCCCAGTCCAGGCAGCAAGATGAAGACACCTGACCCGACCCTCTCCACTAAATATAGATCAGCCAGAGACACTTGGCTTCTGCCCTTCAAATTTAGGTTCTTTGGAAAATCAGCCCCGTTAGGTATCGTTCATACAAGTACCTGTAAGGAACTAAGCAGACTGAACAATATCTCTCCATTTTGCTCCCTTGCATCCTACTTCACACTTCACACGGAACCAAAAAAACCCCACAAACCCAAACTGATACAGGAATAGACGACTCAAGGTGTAAAAGAATTCAGTTGGTGACAGATGCACAGCACTGCCATGAAGATCATAAACAAGAGAAGCAGGAGGGTTGTTTTGCACTGCAGAGCGATGGGAGGTGGCCACATTCCAGCATCCTAGGGGAGTTTTCCAAAGGGCACACAGCTCTTGCAGTTTGTGTTCCCCTTTACACCCCACCTGCAGAATGATCTCTCCTCAGCTTCTTGGCTCATTTTAAACCCTCCAGAGTGAAAGCCAGGTTTTAATGGAGTTGTGCAATTCTTCCCAACGGAACTTTTCGGCTACAGACTCTCTATCCATCACCTAAAGACCACGGTTTGAAACCCTGTGGCCCCATCGAGAAATCTCAAGCTTTGTTCAAAACAGCTGAGAGCACAAAAAAATCAACCCATGTAGAACCTTGGAAATTCAGACAAGACATTTTTATGCTCTCAGTGTTCCCATCTGGAGTGGGAAGCAAGATAACTTCTTTGCTTCACCAGATAATGCTGATCACTTTAAGTCTCTGGTCTCAGTGTGTAAATGAACCAGCAACTTTAATTCAAACTTACAGTCACACCCCAGTAAGTTTTAAAATCAAATTCCTCTTTGTTTCTGTTCCTGACAGTGGCAATGCATCACATGTCCCTCTGTTAAGAGTAGAAGTAAAAATCCAAGGGAAATTTTTGTCCCAGGATGGCCCAGCCAAGGTACAACTGCATTATCTGGAAAAAGCTTCACTGTTTCAATGTTCACACATTTCTCTTTGTTTAAGCACACAACCAACAGCTCTGCAAACCCAACTCATGTCGGTTTTCCACCAAATCCAACTGGGCAACACAAATGGCAACAAATTTACATCCTTTGCATCCTACACCTGGCAGAGGAAGGGTAGCAAGACTGGCACACTTTGCAATTAAATGTAACTTCACCCAAACTGTGGCTCAGCCAACCCCAAAACAAACTGCACGAGAGGTAAGAAGGCACCTCATGTTTTTGATGTAGGTGAGCATTAAGTTTGATTTCCACACGGGGCAGAAACAATTTAACAGATTGCTTGCTTAGGAGTAGCAAAATTTAAATTTAAAGTGCAGTTCCAAAGTGGAAACATCACGACACAATGCGGCAAATTGTGTTGCATAACCTGTTACTAAACAAGGGAAAGTTTTGCCAAGATAATCGAAATTGTAACTAATGGGAAGTATATCCACGCTGCCTGTTCTTACTCTGTCACATCAGCAAAAATAACCCTCCTAAAGGAATGTATGAAAATCTCAAGGCCTTTGGAAAGTGGGATGTCATTGGTGCGGGACATAGCGGCAAAGAATGGGAGTGTTTCCCAAGCCTGCTCCTGCTGCAACAATCCTACACAAACTGGTCACTAACTATTCCATAGGACAAACTGAGCATTCACTATTCCATAGGACAAACTGGGCACTAACTATTCCATAGGACAAACTGGGCATTCACTATTCCATAGGACAAACTGGGCACTAACTATTCCATAGGACAAACTGGGCATTCACTATTCCATAGGACAAACTGGTCACTAACTATTCCATAGGACAAACTGGTCACTGACTATTCCATAGGACAAACTGGGCATTCACTATTCCATAGGACAAACTGGGCACTAACTATTCCACAGGACAAACTGGGCATTCACTATTCCACAGCACACATCCCACGTGGAAAGGGAACTGTGAGGGGGCTCACAGGAAACAAGGCAGATGGTGGCACCTTCCCGGGCACAGGGGACTCTCTGAAAGAGCGAAAGCAGCACCATCACATTGTGAATCCAGCTGGGAAATGGGCCATTACTCCTGGTTTTGCATAGGAAGAGGTTTTCCGAGGGACTGACCTTCCCAATCTCAGCGCTGCCAAACTAATTAGGGCTGCCCAGCCTCACGGCTCGTTAATGGCTCTGTTATGGCAGTGTCTCCATAAAAACGGCAGCAAGGACAAAAGGAAGCACCAGATGTTAATTCCTGTTCAAGGACACTCGCTCACCTGCTCCCTCTCCTTCATCAATTTGATTCCGAAGGCTGAATTAGAGAAACAAAAACGGGGGAAAGAAGTGCTGGATCCAGTTTAATGCCATCATAAACGCCCAAAAGAAATCTGTGCTTTGTTAACAGTCTCGACATTCCCAACCAGAGGCCCCGTTCTCAGGCCACTTCTCTCCAAAGGTACCTATTTTGTCCCCAGCCACATAAATCCATCTGTATGGAAAACAGGGTTATACCAGAAGGTTATTTTTTTTTTTGCCTTAATAGCAGAAGAAACTCAGAATGAATCATTTGATGATATTATCTGAGAGCACGCTGGTAACCTCTAACACCACGGAAACTATGGCTCCAGAAGCATTTTTTTTTCTCCCAAGGTATCATTTCATAACAAATTACATTTAAACTGTTTGATTCACTCCAGCAGTCCAAAACTCCATGTTCAGATCAGACAATGGTGCAAAAATCTCTCCTAATATACTGAGACTGCAAAGATAAAGCAATTCACCTTTCTATATGAAAATTCAATATATATTCTTATATTTTTCCTCTGGTCAAGATGGGAAAAAGAATCAGACTTGCCTAGCCCCCCCCAGAATAACAATTCTGATATTTAACTACCTTTTAAAAGGTAATTCTAATCCAGTTTTCTCACAGTCCACCTGCCACAGGTCCAGCAAATGGCCAGTTTTTGGGAGTTATTGCCTCAAAACCAACAGGGTTCCTGAGAGATCTGCAGAGATCTCTTCTGAACAGGCTGTGCCTCCTGGTTGTTTTCCAATCCTCAGAACTCCTGTTCCTTCACAGGGATGTTTCACTAATGTTAAACAGCAAGCACCTCCTAATGATGGGGTTGGTGGAATGCAGAGTTTGGTTTAGGGATATGGGAATGAGGATCTTGGTTCAAGGCTTGTTTTAGGGATATTCAGAGGAACAAGGAAGGGAAAGAGGCAGAGGCAAATCGCCCTATTCTGACACGAGTCCAGCACACTGATTACATCAGCAGCAAAAGGATCACATCCAGGTTTTCTCCCGGATTTACACTGTTACAGACAGGTGAGAATGTGGTGGGGAAGTTAAAAATGGACACTCACAGGGCAGTCAGACTGAAAACAAGCAAGCTACTTCACTTGACTGCCAGATCATGTCAGAAAACAGTGTGCACTTTACCTCTTTGTGCCTAATTGTCTCCCTACCTTTTTAGTCCTTACCACCACCACCCCCCTTCCCCTGCATATATATAGTTTTTACTGAATTTTCTGGATTTAATTCAAAAAAATCCCCAAACAACCGGTGTTTTGTTCAAAGCTTGTTTTCAAACCACGGAAAATGTTTTGTAAATGTTTTCTGAGAAGCCAAACAACGCTTGTTTCACATTGGTAAAACAAACTGCAAAAATAGCACAAAAAAATAATGTGTATATATATATATATGTAAGCACGGGTGTGTTTGGAGGGTGGAAGGCTGCCCGGTTTGTATCCAGGAGGAGATTGCTCTGCTTCCCAGGGAGTGATCCCACCGTGGCAGCCAGGGGAAGGACGGGATGCAGGGGACACTGAGCTGACAGCCGTGGCTGTGTGGGGGTGGAGACACACACACAGAATGACAAGTTTTATGGGCTGGGAGTGGGAAGAAGATGCGGAGAGGAGGCAGCTCATGGGGCGAACGTGTGGGAAGAAATGGGGAGGCAGCGAGGAGGCTCTTCCAAGGGGACTGCTGAGAGCTGCTGTCCTGCTCCTGGGATTGCAGAGAAGGGGAAAGCTTTCCCTCAAAGCACAGTCTGGACACTTCTAAGGGAAGGGCTCAGTGCAAGAGAAAAAGTGAGGCAGCAAATGAAGACTGTGGAGATGGTGGGAGTTGGAAATGACAACTGTGCAGAGCCCTCAACTGCACCGAGCCCACACCCCTGGAGTAAACTCCAGCCTGACTGGTCGTGTCCTGGAAATAACATGGCTTTGAGCTTGGCTGTCTTGGATAAAACAAAAGCTTTTGTGACTCACAACAATGCTAAAGTTTCCCGGGGAACTACTGAGTGAGTCTTTGTGAGCAAAGTGCTTATTACCGGGGACTTGTCCTCCCGAGATCAACAGTAACCTTGACATCTGCTTATTTTCTTTCACAAAACCACCTTGCTTAGTTATTATACATTGAAAGCTTGATGGCTGGCAGCAGTTGGAGGGGTGCAAACTACCAAGCAAGTGCCACAAAGCAGTAATATTGAAGCTGCAGGACGCAGCGCTGCTGAAAGGAAAATAAATGCTAGCGGTACAGAGAGCTTTAAGAAGTAGGAATTCTTGATTTCCTGAAGAGGAACACAAAGCAAGCTCTGCACAACTTCATTCCACAGAAAATTTCTGCTAAATACATCCCCTCGCTTTTCATGTTGCCTTGGGAAGGCTGGAAGGGGAATGGATGCCAGGAGGAGGAGTGTGGTGCAGTCTGGCTGGGCAAGGGGGAATTCCCTCCTCCTCACCAACAATCCCTGAAGCTTCCGCGGTGGAAGGAATGGTGGCTCCTTCATAACACCAGGAACAAGTAAAAAGTAATTTAGTCAGTGACTTAGGGCTGAATTCCCCAAAGAGGGGAGCACGCTGGCTCTTTGTGTCCCAAAAATCCCGGCCATGTGCAGCCTGGAAACCTGCTGGCAAAGCAGTGGCGGTGGGAACAGAAAATATGGGACGTGCTTCCCTGGGGATTTAATAACACCATACATGCCAAGGTGGGGAAGCTTCAAGGTCGCTGGACAGTATTTAAGATGCTGATACTTAGTCATGCAATAATAATGTCGTGTTAGAAATGAAATGTGTTGGAATTGAGGGCCTGAAATGCCTTGCAGAATATACCTTTTCGACTACACAGTGAAGCCATGGCAATGTGGTGAGTTGGTTTTTAAAAAAACAAACATACTTTAGGGCTCATTCCAGAAATCTGTGATACAGAACAACATCCAGAGTTTTCCAGATTTAAATTAATTCAGACATTTTTAAATATATGTGTAAATAAAGCAATGCTGGGAACAGTCTTGGTGATTACACTGGAATCAGACACAAAATAGATGATAAATAAAATAAAAAACATAAAGGTGTTCTCTGACAGAATGTCACTTTACTATTACTGGAAAGGTAGTCAAGGCTCGAGCTGTGAGGTGGGAGACACTCAGTGCAGTGGACAGAGTGAGGATTTCGGAAGGGAAAGGGAAAAGCCACAGTCAGAGTTCCCTGACTGCTCCTGTGCCATCTCCGTATGGGAATTTTCTGCCCACAAACACTGACAGGTGAACTCAGATTTCCTTCCTCACCCTGTTACAAAAGGCAATCCTTGTGCTCTTGGTTCCAGCAGCACCTGGAGAAATCCCCTTCCAGCATCCCAGTCCCAAATTCAGCCTCAGAGCCTCAGCAGCTCAGTCCTCCTCAGTTACCCTCCCAGCCCTGCTCAAAATGCCTTGTTGCCTCTTCTCCAACATCCTTTCCAAAATCCCATCAAATGGCAAGAACAATTCCAAGCCCTTGCCCAGCTGCCAAACACCCCTGTAGGTCTTTCTCTTCCTTCCCTGACTCCAAATGCTCTCAGAAAACCATCTCAGGGCCCCTGTGCCACTGCAGCTCAATGTTTAGTAGTTTCACTCTGAGACCCTGAACTGACAATTTTGGGGAGGTTTTGGTGTTGCTGCTTTTCTTTCCGAAGAGAACTCTGAAAATTAGCTTTAAAAACCTATGATAGCCAAACAATTAAACAGGAATTACTTTATAAAACCCAAACTCTTTGGAAATACTTTTAAAATGTACATGTGTGGGGAGTTCTGTGAACCCTCCAAGCAAATAAATAACCAATGAGCACCGAATGCATTTTCTGGCTGTTGGGGTGGGATAATTCATCCTGCTGGGTTTTTTTTTTTTTTTTTTGGCATATGACCTGGGTTATGTAGATTCTTTGACACATGGAGAATTCACCCTCCCAGAATTAGGTGCTCTGAATCACACCTGTCAGGATGCACCACACATCCAAGGACAGTGTGTGACTACCTGCGGTGTCTATTGGGATACTGCTCTCCTAAAGCACCTTCCAATGGCAATGGTAAAATCCAGGACTGCCTGGGCCTTGAGTCCATCTTTCACCTAGGACAGGTGTTTCCAGCCTGCCTTAACTATTTCAAAGGTAAAAATGTCTGCCTCTTGTTTTTTTGATAAGTTCTGGTCACCTTTTTCAAGGCAGATATAAAGCAAACTGTATCTTGTAGGATACTTGTGCCCTGTTTATCCAACTGCAATAGGAATTCAAGGTTCTCTTAACAGGTATTAAGCTCGGAGCTTATTCCATTCCACTGTCAGGAACTGGGAAAGAGGCAGCAGAGGGATTGGTACACCCACAAAGCACTAAGAAGAATTTGGCATTTAGTCTCAAAAACAGAGGGGAAGACCCATCTCTGCTGGAAACAGCAGCATGTGAGAGGATTTGCAGCAGCCAGGGGGATGAGCAGCTTCCCAGCCCACGGATCTGCCTCAGCACTGTTCCAGCAGGATGCAGAGTGGGCAACAATCCACTGTTTCCCTTTAATACCTATTTGGAAAAGGGATGGCAGCCCAAAGGGAATAACCACTGGCAGTGTGAAGATCTGACACTTTAATTAGGGGGCTGTGAGTCCCTCGCAGCGGCAGTTCCTCCCCACTGAGTGTTCCCAAAAACCCAGCCGGTGTCAAATCCTGCCCCGTCAACGCTGGGCTTGCTGCGTTATTTCTAAGGAGCTTGGAAATAAAATCCACGTTTCCTCACTAACCATAAATCCTTCAGCACCTGGAAAAAAATGGATTTGTTCTCCCACCACTTTCACTCATAAAATATCTGCTCAAACCTACAGACTCTGCCCGCTGTGTTGTTATCGTGGGGACTGGGGGAAGGTCGGGGTTCTCAGCCTTACACCGAGCTCTGAGAGGTCTCTGGGCTTCCACACAAATTCCTTAGCAGGATATTATTGCCACTGTTAAACCCAGAAAGAAAACAAAATGACTTGTTAGGTTTCTGAAAGAAAACAAAAAAAAAAGAAAAGAGCTATGGAGCTGTAACAGAACGTTTCATTAATATTCCTTGTGTTGTGTATACATAACAAGCTCATTAGCAAAGCACCAAGCAAAGTAATTATTTAGTTTGGGGGGTTTTTTTTGTTCTCTAAAGAGGATAATTTAATATGAAGATCATTCTTTGCATTTCTGGATTTCTTTGTCTTTTCAGTTTGTAAATAACATATCAAAAGTTGGAATGAAAGCATCTTACAATAAAGCATTTTGAAAGGAAAAGAATAGTCTACCAGATTAATTCTGTGACTAATCATAAGAATAAACTTGATTGTTTTTCTTTATATGCCCACTGATTATGTCATTTTCTTGATTTCTGAGCACCAAAGCACTACTCTCTCAAAAGTGCTTGCAAATCCAAGATATTAATAGTTAATCAAATGGAATAAACATTAAAAACTTCACATGAGAACTCTGCCTCATGCTCCAAACTGACTGCACTGGAATAAAAAAAAAAAAAAAAGAGAAATCAAGAGTTTTAAGATTAAGGTCAGAGAAATTCTTCTGCTTGCCTCACACCAATGGACTATAATGGACTTCAAGTGAGAGGTGCATGCTGATAAAGTCCTCAGTAACAAAGTTAGCCCTGGAGTAAAAGCAGGGCCTGTTTTAACAGGAGCTGGCCATGCTGAAATGGAAACAATTCCTAGTCCCTCCCCCACCTGCAGTATGGATCTGCTATCAAGCAAATTCCAGAAAAAAAGGAGGAATAAGAAAAAAAAATTCAAGAAATTGGAAAGACCTTTATCCAGTTTCAGAAACAATATTTCAGAATCTAGAGATGGGTTACCAAAATGGTAGAATCTCAGCAGTATTTGTATCATTTTAGGTAACTTTTTTCCTACGGTTTCTGTGACTCACCGATAGGGAAAAAAAACCCAACTACTTTATTTAGCTAAAAAAGAAAGTTCTGTCTGAAGCCAAAAAAAAAAAAAAAGCACTGCACTGTATTTCCCTTCTCCAGAAAAACGAATGGCAGAATAAAAGAGCCATTCTCCACCAGATTTGTTTCCTTTCCCGGTGGTGTTCGCATGACTCAGTTCCCACCACCACCATCAGCCTCCAAAATGTCTGCAAGTGGTGGCCAAGGAGCAGCACGAGCCACATCCCAACTCAAAAGCCATGCTGCTCCTCTGAAAACCTCAGGCAAGGGAAGCTGGAAATCACTGTCAGGCTGAAAAGCTGCCCACTGCCAGGCTTTCAAGTCGTTTCACAAAGTGCCCTGTCCCTTTGCCCAGGGAAGAGAGGCTTTGGAAGAGAAGCTTTCCGGGGTGTTTAACTGAGAATGAGCAGCAATGTTTTATTCATGACTCCAAAACTCTCCCCACAGTTTTGGAAAGCAATCACCAGGTTTGTGCCACAGGGCCAGGACTGAGTGAAAAGCAGAATATTGCAGGAAACAATATTGATGGTGCTGCACAGGGAGGAGATGCGGTGACAGTGCAGTTCAGACAGGAGGAAAACAGCCCGGAGTGACTGAAACCCAGGGGGAATTTTAAGTAGGTTGAGAGCAATCTCTGACACCAGAGGAGGCCACAGGGATGATGGGAGGGCTGGAGCAACTCTACTGTGGAGACTGGCTGGGAGAGCTGGGGCTGTTCAGCCTGGAGAAGAGAAAGCTCTGGGGAGACCTTCTAGCACCTTCCAGGGCCTAAAGGGGCTCCAAGAGAGCTGGAGAGGGACTTTGGACAAAGGGCATGGAGTGATGGGACAAGGGGGGATGGCTTTAAACTGACAGAGAGAAGGTTATTATTAGATTGGATATCAGAAAAAAAAAAATTACTCTAAGGGTGGTGAGGCCCTGGCACAGGTTGCCCAGGGAAGCTGTGGCTGCCCCATCCCTGGGAGTGTTCAAGGCCAGGTTGGATGGGGCTCTGAGCAACCTGAGATAGTGGAAGGTGTCCCTGCCCATGGCATGATCTTTAAGGTCCCTCCCAACCCAAACCATCCTGTGATTCTATGACAATGTGAAAATTTAATGTAACTATAGCCATGTGAGGGATGCAAGGTCTGCAGGGACAATGCAGTTTTTTATTATGGGAAAGACATAAATTTCTGATACAGCACATTTTGCATTGTGCCATCTATGTATTCCTTTCAAAATGTGTCTAGATGATTACGGCTTTCCAACAAGGGAGAAATTGCCTCATTATCCATAAAATGTTCCAAGTGATGATATAAACAGCATTGTCAAATGTGGGAAATCAAGCGGGGAGTGAAGGAAAAAGAGAAGATTCTGGATTTCAGTTCAAACTTCCTTCTCTAGGAGAAACCAGGAGCCAGGAACATTCCCCCCTTGCTGTTTTCCTTCTTTTCCCACAACCCTCAGTGTCACAACTGACGTAGCTGAGAGGAAACATGTTGTGACAATGGCTCTGAGCAACAGCCCTCTCTCCAGAAGAATAAAATATTAAGATCTAAATTCAGCTCAACTTCGGTTATTTAGTTCCAAAATACAGAACAATCCACATATGTCCATTTTAATAATGTATCAGTGCTGCTTCCCCGTTCCTAGGAGTTATCCCTTCTCTCAGGTCATGTCCCAAAGCCATAAGAAATGAGCTCAATTCCTTCCTGCACTAAAAGTGCAAAGATTCCCTCTCAATTACCCCATGTCTGCTGAAGTATTTCTATGCACACAAGACTGGCTGAAGCTCTCACACTTACTCAGCCACCAGAACTGAACTCATTTAATGATTCCATGCAAAGCTCAACCTTCGAACCATTTCAGTCAATTGGCTTTTCATTGTTCTTGAGCAGCCCCTTAATAACTAGAAATATTTTCTTAAATTGGGGTAAAGCTGCACTAAGATGTGCAATCCCGAGTTCAGTTGCTCCACAAGTATTTAAATATTGTTGCCACACGGGCGTTTATAACATGATTTTCTGAGAAAGGAAGAGAAGAAATGACCGACTACTACTGCAATATTTTCAGTGAAAGAAACCTGCCTGGAAATGGGTAGCATTTTCAGTAAGGAAGCATAAATACATGGTGCAAGTAATGCTTTCTTACATCTTCTGATAGTGGTGGTTTCAAAAAATAAAATATTCATCTTCCCCGGCTCCTCGGCAGCCCTTGCATTAATTTTCGGAATAAAAGTAAATTGCTTTGAGTGGAAGAAGAAGCCCAAAGTGCAGCCTTGTTGAGCTCTATTAGCAGTAATGAAAAGGTGAAAGAGTTTAAAATTCAGATAACAAATTCTTCTCGCTGCTTACACAAACCCAAAAGAAGTTCTACAAGAGACGACCCTATCTTCTGTAATTAAGTTCTTTGAATTAGGAAGCTGGGTGCAAGAAACCAGTGCCAAACCAAATCCAAACCATCACTTTTGATAGCACATTTGATTTATCAAAATCAGGACAAATTTCTCCCCTGTATTTCAAGGAAACCATTCCCCTCTTCAGTGTAATAACTGCCTAACCAAGACTAATTTAATTCTCTGAGGGCTGCAGTTTTGCTCGTGTCCAAGGGTTATGGAAACAGCTTGGAGGAGTCATTCTGCAGAGACACAACGGGGTTTACAAAGAACAGTTTACAGATTATTTGATCTCCAGCAAAGGGATGAGCAGACCAGGCAGTTTTTAATAAGACAGGAGGGTCAGGCAGCATGAAGAACAAGGCAGTGCTCAGTGGGAGAGTCAAGTTTAGTCATTATGTTCAGCTGTAAATTTATTTACTTAGAAAGGTTCTGCGTTGAAGGAGCATTCTGAACATCAGACACACGTTAAGTCCAAAATACAGCTGAGGCAGCAACTGCAGAGCAGGAGCAGATGGGGAAGGAGATGGAAAAAATACCCACTACCAACAGAACCTCTTGGAAGCTCTACAGCAAAGCAGTTTGACTGAATTCAGTGGCACTGCACCAATTTGAAACAAGAAAATAAAAGCCTCCAAATTAGCTGTCTGAAGTTTTCATATAAAATGCTGGTGGGTCTCCAAACTACCTTGGGCAGAGTTCATTGCTTTCCTTAAAAAAAATCATCTCCTTCCTAATTTTGGTATTTTTATATTGCACGTAATTTTGTACCTGAAAAGAGAGTGCCAGCTCTTTTCTGAATTTTTAAAGTATTTATCATTCTTTGTTGTCACTGATTTGTTTCCCCTCATTAAGGTCATTAAACAAAGGGATTTGCCCCTCTGCTGTAACGCGGTATTCTGTGAAATGTGAAATGCATCTGTTGGCCACTATTGGTGTTTTGATATTCAAGGGGAGCCAGAACTGCAAAGTTAGCATTTAAATCGTGTAACAAAAGCAGAAGAAAACCGTGCAATGACATAACTTCCTCCTCCTTGCTCCATTGTCTCTCCTACAAATCTATTTTGTTTTGTATAATTGAAATACAGGACTCTGAGCACTTAAGTTCAATCTTTCATTGTAATTTAATCAGTAAAGAAACTTGGCTCGAAAGAAAATAAAGGCAGGAGGCAAAATGGCAATGAGGACCATGTGTCTTATGGCCTGAACACAGCCAAT
The DNA here is from genome assembly GCF_025592945.1 of Manacus candei. NCBI lineage: Eukaryota > Metazoa > Chordata > Aves > Passeriformes > Pipridae > Manacus > Manacus candei. The sequence goes on along the minus strand of NW_026138083.1, from coordinate 4,641,323 downwards.
GTGAATTCTGGATCCCTCTGTACAAAACACATTTATTTTTGTTGGCCTGGGTCAGGAGTGGCACTTTCCCACTAAAGATAAACTTTCTCCATGGTGGTGTTTTTGTAATTCTCATTCTGCCTTGAAGAACTGGCACCTTTTTGTTATGCTGATGGATTTTAGGGTTTTTTTATTCTCTACAAATATGACCTTTCTAACGCTGAGCAAACATTTTCCACTAGAATTTACAGTTTAAGCAAAAATCCTGTATGAATGGTTCATCTCTACAGATACCTCCTCGCTCTGATAAACAACCACCTATATCCAAGAATACCTCACCTCCTGACGACAGGGAAGATGAACATTGGTAGGGTTTCCCCAGGGGCACAGGCAGTGTTTTGCACCTCTCCTCTTTCAGCCATTTCCAGGTTGCCTCTATGACTGTCTTTACAGCCTGTGCTTTATTTCAGATGCACAGAAACCAGTGTAAACAACCCTCCCAGCCCAGGCAGAGCAAAACAAACCGAGAGCATTTCAATAACTCTTTCCCTAATAGGAATATTATAAAGCTAAAACCCCACAAAGACAGTAACCATTCATTTAACTGGGGGATTGCCTGTTTTGTCTGAAAGCCTTTTCCTTCACTGATGCTCAGATTTGCTTGATAGAGAATGACACATTAATGTCACCAGCTGCAGAACCCCACAGAAATGCCTGAAGTCTGTCAGACTTGTGGTGCACACAAACAGTTGTAGGGCAACTGTCTTGCCAAAAACGTGCCCTTTTGCAGCTCTAGTTGGATAAATATCTAAAATAAGCTACCTATGGTCCTTTAAATATGTACTAATTCCATCTAATAAACCTAACACATCTGCAATAGAACTTCCTGGGAAAAGAGGGAATCCTGTTTGCCAGCTCAAAAACTTCCAGCATTTAATTTGCTTCCAAATAACACGCTCCTGGTGCTCCAGTTGGTCATCTTAGTCATAGTTTAGGACAATCACATCCTGATCTCACACTCCTACACTAGAAAGATAATAATGGTGCTACAGAACTTTCCTCAAGCTCAGAGCCTTCCCTGCCAGGGCATCTCAGCTCCTGCAGTTCCTCGGGAATGCCAGGGAAGGCTCTCAACCAGCAGGCAGGATTCCTTTAGAAGTACAATTAGAAAAAAATAAAACTGAAAAGGTTCAGCCTCCAGGTAATTTCTGGTTTGTTCCCTCATTTGTTTTGCACTGGAGAGCACAAAAGCACAGTTTCCAACAGAGAGGGAGAAACATAAAATCATAGTTAGCACAGTAAATTCCCTAAAGAAGAGAACAACGATTTCTGTCTCTGAAATGGGAAAGAGGAAAATACCTCCCTCACGAAAAGCAACCAGAGTTACACAGACAAGACACTTCAAAAGGAAAATTAATTATTTTACAGTTTGAAGGATAATTACTTAGAAGAGTTTTGAGACTCACAAGCATCCAGATCCTCAAGGCTGAGAGCACTGCTCCAGTAAATCCAGCTGTGGATACTCCCTGCATTAACATCATCCCATCCTCCCTTTCCCACATGCTCACTGGTTTACAGCCTGATTAAGATTTTATCACTCGACCAAACAAATACAAGGAAAATTTCAAGTTTGCCAACTAAAAACTTCCTGCTAGAACCCCTCAGATCTTATAAATGACGATATAACCCCTGAAATCCAGGGGGAATCATTCACTTCAGCCCACAAAGGACCTGGCTTTGCTTCATCACAGTTCGATCGATTTTCATTTTTTAATGTCAATTTTGAGTGCAACCTAAAACTTTCATCGTGTAAAATACTAACACAGTTTTCCCTGGATTTAGCTGCTGCAATATCCAGCTCTTCTAGAACTCGAGATGTAGCCAAACCACAAGGGACCAGACCAAGGTCTCTCCAATTAGAGGAGGAATTTTGCTAAATACAGGAATCTCCTCCTGATGCTCTCCGTGACTTGCACAAAACTTCTCACAGAAAGTAACGAAATGTTCCTTAAGCCTCAAAATTGTTTCACACTTTTCCTATGGAATTTCAGTGAGATTCAGTTAAATTATGAAGCGCTAAAATAATTCTCATTATACTTCTCTGGAGAATGTCAGTGGCTAAACAAGCAACTTAAAACTGACACTTCCTAGTTTCCAAACTTGCTTTTTTGACCTACGTAACCTCTAACTTTTTAGCTTGGTAAGAAAATACAGGGATGATAAAGAATGAAGAATTAATGACTTGGGAAGTCAACTTCCATCACAATCTCAGTGGAACTCAGCACATAAATCCTTGGGTTCTTCTGGAAATATCAGGCATCACTCGTTAGACAGGTCATCTCCATATCCAAACCATGAAACCCCAGAGGGGTGTCCTACCAAAACATGAGAAAATAAAGAATTTGTCCTAAATTTTGGAATAACAGGCCAAATGAAACCCACTCAGAGCAGCTGTTTTCACACCTGCAGGTGCACTGCCTTCCATCAAACTGAGAGGGATTCCCACAATCCAGACATCCAAGGATATGTGGATCCAATTTCTTTTTAATAAATAAATTCAGTTATCTGAAACCTCTTTTTAATAACTCCTTGTCTTTCCATTTTCTATGCAAAGATGGCAGCTGGGACAGTTAGGGACCATTGTTAGGGATCTGCAGGGACTTATATAATTGCCAGAGTTATTGCAGTGAAAGATGACATGGAAACACGGGCTGAAAGGTAGGAACAAAACACTACATATCTCCACTTTTTCCCATTTAAGTACAAAATACCACATGCATACAAGAACAATGTAATTATTACTACACAGTTTAAATTTATTCATTATTAGCTCTCCTTGCATCACCTAAAAAGTCAGCAAGATCCCGGGGAGCTGCAGAAACATAATCACCAAGATCAATTCAATGCACGGTGCCATTAACACCTCATTAGAGCGAGGCCACAATATGAAAGCATCTCACAGACACGGGTGGGTTTGGCAATTCAGAGTGCAATTAGGTCTGGGTCTAATTCAATGGATCCAGTTCCAAGTGGAATGCAAATTCCGGGTGTCTTTGTCCTCGGATTTAAAGGTCACTCGTGTAAGGGAAAATTAACTTTGCCGAGCAATTCCCGGGAGAAAGGGAGAAAGGCTTGTCCAGTGCTGGAACAGGCTGTCCAGGGAGGTGGCAGAGCCACCAGCCTTGGAGGGATTTCAGAGATGTGCCACTTGGGGACATGGCTTAGTGGTGGCCTGGCAGTGCTGGGTTAATGGTTGGACTCAGTTCTCTTCCAGGCTAAAGGATTCCATGACTCTGTGCACATGTCAAGGCTTTTCTAGCAAGCAAAGTTGACACCAATAGCAACTACAGCTAAAAAAAAAAAACCCAAACTACAAACACACAAATCCTGAAACACTGATACTTAATGCTTTGAGTCAAAATATTCCTTGACATTTCCTTTTTCCCCCCACTTCTTTTCTGTCTTGATTTTCTTTGCATGGTGACACAGACTTAAACTGACAATGCACATCCCTAAAGCTGCATCCGTATTTTCTGCATCGGGGCTTAAGACTTAGGATTCTGGATTCCTGCTTTATGTATTCCAATATTCAGAGATACGTGCCTTCAAAATAAACAGGCATATTAATGGATTTTTCCTAAGAGCTAAAACATCAGTCCTGTTGATTTTTAAGTATAGTCTTTAATTTCTGCAGAAGTGATTATGATATTAATTTTGAATATTCAGTGACACCAGGATGAGGTAGAACATATGTTGTGATTTCCCTGTCTTAGATGCAAACAAAACACGCTCTCTCTGGTATTTTTTCTCCTCCAAAGACCAAATGCACCAAAGGTCCTCTGGTTAAATGGAGCCTTTTTGTTCCTCAGAGTTGTATCTTATTCTTCTCAAGCATCTGAAGCTGGAATTCCAGCTGATCCAAAAAATGAACTTCCACCTGAGTTACATGCCCTGGCTGAAAACCCTGTCGTTGGAGACGCAAGGTATTTCTTAAATTCCATAGGAAACAGGCAGCTCTAAATAGACACTTTAAACATGGAACTGAATTTCAGAAAGTCTGAGCACAGTGCAGTTTAACAGGTAGGAATGCTGTTTTCAGGGAATACTGTAATGAATATTCCTAAGCAGCTTTGGTGACTCAGTGGTAAGTCTCTGTATTGCTGTGTGGGCAGTTGGAATATGAATTCTCCTTCCCCCTGGGTCGCCACTTTGGGATGCTGCTGTCAAAATAAAGCCCCAGGTTGTGCAGGGGAGGAATTTATTGTGTGGCCCCAGGAGGCCACACTTGCTGGGGGAGGCTGTGTGGGCCCAGGGCTTGCCTGGAGGGGGCTGTGCTGAATCCCCCCCGGCAGAATGGTGAGGATTTAGGGCCCTTCAGAAGGAAAAAATGCAGAGTTTTGTTTCAAAGTCACCTTTTCCCTTTATATTTTTGAAATACAACGGGTTACCAATTGCCAGCTACAAATGAGGGAATAAAGAGTTAGGCCAGCCCACCCTCTCTTAGGCTGATGATGTTTTATTCTCCAGGAAAGGCTTTTATGGAGCATCCTGCTGAGATGAGGGTATTCAGTGTCTCCAGAGGAGAAAGGGAATGGCATGAGAGGTAAATAAAATGTTCAGGCCTTAAGTAGCTCAAAACCCCACCACTACAGAAGCTTACACAGCACTACTCTTCTGGAGATGGGGCACATGCTAAAGCAGAGCCTGCCCTAAGTGGATAAAGCCAGATTTACTCAGTAGCTTGTAGGATTGAGCCATTAAAGCATAATCCACAAATATCAGTCTAGAAAGTAAGGCTAATTCAGCCTTACCATAGCATAGCATGCACTACCATCTCTGAAGTAGCTTTTTTTTTTTCTAAATTGTCTTTAATTTGCAGCTTATGCTGCCATTTCTAAGCTATTCTATATATGCCAATAGAAAAGTCAGGAAATTTGTTGGAAGCATTTCATGATTATCAAAAGTCCTTCCAAGCTGCAAACTAAGACACTGCTCTTATTTGTAGTCCGCTCCTAGCCCCCTTCCTGCTTTTAGTAGTATTTTCTCCAGAAAGCAGTGGAAAAGGATTACCTGTGGATGAGCAAGTTGGGTTGAACAGACAGGAGTCCATGTCCTGCTTGACTTTGGCCTAGACTATGGATGAGACAGCAAAGGTTTGGTTAACTGTTTTAAAGGGGGGGCAGAAATCCCTTTTTTTTGTTGTTTTGCAGCCAGAAAAAAACTCCAGAAATTACTTCTTTTTGAGTGCTACTGCAGAGGCAACTTGGGCACTGTGGGAGGGATGGGGAGGAAGGGTGTTAAGTACTCCTGCATATATTTCCTTCAAGAGGTTGGGAAATAAGTTAGAAAAGAGACAAAATACCAACTGAAGGAAGACAGAAAAATGAAGAGGCTTGAAAAATCAAAACAGAAAGTACACTCTATATTCTGCAATATGGGAAGCAAAGTAGGTAAACTCATTTGGTTCAATTAAGACAAGTCAGTATGGGGGCAACTTCATTATCCAATTTGGCTCCCAAATCACAGTTTTGTTTGGTGATACCCTCATGTTTCTTAGCTCCTGAGAACACTAAATTAATCTCTTAGGTCCACACTCAACAAAAGCTCCATCCTGTTTTGCCAAAACTAAGGTTTCATTTTTATTTAGTTGATCTGATGAGGGGTTTGGTAGGGCAGAAGCAAAGCAGGGTATTTAGATGAATACCTTAATATTCTTTCCCTGTGTCCCACAACCCCATTTCTGCCTGGCTTGGGGCCATCAGTCCCTGCTCCGGGGTGCTGTGGGATGCTGGTCTCCAGCCCTGCCCAACCTGGAGGCTGACATCCCAGATGGATTTTGGCCCATCCCCACAAATCACCCTATGTTCCTGGGCAGGGGCTTCACAAACCTGCACAAGATCCCTGCCAGAGATGTGGGAAGAGATCTCCATTGTGGGAAGGAGCTAGGAAAGGACTATAGATGGCACACTACAAACCAATTATTCACAGAGGTGAAAACACGGGATGACAACGAGCAGTTTCAGTCTCGTAAAAAAGGAGGTGATAACAAAAAGAAAGAACATCTCATTTTTACTTTCATTTTTTTAAATCAGAAGCTGTGTTTTATCTGAACTAACTGAGATTACAACAAAGCTTCAGTGATGACTTCAGTACTGACCTGTGAAAATCATAGCCCGGAAAGTAGGATTTTAGTTCTGAAATGGGGTATTGAATTTTCACAGATTATAGCCAGGCAGTGGAGAAACTGTACAAAATAATCACGTAGAAGAATTCACAGGGTCACTGGCCTTAAGTGATGAAAAAAATAACCATCAGCTACACCATGTGCCAAGACCAGCACTTGGAGTATTTATGGCTCTTTGTAATGAGATGATAGCAATGACAGACCTTTTTGAGGAGCACCGAGAAACACACACAGAGAACTTGCAGAGACTCAACTCTGAACTCAAACACAGCAAGTCTGGGAAATGCTGTTTAAACAGTGGAAGTGAATCACTTTTAACCAGCTGCTGATGGATCGCTGTGACATCAAATTTGTATTAATAATATTAAAAAATAATGACCACTAGACTGATGAGCCATGAGTAGGTGATTACTGAGGATTGCAAGAATATGTTTCAGTGATGAGCAGTAGATTAACAGAGGGAAAAAAGTTAATAAGTACAGAGAAGGATAATATTGCTTATGAAGATAAATGATGGCTTCCTTTCCAATGGAAAATATGATGTTGCAAGAAACACTGGATACTGATGTATGTACTACAAATATCCATGACAAAACAAAACAGCTTGAGGTAAGTACTTTCAAAGTGTGAAACACGTCAGAACTGGAGAAATGTCTTAATCTCCAGTGGTGGAAATACACCAAGCGAAACACTTCAATATTAAAACAACTGATGTTTTTAGTACAGAACAAGTTCCCCAGTAGTATATTAATGCAAGATTATGTGCTTTGAAATGGGAAGTGATTAAAAATACACAAAATAAAATCAAAGCATAGGAAAGCTTTTTTGATGGCAAGATCAAATTAGGAGCAATTTTTATTCCACTTGGAGGGAAAACTGTATTAACATCCATTAAAATCTATAGTAAACTGATTACTCATGATTGCTGTGGTTTAAATATGCACTTTGCCGACTTCTGAAAATTATAAGTCAAAAATTAATCCAGAACACCCTCGGAGAGCCTGGGCTTAGTGATGAATGGATGGAGATTTTGACACCTGCTGATGTGGTCGGTGCTCCACAGCAGCCAAAGCGCAGGAATAAGTCACTCACCCATAGGGACCTGGGCTGCCTAAAGCCACCCAGCTGGCATGCAGTGGAGAGCAGTGCCTGTATGATGCCCTTCCCTGCAACAACCAAGAATTTGAGGAATTTCTATAAATAAAAGGAAAAGAGTGCTCTGTCCCTGGCAGCACAGAGCACCCCTTGCAGGCTGTGGCTGCAGAACACCAAGGAGGTTGTGGTGCTTTACCTGAAGCATCAAAACATACCCTTTACTGTGTGACTTGACTTGTGGTAGGTTATGCATCAGAAGTAAGAAACTGGAGATTTTTGTAAATACAGCACAAACCCAGTTAATATTCTTTATTGATTACGGTGTGTCTCAGTAAGGAGGGAAATGGTTTAAAAGGGTGTCTCAGAGTGCACAGGAGATGGGCTATGGTGCTCTCCGTGTGTTATTGCATAAGGTTTGCACTGACCCATATTCTTAAAAATAACATCCCGCCGTCAAGGCTATCAGAGCTTCGCCCACAAAAATTCCACTAACCTACAAGATAAATCCTTTAGTCTGGAAACAGTCATTTGGCCTCACTGCTACTTTTGTGCGCAGAACTAACACCGAACGGTTTCCCAGAGCACCCCGTAACACCCCAGCCCCGGGGGGCCGCACGCTCATGGGCTCAGCCAGGAGTTTTACTTTAAAATATATATATATATGTAGGGTTCTTTAGTACCTCGAGACAGCTCAGGAGAATAAGCCACACGGCTGTTCCCAGGGCAGGGCGGGGGGCGGTGTTCCCGCTGTCCCTGCCGGGCTGAGGCTGCTGAGGGGATCCAGGAGCTGGGGGGGAGTTTTCCCGCCGCCTTTGAGCGGCAGCTGCTCCGGGGCTGCCCCGTGTGGGCTCCGGGGGTGCCGTGAGGGACACGGCGGCACCGCAGCGCCCGCAGGGCCTGACCCACCCTCACAGGGTGGTTCCGACCCCACAGTCACTGACTTGGCGTCTCGCACACACCCTAAAAGGCAAAACCGTGTGCTTTTCCATAGGGCTGTAGATGGGACTTCACAGAAGAAGCCGCCCCGGCTAACTTTGATCGTGCTCCGGTGGTTTGGTCGCACCGTTCGAATGCGGGTTACGGCCCAGTGCGGCTCGACAATAGGTGACAGAAATTTTCAGTGTCACAATTAATACTTAATCAATTTGCGGTGCCTTGCGCTCCAGCAGGCGCTTGAAATGCAGGGAACAGGTACAGCCTTAAACTGCTGAGAGAATAATTACCACCCTGACTGGGCCCTCAACATAATGCCACTCTACTGTAGTGTTCTGACAAATGCATATAGACACTTCCACAGATCCAGTGGCATTTTCCTTTCTTTCATTAAACACTCTGTGTGGGCAAGAAAAGAAAGGAGGTTGCAGTATAATTTGTGTCGCCATTTAATATCAATAATAAAACACAAGTGAAAGAGTTTTAAAAGAAAGTTGCAACGTTTCTTCCAGTAAGTTCCCCTTCTGCGCTATCACTAAGTCATATTTTTGATAGTCACAAGGCAAATGAATGGTTTTCCTTTCTGAAAGGGAAAACTCAAATCACTGTCAGCTAGAAGATCGAGAAACAAAGATGATGCATATAAAAATGAAGAGATTACATGATTAAAGACTAAAATTTCAAGACTCCCCACTACAACAAGAAGGAGAAGTCTGAGACAGGTTACACAGAAGAGATGGGAAGTAAATAACTCTAAGGCTACCATTCTCCAGCTTGGAAGCAGAATGGGTGTTAGGAAAGTGGTCAGTAACATCACAGAACAGCACAGAGAAGACAAGTAGGTGACAATTATTCCCACAAAAAAAACCCAGATACAGAGAAAACAAACAGTCCTATATAGCACAGCAAGCAGTTGTTATTCCGAGCCCTGTTGTTGCAGTGAGCTGGGCTGAATCAGCTGAACACGTATCGAGGAGAGGTTTGCAGCTGCATTCTGCCTGAATGTGGCTGCCAACTCTGGTGGATGCAAATTCCTTATCCTAGATCCCTGCCTGGCTCCTCCTCGCTGGGATTGGAGAAGGGCCATCCCTAGGAAATTGTAAACTGAGTCCTAAAATCAGTCAGCTGCATTTTGAGAGCATTTGCATACTTAGTGCAGCAGGTGGTATATGGACCATACAGTATTTAAATGGGCATGTTCTCTCCATACAGCCGTATTTATTTACAGTGCCAGGACGAGATGCAGATGCCCAGTTACACAATCTCACCTGCAAGACAGTTATGTCTGAGCAACGCTTCACAGGATGCCAAGTCATAATTTTATATTTGGTAGAAGTTTCAGTTTTAATTCAGTAGCACAGCTTTAAACTGATTTGGCACCGGAGCCCTGAGAGCAAGCACGGTATTGATATTGGATGCTCCCATCTGAATTTGATTTGAAAATTGTGGGTTCCACACACTGGTGGCACTGTAGGTAGTTATTTACTCCTGTTCATAATTGGTGCTGACCTGGGGACAAGTGTTAATCTGACAATCAAAGGGTTAAGAAATGTAGGTGCCCCCAGTAAACAAGAAGAATGTAATTAAATAAACTATTTTATTCTAATATGTCAACCACTGCCAATCTTTAGAGAATCCGTTTTCAATCATTTCTCATCCACTTGTCTCAGCAACTTTTAGGGCAAGAATGTGATCATTTATACCACCCATCAGATAAAAAAAACACTGAGGAAAATTGTCTGGGTCATATGTACTGGGCAATTCATTTGCATACACACCCAGGCATCCACTTACATGTATTTTCAAAAGGCTGCAAAACTACCCATTTCTCTGACTTTGTGAGGTTTTGCACATACTGGATGTAGGAATTAACAAGCCTAGTTTGCCAATTTATGAGTGCACACCTGAAAGAGAAGAACGGACACAGTAGATTTATTGGTATATTAATGCCTAAATGCTGATTTGTTCAGCATCAATTAGGGAAAACCATATGTATTCCCTGGGAGACCTGAAAAAAAACCCCAACCAAACAAAACCAAAAGCATTTTCACTTGAATGCTCGGAATTTTCCCTGTTCTCAGAGGTACACTGCCAAAGGACTGCCATGAACAGGATGCTGCAACAAAAGCACTTAGCAGAGGAGATGCTGAATGCAGGAGATGCAGAGCCCTCCGCAAACATCTTCCCGGGGGAGAATGACATCATGTCCTGCCTGCTCTGCCAGCCACCCTCATGCACTGGGCCATTCAGACCAAAGTGCATTTATCCATTGTCAGCTCCCATTCAGAAGCTGCTGCTTTGCTGGCTGGCTGCTGCTGCCTGTTAATGCTCCCCAGCTGCCTCCCAGCTCCCAGCTGGCATGCTGATGATGCCCAGCAAAATACACTGGGATGGCACTGTCAGACAACTCCTGCTTGCGCTGACTCCGTAACAACCCCACTTCCAACCCTCCTGCCGGGCCACGAAGCTGATACTGGGGCTGCTGATGCACTCAGGGACAGGATCCACACCTTAGGGACCAGTGTCTCCATCTCCTTTGCGATCAGGTCATCAGACCAGAACACGCCTACACCCTTCAGCAAAGCAAAGCCTTGAAGTAGTTTTGCCCTTGCATGAACACTGGAAATAAATTAAATAACCTGCTGCAGAAAACCCAGTTGGATGCAAGTTCCACCCAGTGCAAAGAGGAAGGAAAAGGAGAGGACACACGCACAGTCTTTCCTATAGGCTTTCTCCTCACCTCAGAGTGGGAAAGAAAAGTGTTGATACAATTGCTTATACCTTGCCCTTACCTCATACAAAAGTGTGGACGTTCAGAGTCATTCTGGTTTTGTAATTTCACCTTTTCCTCCATGTCTGTAATCAGTCTGGAACTCATGTAGAGTCCTTTGGGTTCCACAGCCAGTGGGCAGGTGTCAGAGCCAGAAAGGAAGGCTGCCCATGCTGCAGTTCTTTGGAACAGGGTTCTTCTGCTTCTAATTTCTAATGATTTCTAATAAGTCACAAGCTCTGCAGCTCATGGTGTGAATAATTTGTATTAACTGCACTTTGAAACACTTGTATAAAGGAATCAACCTCGGAAGCTTTTAAAACAAACAAACAGATTCCCACCCGCAGGTTAAATGTGAAGAGTAACTGAGTTAAAACAAGAAGGTTCCAAGGGAAGGTTTGCACTGTCAGTTGAGCAGCTGCACACTGTGGTATCTGGGTGAGTGTCTGTTAGGAGGAGCCCTGGTTATTCAGTAGGTCTGAATGAGCTGGAACAAGCAGTAACAGTCAGAAAGGAACACAAGGCTCAGTTGTCAGTGATCGGACTCAGAAGCAATAACAACTTCCTCTCCCTTCTTATCTCAGCAGCACAATTCCCAGTATTCCTCCTACAGAGCTAATGCTGAGAAAGCATCATACTCTTTAAATCATCCACATGGGAAGTCCAGCCCTGAGATACTTGCATTCGCTCTTGCTTTTTTCCTTTTTTTTTTTTTTTTGATGGAGGGATGCAACTCACTGCTGTGGGGGGAAGAAAAAAGAAAGGAAAAAAACCCCCTCGAGCAGAACAAAAACTCCACTCCCTCCAAGTCAACGAAAACCTCCTCAGAAAACCCCAAAAGTAAACTGGAAAGAAAGCAATGCTCCTTTGCCCACTTCAGAAGCTCTTAAAGCTCCATGGGGCAATTGAAACAAAATTCAGGTGCCTTGGAAGGAAGCAGCAAAGCCTGTCAGCTCTAATGCATTATGCAAGAAGCCAGACTTCATCTAATGCAATAACAGCATCCTGCACAGCACCAAATCTCCCCATCTCCATCTCTCCACTATCTCACTCTACAGCTTTCCTACTTAAAATAAGCCTCTCTCTTTATTTTATTTTTTGAGAGATGTTTGATATGACCATGTAATTCAGGTAATTAAAAGAAACACATGATTGTTTCATATTTATACAGATAACAAATTAATACAGAGCTTGGGCGTTCCTGGGAACCCCACTGCAGAGTCTGTGGAGTATAAAACTTGGAGCATTTTAAGATCCTAAATACAGGTCAGCCTCAGGGGTCTGTATTATTTTAAACATTAAAACTGAACTTTCTCCCATCCCTTACAGTTTCCCCAAACAAAGTTTAAGAAAGGAAAGCAGCAGCACTAAACAAATGTTTCATCCTTTAAAGAAGAGAGTAAAAATAAGCCTTTTTACTCTACAAAAAAAGTGTGGGGTAGATTTGAACGTGTATGAGCAAGGAGGAACCACAGCACATACACATTAACATGACAGGAGAGCAACCACAGAGACTTAAAACCCTGAAAAAATCTGAGACTACACCGGACACGAAAATCACTGCCCAACAGCTTCCAAGTTGTATGACCAGCCTCAGACTCAAAAAAGAATTAGAACCCTTCCTAAGTGAGACTTGTTTGGCTCTCCCAAACCAAACAACCTCAGTACATCAAATCCAGAGGTGATTGGCCTTTCTCCAGAGACATCAGTCCTTGGTTAGTCATGACAGCACATCCCAAGGCCCTGCACAAGCACCACCGTGCAGAATGGGAGGATGGTCTTCCAGCTATGGGAGGCTGTGTCCTTGACACTACAGGCTTATAAAAATACAGATTCAAGTTGTATTTTTATCTATTAATTTCTATGATGAGATACTACAATACGAAATTATCCCACCCACCAGCATTTTAAAATGGAGAACGTGTTTGGAGTCAGAAAAATAAGTTCGTTTCAGAGAGGATTTTTGAAAATGCCTGGGGAGAACTACACTAATCCTGCCAAAATATGGAAGGGATACTTCCCAAACTGAAAGATTTGGCAGGTAGGAAGCATTTACATATCTCGTAGCAAAATACAGAATGTTTTTCTTAAAATATTTTAAGAAGAAATAAAGTGCATATTTCAAAGACACTTTCATGGGCATGTGTTATAATCCAGATTATACAACACTGCTACTATTAAAAACAAAGCCTGTTCTAAAAAGAAAAAAGAACCCACCCAACCATGTTCATGGTGTTTGCAAATGAGACAGAGATGATTAGGAGCATTTTCTTCATTAAATAACAAATCGCTTCTCAGAGATGGATATTTTAAGACAGAGCACGAGTGGCCAATTGTCAGCTGGTGTAAATTATCCCCGTTGCAGTGAGCTCTATTTTTACCAGCTGAAGATTTGCCCCTGAGCATCTGCCAGGGAACCACAGACATATATATGGAAAGGCATCGATTCTAAATAATGACAAGAGAATTACAACGTGTTGGACAATTCCAGGGACAGGGGGACAGGCAAAGGATGAGGGAAGTCACAGTGAGTACAGGAGTGAGCAGGAAAGCAGGCAGCAATGCTGAGAACTCTCTAGGCACGGCAATACTGCACCAAAATCTGTGTTACAACCCCCCCTTCTCACCCCTGTGCTGCAGAGCCCGTGTATATAAACTGGGCTTCAGCAGCTGGGCTGAGTCAGCACCCCTGGTTCGACAGGGACAGCTGGGGAGTGCTGAAACCAAGAGGGTGGCTATTCTGAACAGGGGGATGAAGCATTTACAGACAAAGATTTTAGGACAGCAATTTTCACGTGCATCTGGGCTGCAGGAGCCCTGGGAGCGAACCCAAGCCTGCCTCCCTGACACCTGGGCAGCTCCGTGTGCCCGGCCGGCTGTGCCTGCGTGGTACCCGCACTTGAGCAACCTGGCTGAGGGCTGGAAATCAGCCCGTCCCTGGGAACGACTGGGGCACTCTCCCATAGACCTGGGCTTGCTGGCTGGGGGGTGGCCATCCCGAGCCATTGTTTGGTTTCCTGCTTGTTTTTCCCATAGCCTTTGCTGGTGTAACCCAATCCAGCCCCTGCTGAACAACCCCCAGGCTGCACTCGGGGTGGTGTTGAAAGACTGGAGCACAGCAGCTTCACAGGCACTGCAAAGCTTCGGTTTTAAACAGAATACCTTCCCCAGCATTCCATGTCGTGTTTCAGTAAGTTCAGAAGGCAAGAGGAGAGGGAAAAATATTTCCTAGCGTCTCCCACTTAAAGCAGTATGTTTTGGCATCCCAAAAGCCCCCCTTTCCCTGTGCTGGCAGCAGATGTGCTGCTGGAAATCACCATTCTGTTGCTTCGTTTGCAGGAAAACAAGACACTGGAGCTGCTGCAGGATATTTGCAGGTTACACTGACCCAGCTCAGTAACGCTGCCTTCTAAAACCATAAACTTGCACTTCTTGGAACATGCTGCTTGTTAGATACAAAAGCCTTTAAACTGAGGAGCCCAGCTACTGGTAAAGAATAACTTCTAATTACATGACATAATCATTAATTAGCAGTTATCCAGAGATGAAGCCTGGATTCATGGGCGACAAATGACATGGTAGTGAACGTACAGGAGCACTTAATGTACAGGAGCACTTAATGTACAGGAGCACTTAGTCACATCCCTGAGACACGGTGGATGTGCCACCACTAAGTTCCTTTATGGGAAGTTTGGGTACCTTTTAAATGGCCACTTATGCTCAAAAACCAGTGACAGACATAAAATCCACCGAGGGAGACGATTTGGACTTAAATTCAGAGCAGATAAGTCTGTCAAGGAAACATTACGAAAACTAGCAGAAGCAGATTATTAAATTTATGCTGTGCTGGATTCACTGCCACCAGTTTTAACAACAGGCTTTATCCTTCATGTAACCAAATTTATGCTAATCTCTTCAAGATTTCCAGAAACCAGAACCAGCAAAACTCAGGATTTGCAGCATTTCAAAAGTTATTCCACAATACTCTGCTTTTCATTTTTGTTTTAACTCCCCCAGTAAACACTGTAGGGTATTTACTCTGGACGTCAAAGCGCTGGCAGCACTTCCATTTCATTGTAAAAGGCCAAGATAACAAATACAGATTTATTATTAAATGTCCCACCTTTCACACTATGCAAATTCACCCAGCCTGCAGCCCTACTTTTGGCAGTCCCCTTTCCCAAGGGCCCTTTAGGAAGAGGCTATCAGCCAGATTAATTATTTTAACAATAGCAGCCTTTTCCTACTGCCATTTTTTCTGTCACCATGATATGACATAAAGCAGGGGGGAGGCAGAATGAATCTATCCAGCCTGTAATATATCTCAGTCCCAAGCTTCCCAGAAGCAGCAGACTCAATGCTCAAGTACAAAGCCTCCAGCCTTGCGTGACGAGTCAGAGGGGACAGGGGGGAGCATCACGTGTCCCCACTTCTGGAAGGGGCAGCACGGCCCATCTGGCTGGGGAGGTTGACCACCACAAGATGAGAGACAGGGACAGCTGCTGAAAACCCAGAATTACAATAACCTGCTCCTGCTGCCGTCATTCCTTACGATAACATTCCCAGCGGAAAATGCGGCACCTCATAAACCCTTTGATGCTCCGGTTGCTGGTCCCGCTCTCCTGACAGCAGCATAATTGTACCACCATGTGATCCCCATGCAGCACATACAGGGACATGCTCTGACCTTCCCACGTGTCCCATGGGGAGGTCTGGCGCTCCAGGAGCAAGCAGTGCCATGTGCTGGCCAGCACTGCTGCTCCGGCTCTTCCCGGGGGCAGGACAGCCAGGACAGCCTGGGGCCACTGAGTCCACCCAGGAACTGGCCCAGCACCACTACTGTTCAGCCTCAGGGTGTGAAAAGGAACGCTCAGGGATCCCCAGCACCTGCTGGAGACACAGGTGTGCTTATGGGGAGGAAAAGCTATATCCAGTGTTCATAGAAATGGAAAGATTAGGATTTTCTCACTCTGAGACAACACCTGAAGTTGGCAGCCTATAGTGCATAGGATAAGACAAAGCTAAGGATTCCCTAAATCCTCATTTTATTAGCATTAGTATTTTACTATTATAAGTATTTTACTATTAGTGTTTTTTACAACTCAGAGCCGCAGATGTACATGGAAGGAGAAGGAATCACCCCCCTGCCAACCTGAGTCACCCCAGGTGTCAGGACCTGCCCTTCCACCGGGGTGAGCACAGCTCATGGGCTCTGTATTCCAAATCCACTCCTGCTGCAGATCCTGGTCCCAAAGATGTGAAACGCTGTGGGCACAGGGGATTAGGTCATGTGAACGGGCTGTACTGTACATTTGATTCAAGAGAAACCATAAAGCAGTTGGCACCCTGCAGCCTGCTCTGTAATGTTTACAAAATGATAATAACTGCAAAGAAACGCCAACAGGAACTTAGCACGAGTTAAACAAATCACCTTCAAAGTGGCACTCTGACACAATGGTGTCAAAACACATTTCCTTTCCCACTGGAACAATCCTATTATTTCATACTGGCAAACGGAGGGGAGAAAAGCGGTTTTACACCCATGGGAAAATGGCACATTTACAGGGAGATGAGAGTGGCTGGGGAGCTCCCAGAACTGCTGGGGGGGGAGCTGGGCTTCTTCAGGGAAGGACTTCTGAAGGCAAGGGGTGTTTGACAGGGAAAAGGCCTGGAGGATTATCCCATGTCAATGCAAATCCTGGAAGAGACAATGCCATCTTCGTGGCTCCAACGGGTGCCAGATCATAATCCCTCTCACAAGGATGTGAGAGCCCCTCCTCCACACCACCAGAGAACCAAATGAGACTGAGCAAAATAAACCCTTTCCCCAAGACTGGCTAGTGCCAGGTGCCATAGGTATCCAAATTTAAATAAGAAAGCCTGAAATGGCATCAGGCACCAAAGCCAGGAGGAAGTCGTTTCACAGAACCTGCATTACTGTGCAATATTCTGATTTTCTTACAGGCTTTATGCTTTTCTGATTATCTATCAGTCACATGTTTTGCAGAACTCAATCTCTCTGAAGTGAGATGTGATGCTTGTATTACTTAAGAGTACCACAATGGGTTGGGCACAGATCAGACACGGAAATGACAGTCAGAAGTGGCTCCCCCCAAGCTAAAAGAGAAAAGAAACTTGAGAGCAAAGAGCGACCTCCAACTTAGGCTGCCACCTTAGACAGAATTTATCAGGTGCTGGTTTATTAATTTGGCAAAGATTGCTGATTAAGATGAAGGAGGTTAAGTGTCTTTTGTACACAAGCTGACACATCCTCAAAGGCAAGCGGGAACATCTGATAGGAGAGGTCCTGGCTGAGCTCTGCCAGTCAGGAGGGCTTAACCATCCAACAGCACAACCTACATTTCCAACTCAGTGTTCCAACTCAGTATTTCACTACCACGTTTCCTCAAAAGACATAACGTTTATGGAGTGAAAGACAATCGTTTCAAGGAAAAAAAAGACATCAAAATTAAGGAAAATCAAGGGCCACTTCACTCTGCACTTGTACTGGAAGCACCTCCAGCTCTCCTCCCATTTCTGTCTGTGATGTGAATGGTTCAAAAGTCAGTTGGACACAAAAACACATCCACAAACTTCAGTGTCAGTTGAGGTTGGGATGGAGAAGTGGGTGGCTCAGCCTGCAACACTTTCACAGAGTAACTTGGGAATCAAAGGAATTTAAGAAGTCGTGGAGTAGGATTTTAGGGGCAAAGTTTATGAAACTGGGGGATCCAGGACATAAAGACCTGGTAGATCTCTCCCAGTTCTACCTTCCCATGCAAGCACAGGTCAAGCACAATAAATCCTGAAGTAACCATAAATTAAAAGCCCAGTGACTACAAGTTGACTGTGTCTAACACTGCCAGCCAGCAGAAACAGGCTCTGCAGTGAGATTAAGATCACTTATTACAGAAATCCAGCACAGGATGCCGTAACTTAAATCTGGAGGGAAAAAGCTTAAGATATCCCTGGCTTCCTGCACATTAGGAGCAGTGAGGATGCCAGCAGCAGATCTGTAGTGCAGAGACCCTGCTGGTGCTGCAAACCTGCTGTTTGGCTCATGAATCTCAGGGATGAGGAGGGGATGTGTCCACAAACACCCATGAACAGCGGGAGCCCATTAGGTGTGCTCCTGGAAAGCATTTGACACTGAGCCAAGAACCAGAGCAGCTTCAACACACAGCTCTGCCCTAAAGCATAACCAAGCTCCTAAAAACCTAGAGGGTTTTTGACACCTGTCTGTAATGTTAACAGGGAAATAACCCAAACCACTAACATACCAAATTTCTGGATATTTGGGAGATTTGTGTTTTTATTAACATAGGCAAAAGATTGGTGAAATGGTATTAGAGCATTCTTAAAATGACACAGCACAAACAGCTATCTGAAGTGCTGCTTATGTTGAAGAATTTCTCTCAAATCTCAATAGCCAGAGATCTGCTAGGAAGATTAGTCAAAATCATGGTGAACACATAAGTAGCCCCAAAATTTAAGGAGCTAAAACACCACAGGCATTTGATTTACATACCTGGAACAGAGCAACACCAAGTCCCCTGTATTACAAAAGTTACCCTAAAGCTTCAGGGCAATTCCTAAGACAAAACTCCAGTAATTAATTTGTACGGTCCGACTGTCAAAGGTCAAGGTGTGCTGGAAGTGTTTGATCACTTGGAGTTCACCAGAGGAAATCTGAAGCAATTCCATGTGGGGATGGAGAGCGAGTGGAAGGGGAGGATGAGGGTCAGTGGGACCATCAGTGGGACACTTCTAAGAGAGTGAAGTCTGGGAGCTGGAAACCCCAATGTGGACACTTCTGGCATCCCAGCCAAAGGCTGGTTGACATGGGAATGCTGCACACAGCAGGATCTGACATGTCTGTTCACTGCCTAAAACAATGCTGTCCTTAATACACAATATTGATTTTCCTCTTCTGATTGCTACAAGTTCTAACTCTGGAATATCTCTGTTTGACTGAATGATCCCAAGTGCTCCTGGAGCTGAATGTGCCGATTCCCTAAGAAAGCAGTACAAGGATGTGGGCACCTTCCTTGTCTCTGGAGGCATCTCAACACACTAATTAGGCTGCCACCTTTCACTCCCTTCTCCTTCCAAACAATGCATCTGCAAGCTTGCTCTGGAGCACACCAGCCACTTCACCACACACAGAGGGATTTTTGCCTTCTCGAAGAAAAAGAAGTCAGATTTGTGAATTTCCTTGGAAAGAAAAAAAAAAAACAAACAACCAAAGGTATAATTACCACCCATTAGCAGCACATCCTCCCCCCACAAAAGGCTGAACTCTAACGTTCCTTAAAGGCTTTCCTGAGCCTTTATTGCTTGGTAAAAATATCCATCAGGAGGCAGAAAGCCCACTCCACAACACAAGCAGCGTGGAGCCCTTTCGCCGCATAATGCATTTCTTATTTTGGTGCTAATGAAAGGCAAGTTGGGCGCTTTCTACAGCAGTTTGTTCCAGATTGCTGGCTCCCAACCGCACAAAAAAATAATGACCCCTTCCCCACCCCATCCAAACGGTAGCACGCAAACCCGGCGGGACAATATCCCATTGTGGAGCTGTGAATGGCGCGCTGGCAGAGGGACTGGCGAGAAGGCAGGGAGCACAATCGCCTCTTTGCCCTCCTCCCGCTGCCCGTGCCAGCGCAGGGGAACATGACTCAGGGCCGCAGCCAAGCTGGGGAGGCGAGGAAATGAGAGAGGCCACGCTAAGATAAATGCATGGACGGATGCCACGCTCCGGCCTCGCCTCCTGGGAGGCCGCTGGAGGAACTTGGGAGAGGGAGTCTGAGATGGACTGCACGGGCACTCCTGGGCTTGGCTGCTTAAAACAGGGACAAATCTCCCTTTTAGGATCCTGGAGCATAAAACAGAACCTTGCTCTGCACACAGAGAAAAGCTCATGGTATTTAATCCGTATTTCAGCTCTCCCAGCTTTTTTGCTTCCTACCGCACCTTCCTGTCCTCTGCTTTGATGCCACCCTGATGATTCATAAATAGTCTGAAGCTTCAAAACAGAATTCACTGTACAGGAATGGAGGGATGCAGCAACCCCAAGCAAAATTATATCCCTCCAATCCCCCTGTTCCATGAAGAACAAACACATCCTACCACGGAGGATGCAACTAAAACTCAGGTAAAGCAAATGAACCAACAAATGGGATTTAGGCTCCAAAATGCCTCAGCCACTCCCAAAGTTTCCCACCTAGGACAACGTGCCCATGACATGGAAGGCAGAATCCCAACATTAGGAGAGTTTCCTGGCAAGGGGAAACACGCAGGGTGAGTGGTGCCCAGGGAGCTGCAGGCCTTGCAGCTTCACCACCCCGTCCCTACACAGAAGGCAGCCCCACCTCGCCTGCAAAGCCCGGGATGGCATTCCCAGGACTCTCCTGACAGCACTGTTGTTTTCCACAAGGCAAGGTTGGGAGCCCATTGCTTCCTGCAGGACTCGATGGATGGTTCTGTTTTGTTTATGGTTCCTCTCAGTGTAGCCACATAATTATGTCCATTTGCAGTGCAGAAATTAATTCCAAGAGTAAAGTGACTCACATTCATTAAGGCTGTTTGCACAGAGTTTGACAACGTTGTGCTCCATCCAGAGAGGACTCTGTGTGTTCGTGTTTGCAGAAAAGCTGGATGGACTCAGGGCAGTGAGAATCTCCACAGAACAACAACAATATCTAGAAAGAGGAATGGTGGGTTTTGTTTCCCTGTGGATTTGTTTTTAAATTAGGAGGATGTTAAATTTTGCAGGGCAGTGCACATCACCTGATAGCCACCCAAATGCTGCTGCAACATTAAACAGGGGTTTTTTACCTGAAAAAAAAAAGCACACTCCAATTTCTCCACAATTCTTTCTAGAAATTTTTGAGAGGTTTCTATGACAATTTATTCCTGTAGTCTTGTATCAAACAGCACATTTTCTATTATTTAAGTTGAATCCAGGATACCACAGTACACATGTACACAACAACCACATTTCTGGATGGGCAGAGGGGCAACCCAAGCAAGGAGGTGACACAAAGAAGCAAACTGAATTTCCCACGTGAATTTTAGCACATTCCCCTGAACCACAGGTTTTTACCAGTACACCAATTAAACAGCAATTTTAGGTACTTGGAAGCCCCAACTTAGGCACAGTGTGAAAGCTTTTTTTTTTTTAAAAAAATAGAATTATAAGCTTATAACTTACACCAACTCTTTACATTTATTTTTGGAATATTTTCCCATTAAAAGCTACACAGCTGGCCCTGAGGTACCTCATGGAAAATTTAATATTGTTCTTCAAGAACTAGGTCAGAATCTGACATGTTGACCTCTGTGTACTCCTGCTGAGAAGTATGAGCAAAAGTCAGCATAACCTGAGGCTTCCGTGATAGGGTCAGAACCTCTTCACTGTAAAATATTCCAACAGACCCCCAGGGGATTCAAGATATTACTGGATATTCCTGCTCTCGCACAAACTGCCTCCCCTCCCACTGACTGCAGGGTATAATATTTCCATCAGCACAGAAACATTCCTTAATTTAAAAAGAAGATAAAAAGAACACGTCCTTCTCACTGGTAATCAGCGTCACCTCTGGGATGTGGCAAACACAGCAACTGTTTCTGGGCTCGAGTGGCAACTGAAATCTGTGTTTGGGGTTGAGTTTCATTAGAAAAGTGGGGTCTTTTTTTAAAAAAAAAAATTAATCTCGTTTTCAAAATCACCCAAGTAACACTAAAGCTCTGTCCTGCTGACTGTCAATAGCCACTAAATCTTTAGGAGATGACACAATAAAGTTGTTGGGAGCAGAAAGCCATTTGTGGCTATTTGCAACTTATCCCAGCACATGTGAAAGAGCAGCAGCAAGTGCACGGCACTAACACAGAACATTTTCCAAAAAATCACAAACTCTCCGGGGAATGCACACGTGGCTTTTGCTACATGAAAGGAAAAGCAGTTGTGCTGTCCCCAGCTCTGGATCTGGTTATATTTCCACTAATAGGTGCTGCTGGTCTGAAGGAGAACTGACAGTTTTCTTTCCCCAAAACTTTTGGGACCACCAAGTTCACGTACTCAGGTTAAAGGCTACAGGGAAAAACGTGGGTTTCTGCTCATTTTTCCATCTGCCAGAGCAGGAGATAGATGGCAAACTGGAGTGTAAAGCTGCACCACTGATAACCACCTCACTTTAGTCATTCCTCCCCAGAAAGACTAATATGGTTTGGTTTTCCAAAAGCTTGATTTACTACTTCCAGCAACCCAGATGGGAATTAATTGGGAGCAAATGCAAGAGCTGTCCAAACAGAAGCCTGCACAAGAGCTACTGCCTGCAAAGCAAAGCTAGACTGAGAGCTGGGAAAGGTCACATCCTCTTATTTCTGCAGGCAATTAACCATCAGAGTTATCTGGGATTCGATCCCTTCTACAAGTAGAAACACCAAATAACTTCCTCAATTTGATATTGAGAGGCAATTTTGCCACTGAGTTAATGCAGCTTGAGGCTGATTTTCAAATACCTTCTCCACCTCAGCTGTGAATTCGGCTCAGAAAGGGCAGGATGAATTCCCACAGCTCTTCCTGGGATGAACAGCAAAGTGACCAAGCTGGGGCTGACCCAGGGAACCAGAACCACTGTGTTCCATGGCACTCTGGAGAAGGAGAGCTCTCCTAGGGCAGAAGAGCAGACATTCCAACCGGCTGGAATGGACCTCCCGGGGTATAAAGCTCAATAATGTGTTTTAGGGGGTAGAAATTGTCAATAGGTTTTCTTTTTCCTCTACGCTTCTGTTTACAAAACTACTGGGATATAGATTTTTCTTTTCATGTCATCTTCTCACAAAACTTAGGGTGAAATTCTTCCCTGTGAGGGTGGGGAGGCCCTGGCACACACTGCCCTGAGAAGCTGTGGCTGCCCCATCCCTGGAAGTGTCTAAGGTCAGGTTGGATGGGGCTCTGAGAAACCTGGGATAGTGGGAGGTGTCCCTGTCCATGGCAGGGGGTTGGAACTGGGTGATCTTTAAGGTCCCTTCCAGCCCAAACCATTCCTTGGTTCTATGTGTGACAAAGTGATGTTACTAAAACATCAGTCACAAAGTCTCAGTATTTCTCAAGTGCCCCTTCCACCAACATCCAGCATAAAAATATATAATATAAAATCCCGGAATTTTCCCCACTGCTGCCAGCAGCAGCTCAACAACCTGAATTAGGTGTATTAAATTCAGTGTTGCTTCTCACAGTTTGGAGGCAGCTACCAGAAAAGGGAAAGGGACTTGAGGAGAAAAGGAGCAAACAGCTGAATGAGGGACATGTCTGGTGCTTGGCTCCAGTCACCTCATGGAGCCAGAAAACACTTCCACTGCACAAAGACAACTTCCTACTTGGAAGTGTGACAAATAAAAATGATACCACGAATAAAGGCAATTTAAATATTCGATTATTTAAAATATAAAAGGAAGCCTCCAGTGCACTGTTTTCAGGGAACAGCTCATTTGAAGCAGTATGAGAAGCTTCACAGAAATGATGTGAAGACAGAACAAACACAGCTCCTGTTTCTCTTGCAATCAGTGAAACAGAGGAAAACTCATTCAGCAAGTGTTCAGCTCCAACAGAAAGCACCACTGCTTTTAAGTTTTGAGAGAAAGCCAACCAGTTCACTTAGAATTTTCTAGTAATAGGTTCTTACCCACAACAGCCGTGCCAGCCTTTTGTGTAGTACAGAGTTATTGCCTGGATGTCTTGAAAATTGAGCCTGTCATGCAGATTTTTTTACAAACAATAGCCCACACCCATTTAATAAATGGAAGCATCTCAGACACAATAACAATAATAATAACCCTGCACGGAGCAACCAGACACGGGAGCGTGGCCATTTTACGAAGCACTGAATCAAAATTTGCAGCTTCTCCCCCCCTTCCCTCCCCCAGCTGCATCCTGACATTGCCAAAATACATGTGGAGCAAAACACAGCGAGCTCAAACGTGGGCATCAACATTTAAATGTCACTCAGAGGCCACAACTTCACAGAGCACAGCACTTTCACAGAGAGAGGCAAAGAACACACAGAGCACATCCTCGGCTGGCTGGAAGCCTCAGGCAGCCCTTCAAAGCTGGGGGTTAGTTTTACACCTGATCTCAAAACAGGAAAGATTATTTGAACACAAAGGTACTCTTTTTTTTTTTTTTTCATGTGGAGATAAAAATAATCAGCTATGGGAAAAGAATATAAAGATGAGACTACAATTGTGTTCACTCTTCATATTTTGGAGGTGAACTGTCAAACTACAGGCTAATACTTGGTGCTCAGAGAGGCTGATAAAGATCAGTGGGGAAAAGAAAACATTACCTTCTGCTGCTATTTTGTATTTAATCATCTATTTTCAAGCACCCCTTCAAGTTCCCAGGTAACTCAAGCTACCAGAGCCCGGGCCCAGTAACATCTTAACTACAAGATGCTAAGTGGTTTTGACAAGCTCTATTATAATTACTTTAAAATGTTTTGTTCCAATGCTTGTGTTTGCCGAAGTCTTTGATGGGAGATTAAATTACCTTCACCCTAAATTCCTATAATAAATTAAAGAAAACAGAAATGTAGTGTCAATTTGTGTCCAAATCTGCTTACAAAGGAGAATTAGCTCAGGCCCTTGCCCGGCCAAGCGCTTCATCATGTGCATAATTTTAATTACGTCAGTATTCCCACTGATGTCAGGGACCAATTGGAGCTGCAATCATCAAGTTCTATACATGCCTGAGTGCTTCCCTGGATCTGGGCCCAGGAGGATTCACAACACACTGCAGTGACTCAGGACAGACAGCGCAGGGAAAGTCTCTGGGGACTGGTGTCAGGAGAAAGCTGAGCACACAGCCTGCTGCTCCCTTGCTGATATAAGAAGTTCTGCATGATAAAACTTGAATTATATATATAATATAAACCCCAGCATTGGGCTGGCCTGAGTCAATGGAGTACCATCCAAAATTCAGGCAGTTAATTGATGATTAAAGCGGTGCCAGTTAATTAAATAAACCCGTGACGGATACAAGAATTCTGGGGGTTATTGCACTTCTGTATAAACAAATGTAACCTTATCACTTTTTATATACACACACTGGTATCTCTAATTCCCAAAAGAACTGATTAGGCAGGAGCCCACTTGGATGAGCAGCAAATGAAGATGTCTGGGGCATCTCAAGGTAATTTGTGTAAAGGACTTTCAGGTCACTGGGCACTTGCCTGCAGAGGAAAAAGTGGCTCCTGCCACATTCCCTTGGAGTCTCGGTGTGCCAGTCAGAAACTAAACTGTGTGACAAAGCACCAGTGAGGCCGAGACCAGGAAACCAGAACAATATTTATGCAACATATAGTGTCCATAAACACTGTGTATATAGATATTTATACATTATATATACTAGTTACATACACACATATATAATTCATAATATTGGGCTTGCAGCCTCCAGATTTCTCTCAGAATTACTGCACTCTGACATCCTTTTTAAACAACAAGTTTTAACATTCAGTCATTAACACCAGCACAAAATTAAAATCACAATTTTAATTGCAGAAACATGCTTCATCTCATGCCGGTACCACTAATTTTTTTATGCTGACAAGCACCTAAACTTATCCCTGCATGACCAATCAGAGGGTTTTATCCAGTTTTAAATATCTTGTTCTAT
This sequence comes from Manacus candei, assembly GCF_025592945.1. Classification (NCBI taxonomy): domain Eukaryota; kingdom Metazoa; phylum Chordata; class Aves; order Passeriformes; family Pipridae; genus Manacus; species Manacus candei. Next base: position 4,615,685 of record NW_026138083.1, on the reverse strand, counting down.
GTTTCGCTTCTGCAGAACAAACCTACAAGAGTTTTGTGTGACTCTTGGCAAACACCAATCCTTGCTTTGAAGATAAAGCATGAAAAATCTCCTGCCTGGTACTCAACATCATCCATCTTGTCCCATTATTCTCAGCTTGGAACAGCAGCAGTTTCCAAGCTCCTGGGAGACCAGGAACAATAACAAACCCTTCCCAAGCTTCACACTCGACAAAATAAACCCCAAAATAAACCCTGAGCAGCACAATCGGCAGCACAATCCTTGCAGAACAAATGCTTTAAGTCTTTTAGTGCCAGTGGTTTCTTGTTTATACACCAAAACTACATTTAAATTTTTTTTTACATATTTTACGTATATAAACATAAATATGGTGGGTCAGCAGAACATCAGACACACAGACACACCAACAGCTGAAACTGGTGATTGGTTGATATTCAAAGAGTATGAACATGGGATTTATTTCTCTTTTTTCCCCCTTCTCCCTTAGGAATAGTTTCCACAAAGGACAAATTTAAGAAGCAATTACTACATTAAGAACAGCAATCACTATATTAAGAACTATATTAAGACATGAACCTTCACCCAGCAATGGCAAGACATGAGGACACACTTGATTCAGGAGAACCCTTTCCATTACTACTTTTCTCTTTGGTTTTAAGCTTCCTTCATTTCTTCATACACTTCATTAATAAGAGTTAAGAACTATTAAGTATTTCCTGGAGGGGCTGAGCAGTAAGGAGCCTAAAAATCATTCACAAGCCCCTGGTTTTGCACCTTTGCTCGATGTGATGTGAAAACTCCAGGTGAGTTGTTGATTCTGTGGCTGTTTCAGCCCTTCCTAAACAGGCAGTTTGCCTTTGAGGTTCAACTTTGGTTAGTCTGAAATGATTAATCCTCAGCTGGGCCCAGCCCAGGCCTCGCTATTAAAGTCCTGGTTTTGTTTACAAGGCCAACGTTATTCCCCAGAGGAACACGAAGCTGCTCCTCTGCTGAGACTTAATCCTGCATCAACTAATGACACAGAAAAGGCTTCCAGGGATCAGAGGCCTTTGAGCTGGGCTCTAATAGTACCCAAAATTCACCTTCTCGCTCTTACATTAACACTTTAGAGTGCACAAAGTAAACCTGCCCCTCAAAGCACAGCCAGAAAATAGTCCAACTGTTTAAAAAGCTGGCTGTGTTAATTTTTAGGTGGAACTCGCGTAGCTGTGGACGTGTTTCCCCTCTATGCCCTCATTAAAAGACACATTTTGAGCTGTTTTACAAAGGCAGGAGTGTCAAATTAACCTTGTGAGGTGGTAAATAAGCAAAATTCTGGGGAAAAAAAAAACAACGATATTTTGTTTTGAATTCTTAACATTAATCCCAGAGTAACAGCAATCTTTACATTCTGCTCAGCTTTTTTTTACATTCTGCTCAAATTTAATTTTGGTATCTCAGCTTTACATTCTGCTCTGTTTTCTCTGCAGTTTCAAACCCGTGAACCCCAGACACGCAGCTCTGTCGCTTTTCAGACCTTTACATCCCTCACAGGGAACTTTCCAATTCGAAGCCTCTAAACTCAAAAAAACCTGAGAGCAGAACTGCCTAAGTATAACTCACACATGTATTTAAGAACACAGCATTTCTCAGGGGCTAAAATAAAACTGCTTTCTAGTGATCTGCTGGAGATCAGATAAGATGCCTCGTGCGTTTGCCCTTTGCATCAAAGAGCCAGCAAAGAACCCCAAGGGGCTTAAAGATGCTACTCCAACACTTTTACAGTGGTATTGATCCTGGAGAAAGAAATGCCTGCCATGCCACATGATGGGTGACCTTAAATCTATCAGCTGAAGAAGTATTTACAGGTTTAAACTTCAACTCTGTAATGTGCACTGGGACATCTGAAGATTATTAGGTCTTACCATCCTTTCAATGATTATTTTTTTTATTATGACATATGTTATTTTTAATGCCAAAGAACCTGTGTTAGGTTACAGAAGCCAAAAGGAGAAATGATTCATCCACCACCACCACCACAGTGCTTTCTATTCCTTGAATTCCAGGTTGAGGGACTTCCAAGGGGCATTTTTAAGAGGCTTCAATGAGATTTTCCTGTGCCAAGGCACTGAATTAACCAAGCACTTGCTGACAACCAGGGGGTTCCTTCTTGTGCAGTTCACACTGGACAGGGCCACCTCATGCAGGTGCCAGAAGCAAACTAAAGTCACCCAGAAGGTATAAAACACATAAAATACACTCAGCCCTTCTCAGCTCTAAACAAAGAGTTCCATTTTTCGTCTCTTGTCTCCAGACTTGGAAATGACAGGATTCCACAAATAATGTTTCCAGTTCTTAAATTGTCTTCTCCTCCCAAGGCTGATCATATTAATAGACTTCCCTGGGTTTAATTAGTACTTTGTATAACCCCAGACAACCATTAAAATTTCATTTAATCTGATCACTAAAGTACATATTTTAGGTCCAGTCCAAGATGAAGGAATTGCCAGTGTACGGTTACAATGGAGTGGATGAGCCAGGACATTTTTCACTCCCAAATTTAATTTTGGTATCTCCAGTCCATTAGTGTGGATTGCAGGATCTTCCTCCTGGTTCAACTGACAGCAGCAATCAATCAGCAGCTCTCGTTTTGCATGGGAGCACCCATTCCCAGTTCCTGTCACTCAGCAGTTGGAAGTGGCTCTTCCCTACCCACCAATCCAGCAGACACCTCGGTGCAGACAGAGCCCCTTGCTCTCAATGAGTTATTTTGTCAGCAAAACCATTTCACCAAAGAAAATCACCTTCTGCCAGTAAAAGAACTGATTTGCTCCTGCACTTGTGTTTGTGATGGAGCTTTTACTACCCAAGTTTTTCCAGCAAAACCTCAACAAGTGCATCAGACTGGAAGGAGCTGAACGTCCCAGGCGGTTTCCGAGGGGCTGTGCTTCCAAGTGAATGATTGGGCTCGTGGCTGTGGAGGCCCAAGGGGGAGTTTTTACAAGCCCAGAGCTCTCTGCAAACACAACTCCACGGGTCCTTTGTTGTGCCCACAGGGAATATTAACTCCTCTTTGGAGAAGTGTTCTATGGAGGCGTGAGCACACACATTTCCCTGTTTACAGGAGGCTCAGCTACCTGTGGAGTCCCACATCCTGCAATTCCCAGCAGGTGGGAATAATGGCATGGCAAGCAGCAACATTATAGTTAAAAAAAAAGTCCTGAAAACATGGCAAACTGAGAATAAACCGACCCTTTCAGAGGCAATGACAGCATAAGCACATACACACATTCAGCCATAAAAACTGCAAGAGCAAAGACTACGTTTTCCCTGTGAAATCCCAAATCAAGCAACCAAACCAACTGCACCAGCACTGTTTTATAACACAATCCTATAGTTTACACAGGAAGAGAAACCCCCTCCACAGAACTGAGCATGTTTTTATAACACAAGTGGACAAATCCCCCAGAGTGGTAGACACACCTATGGATAACAAACTCCCAGGAGAGAGCTTTCCTGCTTCCATGAGCTTGGGCAGACGTGGCTATAAAGGAGCACTATTATCTGCTATCTCCACTTCAAAAGACATCACAGTGCTGGATACAAAGCCTGACACTGGATAACTTATGGAATCATTACTTCCTCTCCTCCTGGTTTCTTTATAACACGTGAACTCCGGCCAACATCTCTGGGATAAAAGGGATTTACTCACGGAATCTCTGCTGCTTGTGAGTACAAAGAGACTGATTTTCCATGATGCTGAGTGCTCCTGTCTTGGTGCAGAACGACCTCAACTCCCAGCTTTGGATTTAGTTTAGATAGGAAATTTATTCTAATGCCAGGTTAAGTCTTGAATAATTGCTGCTGGGTACTAAAACTGAGGTAACAACTCACACGTTTATAAGGCCTGGCTTACACAGCCTTGTGTTAGCAGCCTTTAGGTTAAACTGTGAACACGCAAAACTGTTTGTATTTTCAATAGGCTGCTTTAATTGTACAATATTTTAATAATCTGCTTACAGCCTGTCTGGTTTTGTTTATCTGGAAGAAAGCAGTTTGCATGAGTAGGATAATTCGATTCAAAGACGACATTCCCTGGAGATGTCTCCAATATGTAGAAAATTTTGGTCACTGATGTTTTCACAAAATAGCTCTGCTGCACTTTCTACACTGGAGCCATAATCCTGTTCCTCAGGGGAAAAAGTTATTTGATGTATGAGGAGTTTGGGGATTTCATTCTGCTAAATATTTTGTTGCAGATCTGAACTCCTCCGGCCAGTTTTGTTTGCACAAATCTTTCCCACCGAGTCTTAGTCACGGTCTGAGTTCTGCTAAATAGTTTTGATGAGCAGAATTCTCAGAGCTGGCACAGGGGCTCAGAGACAAAACGAAGCAGATTTGTGAGCATTCATGTTATCCAAAGTTTGTGGCTCAGCTGCTTATCCGTTATAAACCTGTAAATCTTAGCAAAGATCTTTTCATTAAACCACCAGCCATCAACAGGAAAATTCAGTAAGGAAACACAAGTGCTTCGAAATGAAATTAAAATAAAATAAAAGCTCTCATTCAACCTATTAGTACTTTAAAAAGTAGGTTTCCAGATACGATTAAAGGCAATTAAATTCCAAAGCTCCAGAGCTGCACTCCAATTGTGGCAGAACCAAACGCAGGGATGAAGTCAGAGCTGTGCTGGAACTGCTGATGCTTCGTGTGCCTTTTGCTTTTAGAACACACAGACAGTAACTGCACTAAGAGAAATTAATGCTGCTTGTGAGTCAACAGCCTGTTTGTGAGAGGGGGATCAAGCAGCTGCAGCTTCCATATTCTGGAATGGCTAATGAAAAGCAGGGAGCTGGTGTCATTTCCAGAAGGAACTACTGCTTCATCCTCGCTGGAAATCAAATCTCCACCTGTAGCCCTTCAGACCCCACCTGCTTTTTGACAACTTCATCAGGTTTGCAGATTCCAGCAGCAGGTAATTTGTGTTCTCTCCAGGGAATTTAACCTTATGTATGACATGCCCTCACACAGCCTGCTCCAGTGCTGCTAATTCCTGCACAATTAGCATTTGCTTGGGCATCCTTTCATGACTAGAGAGTCCCCATTTAATTACCAGCACCCTCAGTCAGACATTACCCATAGATTCTCTGGGGAATTGCCTCCATGGATCCTGGAAGAGAGAGAAGCATTTGCATGAACTCTCTCTGCTGAATCCCTTGCCCTTAACTCTGTACCCAGGGCAGGGGATATTGAGCCACCGTTTCACTCAAGAGTTTTTGAAACATCTTTTAGTGATTTGCTTCCAGGGACAGTCTCATCCTTTTGTTTTAAATATTACAGCTCAGCTCAAGTAGCTTATTAAAAAGACACTGTGGTCTTCTATAAAAAAGGGATGGGGAAGGGGGGTGTTCCCACCAACCCTCGAGTTGAGCTGCCTGAAGAAGGAACTCGCTCTGTACCTGTGCAGAGACCCCTGCAAAGGAAAGGAGGTTCAAGACAGGGGGGTCAAATAAGCTGAAGGTGGAGAGGAAAAGGAATACACCAGTTCCACCTACACCACCTTCTCAGGCTGCTGATTGCGAGAGTTCTCTGCTCTGCTGATAACTGATCTCCGGCTTGTTTTGCTCACTCAGCGTCTTTCCCAAAAAACACATTTCAGCTCTGGCTCTTTTCAGCCGCCTTTCTTTAAGCAGAAAATCCAACATCCAACTGCTCACACCAATTCCCAGTAAGGAACTAAGTAATAGGCAAAGCAGGGTCAGGAAAGCTGTGCTACCAGGGGCATTTTCTGTTCTTGATAAAGCGACACAAATTTCACATGCAGTTCATTTCATCAGTGCCATAACACGAACCACTGAGCACTGACTTCCCTCCAGCTGCTGCAAATCCTCGGATTATTTGCAGATCCTCGGAGGATGGAGCTAGAACAGCACTGGCTCCAGTGCTCCTGTGTCAGGAGGTGCCTTCCTGCAGGTGCCGTTTCCAAGACGCCTTCATTTGATGTCAAACAATTGAGAAGAGAAAGCCAAGGAGTCATTGCAAACCAAGAGGATCATTCAGCAGCAGCACATGTGTGTCTTCCCTCAAATATCAAACACACACATTGCAGGAAAGATTATTCAGATAATCTTTCTTGTGCCTCCTGCACAGCCTTGGAAACCTTTGGCTTTCCCGTTCCATATTTCCTGGGCTCTGACAGTTAAGAACAATCTCCGTTTTTCCAAGTGAAAAAAATAATGGATGATTCAGAGATGCACAGTTAGACTGAGATATTCCAGGTTAGGGAAGCAAATGTGACAAGGCTGTCAGGATTTTCCTCCCAGATTTAGGGGAAACAGATGAGATGTTACATAAATTTCTCACTGAGGCTTAAGCTCTACGGCAGATCATCAATTTAGAACAATTTACTATTCCAGTATAAAATATTTACTTAGAATTACAAGTGCTCTCTTCAATAATTTAAAGGCTGTTGGAGAAAAGAATGGATCAGAGCTAATTTTTTAAAAATAAGATTCATAAAGTTGAAGAAATGCAAACTTGGAAAGGACTTGAAAGGTCATTAACAGAGTGTAATGGAGAAGAAATACTTGAGTAACACAAACCCCTGTGTAAATACTGTTCTGCCTAGTGCTTCACTCCCATTTTACAATATCCACACTATTCCTCCCTTCACTGTAAAAAAAAATAAAAAAAGCCAGCAAATATTGAGGGCACTGTCTGATCTAGTTACTACTGGAAAATTGCATTAGGCACAGATCCCAAAATAATAACTATTCTGCTCCTCGGCTTTTAAGCAAAACATAGACATTTGCAAACACTGTCCACGCCGTGTGTGCCAGCCTGCAGCTTGGTACAAAGCACAGCAAAACCACTACACTGATGGCACTGCAGACAAAACATCTCCATCCTTCACTCTGAGGCATCTCTGTCAGCACCAAAATAATGTCAATACATAGACACGCAGAAGTAAACGTGGTTCGGGCTTCAAATACACTGAGAAAAACACGGAAATATATGTGGAATCAGATGATTTGTTTATACCCATCTTCCCAGCTGGCTGGTGCTTTACCTTCAGGATGTGCTGAGAGAGGTTAATGGATGGTTAGCGGTCATTCCTGCCGGGTGATGTGGGCAACAAGGGTTTTCATTAACAGGAACGTGGGGCCAGCTCTCCAGGACGAGGCAAATTGGATTTCAGCTCTCCAACATGAAGTGTGCTGTCAGATGTAATTTCTTCTTCCGAGAGACATGTCATAGATGAAGGAATGGAATTGCAAATAGATTCTAAACCGTACTTGGAGTGATTCCAGGTTAATGCACGACCCGAAGCGCAGCCATGCAGTGGTGCAGGATGCAGAGCATGGAACTGAGCTCCTGACTGAGAGGGATTTCTTGGGCAATTTTCAAGAAACAAGACTAAGTATGAAGAAACTTTCTGAAAGGAAGAGAGAAACACACTCAAAATGAAACGACAACAGGTATAAATTGCTGGGGTGGGTGTAGCTGCACCAGGGAACGTTCAGGTTGGACTTCAGAAGGAATTTCTTCATGGAAAGGGGTGTTTAAACATTGGAATGGACTAGCCAGGGAGGTGGTGGAATCCGCATCCCTGGAGGTGCTTAAGGAATGACTGGACGTGGCACTCAGTGCTCTGGGCTGGGTGACAAGGTGGGGATGGGCCACAGGTTGGGCTCGGTGATCTTGGAGTTCTTCTCCAACCTAAATGATTCCGTGAGTGTGAAACAATCCAACATCAACTGAAATCCATAACTGAAGGTGCTTCACAGGGCACTTCAAACCCCTTCAAAGTAGCAACTATTTGGATTCTAGCGAGGAGTTAAGTAAATACAGATGTAGAAAATAAACACATCAATGCAATAAAACTGTACCAACATTATTAAATGCTGCTTATTGGACTTTTTCCTGGTTTAGTTGTTTCCCAATAAAAACTAAACAGCTGCTGAGATTGCACAAGGAGCTCTTTGCCTCCACATCTCTCATCCCAACTACGACCTGCCTTTCTGTTCTAAAGGAAAAGTGGCCTCATCTTTCCCAAGACAGCCCAGGGAGCTGCCTCCCGGGGCTCCCTGACAGCACAGCTCTGCGTCAGGCCCTGCTGCCGCTGTTCTCACGTGTTTCACCTCCCCTGGCTCCCAGTCATCCCAATTTAATGTCCTTTCCTTGGGCCTTGGCTGTGTCTCCAAGATAATTGCAGTCAGATGCTGGTGCTTCATTCCTACCAGCCGAGGCATGTGATCACCACCCATCTCTCCAGGAGAAAAAAGTCACTTATAACAGATGACAGGCCCATTGAAAAAATAAACAAAACGATTTCCCACATTTCTGAAGATTTTAGGCAGTACAGTTCATGCTTTGAACAGCACTCCTATCTATAATATATCTATAAACAAAAATATAAAAAGATTTGAAGTTAGAAATAGAAAAGATTGAGGTTGGACCAGACGAGCCACTGTGGTCCCTTCCAATCTTACCCAGTCTGTGACCTTTTTAAACTTGAAAAAAAAAATCTATTTGTTTTAACAGAAAACTGTCTCCGGTCTAGCAAAATGCAGATGACTTCCGCTGATATCAACTATTTCAAATGAGAAAGTAAACAGAAATATTTGGAACAGGTTTATATTAAGTTTAAATAGCTATCATTTCACTTCTAAAATATGGATATATATATATATACAAATGAGTCAGAACACACACCCCCAGCTATGGAGCAACCCAAACAAACTCGGCTGAATTAACCAGCCTGTGTGTGCCCAGACCCAACTCTGCCCTCCCAGCCCGTGCTCTGCAGAGGAATTCAGCCCCAGCCAGCTGCTGCCCACATCACTCACGGCTGCATCTCAAGAAGGCTCCTCCAGCACAATGAGCCAGCCTATTTCTTTCCCGGCCACGGTGCTAAAATGTTAGCACTTTCGTTCTGAGTTGGTTCGTTATTTTCTCTTTCACACACAGGCCATGACCAGTCAGCCTGAGGTTTTTTTTTTTGCATTGTGACAACGGGTTTTTGGGGTTTTTTTTCAGTCTATCCACTAATCAGCCTTGAGAGCAACTTGGGAAAGAGAGATCCTGGACATGCAGAGCTCACTGAAGTTGGCTGTTCAAGCTAAGAATTGATTATTTGAAGCCAAATTAAAAGGAAAGCCAATCAACTCCCTCGGGGTGATCGGGATTTTGGAGAAGCCTCCTGCACATCTCAAGAATAAATAACTGAAATACAGCTTTTTTATGCTTTTATTTTTTCCATCCCTTCCCTTTGGTGATTTGCCTGTTGATTGCCTTTTCATTTCCTGCAGACATTTCTGAGCCTTCGACTTCCTAAACCCAAACCAAATCAATGTCCCCCCTCCCCAGACTGCAATCATACACTGACGTGAGAGCAAAGAACCGAGGGCAGCACACCAACCTTACCACTCTGCTGCCTCTGCTCACAGGCCCAGCCAGAAAAGCATTTATTTCTTTATTTCACTGGGGGGTGGGCTCACTCCTCCATCGAGGAAACTGGAAAACACGTGACCCACTGATAAGTATCCTATAAACAGACTTTGGCTTTGCCCCAGGACTCTGATTTGCAGCAAGTGATGTAAATAGGCTCTGGTTTTAAAGCCTGTGACAAACAATACTCTCCGTTGCACAAACAACTGTCTGCATGGCAGGAGTGAGCACGAAATCCACTCCTCGGCTCCCTCTCTGCAAAACTGGGCACGTGGATTCCCAGGAGGGCTGGGGCTGAGTGCCCTTGGCTTTCCTGTGTGTGCTGGAACCACAGAACCCCTGTCACGGCAGTCCCCAGCCCGGGGGGTTGCAATTCCCGAGCCAAACCCCCTGGAGAAAGGCAGAGAAAAACATGCATTTCTTAACTTCTCTATTTCCAGCTCCCTTATTTTCAGCAGGTGGACAAACTGTACTCCATTCATCTGGCCAGACTTCATGCAATTCAATTCTGGGCTCCCAGGAGCACCCAAGGGGAAAGGGAAAACCATCCATCTGCATCTACAGCAGAGTTCACTGTTTTCATGCAAATAAAAACATCTCTCCTCACCTTTTCCCCTAGTTCCTAAGCACAGCAGAATTCTAAGTATCTCCCTAATATTTAACAGCAACTGAAATAACTTCATAGCGAATAGTTTTAAATCACATTTGACATTTGCTCAAAGAGTAAAGGAAAAATGCAGGTTTTCCTTACACTCCAAATAATCTTGCAAATAGTTTTGGGTTTATCATCAGGATAAACCTCATGAGTAACAGGCACAGTTACTGCTCTGGGGAAAGCTGCTGACAACACTTCTACAGTCTCATCACTCTGCTTAATTCCAGGCTACTTAATATAGAAATCCCTTCAAGTGATGCTTTGTCTCCCAGTTCCCTTGTTCTGGGATCACACCCTTCCTGGGTCTGCAAAACAAATCCTTGGTCACTACAGGGTGTCTTCCAACAAGACTTCTGGAGCATATTCCCAAATGCTTGGATGAATCAGGCTCTAAACGCAGAAAGGGCAGCAATAAGTTTCCTTTACATGGGATGTGTAAATCCAGCTTAGAGAATTCTGTATCCAAAGTAATGAGTTTCTTTTAATTACATAATCTGCAAGTGTCACATGCAAACACTTTAACTGGCAATATCAAGTGATTGTGCTTGCAGAGAACAAGACATTTTAAATATAAACCAAAGGGAAAAGCCAAGCATCATCTGTTATAAGTAAAATCGGCACTAGGCTCAAATATCGTAGTAAAAAGTTTTATTATAGATTTATATAAAAATCAAATAAGCAAAACAGCGCTGGGTGTCTTAGTGAGCTTTCCTTGCTCATCTAAGGCACACTTCAATAATTTTCAGTCTGCCTTTTATAGGTTTGGAGCTGCTTATCTCCTTTAAAATCCCCTCCTTTGTTCATCAGGTTTATCTGCGCAGGCTCTGTTCTTGTTGCCAAGAGGCTTTACGCATGCGTATCTTGTTGCTAGGAGACAAGCTCGGCTCTGTTCACTTCATCCTTTTGATGTAGTCAGCTTTTTCTGCGCATGTGCTGTCTTGCCACTGGAAGAGAGTTCTGTTCTCTTTTTCAGTTCTTTTTCTTCTTACATAACATAACAAAATATCACTAATTATGGTAACATAACATTATGGTTTGTGTGATATATATAAATAATTGTGATTCGTGAAGCAAATGGGTGACTACATTAAAAACAGACTAAATAGATTCTAAAACTTAACTACACCCCCACAATGAAACAAAACAGACCCTTTCAAGGTCAAAAGGCCTAAACCTTCTCACTATCCTAAGGATGAAATATAGTACAACTTTAAGTCTTTAGGCGCCTACTCGTCCAAGAGTACATGAATTAGGACTGGCTGCAGAGATAGCTCTTTTAACCTTAGCTGTAAATATAATGGAACTTTAAATCTTTAGGCGCCTGTTCATCTAAGAATACATGAACTATGACTAGTTGTAGAGATAACTCTCAGCTTCAGTTATGAGAAAACTTCTCATTAAACATTTTGCCAAAAACTCACAGAATATACAGGTATATGATACAATCAATATGCATGAGGTAGTCAAGACAAACACCAAATGAAATTATTATTTGGAACTTATAGAAACTTGGGACTTTGTTTATCGCAACTCGTAATTACAATGTTGCAAATATAATTTGATAAGCAAATTATCTCTCCTTTGGTCTTTATTGGCTATTACAATTTCCCCCTCTTCTATTTATCATTAATTTGCTTATCAAACTTTATTACAGCTTCTCGGGCTGCACTCAAGGTAGGAAATGGTTCAGCTTTAGATGTTTCTTCGCTCGATTCGGAATATGGCTGTCTCATTACCATAAGTTGTACTGTTTCAATCCTACCTTTAACAAAAGTTACAAATTTATTCAAAATACAAGGACCAAATGTCAAAGTAATTAACAACATTATTAGGGGGCCTATTAGGGTAGAAATTAAAGTAGTTAACCAGGGTGATTTGTGAAACCATGATTCAAACCAGTTTTGTTGAGTCTCTCTTTCTCTTTTCCTTTGAAGAATTCCTTCACGTAATTTAGTCATAGATTCACGAACTACCCCTGAATGATCTGCATAAAAGCAACATTCTTCTCCTAATGCAACACATAGCCCCCCTTGTTGTAAGAATAATAAGTCTAATCCTCTCCTATTCTGTAGGACTACTTCAGAAAGTGAAGTAAGAGACTTCTCTAAGTATGATATTGATTTTTCGATTCTCACTAAGTCTTCATCAACTGCTGCTCTTAGAGATGTAATCCCTTTATTTTGTTCAATGAGGGATGCAATTCCTGTTGCCGTTCCCGCCGCTCCCAGCCTAAGGAGCATGGCGATAGTTATGGCAGTAAATGGTTCCCTCTTTTGTATCCTGTGTTTATTATCATCCCATTGGTCAAGAACCAATTCCTTCGAATGATAAAGAATTCGGGGTATTATTGTTATTTGAACACAAAAGTCTTTATTTTCATTAAATATTCGTAAAGACAAGCAGGGAGTGACCCCCGTCTTGGAGCATATCCACCATTCTTCTTTGCTAGGTATAACCCATTTCTTGGTTTTATCAAGTTTCTTGAGGGTATAGCTGCATAAGTTTCTTTTCGTTGGAGGTACATTTCCTATGCACACTCCTTGTCCTCTCACCTGCTGGAGAGTGATTCTTATTTGTTTTTCCCCCCAATTACATTGCGTAGGGTTGCCCTGATTGGATATCGTAACTGAGGTGTTCAGAGCTATCCCCTCATAGAATGGAGGTTTGATGTCATAACACAACCAACAGGAGTTAGTTAAGTTAGAGTCGGTGTGGTTAAGTGTGTTATAGGCCGCTTGCATCAATTTTAACAACGGTTCTGTTTTCTCATGTACCTTAGTGTAGGTTGAGATTCTACTAGAGTCATTAAAACTTACAGTCGGGGCAGTTGAAACTGTGGAGGTGTGTCTTTTTCTACTCTCTTTCTGATTCAAATTATCCTCTTTTCTCTTTATTACTTTATTGGGTCCTACTGCCAGAGGGCGGTGGGTGATTTCTTGTTTTTTTATGAATATTAGCCCTCCCCTGTCTGTGCCAGCTTCCCAGTATCTGATTCCCCAAGTTCTTCCTATCAACCATCCTGGGTCTTCTGGTTGCAGTACCTGGATGGTAATATACTTACAATCGCTATACCTCTTCGATCCTCTAGACAAAACAAATTGTGAAGGTTTACAGCCAGGTGGTCCCCATGTTGTCGTTAGATATTTATCTTGAGAATTAGGGGTCCAGGCGGAAGCAATAGTGGCACAGTCCCAGTGTGCACAATAATATTGATCAGGGTAGTTACAATATCCTTTCCCTGGATTAGATGCAGGACAGAGATAATAAGGTTTCAAATTTGAACAATGTGGTACAGGAGCTATTTGACACAGTGTAGCAGAGAAACTGGGAGATCCTACAGTAAGATTAGTCCTAACTGTTTTTAGATCACTCCATCTGTTCAGAGTCCACTTGTACGGCCGATGTGGGCTTTCCCTGCTTGGGGAAAGCTGCCACAAAAATACTACAATCCATATATAATTTCCCATATCTGTTCTCCACTGTATTATTGCTCTGCCTCCTCCGTCTACTCCTTTGCTGGGAGCAACGGGGTTCTATATCTTCTCGGCAGCAGTCAATATTCTTCAGGAGAATATGGGCTCTTGATAGGTTCTTGTGACCTTTTCCTTTATTTCTCTAGATCCATATGTTTTCTAAAAGTTGGTTGGTTGTGAACTCTGTTTTCTAGGCAATTTTAACGGCACACTGTTCTAGAGTTTTGTACCAAAATTAGAAAATATTTTATCATGGACTTCCCAGTTCTCTGGTACCAACTACTCCTATCTACAGAATAACTTATCAATTTCTAAACATTCAGTTTCTCATCAGAAGCAACAAAGAACTCTCGGCAATTCGTACGATGGGTGTCCTGCCTACTGCTGTACAATATCACTCTATACCATATAATGTACATTTACAACTGACCCAGCTCCGGGGTCTTGAAACTGGGTGTTTTATACAGGGTATCTTCTGTGCAGGTCTTTCTGGCAAAGTAATTTCAGTCTCAAGATCACAACAATGAGGAAAAGTTTTACCTTTTTCAGCAATTTGGTATATCCACTTTCCCCAGCCTGGTAGAGGATTAGCCCACTTATCAATGTCTATACCGAACCCTTATTAAGGTTAGGTCTCGAGGTACTTCAGACCAGGAGTATAGGCTGGGCTGGGTCCCAGTCTCGTTCAGGGTTATTCATTTACCAGTCCAGTTTTTCTGAACGTCATTCGGAGATTCCCAGGCTGAGGAGTTACAGTCCATTCAGGAGTGTTGACTGGCCCCTTAACCCGAGATGCGTGAGTCCATCCTCTTTCAGCGGTACGAATGGCTGTATCTGTGGTAAGAAGAACAACAAAGGGTCCTTCCCAACGAGGCGTTAATGAAGACTCTTTCCATGTTTTAATTAATACCCTGTCTCCAGGTTGAATTCTGTGTATTGCCATATCCAACGGGGGTCTCTGAGTTACTAATCCTTTTTTCCTCAATTCCTGTCTCCTTTTCATTAACTCAATTATATATTCCCTCAAGAGGGTATCTTCCACCTTGGGATTTTCAATCGGGATTCCAAAATCATATGGCATCCCATACAGCATTTCAAATGGTGAGATTCCTGTGTCGGTACGTGGTTGGGTCCGTATATATAATAAGGCCAATGGCAAACACTTTACCCAATTCATTTTAGTTTCTATCATTAATTTAGTCAATTGCTTCTTTATTTCTCCATTCATTCTTTCTACTTTACCAGAGCTCTGTGGATGCCAAGGAGTATGGTACTCCCATTTGGTTCCAAAAAGTTCTGTTGTTTCTTTAATTATTTTAGAAGTAAAGTGTGGTCCCCTGTCCGAATCTACTATTGCCACAGCACCATACCTTGGAATAATTTCTTCTAATAAAATCTTAATCACTGTTTTGGCTGTACATCGGGCTACCGGAAAGGCTTCTACAAAGTGGGTGAGATGGTCCACTAACACCAGTAGGTGGCGATACCTGCCTACTTTAGGTAATTCAGTAAAATCTGTCTGTACTTTCTCAAAAGGTCTCTTAGCTATTTCTCGTCCCCCTTGTACTCGTTCTCTCAATTGCCTTTTGTTTACCCTCTGACAGGTTAAACACCCTTCTAAAATTTTCTTTGCTATTCCATAAACTCCCACACAGGCAAACTTGTTTTCAAACTGATCCACTAATGCCTGTATTCCCCAGTGGGTTGTCTCATGTAATTTCTTCATTATTCTCTGAGCAAGCCCTTTTGGAAGTACTTCTCGACCATCTGCTAATAACCATTTATTATTTTCTTCTTTCGCTCCAGATTGCTGCAGTTTCTTTTTCTCTTGATCACTAAAACTTTTCAGGACATTTCTATCTTCTGGTTCTGAACTTGCCATTACTAATAAAGCTGCTTTCTTTGCTTCCTCATCTGCTAAATTGTTGCCCCTAACAGTAGCTTTTAACCCTTTCTGATGCCCTTTAATATGTACTATTGCAATCTGCTTTGGCTTTCTCAAAGCTTTTAAGATTTCTCGTATTAGAGTTTCATGAACAAGTCCTTTACCCTGGGTATTAATCAATCCTCTCTCTTCCCATATCTTGCCGAAGGTGTGAACTACTCCAAATGCATACTTAGAGTCTGTGAAGATAGTGCCTGCTTTTCCATCTAATAATTGTAACGCTCTCAACAGTGCATATAACTCACAAGCTTGGGCTGACCATGTCTTATCTAAGGGTCCAGATTCTCTGACCTGAAAATTTTCTCCATCTATCACTGCATATCCTGACTTTCGATTCCCATTAACCACCCTAGAAGAACCATCGATGTATATTTTCTCTCCCGAACTCAGTTCTTCTTCTTCTAAATCCTCCCTAATCTTTGTTTGAAGATTTATTACCTGTAAACAGTCATGTCTTAGATCTTCTTTAGGTTCTCCATATAAAAATTGAGCTGGATTTTGCACATGTGTCATCTCTAACTCCAGATCCGGGGAGTGCAATAGGATACTTTCATATTTTAATAGTCGACTATCAGTCAACCATTTCTCAGCCCTCTGTTGTAATACTCCTCTTATATTATGGGGAGTAAATACTTTTAATTTTCCTCCAAAAGTCACCTTTATAGCTTCTTCAACTAACAGAGCTGTAGCAACTACACATTGCAAACAGGTGGGCCAACCTCTACTTACTGGATCCAGCAATTTTGAATAGTACCCTACCGGTTTCTTCTGTCCGGCCCAGGTCTGGGTTAGGACTCCATATGCTGTACCATTTTCTGTATTTACAAATAGATAAAAAGGTTTCCGATTGTCTGGCAGACTTAACACAGGTGCATTTACTAAATCCTCCTTCAATTTTTCTAAGTGCTGTTCATCCTCATCACTCCACTTTACTAGCCCCTCCTTGGTTAATTTTTCATACAAAAATTTGACTTTACTACTGTAATTTTCAATCCATTGCCTACAATACCCAAATAGGCCCAGAAGTTGTCTAACCTGTCTTTTGCTCCTGGGTACAGATAGTGACAGAATTCCATTTACTCGATCAGGATCTAATTTCTTATGTCCCTTGCTCAACCAATGTCCTAAATACTTAACTTCTTCCTCTGTAAATTGCAATTTGGACTTTGACACTTTCAAACCTTTTAAACTTAAGAAATTCAGAAGTCTAATGCTTTCATCTCTGACATCTTCTAACTTTTCTCCGGCAACTAACAAATCATCAACATATTGAATCAAAACCGTACCCTGGCGAGGTTCAAAAGACTCTAATAATTGTCCTAAGGCTTGTCCAAACAAATTAGGGGATTCTGTAAATCCCTGAGGTAGAACAGTCCATCTAAGTTGTTGTTTCCTATGTGAGTCAGGATCTTCCCATTCAAAAGCAAAATAGTCTCTACTCTCTTCTTTCAGAGGACAAGTCCAAAATGCATCTTTCAGGTCGATCACACTATACCACTTATGGTCAGGTGAGAGTTGGTTTAGTAAAGTATAAGGATTAGCGACTACAGGGTACCGGGTAATTGTCCGTTTGTTTACTTCCCTTAAATCCTGCACCAGACGATATGATCCGTCAGATTTCCTTACCGGCAAAATGGGAGTATTATGAGGTGACTTACATGGTTCTAATAATCCTTGTGTTAAAAGTCTTTCTATGGTCGGTTTAAGTCCAACTCTTCCTTTATATGGGATGGGATATTGTTTCACTCTTATTGGTTCTTCTGGATTTCGAATTGAGACCTCAAATGGTTTTATATCTAGCTTTCCCACAGAATCAGGAGTAAACCACACCTCAGGATTTATTTTTTTTTCGTCCTCCGCCGTAAGGGCATATATTTGGACTTGTAATTTTTGATCTTTCACTTCTAAATTTATTCCCAATTCTATTATTAAATCTCTCCCTAACAGATTATACTCAGCCTCAGGAACTAATAGAAATGTTCCTAATGCATATTTATTCTGGGCTTCTATTTCCACATCTTTTATGAGGGGCACCTTAAATGGTTCTCCCTTGGCCCCTACAACTTGGATTGTGTCTGAGGAAGTCGTGCAACCCCAAGGTAACTTTTGAACTGTCGATCTTTCTGCCCCTGAATCCACTAGGAACTCAAGTTCTTGTTGCTGGGGACCTATTTTAAGTTTTATCAAGGGCTCTGTATTCTTCTGGGTCCCCAGCAAATAGAGCCCCTGACTCCCCTATTCCTCTTGGTAAATCTGTTCATCTTGCAATCTCTTCCTGCAATTTCTTTTTATGTGTCCTTTCTGCCCACAGTAGTAACACTCTATTTCACTTAAGTCTAACTGCACACGTTCTCTAAAGGGTTCACGTTTATTAGGTCCACAAGGGGTCTTCCGTCTCCGTTCTCTATCCCCTCTTTGTCCTCCTTTTATAGCTGCCACTAAAATTCTTGTCTGCTTCCTCTGCATTTCTTCTTGTCTTTTCTGCCTTTCTTCCTCTCTCTTCTGTAATTTTTCCTGTCTCTCCTCTCGTTCCTTTTGACTCTCTTCCTCCCTCCGCACATATACTTTCTGCGCAATCCTCAACAATTCATCCATTTCCTTACACTGCCAATCATCTATGTCTTCCAGCTTCTTTTTAATATCTGCCCATGCTCCACTCACAAACCGCATCTTAAGCACTTGCTGTCCCATTCCATCACCTGGATCCATACCAGAATAAAGCTGGAAAGTCCTTCTAAGTCTCTCTAACCATTCAGTTGGGCTTTCCTCTTTCCTTTGATATTCACTGAAAGCCTTTGTAACATTCTGCCCTCTAGGGACAGATTCCTTTATCCCCTCGACAATTATTTCTCTCAGATCATTCATATTTCTTCTATGATTTGGCTCATTATGGTTCCAATTAGGGTTTTCTAAAGGCCATTTAACATCTGCAGCTGGACCCTGCCGGTGCCTTTGATCCCAACCTTTCATTCCCGCTTTTCTAATCATTCCCCGTTCTTCCACAGTAAATAATATTCCTAAAATTGACTGTATTTCCTCCCAAGTATATATATTAGGACCTAAAAACTGGTCAAACCTCTCAGCCACTCCCAAAGGATCCTCTAAGAGATTTCCCATCTCTTTCTTAAATGCTCTAACATCTCCTGAATTCAAGGGAACTGATATAAACCCTATCCTATCCCCTTGATTTCTTCCTCCCCCCATTGTAGTCTCTCTTAAGGGGTACAACTGTGACGTGTTCGTGGATAAAGAGACTATTCCTGAAGAACAATGCTCTGTTTGCATGGACTGTGGAGTCATTGGGGATATTATGTTAGGACTCTGTGTTTCAGGAGCTGCTGACTGCTGCGCTTCCTGAGGGGGGGGTGGATAGGGTGTTTGCTGATTTCTCACTCCAGCAGCCACTGACAGGGTGGCTCCCTCAGTTTCAATAGGGGAGAGGGATGATTTTGCTGGAGCTGTGGGAGTGAATACACTCTTGTGATCATTCTGAATTACAGCACCATACGGAGGTGACCCCCTGGGCATAGGCCAAGGCAGGACATATGGGGGGGGTATTTTTTGAAACTCTTTTAGGTCATAAGCCGTCTTCTGTCCTTTCTCTTCACTTAACGGGGAGAGAGAGATTCTAGTATCCACTTCTATCCATAGGCTAGCATACTCACATTCCTCTGCACAAAATGGTCTTTTGCCATTCACATACAAATTCAAAGCCTGACATATCCAATCTTCAAATGAACCATACACCGGCCAAAACAAATAATCCTGTCTGATTTGCTTTCCTCCCCATACTTCCATACAATAATGCACCATCTTCTCCCTCGATTTTCCTTCTCTAGAGGGATAATCATTCCAATACTTGATCATAACTCCTAAAGGACTATCCGGGGGTATAGTTGGTAACCCCACCACAAACTCATTCTCTAGTTTTTTCTTCTCCTGTGGGGTATCTTGCAGCTTCTCCTTATGATCCCCCATTTCACCCCTCCCTTTGGGTTTTTCTTCACTCTTAGGGCTGTCCTGCACTAATTCACAGCCACCCATGGGAGTAGAAGATTTACTTTTCTTCTGTCCCATCTTCCAGAATGCTTTCACACACAAATTCACCTCAGTCGCTTCCCTCCTTTCGTGATTTGTCTCTTCTGGAAATACCAGAACTGCACTACCGGGAGGTCTCAATCACTTGTCCTGCTGGACTTCTCAATCCCTCGCACTCCGGGATTCCCTCCCCACCGAGAGGGGTACGCAAATACTTACCTCTCCTGGATAAGTCTTCATCCAACTCCTCGCTGGACGGTCCCTTCCCAAACCGAGCGGCACCTGGTACTTTTACTCTCTCTTGGAGTAAAACACTTACTCCCCCCGGAGTAAGTCTCCGTTGAACTCTTGTCGAACGGTCCCTCCCGACTGAAGAGGTTTCACTACTCACTTTTTCCTGGAGTTAGTCTTCGCCCGGGCTTATGCATAAGAATTACAGGGAACTGCAGTAATTTTATTTGCTTATTTGCTTTTTCTAAATCTTCTCGGTCGGAATTTCAGAGTCTGTGCTGCGGAACCTCTCCCCAGGACCGTCCAAAAAACAAGGACGGGGGTACCCGTCCCGGGTAGCAGTTCCGCCGCCCAGGAACCCTGATCCGAGTCACGGCACCAAAATTGTTATAAGTAAAATCGGCACTAGGCTCAAATATCGTAGTAAAAAGTTTTATTATAGATTTATATAAAAATCAAATAAGCAAAACAGCGCTGGGTGTCTTAGTGAGCTTTCCTTGCTCATCTAAGGCACACTTCAATAATTTTCAGTCTGCCTTTTATAGGTTTGGAGCTGCTTATCTCCTTTAAAATCCCCTCCTTTGTTCATCAGGTTTATCTGCGCAGGCTCTGTTCTTGTTGCCAAGAGGCTTTACGCATGCGTATCTTGTTGCTAGGAGACAAGCTCGGCTCTGTTCACTTCATCCTTTTGATGTAGTCAGCTTTTTCTGCGCATGTGCTGTCTTGCCACTGGAAGAGAGTTCTGTTCTCTTTTTCAGTTCTTTTTCTTCTTACATAACATAACAAAATATCACTAATTATGGTAACATAACATTATGGTTTGTGTGATATATATAAATAATTGTGATTCGTGAAGCAAATGGGTGACTACATTAAAAACAGACTAAATAGATTCTAAAACTTAACTACACCCCCACAATGAAACAAAACAGACCCTTTCAAGGTCAAAAGGCCTAAACCTTCTCACTATCCTAAGGATGAAATATAGTACAACTTTAAGTCTTTAGGCGCCTACTCGTCCAAGAGTACATGAATTAGGACTGGCTGCAGAGATAGCTCTTTTAACCTTAGCTGTAAATATAATGGAACTTTAAATCTTTAGGCGCCTGTTCATCTAAGAATACATGAACTATGACTAGTTGTAGAGATAACTCTCAGCTTCAGTTATGAGAAAACTTCTCATTAAACATTTTGCCAAAAACTCACAGAATATACAGGTATATGATACAATCAATATGCATGAGGTAGTCAAGACAAACACCAAATGAAATTATTATTTGGAACTTATAGAAACTTGGGACTTTGTTTATCGCAACTCGTAATTACAATGTTGCAAATATAATTTGATAAGCAAATTATCTCTCCTTTGGTCTTTATTGGCTATTACATCATCAAAATATGAGCAGACCTAAGAACAGTTTGCAAATTCTCAGCTTGCAAATTCTCCTTTTTTATCGTGTAAGCAGCAGTTAAATAATCCCACTTCTCCTCCCACCGCTTGCAACTCTCCTGACTCCAGAATTATGTAAAAAAAAGAGTCTAAAAATCAGCCCCCACAACTGAAGTAGTGCAATAAACTTGCCAGTGTCTCAAAAACGAGTTAGATCATGATCAGTGTGGTCTATGACCATCTACAGGAGCAACAGTTTCTTTGGAACAGGTAGAAGTGTCACCACTTGGAGCACAGGGGGAAAGAGGATGGAAGGACTGATGTGCCAGTTATGAGGACTTGCAACCAAGGACATCACAGAGTGGTTCTGGTTGGGAGGAGCCTCAGAGATGATCCTGCTCCAATCCAAGCCCTC
Source organism: Manacus candei (assembly GCF_025592945.1). Classification (NCBI taxonomy): domain Eukaryota; kingdom Metazoa; phylum Chordata; class Aves; order Passeriformes; family Pipridae; genus Manacus; species Manacus candei. The sequence goes on along the minus strand of NW_026138083.1, from coordinate 4,594,109 downwards.
TGCCCTGGGCAGGGACACCTTCCCTGATCGGGTTGCTCAGAGCTTTCCCCCTCAAACTGCCAAATAACCATTTTGGGGGTTGGAAAACCAAAACCAGCCCGTGTTGGTTTTGCTCTTTACAGGCTCAAGGCAGTCTGGCCCAAAATCCTGCTGCCCTTGGAGGGTTGGAATCTTCTCTCCCACCGCTCCATCAACTATCCCCACACACACCGGTTTCTTCTGTGCCCCCCCCCCAGGTAAGCCATTCACGCAGAGGCTTTAGTTTATCCGAGTTCAGCTTTGTCTTTTTTTTAAGCATTTTAACAACCTGCAAATTGCCGCCATTATTTCCCAGATTAATGCGGACGCTTTTCCCTTTGTGCGGTGACCTCGCCTGGCACCGCTGCTCTGCCTCTGCCACTTCATTAGCGAACACCGCTTGGAGGCCATTTACACGAAACATTCCCAACTCCAGCACACAGTTTCTCATATTGACTACTCTAAATGTACTTCATTAATCTTGGAGGAAGGAGGTTCACTCTGAGCAGCAATAAGAACAAAAAATGCCTTTAAAAATAATCCAGTTCTTTACCAGTTGCAATAAACTACTTTTAACACCGCCTTAGGACCAGGACAGGACATAAATTTCTCGAAAGGAAAAAAAAAAAAACCAAATTCGAACAATCCAGGTTATGATGTATCAGTGTTTGCAAGTTGCACTGACACTTGTTTTGGGATTCCTCCTGGAAATAATAAGGAAAAGACATTTTTTTAATGGGTTTTGTGGTAATTAACCAGCATTGGAAGTGTAGTATCTGGAAATCATCACCCTTGATGGGAATAATCCCAGATGTAGAGGCAGTGCACGACAGGGGAGGGAAAATATCAGCTACCATCTAGGCTTGACTCTTAAATCACACCTTTGCCAGTTCATTTTAATTCCAAAAAACAATGAAGAAACTGGATACTGCAAAACATCACAGCCAAGAACTCCCTGAGAACTTCCAGTCAAGGGGATTTCTTCCCCAAAGTAAGGGAACTGGGTGTTTATCCAAACTCCCCAGTGTAACTCAGAAGCTCACAAACCTGAACCACACGGAATATGTCTTTAAAAGAGGAAAAAACCTGCATTCTAAAAGATTGCTGCACTTAAAAGACAGCACCTTAACTTAACAAACAACTCTGTTGTTTGGCAACTCAGGACTGTTGTACCAACTAAAACCAGAGCTGAACCTCAGGGTAAGATCAGCACTGAGTCACCCCTTTTTTGCACACTCTCTCTCTAGGACACTCCACAGTCCCAGAGCACTGGCATGTTGACATTTTAGGCTGGTCACTAATTCAATCTGCACTTCAGGGGTATGAAGGCAAGTTCATACTCCGGATGGGCTAAGTCTGGGAAATGTTTAATTCACCTACTCGCTTACACATCCCCTAAAATGGTTTCTGTTCCACAGGAATGACACACAGATCCACGAGGGGGATTTTTCAGTGGATCAACCCTCCCAAAGGAATGAAGATCTGACTTTTGCCATCTAAAGCCAAACCACGAAGGATATTGGACACCTACAGTGCTAATAACCACAGAAAAGAAGAGCCACACACAGAAAACAGCCCCTGTTTCTATCAATACTCAGTGCTGGTGCAAGTCAGCCACACTGGGGAGGGGATGTGCAACTGTTACTCCTTCAATTAGTGGTGGAAAGGCTTCTCCTTGGAAAAAATCTATCCATGAGGCACTTGGTAGGGAGAAAACCTTGCTAATTCATGTATCACTGTGTATCAGCCATAACACATGGAATTTTTCACCAGGAATATGCTGCACTTTGGTCCTGGGAATCATTAGGGGCTGAAAAAACGCACGAGGCAAACTCTCAGCCCTCAGAAAATGTGCCCCCAGCTCTGGCAGGCAGAGAACTGGGGAGTGTCCCTGTGCCATCCATTTTGCAGGAACATCCCCTGTGGATGGCTCATTACCAGCCCAGGAGTGGAACTGCTCCCCAGCCCAAAATTTGGTTGTTTAACAAAACTGGAAGGCCACGGGAGCTGAGAAAGCCACAGACAGGCAGCTCACACTCAATACAGCTGGTCAAGTTTTTTGTTATCACCACCAAATACTACCCAGGATTTGCTTAAAAACGAAGGATTTGTACGCCTCACTTGGTAGCATAATCCTGTTTCTAATTAAATAGGAAGGGAGTTAGGTTTGTTTTCAGAAATATCCTACTGTATTAAAAAGAAACCCCAAACCATTTGGATACACTTGCCTCTGCTTTTGTATCTACTTTATATCCATAGGAGATAAAGCAAAAGAAACCAGGCTCGGTTCTGCCTGATGCCTTGGAAAAATGGTAATGTGGATTTAACATGAATATACCGATATCACACTGGAAACACTCCTAGTTTCTCGCTGCTTTACAATTCATATGCACCCCTGGCTATTTCCATTTGCTCTCCTGATCTGTAACTGGCTCTTGGAAGTCCTGCTTTCACATCCCTAATAAAATGTTTCCCTGGGATCCAAGGCTCAGGAACACACTTGCCATGGGCAATCCTGTCCCTGGTGCAGCTGAGGTGTCCAACACGCCTGGGAACACACCCACCCACCCCAAAAAGCCACGGTGATGGAACAAGGATTACTTATGGCAAGGCTGTAATTATTTCCTGATCAAAGTTGAAGCTTGGAGAGCCAAATTTCTTCCCATCATTTTTTTCTTAGCCAGCTGTACTGGACAGAGCACAAGTGGGATTAATAAACATTAGGTGGATGTGTAGTTTTACAGCCAAGTGTGCTCAGCTGTGAGACAGGGAAGGCGCTAATCTAAATGGAAAAATAACAACTTTGAAGCTGGAAGCTGCTCTAATGGAGTTAAAGCTTAGATAATGTGGACATTAAAGGAAACTTTTTAACAGCTCCTCTAAATCCCAAAAACAAGTAGCTTGAGTTACAAGTCCTGACCAAAGACAGCTGAGCAGGGGAGCATTTTCACCTGGCATCTCTGTGATCCAGGGATACTCAGGATCTACCCCTGATCCTCTTCCCAGTGCTCTTTTTCCCCAAGCCTAAATGGTTTTGCTGGTCCCACAAGAACGAGCCATTTATATGCCGATGGTAACAAGTCTATCAAACCTTTGCAACTAATTAAAACCTACCAGCTTTCCTCAGGCAGCTAGTTAACAAGGGATGTAATAAAAAAATCACCAAGCTGGATTTCAATAAACCAGGAACATTTCAATCATTTGTTCTAAGCAGTTGCAAAAAAATGCATCTCCTGTGGCATTTTCACTTGAGCCTGTTGGTTTTGCATTTGAAGCTTGAGGGTACTGCACTACCAGCAGATCTCTAAAATATATACTTTAATACTTATGCTAAAATATACACTAATATATGAAAGATATACTCTAATATTTATGAAATATTTCTAGATGAAGATTACAACGCCAAAGGAAAGACCAGTTATTTAGTACCTTTACATTTTCCCATGAAAAAAATTGAAATTCTTTCCAGACTGAGTGTTCATGACACAGACAATGTAGCATTCCTTCTTTTTAGGGATAGAAATATCTGATTTATTAGTTTTTGCATTAGTGTTGCACTTGGAGCACTGTTGATGACACAGCACTGATACTGGAGCAACACTGAAAAATAAGGGTTGCACTTTCCCAAAATTTTATGATCTTAGTGCAAGTCAAGAGGTGGATGTGAACACACAGGGGGTGCAAGGTACCAAACAGATACTATCTGACAGTGATAGGCAATATTAACACCTCAGCATTGCTAATAACACCCCCAAAATAACTTTATATCATCCCCACAATTCTTAATTTTTGTGCCAAGCCAGACCAGCGTGGAGGGAATTCCAAAGAACTCTGCTATGGCAGGAAACATCACCACAGTACCCAAGTCCCCACCTGCAGGAAGCACAGCTCAGTGAAGTGCTGAGCCCCTGCCCTCCAGTGTGCTGCTTTAACCCCCTGCAAGCTCACAGGAATGGCCTGTGGATGGACTTAATACAGTTTTGGAGTATTATATTGTCTCTGTCAATCTCTCTTTGAAATCACACAACAAGTCACACCAGAGGAGACAAAGGGGAAAAAAAATAAATGTGTGCATGTGTGCAGGTTTATTCAGCAGCGTCTTCAGCAGCAGCATTTGAAGCACAGCTTTACTGATGCTCTCTGGTGTCCTCAGCAACTCAAATACCACATATTTAATTGGGGAGCGCCCACCTTTTGCAATTTAAATGTCAGGTTTGGAAAAATCACAGTTGGAAAACGCCTTCTGTGCTTCTTAAAGCAGGGAATTTCTCCCTGCACGCTTTGCACCGCGAACTTCGGCGAACAGAAAGGAGACGCAGGGTTTATAAATATAGCACAGGGAAAGCATAAAGCCAACCAGCACAGAGAGCTCACTGAAACTGTCAGCCAGCAGGGAAAAAAAATAATTACATCTTTCTGGCAATGATTCATAGTGAAAGCCTTTGAAAAAAACCCTGTGCTTTCTGCCCTGAACGTTGGTAAATAGTGATTCTGATGAGCTGCCCAGAGATTAAAGTTATCCGAGGGATGACTCCTCTGGAAAGGTCCCTGCTCCCTCAGTGTTAGGGGGTTGTAAATAAAATCACCAATTTGGGCCATCCTGGTGGTGCACAGGGCTGCTGAGCATCTCTGAGGTGTCTCAGCCTCAGGCAGGAGCAGCCAAGGGAAGAGCGCTCCGGGGCAGCCAAGGAATCCCTGCAGGCTGCAAAGCCCACCTGTGGAAAGCTTGAGCTCATCCCCTCGGCTGAACCAGGCAGCGTGTTTGGGACAGGGCTTGTGACCCGGGAGAGCAGGAGGAGAATGGCCACTGAGCCTCCAGGAAGCCTTGCTTGGCTTCCAGAATATCAGGGATAATGTCTGTGATGGCAACAGCAATGTCTCTCTAGGTGGTGGAGGAGTGAAGAGCTCCCTGGACAGCAGCACCAACAGCTTCCTCTTTGGAGAGAGACTCTTCCTAAAGAAGTTGACTTTCAACAGGTTTAGAAAAGAAAATTAACAACAAAACCCAATCTCAAGCCCCTTGGCTGTGTAGAACCTTGCTTTGATTCCTGAATAAGCCACAGGTCTTTACTATAGGAGTGGGGAGACCTTCTTGGAATAAATCCTGCACTGGTGGAGAAAATTTGGAAGAGCAAAAGTTGCTGGGTGTCATTAGGAGCCAGGTCAGCCTGGAGAAGAGGTGATTCCAAGCTGCAGGGAAGTGGGCAGAGAAGGCAGAGCCAACTCATCCCTCCCCAAGGATGTTCCAAGGCCCACACCCCCCTCACTCTCAGGGAGCACAACTCCCACGCTCTGGGAATTCCAACTACTTGCATTTCCCCAGCTTTACCACAGGACCACTGGCCAAGTACCATCCAAATAACTCAATTTTAACCTTCCTTAATACAGTAAAACTCGACCTGGAGAACATGTTGATGTAACTTCATCATTATTACAAAAAAAAAAGCAGTTATGTAAAAGAACAAACAAGTTTGGGGTGGGTGCTTGTGGCTGTCACTGTTATCCCCAAGGTGGGTGGGAAGAAGGTGAGCTGCATGCATATTCCATTTTTATTTCCTTTTTGGCAGAAATAGAGCATTGCTTAGGCAGAATTTACATTTGAGTTTCTAATTTAGCATCAAGGTTGTTGAAGGGAAAGCAGCTTGAGCTTATCAGGAGATTAAAAATAACATCAAAAGCAGCGTCTGAGACAGGCAAAGCCCCAGGAGTTGGTGCTGCAAAGGGCAGCAGGTGTGTTGCTCTGCTGTGTGATCCATGTACACAACTGGCTTTTCCAGGGAATTCACTGACTGGACCAAAAAGTAAAAAAACACACATTTTAAAAAATAAAAATATCTGCTATTTCCCACATGCAGCCTAATCAGGGTAGTCACTAAACACAACATGTGTGTCCCTGCACAGACTTTATGATAAAGAGAAGAAGAATTGGTTGCCTTTCAAATCCTCCAGAAGTGATGGAGGCCTCTTTTGTTCTCTTGATAAAAGAAAAACAAACAACCTGACCATAAAAATCACGGGCTGCCAGCAAAAAGGCAAGTTCAGATACAAGGAGGAAATCAAGTGATTGATTTAGGTTTATTGTGACAGGCTGTAGTCACTGGGCTCATAAATTAGCAATTAGAGCCTAATTCAGAAGCAAATCAACCAAGAGTTCTTTCCTTGTTACCTTTCCTTTTAGTTTCCGAGCCCACCTAGTTCAGGAAATGCTGATTTTCCTCTCTGGATGTGTCAAAACCCAGCAAACCTTCCACAGTAGTTTTTCAGCTACAACTGAGATAGACCCAAAATCATCTCTCTCTACATGAGTATTTCAAGAAAACCCATTAAATAGAGAAAGGCTGGTGATGATATTAATAGTGGGTGGGGTCTTGGCAAATTTCTGACATTCAAACATCTGAATTATTTTTCTCAGCAGAGTTTGGCTTGTCAAAGTGAGAAAAAGTGAGGCAGGGGAGCCACGAGCTTTTTTAAAATTGGGGACTGCTCTCTAAACACATTTTGGCATGAGAGCGATTCCATCATTCATAATTTCATCTCCTACAGGTTTCACAGTATATGTTATTTAAAGAAATTCATTTCCTGCTGAATGATTTATGAGGGGGAAACAGGATGCCGAGGGGAAACAAACGCATCAGAAGTTTCCAATCTGAGCATTTGCCATGGGGTTATTTCCTCACCCCTCCTCAACCCATCCTGATATTCCTTCTCCCGAGTAAAAACACTGGCACAGTTGCTTGAAGATTTTAGTTTCCATAGAAACTGTTGTTGGCTAAAGTAAATACAAGATGGTAAGGAGTGTAAATTCCCTCGCCCTGCAAGCTTGCAGCTGCCAAATTTTCACCCCCTGACCATTCCTCAGGATCCTCTGGTGCCTGAGATTTTTAGCCATGACTCCCTTTAAAGAGCACAGACCCTCTTCTGAGTGGCACTTCCACGACCTGCAGGTGGTGTGTGACCATCCAGAGCTATTTCCATGCCTCGTTGTACAACAGCACGTGTTTCTATCATTTTATTTTGCAGCCCTCGACACTGAACTTCACAAGGGAGGAGACGTCTCTGGGTCTGCACATTAACACCGGGCTCCAGAGAGGGCTGCCAGGTACCGTGTGAACAACGGGAAACGAATCCTTGTTTTGGCACAACTCCTGATTTTCACGTTCCTTCAGCATTTCCCATCACGAGTGTGAGCCCTGAGCACCCTGCTGCTGCTGCCCCACGGCTGACACGGCTCCGAGTCCCCGAGAGCAGCACATGCCACGGCTGCAATTATGGGCAGTCACGTCCTCAGAAGGAAAAATTAACTGCATAATAATCTCCTGCTCTCGAAATCCCTCTTGCTCCCTTTCCTATCTGATTCTAATGCAAACTAAAAGGGCAAGGTCCTGATAATCATTTTATAACTCCATCACTTCTGTATATATTCAGTGTATTTTGAATTCGGGCCCTTTCTCCTAACATACACTATTAATGTGGTTTTTCTCATTCTCCTCAGAGCATTACTTTAATTTTTCTTCTCGTGTAGAGAATCTGCTGCCTGAGATTTGCCTTCATTCCAAGGAATGAGCCTTTCCATGCATATTGCATTGAGACAGCAAACTCTGTTACTGCTTCTGAAAATAGCAGCTGAAGGGAGACAGAAGGAGCCGTCCCCGACAACGCACAAAGAGGTGACGCTGAAGCTTCTCCGAAACACGGGGTCATTCCAGTGCACTGCTGACTGACTTGGGATGGCAGGACAAGCTTTTCATCCCCCAAGCATCAGGTGATCTGGTGCCCACTAAAGAACACTGTTAGAAACCCAAGTTCCTGCCCACATGGTAACATTTCGTTGCAGCTCCCCGAAGTGTGGGAGCACAGGTAACAGATCCCAGTGGCTGATAAGAGTGTGGCCTTGGCTCTGGGACCACGCTCTGCTGCTGGGATATTCCATATTTGCAGCCAGCTCTTGTGGGTGACTGTCCCTGAGCTCCTCAGGAAGGTCTTTCTTTAGCAGGTGCCTTTCTGAGCTACTCCCTCACCCAGCAGTAGTGCTGGTGTTCTCCTCTTAAGTCTCCAGGGAATGGAAAGAGCAGGAGAGAGCCTTCAGGAGACTCTAATAATCATCACAAACCAGAAGCTGGAGGAGGAGATGGGGTTTTGCACTCTGACTGCCTGCACAGCTGCAGCCCAAGCTCTAACCCTGAGGTGATCTCAGCTCATTCCTCCTGCTACCTTAATGTGACAATCCTGGGATTAAAGCTGCACTTCCGTGTCTTTAAGGGAACCTTTAAGGCTAAACTTTTAGGCTATTCCTAAGAGGGAATTGAGAAAATAACCAGACCTGCTGGATAAGAAACCCAGAAAGATCCAACAACATGCAAGAACAATCACCAAATATGTGTGCCTGGACTTCTGGAGAAATGCTGTGAAAAATGAATGTCAACCAACAAGGCTGAAGGAGAAACTGAGAAACCCTTTGTGTTTCTTTCTCTTCTACAGAAATTAGGAAGGTACACTGAATGCAGTGTGAGAACAGGTTGTTTTTTGGTTACTAGGACTGCCTATAGTCCTCTAAAATCATTGCTTGCTGATGGTCCTGTGTAGCAGCACAATGGGTTCTGAAACCTTACTATGGGTGTTGTTAATGAAATTGAGTTTATGGTAAAAATAAAAAGGAAGTTCTCTTTTTTATATAAGTCAAGGCTTACTTAAAAAGACACTCATTTCTATCCAAAGGTAGCAGTAGATCAGAAATACACTAAATGAGGTTTAAAGAGTCCCATTAACCTAAGTTCTTAATGACAACCCACTGACAAAATCTACTTTTAGCATTCTGAAAGTTTGCCCCCACCTGGAAGCAGAGCTGTGGAAAAGAACCTCTGAAAAGCTGGGAACTTGGGCAAGTATCCCCCATGCACAGCCAATACTCCAGGGGTTTTACTAGAAACCTCTGTGCAATCACAAGCTGCTGCTGCTTGACTCCAAGCCAAGCCTTCCTGCTGTTACATTAGTTTTAGATCCTCTGTGGAAGTGACACAAACAGGGCTTCTGTGACATTCCCTCACCTTGCAGTCAACGCTCCTTTGCTCAGCCCCACAACATGGATCAAAGCAAAACTTCCATGACTGGCCCCAAAACGAGCATTTTTTTTTTTCTCACCATTGGCAAGATCCCCTCACCAGCCAACCCAGGTGCTGTTTTCCTCCTGCCCACACACAGATCAGTGACAAAAAGCAAACTCATTCACATAGGTGGTGCATTTCTCACCACCCTAAAGAGCAGGGATTTTCTCATACCCTTCACTTAATGCCACTGCTGTCAAACCTGTAACACACTGTAACAAAAACAGCCTTTATGTAACCCAATAAATAAAAGTCACCAAGGCAATAGCTGTGCATAAATTTTAGCTCAAAACATTTTGTTAGAAGAACACGAATGTCCTCTGCAAAGCGGGGAGCATTTTAAAATAATGTCCTAGACATTGTTAATACTTTATTGCTATTCATCATTGAACCATTAATCATGGTTGCACTCATTTGGTATTAATGTGCACGTCACAGAGTACTTCTGCTGCATTTCAATTATAACTCAGCCTTTAAAATGCTGCCAGCACTACATGGGAAGCTTTGAAAACCAAATGTGAATAGTCTGTTCGGAGATAACTACAAGTGCATTCTGGCACGGAGAGACAACCTTTCCCATTCCCAACTCCTGCCCTCAGGGGGCCCAGGAGCCTGTGGGGCTGTGCCATGTGTGCTTCCTGGGAAGCCACAGCAGTTTTCCTCCCTCAGGATGAGGGGAGAAGAATCATTCCTTTGGGATGTTCGACCACAGCTCAGCAGCAGCAAGGCCACACTCCGAAGCCCCAAAGGAGATTCTTTTTTTCCCCCTATCACTCCTGTGATTCCCTGAGGCACTGTCTTGCTTCTGGAGCTGAGTGCTTTGGTTTTTTCTCTGATGTGTAGTGTCTGTCCAAACAAAAACACCAGAGAGAACGTATATCTACAGCCTCCTGTCTTTAGAGACTGCAAAGGAGTGTGCAATGCACCGGGGCAAAGCTGAAGGGAGCTGACATCCTGATCCCTCTGATGGCAGCTTAAAAAGAACCAAATCCTCCTTCTGGCCTCAAGAGGAAAAGAGGGAAATCAGCAGCACAAAATACAACAGAGACCTCAACAAATATCAGCTCCTTGCCACCAGGGAAGCCAAGAACTTGTAAGCATACCTAGATGAGCCAGGAATTTTGTTCCCTGGCAGCATTTTCCATACAGAATCCAACAACAAGAGCTCAACAATCCCAACACTCCCCATCAGAAACCGGGTTACATGAAGAAAAGGCAAAACCTTCTTAGCCAAGGAAATTTTTTTTCTTTTTTAAGTTCTTGCATACCATTCCCTTTTTTTTTTTACCCAGGTCACCAGTGTAACATGGAAGCACACGGTAAGAATTCCTACCTTGGGAGCTCTGGCATGTTTTCCACATCTGGCATCTTTGACGAGGCTGATATCCAGCAGCTCGGTCTCCTGGAAGGAAAAATTGCAATAGAAATAATTATGACATCATTCCAAGAGCCTCGTTGTGTTATCAGTGTCCCACTTCCCACACCTGGTAGGGGTTTTGACTGTCTGCAATGATTCTTGTCCAGACTGGGATCAGCTTCAAGGAGAGCTCTGGTGCACTTAAGTGATTCCAACAGCAACACTATGCAGGTCCCTTTTCATATATAGATTATATAGAAGCCAAGCTGATTTCCTGCCTCACTAAATAGCAGCTGCTGTGCTTTTGTTTCAATCTTTTTAATACAATTTTAGCATTTTAATGTTAGTCACAGTGTGAAAAAGGCACCATTAGAAACAGAGAACCCTGCCTCTGCAACGGAAAACCTCCTTCATTATTGCCAGAACATTTTGAAAAGTGCATATGAAACCCAAGAAGTGCTATATCTACAAAGATAACAGGTTCCAACTATTTCAGTGACTGCTGCTCGGTAAAAAACATGTACTTTTGACAAGCATTTCATAGTTCATGAGTTATGGGTTATGCCACTGGAATAAAACTGGCACATAATGACAGCTCCTCTTAGGAAACTCCTGCCCTCCCCTACACACGTGTAACATGAAGAACCTCCCTTCCCTGATTTCAGCATTTGCAATGAGGAAGGATGCTGGGAATGGGAGCAAGTGCTATTCCTGGTTGCTGGATCCCTTGGAAGCACTCGCATTCCCATGGCACCACTCGTGCTTTGCCAGGAGCAACACCAACTGTCCTGCAAGGGCAGCGAGAGATCTGACCTGATTTAGCACTACTTGACTGTCTTAAAGCACATCTTAAAACTCTCTGCCTCACTTACACCAGCATTTGGACTAATAACCCGTGTTAGAGTGGCTCAATGACAGACTAAATATAGCCTGAAATAAGTAATTGCAAATACTGTGTGGGGAATTTGAAATCTCAGTGCTGGACAAAGCCACTGCTCCTTCTCTTTTAAATTAAAAGAAAAAAAAAATAATTCATGGGCATGTTATTTTGCCATGAATTACTTTGGATCCTTATTCCCCCCCCCCATTTGAAGAGAGAGACCTCTGCACAGCTCTTGCAGACCTTTGTTGTCAGTCAAGATGTAAGCTCTACCAACAGATTTTCACATGACTGTACATTCATCACATTCTCCTCTGTTCCCCACAGAAATCCCAACTCCCTACTATTCTAGTATTTCCTCAACTCCACGAGCACCTTTTTCCCCTCTTCAAGCAGCCTGTTGAGGGGAAACTTGCACTTTTGAGATTGTTACTTTTTGTTCTCCCTTGCCCAGAAGAGGACAAGGGTAATGAAACTAAAGAAGTATCAGCAGGGTCGTAAAAGGTGATATTTTGTAAACCTCTTGAGGATAAACAACCAAAACTCCACCACTACACATGGCACATGGACACAGGGCAGTCTCCTGGAGCCTCTCACATGGACAGCTGATCACTGTACCAAAAACTTGCCTACAGCTGTCCCTGTTCCAGCTCAGGAGCACCTCACGGTTTGGGAACCCAATGTTCAAGCCTAGTTGGAAGCTGATCTCACTTCCAGATCTCAGCTACGTTATTCTCATCCTGCCCCACCACTGGCACCAAGAGTTTAGTGCACCAAAGTCTGCTGGTCTCTCACCACTCAGTTAAACAACTGCACAAGAAACACCTAAAAATTGCCGAGGACAGTGGGCCCTGAGTGTCCATCTCCCAGTGTGAGTGGTGCCCAGGCCTGGAGGTGGCCACCACCTCCTCAGAGGGAAACAACTGCACTGGTGAGAAAGCAAAGCCGATTTTTTTACCAGCCACAGATCTTTCCCTGGGTTTTACAACAACATTCCCACGTTCTCATCGTTCCTGTCGCGGCAGAATCGATGCCTTGAGTCCCAGCCACGCTTGAGTAGCGCAGGGATGTCTCCATGTGTTCTAATTCAGAAATGTGGCCAGTGCCACACCTGCATCTCCAACAGCCTCACGTGCAGGTAAGGCAGCAGGTGCTGCAAGTAAAGCAATGACACACTGCAGGGCTTATCTTTGAGTCAATCCATGTGGCCATTTAGATCCCAGCAGGAATGAAAGCCATGGAATATGGCAGAGCTAAATGTGGGTCTGTCTCACTCAGAGCAAGAACTAAGGCAGGAAGCAGGGCTTACATTTACCACAACAAACAACACCCATACTCTGAGGTGGTCTCTAGCCCACTGTGATATGTTCTACAGAAGCTGCAGGCACATGCAGACCATGTCATAAAAATCAGATTTCGATGACTGCAAGGACTAAAGAGCCCTAAAAATAAAGGCTTTAACAGCAAACACATGAGGGAAATTGAATATGCTGAAGGAAAACAGATCTTACACAAAGATGCTGAGCCACACACAGTGAGTGTCACAAGGTTTTTTTGGTTTGTTTGTTAGCTTGGTTTGGGGTTTTTTTTAGGGGGAGGGGAGGGTTGGTTTTGTTGTTGTTGGATTGTTCTGGTATTTTACCTTTTTCTTTAAAAAAAAGAAAAGCAAACTGCATTAATAACTTATTTACTTAAAAAAGTACAACTAGACCTCTCATAACACAAACATAAAAAAACCCTTTTAAATGGAATAACACACATTAAGAAGAGACACAAGAAAGGAAAAAGCAGTGACCAGCATTCCCAGGGACAGTCAAGGAATCAGAACAACACTGCTCATCTCTGCATCCTCCTGGATGGAGAAGGATCAGGGATAAAGTTGTTTTGGAGTTTTGTCTACTACGTTCAAGCTGCTTTCATGCCACCAAGTCATGTGCAGAAAAGGTGACAGCAGGAGGAGCCAAGATCTGGCAAGGACGGTCTCAGAAGAACAGGGGAAGGGGGGAGTTTGGTGGGGCTGCTTGGACAAGACCAAGCATATCTTGCCAGGGCTGTGGGAAGGGCCCTGAACATCCCCCTTGTGGCCCTCCTGCCCTGCTACCCCTCTGACACAGAAAGCAGGGTTTATAATCCTATCCCTAGGATCCTTTAAATCCCTATTTGACAAGGCCATTTAATTTGGGGGTAATGACAGAAGTCCAACATCTCAGCCGCCATCAGGCATCAGCAAGGAACGGTCCAGCTTCCACATTTGATCCATATGTTCAGGTCTCCAGAAGCAGGAGCCTGACAGGTGCTGCAGCCCCTGCTCTACAATAAAGAGGACAAGAGCAGGATCTGCATTCACATAAGTGCCTCTGCAGGCAGCATTTGGTGGGGCTTGCATAAATCAGAATTCCTAATGTGCCATTTCTTAGGAGCTCTTTGGTTTGAAAAAACCTCCTGGAATTCCCTCACCCCGGGCATATGCTTTCATCTTTCAAACAACCAATTAAGAGGACAGAGATCACCATTTCCTATTTCCCTACTGCAAACCACGGGCAGATTCCTGTAAAGGAAAAACACACTTGGGTAGTGGCCAGAAAAATGCCCCTTTTCCTGTGCAGCAAAATAGCCCAAGCCCTCCTCCCTCAGAGTCAACTGGAGTTTTGCTAATGACTTCCTCCAGGCAGGCCTGGAGACTGCACTCTGTGCAGGAGGCACGGAAGCCATAGCAACTGGGGGAAAAAAAAAACAAAAATAAAAAAATAAATTAAAACCACCAAACCTTCTGCAAGTCCAACTTTGCCCCGTTTAGAGACCTCCAGTCACTGCTGTTGGGACTTATTTATCTTGCAATAGAGTTAACATCTCTTAATGCAAGTGGTGGATCCCTCCAGTCATTTATAATACAAAAAGTCCAAGAGAAGTGAATTATTAATCCCACCATGTTTGTTTTCAATTAGCAGCTGGGACAGAGATGCATTCATAGAGGGTGCATTGTGCAATCTCACTTTTATGGGTGAGCACACACTCACAAAGGCAAGAGATTGTGCAACCCTCAGTGACTTCTTGAGCGCTTATAATTAGGCCCATTTGAATTTAATATAGTAACACCAATTTATACCAGCTGAGGATCTGGCTCACTTCTATTTTAAACTGCCCAAAATGATGCCAAGTGAGTCAGAGTGTCTTGGGAACTTGCTTGTGACATAACCCCAGCTACAGAGCAGAGTTCCTCATCGATCCCGAGGAGCGGGCTGGGAGCAGGATCGACCGTCCTACAGAATTCCACAGAACTATGTCAAGGAGACCAGGAAAAGTGGGTGTGCACCGCAACACCTGCACGGGTTAGCTGGCCCAGAGAGCCAATGACTTTATATACATCCCTGAGAAAAACAATTCCACTCTGCTCTGAGTGCTCACTGAGGCTGGGAAATCACACATTGCTCTGTTCAACCTCCGTTTCCACGGCCCTTCGGGCTGGAAAGTCTTTTTTTTTCCCCAGTGTGTGAAATGTTGCCACGTGCTGCCAGCCACTGTGGAGCACAGCTCCCAGCCCCTGCCAGTTAAGGTCATGCTCTAACTGATGTACAACTAATTAAACTCTGTAAACTCATTTTCCACTCAGCTGTGAGACCTGTGGCTCCTCGTTTCCAACCTGAAGAAGAACCTGTGTGTCTGAAAGCTTACCTAACTCTTCTAAATATACCAGTCAGTCTACTAGAAAGACACAAGACTGCCTTCAAAGGTTGCCTGATACAGTGCTAAGCAAAATAAACTTGGGAAAACCAAGCCAGTTCAGTAAACAAGCACCATTTAATGCTACTGGATGGCAATATCTGGGCAAAGTTTTCAAAGGGAAAAAGCCACTTTGCTGAAACAAACTTCAAACAGAGAGTCAAACAATGGCTTCTACTGGGAATAGTTAATCATAATGAAATGGTTCTTTAATACAGAAATACTCCATTTTATCCTTTTCTGAACATGAAAGCACTGCATATCTCTGGAAGAAAAAAAACATATGCACTTCTGTGTTACTCTTATTTTTATTTTGCATTTTAAAGAGGTTATTTAAAATAAAGCCATGTGACTAATATGCTTACAACGTGTTACAAAGAAAATACTAAGATCAACACTTGAATCTGATGGGGAACAGTTACAGAATCACAGAATCAATTAGGGTGGAAAAGACCACTGAGACTGAGTCCAACCTGTGATCAAACACCACCACGTGAACGAGTTCAAGGCACTCAGTGCCACATCCAGTCTTTCCTTAAACACCTCCAGAGGCAGTGACTCCACCACCTCCATGGGCAGCCCCTTCCAATACCTAATCACCCCTTCTGTGAAGAATTACGAAGAAATTACAAGTTATGCTTAAGAAGTATCTGGTGCTGTAGGTTCAGAGCAAATCCGTATGCAAACTCCGCAATTTGCAGCCATTCATGGAATACACCTCATGCAGGTTTTGGAGATTTTGGCAGTGTACTGATCCATCAGCCACACCTGGATTAACTCCAGGATGAAGTTCCCTGCAGTGGGAGTGAACACTCAGTGCCAGTTCAGAAAGGGTGCCTGCACAGCTGGGGGGTGTCGTGTGTCATCCCCCTGCTAAAACATACCTATTTTTCCCCATTACCATTAAGAATAAATTGAATGAAACACAGCAATTTGTCTCCTCTTCCCAAGGGAAAGCTGTGGAGGACTGGTGAGACGGATTTAGCAGAAACCTGCATCAAGAGCTACAAGTAGAAACATCAAGGCTGTCAATGATTTTAACTGGAGCTGTGCTGTGCTGCTGTGCTCCCCCAGAAGTCCCCTTATGCAATTCACTTGCTGTATCCCACTGGAAAGAGACAGTCCCTGAGGAAAGTGTCTCCATGCTTCCTCCTGGCAGCACACAATTCAATTATCAGGCCTCAAAATCACAGGCTCCATCAATAACCCAGCAGCAGAGCCATGCACACATCCTTAAGTCAATGGTAAAACTCTCCTCAACAACAGCAAAGTCTTTTTCTACACACGGTTCTTCACGAGTTCAAAACAATTTGTTACCTTCTCACTCACTCTTTTCAAGAGCCCATTAAAAATTACATCGTTAATGCTAAAAACTCACCAAGCTCCCCAAAGCCACCAGACCTCTTGTGGCTCCTTGCAGGTGCTGCTCTACTCACAGATGGATAAACAGCAACAAGGCACTCGAATAATGGAACAAATGCTCAGGTTAAACTCTTATTTCTGGAGTAGCCATTGACTTCTTTAAAGGGTCAATTAAACACACAGAATTTTAACTTGGTAAAGTGGCTTCTGAATTCTTTGCCTTCTAAACATCTATTAAAAACCCAAAGTCCCCCCCCCCCAAAAAAAATCCACCACCGTGGCACACGAAATGAAAAACTGGGTGAGAGGCACAGCTGGTTACTGAGGGATGAGAGACAGAGAAGACTCTGCTGCCTCCACTACTTCACTCAAAAATCACTTACTTATCCAGTTCTTCCTTTCTGGCCTATTGCAATACCCAGGCTCAGCCAGGAGTTTTACTTTTAAAAAAACAAACATAGGGTTCTGTTATACCTTGAGAGAGCATGAAGAGAATAATAAGCCATACACTTCTTCCCAAGAGATAAATAGGGGAACTCCAAAAGTTCCAAAGGGCACCACACAATCTAGACAAAGCATTCCACCACAGAACCCACCCAGCACATACTGATCACAACACCCAGCCAAATCCAATCCCTCCGGCTTTACCCTACCCAGAACATCAAGAAAAGAGCAGTGCTACAGCCCCCCATGGAGCTGGGGGAGGCATTCCTGCCACTTCTTCTGTTACCTGTGGTGACAAAGACACCCCCCCGAGGCAGGGAGTGATGGAGAGGGGAGGAAAAACAAACAAACTCCTCTTACACAGCACAGCAGCTCGGAAAACAAAAAGGGATGGTTTTAAACACTGAGTTGACCACACAGCTCCCTAAGTCTGGACTAGCATTTCTAACAAACAGGCAAAGCTAAGGGGTTTGATATCACAGGGAATGGTAATTCTTTAGAAAAAAAAAAAAAATCACTTGAGCAGAATGAGAACGGAACGACTTCTTACTACCCAAAATGAGTTATCTGCAAATTTGAACCTGAGCTAGGCTTATCGGGTGGTCACTAACTGTTTTTAATTCAGAAAGAGTTGGAGGACCTCAGCGAGGCAAGAACCAGCGCTTATGATTTGACTCAGCTGCTCTGGGAACAAGCTTTGAACACCTGGCAAGGTTTCTTGGCACTTCAAGAAGAACCTGCAAGCAAATTTACCTGACATTCCTACTGAAAGCCCTTACAGGAAGCGCTCCTATGGAAGAGTAAGCCCAAAACTGAAAAGTTTTGGCTATCTTGACAACACACAATCCCTCCATATATCCCTGGAGTCATAAAAACAGTAACATTTTATAGTACAGAGAAAATAGTCTGCAGTTTATATAAAGCATAAAACACTGGGCTACTAGGAAAAAAAATGAGAGGAAATTTTCATACTAAGTATCCTTTTAATAATGAAAGCGAAACAATTCTTCTGCAATTACGCATATAGTTCTTTGCTGCTTCATTAGGGAAAATTTCATTTCCTTGGATTTACAGATGCTGTGGCAAAGCAGTTTAGAAACCGCTACAAAGATTTAACAATGCAAATCTTAGTGCAAAGAAATAGTCAGGAAGCAGGAGAAGGACACACCAGAGTCAGTGCGTGATCAGGAATCATCTCAGGTGTTAGAAGTAATGCTGGAAAAAAGGAAAATTTCCATAGCAGTAAGACTTCAATCTGCCCCCTCTTTAGCCATGTCTGACGCTACAGTACCAGTGCAAAGCCAGAAGTGTTTAAAAGGGTATAAGCTCAGCTTGGTATGTAGAAATAATTTCTTCACCTGTTAGTCGAAGTGTCAGTACATACTGCAAAAAACCAAGCCACAATCCCTAATTTTACAGCCTAAATACACAAGAGAATCAGTGGATGAAATGAGCAATGGGTTTGTGAGATAATTCCCTAACAGGACAGAGGGAAACAGTAGCAGAGTTGGAGAAGTAACTCCATATCCTAGTCCCACATCCATTACCCAGCTGCCACCTTTGCATCTGGCTCTACCTACCAGTGGCTCTGCCTTTCCAGCAAAGGCTGCAACACAAACACACTCAAAACTAGAAGTTTCTCATCCAAACAACTTGGTTTCCTTGCAGCTGGCAGTGGGAGTTGTATGGACACGAGCACCTGGTTGGAACTGGTTTGGTTCAGCTAAAATTGCTCTCGCTCTGCTGCTCGTCCCACTCGCACAACTGGGTAACAACAGGAGGAAAAGGAGGGGTGAGGAGGTGCAGCCACATTCAGAAAGGAAAAGAGCTGGGGGAGGACCTGCTTCAGAAGAAAATACAAAAGTGTATTGTAGGCAGTCTTCATAATGGTACTTGACTGATTTTTATTCACACAACTGAGAATAACCTGGCAATTTGCAGCTTTGGAGTCACAAGGAAAAGTACAGTGAACTGAAGGTATAAGCAGCAGATTAAAAAAAAAAAACACAAAAAACTTATATTAAGAAACTTCTCCTTTCAAATCAAAACTCATAGTTGTGTGTGATTATGATAATTAAATGCCTGCCCCAAAAGGGCCATATCGTATTTTGGGGGTGATGTTCTTGTGCCATTATTTCACACTGACAAGGGATTGCAGAATACAGAGACCATTATTATGCTGGTTTTTTTTCTTCTGAAGCAAGTGAAGTGTATTATTTTGAGCAGAGTGCCCTGAACAGTGAACAGCTGGAGCAGAGACTTTCATCTCAGCGGGAAGAGCCCCAGCTCCTACTCACTGCCCTGCACTGCTCTACCACCACACCTGAGGCTGCAGCTCCTGCTCAGGCACAGCTCCTGCCCATCAACAGAAGGGTTTTCCAACACTCAGCAAGACCAAGTCCTCTGAACTTTTTTAAAAGTCCTTTTCTATTCACACAGCATAAACTGGGTGCATCTAAAAGAATATCAACAAATTTATGGCCCTGTGTTTACTGTCTTAGAGACGACTTCAGCAGGGGAGGGTGTTTTTGATAGAACTCCACTGTTCTGGAATGGTTTTCTTTCTGACTGGTTGGGTTTTGGGGAGGCCTTTGCAGACTGGTTATTTCATTCACGTCAACAGCACAGAACTTTCGGCTTCTTTATATTAAAAACTTTTTGTATCCCTAAATTTATCAAGATTAGGACCTTGAAGTTGCTCTGCTCCCTCCATGACACACAGAGTTTTAACGTTAAGGCACAACATAGCAAAACATGCCCTGCTTACACACCTGTGACTTCCATGGATAAATAAGGATAATCCACTGGAAAGTGTATGGAAGCAGAATTTATATTCCTGCCAGCTCCTCCAGCAGTGGCCCTGGTATGTGTTACTGCACTGGAAAAGGCACACTCCAGGCACAATTCCAGCTGGAGACTTCAGATATAACATGATGTTTGAGCACTAACAACAAGGGCTGAAAACTCACCAAACCTGGGGACTGGAGAAAACCTAAAACATCTGCAGTTTAGAAACTGGAAAGGAAGAGAAACAGCCCCAGCAGCTGTAGGCAAAGCTACAGCAGTCTGGTTGGCAAAGCTTTAGATCAGATGATGAAAAGAACATAATAATGTGAAGGTAAAACAACGAAAAAATAAGTGCCTGCCCGAGTTTGCCAGCCACATCATCTCGAACTAAGCTGAGGAGTGTTTTTCCTTGGCACAGGAAGCTTTGAAGATCATCTCTGCCTGAATTTTGACTAATTACACGAGCCAGAATTGACACATCATCCCAAATTCTGCTCACCAGTACTCAGAGGTGAATTTAACTCGAAGGAGCTGGAGAGAAGATTTCAGAAGCTATTACAGAACTGGCTCTTTTTAGAGAAGACTAAGAGAGCTTGGCTTCCACCACACAGCTAAAGGAAGGCTAAGAGGGGGATGATTATTGTCTATAAATACATGTATTGTATAATCAGCTGCGAGGAAGAGGAGCTATTCAATCTAGAAAGAAATAAGAACTGAGCCATACAGATCCTAATATGTGCGGGTGGAATTAGGACCTTTTTCTTTAGACACTGAAAGCAAAAATCACTTAAAATGGAGTTTGATGTGTTTCTGAATATTACAACAACACACGTAATAAACAATATCCATAAATGTTGCACACAGAAAAATCTTTTCCTATAGTAGTGATCTAAAGGAACGGTGTTTATTTACAGCTAAATCTTTAAGTTCTCAGCGTTCCAACCACCAGGCAGCTTTATCCATGAAGTTACCACTGGATAGGTCATTAATGAGAATAAATGAGAATAATTCATTAAATAATGAGAGAATAATTCATTAAATACTAATTCATAAATGGCCTATTTGGTAGGTTTTGAAAGTCTTCTCACTCCATCCTCCTGCAGCCCCTTTTACTTCACCTGCTGCTGCCACACTTTAATTTCCCTTATTGCCTGCATTTGCTGCTTACCTTCTAAATGTAAGTGACTTTAGAACACAGTTATTTGTTCGGGACGTATTAAGGAATTAATTAGAGGGGAGTAGGAATTTCTTGCTAATTTATTCTTTACAAGCTGTAATCATTATTATTTTTGCACTCTCCCAGGGTTTATGGATAAGTGCATTTTAAGAATCAAAGCAACAAAAAAAAAAAAGAATCAGTGGGTGAATCTCTACAGATTTAATTTATGTTCATCTACTAATAACCTGAATGCATAATATTCTTCATCATTATTTTATAAATCTCTAGGTAGATCCTAGAGAAATTATTTTCATGACGGTATTTGCATGCACACGCCTCAAATTCTTTTAGTCTTGGCAGCTGTGCTTGAAATTGGAATTTACACTGAATGAGGAAATACGGGTCATCCTGCAAACACAACAGACAGAAGTCAATGGCAACTTGTTGGGAGACCTTGAGTCCTCGCCAAGCCACGTTTCCCAAAATATTTTGCCCTCCACCACGCTCAAGCCTCAATTAGCAGCTCCTCTCTCTGGCAGGGCCAGCTGCTCTGAGCACGGAAGGCACACACACAGCACACAACCGAGCTGTCCTTCAGCAAAAAACTTGGTGGCATTTAAAAAGATAGAAGATTGGATCTTATTTCCAATCCAAGTGAAGAACACATTTCCGTTATTAGGAGCTCACTTCACCCTACCCCTGAAGCGTGCTGACAGCTGGCTGTGTGCAGCACTGCCCTCAGCACACCCCCAGCTTTCCATGTGCTTCATGGACACTTTGGGGCTGTTCTGGAGGGGGGGGGTTTGGCTAACTCTGTCTTGTCTCCACTTGGTGACAGCACAGACACAAAAGGATGTTTTTCTCTCCTGTCAGGGCACTCTTTGCTGTTTCCTGTTTATATTTCCTTCCAGTCTGTGGAATGAAAAGCCAAGCAGCAAACCCAAGGTTAGCCCTGCTGTCTAATGATGTTTCCTTATTTAGCAGCTCGTTTGACTGCATTCTGATGGTTTCTCCCCCAGAAATGTTCTCAGTTCCGTTCTCTGGAGCATAATTATCCTAAGTACCTTTCCCCCAGCAGCAGCAGCACTTCAATACTTCCTTGAACTTCAAAAGAAAGTTTCTCTTCTTGAAGGTGACTGAAACAAGACTGGAAGAGAGGACCAGAGGGCTCCATCCTGACAGGGAAATGCAAGAGAAGCTGAGGAACCAAATGCTTTGTGCATTCCCCGAGCCTCTGAGACTCACAATCCCTGCATTTTTGAGACATCTCAAGGACAATTTTCATGGCACAACCAACCTGCAACACCCAGACACACTGGTTTGAATCTATTCATACTTCATATTATCAGAGCAACTGTGTTGCTTTTCCAGCACTCTCCGTCACACGGATGGCAGCTCCGCATTTCTTTTCCAAACTTTAAGCGCTCATCCTGAAATAATCCCGCTGGGTGATGGCCTGGGCTGGGGTGACTTGGTTGTTATCACCCTTAATGCAGCAGCCAAAGGTGATCTCTCACCAATCTCCTCAAATGAAGCTGCAATTTCTGGAACAAGGCACATTTCACCAGAGGAGATGAATGGGAGTCAAAATGCTTTGGAAAATATTCCATGCACGGTCTAAAATACCAACTGGTTCTTGCATGTAGGAAGATCTAATGCCTTCCTGCTCAAAGACCTCTGGATTTCAGCAGTCAAACAAGTTGTTCTTTCCATCAGACCTGTGAAATTACAGCCAAATTTGGACAAACTACCAGAAAATCTCCATTTGCACATAATGAACACAAAGAAATCGTGGAGAATATATATTCATATTATTTTCAAAGTGCACGAGGAAAACGAAACGCAGTTCAGCCCAGCATTTCTTAACTTCTAAGTGGTTAAATTTGCAGCCTAATTATTCTCTTAGCAAGTGGCTTTTTTCTTTCTAAATAAAATTTCACATGTAATAACATTATTGTTACAAATCCAGTGTATGATTTAGAGTGTCTTTCAAAGTTGCCTCCAGAATAACACCAGAAAGGGCTATTACTGGGGAAAAGCAAAGAAGTTGGAAGAAGAGGAAAAGGGATGCTTTTCCCATAATTATGTGGATTGAGAAACAGCTATTTTTGTCAACATCTTCAAAAGAGCTTTTCAAGTTATGGAAAGTAAACAGAGGAAAATCAGAAAAACAAGGTGTTTCCGGGTTCCCCCCTCCCGAAAAATGGTGGTTTGAAAACCAACAATGAGAGAAGACAGATCCAGTGAGGAGAACAAGGAGAGTTTGGGTAGAGGCTGGGGGGGTTGTGTAAAATCACCTCCTGTGATTTTAATCCAGGGACACATTAGATCAGATATTTTACTGATGAGATTTTAATTGGAGCTTGTCACCCTCAAAAATCCCTCCCACATCCCGGGCTGGCTGTAAGTCAGGACAGGGATGGTGACAGCAGATACTCCAAATGAGAACCTGTGTGACAGCTCAGCCTCTGAAAAGACCTGTGGGTGAAGGACAGAGCAAATAAACAGGAACTTGCTAGAAGGTCATATTTGTACGTTTGTGGTCAACTCTTGCAGCCTTATGATGACAATTGGGATATTTTGGGTTACATTTGGGTGATTATTTTTTTCCCCTGTTGCTGTTTGTGAGCCCAAGCTCCTGCATGAGAATGACAGGATTAAACACAGAATGTGATGTGTGTAGAGGGACACACAAGTGTTCAGGCACGTACCTCCTGGCCTTTCTGTGTATCCAATAAAAAATACTTTCTCCACTTAAACCAGACTGTCAAATCCTCATTATCCTGCTCCAGGTATTGATGAGCAAACTCTGGCAAGTACAGGCCACGTTTCACCACATTCCCCTGTTTTTTGCAGCATGTTTTATATGAAACCACAGGTGGAAAATCCAAAAAGCTTCTCACAGAATGGCCAAGAGTGACCACAGTGTTTTACTTCATAACAGGCAAACATAAACCAGGCAGAAACTGTGACACTAACGCTGGCTACGTGAAGCAGCTGCTTCCCAGTGATGCCGTTTTTTGCCTCACTGGACCAGCCCTGGGAGAATTAGTCAACCTGACTAAAGGAGTCCAAGTCTATGGTGTCACAGATGAGCTTTTTCCTGTTGTGTCTGAAGCATTAAATAACATTATTCATTTATTCACACCTATAACTGATGTTGCACAGAAGTTTGTGCAACTCTGCATTTCACTGCGGAGCTTTAGCAGAAAACCAAATATAAACCCAACATTTTGGCCCTGACTCTTCGATGGCATCAGCTGATAAGCCCTAAACCCCAACCTGAAAAACTTAACATAAACACAGCTCTTACTGTCTCCTGACATTGTCCCCATGTATGTAGAGTTTCAAGAGCTTTGCTATAAATGCAGCAATTCTCTTAAAAACACGCAAATAAAAACCACGGGGTCTTGTGACCCTCTTTCTTCCACATCTTCTAGGTGTATGCCTGTTACAAAACTTGCCTCTTCCGTAACAAAGAAAATCCCCCACTCAGACCCAGGATGTAAAACTTTATACTTCTTTTTCAGGCTGGATTATAAAACTCCAGGATCTTCCACACCTGATTCAAAACACTAATTGAGTATCAACAGAGCTGGGGTCGGGGTGTATGACAATGTAATGAATCCCTTCCTAAGGAAAATACAATTTTCCATTCATAAAAATTTGCAGGAATAGCTATAATTTCTCTGAAAATCTCTTTCCACATGGCATTCCGGATCCAAATTTACCTTTTCCTCCACAGAGAGGCCTCTTAAACCCTAATGGTGTGCATTTGTTCCTTAAAATAAGTTTTTATTCAGGCTGGTGGGGGCTCAGTCTCTCTCAGTAGCCCGAGTCTTTCAAAGGGATTGTTTACCACCTCAATTAAAGGAGAACAGAATAACGTGGCCAATTAAAAAGATGAAGGACCTGGGGTTTTATATTAGACTTGAAATTACCCTCAAACTACAACTGCAGCTACCCTTGTGGATAAACAAACCTCAGCCAATTATTGCAGCAGCAAAACAAATTAAGGTACAGTCTCAAACCAGATTAAACATGAGATTAATTTCTTGAACAAGGACGTGCCCAAGATGCCAGAATTCCTCAGCAGTCACAGTCCAGCATATCCCTGTCCTCACAGCCCTGTGTATCCCTGTCCTCACAGCCCTGGAGGAGGGATACAGATCCTCAGGCATCGGGAAAGCTCAAATGTTGAAAACCACTGTTTTAGCCCCAGTAGAAATGGTATTTTAATACCCTTTTTGCTATTTGGCATAATTTTTATTATGAGTTTAACGGTAATCTGTGCTCCAGGAAGATCCTATCAATATTTGAGTAGCACTTCCAACCATCACCAAATAAATCAACCCATCCGGACTTTTATTGCCCCGGATACAGTGTCAGCACTGGAGCAGCTCATAAATTATTGCTCACCTCTGATTCTCACCAGATTTTGAATGATCCATTACCAAACAAAAGCCTAGGTAATGTACTGTTACTATTCCATGGACAGCATGTAATGTCCCCCCTCCCCAAAACTGGTCATTAAATCAAACTGCAGGTTGGGCACATCGATTCTATTCCCTTCAGAAATACTGGAGACATTTGGGTTTTTCTGCACTTGCCACACAGAGATAGGAATCTGCACATTGTCTTTTCCCCCAGGAAAGACATCAGCAAGGGGGAGATATTTCTGCTGTTGTCTGATTGGTTTCTGAAGGGGTTCCTTGCTCCATGAGAATCCGAGGCAAACCAAACCCCAGACACTATAAAGAAACAGGAAAAACTCATTTCCCGAATGGATTTAAAAAGGAAACCTTGGAAATAGCCAGAGAATTACCATTTACTTTGGCTACACAACCCCTCCTCAGGTTTCCCTGGAACACAGAAACCCTCCCCAGGCCTGTGTTCACTTTGTGATTTGGCAGCTGCTGCAGAAGGGTTTCCCTCCAGGACCAGACGCGGCGATTCCTTCCGCGCTATCCCACATAAACCCCTGGCCGTGCACTCTGCTCCACGGTTCATTCCTGCTGGGACTCCCTGCAGCGTCCCGAGCCTGTGGGCAGCTCCAGAGGCCATGGAAAGAAACACATCCCACGCCTTTCACTGCTTATGAGTCCAGGAACCAACTGGGCACTCGGCAATAAAACGTGCCCTCTGGGCCTCGCAGAATTATCACCTCTCCTCTTATATCTGCATGTAGCAGGTCCCTGCTTCTCTTCCAACCTCAAAATCAGATCGCTCCCAGAATGCTAAAGGTTATATAAACAGGAAAGAAACCCCACCAAAACTCGTTTCCGACACCTGATGGTATCGGAATAATAAATGGATTTATTTCTAACAACCATGGCAGTAACTGCCACTCACCACAGGCCTTCATCCATCTGCATTTACGGCTCCCCGAGCACAAAGATACAGGAAAAAGAAGATCTGATTCGAATTTATTAGGTAATTTCCACCTCAGAATGGAAGCCATTTTAAGGACTGTCTGCTATGCATGCAGGTTAACATATGTCCCTCATAGGATGGAGTCAACGTCGCACCCAATGTAAATCTCAAAGTTCAGCATGGCCTGAATTAAATCCTGTAACGACTTCCAAAAGACCACAGTACAATCTGTAATGTCAACACCATCCTGTGGTCCATGGCTGTAATTTGTTAGGTCAATAATTCACCACACTCTATTAAACTTAGTACTGGCTTCCTCAAAAGCGCTAAAATAAATGTTTAAAAGGTTCCCAGTGGCATATTTATAGTTATCTATAATTAGCTCTGCAGCGTCGCACAAGCACATCACGGAAATTATTTATATAAATCAGGCAGCGACCTTAATTTCACACTTACTCTCCAAGGACTGGCACAAACAACTTGCAAAACCCCCTCCAGCTCCTGAGAGCCTTAACCCAGAGCCCAGGATGCACAGTCA
Organism: Manacus candei; assembly: GCF_025592945.1. NCBI lineage: Eukaryota > Metazoa > Chordata > Aves > Passeriformes > Pipridae > Manacus > Manacus candei. The sequence goes on along the minus strand of NW_026138083.1, from coordinate 4,567,370 downwards.
GCAACGCTCCTTGTGGTTCGTTCTCCTTTGGTTACACCAAGAGTGCGAGGAGGAGCCAAAGGCCAATTCCCATCTAAAATGACAGGGTGGCTTCTCCTCAGCAAGCCTTCTGATTCCACGGTGTCATTCGGTCCCAGCCATCGGGTCTTTGGGATGCAGTTGCCATGGAAAAGGACTGGCTGTGGCACCACACAGGGCTACAGATGTGAGGGAGAAAGTGTCCCCACCCCAGTTACTGCAGAACTCAAGAGGTCCATCCCGGAGGGGACCTCTCCTATTCATGGGTAACCTTCTGGGTGACACCCAAGTCCTGTCCAACAACAGTCTGTACAACCAAATCACTGATTTTCAGGGCAAGGATGAACAGCAAGTGTTAGCATGGTTACCTCTATTACCTCACTGTATTATCTAAAAAAAAAAAAAAAAAAGAAAATAACAATACAAGCAACCTGTACCTCTATGGTATGCAAAGTGCTGGCTGTGAACTGTGGCACTTGAATGCTTCCAAAAGCTCGTGTCTTCCTTTGTGAGAGACATGAGAGGGGAAAAAAAAACAAGGAAATAAAAAAAGGCTGGTTGGCAAATGCTGATGTACAGCAGCTCATATTATACTGAGCACTGCTGGATTCCTTTTTTTCATCCATATGCCAGGAACAATTGACCTAAGGCAAGACTTTTTTATTGCAACTTTTGGCAGATCCAGTCAATATCCATTATTTACAATTATGCTTTTGTGTGTGTTTCCGCTGCAGTATCTCTGCCTAATTGTCAAGCCCAGATAGGACTCCACCATATAATTATTCAAAATGCATTTAGTAAGTGATGCAGATGCAAGATACAGGGGAGAAATAGTACCAGCCAGTATGAAATTACATTCCTAACAGCAGTGCATCTCTCTAAGCAGAAAATATATGGCAAGTTAGCACTAAAATACCTCTACTAAAAACACTCTTTGTTCATGTTTCCTTCAGTAATTCAACACCCTTTCCCCCCCTAATCTATAGGGATTATCTACTGCCTGGAGCTGCACTGCAAAATCCCATTTCTCTTACCATGCAGCTCCACAGATCCTGCTTAGGACAAAACCCACACCATTACTGGAGTCCCCTACATCCATGTTTTAAGCAGGGCTGCTGCAAAAAACATCTGAGACCTCAGAAACCAAGAGAGGGAAGTGCAGGGGAACTTTGCCTTCTCGGTGTATTTGCTCTGAGCAGCTCATTGGTGTGTCAGGGACAGGATGGTGCTGTCACACACCCATGGACAGCACTGCAGGGACAGCTCTGCCTCCAAAGGCAAACTTATTCCTGGTTTCAGAACAAGCCTGGATCAGGAGGAAGCAAAAGACTCCAGGGAAGAGACAGGGGCATAAGTGGTTGGCAGAACATACACTATTTAGTTACTTTCTCCCAGAACATCTTCTCTGGTTTAAAATCCCGAACAAACATCAACGGGAAAAGAAAAAAATAGCATTAATAATTTTAAGGTATTTTTGTTAAAAAAAAATCAAAATTTTTAAATGCTGTCCTTTGATATTAAAAGAACACACATACCCACATGGCAAGCCCTTCTTTCCTTTCCAGGCCAAGAAGACAAAGCCTACACACCTGCTGCCCAAGAGCCACGACCAGGCAGCCAGGAGGCACCTCAGCCACCTGCTACAGCAAAAAGGCCCTGGAAAGAAAGAACCTGTGCTCCACAACAGGGTGACAGGGACAGCAGGGCTGGGGACAAGACCCGGTGCAAGCATGGACTGCTGCCTCCAAAAGTTACCGCTGGAAAGTTAAACTCGGCTCAATTCAATTCCACTGAGCACATTATGGGGTTTCTTTCAGCTGATATAAATTTTTGACACGGTATTTCCAGAGGGTGACAGACTTATAATGAGCCAGTAGAGTCTGCCCTGGGACAAAACCATCTAATGCTCACGGGTCCTGAACTTTCCCTCTGTTCAGCTGAGGGCAGACTAGGCAAGTAATGGTTTATTACCCGGCCACATCCCAGCTTCTCTCTCCTGCTCCCGGCACAGCCAAGACTTTTTCTACAGAGAGGTGAAAAGGAGAGGTGGGAGGGAGCCAGAGCAGTTCCAACATCAACCACATGACACGAAATACACTCTGTCTGTACTCGCTTTCAGGGCTCTTTGCAAGTAACCACAGCTTGATGCATCTCCTTCCTTTCACACTCCTTTTTGCAAGCACCTTTCCAGTGAGTGAGAAGAGCAAGCTTTGGGCTGGAATTTGCAAATGCACCTCGTGTGGGAGTTGCTCAACTCCCCCTGGAATAACGGGTGTAAGGAGGAGCAGTGCTAATGGAGGGAGGCAGCCAGGGATAATTCCTCTGGGACAGGAGTTTGACTGAATTCCCTACCCTGCGAGGACTCTTGGAGGACAGAGGAGCTGTGGCAAAGCTGTGCTTTGAACATCTCTTTCTAAGCCAGCAAAATTAGCGTAAATGAACGATGGCAGGCCAAAAAAAGCTTCAGTGATATAATTTTGCTGTGCACTAAATATAGCACAAACGTGAGCGTTCTGTTCTGAAAGGCAGGGATAACTTTTAAACCCTATCTTTGCATGTCCCTTCTACAGGTGAAGGATCAGGTAATACCCAGCTTTTGCAGCCCTTGAGCACAAACACTGCAGGGTGACACACCACAGCACAAATGACCATTGCTGCACGTTGAGGGGCAGCAGAGCTCAGCACCTCACACACTGGTCATGCAGGGAACGCAGGAGGCAAAACTGGAAGAAAAAAATTGCTCCTCAGCAAGCACAGGAATGGACTAGTGCAGTGCCACAGATTGCTCAGCAAACCCCGTGCAAGTTCTGCTTCTCCTGATGTGAAGGAGGGATGGAAGGCAATTTTCTGCTGGGCTGTTCACGTGTCTCTCAGCGATGCCCTGTGTGAGCAGCTCCTGCAGCCGTGGCAGAACCAGGTTGATGTTCCCCCTAAAGGAGGCTGCAAGACACCTATTTCAGGCTTTGCCAGGAAAGAAGCCACTGCACACCCACAGGCTGCCAGTTCTGCTGCAAAGCTGGGCTGAGAGCACCCACCATCCCTGTCCCTGCCTCCACAGGCGACACAACCTGATGAGCTCAGCCCCACTCCAACAGGAGGAATAAAAGTTCCCACAACCCAGAGAGACAAGCAGTGGAGCAAGACTCTAGTTGGCATGCTGAGCTGACAGATCCCATCATTCCCCTTCTCTTCATTTTTGCTGGCCGTGGGTAATCTGAATTTGCTGTAAAATACTCCTGGTTTGTTGCAAATAGGCTGAATGCTGAGGAAGTGCTAAGGGACAAAAAGGCTAAATTCCCTACCCAGCTCCAGAAGCCCTGCCAGCCCTGACTCCTGGCTAACAGCATCCCTAGGATGTAGCCACAGGCAGGAAATACTTGTCTCTCACTGCAGCTCCTACTTGACTTCCTGCCATCCATAAGACTTCTCTCTTGGCATCCCCTCCTCAGGCTCGCCATCTCCTCACCCTGCCAACTTGTCTGTTCCAAGTTTCCCATGCATTTACAGAAGTGACAGTGTGACCTCTTGTAAGAGTCACTTTTACAACACAAATGGACAGCCAGAAGACAAACATACACTTTTCCTACATGCTCCATGTAGCCTCAGCCAGGTTCCCTGGCCTGGGAAGCAGGAGGAGCTGGGACTCTTTTTCCCTGAGCAAGTGATTCCTGCTCACTCGTGCCCTGTCTTCACATTGTTGAGGGATTCAGCTGCTGGCTGTAGGGTTTAAGGGAAGGGTGTGCACAGTTCACTGATGGCTTCTCACAGGGCTAGATTAGGTCTGGAAGCTTTGCTGTCCAAGTGCAGGCAGGGATGTCATTCCTGGGTCAATCTCACCAGTGCAAAGTGAGGCACCTCACGCAGCAGCTTTTTCTGTGTGCACAAACAGCACTGGTAAAAGCACTACCTCCCAGCAGACTCCCTTGGGTCTGAATTCCCAAAGCTATCCAGCCATCACTTCCAGCCATGCACTCCTTCAGCAGGAAGCTGCAAGTTATTACCACACTCACAGGTGCCTTTCCCTCAGCACACAGCCCAAGGATTCCAGTGTGCAGGAAGGAAGGGGGAGTTAAAGACCCAATTTCTATTTCCACTACTTCTGATACTTGCTAAAATTTTCTCCAAAGTCAGCAGCAGCATAAAAGTGTTACTTTTAGGGCCATTCTCGTATTAACAAACACAAGAACTGTTACAAGTCAGCACAAAATGTAATTTTATACTAAGCATATATTTGCAAATTTAATGCCAGGTGCTATGCCAGCCTATACGTGGGCAGGGTCTAAAAGACCTCCAGAGGTTACATGGGAATTTTAGAAGCAAACATTCCTTGGCAGTGACATCCTGGCACCCAGCAGAGCGTAACAGCTACGCCGAGGCCCTGTGGGAGCACACAGTGCCACAGCTTCCAATCTGGAGTTCCTGCTTCCATTTATCTGCCACTGCCTTCCTAGAGTTCCCTCTTTCAATACTCCCAGTTCTGGACTACTGTAAGTGGGTTGGTCAGCAGTAGGGACAGCAGGAGAGCAGAAAGGTGCCCTGGGGCTGAGCTGGGAGCAGGGCTCAGCACATCTGAGAGACCACCTTCACCCCTGCTCCTCACCAGGCTGCTCAGGGACCAGCCCTCCTCCAGGAGCAATCCCTCCTGACGCCTAAACATCGGCTGGAGACCTCTCCTACCCCCCCTGAACAGACCCTTCCACCTCTGCCCTGCCCGGGCTGCCCCTGGGAGGCTTTGCAGTAGGGTTGTTGTGCCCAGGTGGCTTTGCTGGTTTGTTTTTTCCAGAGGAGACCCTGGAGCAGCCGAGTTTCCATTCGGGGGGTGACGCTCCGAGGTTTGGTTTCACTCCAAAGCCACTCCAGCAGCCAAACAGATTTGCTGGCAGCAGCTCCTGTCACTCAATCCCCCACACTGATGTTCCCTCAGAGCTGGGGCTGGAGTCAGCTGGGCAAGGGAGGGTTTCACCACTGACCCTTCCTGAAACTCAAACACTCCCTTAGTTCAGGCTCAGGATGTTCCCTCTGACCACAACGAAGTGCCTGAGGTTTATTCAGCCTGTCGTTACACATTAAGGTGTAGCAAGCACAGCTTTTGACCGACCCAGAGACGGAAATTCGAGGCTGTTGGAAGACAATCTCCCAAACCTGCCCCGTTCCCGTTTCTACAAACTTGGAGGAGGTTTGGAGCGAGCAGAAAACAAAGTTTAGTTCAGAACATTCACCGGGTAAACAGGTAGGGCAAGGCAAAAGCAGACTCTATTTAAAAATAAAGATATTAAGGAGACATTCTCTTTCAGTGCTGACCATTTTCTATGAGAAGAAAATTAACCCTGTTTTCTCCTTTCTGCCTCTCTAAAGAAGCTCATTTCTTTCTAGTAACTATTTCACAGAAATAGGAGGTGATTCCTCACAGATCTCTCCTCAGCATCTGAGTTTGCCTTTAGTAACCTACAGCAAGCAACAGCACGTGCCTGTTCTTGAAATCCAAACCACATTTGTCCTCCCACGACCAGACGAGCCAAATTTATTTGGGGGGATAATTTTAAATCATAAACACGTTTAAAAATATACATGAAAAAATACTTTTGGTTTGTTTAAACCAGTGGGACATGTCATGGACCATCAGCTTCAACTTCTCCTAGGCTTTGATGGCTTGTTGTTTGGCCACAAGGGAGAAGAGAAAGTTATTTCTTTTTGTGGTTAAAAAAAAAAAAAAAAGAAAAATAAACTACCCCCTTCTAGTCCTCTTCACACACACACACACAGACACACACACCAGAAAGCAAAAACCAAAACCAAACAAGCAAAAGCCAGAGAGGAAATAAATGTTTAAAAAAACAAACAAGCATAAAATTCCTTAAAACATCCCACCTTTAAAGAGAATATTTGGCAACCACATCAAAATAACAAACAGGGACATGCAGTCCATGTTGTACCTCCTCCCTTTGCAGATATAAACTGAGAAGTGCTGGGACATTTAAAAGATCCATCAATAAAAATAAAAAAATCAAAACAACCAACAGGGCTTTTACAAATGTGTGTGTCTGCAGATCTACAGCATTGGTAGATTTTCTGCCACTTTCAAAAGGTATCAAATGTTGTTCGAATCGTAGCTCAGTATTTAAAGAAAGAAAGTCACATCTCAATTTTCCAGAATACCCTTCAGATTAGCTGAAAAAATTAATAGTGTTTTGGGTATTCTCCTCCATCACTAAAAAATACACATCCAGGGTATGTCCATGCACACAACATCTTGTATTTTACAGTTGTGTCCAGTGATCCAATAAATAACCACTAAACAAACTTACTACAAGATTTTCTAAATAATGCATTTAAGCATCTTTTTCATATGCTCTTGATCAGGTTTTATTAACTATTTAAAAGTTTTCTTTTTGCCTACAATGGCAGGAGAATTCCCCTCTCAAAGCGAGTGTCGTTCTGGGACTGCAGAAATTGGGACTTTTAACAAAACAACAAATGTGATGAGGGACAAAACACCAAATATGATGAGGGACAAATATGATAAAAAATAAAAAAAAAATCTATGAACACCTGAAGGAACAGGTGAAAGCAAATGTAGAAATAACAGCAGCAGGAGTTGCATCCTTGATTTCAACAGGATGAGGTTCTTGTATTGCCTGTTCAAGCTTAATTTCTTTTGTGTCAGGCCATTATGGCTTGGCATCTTGCCCTCCTGTTGGGAGCCACAATTTGCAAATGAGTTTTCAAGGTTAAAAAAAAAAAAAAAAAGGTGCAAGGAAATGAGATTTCCTACTGCCAAGTAAACATCACAATGAAGTATTGCAGTGGCTTTCTCCAAAGGGCACGTTGGTGCCCTTTTAACGTTAACAAAACGTTAAAAATAAACTCCTACAAAAAAAAAAATAAATCGTGATTCTGTGTTTTCATTTCAAGGTGCAATAGGGGGAAAAAAAATCCACGGCAAAATGCAGGCAGTAAGTGATTCTCTCCTAAACACGAGGGGCATCTGTCTGTTCTACAGGATAATCATCATCATCATCATCACCGTGTGTCTCAGAAGAAATGTGGAGCCGTATCTCGCTGTCTGTTTTGCAAACAGAGCTAATGAGAGTCAGGCAGATAATGTTTTCCATTAAATTGAGGATATGAGCCTGATGCAGCTCCACTGAAATCAATGGCAGGATTCCCATTTGTCTTAATGAACCTGAAGCAACTCGTGCAACACCAGATGCAAACCCCTCCACTCGCTCTGCCTGCTGTGTTCAGAAGAGTCCTGGGACCATTTTACCACACCAAAAACTAGTCACATCAGGCCAGAAGAAAAGAATATACAACTTTATGTCATTAGGAAGTAGCTACATGTTTCCCTTTCTCTACTTTTTCTCCAAGGTTGTTTTTGAACTAAATTAATCCCATGCTCTTAAACATGATGTGAAAAACCTCAGCAGGTTCTGACAGAGAAGAAATGTGGATATGTGGGATCTGTGCAGAGAACTCTAGTGCAGCACAGCCTTTCACTGTTACAGAAGGTGCAGTGTTCATGTCATGGGTACAAGGAAAATAAAATGCAGTATTTAAAAACAAAAACTGAAGAAACGGCCTCAATTTTTTTTCCCAGGCAGAAACAACCTGATTCATTTCAAGCCATCATTTACAAGAAGAAAAACCAAAGCAAACAATGCTCTCCTCTGCATAAATCCTAAGTTGCTGTGCACATAAATATCCTATCTAAATGATAGATTTTAACAGGGATTCTGACTCCAGCAAAGGCCTCCTGTGTTCTCCTGTCACCCCTGCCTGAGGGCAGCAAGTGGCAGCATCCCCACGGATAAATCTTTACGAGTTTCTTTTAGAGTTTCTCTTGTTTTTATACTAAATAATGGCAAGGTGGGAGGGAGGGAGGGCTGCATCAGAGCAAAAGCACGTCCTGAAAAGCTGCGAGGAGGGGTAGAGTTGTTATTACGTGGTCCACAGCAGTGCCTGCAAACCCCTGTCACCCCAGCGCTGCCTTTGGCCGGGTCCAACACAAACACGCTGCCAGACAGACCCTCCTCAAAGGAACACAAATCACACTGATGCTCCTTTAATCACTGCCAACTGGATACAGAATTGGAATGAAAATATTTTTTACCTCACTGTTGACTTTTAGCTACTTCAGCAGCAGCTCTGCCGCTCCCGGCAAATAAATCTTGTCACCAACTTTGAGCAGCTTCCTTCCTCCCTCACGAGTTTTCCCCTCGTGTTTAAGCAAAGACGTCCGTATTATTTTGACTCCTTCTTGTTTTCCTTGTAACCTGCGTGCATAATGCCAGCCCCCCTCCCAGCCTTTTGGAAGCTTCAAAAGGACAAAAAGCTCTTCCTCGTGGCAAACATGCCAATCCTGCTCTAGTTAATGAGGGTTAACCTGCCAGCAGTTCGTTCGGGGAGGCTGCTCCAGTTCCTTGCCCGTCTCCCGAGTATTTGGGGATGCGATTCATCTCGGTCTAGTGCTTTGTCAACTTTTCACACTTCTAATTACCTTATTATCTGCTTCACTACTCCAGTCAAGCTCTTTTCTTTTCTACATCGCCTCTCCTGGTCCTGTTGCTTATCCTAAGGAGTATTTTTTTTTCCCCACCTTTTTTTTTCCCCCCTAAGTGTGAAAAGCAGCGCAGGGAAATGAAGTGAACTTGCTCAGTGAACTTCCCGGCTCCTGCCCGCTGCATGCCTGGAGGCTCATGCTAATTAGGCACATGCCAGACAGATCACATCTGATGCCTCAAGCTTCGCTCTCTCCAGCTGATTGCCTTTTATCAGCAGCTTCAGTCATCCTCAGCTCGCTTGGCTTTTCCAGGTCTCCGTGTGCCTGTCACTTCACAAGGGATTATTTTAGCGAGAAGGATCTGCAGACAGACAGGATGGAAACAGAGCTGAGGAAGGAGGAAACCAAATACAGCGAGAGCTGCAGAGCCGGTGACATCAACCTCCCCATCCTGGGTTTCCACGGCTAAGAATAAGTTCTACCTGCTATCCTAGGTATGCCAAGGCTCCCTGGAAGGCAGAGCACTGAGCATTCACCACGGACACACCGACTTGTGTTTGCAGTTTATCCCATTAAAGAGAATTGCTTCCACTGCATCTGTAGAGTTGCATTGAACCAGGTGTTCAGATCTGCTGCCTTAAGCCTTCCCTCCTGGCATACGGACACTTCTGAGGCTCCCAGTCCATCTCCAGCTGATTTACTCAGCTTTCTGTTCATACAGCATAGGCAAAAAGGTTTCTTGGCAAGACAACAGAGCTACTCTATCAAATGATTAAACTTATAAGTGCAAGTCAACAATTTCTTCTCCCTAAAAACAAAGAAGGGAGGGATTGAACTGAGGAGGCTGAAGGCAGCATCTGACTGAGCACACCTTTCAGGGCAGAAGAATGACCAGCTTCATGGCCCTGCACCACTCTGAGTTTACACTGTCAGCTCTTGCCACGACCAGCTTTTCATTTCTATTAACCAGCAAGCCCCAAACTAGGGAACAAGGCAAACAGTCCCCAACACTGTCAGTGCCACAGAAGAATGTCAAAATACAGCCAAGAAGCTACAGACAAAAGCCTGGTAATAAATACACAAAGCTCAGGACATCAAATACATAAAGAACAGCAGTTTCAGTAAACATCCCTGAGTATCCTCAGATATACTGCTCAGACCAGTCTCCAAGTACACAAATCCAACAAGAACCCGAGCAGCTGCTTTCCAAACGGGTCAGCTCTAATTTAAAGACTATTTTCACAAGGTGTGTCCCCCTCTTAGCAGACTGAGCTCTTCTGAAAATGCTGATTTTGGTGCTGGTGTGACCCACTAACAGCAACAGCTGGTAAATCCCACCTTCTCTGGCCTGGTCTGACAGGAACAAGAGCCTGGGGGAGAGCTCTGCTCGGAAGTTATTTCCATGTCCAGCAGCTGCTGAGCCACCCAGGGAAGCTGCCACGAAGGCAAACCTGCCATGCAGGGGAGAGTCGTGCTGAAAATCCAGCCTGAATTTTGGGTGCCAAAACCCTTCTGGGTTCTCTGAAAGGCAGCTGGAAGGTACATCAAGCTGGAAGGAAGGAAGGAAGAGCTATCTTTTCTCCCATTTTCCTCTCTTTCTGTGTTGTTTACACCAAGCACCTTTAGCCTCCCACTCCCATGATTTGTTAGTTCTCCGTGTCAGTAGCACCTAGTCTTTCTTTTTTCTGTTGGCCTTTTCACCTGCTTTCTTTGGCATTATTTTAGCCATCCAAACACTTGATTTCCTTCCTTTAATCAAAAAAATGCCTTTCCTCTCTTATCCACACAGTCCCAAAACACACAGCTCTGAAAATCTGCAAGGTTTGGGGGCAGGGGATTTGTTCCTGCTCTGGTTTGTTTGGGTTTTGTCTTCAATCACCTCTCTCCTGCTCCGGAGGCAGAAGTTTGCTGGGGGGGCCCCGTGTGATCAGATCTCTGTCAATAAGAGCTCCCTGCAGGTTTCCTCAAGGCAAAAAATACCCCAAAACAAGGTGGAAAGGCCAAGAAAAAAAATAGTTTTAGATCTTTGGATTAACTTTGGATCAATCCTCTAGGACAGGAACTAAGTAACAGCCCAAAGCAGCCCCTAAAATAAGTTACAAAGGAAGACAGCATGAATACAGGAAGGTAGCAGAGCAGCATGATGGGGGGGATAAAGCAAGGAATAAAGCCATCCCAAAGGATGGCTGCTGCCACAGAAGGAATTCAGACTTGGAATGAACTACAGGATTTTGATCCTATCCACAGCCAGCACTTCCAAAGCATTCAACACTCATCACTGGGACCAACATTCCAGAAAGGGCTCAGTTAGTTCTCATTTGGGCAAAAAAGGAAGTGCCCAAATTTTCCAACACAAGGCAGCGAGTTGCTCTCCCACCTGTTTAGAACAACCTGGAGTTAATATCTATTTCTCTAATCCCTCTGCACCTCCCCCGAGTTGGCTGGTTCCACCTCACCCTTCAGGCCTGTTCCACATCCCCTCAGCCACACTTCCCTGCTGGCTCCTCTGCAGCTGCTCTGTTCTCCTCTCACATCCTCAGTCGTTATTCCCACAATTGCTCACATTGCTCCCTCTCCCGTGCCAGTTCCCACGTGTTCCAGGCACAGGCATCCCCCTCCCTGATTATTTCCTTTCCGATGGAACACAGCCCCTCCTGCTCAGGCAGCAAAACCCTCCCATCATCCCACTGGCCTTACTGCATATTTTAGGAGGGGATTTTGGGGCTTGTGCAAGGAACACAGAGAGATTTGTGTTGTCCCTCCCATCACACACCCCCTCAGTGGGGCCTCATAATCAAGGGATGCAATAGGTCCAACCCAGACTATTCCTGTCCTAAGGAAAGCTGGGTTTATACTTCCAGGAGATTAACATTAATTTTCTGTCTTTGCTAAAGCCCTGGTAGGACCTTCACCAGACCCCCCCAACTAGACTCACTTTTACAGGGTGAAAGCAATAATAATGGCATTTTCTTCCATTCCAGGCTTTGCTTTGTCATTTAAAAGTTCATTTTGTTTGTTTTGTTTTTCCAGTATAAGGACTAAATTTCAGGCTTGTTTGGAACTTTCTATCTACGAATGAAATAGAAATAATATGAAATTTGAAAAAGAAAATATTAAAAAAAGCTGCATATCTCAGTCCTTCACTAGAACACCCGAAATGAGAGATATTTCAATTTTGTGCCAGAATGGAAATTCCCCCAGCTTGGGAACATCCCTCGAGGCTGTGAATACATCCCAATAGCATCTCTGCCATTCCTATGGAAGTTTTTAGCTCTGCAATATTAAATATGGCTCTTATTAAAGATTTATCACCACCTGTCCCTCTGCACCTGGTGGTTGTGCACCGCAGAGACAGGGAAGCACTGCAAAAAAATCAAGGAGCTGCTGCAATCCCAGCAATGCTTCCTGTGAGTTCCAAAATATCTTCTGACACCAGGCTTGCAGTGTAACAAAATACAGGGCTATTTCTATTTAAAACTCCTAATGATCCATTAAATGAGTGTATGGAATGAGGAGGGCAGGGGGTGGGAAAGGTGTTGTGTTTTGGTTTGCTGTTTGTTTATTTTAGAAACATCAATAGGAGTCACAGCGTAATAAAAAAAAAAAGTTTGCCACACGTTATAATAAATTTCAAATTTTAACGTGAAAATTTAAAGTTGAATGACTTTTTGCAAATTTAAAAAAAAAATATTCTGCTACAGTGGAGGGATCTAATGCATAAAACCTGTTCTGGAGGAAAAGATGAACGTTTTCTCTGATCTGCTAAAGCCACACCATTATTGAACACCAAGGAGAAAACAAAATCAGCCTCAAAAGCTAAAATCAACTTTCCCAAAAGGAGCAGAGCTCCAGCTGCTGATTACTAAAGAACAGGAGCTGAGAGTTGGTGCTTCCTTGAGCTGCAGTTGTTTTGCACCCAGATCTAACCTCATGTCAAAATAAAAATAACAACAAAATAGTTGCCTTTCCATCTGAAGCAATGGGGAAATCTCCTCCCGCAATTCCAAAGGTTCTTCCTGCGCTGCAAGTGAACAAATGGGAACCGACTGCTCTCACAACCACGGGGCTGCTGGGAAAACAACTGGGAAAACCTGGAAATCTGCAAAGAAAACCTCGGAGAAAGCAGAGCCCTGGAAAGGCTCCGAAAAGAGACCTTTACTGAGAAAACGAAGAGGAGGGAAGGCAGCTGTGAGCAGCTGTTTTGGATGCATGGATGGATTTCACACGACACCAGAGGGAGGGTCTCACACACTCCAGGCTTCCATGAAATTCCCCGCGCTCCAGAGGTTCCTGTTTGATGCCACAGAATTTCTATCAGATCTTAAACAGCAGTTTTCTGCTAGAAAATACACACCTGTTGTTCTTAATCTTCACAGAGAGAGCTGATGAAGCTCCTCTCCCAAATTCAATTTAGTGCTGCACACTCCTGAAATATGTCACAGGGGTACTTTGTTATAAATCAATAGGGCACATAATCAGATCAAAAATGGACAGAACAACTCACTCAGCAGAATCCCAACACAACAAACCTCCCCATCAAGGGGTAAAGCTGTGCCATGGGAAAAGGAGGTGGACATTTGGCCAGAGGAGGACAAAGGGGACAAGTGCCATTTGTATTTGGGACAAGGGGGCAGCAGCAGAACACAAGGACCAGAAGGACACACACCACTGGCTTTCCACGTTATCCCAAGGCTCTGAAAGCCATATCCCCGGGAGGATCCAGCTATCCCAGCAGCATCCCTATTGCTCTGCTTCACAGCTGGGCTATTCCAACTACTGCTAAAACACACCCTTCTCCCCACCCCCCCAAAAAAAATCCCAAGCCCAGAACATATACAAATTAATCTACCCAAATTCCTAGAGTATTTAGGGATCTTTGGGAAGCCCTATACAGTAGCAAATCTAATCAGAGCTAGTGCTGATTCCCTAAGCCTCTGGCCAGCTTTTATTCACAGGACTATTCATCCCACGATAAGAGATGAAAAATTCCATGTGAGATTTGAGGCTGCTCAGGGAAAACCCTGCACTAAATGAAAAGGAAGGACAAAAATAGCACTTATTATTTTTGAGATTCGTCCCCTATTGCCTTCCATCTTATTCTGGTTTTCCCTGTGCTTAACCGTGGCCTCCCATACTTACTTAACACCTGTTTAAACACTGTTTAATCACCCGGTTCTCACTGAACACCCTCCTGCCAGGCAGGATTTATGGCACTGTCCCGATTAGGCCCCACCCATCGGCATTGATAATCATTAGGCTGCCATGGCTCCCTGGGAGATGTCCCACTAACAGCGGCTGTCTCAATTAGGCACTCTGCAATTAAGTGGACTATATCTATAGGGTGATCTCACAAGGACAACAAGGCATTTCAAATGCCTTTTTTTTTTCCTTTTAATAAATTTTTAATGCAAAGTTAGTACTTTCGGCTAGAGAAGAGAATACTACTTATGGGTTTCTCTGATAATTCCTCTTTTTTTTGGTAACTTCAAACTGGTGGTTTTTGGTAACTTCAATGCTGAAGAGACCTTCTGTCCAGCCCCCATAAATCCTGTGGTAAATCTCTGTGTGTGTCTGTCACCTGGCCCAAGGGGCACAGGTTGCACTGGAGGCTTTGCCAACCACAGCTGTCCCAAGAAAGCCCCCTTTTCCCAGGGGGATGTGCAGTGCCAGAGGCTGCTGATCTCCAGCTGTTAGGGGAATTCAAACAAAACAGAGAAACAAGGCTGGGAAATGCAGGAAGATGAGCAAAATTCCTATGGTCACAATTTCAGGTTCGCCATCAGCACCCTGCTTTTCTCCAGAGTTTCTTGGAGATGCCAGGCCAGCCTATTCCAAGCTATTCCAGTCCAGTGTGCAGAGGCTGGTCCCACACCCCTTCCATCACTCACACAACTCTGGTGTGACCTTGGGGACCTGGCTGGGGCAGCACTGTGGGCACGTGCCAAAAATCCATTTCTGTTCTGGATCACACCCAGCCCTCCCTGCAGCAGACACACATTAACCCTCCCTGCTCGTCTCCAACACGATCCCAGCCCTCCTGGTGTTTAGGAAAGGCAACATGGGTTTTCAGCACACCTGAGCCCTACAAACTGGGTGCCAAATGCCCCAGAAGCTTTGCAGGGAGCAGTATTTTCAATCTTGCATAAAAGGCTGTCCATGCACTCCCCATTTCAGGGGAATGGGAACCTCCAAGACTCCAATATCTTTAGTTCCAAGCAAAATCAGTGGGAGCTGTGCTTGGAGCATGTAAAATGCTGCCTACTTTCAAGAAGCCTGTAAAATAATCCTGCCTCCATGTCTCAAAGTCAAGGGACATTTCTGCCTCCCTACTCTGTGCCCTACTTTCTTAATCTAAGGTGGAAACGTGTCCTGTATAATCGTGGGGCAGTAAACAGATTAATTCTTTGTGGTGGTTCTCTTTGATACCACAGTGAGGTTTGCATGTACAATTGTCACCAAGACAATTAAAATGACTCATAATTAGTCAGGCATTTGTCCTTCTTTATAGGAAGGATTTGGGGTGCACTCACAAGCCACCAAGCATCAATGGCAAACATTTCTCTAGGAAGTTTTTATTCCTTCCTATCTGCTGCATGTGCCCACCAACACATCAACACACATTGTGGTGTTACAGTCACATGTAGCAGAAGCAGTAAGAAACAAAACCATTTTCTTGAAAAAGACAATTATTTAATCTCCACACCAAAAATGCCCACAAGGATTACAAATACTAAAAGCCATCCAGCATTCCTTGTCCTCACCAAAGCACCGGAGCCAATGCTCTAAATCACCGCCAGGAAAAAATTCACTTTTAAAATTGCAATTTAATCTTCTAAATCACCTAGATTCTTGAGGATATTACCCTGAACCTACACCTTAATCCCCAAACTGTAGGGAAGAGGAAAACCAAGCCTGTAACGAGACAAAACTACTTTTACATTTTTGAGAGGTACCTCAGCAAGCCTTCAGTCCCTTGGCATGAGGCTTCTGGGTATAGAAGCTACTGATTGGTACCTCATTTCTGGCAAAGTTTAGCGAACCAGTTGACCTGATCCCTCCTTCCCAGGTGAGAACAGTTCACACAGTGAACACACACTCCAGCACTGCTGCCACATGCCAGGCAGTGCCATGGAAAGGGAGGAACACTGGCATGGGAAGAGGGCAATGGGCAGTCAGCAGGTGAGCAGGGAAGGGAGGGCTGAGCAGAACAGCTGCCAGCAGGATCACTGCCAGAGACTGCCTTTCACAGGGCAGCCCACAGCAGTGCTGCAGGGTGGTATTTAAAAGTCTGGACAGACATTTGTTGCTTCATGATTAGCTATGACATTATCACTTGCCTGGCCAGATAACAAGAAGGGCAGTGGTGTGACTTGTGGCCTGGAGAAAAAGGATCCACTTCAGCTTTATCTCTTCATTTCAACAGCCTTTTCTACTCACTTTCTACAGCCTTGGACTTTTATACCTTTCCATGCAGCACAACCCAAACACTTTTTGCTTCCCAGAGAAAGCAAAGAGAGCAGCCTGTGGATTGTCCCACTGCCCTTTGGAACTTTGCCAGCCTCTTCAGCATATGCTGCCTCTTTGTCCTCTCACCTGCTCTGCACCCTCTTTCCCTCTCTCAGTTGTTTCCCTCTCTCAGATGTTCTCCAGAGAAACGAGCTGTGGCTGTGTCTGACCTACCTGGGTAGAACACAGGATTGAGGTGGCACACTTGAGGCACAGCCCGGGGCCTGCAGCCAGAGGGGAGGATAAATTTGAGCTCCCACACCCACCTTTCTGCTGCCCTGCCCTCAGCAAGGCCCAGAGCCACTGATGGCTCCTGCAGGGCATCTATCTGAGCCTGACTGTGCGACTTCTGCAGGACAGAAAACATCACAAATCCCCCCTGAGCTCAGGGGGCTGAGGCAGCAGAGCATCAACCCAGCTTGTCTAGTCTTATTTATTTGATAATCTTGTCATTGGTCAACTGCCAGTGAACACACATGCCAAAAATATCAGAGAAGTGAGCCATGTAACACCAGCCATATAACACACCTCATAACTCTGGCACTGCTCTTTGACCAGCAAGGGGTTGAGAATTTCTAAAAGACTCAAGAGTTTTCTGGTTTTGGAAAATTTGTCTTCAAATTAGATGCTGCATATATAGAGAATTATAGACTGGTTTGGGTTGGAAGGGACCTTAAGTTTCATCTCATTCCAACCCCCCTGCCACAGACAGGGACAGTTTCCACCAGACCAGGTTGCTCAGAGCTCCACCCAACCTGGGTGGACACTTCCAGGGATGGGGCACCCACAACTTCTCTGGGCAACCTGTGCCAGGGTCTCACCATCCTCACAGGGAAGAATTTCTTCCTAAAAAATCTAAACTACTCAATGGCAGACATTCACTGCCTTCAAGTTCCAATGGACACTTGGAATATTATGGATCACCCAAACTACAGGAAACACAGACATGGGCTCTGTACCAGCATTGGGCTCTACAGAGGAAAGTAAATTAAATCCTGCAACTCCAGCAGTTTTAAGAGGCTACCTGGAGCAAGGATTGAGAATGATGTACAAAAAAAAGAGTGTGGGAGGAAGAAATGCAGATGAGGTGTGATCCCCCCTTTTCTCTTTTCTTTCAAATCAAAACCCTTCAAGCAGCACAGTAAGAAGGAAAAAAAACAACAAAAAAAGAGCCTTTTACCATAACCCAAAACAAAAGGGTGAAGCTGCCCCTTCAGCTACATTTCTCGCTCCTCCTAAAATTCTCCAATAACATGTTTATCTAAAAGCTGCAACAGGAACCTTTTAACCATTTCTGTTTATACAGTCCCCAGCACCCCAGTGAAGTGACCAGTGGCAAAATTTCAACCGTTACTCACCAAATCTGGCTTTTTGAATGGGTGATTTCCTGTTTTGCTCTCACTGTGGGGCTGATTCAGACCTGCCCTGACGCCAACGGAAAGTGATTTCAGCCTTTATCGGCCCGAGGTTCCCAGATTGTGGAATTCCCAGATCACAGGCAGGAGTAGTGCTTGTCTGACCACGAGCTGCCAGCTGGGAGGCTCCTGAAAAAACCTGGCTGTCAGGTCAGGAGAATCCCAGCAATCCCTTCACTTCCTGTGTCACTGGTGGGTACCAGCTGTCAATGGGGTGACCTTGGTGACCCACAAGAACAATATGAAAACCCATAAAGCATCAGCAATATATCAGTTACAATCCCAAAGCATCACTTCTTTAAAACCTCTTCAATAAGAGTGTGTTCTGCAGCAAATCTCTCAGTTCAGCTGAAAAAATGGAAGGTATTTTTCACGTGACTGAAAGCACACGGCTAAGAATAACAAACATTTTAATACTTTAGGATTTCTATTTGCAAAACAGAAGTCAGAAAGCCTAGATTTCCTACAAGGAAGAATACTAAATGCATCCATGTCACCTGGAATGCCATGGAGTTTGGGAAAAGCTATCCATCAGTTGTGACCAGGGCCATTAAAGATCTTTTATATTTTTAATGCAGATTTTTGTTCTAAGGTTTTGAAAACAGTGCTGCACATTTAAGGCTTAGATTTCTAGAAAAAAAAAAAACGGTTTAAGGCTCTTCTGCCAATAAAAATGCTAACATGTTTTTTATAGAAACTTCCCTCACTTCCTACAGCAGAACAGATAAACTTTAAATTGTGTCATTTAATAACAGACAATTAAGTAGTATAAACACATTAAATGCAATACAAGCAGCTCAACGGAGCTGAATACACACAATACTCTAACAGAAACAGCAGGTTTCTGACACTTCCACAAATCACAAACACTCGTTCCCCTCCTTTGTGAATATTTTTCCTCCCTGGTCATTCAGCAATTCCAGATGAGTAATTTTACTGAGGTTTTTTTTTCCCAAATGCCCAAATCCTGAGTTGAGGGAAGATAGATGAGGTGTTTCAGATGGGTGTGAAAACGTTAACTTCGAGGCACATTAGCAGTAAAAGTGACATTTCTCAGCATCATTCTAAACCACCAGTGCTTGTCATGCCCATATCCTCAATTCTCCATCTAGGAACTATCCCACAAGATTAAAATTACAGCTGTTAGTCGGAAATATCTATACACAGACTCCACTCCTTGGATTTTTTAGGTCTTAAAGAAAAACAAAGAAGTGGTTACTCCAACATTTTATTCTTTTTCCCCCACCCCCTCTTTTTGCCTTTGAGAGATTTTTTCTTTTCGGGTTGTTTCCTCTGTTCCAAAGGCACAACAAATCAAAACTTCCAAGCACAGCCCTGCAGACGAGGAGGTGAAATGGAGGTGATGTCTGTGAGAACTGTCACAATAACCTTTCTCACGTCACCTTTTCCCTTCCCGCCCCAACTGCTGCTTCATTTGTTATGTCCATTGTCCTCAGTGATTAATGCTGCCTTTCCCTCCCTCTGCACTACCAGGCAGGCAGAATTGGGAGAGGTTTGGCAGGACTCCTTCAGGCCCACCAAAGAGCTTCCCCTGCTCCCTGAATGCCACCACGTGCCACAGCTGCAAGTCCCCAGCTGACCCAGAGTCAGGTTACCTGCAGCTGTATAAACCCACCAAGAGCATACAAAGCCTTCTGGCAGACTTTCAGCCCCTCAGGATTTCCCTCAAATTCCATAAACAGCATCAACCTAAAGCAGCCTCTGATTTTTTCTTGGCATGAGTGCCCAGCATGGGCTGGGCTCTGCTCTAGAGTGACAGGAGCCACACTCCAAGCACTGAGGAGCTCCCTGCTGTCTCCTCAGGAAAACCTCAGCAAGGTTTTCCTTCCACCCCAAAAACAGGCACTGGCGCTGTCACTGATATGATGTTTCAAACACTCTGTACCTACAGGGCTCAACCCTTTTTAGGGAAAGAAATGCCAAAAAACCCCAAGAGCTATGGCATCTTGCCCAAAACATCCCAGCTTCTGGGTCTAGCCAGGAGACTTTGTGTATCTCTCCCGGCTGTAAATGAATGGAATTCTCATGGTCAGGCTGTAAAACACAAAGAGACCTGAAAGCCCCTGTTGCTGAAGCCAAGTATGGCCCAAATGATGAGCAGGCACCCTGAGGGAGGGACAGGTTACAGTCTGTCCCCAGCAGAGCTTGGGAAGGAGCTTGGCTTTGATTTAAAAAATGTCTTTCTTCCTCCTTCCAGCTTTGAAAGGACGGAAGGAGCAACATGCCACACCTCCCCTGCAGCCTTCAGAAGCACTAATTCTGCTTCTCGAGCCTTTACTTTATCTTCCCAAGGGACAATAAATGTGGGGGTATAAACTGGGAACAGATGGAGCAGGATGTTGGCCTGTCAGCTCCCATTAACCCCACCGGGGCTCCCCACACAGCCTGGCCACGCCGGAGCCTTTCGTCCCAGCCCCACACCGATGGTGCAGGAGCTCCTCGTCTGTGCCAGGGCTCCTGCCAGCACAACACCAGTCCCAACCAGGTGTGACCATGCTGACAGCCAGGCAGTTATTGCTACAGGATGGCTCTGCCCATAAATCACCAGGTCTGGTGTGATCTGGCTCGTTTTTAAAGTTGTCAGGGGGCTGTAACGGGGCTGCAGAGCAGGACAGCAGTGAACAGTTCCATGGGAAGCAGAGGTGGATTTGCAGCCTCTCAACCCTCTTCCCTTCAAAAAAATGCAAGTCACTGCTGAGGACTGAGGACAAGGAATCTGTGATGTTCCTCTGTGTTGTCCCATGCAGCTGTAAAAAAGCAAATTTCGACGACCTACCCTCTTAGCACTTTCCAGTCCGAGGGAAGGGGACTAAAGGCATCTGCAAGCCAGGGAAATGCAGCAGACGACTCCCTCAGGAGAGTGGAGTTCTCTCCAGCTTCTGAGAAAAAGCAGTTCTGAGAAAAAAAAAACCCAGCCCAAACCTCCTGT
This sequence comes from Manacus candei, assembly GCF_025592945.1. Taxonomy (NCBI): domain Eukaryota; kingdom Metazoa; phylum Chordata; class Aves; order Passeriformes; family Pipridae; genus Manacus; species Manacus candei. The sequence continues at coordinate 4,546,981 of NW_026138083.1, read as the reverse complement.
CTGGGAAAACCAGACAGAACACATGAAGTGTGATGTTTAATAAACACCAAACAAAGCAAGCCTGGAGACTCCTGCTTTACTACCACATTTGCTTTTCTCGGGCTTTCAGGAGTGTGACAACTGGAGCACAACAGGACACTCACAGAGATTCAGAGTTATCCTCCTTTCAAAAAAAACCAAAAAAACCCCCAAAAAACCACGGATAGCTGGAGAATCTGTTGTATTGTCTCAGTACCACTGTACATCAACCAAACCCCCATACACAGTCAAACACACCTTCAGATTGATGCTTCGCTTGAAACAGATGCAGAGCCTTAGTTTGGAAAGCAGAACTCTGGAGACACAAAATGTTCATTTGGCACCACAGGCTTTCTCCAAGCTTCTTTCCCTGTCAGCTATTTCCTGTTTAATCACCAATACACGTTACCCAAGTTTTGCAAACTGGAGAGCAACACACCACCACACTGCTGTTATGAATAGAAGGAATGTAGCCATGTTGAGGAGAAACACCAAATAGAGAACAAAAAAAAATAATTTCAGCATATCTGGTGATCACCCCAGTCTGAAACAAGCCATGAGATCCAGCAGCCCACAAAAAGAATCTCGTTTTTCAAGCACGCAATGAAATGTCCCTCAAGGTCGTGTGTACTCCACAGAATTAATAAGAAATGCTTTGGCAGAAATTCACGTGGCACAGGAAGGCAGAATTGAAAGGAGATATTTAAAGGAAAAAGAAGGGGAAGAGCTTACATTTTTCAACTCCTAAACCATTAAGACACCTCTTCCACTGTGCAAGGGATCTGGAGAAAGGTTTCAGTGAGGCCAGCAGATGACAGTAAGAGAGACCTTATCCAGTCTCCATCCGCTGACAACCAGCACAGCCTTCAGCACCTTCAGCCCTGACTTCATCACTGCAGCAAACTGATTGCTTGTGACAGGTGACAGAGGACACAGGAGGACAAGAAACACTCGGGGCAGGCGCCTTCTCCTCAGTCCTGCTGACCACGGTGTCAAGTGTTCCTGAAGCCTCATGCCAGCACTTCCACAGAGCCCAAAGAAGGAGACAAGTGTGCAGAGTCAGGGCTGGCTGGATTACTGAGGCTGATGGATGTCCTGGTTGTTTGCATACTGAGAGAAACTCGAGTGTTTCTGGTGGTGGCTCTTTGTCCTTGCTCCCAGCAGCTCAGTCCTTGCCTTCCAGCTGTGACTGTTGGTCACACACAACCCCTGCCCTGAGGTGGCCTCGCTGACAGCCCTCTGTGTAACCCACCCGGTAACACTGGCCATGAAGGGCTGTCCCTGATGAAAAGGAGGCAGGAATATTTCATGCTGAATTCCAGATGGGCTAGTTTGTAGGTCAGACAGGCAGGAACACTGGTTATTACTTGTTTCTCCCACCTTTACTACTAGTTCAAGCCTAAGTGAGTTTTATTCCACCTCAGAAGCTGAACTGGAAGGGAAATTAAACACTGGGCAGATTCCTCTAAGTTTCAGCAGAAGAATTAAAGACAGTGCACACTGTAAAGACATAATAATGCTTGGAGTGGTATTAAGGAAAGAATTTAAAGTAAACCCTTTGAATTCACCTCTATCCTTTCCAGTAAACTGAAGAACATTCTGGAGTCTCAGGGCTACTGGTGCATTTGCAGGGGTAAGAAAGTTATAAGAGAAAGGAAAGATCCCGAAATAGTTATGAACAGTTAATTTAAGCCCAACTGCAGGGAACATTTTGAGGAAACCAGAAGGCTCCAGAGATGAACAGTGAGTCACTGAGCTCTTTGCTTGCAGGCAGTCACTGCTAACCCAGCCTGGGTAGTCCCAGCAGACCCTGCTATGGTTTGAATCAAATGGGTGCTCAGCAGCCTCCTCTGGAGCCCCTCACTCCTGTGCTGCAGGCAAGACCATGGCAGGGAGAGCTCCTTGCCTCTCTCTCCACGTGGATCAGTTTAAAGCAGGCAGGACTGCTCCTTTCCACACTGGGACTTCTGACAAAGGCACAGCGATCTCTGGCAAGGCTTTCCTAACATCAGCTCCACACACCTTACTCTGAGGGCAGCAAGTTCCACGTGGAGAGAACCTGAAGCTTTGGAAATATCAGACACACAGAGCCAGGCCAGAATGTCACTCTGAAGCAGCAATGATTAAAGTTTACCACAATGAAAGCTGTTCTGGCCTTTTGCATCCCCATGCAGAGCCCAGCCATGGTTGCACCCTGCTGAGAAAGCTTCCCACTGGTGGGAATTTTGCACGCTGCAGAGGCCACAGAGCAGGCTCGGCACCACACTGCTCTCCACAGGGGATGCCAAAACACCCCATTTGTCTGCTCTGCTTGTTCCCAGGGATGCTGCTTTGGGAGCTGCCACTATTTGCCAAGGAACTCTCACCAGGAACAACTGAAACCTTTCACCGTCTTCCTCTCATAGCTGGCAACAACCCCTTAAAGGCCGACATCAGCCTTGCATTAGTCACACTGCATCCTCAAAACCTCCTGAAGGCTTCTTCCAATGTTCTACAGATCAAAAGCATCTGCTCCAAATCACCTTTTAGCTGGTCATGGGATCACACCTGAAATCCTCTTGCCTTTATTTATCCAGTTTTCTGTGTTTTATCCATAAAGCAACTGAGGTCACACCACTTGGAGGCTTTACAATTAACCATATTGCTTTTCAATCACGCGGTTCTCTGGCTGCTTTCAGCATTAGAATAAATGCAACACTGCCTTAAAATGAGGAAGGGCCAGTGTTTGACCAAACTTGGATCAATTAAGTACATTCCAGTGCCTGTCACAGGCCCTACAAGCCACAGCCCTGTGTGGCACCGCTCAGAGCACAGCAGTGGTCACAGATTGTCTTGCTGCTGCTTTAACTTCCTACATCTCCACAACAACTGAAGAACAATTTTTTTTTCCTAAGACTATGGAATAAATTAAAAAAACCACAGAGCATATTTTCAGTTACATCATCCAAAGTATCTCAAAGAGGTATCAACAGAGAGTGGACATTCAGGAAGAGAGAAAGGAAGTACTATTAATCCCCACATTAAGAGTCCAAGACCTAACCTTGTTCTACTTTAAGTGAACCTTTCTTGTTTACCCAGGAAGTCTGTATCTAGCCTGGAAAACAAGTCCAACTCTCCTAATTTCCAGTCCAGCCTCTTAGCCACAAAACAGACTTCCTTCCAGCTAATAAAGGCTTACAGCAATTTTAGTTCAACATTAGCACGCAGGCAATTCAGGACTTTCATAGCAGGAGACAGAGAACAGATGTACATAGAAAATTAAAAAAAAAAAGGATAGATAAAAATGCTATTTTAGTTCTTTTTAAACATTTTTTTTCTGGCCCTTCAGCCCACCCTCTCCTGCCACCACACAGGCAGATAAATGGGTCTGATGTCCCCACATCACGTACAGGCAGCTTGTTTCACTCGCTGCACTGCTGTAACCCCACTGAATTCATCTCCATCTTTGTTCAGGGAGACAAACGGAGTGATGCAAACCCCACTAATGAAAGTCAAAGGAAAGACAATTAGTCAGTTGATTGCAGTCATGTCCATTAGTTTTTAGGGCTTTTAGGGCGCTGTGGAAATGCAGGTCCCTTCCTGGGAGCTGACCAGCCACTGCAGACTGGGGACTGTGAGATTCTCCACAGTAACCAAAGTGACTGGACGTTACCTATTGCCTGTATTCCCGGTCATGGAAGCATAACCTAGAAATCCAGCACGGGTTTGAGCTTCCCAGAGCCAGGCTGGATTTCAGTCAATACAAATTAGTCCTAAAGTGAGAAGCTGCTGTCAAAGAAACAAAGTGATGTTGCCCCGAGAGGACAGGAATGCACAGGGCTGTGTCCCTTTGGTCAGAGGTGACTCTGGTGGCACTGCACTGCAGCTCAAGTTTGACAGACAGAGTTGCATGCAGCCTATTTCCAGAAAACACACAGAATTTCAACTCTAGGCTGACCTGACATCCTGGTTTGCAGCAAGCCCAGCAGCCTGTCTGGGTCCAGAGGGTGCAAAGTGACAGCTGGAAATCTCCAGTTCACATCATGCCTGTCCCCAAAAAACCTCCACAGTCCTGGGAAGCACACGGAGAATGTTGCCCCAACGGGGTGATGTTTATTTAGATGTGCAAAATACATTGTCAAGACAAAAATACTGAGTGAATCTGCAGACACCTACACTTGGAATGCATCTGTTACAGCCCCAGCTCAGGATCTGCTGCATACCTGGGAGTGCTCTGCGAGTCCTGCCAAGCCACTGTGTATCCCAAAGAGCTGCTGTCCTGTCAGCAGTGTTTGTGTCTCCAGCTGGATGGAAACCCAGAATCACACCTGGCCCCAGTCCAACAGCAGTGAACATCATCTGCAGACTTCCAGGCATCACCAACTTGTAAAGTTCGAGTCAGAGCCCGCAGTATGCAAATGCCATTTTTTAAAAGGAGTAATTTTAAACACTTCTAAACATTTCTATGAAACAACTGGTAAAACTCCTTCAGAATTGCATTCCTACACAACAGAGCAAATTTTACACATCAGGAAACACACTTTAATAGATGTTCCTTTATGGGGTCTGTTCACTGGTACTTTTATAGATCAATCTTACCACATATTTCTTTCAAAGAGAAATAAAGGCAGAAGGCAAATAATGGCTCCCCAGCCATTTCTTTAGGAGAGGGACTGCCTTCACAGCACTGCACACAGGGGCTGTAGGAGGGAAATCAGGGCTTTTATGCAGCAAGCACAAACAGGCCAATTTTAACATATGCAGCACTCAGGATTCCAGATGGTTTCGGGGAAGGCAGAGGGGATCAGCTCTGCTAAAAACCCCACGGGGAATCCTAATGGCTTGTGATGCACTTTAGCAGGGCTGCCCAAAGGCTCATCTGGCCTGACCTCCACCCCAGCACCTTTTCCTCTTGGGCAAGTATTCCTCAAGATTTGCACAGCAGGAAGCCCAGAATGGACACAGAAGGCTTTGCTGGAGGCTTTGGAATTTCATAGCAGGATGGATCTGGGATGGGAGGCCCAATCCTACATGCAGAAAGAGTCCCACGATACCAGGGAGGCATCTGTTTGGGCATTGAAGATATCAGTGATGCCAAGTAGTTTAAACACAGCTCTTCTAACACAACCCTCAACATCAGCCTGTGCTGAGCAGGAAAGCTTCCACACTAACTGCAGAGACAGGAGGAATGACAGAGCTGAAATGCAGCAAGAGCAGGACAATTGTTAGCTGAAAACAAACAAAATTACCCTTGTCAAAGGCAGATTGTATCGTTTTATAGTCTGGTCATAAAGGAAAAACATTTAATTGTGCTTCCCTCAAATGAACTAGAATAACATCACCTAATGTGCATAATTTAGATGCAAGACTTCATACCCAGGATGAGCCAAAATCACAACAAAGTAGGGAAAAAAAAAAAACATTCTTCAGCAGAGCAGATGAAAAGCTGTACAGGTTTATGCAGAAATGTGTTTATTTATTAAATTCTTATAACTTATTAATGGTCAAGTGTACAAATGATATCCATTTGCATGGAATGGACCAGAACAAGCCTTCCATGATCTGGGAGCCCTGGGCTGAGCTGTGCCATCCATGGCTGGGGGAGAGCACAAGCAAACTCCCACTCTGCAGCACTACTGCAAAGTCTAATTTTTCTCAGGGGCTGTTGCTGTGAAAGACCTTCAGTATACTTGATCTCATTTACTTAAAAAAGACTGTCAGAAAGACTTGTCAGCAACTTCTTGGAAAGGCAGCAGAGGGAGGGGAAGCAGATTGTTAACATTAGAATATCACCTTCCATCTGGATGTGTTCAACACAGGATCAGATATAAGATTTGGACGTAAATTCGAAGTCCTTGGTCTCATGCCCAGATTAAACCTGAACTGAAGAACTTGAAGACATGTTCTTGTCTGTGGGATGGAGCATGTTAATAAAAGCTCCAAACAGTCAGGCAGTTTCACTGCTTATACTCCCTTTCACTTCTTTAAAAAAAAAAAATGTTAAGTACATTTAGAAGAGAAAAGAAAACTATAAAAAGCCATTAAACACCTACAAGCTCTACTGTACACTGAAAAGAGGAAAAAAAGAAGAAAGGGAATAGACAGAAGTAATCTCTCAAATTCTGCAGTTTCAAATAGTCAGCTAATAAATGGACTTATTGATAGGCACCAGCTGAAAGGAAGTACAGGACTGCTGCTTATTTAAGTGAGGATCTCAGTCCCAGTCTGTGCTTTTGAATGGCAGGATTGGTGTAAAATGTACAATGGAGGGATGGAGAACACAGTAACTCCTACTTGGCATGGGAGCATTTTGAAGAGATACTTATAATATAAAGGAATTGAATGTTGTACTCAATGAGGTGACTTATTATTGACAAACTGTGTCTTAGTGGCAGCATTTGAGTGACTACAATGGATGTGAATTCCAAGGGGAATGCACAGCTGCCTGTGAAATCCTGTGTTTTAAGAAAAGAGGATATTTTGGCCTCCTCACATCACACTCATCAGGAATTCCCCACTATCCTCACAGCCACCAGTTTCCCTGTCTCCACTTTTCCCCCTGCTCCCTTGGGACTACTTTACCTAACAAACAACAAATAAACCCTGCACTGATTTTTGATGGGAGTGTTTTTCAAAACATTAGTTGGTTCCATTAAACAGGTTCAATATTTAATGCACAGGGAAAAAAAAAAGTTACTTTTGCCTGAAAAGACGAGAAATACAATTAATTCAGCTGGTCTGCCAGCTAATTCCAGCCTTTTCCAAGCAGCAGGACCTGTCCAACACATTGATCCTTCCCTAAACCAGCTCTTCAGGTGCACTCACAAGTTGGTCTCTCACAACAACCACAAATGAGCAGCACAATAAGTTTACAGTGATTCATACTGGGGATTAAAAAAAAAAGGACAACATTCTTCCTGCCAACAAAGGAAAAAGCAGAAAATCTATCTCCAGCCCCACGGAGCTGGGAGTGTTTCCTAAACTCACTTTTTATGCTAGAGCATAAAACTTTGAGTGAATTTTTAAAATAAATTATTTCTAAGTTTTAAATATTTACTGCCAACACCACCATCCAACAGTAACCTGCCAGTACTCATCTGAAAAGACATAATCTTTGTTTTGCACTTGCCATAATGAATTCCTGGTTTTGTTTTCTTATGTAAGTAAACAGGTAGTCAGAGCAAGAGCAAAACAGATTTTTCTGGATGGAAGGAGTGATTTGGTGGTGAGTTACTTGCTCTCCCCACTTGTCCTTTGTGAAGGGAGAGGAAAGAAAAAGCGAAATTCTGATCAGAAAGCACTAAAGATTAAAACAAGAATTAAAAAAACCCAAACACTTCCTAAGCCAACCACATCCTTTGCTGTGGCATTTAACAATATCCACTCTTCCCACAGAGTTGGCACTGCAAACTTATCCCAGAAAACCCTGTCCTTCCCCAAGCCAAAGCAGGACATGGCCAGGGCTCACCTAAAAGGAAAAGCTGCAGCACAAGAAGCCCTTGCCCTGGGTTAGGGGAAGAGTTGATAAGGGAGAATTTTTCTCACAGGAAATTTTGATAAAAATAACTCTCAGACTGCTATTAAAAAAAAAAAATTCTTGGGGAAAAAACATTTTCCCTTTGGCAGCCCCCAAAAAAGGGAACAGTTCCATATTCTCCAGCATAACCGTACATATTTCACATGAAAACAGAAGTGTTTTATAAAAGTTGTCTATTTGAAGAACTAAGCAATCTCTGTTAAAAAATTTAATGTCTGAAACCACTTGGAGAGAACAAGTTCTACCAGCTCCTTGGAAAGGCAGGAGTAACCTGAGAGTAAAGCTCTAAATGTACAAGAGATCACAGTCAGAAACACTATTTTACAAGAATTAGGCAGGAGAGATGGCAACTAAAATATGAAATAACTGCTGGAGCCATGGGATGTACACTGTCTGGGTAGCTAAGCCAGATGCAGAGTGTTTCTCTCTTTCTCTCTCTCTCTCAATTTTTATTGTTTTATTCCTAGAACAAGGGTAGCAAAAGAAATGACAGAAGTCTTGACAATGAGAGGTGCCAGCCCTCAGTGCAGCAGTGGGGTCTGGAATGGGCCATAGGATTAACCATGCAAATAAGGGGAAAAAAAATCCATGTTTCACAGCAGGAGCTTTTTCTCCTTATGAAAGGTAGAATGGAAAGAGTTGGAAGAGATCCATCAGGATCACCAAGTCCAACCCAATGATCTATATATGACTATAATGGCACATCTCAGCACAGCATAACACATCAGTGCAGCATAAGGTTTATTTTGAAGCATTTTAAGATCCTGAGGGGGAAAAAGTATTCTCTGTGTAGGGAAAAGTGTTCTCTGTGTGTTCTCTATTACCGTGACAATGTAAAGCTAAATTTGAAATCTTCTAAAGTACACTTAAACAACAATATTTCTCAAGCTGATTTACAGCATTAATTTCATTTTTTCAGCCAGCACAGGGGACTCTGTGTGTGTCTATGCTCATGAGGATAAAACAGGACCCACCTTAAGAACAGTTGTGCCAGACTTCTTTTCACTATGAGAGAATATTGCCCTTCATATGTAATTTTAACAGGGATTACATATTTCCACTTTTTTTAAATTGATTATATATTTCCACTTTTTAACTGAAAAGCCAGGCTTGGTCACAAATCACTTAAAATACAAACACCTCAGTCCCTGCACAGTTTTCTTATGTCAAGGGACACACAAAGTGCCGTGAACAAAAAGTCCACCCCAAGCAAAGCTCCTGGAAATTTTGGTACTGATTTTAACAGAGCCTGAATTTTCCCCTATTTCATCCACATCATCCAGCTCCCTTTTATTCCCATCCAGGCTCTGCTCCAAGCTGAAGCCTTAACCTTGCAGTCTAGGCATGCTGAAGGTACTCATGGAAGAAGAGGATGTTTACTGTAGGCTCGGGAACTTCTCAGCATTGACAAGGACTTCAGAGCTGCAGAGCAAACATTCCACCGGCTCTTACCTCCCTGAGAGCTCCTCCAGAACCAACAGATGGACACAGTTTACAAAGCAACTGTCACTGCTAAAGAACAGAGTGAAATTAGCTTGGGTGCACTGGGGCTGTTCCTTGTGATGTGGAGTTGTTTTACCACCCAGATTCGTTTAATCAGATTGGCTTTAACTCATTCCCCTCGGGAGGTGTATGGACACAACTCCATCCCTACCCAGGAACAGGTTAAACATAATTATAGCTTCTATTCTACATCCTGATATGGGAAAATGTGTCTGAACCAGGACATGACAGTCACTAAAAACACGACAGTCGAACTGAACCAGACCATCAACCCTTACTCTGTTCTGATTAAAACTTCTGCTTGTTTTCATCACCAGCAGCTCTGGACCACTGGGTACACCTCAATTTGCAAAGCAGAGAGCGCTGCTCAAAAGGAAGACAATTTTATTAGAGCACCTGAGATTTAAAGGATTTATCAAAATCACCAAGAAGCATCAATTCCCAGCCAAAAAAAACCAAAATAAATGGTGACTTTAAGAGCACAGCGGATTCCACATAATTTAGTTGCTTAATCCTCTCTGCTTTGACAGGCAAACTCGTGCCATAAACAAAGCCTTTGTAAAGTGTGATTGTTTTCCATCCTTCATAATTAGTCCTTGTACTCCCTGATTTGTCAAGCTTGGTATTAAAAAATAACAATAATTTTCTATTATAACGTGGCGCTCTAAAATCATCTAACAGTTCCTCTTTGCTACTGAATGATAAGGCACTGCACTAATTAATTGCATTCCCTCTGTTTTGGGCTCCATAAAAACTTTAGCAGAGGTTTCAAAGGCACAAAAGGACATTTAAACAGCCCACACTCCCTAGGAAACAGCCATGAGTGACTTGGAAAAGCCCTTGCTAAAACAAATGGCCACAACAAATGAAGTTCTGGTTTAAAAGGACTTAAAAATTCATGTCCAGTTACATCTAGCACTTGAATTCTAAAGATGTTCACTCCTTCAAATTTGCTGGATTTAAACACACTGCAGTTGGTAACATTTCTCCCTCACAAGTTGTCCCGTAAAGAAAACGGTTCAATATATTTCAAAATTAATATGCAAAACTAAACAATAGAAAGTAACTAATTATTTCCTGGTTTATCCATAAATACAGGATGGAGTTATATTATAAAAATCAAGAAAATTAGAAGAAATATACCCAATATGAAACAAAACTGCAAAAGTAGTGAAGTCAGAAAATTGAGATGCATTAAGGTACAAATTCCTTATTCATAAGTATTTTCTCTAATAGCCCTAATAATGTCTGGGGGGGGGTGAAGTAAGGCAGTGCAATCTGTAAGCTAAGAAATGCTGAGAACAATGTCAGACTTATTTAATAAAATGTGAAACAACTGTAATTTAATGCATTATAAAACAGGTTTAGTTCATTTAAAGATGATTCAATGCAAGAAGGTAAAATAAGGGATATATAATCTGCGCCTCTTATCCTAGAAGTATATATGGTCTCCTGTCAGCACTTCTCTTTCTTACATAATTAGGATGTAGGATGCCTTTTAGTGGGACACCTACGTAAATATTAAATTAGGACATTTATTCTTCTCAGTTACTGCAGTCAAGTCACTGGAAGAAATCATTTAACTTCACAAGTGCAGCGTTAATCAACCTCTCAAAGTAAAGCCACTGCATGAATGCAGCGTGCTCCCATATTTAACCTGGAAGCTGAAGTCCAAATAAATATTTTTCAAAGGCTGTGGAATATTGCAAATGTCATTTTGAGATTCCCATTCAAGGAGAAGTCACCACCAAGGTGTCTGTATCCCAAGGTGTCTGTACACTTGGCACACTGTCACACTCTGTAGTTGCTACACAAATCCCCCGTGTCTAAAGCAGGGAAATTATTTAGTCCCTTGAAAATGTAAATTCTAAGCACTGTAAAAGAAAGAAGTTTATGCCTATTTCTGTTAGACAGACTGTTGCCATAGATAAATGCTCAGTTGGAGGAGAAATGCCACAATGAGAGGCAGACAGAGACAGCTCACAGCATCTCCATCAAGTCACCAGGTCAGGGATTTGTTTCCTTCAGCCCCTCTGAAAGCCAGAGCTTTCCCAAGACTGATCAACACCCCAGGGCATTCAGTACTCCAGCTCTTCCCACTAAACTGGCAGATGCTCCAGGCACTGCCTTCATTCTAAGGAATGTTTTGTCCCATCCTCGATCTTTTTTTGCTCATTTTTAATGAATAAACCAATAGCGTCTTGTGGCTTGATTTAAAAAAAAATAAATTAGTTTTCATCAGGTCTCACAAAGAAAACACTGCCAGTGAAAGTATGGCCTTGCATATTTGTTGAGCAGCACACATAGGAAATCCAAGGTGTGTTAGTGGAGCCCAGTTTCAGAACTGAGAGCAGGGGATGGCTCTGGTGAGCAAAATGCAGCAGATAAACAGGGCAGAAAATTCACAACTGACACCAAGGGCTTTTGTAAGGTGAGGAACCACAATGTTATCTAATAAAAATACCAGCATCCCTCCCCTCAGTGCAGCATTACACACTTGTGCTGGAACACTCAACATGCTCTGAGCAGATCCAGCGCTGGAAAGAAAATACAGGCCCAAAGGCACTGAAATGCTGTGAAAAATTGCTGATGTTCTCCCAGCAGAACTAACAGCCTCCCACCCTCTTACACAGCACTGCTCCTCTCTCTGGTTTGGGCACAAGAAACAAAGCCTCAAAACCAGGGCTTTTTTGTCTGCATCACCCACACAGATGAGGGACCAGTTCTGAGGAAGCCCACGGAATTGCTCCATTTTCACTCTATGGGACAAGGGGGTGAACTGTGGCACCTTCCCCTCCCACACAGGTACTGATAAATACAATGTGTGAAGGCTCAAACTGAAGCATGAGACTGTTTGCCTCTAACAAGAGCCTTGTGTTCCGTTCCACTGGCCAGCCAGCCACAGCCCTGCCTGCCCCCAGTGTCCCAGCACAACAAATGCCATCTGCACGCTCCAGACTCCCAGAGGCTGCTGTGTCCTGGACTCACCTCCACGTGCAGAGGAGCAAGGCTTACACCAAGAGCCTCCACTCCAGGTCTGCACAGCAATCCTTGACCTACAGTCAGGAAAAGCTGCCTAGGGAATGCACTGGAGCAGCACAGGCTGGCCTGACCCAAGGCTCTTGTTCCCAGCAGCTCAATCTGCTCTCGGCGAGTGCAGTATCCTACTGAACCAGGAAAAAACAACTTTTCCTTTCTGAACTGTGCTCATTCCAGCCAAACACTAAGCAACTATTTAGAGATCTAACCAGCTGGGCCCAGTCTAGACTAAACTCCTGCCTGTGCCCAAGCAAAGGTCTCCAAGCAGGGCTGTGGTGTGAGGGGAGAGGGCAGAGCGGGCAGAGCGCGCTGCCAGCACGATGCCCTCGGGGGGAACCCGCTAACTCTGCATTTCACACCACGGGAAACCTCCTGCTTGTATCAATTCCGGTGACAGACTGCAAAGCACATCCACCTTAAGAAGTTTCTCGTGGAGAAGAGAGGATGGTTGGGTAAACAGCTCAGCTGGAGGGAAGCACTGGGTTATTTGTTGCTCAGCATGGCTGTGCCATTTTAAAGGCAAGACCAGCTTCAGGATTTTGTCTGTTATTACAATAAGGCTTTGCCCATGACACAGCTTAATTGCTTTCAGCTTTGTGTAGACACTAGGATGAAGTAAGACTACATTCAATAAACTCTGACATAACACCTCATCAAGAAATATGCTTATTATAGACAAACTGATCCTAGCGATTTCTGGGTTTGCTCTGTCAACCACAGCAAAACAAAATGAGCCATACCAAGAAAAACAAAACATCTTTAGGCAGGCACAGCAACGTCTGTCAGCACAAGGTGATAAAAACAGGGTTAAAGATCCTTGTGCCCTCCCATCTCTTACTGCTGTGAGACAAAAGCAGTGAGTGCTGGCTTGGGCACCATACAGAGCAGCCCCTGCCCCGAGGTTACAAATTAAAGTAAGAATTACGGAGGGAAGACAAAAGTGTTACTTTTACTCCACTCTTGGGGAAAAGACCATAGATGAAGTGAATTGACCAAGGTAAAGCCAAGGCTTTGCAGCTGAAATGAAAACAGGACTTTGTGTTCAGCTCTCTTGGGTATTGACCCACAAGACCAAACATCTCCTCACAAGCAGAGCGCAGTTCTAAAGATGTATAATTTTAGTTCTGTACCTTTTATTTTGGGAAGGTTCCTCGTTAATCAAGAGGAATGCATGACAATCATTCACAATGGATAAAGACTCTGCAGAAGAGAAGACACATAATCATCTCAGCAAATGATCAATAACTTGCTAAACATTCTTCCCCTTTATTTTTCTATCGGTTAATGCAATCCTCCTACAAGTCAAAATACCAGGATCATGCACAGTTACACTAATGGCAAAGTGTTTCTTTCTGGCATCTAGTCCTGCCAACAGCACCACTAATAACCCAGGGAAACAACATATATTTCACACACAGCCAGTACAAACACAGGGAAAACAGGATCTGGAGAGATGGGAGACTTATATCAGCCTGGAAGAGTCCCTGTTGTCTGATCATCCACACCATGAGACAACTGGCCGAACCCAAGAAAGGGAATGGAACATGGGAATTCTCCACTGACAACACTGAAACAATTTTCTAACAAGCAAACAGAAAACTCCAGGATCTGCTTCTATTAGTGGGTGAGAGTGTGATGAACAGATGGGGTGATGCAGGGAGGAGGATCCCCGTCACGACAAGGAATAGATGATTCTCTTCAGAGATGACAAGACTGTCAGCAAGAGTAGTTGCCAGACAGGGCTGTGCTGGATCTGGTCTGGTCAAGGTAACCATCCTATAAAAAGAGCAGAGGCTTTTACAGGCAGGTGCAGGGGCGGATTAAGGAGTAGGAGACGCCAACCCTGCCCCACTTGCCTGGTAAATCTCCCAGACAGCTCCGCACTGTCAAAGGCAATTGTACGTGACACAGCTCTTGACCCATTTCAGGATTTCAAGGCCACCATGTCACCTATGGCTGTGACTGCTGATGGGTGCAATTATCACACCCGAATAGGCTTTAAATTCTCCTCTCAGGTCAGAGATCAACTGCTGTGATTGCCTCTAAACAGGGGGAAGCCCTGCGGCACAGGGACAGATCTCCAGGACAGTATCTCACCGCTGCAAACACCTCACAAATTAACCAATAAAGGAGGGCATGAACCTTCCCTGCCGTGCCATTGTTCAGACTCACAACTTAGGACCCAAGTTTACCAGTTTTCATGCCTGGACACCCAGGAAGCCCACAGAACACCCAGCTCTCTGCACAGCGGTAGCTCCTATCCCGATTCCACTGATGCCTTGCAAACACTGACTTCCACGCAGGGCCCCGGTCCCAGGGTGCTGAAGTCAGAGCCAACATTCCTGTAAATACTTTGAATCTGGGAATTCAGCATTCTTCCACTCCTCTGCTGATCATTTGCAACACTGTCTTAAAGTGAGGCACTAACACATGATGATGCAAAACCAAAAAGCCAGACCGAGTCCAGCTGCTGTCGGGAATGGTCAGGATCAGGGCACACAATATGGTGTGAATCCCCCTGGATTCCTGCTTGCCAAACAGAATGCCAGCTCAGCTGGAGCAGGATGCCTCGGAGGCTTCATTCTATGTACTTCTAACATTTTTATCTGCCAGGATATTTTCAGGCTATTTCTTCCTGGAGTGTCCTTAAAGGAATATATCAAAACATAAGGATTTTTTTCTTGAGGGTTGAGGTTTGCTCCAAAAACCATCAGTGAGGTCAAAGCAAAATTTTGTTAAGCTCTAGATTTAGTCTTTGAGGAAACAGTAAAAGAAAGAAAACATAACACTTGCATACAACTTCTCAAACAAACCTGTGCCTGTCCTCTGCTAAACATTTCTGGGACATCACCACCATCACTCACGAGATCACCTCATGTTGGATCACAGTTACCTACCAATAGAAGATCTTTATTAATGCACTTACTAAGTGGTGTATCTTCTGATTTCAACTTGTTCCTGTCTTCTGGATGCCAATACCCCAGCTGATGTTTTACTGAATACTCTGAGCAGCTGAGTGGTAAAAGGACCCCTCCTGCACATCCTCAGCAGCTGCTGGATCAGTCCTCCAAGAGGCACCTGTTTTCAGGAATGATTCCTGCCCACACACCAAACTGTGCAGAATAATCCCTGTCTGCCCTGCTCAGAGCCCTCCCTCTCCACAGCAGAACGTGGCCAATGCCATGGGCACAGCCATCCCCTGGACCCTACAAGGAGCCTCTCTACCTTGTGACATGTTCATTATCTCTTTAAGTCCTACAAATCAATTACACAAAGAGGTTACAGCTACTTGGGTGCAACCAATCCCAATTTTTACACTCACACCAATAATGCATTTCAACAGGCACCCCTGTCTCACCTCTAACAGAAATGTAAAGTGCACTGGAAATGCTTTGGGTGGGTTTTCATTTCAAAAGGCTGCAATGGTAAATATGTGTAATGATGAAACAAATTACAACGTGCTACTTGGAAAACATTTCTTTACAGCTTCATTAACTCAGTATTAAACCAAATTAGGATACAGCAGGCATATCTACAGGGTAGAAATGAATTACATATTTGCATTTTTGTCACACTACACAATTCATAGAGTTGGGCCTCACTGCCATGTTTATCTGATATAAAATTGCCACTGAACTCCGTGGAAGTTCCCAGACAATGGCTCCAGCTCTCAGGGCATGACTTTGCAGGGATGCTCTGGGAAGTCAACTGGCATTAGTTTAACACAGGACCTAAAGAAGATTAGTTAAACTCCATGTGGATGCATTCCTTCAGAATTAAAGTGACTTTAATACGATTTCATTGTTTAAGTTTGGAAGCGAAGCAAACTAAATTGAATTAGGTCACTTTAATGGTGAAGAAAAGCATCCACACAGAGTTTTGATGCAGTGCAACAGGCTGCTTTAAAAATTAACTTATATTAGTTTTCCCATGTGTCCTTCCATTCCCTAACCCTTTAGGAAGGCTATGGTTTTAACATTATTAACCCGCTGAAATGAAATTTCACTTCATCACATTACTCTCTTCCGCTTGCCAGTGTGAAGATATCACTAAGTTCAAGTGAGCTCCCTGGAAAAGTCATCCAGCTCCAGAGGAAAGAGAGTATTTTTGCTGTGGTGTTTCATGAGTTATACTAAAGGACCAGAAAAATACTCACTCTTTTTAAGACTTTGATGAGTGACATCCGGTGCAGTATTTGCAGGGGTGGGAAGAGGGGTTTGAAGCCCCTTTCAGGTTTGCTCTAAGGCCAAAACAACTTCATCAGCAGAGACCATGTTCTATATGTACTATCACAAAGCACATTTCCATCTAAAAGTGACCTCCAGCATCTTATAAAGCCTTTCACTCAAACCAATTCAGGAAAGTCAAATAATAATGGCTAAATCATTATCAGACATCCCAGAGGAAAAGACAAGGCTGTTGGGTAAGAATGAAAGGATGATTTGACATGTACTGTCTTATGACTGGATACTGGATTTTATAGCTCTGCTGGCAGAGGAAGAATGAAGAAGCTGAATCCACAATGAGCTCCAAAGTAATCTCTAACACTCCAGAAATACCACTTTTTTTGCGAGACAATTTTAAACTCGGTCCGACACTTCCCCTTCTGTCACGTTTGCACAGAAAACCTGCAGGCACCATCACACTAAAGGTGGAGAGGTCTCTTGGCAGGGCTATAAAAGAAACATCTCCTCACAGAACAGATTTTAAGCATGCAAGGCATTTACAGGCATTTTTACATTGAAATAAAAATGCACACGCACATATCTGTCGAACTCCAGCTGCACCAGGACATGTCAGGGGTCTTACAGGCATTCAGGTGTCTTAAATAATGAATAATAAATTACTCTCTCCTAGTCCTTGCACTCCTGAACAAGTCAGGCACAGCTTGTGTTAGGGCAGAACATGACCAGAGCCACCACTGTGTGATGGATAAGATCCTGTAATTACACGTTTGTGCATCATGAAGAAATGGGGCACAACAGCACGGAAATCTGAATTTTCTTTACATCTCCCCATAGCAGACACACCTAAAACCAAGCTATTAGAAAGATCTACAAACTATTTTAAGTGCTTTGACAACAGCCCTCTGGAGCCTGACGGAAGTTAGCAGTGCTTTTAACAACGAAATTAAAACTAGGTTTAAGTTATTATAACACCTAAAATAGCAGTATAAACAAAATCAGTGGCTCGTAAGATTTTTTTCTTTAGACTATCCTGGCTGTCTGAAGCAAGAAGAGAGGCAACCTCAGCTTCCCAGCAGTTCTTCAGGCTGAGTGCCCGGGATGTGGCAGATGCATGTTTAATCACAATGTGTTTGAAGCAGGCATCGAGATCAAAAGGAAAGATATGTTACACTGAAGGGAGTTGATCTGCAGCTGCAATTAAAAACAAGAACCCAGGGGAGAAAGAGCTGTGTGAGTTGGTAGGGAGACATTATACACGGAATTAAGATCAGTGTTATGGTTTTAGAAATGGAGCAAGCAAGCTAGATAAGCAGCGGCACAGAAATTGAGTATTTGCACAGCTGTAAAACATCTACCAGGAGAATTGTGAGTATGTGGGCTTGGAATGGTGGACAGGGAAATCTTCCCCCTCTGATCCTCTACAAAAGTTTGCTTTATTGCCTGGCTGCTCCTAGATCCTACAAGAATACCGGAAAACATGCCTTGATGTAAGCCACGTGTATCCAAGCAAAATAACCGTCCAAACTGCCCGCTTACTGAAATGAAAAAAATAAATCATCAGCAGGATTATTAAAGCTTAATGAAAGAAAATATTTAAAACCTAAATGGGGGAATCTTTGGCTTAAAAGCCTGGCAATGAAGCTGTTCTCACCTGGTTCTGTTGAAGAAGAAAAGCTCTGCCACCTCGCTCGCTACCGCACTGCGCACGGAAAGACGGATGCTGGTCAGGTCTGTCAAGGAAAAGGTTTCCCAAAAATCCTCCTCCAGGAAAAGGAAAGTGCTCAATGTACTTCTACTAACAGGTTGACCAGCTCTTTCATTAATTAAGTGGTCCTGGCTTAGCAGCAGACAGACTTGTATTTGTCTTACCTTCAGATGTTTACATAAGAATTATTTAATAATTCCATATATTTATTAGATATAAAAATAATTTTAGACTTCCTCAAGTTTAGACTTGTAATAACCTTAGAAATTATTTAATCATCACTGTTGCATTTAGTACAAAGTATTTTATAGAAGCTGGTGATAATATCCAATACAGATGAAAACAAAATAGGTGTTGCAGGAGATAAAGAAGGACCTGCTCACACCTGCTACATCCTCTGCCTTCTGCTCACACCACTAGTCATTAGGAAAACATTGAACCCCAGGGATCAGAAAGGTCATCTCACACACTCATTTCTGCCCCAATAGCCTTGCAAAAGCCACACCGTGGACATCCACAACTTCAGCCACTTACAGCCAGGTGGGGAAAGTTTGCAGCTAATGCTGAACACACTCTGTGGTGAAGCAACCCAGGAGGAGGCAAACACCCTCAACTTTCCTGGGAAGACTGGGGTGTTTAAAGAGAGGTTTGCCTGCACGTGACCTGGTGCAAACTTCCTAACACAGTCACAACCAAAATCAAGAAGCCTGATTTCCTCCTCCTCTTTGCCACTTGGTCCCAGTACCTGCCACAGCTAGGACACATTCTTCACTGTGTCCTACTCCCCTCCTGCCTCCTTGCTGGCACAGCAGAAGGAGAATTAAGCCCAGCACATCTGATAGGCACCTCGAGACACTCCCAGGGCCACTCTGAAATTCCTTCTCCTACAGCAACACTCCCTTCAGTCCCAAACCCAAGAGCAGGAAACATATGCCGGGGCAGAGAGCGAAAGCTGAGATGTATCCCTGCAATCTGAAGGAAGCAGGTGGTTCCTCAGAGGCCACTGCCAGTTCCCCCTCTCAGCTCGGCCCAAGGCCTGGGTGTGGCGGGGGTGTAATCAGTCCTTAAACATCCTTTTCTTCCCCAGGCACGGCAAAGCCGTTTTGTTATGTCTGGTGACACCGCGGTGGCAAAGAGATTCAAGACACACAAGTTTCCTGCTTCCATTGTTTAGCAAACTTTGGCAGCGATGTGCTCAAAACCAGCTGATTCGGGTCATTAATCAAATCAGCGGAGCGCCCGTTAACAATCTGCTTTAACTCAGTTGGCAACTGAGAGCTGTCTCCGGCTCCGAATTTGTGTAGCCCTGGTTACTTTTAATCAGCTGCACAGTCATTAAAGCGTCCTTCTTGTTCTCCAAACAAAGGAGACAAATTCTGGGAATGAAGCCTTCTGATGCCAAGAGCGGCGCTGGCTCCTTGAGGGAGCCCTGACCGAGATCGCCCCACACGTCTGTCACTCCAAACTGCCCGTTCCCTTCAGTGCCAGGGAGCTGAGGGAAGATGGGAGCCAAAGGGGGAATGAACACAGGCAAGGGGACATCCAGATATGGTAAAATCTCCAGACCTTGAGCACAGTCCAAGATTTATCCCTTTGCCAACGCTGAAACACATCTCAAGCTTGGGCCTGAAAATTCAGATGATGGCTCTGAGTCTGTGTGATTTAGGAAGGGTAAGTGGCTGTCAGTCTCGAGAGAAACACGCTCACCTTAGAAGAACCAGATTAATAAACTGTTAGAAGCCACCAGAACTAACAAACATCTTTAAAAAAATTTATAAATGAAAACACTGAACTATTCCACCTTGCCAAGTACTGCAGGACTGCAACCAAAGAGCTCTTCTATTTCCAAATACATGACACATGCAGGCTATAAATAAACAAGTTCAAGATGTGCATCGATGTCACAGACACCACCCTCTCTCTCCACTGTCCTTCGCTCACTGCAGCCCATTTCTGACGTTGTCTTTATTTTCTTCCCCCTTACAGGCATCAAAAGGCTGCAGGAAAACAACACAGCCTGTCAAACACCACCTGGTGTATTATTAGCACTGGGCTTTTATTCACTCCATAGCATTTCTCACACTGGATTTCTTGTATTCAAGCACTAACTCCTAACCAGAGTCAGCTCATACCCTCTGTGAAGGATGAAAACTCCCCAGATCTTATGTTAAGCTACTAGTTGTTCCTCAGAGAATATCATACAGACACTTGGGCATTTTAATTGTTATTATTTAAGCAATGAAGTCCAGGTGGGAAGAGACTCAACTAGAAAACAACCCTGCTCTAGCACTGCAGCATCACAAGAATCAGTCAGCAAGCATACAAAAGGGAATTAATGCCACTGTAAATTAATATTTTACAAGAATGTCAGCTAAAAAGAAATTAATGTTAAAAAAAACTTCTATATTTGCACATAATTGCACAAGGATGAGATGAAGCCCCATTCCCAGTCCCATCCTTATGTAATGCCATCAACCAAAGAACTCTCAGTTGAGTCATTTAAGGTCTTCCAGAGTACAACATGAATTCCCACTAAACAGCTGTGCTAAACTTGAGGAGCAAGGAGCAGAAAGGTGTCTTACATCTCAAGTGTTCCTTCACCCTCCTGAAAGGTCAGTGCTCCAGAGAATTTCCCTGGATTTCCCAGAGGCCACCCTGCAGCTGCTGCCAGCACTGTACCCAGCCCAGGCAAGGACAAGATGCTGATTAGTTCAGGCTCAACAAAAACCAGCTGGAGAATTAAGTCTTAAGTCTTCTGATATCAACACCTTCCCAGGGCTGCACCATAGACAGTCTGTGACAGCATATGCAGGACTCCACCAGACCTGCCAGAGAACCTGGCACCAACAACCCAGCCAGGCTTCCAAGGGCCACGAAACGCAGGGAAACCTCAATCCATGCCCACCAGCCACTGCCAGTATTCCCAGAGGAGTCTGAAGCCTTTCGAGCTGTACAAACAGCATATTTAAAAACTGGAGTTGGGTTTGGATGGTCTTGTAAATCTGATGGTTTCATAGCTTGCTAAATAACTCCTGCTTCTGGGAAAGTGAACAGTCTCCAAAAATAGTAACATTTTATCTCTAAATGTTCGACTGTGGTCTTAACCCCATGTAACCTCAGGATCCACACTTTATTTTGTTTAAGTGCCTGGTTTTGTGAGTTCACAACTTATGTGAAAAATAGTAACACTAAGGGTTAGTACACGAACATTAATACAAGAGAAGATCCCACTGGCAGTTGCATTCCCAAAGGCCCATATTTGTGTGCTACAGGACTTTCAGCTATAGGCTAAATCCATTGGAGAGCATGGAAAATCCTGTGTTGCCTTAACCCACGAGGCTGCATGGCCTGTAGGATTCTGGAATTAGGCACTGTGTTAATTCACTCTTTAAAGGCACCAACGACATAAAAGAAACATCACAAGAATGCATTACAGGCATTATTTTTTTCTCCTCCCTATTAAAGTGCTGTAAGTACAGAGGAATATTTTCCCCCAAGTATTTACTTAACACGCCTTTTTCCTCGTTTTGGGCTCTGTTTATTTTCATTTAAATGTAACAGATAAAATATTTAACTTCACAGTGTAAGCAATGTCTCAGAGACATCAAATGCTGGACTAAGTGGGCCAAAATAAATTGGAGTCGTCTTGCATTCTCTTTGTTGCTCCTATTATGATCTGCAAATGATAGCACAATCTCTCCTGGCAAAATGCAGCCCAGAGTTTTCCCTGCTAGCTGGAGGGATAAAAGCAAAGCCGAGTCTTCTCATTACAGCACCCAGACAATTTGATTTCATCCTGATTAGCACATTCATTCTCAGGGGCTTCACTACAGTATCACATATGTCTTTATAATCTGCCTTCCACCTGCATGGCAGCGAGGCCGTTCATGCCAATAAATGCAGCTTTAATTGTGTCTACTGGATATAAAAAGCCATTTTCACAGAAATAAGCAATCACTCAAGTCAGCTTCTCACAACCCGACTCTGGGCTCGTATTTCTTGCTCTCGAGGCAACTCCACATCTCAGGCTTATTTCTACAAGCATTGATCTGAAATCAGAACGTTTTGAACGGGGCATTTTAACAATCATGTCATTGATAAATTAATTTTAGCCTGACAGATACTTCCCACAGCAAATACACAAGAAAGCCCTGCCTGTGTGAGCTACAGGAGTTAAAGAACTTAAAGCACACCTCAAAAATTTCATTTTACGCTGTCCTTGCAGCTACAGGGGCTGTGTAAAACGGAAAAGAAGGATGACTTTTGTGCCAAATCAGGACAATATTACATGTATTTAATGCACTTAAAAGAGCTATCAGTATTATCCTCATAGTTGGCAATTAGTGTCTCAACCACAATGCTAGATTAATGGTTAATACACTACTTATCTCTTGAGCTACAATGTTATTATACACCTAAGGGCCTAGCATGTATCAGACAGGAGAAATTGGAAAGACTCTGAAACCCAGTTCTGCTATCACACCAATTTTCCCTGTGTGGCAGAGCCAACAGCACTAACTGGAACAGGGATGTCAGGGAAAAGAGACTTGGGTGATGAGAGTCTGTTCGTAAATACACTGGAACAGATCAGTATTTCTAATTAAGCAGAGATCAGAAGTGCCACAAACCAACAGAAATGCCTTTGGCAAGAGCTTATTCAGTCACATGTCAAAAATATACTTTAAATTAATCTCTGATGATCACTTACTGCCAGTACTGTATGAAATCCAGGGCGCACTCAACAGCAAATTTCTTGCTGCTGTTACATGAAAGTGAAATTTTTGACTGAACAGTTCAGCTTGTGTTAATTGTACCATGTTCATTAGTTGGCAGAGTCAGCTGACTGACTGCTGCCTGCCAGTTTAACCACTGGGAAACAGATAGGACAGTCGCAGTCTGAACCACCAGCACAAATCATTCTGCCAGCCTTCTGCAAAGCTCCCCTCGGAAAAGGAAAAGAAAAATTCACCCTTTACTTTTGAAAAGTAGAAGAGCTTTCTGCACGCCCTTTCAGCAGGAGAATGCACACCTGCTGTAGATGGACAGCAGGGATTAGTGATTTCAGTAATGCCATGAAATGATCTTTTCAGTTGTGAGCACCAGGAAGTGGGACAGGGCGAACAAATTTCAGCACGTGAAGCTGCTCCCGTCGCGTGCGTCGTGGAACTGCTGCAACAGCCAAGGGTTCATTTTAAGTTTGCATCCACAGACCTTCTTTTTCCAGTGATGTCAAACCTTGGGAGTACAACAGACATTCTGGAAGTAACATTTTACTTCAGCTCAAGGGCAGAGCTGAGCGTGGCTCAGACTGCCACTCCTCAGAGCGATGCAAACACAGAAGGAATATCAATGCACACCCCTGGAAGGACTCCTGTAGAAGCAGTGCTCTCTCTGTGCAACTCAGCAGTGTCCTTCCCTCCAAAACAAGCATTTGGGGAGCTGTCAGACAATTAACATCATCTCCTAAGGACAGGACATGCCATTGAAGCAACAGGACTGAGGCCTGGATGCCTGGAAACGTGAAGTTTAGGTGCAGTGAACAGACCCACGTTCTTCTGAGCTGCTTTTGTTACAACAGGAAAGAACTAAATTATGGCCTACAAGTGTCAGGTATGCTGGGGAATAGAAGGAAAGAAAAAGTAAAAAGAAAATTCACTTTCTAAAAATAGCTACACTTAAAAGTTCAAGATCGGTCTGAGTCCAGAGGGAAGGAGTAGTTGAGTAGTTCAAAGAAAGTGGGAACATGAACTGAAACTCAAATGTAGACTGGCCCAGAGAATATTGTGACAGTCAGGAGAAAATCATCAGTTAGGATGCAAGAGGCATATCCTATATGGCCAGCAGAGTCATCAAAACACTCCACATCTCTCCCCAGTCCTTCCTTCCTCTTTTACCTTATCACCTAGACTGTACATAGAAAAAACATGGAAGTGCTTGCTGTGGAAGAACTAATAACACTTTTAGTCCAGAACACGAGTGACAGAGGTTATTTTACTCTGAGAATAAAGCAGAAGCACCTCAGCTCATTATTACAATGCACAAAATCCAGCATCATTTTCCACGTGTGTTTAGAAGCTGCTGCTCCAGCTGCCAACAGCTCGAAGAACTCTGTTCTGAGGATCAGAGAAAGGTGCCCTTCCATCCCCACTGCTCCTCAGAAATGGGGGTTCTTTTCTGACCTAACCAGCATCTATCTCCCTTGGCACACACTCCCAGTCCTCACACCTTCCCAAAGTAATATTACACTCCCAGTCCTCACACCTTCCCAAAGTAATATTCTACCTGTCTTTTATCCCTACAAGCACTTCTTCCAATCTTGAAAGTAACTTCTAAAAAACCTTAAGGATTTGACTTCACCATTCTAAATCCTCATTTTCTCTTATACATAATAGACACCTTAACAAAGGTACAAAACTTGTATTAACACTTGTACTGGGAGCATTAATATTTCTTTGAAATCCCACACAAGGGTAATGAGATTCTGGGTTGCTGGCAAAGGAAATCACTTATTTTGAACTCTCATGGAGCCACAGGTCATTTGTTTCCTTAACATTCCTTGTAACCTAAACACAATGACAGTATCTATAAAAGTTTAAGTAGAACTGGCATTTAAAAACACTTGGCCTTAGCAATGGCATTTAAAATAATGTGGGGATAATTCCTGACATTTACTGTGCTGGAGGCAGAGCAGAAAAGGAGTGAGCAGGCATTTGAGCTCTGCTGATGCCCAATAGTTCAACAGTATTATCAGTGTCAGGACAAGGCTGCATTAAATCTGGTCCTCCACGTCCATTCCAAGTTTGGAGACACTCAAGGAGCACTTATCCTCCAGTAAATACGAACCCAAACACTGTTCAAAGCACTTGAGGATGCATATTATAAACTTGATTCTGGCACTGCTGAGGATCACAGATACAAATGATACAATTCCAAGGAGTAAGAGCTTTGCAAGCTTTGGTATTTCCAGCCTCGACTGTCAAATGGCTGAAAACACTCCTGACTGGGCTGTCAACAGAATGGCAACAATTTTGTGGTAAACAGTTATTTCTACCAGTTTATCTCAGAAAGTTACCTGGAAATCTTCAAGTAGAAGTTGTGCCATCGATTGCTGTTTTCAAAACACCTGCTGAAAGTATTTACAAGTAACTGAGATGCCCCTAAACCAGTCAAGAGACAAACAGCACTTTCTGCTGGTCAAAAAGGTGGAAGTTCTTGCAAATGTCAGGACTCTGTCACTCCATTTCCCACCCCCATCACCGGAGAAAATAACACCAGCAGTGTTTGCCTCTTCCACTGATCACCCCAGGCTCCACTCCTCTCTATTTATGTGCATTCTGCATTTCTTTACTTTTTTTTCCTAAAGGTATTCTACCTGTTAAACCCACCCTTTTCCCCCACAGAAAATTCCCAGTATCCCAGGAGTTCCTGTCCTATGATTCTACAATTTTCACCTTAATTTGGCAGTGCCATCTCCAGCAAACACTTCCAAGGACTGTTTACTTACAATGGCATTTTAAAATGTTAAGCATCTGAGGCACTGCTGTCTGCACGCAGACATACATCTCAGACGTGCTATCTGGGAGATAATCACTTCATTTTCAAGGTCCAATTAATTATCCCTAAGTTCACTCCTTTGGAAAAAAAAAGTAATTTCAAGGACAGCAGCGAGGACAAAACTTTCCCAAAGCTTAGCAAAGGCCCTTAAAAGAGGAGTCCTTTTCTCACTGAGGATGGTAGAGAAGCAAAAAGCAGCCTGTGCTGCTCCTCCAGCACTTTTAAACACACAAGAGTGGGACTGCAAGGAGGTTCTTGGGAAAGGCTCTATAAATAAGAAAGTGGCAGCAGGATGGTGGGAAGAAGGAGGACTTCACAGCACACTGACTTTTATGGTAATTTCTCACAGGGTTCTCAGCAAAAGCCTTTTTTTTATAAGACCAACTGCCTTCCTGCAAATCCCTTTCAGCACCACTAAAAGCAAACAAGGCAACGGCCCCTGTGCCCACCACATCCCAAACAATCCCTACAGAACCCAGCACCACCTCTGCCCTTCCAGGGATTTGGCAGCCCCTCACAACACACAAGGAGGTAAATTTTTTCTGCCTGTTGGTCACAGGCCCAGCCTCCAGGGCACACAGATCCTTCCCCTTCTGATGCCTCAGGACTGGGAAGGTGAAGAGGCAGACTCCCCATGGGAGGATGCTCAGAAGGCAGAGCTTGGCTGGACAACCACAGGAGACACACAGGAAAAATGTGAGCTGGCTCAGGCAAAACAAGGAACAGCTCAACATGGAAAAGACAAAACATCCTTTAAATTAGCACAGCACGTTCAGGTTTGGTCACTGGCTGCAGGACAGCTGGAAAATGGAACGTTTGGGACAGCAGTGAACACGCAGATTTGCTGTCTTTGTCTTGCAAGAAGTACTCGCAAATTACACATTTCATAATAAATACCTGATTAATTGGAAAATAAATCTCTGTGTTTAGCCTGGCTTAAGCTTGTCTTGTTTGTTTACAGGTCTCCTTCCCCTTTTAGCAAGTGCAACAAATCTCCAACAAAAGCACTAACCATGCACAGACGTTCCCTTTGGAACTTTCCATCCACCTCAGCCAGGCCAAGCCTTGCTTCACTTATTGCACAACCCTTCTAGGAGGGAAATACATATAATCCAGGAAATAACAGTAGATTTGTTTTCTCCTGACTTCCTGCACGTGGATAAAGCTCTTGGGGGAGACCTGATCTCAAAAAACCCCCCATCTTCTGATGTCCCACCACGACACAGTGCCTGGAGGAAGGTGCATGGACGTGTTCAACTCCCACAGCTTTTAAGTGCCTGCTCTTCCTGAGCTCTAGAAGCCCTTGACAGCATGTTTACGTCCCCAAAACAGTCCTTTTCCCATGGAATTTCACCAATTTTTTGTATGCCCTGGGAAATGAAGAGCTGGAACACATTCAATACAAGCAAAGACATGCAATAAAACAAGCTGAGGGCTCAAATGGCTGAAATTTCTAGAAAAGACCCATGACAGAAGGCAACAGCAATTTATTTACTATTATTCTCCACACACACTTGGTAATCAGAAATACATATTGAATCTAATGAGAAAGCTGGCATAGGGAAAAGGGGAGGAGCAAAAGAATTGCACGAACTGAAAAGACGTTTTCATTCTTGCAAGGGTCTCACTTGAGGAAATGATTATGTGGAAATGTTCTAGGGTTCCTCCCCAGCACCAGAAACTATTGCACCTTCTAACTAATTACTTACTGAATTTCTTTCAGGTAGGTATTAAAAAAAAACAAACAACAACAACAAAACCTAATTCTAAACTTCCCCTGGTTCCTAAATGCCTAGTGAGAAGCACCGTAATAACCAACAATAAAGCATTCAGCAGGTAACTATTAAAGGAGTTTTTCACATTTGACTTGAGGCTTTAAATATTAAACATACACCAGAGACTGCTAAAAAAAAAATAATAAAGGGGATTGTTTGCCTTGCAGGATGGCCAGTCACAGGTCAGGATCCCATTCTCCCAACTAGTTTACGGCTGGGACTGGAAGAGAGCAGCAGAACTGCATTATATCATTTTTCAGGCAGCCTTGAATGACACAACCTGACAGAGAGGGACTCTTGGCCCATCCACCAAGGTCATCACCCCCCCCTTTCTGAAGGAACTGTTTCTTCCCAGCCAAAGAGACCTCGGTTTAATGTTTCACCTGAAGGACACAGCCCCAGGCTCAGCCTTTTTTCTGTTGGGTAAAGGTTAGCTATGAATTTTAGAACTGCATTAAAAACCCTGGGATTTTACAGTAAATTACACCAGTGTTGAGAATGAACACAAACACCAAACTGGACCTTATAAAAGAAGATTACACCGTGATTTCTATGGAAAACACTCCAAAGTGTCTTTATTAAACTCTTTGGTGTTGTGTGACTTAACTTCCCACTGCTTCACCTGAAGTGGATGTTGTCACAAACCAGGGAAGGAGTCCCAGCATTCCCCAAATCTCAGCCAGCAGCCATCACACAATAATGGAATAACTCCACTGACTCACAGTCAAAGGTGAGGTCTCAGAAGTATTTTCTACCCTCTGAAGCACCTGCTAAAAATCAAACCAGTGCTCAACTCAAAATCCAAGGATCTGAGTTCTGCTGCTCTGCCTCTTATAGATCCATCTATAAAAGCTGGAAGATTTCCCAAGGACACAGTAATACCTGCCTTGACCAACTTAAATTTCATTTCTTCAGCTGCAGACATAAATTTTCCTCACTTTTGCACGTCCAACTTAAGAAATCCTTTTAAATCGATATTTTGCCTTAAAAAATATAAAACTGTTACAACATCAAGGCTAGTAGAAAAGTCTAGGGACATTTTAAATAACCTTTGTTTAATGAGTTAAAGACAAATGCTGCAGGTTTCACAGGGACAC
The DNA here is from genome assembly GCF_025592945.1 of Manacus candei. Classification (NCBI taxonomy): domain Eukaryota; kingdom Metazoa; phylum Chordata; class Aves; order Passeriformes; family Pipridae; genus Manacus; species Manacus candei. Next base: position 4,518,587 of record NW_026138083.1, on the reverse strand, counting down.
AATTACAGCTTTTTTCCCCCAGAACTGTCAATCAGTCCGTTGCAAAGTAACATCAATGAACCTGACAAGACAGCAGATTACATTTCTGTCACCTTTAAAGTTATAAGTTTATTTTCCTTAATTATTCCAGTCAATCAGAAAAGGAGAAAGTGAACTTTTCCAACTGTTGCTTCTACTTTTCTTCACTGAACGCAAGATTTAGTTCACGCAGCTCCTCTCCCAGTCCTCCACAGTTCAATTCCCAGTTTTCACTTGTACCAAGATGCAGCTTCAGTTTTAATCTCTCTCCCCAGGCAAAGTAACAGGTCATTCACCCTAACAGACTAGCAAATACACTCATTAATTCCAGGGTTTTTCTTCAGTTGATGCAGCAGGTGCATCCTGAGCTTTGGGAGTCAGACCAGCTCACACAGCAAGTGCAGATGCTTCTGGAATCACACAACCAAGTTCTTTTCCCTTCACAGTAACAGGATGAACCATGAAAAGATTTTCAACCCAAGACTGCTCTCCCCACTTTCAAGAAATTTAAGTAATTATATATACCAAATAAATAAAAATTAAATAAATAAAGAAATAAACCCACAAAAAAACAACGAACGAAAATTCATTCACATCTCCAGTATTTCTTTTTATGTCTCCAAAGACAATGGCAGGACCAGAAAAGCTACAATTGACAACGACAGGGCCAGAAAAGCCACAGTTACTGCATCTTCCATTATAGCTCTATTTTAAAGTATATTTCTATTTTAAAATTGAGTTGTTGGTGGTTTTTGTTTGTTTGTTTGTTTTTAAGCTACAGCATTATTGCATTGGATAAAACATTAATATCTCTGCTTCCCGGAGGACTCAACAGGCATCACTTCAGCACATTACTGGCTGCCAAAGGCAGCTCGGTGAGGATGTTGAGGTGCCTGTGGTCCCGCCCATCCAAACATTTCAGTTTGCTCTCTGCAAACAGTGCTTAGGCAACAACAACCTCCGCGGTCTGTAGCTCCCCCAGCTCCACCTTCCAGGAGAGCCCAAAGAACTACACCACGAAATTATCTGAACTGCAGAAAGTTACAGTAACAATAACAACAAAGCAAGCTCCAAATGAAGCCATTCCCTTAATTAGGAGTTTTGTCGCTGGGCTCTGGCACTCGCAGAGGAGTTGAGTGTCATTAAGCACACGAGTTCTCAGCGAGCCCCGAGCAATCAGCCACACACCCGCTCCAAGGGAAGGCAACGTGCCTGGGAAGTTTTTGACACCTAATATCCTCTGAGCTGATAATTATTTCCAGTTACTTTAAAAGGCCAAGCTAATGATTACACTCGTGGTAACAGGTGTGGGTTAGCCACAGCTGGCAGAACTCCTTCCCTCCGCCGAATTCTGGCTCGTTGCTATTCACCCGCAGAAGCAGGAAGCGGGAATGCCCTCGGGAGAAGATGCAGGCACAGCTAATGATTATCCACAGAGGTGTGATAGGGCCAGAAAACAAGCAACACATCCCCTAATGAAGATATCAGCCTCTCAGATGGTTTCAGATTAGTGTTCAGATTAGAGAAAACCCAAGCCTGGAAAAAAAATCCAGTCGGAGTTGAAACAATCTACCAATATTTAATATGATCCATATTCCCTCACCAGACTTTCCCCTTCCTGCACCTGCTGCAGAATTAGAAGGAAGGAAAGAAGTTCAGTCTACTCCTTTGAGAGTTCTGCAAGGAAGGCTCAAATTATTTGGGACCTGTCACTCCAGGACTAGGCAGCCACAGGCAACGAGGAAACGGGCATCGATATCTCCATCATTTTAATTGACTCCTAAATTGTCAAGGAATGAAAGGCTGCTGCCAAAAGGACAAATCCCAGAGAAGAACCTGTCTGGTGGCTGCCAGCTGGAAGAGGCAGGAGTCAAGCCAGCAGGTCCAGTAGCAGGCAAGGAGCAGCAGCCCTGCTCACACACTGCAGAGAATGCCAAGGGATCCCCAAACACGAGGTGCAGTGAATCCCGCTCTGACAACACAGCTGTGCAGTAAATGATTTACTTTTCCCTACCATCAGGAACAAGGGTGCTCAGGAGAACTTGCTCCATGGCAGATCAGAGCTGGCCCAGGTACAGCATTGCCACGATGCTTCCTAAAAATCACCACCTGTCTGGTGTAAGAAAGCCTTTAAAGAACTCACCTGTAACTTCACCTACAACAAAATCCCCTCCAAACTCAACTATCCTGTGTGACTCTGTGAAAACAAATGTATTTCAGAGCATCACACCAGTGTTAGACAGTTCTAATGCCCCAGGTGACTTTGGAGGGAGTTGTGTGGGCATCAGTGGCACCTTCAAACAAAGCCTGCTAGATGGGAGCATTCAGGTGGCTTCCCCTAAGCCAGGGGAATGACCTTTCAAGGATAAACCCAAGGGTCTGGAGTTCAGTACCTCACAGAGGGCAGGACATGAGCAAGGGCTGAGAAGCTGGACAGTCCAGGTAAACATTATAAACCTTACAAAATCAACCACCACGAAAGAAGAGCCCTCCCAGTTTATCCCAGGACACGAAATGAAGCATCCTAAATTCAGCCAGAAGCCCCCAAATGTGACTCTTCTCACTCACACAGCAGGCTGGACAAGGTTTAAAGGCCTGAGGACACAAATGTCTATCCCAGTGTGTTGGTGATGTGGATACTTGTGAATGATCACTTAAATTATCTCCTATTAAGACGGTCCCTCGCTAGGGAGAAATCTCCAGGCACAAATCTAAGACAACACAAAAAGGCTCCTCTCTGCAAAGCAATTTATCTTCAAAGACCAAGCCTTCTAACTGGCTTTCTATCCTGACAGGATGCACAACATGAGCCCACTTAAAAAACACTGCACAGCTCTGAATTTTTGGAGGCACAGAAATTTATGCATCTTGCTAAAAATAAAAACAAAACACAAAACAAACCTAAACCCGAAGAAGAACAAACACGTTTTCCCGCTTCAGTGAAGGGCCTCTCCAACACCCAGTTGGGCAACTGCAAAGCCATCCATCTTCATCTCACTCTGAAAGTCTAAAACTCACTTGAGTACTTGCAAAATGGTCTAAGTGAAAGAGATCCTGGAGCTCAAAGGGAATGCTCTGGGCTATCTCCCCGTGGCTTGCAAAGGGAGGGTTTTTTGCTCTTTAATGCAATATTCATCAGTTATTTGCCTCCTAATCTAAAGGTTTCAGTCCCAAAGGCTGTTTATCATCAGCGTAACATTCTGAAGGGGATGCAAAACATTCAAGAAGAGGACAGGTCAAAAAACCACTATGTAAGATGAAAAGGCTTTCCTGGATTCTGCAAGTTTAACAAGTTAATGCTCATCATTCACTCTGTGATCAGTCCACATCACGGACACAATGCACAGCTAAAAGAGATTTCCAGATCATACACTCATAGAGTGGTTTATTCATTAATAGCTGTCTGACTGGAATTGAGTCTCTGGAGCAAACACTGCCATTCCTGTCAGAGTGATACTGGCCACAGACCCTCCTGGGAGATCCTGCATTTCACAGGTAGATTCACTTCTTGGGAGTTGAAGAGGAGAAAGAACCCACACACACACACAGGTCTGTGTTTGTGGCACATTTAAAACTCAAAAATCTCCTTTTAACAGTCTCTGGGGAAAAAACAGGCACATCTAGACATGGGAGATATGATTTATCTCCAAAGTAAGCAGAACATAACTTTATTAATCCACATTAGAATATGGCCTGTGTCTTCAGGCAAATTCAGGTTAAAGTACCCCATGTTCACCTCAACTAATCAGTGCAAGGAAAAGTACATAGACAGAAATAATATCATAATATTTGTCTTTAACAAAATTCAAGCATGTTTGGATTTAAACCAGAATTGTTCATCCTTCCTTACGTGACAGGAAGCAGATACCAATGTCTGTTCCTACTCCACAAGACTATAACTCAAGTCAAACATGACACTCAGGATGTTCAAAAACATTCCACTGAGTGCAAGGAAGCTTCCTTACTCTAAAAGTAAAGAGTCTGATGGTTTCATTGTATACAACCTATGGAATCAAGGAAGAAAAAATACATTAAAAAAAAAGACAAACAAGCAAGTATGAAATCAAGGGATTTCAACCTCTGCCTTGCAAACAGTCCTAAAACAAGACCCCCTGTCAAGAAGGAAAAGCTCCCCCACATCCCTAGAAAACAGACAGGTGGGAGCCTGAGCTGTAAGTAGTTGTATCTCCTCTGGTGCCCAGACAACTTTCCAGTCTTTTATCCACTAGATCTGCAGTGGTGGACAACAGTAGCCTTCTCAGCTTGAGTCTCACTTGAAATGATGCTATTTTTTTTGGCAGGTAATTTTATTAGCTCATAAAAGCTTGTTCCCATGGTCTCAGGCTAATTCTGTAAATCCTTTACAGCATAATTAATCATATAAATATATGAATGTTCAGACCACCCAACAGCCTATATTCCCAACAAAGCCAAGCCAATTATATAATGTATTAATGACACTGGGATATTGTACTGATGAAGCAGATTTTACAATATCTGAAACAGTCCATGAAGATTATGCGTGAAGTGATTTTATTCCCCTAGATCCTACTCTTTCATTCATACCCATCTAATTGGCATCTTTTTAGTCTCCAGGGAATTTGCTGTCAAATTATAACACCCTCATGACCCAGAGATTATCCTCACGTTGGTGCCATCACCGTGTGGATTAAATTCCAATGTACAAAATTAATAAATGGCTGAAACAGCTCAGTGCCACCAATCTGGGACAGAGATGTCAAAGCTCTGTGCTCCAAATCCCTCTTTTGAACCAGGCAGGCTGGGATTTGGGCTTAATTTTCCCCAGACCCTGAGCGATCTCCCGTCGGTCGGTCGTGCTCTTATTTCACACAACAGGAAAACCAAAGCAGGTTGGTCTTGAAGCGAAGGTTCACAGAACCAGTCCAGTCAGAGCCACTGTTGGTGGCAAAGAGCCATTCTTCAGGCTCTGAGCTGAGCCTGGCACTTTTGACTTGGTTCATTAGAATTACCACTGCTGTTCCTCAGCGCTCCGATAATCCAATACCACGGCAACAGATGAGAAGCTCCAAATTACAGCCGTGGCTCTGAGAGGAAGTGCACAGTTCCTGGATATACAAACTTTGAAATACTGCAGGATGGTCAACAGCATCTGTTACTCTAATATCCCATGTTATTAGAGCCATTTAGCTAAACAGATCATAAAAAGATTGTTCCATTAGCCATCTTCCTGGCAGAGATCCAGGGAAGCTGCCGAGGGGCCGTGACTGAGTACCAGCACAAATCCAGAGGATTTGGATGGATGGTCTTGGTAAGGAGCCTCAGATTGTTATTTCCAAGCCCACATCTTTAGCTACAATATCATATGTGTGCCTGAGAACCCAAAAGGTGACACAGAGTGACATGTCACACACAGTTATGTTTGGAGTTGCCAGTCCCACCACACGCAAGTCTGTCACATTTTAAACCTGCTCTGAAGGCAGTTTGTGAAGAGCTGTTTTAACCTAAAACACAAATGTGTCAGTGGCACAGTCCATGTGCTCTGCACAGTCCATCCAGAAAAGCAGAAGAAATGGCAAAAGCCATCCTTCAGCACAAGCAAACTTTGGCAGGAGTACACAGGACACGCCCAGGAAACTCAGATATCACCCAAGACAGAGCTGTGTAGCGGAGCAGAATTTGGGGCAGGAGGAACAACAAGATGAAGGACCAAAATTTTAGCCTGAACCCCCTGCAAATACCAAGGTAAATGCCAAGGAAAGGGGGATGCAGAACAGAAAGGCTTCACTGAGCATCATGAAGCCAGAAAAAAAAGCATTTTCAAGCAATTAAGAGATCTTGTTTCAACAATCAGCTTTGCAACAGGACTAAGATAAGGGTGAAGATACTTCCCCTCCACATTGTAACTACAAAAGGGTAGATAATTCTCCCCTTACACAAAGGCTGCAAAGTCAGAATTACTTCCCTCAGTGAAATGCAGGAACAGTGGAGGTGAGTGCAAATATTTCAGTCTGCAAGTCAGAACAGCTGCCTGGACATCCAGCTTTCCTTCCCTTACCTATACCCCCTCCCTATGTACCTGATTTCACCAGAAATATTGATTGGAAGTTCAACACATGTGAAAGAAGCATCTAAATCTGGATATGCAACACCCAGATATGCAAAAGCTCCTGCTATGAGTTGTCAGTAGATGAAAACCTACTTCTGGCAGCAGCAAAGCAGGGCCACTTTCCAAACTGATCTTCCATATTTTAAATATACTGCATGCAAGTCTGATGAGAGAAGATTTTTCACCTCATCCATCTAAGATGTATGATATCACTATGCTCAGAGTTCTACTGCAGCATCTCTGACAGCCTCTCCCTAGCACTTTTCACTGGCAAAAATGCCTGGAGGTTTGTCTTCATGTGGCTGCAGAAGGGAACAGTGCAAAGCCAGGGATTTATCAGAGGCAATTTTAAACTGTGACACTTACTGATAACATTTTATGTGAATAATCCAACTCACTCTGCAACAAGTAGTTCACCCACAGCCACAAGCTGCAGTGTGGTGATGGGCTTGGCACCTACTGCCTACTGAGTTCCTCTGAATGCCATTTTCACAGGGCACTGACAGACACACATCACTCCAAACTGCTGCTAAAGCATTTTTCTGTGCTGTCAAGCACCAGCTACTCATCAACTGAATTATGGACACTTTATCATCATAACTAATCACACTGCTTTTGAGGAAATGCCTTTTTTGTTTTCTCAGGTAAAGAGCCTGGATTTGCACCTAAGGACAACTCAACTTCAGGGGAACAGCCCTGAGCAGGGAGCTGAAAGGCAAAGTTCAACCATCTTCAAATGCCAAAAGCACCATAACCAGATATTTTCCCGGGCAAGGGAAGCATTTCTGATGTTTAATGGTTCAGCCTGGCCTTCTACTGCCGTCTGTGACTGCTCAGAAGGGGATGACAATTCCAAGACTCCACCTGTCCTTGGGACAGCCCTGCTGCTGCCCAACACACACAATGGCAGCTTCCCTTCCGTGCCTTTGGGAAGTTTTAATTACAGCATGGGCTAGTGAAGGGTGAGAGATCTGGTTATGGAAGACTGGCTGGCAGGAGTGCCTGGCAGATGACTTTCAGATGTGCCAAAGCAACACAGACTGCAGTGGTAAAAGGGAAAAGCAGCAAGTCTTAAGTCTTACCTTTATTAGAAGGATTTTCTTCACGGACAAACACGGTCTTACGCTTGTTTTTCTACTGAGAAAGCAAGTCTGGATTAAGGGCAGAAAAGCCATCTTTATTTTGCTTATCCCTTTATTTTCAGGGAAATTACAAAATAAAGCCCTCACTTGTAAGATACCCTATTGTTCTAAAAATTGCCTTCAATACAGAATGTTTTTTATTTCTCCCAGTCTCAAAGTTGAAAGTGCCAAGATCAATCACCTCAATTCTCTAATGGCACTTCCTGCACGTTTTTTTGGCCACACTCTTAACTTTCAAGCACCAGTTTTCCACTTCATAATACTTCTTATTAAATAAGCCCTTATGTCTAAGTGTCCTGAGTAAACCAGAGCAGCTAGAATAAAAAAAAAAAAGAAGCTTCCTTTAGATTTTCATTACTGTTTTAACAAGACTTCAATGAGCATCACTTGGTACCAGCCAGCTGCACCCTGCTAATCAATATTTTTATTATGACTCTCGTTAAGCAGCACTTACTGCTGTTTATCAGTCAGAGATAACCAGCTCCCTGGGTAGTAAACCACCTGTCCAAATTATCCATGGTCCTCTTAAGTGAGATATATTGTCCAGCAACCACGTTACACTCCACGCAGGACGGAATCCACCAGGCTCTGCTGGGAGCTGGCTTTCAATAAACAGCATTTTGACAGCTCACAGGGCAGCTGTGGGACAGCAGGGAACAACCCAGGGACTCCTCCAGCTGAGAGGCAGACTCCAACACCTGGAGCAGGCAGGGATGGGTCAGCCCAGCCCAATGGTGTGTGCACAGTAAAGCTCAGCAGACACACCATGTCCGGCCTTGGCTCAGGGGAAGGCTCCGGTAATCCCCAGCCTCAGACAGCACAAGAGCTCTCTGGGATGTGGCCCTGGAGTAGAATTTCACTTCTGATGTCTAAGTGCAGCCTTGAAACAGCAGTGTTATACATACACCCCCAATTGTACCGGGTTAATTGGGCGGTGAGTGCCTGACATGCCCTGGAGGATTTAAATCCCTTCTTCAGCCACCGGCAGTGCTCTGGTACGACAGCACAGCCTGTTCCTCTCTCACGGTGCAGAGCAAGTCTTGGATAAAGCCATGTGCCACTCTTCAAAGCAGGCTCAGTCCTCACACTAAAAATCCAGATGCTGGAGATTACTCTTCTGCCTTCATTCATATCCCAGAAAATCTATATCCTCACATGCCAGCCCCTACTCCTTCCCCCGGTGAGTGCGTGAGGAATAGCTCAACACTGGGAGAGCTACGGCGTCACAAACTGGGTATCAGAGAGGAGAACACACACCTATTATTGGGTTTTGTTAACAAGGAAAGGGTGGACAACGACATCAAGGAGTCACATGACACTGGAAAACGTGCCTACGTGGAAAGATTAATTAGAAGTAGCAATGAAGATGAATTCCCATGAAAAGGCAAGGCAGGAGGTTTGCTGCTGACAGCACAGGCACACAAAGCACAGCCAGAGAAAACCCCCCTTTTTTGGGGGGTTTGACACCCTCCAAAGGCAGTTCAGAATTGTAGTAGCACAGCTGCTGCACAAAACCTCAGGCAAAGGGAAAGGCAGGCTGCAGACAGGACAATACACACACCACTGGCAGGGACTGCCTGCGGGTTTTACAGACCATCTAACCCAGAGGAATCTTTGCAGGAGACTGGCAAACCAAACACTATCTGTGCAGTTGGAATTGCTCAAAAATAACAGCCACCCAGACACACACAGAGGGAGCCTAAAACTCCTGTGATTTGCAGCATGAGGCTGTTGCTGTGTTTTCCCAGTTCTGGGTTATATTAGATAATAAAAGTTGTCAGTGAAACAAAGATGGGATTGAGAGACTATTCCCTAGGAAAGGATCCTACTGAGCGTCTTCTGTCCTTACACACTAACCCCAAACCAAAAAGGAAGCCAGTGCTGCACAACAGAGCACATTGTTATCACTGGACATCCAGGCCAGGGGCTTTAGCATTTCTGCTCTGTTTGATGCCAGCTGGAGTGTGCAGAGCGTGTAAAACACCAAAATTGTAGGAGTAGGCAGGAAAGGGAAGCAGGGTCAAGTCCACATTTTTAATGGGAAAAACTCTTAAGGCAGGTAAAGCAAGCATTGGTGCACACCTGGCATTTATTGCCAGTCACTTGCATGTCAAGAACTATTTTCCAACTCCTTAAAAAAAAAAAAAAAAAAAAAAAAACAACAACAAAAAAAGAGGCAAACAAAAATTCCAAACACATTTGTCACATACCACTGATTACCAGTGTATGTTCACACAGGAAGATCACACGGAGATAGAATATGTTATTTAAAGATCATTATTTTTGGTGCACTATCTCTTAAACAGCTGGGAAAAAAAACCACCCCAGACAAAATAAGCCTGAACAGCCAGGATATGAAGCATTACAGAGCAGTGTCTGAAGTGGCAGAGCTGCAGCAGGGAAGGCAATCCAATGGGCACGCTGAGAGATCCGTTATCCTTCCAACCACCAGGAAAGACGACGCCCTAGAAGCCAATTTTTGAACTGTGCTAATAATAGGTCAGCCAGCAAAGCTGATGCTGTACATTCAACCAAATCTATGTCCAGGCTGCAGGCATGAACACAAGAGACTTTAATTAAGGAGGAGAAGAGACTGCAGGTCTGGTTTACTGCACACCAGTGGCTCTGGTTACCACAAGCTCAGCTCGAACACAGACACCCTCTGTAGAAGCCACTTCAGCGGACCTCAGTTGACTTGGCAACAAGTTTTCTTCACTGAGATATTTAAATTGAAAATGATAACAACTAAAAAGCCTCCAGCAGTCAGATCACAAGGGTCTCTTGCACAAAAACTCAAGTTTCCCATTTTTTTCGTAACATTCAACATTTACAGCCAAAGCTGACCAAGCATCAGCCCATTTAAACAAAAGGCAACCTACAATCTCATCCTTATAGGAAAGTCACAGCTCCTTTTTGATTCAACAGCAAGGACAACATTCTCACATGACAAAGTGTTAGGATTGTTCTCTGTGCCTGAGAATTCAACAGTGCCTAAATTTGGCTGACTCCAGAGTCATCCTCCCTTTCTGAAGTCCCTCAGCTTCCTCATATCACAAACTGGACCTTTGTTGTGGATCAACCCCAAAACTCATTTTCTATTCCTGCGTCCCTCACAATAAGGGAGGTATTTAGCAGTGGGAAATGCTTATTGGAGATCTTCTGTGTTTGATGTAGTACCATTTCCCTAATGGGCCTTGAACAATTTCCATGTTTTGAAAGCCGAGAGATTTCCTTTAAATCAGCAGCCTGATGGGAAGCTGACCTCCACGAAATATTTCCTCCCATTTTTCACTGTCTGTGGCAATTCCCCACCATTTTCCCTGTCTTCTTTTATTCCCCTCACATGCTGATTTGTGGTTGGGATAAACGGTGGGCAGCAGCTTTCAGGTGACCAAGCTGACTCCACTACTGCACTGCCTGCAGAGCTAGAAAATTTTGGTCCCTTCAAAACACAGTCTCTGTAGTCCTTCCCTGGAAAAGGCACTGGCACAACTCACCTATGGGATTTCACTTCCAATTTTCCAGCACAGCTCAGCCGGATGGTCACAACAATCCCTCAGCAAGCTGTGTCCTGGAAGAGATTCTCTTCCATTGCCCATTTAAAATGTGTCAGACGCAGGACTCTGGATGTCAATATTTACAGGTCGTTTTGTTATTCAAACAATTCTCTTTGCATTCCAGGGACAACAGCCCCGGTCTCACGTTCCTAATGCCACTAGGGTGGCTCCTAACGTTACACCTCAAATTCATGAATTAGGAGGACTCCAAAACCCAGATTATTTGCTGTGCCAGTGCATGGACTCGAGTCATTCCGACTCCTGTGTTTTGCAGCTGAAGCAAAGGCAAATCCATTCATATGGAAAAACATGTGATAGAGAGGCCCACGTATCCAACATTCATTATCAAACAGAATTAACAGAAATACATTGACTGCTGAAATGCTAAAGACACTAAAAGAATGAAGAGCAAGTTTTTCATTGCACATCTTTTCTGTGGACACAGATGTGCTATTTTCTCACATTTCATCAATGATATTTACAATCTCAGGTTTTCTAAAGGGTTTAGGGTTGGGTTTTTTTCCCCTTTCACATGCCAGAAAGAGAAATGTGAATGTGTTTAATGATGCACTTCTTGGATGTTTTCAGCAGCGGAATGCATGACTGGGTAACCTTGCTCTGGAATAAATGAAGCCAAACAGTTGAGGTTTGGAGTAGGTATTTTTAAACCTAGTACTACTCAATAATCCATTCTCATTATATTATTAGGCATAAGTTAAATACTGAAATATTAACTTCAGCCTTTATTGTATGCTTGTCAAATACAGTGTAACATATATGCAGATGTAATGTAAATATCTTTGACCCATTGGGCAATACAAATACTGACCCCGTTGTTTTAAAGTTCTGATTCAAAACAGACACCAAAGAACTCTCTTACATAACAGCCAAAATCCCCAGCAGCTGGAAAACTGTCACATCCTCTTCCATTTGGAGAAGGGCAATGGGATTGCCCCAGAGTCTACACAAGTACTGAAGCCAAACCTAATCCTCCAGAACCCCACCAACAGCCCTCAGGCTCCACTTCCCACATTCCCTCTGCAGTCTGGGTTGGATTTTCAGCCCAAAGGAACTCAGGATAACCTCAGGACACCAGAGGCGAGAGGACCTTCCAGGTCAGAGAAATCCTCTTGTCTTTTATCGTAAGGAACCACTTCATGCACCCTCATGAAATGAGAGAGCTCCAGCTCAAGGGTTATTGCTGCGGGCTCTTGAAGCAACCCCACAGTCTGTGGCTGAGCTACAACATGTCAGTGCCAGCTGTGCCAGCAGTGCTGACACATGAGAACAGCCCTGTTCCTCCAAGAGGAGAAACTACCCCCGTTCTTTCTCTCAAGAACTGCAGAACAACCACCACTAAAGAGGCTGGGCCTGCAGCCTCTGTTTTTACCATGCTGCCATCCCACTGTAGCTGCCCAGCTTTTAAAATAAAGAGGGAGAAATCAGTATGTGCTAGTGAGAAGACAGCATTATTATACCATCCTCAGACTTTTAAAAACCTAAATGGCTCCATCATAAAAGCAATTAGTTGCTTTCTTCCTTTTCTTGGGCAGTGTCAGAACTGCACTGAGTTAATGACTAAGTGTCTTCTCCTAACATCCTTTTCATTGTGTAACATAACTTCCAGCTAAAGGATGCAAGATATTAATGCACAAACCATCTGACAACACCTATTTCTTCTCCCAGTCTGCCTATGCATTCATTAATATATTTATCCATAGCCAGAAACCACAGTCTCTCTGGCCTTGCTTTGCTGGCTTGGCTAAACACGCCAAACACTTCCAGCCTCTGCTCATCTCCCGAGAAATGCCTTTGATTATCCCTCCCTTTTACTCCAGCAGACTTTTCCTTCACCTCATCAAGTTTGGATTTACCCTTCTTCAGTGCTCATGACCAGAATAACAACAAATGGAAGAAATGGGATTTTATTTAAAAAAAAAAAAAAAAAGCAGCAAGGACTTGAGATATGTTTTAGTTGGGCTGTAAAAATTTGACAACACAATGAATATTGTCTGGATTTGCTACAGTTAAGAAACCTTACCAAAACAATAAGATAAGTAACAGACATTAGCTTGTCACATTAATTTTCTTTTTTAAAACCCATGTTGAGAATCATTCAAGTAATAATATGAAATCAGCCAGCACTCTGCAATACAGATGAAGAAAATATTCCAGAATCTTCAGCAACAAAAGAATTTCATACCGAAAAATACAATTAACATCAGAAAGCTGTCCTGCCATCTGCCTAAAACAAAATGGTTTGCATTTAATTCCTTGCTGTTATCAGGAAATAGCAAAATGCCATGTATGACTTGATTCTGGAGGATTACCTTGACTGATGACAGCAATATATGCTTAAATATGCACAGGCACAGCAAGCATTTCCAGAGGCAGGATGCCACGTTCCTGTTACCAAACTGCAAGGTCAGAGCTCAAATGGACCTGCTGATCAGACCATCACACAAGCACTGCCACCTTTACCATTTCCATGGGTGGGGTGGCTGGGAAAGGTCTCCATGGGGCTACAACCACACACCTGGGATGGTTCACTAGGAGCATGTGGCTCCTGCAGCAAACTAGGAAAATACCACTAACTTATTTATCAGAAAGCTACAGGGGACAGCAAGTTAGGAGTTCACACTGGTCACGTCTGTAAAACTTCTTGGGTTTAAGGGTGACTCTCAGCAGCCTTTTTGACCCTCATCTGCTCAGCTACAGCATTATCCAGGCTCACCAACTGGGACACAAACCCTGCAGGCAACTCACGGAGAACTCCAAGGTAGGGTCAGGGACACCGACTGTACCAGGAATTTTGAGCTCTGGCTGCACAAAAAAACATCTAAAAGGCTGTCCAGACCCACTGCTAAACAGCACACACTACAGGTTATTTTCCTTTCTCTGCAACAGAGAAGAAACAGAAAGGAAGGGAAGAAGAGAAGCAGCTCAACTGGGCAAGGAAACACAAAAAGCTGCAGAGCTGCAACCACCAGCCCCTCAAGCTAAATAAAAATTCAGCATAGAGGAGTGGTTTTTTTGTTTGTTTTGTTTTTCCCTCCCAGTGATTCACGTAATTTTCGTGTAACTTGACTGATAAGGCAATAGCAACTAAAGGAGCCAGATTTTTGATTTAAACACCGTGCCATTATCCAGGCAGTGATTTACTGCTCTGCACAGGCTCTGGCAACCAGGACACACAAAGGGCTACGAAGACAACTGCTCCTCCTGCCTCACCTCCACACCTGCTTGGAGTCAGCTCCTGGGAAAACGTGCCTGCTCCAGGAAGCTGGCAGGCACCTCCTCCCAGTTCATCACTTGGTTTAGCAAGGCCTGTCTTTCCAGGCATGGAAAATAATAGGATTTCTTCATGACAACAGCAATTGCTTAAAAGAATAACAACATGGGGAAAGAAGAGAAAGTGATCACACAGAGGCTGCATTGTCCTGGCATTTCTTCACATAGTTCCACTATCACCACAGGATCACTCCACACAAAGAGAAGGAAATTAAAGAGAATTTCCTATATAGCCTCCTTTATTCATATGTTTGCAATTTCACAATAAACATGAACCCAACCACGCTCTGTAAAAGGAGAAAAGGGCATTTCCTTCCTGGTCTGTGCACCATCAGCACCCCAATGGATATAAGTTTACTCTCTTTAAATAGACACTGCTGGGATGGTGTTCAGAAACAAGCTTCACCTAGTTGTCATGAATTATTAACCAGAAAAAAAAATCCCTCTCGTTGCTTCTTACAGAGGCTTGATTTGCAAGTTTAAAAATCAAACTGACACTTACTCCTCTTGTACAAACACCCAACCTTTAAAAAAGAAAAAAATGCCCTGAGCATTATAAATACATTTTTTCATGAATATGAGAACAACAATTCTATAAATAGCTATTCTTCACAGAACTGCTTCAAGACATTGTTTTTACAGACAACAGTAGGAAACTGAAGGAGGTCTTAGTGCCAAACATATTAAAAGTGAAATAAACTCTCCAATCAACTCTGGGTTTCCACTTATTATTACAAAGTTCGTGGTTATTTTTCAGCTCATACAATCAGTTTATGCAAGGGAAGGAACACACCAGAGGCCTGCTCTGTGTTCTGGCACAGCCACAGTGTGAATCAGTCCCAGCCTTCAGCTTCTGAGGGCAGCAGTTTAACAGCTCTGGGACTGCCAAGAGATGAACCCCCCATCACCCACCACAACCCTGCACAAGCACAGGCAAAGGCAGGATCTGTGCTACAACAACTCCACGAGAGGATTCCCAAATACACCGACTCCAAGCTCCATCTCCTCTAAAAAGCAAACATGGGAAGATAAACATGATTTAGGTGCAGCAGCAAATGGCCTGTTCAGCCTGCACATTTCATGGGTGCTACCTCCTCAAGCTATTTTTGCCCTGGTATCTAAACTCAAAATCAACAGGAACTCCTGAAAAAAACAGCTCCCCAACTGGCAAACCAGGTTTCTGGAGCCAGAAGCACTAGCCTAGCAGATACTCCTCACAAGGCCAAAGCTCAGAGCTGACCACCAAGTTCTAACACCATTTCCAACAGGGAGCCAGTAGAAGAACTCAGTAAGTACTTCAAAATTCACCTGTAAAAAAAGGAAGAACTCATTCCCAGCTTTGATACAGTGTTTTGCTTCATGATTGCAACGACAGTTTACTCTTTTATACCTGATATGGTGTATGGCACAAACTGCCCCCAACCAGGGTACTGAGCTCTTTCACTGCGGCACAGCCTCCACTGGCTGGAATCACGACAGCACCAATTCCAAGGGGTGACAGGGATGTCCCAGGGGAGCAATGCAGGGATGAATCAGGCCATGAGCTTTCCCAACAGCTCCCCAGCCACCCCAGCGACCTCAGCACACCGGAATGTTTTGGAAAGAAAGTGTCCAGCGAGGATTAGTGAGAACTTGGTGACGTGGCCCACCAGGCACGGCCAGGGAGCACGTGGCCACCGAGGAGGAAGAATCCAAAGGGAGCTATGGCCTCTGGGAATTCCGGGCCTGCCACGCACCACAGACCAAATCCTCAGTGTACAGAAGGCAAGAGAAACCACAGCAGCATCACAGGTACATCCTTGCCTGCCCTTCCAAGGACAATTACACACCTCACTGGACATCAGAGCACTGACATGGCTGGAAATGACCAGCTCTTCCATCCATCTCTCCAAGATTTGTGCACCAGGGATGAGCCACAGGCCCGTTGTATTTGCTCCTGAGAGGAAGGTGTGCTGATGGAATGCTTGTGCTAGCCTCCTGATTCCTGCCCATCACACCACAACACAAAAGGAAGAACCATTCTGGAGCTAGAAGCTTTTCTCTTACCTTATTTTGATCTGTCCAGTAAAAGAAAAATCCTTGTGGGTCTGTTCTGAGAATAATTGGAGTCACAACAGTGGAGTCCTGGAAGGAAAAAGGACAAACAGGAAATCCATATCAGCACACAGAACACATAATTATGCACAAGCTGCTCTGCCACCCTTGGTAATGAATTGCAGTATCCAGAAATTACCCTGAAGGGATTCAGGATCACTACTAGCAAGGTGTCCCTAAAGAATTCAGTATCCCCTGCCTCATCTCCATTTTTCAGACATAACATCTCTCCATTACTCTGAAGGCAGCACTAAACTCCAGACTTGTCAGCACATGGAGTTAAACATGTGGAAAAAGCTGGAAGCAGATGAAGTTAAACAGGCACAACACACTGACTGTCAAACTGGAGCCCACACAGCAGAGCACTCCAGTTATCAGGGATCCACTGCCCACCTTGAGACAACTTGACCTTCAGGGACCCACACAAGATAAATGCCTACAAAATTAATTTCACAAAGACTGAATTCACCTAGAAAACCTGAAATAGCATTTGCTACACTAAGATTTTTATCAATTACTTCCCATTCATATTTTTATTGTTTATATAGCCAAGCTATGAAAGTTTTAGTAGTGGGAGCATATACATATATATATATATATGTTCCATCTCATCAGTTAAACATCTGTCTAGTCTGGTAACATCCATAGCTCAGGTCATTTAAAACCAGGCACATCTCTAAGCACTCAGAGAGGCAGCCTTGTTACCTCCATATTTATGGCTTCTGACTGACAGCAGGTACCTGACTCCAGAGATTCAGGCTCCAACCAAAGCCTTTCCCACAGGTGGGAGCTCATCCCATCCCTCACCCCTGGGATTCTCTGGTGCCTGACAATAATTGACACCACTGCAGCCTGGTCTCTCTCCTCTTCTATTTTTCATGACATCTGCAAAGACACTGCTGTCTGGAGACCTCTACCCATGTGCCAAACTCGATTTAGAGGTTCTGGAGGGAGCACAGGAAGGAGGAGAAAGGCAAGCAGGCAGAAAAATTGCCTCAGCTTAACTCAGCTCCCCACAAACCCAGGCTAAACATACAGTTCCTCCTCAAAAGGGATTTATATTTCTGTTCACATTTCTGTTCAAGTGCTACAGGTGTTTTACAGCTTTAGCCTTCACCTATTCCCAAAGCATTAATATGTGAGGTAAATATATTCTTTTGAGGGGAAAAAAAAAGTGGGCTCTAATAGGTTCAAATTTAAACCAAACATATTTGAGCATGGAGGGGTTTTTTTAAGTGCAAATAGAGTCGATCAAAGTGACATTATCATAAATAAATAAACCCCAACTTCTGCAAGTGCCATTTCTGATACAAGAAGACAACCAGAATCTCTGGAATCTCTTTTTCCCCCCATTTCTCCATAGTTTCTACCATCTTGCACACCTGAAAGTTGGGAATTGTTTGATACAGCAGGCAAATTTATTTTTAAAATATACCAGGTCTTGAAGAGACATTGAGTGGACCCACAAGCAGCTACAAAAGGGTTCTCAGACCTGTGCCATTTAAAAAAGAGGAAACAAACTGCTCTGGAAATCTAACTCTCCTTTTTTAGCTTATTTTGTGCAGCCTGTGTGCAAATAATTTCAAATGAGCAAAGATAAAGCCTACATGTCCTTCTCCCTTTGGATGAGATGTGTGCAACTTCAGAGGGAAGCAGAGGGGAGCAAAGCAATTATCCCCAGGATTAACCAATTTGGCTGGTTAATCACTTCAAACCAGTTGCTTTAACCCAAAGGTGTTTGGGTTTGCCTGAGCTATCAAAGCAATACTTTTGTAGGTGTGGGTTGTAAAATACTGACTGAAATCAGACTCAAAAAAGCAGAGGATGAGGGGAAAGAGCTTTCAGTATCCATCAGGTGACACAAGGGAAACCTTATCATGACAGGGATAATGATGAGCCTTGGATATTTAAGATTCTCTGCCCCAGGAAGTTGTTTGGTTGTGGGGTTTTATTTTTAAATTAACTATACCACTCTGACATTGGGCACAGCACAATTAACTGAATGGTTTTTACATTCTGAATGTTTTATGTATTCTACAATCCAACTAGAACTGTTTTAAGTCTGTGCTACTAAATACCACAGTGTTCTGGGTGTAGAGAAATGGAAATAAACTTTCTTTGAGTCAGCTCTGAAAGTCCCTCCCCTCACTCCACATTAGCAGAGTCCTTTGTCACCTGGAACAGCTCCTTTGCTTTTATCCTACTCTGCAATCAGGGCTTGCAAAGGCAGCAGCAATCAAAAAGATACATGAAAACCCCTTTTTGCAGCACACAGTCGAGAAGAGCAGCAGTTCAAGGCTCTGAAATAGAAACTTGTTTCAACTAACAATTGTCTGGTTCGTTTATTTACAAACACTGCTGTACTATGTGTGGTTTACGACCCATAAGAGGCCTGCAGTCATTCACGGGAGTGTTCTGAAGGCCATTAATTCAATTTTCTCACCCAAAGAGCTGCCCTTGTAACTCCCCTGAACAGACTGACCAACCACACACAGCTCTGAAGAAGCAGGTAAAGGGCAGGACACAACAGAGGGGGAGGAAAGAAAAACAGCAAACAAAACTTCATGGACAAGCAAATCATGAGCAGACATTTGTGCCTTTGCTGACCCACTCAGATCCAGAACATGAGACCAAAATGTCAGTGTTGTACATCTCTAAAACTAAATTTCAATGTGTAGTAGGGGTATAGCTCTTACATTCCTCTGGATGTCCACAGCAAACAGCCCTTTGGGTAGGAGCCCCAGATTCTTGGGACACTTCCAAGTACATAAAAAAAAGGCTCAGGAGAAGATGACCAAGGCAAAAATCAGCTGTGACCAGAAAGGGAAGAGGAAAAGGAGAAAGGGTGTCCCAGTCACTGGTGCAAATGACTGTGGGTTATGAGGCTTTGTAAGAGCCACCCATGGGTGCCTGTGCCAAGCAGTGGCTCAGTTTCCAACAGATTCCTGCTGCAAATTCCTGGAATGACAGGGTGGCTGGGCAGTCCCAGTGTGCTGCACATCACACTGGGTCTAAACTTAAGTGAACAATTTTCCTGAAGGGCTTTTAATTCCACCTTTTTATTTGTTGACTTAGGGCCAATTCTCTACTTTCTTGCAATTCCACAGCCTCAAATGAGTAATGTGGCTGTTCTATACTTATTCCATTAGGTTGCCTCCTAATTGGCTGTGCAACCTCAGGTCCTGCATTAGCAATATTCTTTGCTTTATACTTTTAAACAAAAAGCCTTCAAATTTATGCCCACAAAATGCCACGGAGAACTTTGGGATCCTTACCAAGCAGGCACAGAAGATCAATGGACAAATCTATAATTAAATACCTGCCAGGTAACTGTTTCAAGGCCTGATTTTTACTGTGGGTCCCCCAGACTACATCCAACATCAGCAAGCAAAAAGTGCCACCTCCCTTTTAATACTTTTATTTTTAACATTTTAATGCTACTTCAGCTGTTACAACAGAGGGGGGCTCATGACACTGCCTTAAGCCAGGCTATTGTTTCCTGGGCTTGCCTCAGGTTTCCAGAGACATTGAACATCCCCAAATATAACCTGAGAACTTTGACACACACCAGTGATTTCATTTGCTTGAATCTCCTGCTGGAGAATTTCTGCCAAGCTGCTTTCCAACCACAAAGCTAAGAAATACCAATTGTTTCTGGCAGAGGCAAAATGTTCTTCAGCATTTCTTTCACTTGGGCAAAGGGGCATGAACTGTGGTTGAGCAAGTGTGGGGACAGCCCCGAAATGGAGCTCTCTTGACACCCAACAGAACCAGGGGATTCCAGGCTTGGGGAAGTGGAGAAGAAGGAATAGCAACGCTCCAGTTCACACACAGGCAGCAGATGTATCAGCTGGAAATTCCATAATACACTGGGCGTACTCAGACTGGAACTAAGCAGGATGACCCAAACAATCAGGATTATGAAGTTCTTCAGGCTGACAGCTGAGCTACAGTGACAGGGAGAAAACCCCCATCCCACATGAACTCCTGAAATCATCTGGAAGGGTAAAGGTGTCCTCCTCTGCTGAGGTCAGAAGAACCAAACCTGCCATGCAAAGCAAGAGTGCAAGAAGAAAATGCTGGAAAAAGTGAAATGAGTGGAAGTTGGAAACAGGATTAAAAAAAAAAAAAAAAAAACAAAAAACTGGAATTGAGCCTACAAGACTCATAAAATGGAAGCCCACTTGTTCACCAGGAACATGCAGGAAAATATTCTTCTCTGTTAGAGTGGTTAAATCCTAGGGGAGCTTTGGTGACAGCACCACAGGACACGAGTCAATGTGCTGATCAAAGTCCTGCAAGCTGACAGGAGCCACCCTGAGTGGGATTTGTTTCTCAGAAGTCTGTCCTACACCGAATCATTTCTCAAGATGTCCCCACTCTTGGGCTAATTATACTCTCACTGCCTGTAGTCTTGATTTGTCTGCAGGAGTCCTTAAATATTGCCAAGTACACAGAAAAAAAAGGAATGAAGGGAGAACTTTGGAACAAAAGTAGCCAAATGCCAAACAGGAAGATTCTTTTTCTCAGCCAGAGAGTTCTAGTGTGATGCTGAGAAAATCTCATTTAAGCCAGTCTGTTCATCAGCACAAATGCTGCCTTATGATTTTGAGGGAATACTGGAATTGAATTTCCACATTTCATCTTCTAATTTCCAGAGATGCTGAGCCCAAACTCATCTGAAGTCACTGGGGAGGCATCCTGAACATCTGACTGTGTGGTGCTGTGCAGGCTGGAAATTAGGTCCAAGGTATCTAATGGCAGATTAAAAATTCGTAGGTTTTTATGTTGGTCTTTTTTTTTTTTTGGACCTACAACAGCACAGTTGGGAACACATTTTGTCGTCCAGTGGGCCTCGTGAAAATAAATTCAAAAGTGCTTATGAAGCATTTACTTTATAAAAGATAAAAGACTCCATAGTGATTAGTTAACTATTTGTTAACTATTTCACTACAGCTTTTGTTAAAAACAAACAAACAAACACCAAAAAAAGTCTTGAGCATTCAAACACTGAAGAGAAGAAAGCATCCAGTGCACAATCCAGATTCCCAGTTATTCTGGGATAATTCTTTCACAAAGGATCCTCACTTATTTAGGAGTTGTTTTCTGGTTTTCACTTTCCCTACTATCCACCAACACTCCAAAGAGCTCTGATGCTACAATAACAGATGTTATCTATGATTTAAATATGCAAAGACTCCACCAGATCTTCCCAGACAGGCATCTCATTCTCAAATTTATTCCCCCCACACTAAAGTGATAAAGAGCTTGCTAATTGAGTTAAGTTAGGGCTTTCCCCTTTGATATATGTTAACTGTTAAAAATTTTATCTCCATCTATTCTCCTATGTCCAAAAGACCAAAACCACAACTTCTTCTCGTTTAAGGTATTTCTATACAGCACAGAGCTGATATTTGTTTACTACATAAAGATCAGCAACAAAGAAGAGCCAGCAAAAACACTAGAACTTAGGCCTAACGTCTTCCCTCCAGACTGAAACCAGAAAAAAAAATAAACTCTCTTCAGCTTATTGTTTTACTTTTGTACACACAGAACAATGGCTGCTCATTTTTCATGGCCTCACTAATGTACTGGAGTGACAGGCTTGTGCAGAGTTTAAAAACAAACACAAAAAGGCAAGGGAAAAAGAAAGCCACTTCAGCATCAAGATCTTAAAACAACTTCTCAAAACTCCCAGGTTGTTTATTTGTTTCATCTCAGCTTATCTATAATAACGATATTCTGATGTTACGTTTACTTCTAAGGTTAAAAGGGGATGTATCTCATGCTCCTGGTAATCTTCTCAAAGACTTTAAACAAATAAAGAAGGCTGCAAACATAACATTCACCATCTGAGCTCAAAAATGCTTTGTTAAGATAAAGTGCTCCAAGAGAAAGGCATTAAAAGAGAACTTAAAAGACCCGGGTTTGTTTTTGCTGCTCACTGAGCAAGTGCTGCAGCCACTAAGCAATCCTACCTATCCTTCAGTAATCCAAAGTTTGGGGGGAAAAACGTATGGCTAGAAAATTGGAGTGATGGCCCTCAATTTGGGTAGTTACATTCCCTCACCAGTACACTTAACTAGCAAGTGATAGTGTGAGCCACACAGAGAGCCGGCAAAGTGTTTATGCAGAGTACACCTTATCACTGGGGAAGATAAGGGAGCTTTTAAGCAGGAAATGAAAACAAATCTATTTCTGAATATGCCCCATCACATTCACTTGCTACAGTGGGCCAACTGCTGCTCTTAGAAAATATCAGTTCTGCTCTGGCTGTTGAGAGGTTTGTTCACTCTGTTATGCCCACCTTGTTCCCACCACGGGTGGGAGAAAAACAGGGAGAGAAG
This sequence comes from Manacus candei, assembly GCF_025592945.1. Taxonomy (NCBI): domain Eukaryota; kingdom Metazoa; phylum Chordata; class Aves; order Passeriformes; family Pipridae; genus Manacus; species Manacus candei. Next base: position 4,496,050 of record NW_026138083.1, on the reverse strand, counting down.
TCAGCCAAGGCAGGTTTCAGCCCTTCAGAAGTCAGATCAGTCCTGAGTGAAGTCACTCCTTATCCTCAGGATTCATCACTCCTCTCCACTATCAACACATTCTGCTACATTAAACTTAACCCCCTACCCAAAAAGCTTCACCCATGGATTTAATTGCCACCTTTTGAATTATTTATTAAACTGCTGTAAAGCTCTCATCAGGAAGAGCTATTACAACCTGGGTATCACTACAGCAGAGGGGAGCAGGTCAGTTCCTCCTGAAGCCTTCCCTCTCTCTAGGGACATGAGCACATCTGTTCAAAGCCAGAGCAGGAGTTAAGGGGCTCAGCCTCTTCCCACACTAAGGGAGAAGCAGCTGTAGAGGTCCAACTGAAGAAATATGATCTGGAGAAGCGAATGCTCAGCCAACTAACCATCTGGAACCAGGCACACAGGTGGATACATCCACAAAAAACCGCCTAAGAAACCAGCCACATTCATCCTTCACCTGTTCCAACATCAGCTATTCCTGCTCAGTGCCTTGGGAAGCCAAACTCCATGTCAAGAGCAAGAGTTCTTTCTAAAATACGTTTTCCAACCTGTAATACTGTTACAGAATAAAACAGGAACAGCGTGAGGAAAGGCAAAGTTACTGGACAACAATAATCTGTTTGACTTTAGTGCTTTATACCCTGATCCCAAATGGAATTTGTGTATTAGAGTGTATTAGGCATTGGGTGGTGTGAGCACTACCACATCCAATCCTGAGGCACAAAAGAGGGACTTGTCTTGCAAAGCCAGAAATTTTTAATTGATCCTATTGCTCATACAACTGAAGGTGGTCTGCAAAGGAAATGGAATTTTAAGCTTTCCACCTGCCTGTATGTGATCTTGAGGGGCTGACATAACCTCCCTCTCTCCTCTCAGCAAAGCTCAGGCCAGGCATTTCTCTCTCCAGCTGGATCACCATCACAGTGCTGAGGTTCATGTGTGACATGCAGCAAACTCCACTGCTGTTCCTCAGAGAGGGAGTCCATGCAAACCATCAGTACCACATCTCTTAGTGCCTCAGAGTTCCTGATTGGGCATGGAGGCTCAGGGTGGGATACCAACATGGGGGCTGGTTTTGAAGTCTCTGTCACTCCAGCTTTTGTCCCTGTTCTGCACAGCACAGCATCCTCCTCTAAGCTGGCAAGTACATTCTTTAACAACCATTACTCCAGACACCATGAAATTCCTTACACGCCTCTCATGCTCTGCTTTAAATCCTCCCAGCGTTCCCATTTAAAAAGGCTGCTGCTTTCCAGTGGTTTAGAACTCAGCTGGAAAAATTTTGCTTTGGGCTGAAAGTTGGTGCAAGTCATAAGAATTCACAAACAACACTTTGGCTTCACGAAACACAAAGGCAAGTCAATAGGACCATCTTTAAACTGCAACCCAAAGCAGCAGGGAAGGGAACGACAAGGACAAGCTTCAGAGAGGAACAAATGTTGCCCCAGTGCACATGGAAGAGCTCAACTCCTGCTCTCTCAACTCCCCCAGTGGAAGGAAAACGGTGCATAACAAACATCAGCAGGTGAGCCTGGCTTTTCTGAGCAACCCTGGGAGCACAGCAGAGCCCAAATACTCGTTATGGTCAATCCTGTTTTACTGTTCCTTGCTGCAGTTTACTATTCCTCGTTAGAGCCCATTGTTTCACTGGTGAGGTTGTGCGTGCCTGTTTACATGACACACCACAGAGGGTCACATTAATAATCATTTTTTAAAACCCTCAAGCAGAATAATTTCCTGGAAAACAAAGGCTCTGAAGTTGGTTACTGGCTGCTCAATAGCAAATACTTTGCAGAGTCATCTAGCATGAATTTCTGTGAAGATCTTTTTTACGGCCAGCATAGCAAAGGGACACACTTTCCTTGAAATCTTGGATTTTGTGGGGCTTCCACTGCTGAGAAGAAACACTGCGGGCAAGACAGGGAGGCTGAGGGGCAAGAAATGTGCAGATAAACACACAATGCACAGACAACCACGAGTTAATGCCAGAATTCTTCATAAGAGTGTAGCTAAATACGCATCAACTTCCACAAGATTGCCAGCAAAAGCACTCACTGAACACAACAGGACTCTCACCTCAGTCACACATTCCAGGTGACACCTGTGTATCCCTGAGTAACACCTTTAGCCTGAAATGCACATCTTTTGCTAGAGTTTAGCTATATTTTATTACTGTAGCCTTTAGGTTTGCAGTTTTTAATCTTTTTTTCTGCTATTAGTCCATAGCAGACAGGTTAGTCACTGAACATCCACTGTGTATGGAGAACACCTCTTCTCCTCCTGATTCTGTGGGTACAACACATAGAAACAGCACTTGAACTAGTAATTTAAACTGCTGCCTGATAGCTTGGACTGTCAGTCTGGAGATTTCAATCACTTGACCTCTGCATAGACCTGTGGAAGTTTCTTGGTAGCTTACCAAAAATAAAACAATAACTGCAGTGACAAGGCTGAGGTTGCACTGCCTTTTCCTATCCTAAGGAAAATGTCAACCGCAAGAAAACATTTTCCCAGGCAAGTCATTCAGGCTTAGTTCCTGAACATAAATAACCTGTATCAAGCCAATGTTTACTACCGTGGACAAGGTCAGTTTGCCGAGCCTATTAAAGCTGTGTTTGCTTATTACTGTAAATAAAATTTCACACAGCAAGTTCGGCTTCTTATGTTCTCTCTCTCTCTCCTTGAGAGCGTTTTATCACAGGTTTATAGGGGTCAGGCTTACACATTTGGCTGCTGGACAGGCTGAAAGCAATGGCAAAATAGCAATATGTAACAAGAACAGCGGTTACACATGAACTGCTCCTTCTCCCTCTCTGTTGCCCCTCCAGTTGTTGCTGTGGATGTTTTTAGCACACCCAAAGTCCCAGCAAAAACATAAGAGCGCTCAAAACGAGTCATCCTCAACAATTCAGATGTTCTGCCTTCCTTCCCAGCCATTTCTCTACCACAGCTCGAGTATCACGTTGCCCCTGTGTCTCCAGACAGACCTTTTGGGGCACCTGCTCCTCCGTGCACAGCTGAGACACGAACACCCGATGCTGTACGGCAGGAGCAAGGCTAGCAGAGGACACAACGGGCTTAGGGAACTTTTCTTTATTTAGTTTTCCGTTCCCCATTCTCTGAAACTATCCCGGGCACAGTCGGCACGCGAAGAAGGAAATTCCAGCTGCTGAACAGCTGTGCTACCGAAGGTGAAGGGGAAACCACACTCCTTCCCTATGTGAGGCAATGCAAGTGTAAAGGCTTGGGAAGCAGCAAGTGGTAAAGGTAAAGCAGATGATTTTGAGGCAAGAAAGGAGAAAGGAAGATGAACGAGGGTACCAAAGCTGTGAGCCCTGGGAGAATGCATCCAAGGGCTTGACAATCCCACCAGAGAGAGACGAGGACAGGAGTCAGAAAGAAGAGGAGCTGGGAGAAGGAGGCGGGAGATGAAAGAACAGGTTGAAACAACTATGTTACGAGGACAGAGGTGGCAACATGCACACTGAAACACGGGAGGCGGGAGAGGCAGGCGCTCGCTAAAGGAGGCGGCACAACACGGCTCGCACCGGCCAAGCGAAAGCAGACCGGGGAGTCTTCGGAGGAAGTTTGCCCGGCCTTCGGCCGCCGGTCCCGGACGGGGACACCCATCGCCCGTCCCCGGGGTCCCGCACCTGCCCTCCCGCAGCGGGCAGGGCCCGGGGGCCGCTACACGTGCACCCGGAGCCCCATTGCGGATGGATTACAGCCGTGCCCCTGCCGGGGGAAGCGGGGTGAGGGAGGGGGGTGGTACTCACATCGTCCCATTTGACGAATTTGACGCCTTTCTTGAGGGTGTCGGAGACGCAGACGGGTTTGAGCTGCAGGGCGTGCACCCCAGGCTGAGCCCCGGCCATCGGCCCCGCATGGACGCGCCGCTCGCCCGCGGCGCGGCCGCTTCGGGAGGGACGCCGGAAACCCGGGAGCGAGGCCGGCAGGGAGCGCCCGGAGCGGGCAGGGAGGCGCTGCCCGGCCGGCGAGGGCGAGACGACGCTTCACTGGCGCTCGCCCAAGGAGCTGGCGCGGCGGCGGCGGCCGGGGCGAGCCATGCGGCGGCACATCCTCTATATATCCTGTCTATACCGCCCGCCCGCTCCTCGCACACACGCGCACGCACGCAGGGCACGGAGCCGCCGCGCTGCCCGCTCCGCTCCCTCCCTCCCTCCCTCCGTGCCGCTCCTCCTCCTCCTCCTCCCGCCCCGCCAGGCTCGGCCCCCGAGGTTCCCCCGCGCCCAGGGCAGCGCCGGCGGCACCGCGGCGCCACCTCCCGGCACCGGCACCGCCCGAGCGCACAGACCGCCTGGCCCCCAGCGGGGTCGGGCCCGGGCAGCCCTCCCGGCTCTCCCAGGAGGGCAGAAGGACGGCAGGGAGGCGCTGGGAATGCCAGATCCGTATCCCCGCGAAAGGCCCGAGAAGGGAGCGAGGGTGAGCGGCCCGTGTGTCCTGTCCTGCTGAGAGACGTGGATGCAAAAAGGGTGAGTGCAGGGGAACCGAGCGCATTGTCAAAGAATCACAGAATCCGAGAGTAGTTCAGGCTGGAAGGGACCTCTGGAGATCATCCAGTCCAACCTCCCTACCCAGGCAGGGTCACCTGCAGCAAGTGACACAGGAACTTGCTCAGGTGGGTTTGGAACATCTCCAAAGAGGGAGATTCCACACCCGCCCTGGGCAGCTGTTCCAGTGCTCTGCCACTCTCAACATGAAGTTCTTGCTCAGGTTGAGGTGGAACTTCTTGCGTTTCAGTTTAGTTTTAGCTTTGAGGGAATAGTTATGGCAAAAGCAGAGCAGAAGGGCAGCACTGGGCCTGCACAGTGATGCCAAGACTCTTAAAGAGAGCAGCACAAACAACTCCCAAAAAGGCTCTGTGCTTTAAATACACAGAAACTGCTTCACCAAAGCTTTTTGCTTTCATAGGATGAAGGGGCTTCCTCAGAACAAAGGCACATGACTTTAATTCAGTTTTAGGAATACTCAGTTCAAAAGGCATAAAGATGGCAAAACATCCTCTTGCCCAGAAAAATCCTAAATCCAGAAGTTTAAAAGAAAGGTTTTTGAAGAACAAAGTCAGATGTGCTCCACCAATGACCTTCTCTCTGATTGTGCCCCTGTGCAGTCACAGCAGTGATAAAGCATCAGATGACACAGCACATGAGATTTCTAATTTCTCTGTCAAGGTTTCCAACTGACCCTTAGGATATCAGGGCAGCAGGCCAAGCTTCTCCTACAGACAAAGCCAACCATGTAGAAAGAAGGTCTTTGAAGAAAAAAGTTGTTTAGTTTGGAGGAATGGTATTTCAAAACAGCTCTAGGTAAAAATATATACAATCTAAGTTGGAAGATGTTTGCTTGGGTTTTTTTTAATGAAAAAGCTACAAAACTGGCATATTGGCCTCCTGATCTGCTCTTTAACAGAGTCTTTAAAGCTTTTCCTCTGTGCCTCTTGCAAATTCTCCCCCTCAATGAAAAGCTTCTCATTGCCTTCAGTGGGAGATGAATCTGCAGCATACACATTCCAAGGCCAATTAACCCACTTGATCTCTTTTTTTTTTAATTCTTATTAACCTTGTGTAAATGTGGGTGTTGCATCAATCAGGAGGAAAGCCAGCTCTGTGGTGCTGTGCTTTCACTTCCATTCATTTGCCACGACTTAAAGGAACAATAACAAATTCTGAGTTTGGCCGCACTGATTTTGGAGTTGCTCAGTGACGGGGTGAGGGAAAGAGACTTTCAGGATCATTTTCACAACTGGCTTCTCATCTCAGCATATAGTGTACAAAAGAATAAAAATAAAATAACATTAAAATGCTCAGAAGACAAAAGCAAAGAGCACAGATGCTACAGTGCTTATCCATGATCCCTTCAGCACTTGCATTCGCAGCAGTCCACCAAAATCAGACCTTGGGAAGACGTAAACGTGCCATGGGTGGTGCCAACTCTGTGGCAGTTCTCAACAGGTCCATAATCCACTTTCACTTGGCCTGGCCTCATTTACAACCTTTGTTAGGGAAAAACAATCTGTTTTTGATGATCCCCTCAGGATTCCTGATGAATCCTGGCAGTCACTGATCTGAACACCAAAGAGCTGGGCCTACAGATCAGGACAGACTCTGGTAGCGGTGTCTGGCATGACAGATAGGAAGGATTGTCTGCAGCAGTTTGGAGGCTTTTCAGCCTTGAGTATTCTCATCTGATGGCATCTGGCTGAAGAGAAACATGCCTTTTATATGGCAGATATCTAATGGATTTTGCATCAAAAGGAAGAAGCAGCACAATAGGAAATGGCACTATGACTGTGCCTTTTAAACAACAGCTCTGCAAAGTGCTTATGATTCAGCCTGTGCTGAAATCAGTGGGAATTTGAATTTCAACCCAGCTAGCTGGCTTCTGTGTTCTTGCTAGTGCTTCACTAGCATCTGCTCCAGCTAGGAGCACATTTCTTGGTACATAGTATGTGTTGCAAACACAAAAATTCAGCGTGTGTCTAAATCTGAGCTTCCTTTTCCACGAAGCCTGGGATTGGTGACCTGGAAACCAGCTACACTCAGCAGGATTGTTACACCCAGAAACAGTACAAAGGTCTTATCATCAGATGATTGGACCAAGTCTGGCAAAAAAAGAAGCAGGCACCTTCCTCCAAGTGTGCCATAAGCCTCAGCAAACATCTAACATATTATGTGCATTTTCTACTTCTTGACTCAGCCCCTTTCAGCTCCAACAGTGAAACAAAGACCTGCTGTTAGAAAAAAAAAATCTCAATGGGCTAATTCAGATAGTTATTCCAAATTGTACATTTCAGATGTGGCACCTGCTGGCCTTATGTTGCTGCAGGAACTATTTCTGGATGTTTTCACTGCTGCAGGTTCAAAAAAAAATATCTCAGCCTGCACAGCAAAATGATTGCCTTGTGTAAGTAATACAAGTTATTTGAATGCAATATATCCATAAAGCACTATTTTTTATGTAATGGCCTTAGGTACCAATATTTCATTTCCAGGGGACTGAGTACACAGAATGTTTTAGATACACATCTGGAAATGTGTGTAAACAAATAGGGCAAAGGAGCAGTAACTGATTTAAATAACAGACAGCATTGATCAAAGTCAGGTCAAATGAAGACACAGCAAAAGCTACGCTGCAAGATTGTATCATGAGGTGATACAAGAAATGCATTAAAAATTCATTTTAGTATTTTAAAGTTGATTTCAGAAAAATACATATCAATTTTCTCCACGTCACTCGCTATCCTAACTTTATTGGTGTAAATCTAGATTTTCAAAAGGAGCAGTGGCCTCAGCCTAGAAAATGCTTCACTGCAAGTGGTGGACTGAACATACCAAGAATTAAACATAAGTGGCAAGTGTTTGCAGGAGTTGGGGTTAAAGATATATTTCTGGTGGAGCTGAGTTTATCATCCTAATTGCATTTTAAATTGGGTCAAACGATACTTTAATTATCAGTGGGAGCGGGATCATTAAATTCTACGGAACAATTCTCCAGCAAGGAAATATAGGAAATTTGACCCTGTCTTTCTGATCAAAGCTCAGTCCTCCTGATAAAAAGCTCCTTTCACGTCACCCAGACAGGAAAACTCAAACCTTACCAGGGAGGCAAGTGGCACAAGGTGTAGCAAAGCTGCTTTGTGACTGTTGTGTAAAGAAATGAAAGCTACCAAACTCGAAGTCACTCATTTACTGAAAGAATTCAGCTGTTAATACCCCAAACTCTCGGCCAGTGCCCACTGGAATCTGTTTATGTTTGATCTGATCCATTTACTACATGTCATATGTACAGAACAGCAGTCAGATACAGCCTTTATCTTTATGAGGGAGACTGATAAGTTATGTGGCACAGCCACTCCATCAGGTGACTCTTCAAGAGTGAATATAAAAATTCTGGCACACAAACCACCACCATAGCAACAAAGACAGCCTGGCAACAGCAGCTGCTGCTGCACGAAGAGAAACTGGAAGGGGAGGGGAAAATCTTGTACAAAAGTCCGTTTCCTGTCGAAATCATTAGAATCACAAATGCCTTCAAGAACTGGGGGAATAAAGATGAATGCACGATGTTGGAAACCACTACACAAAGAGTGTCTGTGTGGATATGAAGTGGCTGGGTCACTGCTACACTCACTGGGGCCATATTTTATTCCAGATGGATTGTCCTGATACACAGCTGGCATCTAGGGATCTGTGTCACAGGGAACATCCCACAGTTCTCCCTACAACACCCTATGTGAGGAAGAATGGCTTGGATAGGAGATACTGGGGAACAGAATTCCTCATCCACTGGCACCTGAGACCTCCTCCCTGAGTCTTCACTCGTTGTGGAAGGATTAATTCAGTACTGGGGCCACCAACAGAGCTCTGAGCACTTGCTTTTCACAGGAGCATTTCATGTGTAGAACCAGCAGCTGAAACTGAGCCCCACACTCCCCACCTACTTAACCTCCATGTTATAAAAGAAAAAAACTATTACCAGCAGAACACTAAATGACTGCAATACTTGCAATAGTTAAAATTACAAGTCAAAAAGTCAGTTGCTGCATTCCCTAGAAAGTGTTAACTCGCCCTTTTTATGTACTGTAACCTGTTCTTGCTTCCCTGTTGAGTTTATAGCATAATACACTTTTTTGCAGACTGTTAAAACTGCTCCATAAAACACCCGACACGTTTAACAATGTCCAAGTTAATTATGAAAGATTTCATGGCCTACCAGGTTTGTTAAATCACAGCTGGTGTAAACCACCAAAGGTCCACTGACTTCAAAGCTGTGCAGTTGTTTATGCCAGTGTAATAGCTGCATCTTTGCCCTTTTTATTTTCTTCTAGCTCTCAGCTTCTGTCCCAGAACCCCATATAGGCACATTAGAAGCAACTGGAAAGCAGGATCTCTCACCTGCTTCAGTTTACATCCAAGCTGAGCTGTGAGCTGAACTGAAAGACAAGAGCATTAAATGGGGTGCAAAGCAGAAATTGCCTTGAAAATCCCCAGAAATTCTGTGCTCTGAACAAGGTGGGTGCTACATGAATGGGACCTCTGTGCTTCATGCAAAGAGGACACTGCTGGCTTATGCTTTTCTGAACATTAGAGATCTCCTGGTATCTTTTGGAAGCACAATGAGAGTCAGTGTACATTCTCTCTGGATTCCCCTCCCTAATTCCCACAAAGCTATTGCATGTATTGCTATGACAGAACAATATTTTCCTTTCAGGAACAAGGGAAGGAGCCCTCAGCTGCATTTCCCATTCCCATGGTGGAGTCATGTCCCATGGCAGCTGATTAATTTAGGTCTATCTTACAGATTTGGTACAGTTTAAAAAAAAAAACCCAAACATATTAAAGCTGGCAGCAGGATGGATTGTCTTTAGGAAGGATGTGAGATTATGAGTCTGAAAAAGTGAGTTCTGTTCTGAGATCTGACCCAACCCTCTTTCCTTGAACTCAAATGAATCCTTCAGGTCCCTCTAGAAGACTCCTGCCCATTTCATTCCTCAAGGATGGCAGCCCAGAATGTACCTGCCCTGCATTCTGGGCATCACCAGAGCACCCAGCAGGTGTTACTTCATTTCCATTCAACCTTTATAGAAAGAGGTTTATAACTCTTTCAAATGCTACAAAGGAGAACATTTGTGTTCAATTTCTTGCACTGGAAATTTGAAATTTTGAAATGCTTTCAATTTATTTTTTTTTTTTTTAGATTTCCCAAGTGCTGTTTTGTCTTCTGATATTCCTCACAAGTTCAGCCAAAAAGATTTTGATGATGTACCTAACCTTGAAGCATCTCTGGAGATTTTCTGGCTTGTGATAACCTGCTAACATTTTTCTCTATGCTGCTTTCAGAAATATTCTTATAATACACAACCCTGAATCACCAGACTTTCATTACCATCCTATTTTACAGAACCTGCACTCGTAAAGGGTGAAGTTCCACAGCTGACAAAACATTAGTCACAAAGCAATAGAACACCATTTACCTAGTTGCTCTAAAATATGTTTCTAAAACTTGGAGCAATTTTGCTGTGATGTAAATCTTTGAGCCACAATACCTCTTGGAATGAATTGTTAACTCCTAATGGGAAAAAAAAAAGAGCAAACAGAACTGTTACATTTCAGAGAAGCTTGTTTGAATTTAATTCTCTTCTTAATGTTGCTCATCTGAAAAAATAACATGGATAATGGAAGGAAGAGCCTGTTGGTCTCCTACAATCCATGAGCTACCTCAGCACAACTTCTGAAGTCAATCTAAGAACAAATGTCCTCCATGCTCACAAAGCTCAAGCTGAACCACTTAAGTTCAAAGCTGTTCTGGCCTATCCAAACTCTTATGCTGCTTAATCAATGATTATAATAAGCATTTCCCAACATCATTCTCTTGAAAAAAACCCCAAAACAACAGAGCAGCATTCTCCAGGAACTAAGAGCAGCCTGGGATTTGGGATTTAGGGGAGAGCTACAAACAGCTCCCCTGATGGTCCTGGCACTCTGAGGCAAGGAAAGCACTCAAGGGTAAAGCACTTGGCTGTCTGGGAGGCAATCTGCTCTAACAGGGCGCCTGCTGAGCAATCAGAAACAACATTTACCAACCTCCCCACCAGAAGACATTGCTAGAAGCAAAAGAGGCATTGTCAGAGAAAGGTAGGAGGCTAAACAGAGGAGGAAAAATGGCTTTTATGAGACCACCACAGGCTACACGTTGGTATTTATCAGCAAAACAGCCAGCAGGAGGAGGAGAGGGAGAAACAGCCAATGTTTGACTATTCCAGAGTATTCCTTACTCCCCTTCCGTATCAGACATCAAGCTCCACAACACCCAAAAGTCCTCTCACTTTAGGAAAAGGGAGATGAATGGGACTAATGGGTCAAAGTGAGAGGGCCCAGTCACACTTTGGTTACAGGCATTCCATAGCTTTGGTGAGAGTTCAAACAGGCCCTTGGAAAGCAAATAGCAATTTATCTTGCAATTGTCTTTTTATGGGATTATGCAAGGGTTTCGATGAAACAGCTGATGATGAATTTAGGTTTCAACACTCGTTTTCCCAGCGGCCTTGTAAATATATAAGAGGTCGTGACATAGTTGGAAAGAAGGAAGAGCAATTATTGTAAAGAAAGCTCATGCTCCAGAGCAGCCAGCAGCTACAGAACTACGAGCACAAAGCTAAGAGTGAACATCACAGATTGTAATAAAAAAATACCTCGACTTCTCTACACACAGTGGCATTTGCAGCAGTCATAAGGGAATACCTGGCATGTGATCATTTGAATTAATATTCCCTTATCAGTGTTACCACTATTTCACAGACTATCTGCAAGCAGATGTACTTTACTGACATCTACATTCAGATTAATTTGGTAAGCAAATTTATTTTTTCAACAGAAAAACCAGGAATAATAGATGTCATTTGCTTTTACAGTGCCAAGAAGATGTTAAGTGATTTATAAACTTGTAATACACCAGGAATTCAAGCAGGAGCGTGGCCTCGTTTTGCACATACACATTTTGAGAGGTTGGGACTGTTTGTTACCATCTAAGTCAGTGACAGAGAAAGGAAGTTGCTCAAAATGAGCATTATCACTCCCCTAAGAAACCACGATCTTACAAGAAGTCTTAGACAAGCTGAGACCAGAGTCCAGATTTCCAAGAAACCTAATCAAATACCACGTTCTCCTCCGTGCCTCACAACACTGATAAAAACAAAAAGAGATATTTTAGATATGATGCAATAGCAAGAATCAGAGCCGTGTAGGGTGGGGGAAAGGATCTTGTGATCAGTGTCATATAAACATCAATCAGTGGCTGGTGTTTGATAAATATTGGTATATTTTATCGTCAGTAAAATCCTAGTCATTGATACCATCTCCAAGCTGGCATAATAGGAGTTATTTTTGAAGGAGGATTGGAATTAAAGCATAGCTGTGTTGCAGACTAGTTCAGGAAAAGTCCATAAAATAGAGGAGAAACAGGAACGTGACTTCAGCTTGGCATTTCAAAGTCATCCCAAATTCAATAACATGAGCTCATCCCCACGGAGCAGAGCAGAGTCAGTCCTGCTGCAAACCCAAGTGTCTGATCTTGTACAGCCCTGATCCTCCTTGGCACTTCCCTGATTTCCTCTGAGCTGGAGGTACTGATTGCTTTCGGGATCGGTTCATAAAAGGGGATTTTCACAGGCAGAAATGGGACACGGGAGCTCAAGAGGCCCTTAGCACGGGCCTATTTACATGGAAATGAACGATTAGAATCTGTTTTTGTCAGGAGATACAAAGTGCTGCCGTGTGACTGCATTCTCACGAAGGGTGGCTCTGTAGCCTGGGAAGCAGTTATTCCACAGTCAGAGCTCCTTGCCTTTTCCACCACTGTTCACCAGGGAAAACCTCACCTAAAATAAGGATCTTGCAAACTGTATTTAATATCTAATTGCACCATATAACGTTGCCTTAAAAAATGCCAGCTTTGTTGTAGAAAAATAGAAACCACAGTAAGTTTTGGCAGGGGGGACACAGGTATTGGTATGGGACAAGTTTACTTCCCCAGTAGAAAATTTTCCTTCTAACAATTTCATGGAAATAGTCAGGCCTTTTAATTATATAAAGTGGACTAGAAAGGTGAGGAACCAAAGGAACTAAGTCCCAAGATTCCATGCCTCTGTGGCCTTGTCTTTTCTATAGGGAAACTCTCCACACCTAAGACCTCCTTACTTAATTTTTTCAGCGTCTTCCTACGCCAGGGAAGTACATGGACATCTCAGCCCATCCCCAGGCCCCAATATTGGACATCAGATCAGCTCATTACTGAAATACCAGACTGCTAATACAAGGCAGTAATTCCAGGTAGCATGTGGGAGCATGGAAGGACTTCTGGAGTCAACTAGCGAGTTCAACCCAAACTGCAAAGATAAAAGACTTATTTTTGTACAGCAGGATAATCCAGCAGTGCCCTAACACACTACACTCACTGGCAGGAAATGGCTGATTTCCAATATGCCACCAGTCTTCTTGATTTCCTTCCTGAGCTGTTTTGGGATATAATGGATCCCCACTGAAATCTTCCAAAGTCTAAGTCCGAAGAAAGTTTTAGCAGCTTTGTCATTCTGGTGTGGTGTCATCCTCGGTGCTCCATCAGCCTGAGCAACTTCCTACTCCTCCTGCTAGAGGGATTTGTGTCTCCCTGGGAGAGTGGGCATTGGATTTGGGGAACTTTAGGAAACACTGGCTTGCAGACACTGCCCTGAGAGGGCTGGGCAGCAAGTTGCCAGTTTGATGCCTGGCTTGTTTCTGGGCAAACAGTGCATTGTGTGCTCAGAAACACACAGAGGTAGTTGAGAATCACGGAATGGCTTGGGTTGGAAGGGACCTTAAAGACCATCTAGTTCCACCACAGCTAAAAGGGTCATTATCTGAGAAATACAGTTTATTCCTCCATTAGAAAAGAAGGCATTTCAAATAAAACTAGGCTGTGCTGGTTGCTGAACCATTTTATGTCCTCTGTTCTCATGCAAACATCTTTTGCAAGAATTAGCATTTGGGGATAGTATTTTCTCAGCATGTTGTTGGGGATTTTACAGGAACATTGAGTACAAGCACATTTTTAGGAGCTTTCTGAGGCATGAGAAAGGGAATTGAGAAGCTTTTTTCCCCTTTATGTGGATAAAATTAGCGATGTAGCTATGTTGTACCCATGCATGTACACATTCCTACTTATATTAAACTAAAAATACTATGTTTGAAGCATGGCATACAAGTCTGCCTACATGGAGAATTATGCTGAAATTTCTTCTTCATTTTCTAAATCAAGTTATTTGAAACATTGTAAGTTTTCCACAGAAGGAATATTTCTTTTCCTCTCTGCAACGCTTAAATCCTCAAGCCCAATTAGAGCTCCTTTTGCCAACCTTTTAAAACCAATTTCTGCCATTAAAAGAAGCAGCCTGCTGGACTGCAGCAAGGCCAGCAGATAAATCCCTGCTGAGAGCAGTTTATGGGGCTGTTGGGTTAGGAAACCACTCCCCACCATTTCCCAAATGAAACAAAAGCCATCCATTCTTCATTTCCTCCCTCCCCGCTCTGAGGGAGGAACTAACCCTTTGCCACAGCTCCACCTTACCTGTGGCCTGCACCTCTCAATTCTCAAGAGCTGGTGCAAAAATGGGGATGTATTCCTGGCCATGCTCTAGGAATAGTGGGGAGGTGCTGGGATTAGTTGCCTTCTGTAATATGAGCAACAGGAGACATGAACTGGCCTTGCCTTTTGGTACTTAAAGTAGCTTTGTCTTCCATATCTCTGCCTGAAGTTACCAGGAGGCTGTATTTTAATCATTGCAATCCACAGCTGTTACATCTGCAAAAAGTTTTTGCTGTATTCCCAAGGAGAGGTTTTCTTGCTTCACCAATCAAGTTAAAGTGAGTGAGAGGATGCCTGTTAGGATAACTGGGGGAAGTATTTGGAGGCAGTTGACATTTTGGCAGAAGGGGGAAGATTCCTACTTGGGTAGCACATACTCCATGTAACAGCTCTTTGAATTTGGCCTGTGCTGCTTCCAACAGCTCAGCTTTAAGAGGCTTTTCTGCATAACTTCAATAAAAAAAAAAAAAAAGCATAAAGAAACCAAAAACTCAAAGCTTCAAAACCAGACAGGGCTTCTATTTTTGCTTGGATATATCAAGTTGTGAAGCCTAATGAAGAGTCTTAACCTCTGTGAAAGAAAACCTCCTTCCTAAGGGATAGAGCCACAGCCTTCCTCCTAATGGCAGCATTTCTATGGTCTGAGAGAAGGCTATTAGGAAGATGCTGCCTTGCAGTGCTATAAAAATGAGTTAAAAGCCATTTTGCTGCCAGGTATTTTATATCTCCAGCTACTTCGAAAGAAACCTCCTGTCTCTTATAAATTTGAGAGAGGGAAACGTGTGCAACACATCTTTGTAGGTAGAAAATGAAAAAGGAGAGGTTGCTTTATGTATAATATATAATAGCACCCACAGGTTTCAGTAAATGAAAATGCTATTAAATATTTAATAGCATTATATTATATTATATTATATTATATTATATTATATTATATTATATTATATTATATTAAATATTTATGTGTGTCCCTTAATACCAAATGATGCAAGATCAGTTGTGCATGAAAAATAATGACATTATCACAGGGAACTGTATCTACAGAAGATGTGGTCTGACTAATGGATTTGCTGCCCTAATGTCCTTGGACATGTTTTCCTTCTAACTTCCTGATCTTGGGTGTTTAGTTGTCTGCAATAGGCACCCTTTGGCCCGTCCCAAAGTCAGACTTTCAGAAATGGGCTTGCTACACGCCCAGGGACCATTCTGCTCTCTGTGGATTTGTTACACTGCAGTGTTTCACCTGGGAAGGCTCTCCAGGGTTAACCAGCTTTGCCACAGTGGCAAGCAGGGCTGCTGTGTCTGTGCCATGGCACACACAGGAATGTGCCCAAGGAATTGCCACATTGCACTTGTGATCATTTCCCTTGGAATTCCTATTCACTCTCCATCAGCTCTGCTTGCTTTACCTGGCTCACACATTGGACTCAGAAGTTCCTTTCCTATTTCAGGTGAGCAACTTTGCAAATAGATAAGTATCAGTAAGATGCCTGCAAAGGACACTCCCCCGTTCCCCCTCCATTTGTAATTTAAACACCAATTGTTCTGCCACAGCTACAGCCCACATGGAACAAAGAGAGGCAACCAAGCAAAGCACACCTGGAATGCTGCCAGGACCTCAAAAGGAAGCTGTATAGTATCTCTACACCTCCATCTGCCCCTCCTCACATCAGTGAGCAAGAGATAACTTTATGTTCTTCTGTGGCAACCAGTTTAACCCACCACAGCACATAGAAGGGGAGCAGATGCAGATCAAAGGTTGCATTTTGAAACTCTGCTCCAAAGGCCCCTCTAAGCCATCCTGGCTGGCTGTGCCAAAACAGCTCTGGAGCACTCCTAAAATACATTCAGCTGGCACTGCTGCACCAAATCCCCAAGAGCTGGACCCGAAAGATGTGCCTGATTTAACAGCACAGTCCAACATCCACTCCAAAGCATGGTAGCAGTCACTCAGTGGAGACAGTTCACAGGCTCACTGGTAACTGTTTAATAGCTCAGTAATTAAGGAATATAGTGATCTTCAAAGCCTCATGCAATAAAACACCCTAATATTTGTCTAAACTCCGGGATCTGCTTGTTATAAGTCTAACTGCCACAGTTTGTGATCCATTAGTGAACTATTTTATATAAAGCACCATAATAGCTTTGTGATTTACACTCACTATTTAACACCCTTTCCAACAGCAGCATTTCTGGCAGTGATTTGTTTGTTGCAAGTGTTCAGCAGAGAACAGTTTTGTTGCAGCCAGTAATTGCCACCTCTCAAACAATCTCGGCCTTTTAGTATCCATTTTAAGAGAACTTTATGAAGAGCTACATATGAATATTCATCAAGTATTGTAATACAAATATAACTGGTGGAGTACAATAGATCAGATGAAAAGAAAAAGATCCTTACTCATTACAGTACACTTCTGAAACATAAAAGGAATTATTACCAGTGTATTTCAGCTACAAAGCTCCTAGCAAAGGCACCTGGGTTTCCATCAAATTTATTCTCAGAGTCTTTGTAGTGTAATTCTGGCATATATTATTTTTAGGTGGCACTTACGTGTTTGTTTTACTCCAGGTTCAGCCTTGATGATTTTCCTAAGTCTTTCACCTGAAAGCTTCCTTAATGACAATAAAATCAGAAGCCAATGCAAATCTTGCCAGTCAACAGGCATTTACAGCAGACAAGTCTCACACAGGAGAAGTGTGAGAGAAAACACAGATAACCAGAGCTTGTTTCCATAGGCAGGACAAGTTTCCCAACTGTTTGATTGGGCTGTACCACACAGGACAAAGCCCTGAAAAGCAGATTTTGAAAAGCACATATATGTTTGTAGAGCCAGAACTTGTGCAAAAGGACCAGCTTCAGACCAGTAAATTCCACACTTTGCAAGACTATGAGAAGACAGCGGGAGCAAAAATATGGAATTCTGGAATTTCACACAGAGAAGAAACAAGAGGTGAGAGTAGGAGCATTTACCACAAGTCTTCTCCCAGTAATATTTTAGATCTCTCACCATTAAAGTTGGTTTGCCACTTAGGCGAAAACCAAGACCCAAGCAGGTGATATGAGCTGGTACAAAGCAACACTAAGGGACAATCTCCCTCCTTTATTGGGTGCAAGGGGAAAAGTGGCATAGGATGAGGAGAAGGCTGAGGGTTTTAAAGGTCTTTTTTGTCTCAATCTTTCATGCTAACACCAGTTGTTGTCAGAGTACCCAGCCCCCTGAACTGGAAGACAGGGAGCAGAATGAAGCCCCCATAATCCAAGGACAACCAGCCAGCGATCTGCTGCACCACTCAGACACACACAGGTCTATGGGATCCACCCAAGGGGATGAGGGAGCTGGCAGATGTGCCAGCAGAAGTGCCAGCAATAATCTGGGAAAGTGGTTTAACAATTGTGATCAACATACAAATCAGAAAAACTTATTCTGTTGTTGGGACAAGGACAGTGGAAGGACCACAATGCTACTATGACAAGTTGTAGCCCACCTTTTACTCACTTGTTACATTTGGAAGAACATCACATACTAAAGGGTTGAATTGTTGAAGGGATAATTTGTCTGATCACCTAAAGCTGTGGAATGACGTGTGAACTGGAAAAGGAAAGTACCTTGTTCAGAACAACCTCTGGTAACTGCTATTGCTTTTTCAAAGGGATATTGCAGAGATGACAAAGTGCTGGATGTACCTCTCAGAGATCCATGCTTGCATGGAATATTGAGGCATTAGTCAGTGGCTAAGCCCTCTAAGATATTATTTCTGTCTCATGTCATTTATCAGCACAATATGACCAGCTGGCAAAGGAACACCAGCATGATTACAGATAGTCTTGTTCTACTGTCTGCTATTAATGGTACTCATTTTCTTCCCTACTTCACATGTTTATGCTGACATGAATAAGTAAAGCAGTCTAATACACAAGTGATTTAACCTTTCTCCTTCTTAAACAAATAATTTTGAGACATAATTACAAGCAAACATGTAAAATTTGCTTAGAGTGTAAACGGCTTAAATGTATAAATACACAATTAATGCTGAATGGTTTTTTTTTTCCATTAGATACCTCTGAACTTACATCACAGGCAGGAAAGCCAAATTCAATTTCTGAATCCATTTCAGTGCTGTTTGCAGAGACAAAGTTTTCCTCTAAAATTTGTTCTCATGGCATGATTTAAATAAACACAGAACTTGCTGTAGTTACTGTAAGACAGCTAAAAATGATGATGTGCCTGTGTGCAGCTAAGTGGGATGAAGTAAGCACTGGACCACATCTGCACATGCCCTGTGCTTGTAATTGGATCGAGACTGACACGAGACCTCCGATCCCAGTTTGGGATCCCCTAAGAGGTCCATAATTTCAGGAATACTCAGTGCCAAAATATCCAAAGGAAAATATCAGGTATTTAACTGCCTAGGCTGCATGGAAAAATAGAGCTCTGATTTGCATGCTGAGCTATTATCTGAAAACACAGCTAAATAAACCACTCAACATCTGATTTAACATCCTACCCTCCTCAAGAACAAGAACAAACAGCTATAATTCAACTTAAATTTGCTTTAAAACTCAGAGTTCTAAAATACTTCCCGACTTCCACATTCCAGTGGCTGTTTTCACTGGTGACACACCAGAAAAATCACAAAGCAGGCTTTGAACACATGCCAACATGCACAACCTCCCTCAGGGGGATACCCTACTTGCTGCACTCTGTGCTGGCAGTGCCCTACCCTGCTTGCAGGCTACTCCTGGTGCCCACCACAGAGGATGCTCAGCCAGGGCCAGGTGGGAACAAAGTCTGGATGCCACAGGAAAACTTCTGGCAGTGCCAAACCCAGTTCTGGCAGCTGCTTCAAGGTCTCTTCCCCATTGTTGCAAGTTTTTATGCCTATTTTGGGGAGGTTTTTTTGGTTTTTTTCAAGCTTTTCAAGCTGCTGCCTTCTTTATTTCAGCAGTCTGACTGCTGCTTGTCTCACTTTGGGATAAATGTGCTCAGAGCCCTCTTGTGAAGCCCAGCCACACATCCCACTGACACTGCTGCTCCCACCTTGGCAGGTGGAGCATCCAGGCTGTTTGCCACGGGAGGCTGAGCCAGAACACTGTGTTATTCTAACTTTTGGTGGATACAGAGATTTATAAACAAACCTGAATTAGCTGAGGTGACTTACACTGCAGGCAGGAATGAGAGAAATTATGATCTATCCATTTTTTTGTGTAAAAAGCTACAGATTTTGCTCAGTGACCTTTCTGTGTAGCTCAGCCTCTTTTGAACTGCTACGTGTCACCAGTCTTAATCCCAACTTTATCAAAAAGTTATGTCTCATGTGTCCACGTGGTGTTTCAATATCTAAGGATGTATTATTCATTCTGACAGCAGAATGGGAACTTTTCTTTCTTCCCTATAGAATATCTAGAGACCACTTCGAGGTCTTTTTTGAACCAGGTATGCAAAGCTGAGGATTCAGGAATGAGTCTTCCCTTGCAGCCATGCTCGAGGTCTTTTCCCTCCCCCTACCTTTCTTTTATCCACTAAAGTGAACGTGTGCCTTGTTCTCAGGATGCCTGCTCCTCACAGGAGTGCCTGAAAAGCTTTGGGAATGCTAAGTGGCATGTGAGATCATCTCGAGTAAGATTGAGCCTGAAAGCTCTTCAGAAGCTCAGACTTCCTCTTAGAGCAGAAGAATATAAAATATATCAACCCCAGCTACTCTGACCACTCATTTATGCTAATGGACTTTGATAGCAACTTCTCTCATCAACAGTTTTTAAAGCCTCTTCAGAGTGTCTCAGATTCTTAACAGGTCTAATAGTGTGGGGAGCTGAAAGATATCCCCATGAATTATGCCCTCACAGCATCATTATCCTGTCATTCCCTCATTGTTCAAACTCAAAAACAGTACCCTGGGTTAGAGAGACCTCAAATGCACATGGGAGCCTGAGCCATCCTGAGATCCCTTTTAGCTCTCATTATACCTTGGTTTATTCTGCCCAGACAATTTACTGTAAAATCTAATATGTGGGAAAACAGGAATGGGACTTGAATGTGAATATGAGCAGCCACAGCAATTTTGATTGGAATAAAGGGCATTTTTGAAGAAAAGGCATTCATTCTTCAGAGCATCCAATGTTGTCCCAGAGTGAAAAAGCAACTGCCTCAATAAAACACTGAGATAGAGCCCAATATAGCTGGTTTTTGCTTCCCCAATTTGCCAAAGATACATTGACTTAAAAGTGAAATGCAGATTCTGGGAGACTTCCCAAAAAGCTCTTTCCTCACACAATTTCACAGATGAAAAAGGAGAAAGAAACTTCAGAGGAGCAGACAGAAATTATATATAACATTTATTAGTGTTTATAAAATAGAAACACTATATAGGGTTTATAAAGTAGAAACCAGAGAAACAGAAATTGCCAAAGAATATAATCTCTTGAAAAAGCAATAAGGTCAGAGAAATCCATGCACATTAAGATCTTAGCCAGAGATCTTTTTAAAATAAAATTAAAAAAAAAAAAAATAATCAAACCAAACTAAACCCCTGAGAGACAAAAAACTTTCTGCTTCCTGAAGGCAGAAAGATGCTGGTGAAAAAACAAAACAAAACAAAAACAACAAACCAAACCAATCAGGCAAATTATGGAAAGCTCAGCAAAAGCAGCAGATATATCAGCATACAAAGAATGCAGGAAACATAATTAAGAGCTAAATGCCACTTCAATTGTGTCTGGTGCTCCTTACTCATTGGCTCTAGTGCTTCACAAGAGATTGGAAAACATTGATTTCCATGGGGGTTAGATCAGACAAGTCCATGCCATCAGGCCTAATCACATTCATTCAACTCTCCCCGACACTGAAACATTGAAATAATAAATGAGAACACCAGTGGCAAGTGCAAGTAGCCAGCAAAGTCACCCAGAAAGAGGAAAAACCCCAATTTTTATAGCCATGCTAGTTCTGAGCCTACAGCAGGGCAGTTTGGGAAGTGAATTGCTTTTAAGTAACAAGCTCCAGAGGGTTTCAGAACTCTACTCACTCCCTGAGAAAGGCAGGGCTGCTGGGGGCAAGCACAAGAAAAATGGAGCCATGCAGGATCTTCATCTAAAGCTGTGCTCACTTGTCTAGTACAGGGCTACAAGTCTGCTCATTAGAGCCATAACTGCTTTTTTCCCAGGAAAGAAGAGGAGGAACTGGCTTTATAAAGAGGTGCATTCCTACAGTCGTAGGTAATTAGCAAACAGAAAACCATCAGAAGGTTTTGGCAAGCCCAGGCAATAATGACTCATAACAACAACTTCTTTAGCCAAGGAACCTTCTATACCTCTTCAGTCCCTCCTTTCTGTTACATCCAGGGTGGTTTTCAACTTTTCACTTGGTCACCCTGCAAGTCGTGGTCTGTGTTTGGAGAGGACAGAAGTCAATCAAGTGGGGTTAATTAATGAAAAACAAATAAGCCCCCACTGCCCAGACAACTGTGGGTCCTTGCTAAGCAACAGCAGGATGGTCTCAGAGTAAGCCCTGATGACAGGATGCTTCCATTTCCTATTTACTTGCTCACCTGTCACACTAAAACTCCAGGATCCACCCTTGGATTCTACCAACCCACTCCTTATTTCAGCAGCTCCTTTTTGGAGGTAAAGGAAGGCCTATTAAATGGATCACAAGACAGATGGTAAACGGTTTGAAGTTTAATTCTGATTTAGCTTTGGGAAAAAAAAAAAAAAATCACTTCCTGTAACTGTATCTCACACCTGTGACAACAGTTGTGCTCTGTAGGTGTGCAAGGGTTAATTAGCTAGAACTCCCCTTGAAAAATATAAAATGCTACATAAGTGCTAAATGCCATAAATTCCTCCAATAATGAACTGGCATAATTCCTAGACTTGATTACAACTTGTCCAAAAACTATGCATAATGCATATTGTACACAGAAAGGGCCATCATCCATTATCTCTGACCTTGAGAACAGATATTAGCCTAAGTAATCCACTAAGTATTTTGCTCTCTCTAAATTGGCCCAGAATTAACAGATTGTAAAATACATATCTTTATTCTGCCCTACCTTTGCTTGCACTTAGTATGGTAATAAAAGTTGAGTATGAATAATGAAAGGCTCACATGCAATGAGGAAAACTGGCATTCAGTCAGTTTAGACAAAATGCAAAATTAGTTAATAATTTGAGTAATAATGCTGCTCTGATTAGGAAGGTGTGTTTCAATACTATATACAGTGCAGCTTGAGAACCTTATAGGAGTTAACAAGTTACCACATTCTTATGGAAAGGGTGTCATCCTCATTTTTGCAATGAACAAACAGAAAGATTAAAGTTAATTAAGCTGTCCAAGATGAAATAAGGGCCAGGCTGAACTAAAAAAATGTGATCAGTGTCCTAAACTGCTGGTTAGCAGTCACACCTCCATCTATCTTATCAAAGGATTTCCTTTCTGATATAGCTATTGTTTTATCTTATTTGGCAAGAATTAAAATCTCCAGAATGGTCATATGTTGATGCACAACTCTGAAGGAAGCAGCTATTAGCATTAGAAGGAAGTAGCTATTAATATTATAAATTCAGACAACTCAGTGGAAGAGCAGTAAAGGAGACAAAACACCAGACTGAGTTTGCAACAGGAACATAAATGTTTGTGGGAACAAGTCTCTAGCAGCGAGCTCCCTGGACTATCAAGGCCAATCAGAAAAAGCAATCCTGGAAGAGAGGAAGCATAGTCTTGGAAACCCTGATTTTATTTCAATTGCATGATAACCAAAAAAAATCTGGTGCCTCATGCTCAGTAACTCTTGTGTTTACAATTGCAGATAATAGGGACTCTGGCTGCTGGGAAGGATTCTTGGTTTCTAAAATAGGACCAGAGACATTTGTGGAGCCACACAGCAGGTATACTTCCACAGACAACTTAAATTTCTCTTCCTGGGGGGAGATTTTCCTGTCTCAGCTTCAGCTCTGGGCTCCTTTTAATGAATGACAGTTCCTTTGAACTCTCATCCGCCCTGGCAGTAAAAAGGAGCACAAGGTCACAGAAGGCTCTTCTTTGCCACTGAAAAAATCAACATGAATTTCAGGAAGCAAGTCATTCTGAGCCCCTGGAAAGGAAGAACAGGACATAGAAGCCCTCCTTCCAACCTTACACTCCTGTACCCCCCCACACACCTGCCCAATTTCTGTCCTGCTGGCAGAAATGGATTGGGAATGAAGCTGCCTCCTACATTTCCCTGCTCACCTCAGTTTGTGACTGAGTTCACAGCTGCTCCACGCTTACATTGAGGGTGGCAAGCCTGAAGAGGAAGAAGTAATTGATTTAGGCTTATCTGTCTCAGGGCCTTTCTAAGTTACAGCTGGACTGGTGCTACTTGCAGGGTGTCCTCAGTGTGCAGCTCTTAAACCTCTGCCTGAGCAGAACTCGGCAAAGCAAACATCACTCCAACCTGACTCCTGTGCTCAGAAAGGAATGTTCATCCTTCAGAGTCACACCAACCACCCAGAACACCTTCTGCAGGCAGGAACACAGCCCTTCCCAGCTGCTGCTGGCAAGGAATTGCAGCCAGGGCTGGGCACTGCTGTTCGCCACCAAGGCAATTAATCCTTCAGGGCTATTTGGTCCTTGGCTTCTCCGAGCATTCCCAAAAAAAGTCAGGTAGTGCCAACTACACAGCTCTTCTGGGATATGCCAGAGAAAGGATTTCACTCTCACTATTGACTATCAAATAATACTTTAATTTACTTACAGCCTCTCAGTTCAACCAAGGGCTAAGAGGAGGCACTGGAGAACTCTGCTTACCCTGTGAGCAGCTCTGAGTCACTCAGACTGCTCTGATCCCTGCATCAGAACTGTTTATAAATCCCAGCTTTATTAACATGCATCTGGTGAAAACTTGGCAGACAACTTTGCCCAGTGGCAAAAAAAAAAAAAAAATAATTAAATATCTGTTTAATCCTTGGAACATTTGCAGTCTCCAGACAGCTGACCAAATGAATGCTAAGCTGCTTGTCCTAAATACACATTTGTTGGCAGTCTCCAAAGGGTTAAGGGCTAGATCTAATTGCTAATAAAGTTAAATAAAATATTCTCAAAGGCATTAGTGGGAATTGTTTCAGGCTCCAAATTCAGTTAAACCAGTTTTTAATTAAGCAATATTTAATAAATAACATCTAAAACAACTGTGCTGCTTTCTTAAGGCTTACTAAGGAAAGGCTGATTCTTAAAAGTACTTTTTTTGCAGACTCTCCGGCTGCAACGCAGAGGAGGATGGACAGCAGAATAAAGTGTTTATTTTAGTGAGATCAACCTTGCTGTGCTATCTTTGATTTCAATTGAATTATGCCAGGTTTGTAGCAGATGAGAATATCTGAATATTTCATAGTACCCTGAGCTGATCTCAGTGCAACAATGCAAGAGGCTCTTCCTCACACAGACTATCCTATTAGTGCATTTTCAAATCCGGCACGTGGAGACTTCCAAGCACTTGGATCTTGGAGTGGCTCTGTTCCATTTGCACAGCGCCTGGCAGAGTGCAGCTCCAACACACAAACAGGGCCCACAGGTATTCCAGGAACACCAACTACAGCGATTTACCTGCATTTCACCCTTGTCTCCATGTCACAAAATAGATGCTTCTCCCATCCCGTGCCCAGGGTTGTGTGCAGTTCCCTTCTGACTCAGCCTGTGACAGGCGTCACAGCCCTCCCTGGCAAACCAGATGGCACGTTTATTTATAAAGCTGCACTCGGAGATGTGCTGCCTGAGAACACGCCTGTCCAACAATTGTGTGGGCTGCAAACACAAACCAGCCTTAATACGGTGGGAAGCGGAGATAAAAATGCCTCCAGGTTCCAGTTCCCTTCCTTACTCCAGCACAGTCCCACTGCAGTGAGCTGTTCAGCCTCTCCAACACCTGCATCCCCAGCCAGCCCAGTGTGCTAATTCCAGTATATCCTAATCCCTTGCCCTCGTCATACCTGCTACTATCACTTCTGAGTCACTGCCATTCTTAGCTCCGCTCCAACCTCTCTGATTACAAAAACAGGGAAGGAAATGGGATTGTTATCCTGGTAGCCAGTGTGCTGCCCTGCTCATGTGAGCTGCCACCATCAATTCCTTTAATTGCAGCAATCAACTAAGGAGTTCATTAGTGCAAGTAAAGCCATGATTTGTATACAGCAAATACCAGCAGAGCAAAGTTCTGCAGCCCAAGTGCCTGTAGTGCTGGACTGATGCTGCTCTTCACAACTGGGGTGGAACAAGAACAGTGGAATCCCAGGGATTTTCTGTCTATTTACACAGGTTCTTGATGTCAAGGCCTAAAGCATATCACTCCCCCCTAAATTCTAGAGGCTGGTGAGCTGGTAAGCTCTGTGAGGAAAGCTGGGAGCTGCCTCAATAGCTCTGCTAAGATATGTTGGAAGGGGGGGGTGCAAAGGCATGTACCTTTTTTAATTAGCATTTTAAACTTCAAGAATTAATTAGCAGTCCAATTGCAACTCTTAGCGCCTTAATATCCCACCTGAAGAATTACAATTTATTTCCTATCACTACAAAAGCACGGAGGGTGGGATTTCTTCTTTACAGTTGAAATCTATTGTGATTTGCAGTCAAAACATTACATCCCTTCCATCAACCATCTGAACTGCAGGCAGAAGCAGTTTTACTCTAAAGAAAATCATCTTTACATCAGCTTTAGTTGTGTGGCCAAGGCACTCTAAAAAGGATGCTCTTCCTGGTGCAGCAGGGTTACAGGAGAGTTTCCAGAATAAATAAAGTCATTAATGGGGCCGTTTCTGTTTGTCTTCCTAACAGGAAGGGTTACTTGAGGCATGTTCTGCCCAAGAAAAAAAGTCAAGCAGTTTTTTACCCAATGCCAGTAGTACTTTTTCTCCTGCTCACAGATTTTAGGCAGTTTGCTTGCAACCTTCTCAAAAAAAACCCAAAAAAACAAAAAACCCACACCAAAAACCACAACACAATGATTTCTATTCCCAGAAAGAATAGTGGACATTCGGCTCTTTTCTATGACAGAATAGCTGGGAAAGCACAATGAAAAGGAAAGGTCAACAGCAAAGAGTGTCACAGAAGCTGCAGGCTTTGTAAATGGTGTCTAAGGGACTGCCTATCACTGCTGAAATGCACTCTAATTCACTTGGGAAGCTGAAATGCTTATCCCACATCTAAAGCAGTATCCTCACAGCCCACACACAAACCTGGGAGTGTCCTGGAGGCAATACCTGGGGATGTCCCAGGTGCAGTGCCTAAGGAATGGATAAGGGCCCAGCAGTGCTTCTAGAAACAGGCCAAGACGACCCCAAAAGACTCATGCCAGCACCAGGCAGCAGTCATGGCTTGGCTGGGTCAGTACTGCTGGGTGGAGAAGACATCACAGCAATTCAGCAGTGACATGACAGAAGTGAAAAAATGGGGCCTCAGCATAAGCAAAAACAGTGATATTTTCCACAGCATCACTTGCACTAAAGGCTCATTAAAAGGGGAGAAAGTGTTTGTCAGACATATTAGTGTGAGAGCCACTTCAAATTGGATATCTTTGAGAAAAAAAGCATTAAAAGTATGAGACAGCCTCAGAGTGAGCACCAGGAACTATATACACAACTTCATTTCCGAATTCATGTCATTTGCTAAATGTGCTACATCTTGGAAAAGCTTTTGATTTGAAATGGATAAAAAAATCAAATAAAATTTACATAACCCCTAACTCAAATGCTGCAGGTTCATACTCTATATTTTTATCTAGCAGTTCTTGAATGCAGCCAATGAATAATCTCACACTAGGATGGCTTCATACATGTCTTCCACGGAATACACTTGAAGTGTTCTAGAACAAGCTTTCACCCCCTCACAAAGAGATACGTGGAAGATAAGCAATTTTATAAAGAGTCCCTGAAGAGCAATCTTCTTCCTTTTCAAAAAGTTTGAGATCTTAAATCAGATGAAAATTAATTGCATGCAAATGTGTGATGCAACTCGAAGATTCAGCTCACCCCCCTTGTATACAGCTGCAGCTGATTTTTCTCCCCTTCTAGGTAGTCAGGAAATGACTTTGAACTCTGCTAATACTTCAGCTGGGATTTTAGGATTTGAGGTTAGCAAGTGAATACATCTTTGAAGGGGGCTTGAATCACTAAAGGGATTAACTTTGCCCATCAAAACGGCCCTGAGTCTTCACACTGAGCTTTTAAACTTGTGGAATGGAAAAATCAAAATAGGATAAAATACCTGACACATGGAAATAATTGGTAATACACTGACAGCACCAAACTTTGAGCCCATACCTGTCTCTAATTCACAATAGAGGGCTCTATCTTTATTAACTGGGGTAGTAAAATCATGTGCTGGGAGTGAAGACTTACAGAGGCCAAGCTAAAATATGCCTCAGCCTAGGAAGAGGGGTGTTAAAAAAGCCAGATAAAGTCTCCATGGTGTTGGTTCAGCTGATCTCACACACAACAGCAACTGCACTGTTGTTCAGCAGTTCTGAGCTTCTAAGGGGAAACTGTACGGGAAGAGGGCAGCAAAGAGGATAAGGAGGATTAATTCAAAACTCACATTTTATCTTTTTACTCAGAAAACCGGCATTCAAAATAATATCTATGCTTAAGAGATAAAGGTGAAGCTGCAGAGAAGAGCCAAAATCCATTAGTACAATGAGTGCTTCCAATTTTAGTAGTAACAAGCAGAGCCTGTGCATACAGAGGTTGGCTAAACTGTTATTTTAAGGACTCACTGTCCTTAGTGGAAAATTAATAGAGCAAGTGTCAAAAGCCTTTCATGATTCTAAAAATTAGAACAGTCTGTCTCCACTGGGTATCCATCCTGCATAGAGAGCCTTTACCTACTGCAATATGAGGGGTGAAAGTACTGAAATGGGAAATATGTGAAGTTTGTTCAGCACAGCTGTCCTGAAATCATACCATCTACACATCTCAAGCACACAAGGCATTTGCTGAGCATACTGGCTACTTAGAGCATCACAGTTCCTCTGCTCAAGCCACTTATGTCATTCCCAGCAATCAAAAACTTAAAATACAGTCCCTTAGAAACAGGGAATCACAACACTTCGAAAACCTTCCATTCTGGAGAGAGGAATGGGGAGCAAAAGCAGTTATTAGAGCTGCAGAAGAAAATAGTGGAGAGAGGGAACAAAGTGGGCACATCCACCAAATTTGCACTTCAAAGCAAAAATCCCCAACCTCAAGTTCTGAATTATGTCAGGCACTGAAAGCTTTGCTCATCTTTTTTGGGGATCACACAGGTGTGTTTGAAGGTACAACTATGTTCACAACATGCATGGCTGGGAAGAACACTCAGTGCTGCTTCTGTGTGTCTGATTTGGCTTCTGCAGGAAGCTCAAGACATTTGTCAGTCAATCCCTGCCCTGCAGTGGCAGCTTTCCCTTGTTGTCCAGCCCACCACACACTCATTTATTTTTAGGCTGCAGCTCCCACTTGCCCATGGGTGGTTTGCCCAAGCCACAAACTCACAGTGCCACCTATAGCACAGGTTCTGGTGCAGACACGGGGTTGGGCTGGGTAGGGCTGGTTCAGCAGGATCCTGGAGTGCAGGTGCAGTGCTGTGCAAACCAAGGACTTGGCTTCCAAAGCTGGCATGGGCTTGGAAATAGAGCCTGGCCCCAGCTTGGATCTGGCAGGGGCTGTTCACTGCAGTTTTAACCAATTCCACTAGTGCTGTGTGAGTTGTGGCAGCAGCCACTCAGTCCCTTCACACTGCTGTCCCCAGCATGTTCTCTAGGGACAGGGCCACCTGGTTATAGCATCCTCCTCTTACATCAGACAGGGAAACACTGCACATTCCTGCCCAGTTTGACACACACCTTGCTTTCCCAGCTGCCTATTAGAGACGTGAATTTGAAGAGAAATTAAAGAGAAAGGAATTCTGAGTCTTTTCAGCATCACAGTGTGAGGCTCACATGGCTTCACCCACTATTGCAGTGACAGAAAAGAAGGAGAAAACCCTTTCCTGGGCTGTGACAGACCAAGGAAGTCCAGAACTAACCCCTCATGGCTGTTGCCCCCACTCTTGTCACACCTTCTGGCTGCTCTGTCCCACAAGGCACTGTCAGCATCCCAAGGGCCATAATCCCTTCAGGCATAGCACTGCCAGCAGCCAAACAGCACAACGGGGTCCTATCGTTAGAAAGTCAAATTAAAAAAAAAAAAATAAAAAAACCATCCAAGTTCTCTCCTTTATTGATACTGCCAACATCAAGGTTGCATCTATCATAAAATATTAAGCAGCTAACTTTAATGGAATTGCATTTTGGATCTTATTTAAGCTTCTCTGACAGAATTAAAGGTAGTTTTATCTTTTTCTTCCCTATCTCTACCCCTCAGTCACTGACATCAGTTAAGACTGACTGGAGAATAGACTGGAATATTGCTAATTGTTAATATTGCTAAAACTTTGAGCTAATATTGTATTTTGGCGAATGAATAAAGTTCTGTACAACGGGTTCCAAATTCTCAGACTCATGTATTTTCTTCATCTTTACTCAACATTTAAGGAGAAACAAGTAGAAATGTTCTGTTATAGTACATTAGACTTTACCCCTAAAGTTAATCTCACTCTGGTCATACAGATCAGGGCACTCTGATCATACAGATCAACTAACTCATGTTATCATTAAATCTTCTTTCCTGTTCCAGGATGCAGAAAAGGTCCTTACTGTTTTAATCAGCTTGAATCAGCCCATATGTGTCACCCAGCTTTTGATAGTAATTAGTGCTTTATTTTAACATCTGATCAGACAAGAGGACAAGACTTTCTAGGCTGGATGTTCCTCAGCGAACCTTTTATTTCTTTTTGGGCATCATCTCCCCAATAACCCATAGTTTGATATTCCAATAGCAAGTGTAATGCTGTTGGTGAAAGTGCATTGCACAAGAAAAGGACATTTCACATCTCATAACTACTTGGATATTCAAGTCCAAATGCCAACATCACACACAGTTGCAGTTCAAACCCTATTTTGGTTTGATTACACAAAATTTAACCCCAAAACAACAAATTCCCACTTTTAAAAACTAAGCCTCAAGAAATCTGTTTGAAAGTGAACCTTGAAAACAGTTCTACAATTAATTGGAATTAGGTTTCTATTTAGCAGCTGAAACAATTTCCCCTAAATGCCATCATGCCAAATGTGATCTCTATTGCCTTTCTAGAGGCAGAGAACTCACGACTATAAAACAAGGGAGAGATCCAAAGGCTGTGCCGTGCTGCAAAATGGATCCTGGGGGAAAATAAAACTTCTTGTGGATGATGTGGAAACCAGAATATGTTTTCCCTACATAGAACAGTAGTAACTTTGCATCCAAGGGATGCTCTGCACTTTCACTGCTAAATTAAAAATCCCGGCTGGATGAGCGTGTGACGGAATCGCTCGATACCAAGGAACAGCACACACATTCTTTGGGATCTTAAAATAATCTCCCAAGGGAACATTGTGGTTCTTCTTTGAGGCTGAAGACTCCATGAATGCCAAATAAAGTTTCCATGTCCTGACTAATCCACTGGCTATCCATCACTCTGCAGGCCTGCTTCCAGCTCTAATTCCCTTTGTTTTTTTCTTGGCTTGTCTGAACCACTTGTCCTACACAGACATCAATGAAAACAGGTTTTCCTCTTGGGAAAAATCCCACTAAAAGATATCTTCCAGTAGCCTCTCCTCCTTTAGTGCACATGGAGCTGCCTTGGCTTCAGTGTTTTCAATCTGAGCTGTTCTTGGCATTTAGATCCAATCCTGGACTGATTTTCTCCTTATGTAGCTGGGAACAAGTGAGGTATAACCTGGAAAAAACACTTCCTAATTGTTCATCAGACATATGGAATCAAATTGCTCCTATTTCTAGGCATGACAGTCCTTCAAGTAGACCTACAACGGCAGTGAATTGAGTTAAAGTCCACACTACCATAAAAATACACAACACTGAATGGTGTCACTGTCCAGGAGGAACAGATCTGATGTGACTCACAGGGCAGAGAGTTTATCAGAAGGGAAATTTTTCAAGGGAAAGCCACATCTTTACACGAAATCTTTCATGGAGGCTTTTTGGCAGAATTCTCTGTTCCTGAATAAGCACTGAATAAGCCTGAAACATGACAAATATTAGCCCAAAATGAAAATACAAGGGAAAATTCCACTACGCTGCTCTGATTATGTAGAAGATCAGGGAGAAAATGACTTTGAAGCACTTTGATGACAATTCACAGCTGAAATACGTCATCCAGGGATGAAGTGTTTTTATCAAATCTCAGCTTCCCTTGTGAAGAAGGTAGGCCTAGTTTACTGACCTTCAAA
This sequence comes from Manacus candei, assembly GCF_025592945.1. Lineage (NCBI taxonomy): Eukaryota > Metazoa > Chordata > Aves > Passeriformes > Pipridae > Manacus > Manacus candei. The sequence continues at coordinate 4,464,553 of NW_026138083.1, read as the reverse complement.
GCACTAATTTAAATCATTATAGTTTGGGCCTGTACATTTTCTATAAAGTAATTTTTGAATTTTAAAGGAGTTCATCACTATAATCTCTGCATGAGCCAGAAAGGCAGCAGTAACACTCACTTTCAAGCTCCACACCACTAAAACTTCACAACCTTCTCTAGGTCTAATTGAGTACAAGCTCAGAGCCTCAGAGTGTGGCAGTGAATTAGTTTTTAATCTTTTCAGAGATAGTAAAAGTTTAGGTGAACTGTAACCTAAAACACTGGCAGGGCAACAGCCAATTTAGCAGAGCTTCAATTGTTGCCCACAAGTTTCTGCCAAGTCATATCCAAAACAATCAAATCCTTGGAAACTCACACTAACGTAGCAATTGCTAAGAATTTAAAAGTGGTGTTTGTGAATGCACAAACATAGAAGGCAGGAATCAAAGCAGCCAGAATATACTTCCATTCAAAAAACACAATTCTCAACTTGCAATGTGATGCCTAATTATTCACCCAAGCTTCAGCCAAGCCAATGAAACCAATTCCACTGGTGTCAGAGGGACCAACAACAGCAAAAAATATTCAAAATATAGTCAGCAGGTAGCAAGCAAAATGTCAGATGTTAATCTGATTGTGCTGTAATGACCTGCAGCCTGGGCTGGTGGCAAAGCACGTGGAAAAGCCCCACAGATAAATAAATGACTCAGAAATTAAAGACCCAGCTGGCAGCCCACAGCAAGTTCTCCTTCTAGGAATGCAAATGGGGGGAATTAGTTTAGCTGGCTGAGCCCAAGGTCAGGTCTTGGCTGATGGGAGTGGCTGGGAAGAAAGCTGGAAATGAGGACTTGCACTTCCTTTTCTCAGGAACTGATCCTAAGCTGAGACTTTCCTGCTGATCCTGGCTCTGCATCTGTGCCTACACATCTCCAGGACTGACCAACACCCACTGCCCAGGAGTCTGGGACTGGCCTCAGACTTGCCTTGGCACAGCTGATGGTCCCTGCACTACATCCCACCCTGAGCCCTCCTGCCTCCGTTATCCAATAGACAAAGAACCTTAAAAAAAAAAAAATATTTCCCTTGTGCTCTGGGTTTTAGTTTTCCCTACACCTATTGAGTCCTTTTCTCCTTTTCTAAAATACCAGGCAGTCTTTCCAGAGCAGGGCTCAAATGCTTTAATAAAAACAAGCATTTATTCACTCAAGTTGGGCAAAAATTAATACTTGGATATTCCCATTTAAATAACTGCTTTATGCACATAAATTAATATATACACAGTTAAAATAGTATCACAAAGATAATGTGATCTATTAAAAAGGATTGTTTCTCCAGGATGGCCTGTGACAGGACAGACTCACATTGCTGGCTTTATTTTTCCTCAGATATTCAAAGGCAGCATCCCTCTTCTTTCCAATTCTTATTCCTTTTAATGGCTTCTCCAGAGTTTTTAATGCAAGAACTTGTGTTCATCAGCATATCAAGCACAACTGATAATAGTGAATATGCAAAAAGCAGACTGGAAGGAAAAAAATTGGCATTTTTTAGTACTCCTTTTATTTCAACATCTGGATTTCGCTGGAGTGGATATTTTTCTCCCCTGTCACGAGCTCAGTGTTTCATCATGACTATCACTCCCAGATTGCTCGTGTAAGAACATCCCACTAAGGGAACCAGTGGCTATTTGTCTTTAATAACAATAAAAATTGGATTGCATGGAGCAATCTGGGATGAATTGTGCCATCCATTTCCAGGAGAGAAGCAGTAACAACTCATTACTTCTCCCAAGGAGTTTCTGGTTCTCAGAAGATGAAGGACCCAGCACGCTGTCATTCAGGAAGTGCACTGTTACATTTACCCAAAAAGTTCATTGCCATTTTCAGAGAAAGCTGTTTAAAAAATGATGGATTTCCAGAGGATGCTTTGAGCATTTGTATGTCAATGAAAGAAACCAGGAAAACAGTTTTCCTAGTTTTTAAGTAAAGTTACTCTGGAGTGAAGCTTTTAAAAATTATTTCTTACTAAGGTATTTCAAGAGCAATGAGAGCTCAATTAAGATGCTGTCCACAGACTACCACACTACTGAAAGATTATCTTAAAATATGAAAAAAACCCTTCAAAATGCTAAATAATTATGTCATTGCTAGTTAACAATATTCTTTCCTAAATGAAAAACACAAGACATAAATATAATGACAGTAAAACCTTTGGGAGTATAGAACTCTTTTCTTATTTGCCTTTTACAGAAAGCTTTTTATCAGTGCTCCTCCATCCATTTGGAGACAGGGAACCCAATGCTTCCTCGTCAGGAGGTGAGGGGAATTGTTTAGTGGCAGAGGAGGGAGCAGAACCTTTGCTCCTCACCTGAGACAGTACCAACTCAAAACATCTCTCCAAGAAACACCTTAGCAGAAAAGAGGTTCATTTTACCAGTTCTCTTCTTTTAAAAATATGCACATGTGCTCCATTGCATGATCTGACATTCAGAGCTGACTAAATTATACAGTGATCTTAAGATATTTTTAGCCACACTTACTTTGCAGCTGGAATATGTCTCACAAGTAGCCTGCAGGAGCTTTACAGCTCACAACTTACTGTGATCCCCAGTATTTTTTAGTTGCCTTCTCCTTTGTGTCCTCGTGTAACAGATTCAAAGCCAACTGTGTTGGGTTTAAAAAATGAAATTAAATTAAGAAGGCAACTTCACACAGGAAAATGCTTGATCCCTAATGCTCAGCCTGAACAACTTTTTAAACCTGGCAAAGAGCCCAATTCTCTTGGGTTTCAAGGAGACACAGGATGCAAAGTGCTCGTTATTCACAGAGCATTTTAAAAACAGTTCATGTCCACAGGAGCTTCCTGGTTCCTCACCCACTCTTGGGGTTGGAAGAACTGGAAAGGTTGTTTATTCCTATTATCTCCATGCCCCTGGCTGGTCACCTCAGAGGAAAAGAAACAGCCAAGAATTCCTTTTCCCTGCTTCCAAGAACACCATGGAAGCAGCTGGTGGCAGGGAGCAAAGTGGGCATTTTGATTCCTCCCAGCCTGTCACCTGCCTTGCACAGTTTTCATGTTACTTTTTTTAGGCCATTTTTTTTTCTTTTCCCCCAATTTATTGCAGTAAAAGCAATGCATTAAGAAGCAGTGTTTTGACAAGAGAAATCAAGGCAAGACTACAGAACTGTTCCTTTTAAAGTAATTATCAAAGTCCAAATTCATTTTAGCAAGGAAATCTGAGCTTTAACCCAATAATTAATGGAGATGATTCCAGAAAGAGGACTCATTTTTCATACAGTGCAATGACAAATCTTGTTTCCATAAATGAGGTGAGAAGGCTTGTGAGCATGCTGCCAAGTTTCAGCCAACATAGATTGTTAAACAGCAAGGCCTCCAAGAAGTAATTTTATTTTCTATATTTATGTAGAGCTGAGTTTTCTCCAGGGCACAGAACAAACTGACTGTCAAAAGCTGCAGCCTCTAAAATCCAGACACAGCACATTTTGCTTTATTCGATTTATTCCCCTTGTTGTCAAAATAAGAAAAAATGCTGCTAAAGAGCAGATGATTCAGTTTGTGTAATTTTAATAGTTTCACTTTTAGTTGGGATAGTCATCTATAATGTGGACAGAGTGAGAAGTTCATTACCTCTGTAGAGGCAGCAAAAGAATTTTCTAAATACAAATTGGAGCAACAGCCACCAAGAGTCCTGAGCTCAAATGTCCCAAGAAGAAAACAGCAGGTTATTAACACACTATTTAGGTGAAGTAAGAATTTCTTACATTCTTTGTGGTTGAAGTCAATAAAGTTTAACTGCAATGCAAGACCTACATGGAACTTTCCCCTACAGTTTCTACTCTAAAACACACCTGTGGGTAAATTGGAAAACAGCCAAAAAAAGTGCAAATTCAGTGAAAGTTCACAGGATAATTTAGTTCTAGTGTGTCTAATGGTACTGACCCCACTGCTTGGATGCCATTAAAAATGGGAATGTTGGAAAGCAATCTGCTGCAATCAGTGGAGCCCTGTCAAGGTCAAGTGTCTCTGAACACGGGGTTCATCAAGAACTCAGCGTGACAAACATCAGTCCAGTTTACACCTGGCCTGTAGCAATTGGCCCTGGACTGGGAAAGCCCTATTAAAGGAAATTGCAGAAGTGATTTCTGCCATAAGGAGCTGGGGAAGAGGAAGAGAAGGGGAAAAACTATCAGTGAAGTGTTCAATAAAGGCTTCCTTTTAAAGTGACTTGAAACCAGGTTCACCACCACACACGTTTCTCCTCCTAAAGCAAAGTCAAAAGAGTAAATTCCAGGACATTAAAAAACTCAAGTCAGATCTCTCCAAGATTAGAATGATACTGTATTTTCTGGAATCAATGGATCTTGAAAGATGCTTAGGGCTGTATTAGTTCTTTTACCCCTGAAGGAGAGAGTACACTAAAATCTGTTCAATATGCTGTCATGTGGGCATACTGATTTAGACTTTTAATTGCTAAGCTTTCTGAATACATCTCAAAACACTGCAGGTTACATTATGTAAACTATTAGAAATTAACTCTGGGCATATTTCCCTTCCAGACCCTCTTCCCTGTACTACTCCCAAACAAAAAACAAGATGTAAATTATATATGGTAAGCAGCATGAAAAGTGAAAAAAATACACAGATAATGGCTCCTGCTTCTTTCCTCAGCCATGCAGAGTTGGGTGCTGTGCAGACATGGCAGGAGGGATGTGAAGCTACAACTTCAAGACCAAAGGAAGCTGAGAAAGCCACCTTTACTTAGCACACACAGATCATGATGTTCTCCCAGGAAGCCTGGGCATTTATGCATTCCTGGAAAAAGTGAGCATTGAATGCTGCCCTTCTGATCTGTTGGTGGTTTTCCCCTCCCACTCTGCACTGATGGAAATATTGGCCTACACAGCTCTTATTGCCTTGCACTAAGTGCAGAAAAGGAAATTTCTATTATTTAGAAATTACTTATTAATAAGTAATTGCTAATTATTATTTTTCCTTGAAGCACTCTATGTTCCTATTATCTCTCATTATAAGCCAAGGAAATGCATAATGAGTTGCCTGGTAGCTGTTCCTTGCAGAGAACTGAATCTGTAGGGATGCACCCTAAAATGGTACAAACAAATAGAAGGTGCTGGACATATTGGAACACAGACTGGAAAAAACAACAAAACAACCAACCAAGCATCAGGAAACAGCTAAAGGAAAATGGACACCATCACAGGAGGTTTTCAAGCTGCAGCTGGACATGGTGCTAGATAGTCTTGTCTGTGCTCCCTTTTCCATGACAGGCTGGACCAGATGATCTTCCGAGGTCCTTTCCAACCTGAGCTGTTCTATGATTCCATGTTTAAAATAGCTAATTCACCTTCTGGGAAGCAGACTATTTTACCACAGTCTTACTGTGACTTAAGGCTTGATTTGCCACCAGGACATTTCATGGGCAGTGTTAACTCCTTATCATTACAAAGGAAAATTGAGAAGGTTTCAGAATTTCTAAACCTTCAACAAAAGTGCTGTTCAGACTGTGGTTCCCAGCAAGGGAGGGGAGCAGCACCAGCAAGGAGACCAAGCCCAGCCTGAAAACCATGTCATTACCAAGGTGCTGACACCCTGAGAGGCAAAACCCACCCAGCAGGAGGTGCCAGCTTAATTTTGCTGTCCTGTAATCAGCTGTTGACAAACTGTTAATTGACTGAGCACAGCATCCACCAACACAGGCAAGTGTTGAGGAGGACATGGGTTTGTCTAACTGGATGCATTTCCAATCTGTCAGCACATTTTCAAAAGATAAGGACACAACTGGTTCCTCACACAGAAATGGAAATCACACCTGCTCCAAGCTGTCATTAACATACTACAGTGCCAGGGAACGGGGAGAGAGGGAGAAAATGCAAGTTGCATTTGCATGTAGAGCAGGAATTTACTTTCACTTCCTAAATCAGCAGCCCAGATTCCACCCCAGTCAGTGGAGCAGCACTTGGTTTACAGGATGCTGAGAAGGAGAGGAAGAAAACTCTTTGTTACCTAGTTCTTGCAGTATTAGATCTGAGAGGCAGCACACTGGTTGTGAGGCCACAGACCTCAAGCAAACACAGGAACTGCTTTTGCAATATGAAGCACAATTAAGCTGTGGAACCTTCTGCTAAAGGACCTATGAACAAGTTCAAAGAGGGAAAAACAAATGCACTGAAGTCCAGTGCTGATACTTAAACTAAATGCTCCAGCAACCCTTTTTGGTGCCAGGTATATATTTTTGGTTCCAGTATAAAAATACTACACACAGCCCAGACTTGTACTCTTTCCCTAGGGAATTGGTATTAACCAATGTTGACACAGGAGCCTTAGTTTGACAGAAATGTCTGATCCAGCCTTGCAATTCTTATACTGAAGTTTAAGCAGATGAGGAAAAAAGGAACCTGATCTCAGAGTCCACAAACAGGTAACTAAGGGAAATTCTACATAATCTAAGCAACTGAGTTTTTTTCCTTTCAAATCCATTAATTCAGGATGAGTTGTCACATGGTATTTTGCTATAATCTCTAATCTGGAAGCAAGCACAGCAATAATATTAACATTCCTCACTAGGGTTTTCTGATATACAGGTGTTTTTAAAGGCAATGCATTAGTGATGTGCAACATGTTAGGGACCAGTAGGAACAAAGGGAAAGCATTAGAAAAAGCCTTCAGCTTGAATGTAATGCCACACAGCTTGTCAAGTGCATCAGAACACAGGAACAGAACACCCCCCCAAAAAGCCCAAATGTTTCAATCCCCTGCCTTTGTCAGGGAAATCTTTCCTGAGGACAAAATAAAAATACAGGCTGCAAAAATCCTACTAGCAAACACAACAATACAACATCTGTCCTTACATGAAGGGTGGCTACTTGGAAAGGGAAGAGTAGGAGGTATTTGTTTTGACCAAAGGAATAAAAGTACTGAGAAGACATGCAGAAACCAAAAACCAAGTTGTTAGAAGAATGCAATGAAGGCAGCACATTTAACTCTGCTCTACTCAGAGGAGCTTGAAGACCTTGGGCCACATCAGTCTTTCTCCACCTGCATCAGGTTCCCTACCTTTGGTGAGACACTCAGAACAAGAGGATATTTCGGGTGTGCACACAGTATTACGTGTAAGAAGGCTTACACAGACCTTTCCAAGCCTCTAAAAACCAGATGCTGCAAAAGGAACAGTTTATTTCCACATCATCTTCATTACCAACAAACCCCTCACAATGCTCCACTCCCCGGAGTGCTTTGAGAACCACTCTGCTGAGCAGAGACTGCAAAGCAGCTCAGAGAGCAACACATACTGCAAACTGCTACAGAACAGCAGGATGCACTGGCAGAGGGAAACACATTAGTTTCAGGACAGAAAGGAAAGAAATATTGATCTGAAGAGACATTTTTACCAGGCAGTCACCCGTGTAAAGGAGAGTTACACACTCCCATTGTTTCCTCGTGCCCCAGGAAACCTCACAAGTCCCAACATCCCCTCCAGCGTTTTCCCTCCTTCCAGCTTGTATTCTAGCAAACACTCCTTCCATTTCTTGAGAACAAAGGCAGGCTGACAGTTAAAGCTGTGAAAACAGCACAACAATCCTATTAAACATGCCAGGTTTGCTCTGCTACCCCGCAGAAAGATACAGTGATGGTAATTAGAATGCAACCATAAGTAGCTGGGTGAATCCAGTGAGTGCAGAAACTGCAACACTTCCAAAAGCTCTAACTGCATCTGCCTAGGTGCAGGAATATATACACATCCCTTATCTGATTTCTCCAGGAAGCTGCTGATGACCATTTGTGGAAGGCAGACACTCTGCAAACAGATATTTGATCTGAATATGACATCTGTGTTAATGCTTTCAGAATAAATATACAAGATACAGAAACATTCTGGTTACAGACAGCACTAAACATCTCACTCCTCGGCTCCTTCCTCCTGAGGAGCCATCAGTAATCTCCACTGCTTCACATACTGAAAGTAAGTAGGTTCTTTCAGAAGATTAGTTTAGCATCCAGTAATCTGTTTCTCTAAACAGCCTATTCTGAAGCACAGAAGCAAATCCCACTCTCTAATCCTGTTGGTTTCAGAGACAGGAGCCTGTGACAAGCATAGATCAGCGTGCAGCAGAATTACAGCATTTGCCTTTTGAGAAGATTTCTTCCCTTACTTAGGCCAATTAAACTAAAAAACCTCAATGCACAAAATACTGAACCACTTATAGAGATTTTAGAGCAACTGCAGATGTTTCCCAGTGTTGAAGTGTCAGGAAAACAAGTTTAACTCTCACAATTTACATTAACTCTCCCCCTCCACAGTTTCACTCCAGCCCTTGTCTATTTGTTGCCTCATTTAACACATCAGGCAGCAACAGAAGCAGTACAACTCCAGGAGCAGGGCTGAGCCAGGACCCGAGGAGGATCCCAGCACAGCCCCAACCAGAACAGCCTGCCACAAGACCCAAGCACAGCAGAGAACACCAGTTACAAACAACAAAATCCATCCATTACCTCAAACGTGGCAAGGGGATGAACCATGTCCAGGAGCCATTCCAACAGGAGGTGAAGCTGCAATATAGGCACTAAAACCAGCCCTAAAGACCAGCACAGCTTAAACCAGCACACAGCCCCCAGCTTGAGCTTAAATGGGGCCCAAGGACCTATGGGAAGGGGTGTGGGCAGGGCCCCAGGTGAGGCTGGTCAGGACCAAGGAGTGGATCAGTGCCCCCAGGTGTAGCTGCTTCTAAAAAGAGAATTCTCTGGAATAGTCAGGTATTGTGTAATTTTGTGAGTATGTAAACCCAAAAGGTTCCTTTATCCAGGGAGACAGGCTTTAGGAATGTAGGGAGATGTTCAGTCTGTGCTGGGCTGCAGCTTCCAACGGTGGATGTGTTTTGTTAAAACACAATTGAGTAGGAAAATGCTGTTTACATGGTTCTTTATTACAATGGCTTTTAACATTAGGTGTGGGGTTGGGTTGTTTTTGTTTCTGTTTTGGTTTATGTTTGTTTGGGAGGTTTGCTTTTGAGGTTTTTTTGGTTTGGTTTGGTTTTTGCCGGGTTTTGATTTTTTTTGGCTTATTCACCTACTACAGTGATTTCTGCCTTTCCCTGAGCCTGGGTTAGCAGATAATACTCTGCACTTTTTGACCTTGTAATTCTAAGGTTCTCTACCTAGTCAAGCAGACTTCATGAAGCTCAAATTCATTGGATTTCTTTGTTTTGAGTCCCATTCTGTAACATACCTTCTTTCTATTTATAGAAGATTCTGGTCATTACGTTGCTCATGAGCAGAGCCTTTAGAAGTGATTTGTGCTTTTAACAGGGACTCTTAGTAAATAGGAATAGAATGTAAAAATGCAGATTGGTGCTGCAGTAGCCCCAAGGGAAGGGTTACACCTTTTTTACAGTCCCCAAGCATTACTGAGATTTAATATTCTGTTTGATATTTGTGTTAAGGAGTAATGCTGACCCCAAAAGAAATTCTGGGCATAAAACTCACAACCCTCCTTAGGGAGAAATAACCAGTCCCTGTTACCAGCCAAAAAAAGTTGCTGTAATTGTCTGGCCTTTTGTTCACAGCCCAGATTTTACTGGGAAATAACTGAACCACAAGTAGCAGCAAATGGTAGGCAGAGAGCTAAGAGGACTTACAGAACTGTCTGTTACATTTCCAAATGACAGCCCTCTGTTTTAGGGAATGACAGCAGAGCTCTTTTCTTAGGGTGTGGTGGGACTTGCCTGGCTCCCTGCACATTCTTAGGGCTTTTTTTTATTATTATTCTTTGTGCAACAGAAATCACGTTGTTGCATTTAAGAAATTGCTGGGGGAGGGGGGGTCGGTAACAACAAAATATTTGTTACTGTTTTCTAAACTGCAACAAAGCATTTTTCCTACTGTCTCAATGATGCATGGAATTTACTCCTTCCCAAATATGTGAGACAGGAGGACCAGGAGTGCTGCTGGAAACTGTGCTTTAGCAGGACATATTTCTTGCATATGGATCTGAATGTAGATCAAAACGAAACAGGTCATTTACAGCTCTGTGCTGAGAGTTTGCCAAAAGTATAATTCTCTGAGAGGCCAAATCAGAAAGTAATTTCCCTGTTATTGTGGCCAAGGCTCTGCTGGTGTTACAAGTGCAAATGTCTGCTCAGCCACTCAATGTGGCTTGTTTGAAAATGTCTTTGGCTTCAGTTGCCTCCAGGTTTGGTGGTTTTCTTACATTAATGCGTCTCTGAGACAGAAGCAAAATGTCTGCCTGTGGGGTTTTAGACACAAACTGAGAAGGCATATTAGAAGGTCATCATTGTCTTATGCTTTCTCATTTTTTCCTATTCATTTATCATGGGAAAATTCACAGAAACAGGAGAACAAAGTGTAAAATAGCAGCTTAAAGAATACCCATCACTCGTGCTACCGAGGCACTTGGATCTAAAGCTGTTCTGCTGGGCGAGGCCCAGGAATACAAATTCCACCTTTTCCCAGTGTTTTGAGCAGTGGCACAGTAACATTCCCACTGGGAAAGAGAGCTGTGACATGAGCTGTAATCAGGGTCCAGTGGGCCAAATGGTACACTTGGTTCAGGGACAGAGCTGCCTGGGAGTGACTGGAGAGCCACAGGACTAGAATGAAAGGCTTGGATCCACCATCTCCTCACCAGAGACACGTGGATCTAAACCCAAAGTCTGGCTTAGGCAGCTGCTGCTTGGCACATCTGTGCAAACTGCCCCCTCCCCTGAGCTTAAGTGTGTGCCAACAGCAGCTTAGCTCAGCTCTGGGTCCCTGGAAACTGCTCCCCAGTAACTGGGATATAAGGAACTACACTCCCCTTGCAAAGAAAAAGGACAGTGTTTCTTAATCACCTGATACAGATGTAAAAAAAAAAAAAAGATATTTGAGGATATGTAAACCTTTAAAAGTGCATTATATATTTCACATTTCTTTTAAGGGGAAAAGGCATCCATACTTAAGAGCTTATGGATGAAGCTGGAGGACCAGGAACACTGTTGCCACACAGAAAGCTACACGGTGGCTGGAATATTTCAGCAATAAAAATGAACTTTTGGGACATGGTTCTGCTGGAATAAGCCATGTAAGACTATGTATTTATGTCCTTTAGATTGTTACCATACAAAATCCACTTATTATAACTGGTTTACATTGTCCACTCATGGAGCTGAACAGCACTGAACAGCTAAAGGATGGTAAATGAGGCTCAGAGCACTCACCAGCTTAACATATTCCACATAAAACCTGCTATTTCTGGATATCTGCTAATGCATTCTTTGGCAAAAGGGGAGCTCTGAAAGAAACTTTTACATAAGCCCCATCAGCAGCCCACACTTCAGATAAATGCACACCCTCTCTGGTTTTAATTCTTTCTTTCAAAAGAAAAATCTTAACGTGACTTTGTGCCTGACACCCTTGTGTTCTGGGGCTGGATCTCAAGTGCTCTGCACAGGAACCCCTGAGGGAAAATCAATGGTTTTCTTTGCCCCCATCACCTTAATTACCAAACCACACATCTGAGAGTTGCACTGGGCTTAAATATTTATGGACACTTTGGAAGTTGCATTTAATCACTGGTGGGTGATTGTATATTTGAAGATTTCTGTGGCCTTGGCAAACAAAACATGAGAATTTCAGCTTCCTTGAAGCTTGAGTAGCCTTTTCTGGCAGACAGTTTGCAATCTTTTCATATGGCCCAGCAACGAGATCTATACACCACCTCTTTTTGGAGCAGAGATATTTCTATGACCACATAAATTACTATTAAATGTAAGCACGTTCCATTTCAGGAATGCTGCAGAGACAATCCAGCCTGGTAATAAAATCACCTCTGTTCAGTTGGCTCTTCATTCACCTGCATTTTTGGTTATGTAAAAGATATTGTCAGGACCAAGAATTCTGAACTCAGCCTGCTTTACCCTTCAATACAGAAAACTTTTTGGGTTGATTCCAATTTTCACCCAAGTAACTCATCTCTCATAAAATCACCCCACTGATTTTAGACTGTAACTGAAAGGGATCTTGTTCCTAAAATTCCAGGAACAATTTCAGATAGTTGTCCAAAGAACAAATGGCCTGAAGTGTCTATTGGACACTAGTGATGCAAGATAAGAGATGAGTTAAACTCAGATCATATTGCATGTAATTCTTCTTTCCAGCAGCTTATTTTCAACTGTCTCTGGGAAAAGGAGAACAAGGAGAATTACAGTGGCAAATTCAAGGCAATTCCAGTGCCTTGCAATGTCTTGTGTAATTTTTACCTCTTTTAAATGGTTGTCTGGGAAAAAAAAACTAAAAGAAATCTGACCATTACTTGCCCTTGGTCCACCCAATGTACAGGTCAGCGGGAAAGGAACAGGAAAACTGCTTAAACAGGAGGGCCAGGATAAGGATTTTATACTTGTTTTGAAACACTAAAGGAGATGAACATTATTAAAACTTGGAAATTTTTAGAGAAGACAGTCCCCACAAGAGCCTCAGGAGTACTGGCATCTGTATCAAACCAGAATGCCTATTAAGACGGGGGCCAGAAATATTATTTTTCACTGCTTTTAGATGAAGACATATTTTCTTAGTGTGTGAGGGAACGACTACAAACTCTGAAAAGGTGGTGCAAATACAGCAATAAAATGGAAAATATTTACTGTTTCACGTATATTCTGCTGCTTTCAGCTGAAGTCGCTCATCTCAGCGCTGAATTTAGGTTGATAAATAAAGATATTCACAAAGGTTGGGGTTTTTGGAAGCTTGGCTTGATTGCAGTGGCATCTGGATTTACAGCTCTGCTGCAATATGTCTTCGGGACATTTAAGCAAGAACTTGGCTTCTGACAGGATAGTTTTCATTTTCTCAAACTGGCCATATTTTCAGGTGAGCTTTTATTCTTTCTGCAGCAAATCTCGAAGCATTGAGACCTTTAGAATTACAGCACCTATTTGGTGTGGTTATGAGTGCACAGCTGCTCCTCTGCCATGGAACATCTGGGGGGTTGGCCTGGGTTGATACCTGTGCCTTTGGGCAGCCCTGGGAGCAGGTTTAAAATGGGTTTGACATTCCTGCAGGGAGCTGTCAGTGAGGCTGGGACACTGCCTGGCACAGGGAAAGCACTGGCTGTGCTCACAGATACCCAATCCTTGTGCAGTCCCTGCTGAGGGCAGCAGGAGATCTCCAGGTCTTTACACGCTTTAACACAGTTTGATTCACTTCTTTACACCAGAAAGGAGTTGAAAGGGGCTTATTTTTGAAACAAGAAGTCACTGATGGTAAAAGCCCTGTATAAATAACTCCCCGTGCCATACCTAACAAATCTTAGCTGTGTGATTAAGGCCTGAATTTTGGATTCCTGTGCTGTGTAAGGAAGAATAACTCTTTTTTTTTTTTTCTTGAATAGCATGTAGTCAGAATTAATCTGTCAATGACAGGTTGCACTGTAAGTCATGCCCTGGGTACACCCTCACAAGTGATAGAAGGGAACCAGGATCCCAAACAGCCATAAACAGCAACATGGACAAGAGTAGAATTTGGCCCCAGCTGTTTGCACTGGATTTACTGCCTGATGAGCCCAGCCAGCTTGAGCTTGCATCATAATCCAAGAAAAAAACCTAATAATACCTTTCCATCTAACTCAGCCACATATATCAGGCTTTGGAGGTGTCAGGACTAAAAAGAGAACTGTACTTCTGTCTTGGAGATATTTTTACTGCTGAGAAAGATATACTGCAAGCAACAGTTCCCTACGCAGCAGTTCTCCTTTCTCTTTTCCACTTAAAAAAAAAAGAAAAGAAAAAAGAAAAAAGTAAGAAAAATAAGTCAAGCAATAAAAATTCATGTTTCACGTCGGATCTGATGCACTCAAACTTGAAATCTTGTTCTCCTATCTCCTGCAAGATCTTTTAAATTCTGAAGAGCCTTGACAGGCAGAAAATGAACAGATGCACAGTAGAGGTGGGAGATGATCTTGTAGGAGGTCTGTGCTTGCCTTCTGCAAAGATAAGGAAGCGGAGGCATTCCTGAATCCTGGAGTGCTGTGTGGGGAGAGGGAGCCCCCAGCATGCACCTCTTGGCAGGGCTGGATATTACATAAGGCTTGCAAATGAATTGCTGTCCCTCTCTTTGGTACCTTGGAAGAGAATGAAGATACCAAATAAAGACACCTCAGTAGAAACAAGCAGCCCTTCAGGTTCCACATCTCCTTCCTCCTGTCCCAGCTCCCCTGCTGAGCAGTCACCTTTCCAAAGGCAGCAAGCTGTTCCTCCAGCTCCCACACAGGCAGTCACGCTTCCTGGACAAGGTATCCCTGCTCCCTGGGGCTTGGGGATACCTCTGGCTGCAGGAAGGACACTGAGCACTGCTGTACTCTGGTGTGCTTCTGTTTTAGGCTTCATCTCGGTAGCCAAGTGTCTTCTGTACTCAGATAAAAGATGAAAAAGCAGATTTTTTAATATTATTTAGTACTACAAGATCAAGGACAGCCATTCAGGAAGGTAGGGAAGAACTGCACATTACTATAAGACGCAAAAACAAGCGCATGGTGGGATTTTTTGATAATAAGATACATTTTCCAATGCTGAATACCTTTGATAACTTTCCAAATCAGAAAGCCTGACAGGACAACCAGTTGTTCACATTTCTGCAGAATAACAGAGCTCAAAGTTAGTCAGAGATGTTCTTGAAAGCCACATTCAACTGGAAGGATTATGGGTACAGTGCCCTTGTAAGTATGATTTCCTCTTCTCCTTACATACCTACCTTTTGGTGAATAGCCATTAGATTCACACTAACATCACTCATATGAAGAAGAAAGCTCTTTAAATATTTCATATTCCAAGGAATTTTTTTAGTCTTATTTTTGAAGGAGAGATATGAACATTACTGGTCAGTCTAGTATAAAACCTTTGGTTCATTTTAATTAGCTACCAAAGGCAGGGCCGTGGTGACTTCCCAACAGTTGCAGTGCTGTGGTTTTAAAGATTTATCTATTCTAAACTAAACCATTTGCCTGGAATACGACGAGTTTTATGGTTAATAAATCCATGTGAGAAACTGCAGGAAATACTTATTTTGGCTACATATTGTTTACTCTCTACTACATTATTTGTTTGAAACTATAAATCTCTTTTAGCTTTCACATCATGAAAAATACATTGCAACTTATTTTGTTAGGCACGTGTACAAATTTAAATAAAATCAGAAATATAAAATGATTACTCTCTGCATTATAAAAAAAAACTTCTTATTTCCTAGTTTTGCAAACAATCCATCGAGAACAGATTCCAAAAGCCCAGGAGGGTAGTTCTGGAAATCCAGTATAGAACTGCAAAAAAAATTACAAGGATGGTGATATTGAGTGTGTTTTAGGGAAATGAGTGATACAGTAATTTATTCTGCTCTAGGCAGTGTCACGAATCCATCATGGCACAAAGTGAAGGAAAACACGTCAGGAATGCTGGAATACCTTCCTTTACCAAGAGAAACCCGCTCAAACCAATAACAGGACAACATTCAGTATAGTAGAAAATAAACCTAATAGAAACAAATTACAGAATGAATTTTCTAACTACACCCTCTGTACCACACACCTAAAACCACTGAGTTTTTAATTGCCTTCATTTTTCCACTGGAAAGCCACGTGATCAGGAGGCAAAACCTTGGTTCAGTGAACACAGAATCACCCAGTCCAACCTCCCCATACAGAAAATAGTTGTAGAACACAAAGCACACTTTTCCTCAGTTCCCTCAAGAGAAACAGTGGAATTACTGATGCAGAAGTCTAGGAAACAATGTACTTTGGTGCAGAGCAGGGACTGGTCACCAAGGTAAATAAATTATCATTCCAGCACAGGAATATTTGTGCCATGAGTGCCTGCAGTTTTACAGAACAAGAGAAAGACACATTGGCATCTCTACACTATAATTGACCTTTACATTTTATAGTCAAGATTAAAACAAACAAACATGGAATTGAACTAATCTTTTTTTTTTTTTTTCTTTTTCTCCAAATTCTATCCAAAACTTACCTGATATTCATGGACACACTTCTATCTACAGCTGTGGAAACCTAAAGTGACAGCTTGATTCCTGAACCTTTTCTTTAACAGCAGTGGGATTATGGAAGTTGGAAAACTACAGCTCTCCAGGTCTGTGCAAAACCAGCAGAGCAACACACATATAGAAGCTGAAGAGGTACAGATTTAACAGAAGCCAAATGAAGCTAAAGGAGAGTAAGTTCTGTAAGGGACATGGTAATTGAAGTAATCACAGGAGTAATAAAAGGTCTGGCTCAGACACTTGTCCTCTCTAACTGGCCCTTTCTTGCTTTCTCTTTCTATTCTTTTCCTGTTTCATGCTCCTAATCAGGTTCAAATGAGCTGTACCTTCTTCCACCTTTGCAAGCCTGACCTACTTCCCAGGGATTAGCAGCACCATGTCATGTCTCCCCTGTTCCAGGAACGCTCTGTTCTCTTTTAGGAACAAAACCAACTCTGGCTTGTCCCTGAGCAGCCTTTGCCTGAAATGCAAACCTTCTCTGTGTTGAACGTGGCTAGAAATTACTCAAAAATTACTGGTAAAGTCCTTTACTCTTTTTATTGTCAAGTCTTTCTTCCCTTGTTCTTTTGAATTCACATTTAACTGGAGCCATCATTTTGCACGTTCCTCCTCAGCCCTTTCATGGAGCTCTGTTTTGCCACCCCATCCATTCACACGTTCTTGAACGATGCAAATATAATTATTCACCACCCTGCACCACCCCACAATAAAATGTTCCTCAGCCTTCCTTTTTGCACAGTGTTGTCACATAGATTCTCTTAATTTGGCTCCACCAGATTTCAAACCTTTCTCCATTTTGGCCAATCACTTGTTTTTTTTCCTTCCTCCAAAGAATCTATAGAAAAACTAACATTTCTCTCAGGTTTCTCCAGTTCTTACCAGCAGCAGAAAAAAAAGTGCTTTCTGTATTATCTCCTCACAAGGCAACTTCAGCCACGTGTGTGTCTTCTCAAATAATTGCTACTGCTGCATTTCTTTCTTTCCCCTAAATATCTCAGGTCTAAACGTTGTTAAAACACCACATCCAATTTTCAAACTGTCCACTCAGGAAGGGCACTGATAAATTAGAGGGTTCAGTTTTGTTTTTTCACAAACCACAGGAATATTTAAAGGATTAGAAAACTTGTCATAAAGAGACTTTGAGTTCAGTGTATGCGTATCACATGGAAAATATGACCAGATATATGTGTT
Organism: Manacus candei; assembly: GCF_025592945.1. Taxonomy (NCBI): domain Eukaryota; kingdom Metazoa; phylum Chordata; class Aves; order Passeriformes; family Pipridae; genus Manacus; species Manacus candei. The sequence continues at coordinate 4,447,307 of NW_026138083.1, read as the reverse complement.
CTGAGAGGCTCTCACTTACTTAATCCTCAGCTGGCATTAACTGCAGTGGCACGAAGCTCACAGCACACAAAGGCAGGGATGTCTGTCAGCAGATCTCTTCTTTGGGAATGGCAGGTACTGTTGGAACACCTAGTGAGGAGAGAATGTCACTGAGTCATTGGGAGAGGCCTCATGACTCCTGAGAAGCAGCAAAAGAGGAAAAATCACTGTAATTGTTTCATTTCTGCATAGTGTGAGCAGTGCTATGGGCACCTTCTGCTTCGGTCCCCAAACACACCGAGATTGCTCCAGTGTCAGTAAGTCAAGGTCAGAGCAATTCTCAGGCTTTAAGGAATGGTTCCATCGAGCCCAGATTCCTATGGGGAAATATGGGAGTGATGTAAAGGAGCCTCATAAAATAAATTGTTGAAGTGGGATAAAATCCAGAGGTGTAAGTCCTACTGCTTACTGGGGGGAAGAGGGGGAAGAAAGGTAGAAATGCTTTAGCGACAGCTTATCAACTTTTTTTTTTTTTTCCCCCCAGTAAATGGTAGAAAATCCTTCATCACAAGTTACTTCCCAGCCAGGATAATCTCCAGCCAAGCAAGAATTTCCATATTGGACAAGAAGGCAGCCCTAGACCTGTACAATGATGTCTTGTTTTCTTTTTTTTTTTGGTCTATTTACCAGGCTAACTAAGGAAGTCGATTGTCTTAATTTCCACTAATTGAGGGTGCAATCATTCCATTCAAGGGCAGGGCTGCTGTTCAGAGGGACCTGGACAAGCTAAAGGGATGGGGCTGACAGGAATCTCATCAAAGTCAAGGGAAAACACGGAATTATGTGTCTAGGATGGGGTAGACAATGCATTGAGATGGATGGGCTGCCTGCCTGGGGCAGAGCAGTGACAGAACAAGGAGCAATGGCCATAAACTAAAACACAAGTTTCACCTTGTGTTAAAGGAAGAACTTTACCTTGAGGGTGGCAGAGCACTGGAACAGCTGCCCAGGCAGGGTGTGGAGTCTCCCTCTCTGGAGACATTCCAAACCCACCTGGGCAAGCTCCTGTATCACCTGCTCCAGGTGACCCTGCCTTGGGCTGGATGATCTCCAAAGGTCCCTCCCAACTCGAACTCTTCTGAGATGCCGGGATTCCGTGACAATCCCTCCTGGCCCTAGGGAACACTTGTTTTACCGTGATCCCACAGCACACCCCGACTGCGCTGGCGCCTCACAGCCTTCCAACCCGCTCTCACCACACGGCACCTCGAACAGGCCTCCTCGTTATGGGCGCCCCAACACGAGGAGGACGATCACAAAACCTGACCGAGCGACCTGGAAGCCACCGCAGCGCTGGGGCCGGAGCGCTTTGCCCGGTGGCCGTGCCTGGAGCGGGAGATCGGGGTTGAAGCCTTCCCGGGGTCCGTGGAACAGGGCGCTTCGCCCGTGAGGGGAAGGGGCGCCTATCCCGTGAGGGGCAGGAGGCTTCGCCCCTGAGGAGAAGGGGCGGCTTCGCCCGTGAGAAGAAGGCGGCTTCGCCCGTGAGAAGAAGGCGGCTTTGCCCGTGAGGGGAAGGGGCGCCTTTCCCGGTAGGGGAGGGGAGGGCAGCTTTTCCCGTGAGGGGAAGGTGGCCTTTGCCTGTGAGGAGAAGAGGAGCCTTTCCCTTCCGCGCGGACCGCGTTTTCCCGTGAGGGGAGGGCGGTCCCCGGGCGGAGCCGCCCTGCAGGAGCCGCCCCTGCCCCGCGCAGGCGCCGCCCCTGCCCCGCGCAGGCGCCGCCCCCGCGGCGGCCGCTCGCGCCCGCACTTCCTGAGGGCGGGCGGGCCGAACATGGCGCTGGGCCGCTGGCGCCGGGGGTGGTGGCTGCTCAGCGCCCCGCTCCTCGCGGCGCTGCTGGGTCCCGCCGCCGCGTCCTCCTTCTCTTCCTTCTCCTCCTCCAGCCCCGGCGAGCTGCGGAGCCCCGTGCGAGTGCTGTGCGGCTCCAACTGGAGCCTGGTGTTGCAGGGCCAGTGGATGCTGGAGTTGTGAGTAGCGGCCGCTTTCCCGCCCGCCTCGGAGGCAGCGTGTGCCGGGGGGGCTCGGGGGGCTCCCGGTGAGGGGCTCCCGCTGAAGGGCGGGTGCGGCCGGTGCCTCCTGCCCCGCAGTGGGGAAGAGGAGGCTGGGCACTGCCGGCCTTCCCATGCCCTGGAGGGGCCGCGCAGCTCCCCCGCCCGGGCACGGCGTGAGGGAGGCGGCGGTGCCCGCTGTCCCCCCCGCCCGCCCTGAGCCTGCGGGCACTCGCTGCCCTCGGCTGGGGTGACCCGACAGAAGTAGCTGCCCCTCAGGTTCTCCTCCTGTGCGGGCACAGAGCGACCAAGGTTACACGGGTCGCTCCTTTCTGGGGAATGAAGGACGCTGAATGAAGGACATGGACCTGTTGGAGGGAGTCCAGAGGAGGCCACCAAATTTATCAGAGGGATGGAGCACCTCTCCCGTGAGGAAAGGCTGAGAGAGTTGGGCTTGTTCTGCCTGGGAAAGAGGAGGCTTTGGGGTTACCTCATTGCAGCCTTCCAGTACCCGAAGGGAACTGGGAGGCAAGGTGGGGCAAGACTGTGTACAAGGGCATGTGGTGACAGGATAAGGAGGAATGGCTTCCAGCTGAGAGTACACTCAGATTAGATACTAGAAAAATATACTCTGGGGATGTTGAGGCCCTAACACAGGTTACCCAGGGACGTTGTGGATGCTCCATCCCTGGAAGTGTTTAAGGCCGGTTTGGATGGGGCTTTGAGCGACCTGGCCTAGTGTAAGGTGTCCCTGCCTGTGACAGAGAGTTGGAACTGGATTATCTCCAAGGCCCCTTTCCAGCCCAAACCACTCTGTGACTCTGTGAAGCAGCTGGCCCTCGGGTTCTTGTCCAAGTGCCCGAGGTTAAATGGGATCATTCCGCCCAGCTCCTTGCTGAGGAATAGTGTCAGGTGCTGCTCCTCGTCCTGCTTTGCCATCGGGGGGCTGTCCCTGGGTTCTGTGCGAGCTCTAGGAACGCTGAATTCCATAGGGAATACTTAGCAGGAGCAGGCTTCCAAAGCAGCGTTATGTAATACCCCAGCACACCCTCACTCCAAGCCTTGAGCTCTGGATTCTCCTTCAAGGGAGATCCATCAGGTTTCATTAACGTTCCAGTGCTGCTGTTCCCAGGCCGGGTGACATCAGGAGAGGTTTATCTGTTTGGAGTTTTAAGTTTTGAGACATGACACAGTTCTTGAAGTTCACGTGGTGTTCTGTTCTTGGAGCCTTGCTCACCTGCTTGTATTTAGAAGGGGTAGGAGCTTGAGGGTTTTTTTTAAAGACAGCAATGAATAAAAAAGTAGTTTAAGTAGGCAGTAAACTCACATGGTGCCTGTGGGCTGTGCAGCTATGAAATAGGGTTTTATTGTGGGGTGTGTGCTGCTTTGTGGAGGTGCTGAAGTTTGAAACAGGTTGAACATCTGAACCCATGCTCCAGCACAAATACCTGCTCAGCTGCCTAAAGTTTTGCTTTACTGTTGAATTTGAGATGTCTCCAAATATCTCTTGTTAGTCTCTGATTAGGGGGAGGGAATATCACTTCCCTCAGGACTTTACTGTTAAGGATCCTGCTGGACACCTGGTGTTAATCAATGACTAGGTGGGAACAATCCTGAAATAGCTGGCTGAGAGACCTGGGGTGCCCACTGTGGTGCTAAGGATTTGATTTTGAGTCTCTTTCTTTCCCTTTTCATTTATTGTGATCTAAAAGGTGGGGAAAGAGAGAACCTCAAAGCGGGAGAAAATAAATCTATTTTTTAAATTGAAATGTTTTCACTCGGTACATCTTAGTCTCCTGTGGAAGCAGCTGTATGGAAGTTACTGATTCACATGTGTGTTGGTGAGTTTTAAGGAGGAAAAGGGTTATTTATGGCAACTACAAGTTTTTATTTCTAGTAGAAAATATTTCAATAATTAGTGGTGCATGCTTTTGAGAAAGGAAAAAAAGAGGAGCTAACTGATATCAGAAGTGGTTGGGATAGCAAGCAGTTAAAATCCTTTGCAAGTCTTTATTCCACTTGCAACATTCCCCTCTGGTTTGGAGTGACAGGCACTGACGATAGCAGGGTCAGCTTTCCTGCTGGCAGAGTGTGGAACATGTTGCTGCATTGCTTAAATTAGACTTTATTTCATTTTCTGTGCAGTGTGTGATGTGTGAAAGATCCTCAGTTCTCTGTGCTTCTTTCTGGGGTGCACTTCTAGTGCTTTCTGTTTTTTTTTTTACTGAGGAGAAACCTTTGTCTTCATTGACTATTGAAACCCAGTGCTGGTGTTGTCGAACTAGGGAGAGTTTGACATTTCCAATCGTGTCTAATCAGGAGTTTGAGATCTAGTATTGATTTTTTTTTTTTTCACTGTTCTTGCAGCAGTTCTCGTGCTGATGGATTTTGGGTTCCTGGTGGTTTTTATCCGGTTCAGAGCTGGTGATCCCAGCCAGGAGTCCTGCCTGTCAGTCCATTGATTCCTCCCGTGCTGTGTGGTGGGTCTGTTGGCAGGACTGCAGTAATGCTCATTAAAACCTCGTTTGTTAGAAGAACCTCCTGTTTCTTTACAAGACCGTTGTTTTCCAAGCAGTGCTTATTTTAATTAATGCAAATGTTGTTATAGGATCTCTTGAAAAAAAAAAAATACTTATTTTGGTCACCTGCTCTTGAAGCCTTTTGCCATGGTGAGGAACAGGTACTGCTGCTGTTTAATGTCAGTTTTTCTGGAAAATTTACTCTGAAATTCCAATTTTTATTGTTCCCACGTGCACAACTAGAGATATTTAAGTTTGAAATTACTTGTGTGTGGGACCTGTAGTGGAAATAGGATTTTTTCCCTCCATCCCTTGTAGCTGAAGTGTGTTTACTTGGCTGACTTGTTATAAATATTTGGTTATTCAGAGCTGGCAAAATCGCAGGCCCTGGAAGTGCTGCTGCAGTTCATTGATAAAAACATTCTGGATAAAGTGTCTCTGCAAGACATTGCAACACTTTTTGCCTCCTGTAACTATCAGAGCACACAGGTCCTCACTGGAGGGCTGCGAATTTGCTGCCGGGATGAGCTGTGTAACAAAGTTTCCTGATTTCCTTATCTCCGGTCTGTAGGAGCGAGATAATGATTCCTTAACGCCAGGAGTTTTCTTTTTGTCTTTAATGTTGTGCCCGTTTGGAATGTAGGGAGCTAATTTCTGCTCTGCTTGTTTTGTGTTTGTAAACATAGCTTGTTCCAAGCTCGATTTATCTTAATTTAACATCCTCTTCTTTTTGAAGTAAATTAAAACAATCAGACAAAAAAAACCCAAAAAACAAACTACCAAAACCACCATCAATGAACTTGATCTCTGAGTACAAAAGAAACTATTTACACTCTTGTTACATCTGCAGTACTTTAGGTTCTTGTTTCTACACCAGGTGCTAAATGTTTTGCTTCCCTTTTGTTTTAGCACCTGAAAAAGAATGCCTTAATTTTCTATTTTAATTCTAGCCAGGTGAAAAATCAGTGTAATAGTCACGTTTCTAAGGCTAGCTTATTATAGTATAGGTCCATACTTTCTTTTCCCTTTGTCATATATCATTAAATATTGCCCTGCTGCCTCCTAGGCCTGATAACCCCAAGGGCTCAGTCCTCCCACCAGCACTTTTGGCTGTGGGGGGGGGCTAAAATGTAACTGAATGTTTTGGTGTTCAGATGGTTTAATGCTTTTAATCGGCTGGCTCGAAACACTTTGTGTAAAATAAACTCCTGAAGGATTTAATAAATTATTTAATGATTGCTGTAGCTTAGATTGAAAGTTCAATAAGATTGGGAATTTTCTGTCACTTAGGAGTTTAGTCTCTTGTTAGTATCCAAGCTTTTCTTTGTCCTGTTCTTAAAAAAACTCCAAGCACTAAACAACCCAATAAAACCCAGAAAGGAGGGGGAATGAAAGTCAAGTTATCAAAACTGATAAAATATGAAGCAGAAATATCCTTGTAGCAGATGCTTAATATTGCAGAAGGGGACATAAAACCATGGAGAGTGATGGAACTTAATCTGCTGAAGCTCTAGAATATTTTACATAGTTTTTTAGTGATTGATTTGCTTTATACTTTAATTTCTCCTTCTTAAAAAAAAAAAGCTTGTGTATGGAAAGTTGTTGAGGGTCTCTTTTTTTTTGTATGCTTGTGAAATCTGTAGCAAATAAGGCAAAACTACTTAAAAGAATAAAAGTAATAATTGAATTCTGCTACTGTTTTAACAGACTGTTAGATGCTGTCTGAACATTTTTACTTTATTTTTAAGAGTTCTGCCGACGGGAACTCCATCAAACAGTTTGGTTTAAGAAATGGTGCTCTTGATGTTACATCTCCTCACTGAGATTATCAATGATGGGAGGGGGAAAAAGCAGGCAGGAGGAGTCAGTTACATTTCTTTGAAAATGAGGGAACTGGTGAGCAGAACAAGAAGAGACACGAATGGCTCAGAGTTGGGAGCTGTATCAGGACATCTCAGTGAAGTCACTGTGTTTTACTGATCTCCTCTGCACTGAATGGCACTTTGCTCAAACTGGTTTTAACTTATGGTGGGGATTTTATTTTTTGTATTGCCTCAGTGAAGTTGCTGGTATGTGAAAGCCAAAGCTTTTATGCTTTAAATCAGAGATAAATAGAAGTCAAAAGCAAAGTGTGTGTCTAAGAGCCTCAAATTTGGCTTTTGTGTGTTGCTTTCTCTGTGCCCTCTGCAAAAAGCTTCGGGTGCTGTAATGGGTTGGAGTAGGAACCAGAAAACTCCTGACTACTTGGAAATAGTGATTTTTAACCCCCCGAGGCCAATTGTTGTTGCAGTGATAGATGTCAGCTGCCTCTTTTTATGGAGGGCTGACAGCCTATGGGAATATTTCAGCTGTAAAACTTTGTGCCAGATAGGAGCTGGGTGTTGGGAAATCTGTGAAACCTGCCTGCAGTGAATAGTTTGGAAGCGTGTGATTTGTAGCTATGTGGTGTTTTCCATCTGACTGTTAAATGGTGAAGCACAGCAAATTGCTTTTTAAGGTGTAACAGGCTACTGAAAACTTTCTCTCCTTAACCAAGTGCCCAAGTCTTGGTTTAAATTCCGGTGGACTTAGATTTTTAAGTTGGAAAGGCCTGTTTTCTTGTAAGGCACAGGGAGCACTGCAAACAAGGTATCAGTTGGAGCTGCCCCTTGTGCAAAGGCAGGAGCAGGAGGGGTAACAGCCCTAAATTTGGTGGTGTTGTTTCCTGCTCCTACAGGTTTTTTTATTTTGTTTTTTTTCTGGGGAATATAAGAATGGCAGTTGTACTGTGACTTCTGTGGAAATATCAATCAGCCACAGTCCTAAAGGATTCATTAGAAGCCCACGTTGAAATCAAGTAGTTCCTTAAAGCCTCAGTTCTTCAGGGTGCAGAAAGAAAGCTTTTGGAAGCTTTGATGAAGATGATCTAAGCATCAAGTATTTTGCTCTCCAGTACCCTCCTGAAAGAGAAAGTGTAAGGGAAGATATTTTTAAGACTGAGGCACAATAATGCTTTGTTAATATAATTTTTTTTTGTTATTTCCAGGAAGCACTCCTTAATTCCTTGGTGCTTCAGGTGCTGCATAACAAATGCAGGCATTATAGCTTCAGAAAAGAGAGGATGCTGAAGTAAACAGCAGTGCTAACTTGCAGAAATCTGATTTCTCATGCAAGTTCTGTCTTGTACTCGTGTGGACAGAGTGTGTTTCCTGGCTGGCAAGAGCTGGATGTGTAATTTCAGGAATGTAAAGCAAATATTTTCGTCCTGGTCGTGCTGGAGTGGCTGGATCCTGTAGCATGGGATGGAACTATTGCCATGCCATGTCCAGTATCAGTAATAAAAACCAGGTAGTCAACAATGAGTGCTCTTGGGCAAGTTCATTGTTGTGTTGTGTCACTGCCAAACCGTGACATGGGCGGATTTCAATGCTGCTTTGAACTAAAGAAAATATTTATAGTGATAAGAATGTTAGCCATGTGTGTTGAATATTCCACCTAATTTCATTCAGAGCTGCTCATGAACGTCAAATGTAAATATAAACTTCGATAGGGCCCCTATTTCTATTTCAAGATCAGACTAAACAGGTGCATTAACTGTGAAAATCTCATGGCATGAATTTGACACATTTGGAAAACAGTCCAGCTTCTGTCTTTCGTGTTAGAGCAACACCAGCAGCGTTATCTGATGGATGCATGTGGTTCTTACTTATCAGTCAGGCTGCTCTAATGAAATAGTGCTGTTTGGGAAGTACAGTACCTGTCAGACTATTATTAAAAGCCCTCTGCAGGCCAGCAGCACAATGGAAACAGTGCTGCATGTGAGGCTTGTTTCCAGCAGCTTTTGGAAATGTATGGAGGAGCTGTCTTCTGGCAGGATAAGATTTATGTCCTTTTTTTTTCAGATGCTTTCACGCAGGATGATGGTGACTCAAAAAAAAAAACACCCCAACAAGATAGTGGCTTTCACAGTTAAAAATTTCTAGTACAGTTAAATACAAGTATTTTTAAATGTGTCATTTTAACTCCCAAGCCACGAGAGTTCCTATTTTTAAATACTAAAGTTTCAAAGCTCCCATGAAGCGCTCAGAGTAAATTTGTTTCGACCCCCTCTGTGAGAAATGACCAGAAATTCATCTTTTGAAATGTTCTTTCTCTGAAATTATCCAGGGAGAAAACAAGACCCGAGCAAGACAATAAGTCTGAGCAGTAGGAGTTTGATGTGCACTCTGTTTAAATCTCTAATGGGTGCTATCAGAAAGGACGTGTTCTGCTGTATGGAGGAGTGGGCTGAGGCAGATGTAATTTCTAGAAGTTCTGAGGTGTGGGAAATCAATACAAGATGTTGTGATGATGGATGAAGGATCCGCTGCAGAGCACAGCCCGGCATCAATAATTCAGAGAGCTGCCATGGAAATGGATTTATTTCCTATGTAAATAGAATCCATCACAAGTGCTGAGGAGTTTGGATATGAATTTTTCCAACCTTTGGAGATTTGCTTTTGTTTTAATAACAGGAAGAGGAATGTAGGGATTGATAAAAAACTACCTGATTGTCTTGTTCAGCAGACTTGATCAAGAAAAACTGTGGGTTTTTTCCTTTGTGATTGATATGTTTGAATCTTCTCTGTAGGATGAGTCAATTTGAGTGTCTTTAAGTGTAAGAATATTAAAGTATTTAACCTGTTTCTCCCCTTCAGTTATGCTCCCTGGTGTCCAGCTTGTCAGCAGATTGAATCCACCTGGGAGAGCTTTGCCAAGGAGAGTGAACATCTCGGCATCACTGTTGGGAAGGTGGATGTCACTCAGGAACCAGGTATAGCATGAAACAGACTGTTTTAGGAATGGGAATTATTCAATATAAGCACCACTTAGTACTTATTTAGCTTTTAAAACCGATATAACCTCATGCACCTTTTTATTTCTCCGTGTAGTTCCTATCTGTGAAGTTTATAAACTCCATTTGAAGGATTAAAGAATTGGGGGAGTGATCTGGCTTAATACTTAATAGAAGAGGCTTATTCTCTATTTTAATCCACTTCCCTGAAAGCTGTTGCCTGTCTCATTCCTGTCTCCTCCAAAGTGTCTGCAGAAGATTCCAGCTCTGTAACTGAAGAGTCCCAGGGTGTGGTAGCACTGCCTTAATTAGAGTCCTTAACTGTTTCTATGATGGTGCTGCTTTATTGTCTTATTTAATTGTGGTAGTGCTTTGAATTGCAGTTATTTGTTATTTCTGTTGTTGTTTTCTGCTGGTGATGCACATATGCAAATGTGTTTATGGAAGGGTTTTTTTTGCTGTCCTCAGAAGCAGAACTGCAATCTAATTTACTCCTTTGGTGACTCCCTTCAGAGGTTTGGATGTGTGTTTGTACAAGCAGTGCTAATATTGTTTAAACCTCTGCATCCCTTGGGAATGCTTCACGCTTGTCTTGGCTTTGAGGGGATAAAGGATTTTGTCAGCAGTATCAGAGATGTTACTAGAATAAAAAGGCTGAGCTTTACTGTTTTTTTTTCTTTTCTTTTTTTGCCTTAGAAAGTGTGTGTAAAATGTGTTCATTTTATGAGTTGAAAACATGCTGAACAAGTTGCTTTATCAAATAACAGCAGGGAAATTACTGAAACTCTGGTCTTAAAATCACCTTTTATGGGTTCATGCTTTGTTAAAAGTTCACAAATATGCAGAAACTCTTAGGCCAAAAAGCTGCATATAGTAATCATTAATAGCTTAATAAACAGATTAATCTAAATATTACATTTTGGTAAATAGATGTAAATTTAAAGCCAACTTCTCACTTTAACAAAGCAATGGTTACCCTGGAGCAAGGCTGCAAATGGGCATTCATTATAATCCTATCCAGTTATTTTCTCCCAATTAGACAGGGATTCTTTGGCTTATGTAATGTTCCAATGAAAGGATTTCCATCTTGACTGGCACTGGCTGTAATTTAAAAATGCACTTTCGGATAGGAGGCTGTAAAAATAAAATACTTGGGACTTCAAAGGTAAAAAAATTGAATGGCAGGGATCAGATACTTCATACTCAGACTGGAAAACAAACATTTATTCCCTTATCTGACCCCTGGTGCTGATGTGATTCTGAAGGTACCTGAGTTCCTTTGGAAGCTTTCCAAGGTTCCCAAAGTATTCTTACCACGGGCTGTGCTCCATCCTTTCAGTTGGGGTGTTGAAGTGCTCAGTCTCCTGTTCCTGCCTGCACAATGGTACCTTAATTAGTGTTGATTATGCAACCCCTCCATCACACTGAAAGTAGCCAAAACGTGTTAAGCTGGGGGGAACCCACGAGATGAGTGCAGAGCTGCAGAAAATTGCCCTGCCAAAACCTGCAGGAGAAAAGTGGCCGTTCATGGGGCTTAATTGCAGCAGATGCCTGAAGAATAAACCCTCCAGAGCCTTAATGGCCTTCCAGCACATTTCAGTCACTGCATGTTCCGGCCTTAAAGTGCCTCCTCTTGCCTCATCTCCTCTATTGAAACACTCAGGATGGAAAAGGCAAGTCCTGGAGATGCTTCTGGATCCCCAGGTTCTGTGTGTTTGTGGTGCCTTTTTTAAGCTCCCAGCTGCAACGTTCACCTGTGAATTAAAATGAGACTTCTCGGGTCTTCTGGATCTGCCTTGAGTAGCTGTTGGATGAAAGCAGCTGTGTTTTTAGATCTCTGCGTATTTTAGGGGGTGTTTAAGTGCAAATACTGAAGGTTTCTTTGTTCTTGATTAGCTGTTGATTTCATAATGGATGCCAGTTTTTGGTTTGCAAGCAGATGCTTAACTGTGTTTCAAGTTAAACTAGTAGCCACTTTAACTCTGTGTTAAACACACACCAAAACTTACTATGCTTAAATTTTGTAGCTGACTCACATCTGCTTTTGCTGGAGGTGCCTTAGATAACCAGCAAACCTCCAGCTAAAGTTTTGGGGATGCTTCAATGCATTTTGGCAACGGATTTTAAACTTTTAGGTTTTATTATTCCCCTGAGACCATCTTTGCTCTAAGACTGGCTACTGGTAAGAGGTTTAAGGCAGCTATTTTGTTTTCTCTTTGCCTGCCCAGTGTTTGTAAGAACTTCAGGGAGTCTTTTCAGTGTGCCCATGACTTTCTCTGTTCTTAAGCTCATTATGTGCTTTATGGCTCTCCAGCCAGTTTTCCTTGTGCAGCTGTGCTTTGTGCTTTATTAATTCCGGTGTTACACTTGGGCCTTTGTTTACTTTGCATCTCCTGTGCTGGCACAGCTTTTAACTGGTTTGTAAAGTCTGCCACCACCTTGCATCTCACAGCAGTAAAGGCAGAGAGCTAAAAAGTTGAAGCAAAGAAAGTTTCCTTTCTGGAGCTTTAAAGATGCTTTAAACATCTATGAAAAGCCCCCAAACAACAAAAGGAGCCACAACACTTTTTTGCCTATTCCATGGAGGAATTCAAACTAGAAAAAACATTACCACTGAAACTCCTTTTAAATATACCTGTCTTGTTGCAGTATGGCTCATCTTTGTCTTTAAAGGCAGAAACTCTCTTGCTCCAATACTTTCCCATGGCTAGTCCTGGTGCCTAAAGCTGTTTGCATTATTGAAAGCTGAATAGGGACTTAGTTTCCCCAAAGATTTTCACAGAATTTTACAAAAGGCCAAGTTAAATATCTGTACTCTTTACATTGGTGCTTTAGATGAATGGCAGTCGCTGGCTTGAGGAATTCAGCCCTTCCTAATGGAGTTGGACTGCACATCTAGGGGTTCATCACCTCTGGAGGCTCTTTTTTGGTTTATTTGGTTTGGTTTTTTTTTGTCCCTTCTGCTGTCTCATGGCTGATGCTCCAAAAGGGATTGTCAGGGCTTAAACTGGCAGTATTTTACCAAACAGAATGCTGAGATGTCCCAAGCTATTTTATCCATCTTTGTAGTTACCTGGAGAGGAATGATGTGTGGCAAGGAAGAATAAGAACCTGGAAGCATCCTGGAACACGATGTGCATTTGTGTGGCTCTTCCTCTCGGTTGGAGCTGGTCTGGTCACAAACTTCAGCTCTTTGCAAATATTGATCAAGGAAAACCATTAATTAGAAAAATTTGCTTGCAGTAAACGTTCTCCAAGGTCAACATTTTTCCATAGTTTGTCCGTATTTAGTATCTGTTACTGTTTGTAGCATTTCTGAAGACAAACTGTTAAACCTGTATTTACAAAACAGTGGTAACAGCCCTGCATCTGCTGCTTTCTAGTTAAAATATGTAGGTATTTATAGATAAGTCAGAATACTGAGAAACTTCAGTTTTACTGAATTGCTTGTTCCTTTTTTTCCCCCCTTTCTAGGCTTGAGTGGTCGTTTCTTTGTCACGACACTTCCTACAATTTACCAGTAAGTGTTTCCTGCTGGAAACTGCAGCTGTTGGGTCCTGCTTGTCACTTGTTTTGGACTGTAACTCTGACATGTAGGGGGGAATGAAGGAGTACTGACTTGTGGTTTTAGCTCAGGTTACTGCTGGAGCTTTGCTTGCATGGTAAAATCCTCATCTTACTTTAAGGGACTTCACTAAGTTTCCCTGTTACCAGTACTTTAAAAAATGGATCAGAGAAGGCAGTTCCTGTAGCTCTACTCCAATAAAGTGTTGTCATCCCTAAAATACTGAACCCTTTATTAAGTCAGGGTGTCATGAGTCATGCAGATATATATACACATCTATATGTACACTTCTAATTCTGAGTTGTATTTAAAAAAGGGTTTGGTTGTTAACCTCATGTGCTTTGTATTTGCTGGAGTGCAAGTGAATATTTTAACAAGTTTTGGTAAAGACTGAGACCTTCCATCATGGAATGCAGTTCCAAAACGCTCAGATTTCTGAGCAAGTGAAATCTATAATGTGTGTGGGGTTTTGCTTGAGGTTTTTTTGCCATGGATACCATTTTAGGGGACGTGTGTGTCAATGGGAATTCCTGTTTTCCAGTGCCAACGACGGAGTGTTCCGCAGATACCGAGGCTCCCGGACACTGGAAGATCTTCAAGGCTACATTTTAGAGAGGAAATGGGAAGCTGTGGAACCTGTGGCAGGATGGAAATCTCCATCTTCTATAATGTAATGTGTTGTTTTTATTAACAACAGCCATGTTTTATAGCTCATTATTCACTAAGGGCCCTGTGTTGACACCTTACAGACAAAAGACCTCTATTCCATAGACGTGTAGCTCTGCAGAAGCAATCTGGATTGACAGCCTGCTTTCCAGTTTCTCACCTTTAAAAGCAGTTTATTTGCTGCATTCCCTTTTGTTCCTGCCTGCTAAGGCTTGTTTGTCATCTTTGAAAAGAGATTAAAAATAATACAGCCACTGAGCATTATGTAAGTGCCACTTCCAATATCTGCTGAGTGCTGGAATCAAGAGCATGTTTATGTAGATTATTCCTTCATGATTCCTGGCTACTGGGCCAGGCAGCCTTTAGCTTTAAGGATTTTTTATTTGTGTCTTTACAAGAGAGCCTTTTGTCCTCCTGTGGAATGGGAAGCAGTGTAGTGCTTACAAAGTGTATCAAAATTTGTTTTCAGGGTGGATTTGCTTTGAAATACCAAATAGAGTGTTTGCATGACACAAAGGATGAACCTGAGATGTGAGTGGCCTGCATTTCATCCTGGCTGAATCTATTATGTGTAAATTTACCTCAGAGATCCACAGAGGGTCCTTATTTTTTTTATCTGAGAAGGAAGAAGAGCTGTAGGATGTTTAGTAATGGGGAGAGGAGCTACAGGGCTTCTGGGAGTTGGGAAAAAGGGGGTTAGGGCTGTACAGGGTTGTGCTGTGAAACTGCTCTTCCTTGATAGAATCAACAGTCCTCTTTCAAGGGACTGGTTTAGGGTTTCAGGGTCTCAAATGGGTTTACAGTGACCTCCTCCTGATAATTCCTGGGGCCTGAAGGGCATTGGAAGTCTATGGAATCTTATCCTGGTTTCTGTGCAGTTTGCTGTGTATCCCAACTGCCCCATCTTAGAACCTGTTCCTTCCATTTCCTTCTTTTCTAGGATGCACGGAATGGCAGGGCTGTTCCGCTTCTCGGGGTGGATCAGGGTAAGTGACTGTGGGGTGGGGTTTCCTACACCCCCTTTTTATGATTAGAATAATCCCAGTGGTCAAAACCTAACCAAAATTTTTATTATCCTTTTATCAGACTGAAGTTTGCCTTTGTAGTGTGTGTACATATATATATATATATAGGGTTTATAGTGTCTTTGCACTATAAATTTTGAAGTGCTAATAATCTATGCAAAAAATGGCAGTTTGACTGTGAAGATTATAATCAATAATAAAAACACTTCCTTTTCTTATTATCTTGGTGTAGTTACAAAGCTCTATCAAACTGTGCTAAGGGGATAAAGTAGGTGGGTTTTTTTTTTTGAGAGCTGCTGCAAAAATGGTTGTAAATGCCAGGAATGCATTTAGGATCTACCAGATTATCTCACTTAATACTATTCCTCAAGATTACCTCATTTTCAGGGTTTAATCATGTTGTTCTGCAGTTTGTTTGCACTGTGTTTGTACAGGAGAAGGGAGGGTAAAGGGTTTATTTTTTTGGGGGTTTCAAACTGCCAACAGTGTTTCCTTGGGGCACAAATTTGGATGATTGATTATCAAAAGTAAAGGAGAAATACTTAGTGTACACTGTAAAACATTTAACATGTAATATATTTTACTTAAATATTTCAAGATGCTTTCATTTGGGAGCTATCAAAGCTCTTCCTGTGCATGCAAATAATGAGAATTTTCAGACCTTTCCCGTTTTGTGCAGGGAACATCCACTTAAAAAATCTTCAAGTGTAGCTGAGATTGAGACTGTATTTGACTGTAGCAAAATATCTTAACATTGTAACATCCTGCAAAAAATAAATACAGTAGAGAGTTTGAATAGTTTGTATCACTTCCAGTCAGCATCAAACTAACCCGGAATCCAACAGAACTTGGAGTTGTTGGTTTCCTGTGCAAACTCTCTTTGATTCTCTCTGGATATTATTAACTTTTTATAGCCTTGTGGTGTTTCTCTTCTGTGGTTGTTGTGTAATGATGTTGTATCTCCATAGTTTCCTTCCTGAAAGATGAACTGGGAAGGAACCTTTTCTAATTAACTTTCCCCTTGGATGAATATTTCAGCTGTACATTTCCTCACTCTGCTTGCAGTGCTTTAATAAATACTGGAAGCTGTTCTAACACTTAAAAGTACTCTGGAATTTCAGTATCTGGGCTCTTGTGAGTGTTGATTGTGGTTTGTTTGGAAAGATCTAATGTCATAATTGACTTCCTCCCAGACCACCTGAGTCATTGGGCTGCTTCATTCACTGAATTGAATTTGTAGGTTTGCAGTTGCAAAGAGATATTAATACTGTATTTGGATTATTATCTCCGACTCTGCTTAGAATGGGTGGGTCCTTTTAGGAGCTAAACATTTAAAGTAAAATAAATGGCTTAATTTCAGTTAATGGAGAGTTGCCATATAAGGGTGAAGGATGTTGGGACACTTCCCTGTGTGCTCTGAGGCTCCCTCAGAAATTCATCCACAGTAAGATTGTTATGGCATCTCTAATGATGAGTGTCTCAGGAAGAAGGAATTGTGCATCCTCTGCCTAAAAAGCCTTTTAATGTGAACAGCTCAGTAAAGAAAAACACGATCTACCGGTGTCAGAAAGGAAAGACTTTTGTATAAATACTATTAAATGAAAGGGCTTAATCAGAGAGCAATTTAGGCAATGGTGTGGGCAGTAGAAATCATAACTGGTTTTAGCTATAAAGTTATTAATTATCTCTTTCTCGTTTCCAGCAAATCCATAACTACCTCACCGGCACTCTTGGAATTCATGTTTGGGTTTCTTATGCAATCTTCATCTTGGCCACTTTACTGATTGGCCTGTTCCTGGGTTTGGTAAGAAAGCAGATGACTTTTTTTTCTCGTTTACCTACAACTTTTGCTTTGTATTAACTTGTGGAAAAAAAATAAACCCAACTTCTCTCATACTAAAAAACTTTGCTTTAATAATATACTATTAAATACTAATATCCATTCCCTGGTGTCCAGTGGTAGAATGTGTGAGAGGAGTTCAAAGCTCTGCTGGGGAGGTTTAAACTGGACATTAGGAAGCGTTTCTTCACCCAGGGGGTGGTCAAACAGTGCAAGAGGCTTCCTAGAGAGGTGGGTGATGCCCCAGGCCTGTCAGTGTTCCATTATTGTGGACAATGCCCATGATAATGTGCTTTAACCTGGTCAGCTCCACCTTGCTCAGCAGTTGGACTAGAGGGTCGTGTAGGTCCCTCCCAGCTGGATCAGTCTGATCTATTCTGTTAAAATTCTGAGGCATTCCATACTGCACATTCACTCCCCTGCTTGTGGTAAAGGTTGGGTCTTGATTACAGCTTGGTTTTAACAAAATCTCACTTCTCTCTCCCCCGTGATCTTTTGGGTTGAGTCCTCATTAGTGACAGTCAAATCTGACCTCACTTGTTACTCATGCACTCAAATATCACTCTCCAAAACATCAGGAAGATGATCTAAGCAAGCCTGTTGGCTCTCTGTGGGAATGTGAAGGACCAGAACATGAGTCCTGGGTTGTTTCATCAGTGAAAACAATTCCAAGTTGCTTTACCTGTGGAGCTGGGATTGTTTCCTCACAGAATATTTGGATGATGTGGCTCTGTGACCTCTCAAATATCAACAGCAAATAAGAAACTGAGCTAAAAAAAGGAGATATAGATGGGAGTACAAGTTCTTTCAGAACAGTTGTTTGGTCCACAAGTGTTTTGCAACTGCCAAGGCTTTTTAAACAGTTGTGCTGATCACTGGTTTAACCTGCTGCTAAGTCACTGTTCCTTGTAGGAAGTGTAAAGCTTGTTTTTGGAACTTGGATCTCTGCCCTTCAGCCCAAATATTAGTGAAATAAAGAAAAAATTGGAGTCTCGTTCTCAGTAGTATTGGGAAGTGATTTCAAAGCGGTTGAAATTTGAAGTTAGGCAAACCCAGACATAATATATGGACAGAATTGCTGTGTAAAAGCAAATGTCTTTCATTATGTGTTTTCAACAACTGCGTTTTTCTAGATGGTGGATTTTCACCAAAGGAGTGCAAATCAAGTCAGTGTAACTGGTTGCAAATGAATATGATGATTTAAAAGAAACTTTCCTTCTTCTTTCTTCACTTAAAAAAAAACAAAACCAACCAAACTGCAAAAGCTGAAAAAATGTACAGTTAATCTCTCAGCTCTTTCCAAAAAGCTTGTCAGTGATTGAAATGTATTTCTTGAACATGGTGTCAGCTCTCTCTTTTTCTTTGCATTATTCTTAGCATGTGACAAGGAGACACAAATGTCTTCCTTGTGTTTAGGTTAAACTGCACTGGGCTCTTTGAATAACAAGCACAAAAGGTGGAAGCACACATTGTATGTTGGGGAGGCAGGGGTAGGAATGGAATAACTTTCCAAAATACAGGAAAACTTGACCGAGATTGTTTCAAAGTTTTCAAGGAATAAAATTCCTCAACTGTGTTCTGAACTTGTCTGCTTAAGATGCAAGCAGCTTCAATACTGAATAAATTTAGGAAAGTAGGAGGCAGAAAATGGGGAGTAGAAAGCAGAGAATGCTGGTTAGTACACACTGGGAAAGCACTTCTTCCCATGTTTTTATTTAGCTCTTGTCTCTAAGCAAGATAATATAATTTAGAAAGCCTTATTATGTGTATCTGTCTAAAAAGAATGAGTGCAGGGACTTTTGGAACCGCTAATAAATGCCTCTGTAATTATTGCTAATAAATGCCTTTTTGTCCTTTCCACAGATCCTGGTTTTGATTTCAGACTGCCTCTGCCCAGCCAGCTCAAAATACAAGGCTGAAACACCTGGTAAGTGGGTGAGAGATGGTAGGTTTGAGTGTAAACTTGCAGGAGGGAGGGCAGTACATGTGAACCAATAATCCAGGAGTCAGGGAAAATTGGGTTGTCTTTGGTTTGTAGAATAAAGTGGAAGTTGTCTGTGCCCGATAGGCAAGAAAACCAAATGAAAGTGGAGGAGAAATACTACTGAAGATTTGTTTGAATGAATTGAAAAATCAAAGTTTTCAATAAAATCACAGAATTTTTTTTGTTGGAAGGGACCTTAAAGGTGGTCTGGTTCCAGTCCCAGCTGGGATAGTAACCCCAGTCAGTGACATCCCTCAGTATTTCAGAACACACAGGTGGTGAGGCACCTTTACAGGCCACTGTCCCGGGGTTCAGTCTCACTGCAGCCTCTGGAACTCTTGTTGTGTTTAGAGGAAGCTGTCACGAAGGACAACGTGGAGAACGCGGCGCTGGAGGAGCCGGAGGAGCCTACGGAGCTTTCCGCGGACGAAGCGGAAGAGGCTGCGGATGGGAAGGATCTCTCAGAGGGAGAAGATGCAGCAAACTCGAGTGCTGAGGACTCCGAGGAGGATTTGGCACTTGGGAAAGAATCAGGGGAAGAAGAAACAGAAGACTTGAGTGAACAACCTGTGACTGAGTCAGAGAGCGAGAGCTCAGTGAGGCAGCGCAAAAGTCAGGGGGCCGAGAAGGAACTCTAGTCCTCCGTGGGGGATTTTGTGCACCTGGACCAAAGAAGTGTCAGACCAGGGTCTGAAGCTGGAGCTTAAACTTGATTTGTCATTTGTGTTTACCAAAACCTCTGCTCTGTCAGCAGGCTTGTCTTTTTTTTTTTTCCTTTTTTTTTTTTTTTTAAGCTAGGACTCGCTTCCTTTGTTCAATAAGCACAGATGCTGGGTAACCTTAGCCGTGACAATCAGAACCAGGGGGTCTTAGCTGGTCCTTGTCTTCTAAGAGAAAAGGGGGGGTGAGCCTCAGTTCACCAGCTGGGGAATGTCTGTCTGTCTGTCTGTGTGTGTCCCTCCCTGAGCAAGATCAGGGCTTTTAACTCCACAGTAGCTTGGCAGGACTGTGACTTCTCTGAATGTTTATTGTTCCCAAACGCCCCAGGAGCACAGATAAGGGATACACTCCTGAAAGAAGGCACCTTACCAGTCTTCTCTCAAAAATGTTGTGTGCAATGGGTTTGGTTTTATCACTGTCAACTGAAGCACCTTTCTCACTCATCTTTGTTCATGTTGTTGTCCCACAGCACGTCCCTGCATGTGTCAGTTTTTGGTGATCCAGAGGCACAGCTCGAGTTCTTTGACCCGAAAAGTTGGAGTAATTGAAAACCTCAGGCAGAAAGAGAGTGGCAGCTAAATGTTGAAAATGTCTTGGAACTTTTTAAAAGGTTTAAAGGAAATTATTTTGTTCAGGGGGAATTTTTGCCAAAGCATGACTCTCTTTTTTTTTTTTTTTTTCCTTCCAATTTGTTCTCATCAGGAGATTGTAGCAAGAAATACTCACTTTGCAGTCAGT
Organism: Manacus candei; assembly: GCF_025592945.1. Lineage (NCBI taxonomy): Eukaryota > Metazoa > Chordata > Aves > Passeriformes > Pipridae > Manacus > Manacus candei. The sequence goes on along the minus strand of NW_026138083.1, from coordinate 4,427,415 downwards.
GAGTTGTATACTTCTTGCCAATCCAAGCTTGTCATATGCAGTGCAGTCCTGCCATTTCCAACTGGGAATACTTTTGGCAGAACTGAAGAGGCACGTAGGGGTTTAACCTTTGATCACTTTTTCTACTTTTTGTCACTGGGAAAAGAGGGGACACAGCTGGGTGGTGGGGAGAAGCTGTTAGTTTTGCTACTTATATCAGAATAAAAATGTGTGTGCTGAAACATGTACAGTGAAAATGGCTTGTCAGGTGGGCAGCATTAGGTTGGTTAGAAGACTTGGGTCACTAGAAAAATCACTATATCACTCCTTTGACTGGGTTAATACGTGAGTTTTTTTGGGAGGGAACATCTACAGTGAAGTCCTGTATGTTTGTTTTGCTGGTGTTTGACCATGTGTGTAAGATGTCTTAATCTTGATACTATTTTTAAAATATATACATATATATATTGCATAAGCCTTGCTCACATGCATGCATTTCACCTTGTTCTTCAAGAATGGAGAGTGATCAGAGATGAGATCATCTCTCATTAGAAGAGACAAGCTTGCAAGTGCAAAATGCTGGTTTCCTTTGAGACTGAGATTAATAAGGGCAATTTGTGTTGAAAGTAATGTTTTGTTGTTGTGTTTGTTTGGTTTTTTTTTTAATGCTCATAAAGAACATATTTACTAAGAAAGCTTAGCTTTTCCTGTCTATGTCCTGTCTCATGTGATGGTTTATAACATCCATTGCACTATAATGAGAAGAGTCTGTGTGGGGTGTGCCCCGTGGAATGAGTTGTTGTGGAAGCTCACACAGCAGCTTTTGAAAAGCTAAACTTTTATATCCAAAAATAAAAAAAAAAAACCTCTGTGGCCACTGTAGCTTGAAAACTGTGCACTTCAAAGTTCAGAGTACAGAACTGTTTCCCTTATGTTTCTTTTTTCTGTTATCTGTGCATCAGGAGCTCTGGGAAGTCTGAAAGAAACCCAGGAGTGTGACCACGTTTCGTGACACGAGCAGGAGCTGGGGTGTGTGTTCAGGTACAGGAACTTGCATAAGCTAATGTCAGAATAGACACATTCCCTAAATTGGGGATCCAAACCTACCGGGCACGGAAAAATCTGTGGGACTGGATCCAGCTCAGGCTGAGGGCAGTGATGCCTTTGCCTGTCCCCAGAGAGGATGTTCTCTACCCCCGAGGGTCTTGTGGTTCTCAGGGCGCAGGAGGGAGTGTGTCCATGAGGAATTCTGATTGGATTTCGCTTCACTTTTGTATTCTCATGGAACCAGTCACCTGATGTTCTCTCCAACTGTTTGAAGAGGTTTTGACTTAAAAAGGTGCAGCACATCCTTACACCTCACGTGGCTTTCTTGAACGCTGTTGGGAACTGAAGGATGAAAAAGTCAGGGATAGCTCTTCTGGGTGCTCAACTCGAGGTGTTGGGATGTTTAGACAACAAGGAGTTCTCACAGGAGCTGGGTTTCACTACGCTGTCTTTGGATTCCAAAGGCAAACAAACCCACAAGTGGCACTTTGTCCTACAAGGCACAGGGGTTGTGGGATGCTCTGAGGAAGATCAGAAGCTCCTCTGTGTGCTGAGCAGAGTCTCTGCTGACATTTCCTCTGCTGTTGCCTGGCACCGTTGAGTTTGGGTTGTTTAAACTGAAGAGATCAAGTATTTTCCTGTGGGATCACTAAGAAGGGATTAAGTAAGCAGGCAGCAAGTGACCATGGTTTAGATCTGTCTTGGGAATCTGGAAATGAGCTATGCCAGGCTTCTCAGGGTTCCTGAACATAGTAGGGATGTCATTGCTCCTGTGTTTTCATCAATAAAGTAGGGAATATTAATGGGGTTTGACATGTATTGGTGTATCTCATTACAAAGATCACTAAATTGTAATTAGGCTTTAGAAAAAGAGATGCTGTGCAGCCATTGATCCTTCCAACTTAGCTGTACGTTTGTAGGAGATTTATTGGAGCGTGACACTGGACATACCCAGCTGTGACCAAAGTTTATCTGGCAAACAGCAAGTAGGAAACACTGCAAAGGCTAAATTTGTGTTCAACAGAAAAACTATGAGCTGTGCAGTAAAGGTGTCATGTTCATATACTTCCCAGGATCAGTTTTCTTCCCGCTAAAACACATTTTAATTGAATAATGCCAGTAGTACTAATTAGACTGTTTACAATTGTGTTAAACTTGGTGTGTTTCCAAAAAGTCAGGATCGACCTTTTGTGCAATCTGAGTGTTCTGTTATGATTAATCTTAAAAATTGGAGCTTGTTCTTGCAACCTCAGCGTAGACAAAATGGCCTTGGAGGAGCTGCTGCTGCCACTGACTGTTCAGAGTGTTTGGATTAAGGACAGGGCTGCAGGGCCTCCAAAATGTGTGTCAAAAAATGACTTTGGGGTGGTTGAGAACCAGTTTAAATGTCAATTTAAATTGGCAGCCAGTCCCTGATGGATCTGAACAGCAAGTCAGTCAAAAATTCCAGCGGGCTGGAAATCCAGCCAGCCTTCCAAACCTCTTGTCCTTGAGATCTGTGTGAAACTTGAGAGTCTTGGAATGCTCTGTATCTGCTGCCCCCTGGGTGGGCTGTGCTCTGTGGGATTGCTTCCTGGAAATGTCCTGGGATTGTCTGTCACATGGAAGTGTTGCCAATTTATACTCTGGGTATTTTTACTGAAATTCCACATAAACTTTGTATTTATGACCATCTCGCAGTTAGTTTTCATTTCCTCGGTGTGTGGTTGGCTCATCTATGGCAATAATCTGGCAATAATCTGGCAATAATCTGGCAATAATCTGGCAATAATCTGGCAATAATCTGGCAATAATCTGGCAATAATCTGGCAATAATCTGGCAATAATCTGGCAGTAATCTGGCAATAATCTGGCAATAATCTGGCAATAATCTGGCAATAATCTGGCAATAATCTGGCAATAATCTGGCAATAATCTGGCAATAATCTGGCAATAATCTGGCAATAATCTGGCAATAATCTGGCATTTGGAGGCCAGCAGGATGTGGTCCAGGATAAAGGTACAGAGCTAAATGGCCCATCCTCAGGTTGTGTCTCACAGCAGGCAGAGCTGAAGGAATGGTCCATAGGGACAGCTGTGCCAGAGGGAGGAGGGACTCCCAGGAATCATCACTGCAAACTACTTGGATGATGTGAACAACTCCTGGAACCAGTACATGGATTCATTCTCTTCAGGTGAGTTCCCTGAGCTGCCTTTCCCTGGGAACAGAGCAGCTGCAGGGCTTGGGGGATTTGCCATTCCCTTTGGTTTGCTTCTTTTCCTTTACATCCATCTCCTGCTGTAAAGTGGAAGCTGGAATGGTGTCAAATGAAGCCTTGTGAGTGTTTTGTTGATTTGCTGTTCCATCAACTGCTTCTCCTTCTGTTTTGTGAGAATATGAAATTTTCTCCATGAAAACAGCACGTGGGATCCTACAGCCAAAATCTGATCCGGCTCTGGAAGTTATTATCCACAGTCAGACAAACCTAAGCTCTAGTTCTGTAGAGGAAATATGAAGATACTCTGATGACTGAACTAGAAGGGTAGAAAAGCGTGAGTTTCTACTTTGGAATTTTGAACTGCACCTTGGAATTTTGAGCTGGACCAGTGGTAACTCCCAGCTCCTGGGAATGGGGCTGCCGAGGAGTGTGTGCCTCCTCCTGGGAGCTGATCACACTGCAGGGACTACTTGTTTTAACCCAGCATCTTCATTCCTTTCCCAGTAGGAAAACACCTAAAAATCCTCTCTGTGCTTTACTTTTACTTTGTCTTTCCTGAGGAGAAAGGAAAGCTCCGGATTTAAACACACAGGGAACAAATGGGAATTTGTGTCAGTGCCACATAAGGAAGTGAAAAAATCACCCTTGATAAGGGCACTTTTTATGTCACTGTGTGGTTGGGGGGGGCAAAACTGGCACTGAGAACCTCTTTGTAGACCTGCCCTGGGTTGGTTTCCTTGTGCACAGTTATCCAGCTCTTCCCAGGAGAACTGGCCCTCTGCCCCATACCCCAGCCTCCTGCCATCCCAGCAGTCCCCAGACTGCCCCAAAGAGACATCCAGGGGCCTGTTCCAGCCACCTGCTCACTGCCTGTGCTGAGTGGCCAAGGGACTGTCCCTATCCCTGCAACATCCATCAGTTTTGACTCCCATGCTGGAGTTGCTGGGATAAAAAAACCCCAAATATTTCCTGCTGGTTCTTCTGACAGACTTGGAGGGGTCTAAAGAAATGTCAGTCCAGCTCTGATTGGTGTGAGAGACTGTCTGAAAACGCTCCAGGAAATAGGGTTTTTCTGGCTTTATTTTGGAGAAATTCACAAGTGTTCACGGGGAATTTGGAAGCCAAAACGTGTGTTTGCTTATGTGACTTGATAAAACAGCTTTGCACAACAGTCTTGATGGCTTGAACACTGAAATATTTGAATTATATGCTGCAGTTAACTGTGCCAGTTAATCTTTGCTGCAGTTAACTGGAGTGAGAAAATCCCAGCTGGCTCGTCCTTCCCCTATGGAATATTTTGTGTGTCAGTGGGAGACCGTTGGCATCTCTGTGATCCTGCAGCAGGACACAGGTTCAGTCAGATGCTGATCATTTGCTCCAAGGTTAAAGGTCAGCTGATGCCTCATTAAAGCAGCTGGAGGAACCCTCATCCGGAGAGATTCATTAAAACAAGGAGCCAATTACTTGGCGGGAAGCTGCGTGTGTTGGTGAGACGTTGGCATTAAATTCCATGTTTGGGGACTTCAGAGACTTTTGCAACATTCCAACATTAAAAGCTTTTCAATTCACCAAGTTGGAATACATCTGCACGTATGAAAATGTTCAGCTGTCGTGCCACTGTCTCGTGCTCTGGGATAAACACCCCTTTTTAGCACAGATGCTGCAAACTTTAAATGAATGCAAGCAGACAGGTCCCCAGCTTTGTGCTGGGAGCACAGAGCAGTGCCAAGGTTAAACCAGTCTGCATTTCAGTACTGCCTGACACTCATCTGTGGGTAAAGGCCTCGTGCTGTATTTGTGTGGATACTGATATTAATTTGCAGCCCACAGCTGGAAAACTGAATTATGCACACACTTGGAAGTTTCCCTTGACAAACAGCTACCATAACCCTGTTGCAAACCATGTCTGTTTGTTAAAATTTAAGTCAGGATTCGATCAAGAAATCTTTAACAAATTTAGAAATCACCTAAACCAAGGTCTTGCTTTTTGGGTGTAAACAAACTTTCAGGTTTATCTCATGGATGTTTTGGATGATAAATGTGTCTGTGAGGGACCGTATGCTCCTGTTATTGCAGGTTTAACTACATATTTCTTTCCTTGCTTATTCTTTTTAATTTTTACTGTACTTTTTTCCATTCTATTCCAGGTTGGCCTTGACCACATGGAACAAAACACAGTGCTGAAGTCCAACGTGACACAAGAAGCTGGTGTATTTATTTTTCTTTTTTTTGAAATGTAGGTAAATTGAATCCTGATGAGGTCCCATATTAATAATTTACAGACAAAACCCCAGATCTTAAAAGAGAGGGAAGTGGCAATAAACTGACCCCGTGGGATCTGCAGCCATGTCTGGAAAGCCAGTGTGCATTGGTGATTTTGAGGAGTATGCTAAAGCATTCCTCCCCAAATCCGTGTACGATTATTACCGATCCGGGGCGGATGACCAGGAAACGCTGGCAGATAATGTGGCAGCCTTTTCCAGGTAGGAGGGTGATTGAAGGCTGGGGTGGGAGGTAGGGGGTGTGAGTTCTGCTCTAGTACTGCCTGTGGTGCAATTTTAGATTTTTCCATGTGAACAAAACTCAGTTTCTCTGCTACTTTTTTTTTTTTTTTTAGCAAGAAGAGTCTCAAATCATTGATTTTCAGAACCATTGTCTCTCCCCTCTCACTCCTCCACCCAACACTTTCTGTCAAAAATCCATCCCTAAAATCCATTAGCACCTTTTTAGCTTTCCCTGCATTTTGGTTCTTTTTTTTACCAGAAATTCTCTAGACCCTTCAGCTCCAATATTTAATCAGCCAGTGAGCTGCTGGGACAGCTGCTGATGTCCCTTGCCTTGGGGTGCCGTGCTGGTGCAGACATTTAACCCCTGCACTTGCCTTTGCTAATCTCTAAAGGCTTTGTCTTTAATCCTCCTGAGTCTAACAAACCAAACCAAGATTTTTCTGATTTATCTTCAGTCCTTCTCCTTCCCCACTCTGCTCTCCTGCTTAGAGGAGGAGCAACAACTCGCTGCTCCAGTTGCTTTTCCATGGGCTGTGAGCAGCTCAGCTGAAAATCCCATAGGAGCTGAAGGCTGTAGGAAATGCAGTGATAGTTTAGCAGGATCTCAAAGGCCAGATGGCAGGAATGGGCTCAGAACCTTCATTTTAAGGACACAGAGAGAAAAGCCTTATCATGTCAAGAGAAGAAAACTCACCTCTACTGTGACCACTTCTTCATGGCTTGCTCATGCAGAAGCCATCATCCCAGGCTGGAATTTCCCTGCTCAAACACAAGCCAAAGGATTGCCCTGAGGGGTAACTAGGAGCAGGAGGGGGGGTAGCAGTGCTCACCTGAGTTTTATTTTATCTTTCTTGATGCTTCCAGATGCTCTGATGTTACCTGCCCTCGTAAAACCAAAATGAGACATTAAGGAAAGGACACTCAAAGGAAGGACTGGGAGGCCATAAACTGTCAGAGTAGTGAATGTTTTACTTGTGACTGCAGGAGCTAGTAGTGATTAAATTGGGTCTAAACCTCCCAGAGACAGGCTAACAAAGAGCTGGATATGTCCCTTACTGTGTTGGCATTAGCAGAGCTGGATGGTGGAGGTGAGATGAGGGATCTGAAGCTGCTTCCCACTGCAGGGATTGATTCCTGTGATGAAAAAATCCTATTTTCTTACTACATGGGAAGCTACCATTAACAGTCATGACGCCGTGTTTGCAACCCGTCTCTAAAAGGTAGAAACTGCTATAAGGGCTTCATAATATTTTGATTTCAAAGTCCTGTTTGACACGAACAACGTGTCAAATCTTTCTTTTTCCCTTGGATGCTGTCAGGAGGAGCGTGGCCTACCCCTTATGGATGCAGGACAGCTGCTCCCTCTGCTCCTCACACAGCCCTGCTGTGTCTCTGAGCGTGTTTTTTCTGCCTATTCCCAAGTGCAGCTTGTAGGTCAGTATAAAGTAAGATGGACTTTACGCCCCTGAGTCACAGAGATCACAAAGTAAGATGATTTTCTGAAAGATATGAGTAAGTTCAGCTTCGTTTCCCATCGATCTCCCCTGTCAGAAGCTCGGCTGCAGGTTCAGCCTGATTCAAAATACTTACTGAAATATTTATAGATACATAGTACCACTACAGGATGGAGGAATAAATAGATTGTTATTAAGGACTAATATAATTATTATTAAGGAGTAAGCTTAGATCCCACAATACCTCTGGAATACCACCTGGAATTTTTGGAGCAGCACAATTCATACTCGCTAGGTTATAAAATGAACAGCTTGACTTTTTAACAACTCGGGAGCTTCAAGTACTTTGTGTAGTCAGATGCCAGAGTATAAACTGTCTGCACAAGGCCAGTGTTTCAGGTGAGGTTAAAACCAGGTATGGCCACTCTCTGCCAACTTCCAGTTCCTCTGGGACTGAGGGAAGAACGGGAACTCTTGTGTTGACATCAGTGTGGTCCTGCCAAGGCCAGATGAGTACTTTTTGTTCCTGGTTCTCAAGCGAGGCACTGAGGCCAAGCAGGATGATGTGGGATGTCACAGCATATGTTAGTCCCTGTTGTTGACACCGGTGTGTCCAGGAACAGGCTCCTGCTAATCCGAGGAATCCCCGGTGGCCTCTGGAGGAGCTGCCTTGTTTTGTCCCGTGCAAGGAACAGCAGCTGCTGCTTCATCAGTGACAGCATCGATGTGGCTTTTCTGCAAACCTCGTAGCAGTGAAAGGCACTAAAATGGGCACATAAGGAATTGAAATATTGGTTAGAAAAGCGAGGCTGCCCTGTCTTTCACCTCGGGTTCAGAGCCCTGCGAAAAGAGCGCGGATGGAAAGACACCCTGGGAGGGAAGATTGCTTTCCCTCAAGGAAAAGCAGCTCCTGGTTTGCCTGGCACAGCACCAGCCCCTGCCCCTTCTGATGGAAGTGGAGCTGTAGGGGCATATTAAGGCAGCAAATCGGGTTGGGATGGAGACTTTCTGAGCTGTGAATCCTTTCCCAAAGAGCCCTGCAGCACAAGGGGATTATTTGGAATGAGCTCCGAAAGGAAACAAGAAGAGCTGCTTGAAAATGTGTTGCAGTTTGAAAACGTCAACGTTTTTCACAGCTGAAAGCAGTGAGAGCTTCCCTCTTACCCCTCTGCAAGACAATTTGAAATTGGAAATTTTTTTAGCTTGAAGAAAAAAGGAAAAACCCCCAAAAGATTAATCCCCCTCCTTCTCTTTAATCCTTCCCTCAAAACAGCTTCTAGCTGAAGTTGCCTAAAGCAGCAGTGCTCGCTGCCTTCCCCACTGTGGCATCTCCCACTTCCAGCTGGGAAGAAGGATGTGCTCGCTCTGTTGCTGATTGCAGCACATGAGAATGGACTTGGCTGGAAAAAAATGTGGGCGATGAGGAGATGATGAATTTAAAGGAAAAATCCAAGCTTATTACAAAATATCCAGGAAATGTTTTCGCTGAAAAACCTGGAGGAAGCAGGTGGTGTGTGGCAGCTGAATGAACATGTGCTCTGGTGACTGGGAAATAAATACTACTTGTGGGTTTTCGTTGCTGCTGTTAGGGGCTTGTCTAGAAAATGCCTGGCTTTGAGTGTCCATCAGACTCCCAGCTGGAAACACCCATGTTTCCATGGGAAGATAAGATTTTATTAAAAGAAGTAGTGATGTTGGTATTTTCGTGGGACCCAATACATAGTCAGGGTGTTGATGGAGAGGTATCGCTGCCTGGAACTGCATCATTTTCCTTGCACACACTGCTGGGAGGATTTTTGCTCCTTCTCTTCCTTTTCCTAGCTAAAAGCACTTGTGCCTCAGGACTGAGCCTCACAGGTGGGCTTGGAGGTGGCAGTGGCTCGTACCAGGTAACAAGGAGAAACCAGGAGGCTGGGGAAGAGGAGATGCTCCACATCCTTTATGCTTCTGACTGTCTAAATGAGCAAGGTTATGAAAGGATTTTTGCCTTGGAGCTCAGAGGAATCCTTCAGAATGAGGATTAGGAAGAAAGGAGGAGGAAAAAAAAAAGTCATATTTTCTTTGTCCCACCCTCAGCCCATCCTCCCCTGAAAAATAACAGACTGATACAATGGCATGAAAACAAGTCCGAGGACACACTTGCCGTGTGTGTCTTGGCACTGAGCAGCACAGCTGACTCCCCGTGGCCACACAGCTCCTTCCAAGCATCACAACTGTCTTTCTCCTCCCTGGGGAGCGTTTCCTGGAGAGCTGGCAGGGCCCCGTGCTCCAGGACTTCAGGACCGTGGGTCTCATCCTGGCTCTGTCCCAGGCTCCTCAGGGAAAAGTCTCTCGATCTTTCTACAAAATACACAAGACTTTGTCTTGTCTCTTTTTCACTGACTTTCCAGTTTAATATGCAAGCTCAAGCTCACCCCTCCTCGCTGTTGGAGGGTTACAATGGCTCTGGTTCTCTCTCCATGCTGAGAATTACAACATTTTCAGTCAGAGCAGTTAGTCAGGTTCAGCAGTACCAGAGCTTAAGCTTTTAATTTTTTTCTGTAATTGAAATCCAGTGGCCATCGGAGCCCTTTCGGAGGGAGGGAGGCCTCAGTGAGAGGCTGGTGCTTGCAGAGAGGCTTTGGCCCGTGTGAGAGGCAGCCCCTGCTATCGCACCCCCTCTTGTGGCTTCTGGTGACGGTGGCAGTGCTGTGACATCGCCTGGATGGCGGGGAAAAGTCCCGTTTCACAGGCGTCCCCAGGAATGCAGCCCCGTTCCTAAAGGCGTGGATGTTGTGCTGTTGAAGACTGCAGCAGAGTGTGATTTCGGGTTCGGTGTGGTTTAGTTTGCAGCTCTGGGTGGCACAGGGGGGTCCTGCTCCAGCCCCAGCACAGCTCCCACCGTGTGACAGCAGGAAAACCTGCCCTTGTCCGCTCGGAACTGTAAATATCCCCCGTGCCTCAGGCCTCCTTTAACGCTCTCCCTTTGCCCCCCGTGCCAGGTGGAAGCTGTACCCGCGGGTGCTGAGGGATGTGTCGGCGATGGACGTGTCCACCTCGGTGCTGGGGCAGCGGGTGTCGGTGCCCGTGTGCGTGGCCGCCACCGCCATGCAGCGCATGGCTCACCCCGACGGGGAGACGGCCACTGCCAGAGGTGAGCGCACAGACTGCCCCCACGGCGGGGTGGGCACGGACAAAATCATCCTGGCCACGGATCCCAGCTCGGTTTCTTGCTCCGGGGTGGGTTTGAGCTGCTGCTGGTTGGTTTTTGGGTTGTTTTCTGCTGTTTGCTTTGTTCGAGCCCTGTTCCCTCCCTGTGAAACAGGAGTTTGCTTGTCACATGTAACATTGAAAACTGTATCTACCTATACATTCTATAAATATAACTATATATATATATATCATCACAGCACCAGTCTTCCTCTTAGAGAATTGCTTCTGGAAATTCAGAAACCTTTGCTTGCCTGGGAAAAATCCTTGCTTTGAAGAGAGAGCATCCCAGGGAGATAAGGGCCCCTCTGGGCTAGAAGCTGCCCAGAGATGTTGCCAGCACAGAGACTGCACCTAAAAGGCTGTGAGAAATAGGGCATTAACCAGAACTGAGGTGGCAAACTTGTTTCCTACTCCTTTCACCCAAGCTGCAGAATGACATGAAAACTCAGGAAGAGGTTTGGGCTGTGCATTTCAGTGCCCCAGCACTGAATGAAACAGGATACAAAACTTAAATAAGTGATATTGGAAAAAAAATAAATCCCCTGCATGCTTGAGTTATTCCTCCAACAGTGTTTCCATGCCCAATGCAGCAAGAACCAATGTGAAGGGAGTCTGAGGACCATCCTTGCAGTGGGAGCTGGTCTCAGTTCTCAGTAAGAAGCTGCATCAGGGTCGCAGCACAACTCCAGCAGCCATCTCTGTAAAAGCAGATTTCTCTAATTTTATACCGTGTTTGGGGCCACTCTTTTTTCCCTTCCCCAGAGGTTTACTGGAAGCCAGTGCTGTTATGGCTGTTGCATGTGCCGGCGCTTTCCACGCGATGGAGCTCCAACACCTCGAATGGGTTTGGGAAGGGCCGGTGGGAGCCTTGGTGCTGTCCTGTCCTTTGGCAGCTCCCGTGGATTAACTCCGGGCCAGGTTATGCTGGGAGGAAACTCTGGAGCGTTAAACTGTTAAGTGCAAGCGTATTAATGCGATGAGGAGGGCAAGATTTGAAACACACAAAACTCAGGATGTTTCTTAGCAAAAATTCCCACTGATTCTGCATCCTGGCCACATTTTAAGGCATAAATCCATAATGGCATGCCAAGTCAAGGGGTACAGTAAGGCTGAGTACCAGGGCTGAGTTATGGTTGTGGTAATAACTTAATTCTGGAATTTCCTGACTTTTGTGCACTTACTTTTGTCTACTTTTCAAACTTTTAACACGTGATTATTGCATTTAATGTCCTTAGGTTTTCGAGCTGGGGGAGCTCAGTGTACTGGCACTGGTTGGAATATGTGATCCAGTAAACACATCCATTGGAGCTAGGGAGTTTTTCATTGCTTTCAGAAGAGGGCAGAATTAAAATCACACCCTCTGTATTGCGTTGGTGTTTGGGGGAGAGGAAAATATGGCTTTGGTTTTGTGCTGTTAGAGGTGGGGTGGGGCATTCAGTGCCAGGCTCTTGGTTTGACCTTATAAGATGACAGGAATTAGCTCAGTAAAGTGCAACTTTGGCTTAAAGGTTCCCTTCAACCTCACAACCCCTCACTTTGGGGCTTGCCAGGCTTTTGGGGGCTGCTGCTCCCCCAGGGATGCTCTCCTGCACTGACCCAGCTGCACCTTGCCAAGACAGGGCCTTAAACACCCTTCACTGACAGTTTGCTTCATTAGCAAAGGATCTTTTAAGGAAAAAATTCCAGCTGCAATTTTCAAAGTTGCTGGTGACAGGCCAGCCAACACAATGGAAGTTATTCCAAAGGTTAACTGACCTCACTCTGAGTGGGGTCAATCATGGTCAAAACTTGCACAGCCTCAAATCCAGGTATTGGGTTTACTTATACTTCTGTTAGCTAGAATAAAAAAAAAAAAATAAAAAAAAAATGCCCATGCAGGCTGTAATAATGTTACTTCTCAGTTTTCTTTGACATGTCTAAATGCCAGGAGTCCTTCCTTAGAGAGAAAGTTTGCTTGTCCTTGAAACAATTTCACACACCTTGGCACTTGTCCCAGTTCTTCCAGGTCTTCCTTCAAGTATATTCCCTGGCATTTTAGTTGTATCTCATCAGTATATAGGGCAGTTTTCCAAAGAATGGATTTTCTGTTCAGTAGAAACTGAAAAATTGGGAGGAAAATTGTTTTGGATTAACTGAAATGTTTCATTTGATCCAAAACACAATGTTTTATTTCATTTTCCTACTGGCTGATGCTTTTAGCCATAGCTCTGTTTTGAAACAAAAGTGTTAGCTCAGGAGAAAACATTTCCATTTTGAAAAGATCAACACATGACATTTTGACTTAGGTGATTTTTTTTTTCTCATCCTCCCCACTCCAATTTCAACCTCTTTAACTTAAAATATTTGCCAAATTGGATGAATAATCTTAGCCACCATTAAAGAGCAAAAGGTTATTCTCTAAACACTTTTCAATAGAACCCTTCTGATTCTGAGGGATTTTTCTTGCCTGTCCATTAGGGGACTCGCTGTTCCTCCATGCCAGGACATCCCTTTGCCATCCCAACTCCATGCTGTGCTTGCAAACCAATGTACTCCCTGTGTCAACAGCACCCACCTCAAGCGCCCTGACACAAAATCTCGGGCACCATCCAGCTCCTTAGCAAGAAATGGCAATTTTTTGCAGCCTTTAATTGATTATAAACAGATTTGTAGCACTATTTTACTGACGTTTCTGTTTATATTCCTGCTTGTTCCATAAAACTCTTACTGACCTGCTACCTTCTATTTCCTGTGTTTTCACCCCAAAGCAGCACTGCAAGACTTGACTTCTCCCTGACTGACTGAAAATCAGGCTGATAACCCAATTTTCTTTTGGAAAACTGTGCATGGCAGTGGCTCAGAGTTTTTTGTTTGCCCCCTGTGACTGCCCTCAAACCTCTCTCCGAGCTGCTGCTGACGCAGGAAGGGTTTCACCACCGCCTGCGACGTGACTGCACCGTTTGCTTTGCCAAATGGAGAACAGCAATATTGACTGGAAAGCTTTTTTTCCCCCCTGTTTTAGCTGAGTTACTGGCAGCTCTGTCACTCCCACTAGACAGGGAGCAACACCTGTGTTCCTTTGGCTCTTAACAGGCTGCTACCGTGCTTTTTGTTTGCTCCTGGAAGGTTCCTTGTGCTCACCAGTGACTGGGAAGGAGGGATTTGGTGACCTATTCCTTGTTGTGCTCAGCCACAGTGAAAACAGCAGGATTTTGTACTTATCTTTAACCTGTTATCTATGTACTGATCAAAAAACAGAGGTTAATTTTGAGGTGTGGCTGCTCCAGAGGACAATATTCCCGTGGGACAACATGGCCTTGGCTGACCTGGCCTGGGTTGACCCTGGAGACTGTCACGGCCAGGGGACTTTGTGCTGCATGTGCACACAGGCAACCTGGCATGACAGCCCTGCCAGATCCCTTTGGGCCACGTGGCTCCTTCCCTGGAGCCTGCAGCCTTCCAGGAATGCGCTGGGGCAAGGTGACTCGCCCGGGGGATTTGGGAGGGCCGGGCGAGGGAAGACCGGGCAGGGCATCTCAGCCAGGAGTAGTTTGTCAGGAGAGCAATGTGAAGTACTTTAAACAATTCTGTTTCTCAGGAGAGGCAGCTCCAAGAACCTGGCTGCTGCTCCCGAGAAATCCCACCGTGCCAAAAGGACAGCGTGTGGATCCCAAGGAATGTCCTCTGGCCCTTAACTGGGGGGCAATGGATTCACTGGTGGATTCGGGGAAGAATGACTGCAGGGGAGCAGTGTGGCTGCTGGGCTTTGGAGATGCCCCTAAAAGGGAAATGAGGGGAATTTGCCCAGCTGGAGGGGAAAAAAGCAAATTCCCATTCCCATACAAGGTAACCCTGACAAAATATGCACCTTTGAACGGGGCTCCTCTCCAGTGTCTCCCCTGGAGTACGTTGCCTCTGAGTTGCCCACAGGGACAAATTCCATACCCTTCCCAAACCATGTAATGAAGTGATGTCTCACCAGCTGGGGAGACTGAGGTTTCAGGATGAAAAAGGGCTAAGCAAGGTCACTGCTCTGTTCTCCACTGGAACTCCCAAATGGGTCCTGTCCCAGGGTCAACCTTGATTTGTTGCTGTGTAAAATACTTTGGTTGAGTTCCCCAAGGATGAGGAAAGTCCCGTTTTATCAAGGTTGGTGTTCCCTGGTGAAGAAGGTGTGTCCTTGCTCCTGGCCTCCCTGGGCTCTAAGTACAAGCAGGTCACAGTGGGGCTGACAAACCTGTGCCTGCTCAAGGCAGCTGTGAGGAAAAGGTTGTGAAAATCCCTTTCTTGGGCACCCCACCACAATCTGATGGCTGGAGCACCTCTGTTCTGGAGACAGGCTGGGAGAGTTGGAGTGGTTCAGCCTGGAGAAGAGAAGGCTCCAGGGAAACCTTAGAGCCCCTTCCAGTGCCTAAAGAGAGGTGGAGAGGGACTTGGGACAAGAGCCTGGAGGAACAGGACAAGGGGAAATGGCTTCACAGTGGGGTGAGGTTTGGATCAGATATTAGGGAAAGATTCTTTACCACTCTGTGATTCCATGAACTTCCCCAGCCTCCTGTGTGTGGCTAATTCTCTCTGTGTTGTCATGGATCCCACCAGGAGCCTGCAGGGTGTACAGGAGTGAACGTTTGCTCTGGGCAACGCTCAGGATTAAAAGAAGACCTGAGGAAAACAGAAAAGCAAACTAAAAGCAGTCTGAAAAGGCATGAGGAAAGGCTGGTTTACAAAAGAGCTGATGTTTAAACTCTGGCAAATGTCACATATTGCAGCAAGAGCATCCTGTGGGAATATGGCTCTACCAGTATTGGTTTGTAACAACAAACAGAGGTATTTGCAGCACCCCAAAACTGAAGTGGGAAATACGGTTGTTGGAGGAAATGAATTGCTTCTGTTTGCTTCAACTGCAGCTAAATGTGCGAGAAGTGGGAGTGTATTTTTAGCAAAACCTAATTTGAGGTAGAAAAAAAACAAACCCAAACCTGGCAACGCTTCGGGACTCTGTATCTCTTGGTTTTGCAAGTCTAGAAAATTGTCAAAGTAAGTTTTAAAATGATCAAGGTGAAGCACAGATCAACCCAAACTGGAACTTGGAATTTTGAAAAACTTCGAAAAATTTTGTGTGTGACCTTCGAATTGGCCTGAGCAGATCTAAAATATGGATGCTGAGCTGGTGCTTCACCAGAGAGCTGTGAACTTTGCAGGAGAGATGAGGGGAATTTTGTGAGTGTGCTTGCATGAAAATGCCATTACCCCATTTGGGATGGCTGAACTCTGGTTGAACCGAACCGCTTCGATCTGATCTTATAAAAGAGCAAAGCATTATTTTCTCCATTGCTGCATATGATGCTAAGTTGAAAGGATATGGTGAAATATCATGTTTTAAATCTTCTCTTCACCAGAAATATTTAATTTTTGCTTTTGCAACCACTCTCGCGTCCGTAGGGCCGCGGAGGTAGAGCTGAGAAGGAGAGGAAGAATGGGAATAACTGGATACCTAAAGGCGGATTGAACCATAACATTTACATTTCTCCCTTATCTGATCTGGGGGTTTTGCAATTGCTGGGTTATCAACCTTCCTGCTCGTCCATGTGCTTGGGTTGGACAGAGCAAGAGGAATGTGGATCCCTTGTTTCTCAGCGTCGCCCAACGGACTTGATTTGGGAATTCGCTTCTTATGGAATTTGTGGTGACACCTCCCCCCCCAGCCGATTTCAACGTGACTTTGGGCATTTGGTATCTGTGGTTCTTTAGAAAGAAACCTCATTCCTTGGTACTTCACCATAAGAGGGAACTATTTTCAGGAATTTTAAGGGGAGGAATGAAACAGCTACGAAGGAGTTTTGGGTCCTTGCTACCGTATTTCCAGCAAGAGAAAGCGCCCTGGGAGGGTGTGACCAATTTGTTTGAATAAGCTGTTCATAAGTTTCCACTCCAAGAGACCCGTAATCCTTATTTAATCAAATGTTGTCATAAAGACCACTTTTTAATTCCTCGATGGGCTGGAGGTGACGTCTTGAAACAGAGCTCCATTTACATTAAAAATATGCATTCTGCGGTAGAGCAAGAAAAATAAGGCTTTCTGTAATATCTTGGAGTTTCACGGTGTGTTTTCCTTTATTTTATATTAAGTGACAGATTACTCCAAAAAGAATAAGTGCTAGATTCATAAAAATATATCTGCATGAGGTCAGCTGCTGCAGCCTGGGTTGGAAATGATCCCTGGGGAGTGCGATTTTCGGGAGGCAAAAAGTTGGAAGCCTCAAATGCATTATTTTAATTATCTTTTTTTTTTTTAGATCATTCAGAACTTTGTGTGCGGATACGTCTTTTAAATTCATATGCCAGAATTTCTGACCAGTGACACCCAGGCATTAGGGGCTTACAAGCAGGATTCCCATAGGATAATTATTGCTATGGGTTAGGCTTAGTTTGTTTACGACATGTTTGATTTCTAGTGCTGGAGCAGGGATCATCCCAAACAGCGTGCAGAGAGCAGCCCCCAGAATTTGTGGATAATCCCACAGAATAAGGCACAGAGTGCTCACAGCCCATCCCTGTTAGTAACTGCTGTTAATGCAGCATTCCCTGGAATGCACTAACATTAAGGAAAGGCAGTGTGTAATTACATGCCCCAACATCTGCTGGCGAGCCAAGCGCTCCACAGCTCAGAGCAGCTCAGTTTTGGATAATCCCAAACACACCTTTGTGTTCCCGCAGCCTGCCGGGCCGTGGGGACGGGGATGATGCTGAGCTCCTGGGCCACCTCTTCCATCGAGGAGGTGGCTGCAGCAGCGCCGGGGGGCCTCCTGTGGCTGCAGCTGTACGTGTACAGGGAGCGGGAGGTGGCGGAGTCCCTGGTGAGGCGGGCCGAGCGGGCCGGCTACAGCGGCATCTTCGTCACGGCCGACACGCCCTACCTGGGCCAGCGCCGAGCCGACGTGCGAAACAAGTTCCAGCTCCCTCCAAACCTCAGGTACGACCCCCGGGTGGGACGTGGGGTGTGGGGTGGGCAGCTTCAACTTTCCTTTTGCTCGAATACAGAAACACGTGGCTATAAATCTCTCTGAATTCTCCGTGAGGGCAGTTTCTGCTCCCCGTGATTCTCTGCCTCAGAATTTGTGGCCTCCTGGTTGACTTCAGCACTAATTCTAGTTCCTCCCCACTGCAGGGCCTGGGAAGCATTCAATTTTAACAGAGTTAAATGAGATTTTTAACCTTAAAACAGTGTTGTCAGGGCACTGATTTCCCTGGCCTTTTGCAGATATAAATTGGTAGACTGTACAGAGCACCCTGATAAAGACGTGCTGAAGTGCTGGCGCAGTTTTAGCAGCCACAAGTATTAGCTGGAAGAGTCTTTAATGGATGGGATATCCAGGACTTGGAGCTAAAAATCTTGCAGGAAGGTCTTGGTAATGACTGCAGCTTGCCGTGGTGTGCATTAAGATTATTCAGAGCACGCAAATGAACACAAAAATGGAAAGAAAACATGATTAAAGGACAGGTGAAATTACTTTGGAGCAGATGAAGTTGGATTTCTGGGTGAAAGCTACTTTTGAATATTATCAATGAAACTGAATTGCTCTTCCTATGTCTCCAAAGACTGCTGTGTTATGCAATATATGTAACATGTACCGAGGAAGAATCACATCCCCAGGTCTCTCTCACCTTCTGTTTGAATATTATGGAAAATAGTGAGTCTGATTCTCCACCTCGCAGGCAAAAAATCCTCCAGAGCTTGGGGTGTTGGCTCTCCCCCTTACACTTGTACTTGAAGCTAAAATATGATATGATGAAGGCTGACAGAGCAACCTGAACTCTGCCTCTATTTTTGTGTTATAAAGTACAATCTTAGGAGGAAAGCAGCAGAAAGAAAAAAGCCCTGGTACCTCCAAGCTGAAAATGGACCACGCTGGGATGTGCATGCCCCGTATTGTGATCCTGCTGTAATCTGTGTTTGCCACAACACCATCAACACACACTGACATTTTACCTAAAAAAGAATTCAATAATTCTTTAAATAGCTTATTTTTTATGGGCGATATAATCTTAAGGCCTGGGGTTAGAGAGTTTCTCAGTGTGAGTCCAATGACCCCAAAATACTTGAGGGAAGCGGTGGAGCGTTTCTGAAACACTTTGACCCCACCTGACCAAACCATACCGAGGTTTGGAGTGAACTGGATGAAATCCCATGGAATTGGAGCAATCCTTAAAGGTCCCAATTAATCTCTGCAGATTTCAGGGCGATGCTGGGCTGGGTTTTGTTGCAGGGTCAGCGGTGAAACCCTCCTAGCGCGGGGCTCTTGCTCATTTACGTGATAACTTTTTCTTGGCTTCAGGTTTTCAACAAAGTTTCAAAGCAACAACAAGGTGCCATTGTGCTCTGAAACGTATGTAAGGCAACATTCATTCAAGTGTTGATCTACTTTTCCCAGGCCAAGAAAAACAACAGTTATTTATATAATCTTATCCCAGGTTCTGTTTTTCTCTGGGTACCCCACCCTCCACAAACCAACAGCAGAGAAGCTGGATCTTGCTGGGAGCCTGCTCCTTCCTCCTTTGCTTCTGGGCCTGGAGCTGAACAGAAAAGCCATGTGAAGTGCTGCTTGTTGCAGGCATGAAATCAGCAGTGAAACCAGCCAGTTTCCATGCAGAAAACCTCATGCACTTCCCAAAATGTGTAATATGAGTATTAAATAGCCCAGTGTGGTTTCTGAAGAACAGAGCAATCAGCCTCGTGTGGGACATGGGTGTCCTAGAACCCAACTGATCTGGGGCTAAAAGCCCCAAATAATAGCTAATGTTTTCATATGAACTAATTTCCCCCCCACACACACGTTTTACCAGGACATGAACAAAAGGGGCACAAGGTGAACTGGCTGGATGTTGGCCTTGTTGGACAGATGGAAATTCTGAATTCTTTGCAAGGCTTCAGGCAGATCCACCTAAGTGGATCCTCAGGAGTGTGTAGGTTAAGGGGATCCTCAGGGGTGTGTAGGTTAAGGGAATCCTCAGTGGAGCTTAACAAAACTTCCCTTCCTCCTTCTCTCCTCCCACCTACCTGATCCCCTATTCCTTTAGTAGCTGAATTCCCTGGATTTGAAAAAGAAGCAAAACCAAACCCTATTTCTTTTGCTAGAACTAGGACTGTTGCCTTAGGCTGGAGAACCTTGCACAGAATCATCACAGAAACATAGAAAGGCTTGGGTTGGAAGGACTTTAAAGATCAAATGCTAATGTTGGTTATCAAATGCTTTGTCAGTGAAAGGTTTTGGCTTGCTAAGGACTGGGATCTGCCACACTGGGACTGGCTTTTTTTGCTCCTGCCCTGCAGCACAGCAAAGTTTTATCACAGGTATATTGACTTGGGGCTACAATGGACCTTTCTCAGCCTATTTTTCCGTTTCTTTTGTCATTTTAGATTAAAAAACTTTCCCGGCAGCGACCTGGCGTTTTCCTCAGGGAAAGACTTTGGAGAGAACAGCGGGCTGGCCGCGTACGTGGCTGAGACCATCGATCCAAGTCTCAACTGGGAGGACATCAAGTGGCTTCGGGGGCTCACCTCGCTGCCCATCGTGGTGAAAGGCATCCTCAGGGGTGTGTAGGTCAAAGGGATCCTCAGGGGGGTGTAGGTCAAAGGGATCCTCAGGGGTGTGTAGGTTAAAGGGATCCTCAGGGGTGTGTAGGTCAAAGGGATCCTCAGGGGGGTGTAGGTTAAGGGGACCCTCAGGGTGTGTAGGTTAAGGGAATCCTCAGGGGTGTGTAGGTTAAAGGGACCCTCAGGGGGGTGTAGGTTAAGGGAATCCTCAGGGGTGTGTAGGTCAAAGGGATCCTCAGGGGTGTGTAGGTTAAAGGGATCCTCAGGGGTGTGTAGGTTAAGGGAATCCTCAGGGGTGTGTAGGTTAAAGGGAATCCTCAGGGGTGTGTAGGTTAAGGGAATCCTCAGGGGTGTGTAGGTTAAAGGGATCCTCAGGGGTGTGTAGGTTAAAGGGAATCCTCAGGGGTGTGTAGGTTAAGGGAATCCTCAGGGGTGTGTAGGTTAAAGGCATCCTCAGGGGTGTGTAGGTTAAAGGGATCCTCAGGGGTGTGTAGGTTAAGGGGATCCTCAGGGGTGTGTAGGTTAAGGGAATCCTCAGGGGTGTGTAGGTTAAGGGAATCCTCAGGGGTGTGTAGCTCTGCTGCTTCCAGTGGGGAGGTGAGGGAAAAGCTTTCTCTTCCTCTACACCATTAAGAAGCCAGTAATGAAGACACTTGTGGAAGCAGCTGATTAAACTTATCTCTGAAATCGGATGCAGCCAGGAAGATTGAATTTGCTCTGTTTAATTGTGTCTGCAAACCCTGACCTGATACAACTTGAGGGGAAGCTGGATTTCCATTCAGTCCAAAGAGCACTGAGCACAGTGTAGTGGTTTCATTAAGTCTGGATTATTACTGTAATTGTGCCAAAAATTTTGGCTTGGATGAAATCATTCAGCAAAATAACTTCTTAGTGATGAGTTCTAGAACACAGTAGAGAAAATAAAGACTAGCAACCCAAGTGGCTGCTGATCCAAAGGGATTAAATGTTCTCTAAGCTTTCAAACTACTTTCTGGTCTTATTGCTTAAAAATGAAACTTTTTTCTGTGCTGAGGTGAGGCTTTGGAAAGCTGAAGCCCTAAGGTGGCTTTGCATTAGCTGGCAAGAATTTTTTTAGGGATCCCAAAATTCCTCTCATCGTGGTGTTAACAAGCTCCCAGGTATGGAAGAACATAACTAGTTTGGATTTTTTTTTTTCCCAGCTGATGATGCTAAAGAAGCTCTAAAGGTTGGGGTAAATGGTATCCTGGTGTCAAATCACGGAGCACGACAGCTCGATGGGGTCCCTGCAACTGTAAGTACTGGGGCCAATATGCATCAATTAGTCCCTAATTTTCTCTGCCTTTGGCTTGTTTGCTTTCTCTGGAGGCTGGAGGGAAAACCTGGAATATGTGTTGTCTGCCTTAACCCGTGAGGGACCTCTCTCCACTTCTCTGGGTGTGTCACACCATGCTGCGGGTTAGACACAGCCTCCCCTTGCTCGGATCAAATTGGAAAACCCTTAAGACAGTTTTTCCAGTCCCTTCTTTCATGTCTCCTTTCCCATTCTTGTTTTGAAAAACTCCTGTTGCCATTTGCAGCACACTGAAGGTTGTATTAGAGTTGTTTTTCCCCTTTTAATATTCTTTAGAGGCTTCTGAAAAATTACAGTTATGGAACAGCTAAAGGCAGAATGAAACTCTCTCTTTTTCTCCTTTCAAACATTTTCACCTTTGGAAAAGGGACAGAGTGGTTAAATTACAGTTTTTTCCTTTTTCCTTTTCCTTGTCGTGCTACCCCGGGCCTTTTCCAAAGGTGAAAGGGATTTGAGAATTTCTTGGTCGGCAAAAAAGAAAGAAGGAAAGGCAAATGAAAAAGTATGTGTTCAGGCTGAAGGAAAAACCCCAAAATTCCAGTCATCACTCATCCTGCTTCATTTGGTGTGGGAAAGCTGCACAAATAAAAAGAGAATGAAAGGGAGGAGAATCAAAGCCCAGTTGTGCCTCTTTCAGTATTTCCAATGTGTTCCTGATGAAAAACCTCCTGTTTTCCATGAGGATTCCCTGAAGGGAGAGGGGAACAGGTCATCTTGTCACCTTCTGAGAATGCACTCCCAGTTCCACTGAGAGTATTTGAAAATCTCGGGCAAGCCTGTGTGTGTGAGGGAATCCAGCAGGAACAATGTATGAGGATGTTAAAAAGATCATTTTGAGAGATGAGAAAGCTCGAGAAATACGAATTAGTTTTTTGACAGCTGCAGTAAAACAGAGATTTGCACATTCTGGGTTGTTCCTTTGCAACACCAGAGCACAGAGGAGAACTACTAAAGCTGGATTTATGGTCTAAAGAAGTGCCCTGCACAATGCAGCTTTTATCATACAAATATCTGTATCAGATCATGCTAAATGTTTGATTCAGAAACATAATAATTTGCTTGAGTGTCATGGCTTTTCAGATGGTGAGCTCAACCCAAGCTGGTCAATATTTCTGGTGTCTAGTTACCCATTGAGGAAATCTCTGTTTTAATGATGGTTTGCATCATGCTTTACTTATTAGAGCACTTTAAAGTTTGGTACAGTTTGTCAGGATGTAGAAAGTGGTCTCTGTATATGGAAAGAGATCCAAAATATGTCTGGCAAGAGAGCAAAACCAAAGGGAGGGGGAAAATCACAGCAAGTGCCAAACTTCAAGAAAATTTTAATCCAAATCTAAAAACAAACTGCACTTTCAAGTTGGTTTTTCCCCTCCCCATCTTCCAGTCATTTTTATCCATTAGAAAGGAAATGAATTACATCCGTATTTGAAAGGCATGGATTTGTGTGTCTTTTGTCTTCCTACCACACACCGTTTCCAGCCCCCTTAATACTTGGTTTCTGGGGTTGTGTCTTTCCTGATTTTCATGAATAGGAACTATTTAGGTGGCCTTATAGGAGCAGTTGCCCTCTAATTAATACTCCAGGCTTGAATTCAGGAGGCTCATCCCTTCACTGGGACCTCCTGCATGGCAAGAGGAATAAATTCCTCGGTTAATTGTCACTTGGAAAGAGTAAAAATACTTTTCCCTTTTCCCTGTATCACTGGTGGAGGGGATAAGTAGAGTTTGGTGAAAGCAACATCCCACCTTGCTCAGAACTTAGGGGAAAACTAATTGTTTCTTCCATGGAGTTTTTCTCTGCAGTTATTCCTGTGATAAGATGCATTTTGCAAAGGAGGAATACATTAATTAAGATTTTCAGCCAGCTCCAAGTTCCTCCAGGCACACCTTTCTCTTTCTCCTTGTCCATAGGTCCAGAGCCTGCCTCGGGGATCCCGGTACTAGCTGGGCCCTCAGGATAAATGAATAATAAATTTAAACAGGAAAGCAAAGATGATTATTTAAAAAGTGGCACTGATTCAATTTCATCCCTGAACTAGTGAAGACTGGAATTTTGGGAGGAAATCCCATGGAAAGACCTCCTCTGTGCTGGCTGTTTCTTGCATTCTGCATACCAGTTTGTGTCACATCCACGTCATGGGATCAGATGGATGTTTTGTGTGACCCTGCTGATTGTCTTTATGGGACACTCCAAATAAATGTGACCTTTGTCTATCCCTGCTAACCTGCTAAGTCACAAATATAAATACAAAGCCCTGTTTTTTGGGTATAGCTGTGCATGCAGTTGCTCACTGAGCTGCTGTATAGCCTGGATCCTGCGTGTAAGAACTCACCCCAAAGATAAGCAGGGTTCCAGAAGCAGCTGAGCTGTGTTTGTGGTGTCCCTCTTGCAGATTGATGTGCTGCCTGAGATCGTTGAGGCCGTGCAGGGGAAGGTGGAGGTGTTCCTGGACGGCGGGGTGAGGAAAGGCACCGATGTCCTCAAGGCTCTTGCTCTTGGTGCCAGAGCTGTGTTCATTGGAAGACCTCTGCTCTGGGGGCTGGCTTATCAAGTAAGTTAGAAAAAGCTGAAGTGCATGTTTTTAGACACCTAAACTCACTGTTCAGGCTTTTTTTGTGCATGTACACAGGGAGCGTGTGTGATGGTGTCTCAGTGGGTCTGGGTGCATCCAGATCATCTGTTAAAATTTGCTATGACAAGAACTCAGGATTTACATTGGGGCATAAACCTTTTTTTGGCACGTGTGTATATGTATATCTATACCTCCACACATAATAGCTCACATTGTCTCCTCATCTCCCAGGGTGAAGAAGGAGCAAAAGAAGTTCTCCAGATGCTGAAGGAGGAGTTTCGCCTGGCAATGGCACTGACAGGTGAGGCATCAATATTTCCTCTCCGTAACCACATTTCCCCACAGCTTTCCTTTGCCCTGGGCAAGATGCTATAGCAACTTACAGGAGGGGAATGTTTGCAATATAAACAGGTTAGTCTGTGGGGAAATGGAGAGAGGACTTGTTATCCCTGCCTTAATAAAAGGGCAACTGGGTAGATTACGTAAAAACAATAAATTTATTTTTTCTCACGAGGAGAGCAATAAATCCATAGAGAAGTAATGGCAAATCCTTGGTCACTAAGGGGTGGATTTTTTCTCACAGAAGGTAAATTTTTATGAGACAGAGAAAGAAAAGGCTTAGAGAGGAGTTTCAACTGACATGTAACTTCTCCTCCAGGATGCCGGAGGGTAGAAGAAATCAGCAGGACACTGGTCCGAAGACATCAAGTGTTGTCTTCCAAGATTTAGGTCTGAAGACTTTGCCTCGTGTGTTGCCCGTTTTGCTTCCAGACAAAACCCAACTGTGTTTGCTCTGTGGGCCTCATCCTGCAATCCTGACTGAGAAGGCACAGCCTGTAGGACGTCACTTCCTGAAGAAAATACTCAAAGCAAATTTTACAGGTGTTTCCAAACGTTTTAGGCTCTTAAGGAAAGCTGCTGTACTGGGAGGTGTGATTAGAGATGGGTCTTGGTACAAGACTGGCACAGGAACTTCAAGGGGTTTTGCAACCAATGCTGATATTAATTTCTGTGCCTGGGAGTAACTCAGCTGTTAAAATGAAATTGTAAACAGGAATGTTTTGACAGCAAACAGAAATGCTGAAATTTAAAATGCAAAAGATACTTCTTGCTCACTGTTTAGAGAAACTAGACTGGAGATTGCAGAGATTAAATCTTGCTTTCTTATGAACAGAGTGTCATTTGCCTGGTGACTGTGCTAGGACTTTGTAAGCAGCTGGGCTTGTAGCACGTCGGCTGTAGGAGCTCAGAGGATTCTTAGTTGTAAAGAACCAAAGAACAAAGCAAAACAGGGGAAATTCTGCTGTTTAAGTGGTACAAGCCCCTTTGCAATCAGGCAGCTGTTCTGTATGTGCACTGGACATAGGTCAGATCCTTGGATGATGCAAATCCTCATAGCCCAAACCGTGCCGGCTGCACCCAGCTGGAGCTCAGAGTCACATTTCTCACCTGGATTCATTTGCTGACACTGGCAAGGGAAGGCTGATGCTACCTGGGAGAGTTTGCAGGATTTGCAGCCACGTGCAAAAGAGCAACTTGAATAATTGAGGCATTAACCCATGGCTTGGGAAGGTCCCTGTGGCTCTACTCAGTGTCCACGAACACCCCTCAGACAGATAAATCTTGGTCTTATTCACTCTGCATATGAGGAGGATGCAGAGATACCCAGGACCTGCACCTCTGTTCCCTGAACAATCCAAATACCCTCTGCAGTCAGGAGAAATTTGGCAATTATAAAAAGCCAAGTAGGTAAGACTCCATTATTCTCACCTTGGTTAAAACTAAGGCCGGCTCTTCACCTGTCTCACTTGTGGTGCAGGTGTTAAAGTGACAGGGAGAGGCCACTGCACAAAGGTTTTGAATATCTTGTTGTGGAAATTAAATGTTCATTTTTAAGGGAGATTAAAAAGAGAGAAAAAAGCCTTAATTTCGTGGTTTCACTGACATCAGAGGCTCCACCATTTGTTCCCCATCAGCCCCAGAAGGACTCGAGCGTTCTGACTCTCCTGTTTGAAATATCCCTCACTGAGCTTTGGAGGCAGCTCTGTAAGAAAATGATGGAATATTCTAATGTGAACTAAAGCTGGGGCTGGAACTCAAAATGGGGAGAAAACCCAAAAGGCCACATGCTTGCCCTGCAGTTGTAAAAATCTGTGCTCTTATTTACTCCAGAAGGGGGTGTGTTGTGTGAGGGTTGCGTAGCAACAAAATAAAGTTTATCTGTGCAAGGAAATATGAATGTTTCCCCAAGCCCAGAGAAGCATAATTTCTGCTGTTTACTGCACTTATCATTTCTGTTGCAATGTGGACTGTGTCAGATGTCAATTACAGACTAACTTGGGAGAGACTGTTTATTTGAGGTAATATAAATGTTACTTAAAAGATAGGGGCATAATATCTTATGTTTACATGGTTAAGATCTATTTCTAAAGTTTAGAAGATGCAGTTTCCTGTCTTTGCCCCAACCAGATTCAAGGAAAGTGCTGAAACTCTGTGGCTCAGTAGAAGTTCTGATGGTGAGGAAACTGGGTTTGTCACTTGTGTGTAATTAACTATTTCTAGTTCCTCTGGGAGAGTGGATTTACGTTGTTTTTTCCTGCTTGTTATCTGAGAATTGTCTGACTGCCTTCCAGTTCAACCCTAGTAAGACTAGACATGCATTAAACCCCAAAATTAGAGCCAAATACTGAAAGGCTGTGAGACAGTGTTAGCAGAAATGAAATTATTTTGCCTGGTCGAATTCTTTTTTAAAAATATTCCACAGGGAAGAGAATTTCTCTTGATTTTGGGACAACCAAACACAACTGCTTGTGGAAATTATTAAAAAAAGAAAAGATAGGAATTCTGTTTGGTTTTGGGTTAGAAAGGAGAAAGGCTGAGTGCCCCTGACCATTTTAAAAGCTAAATATTGTGCAGGCTAAGAAAAAATTTACCTCTCAGTTGCTTCACGTGGTGAAGCTGAGAAAAAAACAGAGCACACAGAGCAGGTGGTGATGGATCTTCCTACACTTATATAACAGAAGAAAATAACAGATATGTCAAGAAGAAAATTATTTGCCTTTAAGTATCAAGTGAACCCTTTTTGGAAGCATCCCCACAGAGTTGTCTCCTTGGCCCCAGTGAGCCCACAGAGCTTGGCATTCTCCACAGGGTGTGGAGAAACCACTCAGGAGATCTGGAGAGGCTTCAGCCCTGGTTTGGGGGCTCAACAGCTGGACTCAAGGCACCCTTTTTTAAACGAGAAGTTCTAAAGGAATCAGCCTGTTTCAAAGTGACAAGGTCAGTGAAAGAGCCTGTGATATTGTCTGGACATCTGGTAGGTCACACCAAGGCTGGACATGCAGGGAGCAGGGGCCTCCTAAGAAAAACTAATGAACTTCTCCAAAGCACCTTGAGCTGCAACACATGGGTGGTTTGTGCCCAGGGAGCAGGTTTGGCTGTGAGGGGAATGCATTTGCCCTGAGATGCTGTTTCACTGAGCAGAGGAGAGCACAAAGGTGCAGCACTGCAGGCACAGCTGAGCAGAAGATGGTCTAAGTCAGCTGAGGGCTGTGAGAACGTTGACCTCTCAGATAAAAAGCTTCAGGACAGATTTTACCCTCTCACTTGCCTGTTAGCCCTTTGAAGCAGAGACCTGCTGCTTTTTGAATGCTTGGAGCCTGCACACACAGGGTGGAGAATCCAGTAAGTAAATAATAGGAGTCATAATTCAGTGCAGTGGAGCTGAAGAGCTGTGAAAGACATGATCTGTTTTCTTGTGACCTCCACCTCTCGCTGTGACTCCGGGCCACGTTATTGTGTTTTATTTTTACCGGTGGCCAAGTCAAACAAACAGCTCTGGAACTGGTAAGAACTCCACCTCCACCCCCAATTTTTCAGGTTGAGCATGAAACTTGTCTGTCTTCCTGGGAATTTCTGAAGATAAATAAACAGACACTTAGAGTAACTGGCTTTGATAAATGGGCAGTGTAGGTCGGGGCCTGTTGGATATGCAGGAGACTCAAAGATGAGGCAGAGCTGGGGAAGTAGGCAGGAATGGCTCTGCTTTTCTTGGCTTCTCAAATGGTTTTCAGGCTGAAATCAAATACTTGAGAGCACGAGGAAAGCTGGCTTCTGAAGTCATGATTTTGCACTGAACCTCACTGTAAGGATATCTCTTATAAAGCTACTTTTGATGTGGAAATTTGGCTCCAAACCACACTGAAGACCATTATAAATAACCACTTCATCACAGGACACACAGAAGTTGGCTTCCTTGAACGCTCCTAGAAAGCAAGCCTAACCTTATTGAGCCATAACCTCAGCTCGTGTAAATCAGAGAAGCTCCATTGACTTCATTAGTTTGTGCTGATTTACACCAGCTGTGGCTGTGGCCCACAATACAGCAAGATACGTCAGCTTTTAAACTCTGTCACTGGGTGTTGAACAAAACTGTTTTTAAAACAAGACTGGCAAGCCCAGATTGAGACCCTAATGAGAGGCAGCGCTGTAATTGTTTCATGATGCCCTATATGCTCCATTTTGTTTTCATTTTTGCCTTGCTTCTGTTTTTCTTATCTCCTGCCAAACAGAGGGAGAGTACCACATATGTTACACTCATAACAAAGATGTTTTGCTGCTTTGAGAACATGTCCTCCAGATGCAAAATGCCTTTTGTGTTGGAGTTCAGCTTCCTCCTTTGCATAGGTAGGTTGTGCCAACATAAGAACACCCCAGAGGGGCCAGCCCTGTGTTATTCCAGGGCCTGGAGCTCTGGAAGGGGCACCCACAGGCTGTCCCAGCTAAACGTGGAAGATATGATTCCTCCTTAGGGATTTACAGCTCCTAAGTCATCGTTTCAGATGGGCAGGATGAACCGTGTCTCAGGAATGCCCTGAGAACATCAGTCCCTCTCCTGTGTCCCAATCCTGCAGGGAGCTCAGGTCATTAACCCCACGGAGCAATCAGCTGCACTGGAGGCACCTTCCCGCTGTGGAAGGCTGGGAGATGCACACAGCTGGTTTATTCAGCCAAGGGGGAGATGTTCCTATAACCAGCCTGGCAGTGATTAATGTTGGTTGTTGTTTTATGACAGCAGGTCAAGGCAGCCCTGTGCTCTGCAGAGATGGTTTTCTGCAGGCAGCAGCCTCTGCTCAACAGTCAGAAGGGTCAATTGACAGGCACAGGAAGAGAAAGTCTCTCTAAAGTGGGGGTAGAAACAAACTGAGTCCCTCAGCCAAGTCCCTTAACTTTCCATTTCACTACCTTAATTCGCTGTTCTCCATGAGGGAGGTAACTCTGGGGTGGACAACACGTATCACAAATACTCAATAACCATGGGGAAGGTCCACAGGTGAACCACAGGGCAGAGGCAGAGCTGGGCCACAGCAGAGCCTTTAACCTGGGCATTTTAACTTGCAGAAGGTGAAGCTCCTCGTACAAGTGAGACTATTCCTTATGCTCTGCCACTTTGCCAAGCAAAACCTGGTCGTGGTGGCTTTGCAGTATGGGAATGGAAGACCCCTTATTTCTTGCTGGTTTTCTAAAATCCAGTAGCATAACATGATTTTAGTTCTCTTCCCTCCCAAGTCCCTTTAGAAGTATACTAACCCCTTTAATTCTCTATACTGTGTTTAATCAGGTTTTCCTGTCAGGAGAACTGAAAGTAGTGGATTTAAAACATTCTGTTTTCATTGAAAGGGTTCCTGCAGACCAAGTATTCACCATTAGGTTTATTTCATGTGAGCTTTGTTTAATTTTCAAGAAGAGTCACAAAGACTTCATAGGAAGGTGTGAAGATCCTGCAATAAGGTAACATAAATATGTATAAATTGAGCCGTTACACATTTTCAGGATGTGTATTTTACATATTTCTACTTGGTATGGTCAGTAAGTAAGTTCAGCATGTACTGTTACCCAGAAACAGGTAACAGGACCCAGAAATCTTGCATGGATGTGAGAGAAACAGTTTTCTTAACAGGTAAGACCTTAATGCTCATCAGAGGTGGGAATTCAAACAGCAGGATCATCTCTCATACCTAAGCATCCTCTGGGTCTGCTCACGTGTTCTATCAAAGGTAAGAGGTTGGAGAGTGTAGGAAGGGTATCTATTATAATTTTAATACAAATTGTTACTGACTTTGGAGTTAGTTACACATCTGCAGCCTTCCCATCAGGTAGTTAAGAGCAGCAAAAATTACTGAATTTGGTATAAACAAATGCCTTTTGTCAAGCTTAAGTCTCTACCCAGGAAGCTGGAAAAAGCAAAAAGCACATTCATACAAGGAACTCCAGTGGCAAGCTTTTGGAAAGAGTTAGAAAAATTTATATTAGGAAAAGGGAACTCGGTCACAGTTTCAGGAAAGCACAGCTGAATATATCTGCAAATAAAGGGTGAGCTGGCACTAATCCACCTCCTTTCCTTACTGCCTCCTGGTGAGCTTGTTCCACAGCTCCTGATCCATGGCTGCAGGACTGAGTGGGCCAGTGTCCCTCTCCTTGTTGTGGCATCACATCTCATCACAGCCTGCATGTGCTGCTGTGTCCACATCAGCCTTCACTGTGAACTCCTTGGGTGTGATCTCACAGGGAACCTGGGGCCTTCGGGTCTTTGCTCTTGGGAAATTCTTTCAAATGAGGTGTGGGTGTTGGTAAAGGGCTTTTGGCCAGAAGGTAAGAGCTACTCTCATTTTGCAAGAGCCCCCTACCCAGGGTTAAAGTTGAAGCCTAGTAAGTGTGGCTTGCCAGATGGGAGAGAGGAACCTGCACAGGTGGGACTTCAGTGGCCTGTGGTGCTTCAGCAGCACTTTAGGGCAGTAGAGAAAGCACCAAGTGCCTCCTGAAGGTCCCTGCTTCCCAGACTGCACATCACCTGTAGCCATGGTAAGGAAGCTGGAAAGGAGACTAGCAAAGACCTTCAAGTGCTCTTGCCCCCAGCACGCTCCTCGCTCAGCAGTGCTGTCCCGGGCTTGCTATGATAGAATTTCTGCTGTATGGGTCATGCTTTGGAGTCAATAAAGAAGCCCACTGCCATCACAACATTCTTCCACTTCATCTGTTTAGATGCTGATACAATCTTTGTACAAAATGTTTAGGGCTAAATTGTGAGCTAGCACAGCTCTGTTGCAATCTGGGGAGTTGTACTGACCTATGTCAGCTGAGAATCTGAACCTACAGGCTCAGCTCTCCCTACCCTCCCAAGGGACACTAAAGTTTTCACTGGTTTCACTGGAAGTTTTGGTGTATCCCATCAAGTCCATAGTATTTGAATCTGTGGGACTTGCAACTGTCATGTGAGCTGCTTGATTGTGGCTTTCAGGAGGGATTTTGAGGCCCCAGTTGGAGCAAAGCAGCAAGTTCTGCAGTGAGGTTGTGATGACTGCAATTTGGCAAGGCCAAGCAGTCACCTTCTAAATGCTGCTGGTATTTCCCAGACAAACTTGCCCTGTTACAGAATTGCTGCTGAACAGTTGGGGTTGAAAGGGACCTGAAAGCTCATCCAGTTCCAAGCCCCCTGCCATGGGCAGGGACACCTTCCACTAGACCAAGTTGCTCAGAGCCCCATCCAATCCATCTTTTGTGGATAGAAAAATGAACAGCCCTGGTGCATGACATGCACACTTCAATGTATAAACAAGCCAAGTATCTTATGAGCCCTGTGCTTCATTTTCCACGTTATTTATCCATAAACTATACCTTAACTGGATTCAGTCTTTTGCTTTTCATGCTCTCCCTGTTAGCCTGGAAGACTGCCCCAGCTGTACAGCAGACCTAAAAGGCATCTCTGAGAGTTCCAGCTTGTGTTCTGGTGATTCAGTGGTGCCAGAGAGACTTGGAAGACCTTCTGGTGCATCATTAACAGTGTCTTCTCCTGTTAGTCTATGGACAGTCACTTGCAAGTGGTTATGTGTAGGTTTGTAACTGCTGCAGAGCAGATTACAAAACCACACAGGGCCAAAATAATTCGCTGGCATGTTAATGAACAGTCAGCCCAGTCAGTGCAACCATCTGCCTGCTCTGCTTTCTATCAGCTTCAAGTGTGTTGGGTTTGGGTGTACGTGTCCCCTCAGCAAGCATAAATCCATACTTTTGATCTATCACAGGCAGGCCCTTTTACCATAAAGATAAAAAGATAAAAAAAGTATTCCTTTTGATTCTCAATCCTTTTCCCATTATTGCTCTGATATGGAAGGGAGTTGTATTGTCAAGTTCTTACAGAGGATGTAAAGTGCATCCAAAGAACAAGGAGCTGTAGAGCACATCCAGCTCCCAGGCTCGTTTATTAATTTGTGTTGCTGTTTACTGATGTGTTTGGAAATCTTCAGTGCTATGATGAGCAGAGATGTTGGCTGCAGCATGGAAGTGTGTCCCAGCCAACACTGTGGCTGCTGCCATGCTCTCTGGAGCTGTGATTGCAGCACAGCTGTGCCATTCTGACAGAATCTGTGCACTGCAGAGTTTACCTTGGAGGATTTGTATTGCCTCTACCAGAAGCGTTTTGGCTATTAATACAGGAAAATTAATATGTTTATTGCTATGTCTATTGATATATGGGAATGCAGGAGAGAATGTCCTACTCTAGAGTCTTTTTCAGTCTCACCTTCCCACCCTCTTGGGAAAACAACTAAGGAGAAATTCCTTGAAGTTTCTCTTTCCTTTTTTCCTTGGAATTGGCGTACACTCTGTTCCCTGCTGCCTCACTGGCTGTGGGAAGGTGTCACTGTGATTCATTTTTTCCCTCTTGTTTTGGTTCCTAGCGCTGGCAGCAGTTAGACCGTCCTGCGGTGCTGGGTCATCATGGAAAAGGCCAGAACAGCTCATCCCAATATTTGTGTGTTCAGTGAAGTGTGGCAATTAATTACTGTTCACTTCCACTGTCACAAAGACGCTTCCGTTGCCCCAAGAAGATGCTCTCAAGCAGCACAATAGTATGTAAACAGCTGATAAAAACAGGGTCAGCAGCCTAGGAAGAACTTGGGATTTTTGGGTGTGGTGTAATTTGCTGCAAGGCACTTGGTCCTGGTTTGGAGGTGACATGATTTTGGGGCTCCTTCATCTCAAAACAGACACACAGGATCCTCCGGTATTAAAAGCAAAGTGTGGGGGCTTTTTTTTTTTTTTTTTAGCAGCAAGGGTTATTAGTGTTGGAATGTTCCCAAGGGATGTGGTAAATTGTCCTTTGTAGTATTTAAATGAAAAATAGATGGGTTTTGAGAAGATATGCTCCATTTTGGCCAAAAACATTGGAGGCTTGTTGGGTAAATAGTTCTAGCTTTTTCATGGTCAAAATCAAATGAGATGATTGATTGCAAGATCTTTAAAACTTCCTAAGCCTATCACTTTCCTTTGGTTTTGATGTTAATTTATTTATTTATTTATTTATTAATTAGACAAGATAAGGGTAGTTTGCACAATTGATCTGTGCAACCCAAGCTATGAAAAGGTTTTTCCAGGGCCTTGATCCTGAATGGTGCTGAGCCTCTTTGTCAGGACTTCCCAACACCTCTGGGCATTTAGGATTTTTAAGCCTTTAAGACCCAGTGATGCTTTGGCTTAAGGTCCCCATCTGGGTCCATCACTACAGCTCTTTTGGCTGGAAAGGTACCTTACTTAATTAAAGTCAATAAAGCTCTGTACTGTCACCTTGTTTCTTTGACATGTCTGCTTTTGACTTTGCTGGTGTGGCTACATCAGATGTCTCCACTGTTCTGCTGACCCGTGGTAGGTTTGAGAGCATAATTCCAGGCTTTGTGAGAATGGAACATTCTTAAAGCAGCAGCCCCTCGCTAATCTGTAGAGAGAAAACACGTATGACAGGCAGTGGGGATTCCATTTGTCAGGATCCAAGGTTTAAGGCAGGCTTAAAGGAGTCTTATTAAAAGTGTTTTCCAGTGCATGTGGCTCCTTCTGACAGCACCCAGGTGGTTAAGAAACCAGCATTAAGAATAAAAGCCGTTTCTCTTTTCTGCACAACAAATGGTTCAAGTGTCTGGTATTCGATTCAGAAAGGAAACCTGCAGCAGTCGTGTCCCCTGAAATAAACCAACCAACATTTTGAGCTGCCAACACTTCTGGCTATTACGTCAAGGCATCGCAAAGTTTAAAGCATAGCAGAGTAATATATATATTATTTTTTTTTCCAGTAATCCCAGGGTAAATATTAGGTAGACAGCATTTCTGCTTTGCGCATTAAAAACCCGACTGAATTTGAAAAGCCTGCAAGTGCACTTCGGGGATTTCGGAAAGTGTCGTTTGACCATGAGCTAAGACCAGAAGCTGCCATTTTGCAGATGGGGCAGGAGGGAAAGGCTTTGGCCTCATTCATAACTTCACAGCTACTGCAAATATCAGCTGATGAATATTTATGTTATGACTGGCAAAGGCCCGAAAGGCAAAGGGGAGGGGGGGGGGGAAAGAGTGGAGGGGGAAGCTTAAGTTAGGAAAATGGTTGTCTGATCTCTGTGGGATTTCTTTACCAACACTTTCCATGCTTGAACAGTAGCTGCTGAATGAAATCATTATGTACCGAGCCTCTGTGCAGGAAAACAAGGTTTGTCAAGATTCTGTTCGTTAGCACCTCGTACTTTGTTTGAACCTTGGACATTTGCTGGGCCCTGTAGAGGGAAACTTTTTTTAATTTCAAATCAAACACTGTACAGGGTGGGCCAGTTTTATTTAGCCATGGTTTAATTAGTATTGTACTTGAATTTTAAAGAAGTAAAAGAGGTGAGTGCCATTCCTCTACATAACATAATTTCGAAGTAACGTGTTTCTTCATATTTT
The DNA here is from genome assembly GCF_025592945.1 of Manacus candei. Taxonomy (NCBI): domain Eukaryota; kingdom Metazoa; phylum Chordata; class Aves; order Passeriformes; family Pipridae; genus Manacus; species Manacus candei. The sequence continues at coordinate 4,392,797 of NW_026138083.1, read as the reverse complement.
TATTATCTCAAGTCACTCACTGAGAGGGGAAAAAAAAAATAAATCCCAATCTCTTCCTTTTGCCTTCACCAGGCTGTAAATTAACAGCAAGGAGGAACTTTCAATAAAGTTCACCAACATGACTTCACTGTTGGGATGAATCAAGCCCAGGAAGGAAACCGGCTGGAATGAGGAAAGACTGTAAAGGCAGCAAGGGCTTAGCAAAGGGATGGTGGCTGTGGGCGGGCGGGCTGAGCCCCTCCACGGGACCACAGGGTCGGAAAGCAGCAGGTTGGGGCTGCATGAAATGGAAACTTAAATAAATAAGGGCAGGCAGCCCGAGTTAGAAACGTAGAAAAAAAAAAATCAAAGTGCCCACAAGCAGCTGGTCACATCAGAAAATCCTTCCCCCAGGGGCTCTGCAGACTGACCAGGCTTTAGAGGAGTAGGGAAAAACCTGGATTTTGACTATTGTACTTCTTCAGAGAATTCCCTAAACTCGGCGCTAACTTGTCTGCTGTTTCTCCGGGTAGGTGGCTTTTCTTATACTGCTTATTTAGAGACAACTCGCGCCTTTACAAGAAAAAAAAAACAAACAAAACTCCAGGAAAAGCCCACGTGCAAGAAACCACGCGAAACCCCTTCCTAAACTCTTTCTACTCCTTCCCACTCCGTTGGGAGATCCCCGTGTGTCCTACTTACAGGAACCAGCAGATGGTGCTGCAACACATCGAGTTTTTATGTCCCTGGAAAGGGAAAACTTGGGATAGACGTACTCGGGGCTGCCTCTGGCCACCTCCAGCCCCTGAGGTAAACCGCTTCCCGCCTTCCCCCCACGGCAGTCCTGTGCGATTGCAAACGCAGCCGGTGCAGCTCCATTCCCGCCCCGGAGGGAATTTTCTCCGTTATTTCCAATTATCCGAAGCAGTTTCTGGGGGGGGGGGGGGGGGGGAGAGAGGTCTTTGGGACTGAGGAGAAGGTGCCTGGGGAGGGTTGCGGGGGCAGCAAGGCAGCCATGAGCCTCTCACGGTGAGGGCGTTGGCGGGTTCCCCTCAGAGAGGGCGGCCATGTTTCACTCCCTCCCCGCCACTTTGGTGCTGCTGGGTTTGCGTCCGCAGCTTGGAACGGAGGTGCTTAGGGCGCAGGGAAAGGCCAGTTTTTCCTCAAATATTTTAAAAAAAAATCTCAAACCCCACCCCTCCAAGAAATAATGGGGAATTTGTGCCTAGCCCTGCTGCCAGCCCTGCAGGAATCTTGGGGTGCTTCTCCCTTCAGCGGGGCCGCCCAACTGCTTCCTCTGGTACCTACCTGCAGCCTCGGAGGTGAAAATAGTGAGGAAAACCCTCCCCAAAAAAGGGCGGGAGAGAGACCCGGAATTTGGAGTGAGGTGCAGAAACACCCACAAGGCACCAGGAGCAAGCAGGGCATGCTGAAAACGTGCAGGGGGACTCCGCAAAACGTGGCGGGCTGAACCACGACCGGCGTGGATGCGGTGCGTTATTTTTTTGTAAGTTACAGAAAAAGTTATGTGAGATAAAAGGCAACTTCTTGAAACATTTGCTGTTTATTTTGTGAGATTGCCCCTCCAGCACCTGGTGCCCTGCGAACCGATGATGTGCCATGAGGAGAAAGGGCTGAGGAGCTGCTGAACGGCAGCAGCGAGGGAAGGCACAAATAGGGAGGCACAAGTTAGGGAGGGATTCAGAACAACTCCGCGCAGCTGTTTTTGTTATACCACCGAGCTGTAAAGTTGAAAAACGATTTGAAAAGCAAGGGATGTGCCGGGAGTACTGGCGTGTCCCGCTTATGGGCGCTTGGGGCATTCTGTGTAAATTGAACTTTTTTCCCCCCCGTTTTCTTGGATGGCTTAATATCACAGCGGTGGAAGGGAAGAGCAACAACGCGCTTGGAGTGTGGAGCCTTTTCCTGATCCCTCTGGCACCGAACTGCACCAGAGTGAGCTGAGGACAGAGGCAAAGCCCGGCTGCTCCCTGTCTTTTCGTTGCTGTAATCCCAAGTGTGGAGGCTGCACCTGAGAAGGCCCTCAGGGTTTTTTTTATTTAAAAACAGAATAACCAGCTGGGACAAAAATAATAAGTTATGCATAATTTACTGGATGGCAGGGGAGTGAGTGGAGGGGCCTTGTTGGAGCTGGAACGATTTGCACCCAGGGAATGTCTGGACCAGTGGCTGTACCCAGAGGTTTGCACAGTGATGCTCCTCTGACGGCACTTGCAACCCCCAGGACCGAGACCACCTACATCCCTTTCACAAGTAAATAGCAATCTACAACTTTTCTTTTCACTTCAGGTTTATTTGATAATTTTAAGTCATGGGCGTGTGTGGAGGTTTCTGGTTGGGCTTTTTTTTGTCTGCTCGGTAGCCTTCTGGGAAGGTGACCCATTTGTTTCTAACCAAAAGCACCTAGGAAAACCTGCCCCACAAGAGAAGTTATTCGTCTCAGTGAGGGGGCAAAAGGATGGAAAGACAATTACTGTGTCTTGTGAGTAATATAATACGTGACTCAAAACATTAAGCAAGAGTGCTGACGTGATAGCCTCATCCCCTCAACGTGAATTCAGGCTGAGGCATCAGGCTGAAATGTGAAGTAGTTCCTCTGAAGCCAGGTTGCTGTGGCTTTGCATCCAAAGCCGCTGGCATTGGAAGTTAGTCCATAACCTAGAGGAAATGGAGCTGTTTAAGGAGCTTATTCCTCTTACAAACACAAAATTGAGAGATCCCCTCTGTAGTCTTTATGTTTTGATTTAAGGGGTAGAAGGTGGATTTCACAAGCAGCCTTGGAGTGTCAGGACCTGCAGTTGCACTGGAGGGTCCTGCTGTGGCTCAGACAGGATGGACTTTAAAGACCATCCAGTTCCAACCCCCTGCTGTGGGCAGGGACACCTTGCACTAGAGCAGGGTCCCATCCAGCCTGGCCTCGAGCACTTCCAGAAGCTGAGCTCTGTGCACAGGACAAATGATTTTTTTTTACCTTGACATATTTATATTTCAGAACGTGGCTGTCTGAGTGACGATAAAAATAATTATTCTATTGGAAAATTGGAAAGTTACGGGGAAATTCATTAAGTGTCCTAGAAAACTCAAGTTTATTTTCATAGAATGAGAAAAAAAAATAAGAAGAAGTTGTATTTGCCTGCTGTGGTTTGCTGGGTACTTCTGGACAAAGGTGATGTTGCAGTCCCACTGAGGCAGGGGCCCTTTGCTACTTAATTGTAGTGCTGTCAGCTGAAAAAGGGTACACTGAGAAAAGAGGATGCACTCTTGCTGCAGTTAATGCCTCATTACCCTGTTCCTGTTCAGGAGTGGTCTCCCTTGTTCCATCTGTGCTGGAGCATCTCACTGAACCATTAGTAGCAATTTTTTTTGGCTGTATGTGCTGAGGTGAGTTTGCTTTTGGAGCTGTCTGCATTCCCTTGGTTTCTCTCCCTCCTGTGCAAAGAGGCACTAATGTGGGTGATGCTCTTGATATTCTGTATCTAAAAAAGAATACGCTGCAAATACTTCCTGCACATAAAATGTTTCAAAATTACACATTGCAAGCATCAGTTTGAAAGAGGGAAGAAATTCAGACTTAAAAAGGATCCCTCCTTGTCATTCCTCTCTTCCCTCTCTTCCCTCTTCTTCCCCTCCAACTGTGCATTTATGGGTTTGGGCTCTGAGCTTGAGCACGGAGCTGTTTCATTTCTTCAGGCAGCAGATCCGGAAGGAAGGGGAGCTTTAGGTAGATAAACACGGATTTTGTTGTGGCAACACTGTGGCAACAATGTGGCAGCGGGTTGCAGAAAGTGCCTTGGAAGGGTGTGGGCTGGATCCTCCTGCCCTGGGGGCTGCCCAGGGGCTCAGCTGCTCAGGAGGGTTTAAGGGGTTGTGGTCTGAGTCGGGACAGACGGAAGGTGAGCGAGCCCAGCTGGGAGCTGATGTCCCCGAGAAAAGAGTGGCTTCCTCTGGTGTCTGGTGGCTGATTTCACACTTACTTCAGAGCCAGTCACAGGATGTAGCACATTTGGGTGACTCCTGTATCACTGTGCTGCCCTAGACCATGTTTTCTTAATGAAGCATCGTTTCCCAAAATACGCCGCCGCCGTACCATGTTTTGGAATAGGGTAGCAAATACTGCTTTGTTTGTCAACTATGGGGCGTACTGGGGATGGCAAATGATTCATTGCCCAGCAAGCGAGAATTTAACTTGTAAGAAATGTCTGTAGTTGGGCTTTTAAAATCCTGCATTTTATGTTCAGGAGTCTTGTGAGAATGATAAGAATTTGGATGGATTTTCACAGAAGAGGTGGTTAAGGTACATGGGAGATTAGTCTTCTAACACCTTGGCAGATTTGGCCATGATTTTGTGCAGTCAATGTAAAAGAAAAATAACTTGTGGCTGTGATTTTATTTCTGATTTCAAGGAAGGTTAATTTTATACCTTGCTTCAGGATGTGACATGCACGGTTGTTACCCCTGAAACTGAATAAAAGCAAAGCACATGGATTTCGGTTTTCTTCTGGAAGTCCATGAACTGTAGGGGATCACAATATACTAACCTCCCATCCGGGAAAGTGTTGTGTGGTTTGAGGTTTTATTATAGACATTTACTACATCTGTACTCAGGGTAGATTCATGTTTAAGTGGCAGCCCAGCAAGGCCAAAGCCAGGTGTTAGGATGTGGCACGGGTGACTCAGTAGGTGGTACACTTCCTTCTCTGTCAACATTCAATAAGTGTCCTTGTGTGGTGAGGGATGGATCAGCTCTTGGCTGACATGGAAAAAACCAAACTAAGGCTCTGGTACTTGTACAGGAAGGTCCTCTGGGAAGGACAGAGATTATTCAGGCTGCTCAGTTGTGACATGGCTGGGCTTTGTGGGTCTGGGAAGCAAGAACTGGATTTAATTGTACTGCTGAGCTGAGCATTTGGGCTGGAAAGGGCCAGTCTGGATGGTGCTGCCATTCCAAATCTCTGGTTCTCCAGTGCTCAGACCCTGTCGAGAGGCACAGGAGAGGTCCCTCCACTCTCAGAGGTTTTCCTGCAGCAAGCTTCCAAATGCAGGGATAAAACTGTATATCCCACAGTTCTGAACCTCTCTGAAACCTGCCAGGGCTCACAAATGACCAAAGCATGCATGAGTTCTGTTCTGCTTTAAAAAGAAAAGAAAAAAAGTAAAAAAAAAAAGTAAAAAAAAAAAGTAAAAATCACATCTTGGAGCAGTAAAAATGTTTTTTCACCTTAAGGATTGTTATTTCAAAGGATATTTTCTTAGTGACTGAAAAAGAAACTGGAAATCCCATATTATTTCTCCTTCTCTCCCTCAGCCAGGTCCTTTCTGTGCCCAGAATTTTATCTGGTGTGAGGAAAAGGCTCCCTGGATAGACTGAGAGATGTTTGAAGGCAGCATTTAGGGGGTGTTTGCCACCTGGCCCCAGTGTAGCTGGTTGGCTGCTGGGATGGCACATCCATTGTGGATGGCACAGCCAGGGGTTTTCTTTTCCAAACTCTGCTTTAAGGAACAGAGGAGGGAAATATTAGAGAATTCAGCTGTAAAGTGGAGAGAATGGTACTTCTGAAATAAGCACAGAAAAGTAAAGAGTTAACTTGTTCTAACACACAGCAAGATACAGTTGTTTCTCTTTGGCTACAACTAGACTGCAAACATGGAATTGAGAGCAAAACTGAGAGTCCTGACAGAATGAAAAACATCTCTGAGCTCAGTTCACATTTAGATTGTGCTTTATTGTAGCCACAGAAACAAAAAAATCATTATCATAAGTTCCGATTCTGCGGCAGTTTTACAACAAATTCCACCTTCCATATCTCCAGAGTTACATTTGGAGGCTTCAGTCTTGTAAGAAAAAACCCACTACTCTTCTGTGTAAGGGTTTGAGCATCGTTGCCTGTCGAGATTACAGGAGGTAGATGTTTCTTCTTCCTGTGGAAATGGCACTTTTTTTAGTACATTAACTCATTAAATGGGATTAGGTAGTGTTACATTAGTTTCAGAAAAAGGTATTTTGTCTTTGTGAATCCTTCTGTGGCCTCACTGGAAATCTAGATGTCCTAAATGTTTGTGTAACCCATGTAAGCTGTAGAGACCTTCGAGAGCCCTATTAAGTGCCTACCTGTGCTTAACCAATTTTGAAAAGCTGATGCTCAGTCTCCCTCTGAGCACCTCATTTGCACTGTTCTGTGCTGAGATAAAGACAGACCCTGACAAATGTTGTTCTGTTCTTTCTTAGAGTTATCAATTTTCTCCACTTCCTTGAAATGGCCCACAGAGAAATATTTGCTGATTAGTGGAAATAAACTTGATACATTTTCCCCCTGTGTTTTATAAACAAAATAAAATGCATTAGTTGTGCAACTTGAAAATATTTATTAAAAAACCTGTTGTTTTTGTTTTTTTCTACACTCAGGCAGGCAGATAAGAAGCAACAGCAGCAGTGAAACGTTGCAGGTGAGTATCATTTACGCTTTTAAGAAAGAGGAGGGGCATTTTATTTTCCTGAGGAACTTCTGTCACTTTGAAAAGCTGAAAATCTTTTTGCTGGGTGGATTTTAGCCTTTCTGATGGAAAGTTGCAGTTTGGTATGGAAAGCAAAGCCCTGCTTTGGAGGGGACCGGACTGAGGGACATACAGGATGCTTTACATGGAAAAATTTCCTACTGGTCCACACATTCAAGAGAAACTGTTTTTAATGAGTTTCCCAAGTGACAGTGAAGTTATTTCAGGAATTCTTGTGCAGGCAGAGCATCCCAGGACTGGCACGTGGCTGTGTTCTTTGCAAGCTGGCCAAATTGAAATTATTTTTAAGACAAGCAATTTTCGTTCCCAGACTCCTTGTGTCGTGCAGGAGCAGCCACAAAATACCTTATTTTCAATAATATATTTACTGTTATCTCTAATAACTCTTGTAATGTGAGACCTTCTGTTGAGCTGTGTGATCTAACAGCTGGGATTGCTGAGGACCTGCTGTAAAAAAAAAAGCACTGGTGGTTTTTGCAAAGAATGAAAGTGATTCATAGCAAAGTTTCTACGTGATTTGAAGGTAGTTTGTGTGCTTTCTCTCTCTCTGGGATTTAAATGGTTCCCAAATTTCCAGCAGAAGGGCCTCGTGGCAGTTGCAGTTGTGTTACCATCAGAGAGAGCAGAGGTGAAATGAATGTCTGGGTTAACCCCTGAGGATCTCACAGGGAAGCAACAAACCTGGTGTCCTGGCACATTGTGAATTCCCTGGATTTACTCTAAAACTTGCCAGTGCTGCTTGAGCTTAGTGTTGAGTTGGTGCTCACCTTCCAGTGCCCAGGGGGTCCTTCCAGTGGAGGTGAGGAGCACTGGGAGGCGAAGGAGTGGGAGCCCGTAGCTGACAGACCCTGTGCAGCTGCAGGTGTTCAGCTCTTCCTCTCACTCATCTATCTGTGGGATTTGTGGCATTGGGGATTCCCAGGACCTTGGGATTTCGCCGGGAAAGGAAAGTTTTAAAACTTACCGTCATTTATTTATAATTATAAATAGTAATAAAAGCAGAGGCAGTTTCTGGGTTCAGTATGTTCCTCGCTGCAGGATTTCCCCCTTGACACCAATCTCTGTTCCAGGCTGCCCTCCATTCCCTTTCTGCACTAAACATTCCCTCCTCCAAACACTCTAACCCTGTGTTGCTTCCAGTAGCTCAGTTGCACCGCCGTGTCCATCCCACTGTCTCTCCCACTCCAAGGCCTCCTGCACTATTGCTGTGCTCTGATGGGGAAAGATTTTAAGCAAAGAGCCATCCAGAATATTTAAATTAATCTATAAATTAGGCTCAGAGAAGTGACAGCCAAGTATGCAGTTTCTACCTGTTTCCAAACAAACCCTATGTTTTCTCAGAGGTTTTGGAGCAAGTTTTGTAGGCTGAGTATGGCAAAAAGCAGTGGAATCAGCAAATACTGATCTTTATGATAGAACAGGATATTGTCTTTAGTAATTGTGGCCCAGGTCAGGTGCTCTTGATCTGGAAAGAAAATCAAGTTAATTTGCCTCTTAATGTGATCTGGTATTTCTTAACATCTGATATCTAGGAATAGATTTCATGTCAGAAAACCACAAAGTTAGGACCAGAAAAATTTCATGGAGGTTTTAAAATAGAATAGCTCTTTTCTTCTTTTTTTTTTTTTTTTTTTTTTTTTTTCACTTGGGCCAAAATCTTGCAATATTTTTAAAATATAAAAACATTTTTTGTAGTTATATGGTAATATGGATCTGATCATTGCCTGGAATAAGGAATCAGATCTCAAATGCCTTGTACCTGAGTGGTTATCAAAAAGCGTGGGCAGTACATGGGTTTGAGCTTTACTGATTCACACCAGAAGAGAATTTGGACATTTAGTGGCTTGGGCTAGTGTGGGCTTGTATAAGACTAGTCTGGACTTATATAGGACTAATCTGGACTTATACAGGACTAGATTCTTTTGAATTCAAGTTTCTGCCTCAGAGAAAGAGCAGAGCTGGAGTTCTTACATCCTTGTCATGAGAAGCCTTCCCAGTGAAAGCCTAAAGGTATCAGAGCAGGTTTACCCAAAATAGACAGGCCGAGGAGGACTCTGCTCCTGGAAGTAAATGTATCTTGAGTTTTATCAACTTTTATTTTATAGATTTGTTCTTTAACCTAAACTCCCTAAATATTAATTGAAATTAATGTCTTTTTAAGCATTAGCCAGCACGAGAGGCTGCCTCTAGGTGGATTTTGGCCTCAAGTTGCCAGTCATCAGCTGAGCTGTAGCAACTGCTGACACATGTTTTCATAGATGAAAGCTCATAACTAATAGGAATGGGAACTGCATGTACAGCTTTTCGTCCAGTTTATAATATTTTTTGTTTTGTTCATTTTACCCTGGAGACGTCTGTTTGCTTTTATTCCAATGGAAATTAAAGAGCCAGCCTCACATTATATTTTCAGAAATTTAATCAAGCCTAGGTTCACTCAAGTAAATCAGCTCCTGTTTTCAGCCCAGCCTCCTTTTAATTCGACGAGTTGTGTTGCATTTTAGTGGGCAGAATTAAAATTAACATCAATCTCCTATTCACCTGGATCCAGGACAATACTGGAGCCAAGGCAGCACAGCCTCATACAGTCTTAGAACTGACTGTGGGAACCTACAGTTCTGAGCCATTTAGTTTATTGCCCCTTAATATCTGCCACATTCCAACTTTAAGACCCCTCACAAAAATGGGGAAATGTTGGATAGTATTGATTTGAATCCCACTGAGAGGCTTTGCCATTTTATAAATTCATGTTGTAAATTGTCAGTATCTGGAGGTTTCCAAAATTGCCACTGGTGGAAAAAGAAGTTCTTTCCGTGCCGTGGTTTTGACAGAGGACTGAACTGAATTGTTTAAGTGTTGTACATCCGTGGCCTTCCAGAAATTCCGTTCAGTTGCCTGGGCATGCAGATGAACTGAGCATCAAACCAACCTTCATGGGGTAATAAATCCTGGCTTTGGAAATGGAGGAAGTCAGTCAGTCAGTGGAGCCTGTGGATGGAAGAAGGGGAAGTCACTCTGTGGAGCTGAGTAAACACAGTTCTTGCTGTATATAACTCAGAAGGAGACTTTGCAGCTTAACGTGCTCCTCTGAGTTCTTACATTATCCATCTTCAGTGTTTCCTCTGTAAAGGGGTCAGAAGCTTCTGTTAGAGCTGTTTGCTTTGAAATAAGTTATTCAGTACTGCATCCATCTAATCCAAAGCTTTTCCATCAACACTAGACTGAAAGTTTCCTGTTCTTTGGTTTTCTGTGGTCTACCTTCTTACTCACCATAACCTCTGGACTGCCAGGTCATACATGACTTGTAAGTCCTGACTTGTGTTTGATTATAATATGAGCTCCTAAACCCCTTAATTTGATTTCTAATTCCGTTGGGCAAGATTGAAATATGAGTTTGAAAGCAAAATGTTATCTATTAAAAAGCCCGTTTTACCAGTATGTAAAAAATGTCCAGTTCTATGTAAGCCCAGCTTTTTTTGTCTAAGGATATAACATCCTGGTGACATCAGACACACACTTAACTATATTATTTTTGGCCCTTTCACAATGGCTTTAACTCTCTGTCTTGTCTCAGCCAAAATTGTGTCAAAAGGGGTCAAAAAGGAGAATGTAGTAGCAGCACTAAGGAGGTCATTTTTGCTTAATACGTTGGGTGTGCTCACTTAAACCCTGGGGCTTAATATCTGAGGAACATTTGATTGGCTTGGATCAAGTACAAGTGCTTCTATACTGGGAACTAATCCTGATAGGTTTTACAGGATGTTTCAAGTTACTAAAACACAAACCTCTGAGTTAGAGGGAAGGAGGGCCCTGCTGGGTTTGCCTCTGGAAGAAACAACAGAGGCAGAATGACTCGTTTGCTTTTCAGGAGGATTAGGGAGGGGGTGTTGGGACGCTGAGTAAAGGCTGACAGAGCCTTGGTGGCTGGGGACAGGGGAGTTACACACCATTTCCATTGTGTTCATGTCAGCTTAACGACACCAATGGCAATCTTGGGAACTCTGCTCCACAGAGCAGCTACAAACAAACACCAGCCAAGCTGTTCTCCCTCCCCAGACTCTACACAGCCTTCTGCCCGTGGTTCTCTTTGCTCTGGGGAGTGCACACCCGTGGATGGCAGGGAGCATTCTGGAAGTGGGGCACATATTCTTTGTGTAAAACCACGTGAAATATTGGCAGTGACAATAAAAAAAGTTCTTCCGACTCCTGCTGCGATATCCTCGGGACTGGGGGTGTTTGCTGCAGGGCAGATGTTTGGAACAACGTGACAGACAGCAGGATAGAGGATCCTTAGGGTTATGGGAGAGGAAAGAGAACTGTTTGTGCACCTGATCAAAACCCAGCAGAGACAGAGTGAGAAAAGGACTCGTAGAGCAGGAGCCCACTGCTGAGATGCCTCCAAACTGTATTTTCTCAATAGGGTTCTTTTTGGGGGAAGAACTCCCAGAAAAGGGGCTTCTCTGCCTCTGGGGAGTAGAGAAGGCAGGAAAATTCTGCTGCTTGCTGGAAAAGCAGTGGGTGGCAAAGATACCCTTTTTGGGTTTAAATATGATCAGTGAGATGATCATATTTATCACATGATAAATGTGAGGTCCTGATCTATACAAGCTACCAAATAAACCCCTTCAGCCTTGTTTTATATCTGCTTTGAAATCTTGGAAAATTGGATGTTAACTGATGTATTTCTACTAAAATTTTACCTTGGGCCTGACCTTTTTTCTACTGTAATATTATCCCTATGTGTATATTCAGCAATTAGTTAAACAAAACATTATGAGTCTTAATTATCAAAGTTTGCTAGATTTTGAATTATGTTAGAAAAAGATGAAAAATATATTTCATTTAACTAACTACCTACTAAGTATTTGCCTGCTCATCATCCTGGACTGTATTTAGATAAAAGTTGGATTTAATCTATGAGGCACAAAAAGACCACCAAAATGTCTCATTAGTTGTTTATGTTAATGTTCCTGTTTATATAGGGGAATAATATTTATCTGAAGATATTTTGCATGTAAAACTAACATGTTAAACATAGAAGTCAAGAAATTAAAAGGTCAGCCTCTGGTTATCACAGTCTTCCACATTTCAGAATTATTAGGTATCATCCTCTCATGACTTTTATTTATAGCTAAGAGGAAACCAAGCTTTCCTGTTCATGCATGGAGTACAAGAGGAAAAGAGACTTTCCTTCTTTTTTGAATCCTAATCTCTTTACCAACTCTGAATGAACCAGTCATTCCAGAGAACTGATTAAAAACAAGAATTAGGAAAGGGTTCCTGCTGGTTTTTATAGAAGAGGTCCTGCTGTCAGTTCAGTAAGTGTTGGTTACAGTGGCGTCAATCCACTCAGTGCTTTAACTTCCTACATGAGTTTGACAAAAAATGCATGTATCTCTCACCACTATTTTAAAAATGCAATTTAAAATATTTTAATTTTTGGGTTGGCCATGGATTTTTCAGGGGATGAGCATTTCTTTTTAAAAAGGAAAAATATCTCACTGAAACATAAAAAGGCTGAATTTATGCGATTTTATTTTTAAATGGCTTTTACATCCTAAAGGACAGAGTCCAGTCTTGGTGTGGACCTGGGTCACAACCTCAAACCAAATGCTTGTTCAGAGGCTTTTCTACAAAGGTCCTTCTATCCCTGCTCTTTCAGTGCTAACCCCTCAGTTGAACAGATAGAAGCAGCATCATTTTTTTAAAAATCAGTTCCTTTCTGTTAATCCTCCATCTGAGAAGAACAATGATCCATCAGATCTCTTAGTTTGTGAAGTGGGAGTCAATGGCACTGAATACTTGTGTGAAACACTATGCTCACATTAGGGGCTTGGAAAAAACTCTTTCCCCTACAAAATCTGATGTGATTAATACTGTCTTCTTGCACTGAAGCAGTTATATCTGAGACCTTGACTGAACTCATCCAAGCTGGTTGCAAGTCTGGCATGAATCTCAGTTGAAAAATCAGGCCATGGTGAAGTCAACAAAATAAACAATGTGTCCAGGAATAAATGCAAAGGGAACAGGAAAAGTGGCCTAAATTTCTATGTCTTCAATCTTAGGAAGAAAGAAAATGTTCTTTTCACAGAGAAAAGGACAGGAAGCACTGTGTGTGAAATAAGTCAGTTATGGATTTCCAGTGCTGTTTATTGGAAAGCAGTGAGAGCCTTTTTCATGCCTACTTCACCACAAGAAAGGAAGGGCTGAAGTAAAAAACAAGAGTTTGGACTTCTAGCTTTTCTGCTAACTTTTTATGTATCTTTGATCAAGGGACTGATAATTTTTTTAGCTTTGTTTGTTCTTTTTTGCCAGATGAGGAAGCTCTTTTTGTTAACTTCATGCATGTGATTTTTCTTATCTGGCTCTCCTCATCACTAAAACCCTAAAAGACTGAAAAAAAAAGAACCTTTTTGTCTAAATTAATCTCTTCCTAGAGAGCAAAGAGAGATGAACACCTACATCCCATCCTGGACTTGTTTTCAGAACATTTTGTTAGGCCAGTTTTACCATCATTTTGCAGGTGATTTGCACCTCTGTGTGCAAATTCCAACTCAACCCAGGCCCAATTCCACCTCTGTGCAGAAATGATATCAAATCCATGGCTTGGCACCGATCAAACTGGAAGGATGAAGTGGGTGATGGAGTGGTGTTCATGCCTTGGAGGTTTAGGATGAATAGACCTGCTGTTTTCAGAGGACTGCTTTTCTGAAGAGCCCTAAGAGTAATAATGAAAGAGAAAAGCCCTCAGCCTTGCTTGAAATAATAGGAATTTGACCATAAAGTCACCATCAGCAGCTTGGTGCCACAATGGGCCTGCAGAATTCCCAACACCCTGTGCTTAGTGGGCTGGGATTTCACCCACCCCAGACGGCGTAGCTGCAATAGTGAATCAGCTTTTGTTGTCCTGAGAATATTTATGATTGGGAGAGCAGAAATCTTAAAAACAAAACAAACCCCAAACCCCAAGCTGGGATTTTCTTCTCTGTGTGTATGTGTATTATTTCTGGCTACCATGGCATTTTTCCTCTGAAATTTGGCTTTGTTCAGTTGATAGTATCACTTTGGTCAAACCAACTACATTTCCAGACCTGGGCTGCACAGCCCATTACTGAGGTGAACAGAGGGGTTTTTAACAAATAACCTTATTAAGGATTTTGCTCAGCAAGAAAATGTACAGTGTGCAGTGTCACAGTTCTTTGGGCTCCTCAAACCAAGAGGAATGTGCCCACCTTTTCAGGAGGTGCTTTTTTCCCTCTCTTGTCACATGTTCTGTGCAGTTCGCCACGCGAGTTACAGATGGTAATTTTAATTTGAAACCCCAAATGTAATAAATTCAGCAGATTAGTGTTTGGCCGGGATTGAGTGCTGAGATTGTTCAATTGACTATTATGGAAAACACATCAGCCAACCTCCTCCCTGACCAGAGAGCAGTGGTTCCATCCCCTCACAAACAAAGCCTTTGTTGTGTCCTCCTTGCACTGTGACTCTCCTCTCTACTGTGCATTTGTTTCCAAAGCAAAACAAAGGATTCATAATCTTTGGCAGTTGAAATATTTCAGCTTGGCTTTTCCTGTTATACAACTTACCTACTAGGACTGGATGGATGAGCTCACTGCTGCGGAACAGTATTTTTTCAGATGCCTTTCAGCCCTGTTTGTTTCTAGTCCAGCTTTAACCAAAAGTCAACCCTAAAGCCGAGTCTAAGGCTTTATGTGCTGCTGTGGAAGGACTCAAGCCTGTCCATTTGATCTGGTTTGTGAACATGAACACTCAGCACACATGTGCATGATTCAGATTCACTGTGATGAAATGCAGAGGTATTGGATAATCAGTGTGTATCAAACAGCTTTGGATTGTTTTACCTGCATTCTGCCTGTTCCTTCTGCCTGTTTATTTGTAACATGTCTGCACTTCTGTGGGATTCCATGGAAAAAGTCATAGTAGCAACAAAGATTTCACTGGTCCTCCCAGTGTGCACCAAACTGCCCCTGGCTTGGAGTGCAGGATGAACACCTTCCTGCAGTGCAGACAGCCCTGTCCTTGCAGAGTATGGACTAGGGACAGATTGCAGCTTTTTGGTGTAACCCTCACGAAGCTGAACTTTCCAGTGAGTCATGTGATATCACTTCCTTAGTGTTTTGGCCATTCTGTTCAGACAGGTTTGAAGTGTTTCATTTTTTATTCCCAGGCATTGAAACCAAGAGCCAAAGAAGCCCAGCAGAGGAAAGGAGGAGAAGAACACATGAAAGGCTGTAAGGTACTGGACTTCTTTCTTAGTTTTATGTTTTATTGCACTTCATCAGCATAAACTGCACAATTTATTAATCACTGGGCATAATGGGGTCTTCAAAGAAGCAGCTATTAATTTAGAAAGTGAGTAGACTACCTGAGTGAGGACTGCACCAGTATTAGGCCTGAAAGATGAGCAATGAATGACTCTTACTTTTTGGATGAATATTTGTAGGATTACATATAAATTTGAGGGTTGAACAAGAGAGAGGAAGTGAAAATGGAAAAAATGACACTTCTCTACAAAGCCCTCTGCCAAGCATTTGAGTTGTCCGAGAGTGCATTTTTTGACATTTAGTAGCAATTATTTGATGTATTTTAGTATTTGAGGATGTTGAGGCCCTTGGCCAAGGCTGGGGATTTGTGATGCATTACCCATATTGCACATGTAGGGACAGCTCTGCTCCCAGGAACAGAAACAGAGACTCACAGAGGTGCTGGTTGTTTCCATGGGGCGAAGGAAGAGGTCAAACAGCAGGGCAGTGGCATAGCCAAGAGCCAAACCCAAGTGTGCTGACTCCCTGTCCTGCTCACTGAACTTTGCCTCCTTTAGCAGGAAAATGGCAGCCAAAATGCTGCAATTGTCTGGGGTGGGAACAGGACTGGGAAAGATTCTCAGAAAAAACATGTTCAGCTTTTTATGAATCTGCCACTATCGGGATTTGTCACTTGCAGTGACAAAACTGCCCGTGCAGTTTTTGTCCATTGACTTCTGCTCCTCACCCAAATTTGTTAGTGAGTCTTGACTTCTCGTGTTCCCTCTGTTTCAACATTTCTCTCTGCATAGTGCCTGTAAAGTCAGAGGCTTTATTTGGTTGTTTCATAACTTTCCAGCGAGGAATAGCATTATACAAGCAATGGCAATACATGGAATGAGGCATCTCCAAGTGGAGAAGGGCTGGAAATTCGAAGCCTGGCAAACCGTCTTTACAGGAGGAGTTGGACAAATGTTCTGTCCGCTCTCCCGAAGCCTTTACACGCTGGCACACGGCATGTTCAGTGGCTGCCATAATCTTTTATGAGGAGTGTTTTTCCATTCCTGGGAGTGAACAATGCTGTGGGATCTGCAGCACTCGTTGTGTTCGGCGTAGGAAATGGATAAAGCACACGGAGCACACGGGAACAAAGCACAGTGCCTGCCAGCTCCAAAGATGGATCTGATAAGCGCTGCATGGGTAAGAGAATCAACATGCCCAGAGCATGATAGGAGTGTTGTCATTCTGCTGAACAGCCAGTTGATTTAACTGCTGCCCCTTACCACTGAGACCTGGATTTATGTGTTTGTAGTCATTTCTCTGTCAATACGTCAGTGCCCAATGCAGATCAGTGCTCTCTAAAGCACAACGATCAAATTTCCTCCTCACTGATGGGGGAACTGCAGCCACAGAAAGACTTCATGATTTGTTCACACAGCAGCCAAGATGGAATAAGGGATTCCCAATTCTCAGTTTGTTGTTCTAGTGATTGGTGGAGACTGTTTCCATTCCCAAGCAGTAATGTCTATCCTAAACCCATTAAGAACACTCCTTCCTATTCCATGGTCCAAACTAGAACAAACTGTACTGATGTGACCCCAGTTGTGAAGCTATAAATTTAATTTACTAGGTCATTTATATGGGAGGAGAAGTAGTGTCAAAATACAAGAATCTATGCAAGGAGAAAACAGAAGAGGCATGGATAACATAACTCCTCTAAAATGTCTCCACATGTGATTTGTGTGGAAACAGTTGCTCTGAGATCAGAAGGAAATCTGTTGCTTTTGGCAAACCTGGTAATTCTACAGCTCAGGAGTTACTGGGGCCTCTGTGTGAGACTTTCTGAGCTACGGACTTATCTTAAAGACTTCCTGTTTTGTAGCTCTGGGTCCTGCCAAGATGTATGTCTTAGCATGATTCAGTTCTGTTGTTACAATGATAGCAAGATTTACAGGGAACTGGTAAAAGATTAAAAGATAATTCAGCAGCAAGCAGAAAGATGAACACGGTCTGGAATGGAAAGTAGAAGAGTTGAGAAGAAAATTTCAGGCTGGATGTTATTTAGCAGTATTTTAGTAGCTTTCTGTAGCTCCATCAGTGCAGTGAGACTGTCCTCACTATAAAACTTGTTAGCTCTAAAACCCTTTTCCTTCCCCTGCCAGCAGCGTGGTCAGAAGCAGCTTCAGAAGGAGGTAGAAATGACCAAATTAAATTTATTTAATTTCAAAAATATTAACAATGCCATTAACCAAAGTAACTAGAGGATATGATCTCTAAAACTCTTCTGTACCAGGTGCTGACACAGGGTGGTCAGTTCTTTGGCAGCTACTCTAGGTGATGTAGTTTCCATCAAACTCTGGAACAAACCATCTCTGGTTTAAGTTGTGGACACACAGGGCTTGTTTTGAAGCTAATAAATGCAATTATAGCTGCGTTTCTGTGCAAATGGGGAAGGACAGCTGAAGAATAAACCATTATTTGGCAAAAGGATCTGACCACACAAGGTCTTCCAAAAGCAGCAAAGGGTCTGACCATCAGTGGGAAACATCACAAAATCTTCCTCTTTGGAAAACTTGTGACCCTAATCCCACCTCAAGACTCCAACCCCACCACAACCCAATCTACCCCGTACTAAATAACAACAGAAAACCAGGAAATCCATTTATCTTAAAATCACAGATCAATGCACTTGAGGAAATATTATCTAAAAGCAGAGTTAATAACTCCCAAAGACAGGGCAGATAGAAACCCATCTTGTATGCACACTGTGAGTGCTCTCAGTTTGGGTCAGCTTGATGCCTCAGGGCAGCACTCGGGTGCTACCAAAATGTGGCATCATAAGACAGAGAGACCAGGAAAATAGCATTAAAAAGCACAGCAGAAACAGGTATTTTACCAGCAGTGCTCGAGGTGCTGGGCAGCACTTTGTCTCCAGGATCAGCTTTCTTTCCATGGTTGCATCTCAAGGAAATGGATCCAGGAGTAGAGCTCTCATCTGAGCTTCAGCCACACTCTAAAGAAAATATTAGCAAGCTTGGGAGAGAATGTAGATAGAAAGAAACCCCAAGCTACTCAGAGTTGCTGCTTTTCTAGGCTTTTCTAGCTAGGACATATGAGGAGGGAAATCTTGGTTCTGACAAAAGAAGTGGCAATTTTTCTTTTCTCTTCTGAGGGGCCAAGATTTTACCGAGGTCTCAAGAGCAGGCAAGTCTGAAAAGGAGAGTAAAGTGCCTCTTGTTCAACTTTGTAGGCAATCCCTGGGCTGAGCTGGGCGATCTGGGCATAATTCAGTGTTTCTTTTCCAGCCACTGGAAAGATGAGGGAGCTTTTGGAAAGTGGATTCTGACTTAAATGTCAGAATTAAAAAATAAAAAAGTGTGACTGGATGAATGGACGGACTGAGATGATGGATTAGCTCATAAATTTGCAGTTACTCACCTGGTCTCCTCCACAGTATAAAGTCACCTTCCTCCTTTCAGTGGCAGCTTTCCTTGTCACCTCTAGTTAATATTGTAATTAAATAAACATAGATTTGGCATGAAATTTATGCTGGGCTCCCTCTCCCATTCATGGAGCAAGGAAAGAGATACCTCTCTGACCTGGCCCTGTGACACGTGGGACCAATCAGTCAAAGGCTTGGCTTTCCAGAACAGTTGTTTAGATAGCAATTCCCAAGATTTACGGAGGAGATAAATTAGACTGGACTCCAAACCACACCATCTCCCTCGCTTGTCTTAAGGTCAAAAGGGGAAAAAAACATTTACAAACGGATAGAGGGACGGGATGGGAGCTGAGCTCTCACTCCCACTCCCTCACAGACGTGTATGGCTGGGTTAGATGTATACAGGAATTATAGCTGCATCTATATATATGGGAATCAGAGTGAATGAGCTGCTGAATTTGATGCAAGCATGGGCACTCAGAAGGTGCTGATTTAATAGCTCTTGAACTCTGTAGAGGCTCTTCAAGAGATGTTGAAGCAGCTTTGGAAAAAACCACTTCACTTCTGTTGGTTTTGGGAGAAGAAAGCTTCAGTGGCAGCAAACATTCTGTAACAGAGTGGATTTTTTTATTGTGTTGAAAAAAAAAAAAAGAAAAATCTCTGTTTTGAGCTGTTATTAATTGTCACTGTGCAATTGAAAGGTCAAACCTGATGTTCTTGAGCAAGCAAAATGCTTTGCAAAGCCAATGGAGTTTTGCCTGAGAAAATACTGGAGAGAAGCATGCCCAAATGTCAGCATTGGGACTGGATTTGAACTGGATTCAGGCATTAGTTAAGAGACTTCCAGAATAAGCTCCAAATGCAGAAGGAGTGCTATCTTTAAAGGGAAGTTCTACATGACAAATACGGGGTGATACCCTCGATTTATAAACTCTCAGGAAGGAGAAGCAAGTGGCTTTAATTCATGGCTCTGTTCCCTCAGTCCTTGAGGTGCCAGTCACCAAGGTGGCATTAAATAAATCTAAGCTCAGCCTAAATGCTGCTCCTAAAAGTGCCAGCTGACCATGCACACCCTGGCCCTCCTGAGCAGGAGAGGGAAGGCTGATTTCAGCTCAGGCCTGTTCAGAATGTCTTTGCATCCATTTTTCATGAATGTGCATGAAGCAGCCAAAGTATTTACAGTGTAATAACTGTCTGTGGTGCAGGAACCAGGAAGGGGCTGGAAGAAGTGGGATTTTATTTGTCTCTTTTCATCCTGAGCTTTTAATTTCCAAACAGGATGGGAGACAAAGTGCTGTGGGTATTCCTGCATTGAGTGATGTCTCCTGGAAGTAGAATCAGATGTTTGCCAGTCTCATGTCACTCTGCTGTTGATGGATGAGACCTTCACCCTGGCTGCTCATGCTGGTGTTTCATCTGCTCAGTTCTGGCATGGTGGATGGAGCTGAAGTGTATTGAGGGGTTCTTAACTCTTACAATAATAGTAATTAAATGTAATATTAAAGGCTGGGGACTCTAAACCGGATATCAGCTACCCTTGTGGTAAAGCTTGACCCAGTCTCTGCCAAGGGACTGTTTCCATACACTATTTAAAGGGAAAGATAAACCAGAGTAAATAAATAACTACTTTGAATCAAAAGATGAAAAAAGCTCAAGCTCTTACTGTAAGAAGTGCTTTGTTCACAGTGAACAATTTTGTCACAGTCAGAAGGTTGTGACTGTGCAGTTTGCTCTGCTCTGACAGATGAAGGCATAACTGGAGCCAAAAAACAGAAGAAGGAGGATCCATTCAAAGCAGGAGGAAGGCTGCATTTTGAACAATGAACTTATTTATCAGGGTTGGAAAAAATTATCCAGGAACATTGTGGACCTCCATCACTGGAAGTCTTTAAATCAAGAGTGGATGGCTTTCTGTTGCCCATGCTTGTTGCTGTAGCAGGAGTTATAGGCTTTGAAATTCCATGGCTTGTGTCATGCAGGAAGCCAGGGCAGATGACTGCACTTGGTCTCCAGTGGCCTTCCCATCCCTGCAAAGCACTCAGCTGGATTGCTGCTCACAGCATGTCTGGAAGAGGAAAAGTAACATTTCTCATATCTGGACAATAGATGACTAGAGGTTTTCCACTGCAGTTACAGATCAGGTTTTCTTGAATTTTCCAGGCAGTGCACTAATTTTTCAGGGAATAAGAAAGCTGCCAAAGGATCTTTTGGTTATTTTAAATTTCATTATAGCAGCCTTTCCACTCCTCCCATTCATCCTCCCCTCCAAACTCAGGGTAGAGGTGAACAACGCATAGAAGTGGGGCACTGGTCCAAATACAAAAACACTGGCCATAAATAACTGTGTTTGCACTGGGCATCCTTTAAATGACATTTATAAGAAGTTGACAGAATTTTTCTGAAATGAGTTTTGAAAGAAAACAGTTTTCAGCTGTTTGAAAAAAACCTCTATATTTAATTTGCAAATGGCATGTATTGATTGAGGTTGGCCATAATGTATATAAATAACCATAGACACACGAGGAACAGGATCTACACAGTTAATTCCAAACCTCATTCCAGAATCAGTATATTCCTATAACACTCCTAATCTGATAGAGCAGGTAAATATAGTGTGCACAAAAGAGAAGGAACAACAGGCATTGCTTAATGGTGTTCTGCAAATAAACCAACATTGTGCCCACGCTTGCAGCCAATTAATTAAACCACAGAATATCTGCAAATATTTATCTGATGGCTGGGGTTTGAAAAAGCTATAACATAAATAGTTTGGTACATAGAACAGATTTGCTTTGCATCTCAACAGACCCGTTGGTGAGAGTAAATGGTAGGGAAAAAGAAAAATAAAGAGGAAAAAAGCCAAAATGAAAACAAATAGATTATGTTTCTAAAATCCTACCAAATATGTGATGCACTCAAATGATCAGACTGTTAACTGGTTGTAAATCTGCCTAGGCTGGGCTTGGGAAATTATTTTTAGTATGACAGCAGAAACCTTTCTCCTGCTACCATTGTGGCACCGTGTCAGCCCAGCAAGAGGCAGCGAGAAGGGCATAAAAGTCAAGTGGGCAACCTGAGAAGGAGGCAGTTCAGCAGGACAAGGTTTTCTGTCCAAGCAGAGGAAGTAATTGTATTTATAACCTGTGAACTTCTGAAAGCCCAGGGAGAGGACATCTGAGGACAGTGCTGTGGCTTGACATAGTCCAACTAGCAGCTGTGTCATTTTTTGAGGAAAAGCATCAGGAATTCTTGCTCAGCTGATTCATAGAGTGTGTTGGAGCTCTGCTGTCCTTTGTGGAAGGGGGTCCTCCCCAGCACAACGGTTTTGTGTCCACTCTTGCCAACCTCAATATCCCCCTGAGTCGTATCTTATGCTTCCATAAATCTTAAACTTGGTCTGAACTGAGCGAGCTTCAAATAAATGTCTTTCAGTTATTTTTATTTCCTGTCTGGTTTGAGAGTTTGATATTGGTAGGGAATAAGGCTTTTGTGGGTTTGGAAGCAAACCTTCTCCTGTTGGACACTTTGCATACCCCGTGCATCAGGGCAGGGCATGGTGGCAGAAAGGAGGACTTTGGAAAAGGAACAAGGCAGAAGAAACAGTTGTGGAGGTGTTCTGGAGATTAGAGGAGCTGTACAGACAGATTGTGGGTACATATTAGGATTTTTTTTTAACTTTTTTTTTTCTTTATAGCACTGAGGAAAAAACCAGGAGACTGCAGAAGTTCAGCTGAGCATTCCTGCTGACATCCTCAGCTGTGGAAGTGTTAACAATGTTGACACAGACTGTCAACTTCTGGTTTCAGATTTACTCCACCAGGACCAGAGACAGGAGTTCACCTCCCTCAGACATTGTTTCAAGCTTTGTGGGTTGGAGAAGATAACACTGCATCAGCTTACATTTTTATGGGTTTGCTTGTAATTCCAGGAAAGAAAGATTGAGTTTTTGAGTGCTCATTTCAGCGGGAGCAGAAATGCAGAGGCACTTGTGAAAACCTTGTCTGTAATTTATTTTAAAAGTGGAACTTTCAGTTTTTAACCTCAGTTCTGTGAAAAAATGTCAAAGATGGAAAAAGGTATTAGGCCCTGCATGTGTGCAGAAACAGGTATGACAGTCCTACCTGATTAATTCTGAAGAAAACCAGCACAGCTTTATGCAGATGAAATTGCTCAGAAGTATGTGAAGAGCTGAAAATTTAAACTGAGGGAGGTGAAAACTGGCTCTTGAACATCAAACTCCAAGGAACTTCTCAGTTAACTTTGAAAATCGTAACAATTCTGTTTCTCCAAGCAACCCAAACAAATGGAGGTTTGTCTCCCAGGCCAATGGAAATATATTATACAGTCCTGCTGCAAAGTAAAATGGCTCCAGTGACTCTATGGAAAAGGGGGGAAGGTTCCCAGGCTTTCTGTTCCCAATCCAGTTTCATTTCAAGTCTCGTGCTCAGTCTCACTTGCAGAGTGCCCTAAGAGAAAATGTAATTTAGACTAGAGCTGCATTCACAAGTTAATGGCACTGACTGTAATCCTTCAAAATGATGGATACTGGAATTTTCCCCCCTTCACAGGAGGAATTGCATTTCTCAATGTCACGTAAGGAAAAGAAACAAACATGCAGAAACAGCAACTGGCCCTCAAATCTTTGAAGATACACGTGTGTTTCCAAAGCTGAAGCAATTTTCCTGCCAGAAATCATTGTGACCTAAACTTAGAACTCCTGTATCAGTGCCCTTTGTACTGTGCTGACCTTGTTAAAGATTCTATTCTATGCATTGAAAAAAAAAAAAGGGAATTGTGGGGGTAGCAGAGAGATCATCAAGCAGGCAAGAGTTTGCCCCTTGAGGTAAAGAAAAAGACACAAAGCCCAGCTTCTGGTGTCTGTCTCTTGGTTCTGCATGTCATGAGTTCTCAGCAAATGTTTGAACAGGAGTATTTTATTGGGTTTTGGCTGTTTTTACAGTATTATCTCTGCTTTTGCTTTATTTTGCATGGCTTGATTTACTGCTGTTGCTTTGCTACACATTCACACCTGTGCTGTGCACATAAGGAAGTTCTTGCTGAAAGATGATGTCCTCAAAATGTTCTTCAAAAACCTTTGAGGGTGAGAAATTGGTGGTTTTGCCTGAAAGAGGTGGGTGGGAGGATGACACGGAGCCATTCTGATCTCTTCCTCCAGTAGTATGAACACTTGTGGTAAGAAAGGAAGCCCGAGAGGGATCTTCTTTACACAAACAATACAGGGAAGGTTATTTCACTGACAGAACTACAGATCCAAACTCTGCATCCCTGCAAAACTATCCACATCTTCTACAGGAGCCAGCTGGGGAAGGGAAGTCCATCACTTCGAGA
Source organism: Manacus candei (assembly GCF_025592945.1). Taxonomy (NCBI): domain Eukaryota; kingdom Metazoa; phylum Chordata; class Aves; order Passeriformes; family Pipridae; genus Manacus; species Manacus candei. Next base: position 4,369,229 of record NW_026138083.1, on the reverse strand, counting down.
CTATCTGATGGGCACAGTCCTCCCACTTCAGCTCAGCACCATCCAGCACAGTAAAGGTCAGAAACACCTGAAACAGTGAAAGCACAGCTGGTAGAACAGCATCATGTCTCTCCTGGCTAATAAAAGCGGGTGGAAACAGCTGTGTGATCTACTCAGGGTCTCCTCCTTGCTCATCAAACTCCCGGGAAAACATGAGGGTTTGGCCACTCAGACAATCAGCACTCGGCCCCGAGGGAGCAAGGATCATGAAGTCTTTGCAACACAAGGCACAGCTCAGTGTTGACTGGCTGCATGTTGCACTCAGAAGGAGCTGTTAGCATTCACCAGGTTCTTTCTTTTCCAGATGCCAGTCATCCATTCAGCATTCCTGGGAGCAGCACAGAGGTGGTTTTATGTCGCTGTAACGGTGCCTCGTGGCTACAGAGTTGGAACCTTCAGGCTCAACTTTGCAGGACTTCACTGCTGCTTCCTCGGAGTGAAGAACAAGGTGTCACTATTATGATGTGGTAGGTGCAGTACCCAAAAGGATCTGGACAAGATTATTGAGTGGAATAATATTAGTGGCTTCTCATGCCCCTTTATTGCTGGCATATCTAGGCTGAGGCATATCCCATCATCCTGGTATTGTGGTGTTGGCTGAGGTCTGGTGTTGTCCATGGATTTCCCTGATGTGTGACTGCCATGATGTGGAGGGGACAGAGGGGGTGAAATAATCAGGTGATTTTCCTGGGCAGCAGCAGGCAGAGGGTCCTGGTGGATATTTGTGTTCCCTGCTCTTCTCAGGTGCTCCCCCTCCAGAAAAACTCCCTTACCAGTAGGTTTGTTTCCTTTAAACAGGCAGGGAATAATACCAGGAAAAAAAAATCCAACCTAATAAAAGGAAGGCTATTCTTTGTTGCTGTTTGGGGGAACATTTTTGTGCAAAGACTTTTAAAATTTAGTTTTGCAAAGAGATACCTTAAAACACTGACAATTGACAAACAAGCTGGAGCAGGTAACTGGATTGTATCAAGACTGTTTGGTGATGCACTGACATTTGGTGTCGTGACTCCATTAATCAAACTTATTTTGGAGGAAATTCTTCCTGGTTCATTCATCCCCAAATAATTTACACTGGGAGCAGTGGGTCTAAACCTCTTTGGCAGACTGGAATGGAGGAGCATGATGAACAGCTAGCCTGGCTCCTGAGTGACCAGACACTCACTGCTTACCAGGGCTCTCCTTTTTTCCAGGCATGCACTGAGTCTGTTGTGCCTGGAGGGAGCTCACAGTAGATATTTGTGAATGATAAAATAAAAGGGGGCTGAGGGCCCAGGGACTCAGCAGAGGATCTCAGGTGAAAGAAAGCCCAGTTGTTAACCTTCCTGTGCCTGATATGTGGTTTGTCAATTAGGCAGCAGGAGCTGAGTTGGTTGTATATTGACCTACAAGCATTAAACAACTGGCTGGGAGCCATATCCTGTGAAGACTGTGCTGTCCTTCTGATTTGAAAAGCAGCACCACAGTCGTGGTTCCACTTTGGGTTTTTGAAACACAGGCTTTAGTAAAAAAGAAAAAAAAAAAAAAGGGAAAGTATCTTTAACCAGGTGCACTTTGACTGTTTATTTGGCAAAAATAAAAAGTGTTTTGCACAGAAGTATCCGTAGTTTTCCAAGGGTTATTAACATGCATAGCCATGCCTGGCTTGACCGTGCAGTGTGCTCCTAGACAGAATGACAAAGCTGGAAAAATGAAGTCAAGGAAATATGAGCTGATTTATTTTTTATATGTAACAAGCTAAACCTTGATCCAGTGCATCTGTGGAGCAAAAGAATATTTGTCCAGTTCCACCATCGAAAACACTGAGAAACACATGAGGTGAGTGTGAATTGTCTCAGCGGAACTCGTGTATTCTCCAGACATAATTAAGCACTGGCCCAATTTTTAATGCTGGCTACTTAATTGGATGTCAGAAATTCCACATTTGGAGGTTCAGTTTGACCTTTAGTTACATAAAAGAAGCATTTAAGAGTCTCCAGTGAGTGTCAATGTCTGAATGCAGATGCCTTATTTGAAAGCTGTGCTCCTTTACAATGGTGCATTCCAGGAGGAGAAAGCCTTGATCCTGCAGAGTTTGAAGCAGGCTCCAGCTTGCTGCCACTGACACCAGCTTGCTGGAATCCACTCATTCCAGGGAATGGTACACTAGTGAAGACAAGCAGATGTGAAAGCAGTTGCAGGGTTCAGGTCCAAAGTAGCATGAGATCTTTTTCCCATCTAAATACTCAAAAGTTTGAGAGTATATTTTAATTTCAAGGTGGAGCTTCAGAAGGGAAAGCTCAGATAACCATCTTTCTCAAATGCCAGAGGATTTAGAGAAAACACCAAATCAATTACAGTGAGACTTGTAGTAAGTGTAGAGCCTGTTAAAGCTGGTGTGAGCAGGTGAAAAATGGGACTTTGATATACACACAGGGTCATTTTGAATCCAGCCAGCCTGGAGGAGATAATAGCACTGAAACCTGGTAAGATCACTTGTGGCTCACACCATCCACCTGGGAAAGAAGCAGGGGATGGGGACATAGACAGGTGCTGGAGATGTTGGTAATCCCTGTGAGGTGTCCTGAAGGAACACTGCTGGAATAAGGAAGTCCTAAAGCATCAGAAGCTGCTTGCTCAGTGAGGCTTTCTCTATGTCCCAAGACCTGGAGAGACTCTTGCAGCTTGTGATCCCTCAGGCTTGACTCCTGTCAGTCCATTGCACAGCAGGGTGAGAGCCATGGGAAGCAGGTGATCCTGCTGCTGACACTGCTCTGGTACAGGCCTGTGTAGGTTGGGGCTCACAAGTGTCACAGTATCCCAAAGGTGTCTCAAAGATACCTTTGCACACAGGCTGTGATTCACTTTCTGTGGTTTAAAAAAGTATCACAGAATTGTAGACTGGCCTGGTTTGGAAGGGACCTTAAAGATCATCTCATTCCAACTCCCTGCCATGGGCAGGGACACCTTCCACTAGACCAGGTTGCTCCCAAGCCCTGTCCAACCTGGCCTTGAACACTTCCAGGGATGGGGCAGCCACAGCTTCTCTGGGAAACCTGTGCCAGGGCCTCACCACCCTCACAGCAAAGAATTTCTTCCTGATATCTAATCTAAACCTACTCTTTCAGTCTGAAACCATTCCCCCTGTCCTGTCACTCCAGGCCCTTGTAAAAGGTCTCTCCCCACGTTTCCTGTGGGCTCCCTCCAGGTACTGGAAGGCTCCAGTTAGGTCACCCCAAAGCCTTCTCTTCTCCAGGCTGGACAATCCCAATTGCCTCAGCCTTTCCTCACAGCAGAGCTACTCCATCCCTCTGATCATTTTGATGCCTCCTCTGGGCTCACTCCAACAGCTCCATGTTCCTGTGCTGGACCCCAGATTTGGGGGCAGCTCTGCAGGGGGGTCTCACCAGAGCAGAGCAGAGGGGCAGAATCCCCTCCCTCACCTGCTGCCCACAGCACAGTTCATGTCTGGGCTATGAGCACACATGGCTGGCTCGTGTCCAGCCTCTCCCCAAGCACCCCCCAGTCCTTCTCCCCGGGGCTGCTCTCCACCTGTTCATCCCCCAGCCTGGATAGAGACTGGGATTTGCTCTAACTCAGGTGCAGCACTTTGCACTTGGTCTCGTTAGACCTCATGAGATTCCCATGGGTCCACTTCTCAGCTTATCCAGGTCCCTCTGGATGGCATCCTATCCTTCAGGTGTGTCAACCACACCACTCAGCTCAGAGACATCTGCGACTTCATCTTGTTACAACAGCAGGAAATGAACTCTGCTGACTAGTTTTTAAATGCTGTGAGCTGCTTACAAGATTTAGGAATGAAGTGAGAACCTCCAGACTTAGCTTTAGTTTCTGATATTGCTTGGATCTGTATATACAGATCCCCCATGTTATGCTGAAACACATTTGTTTGGTCAACTAAATCAGTGTAAAAAATGTAGCTTTAAGGGTAAAACTCATCAGTAAAAGGCACTGCTCACGGAAGTGTGCTCCTCACTTGCCAACTACTACTTGGCAGGAACAAGCAGGCAAGGTCATGAGTTTGGTACTTTCTGCAGAAGGATGCAATGTACTTCCTACAGACTGCAAAATCCAGGGGATGCCAGACTACCAGCACAGAGTCATTTTGTTTGCTGAGCCACGGGGGATGTTCAAAATCTGCAGATAATTTCTCTACTTTAAACAAATGTTCTTTCTGTGTATGGCTTGCAATTCACACAGGGCAAATGGCCACGAGAAAACAGAACTAAATGAAAACTGGACTGCCAGCACTGAGTGTGCTTCTCTAACTTGAATTACATCCACATTATTTGTTGATGCAACTGTATATATGTAAAACAATTTGAACTGGCTGGTCTAAGTGTATAAAGTCCTGGAGCAAACACAGAATTCCCCAAGAGAATGATGGTTGTCTTTAGAAGTAATTCTTTTTCTCTTTGTATCTGTTTTTAAAAAATAGTGTCACACATAAAGATCTGGAGGTTCTTTCCAGGCACAAAAGAATATTGTCTAAAAAACAATACATGGATTGGTTAAATGTAGTGTTTTGATCATAACCTATGGAATATACAAGGGAGGAAACTACAATCTTTTTATTTCTGGTGGTTCTTAAATCACAAGTTGCTGCCTGCAATATTATGACCACGACTTCAAAAGTAAAGACAGCCATGTAATAAAATAGTTTTAAGCAAAAATAACTTAGGGTTCACATTTCCAGGTTTTCCTCTGTAATTCTGTGAACGAGAAGCATAAAGAAAAGGAACACTGGCAGTCTCAGGATTCCAGGAGCTGGAGCTTTCTTTCCTCATTATTATTATTACTTTTAAATGCCCTCCCTGTATGAGAATAAGTAGCAAAACCCCTGAGTGTGACAATCCTCTTGTCACACTGAATTTCCTGCACTTACGTTTTTTAAACAGATGATGGCCCTGGTGAGAGGGTGAGACTGTGTACAAATGTTTGTGGTTCAGAGCCCAGTTTTCCAAGGAGAAGTCCAGGATACACAACACGTCACCTGTTTGTACTCCAGCTCCATGAGGCAACGAAGACAGAATTATACAGCCTTTCCAGATCAGCTCTCCCGTGGGGCTTCAAAGCTCAGTTTTGGTCTCTGCAACACACAAAAATGTTTCCCCACATGAATTCAAATATTACTTCTTGGCTGTACAGCTTGCTACAGGCTTTATCCACTGGTGTTACACTCTTATACTGTTTAACCATTCCGACACTAAGGTGGGGAGATGGGTTTGCCAGCTTAGTATTAGTCTGCCTTTGGCTAAGGAAGTATTTACATTTCTTGTTATTATTGCTAAGCAGATTATTCACTGTTTATGTGAAGAAAATTTATAATGTTTTGCAAGGTTGTAACATACCTAATGAGAGACACAGGGGATTTTGCCAGGTGGGGTTCCTCTGCTTCCAGTGTGATCCATTGGTATGACTGACTTTGGGAGCAGCAGCAATCAGAGACAGGGTGGATGCTTTTATTTGATTTTATGTGAGTTTGGAGCCCAACTGAATGCCTGGGCATGGCAAAAGAAGGATTGCTACTGTCTTTAGTAGCACTGGAGGATGTCCAACAAAGACTTTACTCAGATTAGGGCTGATGCTGCAATGGAGCTCTTCCTCTGTGCCTTTCTCCTACAGCTTGCTTCCAGGCTGTGAAAGGAAAATTTACCCTGGGAGAAGGAACAACTTGAAGATGGTACACAGGTTCTGTGTGCTGCCAGTCAGCAGGAGAATCAACCAGTGTCAGACATTGCAACGGGAATGCTTATCCTGCCCCACGCTCATCCATTTTGGGGCATCCATTGCCTCCTTTCCCGCTTGTGCTCCCTGGCCCTGCTCTGAGGACAGCCCTGACACGTAGGCCGGGTGCTGGCTCCCAAGGCATGGAGCAAGTCCAGCAAAGGTAGACTTGAGCAACCCTTCTGCCATGTCAGATTGCTGGCCACGGGCATGGAAGGAGCACAGAGTGTGACTGTTGCTCCCAGAAGTGCAGGAACTGGCAGTAGAGAGCTCAGGATTCTGTTACAGCTCGTCCTTCCTTACGTATTGTGCAGTTCCATTGATTATTAGTACATTTTTAGCATTTACAACTCTTCCTAGTTCTTTAGCACTAAAAGGTCCTTGGCCAGGTGGCTGCCAGCCAGGTGGCTTTCAGCTCTCCTGTGATGTTTATATGAGAGACAAGCTGTGGTCATATTTTCAGACACGTTGTGGTCACATTCTCAGTCAGGAATCAAGGCAAGAATAAAACCATTCTTTCCCCCTCCCTGGTTAGAAATGTTGGACAGAGGCATCCTTCTGGTGTCATTCCACGTCTGTGCATTTTGGAGTGGACAATGGCTGGTGTCAATCACCCAGAAAGAGCAGACAAGGAGGGGAATTGATGTGCAAGCTCAGCCTCGAGGGAGAACATGCAGTGCAAGGAAATGGAGAAGGCAGGATACTTGGAGCCACTGAGTGTGACCTTTGTGCATCAGATTGTGATTTTTGGCTTTTGAAGGCAAGTAGGTGGGCAAAACAGAGCAGAGGAGAGATTTTTCACTAGCCAGCTCCAGGCTTGCCTTTGCCAAGAAAATAACTTTAAGTGCAAACGGAAACCCAATCATATACAACTGCATGTGGAATGTCAAGGGATGGAAATGTTGTGGGAGATTCAAAGTCCAAGTTTGCTTTCTTGGTGTGGTTTTTTTTTTTTTTTCCGTGCTCTCTTGAAGAGGAAAATGGAATTTTGAGTGGGGAAAAGAAAGATCTGGCAGAACTGGTAAAGCAAAATATACATTGACACTACCTGACAATAATATGCATTTAGCTGCCAACAAAGGGAATGCTAAATAAATATGGATCTCTTACCAAGTGCTGCTGGTTAGATTTATTTTGGTTTTGAGTTTTTTTTTCCCCTTCCCTCAGTGTTTTTGCTAATTATAAGCTCCAGCACCAAGAATATTTAGTTTTGCTGAAAGGATGTGTGGTTTTCGGGGTGGTGGGAGTGAAACAGCCAGGAGTGCTACAGAGGGGAAGTGTCCTAAAGCAAAGGTTTGAAAGCATTTTCTATCCATCTGAGCAAGCACCTTGTGCTGTTAGGATTTAGATATATTTTTACCACTGAGCTCAGCTTCAGGGCGTTCTCTGCATGTGCACTTAGAGTTTCAGTGATATAACTCCACAGTTCAGCAAGGTGGATCCAGTTGTGCCAGGATTAATGCCAATTTTATTTGTTTTGCTGATCTACCTTTATTAATTTTAAAACCTAAATGCAGAATGCTGTTTTAAAAAACTAGTGACCCTTCCAGAGAAGCTGTGGAGTCCAGACCTCTGTGAATATCTGTGTTGAATATCCTTGTTCCTATTTTTCTATGCTGTGGTCACCTCTCTTTGCTTCTGGAGGCATCTGCTGCAACCCAGAGGTCATCAGCTCTTCTGTCAACCCTTTTGGAACTTCAAGTATTTGTCAAAGCAGAAGAGTTAATTTAAGAGAGAAACTCTTACTCCATCAAGGTTAAAAAAAAAAATAAATCTATTTGTGACTCCTCAGAGCATGCACAGAGCTAATCAATTGGCAGAAACTGAGAGAAAGTTCTCAATCTGATTTATTTTAGTCCCTGTTTTGTTTGTGGGGAAGTGGCTGCACAGAAGCAATGTGGCTTCTCCAGTGAAGATGTGTGCTTTGGCATTGCCTTCAGGAGTCAAATTAAAGGTTCTGTGTATTATTAGGAACAGCTTTTTTGTTAAACTCACTAATTTAAGATACAACAAATAAGCATAATCTGATGTGCTGATCAGTGACAAGTCAGCAAGGTCACTGAAGGTGTTACCAGCTGAGGAAATGTGTGTTTGCTGCTGCTGAGTCAAAACAAACAAAGGTTTTTTCTTTATTGCCTTAGAAATATTCTCCTAACTGTGAAGTGGGTCCAGTGCCAGATTCATTTGGTGTCTCATCTGCCTTTATATGTGAAGAAAACGTTGTAGGTCCCAGGTTATCAATAACCTGCCCCAGTTTCAGATGGATTTGAGGGGACAGGACTTGGATGTACCAGTTCAGGAGAGGATTCATGGCCCGTGGGGAGCACTGTACTGGGAGTGCCAGAAGTGCTGCCACCAGGCACATTTTTTTCAAGTTCTCCCATTGCCTTGCCATGTCTTTGTGCAGGTTTCAGTACCACAGGAGCTGCAGAGCAATCCTGGCAGAGCAACTCCCACTGAAACACTTGCTGCCAGGAAACACTACTGCTGTGGAACTCGTGGAGTTGCTGCTATAGCTGTGTGTTTATAGCTCGTGATCTGCTGATGGGGAGTGGTGATCTGTGGTTCTAGAGCTGGCTGAACCAGCTGAGCCATGATCCCTGGAGTCCAAGAATTTTTCTGTGGTCGCAGAGTTCAGTATCTTCGGAGCATATCTCAGGCAGGAGATGTTGGCTGTCTTCCTGCTGAATACAAAGGCATAGGATGCTCCAAACTCAAGCTCCTTTAACTTTCTGACTGTAGATATCATGGAGCTGGAACTAGGGATTTCTTTTTTCATTTTCCTTTTTTTCCCCCCTTTTTAATGTAAAATGGTTTAAAAAATTAGAAAGTACTTTTACAAATAGAAGCCATTTACTTCTTTCTCCTGCTACTGTGATGATGAACACAATTAATTTTTCTTCTCACACTGGACATGAAGCTGAAACAAACCTTAAATTCAGAGAAACTGTAGCTGGAACATGTAAGAACCAAAGTCATGCCGTTCTTTGGGATTCAGGTTTGGAAGGAAAAAGTGGTGACACTGGTCACAGCCTTGGCATTTCAGCCTCAAAGCTGTGTTCTTTTAGGGTCATTTTACTCAAATGATCTTCAACTAGCATGTTAACAGCAGTTATTTGTATTTTCCAGGTTGATTCTACCACTGATGGTCTGTTTTTCTCTACCTGGACACCCAGGAAAAGACAGCCCTGCATCACTTCAGATTTGGTAAGTTCCCTTTGGGACAGGAAAACCCCAAAGCCTTAAACTGAAAACTCACACCTAGCCATGAACCTAAACCAACCCAAATAAATGCTCTGAGGCAGCTGTCCACCTGTATCCTGATATCTCTGAAGAGTGGCAAAAGCATGGAATATCTTAGTTACAGCAATCCAGTGGGTCTGTTTTACAGGATGAGCTTTGTGGTGTCTTGGTGCCTTTGCAGTTCCCACAAATCTGCTTAAAGATAATGCTGGTGTTAAAAAAGCACAACAACAACAAAAAACAAACAAAGAAAAAAACCCAAAATGATGATGCACAGTACAATGTTTATTCTGCCTGTGTTTTATCAACATAAAGGCCCCTGAAAAAGGCCTGGAAATAGATATTTCTTTCCTGTTGGCAGCAGCAGTTGGGTTTGCCTCCTGATCCTTTGTTATCTGTTATTGAAGAGCACTGTGTAAAGGTGAGTGTTCACAAAACTGAAGAACTGGAGCTTGCACTTCATACACTGCCCTGGTTTATACAACTTTTAGCTTCCCTACATGACTATTAGAAGTTTACATATGTAATATTTAATGATTTGAGCTGCTGGAACCTCGTCTTCAAAGCTAAAGGGCGAAGCAAAACTGGTAAGCTGTTGTTATTGTTGTTCTGTCAGCACTAAAGAAAGCTGTCATCACTTTTAGAGCTGGGAACTGCACTTTGCATGGTGACAAAGGCTGCTGGTGGTCAAAGAAATGGGACAATACTTTTGGGAAGAACTTGAAAATTCCAGAAGTGGAGTAGTGGTGTTTTTTTCAGGGTTTGCAGTGGAACTGTTCTCTTGCTATTCCCACTGCAAATCTGCCCCCTGCCTCCCTAAGCTAGGTACCTAATGGAATTTAATTACTGAACCAGTTTTTAGTTTTAAATCTTCAGTAATCAGGAAAAATGTGAAGTGCTAGGTGTGTTTTTGCCAAATGCATGTTTGTGCTGAAAAATCCCAAAGGCAGGTGCTTTTGTGATTTTATTTTTCATCCTAGTAATGAGTACAGCAGACCAGCAAGGTCAGGTATGAAAATATAAGTGCAGTGGGGAAATCCAAGCTTATATCACCATATTCCACAGCATTAAGGCATAGTGGAAGAAGGGATCCATATGTGCACAGACTGTGTATATTAGATAGAAACATAATTTTGCCAAAGCAGAATCATCTAAAGGGTTGGAAGTGATCTAAGGAAGGAATGAAGAAGGGAATGCTTTTCCATAAAGTCTGCTGAAAATTTCCTCACATCTGTTGTCATGACAATAGGTGGCACCCTCATGCCAAGGAATATCAGCATGTTCAACTGCACTGGGTTTCCTCAGAGTTACCTACTGCAATTCCTTTAACCAAAATTATTGGGCTTGAAAGCAAAAGCAAGTCAGCAAGGCAGAATATTCATTAGGGAAAGGGAGGGGAAATAAAAATGTGAACTCCATTCTTACCGTTGATTTCAGTGTAAAATTAAACTACCAGTTTAGTATAAAACTAAACTGCTGCTCTGCTGAGGCATTTGAGAATTTGGAGTGTGGGCCCATCCTGAGTGATGCACACAAACTGTGTCATCATGTCCTTTATAGCTGAGGCTCTAACAAACCCTTTGGGATCACTCCAGAGTTCAGGAGGAGCCAGGTGTGTGCTGTTTGATTTATTACCCAAACCTTTGGGTGGATGGGATATCCAGGCAATCTGAAACGGGCACCTGTGCAAAATCAGGGCATCTGAAAAGAAAGGACTTCTCTCAGTAGAGGTTTTGTCACTTTTACTTCCAATGTGAGTCAAAACCTGGAAAAAAGTATTAACGGGACTTTGTCAAGCCACAGGCATTTTGGCTTGTGGTTTGGGTAAATGTTCAGGTCATTTCTTACTGTGCCCTGAACAGACCTGATTCACAGCTCCTCTGCTGAGACTGAGAGCAGGTCAGGGAGAGGCACAGAAATAAACACCTAAATAAAATACCACATATATAAAACACCTAAATGCACTGTAGAACAGGACACCATGTATTAGGAAGTGTGAAAGACACCTGCTTTTGTTGATTTTGCTGATATAAATTGGTATGAGAAGCTTTGCTAAGCATAAATTTTATGCCTTTTTTTTTTATTTTCATGCAAATGGACTTTAAAAATCTGATGGAATTCTGAGGACATAAATTGTCTTAGGCTTGCAGGTGACCCATAAAATTTGCAAAGCTTTGGCCATTTATAAGCTGGAATTGGATCAGAAAAAAGCTTCAGGATTCATTGAACTTTGCTAGTCTTGGCAATGTCTCAGTTACACTTTTGCTGGCATTTTGTTTCATCCTTACATTGTAAAAGTAACATCCTATGGTGGTAAAGCCAAACTGAAGGGGAAAAAGAATTGATGGAGTGAATGAGGTTCCATTCTAATTTGAGTCTCAACACAGCTGGTTCTCTTAGCTAAAATTTTGCTGAAGTAGCTGCGATGTTGTGGGGAAAATTAAAATTTCCACTCTTTCAGGGAATGTTATTTATCTGGACCTCGCTTCGTTTCCCTTTCACCATCTCATGCTGATTTTTGCAAAGGTTTTTTTTTTGCAAAGCACTGTGATCCCTGGACAAATTGTATCCCTTGGGATAAATTCTGACTCCAGGCTTTGGTTCCAAACTGGAATTTCTCAGTTGCTCCTCAGCAGCACCAGGTCTGGTTGTACAGGTAGTTACAGAGCCAGTGGGACCAAGAGACTTTTGCAAGTCAGTGAAGTTGTCACGTTGCACTTAAGGGGTATTAAATGGAGATGCTCTCCCAGACACCTTCACATGCTCATCTTGGAATGACAAATATCCTCTTGCCACTGCTAAGTCTCTCTACTCCTTGGGTTTCACAGATGGCAAAACCTATGGGTAGAAAATGCTCTTGTAGTCTCTTGTAACACTCATGTTTTGCAGCTTCCTATGAAAATACAAATCCTAAACCTGATTGTACATTGATTTTGTTTAAATATTTTTTTTGCATTGGTAAATTCTGTTCATTATACCATAAAAACAGCTTAAGGAGCCATATATTTTTGGATTTTTACATTGCTATTAGGATAGGCAGAAGCCATTTCATGGCAACATGCACCTTGGGTTGGCAGAGAGGGGGGAAAAGGTTTGCCATTCCAAAACTCTCTCCCAGTGAGGCTGTCACTTCAGAGAAGTATGTTCTGCTTTTTTATGGGCAAATAATTGAAATGAAACAAGAAAAACTCAATTCTCTTTTTATCTTTCGTGAAGTAACTGATTATTTTTTGAGAGCATAAGAAGTTATTCATTCACAGTTTGTGAGACAAAGAGGAAAAAAAATTACTCTGTATTTTGGGGGAACTGTGTGGAAAACCACTTCCCTATAGCATTTTGCTTTCACAAGTAGAGTTTTGTTTATCTGGCTTTAATTAGAGTATTTGACATATAAAACCCACTCCTATCTCACATAAGCTGTCAGATTCCTGAAGAGCAGTGGTAAAACCTGAACACCGACTTTGGGCCTTTAAATTTATATTTAAATTTTAAATTTGGGGTCTTTAAATAACACTCTTCCTGAAGAAGCTCTCTCTCTCCATACTGATGCTGGACGAAAAGTGCACCACTCATGCACTTGCTTTAAATTCCCTGTACTTTCTTTGGCAGAAGGATGACACCATGGTGGTGATAAAGTCATCAGCTTGTGGAATACTTTGCCATTTAATGAGTCACTTACTGTGTGGTCCAGGAACTTGTCCTGTTTCCACTGGAAAAACGAGCTTCTCCTGGCAGCAGATGCCAACTGAAGGCAGTGTGACTACAGCTCTGCCAGCTGCTGGTGATGAGGTGGAGGTTTAAGTTTAGAATTTGCTGGTCCTGAGTGAGAGAGAAATCGAGTCTGACTTTGGTTTATTCATTCCAAGAGTTCCCTGAGGCTGGTAATGAGACATGGCTAATCTGTCCTGGGAATGCTCTGATGGATGGACTGGAGCATCCCTCTGGGACCTGAACAATATTTTGGCTTCCTTAGCTCTTAAACATTATTAGTTTAGTTTGTTTACATACTGTGTCTGAAGCTAAATAGAAATGTATTTAGAATGCAGGTTTTAGCTCCTGTTTCACATCTCCTAATCCCATGTTCAGTTCCCAAGGGTGCAGTTCCTGTCTCGAAAAATCAAAAGAAGTTGAACAATTTTTTGTCCCACATCTCAATCTTGGGTTGTGGCAGTGAACTGCAGCCCTTCAGAGCAGCAGGACTGTACTTTGGAGCCTCCCTGGGAATGAGGAGGAGGATTCCAGTTCATCATGTGCTCTTTCTATCCCAAAGTGGAAACATTGTGCAAAAAGTGTTATCAAAGTGCCACCAGCCTTCCCCTCCTGTGAGCAGCAAGTCTCCAGAGGGACTCAGGAACTGCAGAGAACATGTTTAATTCTTAGAGGGAAGAGGCAACACTGGCTCTTTCCTATTTCTGGTCTCCCCTTGTGTAAAGATGAAGTTATATGGTGAGATTTCTGTGCTAAGTGTCCCTTACTGTGAGCTCCCAACAGAATCCTCCTGGGCAGCAATATTATTGGGAAACTCCTCAGAGGGAATAAGGAAATCAGGTTCAATATATGAGAGAGAACCAAAGGGGTTTATCTGTGCATGTCTCTGGGGTTCTCTTGTCACTGGCAGCAACCTAAGGGGATAGAAAACCCTTTTGGTTTCATCTCTTCAGTTTTGTCAATACAACAGAATTCTTCTTCCATTTTTTCCCTTTATCTTTTAAAAACCTGTAAGTGCATCACCAATTGCAGTTGCTATTAATGCATCCTATTATTTGCAATTTACCTCACCCTGGCTTTAATTAATGACTGATTTCAAGACTGCTCAGTCCTGAGGGGTTCCTTGCCACAGGGGTGACAAATCTGTACTGGAAGATTCCTTAACAAGGCTCAGCTTCCTCCCACATCCATCAGACTATCCAAAGGATAACAGAGATTACTTGTGCACTCTTTGCTCTTGATGGGAGAGAATTTAAAATGTCTAGAGCATCCTGCATTGGTGCTGGCACTGTCCTTTGCCACTTTCATAGTTTTCATTCAAGATACATTGCTGAGATTTTTCACAATGTGTCACTTTTTAAATTTTGCCTTTCATATCTGAATATGGAGTAAGACATTAATTTTACTGGTTACCGTCAGAAGATCGTTCTAACGTACAGAGTCCAAAGTTTAGGATTTATAAATGTTTGCAGAATTAAATCCATGGTGTATCAAGCACTGAAAGAACCCTCCTTCAAAGGAAAGAAAAGGCCTATTGACAGCTCATCTGTGCACACACAATGTATTAAATATCCTGCCTCGCTGATCATTGGGTCAAACGTTGTATTATAAACCCCAAACAGATTGTGTGGTTTGCAGGGAGTTGCAAAACTCAATGAAGCTCATTCAAAATACATTTTTGGTCTAATTCCATCTTCCAAATCCCTGTATTAAACATGAATATAATAGCCCAGGTTTCAGACCCGACAATGTTCTCCTTAGAAATCGGAGTCTTAGTTTTCATAAGAGTTTCCACGAGTTGCTCAGAGCACACGGAGGTGGGTGTGGGTAGGTGGATCCTGACCTTCATGGAGCACGGAGAGCTCAGGGAATTCAGAGCACTGTGAAAGGTTAGAGGTGATGTCCAGGTTTGCAGCCTTCACTACAGATTTCTCAAGCTGAGTGTCTCAGCTGGGGGCTCACATTTACATCCCAGGCTCCAGGTATGTAAAATATTTTTCCAGACGTAGCTCTTGGTGTCTCATTTGTTGATGCCATGGAAGATGTCACTCCTTTGGATCTCCCTCTTCTGTTACCTCCACATTTACCAGCAAATGGTTAAATAAGGCACAGTAGGCTCACTAATCTCCAGACATTCCAAGTCCCTTCATGCCTCTGACATTTCCAAGGACCTGTGGGGACACAACAGTTGGATTGACCACTAAAATGTGCTGGTTTATTGGACATGGGCACACAGATAAGGTTTTGGTCAAAGTGGTTAACAAGGACCAAAGTGACATGCTGTTCTGGAAGTTTGGGGAGTGCTAGGGAGCTTTGGGCTCAGCTGGAACTCTGGGATGTCATTACTGTGCTTTTGGAGGCTTTCAGAGTAAGGTTAAAAGGTGAAAGAAAGAAATCCCTGAGCTGCAGAATACACATATTTCTCCTGCACAGATCTTTGGAGAAGTCCCCCACCAAGCTGACACTAACCCTGACAGCCAGATGTGCAACTGGGATCAGAGCAGCAACCAAAATAGACTGTGGTTTACAACTACTTGCAACAATAAACAAAGCATATCAAAGGATCCCCCAAAACACACTTTCTCTGGAGAAACCTACATGGTTTTATTATTCTGGTCTCCAGCTTTAAAGCATTTTTGTCATTTTTTGTAGAAGGAGAACTAAATAGTTGCAGATTCCAACCAGGGACAATTGTCAGGGACTGGACTGGGCTGACTGGTCAACCACATCCATCCCAAAGAGCCCGTGCACAGTCAGCAAAAGCTTCCTTAAGGAGGGGGTTACTTGCCAAAATCTACTTTCTGAAATTTGTGATGCATTTTTATTGTGCAAATGGCTACAAATGCCATTTTATTCAGCTGCAGTTGGACTGTGCAATATTCCCAGTCTTTCCCAAAACTGCTGGTGAGTTCTGTGGTTATAACAGGATGAATGGGAGTGTCCATCTCCTCCGAGCAGACATTAATTGCTTAGACACAAATTATCACATTAGGGATGACAAAATGCCACAAGAGGTCTTTGAGACACATTACAATATGTGAGCATATAAAATCTCTCCTTATAGATTTTCATTGGAAGTGTTGCCCTGCAGAAAAAATAATTCAGCTTTGCAAACCGATCTGGAAGAACAAACCTGGGGAAGGGAAAGTGAGAAAAGCAGTTTTAATATGAAAACAAGTGAAGCTTCTGTTTCAAAGTGGCTTTTTTTCCTGAATCTATTTTAAATCTTTAGCATTCTTTTAACCTCCAGATTTCTATAAAGCTGAAAGATGCCTTGTTCTGTAAGGCTGGTATCACCTTACTAGGAAAGCCATGGAGGAGGGCTCATAATGTCTTCTATTATACAGCTCTATCTCTACTTCATGTTGACATGAAATTCTTCGCTTAAGTTCTGGCAGTAAAATTACAGAAACTTACTCTCTAAATTGTTTCAGCTGATCAAGCAAAATTCGGAATTCTCTCTATGTCCTGAAACTTCAGAAAGTTAATAGTTGTGTTATCCTGACTCAGTCAAACTCCTGTCACTTTCCTGGAATCTTTGTGGGCTGAAATACTTGGGTATTTTTACTTTTGCAGACATCTGCACTCTCCTGTGGAATTAAACGTGAGAAAATCGTCGTTGTATTTTATTACTGCAGAAAGAACAGACAAAATAATTGTTCTTGGATTAATTTCTTCTATTCTGGCCCTCCCCTTTTTACCTTGGTGGATTACTTTTGCAGAGTTCTGGATTTTCCTGAATCAAGCTGGGAAGAATCATTAGGCAACAAAATATATGGGTGATATTTTGCCCCTTGCATGCCAGACCTCCAGATTTCAAATGGCCGTGCACAATGTCAGCGTTTCATTGCTTCTCAGAGGTCACAGTTGTTAAGGGAGGATACCAGGAAAGGAATTCCTGCAAAGAAATAACAGTAGCAGCCTCTGTCTCAGGTGGATGTTACTCCAGACAGCCAAGTGGAACCTGCTCCTCTTGAACAGGAAGATGAAGCTGTCTAAGAAGGTGAAATGCAGGAAAAAAGCATGTTTATTGTAACTGCTCTAGGTAAGCCAGTAGCTGTCCCACTGTGGCACTCTTTTCCCAGTATTCCTGACAGACTGTGGAGTTGTCAATGAATGGAAGCAGGCTGGAAGCAGGAGTGCTTTCCTAACTCACTGCCCAGTCTTTCCATGCTGCAGCAGACGAGCTCTTGTGGTCATGGCATTAAAATATTGCAATCTTTGTTTTGAAACAATGACACAGAAATGTTTGCAATGACTCCTTGTGCAGTGGTTTGGGATGTAGCTCATGTCTGGAAACCACAGTTTCTAGATTGCAGGACAGCTCATGGCTTGGGAATTTCCGAAGTAACTATTAACTGGAATGTTGGTTTATATAACTGTGTCTGTGTGAGTTCAAGGTTTGTCCCCTTGCAGGTGGCAGTGGTGCTGGGCAGGGAAGGGGAACAGGAGGAAACCTCTTCCCATTCATTTTGCGTGGGTGCGGTGGAAATCCAAATTTTGACTCTAACCCACCATGTCTGGAATTAATCTCTCTGGCAAACCAAGTACAGTCATGTCAAGAAATGATATTTGCTGTGCTGAAGCCTTTCCTATGGGGCTGATCCAGCTCCTTTCCTATGGGGCCGATCCGGCTCCTTATGAGGTCAATGGAAAAGCCTTTGTAGGCTTCACCAGGTGAAGGGGGCTCTGTAGGTTCTTCAGTCTTACATGGATGCTGAGGACATCATGGGCTGCAAGAAAACAGGTCCCTTCCCCCAAACCCTCATCCAAAACAGTCTGAGCTGACTGTCCAAACACCGTGGAGTGAGGAAAATCCTTAGGAAGGAATGAGAGGCAAGAGACCGTTCAGAACATGATTTGTTTGTTCATTTTGCCTCTCTCCAAGAATGGAGATGAAAGGTTCTTCAGGCACTCAAAGCTGGGTGCCAAATTCTTCTGCTTTCATTGCCACTTTTTTATCCTGCCAGGAGGGGGGTCTGTTGCAGATTTGGTGCCTTGGGAATGCGACAGGAAAGTCAGGAACAGGCCTAGCACTGTGGCACACTCAGATCAGTGGAGTGGAATGAACTTGAGGAGGAGCTGCTTCCAGGGCACCAAACACAGGAACCTGGGGAGGTCTCACCTCTGGACAAACACAACAGGATGAGAATGGTTAACCTGAATTTTTCTAAAATTGTCTTTCCAGGCTCTCAAAATAGCAATAGCAGCCTAAATATTAAGAAATAGAAACCCATAGTATTACCACTGAATTATTTTCATTTGCCTTCTCAACCATTTCACTTGATGTTTTAATCCTTTTGGAACTGGATGCACTTAAGGTCCCTCATAAGAGGAACACTTGGCTTTCTCCAGTGCCTAATTAGAGCTTTTGCCTTTAGTTCCCAATGACTTTTTTTTTTTTTAATTTGTCCTCCTATCATAACTAGAAATCTTTACTTTTGAGGTGAAAGGTCTGATTGCAGTTTAGTGTCTTTGACTGGCAGAGCCAAATCTTTTCTTTTCAGCAAGGACTACAAATATTGCAGGATTCCTAACACGGTGGTGAAGTCAAATGAAGTCAAATGAAAGCTAATGGACCCTGCTGGAGAAAATTAGAGCTGCATTCATGGCTGAGACCCTCCTGTCAGGAAATGTGGTAACACATTTTCTTCATAAGCACAAGTTAGCAGAGTTTACAGCAACCTGGGCCTGTCCGAGAGATTTTCCAGAGCTGAGCTGCTGCTCAGACTCTGAATCTAAAGATTAATGGACAAAGAGGGACAGCAATCCTTCCTTCTGAGGAGATCTTGCATTACTTTGTAAAGTGCAGAACTGTGCTAATACCTTCAGTGTAAGAAAACAAAATGAGTAAAAGGGTTTGAAGATGGATTTTATCCCGACAAGTGAGTGATGCATTTTAATGCACCATAAACATGTAACCCTCACCTCTTCTGCATTACAAGGTACCATTAACATATTGTTTTGTTTTCAGTTTACCTCCCACCTTCCAACTGTTGTTCTGTTTTCCATTACTGCAACTTGCAGTGTAACAACAGAATCATTGAATCATATGAGAAGGGTCCAGCAAATCTTATTTGTTCCACCAAAATTCCTTCCATGTGTTGAAGCTTCCTTTTTTTCTTTTGCTAATTTTTGTCATGTGCTTAATTTTAGTCATTTCTCCCACACATTGGAGGCCAGCATCCTTCCCTCACCACTGACAGGTTTTGTGGCCTTACAGGGAGTAACCAAAGCTTGTTGGACTTACCACATCCTTGGAGGAATGTAACCATGTGCAGAACTAAAAGCTGCCCTCAAAAAGAGGGGAGAGGAGAAGAGCAAAGCAGAATAAGAGAAAAATAGGGCTTGGATGGGAGAATGTAAATGGTGGTTCAAATTAGAGTTGCTAAGTTATGTGAGCAGAAAACAAGACCAAGCTAGACCTCTAACACTGGAGGAACATGGAATTTCAAAATGGCCGAGACATAAAAGCTATTAATGGGATTCAAATGAGGGAAAATGCTGCACCTCCAAGGTAAACTGAGCAAACTGCTGTGGGAGAGTGCAAGGCAGTGTGGGATTTAGAGCATGTTTCTGCTCTAGGGCCTTTGAAGTCTCTCATCTAAAGCTCAGGATCATACAGGGTTTCCTCAGGAGCTACTGTGCTCTTCATTCACTCATATGTGTTTGGGGGCAGATTTCCAAACTTTGAGTGCCTCTTTCCTTTGGGAAAGGATAATTTGGGTCATTGGTCTTTGAAGAACTTTTTCCAACAAGGGTTTTGATTTGCTCAAGGAAAGCGAATGGGAATTCTATTAGAAGCAAATGCATAGCAGAGACATCTACTACTGCCCTTTAACTGCTGGAGACTTTGCTCTTGTGTGTTTTATTCATCTCATAAAAACCAGCTTAGAACCTTGTAAAAAAAATATATCACAGAAAAGATGTGAGACTTAGCACAAATATATACCACACACATAGGGTGGGCTTTTCTTTGCATGTATCCAATAAACTTTCCTTTTTTTTTATGTTGTTTTTTGCCAACTTCCCATTGTTTCCTCATATATGAATTTCCCTTGGCTTGGGCTCCACTACCCCCATTGTTGTTGTAGCTTTTTTCTCTCTCTCTACAAATTTATAGCTACCCCATAAAAGAAAAGAGAGTGAGGATACACTTTATTAGCAGAGCCAAAGTATGTAAATGTTTACGAGAAGTGATGCTTACATTAATCTTAAGTAAACTGTAAGAACATATAAAACTTAAATGCTCCATACTTTGTGGACACAACATTTTGGTACAGGATTAGACCTTTTGCTAGCCAAAATGTGAAGGATTAGGGAGCTGGAGCTGAGATCCAGTGCCGTCCCCTGTAAGTTTAGAATATGGATGGTTTTTAAAACACTGCTTGCAAAAGTATTTGAGAATGTTTGGGTGATATTTACAGCCAGGCCCCAGAGGGATCT
This sequence comes from Manacus candei, assembly GCF_025592945.1. NCBI lineage: Eukaryota > Metazoa > Chordata > Aves > Passeriformes > Pipridae > Manacus > Manacus candei. The sequence continues at coordinate 4,349,066 of NW_026138083.1, read as the reverse complement.
GTGCATTCTTCCACTGGGTCAAAGGCCTGGATCTGGGGAGGTGGAGGACTCAATGGGCTCCTCACAGCCAGTCATCCATCAGTACAGCCACTGCCACAGTTGCCTCTGCAGTTGCTGTTCCTCATTCATATCCTCACTGGAGAAGCCAAAGGCTCTGGAATGTGGATGCTGGAGCATGGTCTAAATTATCTGTCTCTTGCAAAGCAGAAGTTTGCTTTTCAACACAGTCTTTAATTGCACAGAAGAAGTTAGGCAGAGTATTTGCACCAGCATGCTACTTATTATCAACATGGTTTTCATTTGAGGACTTCTTTTTTTTTTAAATCTGTTTGAAAGTACTCTCCTTTTCTAAGATGTTGGACTTTATTTTCTTAATCTTAGGATCACTCAGGTTTCCTGTAGAGGAATAATTTATCCATGAGCCTCCTCTATCTATTTAATTGTGCTGTTTCTCATATGAGATGAATTTGTGGTGCTGCCTTTTAGTACAGGTGAAAGCTTCCAAGGGTCAGAAAACCCCATGAAAATCACTCTTTTGGTGTACTGGGTATTCACTGGTCTTTAAAAATCAGACTTGTAACCTCTTCTGAGGGCAATAACTACAGCTAGATTAAAATATTCTAGAAAAAAATGATAATTTTGACCAATAAGTCTACATTGCCGTTCTTTGAAAGCCCTGCAGCATCTTCTGTAAGTTGATTTTTCTTTTCTGTTTCATAATAGGAAATCTGGAGTTCTGCTTCTACATGTAGAAATGGGTATTTAAAAAGAAAAGTGCATTTCTTCCTTCTCTCACCTGTGTGAGCATGACTGTGCATTTCCCCAAAACACAAATCAATCCCAGTGAGTTTTTGGAGGAAGTTGGTCAACTGTGACTTTTCAAAAGCATTTATTGTAATTTCTTCAGAAGTCATGATTTCAACAGCAACTTGATGGGCACTTTGAACACGCTGCTGATGTTGTTGGGAGATCTGTAAAATATATCTCCATTTCATGACAGCTTCCAGGTATCTGAAATTCCTCTTGGAATGAAGACAAGTCCATGCAAACCAAAGGCTCTTTCACCAAAAGCAACAACTGGTGTTTCAAACTGAAAAACTGAAGTTTTTGACCAAACTCTTTTTTTTTTTTCCCTCAAAGAGACTAGAGAGCTCTCCTTCATGTCAGGAACATTGCTGTCAAAATCTCTTCTTGTGGAATATTTAACACAACTGCATTCTTTCATGGAGAAAAGCTCTGTGAAAAATACTCTGGCCATCCCCTACAAATGTTTCACAAACATTTTTGAAGCATCTCATTTGGATTTGCACTCTCTTCTGGCAGGATTATGTGTCTGAAATGTGTTGTTATTCCCTTGGACAGTTACTGTTTCTCTGTTGAGACCGAAATGGGACCATCTTGTCCCTCTTTTGTGCATCTTCTCACCTCCTTCAACCCAAGACTTCCTCCAGTGCCACCAAGGAAGTCTCTCCAATGAAACCTTTCTGTCTCTACCCTTTGCAATTTACTTGTTCTGCTGACTTCCCACACTTTTCCATCCTACTGACCATTCCTTACTTGGCACTTTTTCTCTGTTCTAAATGCAACAAGGAAACCTTGGTTTTATTGAAGCTGCACTTGGAAATCTCCGTTCCTTAAGTAGGTTTGATACTGGTTTACAGTCAGACCAAAGAAAAAGGACTTCACAAATGTCCACTAATAATATTTCCTTTTCACTGGGCTCCAGCTGTAGTTGTGTCTCTTTTACAGCCTGTTTCTCTTTGGTGGTCTTAAACCCAGAAGACTCCTTCCAGAGCTCTGCTGCTCATGCCAGATGCCTGCAGTGAAATTCAAGGGTGGTAGGAATGGGCTCCAGCCATTATACGACCACAAAAATCTCCCGATGATTCAGAAATTTCATTTAAACAATAAAACGCAGGGTACAGATAACAGAGAAAAGAAGGGGGAAAAAAATAAGATGCAAGTGTGTCTCCTTTACATTTCCTAGCTGACATCTGGTGTAACTAAAGATTTCATTAGTGCAGCTGTTGTCTTGCACTCTCTGCTTTATACTTGGTTCTTCCTATGAAAAAGTAATTCACTAAATATGGGCTGAGTGTATTAAATGTCCTGTTCTTAAGATTCTTGGGTGACTGGGGGGGATGCTCTCACTTTATAGATCAGGCTATTATCTGGCTAGAGCTTTATAGGATATCTAGCAAAAAAAGGGATAGTGGTGAAGTTACTTGAGTCAGCAGCTGGGGGAAAAAAGGAATAAAATATTGGAACATTTCTTTTTATGTGCTTGGCAATAAAATTGAGACCAAAGGCCAAACTAGCAGCTGCTCGTTCTTGCTGAGATGGAGATGTTTCTTGAGGGGGATCCTGAGTCCCATTTTCCCCTTGTGACACCAACACTGCTCCACTGATTCCAGCAGAGTAGATGTCTGACCTTGTGCCTTTTCATCAGTGATTGTGTGGCCACAGAAAGACAAGAACTGCTCCTGGAGAGCAGAAATTCTCTCCTGAGTGCTTCTGATGTGCAAAATCTCGCTGCTGGTGCCCATTTCCAACTCCATCATAATCATTTCCAACTCCATTTCCAACTCCATCATAATCGAAATGGGAGACTTACCCCGGATCAGATCCAGGTGACCTGTCAGAGGGGTGGGTCTGCTGCACAAACTAACAGGAGGAAGGGAACCAGCTCAAAGGTTTCTCTCCTCCCAGCTTTTTGGGTGCACATCTGTTGACATGAAAGTCTCCAGGGTGGGAAAGGGAAAATGAAGCTCAGGAAAACTGTAGAAAATGTAGGGCAGTAACTGGACGATGCTGCATTGCACAGGCAGTGAAGGAGGCAGGTCTGGGCATATAAAGGGTCAGCTTTTTCTACATTAGGAGAGTCACTTTGGTCTTTTGAGTCTTCTGCCAACTCTGCCCCTTTCTTTGTTGTTCCTGTTTCAGGTGTGGCTGTTAAAGCCTCTCTGGTGGCATTTTTCCAGGAGAAGTAGCTCAGTGTGTGTCCCAGTGTCAGCTGAGAGCAAGATGTCCTGAGTCACTGTCATGACTGTTCACAGCTGCCAACAAATATTTGGACACACAAAGAAGTTGTAACGGAGTGGTACAAACCTGCAGAATGAGCTGGCATCTCACCAGGAATCTTGACCCAAAATTTAGGTCAAATGCCACTTAATTGCCTACATCCTTCTTCTGGCTCTAGCCTTGGTCCTCCTGTTCCAGCTGAATTGGTTGTGCTCCTTTGAAAAGCCAAGCTGAAGACTCTTAAAAGGCTTGGAATGTTTTGTCTTTGTGGGGGAAAAAAAAAAGTAATAATCTGGATCCTAACTTTGAGCTTTGTGTACTATGATCAAGAATGTTATCACATAATAATTCAGGGAAATTATCTCCACTCAAAGCATCTTCAACTGACCACAGATATGTTCTATCACATTCTTTGATACATCTTTAATGTGTTAGTGGACTTTTATATCCCATTCCATTTTTGTGCCTTTCCCCTTGGCCTGTCATGAGGTTGTTTTTGTCTAATCTTATTCTTCAGCTAACAAACAAGGTTATAAGAACAAGATTGTTAAAATTATTTGCTGTTGGGAAGTAATTTTAAAGCAATTTTTAACAACTGTTTTAAAACAGGCAAAAAATTTATGGGGGAAAAATCCACACACACACAATAATGCTGGGCTTTAGTTTATATTCCTTATTCAATTGAAAATACCATTGATGTCACTGAGATTTTTGCAGGAGTGAGAACACAGAGCATCAAACTTTGATTCTTTTAAATATGGCTTTGTACTGCATTGACAGGAATGTGTCTTTGATATTTAGGTTCTGATGAAACTGTAACAACTGGCAGCAATGTAATTAAGGATAAAACAGGGTGACATAAAGGGGAGAGAGCTTATGTCTGTTTTCCTTATCCTTAAAACCTCAGTGCTAATGAAAAAAACACAGCTGATTGAAAAAACAGCAAATTAAAAAAACAGCTGAAAAAAACCCCTAATCAATCGAGGACAAGGAAGGAATTTTGGAAGAAAATATAATATGGAAATGCTGATTTTTCACCTAGACAGAACAGCTTCCAAGATAAAAGACTGTTTCAATCAGTTTCTGATTTTTACACTCGATTTGGAGCAAAACCAGCAAGAAGTTGCACTTTTGGCATCTTTTACATGAAAGATTTTGCTTTCCAGAGCTTTGTGGTGCAAATGCCTGTTAAAACCAAAGGATAAAAGGTTGACACTGAAATATCACATATCCTATAGAAGTTCTTCGAGTGAAAATTGTGGAGAACCTTCACATTCACTCAGGTCTAGGAAGGAGCAAATGGAGAAATGGAAGCCATGTATCAATAGATGGCAACAAGTTGTAACTTGCTGCCATAATTGGTCCCATTCTACAGATGGAAAAATGGAGGCTAAAGAGGAAAAATACTACTTTTTCCTAATGCCTAAAGGAGTACAACCCAAAAGGTGTGTCAGCAGGTGCATGTTCTTCGTGCTGTACCCTGACCATGTTCTGTATAACTGCTCAGAGAGGCTGTAATTGGGCCCAGCTCTCGGAGCAAAGGCAGGTGGGTTTGTATCTGCTTGTCCAAATGTAGGTAGAATTGTCCTGTGGAAGCAGCACTGTCACCCCCAGGAGTGGGTGTCTTTTCCAAGCTGGTGCTTATCTTTGAACTGTTGATAATTCTAGAATGGTGCATTTGCTTGGGAGAAAAAACAGAGATGAGAGTTGCAACTTAACCCCTATTTGTTTAGACCATGGAATAAGACAGACTGCAAGGCGAGTTCTGGAAGTCATCTGGTCTAATCTGCTCAGAGCAGCTCAGCTTCCAAGTGGGATCTATTTCAGAGGAGGTTGCTCAGGAACCAGGCAGTGATTTGTGGGATTTTGTGATGTTTTGGGTAGATTTGTGCTCCAGCTCTGTGCTCTGGGAGAGAAGCCATTTCACAGCAAATGAGTGGGACCAAGTGCCCTCTAGAGCATCTCCTCATCTTTTCTCCAGGCTCTGAAATTGTGCCCTCCTGTTCAGGCTGGCCATCCTCAACTGCCTTGACCTGACTGAAGAGATCCTTTGACAGTGATTCCAGGAATGAGACGGATCCCTGGGGAAGGTGGTTGTCCACAACACCCTGTGACCTCTGGCTGTGGTTGCAGCTGCAGTGTCGGAGCGGGGTGTGGGTTGCAGAGCTCGTGCTTGTGGAACAATCTGCTCCTGCAGGCCTGGCAAGGGATGGGCATTTGGCACCGAGGCACCATGTGGAGATGATAACTGGCTCCTGGGGAACCATGCAGGGCTGTGCCAGCATCTGGATTGCCTTGAGAAGAGTCTCAGGGAGCCTGGGAGGGGCGAGACGATTTTTCATTTGCCCCTGGCTGTGCCAGTCTCTGCTGGGGGGCCCGACAGGCTCGTGGCATCTGTGCTGACAGCTGCAGGAGCCCCGGGGCTACCTGAGCAGCTGCCCCTCCTGCCACCTCCCACTCACAGGGAAGGCCAGCAGGGACTAGTGAGGAGCAGATGCAGCCCAGAGCTGGATGCAGGAATGGGAAGGCTGTGGGGAAGCAATCCATCAGGAGTCCAGGATGTGGGTTTGTGTGTTGGCATGGAGGGGTTATCTATTGCAAAGAGCCTCTGCAGGGAGTGCTGCTGTGGAGATCAGGCCATGCCCCTGTGACTGTGGTGGAACTAAAATAGAGGAGCTGAATATTTTCCTGTTAGAAATGTCCTAGAGGTGTAGTTTAGTCTGTGGAGATAACAATGTAAGAATTCAGAGCCAATTGCTGGCAGAAGGGAAGTGGATGTGGCCCAAAGTTTCTTCTTGGGCAGAAAACTCACACTTTCAGTGATCATGAGACTGTAAGTAAGGGACAGCAGGCACTAAATGCAAATTGGATAATTATCTGACAAAGATCAGGGCAAAAAAATTAACTCACAAAACATTGAATGGCAAAGGGAAGAGAAAAGAGAAGAGAAGAGGAGAGGAGAGGAGAGGAGAGGAGAGGAGAGGAGAGGAGAGGAGAGGAGAGGAGAGGAGAGGAGAGGAGAGGAGAGGAGAGGAGAGGAGAGGAGAGGAGAGGAGAGGAGAGGAGAGGAGAGGAGAGGAGAGGAGAGGAGAGGAGAGGAGAGGTTCGGAGAGGAGAGGAGAGGAGAGGAGAGGAGAGGAGAGGAGAGGAGAGGAGAGGAGAGGAGAGGAGAGGAGAGGAGAGGAGAGGAGAGGAGAGAAAGAGAAAAAGCCAAATTTCCCTCCTGTCTTGCATCTGGGAGCATCTGCCACAAGGCTGTCAAAACCTGGTAAGGGTGGAGCATCTTGTGAAACATGTGATACTGTTCTTTGGTGGGATGGGATCATGTTTTCACAGGGTTATTTGAAGTATATCCTGCATTTTTCATGTGAAATCTTTGGCTTGGAGCTATTTAGGTTTCCACGAAGAGCTAATGAAAAATAGTGAAGTCTAATCAGTGTCACTGGTTATGCCAGGAGATTGTCCTGCTAGAATGTGTGTTCCATGGAAATGACTGGGACATCTGTGACTGAAGGATAAATACTCAGGAGCCTTCTGCCTGGGAAAATGGCATCATCAGAGTATGTGAAAATTGAAATAAGTGTGCTAAAGATTTCACTTTGGAAAAACTCGCCCACTTCTTACCAGCCACAGGCAGGACACTCACTGAGCAAAAATGAAATTAAATCTATTCAAAATTTCCGTGTCATCCAGGTTCAAAGTACCAGGGAGGGATAATCTTCACAGTAGAGATGAAAAATAAATGATTAATAGGAGCTTGGAAATAATTTATTTGGAAGGCTGTGAGCCCAGCCCAGATTTTGATAGGAAGGAACATTAGGTTCTCAGCATGCAAGTGGGTGTGTAAAGGAAAGAATCCTTCGAAAAATAGTCCTGGGACTTACAGCAGAGACCAGAAGTTATTTCTGAAGCTGGGTCAGTCTCTAGTAGAAAGGCAGTTTCCAGGCTGGATGCTGGAAGGGCCTGGATTCCTGGTTCTGAGGGATGAGTTGATACTGGGATTCCTTGTGAGTTACACAGAAACAGCACTTGGGCAGTGTCAGGAACAGAGGCCAAGATGAGATGACATTATTTTGGGAATGCCCAAATCCGATCCATGTAAAGCTGCTCTGGCAGAAGGAGCCTCTTGGCCTGAGGACAGATCCAGCAGCTGTGTTTGGACTCTGCCCTTTGGAAGGGATGGGGCTGTGAGGGAAAGGTAGAGAGGGAGGGTTGAGGAGAACAGTTGTGCTACCCAGAGTATCACTGTGTTATCCAGGACATCACCTGGATATCCTGGTGCCAGGCTTTGCTCCTCCCACATTTACATCCTGCTTTGCACGTGGAACCTCAGCTTCTCCTTGAGGCACCACAGAAATGGGGTGGTGAGGTCCTGCCTGGGGGCTTTGGAGATGGACAGGGCGGCTGTGCAGATGAGATTAGTTTTTGACAGTTAAACAAGGAAATCTCATTGCTTGTTCCACAACTGAAAAACAACCTCAGGAAAGGGTTTGTCCATGAGGGAAAGAGGAATCATTTGCAAGAAGGGAGGAAGGTCTAAGGAAGGTCCCCAGTGTGGATATGAAGGTAGTCAGCTTGCTGACCTTGGGGGATATCTTTAGCTGGGGGAAGCTGAGTAAGGAAGACCCTTTCTGCACATCCAGTTTTGGCCAAGCTTGTGTTTTCCTAGACCTTTTCCCTGTGCCCTGTATAAACAGAAATAGTCCTCATCTCAGCTGGAGGGAATGCTGATCAGGGGGCAGGTTAATACCCTGGAATTCCAGCACAGTGGTTCCTGAAGCTGAACCACCCCCAAAGCTCAAGTGATTTTGGTGTCCTTTTGCTCCTTTATTTTAACACAGATGAATTTCCTATTCCAGCTGTGGAACTGTCAGTGTGTATGGCAGGCACAGGGTGAGGTGGAGGGGACCCTGACAGATACAGTCTGCTGTGTGGAGATTCTGGGAATGGTTCTCCTTCACTGAATCCCAATGAAAAAGCATCTGGTTAGGGAATGGTTCTCCTTCACTGAATCCCAATGAAAAAGCATCTGGTTAGGGATGGACTGATCAAACCTTCCCTGTGCTTTTTAACAAAGGAAGCCTTTACACAAAGTGTTGCAGGTAATCCAGGACGAAAATCTGTGAGAAGTATGTGCTGACTCCTCAGGATGTTCAGGCAGAGGAGTACAGAGAGACAAGCAGCTTCTGCAGCTGTTAATAAATAAGTAACTGGGAAAGCATATTGTTTACTATAAAAGGAATGAACCAATTACAAAGGCTGTGACCTGCACCTTTGCCTCTCTCCTCTGCAGCCCTCTGGAGCTGTCCAGCAGAAGTCACAAAGGTGCTTTGTGGCAGTGTCTGGTAGGAGGACAATCCTCCAGCTGATCCCAGCCAAGCACCCAGGAGGAAGGCCTGGCATACCTCTGCTTAGACAATCATTTATCTTCCGTGACAGCTGACAAAAAGAGCTCAGCAGCTTTCCTCAGAATTCCCATCTTGAAGAAATCCTGACAAGCTGTTGTTTGTCTCGGTTCCAAATCCGAATGAAAAGATAATATAATGGAAGGTTTTTTGTGGGTTGAAAAGCTCAGAGGAGTTTTCACGAGAAATAACTCTTTGGCAGAGCGAGGCAGTTTAGTCAAACCCGCTCTGTCCTTCCACACACTGTGCACAAGTCAGGGAGAGCTGTGGTTTCAGGGCTGTTAACTTATTATTTTGCTTTTCAAGTCATGGTCTTGATTTCGTTGATGTGTCTTTTCATGCCAATCATTTCCACCTTTGACCCCATTTCCAAACAGAAGTGTTGTTGGTCTGCAATTTTCTTATGAGCTTGGCACAAATCAAGACTGGATACTTTATTGACAATACAAAAACACATGAAATGAAGTTAGACCAATAGCACTTTGCCTTTTGCTTCTAGTATTAAAACAAATTAATGCAATCCCTCCTGTAGCTTTGTACTAAAACAATAAATGAGGCCAGAAAAGACAATCCAGACCAAATCCTTCCCCATCAGAAAAATGGGATTTTGTTAAAACAGAAATAAATCTCTGCATCTGTTTTGTGGCATTGTCCCATGGGACTCATAGTTCCAAGCCTCTCCTGTTTTATTCTCTCCCCCAGGACCTGAATGGTTCTGAATTATACTGCAGGGGCTGCTCTGATACTGCCCTGCTTCATGAGTGATGAAGTCTGGCAAGAAAAGCAGGTTTTAGCAATGCAGATGCTGTGAGACACCCAGAGCTATTCACCTTCAGCCACAGAAGGGGTTGATTTACTCACCAAGATGGAGATTGACATCCAAAAAAGTAATTTTTTTTCCTGGTGAGAATTTGGTGGCAATCAATGTTTTCCTTCAGAATAATAAGAATGTAATCACTGCTTATTTTTCAATGGGAAAAATAATTCTTTGGGGTGGTTTCAAGCCTTGAAGCCTTACAGAGCTTACCTTTTACTCTTCATTCCTCAACATGCCTGTTTTCTGTATGGACATGATGGAATTCTTGATACCAGGCAAGGTGCTGGACATAGCATGACTCCTCTTGAGCTTCCTTTCTTCTAGGATGTTTGCAGGCTTGGCTCAGTATTGAACCTATTTAGAAAGTGGTTTTGTGGCTTGGACATGTGATTGGGTGATATTGCTAATTTCATACGTGCTATAAGGGGGAGAGGGAAATAATTGCCTGCTCTGTTATTTCTTGAGGCGTTGGAAATGAAGTGGCTTTGACTTCTGCCTAAAATAGCTCAGACCTGGTTTCCCAAAATGCTGTTAAAACATCAAAATGCCTCTGTTAGAATCAGTATTTCAGAATGCTCACATGAAGGCAACCTGTGGGTAACCAGTTTTAAGTACATAAGGTGTGAACAGTTTCTGAAGGAAGATGAGTAACTTAAATATCATAGTGCTCCTTATTCTGAGCTGTTATCAAATTCTTCTCAGTTGTGGTTTCTGTGGAAAGCTGATTTTCTCCATCCCCCGCTCCCAGAAGTTTCTATTTTCATTCACCCTAAGAAAATAAACTCCCTGGAAGTATATATAAACATTTGCTTCAAGCTACTCCAGTAGAACCCAATCCAACATGTACAGAAGTCTTTCCAGTGACTGCAGTTTGATCGCTTCCATTCAGTCCTGTAGTGACTGACAGTTTAGTTTAAAAGGAAAAAAAGGAACAAGAAGGAGGCTTTGGTGAAAAATAACATTTGGTATTTGCAAACTGAATCCAAGTGGGGCTGGTTTTGTGCTGGGTTGCACAGTTGTGTTGCCTGTTGTACTTTTAGCAGTTCACAAATGCTGATCTGCGGCGAATCCATTTGGTCTTTCGCTCCTGATGCTTATTAATTACACACCTAGGAAAATTCTTCACAAGAATGGTTTAACTTAAATGATTCCTACTGAATTACTGCTTTCTCTGACTCTGTCAGGTACTTGCTGTTCTGCAAGTGCAAATGCAAAGGCAGCTGAAAAAACCCCCATATGATAGAAGCAGTTCTGAAGAGTCCTGGTTGGGGCTGCTGGGTTCAGAGGGCACAACTCTTCCCTCCCTGGCACTGTGTAATTCAGGGCCACATGGCATGATCCTGATTCTGAATTAGTGCAATAAAAAACCAGATCAGACTCCTCAGCTGTGGAAGGAGGCCATGCTCATACTCTGATTTGTAACCTCACACCAGCATGCACTTAATGAGCACTTCTGAATTTCTGTGACCTATTTGTGCAATGATTTGAATGTGGCACCAAGAGGAGCAAACCGCACAAGGAGTTATTAGAAATATCAGCAGACTTGCCCTCCATCCCAGGATAACCAAATCCCACAATTCCAAAATGATGATTTTTTTCCCCTTAGCATTCAGGACATCTGAGAGGGAAGGGGAAGGGTGTTATTTCTCACCAAGAGAACCCAGCTCTCAGCAGTATTGCTTTTTTCATCCCAAAGAAGCCCAGAGTAAGATGAGCACCAAGTTAAAGGAAACAATGGGAGTGTAAATGTCATTTAAACATATACATCTGCAAGCCATTCTCTCCTGAATGCTTGGAAGGTTTACTGTCTAAATATTGCTTTTTCTTACTCTTTCCCTGCTCTGCCTTGCTCTGATTGCTCCCAGCCTGGGGACAGGGGGTGGGTGCAGCCCTCGATACCACACGGCACCGTCACTGCAGAGTTCTCCAAGCCCAGGTACCCTCTGGAAAGCTCTGCCATGAAACAGGCAGGTGGAAGCCTCGGCAAGGAGCCCAATGCAGCAACTAAACCATCGCAGGCATGGCCCCATTAAAGTACCTTTCAGTCTGGAAATGAGAAAAATGCCTTAGGCAGACCATTCTCAAAATAGCATTGCAGACACAAAGCCAATATAAACATTAGATGCTCTTAAAGTGCATTTGTTTGAGTCGTGGGCTTGAATTGACTCCTTCAGCACTGACAGACAGTGCATATATCTCACTAGCAGCTCTCCAGAGGCTTCTCAGCTGTTTGCCTGGAGAGACACAGGCTGTTCTTCAGGGAGGTTTCTGTAGCATGGCTGTTTCTAGAAGGTAAAAGGTCAACAGCGAAGTTCTAGAAACCCAGTAAATAAATACCGTGACAGCCCTGCCCATCATCTGCGTTGACAGAATTCTCCTGGAGTTATGAGTGTTATTTATTTGTTTTTACAACAGCAGCCCTAATTTATTTTTAATTAGGAGCCCCAGCTGTGGTTGGGGTTCCATTGTTAGGATCAGTGGAGGGGCATGTCATAACAGGCAGGTCCTCTCTGAAATATTAGTGCTTTATTCGGAGCAGCAAGGCTGTGTATGGGAGGTAAGGAGGAGTCTCCTGCCTACTCTACAAATGGTGGCATGCAAAATTTCGCAAGTTGGCCAAGGCCAAGGCCACCCACAGTCCAGAAACTGTAAGCTGGGGGTTGTAAATCTGTCAGCTTTAATGAGGTGTCTGGCTGGGGAGAGTCTCATATGAGTCCAGTTTAAAAGTTAAACAGCAAAAGCCCTGCGAACGTCCCATAGGCAGCCCGTTGTGTGTGTGGTCAGCCCTGCCGAGGGCGGGGCAGCCTGTCCCCGCGTCCTCGGGGGGCACGGACCGAGCGCTGCCTTGCTCCAGATCGGAGCAGAAAAGTGGAAGATTTCAGAAGAGAGAACAAACTTCACTGAACAGGCAGACCAGACAGTTCTGAAAGTAAAGATGACCTCCTCAAAAACGAAGCAGATATAACCACCACTACTACCACGAGCAGCGTTTCTGACGTGTCCCTCCACCACTGCGTTAACAACGAGCACAGGCTGCTTTTTCTGGCTCTTAATATTGTAAATCATCATAGAATTCCTTGACTCACAGAATTAGGTGTTTCCCCTCACACCTGCAGCTGTGCAGGTGCTCAGAATTAGCTGGATGATGTTTCCTGAGTTTCACCAGAAGGTCAAACACAAAGTGCAACAAGAGGGAAAATAGTCTCGCACGTGGTGGGAGAGGGGGCAAAAACGAGTGGGAAGGAAAATTATTTCCATTCTGACGCAAAGAACTTTCAAAAATCCATTGGTGAACTCAATATTTCCTGTCCTCCCTCATTCTGTATTTTCTGAAACATGAAGACAGGATGTTCCAGATGGAATGGAGTTGCCAGGATGACGGAAGGTTGTTTGTGCAAACTGAAAACCTTAAATGTTTTCCTTGCTTGGGTTTGGGAAGATGGTATTCACAGGTACCATTTGGGTTGCCATGACTCCTAAAAGCCTAAGTTTTGAAAGTCACACAAATAGTTATCGATGTTGTCCTGCTTTAGGCACTGATGAGCCAGTTTGAGCTACTTTTTGGCAAAAAGCAGCTATAGGAGAAAGTCTGTGCTCTGCCAGAAAGAGGGCAGAAAGCTATGGAGAGGATCTGTGTTATGGAGGATACAGAAAGTCTAGTTTCTTCTGTCATCTTTCATCATTTACATTTCTTTAATGGCAGCACAAATTCATCCTGTTAGGGTAGAGATATTACCACAGATTTTCCAACACATGATTCTAGTGCTGTGGGATCTGAGGGGGAAACAAGGAACTCTTCTAAGGATGAGCCTGATTCATTGCCAAGTAAAGTCAACTAAAAGACTTCCACAAACTCCAGTTAGCCTTGGGTTTGAGTGTCATAATTAAACATATATTACAGTTCTGCCTTCCTGTTTTACCCGCCAGCAGAAAATAATCCCTCAAAGTCACAAGCATTCCCTTCACTGCTGGTGTTGAGTGGGATAGGAGCTGCAGGCTTGGGGCACCCGGCAACTGGGAAGAGACTTTAGTGCAGCCTGCCATGACTTTGCCACTCCTCTTGTCTGTGCAAGGACCCTGTGAGTGACAAAACCTTTTCCAAACCTTTTTGGTGTGAGCAAACCTCCTGGAAGGAGGCAGAACAGCTTGAACAATTCCTTGCTGTCAGCATCCCAGAACCCTCAGGATACAGCATGCACAGACGAGGAGCAGCACTGGCAAGCCTGCAGCTCATGGATCAGCCCCCTCTGATGCCACCCATCAAAACCCTTGGCACAATAAACAGGGAACCCAGTATTTCTCCATCTGGTCTGTAAATGCCATATTAACAGTTCACATTGCAAGGACAGGAAGATACTCCTTTAATTAAGTGCTAAAACAGGCAACTTCAGCCCAGTTCCATGGACTTGAAAACACCTTGTTCATCACTACTTAATTTTCCCTCAACTGCTTATGTTTGTTCTTGATTCTTTGCTGCTGTTAAATAAAGGAACTCTTCAATTTCCAACAAAGAACATCCTACAAATAACGTTGATTCTTGTGAATCAGAAGGCTGCCTAAAGCATACCCAAAGAGACATTATCTTTTCCTTCTCTTTGTTGCAGCTGAGTTTGTGAAATCTGAAAGCAAATCCCCTATAGTCACCGGTAGGACGTGGGAGGTGTTTGCACCTTTTCAGCTGTGGCCAGCCCTGCTCAGTTGGCCACACCTGCATGAGGTTTTGGAGCAAGGAAGGAGCTGGGCTTGTAGGGAAAGGCTGGTTTTTGAAAGGAGTATGTTGGTGCTGCTTTTATGGAGAGCTGTAAGCTGAGGGAATGCTGAACTGGGAATATACTGCTCTATAAGAGTGAGCTGTAGCAGTTCAGAGCTTAAGGTAGAGCCTTTTATAGGGTGATGATGTTAAATTGAGGAACAGTGCCTGGATAAAAGCTGCTGCTGTGAAGGTGCCTCCTGAGGAAGAGGAAATAGCGTGGGGAAGCAGTGAGGAATGGAGCTCAGCTGCTCTGCACAAGGTTTCCTGATATCTCAGAACTTTCTCCCTTTGGAAGAGGAGAGAATACTGAGAGCAAGGAGTAGGAATGAAAGACTTGGCAGTGTGGCTACAGCCCTGGTCCTGCAGGGAGTCCCTGAAGGCAGAGGAACGAGGCCTGGCAAACTGGCTGCACTGCCTGGTGCAGCTGGAAGGCAGCAGTGAAGAGTGAAACCAAACCCTGCTGAGCTGGGCTGGGTGAGAGATCCCTTTTCCTCAAGAAAATTCTCCTTTGAAGGTCTGGGGACTTGATTTACCCATTTGCTGTTACCTGTCTACAAATGGCTGGCAGATGAGATCCACTTCAGGCAACTTGTGGAAGTGATGCAGCATCAGCAGGCAATTCAGCATGGTGAGTGTGTCCTATGGGATCTGTGCTGGCTCTGAAAGTGCAAAGGCTTGTTTAGGATAACACCACAGCCTACAAAACCCTTGGTAGAGATGATGGGCACTGGATGGCTTTATTTGATGTATATCTGTGTGAGCAAGTACCTGCCAAGCCCTGCAGAGCCGTGGTGAGCCTGCCAACCTGCCCTGCAGGGCTGTGTGTGCCCTCTGCCTGCTGCTCACCAGCCTTCCCTGCAGCTGGGGAGGGACAAAACATAAGGCTGAGCCTTGTGATGCAGCCTGATATTTGAGCCTTTTGTTAAACCGATGGCATGTTGTTGGGGTAATGTCTGTGAAGTCAAAGCTTTTATCAGAACAAGCCCTGGTGCTTTGATTTCAGTACAAGGAGGATGTTGTAAATCCCGGGGTACTGCAGGTTCAGGGGAAGGGTGACATCACTTAGACATGCTTTTTAAGCAGGTTCACCATAATCTGCAGACATTTATTGGTCCAGATGAGGCTGCAAGTGGCTAATGCCTGACCTTCATTTCTGTTGCACTTTGAAGCCCTAAGACAGACGCTGAGACAAGCTGTTATTGACCAGAAGGAACAGCTTGAAATCTTTTGCTCGAGGACCTAAAACTTCATTTCCCTTTAGTTACCAAGACTAGTTAAGATCCACTTAACTCCTGGAGCATTTACCATGGCTTGTCATAATCATGTGCAAAGTGATGGCCACTGTTACTGGCCAGAAAAATCTTTGATTTGCTTTGTAAAGTCCCTTCTCTCTGATCATTTCATTAATCAAAGTAGTGATGGGAACTTAGTATCCTCCCCTGTCTCTGTGTTTGGGGAGGCACCAGAATGTTTCCCTGCCTTTCACACACCGAACTGATACATCTCCCTCACTTGACTTTTTGTAGCAATGCTGTAATAAGTTGCTAAATTAATTTTTGGTTGCTGCTTTATAGTTATCTTTCCTTTCATTATAAGGATGAGAGGTGTGAGCTTGAGGAAACTAGAGGAGGCAATTTAAAGCTATAGCATCTTCCTTCTCTTTGTTCCACTTAATTGCTGCTGGGTACTGGTGTTCAGCCATCCCTCCCCACCAGTGGGGAATGCAGAGTGATGAGGAGCACAGTCTAAGGAGTGTTAGGAATTATGCTGGGCAGTCAAATGTCTGGGACAGTGGAAATACTAGTCATGTTTTGCCTGCTCTGAGTGATGCCTGATGCAGTTAATCCCTCCTTTTTGAAACACTGTGGTTTGGGCAGGACAAGAAGGTAGAAATTGTTCATCCAACCCAGCACTTTTTGAAGTTATTCTGTTCCCTGATGTTTTAGCAGGGAAGCTGATTATCCAAAGTGTATCACTTCCTGGCTGGTCTGGAGTTCTGGAGTGACCAGGGTTTCTTGATGGACTTTGGTTTTTTGGTTTTGCTTTCATTCACAATAACGTTGTGCTTTGTTAAGACTGAGTCCTGCAAGCTTCTTATTAGAGCTGGAGATTCCTGCCTGGAAGAAAAAGGACGGTTGGTCAGGTAACAAGGTCTCAGTGGAGGTCTGAGGAACTTACAGTGTGGCATTCCTCACAGTGAAGAAGTTTGTGGAGAACTGTCTCCCATGGGAGTCCTTCCCATGAGCTGCAGTGCTTTGGGATCAGGCTGCTCCAGCGTGGATCCCCACAGAGGTCACAATCTTGCTCCAGCATGAGCTCCTCTCTCCATAGGTCCACAGGTCCTGCCAAGAGTCTGCTTCCAACAGAGTCACAGCCTCCTGCTTGGGAATGGGGTCCTCCATGGGCTGAACTTGGGTCTCTGCTCCCCCCTGGACCTCCATGGTATTTTTCCCTGTTCCTAAATCTGTTATCCCAGAGGTGCTGCCACCGTCCCTCGTGGTCTCGGCCTTGGCCAGTGGTGGGTCTGCCTTGGAGCCAGCTGGCATTGGCTCTGTTGGACACGGGGAAAGCTTCCAGGGGCTTCTCACAGAAGCCAACCCTGCAGACACAATCCTTTCCAGGAGGACATTTGTCACACAATTGTCTTGATCCCGCGTGGCAGTCCTGTATAGGGGGTGATTTAGGAGCCCTGCAGGCTCTGGGTGGGCTGGAGTCCAGTTTCAGGCTACCTTGTAGCTGTTGCCTGCCTCTTCCTGTGCCCCTCCAGAGTAATGGCGCTGTATCCCAAGGCCTGCAATCCATTAGGAAGTTCTGAATCCTTCGCTGGAAATGTATGTACACGTACTGTCTCGTTTTGTGCTTTTTCCAACCAATGCTTTGGCTCAAGTGAGGAATGGTGTGGTAGGAACCTGTCCTTTTTCCCCTTTCATATCAGCTCCAGAAGCTCAGGGAGGCCTCTGCAAAGAATTTCTTCATCCAATAGTTTTTTGGGGTCTCAGCAGAACAGCAATAAGAAACAGAAATGGTGGGAAGTAGTAAATTTCAAGTGCACGTTGTAATGGGGGAGTAATGGTGTTTGACAGTTGCAACTTAAAAGGAATGGTTTTTCTAACATCATGACTTAAATTTTGTGGAATTTCTGGCTTTGGAAATGTTCAGGACTCAACTAGACAAGTCTCTGAGAGCAGCCTGGTCTAATTACACCTGCTCCGAACTGGAGGTTGGAGTGGATGACTTCCAGAGGTCCCTTCTTACTTAAAATATTTTGTGATTTTAGTAAGAGTATCCCATACCTTGGTACCTTTCTCTCTGTGTGGTGTGTGATATATGTTACATTATTTTGGCAGGGATTTTCTGAGCCATTGAAGTCATTTATACTGAAATAATCCCCGAAAAGATTAATAAATATTAAACCACACAATATCATCTTACTGTGTGTGCTACTCTTCATATCAGTGCTTGGCTGAATTCATGGCTGCTGTAAATCACTTCAGCTATGTGGACACTTAGTTGCAACACTTTAATTTAATTTCTTTTACATATTCACATCTGATACTTGGTTTTCTTAGTACTGTGGCCAATGTGTGGTGCTTAAAAGGAGATTAATGTTGAGGGGTTATCTCTTAGCTTTTAAATTCATAATAAAACCTCTTTCTAACTTGGGCTAAGGCTCCTTGGGGGCAGCCAAATAAAATTCAGGATTGCTTCTAATCTTTTCCTTATTGCTCCTATGATTTAGAGATCCTCTGTGTACATGAGAACTGGGCCCTGGGATGCTTTCATTTTGAGATAGGGCTCCAAAGTACTTATATAATGTTAACAGCTTTCAAGCTGGTGAAATGTGGCTGATTCCTTTATTGGCACAGAACTTGGCCTGTTCTGCAGCGTTTCAGGGTTGACAGATTGAGGGTCCAACCTCTGCCAGTTGGCTGGGAGGGAACACCAAGCCTTGGATGCACATAATCTTGTGGGAACAGTCTACTTCTGGAAATCAGGAAAGATTTCCTTAAACTGCTGATTGCTGGGAGACTAGACCACAAGAAGGATAATTCCCTTACTTTGTTTCTGTTCCTAAACAGCTGTTTCCTGGCCGTGGCTGGACATGGTGCTGGGCTGGGAGGACCTTTGATTGAGCTCAATGTGGTTGCTGTTATTTCTCTGTCAGTGATATCTGGCTGGAGCTGAGCCTAATAATGGTTGGTGAAGGAGGGCCCAGACAAATCATACAGCTGGGGACTGAGGGGAGGTTGTGTTGAGGAAGAGTGATGGAGCTGGTCATGCTTGGCTCTTGAAATGAGGCTTAATTGCTGCTCTTCAACAAATACTGCTGCTGTTCGACACATGTTGCTGGCTAAAATCTCCCTTGATTTTAAGGTCTTAATCATATTGCCCTGACAATCGGCAAAATGGACACATTCTGTGGACCACAAGATGTCAACAAGACACACCCACTGTCCACAGTTGGCAGCTTTGTTTGCAAAGTGAAATAACAAGCTCCAAGAGAGCCAAACCAAACCTAAACTGAAGACAAAACCAGAAGGACCATCCAGATGGGTGTGTGTCTATTTGAGACAGACCTTTTTTCAACAGGTCTCATGACACACTTGTCCCAAGCTGGAGTCCAAGTCATCAGGTTTATGGTAACGAATGATTCAAAGCGAGCAGCTCCCTCCCCTTCTCCCTCTGTCCAGGTTTCTGGAGATTTCTCTGGTGAGATGAAGGAAGAAATCTGTGGCTGTCTAACCTCAAACCCCTAATGCCCAATTCCATTCCTGGTGGTGGATGGTGTGCTGTGGGCACAGCAACTGCAAAGGAGATTGATTATTGATGTTGGTACGTGCCTTCATTCAGGGTTATCTCAGACATACTTGGGGAGCTCCTCTAAAGGGCTTAATGGAGGCTTTCAAAGCCTGAAAATCTCACTGTGTCCCAAAATATAAGGACTAAGATGTTCAAGGAGTCCTCAGAAAATGTTGCTGAACACTATTTACTTTCTCACCTACTTCATGACTATGAAGATGTATAGGAAGTTGATTCTTTATAACCTTTAATTTTGGGCACCATTACTTATGGAGAACTGATAACTTTGAATTAAACCTTATTGTTTATTGAAGACACTATTAAGAAGTAGTCCAGAGTAGAAATCAATACTTTAGTTGTCCATAAGCAAAACTTATTTTTAAATGTTGTAAAAGGAGGAGCTCTCAAATTTTCCCTCTATTTTGAAATCTTAGCTAGAACAAAAAAAAGTCTGCTTAACATTTTTGGTTCAGTCTGACTGTTGTCGTGCTCCAGCTTTCCAAATCTGCCGTGGTCAATTAAGGCTCACAGCACTTGCCATTTTAACTGAAATTTTGGAGCTGTGTGTTATTAAAATATGTGGGTGTTTTCTCTCCGATATATTGATGTCTTGGAAGTCACTGCTGTGGGCTCTGCACCTTCTGTCATGGAGAAGAGAGGGGGGAAAGCAAAACTTTCCATCAGTTGATGACATGCGGTCACCGCTGCATTTCAGAGTGCACTAAACAGATCTTATTCTGTTTGAGTTGGTTGACATTCAGGGATGGAAATGAAATTATAGAAATGATCCTTTATTCATGAAATCACAGGACGGTTTGGACTGGAAGGGACCTTAAAGATCAACTCGTTTCAAACCTCCTGCCATGGGCAGGGACACCTTCCACTAGCCCAGGCTCCAAGCCCCATCCAACCTGTCCTTGAACACTGCCAGGGATGAGGTATCCACAGCTCCTCTGAGCAACCCGTGCCAGGGCCTCACCACCCTCATCATGAAGCATTTCTTGCTAATATCTAATCTAAACCTACCCTTTCTCACTTTAAAGCCATTCCCCCTTGTCCCATCACTCCAGGCCCTTGTCCCAAGTCCCTCTCCAGCTCTCTTGGAGCCCCTTTAGGTACTGGAAGGTCTCTCCAGAGTGAACAAGCCCAACTCTCTCAGCTTGTCTCTACAGGAGAGGTTTTTCTTTTGCCCTCCTTAACTGTGGTGGATGAGGATGTATTCCCTTAGGAAGATGCTCTGTATTTGCAGACTGGTGCGTTTGCCAAGTGCTGCTGCACTTAGAATAGTAAATATTTGTTTTTGGTTGAAAACTCAGTAAATATTTGTGTATAACCCATATAAATGGCTAGAGGCATTTTACAGCCGAGCAGACACAGTCCTGCACTGCCCTTTCCAAAAAGTTTTCCTCTTTTTCAGGGGACTAAGTCATATAGTTAGACCCAGAAACAGCTGCTGCTCTCTTCACCTTCTGGGAGCTAAAGATAGGGGCAATGAAAAATCACGTGGATAAAAATGATCCCCAGATATTCAAGCTTGTCTGAACTTCAGTACTGAGGGAAGGAGTCCTAATCCAAGTCTCTACACCCCATGCCCATCTCTAATTGTAGGGTTGGTTTGCACAGTACAACTTGAAAATGTTGTCCGGTTCTCTGCCTCCATAACGTGCCTGCCTTGGAAGGTTTTATTCCATGACCCTGGACTTGCAGTTTAGCAGTGCACAATTAATGACATTAGTCCCTCTTAGCTCACTTACTAAATGAGAGTAGGTGTTGGGTTTGGTGCTTGGAAAAAAACTTCCCTGCCTGTAAGTATGGAGATGTGTCTCTCCACCACTAATTTAGTAACTGTGATGTGGTTATTTATGTATTTATCCTTCAGAATTAACACCTAGGGGACTTATTAGGTATTAAAGCTTAGCAAGAGTTTTTACATATTGAGATGAATGACTACCCTGGTAAAAAAAATGTCAAGCTCTTTGTTCAGACTTGGCTCTTTGGATCCAGCTAAGTGTTGTCTTTTGGGTTTTTTTGACTTGGAATTGGCAACATGAGGAAAATATCCAACCTCTGTATTACAGGACTTGAATTTTCCTGAAAAACTTCTATTAAAGGTGTTACAAAATCACTAATCCTATGGATTCATCAGCCAGTTCTGAATGCAACTCAAATTTCTGCAGTGTTCATTGCCCTGGAGTCACTAAAGCAAAACACTGAACGTGACCTTTACAAATAAAGGTGCTGGGCACACCTGTGGATGCAATGGATGTCTCCAATCATCTCATGCTATGTATCCAACTTGATTGAAAGGTAAAATCTGTTTTCTCAACATTTAGAAATATTATTAGATTATAATATTAGTTTGGAGTAACTGGGTGGAAGGTGTAATGTAGCAACCAAAACCTTTCTTGAACATGCTCGTGGTGAAACTCTTCCTCAAAACTGAGGGTCTGGAACCAGAGCTGATGAAAAGCCAATCCCTGAGAGTTTTCAGGTACACTCATTTTATGAATATTTCCATGCTGTGGACTCTGTAGGTCACAGAAATAAAAGAATAATTAAAAAATGCAGCTGAGAGGGATGCAGTTCTTCTAGGGCATCCTCTGACTGTGAGCAGGATCAAACCAAACTCTGTCACTCCTCAGAGATTTCCTTTTAACCTGTCCTTAATTCTCCTAATGAAGGACGATCTGTCCAAGAAAAACATTCCTGTTCTTCACTACTCCTTTACTTCCAATGTTTTCCTGAATATGTGTAACTTAATCATATTTCTATTTGTTCTGACCACCATGGATTAATTCTTTCCCCTTTTTTCAGCAGCCCATTTCTCTTCTCTCTAAGCAACCCCATTTTCTCCGTCTTTTTTGGCAGCTCATGATTTCTGAGCTCCAGACCGTTCCCATGACTCTTCTCTGGAATTTCTCTAAATGGCCCAAATCAGGGCATAATTATTCAGCTGAGGTCTTGCAAAAGCTGAATGAAGTGGGCACTTCATATGCCTCACAGTTTTTACTCCTGGTTGTGTGTTCCAGGATGATGGTTACAGCTTTATTTATTCAAAAGTCTGGTTCCCTCCATGCAGCCAGCACTTCTGCACAGTCCTTACCTCTTCTTCGAGCCATAAATGAGTATTCCCACTTCAGTGTAAAAATGTTGCACTTACTGAATTTTCTCTGATATTGTTTTTTACCACACAATTTTTAAATTTAATTTGGAACTCCGGTCCTGTCCTCCGAGGCAGATTCCCTCATAGCTGTAATGCTACACGTCTAAGTTATGTTGTGTAGGCCACAGAATCCACCCAAGTTAATGCCAGCTTAAAAGTTGGGAGCTGTGGTTGAAATGCAACTTAAAAGTCCCATTTTGGCTTAAATTCCTGGTGAGTGCCTACAGGAAGGGTGAAAAAGCCCAGAGGAACTAGCAACTTGCTCAAGGTCATGGAGAGCCATGGCAGGGGAGCAGGGTCCAGTCCCAGCTGTGTCAGCTCCCAGACCAGGAGCCTCGACCACAAGCCCATCTCTGTGCCCATCTGAGCCTCTCTGTCTGCCTGCTGGGCAGAGCCAAGCCCTGGGTGAAGGATCAGGATACAGTGTAAGCAAAGCTGTGGTTATTTTAGGCCCTGGGATGGTGGGCACGGCTGCAGAGCTGCTGGAGATGCCGGGGTGTGTCACGGGGTTTGTGCCGCCTCGGAATGTGCATAAACCCCAGGACAAATACCAGGGGAGCTGAGGCAGGCTTTGGGAGGCAGGAGGCACCTCAGCTGGACTTGATTACCACTTCTGGATATCCTGTCGGCTTGGGGAAAATCTGGCAAGTACATGTTGGGAAGAGTGGATAGTAAGAATAGGAAGGAATTAGTGGTCATGGAGAGGTCAGAGTGAGTGGCACAGCTTGTTGATATCAGTCCTGAAGGCAGAGGGGCTCAGAGGATATGCTGACTTCAGGGAAAGGTGATGCACTGCTGCATTAGGATACCTGTCCTGGGCATTCACTGGGTGATTTGGCTGGATCAGCTCCATAGCAATCCCAGCTGTAACATGTGCCTTGGGAGCGGAGAGGTGATTATGCCCCTCTTTGGTTTTTGGCTAGTTATCCCAGGAAGTGGATGCCTACTTCACTGCTTGCTTGTCTTGCAAACTTTGCAGAACTATTGGGCCCTAGAAAGATCAAGCAGATGTGGGTGAAGGGTAGAGTTTCTGACTAAGGTAGGCCAGTTCCGTTATCAGGGATTTATCCTAGAGAAAAAGGGATACTAACTCAAAGAATATGACCTGGTTTAACCTACTTGGATATAAATGCAGAAAAAGAAGGTCATCTTTAAGAAGGAATATATCTAGTAGTGAAGTGATTCACAGGAGAGATCCTTTTCTAGTCCACTTAGTCACGGGTCAGACATCTCTAGCTGCCTAAATATATAAAGTTAAACTGGGCTTAAACTTGTGCCACACGAGCCCTGAGTGAAACCAGAGTGTTCAAAATGGTGGGAACATAATGATGTTTGTGGGGTGTGCAGCGATGCCCGGGAGAAGTATCTGTGCTCGAAGATCCTCTGAACAGGAGAGAGAAAGAAAGAAGGGGTTAATGCAGCTTGTGGGGAGACAGGAAATGTCCCTGCTGGAACTGATTACATGTGTGCTGTGGAGCCTGAGCTGCTCAGATGGGAGACACATGGCCCAGGGAGATGTGTTGCCGAGCCCCAAAGGATGTGTTATCAGCAAGTGGGCCTTTTGCATTGGTTGGAAGTCTCCCTCCATGCTTAGGGATGGATCTCCTGGGTTATCAGCAGAACCTCAAATCACATTTAACCTTTTCCGCCCAAAAATTTCACGTGCCCAAGAATGATGTGAACTAAAAGTGCTTGTTTTTCTGCATCTGGCCACCAAGCCTCGAGACAGGTTTTAGAGCTGCCTGATGCCTCAGTGTTCCTGCCCTCGAGATAAAACCCTGAGGCAACGTGGACTGTTTGGAGGTGGGAGCACGACCAGGTTGTCAAACAGACTCTTAGAACTTGACAACTGTCAGGGCTGTGTTAATTGTGGCTGTATGTCATTAGCAGGGCCTGTGACCTCTGCACAAAGTCCTAGTTCATAAACAGAGGCAATGTGTACAAATTTCTTCTGAGTCCTTGTGGCAGATTCGTGTTTCCTCTACACCAGCTACACAATCCCGTGTCCGGCAGTGGTTAGAACCAGGCTCTGTGGGCAGTGCTTCCCAACAAACAGCTGTGGGACAAACCATCTCCAGAATTCTTGTTTGTGGCTATTTTAGTTTTTCAAAAAAGTATTTGTTACAGAATGCATCTGTATTTTTAAAAAATTTTAATGTTGTTTTTTTTTTCCCCCCCCTTACTGCTTTTACATGCTGTGGTGCTGAAGGAGGAGTTTCTAGAAACATTCCACACCAGGCACCTGCTTGGCTAATTTTCTCCATCTTTACAAGGTGTCTTGCAACCTCTGTCAGATCCTGGAGTTTTTCCTTGGGCTCTGTGTGGAGCAGCTGGGGTGCATCAAGGCTCATGCACTAAGGCAAGGCTTTGATGTTGCTCCAGCGATTCTGTTGATAACACCTGATTGTTTTCCATCTCGATCTCCTCAGAAATTGATCTTGATCGAACACATGTTAGGCCCTGTAAAACTAGACAAAAGCTTCTCCAGTGGGGCTAAAACAGCAGTTGCACAGCTTTGGGTTTGTTTTCTTTAATAAAGTATTTTTCCTTTTTTCTCTCTTTCACTGGGGGCTGGGAGCAGCAGCAGATGTGGGGAGAGACAGCTCATGCTGGGCAGAGAACCGAGCACATTCCTGCTGATTAGAACTGCAATAAAGTGAGTGGGGTTTGCCTTTGAGTAGGAACTCTGGTATCACTATGAGAAAAATGCAGAAAACACTACTGAGTGGCCTGGACAGGTCCAGCTCCAGTATCTTTTGCAGTAGAAGGGCTCTTTTACCAAATTGTTTCCTTGTTCCTTAAAGATCTGTGTCCCTAATGACTCGGGCTTTGTGTCAGACCGTGGCAATCTGGGAGGAGAATGAAGGTTTCCATTTTGAGCACATCCCCTGAACTTCTGAGACTGAACAGATTTGAGCAGGTACAGTTCTTCCCCAATTCTGGGAAACAAAATGAACACCTATTCTTGCAAAGGAAGGTGCACATTTGTCCCTCAGCTTTAATAACTGCAATAGCCAGAGACTATTTTTTCAGCTCCTGTTGGGAATTTGATGGGGAGAATGGCTCCAATCCTGCCATAGACAAGTGAAGTGATTTAGTGGTTCCCCCTGCTACATAAAGGTCTCTGAGTGGATGTCTTGCTACCAAACCAAACCCACTGTGAGGATGAAATTGTCTCCTCAGCACGTAGACGATTTGCCACTTAAAAGGGCTGGTTTGAGACAGAAGTGATCCATAGGCTCTGCTGCTTGCAGGGTGGATGATTCCTATGGAATGGTACTGCTCAGGATAATTAGAGGTGGCAGTGCTGGCCCTGGCTGGCTTTCATCTACCCAGGCACTTAAGGACATGGACAGCTTCAAACCCTGCACTGGTTCCACTGACCTGATCCTGCACTGCCAAAGCCAGCGGCCGAGCTCCCACCTTGACTTCCATTCCAACGGGATCAGCATCTGCAGGAGCCCTTGTGGATGTGAACTGCAGGGAAGGCTGTTAGTGGGAATTCCTCCTGTGTTTGTCAAATGCAGATATCTCCACCATAGCATGAGGCTAATGCCAAAGTTTCCCATTTGTTGTTCTGACCAAGAATTCCCATTAGGTTTGAAACGCATGGGACGATCTCTGGCAGCACAGGGGAGAGTGTCTGTCCTGCTCTGGTCATTTTCTACTCTGCACTAAAGCCTTTTTTCCCCTGGTGGAGTTTGCCTTGGCTTGGTGACTGGACCACTTATTCTCTTCTTCCCTGCAAGTTTTAACTGGGTTCCAACACTCTGGCAAATGTATCTTGAATATCCGAGGCCCTTGAAGTTTTTCTTAGATTTGTTTAAGTGTGATGACACAAATTATGTAAAAGCTTTTGCTAGATAATTATTTGAGCCTTAACATCTCTAAGTGTTTTCTGATGTTCTGCAGCTCAGTATGGGACTTGATTTTTTTTTTCCCCCTTTCCATGATCTGCTTTTGTGGAGATCTTGACATGCTCTGCTTGATGAAACAAATCTGGAGGCAGAACTTGAATCTTTACAGAAAACATCTTTGGTTCCCTTAATGACAATGATTTAAATACCACTGATAATTAGATTTTAAGTTACTCAGAGCAGATTTTCAAAAGACCGGCGGCCTAATGATGGAATGGCTGTTCCTGCTGGAATAATTTTCAAAAAATGTACTGCTTAATCAGAGACTGTGAAAAAGCACCTGAAACTTTTTTTTTTTTTTAATGACTTTTGGGACTTGGGCCAGGATGAGCACGTACCTGAACTCCATTTGACATGGTGATGCTTTGCAGAGCTGTGCTGGGTGAGTGGCAGGAGCTGGGACAGGAACCTGGCTGTGAGCAGGGGGAAGCAAAGCTGGTGTGACCTTTGCTGGTCAACCAGACCAAGGAGGGAAGATGGTGATCTGAACTACTGGGTAATTTTCCTTCCCCCCCACCACCTCCATTCTCTCTCTTCTGCTGCAGTAGCATTTTATTAACAAAGACTTGCTTCTGAAACCAGATGAGACTGTAACCCCCTGGGAGGGGAAGAAGGCAAATAATTCCATTTTGAGTTTTTCCACGCTGTTAGTGCCACGCGATGGAAAGGAGTGGGTGCTGCTCGGTATAGCTTTACCTAATGCTGTAGGTCATGGAACTGAGGCACTCAGTGGCCTGGCCAACTGGAATGGGAAGAAAAATATTATGAGATTCTTAGCTGATCCTACCCCCCAGTTGAGAATAAAGTCCCTTTCTTTACAGATGAGCAAACCCCAGTGTAAAACAGGGAATGCATTTCTGCATAAATGTGGCTTAATGGATAAGAGAATGTAACATTTTATGTGTGATTCAGCATTCTGGCTCCCAAAAGGTTCTTCAGCTAGTCTAAAATATAATATGCTTGGAACAATGACAGCACCCCTTCTGTTATATTGTAGATACTTTTGCTGTATTTTGCTAAGGATCAGTGACAAATGAAACATTGCTCCCTAATCCCTGAAGAGTCATCTAGCAGAGCAGCTGAAATGCATAAGGAATAGCTATGAGGAAGAAAATAATGGACTGGCTGTTTAGTCCAACAGAGAGTCTTAGGTGGCAACTCCTGTTTTGCTGTGAATAGCAATTTCTCTGCAGAAATTTTATTTTGTGTTGACTGGGGTCAGTAAAGCAGCAAGATTTCACACACAGCCAGAAGTCAAACTGATGGTTAGTTATGCACATAAACAGAAAAGGTTTGATTTCTACCTCTGCCCTTGTAAAGGATGAACTGTTTGCACTGAGAGGACGAGCCTTAGTGCAGGGGAGCAGAAGACCTGTATTTCTGGAGGCCATCCTATGGGAAAGGAAAGGCATCGTGGACACCTCTTGTGTTTTTCTTTTGGATTTGTTGCAAGGAGCTAAGCAGATACCACGGGGCTGTCGGCCCTTACAGTGTGTGGATGTTGCACCTGGGGCACAAATGTTCTGATCTGCATAAAGCAAGAGGGGAGATGGTTCCTGGTAGGGTTACCTTGGGGCTTGGCATGTCTGGTTCTCCACATGGCTCTGAAAGTTGTACCTGAACCAGCAAAGAAGGCAGAAAGCCTTCTTTCAAAAACTGCTGAGATCTGCAGTGCACCCTGAGGTGCTGCCAGAGGCAGGACTCTAGGATGGGTTGCATTTCAGGAATACATTAGAAACAGAAGATGTAGTGATTTATTTCTCCCCAGTCCCCCAGCACTAGCATTCCTAAATTGCTTCTGTGCTTAAAATTCTCATTATCAACCCACATGTGGGGTTAAAACACTGTTGTGCCTTATGCTGCCTCCCCAGTTGCCAAACCTCAGGACAGAGGGGGAAGTGGACGTTAAACACCGGCTTGGTGTTCCTCTTGGGAAAAGCCACTGCTAGTGCAGGACAGCGTGCAGAGGAGCTGTCACCAGCTTAATACATTGATTAATTGATTATTGCTACCTTTTGGCTTGGGAGGACTGGGATCTGGAGAATCCAGACCGTGCTTCAAAGTTAATTTTGAGCCAGTGCCAGATAGTTAGCATTCAAGAGGCAATCCCTTACTCACAAACTAAGGGTATCACATGTTGTTCTGCCACTTTTTTACTAATATTGTGGATCTCATTAAAAGGTAAACCAATCTCAAACTATAGCCTATATTTAGAGTGGATGCCACAGGATGGTATTTGTGCTGTATCTTGGCCAATGTTTACTTTTAACGATACCATCTCTGCTTCAGTGTTGTGCTCTTCCAAGTGCTCTTAAAATGGTAAAAGAAATTCAGAGGTGGAATAGAAACCCTAGAGAGTTCACTCTGCTGAAGGGAGACCCTGGCAAGAAGATAACAAAAATAAGCAATATAACAAAAATAAGTAATCAACAGTGGGGTTTTTTGCTTTTAAACAGAAAAGGAAACCCACAAAACCTTCCTGCCCCAAAGGGAATAAAAATCATTGCAAAACAATCAATCACAAAA
Source organism: Manacus candei (assembly GCF_025592945.1). Lineage (NCBI taxonomy): Eukaryota > Metazoa > Chordata > Aves > Passeriformes > Pipridae > Manacus > Manacus candei. The sequence continues at coordinate 4,320,664 of NW_026138083.1, read as the reverse complement.
ATGTAATTCTTGGAAAGGATTTTAGACAGCCAAGAGGGGAGAGAGAGCTCCACATTCTGGACCTCAGGATGCAAAGGCATGTTCTCCTGGCTGAATGCACCCTTGAAGGAATCTTCCTTTCAGATGAGCAGCATCTGTCATTTGGGGACTTGTGCTGCTGTTTTAGCAAAGCAGTGCCTGAACACTGGAGGGCAGATGGACCTTGCAGCTTTATGGGTTTGGGAAAAGCAGCTCTTAAGGCACCAAAGGATTGTCTCCAAGTAATACCTCTGAGGAAAGTACTGCACATAAACTCCCCCATGTCACCCTGGATGTCATTCCAGCTTTCCTTTGGCTGAGGTGAGAGAGTGGCCAGCAGGTGAAAAGCTGAAGGTGCCTCTTCTAGTTCCCACAGCACAAAGTTTTGCTGCACCCAGCAGCAAAACTCCTCCAGTAAGGAAATGCAGCATTCCCAAGGCTGCCAGGGTCTAAGTGCCTTGATGAATGTTTGCAAAGTGCTTCTGGGTATAGAGCTGTTCACAGGTCACAGTCAGAGGCCACTGTACAAACACTTTGAGCTGACAAGTTGTGGAAGACCAGGGCTCGCTCCAAATGAGAGTATTGATTAAAACACTAATTGTTATTGTGATCATTACTCCATGAATCTCCTGCTGAACTTTATGTATGAGGCTGGTTTGGATGCTGCACTTTTTTTTAGTGCTTTGATCCAAAACTATAAATAGACAGATTTGGAAATGTGAGTTTGTGTAAGTCCTTTTGGTTTTGGAAATATCCAGATCAATTAAAATCTCCTGACTTTTCAGAGGGATGATAAATAAGCAAGCTGATCAGGTTGGCCACCATTTTAGAACAAGACAGAACTCCAGAGAGGAAACATCTCCAGAGGCTCCTCCAGCTGCCTGTTCAAATTTTCAATGGTGCATGGAAACTGCAAATAATACTTAAGGCTGATACTTTTTGCAGGCACTGGAGGCCTCCCAGGAGCTGCGTTCCAGGGAGGAGGAATGTTACACTGACAGGATCCTGATACAGCTGGAGTTACACTGGGCCAACCTGGGCCATTCTTCAGCTGTTTGTGCTCTTCCTTGGCTTTATAGGTGGTCCAGGTCCACAGTTAGCATGGCATAATGGGAGCAATTATGATATTTTGTCATGGAAGTCTTGACATAGGTGGGGAGACCAAAAGAAATGGACTTCTAATGCTTGCCAGCAAACTAAAGATGGTTATACAGCTTAACATTGGAAAACAGACCTGTGCTAAAGAGAAAGGGGTGTAAAATGCTAATCAAAGGTCTGGTCAGGAATGTTCTCAGCTGGTTAACCAGAAATATACTTTTTAGTTGCTTTTATTAATTAGTTTGGTGAGTGGAGTGAATAACTGCAAATATAAGGAGAATCTCTCAAAAACCAGAATTAAACTTTCTTTTGCTTCTTGTTTCTAACACTGACCTGTTTGTTGTGCCAGCAGGTTTGGTCAATCCTGGACACAGGGAGGTTAAAGGACCCCCTGTGGTCCCTTCCAAGCTTACCCATCCTGTGACATGCTTGAATCTCCAGGTGGGTAATTGTCAGCAACTGGCTAAGTTTCACTTTAAATGTTCTTGAGATAGGGTCAGGCTGACCAGCCTGACCATGTGAACTGGTAAATTGTGCTGTGCTCTGCTAGGAAATGAAAACTAATGGAGTTGATAAAATTTGGACAGGATGTGGGATACCCACCAGCGAGTGAGCGTTTCCTGTTGTTTGATATCCTATTAGTGGTGAAATACAAGTTGCTGCTTGAAAAGGAATGTGCAGTAGGCCAGCAGATCCCATGGAGCTACTGCTGATAGACTCAGTGCTGCTGAACAGCCCAGAATCAGGAAAAGGGAACTCCAGAAAAGCCCTGGTTCCTTTCCTGAGCATTTAGACACCTGAGTTCCTGGACCCTTCCCAGAGGCTGGCTGTGCATCAGGCCCAAGAGAGGGGGGAAAATGATTTCTTCCAGTTACTTCCAAGGAACTACCCACTTTGTGTGGCTCCCTGCCTCTTTCTGTATCAGGGCATGGTGAACTAGGTTTGGTTAACCTTTGCTGATGGTGTTTAAATCATGAAGTGTCCTGTTGGGTTCAGTGGACAACTGGGGCAATGGCACTGATGGGAATTTTCCTCTGAGAGGGGCCTGAGGCTTTCAGACCCAAGGGACTCTTGGCAGGACATCCAGTGCATGGCTTCAAGGGCTTTTGTGTTTCTTGAGAGCTAATGAAAGAAATGAGCCCAGGAACAGCCCCAAGGGCTCTGACATTTAACTGGATTTGATTTGCTAGAAAATAAAGTTTTAAGTGGTGATCCCGGGTCCACATGTGAGAAAGTATGTTTGGTGGAGAGGAGAGACAGCGAGGGCTCAGCCCAGGTGATTTGGCTCTGAGTGGAACTGGGAGATGCTGGTGGTTGTACTCAAATCCATTTCTGGTGGCCAGCAATCCAGGGATGGAGCAATGAGTGTGCTTCCCATTAGTGTCTGTTGTTACACAAGAAGACAAATTACTTCTTTGACAAATGACACGGGTCCTCTGCCAACGACAGAAGTTTTGTTCTATGTCAAAACTGAATCATTATGCCTTTTTTCCCCTCTCATATGTAAAAAATTATAATTCCTGATTTTTTCTTTGCTACATGGTCATTTCTAGCCCTGGGCTTTGACATGGAAGGCCAAAACCTTATTTGTACAGGCCTCTTGTTTATCTTTGGCTCTTTGGTCCAGTGAAGGTTTTGTGCCAAGACTTGTGCAGTTCAGCCTATCATCCATGGTCTAAACAGAATGAGAACAGCAAGGTGAGACAAACCACTTCAATACAAAGTGCTACAGACAGTCACAAGTAAAGCTGTCACTTTAAAAAGCAGCAGACAGATCTCATGACACAGCGACTAACAAAGTGAAGCATAAACAATAATATAAATAATAACATAAATATAAACAATAGGTTCTCTGTTGCTGACTGCTATCCTTTTTCCTTCCCTAAGGAGCCAATTCTGAAGAAAAGATGCTAATAGAGCTTTTTAGCATCTCTTGCAGCAAAGTTCTGAGATGGTGCTCTTTCAGTGGAAAGGCCTGTCCGGGCCTGACTCTGGCAGCAAAACTTCCACCAGCCTGCAAACATCAAGTGTTATCAGCTGCCTTATCAGTCAGGTCATCTGCCTTCCCGCAGGCTTGAAGGGCTGAGATCTGCTGTGGCTTTTCATGCGACTTGTGGGAAGCTGTGGTTGATATCTCCGTGCCCTCATCTTGTGGCTGTCACTGAGGCAACAGGATGGGAAAGGTGGAGTCAGCCACAATTAACCCTTTTCCAGAGGTAATGTTTTCAATGCTGCCATTGGGAGGGGGAGAAGATGGGAGTGTCTGGCAGCTGACGATCGTGCTGCCAGCAGTGGCTCGTGTAGTCTGGGGCAAACGCACATCTCTGGGAGCAGTTCAGGGGCCGCCGTGCCACAAAAAGGAGCTCCAAAGGCCTGGAACACGAGCCATGGTGTTCGTGTGCTCCTTTGTGTGCAGTCTAACCTTGGTGTGAATTGTATGTGCAGCGTTAAGTCTTGTTTTAGTTTTCTTCCCCCCTCGGTTGGTCCCGGGATGTGGAGGATGCTTTGTCGGTGCACGTTGTGCAAACGTCACTTTCTCCTGCTGATTGCTGTTGAGACTTCTGACCAGCTGCTGAGAGCCACCGGTCTCGGCGTGATTTGTGACAATGGCTGCACTTAATTCACAGCAGAAAGAGATCTCAAAGAATCGCTGTTTGCCCTTGTTCTGAGTAAAGTGTGTGTGGAGAGCTTCAGATGCCCGAGAGCACGTTATGGCTGCTCGGCGAACAACATCCTGCTCCGATCCGTCCTCCTCGCTATTGATCCCAAATTCTGTGGCTGCTGCTACTGTGGTTCGTTTCCTCCCCGCTCCACCCACTCCAGGCTGCTGCTGGTGGTCTCCAGCTCCATCCTTCCTTCATCAAAGCCCCAAATGTCCATGTTGCAGATGGTGTTAATAATAACAATTGTGTCTCCAACAGTGCTAATGGCCACGGGCTTCCTTTCATCCATCTCAAATGTTTGAAATCCTCTTCTAGCACCGACCACCCCTTTTTTCAGGCAGCTCAGTGGGGTGGTTTTGGCTTGTGTCAGGAGTGCCAGCAGGCTCACTGATGATGAAACAAAAATCTTGATTGCCGTGCCCTGCGGGTTCCCTCTTCTCACTCCTTCCTTGCTGTGGAGCAAAGGAGCAGCAATGAGGCAAGGTCTTGAGTTGTGGGTACAGCAGTAACCTGCTGACCACGTTTCCCCATCTAATGTGAGCTCAGAAACTTGTTCTGAAGTTTGCTTTGAAAAATGAATGTATTTCTAGGCTTTTTATGTGCTACAAGGAAACCCCTGAGAATGAATGGAAACTTTAAAAATACAGCCTTTTTCAAGCGAAGGTCACATCTTGATTTAGGAGCAAACTTCCATTTTCATCCTTTTTTACTGTTCTTCTCTTTCTTTGACCTTTTCAATCTCTCTAAACCACAGCCTCTGTTTTTCCAGTGTGTAAGACTGGAAGGATGGGGAAAGTTGTTGGCTCTTTCAGGAACAGCAGCAGGTTTTGAAAGGCTAAAACTGCTGTGATAAAGAAGGTCAGTACAGCCTCCAAGTCCCTGGATACTCCAGCTAAATCAGTAAATGTGACATTCCTCTGGGCTGTGTCTGACTCAGTGTGCAGCACTGCAAGACCTTCCTTTGGGCAACATTTTCATTATGGGAAAACATGAGGTAGTTCTTGGAGTTGTCTCATAGAAAACTGGGCCAGGAGTCAGCTGATCAAGATCTTAATTTAGGCTTTTCCTCTGCTTGGCTGCGTGTTCATATGGATCATTTTCTCTCTGCTCTTGTCCTCACCTCCTGAATGATGTGTGGTTTCACAGTCTCTGGTCTACTCTGATTTGCCTCCTTGGGCTGCTGTGGTGGGTGCAGCTCACTGGCTGTGCAGGTTCTCAGGTGGTACCAAGGTGATATCGCTGACTGAACAAGAAAAACTTGAGAGTACAATGCCCAAAGCACACTGAAAAAAACACCCCAAAAACCCCAACAAAACCCCCAGCCAGAGAAACGCTGTTTCAGTCTGATTTTCATAGTATCATGTCCCTGCTTCAGATTTTATGGGACTTAAGTCTCATTGGAGAAGGGAGATTTTTGAAAATTAGGTAAGAGAAAAACTCTTTGACTGTTTCTTCAGACTTGGAAACTGCTGAAAGTTAAGAATGACAGGTCTCATCCTTAAGGAGGACATGGATTTAGAAATATATTCAGAAAGGCACCCCCTTTATTTTGTTTGATCTGGGCACTGCATTGTACTAAATGTGTGTTTTCTTAATATCTTTTTTTTTTTTAACTTGGGAAATACATTTCAAATGAGGAGATGCCTTCTGAACGTTGATAGTGAGACTGAAATAATTGCAAATTGAGAAAGAATGGGTTGTCTGTTTTGAATCACAAACTATCTACAGGAGAAGCAGTAATAATGTGTTCAGGATTCCTTGCTGACCCCGAAACTTAATACATTCAGTAAATATTCTGGTCATTTTTGCAGTGAGTTGAGTTAAGCAAAGCCTCCTTGGAGAAAAGTGAGAGTGGAGGTAGCATAAGGCAGAACCCACGATGGGTTAGAGCAAAGTGTTCAGGGGCACTCAGAGAAATCCTTCTCTTATTTGAGGTGTGCAGGGATGCTCCTTGCAATGCAGAGTGTCATTCCCCAGTAAACTGGGAGGTGAGGGACAGGTTGGATAGAGAGATACACATGTAAGGGTGTGTCCATACAAAGGTCCTACCACAGTCCCTCTGCTTACCTGGCCTGCAGAGCCCTTGTGATCTTCCTCCAGGAGCTTCTAGTTTGGTCCTTTAGCCTTAAATCCCCACATCCAGCATACAAGGCTTGAGCCCACAGGCGGTGCAGGGAATGGCTTTTCCTGAGGGAGGATCTGAGCCTTGTCTCTTCAGAGAGGAAGGCTGAGTGTTAAACTGCTGTCCCTCCATGGGGGCTTTACTGGAGCTGGAAGTTCCTGCTGGAGTACCAGGCTTTGTGGGACTCCTCTGTTACCAAAGGCAAATGATCCTGGTGTGAACCTTCTCCAAGCCTTCCCCGTGTTGCTCGAAAGCCTTTATTGCAGCCAAGTGAGCAACAGTTCAGTCCCACCCCTTCTCCCTCACCCACCGCTCCGGTCTCCAAAAACTCCGGTCCACCACATCAGATACAGTGCACATCCCGCATCTTCAACTGAGCCTGGCTACTCCTGGCACTCCTGGCAGAAGGAATTCTGGATTACTGTGTGAACAGTTGCCCGAGTGTTGCTGCTACTGAAGAAGGGATGCTCCAAGAGCTGCATCATGAGCAAAGATTTCACAGCAAGGATGTGGAGTTTTCCGAGCCAGATGGCAAAGACTGTGAATCTCTGCAGGGTTTGCCTGGGAGAGGGAATAATGGAGGCATTCCTGTTAACTCTCTTGGATATAAAGATTTACTAGAAGAAATAGTTCTATTTCTCTGAGTGCTCCCACATCTTATTGTGGGCGTTGACTCAGCCCCTGCTCAAGTTTTCTGGGTTTTTAATGGTTTTTGTGGTCCCCAAACCTCCTCCATTCTGGCCCTTCCTGTTACCCACTACTGTTGGTTTAGTCTTCCTTTGTGTGAGTCAAGAAAGGAGCTACACTTCAACTGAGCAATATTCCCATTTCCTTCACAGCTTCCCCCAAAGTATACTGGGGGATGAACATCCACACGAGTATCTCGGGTTTTCCTCCTCTTTCTGTCTTTGGGAATCCCTACAACAATCAATCTCTTTTTAATCTGCATCAAGCCCCATCAGCTCTCTCAGACACAGCTTCTGCATGAAGGCATTGCAGTGACAGGATGGGACTCTATTAAACCCTTTATTTTATTATGTCTCACAATATCTCCGATAGCTGAAAAATGGAGGATTTCTGACTGCATTGTGAAACTGCGTAAATTCAGAGCTTAATGAATTGTAATTAGTGGCACCATAACGGGCTCCATATGTTAGTAAGTCATTTAGGAAGAAATACAGTTGTTTGCCATTCTGCACAGCACTGACAAATTGGGATTCAAACCAGACAAGCCTCTGTCTTTCCCAGATCCCTTATACAATATGTTTGTCAGGAATGTACTGCTATGAAACGATGTGCAAAGCAGGATGCACGGAACCATCCTGCCCTGTTTCCATGTTGCCTCTTTGGATGCAAGAGAGTCAGGGATGTGCATTCCTGGCTCTGTGTTGCAGGAGGCTCCCACCATCTTGAGGCTTGGATAAAGGAGTGCTCAGGCTATACATTACCTTCTATATTTCAGTACATCCTGCACTTGGAAAAATAACTACTTCCCAGGGAGGGAAGTATTGTCTAATAGATCTGGTTGCCATGCCTGAAAGGTGCTGTATAAATGACAAAAAGACATATGTTTGTATAATCTTCATTACTTTTAACACAGCTCAATATAATTTCACAAAATGTTTCATTTATTTTTATTTCAAAGATTGTGACAGTTAGGATTTTGAAGTACAAGTTGCCATCTGCAATCAATTTATGATCTCTCCCCAGTGCAATTGTGGAAAAAAAAAAAAAAAAAAGAAGAGGGGGAAAAAAAGAGAGAATTATTTGGAGTAAAAAGCATTGAAAAACAAGTAGAGTGGAGTAATAGCACATCTGTTTTCGTAAGAAATCATGGAACCTGGACTTTTTTCAGTGTGGTATTTTACTACCACATGGCTTTAATCCTACATCTGGGCCTGTTGTTTTATGAAATATTTCCCACAGATGATGTCAATTATAATTTTTGTCCCGCTCGTCAATTTACGGACTTTTGGAATAAGACAAAATGAAACAACCAGAAAAAGAACAACTTATGTGGTCTACTCTCTGACAAAATTATAGCTGTGTGATACACTTCTAAAATCAATAACTCTGTTAATGATTAGCAGAAAACATTGCTTGGTTTATGAGCAGAGATGTGGCCCACACTCGCCAGATGTTTGGCTCCGAGTTGCATTCTTGTTTGCTGTGTATTTACCAGCAGATGTTCAGCAGTTTATTTAATACCTCTTGTATGAGCCAGTAGTAGGGCTAAGTCTGTGTGACATTTATAAGCCATCTGCCAGCAATACAGGTGGAATGCTTTTATGATTGCTCTCTTTTTTCCTGCGCTGATCTATCAGTGAAATCGTAGATAAGTCTTTATGGATTTATATGGCTGTTAGGAAATAGGATTCTTATCTTTGTAGGAAGATGCATACCTCAGCAGATGCCTCTTCAGCTGGTCTTTAATTACTATTTTTACACTTAACCTGCAGTGCTGTATGAAAGAGCTGATGAAACTCTCCTCCTCAGAGATATTCCAGCTGGTTTTTAAGTTTAGACCCTGATTCAGGTATGAATGTTCTGAAGGCTTATGCTCATTGGAGTCAGAACCTTTCTTGAATTGGCCTTTGAAAGCAAAGTAAAGATCCAGCTTGTGTTCCCAACTTTCCCAGAGCTGAGCAGTATTTGAGTTTAGGGTTTATGATGAACTGGACTCAAATTGTTTCAATGCACGGGCATGCACGAATTCCAGCGCTGGTTTTAGTTGGAAAAGCTCACAGGGTCTGATCCAAATCCTATTGAAGTGAAAGACTCTTGCTGACCTCAGTGGGCTTTGGATCAGGTCCATGGAAAAATGTTTCTATGAGAAGAATGCATTTACCGTGGCCCTGATTCAGCGAGGTGTTGGAGCACACGGTGCCTCACCACGTGCCTGGTGCTGTTGGCACACACGTGGTGACTGTCATGGAAAGCCTTGGGTTGCTCCTTGAGTGGCCACCGAGAGCCTCTGTCCTGTCCGAGCTGGGCCAAGATCCTTCTCTCTGGCAGGAGGAGGGTCAAAATGTTTAGTCCCCAAGCTCTGCAGAGCTTCAGAAATCTGCTGCCTGCAAAGGAATCCAGGCAAAAAGCTCGTGTGCCTGGCTCAAGGCTACCCTGCCTGAAGCATAATGGGGTATTATCTTGCTTTCCGTGGCATATTGGACTAGACTGCACTTCCAGAACATAGTCCCATGGGAGAGATGGTCAGAGAAGTACAGCTGGGCAACTGCAGATACGTAAGCTCTCCGAGGCTGAAGCTACCAATAAACTGCAGAATCCCACCCCACAGATTACATTTAATTTCTAGGTTGTGCATTAATATCATTTGGGTGTGTACACGCTCCTCCTGAGCGTTTGCCACAGTATTTAAACTGGTGCATAAGGAACTACTTTGGTAGCGAGTTAAAGAAATGTTTATTGCTCTATTAGAGGAAGAAATAGCAGAAGTAGAGTGAGTAATATGGGCAACAGGCAGAAACAGAGCAGGCCCTCAGAAGTGTATGGGAATGGGAACAGTCAGTGATATTATCACTGGCCTTTGCATATTCTGGCTGGGGGAAATGCTGCACTGTTGTCTGAACTTGGCTCCTTTCTTTCTCTTTACCCCCTTTGTGCCAGCCCTGCTCTACCTTAAACCAGTCTGACTGGAAATCCAAGTATTCCTTTTCAATAAATAGTTTAATAGTTCTATAATATTAGAAACCACCTGCTGGAGGTGGGAAGAGTGTGCTCTGTGAAAATAATGCTAAAATATTATATTTCTTTACTTTTTCTAATTAAAAGTGCCAGCTATGTGAGGTAATTAGTTTCCACTATAGTGAAGATATAAACTTTTTGACTGTTAAAGCTGAAGTGCCCTGAGCATCCTGTAGATATTTACATGTGAAAGGCTGCTGGGATGGTTCTGGTTTGTTGACGTGCAGAATGAGATCTAATAGCAGGTCAAAGTCAGACTATTTCAGCCTGGGGTGAAGGTGAAGTTTCATAACAGTGACGTAACTCAGGCCTGGAACAAATTAAGAAAAGAAAAAAAAACCTTAAAAAATTGTTTTATCAGCACTTAGGGCCTAACCCTAACCCCAACCCTTAGACTGAGAGTGTGGACTTGACTCAGTTCCTTGCAGACAGAACTCCAAGGCACTGAAAACCCAAGGTCCTGGAGAGATCTGGCTGAGGCTGCAGGTACTCCTATCCTTGTGGAGGAGCAGGTGGAGGAGATCCCACCTCCCTGCCCTTTCCCCAGCATCCCAAACAGCCCCAACTATCTCCACGCAACAGAATAAAATCTGCCACGTCTGTACAAAGGATACTGGTGCTGTAATCCTCCATGGAGAGAAATTCTCTGGGATGTGGGAGCCTCCATTCCCTTCTTAGGGACAACAGGAAGATCCTTCCTGCTTTCAGTGCGTTCCTAACCCTTTTGAAATGGAAAGCTGTAACCAAATCTTGTGTTTCAGGGTTTCAGCCTGCAGGTCTTGGGAGGGATTTATTGTTTGCTTTCCTCTGAGGCACCAGATTTTTCCCAGCTGGAGACATGACACTGGAGGTCGGCCAGTGCTTGGACGTGGTACTTAAAATCCTCTTCTTGCAGAGGACTGGCTGGTCAAGCTGATTTGATTACCAGATTCAGGAAGAAGATTTTGTTGTGCATCACTTGGTGAGGCCCAGAACCGTAACGAGGCATTTTGGTTGGAAAGGCAAAGCAGAGCAAACCCTGGGATGTGGCAACTTAATGGAAGCAGCTGAGCCTGCAGACAAAAAGTCTCTGTGGTGGACAGAACTTCAAGGAGAGATGCTCAAATTCCATGCACCCATCAGTTCAGTAAAGGGTCTGCTAGTCCTCTCAGCTCCCTGTCCTTAGGAAGGGATCTAAGCTGGGCTTCAAGGACAGTTTTGTAGCACTAAAATTACCAGCTCACAGAGGGCTTTTCCTCTTGCAGCTCTTGGATGCATGAGGTTACACTGGCTGGTTTTCCTACTGCTCCATAAATGTTTGTTCCCCTTCCTTCTTTGGGGATCACACCCCTTGTAACCTGCCCTGCAGTGGCAGGAAGAGGCAAGAGGCTCTTCAGAGGTGGAAAGTTCTTTTACATCCAAAAGCAATCCCGGGATGCTGTGAGTTCTGCTGGCACAAGGTACAGCAAGGCTGCTGTTTCCTTGAATCAAAAAGCCATTTAGTCACCAACTCCCAAAGGCACTGACTCAGTGCCCCTCACCTGCCCAGATCTCCTGGCACTGCCCTGTCCAAAGGTTGGATGTTACAAATCCTGCAGGATCACGATGTTCATTTCAGAACCTCAGAGAAATGAAGTGCCCAGTTCTTCTAGAAGCTTTGGGAGTCTGATTGCTCCAGCTAACTGCACTCAGGCTGGATGGGAATCTGGGATAATGCTCAACAGCAGGATCTGTTCAACCACCTGAAACACAATAGCTGTCCTGAAACTGCCTGCTGACAGAAATCACAGGTTTTCAATTAAAGCTTACCTTGAAAAAGCGTTTGCTTTCCAGGGAAACCTTTTGCTTGAAACCTTTCTTGAAACCCAAAATGTTTCCATGTGGATAAGCTGAAGGGGTGGGGGGGTAATTTGTTGGTATTCTGTAGCCTCAGATCCCCATTTGTTTCTCTGGTGTTTGTCCCACCAGGAATTAGGAAATGCAACTGCCGTGATGCAGCAGCTTTCATCTGGAAGAAGGGAAATCAGCTGTATCATGGGGCATAAAGGGAAATGAGAATATGAGATTTCATCTCCCAGGACACCGTGCAGTAGCATTTCCTAATGGAAATATTTTGGGTTTTGGTTGAAATATTTTGGTATTTGGGTTTCAGCCAAAACATTGAAATTTTTCCTTTGAAAAATCGAGATGAAAACTATTTTATGTTTCCATTGAAGTTTTGCCCAGGAAAAATAAAGCACTTTCCAACCAGCCCTACAGAAGATCGCAAAAATCACTCCGTCCTTTTTTATTATTATTATTGTTATTTTTGACCATTTAAGCAGCTGTTAGAGGATTAAGATGGATGCCACGGGCAAGAAAAATAATTGAAAAGGCAGTCCATCAAAAAACAATGAGGGCCAAATTTTTTTAGAGCAGCTTTTCAGCCGTGTCAGGGAATCGTGTGTATAAATGTGCCTCCGAAGTAGGAGGTTTTGCTGTGGCAAGAGTATAGAAGGTGCAGAAGAGGATTCTGTGAGGGGAAAGGTTTAAAAAGAGCTCATCTTTGTGGGATATTTGAGTGGAACTATAGTCATATAACCAGCTTTTCCTCGTTATCCCAGACATAGGGGCACTTGATGTGGTCTCTGTTACAAGGATGTTGCACAGAAGGTGGAAGAGTTAAGACAGCTCAGATCAAATCATTTACTGTGATTTACCCTCTAAAGGATTCCCCTTTGCTGTCTGCTCTGCCAAACACCTTCTATGATCTTTTCTGTAACTGCTGCAAATGGATTAGGGGACAGGTAAATCCCAACAACCTGTGCTGTGGATCTGCTGCAGGAATTCAGTTCGTGATATTACAAACAGCAGGACAGTGTATTTGTGGGTCACAAATTCAGCTGCTTGGGCTTTGAATCATAGAATGGCTTGGGTTGGGAGGCACCTTAAAGATCATCTTGTTCCACCCCCCTGCCATGGGCAGGGACACCTTTCACTAGCCCAGGTTGCTCAGAGCTCCATCCAGCCTGGCCTTGAGCACTTCCAGGGATGGGGCAGCCACAGCTTCTCTGGGCAACCTGTGCCAGGGCATCACCACCCTCACAGGGGAGAGTTTCTTCCCAATATCCAATCTAAACTTACTCTGTCAGTTTGAAGCCATCCCCCCCTTGTCCCATCACTCCAGGCCCTTGTCCAAAGTCCCTCTCCAGCTCTCTTGGAGCCCCTTTAGGTCCTGGCAGGTGCCGTAAGGTCTCCCCGGAGCCTTTTCTTCTCCAGGCTGAGGATCCCAACTCTCTCAGCCTGTCCTAATAGGAGAGGACACTCTCTTTTTTTGTTTGATTGTTTTGTGCTTCTTGTCTTAGAAAGGTGAAACTAATTGCAGTTGGTGGTAGAGTTCTTGCAAAGGAGAAGGGTCCTGGAGATAATTTGAGTAAAGGCATCAGACTTATCCTCTGATCAGTTAGAAATGGCACTGAATGTGCCACTTCTGAGCACAATTTCAGGAGCTTCTCCATCAGTGCCGTGCCTCCAAAGCATGGAACACATGATGGTCACCAGTGGGGACATGTGACACTGCAAGTGAACTTCTGCTACTGGGAGTGACTCAGTGCCACTGAGTAGAGAGGTTTTATTGAAAGAGCTTTACTACTAAGGGCAGGCACCGCTCCAGATGCCTCTGAGACATTATTTAGACAGAACTCATCGTTCACCTCTTGGAATTAATTTGTGGATGAAAATTTAATTATAGTAATGCACTGGTAACTTTTTGTTCTTTTCCCATTAGGACATGAGGAAAACGTAGAGTCGGTCAGAACTGGATGCCACAGCTTTGCCCAGGTCATAGCTCCTCTGGGACACTGCTCTGTGCTTCCAAACCCCAGTGGAGCATGGCTGTGTTCATATTTGCACGTAGACACACAGCAGTACCGGTGTGAATCGTGGCAGCCTGAGCAAACTTTGGTGACTTCAGTACTGTCTAGGATCTTTCCTCTTGCTCTGGTTGCTTTGTTACTACTTAGCCTCACTAAAAGTGCCTTTTGCTTTTGGCTTCTCCTTGCTGAACAAGATCCAGCTGTCTCTGTTTGCCCTTGTTGCCTTCCCTGGGCTCATTTCTGTGCTCTTGGAAGGGTGGTGGTACAGCAGATGTTACAAAAGATATCAGGATGCCTTAAATCCCCCTTTGGGTCATCTTTTAGGGGGGACAAGAAGCCTTTTCAACATCACCTTCCAAATTTAGTATTTAGTGAACTGCATCCGTGGTTATTACCATTTTTCTTGCTCTTTTATCCACTCTTCCAGCAATTTACTCTGTGTTTCTGAACAGACTTTCTTTTCCCCTTGCTTGCTCTTCCTGAATATGTGCAACGTTAATTTTCCAGTCATATGAGTTTTTCCATCATATGTTATGCCAGCTAACCTATAATTTTGATTATATATTGATGCCCTCAGTTCCTCCTTTTTTGCTTCCCATCCTACTTGCCTGAACGTGCAGAATCAGCAGATTGACCCTCCGCTTCCCTTTCTGTCCCTTGTATAACCCTGTTATCACTACCCACATTCCCTTCCCGAGGGTTAGGCTTTTTTCCAGGTCACCACGTTCTCCCTGGTTGCCCTGACATTACTTCAGCAGCCAGGCACACACTCACAACCCCAGCCCAGGCAACCTCTTCTCAGAAACACTCAGTGAACTGTTTCGGTCTCATGGTTCTTTCCACCCGTGTGCTTTGGAAGGGACCGAGGAGTTTGAGGAAGGAACGAGCCAGAAAGGTGAAGGAAAATCTTTGGGGTGGGTGGGAAGCTCTGAGTTTGTGATTTGTTGGTGAGCTGCTGTATTTAGGCTGAATTATTGGAGTGCCACAGTGGAGTCTGCTCAGAGGTCCAGGAGGTTTTATGGTCTGTCTTGCTCCGAAATTATTGGGAGTGACACAGAACCCCTTGAAACGGGGCTTTTGCTGGAGGAGCAGCACTAATGACATGGGTGGTCTGGGCATTACAGAAGTGACTTTGAGTCATTTTAATTTTCCCTTTTATATCTACCTGTGTGGCCCTACAGGAAGGAGAATAATGAGGGAAGCACTCATTAAATGTGGAAAAGGGATCTAGTTACCCACTTTCAGGTGTGTCGACGTGCGTAGATCCTATATGGAAAAGTCAACGTATAAAGGAAGGGAAAAATATGTGAAATGTGAAAGTTTGAAATTCTGCAAGCCTTGCACCTGCCTTGCAGTGTGACATGTGACAGGCAAAGCGGGGAAAATTGGCCGAGTTATGCCAATAAAACACTGAAAACCTTAAATAGTAGCGAGAATTTTTATATATCAACAGTCCTTATAGCTGTAGCAAACCTGAGGGGTTTGCTGACTGCTGGAGGAATGGGGCCTTTCAAAAGCAAGGGGTTTCCATCATCAAATATGTACATGAGCAGAGAAACTTGGGATAGCATTGCTGACATTCCTTTGTCTTGGCAGGGGAGTGCCAGTGTCTTGCTTTCCCCGTTGCAGCGTGAGCTGGGGAGCAGTGACGTGACTTGTCCAAGTTTGCAGGTGTTGGGAGTTCCTCACATCAGCCAAGATGCTGCCCTGCCCCATTCCCACCCTTCCAGTCCCTGTCTGGCCAGGCTGGTTATGGGGCTGGATCACTCACAGCCTTTTTGCTGCCTCATTCAACAGCCCCTCCAAAGCTGTCACTGTCACCCACATGTGCTTCACTCATGCTGGGACCTGCTGATGCTGCTGAAGTGAAGGTAGAAGATATTTTACAAGTCATGGAGAGTAATAATTGTCACATCTCCCACATGATATGTATTCCAGTCCATATACAATTTCCCCCATATCTTTCACTGCAAAAATATTAACACATCTCCATGTTATGAGTCCACCTGCACCACGTGTCCCTTTTGAAGCTCCTGTTTTACCTCAGTGGTGCAGGATCAGGCGCCCTCTGTGAAGACCAGGCTGGCTCCACTTTCTATTATGTGGCTCTTCCAGCATGGAAAGGCAGCAGCAGGTAACACAATAAGCAACCACATGGTAGGAAAATTGTCCAGTGCACAAAAGAGATCCTGGATGACATTAAACAAATGGCCCAAAGTAGCTTTAGAAACGGTTTCATGCATCTTGGGCTGTTAGCTGTTTTATGTTTCCTGTCTGGAATGAAGAGGGAGACAGGGCAAAAGAGTCGGGGCCTTGTTTATGCTCATGTGTTTATTGTATCAGAGACATTTAAGTAGGAGGATATGACAGGTTTTCAAGGGGACAAGGTATGACTCAAATCCAGGTGCAGCTTATTTTCCATGAAATGCATCACTCGCCTATTAGACACAGATTTACCGGCGGCCAAAACAAACCTTGGCCAAGTTGGCATTCTCCTTCCCATAAATGAATGGCATCCCAGCTTGTTATTGTTATTGTACAAATATAGCAGGTGTTGCTGATTTCTGCTTGATAACCTGCTGTTTAAGGGGGATTATTTAACTTTTACGTACAGATAAGTGGGCTGCTAAACCAAATTCATCCCAGGTGGGACTACAACAAGTTTTTTTTGCTTCTTAAGCTGCATTCTTATCCTAAATCTTATTTATTAGAACTGGACAGATGTTACTGTGTTCTTCCTAAAATAATGGATTTTTGAGGTGTGTTTGCTTCAAGGAGTTAGGCTGTTTCTTTTTTCTTTTTATTTTTCCTCCTCCAGTCCTTTGAAAAATAGATGTTGTGCTGTGGACACGCCAGGAATCCAGGTCACAAATGGGATTTGTGTTCCTGCACTGTCTAAGGTAAAAGAAAGCTTATTGGAGGAATTAATTTGAATCATAAATAGGTTTTAAAAATCACTGTTCTTTGAGAGATTAGATTAATGTGGCCTGTTTTAGGAAGCACCCAAGCTACTGTAATGTTTTAAATCTTAAGCTAATGAAGAACTGTCTGTAGATCCTACTGATTTGTAATTGTTTTTTGGAGGGTAGGGGGAACCAAACAGACACTTTTACCAGAGATTGGTAGTTAAATCTGAGGGAATGGTATTTCCAGGTAGCCTGCCAGCATTGGGTGCTGCATGCAGCACAGCAGATAAGATCTGCTACACAGTTTAAAGATATTTGAACACTCCCAACATTTTTGCATGTTTCCAAAGAGAGAAATACCACAGACCTGAGGTTACTGGTGTCTGTGCTGGGTTGGATGGGAGGGAGCAGATTCATCCAGCCACCCCATGGCACTGAATCATTATTTCCAGAAATGTTACCTCCTGAGTCAGGCAGTAATTTGGGGGTATCCACAAGTCCATGCCTGTAGGTGGGTATATAAGTGCCCACTCACATCTAATGTAAACAGAACTTGTGCCTGGACTATGGGCTTTAAAACACATACCAGGATAGGGGAAACTTGGTTGATTTGTTCTTAAGGGTTATTTGTTGCTCTGCACTCCAGCTGATATGGTGGCCCCTCGTGCTTGGTGCTGTATTTCTGGAATTGAGCCTGGCTCCTGCACTCCAGAGCTTTATAAACTCAAGAGAGGAGTGAGACACTACGTTGGAAAACACTATAAGCCTTGGTTTATAAATATACAGAAGTCTTAGAACACAAAGCAAGTGGCCAGTGGGTGACACACAGAAGCTGTGGCAGAAGCAGGAACTATCTGGTTTTAGAAACGAGAGGAAATTCAGTCTTACTTAAAGCATGAAACCTGTGATGATTCGTGCTCTGAGTCAATAGCACTTATTGATAGAACATGTTTTCTCTGGTGAACTTCTAAATAGGTCAACAAAAAACAGGATGCCAGCAAGAGCCTTGGGGTGGGTGTATGTAGTGATGCTGGATATGCAACATAAAACCAGTCAATGAACAGAAACTATTTATTTACTTATTTAAATAGATTGGTTTGGTGGTGTTTCTTGGAGTTTCTTTGTGGTTTTTTTTTATTTATTTTCATTTATTCCCAAGCAGCTCCTAATATACTTGATCCTGAGACCTTTGTCTGTTTAGGGGTTTGTTGCACTGTGCTGTGTTTACTGGTGTAGCATTAGAACACCTCCTATATTATCAGTGATATCCAAAGGGTCTTTTCAGGGGAATTGGATTTTACTGTGTGCCAAGTGACTAACTGGGTTTTTAAAATTTATCTCTAATCTCTAACTCATCCCACTGTGTTCTTGCCATTGTTTAATCCCTTCAGGACAGCGAAGAGTGAAGGGAAAAGGATCAGGATGGTTGCTCTCCTCTCTTAGCTCGTTCTCAGTGTGCTCTTTAAGAACAGCAGTTCAAACTCTGCCTTTCTAATTGGACTGGGAGATGTGTGTGTTCCTGTAGGGATCTCGAGCTGCTCCCAGCTGGGAGTTCCCACCCAGAGGCAGCTCTGGTGGTGACATTTGTAGCTTAACAGAAGAGCTGCCGGGGGGCCCAGACACCCAACAAACTCAGCTGGAATGGCAGCACAACCCAATGGGCTGGGTGTCACTGTGAAATGACTTGGCAGTTCAGTTCTTGGCAAGATGTTTTCTTCTCCTCAGGGACTAATTTGTCTATTTTCCCCTACTCTCCTTGCAAATTTATAATGGCTTCACAAATCTTTCTCTTTGTTGCTTCCTACTGCTAAATCAATTAAACTTGTCTTAACTCTTCTCCTTTATCCTGGCCTGCTTTTTTCGTGCACTCCTTGTCACAGGTGATAATACACCCACCCCCTTATCCAAAGACTGAGCTATCAAGGCTGATTTCAGGTGCTTTGTTTACTTGGTAAATGCAGGTGTATAAACTAAAAACTAAAACCATCTTTTTTTTCCCTGGGTCATTCTTTGAGGTCTATGACTCCCTTGGAGACAGTTGTTGTCCTCTTCTCTGCCTTTAATCCAGTTGCTTCTTGCTCTGGGAGCTGCCTTTGTCAGACAGGGCCTTTTATTTTTATTTTTTTTCGCCTGAACTCAGTGTTCATGTTGCAAAATATGCCTCCATGAGGCACATACTGTGCAGATGGCAAATAATAGCTGTGTCCAGCCAGGGAGGAAATCCATTTGTCACTGTTTCATCATCAGCCCCCATTGTGTTGCCATCAGACAACCCCATTCATCAAGACAAGTTCCAGAGTGCTGGTGTTTACCAGGGATACTGCACAAATCCCATCTCTTTAGATACAAATCCCCACTCTGGGATTTCTAGCACTGTTCTTTGTTTCTGTTCCAAGGATGTCTAGAAAAGACTACCTGAGGTCAGCAGCCTGTTTGCAGGTGATGTTTGATCCCTGAATGGATTGCTGGCAATAGGGGAAGAATCTGGGACCTTTTCCTTGTAGCAGGGGCAGGGCTTAGCACTGGGTTGTGCACAGAAGTGTTTTTGGTGACACCAGATGAGTCTGACACAAATCTTTGCTCTTCCAAGCTTTGCTTGTTTTGATTTGAGGCTTTTTCCACCATTTATGGGGTAGCAAGGAGAATTTGCTTGCCATGGGGAGGCTCAAAAAGACTAAGAAGTGGTTGGAAAAAAAAAAAGGTGTTACTGAAATGGCAACAGCAGCCATAGAAGCAAGATGGGGCATTAAAAGACATTAAGAACTTTGAAGGCATTCAATTTTGGGTGACCTGAAGAATGCAGGTAGAACAGAGAGGCTGGAGAGTCCATGCACAAAGCCAGAATGTGCTGAGGTGGGAGGGTTTCTCTGGCTATGGAAGCAAGGATCAGTGGAAGGCAGAGGGTTATCTCAGAGCACCATCCCAGAGGCACTGAATTCAGGGGGTTCAGGGTGTCATAACAACGAGCAGATGCTGTTCATCAGAATAAGGAGCAGGGGGGGATATTCTTCCTTTCTTTCCCCCCCTCTCCTCTCCCTCCCCAGCATGGAGCCCATGTCCCATACGAGGGCTCAGGGGCTGGCAATCAGCGAGGAGAGGCTGCATTTCGGGAGCTGAGGATACGGCCCACGGAGACTTCATCAGGAAACCTGCAAACGAGCGCCCTGCAACCCCGGGAACTCATGGCAAGGGTTAGTGCTGCCCCAGGAAGGGAAGCTGACAGCACCACGCTGCACCACAGTGAAGACTTTTCAAATCTGGAACAGCGTTTTTATGACATCAAAGCCCCGTCGCCGCACAAGGCAGCGTTTAGGAAAAGATCCCTGCTCCTCACCCTGCAATCACGATGTACACATTGGCAATAAGGAAGTCAGCAATAGCTATTTACTGCTCTCCTGCAGCTGTGGACTCATAACTTAGGTCCCTAATTAAGTAGAAGCAGGGCTAACCACGGAGCACACCACAGTGCCTTAAAATGGCTTTCATACTGCGGAAATCTGGTGTTTGGTTACTCCAGAGAGTGGGGTTTTCCCCCCTCCTCCCCCTTCAAAACTGTATTTGCACATTCAGAAATAATTATCTGGAGATTAAAAAAAAAAAAAGAAAAAGCCTGTCTTGATGCACCAGGAGATCTAAAGAGCTTTTTCATGGAAAGCATTTAAAATTTAAAAAAAAAAAAAAAAGAAAAAAAAGAAGAAATCCTGCTCTCTATGGGAGATCTTGACACCAGCCCCATGTTTGCCATGGAATGGGAGTGATTGTTAGCAAAGGAACTGGTCATGCTGCACAAAGGAGATCCCAGTGTGTGTGTAAATCTGCATAACCTAATTGACTATCTTGGGAACGTGATCTTCAGCTGTAAAACCCCGCTTTTGACAAAACAATAAAGTTAAAAAGGAATGTCCCATCATTATGTTCCTTAAATGTCACAGGAACTGCAGTAAGTGCATCTTGGCAGAGGCGAGCCTACATCATTAGTTCCTCTCCTGGTTGCTTTTAGGTTTTTTGTTCCACATGGCCTGACTTGACAGGACAACAAATAGGCCTTTGCATCTGTACACATTTATTAGTGGATTTTATTGTTGGACATCAAGGAAATTGAGTCTCATCTAAAGGTTTATGGCTGTACACATCTGTGGATTTTACTACCCTTCCTTTCAAACAAACAAACAACAGCAGCAGAAAATTATTTTTGGAAAGTACAGTTTAAGATTTAATAATCATTTGATGTTCTGAGAAGTCCTTGGCTGTTTGTCCAAATATTTGCTGGATGTTTGTTGATTGAGCACTTCAGTTATTGGGGGTGGGGGTGGGTAGGGAGGTGGTGGGGGGGAACAGGCTTGATTCTGCTTTGCGTGGAAAGGTGATTTTGTGTAATCACAGGCTCCCTCTGCTCCCAGCAGAGCTGGATTTGGTTGGATCCTGTCTAGAGAGACTTATATTTGGGAATAACCACCTTTGTACATCCAACAGTCCTGCCTCAAACTGCTAACGTGCAAAGGAATCCTGGGAGTTCAGACTAGGGAATAACACTGCCCTGTGCTGCTTTTGCTCCTGCCTGTTAATAAGTGACATTTCAGCATGTTCCAGTTCAGCTGCTTGGTAAAAGAGAGCCTGAAATGTGGCTGAGGTAAAGCGAGGCCTGCACAGTCTGAAGCCTTGCTCATTTAAAGTCCTGATGAAATTAGTGGGCTAAAATTTGTTCAAGACTTCCCCAAAGTACTGTACAGTTCCTATACCAGGAACTGCACACCTGGCTGTGGTCTGAGCTGTCATATTTTTAAAGAGAATAAAATAAGAAATCAGAATCCTGAAGCAAATTTTGGAAGCAGGACCTGGGTGTGAAATAAAACGGTGCACCCTAAGATTGCAAAGGGGCTTAGACAACAATTTTGAAAGAATTGCTGCCTGTTTTTTCTTAATGCTGTTTTTATGCATCAACTTTAAAATGACACGCTGAAATATTTCGCTGATAATAATTTGGGGTTTGTGCCTCCTGGTGTGTTTCATTGGAAGAAGACTGTCCAAGGAGAAAATTGAGGTCTTAAGTTAATGGAGCCTGTTAGGGTGGATTATGCTTTGTTCATTAATATTTTAATAGCTCACATAAGGGAGGACTGGAAGCTGATCTTTTAACTTCATTTATTTAGGCTGAGGAGCTGCATGGAGGAGGATTTCTGCCTAACAGGAGATTCTTAATCAGTCTTATGCTAAGGATGCTGCTTCATGAAAACATCTTCAACCTTTATTTCAATTTGGAAGTGTTTCAGCTGAGACTAAGTTTTCAGATGGAGAGCCTGACTGGTAGGGAAAACCTGAGAAGTTGGTGCTTCTTATAAATTGTTTTGTGGTGAGGAAATAAGGCACTCAGTTGACCTCACACATTGATTTTACTCTGTATGCTGCTCTATCCACTTGGAGGTAGACTTCCATACACCAGCTCCTGGAGGATATGCCTGGAGAAAGAGATGGGATACTGGGCTACATGGCTCTTCCCTGAGGACTCTCCTCCCTTCCTGAGCTGCTCACAGGGGCTCTCTTTGGAGGCCCAATTGAGGATAAAAGCCATGTTTGGACTTGCTCCTGTGCAGCTGCCCAGAGGTTGTGCCGGAGCCCGGAGCGGGCCCAGGGCCTCCATACAGATCTCCCAAGATCCTGTCCTGCTCCCCGGCCTCAGGATGGCATTGTCACTGTTCTGTTCAAGTGGTGGTGACTGAAGAACGAGAAAACTGTGTAGGAACAAAATAATATCATCATCTTCGAGGAACTGATAGCTAAACATCTTTAGTGGGCCCAGCAAGCAGCCCCAAGAGCAAGAGTTCAGGACAGAGGATGGAGAGGCACTTGGGCCTTCTGTTGAGCTCCTGCAGCCAGCTCGTTTGGGAGGTAAAGGCAGAGTTTAAGGAACAGTTGCTTGCTGGGAAGAATAAATGTATGTTTTCCCTATACCACACAGTGCAAGTGAAACTTCCACTGAGGTGAAGAAAGCCTGTGGCAGTCCCTCTTCTCAGCCATTTGTAATGGAATGAGTTCCCAATGGGAACCTTGGAATGAGTTCCCAATGGGAACTGTTCCTCCTCTCTGCAGTGGGCTACTTCTTGGCCAGCTCCAAGAAGCCCCAGAAAATATTGCACCCATATGGGCCTTTTTTTTTTTTTCTTTTTTACATTCTCATTAAGTTTATAAAACCCACAAATTTAGACCATCTGTCCTATAAATGTTTCTAAACTACAGCAAGATGAAAAAGCTGTTCTTGCTTTTTGATATGAGCGGTCAGCAAACCAAACACAAAACCAGAGCAAAGCAAATATTTTCTTGTCATACACGCTTCCCAACCGTGACGGATGAACTGTTAGTTTTGATGTGTGTTTGGATCCAAATTTTGGAGAGAAATGCCTCCTAGATATGTGCACTTAGCACCAAAGCAGCTTGATATGAAGAATTCTCGTTGGGGAGGGGGAAACAGAGGGAAAGTTGCACCACATGCTGCCCGTGGACTGTATTTAAAGAAGCTGTTTCTTCAATTATTCATCTCCCAACTATACCCTGCTGACTGCTCTAACAAAGCCATCCCAAGCATGGACTGTGTCAGCCCATTCTCAGGGTCAGGTGTTCACGCTTCTATTCAACCCACCGGCCTCTTGGATGTTAATCCAGGAATATTTATGGCCTCCACATGAGGCTCCAAAGTGGGTCTGGAGCAGGATAATGAAGAGAGGCTGTTCTCAGCACTTGGCTGACAGGTGGGATTAAGCCTAGGTCCTTGTCTGCAGGCAAACCCAACAGAAACTTGTGGACTGTGAAAAGACTTGGCAAAGCAAGTGGCAGAAAGTGGAAATTCACCTGAAATCCTTTTTCCTGGTGTTTCCATGGACAAATTCCCACCTGAACCCTTTCAGGATGAGGAGGCACCGTGTGAATTGTACACCCTGCTTTGGGATTTACAGCCAAGTGGGAAAAAACAAACCTGTTCTGACTGTGTCCAACGGCATTTTGAACTTCCTTTGCTATTGGCACATTCCTGCTTTGGGGCCCAGACCCTCACCCAAATCCTGGGGCCGTGTGCAGAGCAGTCTGAAGGGGAGTTTGCAGCACACCTGGAAAGATCTATTGGATCATCCTGTCTTTTTTGTGGAGGTTAAGCTGTGCAAACTGTGAGTTGGTGCACGTGCTTTTGGTGTCACTGACTTCCACTTGCCCACCCTCAGGTATGTTTTGGGCAGATCCAGCTGATCCACATCTGATCCAGCCCCCTGGGCCTCCTTTATCACCAGTGGGAGTTATAGGCAATACTTAAGCAATACATAAGTTCGTTTGTCTTGTTTGAATTCTCTACCTTGGAGGTAAAACGTGATTTAGAAATTACTGTCCTCTGCTGTAATGGTGGCAGCGCTGGGATAAACAGCCTGTAGGTGCCTACATTTGGGATCCGTCACACATTTGGGCGTGAAACTTATCTCTAGCAAAAGGAAATGTGCCTCTTTTTTCAAAAATGTGTTTAGCTCCTTAGAGGGGTGGAGCAGCTCTCCTATGAGGAAAGGGTGGGAGAATTGGTTTTGCTCAGCATGGAAAAGAGACAGTTTTGGGGTGACCTAATTGCAGCCTGAATGGAGCTGACAAGAAATATGGAGAGGGACTGTTTATAAAGGCCTGGAGTGACAGGGCAAGGGGGAGTGGCTTCAAACTGCCAAAGAGTAGGTTTAGATTGGATATCAGGAGGAAATTCTTCCCTGTGAGGGTGGAGAGGCCCTGGCAGAGGTTTCCCAGAGAAGCTGTAGCTGGTCCATCCCTGGGAGTGTTCCAGGCCAGGCTGGATGGGGCTCTGAGCAACCTGGGATAGTGGAAGGTGTCCCTGCCCACGGCAGGGGAGTTGAAACCAGAAGCTCTTTAAGATCCCTTCCAACCCAACCCATTCCTTTATTCTATTCTATTATCCTACTTGTCAGTTCTCCACTGCACAGCCAACCGGTTCTCTCCATAAAACTGTGGTGCAACATCCCAAAATCCCAGTTAAAACAAGCTCAAAGCCGAGCTGTGATTGATGCCGCCGTCGCTTCCTGACTCTTCTATGGAATTGGAATTTTCTCCATCTTTGTTTGCCCAGCCCAAGTCTGATTCCAAAATGAGCTTCTTCCAACCCTTTCTTGACACTTACCTGTGGGTTAAACATCCTGACTTTATGGGAGCTTTACTCCAGGAGGGCAGGGACCAGTGCATGAGGACACACTGACCCATTTCTGTGCAGCAGAAGGTTCTCTGTGAGTTGAACAAAACCAATAAAAAACTGCCATAAATCCCAGATTTGCTGGAATTGATGCATTCCCTGCAGGGTTGGGACAAAGGGCTAAATAGTCTTGGGGGAAAGCACTGTGTAGAGGGAAGAGATGCTGAAGCTTTTTCAGTGCTTTGTCATTGCTATATTTTTGGAAATCTGAAGTGTCTAATCTAGATTTTCCCTGATTTTTTTCCCGCCCCTTGGCTTTTTAATTTGTACATAAAATTTTGAACTCGTGAAGAAAAGTGTAAGTACAGATGAATTCCTTTGGAAAACTTAAGTATTATCAAATGCAAAATTTAAGATTTCTGGTTTAAAGCAGAAATGTTTGGGAACACTTTGGGCTGAACAGGAATGATTCTTTTACTCGGTGGGAGTTACACAGGTCTTCTGATTTCTGCAGCTTTTGGTGCATGTCTTCTGGTCTTTTATAAGAACTGAACTTGCATAATTAGGCTAATATTGTGGTTTTAAAAATTATATATACACACAATTATGTATGTACATATAAATAATTAAAAAATGGTAAACTAATGTACCTATACATGAGAATTTGCATGCACAAATAAGTTCACACACAGGACAATTGCTGAATTGCTTTACTAATCTGCCAGGCTCAGCAGCTCTTGATAAATCAAGTTTAAAAAATAAATAAATAAAAATTTTGGAACACTCCTTAAGTGAAAGAGGAAGATTGGAAAGAAATGCTTTGGTCTCAAAAATAATAATAAAAAAAATTAAAACCCATGAAAAACCCACCTCAACGAAACCATTTTTGGAAAAGACATATCATTACTCCTCTGCCTAATTTTGTGCTTTCTACTGTATCTGCTCTCTACATCTGCTTCACTGCTCTCTTGAACCTCCAGTGTCCTTAGTCACAGTGTGAACAGTGACCCTTGGCTGCTGAGTTTGGATTTATATCCCTGTGTTGTGCAGCAAGAGAGCAACAAAATATATCTGTATCTGTGCAAATAAAGCAGAGGCTTTCTCTCACTCCTTCCTTCCCTCTGTTGTGAGCAGAGTTATGCCAAAAAAAATTGGGTTGAATGGTTTTTCTCCTTTGGTGAACTGCAGTAAGAGAGATCCAGGTGTTCCAGGTGCTGTTTAAGGTGCCATCTGAAAACAAAACTGAACTTAGATGCAAGGTTATAGTGTAATATTTAAATACATATTGGTTAATACACGTGGTTGAATTATGGGGTCTGATGCCAATTTATTTCCTCATCATGGGCAAAACTCAGTTTGAATTATGTGTCATCTTTAGCTACAGTTTTGCCCTTGCCTGTGTTGGGAAAGTGGGGATGGGAAGATACAATCCTGCAGCTCGTTCCCTGTGATCTTTGGACCTTCTGAGCCATCAGGTGCCGTATCCTGGTACAAAATCAAACTTCTGCAGTAGCATTTTGGCTCAGGTACCACAGCAAGAGCACTTGTGAATAGTTTGGTTGCTTGGATTTGTCTGTTGTGCCCTCTACCTGTAGTTTCAGGTGAGCAAACTAAAAAGGGATATATTTTCAAAGGTATAATCCAGAGCACATTATTACAAAAAGACAAAAGTATTGGTGTGCAAGTTTTCTATCGACAGAATAACATCAGTTCACTTATTTCATCTTATTTACTGTGAGCAGGATAAGCAGGGTTGCAAATAAATGTAGTTTTTAAACTGTTTCACTGGACCACAAACCAGCAAATCTCTGACTTCAGTGTGATTTTTCAGCCATGGAGTAACTGTGGACAGTGGTTTTGGACAAGGTATCCCAGTAATAGCATTTCCTATGATTAATATTCCACCTCTTAAACTGGGTACTCCTCACGTCTTTGCATGTCAGCAGGGAAAGGAACCAGGTTATGATGTCAACGAAGTTCACAGAGAGGTTAATGACTTTCTAATTAGCCCTGGTTGGGAGATAAGCAAATCAGCACTCAAATATGCAAAGCAGAGTGGAAAAATGCCTGTTAGATGTCCAGGTTGCCCTGAGCGGGGCTTATTTCTTTCCTTTTTATGATGAGGAACAGCTGGGGATTAGGCTGGGGTAAGCAGAGACAGTGGAGAACCTGGAAGGGTCATGGGAGCCGCTGCTTTGAAGTGCCCGAGTTTATGGGGTGTCAGAGCAAGGCGGGTCATGAACCCACCGCACTGAGCTGGGTCTCCAAGGCTGGGCCATCAGCTGGTGAGACCAGCACAGCTC
The DNA here is from genome assembly GCF_025592945.1 of Manacus candei. Lineage (NCBI taxonomy): Eukaryota > Metazoa > Chordata > Aves > Passeriformes > Pipridae > Manacus > Manacus candei. Next base: position 4,293,855 of record NW_026138083.1, on the reverse strand, counting down.
TGCCCTGCAGAGAAATCCAGGCATTCCAGCTGGGGATTCGCCCCCTGGAATTCTAGCCTTGGATCTGCCAAGTTCTTATCAGGGGAAAAAATTGGTGTGATCTCGGTTGGGTAACAACCACCCCAAAATAGTGTTTCCGTGATGGAGAGGTTTTAAAAGGTGACCACACTGAGCCACGGCCTCATTCTTAGAAATAATCAAAGAATGCTGGCCTTGTGCCAGCTGTGTTTTGAAAAATAACTTTCCTTTTTCCAAAATGTGAGATTTTTTTTTTTTAAAAAGATAATTTCTTCTTTAATTGATGTATGAAAGCCAAGTGCTTTCTCTTTTGATTTTTTTTTTTTCATTTCTCCAGTTGTATGGCTTTACATTCTTCCCTCCTGTCCACAGGTTGATCTTCATACATTTTTTAACTACCTAAATTGAAAAAAGGACAGTGGGGGGAAAAAGAATAAAAAGGAAAGAAAATGATGGAAGAGGAAAATCAGGAAAAAAATTTTTTGCAGGGGGTTTAGTGGCCAAACACTACACGTTCGGATCTTGTCTCCTGTAAGACTGGAAGGGAAGGTCACCATAAAACGTTAATATTTTATTTATGGTTGGTATGATCAGAGGATAAAACAAACAGGGAAATGATGACCAGCGTTTTGAACTGTGTGAATTCATCTGAAGTCTCTTTGGGGTGACACCAGCCAAAGGTCTTGCCCATGGGCACCTTTTGGGCACATCTGAACAGAGGGGTCTGTCCTTTCATGCAAAATTGGGCATTTGGGAAGAGGCATTTGCAGCAGTTGAGTAGATTTGAGCAGGTCTTCTCCAACATCCCCTGTTGCAGTCTTCAGGAACCGTATCAAAAGCTGAATTCAACATACACCACTTCAGAGTCCTGTTCTGGTAACAAAAATCTGAATTAGAGCCTGTTAACCTTAAAAATGGATTTATTTTTTCCTTGTGTGCATATTCTGCGGGCTTCTTACTTTTCAAATTAACCATGGGAATTTATGAGTTCTTAAAACAAAAATATAAAAAGAACTGAAATAATCCCAACTATTGTTACCAATGATTTAGGATAATATGCTAATTGAAACATCAGTTTTGTCTCCTATAACTAGTACTGAAGTTTGCTTATTATTTTTTTTTCCCCTATTACAAAGCTTGTAGTTTATGCAACCACTGTCAATGGAGCTGTGCTAATTTATGGCAGCTGGTCCAATATTTTTGCTTATGATTTCTGCCTTGGCAAAATATGTATATAACATTGTTTTTCCCAGAAGGTTGGCTGAATGCTCTCAAAGTCATTATGGACTGGGGTTAGCCAAGTAGGACTAGGATTTCTTTCAGTAGTGGAAACATTGATCATTAGGGTGAACCAGACTGTATTTTGCTGAAAGAAAAGCTACTTCTCTTTATTTGTAGGGCATAAACGTCCTGTGGGGCTGTTCAGAGTTACAACAGTGTAAATCCATCAGAGCTGAGTGGAGACTCGAGCCCATTATTTTCCAACGAGTGACATTCACCTGTTTGCTTAAATGATGCCAGGTGGACACAACCAACTTTTACAACAAATTTAAACTCCTCATAAACAGAGCTTTAAGTTGCCTCTTCTTTGACTTTGTCCTGCAGCTTTGAGAAACCAGGGGGACATTTGTGGTGAGGCAAAAGAACAGGGGAAGGTAAAAAAATCACTTATCCTTATTCTCACTGTATGGAACAGATTGGCCTGTTCATGAGACCACAGATCATCTGAGGGGGAACCGAGTTACACTCGGTTTTGAAAAGTTAACACTTCCTAAAACTTGAAACTCCAAGCCTGGCCCTGTTTTGACAGGCAAGGCCCTTTTGGCTGCAAACAAGTGGCCTCAGGTTCAGGTGGTGAAGTGCCCTGTGAGCCCTCCAGGCCATGCTGATTCACACCAGTTTGGTCACACAGTGCACAAGCTGGTGTGGGTTTGGCCACAGCCTGATAAAGCAGGATCTGCACCAAATGAGAAACCTGGAAGCAGCAAGATTTGCTGTGGTGTGGATGGTGCTGATGGAGGGGAAATGTATAGAGGGTGGAGAAAAGTCACAGAAGGAGAAGCTGTACCAGGCAAAGAAAATCTCAGTCCTAAATTCATCTGGGCGTACAGAGGAGCAAGGGAAGGTGATGATGAGGGATGCTTTCCCTGTTGATTAGATATTTCCAAACAGCATCTGGCTGCAGTCTGCTGTCAGTATTCTGATTTTGCAGGGCATAAGTCTGCCTTGTTCTTTAAAGTGCCAGATACTCAGCTCACTGTAAGGTCTTCAGCTTTAGTTTGGGTGAACTGAAGTCTCTGTAAAAATAATTCAGAAAAAGAATGCAGTAATCCTTCCTGGCTGAGACAGAAACAGGTCTAACCATTTCCAGGTCTGCAGAAGCCTGACAGGATTAAATGTTAGTCAGAGTCCTAAAAACACAGCAAGCTGTTTCAGTACATCTTAGTTCCAGGTTTATGAACAGAGGGTTGTGGTTCCAAGGTAAACTCACACATTTCTTACAGATGTGCAGACAGGTAATTAAGAGTCTTCTCCAGAAATTGCACACAGTGAGATTTGGGTGCAGCCATGTTTTACTAACCTTTCAAGTCGATATTTGAGCATCTCACCTTGCTGTCTGTTTGAAAATCAAATGGAAAATCAAAATGCGAGCATCCAGTCAATGCTATGATGTGAAGGTCACCCACTCACACTCAGGAAAGCTCTCCAGTTACAATCTCCTTCCTGTGTAATCCTGGGTTTGGCAGATTCCATGTGGCTGGAGCTCTACTCTTTTCCAATGTGCTCTCATTCCTTTAATCTGCATTTTTTAGTGAATTCCTAAATACTAGGTACACTTCCTTTGTTCTTCTGTAACCTGGCCAATGTCTGCAGATGACAATATGTAACTTAACCTGGTGTAAGCAGTGAACTTTGTCAGCTGAATTTGGGGGGAGAGTTCACCTCTGCCATGAATGGAAGTGGAACAGAGCTGGACATCTGAGAGATCACTCACTGTTGGACCACCAGTTTACCAGCTTTTCCTGACACAGCCCCAAACTAAGGTATTTCACAAGGAAAATTTAGGACTGATGTAAAAGGCAATTCCTTAACAAACATCCTCATCTGCAAATCTGCTGTACTCTGGTACTGTAGGTGAGGAATATAGGATCTGCTGCTGTTGGGAAAACCTCGAGCAGCTGCTCCTCTGGACCTGTGTGAGACTGCTGCTGTGCTCCTGCCTGCAAGGGGACAGAAAGGTTTCTCTCTGAGGCTGAGGTGAGCCAAAAAAGCAGGGATGAGCAGCCAGCCACCAACCACACCTCTTTATTTGGGCTCATAGTCCTGTTTCAGTCCAGGACACGGTGCATTCTTGCCAGGGCCAGGGTATTCTCATTCCACCCATTGTGGGGACTTTTAGAATGTTTTGTTCCAGCCCTTGTCAGAAGGTGTCATTACCAGATGTAAATCTCCAGTCAGGCAAACCAGTTTGCAACTGGTCTGTCATAAAGCACTTTTGACCTTCTTTGAATTCTTCAGATCAAGCTGCTTGGATGTTTCTCATTCTTCTTCCTGCCTTCTGGTGGCAAGATATCAGTAACATCCTGTTCTGTACAAGTGAACAAACCCCTCGGTGTCCACGTGGCAGATTTTTATGGCTGGTGGGATGCTGTCAGCAGGGCTGGCACCAATGCCAGCAAGCCAAGGGCTCCCTCAGTGTGGAGCAGTTCCATGATGATTGTGCACAGCAGTCAGGTTTACAGGCAAAAGTGGACAAAGGCTGACCAAGGCCTGACAGCAATCCATGGGAACCAACTCCCAAAGGAAACCATGTCTCCCTTTACTCTGACCTGATTTCTGTGCTCTGTTCTGACTCCAGTGTGTGTGTAGCTGAGGATTTCCCACCACACCTGTAAGGTGTCCCGTGTGTGGAGCCCTGGCATTCCGTGCCACCTTGCCATGGCACTTGGATCTGTCTGGAAGCCTCTGGCTTGCTCCTCTTCAGGTTTCTCGTACCCGAGCTTTCCATAATAAACGCCTTGCTCTAAATTCTTGGCTGACCAAAGAACTTTGGCTAATCCTGACTTCTGGATGCTTATCAAAACAAAAGCTTGAATTTCACCCACCGTGAATCCTAGGCTATTTTTAATGCTGCTGTTTGCAACCATGGCTCCATGTGCTCTTAATAAAATAGTGGAAACAACATGCAGCAACTTTGTAAACAAACTTGAAAACTATTATTTTTTTGTTTTAGAGAACAAACTTATTTGTAAATAATCTACACCAGATGTTGGCCACGACATAAATTCCCACTATTAATATCTTTTTATATGATCTTGGACAAATCACAAGTCGGTGCCTTGGTTCCCCAGCCAAGAAAAGGTGTGGTAGCTTCTGAGGACGTTAAGGCTTCAGGAGCAAGGGTTATTTAAATAACTAAGAGTCAACATTTGTTCTTCAGCCATAGCAATGAGTACTGGAACTAGAAGGTCTTAAAAGCATATTTCTAATATTTACAAAAATGGTCATTTGGTAGGACTTGTAGCAAAGGCACAGCACAGTTCAGTCCGTGAGTTTATATATTTAGTTTATATTTTGGGTAATGCTGCTTGTAGTTGTGTTGAAGTCACTGGCCAAATAGTTAGGGCAGAGCTTTCAGGTTGGCTTTTCTAGGAAGAAGCTTGATGTTCACCTGCTTGGAGTATTTCCAGGATGTGATTTTGATTTAAGGCTGAGATTCTTTTTTTGGAGCTGGAGTCTGAAGTCAGAATGCTGGGTAAGATTTGCAAAGAGCCTTGGATATCTTCCTCAGGGGATCCTTCTGGTTGGCAGATCTCACTCCATGCTGTGTGCACCACCAGGATGTGCCCTTGGTTGCTTTCAGTCTGAATTTCAGGCTTTTGAGACAAGACACAAAGACAGCTGAATTTTTGACCTGTGTTCCTGTTGAAACAAATAAAGAAAATATCCTGCTTTTCCTAAAGTGTTCAGTCCCATTCACCAGCTCAAAATATGGCAGGAGAAGTTCATGTTGCTTTCTGGGAGACCTCAGCTGGATTTTCTGTCCACTCCCAAAGCTGAATTCTTGTGTCACAGTCACTTGTTTTGGTGCCTAAGTGGGAATTGTGGGAAGGAAATATAAGTGTCTCTGGTTACAAAATGAGCTAAATGAGATGAGGTTTTGTTAGATCCCTGCTGTCCCCCCAGCAGTGCAGGCAGAGTTGTCTCACCTTCTTGCTGAGTTTCAGGTCCTTGCTTTTCCTAATAACAAATAGCAAATATCCCAAATGCTTAGTGCAAGTTCTGCCCCACTCCCAAATGGTATCTGTAAGGCCTAAAGTGAGACCTCAGCCAAGTACAAGTCCCCTATCAATGCCCTATTTTAGTAAAAGTGTCAATACTTTGTCATACCTCACACCACTTGGACTGTTCTTGTTGCTGAGCGTAAAGAGCTTCTCTGTTCTCTTGTCCTACTGAAAATATCAAACCCTTATTCAAGTCTCTTTTCAGTGCTGACCTGGCTTTGATTTCAGGTTAGTTTGTTCTCCTTTGCTTTTCCAACACCACGTGCAAAGCAAACCGAGGGAGAACAGAGCAGATGTATGGATCAGCAGGAACACAAGGCTTCCCAGGCAGCAGGACCAAATGTATCCCAGCGAGCAGCAGCTGAGCAGCTCCCCCCCAACATCCCTCAAGGAGAGATAAAAGAGCCTCTGGCTTGTTAGGCAGAGTTTAAAACCTCCCCGTTTCCATTGATCCCCACACAAAGCAGCGGTGTGGGTTGTAGCTGCACACCTGCAGCTGTGTTCCAGCCCGACCTCTCCTGTTGTTCCTGCCAAAAAATAGATCTTGACAGTAAATTCAGAAGAAGCTGGTATGGTTTAGAAAACAATCGTGGTGTCTCATTTCTCCTTTATTATTTCCACATCTGAGGGGTGAGTGGGAAAGAGGAAGCAAAGCCCATGTGCAGGTGGAAAGGGAATGGGTAAGATTTGGCAGCCTGCACGGTGGAGCAGCTCGGATGCAACTCACTGCATTTCTGAGGACTTTTTCTGCCTGAACTGAGCTTCCTTTTTAATAGGGAGGACATTTTCCATCATAATAAGTCTGTGGCCATTTTTTCCCTTTCAAACAAAGTGCAGTTTATTGAAAAACTTCCATGATGCTCTTTTTTCATTGTTACCTTGAACTTCTTTGTTAAAACATAAAACACTAACAATATAAAAGTGTTTCCCGGAGACAAGAAAAGCAACATTTCCTAAGCATACCTGGGCTGCCATGCTTTTAATCCTTATTTAAAGTTTCTTGCCAGTTGGATTTTTCCCTTTTGGGGTAGTGGTGGGAGAAGCAGGGAATGGGACACAACATTGCTTCAGGCTCAGAATGGGTTTTCTAGAACTGGTTATAGAGTGATTGATTGACTGGTACCTGGGAAGATTGATACCTGGGAATATCAGATGGTTGACACTAGCATGGGCTCCCCTTGGATAAACAGATGCAAATTGTCTCTGTATTTTGCAAACCTGCACTGGCCCTGGTTTGTGATGAAGCATTTCCAACCTGCAAGTAATTTCATGTTTTCAGAAACAAGCCCTTGCTGTATGTGTATTACTTCAGCCTTCAGTAAAAACTGGATTCAGATGAGGGCTGTTGGTTAAGTGGTCTGGACTGAATCTTCTTTCCCCTTCTTTGTCAACTGTGCAGCCCTATATTGCTCTGGAGGCACTGGGTTTGCTGCCATTGAATTCCTTGCTCCTGGATTGAAAGCACTTGGTGATTTTGGTTCACCTTGTGCCTCAGGATGCTTTCATGTGAAATCAGTGAAGTCTGCCTTAGAAACCATCCGGCAATTCAGCACAGAAGTGGCCTTGTTTGAGTCAGTGGAGAGTTACAGCTGAGTTCAGGGAGGAGAAGAATGGGCTGGCTTATCCCATGGACCGACCCCTTGCTTGGGGAGGGAAGTGTTCACCAAGTATCAACATACTTATGTATTTTCTTTAATTTTTCAGTGTAATTTGCAGACTTTACCACACTCTGTATCCCAACATTTTCAGGAAATCCACCCTTTTATTCCAAAACAGAAATGCAGAAAAAACTTCCCCCTTGCCCTCACTTATTTCCACCACCAAGCCCCCTTTCATTTTGGGCAAACAAAAACGTTCAGGTAAAACTTTCCCAAATGAGCTTTGTGACTCGGGGGGAAAACTGTAATTACTATGCTCAAGAAAAATAGACATTTTCCTCTAATTAAAAATCCAATTTTCCACAGGGGCGAGGGGAAAGTGAAGTTCAGCATCTCTAGTCATGTACTTGAAGCGTGTGGGGAAAATTGCACAGATGGCAGATCTGTGAATGAACAAGCAGAGACAGAAAGCTCAAACTTAGTGGGCTGCACATACATGGCCTGCTTTTTAGCATCCCTTAGAGATGTTATTATTTGGCTTTTTCCTCTTCTCATTGTGGAATTTTCCTCCTTTTCCTTTCCTACTCCTCTGTAGGTAATTGAGAAAAAAATGTGAAAAACGCAGAGAAGGGAAATGCAGATTAAACTTAATTATTTTTGAACTAGCTTTTTATTTTATCTGGAAACTTTCAGAAAAGACTTCTTTTCTCACCCCTGTGATGGAGATCTATATTGGCCACCTGTAGCTGTGCTAATCCAGCATCTTGCTGCCTTAATAGTCTGCCTGGTGTGAGGTAGAGTTCCAAGTGATTTAAAGGGGTGAATCTGGCTCTGGAATTTCAGAATACAGAGTCAGGTGAACGAGGGAAGTGACCACAAGATGTGGGGAATAACCACGGCTTCCCTCCATCCTGCTGTGTGCGTTCATGGCGAAGACCTCGGCTCGAAGGGAAGAGCAACGACACAAAGAAGGTTCTGTAGCTTTCACAGTGGTTGTCCTCTTTCAGGGTGGGTTTTTTTTTTGGCTGCTTTGAAGGCCTATTTCATGGGACACTTCACAGAATCAATGCAGCTCATCAGCAAATGGGTGCTATGTGCACCAGGCCTGTGAGAGGGCAGGCATTTGTTTTCGCTGCACGTCAGGGGCTTTCAGTCCTGCCCCAACACTGAGCGGGTTGTCCTTCTGCAGAGCAGGAGAGGCTTTTGCACAACCTGAATTTTGTGCAGCGAATCGGAGTTTATTCTATAGATGCAGTTGGTGCTTATCTCTGATTAAAATCCTGGCAGGGTGTTTTTGGATTCTGCCAACATTCAGGCCACAACTCATTAATAAACATCAGGTGCTAAAGTTCAGAGATGAAACTCCATCAAATGCCAAGGCTTAAATTAACCTCTTTTCATTTATTTTTTCCTATATATCTGAATGTATATAGAAGTCCTGGCAAGTGTTCCATTTTAGTGTTTGCAGATAATGTTTGTTTAAAATACTTAAACTACCAGCTCCACAGGGGAGGCTTTCCTGTATAAAATAAACAGCCACCCATTTGATAACCATTAGTGCATAAAACTTAAATATGAGAAGCTTGCAAAACCAGGCCAGCACAGAGGCTGGGGCAGTGCCCGGGTGTCCGTGCCGTGTGTTTGGCAGGAATTTTGACTGCGTTCGGGAGTCAGCCTCAGGTTTTCCAGTGCAGTGGATCCCCAGCAGCCCCAAAAGATCAGACTGACAAAACACGAAGATATTCTAGGAGAAGTAATTTGGGAGCTGCTAGGCCCAGATCAGTAATTGTTGGGTCAGAACCACCTTGTGTGTTCTGTGTGTGTGTGTAGGGAAGGGCCGGTCCGACCCTGCGGGCGCTGCGGTGCCCCGTGTCCCTCACGGCACCCCCGGAGCCCACACGGGGCAGCCCCGGAGCAGCTGCCGCTCAAAGGCGGCGGGAAAACTCCCCCCCAGCTCCTGGATCCCCTCAGCAGCCTCAGCCCGGCAGGGACAGCGGGAACACCGCCCCCCGCCCTGCCCTGGAGCCCCGGAGCGGCCGCTGGGTCCCGGGGGGCCCGGGGGGTGTCCGCGGGCAGCGGAGCGGCTCAGACCGAAGGCAGGTGCTCCCCACGCGGTGCCGGCCCTGCCGTCGGGACACGGAGAGCTGCTCTGCCACCAGGTGCCAGGGGAGCGGGATGGCCTGTCTGCCCTCCTTCTCCTCCTTCTCTCTTCCTGTGCCTCTGCTTCTCTTTCTCTGCTCCCTTCTTGATGTTCTGGGTAGGGTAAAGCCGGAGAGATTGGATTTATCTGGGTGTTGTGATCAGTATGTGCTGGGTGGGTTCAGTGGTGGAATGCTTTGTCTGGATTGTGTGGTGCCCTTTGGAACTTTTGCGAAGTTCCCTTATTTTCTCCCCTAAATTATCGGTAAAAGTGCCTCTTGGGAAAAAGAGTGTGGCTTGTTCTGTTGACACTATCTCGATATATTACAGAACCCTGTATATCTATATTTTAAAGTAAAACTCGTGGCTGAGTCCATGACCCTTGTGGCTCCAGGGCTGAGGTGTTACAAAGGCTTGCTCTTTTTGTTTGCCTTCGGAGCATTTTTGTGAGACCCTGCTTCTGTCTTTTCTGTAGCCTTAAAGGCCAGGGCTGCATTTTTATACTTATTGTGACTGGAAAGTACTAGAAGGGACAAGAGCTGTGACCAGAATATATCTAGGACGTTCCTCCAGCAAGAGGAACAGTGCAAAGAATTGCTCTGCTCTGTGGCCAGTCGTGTTACCCCAGCTTGCTGCCCCATGGATGATCCACAAATGGATCACTTGGTTGTGTTTTTGTCTTAAATTTCAACTGATTTTTTAATTATTATTATTTTTTAATCTGGCCCTGTATCAGTGCTTCTCTCCAGTTTTCACTGACTTAAGCATGTGATAAGCAAAATGAGTATACATTACATGTACAGTTTTTTCTCCCTGTCTTGTCTGCTTTAATTTCTAATTGCTTGGAGATCCTCTCAATATGTTTTATTTTGCTCTATTTATTTTCTACGTTGCCTAGTTCAGTAGGAATGTGATATCACTGAGAACCTCTAGGAACTGCTGTAATATAAATATCAGTAAACAGAAATGTGGGAAAAGAACAAAATGACCTACAAATGGGCCCAGGCTGGAGTTTGAAGCTCATGTGGTTCATGTGGTTTGCTGTCTGTGTTCTATGACTATGTTCTTCTGTTGTCCCAGCTCTTGGGTCAGATCTGCTTTAGACTTTTGCATGTGACAAATGGGATTTATTTTTTTTTCCAAATACATTTGTAGTGCTCTAGAAAGGGCTTGCACAGGCAGTGACACCAACTAAATACTCATTGGCAGAGTTATCTTGCACAAGGAACTGATATGTTATTTTGCTGGTTTAACTTGTTTCTTCTCCTGGAGGATTTACTTCTGTTGTGTTCTTGGCAGAGCTTTTTATTCCTGACTTCTCCTATATGTAGATAGTGTTGTCTAACTTTATGTCAAGGAAGCCAGACCCCAGTGGATTCCAGGTAGTCAGGGGACTGTATTCTTAATTAATGAACTGATGATCTGGTCTTAGCGAGGTTTAAATACTTTGCTATAAGTGGCTTATCAAAGATTAAATAATGGGTAGTAACAGGCTAATGAGTGAAGTCTGCACACCCCTGATCTTTAGTCCACTGTTTCTGTCACTCAGCAACGTAGTCTGGCTTAAAAGGATGATAACATTGCTCTGTCTACAGAGCAAACTACTAGAAATGGGGTTTTCAGGCAATATTTTCTAGTATGTCTGTGTACAGAAATCCAGCAGGGAAAGCCCTGCCCACATTTACACACATGCAGCCCCAGTTTGCAGTTAACTGACTGCAAAATGCTGTCCTGGGTACACAAATATCTTGGAAAACATGTGTGTTTTATAAGGATCCTACTACTGGTTTTCAGCATGGTTTTATTTAATGAAAGTTACCATGATATATGGTAATTATTTGTGCAGTTAGGAGGCTTTGTTGACGTAAGCATGCAGTCATGAACCCGCTTCTAGCACATGGTTTTAATTTCTTCTTTGTTGCTTTCACGATTTGACACTCTCAGCCAAATAAAATATTTTTTGAGAATTGATTAATGAACATTCCCTGATTTATAACAAGGCTGACTTATAGGGCATTAATAAAGAATAACAAAGTTTAGCCTAAGATGACTTAGGCTTTCATTTCTGGTAGCTCACTAATGTGGGCAGGTGGTAGAAGATAGCGAAAACATTGTCATGAAAAAGGCACTGCAGAATTCCAGGTCTGTTCCACAGGAATCCAGGAATGGGAAAACTCTTGCTGTGTAAAGTAATCTCTGTGCAGCCCTGTCTTTGAGATGAGAGCAGCAGGTCTGGAGCAATCTGCTATGGAAATAGCAGTTCTCATTCTTTTCATACTATTTCCTACTCCCTTGGCTACCTGGAATTTAATACTCTTTTCTAGCCTAATCATGTGGGTGAGTTGCACGGTGCTTGTGGTGGAAGGGAACTGAACTTGGTGATCTTATGAGCTGCCAGCTTTGTAAAGCGGCTGTGCGGTGTCTACACGTGTGCCTTCCCCGAGACGGGGAGAATTGGGCAAAATGAGACACCTCCTGGTCCTCAGAAATTCAATGTACTCTCCATCTGGCCCTGCAGCAGCACAAGTTCTAGGCTAACAGCTCTCTGGCATGCTCCCTCTGGAGACATGACGTTTGTGGAAATGTAATTACACTCCATGAAAGAAACAAGAATTGCAACAGAATGGAGAAGAAACGCCAGCTCGGCTGACACAAAGAAGGAAAATGTCCTTCAAGGAGGAATAATAACCACGTGAATGACACATTATATGATAATTCACGCTGTAGTTCTGCTGTTTGAGAATCTCATCAGCTTAACTGTGACAGATTTTGGGGTGGGTTCTACCTGTTTGCTGTGCTCTGGGCTGACAGTGACAGCTCATGTCACCGGAGCCTGTTGCCAGAGGGCAACAATCCTGTCCCTTCCTCTTGGGTTGGATTCAAACCAGTGACCTGCACCTGCACAGCAGTGCAGGCTGCAGCCGCCTCCTTAGCTGTGCACATTTTCTGTACTCTGGGGAGTGAGATTATAGTCTCCTGTTTAAACTTCCTCACTTTTGTGGCCTTACTTTGTGCTTCTTGCTTTGGGGCAGAATTCTCAAGCAATTTGTGCTTTGTCTCTTACCACCAGACTGAAAATACCATTAGAGATTTCTGCTGGGGTAGCAGTTCTCTAACTTGATGTGATGCTGCTTCTCTCATTTCAAACCATGCAGAGGCAAGACCTGCTTTTATTTATTTTGTACAAAAAATATATATTGTACAAAAAAAAAATCAGAGTTTCAGCACTCAGTAGATGCTTTGGACAAGTTTTAGACCAACACTTGCTTTCAGCTGCAGATCAGTTCTCTGCATTCACTCAGTTACAGGGACAAAAAGGGATCCAAGTATCCCTCAAGCTTCCTCGGTTTTCTCATGGCCACAGGGAAGACCTAGCCATGAGCTGCCTTTTCAGGGCAGCAGGTGGTTTCTCCAAGCAAACCTGGACCTTACACAGTTCACCTGTGGGAACAGGGATTCAGTCTATGGCTCAGTACTCACGTGCCAGTGGAATATCCAGTTCCGTGGTGAAGCGTGTCCTTAACACTGGTTTCCAAGCTTTCCTCTGTTTCTCAGGAGGGATTATTCCAGTAAGACTGCTGGTCTCTCTGCAGTGGCATAACTCTCAGGTGTTGGCCTGGTTCTGTGCCATCAGAAACAGCTTTTCCTCTTGGGTTGCTGTGATTTCTGGCTTTTCCATAGAAACCTTTGGAGGTGGAAAATCACATGCCAGAGAGAAATGGAGAGATGAAAGGGGACACGTTTGGGTCTTTGCTGGAAAGTTTATATCTAAATAAAGGTGTAAATCGAAGCCACAAAGCCCCTGCGTAGGTTCTGAATGCTTAGAAGGGTTAATAGTGATGTGGGGTGAGGTTGTGTTTAGGGCCTGGATGCTGAAGTGGCTTTGCACTGGAATTCATTAGACAGCAGCCATGTCTTTCCAGAGCCCTGGTAGCTCAGGGAAGTAACTTAGGTCAGCTGCTGACCCCAGAGCCACAACAGTTTGTGGTTTCCACAGAAGCAGCTGAGACTCAGGGCTGTGTCACCCAGGGTGTGGAGGGACGAGCCGAGTCACAGCACTGCACGTGGGTGCAGCTCCCGTGCTGGTGTCCAAGGGACTTGTGGCGCTGCTTGTCGTGACAAGGATTACAATTGTCAGCACAGCAGAACACCTACTCTTTATCTTAAATTGCAAAACTTTGCTATAAGGGGCTATTGTCCCCTTGCACATGTTGCCTTGCTCTCTCTGGCATTAAACTCTCTGAGCAGCAGTGGAATAATAAACTTCTGTGTGTGTACTCTGCACTAGTCCCTGTTCAAACCTTAAGACGTAGCCTGGAAATAAGCCAAAAAGAAAAATTAGTGGATGTGGGTGATGTTCAGTTTTTTTGTGGTTTGGGATTTTTTTAATTTTTTTTTTTTTTGTTTAAATAGCTACCCCAGAGAGCTGCTTGCTCAAATTTGGGAATGGTCTCTCCTGTCTGAGTTGGTCTGCTTGGCATAACTGGCATGCGAGTATTGTGCTAAGAGAGCTTGTAAACACTGCAGGGCTAAGAGAAGAACAGAGATACAAGGTGCTAACAGACTTCAGAAATAATGCTTGGGAAAACAGGGTTCAGCTTGACCTACTTCTCATTAGCTTTAGTCTTTAAAAGCAAAACAAAAGACTCAATTATTGTTTAATTTTCTGGAGCGCTTAAAAAAGCTCCTGAAAGTTTCCATCTGAAATGGAGACCAGGAGAAGACGCCTGAAAACCTGACAGTGTGATACAGAAAGCAAGCATGAGATGATCATTAGTCAGAACAAGTTAAATAACTTAAAAAAAATAAAGCCATAAAATAAAATTAAGAGATACTATATAATCAGTGTTGCTAATAGTAGTTGCAGTCCATGTTAAGGAGTATCACGCTGAAGTTATTTTCACTTGATGTTCACTAACAGTGGAGCAATAATACAGTAAATAGTGATTCTATTATTAAAAACTATTATTTCAGACTTAAAATATCATGTAGTTGACCTCTTAAGGTGTTACCATAGAGCGGTCACTGGAAATTTAGAAATGAAAGCAGTGCCTCTGCTAGCCCAAGGCAGGCTTACCACCTCACTAAAAGTGCAAAAATTTATTGGAAAACTGTAGAAAAGCGTCCAAGTTGCTTATTTAATTTGTTGCACCGAGAAAACCATCGTGGTGACTTTTATACAATGGTATGGGAAAGATTAGAAGTGTGATGGGGACTTTGCTGATGCTGTAATTTTTGAGTGAATGGAGTTGACCTACCAAGGGAGTCAATAACAGCTGAAAAACCTTAAGTAGGTTGTTTTCAGTGCTGCAGGAGTTTACATCTCCCCCAAAGGCAGAGCTGATCCAAGGGACAGTGGAATCTCCAAGAAAGGTCTGAGTCAGCAGGGCTTTGAATGGCTGTTGTATCAGACAGACCCGACCATATGAAAGCACTTAGGCAAATATGCAGTTGTTAGCACATGAAGAGTTTTGATAAGAAAGATAAATTTCTTTCTGTGCTCTGCTGAGGCCTTGTGAGATCCCAAAAACGTGTTTTACTGAAACTGTGTGTTACTTTGGGGTTGGTATTTGAGCTACATCTCTTGAGCCTTTCCTACCTGATGGCGTCCCTGGCAAACCTGAGTGGTGCAGGGTTGAAAAGGGCATTTCCAGATATGCCTAAGGCAAGTGCTGGCAGCACATGTCCTGAGAAGGAAGGCAGTAAAGCTGGGGAGCAGAGCTGGACCACAGCCTGTAGTAGTGAACTGGTCTGGACTGGTCTGAATCATCTCCAGCCCAGCCCTGGAACGTGAGCTGCCATGGAGGCAGATGTTGATAAGGAGGAGCAGGCAGCTGAGAGAAACTTCCTCTCCTCTTTCGCAGAGAGTTCAGGATGCCTAGAGGAATTTTTAGGCACTGCTCCTGAGGAGTGATGACAGTATGAGGAGTGTTGAGAATTACAAACATTATTAAAATGGAGATGGAGGAGGAGAGAGAAAGAGGATTGACGAGGAAAGATATGAAAGGAGGAGTTACTAGAAGAGGAAAAAAAGAAGAGATGAAGAGAAATGAATTCACTGATAGACACGCTCCAGGGGCATGCAGTGAGCTGTCCTTCTGCTCTGCATGTTCACGGTGGTGCTGTCCAGCTCAGTGCTGGCCTCTGCCTACCCCCATGTTCCAGCCAGTGCTTACAGCAGCTGTCTCTGTGTGTTTGTATTTTCATACAGCAGTGAAATCCACTTTGTTTTCCTCCCTTTTCCTTCTGAAGCTGGATGCAGATGTGCAGAGCTGGGTGAGAACCAGCTCTCCAGGGTGGACACTGCAGCTCCTTTCAGTGGTCGTGGTGCCATATCCTCAATTGTTAAGGCAGGCTGGGAAGTGCAGACAGGGCAAGTGCCTGACAGTGATCAGGGCAGTCGTGGAGTAGGGACCTACCTCAGCATTCCAAATGCTCTCTGGATGTTGTGATGTTCTCTTGACACTTGCACAAGCAGGGGATAGCTGGCATTCCAGTTGGCTGATGGACAACTCAGACAACCTGTCTCATAAGTGAAGGTCCCAGGAACAGTCAGTGGTGTGTTGAACAAAAACCTGTTCCTCGAGCTAATGCCCAAGCACTGCACATTCGTTCTTGCTAAAGCTCAGCTGAGCTGTGACCTTCCAGGTGTCACTGCATGTGTCTCCATCCTTAAGGGACCTCCTTTCCCACTCCCAGGGAAATGCTGTTCCATGGCTGTTGGCATGGAGCAATGAAGACATCCGGTGGCTGCTTGGGTTAATGGCAGGTGAGTGAGGGAGCCTCGCGGAGGTTTTATGGAGCCAAGGAGTTTAAGTTTCACTCTGCAGGCACCCACCAGGGCTGGAATCACACACCTCCCACGGACAACACTGGTCTTGCTCCATGGGGACTGAGGTACCAAGCTGCCCCTGTCTCCCTCACTGCTGTATTCCTGAATCTACTCGTACACAAAGGGAGCTGGGGAAGAAATGTCAAGGTTATTATATTTTTAATCCTTTCCCCCATGGCTTTTAAACCACAGCCCATGAGGATTTCTCCTTGAAAGCTGGTAACCAGTGGCCCAGATGCTCTGGTCTTTTCCTCTGGGACTCACAGCTCCAAGTGCTACCGGTGACCTTTGAGGACTCTCTAAAAAAAACCAACCCGTGCACTGCTTTCCCAGAGACCGTCACTGTGGAAACTACAGTCTTTCTTTGTGCTTCATTCATTTTCAATTTGGCCAGCCCTGCCACTGATATATGGACAAATGAGGAAGCAGCAGAAGAGAAAAGAATACTTGACAGAGGAGACCAGCAAATAAAAACTGTTATGTTCTGCTGTCAAGCCCAAGTGTGAATGGCGCTGCACCTGGAGAGCGCGGACAAAGGGGCTGCATTCATGGCCAGGCCCTCGTGTGTGGGAAGCCAGCAGACCTAAAGGAGTTGCCGTGTCGAGAGCGTGATTCAGGGGACCTTCCTTGTTTGGGATTAATCATATAAAAGGGAGGAGTGAGTAGAAATATCCTGTTCACAGGAACGTCCTGTCGGCCGGGTCCGTGTGTTGGTATGAGCCGAGCAGCGCTGCCGAGGGGGCCGAGACATCTGGGAGATGAATCATCCCCGTCCAGAACTGGAGCAATTAGCTACATTTAGCCCAGCAAAGGGCCTTGAAAGGTGTCTAATTGAGTGGCTCGCAACTGCGCCAGGAAACAATGTGGATCTGACAAGAATCCCACAATTAATTTCTGTATTGACCTAGTGGGACACCATTTGCTAATGTGGGCAGATTATCCTAGATAACTAATTCAATTCTTACAGCAGCCACTGCACACATAAGTGTTTTGTTAACTAGGAGGAAAGTAAAGGAGGTAGTTAATGGCAAGTCTTTCTTGCAGCCCATTATTAAATCTGTGACCATTTAAACATAAAACAGGATTTTTTGGCAAGGTCAAGGCCACACATTTCTTGGGAGCATAAAGTTCAAAACTGTGCCCTGGCAGCCCCAGTGGTTTTGAACCAGTGTTAAACTACTTTAAACAAGCACACATTTACTCGAGGACAAATTTAGGAGCTTAATAAAGGAAGACATGTCAAACACAATTTATAGGTATTAAGAAAATAGAAAACAAATTATGTACTAGGTAGGTGTGCAAACTGAATTTCCCAAGAAAAATAGCAATCATTTCCTTTAGAAATACTACAAGTAAAAGCTTTTGAGCCTGCTTTAAATATTTTTTTAACAATGACAATATTTTTTAAACATCAGTCTTCATTATATGGAATTGCAATGTAAGTATTAAAATTCCTGCTTTTAATGGGACCAAAAATGTGGTGGCTAGACCTGAGAACTTGTTGGCAGATTATGATTGGCAAGATTAAGCCAGAATTAATTTGTGAAATCCAGAGCTTTGCAATTTATTAGTGATTATCTGTGTGTGTGTGTGCAGTGCTCCCCAAGAGGAACAGCTTTTATATAACAAGCTGAGAAAATAAATAACAGCGTTCTGGGGAGAAAGGTCTAAGTTAATAAGTGGGGAGGCAGAAACAGGTTCTTTTTAATGATGGTGGCTTTTGCTTTTTTTTCCTGGTGGTTGGTTCTATTAGAGGAACTCTGCAGCTTAACTAATCACGTTGGGGCTGTGGCTTTGCTGTCACAACCCTTTTCTGAACAAAAGAAGGTTGTATAAAGTTGGCTGTTATGAAGCAGAGAGTCTTAAAGCTGCTCCTTCACCTGACCAGGTGCAGAGCTGGGTCTGTCTGTCTGCTGAACATCTTTTCACTCAGGTCTGAATCTCCTCCTGCTTTGCTGCAGAAGAGGGTAAGGAAGGAAATGGGAACCCTAGAAATAATTGTATTGGTTGTTTTTAAAGAGAAAAATCCATGTTTGATTTTGACAGGGGTCAGAATCCTCAGGGAGGAAATCAAATTTGGAGCAGCTTCTAAGCAGCAGATCACAGGAATACGGGTTTGGAGTGTTTGCAGAAATTTTGGTCCGAAGTGGCAAGGCCAGTACAGACAGTGGGAAAAGCTGGAATGCTGCTGCATTCACTCACGTTTGCCAAGGAGTCCTGACTCGAGATAAAATCTACTGTGAACTGAACAAATGCTGAATTCTGGTGGCAAGAGCTGCATAAGCAGATAATCTGTAATTTTTTCCTCCAGAAGTTCTTTTAAGGAAATTCAGCTTTCTGACAAAGGAGATGTTTCCATTAAAAAAAAAAAATGTTCATTCACCCTTTTCCTCCCCCCACCCACCAGAAAAAATGAAACCCTTGGACACTCAAGAACAAACAAATGAGAGCAAGTTCTTGGGTCTTGCATTGCCTTTTATTTATTTGTTTAGCTTTCGTTTTAAAATAAATAATTTCATCTACCAAGGTCAAAACAACAGAGCTGCTCCAGCGGGGAATAATCCCTTTTCCTGACCCAAGTGACTCCATTATACAGTGGACCAAAACACAGCTCATGTGAGGGACCAGATTGCTTTTATGATATCCTTAATAGAAAAGGAAATCAGGCTGATTCCTGGGACAGTTGGATGAGCCCCAGAGAAGGGGATGGCAGCTCTTTCCTGCTGAGGAGTGACTGACAGCAAGAGAGTTTTGGGACCAGTAGTTTTGTTATCCTTAATGCATTGGAGGATTTCATATACAACAGTGGTGAAGCTGCCATTGACTCCAAGGAGTTTGTTAGCAGCCACAGGAGAAGAAATTAAGGAGGAAGGAGCCTTAAAATGGTTTGGGTCCACTGAGCAGCTGAGGCACTTGG
Organism: Manacus candei; assembly: GCF_025592945.1. NCBI lineage: Eukaryota > Metazoa > Chordata > Aves > Passeriformes > Pipridae > Manacus > Manacus candei. The sequence continues at coordinate 4,275,066 of NW_026138083.1, read as the reverse complement.
CCCCAAAGCCGAATTTCAGCCTCAGCATAAGTGTTCTCCTGTAAGGCGCGACGGTAACGTGATGTCAGAAAAGTGTTTGCAGTTCATTTCCACTTATTTATTTTAATTATTAAAGTGGGAGCTGGGAGGTTTTGCTTGCTTGTTTTTTAAGCAAGCAGTTGTAAGCTGAAGTTTAGTGGAGCTAAGTGAGGGCAGCCAACAGAGCAGATGTTACTGCCGGACACAGCAGGGACGGACGTTTCGTTTCATCAAGCTCTGGTAATGCTGTAGGAGAGGGTTGGCAGAAATAGGAAGAATTTCTCTTCTACCTGAGCAGGTTCTGAATTTCTTGAGGAAACAGAACCAGTGCATGCAGTTGGGGAATTTCTGTGTAATACAGTAACAGCTGTAATGTACGGGGTCTGGGTTTTGCTCCATTAGATTTCAGAAGGATCTTCCTCACGACTGCTGCGGACTCTGGCCATGGTCCCCAGCTCTGTGGTCAGCTGTGCTGAGGACACACAATGAGTAAGAGGAAGAGATTGTGCAACATCTTCTCCATGCTTCTCCCCATGAGGAGAGAAGGGATGTGAGCTTGTTTGACTTGGTTACACGAGTAACCCGCTTATTTTTGCCGAGAGGACAAAGACTGAGCTTCTCTTGGGCTCGGAAATGTCACAACAGTTCTCCTGGAAACCCTGATGAAAGAATTAATTCATAGGCTCCCAGTTCTTCAAGGCAGCTCTGCTGGGCTGTTCTGGGCTGGGCTGCTCTGCAAATGGATCCAGGAAAACTTTGTTGTCCTTCCTCCTTCCCAGCAGGAGTTATGGGAAAACACTGGAGGACTAGCAGTTCTCATCTACTCACTGCTCAAATGTCCTGTCGTAGGTGAGCCAAGGTGAGCTAACAAGCCCACCCGTTTAAATTAAGAATTCCTTTTCTGTATGAGGCAGTAACTCGAGTTACAGCATGAAATAACTCTGCAGGAAGTGTTTAAAAGGAGTTTTCCTGAGGCCTTTGGATTTTTGGAGGAAACATTAGAAAGAAATCGATCTTTTCTTTCACAATGAGATGATGTCTTTCAATAATATCGCTAACTAAGCTTGTTTAGATGAAATAGGAAACACAAAATGAAACAATTCCCTTTTGATCATTATTTCAGCAGCTGTGGAAATGACTCTAAAGCTGTGGGTTTGGACCATTGTTGTGTGAACAGGCTTTGTGATTATTTCTGTTTATCCTTCATGTACAGGAAGAAATGTCCAGGAGTGTCCTGGAATGTCCAATGTGTTTTGTAATACTCCTGAACTCTGGGTAATGTGAGACCTCCTTAAAGCAATCCGTGAAATCTTAGCAGAGAAGGGGGAAGAGACCAAAGCTTTCTGTGTGTGAATTATGAGGTGCGTGGATTAGCAATGGGAATATTAATGAGGCTTTACTGTACTACTTCACACAAAGTATTAGTTATTCTGTCAATCTTGCTGCTGTGGGAGGTCACCCAGTCAGATGTGTGAGCAGGCTGGGAAATGGGATGGGTGACTCTTCTGCCACAAGAGTTGAAATTTCCTTAACCTTTGCATTGAATCGCTTGATTCAGGGCATCAATGAATACTTTTGATTTAAAAAAATAACTTTTATATATTGCTCATCCTCTGTCCCCACAGTAGGCACCTGGATAAAGGTGCTTCAGTGGTGTTGTCATTTTATCTGACAGTTATTGAAACTTGACAAACAGCTTTTAAAAAACAGCCGTGTTGGTTTGTGAGTCCTACATGATGTTCTCTGCTGTGTTCCTGAGGGCAAAACTCCTGGAGGTTCTCGATGAATTGATTTAGAAGTGCTAGAGCTGAGCTCAGGCTGTCACTCTGTGGGTTTAGGAGACTAACTCAAGCTACATGTCCCTGGATGCCTTCCTGGTGGTGAATCCCAAGCTATGCTCCAGAGGCTGAGCCATTCCCTGTAAGACTCACGTTACCTCTGGCAGCACAGGTCTTGCTCAACCCATAGGTGCAACTTCTCTGACCTATTTTTGAGCCAGCTTAGTGGGAATCTGTATCAAATAACGCGCAGCGATGGCTGTGGGGGGAAACGAAATGATTTGCCTGACAATTGAGTCATCTTTGTTTCATCTTCCCACAGCTATTAATTGGCTGAAATTCCCCGCATCCTTTGTACAGCAGTTGTCCCCCCGCCTCTGCCACTGCTTCCCATATGTTTTACCTCTGGACTGGAAGTCCACTTGTACACAGTTGGATTATTTTTCCTTTTTTTTTTTTCCCCTCGCTGCCGGGAAAATGATGTTGTTCGTGGAGTTAATTTGTCGTTCTTTTTCACCACATGGAATCATCTACTTCCAGATGTCTCTTTGAGTAGATGTCAGTGATTCAGTCCTGTCTGAAACTGGCATCCCAGTGTTCCACACGCAGAAAGGAGCATGTGTTGGAAGGTATCATCATCTGTTCCTAAGACACGAGTAATCTTTCATGTGCTTGGCATTTGTTGTCCTACAATTAGACTCCTTTCCTAAAGATAATAACCTAATTATAGGCTTTGCTTCAGCAGTTTGGTGGAATATCTTAGTGAATCATGGGTGAAAGGGGCAGAGGAAAATTCTGCAGCTTACACAGGCAAGAAGTTGGGATGTGACAGTCAAACACTACTCTTACCTTTTCTCCTCAGTTGTAGTGCTGTCTGTGGGAAAAGATCTTCCAAAGATTAAAAATGCATTTAATGCATCATTTCCCTTCCCTGTTTATACAAATTGCAGTGTGTAATTGCAGAAATATTTGTAACATGTATCTCCTGCAAAGGAGTTGTTTATCTTCTGTCTCTATGGAGAACTTTTCAATATAAAAAGCAAACATGAATTACCAATTATTTATTTAGTGTTTGCTTTGGGATTTTATCGATAAATCACTGTTCTGATTTGTCACGCAATGGCTGCGAAGCAGCCCCGGGGAGGGGGTGGTGGTGTGAGTTCAGGTGCTAAACCTCTCCAACTGACTCAGAAACCAGACAGTTCTGGGGCTGCACACCTTCAGTTCCTTTTGAATTTTGGATCTTTTGCTTCCCTGGATATGCATTAGCTTTCCAAAACAGGCAGAGAAATGCTGCATTCCGATTTCTGTGCCCAGGTCTGTAGCCAGCACTGTCTTATCTTTGCTCTGGATTGCTCTGAGGTGCCCAGCTTTCACCTGGGAATGCCTCCCTTCAGGGCCTTCCTCCCCAGCCTGCAAAAGTGGGCCAGAGACCTGATTTTTGTCTCTTTAAACTGTCCTGATAGATCTGGGCACTTGTTAACTTAGGCAATGACAAATTGCTTAGATTTAGGCTTCGACTGACAGCTCTTGGCAATTTCTAACCACTCCTACTTGAAAATATCTACATTTTTCCAGCTCTTGTGCCCAGTACACGCTCCAGCCAAGATCCCATTTCTGAGAAGGTATATCCTCCGTGCACTGTGTAATGTAACCTTTATCACTGCAGATAAAACACATTTGGGCTTTGCCTTCTGTTAACACAGTCCTGGGCAGGCCAGATCCTCACCTGATAGAAATTAAAGTAGCTCTGTGCAGCTCCATGGAGAAGTGCCAGCTGACATGGTTAGGTAATATCTGTGCATTATTAATCAGGGCTCAGATAATGTTTGTAGAAATGTCGTTCCCCAGCCAGGAGATAAATAGCTAAATAAGATATAAACCAGTAATGAGTGCAGTAGGCCAGAAATACTGATGTGGAAATGTCTGAGCTGTAATTGTTGGCTGTGAGAGAGCTGGCTTTCCTAGAGGCCAGGTGGTACCTCCAGGCACAGGAGGTTAGAGCTGGGATTTGGGGTCAGCAACCCCTTGCGGGCAGCATCGGGAGGTGAAATCTTAAGGCTTGCCTATGCCTGGAAATTACCCAAAACAGCTATTCCAGAGGATCTGGAATAGCTATTTTGGTGTGTTTCCAAGCACAGGCTGCTTTGAAATGCTAATGCTTGAAGCCGTTTAGCTTTTATTTACAGTAAGAAACAAAAGATAACAGCCCACTAGACACTTGAAGGACTGGGGGGCTGTTTGGAATTAAAAAAAGATGGGGTGGCTTTTCCTTTATTACAAACAGGGACCGAGCACCGCTGGTTTGCACAAAGGACAGCGAGTGTTCTGGTTGTGCTCTGGAAGCTGTCGATGCTGTGTAACAAGGATCATCTGCTGTGAGACAAAGCTCTTCTGCTGCATGCAGGCCTTTGCAGAAAGAGGGAGGGGAAATTCGGGTTTTGTAGCAGGTAGAACAATTAGTGATGAGGTTGAATAGCATCTAAAAAGAGTCAGGCTGGATAGCAGGAGGAATTTTCTGGCATTAAGGACATACACGGCCAGGTTGTCTGTCAGGGAGGCTCCGTACACAAGAACTGCACATAATTAAGAACAAGATGGAAAATCACTTTTCAGAACGATGCAGGGAGCACTGGAGTGCACCGTTTCTATCTTGGGGATAGATCAGTTTCTTTGAAATTTGAATGGGTGCGAGGGACAAACTTCCAGCAAAATCCTGCCTTCAGTTCGAAGGAGGGTTCTGAATTGCTCAGTCTGTCTTTCCCTTGGCATAGCGGCTTTTCTCATGGTATGTGTGTATTTACAGCTCTCTGAGTGAGCACATTTAGCAGAATGGATACTGCCATTCGTGCAGCTCGAGCTGAGGGGGGGCCCTACCTTGAAATACCTGCATTTCCCAGGAAATCTGTCCCAGGGTGCCTGGTGTCACAGCTGGGCTGGTCAGGGATTGTTTCACAGTGTCAGTCTGTGCAGGGTGTCCCGTGGCTCTGTCACTGCCCGTGAAGGCTTTCTCGGTGTCCTGGGTGGGACAGGAGAAGAGCTGGCAGGCACAAACCCCCCTGGCATCCTTGTGTCCTCTCTGGAATTGCACATGGAGGCTCGGCCCTGCCCCGGCTGCAGATGCCCGGCCTTTGGGGAGAAGCAGAGCAAGTGTTAAAAGGCCTGGCGGCTGAAGTAAGTGTTGACTGTAACAGGTACCGTAATGATGAATGGCATGAATGGACAATCACTCCTGCCACAGCAAATAAACCCTGTCACATGGAATCCGGCGTTTTCCAGGGAAATCAGCTTTCACTGCGGGCTGCCAGCACCAAATGAGCTTCATAAAGCACCTGCAGATCTGAGCGTCAAGCAATTATTCCACTATCTTGCCTAAAAACAAAAAGGGCCCTGCCCTTCGGTCACCTCCGACCTTTTCCAGCGAACATAAACTAATTATATTTGCGGCTGGAGGAGGAAGCGGGGGGCGTACAGCCCACCGCCCCGAAATCTTCCTGCGGGTCTTGCGGGGGCACTGCCGGGTTTGTGGGGTGTCTCGGGCTCCTCCATCAGCTCCCAGCGGTGGGGAGCTCCCGGAGAGAGGGGGAGCGGGGCTGGGAGCGGGGCTGAGCCCCGGCCGCCCCGGGACAAGAGCGCCTTTGTTCGGCATCACTTAGCAGCAATTACAGCCCGTCAAAACAGTTTTTGTTTTACGACAACGTGTTAATGGGCCCACGGTTGGGTGTGAGAAGTAACCCAAGCCGCATGCACTGAAGCGGGGTTAGAGGTTAATTGAGACTTTCTAACACAGCGCGTGAGATTTTTGCAACCTTTTGCAGCGAGGGAAGTGGGGAACAAAAAGGAGATAATGTGATACAATTAGTTGGAAAGCACGAGGGTCAAAATTCCCAGATGGAAAGGAAAACTGGCCAAGTGAATCAGGCCAGATGGGCCACCTGGACCATAACGAACGCCAAAAATAGCTTCAGCCCTTCGTCTGGTGGACGAGGCAGTAGGTGGTATGTCTGTCCTTCACAGTGGATTTATAAAAAAAAAAGCAAGGTCAACATTATAAACAGCAGTAGCCTGTTGCAATTTGTATTTCAGATCTCTGATCATTAGTGCAGCTCTTATTTTTGGTTTTATTTTCCTTATTTCAAAGTGGTTTGATTTTAACCCAGGAGCCCCTTCAGACATGCTCACAGGTCTGGTCTGCCGATAAACTTTGAGCTTCCCACCGTCTGTGCTGTTTTCCCCACTGCAAACCTCCAGAGCATTATTAACTAACTTGTTACCAACTCTTGAAGAGAGGTTTGGTGGCAGGGGTTCTCCACAGTCAGTGTGGAGGTGTTTTGGTGTACCCAGGGTAACCCCCTGCTCCCTGCTCACCTCCCTGTGTGCATGTGTGGATGCTGCTCCTGGAGCTGGGGACGATACAGTGCCCAGGGATGTGTCTGGATTTGCCACCCTTGCAAGATTGCAAGGATTAACACGCTCATCCCCTCCCCTGGTGCTGCTTCAGCTGCTTCCTTCCTCCTCTGTACTTGGGCATTTCCAAGACCTCTGCAGGGTGACACATCTAGAACAGGAAAAAACCTTTCTCGTATCCACCTCCCAGCTTGCACTGGAAATGAACTGCGAGGTGACTGGAAGTGCCAAGTCCCTGCTGGCACCTGTTCAGCGCTCATTTGTTTGCCCTGAGCCGCTGTGATTAGTTTCCTTCACTACCTCCAGACCATATAAGCTCCGTCTCTTGGAGCTGAATCATCTGCTGCAGGTGCCTGTCCCTCCTTTCCTGTGTCACATCCTAAGGCTTGGGGAGTGTGACGTGGGAAGTGGTGCCACTCCACTCTGGTGCGTGGAGCTGCCTTTGCCTTGCCCCAGCAGCCCCCGGCTCAGCCTTCACCCTCCAGTGGGCTGAGTGAGGCTGAGTCTAACGAGGAGCTGCTGCCAGCCCCGGGGTACCTGGTTCAAGGTCAGTGAAGCCCAGCTGGGCTTCATTAATGAGCACTGGCCTGGTGGAGAAAGAGCACTGGCAGGGGGACAGTGGCACTGTGCAGCCCTCAGAGCCCCAGCCACCGGCTTGGCAACAGCAGCAGCAAATCAGTGCAGCAGCAGATTGCCAAGGCTCACCCCAGCCTGGCTGTCCCTGCCCATTTCCCCATTTTTCCTTCCCCCTTCACATGCCTAAAAGCAAATGTGGGGAGAAGGAAGGGCTAGGAGGAGAGATGGAGTAGAAAAACTCCAGGAAAAGTGAAGGGGGATAACTGAAGTGGGAGGAAATGGCTTGAATTCCATATCTGTAGGTTACCTAATGTGCTCGGTCTGATTCCAGAGTGGCCTGATTCCTCCTGACACGGAAAGAGGAGAAAGAGAGGAGACTTGAAATAAAAGCAGAGAGCAGGCATTCAGAAGGTGTAATTTGGACAAGCCTGACTGTCCTCTAAGTGGGATCTCACTGTGTAACCAGAGCACTGCTAAGTGCCAAAAGTCGTATGCAACAACCAGACAGATCTAGGAATGGGAATAATCAGCAGGAAGTGTAACAAACCCCTAAGATTTCACGGAGGATCTCAAGGAGACAAGTCTTGTTAATATGTGTTGATCCAGGATCCTTTCCTGTGCTGTAAATATGCCCAAAGCAAGTGCCCTTCAGGAGATGCTGCAGTGAACTCATTGCAAGGCTTGCTTTAATTCCTTATCTTTTTTGGGGTACAAGAATGTATATGTTAGTTTTCTTCTGAATAGCTCTTTAGGTATTAAAGCCATATGACTTCCTTCATTTGTCACGAGGAAATGTTAAGAACGTTGCCTGGATGATAAGCCAGTTAAGATAAAAACTTGTGAATTTGGAACAGAGCAGTGTAGTGGGATTAATGGTTGGCTCATTGCTCTGCTCTGGATATTCAATAGTAGCTGAAGATGTCCAACAATAAATATGTTTTTAAACTTTAGGAATAAAAATAAGGTTATATAGCCAAAGAAACACAGATTAGTCAGAGCAAAATACTGCTTCTGAGTACAGAAACTACAGGAGTACTTCTGTTGTCCTTGAGTTGCCTGCTTCTGGAATGAAGTCTCAACTTGGTGAGACTTATTGCTACCCTCTGCTTATATTTTCCCTGAACATCCTTTTGAAACACTACTTGATGCCAGAATCAAAAATAAGGTGAAATTTCAAAATTTAGAAGAGTTTGATCATCTCTAACAGGATAAATATAGAAATGGAAGGAAATATCCAATGAAAGGAAGAGTGACATTGACTTTTTTTTGTTTGTTGTTTTTTTTGTTGTTTGGGGTTTTAAAAATTTTTTTTTGTCAGTTTTGAACTTTGGCCTTTTTTTTTCTCTCCCCAGGATGATGATCTGGCTGATTTTAATAGAGTTATTTCATGCTGATGGTGCTGTAAGTGAGGGGAGAAGCAGGTGTATCACTGCAAAAAAACCCCAAACCAATGAAAAAACCTACAACCAACCAAACCCCAAAACCACTGACCCAAAGCAGTTCTTTTATCCAGCACTGTACAGTGATGCTCCTCCAGGAGCAGGTGGGAATGTGGCACCTACAGCTTTGCTTATGCATTTTTCATAGGAATCTTCTGTGGAAACTCTTGCTTGAACCCCCTGAAAGTTCAGTGCTGTCTGAAGAGCAAGAAAAGCACATTTTCTGAGAGGTGGGGGTTTCAAGTTTGCCCCCTCAGGGAACTCACTGACGGCTGCACTGCTAAAAACCCGGGGCAGACCTGACAGCCCCAGCGCTTCAGTCTGAGGTGCTTCCAAACACACCCTTCCCTGCCTGTTGCCTCACAGGGAACAGCTGGAAAGTGTTACCAGGAATGCACATTTTCATAGGCTTTCTGGTTCTCTTTAGCAAAAGCCTTCCAAAAGTCCTCAGACAAATTAGTGCCTGAAGGTAGAGGAAGTCTTTAGCGGGGCTGGAGAACTGCTGACTCAGCCTGTTCTCAGAGCCGTGTCCAAGGGGACCTGCTTTCCGCCTTCAGCGTTTCCACCGTGGATGGTGATTCCTTCAGAGTCACTCCCGTGGCTCTCAAATGTCTTCTTAAGTCTGAGGAGTCCAGTTAAATCCTCAGAGTTACCCACGAGCCGATGGTTTGTCATGACAAACACAGATATGTGGATATTTGAAGAGCCAGGGCTGTCAGCATCTCTGTCACAACCTGCTCCTCGCTTTGCTTTCACCAAAACCCCAGAGATGTCGTAATGGGGATCTTTTTTTGTTTTCTTTTTAGGGCTTTATTTCAAACTGGGAGAATCCTTAGTCTTCTATTAATCACCTGGCAAATCCAGGTTTGGAGAGACAAAGCAGGTTTCTCACAGGAGAACCAAAAGGAAAAAAATGTCTGGAATAGCTTTATTGATTCTTTGTACATTCCATAAAAGTCAAATATAGATGTGCTAAATTTTTTTCAAAATGTGTTAAAAAATCCGTTTCCAGGCTTGAATTTTGTCTGCCAAATTTCATTGTGGAATGAATTTTTATGCTGGTGCTGATTTAGAAACACAGTTAAGCAGATGCACTGATTTAAGCAATTGTGTCATGGGGACTGTGCACAGGCTGAAAATCAAGTCAGTTTTTAAGTCTTCTGCTGTGATAAGGAGGGAAATGCTTCATGCTGAAAATACTATTTTTTGTGAGAACTAAATATCCTGAATTTCCATATTTTCATGTTGGAGGGTTCTGTTTCTCTGGGAGAATAAACTGTTTGCTCAGTAGTGTGTGACTCAGGGCAGATTTGAGAGGTGGATGTTTGAGTCAGTCGTGAGCACAGACCTGAGCTGGGGCACTCAGGCTGCAGCATCTGCAGCTTCTCATCTCAGAAATTTTGGCACAGAGTTGGTGCTTCTGGGAAGGCCTTGGGTCAACCACTGGTGTACCAGAGTTTTCTGGTCCCTTGCCTGCAGCCATTCCAATAATAACTGGATCAGACTCGGTTTGTTTAGCCAGGCTGGTGGAAGGCACCATCCACCAGTCTGGCTGCTTTTCCTGGTCATCCCAGCGACTTCTGTTGAATTTTATGAACCCATTTGTGAATAAAGCAGGACAATATTCCGTAGTTTGCAACAGATTAAGCTAAATAGAGTGCTAACAAAAAGAAAAAAAAACCCTATTTTTTTCCCTTTCCTGATGGATTTTGCTCATGTTGAAGGAAAGAGATCTTGGTGCTGCCAATGCACTGTGCCTGCTTAGGTGACTCTCATATTCCCATTTCCATATGGAGGGTGGTATCACATGCCATTCTTTCTTTTATCTTTCTGTAACTTTTCAAAACCTACCAAATTATGCAAAAGTGAAAGGGGCAAGTACAAGACACAAAAGAAATTTTGTAGCTTTAAGTAGTGTCAGACTTAAAAAAAACTATAGAGCTGTTTGAAATAAAGGAAAAGTCCTTGAAGAGTAGAGCTGAAAAGTGGGGAAGGACAAGAACAGTATTTGTTTTAGCTGAAAAAAGGAAAAAAATGGGAAATAAAAATGAAGCATACATACTTTGAGAAACTGTGATTTATTTCAGGTTTCTAGAAACAGCTTCAGCATTTTCTTCCAATAAGTTTTTTCAGTCTCCCTCATGTGCACTTGAATCTTAGGGAGTCCAGAAGAAAGGGAGCGCCCCTGACCTTGCACAGCAGAGCTGGAGAGTGGAGCCAGCTTTGTAATATTGATACCAGACAGTGCAAATTGGGTTTGCTGAATCTTATAATCTGGATCAGTCCAGTTCAGCTGCCCTGATGGTCTTTCAGATAAGATGGGATGTGTTTTTAAAGCTCTTCTGTGGCTCTGCCTGGCATGGGTTTGGTGCAGGGATGGTGGGGTGAGCTCCTCTTTTTCAGGATATCAGGTTGACCCCTCCTAACCTCAAAACCTTTTTAGCTCTACCAGCCCCTGAAAAGTCTCCAGATAATGCTGACTCCGAGTGGTGCCATCTGGACTTGATTTGAATCAAAAGTCGGGATGGAAAATCCTCGGTAACTCTCGGACCCAAAGGCCAAGGCTGGAAAAACAGAACCCACCACACTTGCAAGAGGGCAACTATTCCTGTGCCTGTGAGCACTGACGCATCTCCCTCACTGGTGAGGAACCACCCACAGGTTCAGAAGTGTTCTCTGTTGGTTTTTTTTCCAGGGTAACCAGAAAGGCATGTGTGGATTATCCTTATGAAAGACCAGTTGGCAGGAACAAAATTTTATTTGTTTCACAAACACTGTGTTTTGAAATGAAACATAATTTATTTCTAAAAACTCTACTTGGATTTTTTGCTAAAATCAGCAGTAGGAGCACATACTAATTTTCATTAAATACTGATGTTCTGTGCTCTTGTATTAGGGGAACAGGTACCGGGGGTTTACATTTTAGCTCTAGTAGTTAAGATGAATTAAAAGGATGTAATTAGAACCTGAACAGAACAGCAGAATTGCATGAATTAATTATTCCAAAGAGGAGACCTTTTCCTGACTAGTAATTTTCCTCAGTGTCCAGGACAGGACTGGTGTTTGCAGCAAGTCAGGTCCTGTGTGCTCCCTGCCGATATTGGCAGATTTCTCCTCCCTGTTTACACGTGGTGTGTAGAGATGGGTGAACCTCAAAAGGTTCTGGAGGTCCAGTTCTAATTATTATAAACACCTGAAAGGTTGAACGCTCACCTGAAGCGCAGCGAAACCTCAAAGCCAGCTGGGAGGCTCCAGGCAGTGCCCTCCGGATGCACAGTGCTCTCCAGACCTCCCTGGAGTGTCGGAATGTCTTTTGGGAAGGCCCTGTGGAGCACGGCAGGAGCAGGATGCCTTTGATGTGGGTCTTTGTGGTGTGGCTTGTTGATGGAGACCATTCAGTAAGGTCCCATGGCTGTGCTGTGAGCTGGAGCAGGTGACAGGTCCCGAGGGACAGAAATGGATCTCCTGAACTGCTCCAGGAAGTGATGCAGCTAAGGGTGGAGAACAGCACACGTTGTAGTGGTGTCTGAAGTGAAAGTGTTGGTCAGCAAATGTGGCTGGTCTCTACGAAGGTGTCTCTGGTGAGCAACTGCTTGTGTTTCTCTCCCTTTGCATTAGCAGATCATTTTGGGAAGATTCTGTGGGCTTTCTTTGTGATACCAACCTGACTGCACTACAAAGAACACGCATTGCTGTCCTGGTTTTAAGAAAAAAAGCTGAACTTGTGTTGCCAAATGCTTGGAAATTTGGGATGCCTCTAAAGTTCTCCTTTGATGCTTGTTGTTCGTGATCATTGTGACACATTTTCCAGCAGGAGTCAGAGGCTTTGTCTGAAAAATGAGGATCCCATAGTGTACTCTTAGTGACATCCAGCCCCACTTCCCAAACAGGCAGTCAAAATAGGTCATATGGAGAGAACAGGAGCATTAGTCAGAGCCTTGGGATGGGAGCAGAGCTGGGAGTACAGTCCATGTCTGGCACAGGGATGCTGCTGCTGAGCTGGGAAGTAAAGTTACATTTCACAAGATTATCCTTCTTGTTGACATTCCAAGTATTATAGAAAAATATCAATGTAATAAACATCAGTCCAGCACACAAATAATCTTGGCTGATCCCTAAGGGAAAGGCAGAAAAAGCTGAAGTCAAATATTTTTATCCTGTTTGCTTTTATCTCATAGTAGAAAAAAGTCTTCAGCATCTTTTGTCTGCGTGATGTAGGTTAAAATAACAGCCCCAGAGCCAGGAGGTTTTCTGTTAATGTGTGAGAGTTATTTCAGGAGTATGATGTTATTTAAACATAACCAAAATGTGCCTGCTTATTTTTATCTGAGCCTGTTATTTCTGTGCACTGCTTTGCAGAATAAATGCTACACAAGAATTTAAATATTAGTTCTGTTCAAAGAGAAAGAATTTAGAAAACTTTCCCGGTCATTTCATTCACTTTTTCATCTGACTCTTCCCAACCTTTTCTTAATCTGCCATAGTTTTATCTGTATCTAACAGTCTAATGTACTTCTGCAGTCTCCAGCTGATGTTTGATCTCTGGTATGGCCAAGACCATTTCTGCTTCACTTCTCCTTGAGTTGGGGAGTTCAAGTGAGAGTCTAACCCCAAAAATACCCATAAAATCTGAAGTAACCCCAAAGACTTGGCTGGTTTGGGCCAGGTGCACATTGAGCTGAGCAGATTCTGACTGAGAGTCTCCAACTGCAGAATTCTGTGTTGGGAGTCCCTGGAGAGTCCTTTGTAACATCCATGGATCTGTAGGCAGAGTTGCATGAATTCTATCTCAGGTGTTTTATTTTTCCCCTCCCATTGGACATCTGTTTCTTGCAGCAGGCTTTCTGTGGAGCAGGTTTTCCTAAGCTTTAGGATGCCAGAAGATAAAACAACTGGGGATTCTGCTGCATGTCTTTGGTTGGTGTGTGTATTGTGTGACATCCACACGTGCTAGGGAGACAGCCAGGCATTTCCATGCCCCGGAGCCATGGCATTAGGCATGACAGTGGCAGGGAAGTGAGTCAGCATCCTGGGGAACAATGACCCAGACGGTGGTTCGGCACCATGGGAACAGCGCTCTGGGATGTCATCGGCAAAAGCACCTCATTAAACAGACCACCAGAGAATGATGACAGCACAGGCAGTATTTCTGATTCCCAAGAGGAAACACAGCTCCCACACAAAACCTCCCAGCACTCCTTTGTGGAAAAATAGTATCTTGATCACGATTTTGCCGTAGTACAGGTTTTCTCATCAGTTTTCTTGTCTTCCAAGCCTAAAATGCCCTCTGGATTGGCATCCCAGTGACTTCGTGCCCCTGGAATAAGAGCCATCTAGGAAGATTGTGCTTCCTGCCCCGGATTTGTGGTAGCACTGCTGTGAATGAGGATCACAAATCCAAGAGCAGCTGTTACTCAACACTGCAGAACAAGACAAGGCGCTGGGCTTGGGCCAGGCCTGATGTCAGTGAGTCTTGCAGGCCTTGCAGTATTGTTGAATTTGGCCTATTCTTCTTACTCAGGAACGGACTGTGCTGCCTACTTGGCTGTCCCAGTCCTTCATCCTGAGCCAAAGGAGTCGAAGACTATTTGTGGAATCTGAAAATGAAATCCTGGCCCTTTTTGACTCAATGGGCATTTTAGTGTTGACTTCCACGGGGCGGGAATTTCGCCCTGCGTATCCCAGATGTCAGGAATATTTTCTGGTTTTGTGATTCTCTGTGGAAGATGTTAGATGCTGTTTTCCTTAACTCTGCTTCTCTGCTTGGGCATAAGGGACCTGCCTGGATTATTTTAGTTGGCAAATCCAATTTTTCCAGCGTCTGTGGCAGGAATAGCTCTGTGCATGAAGTGCCAGGCTAAGTAGCTCCTGTTAAGTAGCCCCTCTGCAGTCCTGCAGTTAACACCAGTTGCTACTGCCAGACCCCTCAGTGGGCTGTGTAATGTCCAACTTTGTAGTGGCTGCTGCTGTTCTACTGTGTGCTTAAAAAAAAGAAAAAAGTCCTGGAGATACAACCTTTGTTTTGGGGGTAAAACAGGGACAGTGAAATCCTGGCGCCAGCAAAGCTTCAGTGGGTTGAAGCAGGATGAGAAGAATTTTATCTGAGAAGTTTAAAAGGACTGTTTTAGTCCACATTCCAGTTCTCATCGGGGCTAACACTTGATGTTGCATCTGCTGGTGTTGAACCAGGAAGCTACAGGAGGGTGGAAGTTTTCAGCAGGAAGCTGCAAAGTGCTCCTGAGCTTTGAAATGTTTCCATGCTGAATTCGGGGAAGGAAGGAGGGACATAGTCTTAGTAGTAGGTAAACTGATTGTAAGTATTATGCTGGACTTTGGGAGAGCTGGATTCATTCCTGGTATGACTTAGGGCAATCACTGCAGATCAGAGTTTTTGTAAAGCACATGTGACTCCATGGACACCTCAAAGGTGATTTTGAGTCCCAGATCTCACACGAATCTGAAGGATTTAGAAACCTAAACGCTCCTGAAAACCCTTGAAAAGTCTTATGTCCCTAAAACATTTAAATACATCTATATGCTTAATATATATACATATATATATGTATATATATATATATATATATGCCTGCCTTCTTATCCCTTCATTCCACACCTCTGAAAGGGATTGGAATGCTTCTCTCATGTCATGCTTGCCAGGTCCATGCTAGAACATAAAACGGGTCAAGAAGTCTTATCTGGCTCTGAAAGCAAGTGATTCCTCAACATCTCATGTCAGTGTAATTAGTTTTTCCCTGTCCAAATCCCAAACCAGCTCTGGTCCATAATGCTTATGGAAAGGGGGCAGTGGACCCATGGTGGTGTCCTTCTGATTTATCAGCCTTTTGGTACTTATGGCTGGGCATCACGGTGGTTCTTGAATTCTCTTGAATCAAGGGTTCTAAGTCCCTGTGCTGTAGTTATTGCATCCTATTCTAGAAATGTTCACCTGGAATCAGAGAATTATTATAGTTATTGTGTGGATTTTTTTAATTTTTAGGTCACGGTGCTCATTACACAAGGTTTTGTGTGCCAAATTCCCACATGAATTAAAGGTTCCTTTTCCATTTGGTAATGTTTTGGAGCAATTAATCTTACTTTTTAAACATCAGCACCTGTTCCGTGACAGCTTCCTTGCTCCCTCCCCCATTTCTGCCACAAGTAATTAATTTATTGAGGTATTATTGTATTTCATAGCTGAGCGTACTTTTGAAAATTTGTTGGAGAGGACCTAAATAAATCAGTAGTTCACTCAGCAACACCATTAATGTGGTTAATAAAACAAATTTTATAAATTTGTCGCAGACCTTGAAAGTGGTGCCAAAACCTTTTAAATCCAAAGCACTACTTTTCTTCCACACACCCCTCCTGCCACTCCGGTCACATTTTTGGTGTCTGCAGCACGGTGGCCACAACACCGAGGCAGATTTTAATTCTTCATAATCCAGTAAATATCCAAAGCCCTAGATCTGTTGCCCAGATGGCAAGATCCTCTAAAACCTACGAAGTTCAGTTCTGTAAAACAATTTATAGTCTCTAATTGAAGGCCTGAAATGAATTAAGTAATCATAAAAACAAACAAACAAACAACCTCCTCCCCCACAAACAACCAAACAACCTATTTTCTTGGCTTTTGGGTGGTTTTTTTTGTTTTTTGTTTTTTTGTTTTGTTTGTTTTTTTTTTAAAGAATGTAAAATTTTAGGTGTTTGTCATACACAAATACTGTGTTCTGTTTCTACTGCACATAACAGAGCCCCTCAGCCGGCCCTGCGGGCGCTGCGGTGCCGCCGTGTCCCTCACGGCACCCCCGGAGCCCACACGGGGCAGCCCCGGAGCAGCTGCCGCTCAAAGGCGGCGGGAAAACTCCCCCCCAGCTCCTGGATCCCCTCAGCAGCCTCAGCCCGGCAGGGACAGCGGGAACACCGCCCCCCGCCCTGCCCTGGAGCCCCGGAGCGGCCGCTGGGTCCCGGGGGGCCCGGGGGGTGTCCGCGGGCAGCGGAGCGGCTCAGACCGAAGGCAGGTGCTCCCCACGCGGTGCCGGCCCTGCCGTCGGGACACGGAGAGCTGCTCTGCCACCAGGTGCCGGGGGAGCGGGATGGCCTGTCTGCCCTCCTTCTCCTTCTCTCTTCCTGTGCCTCTGCTTCTCTTTCTCTGCTCCCTTCTTGATGTTTTCGGCAGCTTAAAGCCGGAGGGATTGGATTTTGTCTGGGTGTTGTGATCAGTATGTGCTGGGTGGGTTCAGTGGTGGAATGCTTTGTCTGGATTGTGTGGTGCCCTTCGGAACTTTTGCGAAGTTCCCTTATTTTCTCCCCTAAATTATCGGTAAAAGTGCCTCTTGGGAACAAAAGTGTGGTTTTTTCCATTGATGCTATGTCGAGGTATTAGAGAATTCTGTATGTATTTTAAGGTAAAACTCCTGGCTGAGACCGTGACCTTGTGGCCCTGGGGCTGGTTACAGCAGGTGCCATGAAGGATGGTGCCAGACTCTTCCCAGTGGTACCCAGTGACAAGATGAGGAACAATGGCCATAACTAAACCACAAGAAGTTTCACTTCAACATGAGGGAGAGCTTCTTTCCACCGAGGGTGGCAGAGCACTGGAATAGCTTCCCAGGGAGGTCATGGAGTCTCCCTCTCTGGAGACATTCCAAACCCACCTGGACGTGTTCCTGTTTCACCTGCTCCAGGTGACCCTACCTTGGCAGGGGGCTTGGACTGGGTGACCTCCAGAGGTCCCTTCCAACCCCAACAATTCTGTGATTCTGTCATCATGGAGTATTTCAGGGCAATAATACCAGCTCTGTGTGGCTGCTCTTCCTTGCTGTGCTGAGCCCTTGTCTTTTGCCAGTCCAGACCTTCTCTGGGCCTCATTCTCAGTTCTCCTCTAGTAAGTGATTGAGGCTGTTCTGGAGCTGGCAGGATCCTTTGCAAAGCCCTGTGGACCCTGAGGAGGCTGAAGCTGTACCTTCACCCTCCAGCCATGGAGCCCGGTTTGGAAGTGTTTCCATGCAGAGCTTTGTGTGCTGTTGCACAGAACTTTAAAAGAGGAGTTTCCCTCAGTTTGGATGGAACCATCAGTTCACGGATGGCAGGAGAAGGCCAACAAAATCTATGGCCAAATCCCAGGGACAGCCAGTCAAAGCCTTTAATAAGTGCTCCCCTGAAGGCTGTTAGTATCTGAATAGCTCCAGTGTTATCTCTTCCCAGTGCTCCATGCCTGCTCCATTAAGACTTATATGTCTTTCCACTGAAGAGCCAGCTGATCATAACCAACAGGATTTTATTTGATTTCCCAATAGGGTTTTTGTTTTGCTTGAAAAAAATGACTGAGACCCAAAGGATTTTCCAGCTGGAAAATAAGACCTGTCAGTTGGAAATTCTGACTAGATCTAAGCAGGCACCTGTATAATACTTTGAATGTATTATATGGCTAGAAGGGAGTGTGAGGGGGCAAGGAAAATGAAGGGGCAGGAGAAGAACTTAAGGAGTCTATTATGTTCATAACTGGTTTTCATTTTCCCCTTTCCTCCCTAAAGGTAGGTTTTATTTGGGGAAAAAAGGTCAATATTGACCACAATAAATTGGAATGTTCAGGGACAGTGGAATTTATGTTGGACCATAGTATGTGCTGATGCTGTGCCAAAGCTGGTGGCATCCATGTGGTGCTGTCGCTATGGCAGAGGGAGATTTTGGGAAAAGCCTCTGGGAATAGGTTATTCCTTTACATCAATGGACACCCATGTTAGAGGGCATTGCCACTGACTGACAGCCTGCACCAGTTCTGCTCTTCTGGCTGGCTGGAGAGGGGAAAAGTTGAGTTCTTCTCTTCAAGTTTGAGGAAAAAGTAACAAAACAATTTTGTAAAAATCTTCATAACAGAATCCACACTGTGTAAAACTGGCCCAAATACTCATGTTGGTCCTGACCATTAAGCTGCTTGGTTAAGTTGCCCTGAGATATTTAGGTGAGCCTGGAGTTTCCTTTACTCGTTTGATTTCTGTGTGATCAAGGGCTTGTTATTAGTTTCAGTATTTGGTTGGACCTGAAATGTGAAGAGAATTTGGGAATTCCAAAGCACTGTGGACTGAACCTGAAGGAAATATTTGTACAGCCTGCTGTGACCTGAAATCCTTAAGCTTTGCACAGCTGTAGGAAGAAATCCATTTTGGAGTCTATTATGTTCGGACATGACTATAAAACACAACCTCTCAAGTGCATGTCCCAGGAATAAAGAATTAGGCATTTAGGGAATGTGTTCAAATATTATTTATACCTTAATTCATCAAGCAAGAGAAACTAAACTAAAAGTCTGGGCTAAGCCTTTTTTTCAGTTTGTGCTCAGGTAATAAGTTTATGATGTTTTAGCAGTGGAGGGCAGGGAGGCAGTTTCCCTTCATGGTGTGGAGAAAAGGGCTGTATCTGGTACCCCAAGTCTCTGGTAGCAGCTGGGGCCTCTCCCTGGAAGTTGTTCTCCTTCATACCCAGGACAAAGCTAAAAATAATTGTAGTTGGATAATGGGTTATGAAATAATTATAAAACATTTTAAATTATAGCAAAATCAGCATGGGTCTAGGGATTAGCTGCGATGCCAAGACCTAAACCAGCTGGAATAATCTAGAACAAAACCCTACTTTAACTTGTTATTTCCATGGTTTAAAAATACACCTTCTCACTGATGGGTCTTTGGTGTTGGTGGTCGCTTTGCATCCTGTTGTTAGCACCTGGAGCCAAGCTGGGAAAATCCAGTTCTTGGCATGTAGGAGCCAGTGCTTCACATCGACGTGTCGTTGCCAAATGACATGGAAAGCGTTCTCTTGCCAGGTCACTAGAAATTAGATTAATTGTAACACGGAAACCGCAGGGAGGGAGAAAAAAAAATCAGTGTTGTGCCTCTGGATATCACTGTACACCTCGGTTGTACAACAGCAAAGTCAGCCCGAAACAGAAACACTGGGCAGCGTCCACGGAAATATTTCCACTGCGTTCCCAGCTCCTTGGTGGTGAGGTTCAGTATGGAAGTGGTGAGTGTGCTGCTACCAGTAACTGCAGGGGCCGTGCAGCAGGATGGTGAAAAGGGATGTGATTGACATAAGTCGATATTAATCGAGTGTCTGCCAGCACCACTTGGAATTCTGGTTCCTTTTTCTGAAACAGCTGTTGCTTAGAGCAGAGGCCGGAAAGGCTCCAGCTCCAGCCTCTTAGAAGAGGTCAAAGATGTAGCCAGGCCAGGTTGTTTGTGGAAGTACAGAGCTGTTGTGCCTGGCCCTTGCTGGGGCACAGCTGTGGCAATGCCCTTGTACCTTTTGTTTTCCCTGGTGCCAGGTTGCCCAGCTCTGCTGGAGACCGACATTTTCCAGCAGATCTGACCTTCTCCATGTGGCCTGTCCAAACACCCTGAGTCTCAGCTGCCCCACACAGCAGGGACTTTCAGCCTGGCTGCCTTGGCACCACTGAGGCACAGAAAGCAAGGTATGGAACACTCTGCTTTCTTCTCCCCTCTGCTTTGTGTGAAAATGTAAAATTTCCTCCTGGGCTGCAGCCTTCAGGCAGTTCTTACCACAAGGTAGTTAATGCAGGTGAATGAACTTCTTTGTTGCAGAATATTTTCCCAAGTAGAGTAGAAGCCACATGTGGATTTTTCACCAGCATTGACCATTTCTTGTGTGTTGAGAGGGAGGGTTTTCAGCTGTGTTCAGCTTCACTACACGGGCAAGTCCTGAAGACAGGGCAGCTCCCGTGACTTGATTTCCTTACTCTGAAGTGTTGCAAAGCTGTACTTTACTCTTGGATGGTGTTTTGGGATAGAAAATGCACATGGCAGAGGTTCCCACCCTGCAAGATCAAATTTAAGCATCTGACATAGAAGGAAAAATGAGCAAGGAATGGCAAATAACCAGTGGTTGTTTTATATACGCAGACCTCAGTTTAGTCACACAGGGCATGGAAACAGGTGTTTCGTGTGTATTCCCACAAATCAAACATCCTAAGGAATAGTGCCAGCTCACAGCAAACAAAACAAGGGTATTGAGACTCTTGAGGGAAAGAAGTACTCAGAACACAAATAAATATTCCTAAATACTTGCATCCCTTCTGTGTGGTGCCTGACCACATTCCCATATCTTGTCCTTCCGCTGCGTTGGAATATTAGTTTGAGTAAGACCTTTAACATTTGGATTACCCAAGTCTTACCTCAAATAGTGAAATAAAAGCTGTCTAGTCATACTTAGCAGAGAACAATTTTGGAGTAATCTTCATCCATCGTGGCAGATTAGTGTGATTGTTTTGAGGGCACAAGGGAGCAAAGCTTTGGATGGTCCCAAGCCCCCAAGAGCAGCCCAACCACTGCCTGTGCTTTGCATGAGGAAGCTAATGGAACAAAGGAGTTGGAACAGGATTTATTTATTTACTTATTTATTTATTAGATGTGCTTACAGTGTGGACTGCAGAGTCACTTAAATGCTGTAGGATGCCTTTGGAAAAACAAGTGGTTGTCCAGAAAGCAGCCAGCTTATGGGTATAGCATCAGAGCTGAGATGGGCAGAGAGGAGGATCCTTCAAAGAGCACCATTGTCTTCTTCCCTGTTTTCTGCAGAAAATATTTTCTGTTCTGTAAAGAGACCCAATGACTGGCGTGCAACATAAACCTGCAGTAGAACAAATAGCTCAAAGACACCTTTGGTAAATTCAGGCTGCCTCTGTCCATGACTAGTGGAGAGTGTTGTTCAGCAGTTTGTATAATTATCCTTTCCTGACATCAGCCTCTGGTTCAGGAAGCTATTGAAGCACATGCCTGGTTTCCAGTACATGAAAAGTCCCATTGATTTCAGCCTGCAATACAAAGCTAGCCACTCTCATAATTGTTAGGATGCATTCCTGAGTCCTAGACATTCAGTGATGGATCATCTAATGTGCCCAACTGTATTTTATCACATCAGAGGCTTCTTTCTTGCAAAGGAAGCACAGCAGTGGATTTGTTGCCTATAGTTGTAACTCTGATCTGTTATTTCAACCTTTCCTTGGGTCCAGTCATTTAAAGGTCTAGCTCATCACCTCTTGCATCCTATTAAAAGCAGTCTACAAAATGCCAGCAGTGTGGATAAAATCCCACGCCTTTTCCACTTCCCACAGGTTTTCCTCTAAGCCTTCAGTGTGAGTGAAGCGCTAAGATGGGCTCAATTTGATCCTTGTTTATTTTTTTTTATGGAGATAGAAGCACTCTGATGCCTCCTGCATAGCAGATGATGCTTCTGTACTGTTGGAGGATGTGAGTAATTAAAGTGTGCATCATGTCATAACTGTTGCAGCTGCAGAAAAGGGGTATATTTGTGGCTGAATACTTTTCTGAGCTGCAACGCAGCACATGCACGTGAGGCAGACTTTGGCAAATAAGTTGAAAACTCCATAATTAACTGGCTGTCAGAAGTTTGGAAGCAAAACACAGGAGGTGGTTAGGAAATCAAAGTATGATGTGTTTTTAATCACAAAACACGAGGAAATTTTAAAAATTTATGAGTAATAAATCTATATTGTTGGTACCAAATGGCTCCCTTTGCAGCCCTTTAATGTAACACCTGCGCTTCCTCTCCCTGAGTAACGACCCATTTTTTGACTGCCCCAGGAGCAGTGCAGGAGTAGGTTTGCAGGCTCAGGAGAACAAAGCCAGGTTCCCAGACTGAGCCCTGACTGCACTTTAGGATTCCATTTACAGTCTGTTTGGTTTGTAATTCAAATCGCTCCAGACCAGAGTTAATGTTTAGACCACAGCCACCTGAAATTTGCTTGGGGGCTGAAGCCCAGCCAGATTGCAAATGGAGGAAACACTTGAGGTTTGCTAAATACAGTTAATAGGGGATTAGAGGCTGTGTTTTTTATGGGAGCACGGGGAGGTCTGTAATAGGAAAAATATTAAAATGCAAATATACAACTTCAGCCGTGCTGAGCAGGATGCAACTAATTGCACTGTGGCCATCAAGTAGCTGTTCTTCCTTTCATTAAGCAAAGGGAAAATGAGAGGAGGAAGATAACAGGGCACTGATAGAGGTTTGTATGAGGACTGAAGGCCATCCCTTGTCATTCCCATTTCCTGATGAGTGACCCAATGGCTGGGTGACTGGGCTGGGAGTTCTGAGATTCCGGAGATGGTGCTGGTTCTCATTTGTTTTGTGCACTTGAGCAAGTCTTGGGTTTTGTTTTCCATTTCCTTTTTTGGTGTTCAGCCCCTCGGGGCTCTTGCACAGCGTGTGTGTTCAGTGCCTCATGCAGTGAGGTGTGGGTGTACCCATCCTATGAGCACTTACCACTGCCCTATAAATCACGGGGAGCTGGAAGGAGCCTTGGAGGTTGTTGAGCTGGATGAAACAGGATCAAGTGTAGCTAAGCCATGCCTACCAGACGTTTGTCTTAACATTTTCTTTAAAACTCCAGCAAAGGAAATTCCACATTTCTGGGTTGCCTGTAAAGTGGTATTTACCTAAATTTTGTCTGCATAATTTCTGCGGAGGAGATCCCGCACTCCCAGGTTGCTTGTTCCAGGATTTCACCGCCATAGCTGAAATGTTTTTCTAATATCTGACCTAAGTTGTCTTTGCTGGAGCTTGTGCTGATCCTTCCTCTTTCCTCTCCCACTGACTATGAAGAACAATTAATCATCCCTCTCTTCTTAGAAGTCCCTGTGCATTGGAAGACTCTTTGTCACATTCATTCCTCAGTTTCCTCTCCTCCAGACTAAACAACACCCAGGTCTTTATCCTCCCCTCAGATGGCCAATCCAGAGCTGCAGCTGCCGGTAGAGTGATTTCTGTGTTGCCAAAAATGTGTGTAGCCCTGAGTTGTTTCTCCAGAGCCAAGAGGATTTACCCTTCTGGAACCCTTTGTGAGTTTAGTCCTGAGATTAAGAAGTTCAAAAGCTCTCGTGATCATAGGAGAGACATCTCAGTTGATATGGTCTGAAAAGGAATTAGGAATATAGGGCTTGTATGTGAGCAAGAAACCCTCTCTGTGTGTATGCAAACGTTTTTTAATGTGACAAAACTAGAATTTAAAGGATGAGTTTCACTTAATAAATAAATAAAAGTCCTTTCCTAAAGGGAGGAACATGGACAGGGAAGAGCTGGCCACCAGGGCTGGGGAGGAAAGCCAAGGGCTGGCAAGGATCTGAGGGGACACAGGTGGGACGGAGCTGTGGGAACCATCCTGGAAACGTGCGCTTGCTCGGAAAAGCCCTTGTCTGTCACAAATCCCAGCAACCAGAACTGGAGGAGTTTGAAAGCCTTTATTGGCTTTTTTTTTCGCCCTGCCACTCAATTTGTTATTTTCTGGGCCTGTGTACAATTTCACAAAAACAGACACTCTGAAGAGAACCAAAACTTCCAAAATTCCAAGCTCCAAGGACTTTCAGTCTCTCAGGTATGATTTTCACAATCCCAGTCTGACATTTACTAGAAAAAGGAAAACTTCTAGTTGGAGGGGGAAAAAACCCCAAAGTGAAATTTTAAAGGACTCCCCCAAAAATCTGGAGCAAACTGCCAGGGATGGAGGTGGGTTATCCTGCAGGGATAAACTGTCACCACGATGTGTCCATCCCTCCTTCTGCCAGAAGCAGAAAGCAGAGATGCTGTTCTGCACCTGCAGCTCCCTGGGAGCATCTCCTGCTAAGCACAGCAGCTCCTGTGGCCAATGAATTTTCTGGGGCAATGGCTTGGCTGGGTTCTTAGTCTTTGTTTAAACCCAGGGCAGGAAATACTCAAAGCAAAATGCACATATGCACCTTCCTTGATATCCACAGGGAACACTCTTGCCTTCTGCCTGGTGCAAGAGGTGTTGGCATGAGAGAAAAGGTGCTATCTAGGCCCTCAGCTGTCTCCTCAATCAGCTTCTGAAGAAATCTGGATGATAGGCATGATTTTGTGTGCAGTTTTAGAGTGATCCTGGTTATTTAGACTGCCTTCCACAGCAGAAGTGGGCAGTGCCAGCTTACATATTGCCAGACTAAAACAATGGCTCTGTAGCATCTTGTGACTGACCCCCCTTGCCCACATAACTATGGGAAAAACAAAATCCAATGAAAAAGGGAGGATTCAGCACCTATCCAGTGCTGTACCCACTATTTAAAGAACTTCATCCTCTCTAGACAAGGATAACAATAAATCATAGCCAAGTACTCATCCTAATACTAGACAAGCTCCTTCAGGGGCTAATGTGAGTGAAGGTGATTCATCCACCTGGAATTGTTGTGAGCTGGATTTGTGCAGCAGCAGTTTGTGGCTCTGTTTCCCGGTGAGGTTAAGAAGCCAAATTTCAGGACTGTTGTATTGTTAAGTCTCAGAACCGAGCACTGCTTGTACCCCTTACATTGCAGACCTCTGCCCTGTGCTTTAGTGCACAGTGGAAAACTGGCCAGAATGTTGTTAGAAATGTCCATCTGTGGAAGCTTCACCTTTGTCTCCAGTATCCCTATTCATGTGACCTTGTTATGATGACCTCCCTTCTTCCAAAGACTTCTGAGTATCTGTACCCAACCTGCCAGATTTAGCTGAAAAAAGGTGGGTGTAAAAGAGATGGTAGATCCCTGACATGTGTTTAAAGAGAAACTCTTTAAATCTGCAATACTGACCCTGGAGTTGATTGCTGTTGCACCACAGAAAAGGATCAGAGCCAGCAGAATTCCTGAAATCTCGCTTGAGAAGCGAGTTAGGATTCAGACAGCTCGTGGCTGTGTTGATAATTCCTGCTCTTCTTCACTGCTGGCCATCAGGGTTTAAATCAAAGCATACAGGCACACGGTAATTATTACTGTTGTTGATGATGGCAGTGAATTCAAGATTCCCCAGGGACCACTGTGGTTGTCCACTTGGACCCGTGGTGTAAAACAAGCCAAGGAATTTGACCTTGCTATTTTTAGATTATTTCCTACCAAGCACGAGAACTATCAAAGACGTTAATCTGGGGCTGAGCCACGAGCGCATCTTTCAGAAAGGCTTCCAATCTTGATTTCAGATTCCAAGTGATGATAGAATTACAACACCCAGGAGAAGTTACTCTCATTTGTTGTTTAAAAAAAAAATAAAGAAGTATTTCCTGCTTGAATAAGAGGAACTTCAGCTTCCAGTGGGGAGTTCTGTGTGTCCAGTCTGCTGCAGTACACGTCCCATTAGGAGCACTTCTCTCCTCTGATCTAGATTTTACAGAAGGGGAAAGAAAATGCTTGGCATTTGTCTTAGAGAAAACAAATCTTCATGAACTATAAACATTCCAGAAAAAATCACTTTTGAGATTGGATTTTTTTTTTTTTAAATTGTCTACTGAATTCTTGGGTTTTAACTGTGTGATAAAAAACCCATGTGGAATATCAGATAAAAGGTATGTTTTTATTTGAGAAAGCTGTACTGGGAAATCACAAATTCTGAAGCAAAATATATCCAGTATCTTCTAACTGTACTGAAATCCTTCCAGATCTAAACACATTGGAATTGCCTGGTTCTCTGTCTCAACCTTAGATTCCCAAGTCCTGGTACAAAAGGATTACCTTATCCAACCAATGCTTTTATGGGTAATTTGCTCTAGACAAAAAGATAGGAGAGAATTTCTTTGTGCAGTATGAACACTGGTAATTTGCACAGGTTTAACTTACGTAAAGAAGTCTCAAAAACTTTAAAGGCACTAGAACTGGTGAGAACATTTTTTTATTTGGAGTTTCTATACTTAGCTTAGAGCATCCTTGTCATACTTCTCTGTCTATAAGCAACCTCCAGACATTTGTTCCTGAAAATACCCACTAAAATCTGAAAGGTTTAATCAGTGTGATGAACTAAATCCCAAAATTCATATGTTGAGAAAGCAGACAGTGGACTACAAAGTGGGTGTTGGTAAAATACAGATGCAAAACCCAGACATTTTCCTGTGTTGTTCTGCTGTTTGGATTTCAGAAATTACTTTTCTAGCCATTTCCTTGGCCATTATTCTTAATAAAGATTTTACTGGGTTATGGACTATTTATTTTGGGCCAGGCAAAGGGTGCTAAGATGTTTCCTCTGGAATTTAAAGATTCTTTTTTTTTTTTTTCCTGAGGGGAGGTCTGTTATTCTGCACCAAGAGGGACGTCTGATGGGGAAAAGCTTAGAAATAATTAATTGGAGGAAAGGTAAAATATTGTTTACTCTTCGATTGACTCCCGGGAGAGGGGAGGCAAAAACAAATCAAAACATTCCGCTCTGCGGGTTCCAACATTTATGGATTTCCCATTGGTAATGTTTCACTTACTATGGTTCAGGACTTTCTGTAGTGAAGTATGTTCATATATAGAGGAAAGCTTCAGGCCAGCAAGGTTTGCTTGATCCTGGACCAGTAAACACAAGGTTTTCTGTTCAAGTCATCGGTGCCAGCCACCCCTGTTTCAGACTGTCTATCCAACTTCCACTGCAACAGCCTCATTAGGCTGTACCTGCCAGCCTGGGACTAAACCAAACAGAGATGACACACTCCAGCATTAAACCACAAAAAGGAGGAACTCCACGGCTGCTCCTGCTGCTCTTTGCTTCTCCCGTGCCACCAACAGGAGGAAGCAGAGCGGGGGAGAGGAAAGAAGCCATGTGGGGTGTGCACCACCCAGTGTGATGTGCTTTTCTTCTATAGGTGGGGGAATGAAAGGGGAAAAAACCTTCTAAACTGCTGGTTCTTCCTTGCAGGTGCATAACCCACCATCCAGAATCCCTCCGGTGTCGGCTGAAATCCTCGTGTTCGTATTCCAAGGAAAACTGCTGCAGTTGTCTTCAGCTGTTGCCTCTGTTGGTGGTCCTTGTAGAGGAGCCAAGGGCTGGGGTGAGTAAAGTCTTGGAGTTGAGAAATAGGTTGGGATTTTTGGGCTCTTGTTCTGTCTCTGCCATTAAATCCCCAAGTGCATTATATACATGAAATGGAAATGTAAATACAGTTGTGTAAATAAAAGCAAATGTAAATAGCGTAGGTGTGTTGTATAAAGAACGGAGTGGAAAGAGCTCAGAGCATCTTCCTCCTGAGCTAATCCACATTTCATGTGGGACTCATCAGGGAAAACTGGAGGAAGGCACAAGTCAGTCAGTCCATGTTATGAAACCCTGGGGGTGCCAGACTTTCTGAAGGGGGAAGGTGACCAGTGATGCTGAGGATCCCAGTCCAGACACTCTCCTTTGTTGGAGTGGCTGATATCTTTGCCAGCTGCTTGTGCTGATGTTGCCAGTGTCTTAACTCAGCACAGTTGGTATGGAGGGACCTCTTTCCCTGTCAGGTCAAGGTTCCTTCATGTCTTTCCTTTTCCTTTATCTCTCCCTCAACTATATTCCTGCAATGAAAGCATTTTCTGGGAATAACCGGCAGGCACACTTCCTTGTAACCTCCCAGTGCTTGCTCATCTGTATTGTAAGCATTATGTATTTTGTAAGCACTATGCAAAGTTTCAGATATTTTGAGGTATCCCTGGGTTGTCAGTGTAAATCCTTTTGGAGAAGGATTTCACAACAAACAGGGAAGTGTTTTCCTTTCACCTCTTTCACTAAGGGACTAAGGGTCCCTTAGAGCAAAATTCCTCATGGGAAAATAGTATTTCCTTTGAATTTAGTTAGTTCTGATAGTTACTGATATTTGAGGAGTGATGTGGACAGTGTAGGTCCCTGATGAAATGCAGTGTCTGTCAGCAGACAAACAATGGGACTGTAAGATCCTCGAGGAGGGCACTGCAGTTCCATTTGGGATTTGTCCGGTGGCAAACACAGTGGGTATGTGCTCTGTGGAAAGGGCTCCAGGGCATCACTTTGATAAACACTGTGCTTAAAATGCTAGAAACTTTATTTAACCTGAAGCTTCTCGGAGGCAACACTTTTTTCCAAAACAAAAATACAGATTTTCCCGGAACAGTTTACAGAGTTTTTCTTGCTCCAGTGTTAATTCCGCAACGTGGTGATGTCAGATCTCTTTGCATTTTCTCTAGGAGACTTCTAATCTTTTCCCAGTACCCAGAGCCATATATTACTATTTCACACGCTCTTCTTTGAACCTACAGCACAGAAAATTAAAGTGTAAATATGCATGTGAACCACCCAAAAGTCATAATAAGATTATATGAATGCCTGCAACCACACAGCAGGAACAATAGGGGTTGCACAATTCCTCCGCTCCAGTGCTGCTGAATTTTAATGAGGGATAGTCAGTACATGCTGATACTCCTGTAGCTCCCCTGGAGCCAGAAGGGTGAGTTAAGATGCCAGTGACACAGTGTGTAGGTGAGTCTGAGCTGTGGCCTGCCTTGGAGAGCAGAGCATGATACAGCAGGCTGGAAAAAGCTGACTAAATGACAGGGAGAAATGAGATGGAAGGAGAAAGGATCGCCCCAAACTGCCAGTCACCTGTGCCGCTTTCATCAGCTCCTCTTGGAGAAAATACCACACCACACACTGATAGGAATAATAGGGATAAGCCAAATAAAGAACATATGCTCTCATGAATCAGAAGTCTCATGCTGCAGGGTTTAAAGCGATCCCTTAAATATCAGAGATTAAGAGGGGAATTTTGTGAGTTCCCTCTCTCCCATGCCAGAGTTTGTTTTCACTTTCCCTCTACTACCCCTGCTAACCTTGGTACACCTGGGAGCCGCTTGGGAAAGCCTTGGCAGCAGGTGTACCTCTCCAAATATGTGCTTTCCAGATAGGAAGATATCCCTGTAGTTTGCAGCTGATGTAAGGATGAGCACTGCTCAGGGCGAGTTCCTTTCCAGGCGGGCTGGCCGTGTTCCTGCTGCGCTCCTCGGGGGCCGCAGCTCCTCCAGGCCCCTGGAGCTCTGACACATGTCAGTAAGAATGCACATGTGTTCCTCAGTGAAAAACATCTAAAGTAATGGGAAAGGTGTGGGGGGGCCTGCGAGGGTGTGACTGTGAAGCGTGATGTCAAGGAGAAGTAGGACACAGCCCGGGATGTGGGAGGACAGCAGGGGTCAGACCTGCCCCACTCGTGCCTTAGGGAAGGATCCTGAACTATCACAGGGACCACGGTGGAGATTCACCCTCTGGGGAACCTGTTGGTTCATTACAGATGAGGGTTTGGGCTGTTGTGTAACAGACAATTGTGTGTTGTAA
Organism: Manacus candei; assembly: GCF_025592945.1. NCBI lineage: Eukaryota > Metazoa > Chordata > Aves > Passeriformes > Pipridae > Manacus > Manacus candei. The sequence goes on along the minus strand of NW_026138083.1, from coordinate 4,245,749 downwards.
TTTTGCCTATTATTGGAAACTGTCTCACTGTGAGTTTGTGCTGGGGCTTACGGGCTGTTCCATAGTGCAGGAGGAGGAATTCTTTTCACCGGTAGCCAAATCTCTTCTTCCATCACACCAAGCTCCTTGTGAGCAGATCCAGGACAGAGATGTGGCCACATAACATGCTCCCCTAATTCTCTCAATTACAGAAAACCTTCTCACTGAATTATCATTACTATACAATATTTCCCTTGGAATAATAGCTCAGATTTAAATGGGAATTTCATTTTGCTGATACCAGGTTATGACATCTCACTGAACCTGTGTGCTCTTCCTTAATTGCGTCCTTGCTAGAAGACAAAAATTTAACTTTTTGAGGCAAGCTGGTTGTTTTCATAATATCAGGTCCTGTGTGCTGCAGCTCATCAGATCTGATCACATCATTCTCATAATACCCTGCCAGAATGTGGTTTTTGTAGCCCAGGATGTGTGTAGCCATACTCACCTGTCCTTTCCCAATTGTTTTAACTGAAAAAAGCACAAATGTGTAGGAATCACCCTGGTCAGTTGTTCTAAGCACAGACAACTGGAGTTGAAAGCTCCTGCCCTACAGCTCTGCCCAGGAGTTAGAGAAGATTGCATATCCACAACCTGGTCTGCCTTGTCCTGCCGTGTTCCGTAGTCCTGCCCAGGGATGGCTGTGCTCTGTTAGCCAAAAAGTGCCAAAAAGTGAGCAAAAAAGATGCTTCTCATCCCAAAGATGCCACCCACTGTGTGATTTATAGAATGTGTCGCGTTTAGATGAGAGTCTCCTCATCCTCTGTCCATGATCATACCAGCCCAGTCTGTACACTGTGGGAGCATTTTTCACATGTGAAACACTTGAGTAAACATCTCTTGGGTTTTTCATGAGTTAGACGGGACAAACAGTTCCTTAATTCATCTAGCCCAAATTTGCCATTCCTTTTTTTTCTCCCAGTAACTAGGAAAATGTCAACCCTTTTCTAAATACTGAAGACAGATCTAAATCTCAAGCATGGTTGACTTAGAGTTTTAAAACTACTTAATCCTTTCTTAGAGACTATTAGGTTATTTTATGAGGTTGTGTGAAAGAGATTTCTTTTAACTGATCTTGAAAAGGAAAACTTTAGACTTGGCATTTTGTGCATAAAACCAACAAACCCAAAGCTCTGCTAATCACAGCCAGTATGTGCATCCGGCTTTTTTGGGGGTTAGAAGCTGCGTTTTCCTATGGAGAAGGGAAGGAAAAATGCCGGTGTAAGTCCAGCCCCGCCCCTGAATTGATTACCCTTGTAGGATTTGCTCATCCCATTTTGGCTGTGTTATAAAACGCAGCGGGAGCAGTTCCAGCCCCAGCACATCGCTCCCGCGTCAGGCAGCCCATGATGTCACAAGGAATTCCTTGTCGTAAGGGACGTCCCCTGAGGAGAGCGTTTGCTCTGCTGGAAAGGTGCCATCCACCCACACACTCCGTCTCCACCCAGCTCCTCCATCCAAATAACCAAACCAAAGGGAGTGCTTTGACTAATGGAGTGAGTAGGAGTGATGCCATGACAATACAATGGTGTGTCTGCTGTAGACTGTTCCTGATTTGCATTTGATTGTTTGCAGTCCTACCCATCTGTAGCCAGAGGCAAGAAGTGATAACCTGTCATGTTTTATAAAAACACGTTTGGAAGAAAGTGGAGTAATGCAGGGATAAATAATGTATGTTCCCTGGGCCTGCTCTTCCCAAGCAGCCCTGAACTCATCCCACCATTGCTGGTTTCTCTGTTGCTGAAGGATTTCTTTCCAGATAGTTTCCATCTGGGGGGAAAAAAAAAAAGGGGTAAAGAAAAGAAAATCGAGACAATTTGAGTGAATAAAAGCACAGCCTATTGCAATTTGAAAAGGTACTTAGTGGAGCTTTAACACATGTCAGACCCTCAGCAAATGGACAGAAAAGTAAAAGGGGCAGTGGCATCAGTCACTCTGGACAGAAAGACTGCTCAGTTGAGGCAGTACTGGCATCTCTGTCTTCTCCTGCGTTTCTGTGGTGCTGTGGCACTGAAAGTTTTGAGTGGAAACAGCAGATAATCATGTTATATGACTCGAAAAGTTCCCCTCTCTTGTTCAACACATCCTTTGTTCTACAGCTGATTGTTGATCACTTAAGTTATGCAATGGAATTAACCTACAGATGAAGCCTGTAGTGAAATCTTGTTGGCTCTGTTTTAGCTTGTTTTGTTAGGACATTTTAGAGGTTTTCCCATCATGTGTCCAACATGGCTTCAGAGGGAGAGGGCTTTCTGTCCTTTAAATGCAGAGATGCAGAAATACAGACTGGAGAAGCCCTTGACAAATGGAGGATGAAATCCTCCCCCACAAAATGGGAGTCATGCTCTTTTAGGTGAGGTAAGTAGTAAGGGGGTCAGTCAAAGTGGAAAGGATGGAAAGTCCTTAGTTCAGTCTGGGGAATGGGAGCCAAACCTCATTTTAAATTAAGTAGTTGTAGATCCAACTCACTGCTGAGCTGTCTCTCTGTTTTGGACTGAGCCCACTTTACTAACAAGCCTAAAAATGTGGATTCTTCTCCCCTCTGAGCAGAGAACATGGTGCAGCGTGCCAGCCCGAGGACCTCATTCTCCACGAGGGTACCCTGAGTGGGCCTTTTGGGTTGAGAGATTTTCTCTAGTGAATCTCTTCCAGCAGGGTTTCCTTTACTCATCCTTCCCACTCTCCACGAGGTGCCTCATCCCTGCTGTCCCAGCAGAGCACTGATGAAGGTGGAGACACACAAACCTGCACTGCTCCTAGTCCCGTTTCTCATCCACACTTGTATCCTCCCCAGGTTATTTCATGATGGCCTGCTGGACTGTAAAAGCACCCTGGTGAGCCTTCATCTCTTTAGTGTCAGACCTACAAAATGCTAATTAATTATGATGGGAAGGCATGGCTACAAGAATTGGTGCTCAACCCATCACTTGAACTTGTTCCAGTCTTATTTGTGTGTGGTATCACCATGTTAGTGCTGCCTGCAATCCAAGCAAATCCCTATGAGAGACAAGAGATTTTAGTTTAAGCCCAGCACTGCATGGCCGTGGCTTACCAGCTCCCAGGTTAGGCCTACCTTGCACCCAGACAGTGTGGGGTGCAAGGCTGGAGGGCTGGATTTGTGCACAACATGGGGGTTGTGTGTGTGTTCATGACAGAGAAATCATAGAATGACTTGGTTTGGAAGGAAGACCATCTTGGTTTGGAAGGAAGACCATCTCACTCCAGCCCTTGGCTGTGGAGAGGGACACCTGCCACTATCCCAGGTTGCTCAGAGCTCCATCCAGCCTGGCCTTGAGCACTTCCAGGGATGGGGCGTCCACAGCTTCTCTGGGCAACCTGTGCCAGGGCATCACCACCCTCACAGTAAAGATTCTTTTCGTATGACATGTTAAAGTTTAGGATCCCCTGAACTGCAGCTCTGGTGCCAGCTCTTGGAAGCCTGTGAGACATCAGCTCATTTGGCTTTGTTTTGAAGTATCAGGTTTCTAATCCTTAGGTCTGAGGAGCGTGAAAATGCAATTTACTTGTAACTGCTACAGAGATACACAGGACCTTCTCACCTGACTTGCTGAACTGTGCAGTCATGATGACATAAAATCCCTGCAATGGCCTGAGCTAAACCAAACCCCAGTCCTTCTGAAGCAGAATAATTCCATTAGGTTCCCACCACGGTAGTTGTAACAGTCTTAAATTTTCAGCTCTGCAGCTGAGTTCTGCAGATGCCTCATGTGCACTGAGGTGGTTTGAAAGCATAGCCATAGGTGTGGGATTGTCCTCTGCATGAGAGATGGGTGTTGGCTTCCAAATGCACCACTCCTGGGGCCGTGCCAAGGCAGTCCTAGCGGAGACCCAGGTGTGCGGGTGTGTGCGAGCAGACGGACGTGCGTGTGTAGGGACTTAAAGCTCAAAGCAGGCAGGGGCAAAGAATGCAAATAACCGTGGAAAAAGATTTTTGCTTTTTGCTTTGTTCCTGGTGAAACTTCATGAATTGCTGAATTTCCACCACGTAATTCCCTGAGAATAAAAACGTGGTTGATCGGGGAGATACTTTGATTTTTCCTTTTGGAAATTCTGAGGGTTTTATACTACTGCTGTTTTTACAAAGCTGTTTATACAAAGCTGTTTTCAGATTCCTGGGTATCCCCACCATCCTTCCTTGAAGACCTCAATGTGACATCAAACCTTTGATTGTAGCTACTTTCTAGAGGGAGAAAAGGGTCCCCTGGCTCTTCTGTTCATGAAGGAAAGGGGGACAAGAGACCAGCTTTGGCCCCGGGGAGTTGAGGGGCTGCATGTGTCTGCCCCAACTAAGGCAGGACAGGGAATATCCCACCAGAGCTGGCACTTGGCTTCTCTCCTGCCTGCGGAGAGGCCTCTTCCCAATAGAGGGAGGCAAAAGATAGACAGCAAGAGCTATTGCTTCAGTGGGAAAGAAGATGTGTGTGGGTGTATAATGAGGGGACTTTACAGATAATTCCTTCAGTTGCCCTAGAGATATCCCGTGGAGTGCTTAATTTCTGGAGAAGTTTGGAGAACACAGGATTTCAGTCCCAGTGCTTTTTTGTTTCCTACCCAATGGCAAAAATAATTTTCATAATCTGCCCTGGGGATTGCTCTGTGTCCAATCACTGGTTGTGTGCACGGCCCCTTTTGAAATACAGCTTTTTGTTTGGAAACTGAAATTGTTCCAAGTCATAATACCTTCCTCTCAGATTTTCATTTTTCAGAAGTGACCCACCCTCTATTGAATAATAAAGCTTGATAACCATAGTTTCTCAGATAACATGCAATGAGCTGCCAGTATTGCTTTGGGACAAAATCAGGAAACCACTGGCTAGTGTTATGGAGTTATCCAAAGGGGATCATCTACCCTTGAAATCTTTTAAAATAAGAATGTGTGTTTGAGATCACCCTTCTTGAAGATGTCCTGGATTAATGCAGAAATGAGCACACAGATTTAAAGAACAGATTAAAACATGTCCATTTCCAGGTCAAGAAGAACTGTGATTCAATCCAGAGTAAATTAAAATCCCACACTTATGTGAAATCCACAATAAAGGAGGTTTATAGTGGAAACATTGACTGACCTTTAATACCAGCAGCCAGGCCAGCTCTGCTGTAACATCAGTTGGAAACAAGAGGCAGTGGTGTTATGAGGCTATACAGGCAAGGGCAAGGCCTTTTCCTTAATCTAGACTGAACATCCAAAGAGAAAATCCCAGAGCAGTCCACTGACTCTCATCTTTTTTTCCATTAATTGGCCACAGCACGGTACTCTGAAGCTGACAGAAATAACTGCTGTGATATTAAACCAAGACTAAGCCTTGCCAAAAGACATTTTATTTCAAACCTCTCTGAATTACTGTATAATTTCCTCTATTGCTCACCTCAGAGAGCAGGAAGTTGGCCATCATCTGCTCTGAGCTTTGTATGACATAAACCTTTATTTCTCCTGTCTGTGAGAAAATGAAGTCAGGGCACTTCCAGCAGGATGAGGATATGGATGCTAGATTGAGCTTAGGAATATTACAGTGATCCAGCTTTTAGACTCGGGGCCCTGGCTGCTACTGCAGCTTCTCCTGGAGACTGAATAGCTGGAAACGAAAAGCTCCTGGATCTTCTTGCTCTACCCCACCTCTCCCCTTGCAGGAAGGCTCCTTCTTTCCTTTCTCTCCCTTGTGTGGATGCTGTGAGGAAGCAGTGACAGACTATGGGGGAACCAGTGTGATGATGCAGGTCTCGGATGGCAGGATAATGTGAACCTCCCGTGGGAGCCCACAGTTCAGATCCTTGCTGTGTCCGTGTCCCTGGCCCTGGAGTGTGTGCTGCTGCAGGAGACACATCCCCAGTCCTGCTCCTGTGCAGGCCCAAGCCCCCCAAGGCAGGGTTGTCTCCTGCTTGGTGGCTGCTGCTCCCTTGCAGATAACACTGATGTTCCCCTGTGGTGATGGAGCTCCAGCTTTTCGGGATTAGTATTCCTTGGGGCAACAGAAAGGCAAGGCACGTTTCCACAGCAGAGCTTGCTCCTTTTCTGGGATCTGTTAGGCTGTTCCACACATCCACACGTTTGATATTGTGAGTACCCTCTCCCCAGACCTCTCAGATGATTCCAGTAGGACTCATTCATCTCATTTCCCCCAGAATATAAACCCCTGTCTAGTAGGTCCCACCCAGAGGTGAGTGTGAGTTTAAGCAAGTTCAAATTCAGAGGCTGTCTAGATTAGATTAGTGCAGTCCTCTGCCTTACTTGAAGACCTTTCAGTTATATATCCAAACTTTTTGAGTTAGACTCTTCTGGATTCACTGGGCCAAATTAAAAGATGCTGTGTACATTTTATTCCTCTGTTGCATTCATTTCCGCTTCCCCCAGATCTTTCTGTACCAAAAGCTTCAGAGATATGAGATGTATACTCTTCCCTAAAATGATTTATCTGGTTGGTTTGTTTGTTTTAGGCAACTATTTCAATTCCCTTAGATGTTGGTCTAGTGTTTGGCTATAAAGGAGTTGAAGTTTACCATTGTCTGGAAGTGCTAATGCTGGTGCAAGGGGAAGCTTATTTTTGTAGTCAATTCATTATTATTTTAGCAAAGAATCCTTGGTGTAAGGGAGATGTGGTTTTTTTCAAATGGATTAAATGCTGCATCTCAGCCATTTGTCCTCCCACACCACCTCTTTTCATCAAGAAAAACTTGAGCGTCTGAAAGGAGTAAAATATTATGAGGGTTTTGTAAAAGGCAAAAATTAGAGAAATCTGGACTGCTTGTGTTGCAAAACACTTAAATGCTACATCAAATGTTTGGATCTCAGTTGTTCCCTTGATAGAAAATGAATTGAGAATCCAATGGCATGGAATTTATGCTTAACAAGAAAACCAACTGCTTAAATTTGCCAACTTTGCATGTTTTCGTTGTTGCTTGGGCATTCTGAAGGACATTAAGATGTGATGCTCAGTGTCAGCTCCCTGAGATTCAGAACCTTTTAGTTTGGGTACACAAGGTGCCACAACAATTACGACCAGGAATGCTGTCTGTATTTTTGGAAGTAGAACTCAACATGTGTTACTTCAAATATTTCCCTCAGAAGTGGATATTCACTTGTGGATAGAAATCCAGAAGCACATGGAAATTTATCTGAAAGCTAACCTTGGATAGAATAGTAATTTAATAATTTTAAATATCTGTATATCTCAATAGTTATTATTAAATTAACTGCTTTTTTCCAGTGGGAATATTCCCACTTACACGTTACATTTACCATATTTTATATACATCTTTTACTATACCAAGAATGTCAATATACCTTGAGAAAAAAATCAGGGATATCAATGGATAAATACAGTGTGATACAGCCAATAATGCAAGGAAATGAATGTCAGGAAGATAATTCTTGCAGGAAGCTGGATTACATTCTAAATATAATTTTAGAAACTACTGCTCACTCACTGTACGTGTCAGTAACACTGAACACAGGTAATGAAATTCTGGGTTTTTGGAAAAGCCACGTGCTTGTACTCTTTCAGCTGTAGATACAATTTTTAAATCAAATAAGAATAAAATAAATTGAGAATTGACTATTCAACTTCATACACCAATATTCTACCTTCAGTATTTTTTGCAGTATTTTCCAGGTATTTTCTCTAATAATCTCAACCTGGTATCATCTTTATTCTTTTCTTTTTCTTGTGGGTGCTTGAATATCTTTTAGATAAGACACCATTTCCAAAGGACTAATGAATTATACAAATATAATAAATGACCACAGAGCACATGGTAATGAGTGGGAGATGGAAGTGAAAACCAGTCTTGGTTTCTTACTGGGATTACATACACACTCACATATATATACACAAATATTTCTCTATATAAAAGAATATTCTCTGATTAAAGTCTTCCAAAGTAACAAAATAAATGTGGATTTTTCAGATCAAAACCTGTTTCACAAGCATCAGCAATTTCTGTAACTCTTATAAGCTTTCACTAGTAACATATAACTATATGAAAACTATATATAACTAAATGGAAATGATTATGATTCCAGTGTTCCACCTGCCTTGCTTGAAGGCAACCAGAAATATTGAGAAAAGAGAATTATTCTGGGCATTTCAGCTTCCTGTGAGAATCAAGAAGGTGAATAGATACAGGAATTTGAAGTAAAAGCAAGATGAATTTAATTCTCGTGGCAGTTCTGTTGCAAGTTTAGGGCATAGATTTAAAATATTCTATTGCCTGAACTCTAATGCTCTTAAAAAATGCTAAAACTAATTGAATGTGCAGTTTGCTCATTCAGATCCTTTCCTGTCCTGGTCCCCTTGGCATCAGGATTCTCATTCAGGTGCTCTGTGAGTGCTAAGTCTTTTGACATGCAGGGAAGTAATAACTGGAAGGACTTCATGCAGTTCTAAATGGATTTGATGTTGAAATCTCTCAGCTGTTTCCAACTGGGCTAAATACAGAAGTAAAATCGGAAATGGGAGCCAGTGTTCACCCTCCAAATGTGCAAGACAAAAGTGCTGGTCCAAGAAAACCTATACAAAGGGAATAATAATATTTTTCTACATGTCCAGTCCTGGATCACGCACTGAAGTCATCAGTGGCCCAGGTCTCTATCTGCAGCTGGAAAAGTGGATGAATTATCTTGAATAAAATCAGGGATAATCCAAGCTGAGATCAGAACTGATGTGAGATTAAAGGAGAGTGAGCAATTCACTGTTAGCATTTTTGAGCACCTCTTAACTTTTTGACCTGGACATGACTGCACTGTTTCTTCAAAAAGCAGGAAGTACAAGATAAACCTCACATGAAAACCTCTTCCTCTGCGATTTCTAACCTAATTTTGTTGACAAACCACATGTATACATTCTGACTTGGAAATGTCAAAATGTTTATTTTCAGTCAAAATGTTTCAACAGTTCAAATTGAAAAAAAAAAAAAAAAGTTCTGAACTTTTGATTCTCTGAGGGGAAAAAAAAACCCTGGATGTTTGATCTCAATTTGAAATGCAAATCCTGATCTCTGGGGATGGACATCTTGATTTTTAAGTTTTGGGTTTTAACAGCTCTATTTATTTGATGCTTTGTTTTTTTCTTGAGGGCCAAGTACTGTCCCTCAGCGGTGCACTCTCAGATTTCTGCCAGCCTCTCAGTTTACACATCTGCTGAGTGTCGTGCAAATGCAGGTTAAACATGTCCTGTGGGGTGACCACTCAGTTTTGTGAACAGTCCCATAAATAACAGGCAGCTGAAAGGCTGGACTCGGCCTGGCTGAGCCTCTGACCAGAAACCGAAGCTTAAAAGATGCCAAAGAGTCTTAAAAACTTGCATGTGTTTAAGCTGATCTGATTTATACCTGTTTATAAAAGCTTTAACTCTGGTTATATTTATTCACTTATTCTAGATTTACGTTACCATAAATGAGACGAGGATTTGGCTTCTTTTTTTTTTTTTTTAAACTTGTTTAAACAAAAACTGTTCTATCTCCCTTCTGGATGGGACAGGTCACATTCTGACTTGATTAAACTGGTTGTGTTTGGATTGAGGGGAAGCCTACATTTCCATGCCTGAGTGTGTGGGGTATTTTTAGCAGCCTACCCACAGAAGGAGCCCTTTTGAGCAGCAGACTGAAGTCTGGGACAGTTACACAGTGCTGAGGATCCTTCCTTTGGGATCACTCTGGGAAGCTGAGCATGGGTGATCACTGCTGCATGTCACAACAGCAGCAGGGACGTGTTAATGATGGCCTTCAGCCCTAATCTCTCTGGAAGGACATCCTTGTCTTTGTAAAAACCCTTTCTGCAGATGCCCTGGGCTTTACAGCTTGAATTCATCCCCCGTGGTCGACTTCAAAGCGGCGGAGATGGCACTGGGCATTGAACACTGGGATGGACAGGGAATACGGAGACAGCAGGAGAGGAAAGGCCCTTCCCCACAGCAGGGACAACCTTCAGCAAGTGGCTGGTGCTGTAAAGCACTGAGGAGGGAACAGGCACCGTGCCAGCAGGGTTTGTGAGTGACAGACGAGGTGCACACTTGGCTTTTGGCTTTGATTGGTGCCTTCAGGAGATCCAGCAGTCGATGGCTGTATTGATTACTGAGCAGCAGTGCCTCGCTCACAGTGTCTGAGCCTGCAGACCTGGGAGTTCACTTACTCCCAAGCTTTGCTTTAGCAGATGGAAAAGGATTGTTTTACCATATTCTCAATGGCAGTTCAAGTCTATTTTTGTCTGTCTTTTGGCTTGCACGAAAGGAGACTGCCACCTGTTTTTTGCAGGTTGTTTTCAGCACTGCAAGCCAGATTAAAAATTGGCCTGGTTTGTGCTTTATGGAAAACGAATTTGTTGCTGTAGCACAGAATAAGGAAAGTATCCAGGGACAGTGGTGGTGTCTGTCTCTGTGTTGCTGTATGAACTCTGTCTCCAGTGAGCTCTTCTGGGGTCACCAGGATCCCCAGTGCTGCTTGTGCCTCCGGGGCTTGACGGGAGGTGCAAGAGAATGGGTGGGTTGGGTTGCTTTTTGCCTGGCTCTGACTTAAATGTCTGGGAGAGGAAGGATGATTTGGCAGAAGATCTGGACAGTTGTAATGACTTTTGGGAACATTCAAGTTTTTAGGAGGACAGCCTTTAACAGCGAGTTATTTTTGATCTCGCTGGGGTTTAACAGTGTCTGGTTTTAGAGTTTACCATTCTCCACTCCTTATGTTAGACTGGACTGTGTCTTTCTGACTTAAATAGTTGTCCTTGCCTGAACATCTCTGCAGCATCAGCACCAAGGCAGCCCTGTGGAAGGCTGTGTTTTGCCTCAGTTTCGTTAAGTCAGACAGGCCCAAGTTCATACCTCCTCCCACAGCCCTAGGTAGGTGTCCACCTTCTCCAGCTACTCGTAGAGCTCCTCAATATGCCACTTGAGCAATTTAAGAGCAAATAACCTTCAAAGACACTTGGGATGTTCTTGCCTGAATTAGGAGCTCTTACAGTCACCTGTTAGGTTCACAGACTAAGAGTTTTTAGACCCTTTTTCCTCTCTCAACTCTCTTTCTCATTGATTTGGTGTGACATATGACTGTATTTACAGGCACCTGACTCAGAGCTCCTTTTATTCATCACCAGGAACTCCACCAGCAGAGCTACATCAGAGCTCGGCAGTGCTGTTGTTTATTCTGGCTTCTCTCAGGGTGACTTTCTGGGTGGGTTTCTTTGGTTTTGATTTTTTACTATTCAATTGTTGGACTCTTCTCAATTTGTACTTCTGGATCTGCTGAAGAAATATGAGTGCTGTATATCATGGGGTTTAGGGCCTCTTGCACTAATTAGCTTGTAACTTCAGTTTTGCTAGATTTGGTACTTATTTTACTGTAAACACCCATTTGTTCCACTGGGTAGCAGAGCTCTCTGAACATCTGGGAGTCATCATGTGTCATGAATGACATGATGTATCCTCACTGTTAGACCAGCACAATGCTAGATCTGATGGATGGAAGAAATGTGTCAGGGTGAAGATTAATATACACTTTGGTTTGTGACTTGTGACTCATTGGGTAAACTTTGTTCTCTCTTTGATGGGACAGATCCAAGATCTGCGTTTTTCCTCTCCCATTTTGGTCCTGGTTTATAACACAGAAGCTTGAACTAATGAGACCAGAGCTTTTGCTGGCTGGACCAGAACCCTTCACATCTGTCTGGACCAACATGCCTAAATAAATCCTCTCTTTGTATGGCACAGCTGGCTCTCTGCTGGAGATGGTTTGATACCCTCAGGCTGGATAACCAGCAGGAATTTGGTAAGATTTGCTCCTTGCTGAGCCTTTGGAAGTGCACATCGTATACAATATCCTCTTCGAGCGTCCTCTGGCTGGAGGATTAAAGAAAAACCTGTCCTGACAAAACAAACCCAGCAGTATTTGATTTCCCCATTAAAAAGAAAGCCTGGAGTTCCAGCAGTTTGTCCCCAGACTGGCTTGAGCAGGGGCTCCAGTCTGGCCAGTGGCAGCACCACCAGCAATGAGGCAAGTCAGGGTTGGGTCCATCCACCTCTCACACAGAACAGAAATGAGGGACTGAGAGACAGTCCAAGGGCTGTGCAAAGCTGAACGCTGCAGAGGAGGCCTCTCCAGGTGCAGAATTCATAAATTTCTAGATAGAAGCTCTGGGAACTTGAAAAGGTCACTCACTGTCTTATTATACCCTTATTGTGTTTTTTTTCTTTTTTTTTTTTCTCCTTTTGTATCTTGTACCAGATTTGATTTAATTTCTCAAAGCATATTTCCCTTTCTAGAAATTGCATTCACTCCCCTTTTTGGCCTGGTGTATCACTGTTCCTTCTTACATATTTGGTGAGCAGGAAAGAAAAAATTGAGACGTTATTAGTGTCTGCTCAGAGCTGGAACTGTTGCGATGGCCATTAGAAGGGAAATGTGGCATTTTGTCTGGGAAGTTTGTCAGAAGGAGGTCAGAGACAAGTGAGCAATAATGAGGCTCTTGAAACCAGTCTGCAGGTGCAGAGCAGTAAAATAAATAGGCAGGTGCAGAGAGTGAGTTTTTAATCAGAGTCTTGGCAGGGATCTCGCTCAGGGACTGCCTCGTTTGGCTTCTGTGCAAAGGAGGAAATTCAGTGGCAAAGGACTCAAATGCAAACTGCAGCTGACACTTGTGCACCATGGAAGGTTCAGGGGGTTTCCTCTTTTATTCTCAATGCCCTAGTCCTGCAAAGTTGAAGGCTTATTGCTTGTAGAGGGAATAAATAAATATGACTCCTTGTCCTTCTGAGGATAGCTGGCTCTAATCTAGAGATGAATGCATATGTCAGCGTTCTCCATAAATACTACAACTTAAAAAACCTACATTTTCAGAGAAATTTGCTTTAGCAACAGTTGTGATTTATTTTGGGTTCCTTACCAGGAAATATTTGAGCAGTTGAATCATAGAACCATCTTGGGTTGGAAGGGACCTTAAAGATCATCTAGTTCCAACCCCACTGCCATGGGTAGGGACAGCCTGTAACAACACCAAATTTCAGTGTTTTGTCTAACAAGTGTGTATCAAATTATGACAAAAAGAGAAAATATTGGTATCTTCTGTGCTCTGGGAAAAGGGAAGGGGAAATAAGTAGACAGCAAGAAAAGATTGTGTCATGGTATGGGAGACACAGGGGAACAAAGCATACAACTGATCCAGAACTGCATTTTCTCCAAGGCATTGTTGTGTCTGAGGATGCACATCTGATTCTCAAGCCAAAGCAAGGAATACTTCTTTCTTTCTCCCCAGCAGGGCTATCCCACCACTTCCAATATTTCCTCTGAAAAATGTTAACCCTCTCCCCTCTCAACTGCCTCCTTTTACCATGGGTAAAATGCCAGTGTCAAACAAAGAAAAGTTTCTTTTGAACCCAGGGCAATGAGAAAATGAAGATTAGCTCAAACCATAAGCTCTCTTGCCAAAAAATCAGGACATACTTAAAAAAGCTATGCCTATAGCTTTTATTATGGGCCAAAACTAACCACCCCAGGTCTATGGCTGAATTTCAGTGACCACAGTCCAGACATGGTGGCTGTGGGGAACTTTGAGACAATAACTACTTTTAGCTATTACCAGTCCCAAAAATGTAATTCGTGACCACTCGTTTTAAGACAACTGCAAGTCACCTGTGGGGAATTTGTAAGGAGAAATATGATGAATTGTCCTGTCCCTTTCTTCAGCCCAGTCTCCTCAGCACTTCCCACTCTGCTGCCTTCAAGCACCGAACCCAGAGTCTCTGCTGCAGCAGCAACTTGTGTTTGTTGACCTGAAGGACCAGAGGCAGGACCTGCAAAGGACAATGTGCAAAAATTTATGCGTGTACCACAGCCACAAAGCCCCTCTTTGGATGCTCTCCCTTTCCATCAGTTTTTAACATGAGCCCACAAGTATCTGCTAGTGAAGCTTTGTAGTTCAGCTGGTCACAACTCCACTACTGAGTGACCTGAGAACACTACGGCTTTTAAACCAGAGGTTTTCCCTTCCTCCCTTGCATCTTCAGCATCCTGCAAAGATGGCCATCATGATGGCTTGTGTGTCCTGTTTTGTTCACTCATCCCAGTGGTGATTCTCCTTCTTGCCACAGGGAATGTGTAGGGTTGAACCCCCCCAGCTGGCTGTGAAGCAGCACCCAGGACCCAAGACATTCCCAGTGGCTACGAGACTGCCTTCCCTGGCAACCCGTCAGGCTCTGGGGTGTGAACTGTCTCTTGGCTCTGCTCGGCTCTGAGGAGGGCCTGCTGCAAGCTGGGGCAGAGCCAGCGTGGCTATCTGATCACAGAGCTCCTCTGCAGCTCTCCACCCCTCCACGTGGGCACGGCGCTCACCGCAGCCCCGCACCGGGCATTCTTGGAGCTGCCGCGTCGGCCTCGGCGGCAGCTCCTTCAGACCCCCTACATCTTCAAGCCCAAAGGGCACTGCAGGAACCTTCTGTGTGGTCTCGCCTCTATGACATTGTTGGTAGGGGTTGTGCTTGTCCTCCTGGCTTGTTTGCAGTAAGAGCTGTGTGGTCTTTGAAGGGCTCTTTGAAGTTAGCGCAGAGTCACGAGGACACAGCTAAGATGAGCTCAGAAAGCTGATTTCAGGTGAAGCTGGAACATGGTCTTGGTGCTTGCTGCATGTACTGTGCACAAAAGGCACAGGACCAGCAATACATTACAGCCATGCCTGACAAATAGTGTGTGAAAATATTTTAGCTGAGATGAAATTTCTGTTAGCAAACACCTCTTAGAGGCAGAGTAGTAAAAGCTTGGACTACCTACACCTGAAGTTTACCAGGTTTGCTTGTGCTTGCTGTGCTTTTGGGGTAAGCAGAGGAGGGTGAATATCCACTAAAGCTCGAATCTACAGTCTTTGAGTAGTTTTCATTTCTCCACATTCACACATTTTGAGATCCATACACTGCTCCAGAATTTATGGCATCTCCTGGGAAAGCCACTCATCATCTTCGTGTCAATGTTTCGTATTAGATGAGGATGTCAGCAACACAGCGGGCCAGAAATTCAGAGGTGCTCCCACTAAAATTATAGGACCTACAGCAATGTTAAATACTTTGGTTGTGTTGTTTTTCTGTTGCTGTGAATGTAATCATCAGTCATATCAGTACCCAAGTTAAGTACCTAGGAAGCAATAACCATTCTTCAAAAGAAAACTTCCAGTAGGACCAATCTGTGATGGGTTCTTAACCTGACTCTCAAGGTCAGGTTGGAGGGGGCTTTGAGCAACCTGATCTAGAGAAGGGTGTCCCTACCCAAGGCAGGGGGGCTGGAACTGGATGATCTTTGAGGTCCCCTCCAACCCAAACCATTCTGTAATTCTATGAATTATCTCTACTGCTTTATCCTGATACTGTATCATTCCTCACAGACCCCATTGGATCAAAGTAGTTCTTTGGAAAACTTATAAGAGGGTAAATTGGAATGTCTGAAGAAGGGGGAGGCAGAAGCTGTTTGATAGCAGGGTTTGATGATAACAGCCAAAGGAAGGCACTGTATTCCAAATGTAATGTTGTAAGGATGCTGGCCCAGCAGTTTTAGGCAGAGAAGGACTTTTTAAAATGATGATAAACTGGGATAGTTTGGCACACTTTCTATGGACAAGCAAAAGGAAAGAGAAAAATTAGGAATGGCTCTTGAACTTTGCTGGTGGGCAGCTTGGTTACAAACCCCTCCTGTAGCTCTCCCATGTGGATTTAGGAGGGCTGGTTGAAAAACCCAACTTAGACTCCGTGGAATTTCTGAGCAGTGTTTTTGAGGATAATGTGACGAATCTGTGGAATATGGTCCTTCCTATGAACAGGAACATGCAACATTTTCCTCCATTCTATAATTCTCCTGATAACCCTCTCTTGAAAGGCTGCCTCTCTTGCCACACTGTACAGGGCACGTGAGTGTGGAAAGTCATTTGTTTTCTTCATAAATGCAAAGTGAAAGCTTCTATTATAGATTGCTTTGCAAGGCAGCTCCAAGAAATGACAGCAAGTATTAATAAAGCTTGCTTAATTGATATTAGCATAAATGTAAAGCCAAATAATATCAGTATCAGTTCTGGAACAGTTCCATGGCAGGCTCCTTCACATCTGTGTTTATCTCTTTCAGGTGATCTCAGGAGAATGCTCAGGGGGAATTCAGGGACGAGAAATTTAATGGCTGCAGTTTTATAATCTTTATCAGACCATCAAGGCTGGAATCGAAAGGTAGGAGTTATCATCTCCAAGAGTTCTGTCATCTCAGTCAACCTTCAAGAGAAAATCATTGCAAGACAGCCTCTGGTAAGTCTGTGAATTAATTCAGGTTTGGGGGATGTTCTATCCTTTGTGTTGTGTTAACACCCACAAGCTCTAGTCACAGATCAGGAATTTTCTGTGATAAACACTCTAAAACAAAATGAAAATAAAGGGTTTTCTCCCAGAAACAAACAAACCAACCAACCGAAAAGGGTGGTGTGTTATCTAGCCCACTTCTCACATGAGTTTCTTGCACAGTGTGATCACTGTAAGCTCATATGATGTGGAGAGTGCCCCTCATCTTTACAGGGAGCTAGAGGCTCTGAAAGTTGGGATAATCCCAGGTTTTTCCCGTAAAACAGAAGTCTTGGAGAATGTACATGTCAGCATGTGGTGGTCAAGGTGGTCTGATTAGGAGGGGAACAATCTCTGGGACTGCAGGTGATCGGTCATGAGGAATGTCTGTCTTTACCTTCCTTTCCTGACAACCTGTGCTGTTCCGTGATAAATACTCATTGTGGACGAGAGCAATAGGCATTATTCTGTGGATTTAATTAATTACCAACTCTTTATCTAATTTAGTGGAAAGAGGTTGGAAAGTTATTAGAAAGAGGAGTACTGCTGGGTTTCCGTGGACCTCACAACCCTGGCCCTGGAGCACTTTTGGAAATCCAGCCCCTCCTCAGCTGCAGAGTTGGGAGCTGAGCTGCTGCCTCTCTATCCCTGGTTGTCTAAAATAGAACATGAGCTAATCCACGCTGTAGCCAGCAAGAGCAGAGAGGGAAAAGGCAGTTGAAAGGCTCAGTGGTGCCCAGGTTACCTGGGACCGTGTGCTCCATGCCCTGTGTCAGCCATCCCAAGCAGATGGCTGCTCCGCTCGGGGCTGCCCACGTGGACAGCGGGGTTGGGCAGGGAGCTCACATACTGTGCTGGGGACTGCACATCTGGTCAAGGTCTTGAGCTTTAGTTCTCCCTGGGAGCCTGCTTTGGGACTTCAGAAGCACATCCTCAGCTTCAAGCCAAGGGCTGTCTTTGTTCCATGAGGCTGCCCCAGCTGGAACCTGTTGCTGGTTGACACAGTCAGATCTTATATTGAGACTCTTATATTCTTTGGCATATTACACTGCGTTTACATCTTTTAATTCACCCCAGTAGACAGATGGGTTATTTTAAGAACCATGTGTAAGAGCTTTCATTAAAACCATTACAGGACACCAGATGGGGATGCAGAATTGACAGCATCAGGGCTGCCTGCTACCATGTTGGACTTGGGAAACATTCCCAAGCATTTAGCCCTTCTTGCCACTCTGCTTTCCTGCACCATGGGGATCCAAACATTTCTGGGTTTGAGTTATATTTCTGTGAACCCATTGAAATGTGTCTGAATTTCCTCATCTGAGTTTTCCAGGTCACATAATTTCTGAATTACACTTGGCACGGCAAATGGGATTTTGGTGGGAGTGTTTTATGATAAAGAAACATCAAATGAAATGGAAAAGAAAAGTTAACTTATAAGTTTTGCCTTTAAGTAAACAAACGAGAAAGGAATTGACTGAGAATTTTCAGTAAATTAATTAACAAGACTCATTAAATAACAATATCACAGAGGTGTTCTCATGGATACCAGCACCTCAGTACCCTGGGTCTAGAGAGGGTGACAGTGGTCTTAAATAAATAAATGACAGAGGGATACATTTCAAAAAGAAGTAGATTAGTGGATCTAGTAAATCTTGACCTATTTGACTTAGATGCTTAAGCAAGATGTATTTAAAAATCTCTGATGTGTAGAGTTTGGGCTGGAAGTCTTGAGAACTAGATTGTCATGTCAACTGTTCCTCTGGCCACAGCAGTTACTGAAACACAGCCAAAGTCTTTGTGACAGTAGTTGTGGGGTTTTTTAATTTATGAGTCTGCCTTAGTGAATTTTTGTCAGATGTCAGTCTTTCCTGCAGGTAAAAACACAATGCCTTGCTTCAGTGTTATCGAAGGATCCAATGTAACATGTTTCTTTGAAATTATTTTTATATGAAAAGGACCTAAAAGGTTTCCAGAAGGGTTAAGTGATCTGAAAGGAAACTCAAGAACAGTCGAGGCTATGAACATTAATTTATTTTAACATTTTTTCTGAGGGAAAAAAATACTGTGTTTTAGTTCAACATCTGAAGCCCAAAAATCTGTTCTAACCCAAAGATAGCATTGGTATAGTTTCCTATAGCTAAAAGTACTTGCTTGTGATTTTTTCATGATGTCATAATATAATGCTCCGTTGCAACTTATTTTAATTTATCTGGCTAATTGTTGGATAATACAAACACTTGTTTATGTTGAATTTTTCAAATTCTGTATGAGGAGAGAAAAATTAAATTTTCTATTTACTATCCCTGTCAAAAACCAAATTTGAATAATTCACCATTCAATGGAACTGGAATTCTGTAACATTTTTTTAGCTGAAATTCTGTTCTTAGAATAGGGAGGAAATATTGACGTTCTTAAAATCAAAATATGCCTTTTTTTGTTGTTGGTATGACTGAATAGTAATTAATTTTTAACCTTGTTAATATTAAACTGTACTTAGGGGCATCCTGTGTCTTAAGGGAGCTTTAGAGTCTGATCAGCTCCTCCCTTCCTCTGCGCACCCACCCCCCGCTGATCCGTGTGACACCTGACATCCCAGTTAACCAGTGCACCTTCATGGCATGCAAAGTGCTCTGTGGATTCCAGGCTGGCAGGACAAGGAATATTTAAATTTACTAAACCAGTGGACTTCTGGATTTTAGTTTTAAAGGAAAATCTCTGAATTCATTTCTGAATTACAACTCAGAAGTGTGCGAGTTTCCCTAAAGACAAACCTTCGGCTCCAGCAGTCACCTATTTTGCCCATTAGACTGCTTTTATAACTCTGGATTCTCTTTCCTTGCTACATTATCTGAGATTCCTGTCTTCAGCCCAGTGCTGGCAGTGTGGCAGGAGGGAGTGCCAGCTGCTCTCTCCACAGGAGCCCATCAGTGGAGCTCCTCACCCAGCGGAGCGAGCGCTGTAAACACGCGTCTAGCACGCAACCTTCCCTCCCGGTGAACTTTGCCATTGGCTAATTTGTCCCTGCTCTAAGTTTTCTCCTGTGTTTGCCTTCTTCTATAATTTCTTCCTGTAAAGCCTGTGTGGGCTGGCTCCTAGTTCCCGTGCAGTGTGATCTTCTAATCCAGCACTTTCACCTCCGGCTTTGGACATAAATCAGCGGAGAAGTCTCACAGGTTCCATGGAAGGAAGGAGGAATAGAGCAGATATTGAATTAATGCTATCAAGCTGCCTAAAGTGAGAGGAGAGATTGATAAGAGAAAGCATTGTATTTATAGTTTCTGGCATATAGCACAGCACAAGTCCTATTTAAATTCTTCAGAAATTAGTATCAGATGACTTAGGAACTTCTGGCGTATTTGAATCTTAAGTGGTTACAGATAGTTTTACTCAGAGTTTCCTTCAGTTGTTATATGTGCTACTTCTTCCTATTCAGTTAAGGCAGGTTGGGAGAGTTTGCAAATTCTTGGGAGAACAGGAAAAAATCGTGCTCGCACTGAGGCTGAATGGCAGCAGGGACACTGATCCTACCTGAGATCCTACATATCTGGTTGCCTTTTTTCTGTGTGTGTGTGTCTGTGCAGGGAGATTTAATTTACCTGTGTTCAGCCTGGTTTGCCTTTAGTTTCGAAATATTAAGCCTGACCTTGCTGCCATATATGATGTGGGCGTGGTAAATATCTACTCAGATAAAGGGTCAGCTTCAAATTAACATGGTTTTTGTCATCAGGAATGGGCTGTGGGAATGAACGGAATGACTGCTTCGCAAAGAGTAGGGAAAGTGAAAAACGCAAGAAGAAATTTCCTTGTAGAAAACATCAGGCACTGCTGTCACCAGAGCACCGTGAAAAGTGTGATGCAAGGGCTGCCAGTGGGTAACTCAGTGCCCAGGCACAGAGCAGAGGGCAGCAGATGGGAAAGGTGTTTTTTCACACCGTGACCGTGGTGCAGTGGCTGGGCCCACCCACCCCACCACACCGAGAACAGTTTGGAGCATTTCCTGCCTTTTTTTGTTTGAGTTGCCTGTAGCTGTGCTGGGAGCTCAGCCTGCCCCTGATGGGCAGCTTCCAGCTCAGACGGGTGTTTTGGGCACGAAACCCGTTTCCCTCTGGTCTGTGCCCACCCAGCAGCAGCTGAGGGCGGTCGGAGCAGGGCTGTGCCCAGCCTGCCTTCCCAGGGGCTGCAGGGTAGTGCCATGTGCTCTGCCAGCTTTTCAGCCTCTCTGAGGTCTCTGCAGTCCTAAGGGACTAATAACTCATTGGGATGGTTGGAGCTTGACAGGGCCCTGGAGGTTTATTGCTGTAATTCCCTGGCAGTATCTTTCACCCTTGGGGCAGGACAAGTAGGAGTTTCTCCCATAGAATTCTTCTCCTCCAGGAAACACCCAGGCCGAGAGGGCTCTATCCAAGCTCATGCTTTTAGAGACACACACTAAGTATTTTTTAAGCTAAGTAAGAAAGAGGTCTGGTAAATGGATTTCTCACTTGCAGGCTCTCAGGGCTGTCTCGTTCGCATTGCCACTGATTGAAAGATCAGATGCAAATGCAAATAAAATAAACAAGTGAACAGATCTTTGCATTTAGAAGTAACGAAGTTGGGGAAATCCCCTTCTATCCTTAATCATCAACCCTAAAAGATTTTGAGGCTGATTCTCCTTGACGCCGAGTCAGCATTACCTTGACACAAAGACAGAATAGAAAGTTGTTTTGTGAGAGTGTTTTATATCCATTTTGAGCTGCTATGACTGATGATGAGTAACTACAGAGCCAGGGTGTCTTACTCTATTTTATGGAACCATTGATCTCATTCTCTTAAAAGTGAATTATTAAAGTGATTAATTTTACTCTATTACTCAATTCCTTCTTCTGTAAGTGCAGCCTTTATGTTATGATGAAATTAGCTATAAATATGTTGCATTTTATCTAAATGTTGCATCTTACATGGCTTCAAAGAAAACTCTAATGTCCTGATGGAAACCAACTCCATCCTTAGCAAGGCTTCAGCAAGATCCACAGTATCTTTTTCATTATTACCTCACTGAAGGTTGTTTTCTCATGTGACTGCTAAAATGTTCTGTGTGAAGTAGTCTGGAGAGGAGAGGAAGCCTTTTCTCAGGTGCTAAAGTGCAGGTGGGTACACAGTGTCCTAAAGGTTGTCAGAACTGGAGGATGAAGTTCTTTGTATCAGTAATATGTGCTGTCATTCAGATTCCTAGTTAAGACTTAGTTTGGGAATATTCTGATTTCTCATTGCTCACTTTTGTGCATTCAGGTCTTCTTTTAATGTTGCCCATTTAATCAATATATGCTGCAGGTAACACTGTCAACAGACCCAAGTCATGTAGGACCTAAGTCACCAGACCATAAGCTGCCTTAGGGCTAAATCCTGTTCCTCTTCTTGGTGACTTGAACTGTGACAACCCATATCCTTCCTGCTCTGGTGCATAATCCCTGTTGAAAGTTGTGGGGCACAGAGGCCAAATCATACTCAGTAAATGCATTTGAAAGTTCCTAAATGCCATATGGACATCTGAAGAAGTCAGCTGTGTTCAACACATTCCTTCAGCTTCTTTTAACAAGAATATTAATCTAATTCATGTTAGAGCACAGTGAAAGTTATTTGGCTTTCTCGTCAGCATGTGTGCATAAATGTGTGTATAATTTACAGCAGAAATACAGCTCGTTTACAATATATGTTAAAATGCACAGAACTAGTAACTTGTTTTCATATTCAAAAATTCATGCACAAAACATCAATTTTTTACTATATCTCTAGTGTGTGAGTGTGTATGTGCATTTGTAGTAGGAAGTTGTCCCCCGACGTTTGCGGCGTTGGGGGGTTGAGTGGAACAGCCATGGAATGCCGCCAGCGGTGCTGACGCAGGCTCCAGGCTCATCCTATAAACATTTACCCTGCTGGGGAACCTCAGTCACGTACAAACACTGGGCCAGAAGAGACCTCTGGGGTCACTGACCCCAGCCCTGCGGTGTGACAGGCATAAGGCTCATCACCCCTCTCATAAAATGGCCAAGCCTTCATGTAAAGCTTTCCCAGTTTTCACCTGCCATCCCTGCTCCTGGAAGGCTACTCCATTGCCTTCTTCAGCTGATAGTTAAGTAGTCTTCCCTCATTTTCATCCTCAGGTTAGTCATGGACTGTTTCTACCAATTTGCTCTTATGTCAATATTGTAAGTACTTCTTCTTCCTCCCTTCTATTTACTCAGCAAGTTATTGATGTGTGTTTGCAGCTCTGGGTCCTTGGGGGTGGATGTCCACATGTATTTCACTTAAGCACAGATAAACAGGCAGAATGATTTTACAAGCCAAACCTGTCAGAGTGAATAAAACAAAGCAGGACCCCGGAGTAAATGAGTCTGAGGTTGATAAAGACTGTCTTTGAAACAGTTGTCCTTCAGTGGGCAGCTGTTTCTGGGCAGTCTCAGCCATCTGGCTTTGGTGATTTATACCAGGACAAGTCTCCTGCTCACATAAAACATAGGGTGCCACAGTCCAGTACAGATCTGTTCATCGTGAAAGAGGATATCTGAGTCTATTCTCTATTTTCCTAGCAATAAATTACATGGAAGCTGGCAGAGCCATTCATTTCCACTTTGGTATTCTTCACTCCAGATGTGCCATGCTGGTGTTCAGCCTCGGCTAGGCAACTCTGCAGAGGTGATTTATCTTTCTTTATGACACTGCAGTTTCTGTAGCTTCTAGAACTGAGACAGGTAGGATTTGGGAAGTTAATTTAAGGTCAAACAATTTACTGGGAGCGAGATAGAATGGGCTGTGGAAGAGCTGGACTCTCTTCCCCTGTGCCATCACTGACAGGGAGCACTCCACAGAGCCTGGACTAGGAGGGAAGGCAGGCAGACACTGTGTTCTATCTGAATTGGCCACTTGACCTCTCCATCCCTTCTCTGAGGGTTGCAGTGATGGGAGAACATGCAGGATGAGAGCTGCTAAAACAAGGAGTGACGTGGGAGGAGCAAAGGGCTCCGAGATGTTACAGACAGTGGAGTAGAAGCTGCCATGGGAGATCAAGTACACACTGAAGTCACATCAACTCACAGACTTAGCAAGGACACCAACAACTGAATGGGACCTGTTTTTGAGGATGCTTTTCATAAAGGTGGCTTGATTTGCCATTTTCCAGCTTGTCTCTGATACCTGGATAGATAAAGGCTTATTCTAAAAGACTGCTGCTCTAGCATAATTAGTTGGCATTAAATAACTCAATCCAAATAAACCAAATAAGTTTAAACTGAGCTGAAAAATAACACAGACAGGAAGCCAGTTTGCTGGAAGAGGATTGAGGAAAGAAACTTCCTAAAAGCTGTCTTTGGGTTGCCCAGATTAAATCATGAGAAGAACTCAGAAGCAGAAAGTTGCTGATGGTAGAGCAGTGCTGAAGGTGGCATTTTGGACAGCACTGCAGTACACTTGAAATAACCCCATAATAAATGAAACAAGATTTTCATAAGAATGCTGGCATTGCAAACCTTCTCCCTGTAGCTCTAGTAGAAAGTTGCTGGCAGCCTCATCCTGCCATGCCAGGTGATTTGTGCAGCAACTTGTTAACAGCAGTTAAGCAATGGAATCAGGTGCCCTTCCCCGAGGCTACAGATGATTCACCCAGTTACAGAAAGGAGACTGGGAGCAGAGTGGATACACAGCGCTGAGCAAAGGAGATGGGAGAAGCTGGGGTGGGCAGTCAGCGCTGAGCCCAGAGGACGTGTCTTGATGTTTTTGTTTAAGCAAAACGTAACCAGTGGTAACTGGAGGATAAAGGCTCAGGATCCCATGGCAGAAGTTGTTTGGGCAGCTGTCAGCTGGGAGTAGCTCCGTGGATGGGTATCAGTGGAGCTGCACTGACATAATGCTTTGTGCACTTGGAAGGAGGCCCCAGATCTGTTCCCTTCCTGGTTGCCTGGTCTCTAAATGGAGCCTCCTCTGTCACTCATCTGGAGCTTCCCAATATTCATAGATTAAGTCACCTGAATAAAATTCAACTATGTCACCGTTAGTGTTGGAAGTATTCACAAGGGTTTATCTGACTTGTTCTTACACCCAGCTACATAACATAGACAACGTGCACTTTATTTTCCTCCACATGCTTACATGGTCTGGGCTTTTCTGGCAGATCATGCAGAAGAAGTGAAATGAGACCTCTTTTGTAGGTTCCCATCGTAATATTAAATTCTGGGATGTTTTAAACCTATATTGCAGTCATACTGCACTGGCTGGTTGTGACACGCTGCATAAATGCAGCTCCAGTGACACTCTGGCAACAGTCCTTGATGTGATAAACCAACCAGCACAGCCTCAGGCAGAGGAGTGGGAGGCTGGAGGCTGGAGGTGAACATGGGGCTGAATTTTCTAGTAGGATGCCTGAAGTTGCTCCTCCAAGCGCATCGTTGCACTCCTTCATTCAGTTGAGGGTTCAGAGTGTGAAGTGTCTGTATTCCTTCTTTGGGGGTTTCTTCTGGCTTTTGATAGCACATTTGTCCATCATATCTGAAAGCATTTCTTAGACAAGTTTCAATTCCTATGTACTGAAAGGAGAAATCCATATAAGGCAATAATTATTAATATTCTTAGTAATTCAGTATCTAACATTCATGGTCTTGAGTCCATGTTTATCACTGCATTTAGGCTCAAATTGTGAATAAGCTTCCCATTGATTTGAGTGTTGAATTGGATACCAAAATATGAACCGAGAACCTTAACATTAAACCTTCAACATCTCCTGTAAGCTCAGTAGAAATTGCTGGCTTTCAATAAAAATAAGTTCCAGTATTTGTCAGAAAAATGTATTTGAGAGAAAACTATGAAGTTATCTTAGCACCCTTACACTAGACCTGTGAAATAGCATGTCTTTTAGCTAAAACACTGTCAAACAGATCTTCATCACCGAGGTTTTTACTCTTTGATATGATTTAATTGTTTGTATGGTGGTTTCAGAGGTTGCTGTCTTCATCTTTGTGTTCTTTGTACCAGTTTTACACTCCAGCCCTGTGTTCTCCTTGGGTCACTGTCAGCCCCAATTCAGCAGGCACTAACTGAAGGGGAGCACTAAAAGGCAAGGACTGGAATTCAAACTGCTGATCCAATGGAAAACTATTAACAAGGGGGGGAAGATATCTTTACAACCAGTGGGAACAGCATTCTTTTTCATTAAAATGTACATAACAGGTCTTTAGGCTAAAAGTAAAAAGACTGTTGCCTGCAGGTACTGGCAATATATTGCTTTCTCTGCAAGTGATACTTTTATTATAAATAAATAACCTGCTTTGCAATACTATGACTTCATTCAGGTCTTATTCTTTAGCATAATTGAAGATCAGATACCTCATACAGCACTTACAGAGTCGCCTCTTTTTTTTTCCTTAACTGGATTTTGATCTGTGGGTATTATGGAGGTATATTATACATATGAGCTGAAATGTTCAGAAAGCCTCCAGGCTCTCATTCAAAGCAGCTGACACCAGCTCAGTGCTCTCCTCGGAGCAGAAAAGCTCCTGCAGGCTGTTGGAACAGCTTTCCCTCTGCAGATTCCCTATCCAGAAGAAGATACTGTGCTTTTTCATTGGCAAGATGGTTTTGAGAACGGTTTCACATCCAAAGTGTGACATGCAAATCGTACTTGGAAGTTTTAAGTATATTTCTTTATACCTGTAGCTCTAAATTAAACCAGATTTGTGGGGTTTTTTCCTAATTACTCACCATGATCTAATAGTGCAGTAGCTGAGCCATTGACAAGTGATTCAAGTCAGCACATCAGTGGCAATTCTGAATAGGATCTGTGTTATTCATGCTATAATTAAAGGAATAAGAAAAGCCTCTGCTGATGAGTGTCCCTCAGTCAGAACAGGGACTTCGTAACTTCATAACTGGACAAAACAACAAATCATCACAAGAAATGTTACTGGTGGCAAGGCTGGTTCATTTATCAACTCCAGGTCACCAAGCCCCATCATAAGAAAATCTGGATCTACTTTCCCATGGTAAAACACAGCAGGAAGTAATTTCTGAATATTTTCTAAAATATGTCTACAAGTTAGGGTGTGATGCTATGTGGATAATGCTCAGCAAAAGGGATACAGCTGGCTCTCTCTGTACCTTGCAGTGAAATAAAAACTGAGTCACTACCATGGAGAGGTCACTCCAGTGCTCTGAAAATGAGCTGGGATTTAGCATCAGCTATCCAGATGTATCTCTAATATTCAGTTTATCATTCATAACTTTATGCAACAAAATGAGCATATTAAAGTAGACATGATGTGAAATCAGAGCCATTGGGAGACTCCTCCAGTGAACAACAGGAGTTTTGCTTTTGTTTCAACAGGACTGAAATATATCCCATTTCTTATAAGAAAGAGCAGCAAATAATATTTATTATCCTTTTGATATGGAGCCATTACTGGAAGCCATTATCATCACATTTCAGGTTACTTAATCAGCCCTGTGAACTGATAACCCACATAAATAATTGCCTCACCGCTGCCAACAGCGCTCTTGGCACACTATGAAAATAACATTAGTCCTTACGAATTAAACCACAATAAGATTTTAAATGACAGATTAAAGGCTTTCTTTAGGTACCCTGAGTACTTCCAAACTGAGCAAACAAGAAGAGACCTACCATTTTGCAGGTATGTGGTAGAGGTGAGCCACGGCTGAGCTCCCTGATGGCACAGAAACCAGGGGCATGTGTCCAAACATGCCAGGCAAGTGCAGATGATGAAAAAGAAAGATTAACTGCTGCAGAGCTACCTGCTCTTCAGAGCATTCCAGCTATCAGGCACACCCCAGCCCATTCTCTAATGCCACAGGACTTGAGGCAGGGACTCCATTATCTGTTTGGCTCCTTCCCGTTCCTGCGCGGAGCATCCACGGAGTTGTGCAAGATGTTCGTGTTTCATCAGTATCCTTCGCTTTTCTAGTAGCTCCTTTTAGATTGAACCTTTCCCTCTCACCTCCTTCTTGTCAGAAATGTCCCCAAAAGCCATAGCTCAGGCTGGTCCCATTATTTTTTGATATGGCATTACCTGGTTATCCTTGGCTGGGTGTGTGCTTGTAGCTGGCCTTTCACTGATAGAGGGGAGAGAAAACTTCTGTCCTGAATGAAGTTCTGCTACATCAGTATTTCATCTCAAATTATGAAATCAGGAGACACCAGCTTGCCTGGTACTTCCAAAACCTGTGTGTGGACAAAAACTATAAGACATTTAATGATATATATACACAAGGCAGCCAAGGGAAAGGATCTCCAGACAGATGGGCACAAAGTCATGCCAGGAGAGGCTGCTGCCCCATATTTGAACAGCCTGGGCTGAGTTCACTGAGGGGAGGCCCAGCTGTGTCACCTGGAGGAGCTCAAGAGGCACATTTACTCTCACAGCACAAGGTCAGGTTCCCCATGGACAGGCAGCCAGGCAGGGAAGCTGCCTTGGAACTCTGCCTACACCACTCAGGTCCCAAAAGCCACAAGAATGAAAATCACAAATTGGTTTGGATTGAAAAGGACCTTAAAGACCAACCAGTTCCAACCCCCCTGCCATGGGCAGGAACACTTTTCAGTAGATCAGGTTGTTTCAAGCCCTGTCCAGCCCTGAACACTTCAAGGGATAGGGCAGCCAAAGCTTCTCTGGGCAACCCATTCCAGTGCCTCACCACGCTCTGAATAAAGAATTTCTTCCTATTATCTAATCTAAACCTGCCCTCTGTAAGTTAAGAGGCATTCTCCCTTGTCCTGTCACTCTGTGTTCTTGTACAAAGTCCCTCTCCAGTTCTCTTGTGGGCCTCCTATAAGAGACATTCCTGGAAATTTCAAATTGGAGGTGTCATAATATTTTTGGCCCCACTTTATAATTAGAACAAAAATCTAGTCACCAATTCCATCTTGTTTAAGTCCTCTTTCTGTTATACCATAATCTCTTGTATGCTGTCTCACCGTCCTTTGTGAGTTGTAGCCCAGGTGTTTCAACCCTTTATTTATGAGGGTTTTCTCATATATCGTGTGGGAAAGAGAAGAAACACTTGATAGTTCGGGAGATGAGATCTGGCCAGGGATCTCAGACCCACAGAATGGAATGGGGAAGGAGATGCTTGAACTTAAGTGCTCTGCAGGGAAAAGTGGTTTCATACTTGGCTCAAATGGAAAGTTTTCATTTAAGCTTCATCACTTTTCTCTTGGAACACTGGCTGGGAGGTTCAACAGAAAATAATTTCTCTTTGAAAAATTTTTGGCCTGACCTACTTGTTGAAATCTGTGTTGGTGCAGCGAGTTGAACACTCAGAGGTGTCCAGGCACTACCTGTGCTGGCAAGTGAGGCATCAGTGCTCGGGGCAGGTACCTGAGCCCCAGCAGGCAGTTACCCCGGTCATCTTAAGGATTTACCTCTAGATGTCACTCACGAACCCTCCTCTTATTCGAGGGATTTAAATAAGCAGTCAGGATACCTCTGACACAGCAGCCCTTCAATCACTCTGCTTGGTTACTGAAATGTTTGTTTTCTGTGCTCCTTTTCCGCACTGCTGGAGTCAGAGAAAGGCTGAAGGCAGAGAAGACACTTCTTCAGAGGTGCCTTAGCTCGCACAGAAGATTAAAGTGTTGGTTAAAATAGAGAAAAACTTAACCTTAGTCAAAATAAATAAAGACTTCTGTAGTCTTTGATGCCAGTTGAACAGATTGGAAGAGCTCAGGATGAAGCTGATAGTCTTGATTTATTCAGGTATCTATGGCTTGTTAGCACTTGCTTAGCAATGGGTCCAGAGGCTTGGTATAACACTTACAGCCCACGACTAAAATGATTTGGGTGGTTATTTCCACACTTGGTAAGGCTGAATAGGCTGAATAGAACAGCTCCCCTCCAAAAACTAATTATCTGTTAGATGTTTTCAGTGGATTTTCTTTTTTGCCTTAAAATCTGAAAATTTTTTGCTTGCTTATTTTACTAATTAAAAAGTCCAGTCAAACAGATCTGTGTTCTGCCTTCAGTGTGGGGGAACGTGCTCATGTGGAAAAGCCACTTCCAGATAGAAGAAAGAAAAATGTCCATGCGAAAATTTGGGGCACCTTTAGCAGTGAGTGTGGTGTCTCAGGTTTTGACCACCTCACCCATAGTAAGTAGAATTTTATTCTGCAGATAGTTGGGCTGAAGCCAGAGAGTCTCCTAATGGAGAACGTATAAGAGCATATGAATTCTCCTATGAGCTGTGGGTGATAACTGTTCCAGTTTATCTGGATAAAGTTTGGCCTTGCATTGTTCCATTGTTCAACTGTTCATTGAGTGATGTGGTTTTTCCCACGAAACCTTCATTAAAGCTTTTGTGGGTTCACTTAGTCCTGAGCTACTTCAAGGACTTGTCTTCAGTGTTATCATATCTCTAATAATCACCTTCCACTGAAATCAGAATCAGTATGTCTGGTGGCTGCATTGCAGCCAGGACTTCCAGGGGGCTGGCAGGCAGAATGGACAAGATCCTAAAAAGATTCCTATTGCATAATAAACAAAGCCTTTATAAATAAATAGGAGGTAATGAATGTCTGGCAGCATAAAGCAACCACATTTGCAGATCATATAACAATAAAAGCAATTCAAGTTTATCACATAATTAGCCTCTTCATCTGAATAAGTGGATATGCATGTGTTTATATATATAAATGTGTTGATTATATAAATGAGTTGATTTTTGAAAGACGAGGTCCTACAAGAATTGCTCAACACCATAACAATTTGTTCAAAATGTACTTTTATTACTAAAAGTACAAGGGACAGTAAAGCACTTGCAACCTTACCAGGGCTGCTCGTGGCCAGCAGGTTTCACAGCTGCAATTTAAAAGTAATGGAAGCTGCACTTTGATGTCATCAGAATTTCAAAGTTGTTTGGGTTTTATCAGTAAGGCACAAAAAAAAATATTATAGTGGGTGGAGGGCACTTAGAGTGGGCAGATCCATGGGGGGGGGTTTGCTGCAAATTCACCTTTTCCATGTCTGGATTTTGCTGCTGCTGTGTCACAAACCCTAAAGATGTTTGACAGGCAATTTTTAGAGGGACATTAAGCATGACAATACACGAGTGCCCATCCTGTAATTCGTACTGATCTCTATTTACAAAAACATGGGTACAAAGAGAAATTAGTGTTAGATTGTTAAAATATGATACATTAATTAGAATAGCAGGAGGGTAGAGGCGTCGGGAGATCTTGGAGGCACAGACCTGATAGGATGCTCAGCAAACCCCCCAGTTGATATCTGCCCTGCAGGATGCCAGGTTTGGTGCAGGGCAGTGGAGGCTGGAGCGTTCCCAGGGCGGTGGGGGGGTCTCGGGAATGCGAACAGGGGAAGTTAGTTCATTTTACTTTTAGAACCTGGATTTTAAATGTACAAACAAAGCCCATACTGGAAGAATATTTCATTTGTAAAGTAAAGTGCTTCAGGCTTAGGACGTTTCAGAACTCCACAGGATTCATCCTTCTCTGCTATGACTGATAAATGGCCAAAGGATGTGTGAAGAATGCACTAAGGAGGACGAAACAAACCAAATAAAAGCCCCCAAACCCCTGACAACTAAACTATCTGCTCATTCCTGTACCACAGAAATGATTAGAAATGATTTCCAGGCCCCTGGCATCATTTCTTTTTGCAGGAAAAAGCTGGAAATGGTACAAATCTGATGCATTATCTTGTCATAATTATGAAGTTCCTCAAATTATGAAAACCATTTCTGAGATGATTTGTTAGCACAGCAGTTGCTGCTGCCTGGGGATGCCGGGTTGTTTTTAACACGGCAGGCTGGAGATGGCAGTGGGACACCCCCGGGAAAAACCTGCTTAAAGATAAATGGAATTAGAGATTATGTCATAATGATTGGTGGACAAAATTAACACTGTGCCATCACATGGACTTGAGCTGCTTGACTGCCTGGAGTGGAGCAGGAGTCAGTTCTTGGGGAGATAAGCAGGGATGTTCTCAGAAGGGAAGGGGGCTGGGAACGGTGGGATGCCAGGTCTCCAGCCACTGGGAACATGCAGGAAGGAACACTTTCACTAACTCTTTAAGGCTGACACTTCTGTGCTCCTCCCTCCCTTTTAGCCTGGTTCGCCCTCTCCCATCCCATCACCGGTTCCCCTTCCCATTCTCCTCCGTTCCCAGCCTTCCCTTATTACTGTGACATTGAGCAGTGCTTGGCTGTTATCACGAGTGCCATGGAGAAATGCTTTGGTGGGACGATGCCGGGTCATGGAGGGGTGGAAGGGGGGAAGGGATGGGAATTCTGTGTTCCTGTGTGGCCCAGGACTGGGGTCACTTGTGTGCGAGTCGGTGGGGACAGGGCGGTCCTGGTGGTGGAGGAGAAGCCGGCCATGCTCCTGCTTGGGTGCTGGGAGGGCTGGTGGTTGTGCTCCTGTGGGAAGTGTGGAGGATGAGCGCGGCCAAAAGCAGGAAGCGCTGGGCCGCACGCCCTGGGCGTGTGCTGGGGGTGGCACTTCCAGCCGTGTTCCTCCAGCCCTCCCGCCTCCCAGCCACACCACATCCCCCCTGCGCCCTGTGATCCTGCCATTCCGGGGGTGGCCGTGCGGGACGGCGGGCACGGGCCTTCTGCTCGGCACGTGGGGCTGCCCCCGGCGCTCCGGCTTTCGGGAATCCGCCCCGCAGCAGGCGCTGCGCCGTGCCACTTCAAAGCAGGCTCTGGCAGCGGGGCAGGGAATCGTCTGGCGGGATTAAACCACAGTGGAACCATTTTGGAAAGGGATGGAGTCTTTGATTCTTCCGTATACAAATCTGACATCAAAGCGAGGTCCTGGGGTCTGTCAGATATGTCCTTCATCCCAGGAGGAGATAAAACAGCCTCCCGTCAGTCAGATAACACGATAATTAGACAGAGTGATAATGCATTTATCCTGGTGCTTACAATCCTTGATCATTTATTGCAATTATGTATACAGGCCACAGCAGCCAGTGTCTTTAATTATAACCTTGATGGCCCAATGATAGGAAGAAGGAATCTTCCTAAGGGTAGGAAAAAAGGGTCTTTTAGTTCATTTTTATGGATCCTCGCTGAATATAATAGAAGGGATTCAAATGAAAGTGTTTGTGTGACCTGACAAACTTGTGTTTATAAAGAAGCAGCGGTGCATGGCTATTACATTAATTTAGGGCAGATATTAGAGCAGTGTGAGAGAGGTACCAACCCAGATAGCAACAGCAGATAGCACAGCATTTCGTTTTGATCTTCATCTGCTGACCAGAAAATTAATTTTTAGGTGCATTTATTATTATTATTGTTGTTGCTGTTATTATTATTAGTGTTGTTGCTGTTATTATTATTAGTGTTGTTCTTATTTTTCTTTTTATTGTTGATATTTATTAAGGGTAAGTTTTCAAAGATAAATAGCAGACTTAAAGATTTCCCATTCATTTAACCAGCAACTCCTTGGTTGCTTTGCAGATCTCACCCAGAAAAAAACCAAATAGGTGATACTGTCCCTGTACCTGAGTGGACAAGGCTCCTGGATCAGGAACATGAGGGCTTATGCCCAGGCTGAATGGGTTTTTTCTTGCATATCATTTAACTGTGATTATATTTTTCAGTTATTTGTGCATTATGAAGCCCTTGATTGAAATAAATGAAGCAAGGGAAGGCAGTGGATGTTGGGAAGGAGGAATTGCTTGTAAATAGTGTCAGTCTTAAGAGTTCACAATTCTGGTGCTTGAGTTTTATCAGTTTTCTACTGCTCAGTGTCTGGAGTCACGAAAACCCCACTGAGTGGTGCATGTCTGGCTGCTGGTCCAGCCCAGCTTCTCCTCCAAGGCCATTTCTGCTCTCATCCAGAAAAGTGACCGTGTAACCACATCCCTCGTGTGAGGGCACGGTGACTGTTCCCAGGAGAATGCCAGGAGTGGAGGCACCACAGCCTGGGCATCTTCCTGGCTCTTGGGAACCAAGAACAGAAGCACAGAGGAAAAAGAGAAATTTAAAGTAAGAATTTTGCAAGGGAAAATAGTCTTTAGCTGTTAGGAAGTGCTGAAGGGTTCACAGTGAAAATCAGGCCCCTTAAAATAAGAAACCCCCAAACTGAAACACCTGGGAAAAATATTGACTTTGGGAAAATTGAAGTATAAATATGATCAGCTGCTTGCACAAGGCAACTAAACCAATGGTGGAGGTGTTAGAACATGAACTTACCTTCAGACTGTGAGCAGGGTGAGAATAAACTTGCTTGACTGTGACTGTGCATTTGCTTGGTAATGATCAACACGATGACTTCTGTTGGCGTTGGTTGTTTCTTGTTCTCCAGTAGAGAACTGTATGTTTATCCAACTAAAATGGCCCCTAAGCCCCCCTGTCAGGGGTGGGGGGTCATTCTCTGCATCTCTTATTCTTGTAGGGCCTTTCTCTTTATGCTACTGCAGGGCTTTTTTTGTAGCTTCCTCTTAGGCCCTTCCCAGCACCGGTGTCCTCCAGCCTATCCTTAGTGTCTTAGACACTTATCCTTAGTGTCTGAATCATGTAACTCCTCACTGTCAGCAATCCAGGGTTCATGGTACAGTTGGGAAACAAGCTTTGCTAGGCAGCTGAGCCTCTACTGCCCTTGTCCCCAGTCCAGACTCCCAGCAGGTGACAGCTTCAGGAATTTGCTGTGGCTCCTTGGACAGTCAGCACGTCTGAGGAGCTTGGGTTGCTGGGCATGGACAGGCAGGAAAGACACATGAAGTACACTGAGTATTTGCAGAACAACATGGTTAATAAGGCTCATGCACAGGAGGACTCCTTTCATATTGGAAGGCCAGGATTTGTTCCCTAGGGACACTCGGATGACACCGTCGACGGTCTTGCCATTCCTCTGCAGCAATCCTTCCGTGCTCCCATCTTTGCACCCCAGAGCAGCAGCCAAGGTGTCTGCAATGCCTCAGTGGAGATTAAAGATTCCCATGGCAAATCACCATGGAAATTCCTCCTCCAAAATGAAGGGATTGCATTCTACTGCAGAGCCACACACATGCAAGGGAAGAACCTATAAAGGTTTTCTTACTTCTGCCATGTGCTTCGCGCATTCCTTGGTGTGTTGGGTGAAGCATTTTCTCCTGGAATCTGATCTTGCTGTGACATTGCACTGTCTGAAAGATACTGGCCACATTAGTTATTCACATAAAATTAAAAAAAATAAAATATTTTGACCTCAGTGATTCCCTTCCAGAAGAAAAGATTCTGTCACAAAATCCAAACCACGTCTTCATGCTACAGGGAACCTACATTAAAATTTTAAAAATCGACTGAAATGGACCACTTTTCAGCAGTCAAAAAACCCAAGTGAAGCCTACAACAATCAGAAAATGTTTATTTTGGGGGAGAAAAGCTGAAGCAGACATTACAAGTTTCTATTCTATGAAAAGTAATGATGGGAATTGCTTAACTAGCTACGTGTTTTGGTACATTGTTGTTGACTCCTTATTGCAATATTTAAGTGTCAAGTGTATTCAACCAACTAATATCACTTTGTATGCCATATATGTGTATATATGTAAATATATATAGTGTGTAAATATATATATATATATGTAAATACACATACATATACATAAAAGCAACTGGTAAATGCAGTATTTCATGTTATAAATCATCCTTCCAACCATCACTACCATTAACACCCAGTGCTCCAGAACTTATAGAATATTCTCCCTTGGCTGTGGGTGTTGCCTTGTGGTCATGGCCCTGTGGGGATGGATTAGCCTTCAAATACATGGGCTGAGGAGCTGCCAGGAGAACACCACCACATATTCAGTTCTTGCAGTCAGGCAAGGGGATATTTGTCAGGAGCTTCCATGAGGTTAGGAATTGCCTCATGAATATTTACATGTGAAAAGAGATAAACTGTGCAGATGTACCCAGGACACCAGTTTACTGCTCTGGCATCTCTCCTGGTTTGAGATAAACAGGAAGCTCCCAGGAGGTGAGCACTGTCCCTGGTGGAGGACCAAAGGGTGAGAAAACTAGCACGTGAGTGCTGGAGAAAAGCTGGAGTAGGTGTTAGGCAGGGGATGCATTTCCATGGCTCCTGGAAGAACGGGAAGAGGAGGAGGTACTGACGTTGCAAAGGCAACAGCAGATTTTGTCATAGCTTGAAGCAGCCGCAGGGGGAAGGGGGCACAGCTCCAAACTGCTGATCCATACAGAATATAAAAATAGCAATAATAATGATAATAACAGAGTAAAGCTGTGGAAGTGTTGAATTAGGGGGCTGTAATTCCAACAAGGGCTTCTGGATGACTTAACAGACTGTGAGTCCCCAGATGGTGCTGGAATTGTGGTTCTTTGGTTCACAGTTGCTGATTGGGGTTTTTAATATCCATCCCTTCTGTTTTGCTTGTTGCTCATAGCAGAGACATGCTGCCATTGTACAGTTAACTACATGCTGCACAGCACCACCTAAAAGAAGGTTCCTCTATTTTACTTGTACCTAAAACCAGCCAGACATACCTGGCACCTCGTGGGCCTGTGCAGGGCCATTAACTTCATTCCAAATGTGCTGCACTGTGGCTCCATGCCTGCCCTAATTAGGAATAATTAGCTCAAGCAGTGGTGCAGCTGTACAGCTTCTTGTGTCAGAGCTTCCCCACATCCCTTCATTCCCTCAGCCTTTGCACTGGTGCTCCACAGTCTCTCCTGTTTTGCAGTGTGGGCTCTTCCATGCCCAGCTGGCTGTTTGCTCTCCAAAGCCCTTTGGCATTTCTCGGTGTTCCTGGGAGCAGAGCACGTAACTCTCAGGCTTTTCAGTCGCAGCTTCCCTGTCCTCTGCCTGAGGCTGGAGAAGCTGGAAGGGGCCAATTCCACATCAGAACCATCTGGTGAATCCCGATAAACCATCAGAGTGGTTACCTTTATTGTTCCTCCAAGCTGGATCACATGTGTTCTTGGAAGTCACCATATTTGTATTTCCTTGGAGGTGAGGAGGATTAAATAAAGAGCGGTGGTGGATTTTTAGCCCCGGTGAGGAGGTCTGCAAGGCAAGGTGCTTTTTCTTCATCTGAGATCACATGGCTTTCTCAATTAGGCAGAGATAGTAATAACCATAAATCATTTGAAAGCAGGATCTGCCCCTCGGTACTTTTTGCAGAGTTCAGCCTGTCTCTGTCATCAACTGAACAAGCCACAGTTGTCCTGAAAAGCTCCAGGTTTTGCTGAGCACTGTGTGAGCAAGTTCCACCAGCCCTGGGGGCCCCTGAAAGTGGAAACACTTTGGTTCCAGTGGCCGTTTTCCCAGAAATACTTTAGGTTTTTCCGCTTCTCTGAGCAGTCTTAGACTCCAGATCCTTTCTTATTTTAACTGCAGTGTTTTGGAGCATCTCTGCTCTCCTTGGTTTCTCTTTCCCACTTGTTGCCGCAGGTTCTGCAGAGCCTGCTGTGTTTGAGTACACTCTTCTTGTTTAGATCATCTCTTCAGCAGCCTTTCTGCCATTGCTTTTTAAAATATTTTTTCCCCAAGTTGATCCCAGGCTAAAGACACAGACATGAAGAAGAGCAAAAAGTGTGTTCCCACCAGCAAAACCATCATGGTTTAGGCTCCCAAGTCCTGAGATAAGCACACTTGGGTTTTGTTGTGTGCACGGCTTGGGAATGTTGTGAATCATCAGGGGAAGCTCTGTCAGTGCCGTGCAGCCCCAGGAGGGCGTGGGGGAACACCAGGAGGCTTCGCAGTTTGGCAGCAAATGCCTCTGGAGGGGCGTTCAGAGGGGTCAGGAGAAGGCACTGGGGCAGCAGCTTGTGTATTGGGACCTTAGCTGGAAGTGAGGGCAACTGGCAGGGATTCGTTCTCTAAAATGAGGATCAGTAATGTCCATCAGATTCCAGGAGGAGCAACACTAATTAAAAAGTATGGGGTTTGGAGTCAGAGAGCTGGCATGTCTTGAGTGTCATTTGACAGACCTCTAAGCAAAGAGGATCCCATCTGAACTCAGATCAACTGGTCCTGTTGCTTCAGAATGCTCTTTAACATAACCCAAGTCAGAGAGTCAGGGTTTACAGCAATACCAACATGACAAATCAGGGCCTTTAGCATTTCTCCGATTGCCTTTGCCATATTTCTGGTTTTTAAAACCAGATTTGTATTGCCCAAGCAAACATGACAGCATCACTTAATCACCTTTCTAATCATTCCCTTTAAAAAATTATTCCTTTCATTTTGTCCTCCAGCCAGGAGAATTGAGTTATAAAGCAGCTTAATGCTAATTCTTCTTACTTTGACGAGGGCTAATTAAATTCATACCTCTTTGAGTAAGCTGTTAAAAGCCACAGTTAATCAATGTTTTGGCCGATATGTCCTCGTTAAGAAATGTTGTTTTTTAGCAAGGAATAAAGCACACTGCTTCAAACCAAGCACAATAAAGTGAGCACACACCGATTCGCTTCACCAGGGACGAGGTTCCTATACAGCACATAGTTCACCTACCGTTGTGTGAAGTGGTTTATTCTGCTGAAAATGTACTTTGCCTGTGACTCTCCTTAAAAAAAAAAAAAAAAAAAAAGAAAAGGATGATTGCCCATGGGGCATTGTATTAGCGGGGCTGAGACATCCTGATTCCAAACAGTCATTAAGCAAATCAGAGGTAATTTATACTGTGGTGGAGAAACTAATGCAAAGCCTGCCAGCTGTCTGGCCCTTCCAGGATGCCTTCAGACAGAACTTTGAAGGTGGGATGAGGAGCATTTTCTCTTACACTGGGTTGTTGTTGTGACTGCAGGAGGACAGAGTTGTGTCCCGATCCAGCAGAAGTTGGAACATCTGCCTAGTTTGGAGCATGTGAGCAATCCCATAGCAGTTAACAAGGCTACTTTAAATGCTCAGAATTAGCCATGTGCTTAAGAGCTTTGCTGGACAGGAGCCATGGTAAGAACCAGCCCCAACTGTGACCTAAAATTAAAACTGGAACTCTTTAAAGATTAATTAAGGCCTTGTCTACATGGGAAAAATTCTTCATTGTGGCATGAGAAACTTTCTTCTCATGGCGTTTGTGGCCCAACTGGATTCAGACCATTTAAAGTGGAGTCGACTCTTATGAGGTTTCCTGACCGCAATCGGGAGGTGTGGGCAGCTGGGAAATGCACCCAGTGTTTGGAAGCAAATCTTTCATTCCCCAGTGCCTGTGGAATTTGTGTGCCTTCAGTCAGCTTTATGATAGCATCGTCCCCTCAACCCCTGGGAAAACGGCAGGACCGTTCGAGGAGCCAGAAAGCAAATAAGCAGCACATTGCACTCCTCCCTCCTTCACCACTGCTGAATCCCCCAAACACCGCGAGCCAGAACGATTGTCCTCCTGAAGCTGTGGGATTTGAGGACTTGGAAATGTGTGGATCTCGTTCTCTTTCCCAGAAGGCATCTGCTTTGGCACTCCAGAGGGGCTGTAGAGCAGACATGAATTGCTCTCCAGTCCAATTGTTGTCCCTTTTGTCCGCCAGAAGAGAAGGGAGGGGGATTGGGGTTATGACCAAGCTGTGATGGAAAACTAAACCCAGTGTTCCAGCCCATCCCTCCGTGCCTGTAGCACAGTGCTGTATCTGCAGACCCACTCAGCGAGGGAAGGGGGGGAAACAGAGGCCTGTACCTGTGAGAAACCATGGAATATGACGAGAAGTTGTTGTTTTGGTCTTGGATATGAAGGACCTCAGCAGCTCTGGATGGGAACAGTGTTGCATGTGCCCGTTTCAGCTCTCCTGCTGGTTTGTTTTTTTTCCCGTGGGAGGACTAGGCCTGGGTTTGAGCGTCCCACTCTTTACTTGCAGGCAAGGCAAACCATCCTTCAGCTGAAGAAAATGCTCAGCCTGAATTAGCAATTCAGCTCTGCTCTGGCCTGAGACAGCTTATGGTAGGGAAGTGGTCTTTGGATAGCTGAAAGCATGTGTGTCTCTATTTCCAATATTTTTATATTCATTTCCTTGCAGTGCTTTGGCTATTAATTGGTATTAAAAAGCCGCTTTGTAAATAGAAATAATGCTACTCAGTGCTCCTGTGCTGCCTTGCTTTTCTAAAGTGCTGTGCAGACCTGAGCAGTAAATTAATCTCTGCTGGCTTCCATGAGTGTGTAAAACTCAAATCACTTTGTACAACTCATGTTCAGTTTTATCCTCTAAATAAATAGGTCTCAACTGTGCCGTTGAGGCAGAGCTTCCTGGGAAGGTTGGGGGTGGCCAATGGAGCAGTTTGTGTGAGGTTACAGAGGGACTGTGTTTTCTTGTGTAAAAATTAGGGAGAATCTGAACCAGGGAGACTGAATTTATGGGAATTTAAAGAAACCCCAAACAACAACTTGCCTGGTTTGGTTTCTTTTTTTTCTGTCTTAACAACTGTGTTCCCTCCTGCAGTCAGGGACTTGTAGTGCAGTTATGGAATCACTGGAGGAAATATCCCAGAGATACTCCAACAGGCAGTGAGCTCATGGGTTTTTTCTCTGTGTTTCTAGCCCATGTTTAGTGGACTCTGAAGTCATATACAGAACACAGCAGCCTGGAAAATGAGGTATTTGTTGTTATTGCCATTGCTGTTGTGATTCTCCTGTAGAAAATGGTGGTGTTTCATTAAAACTGCAAAGTAAAAATAGGTGAAAACCTCACAAACCCCAAGTACTCTTCTTTTGAGGGCTAGATTGAATGGGCCATTTGGGCTGAAACATTGCAGATTTAGGTTTCCTGATGAATGAAAAATATGGGCACAGATTGATGAAAGTAGTCATGTTCTGCAGATGTTTTCATCTGGTTTAAAAGCAATTATTTTAACCTAAGTGTGGCTAAGCTTTTCAGACTGATTAATTAATCAGTTGTTAAGAGGGAATTGAGGTCACTGATACCTATTTGAGAATGGAGTTACCAGGACATGTAGGAAAGTCTCTCACCCCACATGGGGCTAAAAGTAATGGAAATCAACATCAAAAGGAGAAAAATGAGTGAGGCAGATTTGTTTGTATAAATGGTTACACCCAGCATTTTGAAAAATAAGTATCCTGCTCAGACCCAAAAATGAATTAAAAGTTAATTGGAAACAAACAAACAAACAAACTAGCATAAGTAACTTCACAGGTATTGAGGATTAAAATCTAAGCCTGTCTGAAGAGGAAAGGTGGATAAACTGGCTCGGGGGAAATAAAAACCCATGTGAACCTTTGTCTAAGATTCCAGTTCAGCCAAACTCAAATCTTTTAAAGGTTCAAAAAGATCCTTTTGCTTTAATTATCACATGTGTCTCCGTTCCCTGGCTCAAGGTGTGACTGAAAGCCATGAGAAGGCTGGTCATGGAAATTTGCAGCTCTTTGTGTGGTGGTAATGCCGTGGTGGTGCCTTTCAGCAACTCCTTGTTTTCGCATCCGTGCCACCGGCCGGGCGAGTTTCCCTGCAGAGGAGCATCATCCCAGCGGGGCAGACGCCCAGCAAATCCCTCTCCAGTGGGATTCAACCCGTGGCCAGGAGAGAGAGCAGCTCAGGGTGCGGAGCAGCTGG
This sequence comes from Manacus candei, assembly GCF_025592945.1. Lineage (NCBI taxonomy): Eukaryota > Metazoa > Chordata > Aves > Passeriformes > Pipridae > Manacus > Manacus candei. The sequence goes on along the minus strand of NW_026138083.1, from coordinate 4,204,911 downwards.
GCCTGCCAGCCCTCGGCAATGCTGGAACAGGAATTCTGTGGCACGGAGCCGTCCCACCGAGTCTCACCCTGCAGGCTGGCTCTGCGTTCATTTGCTTGTGCTCAGGGGTTGATTCACTGCGAGCCACTGGCCACACGTAGGTGCTGCAGGGTCTGACAGAAATGGGTGGGAATATTTTGCAAACCGGGAAGGACTTCGGCATCTCTGGCGCTGACCTACTTAGCAGAAAAAAATCAACATTAAAGTGGAATCAAATGGAGGTACCTCGGCACATTTATCCACGTATGTCCAAAATTAGCTTTTAGATGGGATTTAGATGTTCCCACTGAGTGGCACTCGCTAGAGCACAAAAGGGTCTTCATTTATAACTGGAGACAGGTATCTGTCAAGTCGAAGGAACTGTTGCAGGAGGGTAAGGTACGGATTTAATTTGTTCCCCCTTTCCATAGGGACAATCAAAACACTACAGCCCAGAGCACTGGTTAGAAACATTCATCAAGTTATTCAGCCTTCTTGTTTCAGAACTGCTTCTGACTAGACTTTCATTTTCCCATTTTTTGGCATCACCTTGACATTATTGAATCATTTGAAAAGAGAGGGGGGAAAAAGTGTTTTACTCCATGTATCCCTTTCTGTTTCTTTTGACTCTCTGGTGCTGGTGGTATATTTTGGGTTGTTTGGGTCACTGGGTGTTGCTTTGATTTCTTAATTGAATCATTGCAACTGTTAAGTGTCAGAATGGAAGAGATCAAAGGGATTTAAAACATCAACAGAAACTTCCAGGAAGGATTTGCCTGAGTGTTCAAGTGAAAAACATGGCACTCTGGTCATGAAAAATGAGGAATAAATTCACAGGTATGAGTCATCTTGGAAAGAAAAATTGTAAACTCAGCCCGGAATATTGCTGAGGCAAAGCTGGGAGTGTGGATCTCTGTGGCTGCTGTTCAGTATCCAGTAAGGAGAGTTACTTAGATTTTCAGTAGGTATCAAAAACACTGAGTAAACTTACACCTGAGCTGAGGATCTGCCCCCACGTACTCCAGAGGAGGAATGTGGATAAACTTACATGCAAGGGCAGGAGATTAGGGACAGGGTAGCACGAAACAGATTATTTGCTTTGTACAAAGAAACCCCCACCAAAACCAGGTAGATGTGATAACATTGGCGAGTCTGAAACCACACGACACAAACATAAATTCAAGATTTCCTGGAGGTTTTGTGTGTTACGATAAAGTTGTGTTTTCCAACCACGTATTTGTAGTTACAGGTGAGTTTCCAAGAGCAACATTTTTAGAGGTGCAAGGACAAATGCAGTGAAGCTTAGGGAGCTTTAAAAACATCTCTGCTTATCAAAAGGTTTTGAGTAGGAGGGCTCTGACACAAGCTTTTCAATATTTCATAATTCTGGAAAAAACTGAACCCTTCACCTTTGTATAAAAGGCTCCATTCAGTTTGCATTCCTGGTTGGTTACCTTAGTGGTTCGGTTTTTGCCTTGACCTATTTGCACATCACTGGAACACTCTCCTATAGTTAATGCTACACATCAGCTTTGCAAAACCCACTGCATTTGAGGCACTCAGTAAATCTTCCAAGGAGCTCAAAGGTCAGATTGTAAGAAACATCTGAAATAACTCTCCAGAAAGGCGAGAAGAGAAGAACTCGGAACGTGAGAGCCGTAACATTTATTTCTGGCAGCCCAGGCTGTTGTGTGGCTCCCTGCAAGGTGTGTCAGAGTAGAGCTTATGAGGATCTGTGAAATGAAGATGTGAATTCCCATTCCTCTTCTTTTCCCTCACCTTCCAGTTGTGGTTTGAATTGTCATTCTTCTTCTTCTTTCTTTTTTGATTCCCTCCCCCTCTTCTCCTTTAGCTCTCCCTGCCAAGGGGAAAGCTGCTGAAATTGCCAATCCACCCTGTGCTTGCAGCTTTTCCTATTGCACTCCCCTTGCTTTAGCCCAGAACCCTGGTCCGGAGCCCATCCCAGCTCCGGGGGATTCTTTCCGTGCGCTCCCACGGGCTGCAGATCCAGTCGAGTCAGGAGGATTTTTTCCAGTGTGCATCTCTGAGCTCTCTGCCCCACCTGTTTCCCACCAGACCCCGTCATGGGGATTAAATGTAATTCCTGTCTAATTACGGGTATTTACACCTCGACCTCAAAGCCACCCGCTTCCACCTGCGCCCCGGCCGCCCTGGGCTCCGGGCGCGGGCGAGTGGGGAGCTGTTCCCGGCGGGAGGGACACGGCAGCAGCTGTGTTTGTTTGATCTCCTCCCTGCCAGGGCTCCGTGCTCGGCGCTGGAAGGGCACACGGAAGCTGCTAATAGAGGCAGAACTAAAGAAACACACATTGCAGTTCGGTGTTCCCAAGGATACATCCCAAGGAAAGAGGGAGAGCAAGAGGGAGAGGGCATGAGGGGAAAGCCTCTGGAGGCTCCAGTAACTTCAGTGTAAATACAGACAGACCCCGTGTTCCCGAGGGAAATCAAATCCCTTTGGGTTTCCACAATGTTGACAGAGCTCGGCCATAGGTTTTCACTTCCTCCGGAGGCAGGGAATGGCCCCACGACAGGGAGAAGGTGTCTCTGCAAAGAGCGAGGCTTTCTGTGGGAGGAAGGGAAAACCATGGGGGCCTCCCACAGTTCTGGTTAAAATGGTTTGGGACAGCAAACAAGGGCAAACCAAACAGGAGCAGATTTTGTGGGGGATGTTTAGTGGGTCTGGAACCACGAGTTTCTTTCCAGGTGCGAGATGTGGCGGCTTTGGGGGTTGCTTTGAGCAACCCAGGGGGGCGTGGGGATGAAATATGGGAATGGTTGGGGTTTTTTTCCCAGGGAAGCAGCAACTGGGCTTCATGTACAGTCAGAGAGAGGTTTATGGACTCAGTTCTAAATACTCTTTACCTCTGCAGAGTGTTCCAAGCAACTATGGCTGTGACTTTCCACCTCTCACTGTCTGTAGGCACCTGGGGCTGCTCAATCCTGAGGCAGAGTCTGGGGATAAATGAATCCCCGAGGATTTGGAGACCATATTTTCAAACCTAGCTCCCCTAAACTGAATTCCTAATCTCTGCATTTATAAATTTAATTTTAAAAATCATCTTTTCTGGGATGAGATTGTTGAAAGTGCTCCAGGAATTCAGGGTGAGCACAGAGGGACAAAAGAGCACAAGGATGGTCATACTGGACCACACCCAAAGGTCCAGTCTCCTACCTCCAACAGGGATTATTTGTGAATGCTCAGAGACTCAGAAAACAAATATTGATTGATCTGGTTGACCTTCAAATTCACTGTATCACTTTTAGGTCAAGTTGAGGAAGACTTTTGCTAACATACGTATGAAGACAAAGTTCTGGAATATTATCCATTGACTTACACTGCAATCCAATGGCAGTGAAAAGCAGGAATGAATTTTTTTTGTCTGGCATTCATGGAATGTCACCATAATGTAGCAGGAGTTGCCTTTTAAATTACTGTTGTCATATATGCTTATTTTTCACAAAGTATCTCAGCTCTCAGTTCACATTTAATTATTCCTCCCAAGCTAAAGAAAAGGTGGTAATTAAAAAGAAAAAAAATAGTGAAATGCATTGTTGGTTATGCAAACTTCTGATGAGTGTCTTTCCACCTGAGCAAATATTTTGGATGATTTAGAGATGTGGAATTTTTGTCCTCTTGTTTCCAATTTCAGAACCCTCAAAGACATCAGGAGAAATGCAGCAGGAAAGCGACTATTTCCTTACACTTTTGCATGGAGAAATGCATCTAATCAAAGCATGACCATGGTGATTGAGTGTCTCAGGGGGATCTCAGTGGCAGTGTCACTGCCCTCCATATTATACAGAAAGGGAAGTGCAAAGCTCTTGCAAATCAGGAACTTGTGGGAAAACCCTGCTGTATCCAGTGGTGGCAGAATGAATCACCTCAGTTCTTAGAACGGGAGGAACTTGGGGGACCTCTCTGTTGATGGAGAACAAGAGGGAAGCAGATGTCTCCCAGGCCAGCAGGGAATGATGGACTCACCATCTAGAGAGCACAGCCAGAGAGTCTTGTCACTCACTCTGAGGCCAGGTGGGGGCTCAGAAATCCTCGATTTTTCCCTTCTGCTTATAAATCTCTGACCAGATTATGTGATGGTCCTAGTGCTGCCTGGCTTGGGGAGGGAGGAGATATGATGAGGCGGAAGGAGCTGAAATCTGTCTGTACTTGCAGCAAATCTCTCTTTCTTCCATCGCTCTTCCTGTGACGTGATTTCTGCAGCCTTGTCTCTACAGCCCTTCACTGGTGTCTTTTTCTCCCTCTCACTGGCAGGAGAGAAGGGATCAGCAACAAAACTCACCTGAGCAAGGTGTTTCTTGCAGGGATACGGGTGCTGTTAGCACCACCTGGGATAGCTCCGAGCCCGAAAACCAGATCCAAGTGGAAATGTCGGGAAATACAAACGTACAGCCTGTTTTCTGACAACCTCACCCCGCTCCAGGTAGCAGTTCCACAGCCAGCATATCAGCACAGAGCTGGAGTCACAGTAGCAGTTCCACAGCCAGCATATCAACACAGAGCTGGAGTCACATCCCACACAGACGTAGGAATAGCAGCCCTTTACTGGGAATGGGGTTTAGCAGGAGAGGAATATCCAAGTAGCGAGTTGTCAAGGGATTTCAAGGGACCACATTTGCCAGAAGCAGAATTCAACTTGTGGCTCCTTTCTTCTGCTGCTGCCTTTTTTTTTTTAATAGTATTTTCTCATTGAGTGATTATGATCTTTCCAAAAGGGGAGGAAAAAAAAGGGGCCCTGAAACACATTGGGTCTGAAGGGCTCAAATTAGGACTTATCAGGAATCTCCCTGTAGCCAACCAGCTAATTCCAGTGGCAGAACAAGAGGGCTTCTGTTACCACACTGTGCTGAACTCCTGCTGCTCTTTCCATGACAGGTGTGGGCCCAATACCTGTTTATCAAGAGTCTTACTTATATAAAAGTAAAAAGTTCAGGAAACTAAAAAATCTGAGTCACTGTCTGCGAAACTCCCAAATAAAATAGTTTTATTTTCCAACCAACTCAGTTTTCCTTTTTTAAGCCCAAGGAAAAGAAAGAAAGTAAAAAAACTTGCTTTAAACCCTGACCTTTGGAGGTGTATCCCCCCCTGGGTGATTCATCTGTTTACCTTAGGACAATTAAATGTGAGTCAGTTTAAATAAACTTTAAAACCAAAGGAAAAATACGCTAAAAACAGACCTGACCCCACCCCTTCTCCTACTGGGGACGAACTGAGAAGTATGAAAAAATGCGACACAGATCACATTTTCAGGAAAATCCTAAGGGATCTGGAGTGAGGCAAGTTATGGCAGCTCCTGTTCTCAGCCAGGAGCTGGAAGGTGGAGCTGCTCCAGAATGGCCCCTGGGAAAGCTGTCCCCACGCTGCCACCAGCAGGGACTGGCCACCACTAATAAGCTAAAGCAGGGGCCATCAGAGTCGTTAACCCCAATGCAGGAGGGTTAAATGCCTCACCTTCAGGCTACCAGTGGCTTCTAGGAATTTTGATGCAGTGATGTCCTGACAGTTTGAAATATTTGGCACTGACAGCAGCACTGGTGGCAGGGCAAATACGACAGGGACACCGAGGTTTGCAGGAGGTAAAACTGGACATAAAATCACCAAGGAATTACTAAGTGAGGGAGATGGGGAAGAGCAAGAACAACCCAACAACCCCCCTGTAAATAAAGCAGTGCTAAATGCTGAGTGTCAGGGTTTGTGCCTGCAAGAGATGTGGCAGCTGCAGAGTGAAGCTCTTAAAGATCATGAATGGAAAGAATCAAAGCTCTTCTCCAACCCTTGGAGCAGGATCTCCAGTGCTGTTAGCAGGCATGTGTCAGCTCGGAGACTGCCCGCAAAGTGGTGGAATTACTCAAAAATAACCCTGGATTTGGGGAAGTTTTTCGCTGGCTTTCGGTTTCTGAGCTGTTAGAGTACCTCCAAATCACACTGAGACTAGAGGAAAAAATGTGAGTGAGAGGAAAAGCAGGAGCAACTCATCTAATGGGTCTTGGAGGAAAACACCAGCTGCCCTCTGAAATTCACAGTAGAACCCCGAGCACTGGGGACATGGCTGAGAAGAGCTGTGGCCAACCCTTCTTTCAACACAAACTGGCAAAGATTGAGCGATTCCTCACTGTCATTCTCTGGCACAACATCCCCCAGTGCCTCTGTGCAGAGAGGGACGGGTTGCTCCTCCTCTCCCTGGAATCCAGAGGTGGCAGCAGGAAGGGGTGCCACAGAGGGCGGGATGCAGGCGGGAGAGAGATCCAGAGAACATTCACCCCTGTCAAAACTACTCTTTTTTGGGAAAGGTTGTTTTCTGCCAGGAGGGTTTAAAACAATCTTAGGTTTTTTTTTTTCCCCACATTAGTGAGAGTGATCTCTAATGATAGATCAGTTGGCTTTGGGACTGTATCAGCTGGGCACTTCAGCCCTGACAGTGTGATGAGGGGTCGGCCTTCCAGTGCCTAAAGGGGCTACAAAAAGGCTGGAGAGAGACTTTTTACAAGGATATGGAGTGATAGGACGAGGGGAAATGGCTTTGAACTGTCAGAGAGTCACTTTAGATTAGATATTAGGAAGAAGTTCTTTACTGTGAGGGTGGTGAGGCCCTGGCACAGGTTGTCAGAAGCTGTGGATGTCCCATCCCTGGAAGTGTTCAAGGCCAGGTTGGATGGAGCTCTGAACAACCTGTTCTTGTGGAAGGTGTCCCTGCCCATGGCAGGGGAGTCGAATGATCTTTAAGGTCCCTTCCAACCCAGACCGTTCTGTGATTCTGTGTCGTGCTTTCTGTTGTCCTTGGGACACAGGGATTCTCCTGGCTGTGGTCACCAGGAGCTGCCATGGGAAACTTCAGGTCATGTGCATGAAGGAGAGAAGCAATCCACCAGCACTGGGTGCTTATTTCTCACCTCTCCACTGTGACTTCACGCTAGAGAGGAGCTGTGAGAAAGCAAGATGAGAGGGAGGTGGTGGCGAAGAAACTACATGAAAAATGGGGATGGCTCCTGTCTTCCTCAGCAGCCAGGGCTGTGATTGTCAGGATACATGGCTGCTCTTTACCCTGCCTGATGTGAGCAGCCCTTCTCCATCTGTTTTGGCACCTGTGTCCGAAGAGCACAGCAGGAGCCAGCATTCACAAACCTGCGCCCAACATCACCCACTGCTCGGAGCATTTCATTTCAAGGAGTGCAACCAGACATTCCTCCCGGTGAACAGGTGTGCTCAGGGAACAAGGAAATGCTGGAAATACAAATTTCACAGGGAGGAGACTGTGCAGAGACAAGTGTTGTTCCCAGAGGAGAGGTCTGGCTGTGTGACCGCGGATTTGTGAGTGCCAGGGCTCAGCACAAAGCTGCCAAGCCGTTCTCTCAGCCTTTCCTGAGAGCTGCTGCTGGTTTTCCTTTGAATAGGGCAGAGTATGCCACACAACACAAGCCATGGGACTTTGGGAGGTAGAAATGCAGCCTTCCTGCCTGGTTCTTCACAGGTAGAGGATATTTTATATGTTATAGAGAAGGCAGAGCAGTCATGGAGAGTGTGGATACTGGAAAAAACCCTTTCAAATTAATTTTGTGCCATTAAAATATAAGTGCCTGCACGTTGTTGAAATGAAAAATCTATTGTGTATGGGCTGTTGTGTGTCACTTGAGTGAGCATCCAGAGCTCTGGCAGTGGGAGCTCTGGCTTGGCTTGCTGCTGGCGGGCACATACGGATGCAGCTGTGCTACCTGGTCCAGAACTAAATCCTCTGTCATCACACTGCACCAAACAAAAGTGTTCTGCAAACCAAGTCACTGCCATCAGGTATGACACAGGAGTCTAAACTGTAGGTCAGATGAAGTCCTTCATTATTTAATGCAGCAAGGAACATGGAGCAAACCCACCTGCGTGTCCATAGGAATCGCTTACACACAGAGTTTCACACATAAGCCGACTGCAGCGGGCACAGACTGACGGCCTTTGGGAGCCAGGTCTGCCCTCCTGGTTTGCTGTTTGCCCAGTTACTTAGGAAAGGAGGACCCTCATTTGCTCCTCAGGTTGGTAACTGTTCCAAGGAGCCAACACACAGAGACTGTGGAGATATTTTTAAATCACAGACAAATCTAAGAAAATGCCGATCTGCTGGCGGGAGATCACGTGCAGAGAAAGCAGTAGGCTTGCAAATGGGATTCCCGTTCTCTCTCTAGCAGGGAGCCACACTAGTGCATGTTGTCGAGGCTCGGCAGTGGGTGTAAATGCACTGTAACATTTGTGCTCCCGCCCTCTCATCCCAGAATGTGAAGGATGTGGGATGCGATGGCATTTCGCGTGTCCCGGCCCCAATAACCCCGCTGACTCCCGGCCGCACACCCGCAGTGTCAGTAGATGGTGCTGTTTCTATTGCCTGTCCACCAGCGCGGCCGCGGCTCTCCCGGAGCTCCCGGGAAGGCTGAGGCTCCCGCAGGGAACAGCATTTCGGGGCTGCCGGAGTCAGGAAGGCACAGGGACTGAGTGCAGATGGAAATCGCTCCTTCTGGCAGAGCAGCACCCTTGTTTCAGTACATTTCTGTATCTGGCGGCCTGTGGGGATGAGGTGCCTCCTGTGGGAGAGCACCTGCACTCTTGGGGGCTGTCATCCTCTCTCTTCTCCTGGAGTTACTGCTCTTGCCTGCAGTCCGGTCAAATGAGAGTATTATGGTTTCCATCTGGAGCAAACCAGGACCTCGGGAGCTCAGGCAGAGGAATGAAGGCTCCTTGCAGGCAAGCAAGAGGTGCTAGCCCTGCTCCAAGTCCATCCAGCCACACCGGGCTGGCCTGCTGTGATTTCACCCGGTGGGAAACCACGAGGTATCAGGAACCTTCCAGGTCCCCAAGAGGGTCCTTGCTCACATCTGCCTGTGGTAGGAACTCCTTACTCTTAGGGCTCTTTCCTCACCCTGCTGGCCCGAGATGTGAACTGAGCCAGACTTGTGGGCCCACGCACACCGTCCTGCAGGTGCCAGAAGTGATCACATGGGGCTTATGTTTGGACAGTGTCAAAGTGCCAGGTATCATCAGGGAGGCTATAAAATAAGATGCTTGGTCTACCCTTGCGTGTAAATGAGTTCAAATTCATCCCTCTGAGCTCCTTTATGCTATTCTAAAACTATATAATTTGCTGTCAGCAGGTCCTTGATTTGTTTAGGCTCCACACCAGCATTACGTTGGAAAATTATTTCGGGCTGTTCGGTCATCGTCGCTTATCCAGCATGGATCCCAGCTCCTCACCTACGGGACCTGCAGTTGTGCAGGCTGTGCAGCTGGCTGCTTCTGAGCACACGGCCAAATTCACCTAGAGGAAAGGTGTGAGGGTGTGCAGGGGGATTAAATAGAGTCCTGGTCTTGGATTGCTTCCATGCTGTGCGGATTTATGCTGCATGTCCAGCAGAGTGACTCCCAGATGGGTCTGTGGACTGCTCTGTAACGTGGTCCCTCAGCACTCAGATTTACTGCCCTGCACTAGAATAGCCAACCTCCTGACTGGAGAGAGCATCCTGGGGTTAAAGCCCAAAACAATTACTGGACTGTTATAAAACTCCTTTAAATAGTCCCAGCCAGCCTTTCCTTCATTAGGTGATGGCCAACTAGAGTGTCCCTGCCTTTGCTTTCAGACTCCGCAGTTGATGACCTCAGACCAGGTGAGACAGCAGTGAGATATGGGGGTTTGAACATAATCACCCTGCACTCAGCAGCCATTAGGTCAGCAGGGCTTTACTAACACACTGCGTGTTTACACAGCCTCCAACAGTTCAAAAAGCCAAAGGAGGATCACAAGTCTATCTTCAAGCCAAAGGGGAAAAAGATTGACACAGGGTTGTAATCATCAGTGTCTGAAAAAAGCCTTCTCGTCTGTTTTTGAGCGTGTTCAAACAAGACGTGACTCTTTGTACAACAGGGGCGCAGAGAAGGTGGGCAAATGCCATTCTTGTGGTTTAATTAAGGACCTCAATGGGGATCTAACAAATGCAGTGTGAGTTGTGCCTAGTGGGTCTCCCATGTGTGTCAGGAGACAGGGAAGGAGGGGGGATGCAGGGGAGGGTGGAAAGGGTGTGGGATGTGAAGGACGGTGTGTGGCAGCTGTTCACAGCAAATACTATTCTAGCTCATGGCTATGTGTTCCAGCCCTGTTGGAAAATTACATCTAAATAACAGATCACGAAAGAGCAACCCTGACAAGGCCTGTAATTTAGTCCCAAGAGGAAATTCTTCATTCATCAACTGTACAAGAGACTAAATTAGTTCTCTGCTGGACGAGGCTTTGCTGGCAGTTTGCTCTGTGGGTCAGCCCTACCTTAGAGCAGGTCCCTCTGGGGAGTCACTCCTGCCAGGGACAGACCCATTCCCAGCCCAGAGAGTGACGCCACTCTCCAGGCCCAAGGGCTTCGTTCTCCTGTGTGTTTTGGGGCTGTGGGGAGTGACTGGTGCTGTCTGAGGCTGTTGGGCAGGAGGGTTGCAGTGAGGGTGAGAGCGCTTTGCCCCAAGGTGAGGCATCACCCCAAGGCAGCTCTCCCTTGCCATCAGTGCTCCCTGCAGTGGGCTCTGTGGCTTGGACTGGCAGGAGAAGGAGGGATGCTGTCCTGGCTCTTGCACAGCTCACTCCCTGGTGTCAGCATCTCCCTGTTCTCTTATGCTGTCTGCACAAGGAGAAAACACCCAAAGGGCCTCCTGGGTGGAACAGCTGGTGCAACACAGACCTCCATGGTCTGTGGGGCTCCATTCCCATACATACAGATGTATTTGTTTTGATCATGATGACAGCGAGTTTTTTTAAATGTTGACTCTGTTGGTTTCCTGTTAATGCCTCCCTTGCACACAAAAGCAAGGTGTGCTTAGTTTCTTCCTGCACAGCAATTGCTATTTTTCAGGCACAGTTTGCAGCTTTCCCATTTCCAGAGACCTGGTGTGTGGGTGTGGGAGACTAAATCAAAAACACCCCGATCTGTAAGAGGTGTCCTGGGCAGTTAAACTTACCTCAAGTGTACTTTTCTTCTCTTTCTGCTTTGAATCAGGTTCTGCCACTTTCACTCGTGCTAAGAAGTTATCATTCTCAAGGATACATCCTATTTGTATTTGGAACTAATGAAAACACCAGGGGAAGCCAGGAATTCTTCAGAATCAGGCCCAAAAGTTCATTTTTGATAATACTTTCTTCATCATCATCTGTAATGTCCAGTGCTTCCACCAGCATCTTCTTTAACCTATTGATCAATTCCCTTTTTTCAGAATAATACAAAAAAACCCTTGCAGATAACTCTGTATTATTTCTGCCAGCCTGGTTTGTTTATGTCTGAAAATATAGAGACTTGTGTCTGCTTAGAAACAAGCTGATGATCTGCATGTCCTTATTGTTATAGTTATTGAGTCCTGCTTTGATGGTCTTGAGGTATTTGGTCACAGTGATTTTCTATAGCATTTCTGTAACCCATTTCTTCTGGGTTAGTTGTACATGGAGGCATTGCTTTTTTTTTTAAATTTCCTTGATTCCTTTGTCTCAGTTTCACTGAGGGGGTCTTTTGCCTTGGGTTAAGGGATGCAAAATGCCTGTGAGGTGCTCCCCATCCCCTTCCACTCTTTAGAGGAACGCTCCTGTCTCATCTCCACTTACTCACCCTACTTTCAGGTGAAACACACCTACACTTTTCACTCTGCACCGAAACTTCTCTGCTGCTTGTCATTTTGTTGCGCCTCCACACCCTCCTCTGAATCTATTCCTGCTGCTCTGCAGCGATAAGGGTATGTTAGCAAATACAATGAACAGTGTCCCCTTTGGTCCGAGAGGCAAATCAGTATTTAAGGCCTTGTAGGATGTTTTCCTTTAGGAGGAGAAATGGGTGACACAAGCCAGGTACGCACCTTGACACAACCTGTTTGTTCGCAAGGAATGCTCGGGACTGCCCCAGCCCCAAAGCCAAGAGGAGCAAACAGAGGAAAGTCCTGTTGCTGGCAACATTTGAGTCTGTCCTGCCAATCATGTCTGAGCCTTGGGGCTCTGCAGACCATCACCCCTTGGGTCTGCTCCTTCCCCCTCCCAGACCTTGCCAGGCAGTGCCTGCAGTAGCAGTTGGGGTAACCACCTCTGCCCAAGGATTTGTCTCGGGATCAGACCTTGTCAGGGAGGGTGGCTCCTTTTGTTTCCAGCTACCTCCCGACATAAATGACTTTCTCCTTTCACACACAAAAAGAGAGACATCTGACACCCACTGGCTTTGTGCAGAGCTGTTATTTGCTACAGACCAATGACCCGGTTGAAGGCAGCCATTAACTCACTTTAAAGAAACCCCATTACTAGAATATGTTCAGTCTGGTTTTCTGTCACATCCTTCTCCTTCTTAATACTTTATTTACTTCTTTGGTTTGCTGTACCAGGTATGGAGGTTTTTCTTTCAGCTGTTTAAGCTCAGCTCTCCCTGGCCAAAGGCAATGGCAGGGAATACGTGTGTGCCAAATGCAAGTATGAGTAATTTTCCATTGTACTTTGTAGGAGGCATTACCTACGCTTGTCATCAGGGAATTTTGTCTTCCCATTCACCTGCTTGTCCCAGGCTGTTCTGAGTTTCCCTGCAGTCCTCACTGGTGGTGATGATACTAAATCACTGGTTCCCAGTGGCAAATTTGCTAGCTAGGTGCTGACCCATTTTCTGGTGAAAATACACCAGCTTAGCCTGGGAGTCCATTTCTGGGCAAAAGCCATTTATAGGACTGTCCTCTAGTGCTAAGGCTAAGCCTAGGGCTCTTCAGATGTGTAATGAGCTGTGTAATGGGATCTCCTCTCTGTTCAGATAGTAGAGGAAAGCTGTTTTGGTAGTGTGGTCTGAGGGAACAGAAATAAAGTGTCTGGGGGCAGGAAGTGTCCAGCTCAGCTCTGCAGGACTCAAAGAAGCCCTGCTGCAGTTTCTCAGTCCATTCCCACCTCTCCCCTGTCTCACGGGGATGTCCTGAGGGTTAACCACCAGAGACACATCATCTTCCTTTTGTACTGAAAGAAATACTCTTCAGTGTGTCTGCATGACAGATCCCTAAACAGAACAAGAGTGACCTATATGGAGCTCTGTGACAGCACTGAGGGTAAGTTACAGTGGCTGCTTAACCCTGACAGCTGTTATAGTGCTTGCTAAATGCAAGGCATTATTAGTGCTTCCAGCGGAGATGGCAGCAAACCCTCCTGTGCCCTCAAAGTTGCATTGCTTTCGTATTGTCTCATACCTGGCAAATCCAGCTGTGGTACCTTACGCTGCTTCCCTTTATTTTTTTTCCAAACGTGTTGGTTGGACTGTGAAAAATGCAGCGGTTTCAGCTGAAGGTCAGGCAGCCCACAAAGCGCGGGGAGAGCGCTTCTCAAATTCAGTCCCTCACCACATTTATTGCCCTGAACTCACTTTCGCTTTTGCATTGGCCATTCAGGAGTAAATGAATATCCTGTTTCATAAAAGAGCGATCGGGAGCACAGTTTTCACCTCCCTCTCACAGAGTAACAGGGTGCGACAACATTTTCACGGGGGACTGGAGTGAAATGGTAAAGGCTTGTTTTACTTCTCAGTCGAGAGGGAGGAGCTGAGTCCTGGGATGGTGAGACTCGTGCTGAAGGTCACATACCTTCTTGTCATGGGGCTGAGACCAGATCTCCTAAGTACTGACCTCTGCTCTCTCCATAAGAGCACTCTTCCTTTCAAGACAGGAGCTGGTGAAAGCTGATCTCACACGTCCAGGTGAAATTGTCACCTAAGCAGCTCCTTGGAAATATGAGTTATTCCTCTTGCTGGGAACAACTGAGGGTAAGACCTGGATTTCATGCTGTTCTTTTGACATTAAAGTAAAAACAAAAACCTTGGGAAACTGTTGAAGCTGCTGACTCATAACCATACCCGTTACATGACTAGCAGCTTTCATCTCAAATTGCTTTACAGTGGGGACCAGAGGTTGTCCTCAGACCCAGGCCTGAAAAGTCAGCAGAGCTTGCTAATGGGAAGAGAAACACCATTAACAGCAGCAACCCCAGCACTTGCAGAGTGTCTCACCCGTGTGTGCATTGCCAGGGGCTGTAGGAGCAGCAGCAGCAGCTCTTTCTGCCCTCCAGAGCCAGGAGCTGAGCTCTGCGGGGTTACCTCAGTGACTATCTCTGTGCTGGCACGTTATTTTGCGGTATGGCTTCACCTCAGGTTTTCCTCATTTGTGCAAAGAGTGACAGCCTCCTGGAGTGTAATTTACTTTATAAAGGCTGAAAAGTGCCCAGCTGGTGTCAGCTCTGGGCCCTGGCCAAGAGGGAGTTCATGAACCGGTGAGCTCGTAGCTGGCCCCAAAGCCTGTAAAAATGCCGTGCAAAAACACGGCCCGTGAGCTCCTTCCTCGCAGTGCAAACACATCTCACCATCAGGCAAGTGAAGTTTCTTTTCCCTTCCTCCTCTTCTTTTCATCCCAGCACACAGCTACACTTTTAACTGATTGCATGAAAAGGCTTGCATGTCACCCCGAGGTGACATTTCTGGCTCAGACCATCGGCTGGGACTCGTGCACAGCACTTCAGGCGCTGCCATAGGTCTGTATATATTTGGATATCTGTGTCTGGAGGACTGGACTGTCTCATGAGGAGTTCTCCAAAGGGAGGCAGAAGGAGGGGTGCTGCTGAGGAGCTCATAGCCCATGCACACCAGGTGGACCCCAGCACAGTCGTGTTGCTTAAAATGTCGTGGAATAGGCAGTGGTGAAAGTTTGTGATAGTGAAAACTTGGAGAAAGAATATTCTGTCCTTGGACCTGATGATGTCCTTGACCTTTTAAAAATCTCAACCTGTGCAATAGCTGCAAAGGATAAAAGGGTATCTGTGGCCTCCCAGCTTAGACTGGAAGTTTCTCTGGGCAGCACTTAACAGCATTTAAACCTGTGAGAGCTCACTTCAGCTTTTGGTGGTAAAACAGCACATATGTGATTTCCTGAAGGGGATCTGAACAGCTTATGGGGAATCATGTGTGGAGGGACTAGAGGAAGTGCAATGTTCTGCAGAACAGGGATCACCATGCTCTTCTCCCACCCCCTTTTGCCACAGCACTGCAAATCTAGGTAGTAAAAATAATAGCGATGACCGAGGTCATGTTTAGTGTAGAAATGCTTTACAGCGTGTGCTGTGATGGTAAAACCCTCTTGGCCTGAGCACAGCTATGCCAGGAAAGCTGTGCTTTGTATCCACACACCAGGAAATCCCCCTGCCACCCACACTGGAGCCCAAGAGGCTGCAGAGTGGCCAATGTGCCATGGCCACAGCTCCCTCCCTACCCAGAGCAGGTGCTGGTGGAGTTCAGGAGCACAGACCTCTGGGTTGCTCACATCCTGGTCAGTTGAATGATCACTGTGGCAAACAAATCCCCTGGGTAGCTTGCAAAAAAATCTCAAGTAACTCATTCATTTTTTCAAGAGTCGTTACGACACAAATGCTGCCTTTAACCGTGGGGAATAAAGGAGGTAACCATATCTGCTTGCACATGAAAGACATGGACACTGTGGACTTATAATTACATGCACTCATGTTTAGCACCATTATCTACTCTCATTTTATCTTTTTTTTCCATGAGAGCTTGCCCCACTGAGCCTTTCCACTGCCAAATTTACGTTAGAGCACTTTAACAAGACAGGAGTTACGTGTCTGTATCTGCAGCCTGGATTGCAGTGACAGCTCTGGATGGATTGTGCTCTCCTACCTGCTTTTGTGATCCTGTATGGAAAAGGGTTATGTATATATATATATTTATATATATAATGCATGGCATGAATCAGCCATGGCTCTTTCTCAGCCAGGTCGTTTTCTTCACACCTGAGGACCAGGGCCAGGCTGTTTGATATGGAGCATCCTGGGGTATTTAGACACTTGTCTCACCTGGATTTCAGGGAAGGAGGAGCCTCTCTGGTTTGGAAGGACTTGCACCATGCCTGCTTGAGAAGGTTTAGGTTCCCCATGAGCACGTGGAGAAGGTGCTATTTGTCAGAGAGCAGGGCTAAGTCAGCTTTATTGCTGATTATCTCAGATTCACTTTTCAGAGGATGGATTACAGCACGAGATAGGGTGGTATTATTACTGCTGGTTGTTAAAACAAGAAGGGAGGGGAGAGAACTGTTGGTCTTTTGGGGAACAAGATAAGTTTGTTCTAGTGATGGCAGTGATCCAAGCAGACTTTCCTAGGCACACTCTTCTCGTACACTTTTCCGTGACCATAAAGCAGAAAGAGCTTTTTACATACAAAAAGGCAAAGGGCAAGGCAAAAGTTTTGCCAGCTGTCGTTTTTCACTTGATTCCCTCATTTTCAACATCATTGTGTAAAGCCTGGCTAGATAAGCCTATAATAAACATGCCAGTGTTTGCATATGTGAAGGCATATATGCACAGGTCATATACTGATCCCAGAGGCTTTGCTAAAATATGGAAGGTTTACCACCAAATTGCTTGCTTTTGGAAGAATGAACTGGTTTACAAACTTGAATCTGCTCCCAATCCCAAAGACTCCATTCCTTGTGTAAAGGGGTAACAGGGAATGGAGTTTGGGTACCAGTGCTGTATGACCTCATAGTTTGGGAATTGGCACAGAGAACAAATGAAACTTTCTCCCTAATCAGGTTAAAAATTGATATTGAGATAACAGAAGTTTCCAGGTTCTGGGTACTATTTTAAGCCTCTCAAAAACCAAATTCAGTTCTCACATCTGTCCTTGCAGCCCGGTACATCTTGCAGGGTAAATCAAATGAATTTGAGAACAAATTTGGCCTCACTTCAAATGAATTCTTTTAACCTAACTTAGTGGTGAAGCCCAAGATAAGAAGGGTAAAAACTTGGATATTTTTTGAATTTGGGTCCTTTTCAATTACTGTTCTTTTGCTCATTATCATTGATGAGCTTATTAGTGCAATTTGGGGAGGGGTGTGGAACCTGACTGTGGAGTTTGAGATTGTGTTCCTTGCTTTGCAGTGCCTGCAGAGAACTGGGTTGTGTGGCACAGCCAGGGATGCAGTTGGCCAAGAGCCACCTCTGACAGCAGCCAAGAGAAACCATTTTTGGGGAGGTAAGTGTGCAATAGGCAGATAAAAGCAAACCCATCCCCAAAGCAGTAAAATGTAGATTTTATGCCCTGAAGATTCAAAGGTTTTATGCATTCAGAAGCTTTTGTTTACTCACCTTTTGTAGCTATTATATTTCTGTAATGTTACCCTTTGTATCTGTTGTGTTTATTATTTTCCTGTAGGTAGAGGGGTTTTTTAATTCTTTTCACTGCATTCAGGATGACAATGTAATCTTGGGGTGAAGAGTGGCACCATCCAGATTTCTGTTCTGTGGAAAGGTATTCCTTTCAGGTTGAAAGCTCATCGTTCATGCTATACAAAAAAAAAAAAGGGGGGGGGATAAATAGTTGTTTCAGCCTGTTTTCCTGGCACTGCTCCCCATTTTGTGTGCTTATATTATCCCCTCTTACTCATCTTGTCATTCACATTGTCTCTACCTAGAAAGTTACAGGCATGTGACATTGCTGGTGTATGAAAAGCTGTGCAGTCCTCTCAGAGTAGATGCAGGACGAGTTCCAGGATCTCTTTTTTTTCCTTCACCTGAAGCGGGTTATGCCAATGTAAAGCAATTAAATATTTTTAGGAGTTAAGCTTTAAAGTGTGAGTCAGTTTAGGAGAAACTGTACCAAATCTCTTTGAATTTTCTTGATGTTATCTTTTAAGTCATAGGATTAGGAAGCCTCCTGCTAGCCAACAGAAGCAGGAATATCTATTCCTGCAGGACAGTGCTGTCATTTAGGCTGCAAAAGAGAGATAGATAGACCTGAATCTCAGACTAAGCTTGTGAAAATATAAACTATATAAATGAACCTGAGTTAGTTTTTTGGATTTAGAAACTTATTGTTGCTAGCAGAACTGCGAGCCCGAGCGCAAACTAAATTTAGATTTAATAGTAGCCATAAACAACATATGTGCACTTATGGGTTGCACTTATATGTGTGCCTCAAAACTGAGGTTCTGAAAGTTTTTTGGAGACTTCCCACCTAGAGAAAGCAGCAGAACAAATCTAAAAGGTGCACGAGAGCAGCAATCGTTAATAAGCACCGTGAACACGCTGATTCATGAGCTCTGCAGTGTCCACAGCTCCGAGGATAATGAACCTTATCTTTGCGTGAGATAATGGTTGGGACCAAAAAGGGGAGGTGGAGGGGAATTTGACCACCCACAGAACAAATACCATTATCAAAGTGCAGCTTATGCCCCAAAGCGAACTTACTGGCTGGAGTGACATTTCTGCTTGGCATTTTGTCTGCTTTGCAAGGTGAGGATGGGGAGGAGGAGGGGAAGGAGAGAGGGAGGGAGAGGGAGAAAAATAGCCCAGCTGACATTTCAAGCAAGTAAATAACTCAGCGGGGAGCCAGCCTGCGTGGTGTTTCCACTGCTAACATGTAATTCCCATTCCATGAGCGCAGGGCACCATCCCTGTCCCCATCCCCATCCCCAGGGTGGGCTGGGAAGGCTCTCGGCAGAGCCGGAAATCGGGGATCAGCCCTGTCAGCTCGGATCTCATCAATAGCAAGGAAGTGCAAGAACAGGGATTTCATTCCCACTGGAGGTGCCGTTGGTTCCTGTGGCCTCAGCACGTGAAATCAGCTCAGTGGAGGGAAAAAGGCAACAGGTCCTTGTGCTGCAAAAGGCTGGGATTCCATCACCCCTGACTGCTGCTTCTTGCTAAAGCAGAGAAGTGCTGGCTGCTCCAGGGGGAAAAGAAATGAACACTTCAGTCTCTCTTGGAGGTCCTGTAGGATTATGAGAGCAGTTGGTTTCCCTGTGCATGTTCAAAAGGAGCGTCTGCTTGTTTGTACCAGCTTAGGAATCTGCCTCTATCTTCCAAGCATCTCTTGAGAGGATACCGGCCCTCATGAGGCAAAACATTTGAGTGGTGATCAGTTCCCCGTAACAGCGCAAAAGATGGAGATAAAACAAGGCATGGACCCTCAGGGCACTGCACAGAGCATCTTGCCTCTGCCTCAGAGGTGGATATCTGGGCACAGCCCTGTCATCTCCCCATGGGACCCAGTCAGCTCCCAAGTTCACTGGACATGGGGTTTTTTCCTGCCTTGACTCCCATGCAGCTGCAAAAAACCAGTAGCAAACATATGCCAGTAGAAAACACAGTATCATTCTGCTGTGCTGACAGATAAGAAGGAAAATGAGGCTTAAGCTCTCAAAACACCATCAAACCAAATGTGAAATCGGGGTTATGCACTAGATTACTCGGAGGTGTGTTTTGTCTTAAATATTTGGGTATTAATTGCTGTCTGAGCAGCAATTAGGCTCAGCACAGGTGAATGTGAGGATATTCTGCAGGAACTCTGCCCTGTGGCAGTACAGCAGTGGTGCCACTCACACCAGTTCTGCTAAGACAGTGTCCTGTCTGCTGCGGCTTCACGGGGGGAGGGGTGGTGATGCCACACTGAAGAAAGGAAAACATTAATATATCGGTCCAAAAAGGAAAATAGCTGTTTTGTGTGCTCAGTGCCACACCTGGCTTCTGCCTCCCATTCCTCTGTGCCACCTGTGAACACGGAGGTGTTTCCCACTCCCTTATTACACATTTCGATAACATGTGAATATGAAGTCAAACTGAAATTCCTAGTGCCTCTCATTGCCTCTGCACTGCAAAGCTCTGCCATCACTCAGTTGCTTGCACTGTTCTGTTCATGTTAAAGGGCTGCACCAGTATTTTCATGGGATGGAATTCCATTCTTTACCTTCATGGGTTTGTCTGTACTTTGGCGATGACACTCAGCTCATGGATTTGGGTCTCAGTGACTAATATTACTTCAAACCAAAACATAGTCCATGTCCCAGAGGTCTTCCAGTTTACCATGGCATTCCTGGTGCTCTGTGAAATGTCATGGGAATGTCACTCACCAGTGGGGCTCACTGAAGTTCTCTTTGGGGAAGTTACTGCAAACGGAGTCCCCTCTGTGGATTCATTCAGTCATCATGATTCATTCTTTACTTGAGTAAATGTTGTGATATTCAAAGGTCAGGAATCATCTTCCCCATCTTGTTTAAAGTCCTGTTCTGTGACAGTTTTAGAGCTGCTCTAACTAACCTTTAATGGAAAATAAGTTTAAATGTTGGGAGTTTTCAGTGTTTGTTTTCTCTTCCTATGAAGCAAAAATATGCTTATAAAATACTTTCAAGCCTTGCTAAACATTTCATACCATTCTAGTTGTTTTCCATTCGTTCTTTCACACATTATGTTTGTTGTCCAGAGTAATGTTGGAATTGTTTTCCACTGGGAATATATTGACCCGCATGACTTTGAGAGAACTAAAGATCACTCTTCATCTCAGTGAAAAAACCTTACTTTTCTCAAATAAAACAACAAACACCACTAGTGTGTGGAAATACCAGAGAAATGAGCGTACCAGCCAAGGTAGAAAATGTTTTTGATGAGGAAATAAGAATTAAAAATCTGCTGAAGAAGGTAGCACCAAAAAGACTGTATCCTCCTGCTAATTTTTTTAAAAACATTATTGAATGAGTTCTCACTTGGGAGAAATAAACTTCATTTGTTACATATGGTAGATATTTTACAGCCTCCGCCATCCCAGTAGCTGGAAGTGTATTATAGCTTAAGAAAAAACATACTTTCACTGGTCAGCTTTCAAATTAGTCTTGACTGAGAGGAAATTGGGCTTGTTGCATTTCTGCAATTCTTCCCCCTCGAAAGGCAGCAAGGAGGATATAAGGAAACTCTCTTTGTCTCTCTAATCAAACATCTTGTGACCAAACAAGAGAGGGGCAGGAGTGGAAATACCCAGCCCAGTTGGGTAATGGCTGATAATCACAAAGCCGATCACATCTACAGGAATTTGAATGGCTGGGGCTCTCTGACACAGAGATCCATAGCGGTTTCCCAGGTGGTTTCCCAGGAAAGTTTGGGTGTGTTTGCAGCCTGTGGTGTTGCAAAGGGCCACTTGGCTCTCCAGAGTGGTGGGACAGCAGAAAGGGTTGGAGATTCATGCCTTGCAGCCAGCAGTGACCAGGGACCAGATAAAGAGGGAAAGAGTAGTGTCTGCTACATGGAGAGGCAAATAAGTGAGAATATCTTAAGGAACTCCTTAGGAGAGTCCCTCACTGAAGAAATGACTGAGGACGTTTGACCAAGCAAAATAATTCATAGTCTTCTCCAAACAATTTAGATCTTCAGGCTGGGGACGTTATTTTCACCTAAGGTGGGAGTAACTCTGTAGGAGTTATGTACAGACATTCTGTAAATAAACACCGAAAATTACTCTAGATCTGTATCTTCCTTTTCATATGCATCTTCTCCTTTTCCATAACTCTGTAACAGTCCCATTAGGAGGGATCCCAGCTGTCCAAAACAATTCTGCAGTGCCCTTAAACATCTTTGGGAATCCCAAAGCAGAACTGCTAAACCACACAGAGCTGAAAGCCCTAAATATTCTTATTTTGGACATTTAATTAAGAAATTAGGACAAGGTGCTCTTGGTGAGTTCTTCAGGCCCTGCCGATGCCATTCCCAGCATGGGAGTGACACAAATGTCCCCATGCTGCTGTTTTCAGCAGTCAGTTGACCTGAGAAAGACAGATGTGATGATTTTTAGGAGCAGTTTTCTATAGGGGCTTTTTGTCCCGGGTGTTTTGCTCAGTCCCCAGAGATCAGACATTTACAGTTCCCCTTTCCTCTCCTCCCTCCTTCTCATCCTCATGCAGAGGCTCACCAGGGCAGGTCAGTGACTTGTCAGCTGTGTCGTGTCGGATGAGAAGGTGAATCTTAGGAAGGCCAACAACAACCCCTTCCCCATCACTTCGGAGCATTTCTGACGAGCCTGTGGCACTGGATGAGATGCCACTGATCCGAGTGAGGGAAGGAAAGCCATTGTCCTTTCTGGAGTAGTGTTATAGCGGCGATAGGGAAACAGGTCTAATCTGTATAAATTAGTGTGGTTGTTAGTAAATCCCTCTCACTGTGCTAGCCTGTTAAATATCCAGCACAGAAATAACAGTGCTTGGTGTTAGTCAGGATGAGAAAATACCAAAAGTAGGAGAAAATACCAATAGTAAGGGGGTTTTTTTGTTGTTTTCCAGCATAAATGGTTTTCATCGCACAATTGACTCAGAGTCACTTCATGGATTCCTTTATCTGCAGAATTCCTTTAAAGTTTAACAGTGCAGAACTAATTTTGATGACTCAGTAGCACGAAAATTGTTATTTTAAGTGCCGAAAAGGTATTTTCCCTGTGGATTTTCTAGCGCTGAGGCAACGTTCTGAATGTTTTGACTGCTACTTTGTCTGACAATGTAAACAGACAGGAATAATTTAATGATTAACTCGTTATCCTTGATGCATTCCTTGATGTCTCATCTTGTTATTAACAGTTTGCCCATGTTTTGAAATGTATATAATAAGAAGCAGAGCTAATTTTGCTCTGGAATGTTCTTTAACACCATTCCACAACTTTTTCCACCCACTGGCTGAGCTTGGTCAGCGAAGACTCTCTGTATTAACATCCCAGCAACTCGCTCTGGCACTTTCAGCTGTGTAAAATTAAACCCACTAATAAGAAACTGCTCGTCAAAGAACTTGAATATGTGCATAAGCCCATCCTTATTCAGCCTCCTTCTATTTGAGCCTGAGCTTAACTTTACTCCATACTTGCAAATCTTGCTTAAAGCAGCCAGACTCTGTTTGCTGGTTGGGTCTTTGAAATACTTCCTGGCACCACATCCTGCTTCTGTCACCTTTAATAATTACCTGTCTATCATTGCCACTTCCTCACACATTCCTCCTCGAAAAGCCTTTTGCAGAAGGCTGATATGAGATCTTGGAAAAATCCCATTTGTCTTTGAGCACGAGCACCGCCTTGTTTTCCGTACAAACGAGAATGTCGAAAAATAACAGAACGCTTTCGCCGTCGGGGAGAATTTTGAATGCATTTTCACCCAAACTTTCAGTGTGATAATATCATGTGCTGTTATTTTTCTGTTCACGTGTCACATTTATGAGATGATGTGTGTGCTGCCCGTGAAGCACTGGGCCCACTTTAAATAACATTAATTCGTCACGTTACCATCCAAACAGCGGCACTGACAGAGCCTGTGCTGCGAGTGACCCCAAAGAGCAGGAAAATCCTAAGAATCTCTTTTCCCAGTCCTTGGAAAAACATTTTAAAAATGCATCCTCTGCTGGTATAGTATGAACCGATGCACCTGAAAGCAATCAGCGTGTGAAAAATGGAAACTCTGGCATTAAAACAAGCGGTAAAATAATCATCAAAGCCCTTACACACCTCTCCATTCCCAGATGGTGGTGGCATCAGCAGTTCCTGCAGGTGCTGCCTGATCCCCCAGTGCAGAATTGCCCTGGTCCTGGTGTCTCCTCACTCACTCCATGTGAATTCAGACTGGTGAAACAAATAACAGCACCACAGTTATTGGCACATTTCCCCCAGAAGCCACTGATAAAAACCCGCTTCCCCTGATGTTTCCATTCTACACCAGCCAACCTCACAGCTCTTACAGTAAGTCAGGCAAGTGAAATGAAAAAAAAAATGACCCAGCTTGATCCAGTTCCTATCTGGCAACTGCCAGGAAATGGCCAAATGAAAATATTAAAAGGGTAGAAAGATAAACACTCCTGAATAGTTGAGAATGTGCAGCATCTTCTCTCCAACCACCTTGTGATATCAGTATCCATTGCCAGTGCAACAACTGCTCTTACTCTGTGGTATTTTTGCTTAGCCCTGCTCTTATGCTGTTAGGATTTCCCCTTTACTTTGATTTTTTAATAACTCAGGCTGGTAGAAATATGTCTTTTATACATCTGCTTAAGGGAGAAGAATAGGCACTGTAGTTCTTCCCTGGGTGCAGACAGTAACAACACTGCACCTGGTGAGTGGGATGGGGGTCTGACAGAGGGAAACTAGGCTGCCCAGGGAGGATGTAGAATTCATTGTTTTTTATTTCCTCTTGCCTACATTATGGAAAACTCAATATAAAAGAGAAAACTACACAGGCAGTAAGCACCAGCCCCTCCATCCACAGGTTATCATTGAAACGAATGCAGGAATACAAATGTGCATCTGTTTATTTTTGCAAAGTTTACCCAAACACCCTTGATTGGGAAGCAGGAGTCTCACATTCCAAAAGTGCTTTTCCACGACAGATTCCAACATCTGCTGCAGAAACATGGAATCACCAAAGCTGTCTTAAGATGAAAAGTGAAGTCTCGGCTACCTTTTGGCAAGAGACCATCAGGGACCTGGTGTCTTTTAAAGGGCTTTAAAGGCCCTTCAGCTCTGTGGGAACTTTGAAGGAATGTGAACTGTGCAGGAACTGTGGAAAACCGCATTTGGTGCCTCTCCTTTGCTGTCTTCTCCCGTGTCTGGCTTGCACCCCTGGGTCTAAGGAGTGCCTCGTCCCTCTTGCCTGGCTTGGGCAGGCCCCTGCTCTGCCTGGGAGAGGAGCAGAGGTGCCAAATGGGACCCGGTGCCAGATCAACTCGGGCTGAACCGCTCCTCTCTCCGCAGGTGGGAAGAGGCCTGTCACAGACAAAGCCAGCTGAAAATGCATCTGGGGTAGCCAGAGTGTTTGTGCTGCATGAGCTTCTGGCACAGCCTCCACTGTATTTATCCTTCCACCCACCTCCCTTCCCCAGAATGGGGATGTGTGCACTCGCTGATCTTATCTCCGCCACACTTTGATCCAGCTGGGATGTTAGGCCCTTTGGGAATTCCCCGCGTTTGATAATTCCTGATAGTTACTTTTAAGAAAATACCAGCTGAAGGATGGGGAGGGATTCTTCAAATTCCACCGAGGGAATGGTGGAATTCATTGGGTGTCCTGAGCCAGATTTCCTTGGAAAGAACACATTTATTTTTGAAGTGTCACATTTTCATTGTATTCAGCAAGCAGTATCACTTGAGGCCGGAGAAACCCAGTGGAACAGGACATTACTGGCGTTTTTAATAAGCACGGGAGCTGGCCCTGATAAAAACATTATGAGACATATCTGAACTATGACTAGCTAAGGACCGGGTTTATCCTGAGTGGTAATTCATTACCCCTTTATGTTTAGCTTTCGAAACACCACCTCCAGAGAAACTTGACCCCAAGGAAATCTATTTCAGGAATGTGTGTGGCCCCCATCCCACAGCAGGCTGTGACTGTCTTACCACCTTTATTGGTTTTTTCTCACCACCCTCATGTGAGGTTGGGCCCAGCCATTACCCCGACTTTACCAGGAGCAAACTGAAAAATATTCACGTGTCTCGTGCTCATTAATATCCAAATTTTGGCAGTTAAGTGACTTTCCCATCGCTGAGGAGGAAGTTTCTGGCAGAGCAGGGTACCCTGTGCTCTCTGTGCCTGCCTGAACCCAGGAGTAATTTTGTACTCGCAGGGTGTGGCTTCCCACCCTGCAGCAGTAGCCAGGTTACAGGGCTGTCAGAAGGTGTGTGTGTGTGTTTGTTTTTCCATGAGTAGCATCAGGAGAAAATATCCATCATCTCCCGAGACCAGAGGCATTCCTGAGTGAAAGTGTGGGCGGCTGCAGTGTCCCGCTGTGGATCTGGGGAGGTGTTTGCTGCGGGTTGTGCCGAGCCTGTGTCCGGCCGGCCCGTGGCGGGTTGGGGCTTGTGCATGTGGAGTGTCTTACTGTGGCTTTGTCTGGCTCTTTGTGGGGGAAAAAAGGGGGGAAAAAAATCAGCTGTGTGGCTGCTTGTAGCTGGTGTGTTGACTTCAGAAGATCTGAGAGGGTTGTGAGGAAATCTGTCCTGACCTCCCAAGGTACACAGGGCTCTCTGCCCTGTAATTCCTGGGAGAAATCTCTACGGGAAGGGGGTTGGTGTGTCCCCACCTGCCTTCCTGCTCCTGGCTGCTTGGTGGACTTTTCCTGTACCCTGGAATGTGGGAGCTGGGCATGAGGGTAGGAAAACTTGATTTATTCTGATAAAGACAGTGTGCTATGAGGAGATAAGAAAATTGGAAGAGTTGATTAACTATCACACACAAGTAGAAAAAATTAAAAACAAAAAGTACTGTGAATTTCAAAGGGCTCTTTTTTATGTCTTTCTTACCTTTGCTACTGTAGGGCAGCATGTTCAGGAGAATTTAGTGCTGGTCTAGAGATTCCCTGGGAGTCAGTGTTTTTTTTCTAGAAGAGAACTACATTCAAGCTATTGCAAACATTTATTTCTTCATGCATGGCAAGCAAAACAGGAGTGAGAGACCCACCAGAGGGAGAAGAGAGCAAATGTTGGTAAAGTTGGATGGAGGGATAGGTATGCACAAGTCACTTGTGGTCACAGCCAGACCAGATGGCAGTAACTGGAATCTTTGGTACTTTGGTTATATTCACCATCAGCTCCTGCCTCATCTAGGGAATATGTCTGAGAAACTCCTTCTTCCCACCGGGGACCAAAACCCATAGTGCTGTTCATTAGTGAGGAGAACACAGAGCTGTTCCCCTTTGTGTCCGTCTGTTCCCACGCCATTTCGGCAGTACCTGTTTATAATTGCTTGAGAAATGTTTTATGAGCATCTGCATTGGGTGAAACATCTTTATTGTGGGAGACATTTGTGAGGAGACTTCATAGGCTGCTGATCACAGGCCCTGCTTTAAAGCCCACTGGAGTCCATGGGAGGGATGCGTCTTTCCCGTGACTCCAGCAGCCTTTGATCGTGGCCTATAGGAGAAAATGCTGTCCAGCACCCTGGAGTCTGCTCCTCCAAGGTGTGTTTTGTGTGTGTGCGGGGCCAGACATTGCCAGGCAGCCACCAAGTGTGGTGAGTGCTCCGTGGTTCACCCAGGAGCAGCCACGTCCAGTGCACAACGTGTGAGGTGGGCACGAGAGGTTGAACCCACACACTCTGGGAATGCTGTAGTCTTAGAGTAGCCCCTTCCAAATGTGTGTGAGGCACTTGACAGCCCTGGAGCTCTTTGGGTGGGCCACAAGACACGGGGCACCTTGGACTTGCACCTCTGCCCTTCCTGTAGGGCTGCAGTGGTGCTGTGGGTGAGTTGGAGGAGTAGCTCGTCTTCGGGATCGTGACCTGAATGTGGGAGAGTGTATGAGCCACTGCATGATTTCCTGCTGTCTTGGAGACAAGTGAAGCTTTCAGGATATTCTCAGAAAAGCTAAGGCACAGCTCAGAGCTGGGTGTGCCACTCACCTGGTGTGGATCACTGAGGACCTGCTGGTAAGGACATCATCCATCTCAAACACGCCAGCTTTTTTTTTTGTTTGCAAATACCGCAAAACTCCTTTCCCCGACTGGAATTACTCATGCTGAGAAAATGCGTGATGTCCCAAGGACTGACTAATTTGGCATCCAGAGCTTCTGGCCCAGTATCTCTCCTGCCAGGACTTTTATATCATGGGTTCCATTCATTCCCACCGCAGGCTGATGGGGTGCGATAAAGCAGATGGCCAAAGTCCCAGACAAAGGTCGGGCAGGACAATTAATGACAAGCCGACAGCCCCACAAAGGGATAATGCTGGCTCTGGAGGGCTGCTGACAATAACATAAAGCCTCTCCCCTCACAATGGGGAGATAAGATACAGTGCTGTAATAGGAAAGCAATCATCACAAAATGCCATCAATTATATAAAAGCTGCACCGGCTGGGTCTGGCTCGCCGGGGCTCGGCTGATTCCTCGACATACCTGCGCCGCGCTCCCCGCGCGGCTTCTCACGGCGTGGCTGCCTGGGCTCTGGAGGGGCTGAGGCTCCCTTACCCCCGTCCTTTCATCGGTTTTTGGCTCGTGAAATTACACTGAATAATATGCTTATTCAGGTTTTTATATCTGTGCGCCTATTTTATTACCTTTTATAATGCATACAGGGTCGGATCAGCTTGCAGCAGAACAAAGCTAATTACACCTTTCATTACCTAAATATAGCATAATGACAGAGTGTCATTCAAGTGTGGCATTGAGCTGAGAAACCTCATGGCAGGCCAGGACAATGACAGAGGTTATTCAGCTGCACCTGAATTGCTGCTGGTGCAGCGAGAGTGGGGCAGGGTTAATAGACAGGTCACTCCATAAATTACAGTATCGGATGGAAACACTGCTCCCATCAGCCGCTGTATCTTCCAGAGTCAGGAACCTCCAGAGCTGGGGTTAACCTCTTGCCTTCCTCTTGTTAGATATATTTATATATGTGCATGTCAGTGATTGTAACTCCTGAGAACAAAATGACCCGTTTCTGTGCTCTGTAAGAAGCGCAGCAGTGTCACATCACACACCGAACCCTTCACACTTTGGATCACGTCTTGTAGGTGAGGCAGGATGTTTGGTGGCCATTTCTAGCATGGTTGGTAGCCACTTCTAGCGTCTGCTCCCAGTCTGTTATGACATTCTTGAAACTTTAATTAAAAGCTCATACTCCTGGCATTCAGCATGGCGGGAAATTTTGCTACTGCCACCCGAATTTTGTCCCCAGTGACGTGTCACAGTCTCCCTCTGACTTTGGCTGGAGACCACCTCTTTTAGATCTCCACTATCCCCTAATGTATCATGCAAACAGAGAGGTGATTTGCTTTTAATTTATTTCTTTACACATCTTCTAATAAGAGGCTTCCTTGGTTTTTAATAAAGGGGTGGTGAGGGCAAAGGCTGGTAAAAGCAGAGTTCATAAAAATTATTATCAGAAACTATTTCATTTTTGCCAAAGCAAGCAAATCACAGAAAGTTTCTACTTTCCTTGAAGTGTTTCTGTTTTTCATCAAAACCAGAAAATGAGGCATTTTAATTTGCAGATTTGTTCAGGAGTTGAACAATATTCATTCCAGTTTTCTTAGGTTCTTGCTGAGTATTTGTGCTGTGGTTAATGGGGGTGGGTTTTTCTCTTATCTTTTTGGCTGAAGAAAAAATATTTCTATCACAAGTCATCCTTTCCCTCCCTAGTTTCTTCCTAAAAGGTGAAAGGCATTGCAGGGCTGCAATTCCTCTGTAGCAGCACTGCCTACATGAAAAATTGTTCGGGCCACAAACCTGCAACCGGAGACAAATGAGGTTGTCTTACACCCTGGAAGAATTTCCAGCTACTATGAAGAGAGACATGAACTCCAGTGCTTCGAGGGCTCAGGCTGATACTGGTTTCATTTCTGACTGCAGCAAAAATGTAGTCTACTCTCTTTTGACAGTTTTTTGACAGATTTGTGAGTCTCTGGTTTTCTCTACACTGGTTGTAACATTAGTGTTGAAGTCATCAGTTCCCTGTTCCTGTATTTATTTCTGATGTACTAACACTTCTCCTTACCAGGAGTTTTAGGGGTTGAGGATACCTGAGTCAAAGGAGAGCTTGACATGCTAAAATAGATGCTCTTCATCCACCTCCTCCCTTCTCAAAGATGTTGGTGAGGTGCTTAAAGAGTCCCAAATACAGATGGAACTTTTTAGAAATGTCATCAATTCTTTGGTCCATGATACCCTTCAAAAAGCTGGAAGATAAAGTTTTGGGTGGCCACAAGACTAAGCAATACATGAAAATTATTGATACTGATGTTATACCCACCTTTATCTGTCTATCAGAACAGACCTGTGACCATGGCTTACACTGAGATTTTGCTTCTTGTGCAAGTTCCATCTTTTTAGTTGTCCTTGGCAGTTCTTTGTTCGTCCTTCTCTCCACATTCCTCCATGTTACTCCAGTTTCCTTCAAACTACCTCTTTGCTTAGAGCTGGACACAAAGCAGCCCTGAGGCCAGTGCAAAGACCCTCAGCTCTGTGATGGGAGCTCCAGGATCACAGCTGGAAGCAAATGAAATGTAATTTGCAGAAAACTGAAATCCAAGGTCTGGAGGAGCTGAGTGCTTTGGGCAAGGTGGCAGGGAAAGTATCTGATTAAAGGGATTAAAACTGAACACAGTTTTCCAGAGCTGTGGATTAGCACCCCAGCAGCTGCTCACATCTGCAGGAGATGCCAGGGTGTATCTCTCATGTGATCCAGCTCAAAGTGTTGCACAAGTCTGTCTGCTGCCAGCCAAGTCCACATCTGGATGCAGCTCTTCCCTGTCCGTAGCACTGTGGCCTCCAGCCTCCCCGAGCCCTTTGTGAGGCCCTGGGGAGGATCCAGCTTTACCAAAGTGGAGGTTTATCCCCTTTGGTGACTGCTCGCTAAAAACCAGCATTGTTTCTCATTCATTCACCTCTGTGCTTCCCGAGGGCAGCAAAGAAAAGCCTTGTGCACATCCTTACATGTGAACTCTGCAAGAACATCAGAGGCACCCTGGTGTTGTTGGTTACTGGGCACTTGGGCATTTTTATTCTGGAACAGCAAACGAAGAGGTTCCTGCTCACCCCTGCTGCACGTCTGTGAAGCTCAGCGGGGGTGAGTCCCATGCCCTGGCCCCCTCCATCCAGGCTCCTTGGGCGGGGATGCTGCTCCCTTTGGGTCCCCTCTGGCACCCAGCAAAGGGAGCACCGGGAATCCCACCGGCTCTCACCCTCCCCTGCTCCAGAGGCCACTGGTCTCCATTTCAAACCATGGCCGACTCTGCAGTGGCCCTCGTGAAAGCCTGGCTGGATCAGGGCACACTGGTGGGTTTGGCAGGTTTGCACAGTCACTCTGAGCTTTAAATCAGCCAGGGAAATCCCAGCGGTTCTGAAAACACACATACGCTCTTTTGCCCCCCCTTCCTTTCCTCTTTTTCTGCTCTCCTTGGTCTGCAAAACCCTCCCAGCCTCCTTTTTTCATTTCCCTTTCTGCTGTCGCCTTTATCTCTCCCCACTGTTGTCGTTACATCCTCTGGTGATAACAGGAGTGACCCCGTGGGGTGACCTTGGGAGATTATTACATTAGCTGTAAATTTTGAGCCCGGGCCAGCCAATACAGTAGGGATTGCAACTCCCATCCTTTAAGTGCAGGAGGATTAACGCTGGGGAACATAAGTCCCTTAAACCACTCCACAGACATCAGCCACCATTCCTGTCTCTGCATATCTTTGTATTCCTGCCTTTAAGACCAGTTGGGGAATAGAGCTTTGCTATTCCTGTTGAGGTGGTGAAGGGGAGGAAAAAGACAGCATTCATGACAGTCGGGGCAGAACTGCATTAAATAAAGCCTCTATCTTTCATTCTTAAGCTCAGCTCCGGGTCCTTGATGAAGACAGATTTTTCAATTAGACAGGCAGTGTTTGTTCTAATATTTTATACATGAACCGCTCAGCCGACATCTTATCCAGATTTATGAAGGACATTGAATACAAATGGGAGGTTTAATATAAATTTATTATTCAAATCTATCACGTACTTCCGCAAATAAAAATTATGGTTGCCTCAAAGAACACATTTTTTCGAAAAGGAAGAAAGGAGTTGATAAAGTTTCTTTCCACCCGGTGAATAACAATATTGTACGTTAAGAAAGATCTGTCATAATGTAAATTATGACACACATGGAATACATTTCCCACTGAAGACAATATTTCTTTCTTATACAAATGTTGCTCTCCTTCGTTGAACTGAAAGGAAGTTCAGGAGGGTTGGCAAAACAAAGTTGCCCATTTTTAACACTGTACAGAAAAAAGTGTGTTCTGCTGCCAATTACCCTTAACTGAGAGTGACTGCAGCTTCTGGGACACGCAGCCAAGGGTCGTGGGGGTACAACTGCTCCCCAAAGGAACAGGAATGTCAAGCGACGTTCACACTCCAGCTGTTTAAAGAAAAGGATGAAGAGAATTTAAGGGAATAAAAGGCCCTGCGACATCCATTTTAGCCGCGGGGAAATTACTGCAATTAGTGAGTGCTAGACCAGTTATAGCTATACTTTTCAGAGGGCATACCTAATTTAGGAAGGGATTAATACCCCGTGAGTTTTCATCTCCAGTCAGAATGAGAAGGAAATATAGAAAAACTGATTTTTTTGATCAGAACGAAATATTAAAGCGAAAGATTTGTATATTTTGGTTTCTGTAAACCAGACTTTATCTTCCTTGTTCAACTGTGGCATTGCCATGCTTTAGCTGCAATTCCAGCCTCCTATATTTCATTTAAGCTTTTCCTCTTTTCCATCTTTTTTTTTTGACTGGAAAACGGTATGAGATGTGAAAGGTGATCAAAACCATCATAACACTTCCAACATCTCTGCATTTTTCGGTGGGAAAAAGAAAAAGAGGGGAGAGCATGAAAGGGTGGAGATTTTAGGTCAAGGTGAGTGTTTTCTCTTTGCTGTTTTACCTGTGTCCCCATCAGGACCACCACAGGGGGAAAACCCATCCCAAGTTCCTGAGCTGCATGTTTGGGTATTCCCTGCTCAGTGCTGCTAAGGCAGAAGGCCACCTCTCCTGACTGGGCCAAGGGAGATTTCCAGAAGGCACCTGGGAACCTTCTCAGGACTGAGTCTCTGAGCTTTTTATGCCAGTTCATTTCAGGATTCAAATCTCCAGACTCAGCTGGAGTAAACACTCAAAGCTCTGTGATGATCTGAGTGCTAACTCCTACTGAGAGCAACAGAAGTGTTGTTTGAGCAACTTTTAAAAATTATATTTACCTTCAATTTACAATTGTAGTTGGTCAAACACCTTTAAAAACACCACCTGAAATTCTGGGCAGCACAGTGCTGAGCTGTGCTCAAATACCTATAAACCCCAGAGTGCGCCCAACTTAGAAGCACAGGACTATTCCCAGGGCAGGTCTGGCGGCTTTGAATTAATTTCTACTGACTATGCCACATTTTGTCATGTATTTTTTGGTACAGGAACCACTTGTAATGTCAGTGGCACCCATAAATCAGAGCAGGCTGTTGCTAAATCAATAGGCCGAGGTGTGACATGCAATGTGTGGCTGCAAAGCCGGGCCTTCTGCCCTGAGATAACAGTGTAGGAACAGCAGTGAGAGGATTAGGGATCTCTCAGCTGTTTGCTGTCACTCTGAGATGTGCTGTAAGGCAAGGCAGGGAAACAGAAAAAGAAAAGACAGGAAACTTGACATGTGTATTGCAGGGTCTTATAGATGAGTCTTGTAGATGCCCAGTTGTTCCTGCTTATGCCATTGCATGGCTTTGAGGTTAAAGGCTTTGCTGAGACAATTGAGAACCTCTGGCTCACACTGGAGATTCAGAGAGCTCCCTGTGAACCTGTGAAGGAGGAGAATACCCTGGGAAGGAAAAGGCTTGTGACACAGCACCTGAGGTATCCATCCTGCAGGTGGGGTTCCTAGCTTCTCATCCCAACTCCCAAGTTATTTCGCTTGGGTTTGGTTTGGTTTTGTTTTATGGCAAGATTGTTTGTTGTAAAATACATGAACAGTCCTGGGAGAGCTCCCCACACGCAGCTGAGAGCTCTGACCACAGGACAGTTGTGCAAAGGGCAGGGCATTCCCACCCGTGTCTGTCTGCAGCTGGGAAACAACAATCCATAAACAATGACCCTCCTGAGAGGGCTCTGGGCCTGCAGCAGACGGAGGCACCTCCCTGGCTGCTCTGACTCAGGCACCCTTGGGACATCAGTGGGGTGGCAGTTCACACACATCTCTGTGGAACAGCACCACAAACTTGCTGAGGTGGGAAGGACCTCTGGAGATCATTCTGTCTACCCCCTGCTCTGGGGAGGGACAGTTAGAGCTGGTTTCCCAGGGCCATGTCCAGTCAGGATTTGAATACCTGCCTGGATGGAGATGAAACAACCTCTCCGGGCAACCCGCTGCAGTGTCCGGTCACCCTCTGTGTTCCTGCTCACCTGTCCCTGCTCACACTGAGTGTCTGCTTCCTTTCTATGTCTCGGTTTTGTCGGGAGGTCCATGTTCTTGTTTTTCTGATTGGTGGCATGGGCGGTTCTTGAGCAGGGAGAAGGTTGTCCTTGAAAGTCCACCAGCTTTCCTGGACCTGTTTTCTTTCCAGAGCCAGACCTGCTGTCCCTCTCCTCCCACTCCCAGCAGCAGCCACTTGTGTACCCCCAGCAGCAGATCTTGCCTTCAAGGGTTACCAGGAAACCATCGCTGCTGAGGGAACGAGACAATTATCTCTTCTGATTAAATTCGATCCCCCCAAAAATCAGGGTTGATGCGATATTTTTTTAATCTCAAGAAGAACCTAGTTTACTCCTGAAATAGGTGAAAATTAGGAACCCACTGATCTTGCTTTGCTGAGCTGGTGCCTTTGTGCTTTGGTGGCAACTATTTGTTATCCAAACAAACTTAATGTTTTCATGTCTCATATTTGCCAGGCAAGACCAGTGGCTGAGGAGGCTGCAGGAGCTCCCAGCACCCATCTCACTGCAGGGCAGGAGTTGTTTACTGTACTGTTTTGGCTGCCAGCAAAACCCCAGCTCTCACAGAGCCATATTTTACTAGTGCTGGATGAATGGTCTTCAAAGCTGTGTGACACTGTGTGCTTTACCAGCCTGCTCATCTGCAGGATTTCTTCAATGTCCATAAAATTCATTATTATCTGCCTAATTAGCCCATAAATGTTCCAACATAGTCCATAAATTACCCTGGCCTTAAAGGGCTTATCTGGTTGGTGTAATAACTAGGTCTATACACTGAGGGTTTTTTCTATTATAATAGTCAGAGTATTATTTATATGACTGGGACTGAACTATGCCTGAACTATTAAAGAAGCACTACACTATAAATAAAGAGTATTTTACTGTCCAAAAACTTTAAAACTAGTTCAGGGCGTGTTAGCATCTGCCCAAACCATCTCACTTTGCTTACTCTCTGCTCCAAACAAGTAGGGAGTGGACAGACAAGGTCTATTCATAAATACTGATATACAGTGATATACTGTACAGATAGTTAGTGTTAGAGGTTCTGAGGGTATTTTGTATTTTGACAGGTCAATGGGCAGACAATAACATTTAACAAGATTCCTGGAGCTCAGTAGGAGGTGCTGAATTTTTTTACGGAGCTACACCATGTATGTTTTAACAAATACATATTTTACCATGTCATCTAGGTTGATCTGTAAGTGATTTGGGAGCAAAAGGAGTTTTGTTTCTGAAAATGTGAAGGAAAAAAATCACCGGTGTTTTTAAAGCACATTGTCCTAAACTTGACACTTTTTAAGAGGTTAAAATATAAACTCTTGTCAAATATGGAGCACAGTGGCATTTTTTAGTTTGAAAATAACCACTTCCAGCCGATTCTGTTGTTTTAATGTTCTGGTACTTTAATGGGAGGTCATTTTAAAAGGCGTTCATTTTTTTATTTGCATGAAAACAGCATTTTGGAGGGAGTTTCCCTGAGTCATCCAGGGCCCGCTCCAGAGCCCAAACGCAGGGAAGCACACGGGAAGGGAGGCAGGTGTGTGGTGCTCTGGCTCCATTCTGCTCTCATTAGAAACACCTGCGCTCGCTGTGCAGAACCACCCAGACCCCCCCACTCCCCTCACGGTCGGGCACTCGCTTCCACACTAAAGGAAAGGGTTTAACAGGGCTGAAGGCAAAGCCTTGCCAACCAGCTGTATTGCTGCGCCTTTAGGGACGAACGGCCAGGGTTTAACCCGCAGAACAAATGCCCCTAACTCCAAATTTGGGGTTTATTCAGCAGCTCTTGGCAGAGTAGTTGAGGAATCCCCAGCCAAGGCCCAGCCTCGTTAAGTGGCACAGGTGATGCAGGTTAAGGCAATTGATTAGCCCAGGCTCAGGGGGAACCCTGAGGCCCTCACAGAGCGCCTGCAGCAGGGGCAGTGGCCATTTCTGCTCTTTGTTTCTGAGGGGCTGAAGACCTGCCCTGTGTGTTCTGAGGGGCTGAAGACCTGCCCTGTGTGTTCTGAGGGGCTGAAGACCTGCCCTGCTGCAGACATGGAAGTGTGGAGCAGACGCTGGGGCTCAAGGTATTGTGCTGGGAAGGGGGGTGCCATGAGCTCTTTGTGAGGTGTGATGTGTGTGCCTTGTCTGAGGCTCTGTGAGGGGTAAAGGGGGGAGACGCCACCTGTAACGTCT
Source organism: Manacus candei (assembly GCF_025592945.1). NCBI lineage: Eukaryota > Metazoa > Chordata > Aves > Passeriformes > Pipridae > Manacus > Manacus candei. Next base: position 4,168,949 of record NW_026138083.1, on the reverse strand, counting down.
CTGTCTTGGAAGAAGTGGTACTTTGGTGACAAATTAATGGTATGAAGAGAATTTTGCCTGACTGTATTGATGTCTCCACCAAGAGTTTTAGCTCAGCAGCTGCAAGGAGCTCAGGGGAGGGCTGTTCCGTGTGGAGTCTGCCCTGAGGCACGGCCCACAGGGGCTGTGGGCCTTTAGGTAGCACTGAGGGGCTTGTGCATGTCAGCAAAGTGTTTCTGGGATGTAACACAGTTGTATGCTGCAGGTGTGTTGAAGTACTTGCCCAGTTCTGTGTCTTAAGTATAGGAATATTGTCCTGTCTCCAGGGAATAAACTTCACTGTGTGTGCACAAATAGTGCAGAGAGATGGATTTGGTGTGGACACAGGTCTGAGCTCTGAGTTATCTTCCTACCCAAAAAAGCTTGTCTTCTGTGGTGAACAGAATGTAATAAAAAATAGGAGGGCTGCGATTTGCTCTTATTTCTGCCAGCAGTTCCATCTCTGACCTCAGACAATTTGTTCTCCACTCTGTGTTTTATTTTTCCACTGATAAGCTGGCAGCAGTGATGCTTGTCTCCCTGCCTTGTGTGCTTTAGATGGTGGGGGTTTGAGGTTATGTCTTACCTGGTGTTTGCTCTGCAGCATCACCCTGAGCACTCAGACAAGACTGGAACATTTGGGTGTCTGTGCACTAGAAGCAGAAAACAGCAGGTCTCCTCATCACCTGCTGGGAGTTACAACTGTTAATTAACTGTTAATACAAGTTAATTTTTAAAGGCTGAAAAAATGTAATTTGTTGGAATATTCATTTGCTTTTCAAAAAAAAATACCAGTTTTGAAAACAGCTCAACTGTTGCTTCCTCAAGTGTTTCCTCTCTGTCTCTCTCCTCCTGACAAACTCACCGCAGGCTAACGAAGGGCAATATGATTGACAAGGGAAAACAGGGAGTATAATGGAATTTTTTTTTTTTAACTGGTCCTTGAGAACACGTATTTTTTGTTGTTTTGAGACTACAAGCACATCTCAGCACCCAGGATGACTCGTGGTCACACAAAACTGATGTCATGACATGTCTGGGCCAAAATCTCCCGGGGAAGCTGCATCCAGCCCCACACCTACATTTCCTGTTACCGCTTTGCTGGGTGCTTTTATCACGGCATGAGACAGGGATGAGTGCATGTAGTTTGAGACTCGTGCTAGGTTTTTGTGGGTTGCTTGTTGTTGTTTTGATGCAAGAAGGTAAGGAAAAAGATTGATGAACACACAGCCCTGAGAAGAATCCAGCTCTGGGGTGGAGGAAACTGTGTTGTGTTTCTTGCCATCACTTTTCTCGGATCTGGGTGCTGAGTTGTTACCAGTGCAATTCAGCCATCCCTTTCTCACATATTAACTGCTTGTAGTTCTAAGAACACAGTTGTTCCTGAACACTGGAATTATTTTAACACACTGGAATGTGTTTTCTGGTCGTATCAATTAGCATTCCAGCATCCTCTGCCTTGCAAGATGAACTCTGATTCTACATGTTCTTGCCTGTGTCTGTATGTGTGTGTTGGACTAAGGTGATTATGTATTAAGCTGGTCTTGGGAGTTGTTGATTATAAACATGCAGAACTGTTTTGACTTCAGGCCTCAACACTACAAAAGAAGTCAGGTTTGGAGAAAACCATTTGAGCAATGTGAATTCACCAGGGCAGATCTTACAGGTGGGGCTTTTAATTATTTGTAAATAGAGCCAGGCAGCATATCTCTGTTCAAGTATGCATCACGTAGTGAAGATTCATCTGTGGTTATGCACTTGGTGGTGTTTAAATACCTGTGATTTTTGGTAACTGGAAAGAATTTATTTTCATGAGGCAAAGTCTGGATTACTTCAATGAGAGACCAGGTCATGGCTCATTCAAGGTTTGCTGTAGTCTTGTCCAAGAAATTGGTAGGTGTTAATTTATCATATTTAGGAATGAGGAAGACTTACTCATTGTGTTTAATATTCTCCAATCCAGTGATGTGAACAATGAAACTTATGGTTTGCAATTAGGATGCTGAATTATATCTATTCCTTGGCAATACTTTTCCTGTTAGAGCTGCACTAAGCACAAAACTTTTCACTTTAAATACTCAGATAGGATCATAATGACATAAGTATTTCTTCTGTATGTGACATGGTCACCTTCTGAACTGACTTGGCTGGGAGAGAATTACACTCTTAGTTTCATTTTCTGCTGCATCTTGTGAACCAAACCAAACTGTATTTTCCCCTCTGTGCTGCTCTCCAGCAGAACCATTAGCAACTTTTCCCAGGGAACAACTGCCACCTGAAGCTGGTCCTAAGTAGATGTTTCCCCACCCCTCTTCAGCAGTGAGTATGGGCTGGACTTTGAGAATCTTACTTGATAGGAAGTATATTAGTTTCAAATGAATGGCAAAACAATACATTAAAACTATATGCTCTGACTGTGTCACGGAAATGGCTCTCATTTCCTTCAGCAGGAATGGATAGACCTGTGTGTTTCTGTCAGAGGGTTGTGAACCGACTTTAGCACTTTCCCAGTCTTTGGATTCATGCAAAGACAGTACCACAGGATAGTTCTGTGACAGTGTGGACAGATTGATTGCCTTGGTTTCATTTCCTTTTGTTACTCCCTTCAATATATCTTTGTGCTGAGCATCTCTTCTGTCTCTTCCCTTCAGATGCCATTGTGTTGTCAAAAGAGACTTTTCACAGGACAATGAGTCACCAAGTCCTTGCAGTATTGAAGTGTTTTTGTTTTTAAAAGCCTTCAAAAGTGTCCCCCCTGCTCCCCACCAGGCAGAGTAACACAGAAGTTGCTGTAAGTTATCAGATTTCTCTGTCTGCTCCATTTTGGGTGACACATTTATGGAGAGTCCTTCAACCTGCTCACTTTCCCTAGGCTTGCCAGTATGTTGTGGGCTTGCCTGGGAATGTGTGGATGCTCTGGAGTGGTCACTGATCCTTGACAAGTGGCTCCAAACAGACCTGGGAGGCTGGAATAAGATCTGGTACTGGGTTGCTGCCCTGACATCTGAAAATGTAGCGGGCAAAAGCCCGGACCCACCTGAAGTCAGTGGGAATTTTGCCACAGACTTCAGCACGGCCAGGATTTCACCCAATATATTTCCCAGCCTCCCGCTGCACGAGTGCACGAGGTCAGGCTCTCATCGTGGTCCCCCCGTGCCGTGCTCTGGAAGCCATTTGCTGATCCAGTGGAATCACTCCTTGTTCTTGGTAATGACATTCAGTGGGAATTCTTGCCCGCCCTTCACGGGTAGGAACCGTCTCTGGGCCGATCATCACGGCTCCTGCTGCACACGCGGAGGGGGGATTTGGAGCCTGTGGAGGTGTTTACTTCTTGCAGAATGCTTACCCCCGTGGGGATTTTTTGGGGGTCTTCTTTCTGACAACTACTTCTGGAGCTTGCTACATGTGCAGAATAAGAATTTGGCCTTTGCCGCAAACCTTAACTCTTGCAGAGTATCCCCATGTGTTAATGCCTTTCTGTTTTTCCTATGGATATGCTTGATCCAAAAAAATATGGATTCTGGAATTTGGATGCAGCTGTAAGTGAAGAATCTGGCTGGGGAAGGGGTGTTGATCCTGCCTGGTCCATGAACAACCATTAGCTGTCTCTTTCCCTGCCTCTTGGAGACGTTCACGAGGGCCCATTTTGTAGGGTCATTGTCCAGGTCTCCCTGTTGGTTTCTTTCACAATATTGAAAATGCCGTTTAAAAAAATGTTACTTTGACCAAGAAACTAGAATCAAACTAAACCAACAAAACCAGGGAAGTTCACTCTGAATTTCTGGGATGGGAGCCAGTTCTCAGCCACATGTTGTAACTGCATTATTTATATCCTTATTTATTGACTACATTGGCACCTTGAGGTCCCATCTCAGCCTGAGGCCCTGTTGCAGTACATGTGAGAAGCATAACAAGCGTGAATCCCTTGCTGTGAAGACCATACAAGACACATCAAACACCAAAAAAACCTCTTCCTATAAATCCCACTTTACATAGTGGGAACTGGCGCTTCTCTTTGGTGACGTTGCACGCAGAGATGAGGGAGCAGAGGAAACCCAGAGTGTCCTCCTGCATCCCAGGTGAGGGCTTTAGAGACAGTCACAGCTCCAGTAATAGTCTATTCTCTCTTCTCATTCATGAATAAATCTCCTTCCAGTTTTCCCCCTGTATCCCGCTCTCCATTGTCAGAAGCAGTGCCACCTCTGGCACCACCACTGAGAGGATTAAGGAAAGGGCAACATCGCATTCTGTCTTTCCCTTGCTTCAGTGGTTGAGGGAAAATGTTAGTATTATATAAAAATAGTTTCTGCAGTTGAAGCCAATTTATTTCAGTCAGGCTTCAGATACATTGGAGAGAGAGAGAAAAAAAAAGACACGAGTTATTCTGGGTCGCAGTTGGGAATAGTATTTCCTATCGCTCGGGTACCTGTCGTTTCCTCTCCCTTCTGTCTTCCCCTGGGGATTTCAGTCCCTTTCAGCTCAAACTAGTAAGGTCTGAACTTGGGTTTTCCCTAATAGTGAAACACGTTACCAAATTGGGAAGCTTCTTGAAGGGCTTATAAGAGAAGTGCGCAAACATCTGGTTGACATTTAATCTAGAAATGTCAGGTCTCAGCATTTCCAACCCAGGCTGACAGCTCCTTGAACACCAAAATGTACTTATTGAAGAAATATAGGGAAGAGGTACATCAGAGACCAAATATTAAGCTGGGAAAAGGGTTTTTTTGAAACAAAAAGACAGTGTGAGCTCTATCCCCCAATTCTATCTGCTACACTCAGGAGCTTGTCACTGTGACGTGTTCCTGTCCCAGAGGTACCATGTTAGTGCCCTGGACTACAGCAGAGTTTTCAGTTCAGCAAAGGATTAGTTGAGAGAGATGCAGAGCCTGCATTCTCCTGGCTCCCAGGGTTGTCTAAACCCAGCCTAATGGTGCTTTCCATCTCCCCAGATCCCAGGCCCTGGTGCTTCCTGTCAGCTGGCTGTGTGCTCCTTGAGGCCCATGGCCAGTGCAGGGCTCTGCTCAGCTTTTCTGGTGAGACTGGGAAGATTTACTCGCCCACGTCCTGGAAAACCCCAGTCTTAAATGCATATTTAAATCCCAGTTAAATCAATGGAAATTAAATATCTGCCTGGCAAATGCACTTCTTGCTTGCTTTGGAGACCTGGCTCGGATTGAGAGAGTCAGGCTTTGGGTCTGAGTGAGAAGTTCAGAAAGAATTTCTCTCTCTTAGAATAGGACAGAAGTCCTCGGTGTCTTTAATTCCTTCTGATGCGCCTCATCTTAAGGAAAGAATGAGCAGATGTTCACATGTTATTCCAGGTGAGGTTTCACCCTCTGCCTGTGACATAACCAGATCTGTGTTCCTGTACTCTCTGACCTCGCGTTCTCCTGGCTCTTTTCACCCCTGCTGTCACAGGGACAAGACGCTCCTTGTGCTGCAGGCAGGGATGACACACACACCATGTCCGGATCTGATGTTGATTCTTCATTCCATAATTCAGACCCCCTGATGTGCTGTATCTGGCAACAGCCATCAACACATCTTTTTTCCACTGCCCACTCTCCTTCCCTCAGAAAATCTTTCTCCTTAATGGGGTATCCTGGTCCCAAATGAAATACATAATTGCATGTCTAATTTTCTTCTGCCCGACATCCCGCAGTGTAATGTTGTGTTACTTATATCCAGCCACGGTAAAAGCAGCAGACAGGCTGTTTTTGGAAGTAAAGATATAGGATCTGATCTGGTTTTTATTGCAGTTGGTGATGAAGTTCTCCCTTAGCCGTGTGTGAGTCATGAGCTTTGCCTCACAGCATCTCATTTGCACCGGTGAATGCGCTGGGTTAAAACAAAGGTCAGTAGAAAATGTACCCGAGAGGCTGAGGCCTCTTTAAATACACATCAAGGGACGTGATGTTTGAGGGAAGTGTAGTTAAATTGAGCAAACCTGATAGGAAACCGTGTCACCACTGCTTTTAGAGGATGCCTTGGACTCTCTGAGCCTTTGTTTATTGTTGGCTGATCAATAAATGGGCTTGGCTTCGCTCTGGCAGAAGTGGGGGGGGGGGGGAGAGAGGGATGGAGGGGGAATAGGAACAGTTTGTTTCAGGAAACAGTTTTGTGTAAGCTCAGCTTGTAAGAATCACAAATTGAAAAGTTCACATGACTGGAAGGCAAAATCTGCTGGCTGTAAGCCAGCTGGGGAAATGAGTGGTGTTTGCTGGAGGAGCTTAACCCCACTTGGGGACAGGAGGAGTGGCTGCTGGGGAGATGAGTTGTGCTCTGTACCCTTCTGAGCGTGTTTCTGCCTTTCTGAACCCACAGTGCTGCCTCTCCTCCTCCCGAGGAGGCTGGACCTGTTGGTGCTGGGGCCTGTGGGGTGGCCTCCCTGTCAGCTGGTGCCCTTGCAGACCCACAGTGCTCCTGCCCACCTGAGCCTGGGCTGGGAAAGGCAGCGGGGAGATGCTTCCAGGTCTGCAAAAAGATGGACCTTTCCCTGATCGTGATTATCCCCTGTGGCACAAGGGATCCCTTTCCTGCTTCTACAAGAAGGCTGAAAGGGATGGAGAACAGAGGGATCGTCCCCTGGAGGGTGTATTATTTAATTAGATACAAAGGCTGTTACAATCAAAAGATTAAATTGGAAACCTGCTTGATTTATAATGGCCTCCAGCAAAAGGGGGGAAAGAAATTCCAAAAAATGTGCAGTTTTAGTTCATATCTTTTGATCTTGGACAGAAAAGAAAGAAAGAAACAGGAACTAACTTTCCGTTTAAAATTCAGTTTTTGTTTAAAATTTTCGCTTTGGGATTTTATTTTCATTACACTACCAAATTATTCGGTTTAGTCAAACCTCCAAAGTTAAAAGGAATTAAAAGCTAATTACAGAACATGGAAGAAAATGTTTTGTTGTTGGTGTTTTTTTTTCCTTTGTATCTTCACAAGCTCCTTAAAAAAGGTTTCCCAAATGAGATATATGTTTTTAATATATATGAATAAAATGAGATATATCTATCTTTCTAACTTTTACACAAAAAAAATTTCATTTTCCAACCAGTGATACTCCAGGTATTGGACTGGAAGCATTTTTGGCTTTTTTTACCCCAAATTCTATGTATTTGTCAGTACATGATTCAGTCTGACAAGTCCAACCTGGAAAAGTCACACAGACCCAGGTTTACATTTGCTGGTGGAGTTTTGGATGTCTTTTGATGGGGAGCTGGGTTGAACCCCAGCTCCAGGCACTCTCTGCCATATGGAAGTGTTTGCAGATGCCTGTTGGGGAATGTAGAGCTGAGCCATGGCTCCACACCGAGGAGCATTGCTGCCTGCTGAGCACGTTTGGAAATTCAGGGTTATAGTTGAGTAAGATATCTATTTTCCAAATCAAAAAAAGAGCATAATTTGGGACTTGGCTCTGGTGGAAAGTCAAGGAGGACTGGCTTCCCAGGCACCCTTTGTGACACTGAAAATATCTTTCTGAATGACTGAATTCAAGAGTTTAATGTCTGACATATGGGTTTTTATGGTGTTGACCCAGATCACTTGTATAAAGAAATTGGAGGGTGGATGTCCTGGGCTGGGGCCAAGGGGTAGAACTGGACAACAGAATGGCAAGATGTCCCAAGGAGTTGTGTGTCAGCACTTGGTGCAGCCACAGCATTCAGAGCCTCTGGACGCGTGCGTGTCCCTCCCTCCTGTCCTTGCCCGTCTCCATGAACTGCACATGGGAAATGCCACTCTAACAGCAGGAAACCCTGTCCTTGCACTCCCTGATGTGTTGTCAGGTACTCCATCTCTTACACACTGTGTACAGGTGGTGCACAGGTACATCCAGGGAAAGTGCTGGAGGTGGCAGGCTGGGAGGGAGACTTTTTGCAAGGGTATGTGGTGACAGGACAAGGGGGAATGGCTTCAAACTGACAGAGAGTAGGGTTAGGTTAGATATTAGGAAGAAATTCTTTACTGTGAGGGTGGCACAGGCTGCCCAGAGAAACTGTGGCTGCCCCATCCCTGGAATTGTTCAAGGCCAGGTTGGGTGGGGCTCTGAGCAACCTGGGATAGTGGAAGGTGTCCATGCCCATGGCAGGGGGTTGGAATGAGGTGATCTTTAAGGTCACTTCCAACCCAAACCATTCTGTGGTTCTGTGGTAAAGAACCATTGCTGGACAGCCTCAGTAGGCTTCTGTTCTTGGTTCCTTTTGTGGACTTCAAGTTTGTGTGTGCCTCGGTGTAAAAGCTGCTGGTTTAGAGCGAGCTGGTAACCTGAGGGGTGTGAGGAAGCTGTCCTTCAGGAGTCAGCTGCCTCCAGCCCGCAGCACTTGATCAAATTGTTTGCTTAAATGAAAAATTACTCTGGAGATAATGAATACACAGTGAATATTGTTAATGCTACTGCAAGAACGTGCCCGAGATTATTTGATCCTGAAACCAGTGTGGGGCTGGAGAAGCACCATCACTGATGTCACGCTTGCTCATGGCTTACATAATCAGAGGTGGTTTGCAGCAGAAGAGTGAAGAATTAGACCTCTCTGGCTAAGCTGCCTGAGCAAGGCTAGGACTAGATACAGCTCTTACATGCACAGATATCAGCATTCTGTGGAAGAACCCCTACAAGTTTTCACACTTTTAAAGTTTCCACCCTTTTGGAACACCTAAACTCCTGCTGTTTGACAACATGTGCAAAATCACCCTGGACTGTGCAAAAGCAATTGGGGGGTGCTATTTGTGTCTGGTGGAAAGTATTTAATCATTTTCCCAAAGATATCCCCCTGATATGAATGGTAACAGGATGTTTATAACAGAGATAAGGCGGGGATGAAATCCTATCCCTCTCTGGGAGCTAATAAAAGCAAAGATTTGGAATTAAGTATCACTTTCTCTGAGCTGCACACGAATGAGGAAATGGGGTCAGAAGGGCAAGCTGCAACATTGTAGGCACTTTATCTAAAACATAAACATTACTAGAGTGCATTCTGGCCAAATTAACTCTCTCAGATCTGCCATGTTAGCATTCCTGTAGTACTTAAGCCTGCCAGCTTTACTGCTCCGCTGACTGAGGGTTGAACTCCAAGTTGGGGTTGACACTTGCAAACAGGGCTCTGAGTGGGGAGGGTCTGTTGAACCCTTCTGCAATTAAATATCCTCCAAAGAAATGCCAATGTCGTTGGGTAAAAAAAACAAAAGGGGGGGGGAAAGAGATGGGTTGGAGTTAAAGAAATATGATCCGCTCTGCTCGATGCACAAACCCCTGAAAAGCAGAGTTTTCTTTGCACAAGCAGTAAAAACAGGAGTATTTGCTTTGCTACTGTTCACTGCAAAGCACTTGGATCAGAGAGGCTGGGCTTGAAATCCCAGCCCTCCTTCAAGTCCAAAGTGAACCTTTTCATACCACACTGGGTGGTTTAGCCCTGGGTGATGTCAAAATCTTCCTAAAATCGGGATGCAGCTTTGGGGTGGGAACACTGCTGAGTCAACATCATCTCCATTTAAGAGATGTCACGCGATTGCTGCAGGAGCTGCTCACAGACCTCCAACCAGAAATGAGATCCCGTTGTGCCAGGCAGCTCCAGGTGGCTCCCACAGAACCAAAAGGACAGGAAGCACATGCTATCTCCCTGCGTGTCACAAGGGACAGGCAGAGCTGATGTTATCTCCCCCATGAAGACAGAGGAGCAAAGGCCTGGGAAGAGGAGGAATATTATGAAAATTAGCACCTCCCAAGGATCAGAGAAGCACTTGGGAGCTAAATGACTTCCTTGCTGTGGGGAGGAAGCAGAGGAGAGCAGAATGTGCTCCACACCTTTCCGTGGAGCAGATGGCTCCCCGTGGTAGTCGTGAACCTCAGCCAGGAGGGACGGAGAGAGCTCCACTCCAGGGCTCCTTCCAGGCCTGGCTGCAGCCGGTTAAGTTTGGAGTATCTGTTCCACTTGAAATGCTGCCCTGTTTTTACTTTTTTTAAGTTTTCCTTCTGAGTCAAGATTAAAACAATATTTTGAAAATGTACTGGACAAGGAACTTTCTGCACCTCTTACAAAAATCAAGCCGTGCCAAGTGCTTGGAGTGAAGGGACTGCTTAGGCTTGGGACCTTTTTGAAGGAACAGATCCACAGGATCCCCTAAATACCTCTGTGGTAGCAACCACTTTTCTACCTTCCATTTTGCAACACCCTGAGGTAGTTTTAAGTATTCCATCTGTCTGGGATCCCTGGGAGTGTTGTAGCAAGGAGGTTGATAGGGCTGGAATTGCCACCTCCAACACAGTGGGGATGCAAGATTGGGGAAACCTTGTGTCCTCACAGTTCCCTTTGTGGGCACCCAAAAAGCTTGGCAATTCCCCTCAGCCCAGCAGGGTTGTCTACAGTGGATTATCCCACAACCTGTCCTGGCTATCAGAGGAGGGATATCGGTTTTCAATTCCATCTGTAAAATGGCCTTGTGTCAATGGAATGAGATTTTGTGATTATAAAATAATTTTGTGTATTACGGTTCCTTCATTTCCAGTCACCTCAGTTCTCACAGAATTATGAGCTGCAACGGCCCAGAATAAATGAATTGCCCAGAGTCCTGCAAGCAACTGGAAGAGACACAACCCAGACTCAAAGTCCCAGTCTCTGCTTTTAAGACACTTAAACTACCTTTTTTTCCAGCTTCTTTCTGAGAAACCTCTTGAGTTTGTAAACTGCCTGGTTGTTTGCTTTGGGTTTTTGGTTTTTTTTTCTATTTAACACGATCACTTGAATTCTTATCATAATTCCTTACCTGTGGCAAAGAGCAGTGTAAATACCTGGAGTAAAAGCCCAGCTCTGCTGGGAACAGCTAGTCCTTGTTAACTGATGGTGGTTTATGTTGTAGATAGCACAGTTATCTGGGGAGGCTTTACACAGTCCTGCAAAGCCACCCCTTTGTCAGCTGAGGGCCATCAAAGTCCCGTGGGGGATTTGGCTGCTGGAGCATCTCCTGATAGGGCACCAGTGTTCCATTGCAAGGTGCATTGGCAGGAACTGAGGCAGAGATCCCCTTGAAACCTGAACTCTGGTGCTGTGAATTAGAGGGGAGTGTTGTCTCCAGTGCCAGCTGCCAAAGGATTGTGCTACCAGCTTACTCCTTTCTTCATTTTATTTCCCAATGGACTAGCTCCCAGCTGGATCCCAGCCCTTTCAGAAAGGGGGGGGACCAGAGGCTGTAATTTGTTAGAAATCATAAATATAAGGGAAAATGGGGGTGGGTTAGAAGAGCTGGAAGAAGTTATTCAGGTAGTTTATAAAGCCACGTCGCTGTCTGGAGATGCTGCTGAGCACCCCGTGGGGTAGGACCAGTGTAAGTCTATCCTTTGCCTCCTGCTGTTCCCTCTGATACTCTGAATCCATGTCCAGTTGGTCGCTTCACACTGACCTTTTAAGTTTTGAAGTGCACAAGGCGTTCCTAAGGTTTAAAATGATGCAGTGAAGCTGCAAATCTTCCTGGGTTTGCCATGAGCTGTGTGACAAAGCTGTCAGTATTTGGGAGGAGTCACCAGCAGTGTGTTAATCCCCAGCACTCGCAGGGATCTCGTTGGGTGAGATCTGTTCCCCTTCCAACACGTTCCTTTCAGTTTTCTTTTCAAACCACAATCAAAACTCTCCTGTATTTTGTTTGAGATTTAAACCAGCCAGTGGTTCAGGGATCTCACATAAAGGGCTTCTGTGCAGGGGATTGTACATCCGTTAAGCTACATAGGGCTGGTCTCCCTGATCCAAAGCCCTTGGGAGGAACCGGTGGGGTTTCCACTCCAGGGAATTGGAGTGGTGCTGGTGCTCCTGACTGTGCCGGGGCTTTGGGGTGGTCTCACTGGGGAGCTGAATGAGGCTGCTCAAATGGGGAGAGCCAGCCAGGCTGGGGAAAAAGGCTTTATCCCTTTAGCCCCAGGGCTGGGACGTGGACATGACACATGCCTATGGAAGAGGCCGCCTCCTGCCTGTGGTTCCTCAGACCATGGCATGTCTGGTGTGTTCTGGACTCAGTATCTGGTGCTTAAGGTGAACCTGGGAATGCAGTCCTGTGCTACATCAGCTGTCTTTGTTAAAGTACCTAATATTTTGCAGCCTCTCCTTTAAGAGGAGATTAAAATAGTCCAGTGCAGCTTCCCAGTGTGCCTGGAAGCTGCGTGCATGGTGAGGTCCCTATGCCTTGGTCTCTCTGCTCCCTGCCTTCCCTCTCCCCGGGGCAGCTCAATTCTCTGTTTGGACCTGTGTGGCTCTGAGGTAGCACAGCAAAGCCTTGCTGGGCTGGGGTCAGAAGCACCCTCCCTTTTCTATCGCCTCAGAGGAACTGTCAGAAAGTTGTCTTGGAGCTTGGCAGTGCTTTGGGTAGGAAGCCAAGTTCCATGTCTGAAAAAAATCAGTACAGCATCCTGATAAATAGGTCTGTGTGATGGTGCTTCTATATTTGGGGTTCTGTTCCTTGTTGGTTGCACAGGAAGGTTTGAAAACATGCACTGAAGAGACCAGCAAAACATAAATCTGTCTTACTTAAAATGTGCAACTGGTAAGGCAATCTCATCCTTCAGTGGCCAAGCAAGGATTTTTGAATGCATTATTCTGGCAAAAATTAATACCTTATTATAGCTTCAGTGGATAAGTTTGCACCAGCTTAGCCCAAGTGACTGAGGTAACATGCAGGTCTGCAAAAAACCCCTTGGATTTATAAAATCCAGTAAAAGCATTGTGCAAACATCATAGTTTTATTTAACTGGGGCTGTGTTGCATGACAGGTTTTCTACCCCACCATCTTTTCACAGTAGCAGTGGGATGTGTTGGTTTGAGTAAGACTTGCAGATGTTTTTCTCTCCTCTTGAACCATATTCATGAACAAGTTAGTTTACATGGGTGGAAATTGTGTGGAAAGCTCTCATTCTAAGCAGTGTTGGAAATTATGTATTTATTAATTTAAAACCATGTAGGTACCATGGATTTAATGGAAATTTTGAAAACACAGTTGGACCTCCCATCCATAGAAGCCTTTCAACTGTATGTGCAGGAGGGTGTTGGCAGTTCTCCTCTGGATTTCCATGTTCACACATCTGTGCCTGGCACAGAAGGGATCTGTCGGGAGCAGAGAAAACTGGGTCCAGCAGTAATGATAACATGGGAACTGACAAGTTGCCATTCCCTCTTCTCCTGAACTATTTCTAATTATTTTGACTAGGAGACAGTCATTAATGTATGTCTGTGCTGTACAGTTTTGGATCCACCCCTTCTCTTTGCCTAAAGGGATTTAAATAAAAGTTCGATGTGGGAACATTAAACCAAACCTGGCATGTGCTCCTACTGAGTGTGCTTAAACATTTCCCTCATACTCTCCAAGGTGCTTGTCTACAGGGACTTCAGAGCAGATAAGCTTCCCAGAAGGAGGTTTTGCATCACAGGTTCCCTCTTGCACTCCTTTCCTGTGTTTTTTCCCTTTTTCCCTTTTGAAGTGGAAACTGTATTCATTTTCAAAGTAGATATGTGCAGTCAGCAAGGATGAAAATGAAGGTAACTGTCAGAAATCCTGCCAGAAGGGATTTCTCCACTTTAATTCCTGCTTACATTATTAAAGACAAGTAAATTATCTTTTCATGGAATGTTTCCTTTTTTTTTCTGGAAACACTACTGATAAATGATGTAATATTTGAGGCCCTTCTCCACAGCTGTTGGAAGCCCAAAGTTTCTGTTCCCTTCGCCACAAGAGATCCAGATGCCAAGTAAAACCTGAACCTGACTTTCATGGTGAAATGTGATGGTATCACAGAGGGAAGTAAGGAATCTACAAATATTATTCTGAAAGTAATGGATTGATTGAGCTCTCGTATTTTTTCCTGTGTGTTTTTAGGAGCCTGCCGTTGTTGTTACAGGGATTAGGGAAAAGCCAAGCAGGGTTCTGGAATGGTAGCTGAGAGGGGCTTTCTCTAGCTGTGACCCAAAATGCTGTTTTCAAACCACCCTGACAGGAACAAGCTATAGCTGCTGTGTCAAAGCAGAAAGCTGCTGTTTTTATCACTGAAATTTTAAACAGTTCTCAAGAGGGGATTTCTTTCTATGCTACTTTCAGATTGTCACTTTGAAAACTTAGAGGACTTGTTTGATATAATTTAGGAAGATGGAGCAGCCCAGGCAGAAAAATCTGATCAACTGACAGGATAGTGTAGTGCCTCTTTGTGAGAAGGGGTCCCTTTTCTTCTGGTTTTTATCCTCCCCTAAGCTGCCCACTGAAACTTGAATAGTAGAGACCACTTTTGCTCCATATCTAAAATAAATTAGGTCAGTTGTTGACATTTTAGCACAAGTAGCTTATCTTAGGGGTAAGAGCTGCTTAACCCATTGCAAGGGGGAATGAATAGTTTTCCCCCCAGCCCAACATAAACAGTCACTGGACTTTCCAAACAGTGTTTGGGAGGTTCTCTTGACATCTGACACTGTGCAATTCACTACTCTTGTCAGGTGAGTAGGTTCGTTCCTGGGGACCAACAGCAGTCCCTGCTGCACTGGGGATGGGTGTCTTAATGCCTCTGCCCCACACCTGCTCCTTTCCTCCCTCCATGGACAGGAGCTCCAACCACCCAGGAATCATGTCTGCCCTGCCCAGGGATCTTACCCTCCTGCTTCAAACATTAGGGCAAAGATTATGCTCTTTATTCTTGTAATCGGTTGGAGTCTCCCTGTTGGTGTTTTGTATCTAAATGGGCAGCCTTTGAGGGGAAAGTTGACTTGTTAACCAGCAGTATTTTGAGCTGAGGCAGCTGTTATGGCCACAGAGGAATTAATAGGTGTGGTGTCACCGGGTAATTCTCATATTGACAGGAGGAGAGAGTCAGCCCATCTCTGGCTGTTGTTTTTCATGCTGAAAGGATGCCCCTATGCCAACTTCAGCATCCCACCACTAGATATACAGCTATGTGTTGTTAGAGGGGCTCTGTTGGAAATTTTAGACCAGGATAAAAGTGCATAAATAGTGTGAATTTTGGATAAGGACCCAAAGTGACCTCTGCCTGGTACTCTGTTAATCTTTACTGTTGCTGCTCTTTGAATCTGTTCTTCTGAGCGGTGCTTGTCTCAAATGTGGATGTTAAACTTGAGGGAAATACAGAAGGAGTAGCTGAATTTTAAGAGTTTGGAGCTAGATAAGTTTTGTCGGGTTAACTAACAAATTACCCCGACTAGGAAGAAAAAAATACTATTTTTCTCTGGTATATACACAAAAGACTTTCAGGCTCCAATCCAAATAGACTTTTCCAAAGTACTTGTTTATCTGAACACTAGTTTTCAGTAAGAAAATTTCACTTGTATGAGTTCAAGGAGGAGGGGACAGATGGTTATAGTGATGGGCCTCTGAAAATATCCAAATCCCACCTGTAGCATTCAGTATCCCACTCAAAAAAAAAAAAAAAAAAGTGGTGCCTGAGTTCAAAAACAGGTGCCTGACTTCCCAAAGCACCAGAGAATGGACTTCTGACCATTAACACCCTTGAGTTCCTGTGCTTTGGGAAGCAGAGGCCTCCAGAATGTGTGGTCTTGTGATGTACTCAGGAGAAGTTAAACGCAGGAGGAGCTGAGGGTGTGTGATTCCCTGCAGTGAGGGAGCCTGACTTCAGTGGGATTTGGAGGCTTCCTGGTGTGACGGCGCTTCCCAAGAAAACCTGACGTGCTGTAGGTGGAGGTGCTGGCTGCAGGGCGTGGAGTCAAGCCACGTTCAGCAACGGGCTTTGATGAGGGCAAGATCCCTTCTGTCGCATCCCGGAGACATTACCTAACCATCTGAATTCCTGGGAACTGCCCAGCTAAGGACTAATGGCACCAACCAGACACAGGCACACACCAAGAACGAGTTTTGCTCAGCACCTGGCCAAGGCCTCAGCTGGTGTAAATGGGCAGCAGTGACACTAAGCTAATTTATAGCAGCCCCAGATTTGGCCCAGAAATATGATTATTTTTCTGCTGAGAGAGGTGCTAGCAGTTTGCAGGAGCTTGTTATTAGGAATGGGCCAAGTATTTCAGAGGAAATTATGGAGAAATAACAACCACAGAACCTAAATTAGTTGTTTTTAAGTTATAAGAGCATAAAATAATAGTATCTGACACTGCTAACCGCTATTCTTTTTTGCACTCCTTAAAACTTCAGCTGGGCTTTGCCAAACCAATTGTTTCCAAATTCTGTCAAAAATATTGTCCTTGGGCAGAAGGCTTGGATGCTAAATTTCAACTCAGAATGATTTTTATGGCAAGGTGACAGAAACCTTGAAAAGGGGATTTATAATGAATACAACCTTAACTACTGTGACCAGTGCTGCAATTCTCATTAGCTGAGCTTTTTTTTCCCCTTTTTTCTCAGAATTTGGGAGGGTGGGGCTGGCCATAGGAAGTAGTTGACTTGTGTGTACACTTCTGTCATGGCAGGAAAGGAACTCGGCAGCTCCATTTCCCCTTTCATCCCTGGACATCTGTCTGGGTTCGAAGATTCCAAAGCAGTAGGATTTTGGGATGGTTTTCCATGTCCTGGCCATGAGCGTGGGCAGCTGGTGTGACTGTGGCATATGAGCTGAGAGGTCTCAGCACCAGGAGTTAGCTCCTGTCCTCCTCTGCAGTGAGGTTTATTCACTGGGGGATGTTAGAAAGGCTTTGAACCTGAAAACAAGCCTCAGCAAATAAGGAGGCAGAGGGACCAGAGGACGTGCCAGGTTTGTGTCCTGCTCAGCTTTACTGCTAAACTCTGGATTTTGGGCTGTGGGAGGAGCAGGGAGATTCCCTCCGTATGTGTTAAACACCAGGTGTGCAGGGTTGGAAATTGGGAGTGGAGAGCTGGCTGGAGGAATTTTTTTTTATGTATTTGGACTTATGTTTCCCATGACCAGCGAGTGCAAGTCATGAAGGTGGTGCAGGTGCATCCTCCATTTAAAAAGGTGTTTCCTCAAGGCAAAAACCAATCAAACAAACAAAAAAAACCTTTAAAACCAGTTTGTGATAGAAACAGAGAATCTTTATGGCTGCACGTAGCCCTGAAACGGGATTGTGACCCTTCCTTGAAGTTTCAATGTAAATATTGCTTTAATTATCTAATTTATGAGGCTGGGACCTCAGCTATGGTGGTGAAAACTTTGCGGAAACTAAAAGCCCTAAAATAAGAGATGAATTTTGTAGTCCACTGGGTCTCCCCAGGATGGTCTCCTGGGGTTGGAAAATGGCACATGTGGTGAGTCATGTTGTAGTCATCCCAGAGTAGAAAACAAATGTGAGTAAGAGGTCTTAGAGGTCTTTCATCTCCACTTTTCCAAGCCGCAAGTGGTGAAATGTCCACATGGCTTGCTCAGATTGCTTTTGAAAGATGAGACCTTCTGTCCCTGATGGAGGCAGAATAGGATTGAAAATGGCCCTGTTAATGAAGAAACCATTAATAATAATTGACCCTACTAGGAGCTGTTCTTGTGGTGCTTCTCTTGGTGCCTTTGGTGAGGAGGGAAGAGATTTTGCTGAACCTACAGGATCTCTCCTGTCCGACTTTAAAGCCATTGAAATTCATTCAAGATGAGGAGAAAGGCTTCCTCCAAAACGAATATCCCAGTTGGCAGCTCCATTGTGCATGTGCTGCTGCTTTGCAGCAGGTGGCTTGAAATGTTTTATCTGGCTCCTGGCACAATGATTTTTAGGAGCCATCTTTTTTCCTGAATTGTTTTGTTTGGGTTTTTTTTAAATAAAATGGCTTTCTTGATTAATTATATATATATATATATATATATGAGGATCTTAATTAGTTGTTACCCAGATGGGGAGGAGGTAGACTGTGTTTGAAGACTGTGTGTCATCACCCAGCCCTTGATAGCTGGGTATTTCTGATGGGTTTAGGTAAGAGGAGACTGGGGCTGGGCCACCTTTTGGCAGCCCACTGTAGGTTGTGCATACTCTGCTGCCATCTGGCTTGCGAGGAATCCTTCCTCCCTACCTTGGCAGTCCAATGAGGAAGTGTTCCTTGCCTCTGTTCTGTGAGTGCCTGGGATATCACTTTATGCAAGTATTACCCCTCTGCCACAGTGAAGCAGCTCTCACAACCTAGTACAACGCTGGTGTGCTCAGTTCAGGGATTGTGATTTTTTTTTAAAAAAAATTTTTTACAATTTTTTTTTAGCTGGGAATAGTCATTTAATACATACTTTTCAGCAATTTTCTGTCCTCACGGTCTGATCAGCCATTTGGGGGTTTATACATCTCCCTGACTCTTCATAAGGACAGCTGAGGAGAAAACACCTGCCAGCACAAACGTGTCGGGTCCACACACTGCGTCTGGACACTTCTTTTGGATCTCCTTTTCCATCTGCCCCATGTTTGTGTAATCCAAAGCAAGGGCTGCACCAAGCCAACGCAGGGCAAGGGGAAGGGAATAAACAGTCGTGTTTGTTTTCCATCCTCTTGCTGTCAGATACAAAGAACAACTTCAAAGCAGTACATAACTAAGTTAGGTGATACACCAACAATAATTAAAACACCCCTGCAGAAGTCATGCCACTGGAACAACAACTGCTTCAGAAAGCAATAACAGTTTTTTGCCAAAGGCATGTGAAACTGCTGTACTCAAAAAAAACAGAATTTACTCTTGCTTTAATCCATCCCTCTCCAGGACAACTGAGCTTAATTCTGAGACTGTGCTGGTTGCAGTGGGGTTAAATTAAAGCGCAGACTGACCATGGCAGAGTGGCCAGGAGCCATCTCTGAGCAGAGGGGATTGCGTGAGGGAGGAGAGAAGGATGTTGGAGGTGATCTCTGGGCAGAGCTCAGCCTCTGTAACTCCCTCGCAGTCTGGTTTTGTCAAATCCTGTGTTGCTCACCTCTTGCATCCAGGGTTCTACCCTATGGGAATCAAACCAGGATCCTGCACTACTGGGTTTATTTACAAGGGCCTGGAGTAACAGGACAGGGAGGAACGGATTCAAACTGAAAGAGAGCATGTTTAGATTGGATATTAGGAACAAACTCTTCCCTGTGAGGGTGGTGAGGCCCTGGCCCAGGTTGCCCAGAGAAGCTGTGGCTGCCTCATCCCTGGAAGTGTCCAAGGCTGGGCTGGATGGAGCTCTGAGCAACCTGGGATAGTGGAAGGGTGTCCCTGCCCCATGGCAGGAGGGTTGGAACTGGATGATCTCTAAGGTCCAAACCGTTCTGTGATTCTATGAAATGCAGGAAGAACTTGGGGCCAGCGGAAGGGGGAGGTGACCCCTGCCCAGAGGAGAGTGGTGAGGTGCCCTGATGGCACTGCTGAGTGTCTGTGTTATAAACTGGTGACGTTCAGGTGGAAACTGTAGATAGTTGCCCACCATTGAAGCACTGTACTGGTGATGACTTGCTCAGAGGCAAAGGCATCCCTGTCTGTGCCCAGACTGCTCACTTCAGCATCATACCAACTTGCTTGTGTCTTTATTACAAACGACACCCAGAATCCACTAAAGCCAACAAAAAGACCCTACTCAGCTCTGGTTTGTATTTTTGTACATTTCTCATCACTAGAAGAAATGGTCCTTTTTTAACTATTGAGGGGGTTTTTAATGTTAAATAACACCTACACTGTTGCCTGTGGCCCCTGTAGCTTCCTTTTGTCCTCTGTGATGCTTCAAGTGTCAGTGCTCTCCTCAGTTCTTTCTTCTTTTTTTTTTTTATAGCCAGGATTGGAAAGAATAACTGTTGCTGAACAATTATGAAGTTGACTTTGGAAGACTTTGCTTTGAAAGTCAATTTACACTTCTTTATTTAGAGAGTAGTAATTCTGAAGTGGAAGTGAGTTGTTGAAGAGATCTACCTGTAGGAAAATGGAAAAGCAGTTGCTGCTTTATATTTAATAAAGTAGCTTAAAGCATAGATGGTTAAAAACCAAAAACCAAACCAAAAATCCCCAAACCCCTGAATGCAAGTCACTTTGAAGAGAAGTTATTCAGAGCTTGAGCAATAAGCCCTAACAATGAAGTTGAGTTACAGACAAAACCCATGTTTTATCAATCAACTGCTACTTTCAAGTTTGACAGCCTTTGTAAGCAGGAAAATGTCGATTACAGAAGATATTTGAACCTGTGGAAATAACCCATGGAAACACAAAATGTCTGTTCACACATCAAAATGATCCAGACTCGAAGGAAGTTAAAAACCAGAATGCACTAAGGAATTATCTGACGGAAAAATGGAAACTTTGTTATGAATTTTCAAGAAATATTGGCTAATTAATTTCTTTGGTGAGTTTATGAGGTTATTTAGGATAGGAGAAAATGAGGTAACTTCCCTATTTTTCCTGATGTGTAACAGCTATGGAAACACTTTGAAATGAGTGTCCCATCATTATGAATTCATTTGGTTATCCTTCTAATAACAATGATTGTGCTCAGGCATTTTATGTGGATGTTACATCCCATCTCCTTCAGGTGTTGCTTGGTCACTTCACTGAGCACTTGTCAGCTGGGTCTTGTTAAATTCCCATTAAGGAAGGAAGAGCTAAATACCCAGTAAAAAAACTGAGCAGGGGGAAAAAATCTGAAAAACACGTAGGCTCAGACCTGGAAAATTAGTTTTTGCAGAGCAGAAAATGTTCTGTTGAAGCAAACAAAACACTGAAATTAACTGTTTTACATCCACGGCTTCAAAAATTGTCAGAAACCAGGTTCTGCAAAGCAAAATCAAATGTACTGATTCAATGCTCCTTTTCTGCAGCAAGATGTGAACCTTGGTAATGTGTTTTCTTAAATGCAACCAACAGAGCTGGAAAAAACAGACACAAACTTCCAGGCTTAGGAGCTCCTTGGGTCTGAAATGTGCGATTTAATATTCTGAGTTTTGGAAAATTTGTTAAACCCACCTCAGCATTTCCTAGGGCCAAGAAAGACCGTCCACATGGAGGTCTCATAACTAGTAGCAAGTTTGGTTGGATTTGAGTTCAAATGTTGTGTCATGTTGCTTTTAATTTACGAGTTTAACTGAACAAATTAGGATGATTTTATATCTGCAGAAATGCCCGTGCAGGGTTTTGATGCTGTTTTACTGGTCTGATGAAAATAAGCAATTTCCCATTAAAACTCCAAGTGTATGAATGCTAAATTAGTGCCCAAAATTATATAGTCAAATGAACATGTCTCCAGCAGTGAGAAATTCAGCTTGTTGCTTATTAACATATCTGGGAAAATTTTGTCTTTTTTTTTACCATGGAAAATTTAACATTAAAGACTAAACATTTTTAGTCTACCCTGGAATTTTTTCAGTGTGGAGCTGAAATGGGAAAGTTTTCAGCTAAAATCTTCTTTGTGTTATAGAATTTTTTAAATACTTTTTTTGTGAAAGATTTAATTTAGTTAAGTAATATATTTTGTGTCTAAAATCGGGAATATTCTATAACCTAATTAGGATAATTTAGTTTATGGGGGTAATTACCTAGATGGGCTGAGGACCCTCATGTTGTGTGGGGGCCAAGCATCACTGTTCACCCAGATTTGGCATTCCTGCCTCTTTTTTTTTTTTGTTTTTGCCTCAAATTTCCCTCATACCAAGGGAGCAGTATTACAAAACCTTTGGAAACCCCCAACAGCTCAATACTGCATGAGTAACTGAGCATTAAACAATTAAAATACCATGTTGTTAACACCAAATACCATTTCTCAATGAAATTAAGACATTCCTGAAATGAAATCCTGACTGCCCAATATATTATTTCTTTCCTGCCGAGCTGGGTGTTGCCTGGGCTGTGCTCAGTGCCCTGCCAGCAGCTGGAGCTGAAGTCCAGAGTGGGTTTGTGTGGGTATTATAAGGGTTGTGACACAGAGACCATTAGTGCTGTACCCACCCATTCCCTGGGCTGGAGATAGTGACGTTCCGAAGGCTCCATATTGAACATACCCGCAGGAGGTGCTTCTCAGAGAGGCTCTTGGAGCTCTTAAGGGAGAAGATCAGCAGCCCAGCCCAGTGCTCTGCATCAGCCTGCCTGGGAGGGGGGTCACAGGGCCACCCTCAGCCTCTGGATGACTCAAGAGGTGACTGGGAAATCATCCAGGGAGCCTTGGGTTAGTTGATGCCAGCGAAGCACTGCCACGCTGGTAGCTATTATGTTGTCTCTTAAAGGAAAATATCACTTGGGCTTCTCACCCTCAGTGAGGAAGATGGATCACCCAGAGGGATGAGGAAGACATGGTGCCAATTTGCTCTTCCAGTGGTGCAGCTCCACTAAGCACCATGTCCCTCCCAGTGGGGAGGGAACACCCAGGGCCGAGCACTTGCTGGGCTGCTCAGTCGTGTGAGCAAAGAGCTTTCCTGGGGAGCAAACCCGAGAGCTCAGCAGATGCCCTGATTAGTGGGGTTTACAGAACTAACCCCATCAGGTTATGAAGTATCCCTGGTCCATCCTCCTGTCCAAGTGGCATTAATTAGCCCTCGCTATCACTGAGTGGGGTGCACTGGAGGCTGTAGCTGCCCAGGGAACAGCCTTTTTATGATCCCAGAGCACCAGCTCGGATAGCTGTCCGAAAGTGAGTTCCAAGCAAGCAGCCTGACATCATTGGATATGATTGCAGACACCTGTTTAGTAAATAGTAAAATTACATCAGATCTTTTCAGCACCGGGTTGTTAAAAGAGAGCTCGGGCACAGATGTAACCTCCAGAATGAATAGGAGAATTCATTAGGCACCAGGGTCTTTAAACTCATCAGGCTGAAACGCTGATTTACCTCACGCCATAGCTGTTAGCAAGTGATTTAGTGACAAGGGATTGACAAGGTACATTTCCCTGGAGGGCACAATAAATAATTTTTTCATCCTGAAGTGTTTTTGCAGAAATGTTTATGTATTTGAGTATTCAAAGTTAATTAATTTCCAGTAGTTTGACAGAAGGCGCTTTTTTAATGACCGACAAGAATCTTGTGTGAGTTCATCTCTTTTTACAGTATTATTTGGTGGACTTTTCCTGCATGATCTAATCTCACAGTGGAAAACCAAATAAAGATGAATTGGTAAGCAGGAATGAGTTCACTAGTCTGCTCAGCTGGTGTTATATATGAAGACAATGCTTTCACATTTTGGAAATAATACTCTTCCTTGGATTAGGAAGCCACAATGCTCATACTGAACAAATCTATGCCATAGCTGAGTAGACCATCAGTATGATCTTAGCTGACTTTCTGACCTTCTGTTTCTATTGAGAGTGAAAAAAAGAAACCTTGAACTAATCTGGTTGTCTCACATTATCGTTCCATTAATGTTTAAAGTTGTCCATTGCCATCTCTTAGAGTTGTTTGGGTTTTTTCTGCTTGTTTTGGCAGCTGCTTGTTCAAGTATGAGTGAGAATGAGAAGCAACCATTGAACAAGAGGCACATTCCTCCAGACATCTTCCAAATGGCACAAGGTAGGAGGATTTCGGTGCTGCCTTCTGGGTAGTCCAAGCAAAGAGGCCAGCTCATAGAAAAAATAAAAAAAATTCAAGGTTTTAGTGATCAGAACTTAGATTTGCATCAGGCTATACATCATCATACGTGAACATACCTGTGTGGGGTTTTTCCATTACTACTGAACTGATTTTAATGAAATATTTTGCTTTAAGGTGTTTTTCCATGGTTTTTAGAGTTAACAAAACGGAAATTTTCATGCAGAAAGTTTTTGAGCTTTCCTCACTCCAAAATTTCTCCCAGTGGAGCATTTCCAGTAAGCTCTAGCTATTAATGTAGGTTATAGCAAATGGTAGATTGAAGGGTATTTTAAATGGTCACATCAAGTTTTTCAATGCTTAATTAAACAGCCCTTTACTGTGTGCCCATTAAATTCAAATAATGCCACTCCAACCACCGATCTAAGGCTTTTAAATGACAAAGGGCTTGGCTTGCAGCTTGATTTGTGGTTATTAGCAATTTTCCTTACCATTTTCCCTTTCAGAGCTGGTTTAGACTTTAGAATCCAAGCGTTTTGGGTTTGCCTTTTCAATTCCGTTTTTCTACTTGCCCGTGCTCTGCACTAATATGTTAAGTCCTTTACTGAAAAGGACACGAATTTCTCCTGCATTTCTGTTACTTACAGTACTGATTGGAATTCATTATCCTTTCTTCCAGGGTGTAAGTAAGCTATGTTGATCTTTGCTAGGATGTTGGCACAGGAGCTCTTCCCATTCCCAGCAAAGGATTTCAGCAGTTAATTTCTCTGAATTATAATGGCAAGGAACTGGAAAATGGTAGGGGCTCAGGAATGGGTCTCTTGCACAAAACTAGTGTTTTAACTGTGGCAACAGCCTTTCTGAAAATAGTTGCCTTAAAACAACATGTGGATTCCATATTAGAGCAAGTCTCCCAGGGCAGGTCTAACACAGTGCATCCCTTTTGAATGACTTGAACAAAATGCAAGGAAACTGATTTTATTTAACCAATGTGGACTCTGGAGCATCTCATTCTCTCTGGGACTGTTTGTTGAATTGAATCAATAATTTTCCTGTGTTACGTGAATACCCGATTTCTTTATACAGTTTTGTATGCAAGCTCAGTCTGGGCGGTGGTGACTTGTGGTTTCTTCATGGGCAAAGAATTTGTATGTTAATTGTTTTGTGCATGTGCAATAAGTTGCCCACATCCTGAGGTGATCATTCTGCCTGGTCTCTATTTGGGGTCTCCACATTTCCCACCTTCACAGTTCCTATCAGGTTCGTGTCGCTGCTATTTCAGCTCACTCTGCCCAGGTGCCGGAGTGGAGGTGTAGGGCTTGTGCTGGAGGACATGTATTTTAGAGGAGCTTTAGTTCTCCTGCAATAGCTGTGTAGCAGGAATTTCCCTCTGTGAAGTTCATAATCAACGACTCATTGCCACGGAAAGTTGCACTTCCAAGGGCCAGCCCCTGGATGTACTGAGATACCGAAATCACTTTGCGGTGACTAAGCTCCTTTGAAAACAGGATTTAGACTTTTTAAGCTGTGTAAGTGTTTCTGCAAATCACATGTTGGTTCATGAAGTAACGGGTGCTGGTGCTTTCCTTGGCAGTCACGCTGATGGTCGTGTTCAGAAAGCTTCAGCCGGTTGTTTTCCAATCCTCGCTAATATTTCAGGTCAACAGGCATGTCTGTCAAGCCTATCCTGTAGCACTTGCAAGCCTGAAATACTTTGTACAATGTTAATGAGGATGGGAGAGGACTTATTCCTGTCCTGGGAACAAGTTTACCATAACAGTTTTCCTGTGTCTGTGTAAGATTTGTTCTGCCGACAGGGCGGAAAGAAAAAGGCCTCTGCAAAAGTAGTAATTTGATTTTGCTGCTTTCTCTGCACACATTCAAGTGAAAGCTCACAGTGATAGAAGAAAGCAAGAAAAGTACCAAGGTAATTTAGTGATGGCGAGGGAGGCATTCCTCCTTCCATGAGGGGATTCCTACCCTTGTGAGGCCTGTCCAAACCCCTGCTGAAATACAGCCTATCATGTTTTAATCCCCAAAGGTTTCCAGCACCGTGTTATATCTGTAGGCTGGTTTTTTTTTTCCCACCCACAAGAAGGGGGAAAGAAAACACAGGTTCCAGCTCTTACACAGTTTGATTTTTATTTTTTTTTTCCCAGGAGTTTGGAGGTTTTGATAGGATAAACTTCCCACTTGGTTGACACCCCCTTATCTGAAGGCCAAGGACTTGAGTGGTGGGAGAGGGAGCTGGGATATGAATGCAAAGCCTGGTACTGCCCAGAGTGGATGCTCCTCCTGAGCTGCCTTCTGTGGATCATTTAATGGCTTGTTTCCCAAGTGGATTAAGCTGAATGCGATAAAGGCACTATCAGTATCCACCCATGCAGGTATCGATAAGTACCTGTCCCGTGATAACTGAAAGATTTGTTTTCCAAGTTCGACAAGCCTCAGAGTGAAGACTCTTAAAAGCCTCCAAGAGGTTTAGCAACATGTAAGCTGGTTTTTAGCAAGATTTGTCGTCCTCTAAAGATAAGCGAAGATGACAAATTGAGTGAGTGCAAATATTCTTTACAGTTCTGGACAGCTGTTCCAGTCGGGCACTCTCTGCCTTGGTTCTTGCCCAGAGAGATGTTTCTGGTTTATTAATGTCCATAGAATTCATATCAAAACCCCGTGCGCATGGTACTGTGAAGCTGCTTCCTAGTCCTGTGGTGGCCAGCCTAGAATCGGTAACTAATAAAGAATAACCAAAGTGAGCAGTTCACTAACGTTCTACAAGGTGTAATAGGTAACAATATTGGCTGTTCCTCAAAATGGCGCCCATTCCCCTCCTCTGGGCCCTGTGGTTTCTCCAGACTCAAAATGGCGTCCATTTCACAAAATGGCGGCCGTTCCCCGCTCTGTGCCCTGTGGTTTCTCCAGACACAAAATGGCGCCCATTCCACAAAATAGCGGCCATTCCCTGGCTCTGGGCACTGTGGTTTCCCCAGAGTCAAAATGGCGCCCATTCCACAAAATGGCGGCCATTCCCCCTGCTCCAGGACCTGTGGTTTCCCCAGACTCAAAATGGCGCCCCTTTCATAAAATGGCGGCCATTCCCATCTCCGCGCCCTGTGGTTTTCCCCAAGACAAAATGGTGCCCATTCCACAAAATGACGGCCGTTCCCCTGCTCTGGGCCCTGTGGTTTCCCCAGACACAAACTAGTGTGATATCTGTCAAACTTATAAAATAGGATTTTTAGGATTTTTTTCTTACTTTTTCTAAGGTGGATTTAAAAAAAAAAAAAAAAAAAGAACTATATGTAAATTTTACCTGACATTTTGAATATGAATTCTCTTAACCAAGCTGGGAAAAATCAAGTCTGTTTAAAGCAAGTTGTTTCCTTTTTAATTGCTTGTTCTTTAAACATGCAGTTACACAAAATTTATGTTTTGAGAAATAATTGATGGCAAAGGCCAGAACTAACCTGTTTAAAAAAAATAAAATTTACTAGTTCTGTTAAATATAGAATTCATGTTCAGATCTATTTTTGCTTTAAAGATGCAAATTTTATTTCTTATTCAGTAGAAAGTTTGAAGAAAGGCCAGATAGGCCTGTAGGTCATACGTGCCAAAGGCAGCTGGTTTTGAGGAATATGTATGCCTTTGAATGAGAAAAGAAAGAAAAAAAAAAGTCTAAAGAAATACCAAGCATAGATTATTTAAAATTTCTGGGGCAACGTGGGAATGGAGCACCATAAATACCTGGAACCGTCCATGCTGTCTGCATCCAGCAGGATTGGGCCCATATACTTGACTCCTAGGGCTTTGCGTCTGCTCTGCATCTTCAGCGGTCGGTCTGTGACAAAACCTGGTTTAATATAGCAGGGCTCGATTGTGCTTGTTTTTATAAAGCCAAAATTCTGCCATAAACAGGTTTCGATTGTTGCTGGTTACGGCCACAGCCGAGCATTTGCTCAGCAGTTGGCTCATTTCACCCAGCGCTGCTGAGGTTCAGCGCTCCGCCTGGGTTATACCAGGTCAGCTTTTCATTTCTTCCTTTTTCTTTCTTTCTCTCTTTTCCCTCTCTCCATTTTTTTTAATCAAAAAAGGTTTTTATTGGTGCTCTGGAAAAATAAACACAACACACCGCTGTGAGTTCTGTAAGTGAACCAATAAAAAATGAAATTCACTGATGGATTCTTTAATAGCAGAGAGTGAGCCCTGGTTCCAAATGGATTTTATATTGTGCCATTGTGTAAACAACATGCAATGTGATAGCCCCGTGCTGAGGGCACTGCCCTGAGGACAGGGAGCCCTTCCAGGCCTCTTGTTCCCTATGCCAGGGGGTTCAGGTGTGTCTTGGGGTTAAATATACAGAGGAATGGGAGCTGCTGAGCCCAGGTGCCCTAAGCCTGCCTGAAGGCTTAGCATTCATGACCAGTCCCATTTGGTGTTGCCTTTAGTGGTTTGCTGTCCAGTCGCCCTGCTTGTGTCTGCTCGAGGTATTGCTTTCGGAGCCTCAGCAGTTTCTATAAAAGCAGTTTTGAACACTTTCATTTAATGAAACAGTCCCAGAGAAAACATTCAGAGCAAGGTTTTCAGCTCCACTTAGGAACATCTAGGCAGGCAAAGGTGCCAGCTTGGACTCTTGAAAGCAGGGTAGCGTTTTATATTCTCCATCATTTCTTTGAGGCCATTCCCGGAGCCTGGTGAGGATGAGGGCTGGGCTCAATCTGACTTCAAGGGGACAATCCTTGGGACCAATGCAGGGCAACACCATCACTTTGTACTGGGCCTTGTCTTTGGCCAGAAGGTGCCCACAGGGAGCTGGTGTGCCCACAGCACTCCTGCTTTCCCTGTGTTGGAAAAGGCAGTTCTACCAGGCACCAGGGCATGGAGCACAACAGTAAGTTCCTGAACATGTGTTGTCTGGCTCCAAAACAGAGAGATTTTTGTAGCCTTTAAAAACCAGTGTAAGATCTTGCTCCACAAAGTGCAGTGGCAGCTGCAGAAAGTGCTGGCTGGCTGTTGGCAGGGCTGGTTTATAGGAAAATAACTGGGATAAATGCAGCTGTAAGTCCGTCTGTCAGTCCTGTGGTCCGAGGCTTGGCAGCAGCGCCTTGAAGAGTGCAGTGTTGGGGCTTGTGTCTGTTCCCTCTCTTGGTTTTATTTCCCCTACGTGTTTTGTGCTGAAAGGTGCTGGCAGGGAGCTGGGGAATGCCTGGAGTGATGCTGCCCGTCCTCTCCGGGGCACCTGGAGACCAGGTGTGAAGTGGAGAGCGATGGGCAAAGGGCAACGTGCTGAACGTGGCTGTCAGATGGAGGAAAAGGGCTGTGAGAGAGGAGAGATGCTCATCTGCCAGGGAGCACCCTCTGCCAGGAAGGGGGGAAATGGTGGGGCTCTCTTGATTCTGCAGCATTGATCTGCCCAAAGTTTGGGCTGTTATCTGCACCATGTTTTACTCAGGCTTGGGCCAGAAAAAAAAAAATCCATAGAACAGCTGTGGGGCTGTGAAAATTATTTTCATCTGTCTGGCTTTTAAAAATGAATTTGCATCAATCTTTCCGTGGTTCCCTCCCACCCACACCCTCTCCTCTTGTCTAAGCTATTCTTTCTGAGAGTCAAAAGGAGGAGGGCTGGTTTAGGGGAACATCCCCATCTCGCTCTTTCTGAGTCACGTGCAGCACTGTGGGGCTGCTGAGTGTCTTTCTAAAAGGATAGTCCCTGTGGCTTTGCGTTATTTGACAGCATTTATTTGTCTGGTTTTTTTTTTTGACAGCATATTTTTCTTTGTGCCTTTAAACCAGAGCTTTTCTACCAGGCTCCTGTTAAAGCTGATTGTGTGTGCATGTGTGTTTACATGTGTGTTGCACATAAATAATCACAACCTGGAGAAGTACTGCTGGCTTCAGGCAAAGTCATGTTTTTGCTCGTGGCATTACTGAAATTCATCTCCCGTGGACTATAATTCCTAAGGAGGGAAAAGAAAAATAGTATCAGGTGTTCTTTTCTTTTTTCCTTGTTAAAAGACTATTTAATCTTTGTTGTAGGGTGAGAAGGTAAAGCACCAGACCTCAAAGTAGGCTGCAATAGGATCTTGGCAAACTTCCCACATTATAAACTCTGTCCATAGGCAACACTTGTTTTGTGCCAAGTTTGCTTAGCTAAAAATGACTGGGCCTGAGTTTCAAAAGTGGATATTTGGCAACAACTAGCACTGTATTATTTTTGTCCTAGCAAGGAAAAAAATCCGATTGTGAATGACAAGGAAAAAAAGTGTTGGGGCAGTTCCTTCTGGGTAAACTGGTGCGGCTTCATTTCAGTGATAGCGACCTCCCTTATAAAGTGGTTTTATATCCCAAGATGAAACACGTGAGGTGGCAGCCTGGTATTGCTGTCATAAGGCAGTAACAGTAGCACACTCGTATTCTTTATGCCGTGCTCATCACCCTGCTCTCTAGGATCAGTTGAAGTCTGTGGAACTGTGCCAATTTTCCTTGGCTTATCTGTCTTCCTATCTTGTTTCTCAATTAGAGGAAGTAAATGATCCTTTTGTTTTCATCTCTCCTTTCTCTGGGAAATGTTAAAGAAGGGTTCGGGTTGCAGCGGAGCCGCATCCCTGGGGAACCAGGTGGCTGACGGGGGACCTGGTGGCAGTTCAGGGGCTCGGAGCCGGTGGCTGGCTGGGTGTGCACTGGGGTTCTTGGGGGGTTCCTAGATTGGGATTTCTTGCCTGCCCACTTCACTGCAGAGCTCCAACTTTGGAGGCTTGCCCTAAGCCAGAGCACTGGAAGTGGAGGAATCAGGTTCAACTTCCTTGCTCTCCCTGCAATAACACCTGTCTATGATATTTGGCATGCTCCAGGAATTATGATCTAATTAATTACATGTTATCTCTAGTCTGCCTTTGCAAGTATTTTTAATTATTTATTGAAATAAATAAGAGGAATAAGTAGTAGCTGCTGGCCCTTACCACACATCACCCTGGGGTTATGCCATCTTCCAAAGCATTTGGAATAAGCCACTGTCAGAGAACCTTCCAACAGGCTTCCCCTTAGCGATAGGTGAGTTGGGAGGGTAATTGGGGAGCAGAATAAATTAGCTCCAAGTTTCCATGGTGAGATTACTCCCAGTACCAGCGCTTTGCAGTCTGAAAGGAGCTGATGTGCCCTGTCACTGTGCACACTCACACTGCTGAACAAGGCGCTTGCAGTTGTGGTTTCTCCTTATTCCTAGTAATAAATGATGTTCCCAGTATGCCAGCATATTTTGGTGAATGCCAGGAGCTTTCCCACTGCCTTGAGTGGGAGTTTACTCTCTGTGTACTGAAAAGGATATGAAGGCCAAGACTTTCCATGCCTGGAGATGTGGGGTACTTTAATGTTAAGGCACCAAAAATCCAGCTCTTTAAAGAGGCACGACCTGGGGGAGGGAAGGCAGTTGTTCAAGTCTTGTTAAAACCTCATCCTGCTGTAGGGTCTCAAGTCTGGCATTCAAAATCATTAGCACTCTTTAAATTTGGCCTAAAAATCCCTATGAAAAGTTACAGCACGTGCTGAGTAACTACTTTTCACAGTGTAATAACTTGGCCCTTTCAAAGGGTAGGTTTTAGAAGCACATATTACCGACTAAAGGCTTGCCAAATTTCTTTTTTCCTTTCCAAACTCCAAGTAATGATTCATGGAGACTCATCGATTTTGTTTCTAATAAGGTGCTGCTCTCCCGTTCCTGAGACTGAGGGGAAACAGAACAACATTTTGAAGAAATATGTTTTGTCTAGGAGTCGAGGCATCCAAAGCAACACAGAAAAAAGCATTCTGAGATTAAAAAAACCCACATGGTGTTACGTTAAAAATTGAATTTTAATGTGAATTTAGCATTTGCAGAAGTTTAAGGCTGATTGCACCGAGGTCTAATGTGCTCTACAAGAAAGTGAGTGAGCTAGTTATTTGCTAACACACGTGTACCTTGTGTGTGTGCACATCACACTCATGGGACACCGATGGTGGGCTGGATGAGAGTCTGTGAATCCCTACCCAGTGAGTACATTTGTGTTTAGTCATTAGTAAAAACTTATTAATTAATAAAATCACTGTGGCTTCTGATGGACCTGAGGACATGCCCACCCTGAATGAGGATGGCAGCACTGGCCCATGGGGCCAGTTCCCAGCAGCAACCCACCTTCTGGGATGTTTCTCGGAGGAATCAAGTGTTGGAGCATTACATCTGTATGGCTCACATCTATCAGCTCACCCAGGCTGGGCTTTGTGCTCAAAAAGAGAGTCCAGGCACATGGGGGGCCCAAAACTCAGGGTGAGGAAAAGTTCAAGAATTCCTTTAGCTCCTGTGTGAACCAGCCATGGCTGCGGCAAAGAGAGACTCGTCTCTCTCTCTCCCAGTGCTTTCTCTGATCGCTCTGAAGGTGATTCCTTGAGACAACAGTTCAGCTCATCATTTCCTCCTCGTTCCTTGCAAGGTTCTGGTGCCAAAACCTGACCCAAACCCACGCAGCTCACTCCTCTGCTCTCCGCAGTCTGCAAAAGGCCAGGTTTACCTCTCTAACCATCTTTTGTTAATTCTGTGACCAGCCAGGCAGTTTACTTCAGGGTATGATCAGATTCCAAGCCACAGTGTGAAAATGTCAAAGGTCCCTGGAAAATATGTAATTACATTTCGGATTTGGAGGAAACAATTAATGAAATGGAATTTCTTGGCCCTTCGCTCTGTCGGATGATATGTAGTAGCTTGCCTGTGAGCAGAAGTCTGAGTACACTTATGGCACAGAAGAGTTTTTATCATTTTAAAACTTAATTATATAGGCTGTAATTAAGCCATATACAAAATGTCTGGTTCTTTGAAGTATATTAATTTTGGGGAAGTTCTCAAGCACCCAGTAGCTGCAGAACAATCATGAAAGAAGACAAGGCTTGAATAATGATGACAGTTGCAAGCCACAAATAATAGGAACAACCTTTCCAAAACAAAGGGTTTCACATTTTCCAAAAGTATGAGCATTATTATTTGTGTGTATTTGCAATTTGTACATGCCTTGGAGGGACTAACCTCAACTATAGTGCTCGAAATAATTGTGGGATGACATAAATGGGCACTTCTCTATTGAGGCAATCACTTTTCTTGCAGCATGCCAGTTTTTGTTTACTTTTTAAACAAAAAAAAGAATCTTCTCTGTTGGAGTTTACAATAATCAGGACATGGTATGGAGCATAAATTAATTTTTATATTCTTTTTAAAGGGAGGTTGGGCTTCAGTAGATGTTTCATGCATGTTTGTCTGTAATCCTTACGATGGTTGAGGGATTCAGGAGGGGGTGCCTTGGTGCTGTTTTTCCATACAATACCTAGAAAGGGTGGTGTTCCTGTAAGTGAAAGAAATATCTCTAATGAATTTAGCGTTGGAAACAAAAATACCTTCTCAGTTGTTTCAGCCTTTACTGTGTGGTCTGTATTTTAATAATGAGTTCCCCCAAACCACTTTCATGTTTAGGTCTATATGCAGTTGGAGATGAAGGATTTTATTTCTTCATTTAAAGGGCTGCTGTGAGCTTTAAACTAAACACAACTGTCCCTGGAAATTTTAACTATTTCATGTTCTCTTGGCTTGTTGCTGTGGTGCATCTGGTGGGTCACCACGCCTGGCCCAGAGCCAGGATTTCAGTATCTCAGTTATTTTATCACCTGCTGCCCTCAGGTCCCAGCACCCATACCAGCACATCTTCCTTTTTCTTGTTCACACCAGAGCTTTGCAGTCCCACAAATCTGCTCACAGAAGAAATGACTTGTGTTTCTCCTGTACTGCTTCGGGCAAAATCCTCGAGCTTGGCTTAACAGAGATGGTTTGCAGACCCTTGAATGACTCCCCCTGTGTGAAGAGGCTTTTCAAATATGCCCAGGATCCTTCCAAGGATTCTGTTTCCTGTTGCTGATCCTCTCTTTACCTACTTCTCTCCAGAAAAGTTGGCTCAAAATAGCTTGTTTTCATTTGACTTCCTCGGAAACTACAGGAAGAGTTTGATTTAGCTGTGGGCTTTATAAATAGTTCCCACTGTAAAATCAAAATCAGGGTTTTTAGTCAAATGGGAGTCTCCTTAAAACCAAGCCGAGGTATGGAGTTGAAGAATCATTCTTCTTCCCTTCTGTCTGTGGGAACCATCGCTGTTCTGCTCGCTCACAGCAATGGGGAAGTTAATGGACTGGCTTTCTCAGCCACATTTCCTAAAGGCAAGTTATAGCCTGGGAAATTGGCTGTCAAGCCAATAAAATCATGTGGTTGCATTTCACCTTTTTGCATTTACCAGGCTCAGAAACAGAGATAAACCTGGGGAAATGGAAAACTCTGTATTTCAGAAACGGCCACTTATATCTCTTTATTTTAGTTTCTTCCTTTCCTTTCTACAGGAATTTTCTGAGGCCTGCCTTGACATAGAAAAGTGAAAATACTACTTTTTGACTTTAAACTAGAAGGGTGACATCTTGGGAATGCTTATGATATTTCAGGTCATTGCCTTAATTAGCGCGCCTCCAAAGAGGAGGAGTATTCCCAAAGCAGGAACTTAAATGGTCTCTTCATCCAAAGGTGCCCATTAGACATAACTTCCATGGATTTCAAAGTCCATATATGTTTATTAATGCAGGCAAGTCTGCAGAACCACACTGGAGAGTTATTGTACACTGAGTCACATCAGGGCAGCTGTGTGCATGTGATCCGAGTAGGAATGCACTTTGTTTCCAATTACAGACAATGGGCAATTAATGCCCTGAAATGGAACGAAAAGGAGGGACTATTTGCAAAACCTCTGCTTTTTTCCTCTCCCTATAACCCATAAATCACTTTTTTAAAAATTGAGGAACAATTCAAAAATTGCCCAGGAGCTGGAGGAAATCAATAATAATGGGGCTGTGTGCATTGCAACAACCCTCTTGTTTTCATGGCAGCAAGCAGGAATTCTCCAAGCCGGGTCCATGTCCACCAGCGACGTCCTGCAGGGAGTCGCTTGGGCTGCAGCAGCTAATCCAGTCTTTGAGAGGAGTGTATAAAAATCCAAACCCTTTTAGTTCCCTTCCTAATTGGATTTATGTAATTTTAGTTTCAGGTGGGGGAGGTTTTGAAAGGGGACAAATAGAAGGCAAGCACCCTCTTTTTATTTTTTTTTATATTTTTAATTGCCTCCAGCATGTTGTTACTTCCAGAGGTAAAACCCAAGCTTAAAGTCTCGCTGTGCCAGGAATGTTGAAACGCGCAGTGGTGCTGTGGCAGCCTGGACTGTCTATGGACATAAGGCAGACAAGGCTCTCAGGTACAGGTAATCTTCTTTGTTAGTTCAGCTCATACAGCTGGAACAGTTTTGGGCACACAGACCTGCACAGAAAAGGCTTGTGTGCCTGAAAATGTGATTATTTTTTCCAGCCGTTGTAACTCATCTAATTAGGGTTTGTGGGGAGAGTCAGCTCCTTGCTCTGGCAAACAGAAAGCAGAAGTAAATAATGCATTTTAAAACATCAGGAAGTGTCTAGCTGGGCAGTCCATATTCCTGGCCTACAGGATTTCGTCGGTGTTGGAGCACGAGACTTGTAGCTGCCCATTTGATGTGGCACACAGTCCAGAAAACACCTCCGTGACCTGGCTTCAGGAGGTGGGAATTTATCAACAAGGAATATTGGCAAGGAATCCTGGGCCACTGGCTGTTTGCTCTCATCACTAAATACCCTCCTCTTCATCTGAGTGGGTCTGGTCTCACATCTGCCTCCCACTCACCCCTTTGACAAGGAATAGTATAATGACATTCCGCTTAGGAATTGAGCCCATGAAAACTCGTCATGGAATGTATGTTGTTTTTTTTTTAATGAAGGAAGTAGATGATGGCTTTTAACCTGCTTTCTTAATTTTTTGTTATGTTCCGTGTCATTTTTCTTGGATGGCATAACCTTTGCAAACACCTGGTCTGAACTTAGAGCATCAAAAATAGCATTGGTGCTTAGGAAGAAGGAACTATTTTTAATGTTCCTTTTAATTTACAGCAGATTTAACCAGGGATTTTTGTGAAGGCTTGAAGGTCAGGTTGCTAACTCCGCCAAGGAGAAGACTTGGAAGTGAGTTTTCCGTGAGATGGCAGCTTGTGTGCAGGACAAAGGAATTGTATTGGATCCATCCCTGGTGATCCCAGAGCTGAAAGGGAACAAGCAGAGTGTGCAAGTTCACAGCAACTGTCCCAGCCGGTTGAGTTTTTTCAAAGTGTGTTGTGGTTGGAAAATGCTGACGTGACAAATCTGAAATATCTTACAAGAAAAGAGTCCGTTTCAGTCAGTTTTTCATCTGAAGAAAAAGCAAGGTAGCAAAGCTCAGAATTGTCAAACCCCCGGTATTTTTGGCATTTTTCAGATAAGCGTTATGGCTTCCCCACATAAAACAGGAGCTGTCAGAGCCACAACCTGTTCTTTGTGGTCTCTTTTTTCTCCGTGTCTAGATCAGCAGGAAAGGAGTGTTCTTGTTCCACTGATAACCTGGTCAACCAACAGCTCTTGGCTGTAAAGGTGAAGTAAGAGGGTTGGAGGGGGAGAGTGTCTTTGAGAGCGTCTTTGGGTTTTGTTTGTTGGCTTTTTTAATGCCAAATTTAGTTAGGACAGACACTTAGGGGTTGGCTTAAGGGAAAATGATCTGTTAAAGTATCTCAGGAACATTGGTTCACTGCAACCAGCTACACGGGTTTAATAGCTAGAAATTGTGTCAGTATTACATTTTTTTATTTACATAATAAAACCATATGTTAGTGGGAGAGCATCATGAGGAGATAATTCAGTGCAGGGAACTGTTACTTTGTTTTGGAATTAGATTAAGCCATAAATAAATACTACTTTGTCTTGAAGTTAGAAAATCGTTCCCATCCAAACAGCCTCCGAAGACATTTTCCACCTGTTAAAGGACATGTAGTATTGGGAGTCTTTCATAACAGTGGAAACTGGCTCAAACTTTCAGCGGGTTTGTAAAAAATAAACCAGCGTTGATTTATGAGTTGAACTACGACAGGGAACATGTAAGCAAATAAAAACAATGAACTGAGAAAAAAGCAAATATACTGTTGATTTGGCACCGCATGAATCATGCAGGCAAATCTGAGAGGAATAGGAGGAATGAGCTTCAGAGTGATGGATTGGGAAAGGGGATCTGATCCCTGGGTAATGAAATGTGAGGGGGTCTTGCCTTATGCTGTTGACCCAGAGGTAGCCTGGAGGAAAGTGATTCCTTCTGACTATAGTGTTAGTTAAAACAATCCCCTGGGCTCAAATATCAGCTATTAAAATAAATTCAGGAGACAGAGGAAGCAATGTTTATAAGTTGGAAGTTTGAGCTGCTTTTTAAACAATTGTGGATCTGCAGATTCTGAGCTGGAAATGTGATACGGCGGGAAGAGGGCAAGAGGAAATGACAGGAGGGTAAACTGGGGGTGAGGTGGTACAGAGCGTGGAATTGGGGGGGAAAGCTGTCTTTTTGGGAGTGGAGGGAAGAGGAATTCTTGCAGGGCCAAGCAGAGAAACCCCCTACACATATTATTGCTTCACCTCCTCCATTGAAAGTGCCATGGCTGTACATGGAGATGCCGCAGGAACCCAGACATCCCAAAGATAACAAGGGTTTACAGTACATCTGGCTGCGTTTGGGTTTTCAACCATAATTGTAAGAGTTGGTCACTGTTTTCCAACAGAACATTTTTCCTCCAGAAATGATTTTGATTGAAACTGAGGTCTTCCATGGAAAAATGGATGTAGCTTAGTTCTGGGGAGAAAAAAAAAAGAACTATTTATTTAATCAGTAATAAAAACAAGGATGTTAATCATCATAATAGAACCCTTTCAATTTAATTGCAGCAGCGATACCACCACCAAAAGAAATTTATAACAACAAAAGAAATCTTTTAGCTGACCACTGACCAATTTTGGGTTTGGAACAAGAGTATTTTTTATAATAGTGACATTTCCCTTAAGTAATCTCTTGAGTTTCTGCATTATCCTAGAGCATTATTGGAAAACTGAAACTCTTAATTAGGGCAGCAGCATGACCCAAGCATTATGGAAGTGGCTTTGCCTCTGCTGTCTAGCATTGCTCTCTCTGATCCTCAAATGAGTCGCTTTTCCTGCTGTTCTTCTGGCCTGGAAGTTGATTAAAACAGAGGATCTCTGTCCTGCTGAGTGAACACTGTTATGCAGAATTGATCTTGTTTTGGTTTCTAAGGGCTGTGGGTATTTATAAGCCTGTATTACATAAGTTATAAAAATGTAACTAGGGAATGTTGTTGGTGGGTCTCCAGCAGGTGGATTTGGTTGTTATTCATAATAATACAGTGAACCTCAGTGTTGTCACAGCTTTCTTTTTCTTCTCTTCTTGGTGCCAGAGGTGTCCTGTGGCTTTTCCAAATGACCTTGCACCATTTAAGTCCTTGCTCGTGTCTGATGATGACACACAAGCAAATCCCCATCTGTTCCCATGCACATCCCTACTGTATCTTTTCTTGGATTTAATATTTCCACAGAGCTGCTCCCGTGGGGGAGTCTCATGCTGAGACTGTTCCTCTGCAATTTATGAGCAGGATCGGTGCCTGGAATTTCCCGAAGTGCCGGGTGAAAGACAGGCTCAGAGACCCTTGTATACAACGGGGAAAAACCCGTGCAAGGCAATGAAACCTGAGCTCAGGCTTTCCGAGACAACTTGACAAGTCAATTGCCCTGTTAGGAGCTGACAACAGTGACCCTGATAGTAGAAATGATCCGTTTCCTCTGGTCTAATTTATCACCAGCAGGATCCTGAGTAGCTGCTCGGTAGCACAATTTTTAGATGCTGGTACAGCGTCAGTCCCAAACGGGACATTTTGTGAGGGGAGAGTTTACTTACAGCCCTAAAAAAAACCCCCAACCAAACCAAAGCCAACCCCCAGAAAAAATTGCCTCAGGAATGTTCAACGTGTTTATTGTTAAGAGCCGAATCTGATATATGTGAAATGTCACATTTTAAAATTCCTTACCCAATATTGGATGCTGGTCCGTGTTGCTGCTCTCACTTCTTAGGCATTTCAAACAACGTTCCCAAAGAATTTTCATTCTAGAGATAGAAAGAGCAGTATTCTCAGTCATTGAGAATTAAAGGTGAACAACAAAAATCCTGACAGCTTATGTCTGGGGAAGAATTTGAATACACAGTCTACTTTTTTCATTTCAAAAACGCTGATGGGAAAGATACTTTCTTTTGGGGGCCCATTCATGAAGCTCAGAAATTTAGTGGCAGTATTTTCACCAGTGTCACCCAAAAGTGTTTTGCAGTGATACTTTGTTCTCAGGATCCCAGGGACAACTATTGGGAGAGAATAAAAAAAATGGGGGGGGTGTTAGCAAATTTATAAAAATGTATTTGAAACATTTTCCTTTTATAACATTTTTCTTCAAATCAGCAATTTGATAAATCACAGATACCAATGAAAAATTTTAACTCTGAACTTTGCTTTTGCCTGGTGCATCTTCTTCTGCCTCTTATCCTGAGCTCAAGCTTTGGGTACCACTTTCTTCGTGTCACTAATCCAGAACATATTTCACGAGTGACAAACTGAGCCCCAAGGGCGTCAGGAGGGCAGAGGTGATTTAGAAGTCTGCTTTATGCTCCTAAATTGGGAGCCTGTGCTCCCCATACAGTCAGAGAGTGCAGCACTCCTGGAAGTGCTCTGAATCCTCCCAGCCTGGCTGTAATGGAAGCCTGAGCTCTTAATAGAGCCATTGAAATTAGATGTTTTGAGTTAGGTGGGTGAATGCCCCCCCGGTGCAGTGAGTCCAGATTTATACAGGAAGTCCGTGGCAGAGGCAAGAATTGAACCCAGCTTTTCTGTGACTATCTTTTTATTCCCAAGCTTCCAGTTAAACTGTAATCCATCTTGAACCACTTACTGGAAATAGTTCCCTAAAAATAAATTGAAAGTCTAAGTGATCAGGAAGTTTACCTAAACTTCAGAGGCAGGTTAATATGAGAGTACTTTGGGCTGACTCCTTGGACTGGCTCTTCTTGGGGAGGACAGAGCCTTATGGGTGCTCTCCGCTCCTTTGTGGGATTGCCTTGTTGGTCTGCTCCTGGGGATCGGTCCTTCCTGCCACAGACATCCTTCCAAATCTTACCCATTTGGTCTCATGAAAAAACAGGCAGTGGTGAGGTTTGGGCAAATGATTAAAAACTGAAAATAGAGGGTCTCAGATGGGAGAGGGGCCACTTTGCATAAAGAACCGAAAAGCACCTTATCCAAAACACATTGACAGCTTGGATTGAGTTATCCGGGAGCTGGAGGAAGGGACATTCACAGCTCACTGTGGCAGCTGAAGGGAGAAATCTCCCTACAGCCAGCAGGAGGGTGATGTTTGTGGCCCTCATGACCAGGAGGGAGGTTTGCAGCCTGTCCTGGTGTTCCTCTGGTGGGGCTCAGTGGGGGCCAGTGGTGTTATCCATAAGTGGCTTTGGAGTAGGTTTGCTTGGAGAAATTACCCTGTATCAAAGGTCTAACAAACTGGAGAAGTAATTTGGCCTCTTATACTTGAGCTGAACTACTCATGAGCCCAATATGTGTGCTACTAACAGAGATGAGACTGGTAAATAAGGTGACAGGACAAAAGTTAGCTGATGTGATTAAACTGCTGTAATTTTTACAATTTGGGTTGTTTTTTTTAAACAGAAGCCTCAGCTTGGCATAGTCTTGGAGCAGGTGCAGGGAGGAGGGTATGAGCAGCAGAACAATCTGCTCTGATGTGGAAGGGGGTGGGGGTGCAAACATGCTACTTAGGTGACAATATGATAGCATACATTTAATTTTGATATTGCACATGTATATAGATTATTCTATTAAGATTACTGGATATGTGAAAGAGTTTAAATTCCAGTAGGGATGCTAATTTCATTGTGGTTTCTGTCCAGAATCACACATTTCAGCTGCACAAGGGGGGGGAATGGTCACTTGTGCTTCATCCAGAAGCAGAACTGTTCTTTTTAAAATGAAAACCCTTAAGCAAGCTCCATCCAGTCGGAGTCAGACATTGCCTAAAACTGGCTGGAAAACAACCAAAGGGTTTTTTTCACCCTAATGTATGTAAAATCTCCCTGGGAATGTTTACATTAGACAAGCGCCTGCCAGCTCTACGAGGACAGCTGAATTCCCTTTGGGGACACTGTACACCAGGGAACCTATAGGCTGAGACAAGCTCTCACCAAAGTAAGATGCAGAGCCTGTTTCTTACGTACAGGGAGCCAAGTGGCCTTGTTTTCAGGGATGCTCCATATTGGCATCCAGGAGAAATCTCAGGGCATGAAGGCGGGTGTTTTGCAGTTTAAACAACACGACAAAACACGAACCCTGCTGAAGGTGGTGTGAAAGCTGCCTGAGCTGGAAACCTCTGAACTGGCAAAAAAAATGCCATTCTCTGTGTTTCCTCCGTGGGGAGATTTTTATTTCCAACTCTTCTCCAGGAAGCATGTTGGAGAGTCTTGGTTGAGCTCCCCAAAGGCAACAGTCCACTTAGAGGGTATCCCCTTCTACCAGCAAGGAATGGCACAGGTCAGGACTGCAGGAAAACTCTGTGTGTGAGAGAGAAGGATGGAGATGTGGGGTCAGTGGAAGAACAAAGATAAAAAAGGAATGAGGGCAGTGATGTTTAACAAAGGGAATGGCAGTAGCTCTCCAGAGGCAACATCCTTTTCCTAATCTTAGACTTCCTTGGAGGATACAGATGAATGCATGTCTGTACCTGCAGGTATTTTGCTCATATAAAAACGAAAAAGCACCTCCAGCACTCACCAACCCCTGTGCTGAGGGCAGCCCTCTTGCAGGGTTTAAACCTGCCCTTGATAAATGTGCTGTTATTCTGGCTGCAGACTTTTATTTCTGGGGATATCAATTGGATTCTTATTATGAGAGCAGAAAATTGGAGTTACATCTGGTGACTGACGCATGTGACAGTATCACTGCGAGGAATTCCAGTTTTTCCTGAAGCTTTTCAATTAACTGGGGGCACTTTTTCCTCAGGTGCTGCGCGCCCGGGTTTTCAGCGTGCGCCTGCCTCCAAGCTGTAAATCAGCCAGGGGGTTATTGTGCTTTCCTAAGAGCTCTTGTGCCAGTAAAATGAAACAGCAAATAATAAACCCCAAGGAGATTTATACAGCCCGAGTTGATGAAACAATTACTTTCTCATTCCTAGGCTCGCTCAGAAAGGTGGGTTAAAAATAACTGAAAATTTACTAGAGCCTAAAACCGAATCTGAAAAGTACAACCTCAGCAACTTATTGGGCTCGGCCTAGCGAGCGCCAGATTTACTGTTTGCAATTTCTTCAACTTGTTCGGTCATTTTTATTGTTTTTATTTTTTTTCAACTGCCCCCTCCCCAGGCTGATGACAAGCCTTGGCAAAAACATCTGTGCAAATAAAGCAGGGGAAAGAGTGGAAGGACCTGACCAAGAGCTCCCTGGGTCTGCCGTGGCAAAAATGTTGGATAAAAGCATCCTTTGCCCAACAACCTCGAGCCTCTGGGGTCACATCTCACGTGCCAGGGCATCCCCAAAACCCTTATGATCAGTGTGTGTAGGACCAGGGCAGGACAGAGAGAGACCTGGGGGTGATGGGAGGACTTGAATGCATTGCTCCAAAGGACACACGCTGTTTTTATCCCAACCTGATACATCAGTTGACAAGTGCTCTGCTGACAGCACTGGGATTAAGGTGACAGCACTTTCCATTCAGGACACGTGGGGAGGTCCCACGTTCACCTGGAGCATGTTGG
Organism: Manacus candei; assembly: GCF_025592945.1. Classification (NCBI taxonomy): domain Eukaryota; kingdom Metazoa; phylum Chordata; class Aves; order Passeriformes; family Pipridae; genus Manacus; species Manacus candei. The sequence goes on along the minus strand of NW_026138083.1, from coordinate 4,126,753 downwards.
GGTAAGAAAGCAACATGTCACTGTCCATTCCCCTCTCTCCCTGCTGATGATGGCAAGGGCCCTGGAATACTGCACTGCCCCTGCCTTTTGCTCTGCTGGTGCAGCAGCCTCTCCCCTTGATGCCTCCATGTCCTGGTTGTCCTTGTCCTCTGCCTGAGCTTCCCGAGTGCCCCAGAATGAGTCTGTCCTCTTTGTGAGTCATTCCTGACTCACTGTCACACCGTGCCTGGGGACAAACAAAGGTGGTTGTCTCTGGTGACACCCAGGGGCAATGCAGACCCTTTGGAAACCTCCTTACTGTCTGCTTCCTATGGAGACCTTCTGAGGAAATGGTGATGTGCTCCCAAGCCCTGCCTCAGGTAACAACTTGGGGGTTTGCAGCCTTTAAACAGTGTTTTTTTCTTACTCTTCCTTTTCTTGTGGAATATGGGCAGTTGAATAATGTGTTCCAGATTGGTGCAGCAAATCCCACCCCTTCAGCTCTGAGTCCCACCATGTCCCACCTGGTACCTCTGATCCCAGCAGGACCATGATGGCCAGCCAGGAGACTGGCACCTCCCTACCAAGGGATACTGGTGAACAAAGCTTTCCATTTCCCTGTAGAGTTCATTCCAAAGGCAGGGTGAAATGAAGAGATTTGCTTGGTTTCCAGCCACAGTGATATTTTTGTCATAAATCAGGAAGAACACAAGAACATAAAAGTGGGCTGTTAGATGGGGGTAGGAGACTTTGGTCCTTTCAATGAAAAGTACTTCTTTCCCTCAGAAAACCAAAATCCCTTCAAATATGTTCTGGTTTTTGAAAATACTCTTTTTTTTTTAACAGAGAAGAGCATCAACAAGTTACTTTCAGCTGGCCCCGTGATGTCGCTGGTGTCACGCTCCTCTCTCCAAAGAGGTCTGACCCTTCCCATCTGGAGGGCGTTCCCCAACCATCATCAGGCCTCATCTGTCAGTGCCACAAATCTTCAAATTAAAAACGTTGCCCAGAATAATGATACGCATTTTAATGGGCCAGTTTCCCCTCTGAAGGTTGGCATATGATTCTTATTTTCTGCATTATATAAAAGCTAAGGGTGGGATTTTCAAAACCACTCCGTGCTGGCCTAATTCTGCTCCCGCTGAAGTCAATGGGACTTCCTTACCCCCGGACTGCAATCGGAGCAGTTAAGCCAGCCCTGAGTGCTTGTGGAAACCACATCCTAACTATGCTCCCAGACCTCACCCAGATTTCTGCTTTCATGGCATGAAATTTGTTTTCATCATATTAGATGTGCTGGAATGCTGATGTCTGAGGGAAGCTCCTAGGGATTGAGCTCAGTATTAACTCTGGCCGGGCTTGGCTTTGTGGGTTCCAGCTCGAGCGTTCCTGTAAGAGCGGCGGCTCATCCACACATCACGTCAGCAGTGTCGGGACAAGTCAGAGCTGGGCCAGGCCCTGACTTGTCGTGGGTGCTCAGGGTTTGGGGAAGGCACAGGAAGCACCGTGTCCTCCAGGCAGGCACCTTCTGCCTGGACCAGCCTCCTCCACCAGCCATCCCAGTGCCTGAGTCCTTGCTGCTGGAGGAGGCGAGTCTGCTGGGAGTGGTTTGGGGGGCACTGTGCTAAAACATGATTCCATTCTTGTGGAAGTCAGCGTCCCAAATCAGCTTCCTTGGGTGAAGGATCGTGGCTGTGGGTCTCTGGCGCTCTGTCAGCTTGGGGCAGAACCAGCCTTCTGAGAACAGTGCTGGGGAACAGCCCGTGCAGGGACTCTTCAGATAATTGGACTTTCCACACAATACCATTTGGGTAGAAGAGATGTGCTTGTTCTTTATACAGAAGTGCCAGATTGCTATTCTCTGGGAGCTCGGTCCATTTTTTTTCTTTCTGTTTTGGTACTTTTTGGAGTGTTCTTTCCATTTTTCTCTTTTTCTGTTTTGTTTTGGATTGTATTGTTTACTCAGTGTATCATTTGCAGTTGCTGTAAAAGTCGTGTTTTTATACTCATGTTCTTGATAAAAAGTTGACCTCTATTCTTTTATTAAGAAAAAAAAGTCCACGCAAGAAAACATCAAAACCATTCCCTAATTTTACCTCTTCATGTCACTTGTAGCATACTGCTCATTAGGCCTGCTGGCAAAATCCTGTGTTTTGTGCTTGAGTTAATTTGGAAGTGACCATGGAGAGGGAAAGGTGGCTGTGCCAGGTGGTTTGCTCATGCTTAGCAGCAGATGGGATGTGGTGGATCCCATCCCAGTGACCTCTGCCAGCTCAGGATTTTGTCAGGAACCTGGTGGATTGTAAAATGACCCCACCAATGAAAACTCAGCATAGGGAAGAGCTCCCACCCCAGCCTCCATATCCCAGAGATGAAACCAACTGGAAAGAGCTGCAATCTCTTTCCCCGTGGCCAAGAAAGTAATTTTGTGTTCCCTGCACAAGCTGGGCTCAGCTTGGCCCACGGATGGTTGCTGCTGTCGATCCAAATCTCCCAGAAGGCTGGTGCATTTTCTTGCTAATAAATGTCCCACAAATGTTTTGAATTTCTGCACTCATTAGGGCTTAGGGAGGCTATTTGTCAGGACCAAAGACGTCTTCTACAATAAACCAGCAGCTGTCTGAGAAGGGTGAGGAGACATTTGTTGCCGTGAGCTGAGTCTGCTGTCAGCAACCAGGCCCCTGACCAGCTCCAGTAAATGTTTTATTGATTTAATATTAAATTAACTGCCTGGGCATAAGGAGTGCATTATTTTTAATGGCATTCTGATATTAGGGGCTGCAGTTTGCTAGAATGCACCTGTAAAATTAGTATCCCCCAGTATTCTGCAGGAGCCATAAAATGTAATGCTCGTTGTGAGCAGAGCTCCGGAGCTCGACATGGGTAGAGTTACACGGCGTCCACTCCCAGCCTCATGGCTGCTCCCATTCCTGCTGCCAGAGGAGCAGGGGGGCAGTCAGCTCCAAAGACTCCTTCCAAGTTCACCTCTTCTTTACTCTGAAATGGGATGAATGCATGCCTGGGTCCCAATCCCTGTCTGACAGGGCACAGTAACTCATGGGAACAGCAGGGCACCTTCTGTAGAGAGGTAGTGCTGGAGCAAAGGAATTTTCCCAATTTTCTTTTTTTTTTCAGTAAGAGAAATATAGGGGGGAAAAAGTAGCACTTGTTCAGGCCCAAATGTGCCACCTTGGAATTTACCTTTGTTTAGTGAAAGGAAAGGCATTTGAAAACAAATAGAATTTGGAATTTAAATAAACAAGCACATCCCTTAGCGTAAGAATGAAAATATTCGCTAATTTCAGAATTGTGTCCCTCTTTTTTTTTTTAGACTGGTCTGTGAAATTACCAGGGGAAAAATTTCAGCCCAAGTAAAAAATAGTTCATATAAAGACCAAAGTTTAAGTAAAGCCTGCCTGTAGTTCATATTATCCTTTACCTCTGGAAACTGGACCACAAAGAAAGCAAATGCCCCAGGAGGAGCACACACTGCTCTCCTCCCTCTGGGGAGGACACGCTGGCTCCTCCCAGCGGGGAATGCTCTGGATATCTGGGAAGGATCCCTCCAGCAGCGCCTTTAGCTGAAGGCAACACACCATGGGTGTGTTGGATTTTGTTACGCCAATAACCTGCACCTTTCTGCTTTGCAGTTGCCATCAGGTTTGCTAAAAATTGCAGCGACTGCCCTTTTGCTGTAGAGACCTTTTCCTTGTCCTTAAAACCTGTGCCCAGTAAGTGCTGCCTTTGGTTTTATTAAGGTTGTAAAAATGCCACGTTTGAGCTGTTTATATTTCTTAACTCCCTCAGAAATGGTTAATTACAGAGTCAGAATCTTCTTAAATGGCGTTAGGACAGGGATTCCGAGAAATCCCGAGATTTCCGAGAAGTTCCTTTCTCGTTGATTTTAACAGTGAGGAATCACAGGGCTGAAACAATAAAGATAGACACCAAACCATGATCTTAGTACATCTAAGGAGTCAGTTGTAAAAATAAAAACCTTAAATTAGAAGCTCAAAATGTCAGGGGAGATGAGGTAGAATACCAAATTTTGTGTATTTTGCTATTAAAGTTACTTTAAAAACTGGGAAGCTGAGGGGCTCCACACGTGCTTAAGTGACCAAATTAATGTCAAGCAGCAACCCCGGGCTGGACAGTGATCTGAGTGGATTGGGATCAAAATGGGCACCCAGGATCTGCTACAATGCTTTTTTCAACTGCTTTCAACAAGGTCCCTCTCCTTGGACATCTTTTTGTAAAGCCACAGTTGCTTTCTTGGACGTCTCACAGAGTGAAATCCATGTTTTTGTACTTGTTAGGCAAATGTTGACAAGGAATGTTTATTTTTTGTTGTGACTTATGAGATAATATCTGTCTCCTTCAGAAAAATCTGCAAATTTCATTGAGCTTACTTTTCCCATAGAGATTTTCAGACCAAAATTTGTATATGTATTTTCTGGAGAAGAAGAGGGAAGACAGGAGAGAAAATGGAAATGTAACTTAGAAGAGATCAGTCATTGTCTGCAGATATTGTTGGTTCAACAGACCTGGTTTTTGTAGGACCATATAATGAATTTCTCAGAAGACAAAGTCCACCCAGTGCCTCTGCCTGGCTCTGAAACAGGTGGGAGCACAAAGGGCATGGAGAAAACCATGGAGAGTGGATTTAGGGATTTCTGCAGGCTTTAGTAGGTGCTAGATCCAGACAACCTCCCGGTTTGTATGATCCTGATGATGTTCTTCCCACTCTTCTGCCTGGTTTTCCTCTCTTCGATGCTCATTTGCCACCTCTCACGTGACATTGAGACGTGGCAGCTCAGGGCAGGTTGTAGGAGCTCCTTCTGCCAGTGACCTGCCCATCTTGTGCTGGCACTTGGCTCAGCTTTGTGACTGAAGATTAGCAAATCACACAAAAAGGTGGGTTGATCACTTTTTAGTTGACAAAAACAGATAATTCATTGCCCAGGCAACTTGGGTTGACAGAGTCCAACCGTACTTTTTTCAAAGGATGTGGTGGATTTACTTATTCCTCTTTCTGTGTTTGATTTACTACCACATGATTTCATTAAATAAGAACTTAACGTGAGGATTTCTGCCAAGCAACTTTAGGCAAGGCCCATATTCCACAAATCCCTAAATTTGAGGGTGGTGGGTGGGGGAATAATCATATTTTTCTAGAAGATGTCCATTCTGCCTGTGGACTAGAATTTAGGGTAGTTTGTTATTACCGTTGTTGCTTTAAAAACCTTGTAAAATGATGTTTATTTTCCTCCCATAAGATAATGAACTTGAATTTTTCAATTCAGTTAAGTTGATTATAACTAATAACTCTTCATTCTCTAATAAATACCAACGTTGGAGGGAATAAAGGAACCACCTTCAAACAGGGAGCATTTCAGGCTTGAACTGGTTTTAAATTCAGGCAGGATTTCTTGGAGCTCTTTCCTGCCCTCCTCCAATTTGAGGCCATGCAGCTCATGTTTGTTGGCATTTTTAAGTAGATAAAAGTATGTAAGAAGGTTCCTCCCTTCAACTACTGGATAGAAAACCCATATCCTGGTGGCTCAACTGTCCAGATCATGTTAAATTTCAGTGGAAGAAAATAAGTAAATGCAAAGAAGAAAATGCCAAAGAAAATGCAACGAGGGAAGAAAAAGTGATGTAAGTTGGCCAAGAAGTCAGTTCCACGTCTTGGCCCAGGCTCTGCGGTGGTGTAAATCATTGGGGTGGCCATTCCACTTCACCACAGCTTTCAGCCTGACCTGTTGTCAGCTTCCAGCAAAAGTGATAACAGTCCAAAGCACTGCAGCCCCGCAGCAGTTTTGTCCATTTCTGTGTGCTGACCTTCACCCTGGGGTGCTGGTTCTGTGCCAGTCCTCAGCATTAGGGTGACTGTCGATGCAAACCGAGGTCACGGGAGCGATGCCGTTGCTGAAGGTTGGGCTGGGGAGGAAGGCACACCTGGGGCGGGTCTTGTCCCCATTTCTGAGCTAAGTATCAACTCCTCTGCTGGAGAAGGATGTCTAGAGGACAACTAGCAAGGAGAGGTTTAAGGGGTAGTCAGCAGGCTGTTATTGTTGCTTTGGAATACTCCAGATGGACCTCTGGAGATGTTTTGCGGAGCCGCTCTTTGGAGCTTCTGCAGCTCCCCTGAGTTCAGGCCAGCACATGCAGCCCCTGGCTGGAGTAGGCTGGAAAGGCAACCTGCTATGGGTCAGCCTTGACACTTCCTTTTGCCTTATTATGCTCTTTTTTGGTCATTTTGGGTTTGGCTTCAGGTGGCAGTGGCACCATTTACCACCCAGCACCTCATGGTGCTGCTCACCCTCCAAACATCTCAAGTGTTCTGGTCAGTGGCACGAGAAATTGTGTTTACATCTTCTCTGAGAGACATCCAGAGCTAAGCGGGGAAAAATGGCCAGAACAGCTCAGTGCTTTTGGCTTATTGTTTGAATATTTAAAGACATTGCATCTGGAAAGTATTCCATTAATTTGTGGCTAGCACCCATATATCAAATTCATGAGCTTCCAAGTAAACAGCTGTCACTGGAGCTGCCACGGAGGGAAATTGGCACTGGTGGCTTGTGGTGAGCAGAGAGGGAACACGCTGGTACAGACTAATCCAAGGAGGAAACGTTAACCCAGATGTGTAGAGGACAATGAATGAATTGTTCCTCAGAGCTCCTCAACTTCTCAGCTGTAGTAACACGAGACACAATTAAGGCTTCGCACTATTATATCCACTCACACACGCACAGAACTGTGCACACCATCACAGCCAGAAGGATGGGGCTGCATCCCGTAGCTGGGCACCGCAAAGCAGCCTCCGAGTCATCCCCACGCACGTGGGAAGGGGCACTTGTGTTTGAGGGAGAGAGGAGGACACTGTCATGTTGGTGACCAATCTGTCTTCAGGCTGGCTGGGTCGTGTAGCTGTCGTTTGATGTTTGCCCAGCTGGAAACACCAATGTTCATGGCATCCTCAAGGAAGACGCGGTAGAGCCGGACCCATCCAGGCCTTGGTGCAGCAGGGAGTGCGTGAGGTGCTTGCCAAAAAACTTCAGATACTTTGGGACTGTTGGTGGTGCCCGAGGCCTCGGCTGGAGCTGTGATTTCCCGTACAAGCAGCTCAGAGCAATGCCAGAAGTTCCACCTGAATCCAGGGGAAGTGCCGAGGTGAGGACTCTGCCTTGGTTCCTGACGCCGCCGGTGTTGGCAGAGCTGTTTGTCGTGCGGCCCAGGGCAGGGCGGGGGGGCCTGGTGTCCTCAACTGCTTGTCTGGTTTCCATGTGGTACTCAAGTAAATGAACCAATTAATTAAGAGGAATTGTGTATGTGGAAGTGGGACAGAGATGATATCACTATTTATGTTTTCTTGGGAGGGGCGTTATGGAAGTGCTGAAAAACCCCATGGCGAGATCGGGGTCTCTGGGGTGGGGCATCTGGGGAGGTTCCAGCTGAAATGGAGGAAGGGCAGTTTCCCGTCCTCTTTCCACAAGGGAGAATCTGAGGCTGAGGGAGATGAGGGGAGTCCCCTGAGGAGGTGACCACATCAATCCCAGGGGACGCATGGATGACACAGGAAGGAAGGGAAAACAGTTTCCCCCTGCTGCTCTGGCATGTGCTGTCGGTGCTCTGGCACTCCACGGGGCTCGGGATTTACCTTCTGTTTACTAACCAACCCAGAGTGGGTTTGAACTGGTGACCTAAAGGTGAAAGGCTCTGCATCTTATTAGAATTACTGTGAGCTGCTCGATGAGTCCCCCATGGCAGTTAAGATTTGATTATGGTTCTAGAAAATGTTCAGCTTTTACAATTAGTGTCAAAGCAGTGGTAAGCCCCTCTTTGATTCCTGGGTGTAGGCTCGTGCTTTTCTTAACCTCACACATATGCTGGCATATTTACAGTAAGTGCTCAGGGGTTTGTTTTTTTTAATTATTATTTTTTTTTATTTTTGAATTAAAAATGAAAGTCCCCCAGGGAAATTATGCAATGGGAAATAGCTACTTCAATAAACTCGACTCACACATTTTATTGATTATGGTAAATTTAATTATTCCATTTAAACTTTGCTTACACACACACACAAAAAAAAAAAAACCTTATCCTTTTCTTCCTGCATGTTTTTTCCTGGTTTTGTATCCCTCTCTACAGACCAAAACTGAGCTATGTATTGTTTTAAACTTTTTAGAGAAGGAATACTCAAGGCTAAGCTTTTTCCCCTAATTAGAAATTAAAAATTAGAAAACATACCATAAATCTTATTCAAAACATCTTCAAATAGAAATACTAATTGTTAAACTGCAGTAATTATGGCTTTTAATACAGCTCTTTTGCCTCTGCCATATATGACGTGCACCGTTTTTGCTAAGGGAGACAATTATTCAAGTGCAAAGGATGTTAAGAAAACCAAAACAACAACAAAGCATGGGCAAAAATAGGAATTTCTGTTATTCAGGACTTCATTAGGTGATACTGTTCATTTTCTTGGTACTCAGATATTGCCCAGAGGTTTTTATCTTATTTGGAGACCTTTGCACTGAGGTTTTTAGAGGTTTCTGCCACAAGGCAGTGAAAGAGCTTCTGGTCCCTGGGTCATCCCTGGGTCTGGAACCTTATTTCCATAGAAACCACTGCTAGTGGGGCTTTTTCTTTCTCTTTCAGGGAGCTGCTGCTGCTGCTTCTGACCTACTGAACTACATTCAATCCAGGTAATCACCTCTTCTCTTCTTAAACTTACAAATGGTCTCTGCTTCCTGGGGAAATGCGTTAGTTCACTACCTTGTGACTCCTCCCGTGAATTGAGAATGTTCCTGTGGATACAGGTCTGTGGAACTGAGGTCAAAACAACTCACCATGGCTAGAAATTAGGATGTGGGAAGCAGAATTGTCACTAGAGATAAAGAATCAGAAGTAATTCCCAAAGTCTGTGCTCCCTCTTGCATGGAGGGACTATTCAGAGCCAGCCCATCCCTGCACTGAGGTGAATCATGGTTGGGCTCCCTCCTTGAAGCTGCAAAATTCAATCTGGTAAAGGGCTGTTTGGGGTTCTGGGAGCTGAGGCTGACCACTTTTGAAAGGTGAGGAAGGACCCAGGGTTTGTTCAGAGCTTTGTTGCTTCCAGATACATCTTTCATCCAAGTTCTTTCATGAGACTGTCAGAGCAGGGCTTGTCTGAATCCCACGGCCAAATCCTCATCTGGGAAGATCTGAAAGGGCCCCTTTCTTTCAAGGGAGCTGCACCCCTTCAGTCAGTGGGGGGAGCCTGGAAGAAGCCTAGCACCCTTCTGGATATCCCTTCTTGGAAAAGGATGGACTGGGCAATACTCCACTGAGACCTTGACACTGTTTTTCACATCCTTGGGTTTCCTGCATTACAGTGTGATTCACCATGGGGATACTTGTCCTATGGCTTCATAAAAAAAACCAAACCAAAGCTCTGGGATACTCTGTGTCCTCGTAGGTTTTGTATTTATTTGCTTTATTCAAGAAGTATAGCTGGAAATAAGTATTTACATATTTCTAAATGACCTACAGTTAAATATAACCACAATCTGATGTAAACTGGCGAGGCTCCCTTGAATTAAATGGATTCACTCCAGCTTGCACCAGATGAGGATTAGGCCCCAAGATTCATGCAAGCCCAGTTGTGATGACTGTGAAAAGAACTCAGATTAAAGATGGGTTTGGAAGCAATCAAACCAAATCATGAGCCTGGCTGATTTCATTTGTTTCCCTGGCAAGTCCTAGATTTCTGAGAATGCCACCTTGCTGCAATATGTATTACACCAAATCCTTCCCTCAATGAGCCCATCGCCACAGCTGTCACTGTCTGTGCCGTACCTCCCCAGAACAGTCCGGTTTCCCTCCCCAGAACTGTCACCACACTTGCTCTGGCTGCCGTGACGAGGGAACTTCGCCATGTAGCTCATCCCAGACTCAGCTTTTGGCCCGGAGAATTATTCTGCAGATGGGCCAGCCTAGGACACGTGTTCCCACTGGGATCGGCCTCCGCTCCCCCCTCGCTGCCTCCTTAATGAGAGCGAGCGCTTGGACCAACAAACAGCTCCTCACATGGCAACAAAAGACTCCTTGTCATTACCCAGGCTGGCTCCAAACCGAGTAGAAAAGGGGATTTTTTTGGCAGGGCTGCGGATCACAGAGTCACAATATACAGCTCATCACTGGTGCTGCCAGTGATGCTCTTTGGTAGGTTATAAAAATCGCTTCCTTGCTCCTTGCCTCAGTTCCCGGAGCTGTGGGCCGTGGACTCTGGGAGCATTGGCACACCAGGAGATGAGATGGGTGGTGATATGAGCAATACTCCAAATGGAACCCCTGACAAGAAGGAATTTGGAAATCTGACTTAGGAGTATAAGAATCACCCCAGAAGAAAAATTCCTCATCCACCTTCCCTCCTGAAAAGTGAGCCCAAGTCTCATTCCTGCTTTTCACAGTCTTGCATAACAATCTACATGAAGACTTGAGGGTGGCAAAGCCAAATGCCTCATGTTGTAAATTTTGAAATGGCACAACTGCAGGGCTCTTGGCATTTATGTTTTTCCTCTGGATGTTTTCCTCTCAAAGCAAAGTGCACTCAGAAAGGATTCTGCTTTGGCAAAACAGCATATTTCAAAGGAAGAGATGTGTATTCCTTATATTTAGCCTGTTAACCACATACATATATGGTTGTTCTGAAGTTTTACCAACCATCTCTACTTACTGCTGCTTCAAAGAAAGCAGAATCCAAGTGCCCTGTGGATTCCTTGCTATCCCAACACACACAGACCTCAAGGTTGGAAGGAAGTTGCAGTATTATTTCTTCCTTGCCCTATTATTATTATCTCCATTACGAGTGGCAATGACAAGTGCTGTTCCAGTGAGGTGCTGCACACCTTGAGCTCCCATGGAGTCCCTGACAGGAACAAGAATTTCCATAGAGGGATGGATGTACAGGCACCGTGGTCAATCCTGGCTGCCTTCCAGCCCAACTCCAAACACAGGAGGAGGAAGGGGATTGCCACAGAGGGAGACCCCGGAGGTTAAAGTGCTCCTGCCAGGGTGCTTTGGGAGCAGGCTTGGGTGGAACATTTTTTGCAGTGCCTTAGTCCTGGTTGGTACTGAAGATGCCCAGGCACAGCGTGCTGATCACCTGCTTCTTTTCACAGCATCACTCTTGCATTTCTCTGACAATAAGTAATTCCTTCCCCTCTCTTTACAAGACTCCCATGATTTCATGGGGGTATAAAAGTCTTGATTTTTCCACACCTATTCCTGTTCCTTTAGCCTGTTTATTCACTGGTTCATTTTGTACACTGGAAGATGCATTCAATTTTTATGTATTTCCCTTTCTCTGTTTCTTTTTGTTGCTATTAGTTATCTCCAGAAGGAGCAGCCTGGGTGCCTTATCTGCCCAAAGGCACGGGCGTGTGGGTTTCTTGCTTTGCCACCCCTCCACAAGATTTCCTTACATTTGCCTAGAATTTAATCTGTAACACGCGCTGCAGAGCTGGTTCCAAGGAAAAAAGGCTCAACACATGATATCCTCTCTCTTCAGATCCCATTTCCTTCTGCACAGCCCCCACGTGCTGGGCTGGCAGGATGGGTCCCCCCGCTGCGCTGGTTTGACATCATCGCTGTGGTGCCACTGAGCAACATGTGGCAGACAGCTTTGTCACCCAGGACAGCCCAGCAAGCTGGGATGAGCAAACAGCAGCTTCCAGCAGGAATGCTCCTCCTCTTTCTAAGCTGGTCTTTCTTGGAGAGTTGGAAAATAGGAGATTGGGGTTTTTTTTCCCTTCCGTGTGATTCGTGATGTTTGCTGTGGCATAGAGGGACGCCAGAAATATGATTTAAAAAGGGTCCTCCAGGGGTATCCTGATGATTTTTTGATTACTGAAAAGACCCAAGGAAGCTTCAGAGTCCAACATCAGTGACTGATCTACAGCAAACCCATTGAGGACACCCCTGTACCCTGAGAGCCCTCACCCAGCCCCCTTGGCCACGGAGCCGTCGCGGCTCATTTCTCGGTTGGCCAGAAGCCCCGTCCGTGTCGCTGCAGAGCCCAGGCTTGCCCTGAGACAGGAGCAACTAGTCATGCCCCATCTATCTTACATGCTCTTCCTGAGCACCTCCCAGACTGTACTACATTTATCCTCTTAGCACCTCTGTAATTATCTCTCCTGTAACAGATGAGAAACAGGAGAACATGGAGGTTTTGCAATTTGAGCGGAGCCGTGCGGGAGCTCTTTGGCAGAAGAGGCGGCCTCCCGAGGGGTGAGTAATGTCCTTTTGACAATCCCATTAGACTCCTGTTTGTATCCTTACATCCCGACCCACAGGCACAAAGTCACTGCTTGAACCTGACCCTTCTGGGGCTGATGGCAGCCATTTCCCATTGTCCTTCCCAGTCCCCAGCACAGCTCCCAGACAACAGATCCACAAAGCAGTTCCACTCTGATTCAGTTTGAAGGCTCAAGTCTCATTTATGCCAGCAATGTAAACATCATTTTAGCTTGGCAAATATACAGAAAATTCTCAACAGCTACAGTGTCCTGCAGAATCATTTTGCCCCAAAGCACGAATGCACTTACAGTTATATTTGAAGCAATGTGACTGGAAAAGTGAATCAGATGGCACTTGGCTTTGAATATATGTGTATGGTCAGCTCTGCTACCCAGATAAATGGTTGAGAAGTTTACCAGGAACCTGAGTATGGCTTTAAACCCTGAATGAGCAGCAGCAGTTGAGTGGAGGCAGACAGACAGGGTAAACTCAGGGAGGCACATGCTGAGCTGAGCAGAGGACTCTGTAAAACAGCAGAGCAGTGGAAGCAGATCAGCCAGACTTTGTCTGGCTGCTGAACATCCTTCCTGGGGAGTGAGTCAGCAGCAGGTTAATTAGGCATAGCTAGGTAGGGAGCAGCACTTCTGACAGGAGAGGCTTTAATTGATAGGATCATTTTCAGCACAATAATATTAATTAGTAATTGCGATAGGGAACATGAAGGCAGGTGGAGCACTTTCTGTCAAGGTATTTTTATAAGGAATTAGGCTGTATAAACACCCATTGTAAATACATTGTCCTTGTCAGGTGTAATAACTGCCTTGGCACATAGAGTCTCTGCTCACAATGGAGAGATAATTAAAGACACAACTGCACACTACGGTGCTTCTCCCAGCTGCTAATTGTGTCACCAGAGAGATCTAAACAATTATATTAGGAAAACACTTGGGCTCTGTTAATAGTAATTTCCAAAATGAGGACAATAAATAGACTGAGAAAATGCTGTGAGCGTGGAGACAGCCTTGGAAAAAGCTAGAGGAAAAACTGTATTTCTGATGCGAACATGGAAATTTGAAATGGGAGTAAGGTGCCTAAACATCTTGGAGGAACTTAGTCCCTGAGCTTTCTGGATCCAAATCCCACCCCAGCCTACAAATAATTTCATATTTCACAGCCTTCACACTTTCCTCAGATGTATGTTCTTGTAGAAGGAGGGCTGAATCCCAAAGACATTACTTAAGGGAAATTTCGATTCATGTCGCTGAACATTCACAACTGATAATCCCAGTAATAATTCCCACGAAAAACTGTGTTATATTACATGTAGTAATTTATGATGTATAGCAAGTATAATATGTTGTATAACTCTGTATTACAGGTCTACATTACATACCTGTAATGTTATGTTCTGGTAATTAAACCAATTAAAGTGCAGTTATGAGCTCATTAAACCCAAGAAATATGAGATGTCAATCAGTTTGGGTTTTATCAAGATAAAATGTTATCAAAGTCAAGTGAGTCACTCCTTCAAACCAAGTGTTCATTTATGTCTCCATTTATGACACACGGACAGCATGATCCAGAAAATGCCTGTATGGACAGATGTGACCTGCACTCCCAGACCCTGTTGTTGAGCAAACTGCTCCTGGACATTTTTACCCCTTTGGTTTCCCATGATTCATCTGAGTGGGATATTCTGTTGCAGTTGTAGCATTTTAAATATTTAATTATTTAATACTAATATTTAATTATTTAATACTAATTATTTAATAATAATAACAATTTATATTATTATTTTAAATATTTAATACCATCACACGGTTCTTTACAGGTCTGATATAAGCAACACACAGCCCCCAGTCAGGTATGTAGGTTTTGTCCCTCAGAGAATGCCAGAATGACTTAGACACTCCGAATTGTCCTGCTGTGGTCAGATGCCTTTTCCCATGTCCTGCAGTTCCTAAACTGGTCCTTGCCGAGTCAGCAGGTCCAGCTCTCCCTCTCGGCTCAGAGGTGATCCTGGCTTAGCTCTTTTGAAGTCACCTGGGACTGGTGCCTGCCTGCCTGGAGCAGAACATTACACTCTGGAATAAATATGCTCGGGGCAGAAATCTTCTTCCCACTCAAGTTCTCCCATGGCCTTTATGGTGGGGACAAGATTTTGGGCAGAACCTCAGTGCCATCCCAGTCAGTTACTGGGAGCGTGTTGGCTGGGGCTGAGCAATGGCAATCCTGGGCTTTGTGCCATGGAGGAGGGATTTGGGACAGCCATGCTGGTGATCAGCAGAGGCTGCAGAAGGGAGAGTTCAAATCCTGCAGAAAGGCAGCAGAGGAATGGCAGTGACACAGGGTTAGTGGAGCTGGGTCCTGGCTCTCACGCTGTCTGCACTGCTCGGATACATCTCGGGCTGTTGAGGGCAGGGACTGCCTTCATATTATGTTTGTACAGCATCTGAACAGTCATCAGGCTTTGATCCTGACTGCCATCCCTAAGGGGGCTCTAACATCAGCAATAGTAGCACTGATGATGATGCTAATGAAAGTCTGGTGGTAGTTACTTTTTCATATGGTCCAGAAAAGCCCCACACCTCAGGTTCAGCTGCTCCAGAGCAGAGAAGCTGTTTATGTTTGTATTGTTTTTCTGGTGGGAGGAGAGTGTTTGTGCCCAGAGATCAAGTCCGTGGGGAGAAAAGAGAATTATGGAATGATTTTTCTATTGTGCCTAACGAGATTATGATCAGAAAAAGGAGGAGGGAGAGAGGGAAATGTGGATGATGTTGTTATTACCAAAATGAAAGAATTTGGATATAATCATAACTGTTAGGGAAATGTGTTTTTAAAGACCTTGAGAGAGGTCATAATGAGAGTTTACTTTGTAGATCTAATCACAGTTTACAAGACCATATGCCAGTTCCCAGTGGTGTCCATAGTGAACAGCAGGACACCAGTAGTTTTCCAGATGTGGCTTCCCCCACTAGAAGGAGAACAAAACCAGTGAGAAGAACTGGAGTGACCCAGCACTGGGGGAGCCTCTGAACTCCTTTTGACTGGGACGCCCTCACGAGTAGTTTGGTTGTTGCCTGGTAACATTGGCCTAAATTCTTCTGCGGAACAACTGAGCCCACAAGAGTAAAGGACAAACTCAGAGAGGGATCAGATGTTCTAATTTTATGGAAGTATCCTCATAAAACAGAGCTGAAGCACAACGTCTGTCCCAGGTACCTGATGAGTGTTTGGAGTCATATCAGTAATGCGGGAGAGGGAAGGATGTTTGGTGCCAGCAGGGCATTACTACCTCGTGAAACGTGCTAGTACAGGGAAGGTCACAATCTCAGCTTCTGCCCTAACCAAACACTTGCAAACACTCACATATTTGGCCCCCTTTGAGCAGATCCTTCCATCGCCCACCCCTGGGTCTCGGCGTTGCCCCAGTGCCACTGCAGCACAAGCACTTTCCAGGTCACAGCAATGGGAGAGCTCACAAGGGACTGTGACATCCCTGGATCTTCTTCCGTTTTTGCTTGGAGAGAGTCATGTTTGTGGATGCCTTGCTTTTGGAGGAGTGGACCTGGAAAAGATACCTCAGTGGAGGAGAAAAAATGATGTTCCACAGGACGGGAACATGGAATCATTCCTCTTTGGAGGTTGTTCTTGCAGCCTGGCGCCCTTGCTCCAGGTTGCTCTTCACCTCTGCCTTGTGTGCGTTGTCCCCTGTTCTGTGACTGACATGAGCTCAGGGGAAGGAGTTGTCACGGTCTGTTGATGAGACAGTGGTTTCTGATGTCACCCCTAACTCATTCATGGCTTTCTCTGGAAGATCAGGGAACAGTCCAAGATCCATAGGAAGCCCCCAAGTGCCTGCACAGTACCTTCAGCTATGTGTATTCTTGCTGAGGTGTGGGCATTGCTTGCACCCTCAGTCACAGTGAACACACTGTCATTTCCAAAGGAAAATGAGGGATTTTGATCCTCACACCATTCTGTGGGAGGAAGGAGGGGAGTTTCCTAAGGAGCTGGAGATGGAAGGAGGGAATTGCAGTCAGCAGCTGTTCATCCCATGGCAGTGGCACATTACAGGGTGCTTGGCCAAGTGAGCACTGTGTGCCCTCGCTGCCGGCACGGCAGGAGCTGCTGAGCCGAACGGGAGAGCGGCTCCAGCCAGGGCTGTGCCAAGGAGCAGTGTGCTGCTCTCCACGTTGCTAAGGATTGGTCCAAAGACTTGGAGAAGAAAGGGAAAAAGCTCTCATGGGAGATGGTCTGTTTTAATGAGCCCAAACCTCTTCCACAAATTAAGTGAAATATTTTAAAAGGAAACAATATTACTTTGGTTTTATTTGTTTCAGCTACTTAGTTACAGCTCCACGTGGACACAATTAATGGAGGAAATAGAGTATTTTATAAGCCCAGGACTCTGAGATAGATATTTTGTGACCATGTGAAATTCTTTGCCCTAATCACCACACATTCCTTGGGAGAAGGTTGTATATTGCTGAAGATTATTAACCTTGGTTCCAAAAATGTGTCTAGTCATTGAATGGCAAAGGTCAAAAAATTGTCATGGCATTTACTCAGTGACAAATTTTGGCCTCCACTTTTCATTAAAGTCCCTGCTGTCCCTCTCTGGCTCAGGTCTGTCCTAATTCTGTTCGAAGTATTCCCCAGCAAGAAGGAGAAAAATGACCTTTCCACTGGAACTAGTTTTATTTCCCAGATTCCTTTCAGACTCCCTCTGGGACTTGGTGTAAACCACTTGGACCTTCAGCACCTCTTTTCTCCGTATTTCTTATTAATAGAAAGAATATGATTTCCCCTTTATATTTTCATGGCAATGATTCATCTTGTTTTGGTGGTATTTAACACCAGCCTCTCTGCTCTTTGCTGGTCAGAGAATAAAAACAGATTGAGGTAAAACATGGGGATGAATGTTGTTTAGATGAAGTTTCATTTTTGCTTTACTCTGCTTTCTTGACAATAGGCAACAACCAAGAAGTCACCCTTAGGAAAAAGAAGAATATTGTTTTTTGATTATTCTGGGGCTGTCTCAAACATCAGAGATGGGACCTCTAAAATACCAGGACTGGGCTTTCTAGCAGGAGTGAGTGTGGCAGCAAGGTGTGATTTCTGGATGGGCACAGCTGCTCAGTTCCTCACATGATACAGGTCTGTGTACCCCATTAATCAGCCAGATTCCACTTCTCCCAGACAGACCTGAATATTCTCCTTTCTAGGCGGCAGAGCAGTGCTGCTGAGCACATCTCAGGGCAAAAGGCCCTACACGAGGTAAACAACGCCTCGTTGGTTCAGTAATCTGTGCAGATGTCCCAGCAGTGAAGCCCAGCAGTGGAGTAAATAAACAAACAGCCCCACTGTCCCTTCCCCTCTGCCACAACAGTAAATTTGGTTTACTGTACACATCACTCTGGGCCATGCAGGGATGGTGTGAATCCATTAATAGGGCAAGGGTGAGTGACTTCTGACTTCAGCGACCCTTAAAGTTAATCCAGCATTGTAGGGGCAGAATTAAATGTGATGAGCTCAGAAAGTGTGATAAAACCAGATTTAAGTGCACAGCTGGGCAGCAACCTATAAAGGCAGAATTTAAAACTGTAATAAAAACTTTGTAATCTAATTACGACGGTAGAGTTAAAGGTGAGGTATTTGCAGCATGATTCACATGCACCACGGCTAACCTCTGACATCTTGAATATATTATGTGGTTTCTTCTCTACAGGAGTAATTTTTGAGCTACTCTCTCACACTACATGGCTCCCTGTGTTTTATTCTCGTGCACTGTCTTGGGAGGTTGCAGGACAGGTCAAAACTGCACATCAGAAAGCACGTTGCAAAGCAGCTGCTTTCCTGTACTTCTTGCTTGAGGTGTCTCAGGGCTGCTCCTCTCCCTGCTCTGGACGCTCAGCACCCAGGTACAAGGCAGGGGTTGGGGCAGGTGCACAACACTTCCAAAAAATTGCAGCTTCTAAGAGAGTCCAAGGAGAAACCACAGCAGGAGTAGCCATGTCTCAAGCTGGTTTTAGCCTAATTAGTCTTAATACTAGCAGGAGGGAGGATGCAAAGCAGGTTATAGCTTGGATGCAGCATCCAATCCCAGCCAGCTCCTGCTGAAGCCCATGTCATCCTGTGTTCATTGCAGTTGGCACCTAATTAACACCACTGATAGCAGTGATCTCTCTGATTTCAGTGCTGGCTTGTCCAAGCACCAAAGTGATGGGAAAAACCAGCCCATGAACCCTGACTCTCCTGGACTGCTCGGCTTTCCTGGCTGGTGGGGTTGGGAGTGCTCTCACTGGGATGGACACTGTCAAGTGTGACAACAACCTTAGATACAAGTCTGACATCTTCCAGAAGGGCCACAGAGGAGTTATACACTAAACAGAGCTCTTTTTCCTGGGTCCCATTAGGTATTGTTCAACATCCCAAGACCCCTGCATGTATGGGGGGGTGTAGTGGTGGGATCTAAACAAGTTTGCTCAGCTTGGTAACAGCTGGGTGGTTCTCTAGGAAAAGCAGCTGAAGAGATCTCCCTTCCTTCAGCCAGCCTACGTCAAGACAGAAATTTCAATTAGAAATCTACCCCATGTGGTAGTTCTGATTTTTTTCTGCATTTCAGCAGTTCAAAAAATGGAGCAGAAACATCAGAAGAAAAATCCTTTTATGTGAAGTCTGTAAACCTCTACTTGTTATTTTTTTGAACTGAAATAACTTGGTGGCATTTCTGAAATCAAATTACATTTCATTTCCTTCCATTTGAATTTAGCCAGAAAGCTTCCTTTTAAGTGTGATTGACACAAGGTATATACCTATGGCATAATGCTCATGGGAGGGGCTGAGGACAGCCTTGTTTGTGGAACCAGCATCCCAAAATAAACTACATCCTCCCTCAAAGCAGTGTGTACCCAGCTGATCGATCTCCACAAGTGTTGTTCTTAAACTGATGAAATATTTACATGCTTGTGAAATCAAACTGAAACAGATCTGTTGCTTAGGTTTTCCCAGGGGGTAATCCAGTAATATTTTTCCTCAAGGAAATTAATAATTGTTAAGATGCTGTGTTATAGAATATGTCTCTCTTTTATGAAGCTTGGAGGGGAACAGCAGAGCCATCAAGGACACCCTGTGGTGTTCTCTCATGGGAAGAGGAGGGTGTGAGAGCCATGGGCTAAAATGGGTGATGGATATCAGCAGTGGGTGGGAAGGAGGTGGGGGTGTTCTTGGAAAGGGATTGCTCAGAGTTTCCAAGGGGAGTTTGCCTTTGTGACCACGGACCTCTCTCAGTACTGATATTTAGAGAGACGGAGATCTGCTTTTTATTTTAGAGAGAAAAAATGTCATGTGCATGTATTGAGATGCCATATACACTTCTGCTATTGCTGAGGTAACTCCATCCCAAATTGTCCTCTTCTTCCTAGAGCTGAACAACAGCTGCACCAGGAGAGAACCCTGCACAGGAGACAAGAACTTCTGAAATGCCATCAGGGACTACCAGAAAGCAGCACAACAAACACCCCGAAACACAGGAAGGAGCTGCAGAAAGCCAGTGTGAGGATCAAAAGAATAACATCCCAGGTACAAACAGGGTGAGATCCCACAGAGCTCAGGCCAGCAGCCACCCACTGCGTGCTCTGGTGGGTTTAGAATCCCATCCTGTAGGGCAGCTCCCACATGCTCCAGCTGCCTGTACTGCAGGGAGAAGAGGGGAGCATTTAACACCCTGAGTCTGCAAGGCACAGACAGGAGGTGGTAAATACCTTGATAAGGAAACTGGAGTGAAAATACCAGCTTTAGGCAATCCAGATTTTATCAGGGAAGTATGCAGGAATGAGTAAGTACCTGACATGCAGATGTGCCTCTGCGCAGTGCCAGCAGCCTGCCAGTCCCCACATCTGGCCTCAGGCAACAGTCCCGTTTCCAAACTCATGGGATTTCAGGGGTACATTGGCAAGGTATTTTTGTATGGGATTCTGACTTTTGCAGTGGCAGTGCCCACAATGAATCTGCAGCTCTGTGCTTGGAAGAACCTCTAGATTTAGCACCGGGGGCTTGTTTTTCTGCTGTAAGAAGCTGCTTGGCTTCTCAGCAAAGGCTGTTGCTCTGCTTAGCGATGACATGCATGTCACAGCTTGGGAATCCATGTGTGCCAGTTGGAAAAAAGATCCTGGAATCCAAGGGCTTGGCAGAGTCATAAAGAAATGAATGTCATGTATTGCTCAGTGATTGGATGGCGTCTCATGGACCATTGCTCTGTCTGTCACTGGGAGACCTAGAGAGGGCTTGTGCCTGGTCCTGTCTTATCTCTGCAAAGTGAATCACAGATTTGGTGAGAGTGGAGATGGAAGTACTGTGAACTGGCACAGTGTCTGCATTCACACTTGAGAAGATATGGGAATGGTGGGGGAAGAACCTCAGGGAAGTGGTAACACCACCAAGCCTGTCAGAGTTCAAGGAGTGTCTGAACGATGCTCGTAGTCATATGGTTCAGTTTTAAGTAGTCCTGTGAGGAGCTGGAGAGTTGGACTCAATGAACCTTCTGAGTCCCACCCAACTTAAGATATTCTATGGTCTTACACAGACAGTTTGAAGAATGAATCTCTTACTCTAGCTCTGCACTCCAGTATAAGATGAAGGAGCTGCCTGTTGGCTATTCTCCCTTGTACTCTGGATCTCCAGGGAAGTCATTGCCTGAACTGTCATTAGCCAAGGTGGGAAATGCCTGTTCAGAGAGCTCTTGGACCTTGCTGTCTGGATTTGGCATTGATTCTTCGCCAGGTTTACAACAGAAGAGAAGGCACAACCTGCCCTCTGCTTGGTGAGGAGGGGAGAGTAGGAAGAGCTTGGCAGCTCCAAGGGATGTCCTGGAAACCTGAACAAAGAGAGAGGAGAGTCCTTGCTGAGATGATAAGGGGTTGGGGCAGCACTCATTGCTATGCCATGCCAAGGGATTGGCTGCCATGGGGCACAGATGGTCTCTCTGGGGGTGGTGCTTAGTGTGGTTAATGACAACCATAAGTAGGAAAAATATGGATGCTATTGGAGAGAGAGGCCCAGGAATGGATAAAGGATAAATTGGCTGTGCTATGTACAGAGAGGGCCAAACAGATGTTGGGCCTGATCCAGAGCCCATTGAGTTAATGGAAAGGCTTCCTTTGGTTTCATTGGATGCTGTCTCAGACCCATTACAGCTTCACAGGAAGCAGTGGAGACCAAGAGTAATAACTTGTGGTGACTGGAGTGCTGTGTGTTGCATAGGTGTGGGCTGTGAGGTTTTTATGGTGAAAACAGATGGGTCTTACAGATCCGTCCGTTTGGCCTGGGTAACCCCCCTGCCCCGCTTCCCCCACCTGACAGTAAGCAGCGTCGTGTGGTTCTGGCCCTCTGGCCAACAGTTTGGTATGATTCTGCACAAAAGTGCCCTTCTGCCTTCTGATTCGCCCTCCTACTCAACAAGATTCTAGTGTGATCTCGTAGTGGCCCAGGATTTAGAAACCAGTGGTTTGAACCATCCACGTAGAAGAAAGAAAGGTCTGCTGAGAACTGTTGACCAGGGAGGAATTTTGTTGTGGACCAGCAAGAAAATTAATGTAAAGCAGGTGTTTCTGCAATTGTGAGGCATTTGTAAAGCCAGCGGTGTCCAACAAGTCTCCCACTCACATTCCCATCCCCGTGACATGGCAGGGTCTGACGCGAAGGACCGCAAACAGAAAACATCTCTCTGTACCAGTTGGCGTCTGACCTGCGCTAGGGCCTCTCTCCCCTTCTGCTCCCCAGTGCTGTTCTGTTTATTTAGGTGTGTGTCTTTGTTTCTGTTTTTACACTTAGCACAAGTAGAGAGGAAATGGGATTTCATACGGCTTAGGAGGCTGGAGCTCGCCATGCTTTGGAGCACGGGCCTTTGCTTGTCCTCACACCACAGGTACAGGTGTTCACAGGCCAGGTCCTCATGGTACAAACTGCCCCGGGCTCCAGGAGCTTCCTCCTTTTAGCTGGCCCGTTTGAGGAGGCCTGTGATATCCAGAGATGCAGGCACAGGCCATGCTCAGGCCAAGCTTCTCTCATGTTTAGAACTGAGGACTGGAAGCTGAGCATCGTCCATTTTCTCCAGGTGATGGCATCGGGAGGAATGGATCAACCATTGCATGCCAAGATGCATCAACAACAGATGGTGTTTTGCTCAGGGTCATGGATTTTTTGGCAATGTAGTATGAGGAGTAGTTTAACTTAGTTGTATTTAGGCCAGCTTGGGGAGGGACAAGGTAGTAAGTTATAAGGGTAAGGTCAAGGCTCTTCTCAGACTCTCTTTCCCTTTGCAGATATTCCCCTATCCACACGTGTACACACAACATCAGGGCCAGTCGTGGCTTGGGCTGAGCTGGATTTTAGGTACTTAACAGGTTTAATTCAGGACCCTACAACACCCAATCTCTAAAATATAATCTCTTGCCCTTATAACAACAGTGCACTTCTAGCCCTGTGTGAAAAGAGCTGATACTGGGAGAAGCTGCTGAACTTTCCAAGTGAGGTGAGGGTCAGTTTACCGTGGATGAACTGCCTGGCAGGCAGGTTGGGTGGCAGCTTGGCAATCCCACCGGAACACAGCTGGAGGAGAACGACCAAGCCCTGACTTCCAGGCCTCATTTTAACCATGCTGGCTTGTTTACATTTGGGTGGTAGATGGGTGGAGCCGTTATTCCAATTTTTGGCTCGTATCCGTCCGCTTGGATGTCAATGCAAACTGCTGCAATTATATCGTAATCCTGTCCCGCTATTGGAAATGATTAGTCCACTCATTTTCCATAAATATTGGCTGGCTGGCTTCACCTGGCAGCGGCTGGGAATTGTCATGAAAGAGAGATGAAAGCCCAGAGAATATTGGGATTCATAACTCCATCAGAGTTATGGTGTTTTCCAGGTGGCAAAATCTAACAAGACTATTGGATTTGGACATAGCCGGGACACTGGAGGAGAAGTGCTGGCTTTCAGACTGGGGTTTGGGCAGCAGCAGAGACAGCACAGGTATTTCAAAGCAAGGGCACTCTTGCTGCGCTATTTTACTCAGAAAGTGAATTTCTTATTAAAATAAGTCCCAAACTAGTGGGGGAACTTTTATATTTCAGGGGAAAGTTCAAAAATATCCAGGCTTTATAATTAGGTAGCACTTCCCATTCCTACATCTCCACTATGGCAGCCCTTTCTCTTCCATGCCCACCAATTCCAGTGTGCAGAACCACATGTAAAATGTAGCCATGTATTAACTTCAAGGCTAGTTATTCTACAGATGAGCTCCAATTCCAAATAACACCGATGCCAACCAGGTTTTTTTCCCCCAGCACTTGGGCATCCAACACACTTTCCGCTTTTGGAGCTCATCATTCCGTAACTCCAGAAATTGCAATATAAACCTTGGCTACTACGCACACTTCAACTTGAAAACACAGCAGTGATCTGGGATTTTAATTCGAGCAAATTTGAGAGTGGATTAGAAATAGGATCCAGATGAATCTCTAATAGTAAAAAGAAAAATTAGCAGAACATTGGAGCAGAAATGAACTCTGTCTCTCTTTGAGCTTTTTTCCTCCCTTCTGCTTTACAAGAGGAATTACATAGACCTAAAGCACCATAATTAAATTGTCATTTGTTCCTTGCCTTGGTAGAAGCTCTGCCCAGCTGAACACATCTCAGTTTCCATCCTGAGCATTTACCTACAGCACAGGGCTGGGGGAGGGGGGCGGTTTATTACTTGTTTTAAGAAATTAGAAATCAGAGGCATGCACAGTGTGTCTGGTAGAGTCTTCAGTGAGGGAGCTGCCAGGCTCTGCAGGTTATACATCATTAGCACACGGAGTGTCCAGGAGAGAGCCCAGAGCTTGTGCAGGTGTGTTGGCAAAGCTCACACCACTTCCCTCCCTCCTCCCTCTCCGTGGCACTTCCAGCAAGCTGATACTTGAAACTCCAGATCACGGAGAGCTCCTCTCGAGGCTGTCAGCTCCCAGCTCACCCAGCAGACGTGACTATGGGATGGTGCGTGGAACCTGGAAGGGACTCTCTGGAAAAACAAAACCATTGAGTCAAAAGCTTAGTGTGTTTTTCCATGATTGTATGAAAAAAACTTTGTGTGTGTTTTTTTAAGCACTTTCAGATATTAGAAGTTTAGTGAACACAGAGACAGCTGTTTTGGGGGTTTTTTTCCCCCCTCTTTTTCACCTGCCCTTGAACTTTCGGAATGACTATAGGGAATATATCCAGGCTGTTTTCAATGACCCATTCATGTGGTGGGTTTATTTCAGCTTTTCCCAAAAGGGAGTGAGCTTCATTTGACCTCTGCTCTGGCATTAGCTGCCAGTATTTGTGCATCCTACTCAGCTAATCAATAAAGTGGATGGCATCTGAAAATAATTCTACACACAGCTCTTCCCCAGCTTCCAGAATGAAGACAGAAGCTGGGAAAGGAGCCTTTGCATATTCAGCACTTGTTAAAGGAATGAAATATAGAGCTGTGTGTTATTCCTGTTGAATCCCAAATCCTGGGCACTCAGCAGCAGTTCCTTTTGGCATTGTGTAGCACTCTGGCCACATGCACCTGATCACAAAACTCATCAGCCTTCCCACCTTTGTCCTTTCTGCTCGTGTGGCATGCCAGAGGACAAGAACTGCCTCTGGGAGGAAGGATCAGGCTGGTTCAGTGCCCTCTCTTCTTTAGGGCACACCAGCACAGTTGCATTCTTACAGCCAGATGTCCTGGTCCCAAGCTAATGTGTGGTGACAAGTGAGCAGCCAGTGCAAAGTGTGGTGTCTCTGTAGCATGGGATGAGTTTTTCCAGCCAAAATCATGTTAAAATGGCAAGGCTCTGTCTCTGTACGGCTCACGGCAAAGTCCCCTTTGGATGTCCATCAGGCTGTCACTGCCTACTGGAGAACCTGATTCAGGTTCTCCATCACCTGACAAAGTCCTACCAGCCAGGAAAGTGTGTGAGTCATCTTGTATTAGGAGGAGACATTTAATGTCTATTTTAGGAGGTTTGCAGCCTCAGCCTCCCTTCAGGCAATGGCCATGATGTGCCGTTGGCGTGAACCTGAACATTCCCACTGCAGCACCAGGTGCCAGCGTGGGGCCTGTGAACTGAGCAGGTGGTAGGAAAAGGAGAAGCACAGAGTTTGCCAGGACAAGCTGTAACTGCAGAGTAAGGCTTGGTCCTGTTCCCCCTGCAGCTCTGGAAAGCTTTGTGTAGCACTGTCACAGTGGGGACTGGATCAGAGGGATGGTCTTCCCTCAGAGCCCCTTCATGGTCTCCATTGAAGACAGGAAGAGAGGTGAGGTGGAGCAGCTGTATGACCCAGTGTGGCCATTCCCATGTGTTTCATTTTTACTTTCGTCACTTGAACTGCAGAACCAGGAGGAATTCCATGGCTGTACAGCCTGGAAAATCCTGTGATGCCTGCAAAGAGCTGGACACTGAGGACATCCAGAGCTGCCTCCCCAGAAAGAGCTGAAGACACTAAACAACCTGCTGCTCCCAGTGGGTGTCCCAGGGCTATTTCACATATCTGGACAGCAACAGTTACAGGGGAGCAATTATTTTGGGCCACTACTATGGGGTCTCTGCTATCTTCTGATCTAAGGCAGCAAGCAGGAGTGTTTGCTGATGGCCTGCTCCATTGTCCATCCCCAGCTTTTCTCCGTGGTGGTACATTGTTTGCAGTGCTCTTTAAATCCTCCTGCCAGCCCCAGCAATGCCTCCCACAACCCTGGCGTGTCAGGAGCTTCCAGGCCTCGGAAAAACCGATCCCGCTCAGCCCGGCTCTGTTTGTGGCAAAGTGTTTGCTTAGCGATTACCTCCTGCACGGACACACACAGCCACAAATCTCTAGGTTGTCTCACAACCCTTTCATTCAATTAAGTCTGTTGACTTAGTCTCATTTTGAGCAGTAACTGGATTTAGATAAGGCAGTGGAAACCCAAACATCAATTGTGTGATTCCTGGCCCAGCTGGTATGTTGATCCGAAGGGAATGTTTGTGCGGGCGATAACTGAGGCAGTGCAGTGATTAGGACAAAGTCATTTGGTGCAAAGACTTCTGTGGACTAAAAATGCTCTGTGTTAGGTGCAAGCCCTGGCCAGAGGAAGCAAAGGGAGCTGCCTGACTCCGCACACTCCCTCTTGGCCTCACTTATGTGTCATGCTGTGAACAGCAGCTGGTGATGGAGAGGTCCTGGTCTGTCTGGAGGAGGAATCACGGTGGGCCTGGAGCTGGGAGATCCCACCAGGTGCTGGAGCCCAATTGCTAGAACCATAACTGCTGCTCTGAAACCAGCAAAGCTCTTCAGGGTTGTAATCATTTGGGATTTTGCCAGTCAACAACAGACCAAAGTTATTCTGGGATAGTTTCTCCCCACAAGCTCTAGGGCGTGAATTTACAGTCGGTTCCTCAGGGCCTTGATTTTCCCAACATCCCTGGGAAGAAGAGATGCAGGTGACACACCCTCAGCATTCACTCCTTAGAATACAGGTGGCCCAGGTAGAAAAACCCTCTCTAGTATAATAAATGTTGTCTCCCTTTGTAAGCAAGACAAAAGAAAGCTCTCCTATTTGCAAGCAAACATTTTTGTGATGCGCTCCTGTGTCTACTACTGCTTTCACTTTGTAGTCAGAAAACGTATCAGGGAGACACAGATTGTTACATATTTGTCAAAAATGCATTTCAGTGCATGACTTGTTTGGTCATCTTGTTTTCCAGGTAATTGTTAAGCTAGTAGGGAGCATTCCTGACATCCTTCAAATCTTCAGCAATGAGCATGGAAGAAGAGGAAAAGACAGTGACAAGACATTACTTCCTACATTAACTCACGATAAGGTACATCATTGGAAGATAGCAAATGTGTCACTGACTTTTCCTTTTTTCTCATACTAGACGGGATTTCTTCCTTCGATTATCATTTGTTTTCTTCTGTGACATGAAATGTATGACATAGAGAGGTTGCTGTAGCCGGTTGCCATGTGAGAACTGCTGGTGGACAGTGAAAGAGGTCAAATATGTTGTGGGTGATTTGCCATGATGGGCCACGTGCAGCCCCAGCACGGCTGCTCCTCTGAACAGCGGGGCTTCACCTCTGGAGGGAAAAGGGAAAGTGTTACCTCAAAGGACTTTTCTTCCCAGCTCCTCCCACCTGGTTGTTTCCCTTTTGGGCCATGCAGGGCTTGTTATGGAGGTGACACTGGCAGCAGTGTAAATGTGGTGTTTATCAAGTGCCCACGGGGTGGTGATGGGGATTCACCATCGTGTTTCACATCATCACTCAACCAGCCCAAGCAGTAATACACTGCCCTGTGCACTTACAGCCCTGCTCCTCAAGGGACCTTTCTCTCTGGAGCACACCAGTGGGAACAGTGTCTTTGAGCTCACTGACACTCAACATTCCATCAGTGGCTTGGACAGGGGGGTGTCTGTGGCTTCCTTGCCCCAGGACATTGCAGGAGTGGTGGAAGGGCCCCACACACTGCAGACTCCCAGCTGAACCCGGGGCAGCAGAGCTGTGCCCAGCACTGCCCCGGCACAGTGTGCAGCTCCTGGGACAGGAGCAGTGGCTGTGCTATCTGTACACACACAAACACTTAACTGTTGGCAACTGTATTAAACGCTTCTGGTGGCGATGAAAGGTGGCATCCTCCCAGAGGTTTGCATACCTGTGAGCTAATCGGCCCTTTGTGTGAGCGTAGGTGGGGACTCTTCTAACAATACGAGGTTCATTAGCTCATCGTCTTGGCTGTAGGGCCATACTGATGTGCCCATCCTGCTTTCAGAGCCGTGAATAATCCAGCTTTGCTGCTGTCCTCTTACAAAGAAGGAGAGTGTAGTTTCAGGTACTGAAGCCTGTTTCTTCAGGCACAGGTGGTGAGTAGGGATTCACCAGTGTGTTATTCACTGGTATCGCTCTTGGCTTCAGGTCTCCTTCGGGCAGCCCTTGGTATCAGACATGATACCTATCAGAAATAATTGCTATTTTTCAGCCATCGATTGTAATAACACCCTTGAAGATTAGGCAGGTGTGATTCACTGTCAGAGTGAGGGGACCATCAACAGAAGGCTGTGCTGCTCATGGTTCATTTAAATATCTGTTAACAGTCTGGATGGTGCAGCAGACTGGGCTCTTACAGTAGGTTAAACCAACAAAATAGTCTGGGAAACCCGAAATTTGGGAGGAGAATTGATTTTAAATGTTCTGAATGCACTTTAGAAATAGCCTTAGGTGAAAAAAAGGGAAGTGCTTAATTAAAATACACATAAGGAACCAGGTCAGGGTCCTGGCAATGTGGCAGGGGAGCTGGGAGAGGACAAACACCAATCTAAGTCTAGCGTGTGATGCTGCGGCCAGAAAGATACTCGTTATTAGAAGAGGTAACAAGAGCAGTCTTTGCAAGGACGTCATTGTGGTGCTGGAGAGGCCCAGGCCTCAGATCTGCACTCCACACTTCAAATAGAGATGTAAACTCTGGAGGAAGTCTGGAGGAGAGCAACAGCACTGATAAGGGATTTCAAAAAGCATGACCTGTAAGGAATTTTTTTTTTAAATTGGATTGTTTAGTCTAGAAAAGACAGAGGAGAGCTATGAGACACTTGACACGTGAAGACAGTAGCTGAAAGGGGTGTGGTAAGAGAGTACAGTGATCACTGGGTCTGTTTGCATGGGGAAGGACAAGACCTACTTGGATTTATTTTCAGCAAAACAAAGGAGGTGAGAGTTTAGGAAAGTTCTTTCCATAAGGGGAGGGAGATGCTGGAAGTGATGACGCAGAGAGGCTTTGGATCTCCATCCCTGGGTGTTTCTAAGAGTTTAAACTAATGCACCACATGAGTGGCATAGGCATGGGCACAGAAAGGTGCAGGAGGGTCTCTCCATGTCTACCTGTGCTTGCTTAAATCAGTCCTGTGGGGTTTGTTGCTTTGTTGGCATGTGGGACTCCAGCTTGGTGCCTAAAACGGAAAACACACTGTTAGGTGGGTATGTTTGCACAGAAAATGTTGATAAGACAGGAAAAATGATATCGCTGTCAGAAACAACCGCCAGAAATCTTAGAAGTTCTGCTTCAAAAAAGTGTATTTAAGGGAAGCAGGTCTTTGGCAAAACGGTCTTTCATTAAACAAAAGATTTAGATGGAAAGTTTTGCAATGAGCTCTGCAGATCAGGAGCCCAGCACAACCCCAGGATATCTGAAGTGTAATTACTGATCCTGCAAACAGTTCTCTTCCCCATTTGGGATTCAGCAGAGATAACACAAGACCTCTCCGTGCAGTGGGAAGGTGGGTAGAGAGACTGTCAGGGAAGCCAGAGAGGAGCTTCACCTGCAGAAAAGGCTGTGCAGGAATAAGGATCCAGAAAGACTCGTCCCAGTAACTTGCCAAACGAGGAGGGAAATGGTATCTGTCCCAGAGTCGAGGAAGGGCTGCGGTTCAGGGATGAGAGTCAGAAACCCAGCGCTCAGAAACTGCTGGTTCTCACAAAGCCTGCACTTATGTGTGTTCAGTCCAGGAAATTGGTTAGTGGGATGTGAAACTACCATATGTTTTTGCAGATGCTCCAAGTATGTGTGCTCCCCTTATGTATATATGCTTTAGGCCCAGTTTGGAAAATGGGTCAAAGTCTTCCAGAGCTCCAGGAGGAAAACTCTTGAGAATTTACAGACCTGAGGTGCTGCGATTAATGTTTCTGGACAGCAATTGCACTTTCCCCTATTGAGGCTCGGAAAAACAGAGGAGAGTGCAAGAGGAGATCCACACCAAAGATCAAGGCAGACACATCTGCCTGGCTGTCAGATTCCATGCCAGCAAATTGGAAGAAAATTAAAAAATCCAAAGTCAGATCTGGTCCTTGCTCTGGCAATGCAAAGAGGTCTGAAAGGCTCCTACATAGATATTTATACCTGGCATAAAACCACCACAGAAACTCCTGTGTTTCTCTGGTTTTGCCATCCCTTTAAGAGGAATATGTCAAGGGAATATGAATGAATGAGATTTTCTTGTTAAAATAGTCATGAATTGGTGTCACTTCATTTAAGAGCAGGGTGCAGTGTGCAACCTCTGCCCACTACAGCTCAACAGCTGCCCTTCCAAACACTTCAAGTTGCAGGCTTACATCTCAAAGGAAGAGTCCTGCAAGTGTGGGAGACAGGGGACCATAAACTCTCCAAAGAGTGGATTTTTGCCTCCAAAGTTCCAGGTAGATTTGTACCCTGAGACACCATCCTTCTGCCAGGCATGGAGGGTGATCAACCTTCATCATAAAGTTGCTCTTAGCTTTAATTTCCAGCACAAGTAGCCCCAAACCCCTCTAGAGTGGGGGCAATATGACACTGCCAGATGATTACACATTGCCTCTTAATACAAAGCCAGTTAGTTGTGTTCATACTCCATTACTCAGTTCAAAATTACAAGCCTTATCTCAGGGGAAGCTTGGGATGGCTCTGTAGTTTCAGAAACCTCATGGTAAAAGGGCCATTTTTTAAATACAGTGTTTTCCAGAAAGACCATCTTAAAAATATAGTGCTGTTCAAATCCTCTGCTTCCTTTAATGCTATTTTCAGGTTGTTGGTTGTTTTGTTTTTTTTTTTTCAAATTAGGTTTAGCAACACGCAGGAGATGTTAGATTAAAGGGACAAGGCTGGGGTTTTCCGTGTCTATACAGAAATAGCTGTTCCCTGGGTGGGCCAGGTGAATTTGAGCAAAGTTATTGTTGCATGACTTCCCCCAGCTTTCTAGGTGGAGGAGACAGAGATGTGACTGGCTGCTTGCAGAAAAGTCTGGCCAAAAGCATTGGGCCACATCCTTTGTGGAGGTAAATCAACATCGTCTGAGTGGCGTTTCTGGAACCATGACTATTTTCATCAGGATCAAGCCTCTTCCATATGGTGAGGAAGTGGTAAAGATCACAAAGGGAGGGAAAGCTATCCATGCATGGCAATAATTGCAAAGATCTATGGGGTTTTCCTATGTAGGTGGTGTCATTTTCTCTAAAGAATTAAAGCGTGGCTTTCCCAGCGTGCTTCCCCTTTAAGGAGACACGCTGAGCAGCGATAAGACAACAAGCCCAGATGCCCAGAGGAAGAGCAGCGTTGTTGTGAAGACACAGCCCCAAAAGGCAAAATGTCTGGATTTTATTTGCAGCTCTGCCACAAACTTCCTGGATGATCGTGGCCAAGTCAAGCAGGTCCGTTTTCCAGCAGCGTCTGTGCCCTCGTGCATATGCATGAACGGTGCGTTCGCTCGGGGCTCTGCGCTGAGGTCCAACAAATGCAGAGCTGTGAAGAACCAGCCGCCCACACGCTGCCCTGCTTTCCCCAGGCGAAGCGGGGTGAGCTGGGGAAGCCACTGGATCCCCGCCAGCAGGGATTCATATCCACAAACAGGGGCTGTGCTGCTCCAGATCAAAGCCCACCTTGCCTGATGGCCCGTTGGAAGTGGGCGCCGGGGAGGAAAACAAAGTCAGAGTGAGCAGAGCTGGACTTCCAGAGCTGGGAGTGGTTCGTGCGAACTTAGCAACCCTCAAAGGATTTCTAAACCTGGGAGCATGAGTAGTCCAGGACGAGGTCTCAGGGCACCTGGGGATTTTTGGCTTCCTTGGAGCAGGACTCATCTCTCCAGCTCTACGTCAGACTGGCTGGCTCACACAGGGCTTCTGTAGCTGCTACAAAGGACGGCCTTCCCATGGCTGTGTCAGCTCCCACGAGGAAGTGATGCTGCCTGCCAGGGAATTGAGGCTAAATGCACTGGTGTTTCCTCATGCCTTGGAAGGGAAGAGAAGTCTGGAGAGAATGATTGTTGTGACGTATAGGAGCTTTGCCAGTACAGTGCCCTGTAATAACAGCTAGTCTGCCTTCAGGTCATTAACTTACCCATTTTTTAGTACTCTTACTCATGACAAATAGGTCTTGAGTTTAGAGATGCCCTCCTTCTCTTTCCTTTTTCCTGACTTCCTATGTATATTTTGGATATTTTCTTTTTTTTTTTTTTTTTTTTGTGGTGGTGTATCCAAATATCCCTGTTAAAGCGTCATATTCCAGATCTCTCCTCCGGGGATCCATAAGGCTGTAACCAGATAACCAACACATTTTTTCTGCTCTGTCTCCATGGCTCAATGAGAACTAAAGCATGAGGAAAATACTCTCAGGGGCACTACAGGTGATAAAATTGGATTTAGAACAAAAAAGGTCTCTCTGCTCTCAGAGACAGTCTCACATCTGCTTTGTCCGTGCCCCGTGACCAAGCTACACCCTGAAAGCCACAGGGTTGAGTTGGAGGGGTGGTGGGTTGAGCTTTCAGCCCAGCTTGTGGTGGGGTTCCTACGCCTGGGCTCAGGATGGTGTGAACGTGGCTACACACCTTCCACCTGGAGATGGCTTTTGTCCAGTTGGCTGAGAAGGGGGCTGGAGTGACAGGCAGCTGTTTGTCGGCCAGTGTAGACATGCCCAAATTCTCCTGGTGCCCTACTGGAGGGTACTCAGATATTACAGAGATGAGGGCAGTCTGGGAACCTGTTTAGACCAGAATATGGGTTTCAGTGGCAGTTTTCTGGCTGATTAATTGGGTGACTTTGTGCAGGTCTCAACTTGCCGTTGCCCTATCCAATAAATGGGAATAGCAGCATTTGTCTTCCTTTGTAAAACACTTTGAGGTCTACGGATAATCCTCCTCCTTTTTCCCACCCATCATTATGGGACCAAGTGGAATCTTACGACACATTGAGTTTCTGTGGTCTGGCGTTTGCCAAGCATTTGAGAATGACTCTTTGGCTTGAGTTTGCAACGTCTGTGACTGCCACGTGATTTGTCATGGCAGCTCCTCGTTGAAATCAGGTCACCATTCCACTGGGAATGCAGGAGATGAGGAGAGAAGCTGCAGTGAGGAGTGTACAGACCCTGGGACAGCCTGCAAGCAGTCGCCACACACATCATAATCCATCAATAACCTACCACACTCTGCGGTTCAGAGGTCTGCAGATATTTAAGAGTGGAAAACTCTATAAACAAGATTCCTCTGGACCACCACGCTCTTTCTGGTGCCCTGGAAAGCAGTAGGCAGTGCTAGGGAAAGACATGGTCACTGGGCATTCCGAGGTGTTCCCACAACACAATGCACACCAGTTTGAATTCGAGGACCTTGTGCTGCTGTGGACAACTGACAGTTTAGGACACAACCTCTTCTTTCCCTGGATTGTCTTGAGAATCATAGAATCATGGAATGGTTTGGGCTGGAAGGGACCTTAAAGATCATCTAGTTCCAACCCACCCTGCCATGGGCAGGGATACCACCCACTAGGTCAGGTTCCTCAGGGCCCCATCCAACCTGACATTGGCCAGGGATGTTTTCTCCTCCTAAGTCCATTCTGAGATTCATCTTTAGCAGGTACCAAAGGGATGTTACTGAGGTTGTACTCTTTCTTACAATGACCTGAAAGAAAACCTAAATCACTGCAAGTAAACTTTTAGAAGTGACTTGGGAACTGAATAAGGGAGTGAATAGTTAAGAAATCAGGTCACTGATGCACAGAGATCTTCCCAAAGAACATCGCAAGGCTGTAGGAGCCTTGAAGAGCCAGGAAATTAGCAGAGATGGGTATCAGGCAGCAAAGAGCTTACAGGAGAGAGGTTTGAAGAGAGACTTGATCGCAATCTCCAAGTACTCACAAGAGGAAGAGAAATGTGGAAATGAGGCAGATGTATCCAGAAATCTTATGGCTGAAACTTGAGGGTGAACATTTTTTCCTTTCTGTGGTAGTGGGGAATGAAACAGGAGCCATGTCTGACTGCAGAGCAATGCTCCAAGGTTCCTCTCATAACTCCTGAAGTCCCCAGCTGGCTGGGGGCAGGTATTTAGAAAAATAAGCTGTAGTTCCAAGAGGAATGAGCTGGAGGGTGTCTTGTGGCCTTTGCTGTGTAAGGGAGCAGATTAGGTGATCCTCCTGAGTCCCTCAGATCAGGAACCACTATTTTGGATTTCTTCAGCTACAGTAACAAAAAAGACAGCTCCGTCTTCTCTTCTTGTCAAGCACTGAGCAGGATCAGTGAGGGTAAAGCATCGGAGAGGGAATAAAACACCATTTGAGACTCAACTCCAAACAGCATGAGCTGTTTGGGCCAGCTTGAGCTACCTCTTTTCTTGTCCTTGGCCTCCACTGTTTCATGACAGGATGACAACATCAGAATTCCCTGCTAGCATTTCTCCCTTTAAATCAGGAAAAAAACCCAACCAAGCAATAGACAAAGAGCCCATCAGTGATGCAAATAAAAGGCTGCAGTTTCCCAGAGCAGCACTTGGGGTCTGCTCCTTAGACCGGGGTGTGAGGGACTCAGCACCTGGCTGGGCTGGACCCAGTGGCTGTGTATTTCATGGGGCCCATCAGATATGGTCTGTCCGTACACAAGCCGTGTTTTACTTATAAAGTAAATTGCATTACATGGGCTATAATGTACATTTTCAAAGGGGACCCACCTTAAAAACATTTTGTTTAATAAAATAACTTAATTAGAAGAGAGCTTCTGGCTGATGTGGTTGAGGCTGTGATAATTTTTCCTTCTCAAATCATTTTCTCTGTTTATTATACTTAATTATAGTGTAATTATGTATTCATCCTCTAGGCAAATTATGCAATCAGAAAATGTGAGTGGTTCATTTGCCACTGCTGTTGGGACCAGCGTTTACATCCCTGCTATAAAATACGAGCATAATTTCTATTATTTATAGTATTACGTATATGCATATATATAAAAGCTGTTTCACACAGAATGAAGAATTGGTGTAAATATTTTATTGGCACTCATTTTTGCATCATCCACTCCATTCATTTGTGGCCTACTAATAATGAAACCATGCAGAGCTCAGATAGGTAAAATCTTTACACCCTACCAGGAATTTTCTCAAACACAAAACATACATGGCTGAGGAACGTGGAAGCTCCACAGCTGAGCTTTAATTTTGGAAGGAGGATTATTATTACTTTTAAGAGGGTTTTTTTTGCATTTTGCTTCCTGATATTCTACCCAGAATTTCTTAGCACAACAAGAGAGAAAGGAACCCCCTAGTATCCAGTTAGGGGGTGTGGGTTTGTGTTCATGTCATGGGTTCAGACTAACCTAATTTTAGCCATGTGCTTCATGTACTTTTTAGCCATGGCAGCCCTGACTTCTAAAGACTGGGCTGTTTTTTCTTCCTCTTGTTTTTCCTGATGGGAGTAGACAGATTGTGTTTGAACATACCGAAACATGAAGCCAAATCTTGAAAACCCTTCTGAGACGGATGTTTTCTCCTTCTTTGGCCAGCTCTGGGTGTGAATACAAACTGAATTCCCACTTGGCAGTTCCAGCTTCTCTGTGTGTGCTTCCTCTGCAGAGATGAAGCCACTTGCAGCAGCAGAGCCGGTGGGGCAGACGACGCCTGTCCTGGTGGAGCTCAGCCACCCGTGTGCCTTACAGCTGCTGAGGAGGTGAGCCATCCATGCAGCATGACAAGCCTACCTCAGTGTCCCCTGGCCAGCCCCACAGCTGCTGGAAACCTGGGTAACTGTTGATCTAACCCACTTTTCCCTCGCTGAGGAGCTGGCCCTGCCCTTCGCTGTCCCTCAGCTGCCTGGTGCTCCCCACGAGTGCCTTGCAAACGTGCCTTTGCAGGAAATGAGAGGCCCCAGTGTGGTCTAGCTCCCACCCTGCTCCCTGCAGGCAGGACGGTATTTGTATGAAGAGCCCACACTTCTCATCCACGTGGACAAAACTGAATTTTGCCACACCACAGCTGAAGGGACTCGCCTGGGGAGCAGTAGAGGCGTTGGTGGAGAGCTGGGGTGGCACAGCGGCATAGGGAGAGCCAGGAATGTGGGATCTGGGGAGGGAGGCAGTGGAAGAGCCAGCAGTGTGGTCCCCCAGATGGAGTTAGCCACCCAGGGAAGGAGAAAGAAGATGATTGCTGATCATCCTCGCCACTCCTGCAGCTGCCCCATGCAAACAGTGGCCTCAAACAGCCTTTCCCTCTCCCCACCCTCAAAACGCAACCACTGCCCCATCCCTCCCTCTCCCTGAGAGGAGAGCTGTCAGTTGTGGTCTCTGAGGGAAAGGCACTGCCCCAGCCAGCCTGGGATAAAGCTACAGAGTGGAGAATCAAAGCCCAGATCCAGGCAGATACTTTGTGGTAACCTAAGATCCAATGGAAATCTGGGGAAATTTTTCAAAGGAGCCAGAGAATACTCCCAGGTAGGTGCTGTTGCTCCATCCTGACCTGCTGACCCACGGGGGAGGCTGCTGCTGTGTTCACACACACACAGGTGGGCCAAACCAGCCGAAACAGGGTGGAAATAGCCAAGCCACTGGTTCCCAGCGCTGGCTGCAAAGTCCTCACACACAGCAGGTAGGACGGGACGTGCCAACAGCCCCAAGCCTGCAAGCACGGAGCAGCTCCACGGAGAGCTGAAGGACCACAAGACCAGGAGCTGACTCAGAGCACAGCAAGGAGGCATCTCCCCAGAGTGGGATGAGATGGGAGCAGTAGGTACGTAAGATGTTTTTGTTTTTTCCTGATGTTATCCCCATTTTCCCAGGTCCCAGCTTCAGACAGCCGTCTGCCACCCGCTTTGGCCAGACACTGAGACGCTGTGAGTTGGCTGGTGTTGCTGTCATGAGCAAAGGTGCAGTGCCATGGATTGTCTGGGCCGTGCCAGCCTGTTCCCACAGTGATTTTGCATGGTGGGAAGTTGGTTGGGACTGGGCAAAGGGTGCTCCGGCTCTGGCCCGCTGCCAGAGGAGGATTTGTCCATTATAGGCTCGCTTGCTCTTGGGGTGTGGCCTGAAAGGGAGCGTTGGAGCCGATATTTATTGGGGGTTTTCCACACTTTGTTATGAAACCCTTGGTTTTTCCATGCCTTGAATTTGGGAGCAGATACCTTAGTAAAGAGTATTACAAGTGCCTGGCTCCAGGGGGATGCCTCCCACCTGCTGGTCTGTAAATGCTGTAGAAAGAATGGTGTATGTAACTGTATTTGAGCAATAGTGCACTTTACCTCAGGTCAGGCAGCAGTCTAAAGGAAGGGCTTGGATCAGGAGTCAGACTGCCAAGTCCCTGAGCAGTGTGCCAGGCTGGAGCAGGGCTCCTCCATCCCTTCTATCCTTTCCTGGTTTTGTTCCCCCTTGCATTCCTAGGGAAAAATGAAAGAGAGGAAAATTAAATACAAATTATAAGCTCCAGCACCTTTGCTAGGGGAATCTGCAACCAAGTGCAAGTGGATGAGTTGGATTCAGTATTGGCCACTGATTTTTAAAGAACTACTTCTGCCAGAGGGAGCTGGTTCAGAAACCAGCCCAGGAGCTGATACCCCAGCTCTGAGTGAGAACAAGGGCCACCCTTCCTAATCCGAGACTTGATCAGTTGAATTTCAGTTATCAAGAAGCCATAAGGGAAGCCTGGCCTATTTTTATACCCTGGAGCCCCCCTGGAAGCGCCAGCCCCAGCAATGTGGTGCAGCACTGCTCCAGCACACGCTGAGCCTCACACGGTGCCGGGGCAGCATTGCACCCATATCTGAACTGTCGGGAGCTAAAGGCAGCAGAAGGAGCTTTCCTTTCACACCTTCAGTTTCCATGTCGACATGCCAGAATGACATGAGGCAGCAGATGGATGCAGACCAGGAAGAATATTTGGACATATTAGGCAATGGGGATCGGGTCCCTTTAGCTCACACATCTCCAGCTGAGAGATCACGAGGCAGCGGCCGCAGCTGCAAAGGACCAAACCGAAAGCTTCTCGTAAGTGAGAAGTAAAATGGGCTTTACCCAGGTTTATTGAACATTTTTTTAAGCCCCCACCTCCTGTCCCAGTCTGCAGAACTTAAGCCCTGCCCTTATAAATTGCTAACAGAATTACCTAATTCCAGTTGGGTTCGCAACCTTTCTGTTCCCTCCCTGAGCTGATACCCTTTCCTTCTGGGGAGAGGTGGAACAACAGACATTCAGATAAAATCCTATGTCACCAAACACTCTTTTTAGTCAGCTGTGATTCCCAAATGCTCTGGTATCTCCAGTCCCCTCTACTGTGTCTATGGAACTGTTACTTTGGATAATAGAAGGGATCAACGCTCCAACCATCTGGAAGGCACACCATATATAATTTAGGTGCTTTACTTGCTCTCCCATCAGTAACAGGAATGTGGCTTCCTTCTCATTTCCCTTGATCTCTTAGCCCTGTGCTAGAGAGGTCAGGTTAGAGGCAGCCATGGGGGAGTGAACTGGGTTTCAGAGTTTTGAAGGAAGTCTCTGCTTCACAACCAGGTCATTTCCCAATTCAGTGTGTGCAAAGGGATAAAGAACTCAGTAAATCCCAGTTGAGAGAGAACGCTGGGTGTCATCATATATGCAAATGGCCCATTCACCTCCCAGGGGAACCTGGATCCCCTTCAGCAAAGCCTGGAGACAGGGATCACATTGGCTGGGCATTGTGCTCTGGAGAGTCACTGCCAAAGGTCAGTGTCTGCAGCCAGCTAAGCAGCCCCACACATGCATCCAATGGGATGATCCTGAGGGAGGTGGCTGAGCTCACTCACATCCAGCATGGAGAGAGCTGCTGGGGGAGGGAACAGGAGTTCTGTCATCCCTGAGTGACCCCTCATCTTGAGGACCAAGCCACCTTTCCATCCCCATTCCTGCTACTCTTAGAAACCAGGGAAACTACCAGTTTGCTGCTATTCCTTTATGTCCAGAAGAGTATCTTGTGTCCATCCAGACCTGTTTATCTGCTCTCGGTGAGCATAGACAGATGGTTAAGGCCTCGATGCTGAAGTTTATGACTTAAATCAATGGGATTATTCATGAGTGGAGAGATAACCATGTGCTTTTATGCTTGGCTGGAGTGGCGTCTCAAGCTCCCAGCTGGGAATCAAAGCTCTGAGTCACCAGGTCCCTCCTCTCCTTCCTGTGTGACCAGTCTCCCTGTGTCTGCTTCCTTGCCTGCCGCATAAGGAGGATGACAATCGCTTTTATCTGATGGTTACTTTCAAATGGCCCTAAAGGCCTCTTCTGGTCTGATGAAAATTCAGTAGAAGCTGGACTAGCATGGAAAGACAGGAGGACATTTAACTAATGAAAGCACTGGAACTCGGGAAGGCAATTACATCCTTTCTTCTGCCCCACATTCCCACACTGGCTACTCGGCCATGGCTGCAAAATCTTTCAGGCCAGAGAGGAGTGGGAGGCCACGAAAAGGCTGAGACAAGGGGAAAGGTAGTGGTTGGGGTGACCAGCACAGCAGGTTCCCAGTGGTAGTCACACCTTAAAACAGCCCCCTTTCAGTTAAAAACTGAGACCTCGATTCTGCAAGTCTCTGCTTCACATATGGACTTTGTAAAACAAAAACTAGAGAGAAAGAAAGATACATGGGCCAACTGCATATATTTTATGCCCCAATATACACTAAGTCCCCAGAGAAGTGGGGCTTCCCATATTTGGGATGTACCCCTCTGAATAAAAGATGATCTTAAATAGAGACTCCATCAATTCTTCTGCTGGTGACCGGTGCCTTTGCCTGGTCAAATTGTCCCTTTGCCACCATTCCTGGAAGAAGAAGTTGCTCTTTCAGCCCCACTTCAATGCACCCATGTTTTTGGGGGAAGCTGGCCTTGGGATGCCTGTAAGATGGGCTATTCTGCACCTCCCTGTTGGTTAGCAAGTCAAATAGGGTAGTGTGAGAAACCCTGTGCAGCTACAGCTGCTGTGTCCATGAGAATGTGCAGGCTGAAACCCTGCAGAGGAGCTGTGGGCGTCCTCCCAGCTGCCCCGTGCTTTTGCAGGCATTTGTAAATACAACTGCTCTCACTTTCCATTGATAGACATCAAAAAGCAATTAAGAATCAAGCTCTTCAAATTGATAGGTCTCCTGAATTTGAAACATTTTTCATTCTTTGGCTGGTATCACTGCCTAGATTAGATTATTTTTTTAAAGGGAAGATTAAAATAAACAGTATTTATGGTTTAATTATTTGAATGACTAAGAAGCTCCAGCTTTATTTTAACTTCACAGAGGACCGGGAGATGTTTTTAATGATATGTTTTACTCACACAGGATCTTTCATCCAAGGATCTCAAACTGCTTTTCAAATAATTAATTAATCCTTGTACCTCTCCATGAGACAGTTATTATCTCTGATATTCCTGATGGGTAAACAAAGGCACAAAGACGTCAAGGCACAAAGTGCTTTCCAAATATTAATTAACTAATTCTCACACTACTCCATGAGACTGTTACTATCTCTGCCATTACCAAGGGTAAATTGAGGCACAAATATGCAAGTAAATCCCCTGAGGCCATGCAGGTGAGTCAGGAGCAGAGCTGAGAATAGTGTATGACCAGTCCCTTGGCTAATTGTTTCCAGCAAGTCCTCCACCATATTCCTGACAATGGGCAGCTCATTCCCCTAAGTGAAGCACAGCTGAAACCCTTTGTCGTCATCCCTTGGGGATCATGTTTGCCCACGTCAGTCTGCAGCTTCTTTTGAACTTGCCCTGCCTGGAGGAAGCCAATGGAGCTGTGATGAGAAAGGGTTGGTTTGAAGGCTCTGGGGAGCTTTGAGATGCTCTGGTGCTGGGGGCTGTCCAGCAGCCACAGTTTATCTTAGAGTTCATCCCTGTACCCATATTTTTAATGGTCCATTCAAGAGAACGTAGGGAAAGGTGGGGACCCTGCAGGCCAGGGCCCCTCAGCAGCTAAACCCACCTTGCCCCTTGCACAGGGGCAGCTCAGGCCCAGCGTGGATTTATTTTCTGACCTCCCCAGGAGGAAGAGGGAAAGGCAGGAAGCTGAAGGCTCTCTCTGCCCTCAGGAAGGGTCCAGCTGGAGGGATTCTCTGCACAGGCACCTGAACCCTCACCAGGAGCACATCCCAGCTGAGCTATTTCAAACATGGGCTTGGCCTCATCAGATGCACTCTCATTTCCACATGAAAGAGCTGGAGGAATATGAAGCCAGCTCATCTGTATTGATAAGAATTTGGCATTACTTTCCCCCAGTTATCTCAGTTTTCTGTGTACATTAATCACAATACAAAAAACAGGAGTGAGGAGGGAGGGATGGATCTTCTCAGCTGTCTTTCTGGGAGTGGGTTTTTTATGGGGTTGGATTTTTTTCCTGAACATCCTTTTTTCCAGTTTCACTCTGCTGGAGTCTGATTGCTCCCTCCCCTCTGCAATTTGGATGCCTCACTCTGCTTGCTGCAGCTCTGATGCAAGCGCTCCACTGCCATGTTTGCCAAACCTGAGCTCGTCTAGACACAGTCTAACTGTAGCACTAATGTTAGGGTTCAACAGACTGATCTCAGCTTTGTCATAGCTCTGCCCACGGTCAGCACTTTGATCTTTATCCTTGAAAACCACAGCCATTGACAAAGGTAAAATGAATTTCTGACTTTGAAAGACTTTGATGGCATTCCCTTGTTTTGGTTTGTGTTTTGTTTTTTTCTCCTCTCCTTTGCTCTTCCAGCTGAACTTCATCACACAGCTTCTGATTACAGCTGCAGCTCCAGGACCAGAGAGAGGTCATGCTGTCTTGCTTTCTGCTGTTTTAAAATCAGAATGGAAAACCATGGGACACTTTTGGGGCAGACTGTGAGTGTAATACCAATTGTCACAGGAATTGGAGATAGAGAGAGGGCCCTCAGGATTTGGTCTTGTACCTTCTTAAAAAAAACCCACCAAACCAAAATCATCATGAATGGGGCCAAGTGCCAATAGCAGGAGAGAATGAGAACTATTTGGTGTTAGATTTCTAGCTGGAAATCTGCAGCCTGCCAAGTCCTACTGTTTGCCTTCGTGTAGTATGAGAGGTTGAGCTGAGACAAGGGCCTTCCAGTAGACATTGCACTGACACGTTGTGAGGGATTGCCCTGCCTGGAGGAGTTCACCTTTTAAATAAACATGAGGCGCAAACCGAGTGCTACCGCTCCATCTTCCAGATGGGAAGTGAAGGCAAGGAGCACCTTGTCCAGGTCACACAGGGCACCTGAATTCATTTCAGGGCTCCAGGTTGCCTTCATCTGTAAAAGTCTTCCAAGGACTGGGAGTGAAATCCAGGTTCTCTGAAGGCAATGGGATTTTTGCCCCAGATTGCCAGGGGGGGGAAGCTTTTTCCCCAAGCACCTGCCCGGAGGTGTCCAGAGGCCTTTAGCAATGGCAGTGACTCTGGAAGCACCAACAGCGATGGCCAACCCTGAATGTCCCAGAGTGGCTTTTGGGGTGTCCAGCTCCTGGCTAGGAGAGGCCACTGGTCAAAATGGGCCTTGTTAAACAGCCAAGCAGAAAACAAATCTGCTCTCAAGGTGGCTCAAAGCTGGAGCTGACAGAACATTTTCCTGTTGTATATAAATATCACATATGCACACATGCATAGTTGGCGAGGAAAACTTTATATATAGGTAGTGTGTCTGTTTTAGATAGAAAGATGGATACATTTCATGTGTATTAACTCACATAGCTATATATTCCTAACATCCAAAACATTGTCTTTTCCTGGTTTTTCCAAACACTTCACCAGCTGATTCACAGATGCCAAATGTTGACACAATATGTTAAATAGAAATGTTGACAGTTTCCCATGGAGAGTTTTCTGCAGTCCTGGAGAAGCTCTACTCAACATTTCTTTTGAGATTTGAAGGAATTTGATTAACATTTTGCTGTTGCCCATTCCTGACTACTCTGAGTTGAGCTGGGACCGGAGGAGCACTTGATGAGTAAGGCTCTTCTGTTATTTACAGCCTCGTTGAAACGATGAAGTAGCAGGAATCTCCTTGGAGAGCAATGGATCACAGCACTTGTCAAGATGATTTCCAAATCAAAGATGAATTCCAAGGAGCAGCAAGGGTATAATTTTAGAGCCCATCAACCCAATGGCAAAAATCCCAATTTTTGCACAGTATTCTTAATGGAGTCTCTGAAATTTCGGAGCTTCATATATTATATATTATATACTATATTATATATTATATTGTGGCTAAGAGGTCCTGTCCAAATTCAGCATCTGTGTGCCTTACAGAGGAATGACCCTAAAAAGGAGTGATGAAAAAGGTCAGTCTAGTTTAAAAACAAATACCGTGTTTATAACGAGACCGAAGGGACAATGAAGAATTCAGTACTCGATACTGACACCTGCCACTTGCAAAATATCTCCACCACTAGGAACAAATATTTTGTGAGAGTTTGGAAAATTCTGGTCACTCATTTTTTCCTCCTTTGTTTCCATTTCAGTCACTGTGCAATAACAGCACTGACGTTGCTAAATGTCACGAAGTGAAGCTGATGAAGTTGCTTCATGTGCTTGTTCCAGGTGAGATGGCAACAGGAGCAGTTGTAATTCTTACCCAAACAAAACAAGACAAAAGGAGTATTTGCTAATGTTTTTGGATATAGTTGTTAGGTCCCAGGAGCAGAGATTAGTCAGAGTACCCATAAATATCACTGTCACTGAACTCTGATTTCCAAAGTCTTTGCTCCCAGATAGCAAATTAAAACCCAGCCGAGCTCTCGCCACTGGGCTATGGACTCCTACTGGGATTTGCCCAGTTCTTGGTCCCCATCAGTGCAATTGGGAGAGCAAGGAGGGGAAGCCAGGGGCACATCCCATACAGTGGATGTCCAGGTAGGAAAATGCCCTCCTTGTAAATCATATGGCACAGGTGACCCCTCGAGCTTCATTCCTGATGTCGCAGCTTCCAGTCGCATCATTTGGGAGGGATCAGCCTGTCAAGCTAGACACAGTCTTGGTCTCAGTAAATATGGCAGTTCTGGCACTGTCATTTAAAAAAAAATCCAGTTTCCCAGAGAAAAGCTCAGACAACAGAACCAATCCAAGGTATTTATCACTTCACA
The DNA here is from genome assembly GCF_025592945.1 of Manacus candei. NCBI lineage: Eukaryota > Metazoa > Chordata > Aves > Passeriformes > Pipridae > Manacus > Manacus candei. Next base: position 4,082,601 of record NW_026138083.1, on the reverse strand, counting down.
CTGTGCTAATGCAAACAAAAACATCACACACTTCAATAAACCCATTGCTGAGTCTCACCAGAACAAACTGACATTTCCCACGTGACCAGTTCCAAGCTAGAAGGGTTTGGTTTGGGTTTTGCTATTAATATTCTTTTGTAATGGAGAAGGCATTTTTCAATTGAATGAAAATTTTTGCCTCCAAAAATGTTCACTTTCACTGAGAGATGTAGAGGTCTCAATAAGAAAAAACTAAGACCAGTAATTCAGTGATTGCCTGAGTGAGAGATTTCTTCTCCCCATCACCTCAAAAAAATCAGAAAGTAAAATATTAAGTGAAGGAACCAAATCCATCCATGCCATCAACATTTTTCATGGGGGAGAGTTCCTGGCTACTTCCATCATTCACTTTGCAATTATGGTGTATTTAGAGCCAACGTATTTAACCCCAAAATTAGCTCAGCTGAGCTGGAAATGCCAGCCTCAGTTCTCTTAGACATGTATGAGAGGACTGGGTGCAGTCAGACACAGGCTGGGCCAACCAGGAGAAAGTCCACTGGGTTTGCAGAGGCAAACAGAGCTCAGCATTTTGGGGTGGACAAAAAGCCTGGCTGAATGGCACCATTGAAGCCTCAAAGGAGAGCCCAAGTGCCAGCCAGCACAAGGAGATAAGGAGCACCCCGGGAGAAGGGTACAAAGGTAGCACTGATGAGCAGGGCTTGGCTTTGCTCCCACAGAGGTCACAGCTGGGTCCTCTATTAAATTTTTCTCAACACAGCAGTATTGAGAATTATACCAAGCTACTGGCTAGTAATGCCTCCCTCCCACAGACCTTCCAGAAAATATAAGTCTTTGACAGTCCTGGCATAAGCAAAGACAGTCAAAGGCTCTGTTATCTTCTTTTATAAACTGGAGAATTTGGCTGTGAGGAGACAAAGGTTCTTGTCCTGAAAAGCATCACAAGTATCACTCTTGTGAGTAAAGTGGTACCTTTGCCTGAGCAGATCTCTGAAGGTGCATCCTGTGCTTAGAAACAAGAGCTTTCATCTTGAAATACAAGTGAACAGTAAAAATGTGTCCATTCTGAATTTTTAAAAACAATCTATTGTACTTAAGGGATAAACTCTTTGTTTCTATTCCATTACCAGTGTCCCTTTGGAGCTGGAGTTCCTGTGTGCACAGGCATCATCCAGGTTCATCAGACAGCCAAATCTTCAGCGTGGCAAAGTTGTTCCCAGTCATTTCTCTGTTTATTTTCAATTTCCCATCCTATCAGCTCGAACTAAGGTGGGAGGAGGTAAAGCAACTAGAAGGGGCAGTTTTTAAGGTTTCAACTGAGTAGAAGGTAAGAAAATATAATAAATTTTATTTCATGCCTTCTTGCCAATTGTTAGAAATGTGCAGTCCATATGAATTCATATAACAAGGAGGGAATGTTGGGAAAACCAATAAAGATTTTGTGGTCTTAACTATAATGAATGTAGTTTGATATAGAGTCTGTTTTTCACTGCATGGCAAAATGAATCATAAAATACTGGACCTTGAAACTCCTGCATTTTTTAACAATAGCCTGGGGACAGTTTACAGTGTAATGAATTGTAATTAACCCACCTTCAAAATCTTTTATGAGTATTTTGCCAATTAGCTTCGCATGCTTGCTAATGACTCATGGCCAGCGCATGTCTTTGCAGAGCCGGGTTTTACAGAGCAGGGTTTTACAGCGCGCGCCGGCCTGTTCAGTCAGCGCAGGGACGCAGGACGGGGAGGCAGGCACAGGTAAGACCCAGCCAGCCCCAGCAACCTACATATTTCAACACTCCCAGAGCCTTTGCTGCTCCCTCAGACCCAAAATAACTGCAATAATGTATAGCGACGTCAAAAGGCTTTGGTTTCCCAAGGATTGCGAGGAATGCAAAGGGCTCAAGTCCTGACATCTGTTGTTACTTAGTACTAACATATATAATGCTGCTAATTGCTGAGCCATCTTTGTTTTCCTTACTTAGCACTAGGGTTAGAATTATTTTATTTTTGTGGTTCATGGCTTCCTGCCACTTGCAACACAAAGTCCACTCTAAAGAAAATAAAACAACTACCAGGCTGACTACTAACAGTGTGTGGAGGGCTGGGGTGGTTTCTTCCCCCTCTCCTGTTTTAAGCTGTGTTTTTGTTGGGTTTTATTTTAATTAAGGTAAGAAGAGACAGCAGAGGTGGGACCTGAGTGGTGTCACACCAGAAGGCCACATGGGCCAGTATCCCATCTCCCAGTATCCCATCTCCCAGCATAGCCAGGAGGCGATGCAGGAGGAGGAAACTCCTGGAGGAGGCTCAGCAATCCCTCCCCTGCTGTACCCTCCTCGCTCCAGGCAATCCGCGGTTTATGGACTTCCCAAAGCAGAGGCTGCCTCCAGACCAGTGTGTTTTAACAGCCACCCATGGATCTATCCTCCTCAAATGTTTTTGATCCCTTTCTCAAGCCATTTATAACTTTTGGCCTCCGCAACATCCTGTGGCAATGAGTTCCACAATTTAATTATGCTTTGTATGAAAAAGTACTTCCTTCTGTTGGTTTAAACCTCCTTGTGTGACAGCACCACCAGGTCCCCTCTAATTCTTAGGAGAAGCAGTGAACAGCCAGTTCCTATTCGATTTTTTCTATGTCAGTCATGATCTGAAAGGCCTTTACTGAACCTCCTGCTTCTGTCAGCCCTTTCTACCTTGAAGGCTCCTCATCTGCTTGTTTTTCCATCTTTGTTGAAGCTGTTGCCCATCTCTCCTCATCCTGAATGCTTTCCTTCCTGTGCTTTCCAGTTCAGCTCAGCTCTTCTGGAGTTTGATGGCCAGGAAACACACTACCATGGAGCTGCAGTTTCACTGAGCAGTGCTGTAATGATGTTTTCTGATTTGTTCCTGTTTCTTTGCCAACTCATTCCTAACGTGATAGTTACCTCTTCTGATGGACTTTAAATGATATTTGCAGAGGCCTCCCAGCTCTCTTTGCTAAGTGTTATTTTTAGGGCTTGTCTGTGTTGAGGTACAGCGAGGGTGAGTTCTCTGCACGTGCTCTGCCTCTGTTGACACTGCACTGCATCAACCATTTTACTGCAGTGCTTTGTGGCCACATTTGCATCATCTGCAAAATTTCTCATCTCACTATTCATCCTTTTTACTGGAATGTTTATTAATATGAACACTATCAAATGAGTATTTCAGCAACTCAGTTCTAAGTAACACACAAAACCTTCTCTCTCACACAAAGATGTGTGGCAGACCCCACCCCAAGGCCTCCAGGGGACCCATGGTAGTGAACCTTCAGAGCTTTATACCCACCATCCAAAAAGACAGCTTTCAACTCCTTGTAACTTCAGGAACAACTTTCTTCTCTCACCTCTTATCACGAAGCCTCATTGCAGACAGTTTTTAGGCATTTGTGTTTATTGGCACGACTCTACAGACTCCTCTGAGCACATTATCAGTATTGAGTGGGTAAGATGGAGAAATCAGTGATAAGAGGGCCCATCTGGTGTGTCAAGTATTTCATTCCACAGCCAGGGATATGTCATTTGTCGGCTTATTATTTTTAATAACTCTCAGTCTGTCCCCGCTGATCATGGTTTCTCCGTAATCTATGCAGACCATGAAACACAGGGACCTCAGGTTGGCAGGAAAGACTCGGCTACAGCAGTGCCTTTGGTTGCCAGGTACAGAATCACTTCTGTTTACAGGTGAGCTGCACACCTTCTGTACTGAATTCTTGCAGTTCATCAGCAAAACCCCACAGAATCTGTCCTTAATGCCCTATGGCAAGAGACCTCAGCATCCCGAATTGGCTTGGTGTGGGCAATACCTGCTGCTGCTCCCAGCTGCCCTCCTCTTGGGGAATTCGCAGCTACACCAAGACCTCAGTTCCTCTGGAATGGCCTGTTTGCACTTGCCAGCTGAAGAGATTTTCTCTTTGCCACACCATGGTACAGGTCCCGGAGGATGAGCCCTCACGGCAGTGTGAGATCCCAAGGGGCAGTTAGCATTGGCAAGCCATTTCCTTGTTTCACAAAACACCACCACTTCTCTGCTGTCCTGGATCGTTCTCACTCCCCTGTCAGTCAGGTGTCCCCATGGAATGGCAGGAAGGGCCAAACCTGTGATAAACTTAACCTGGCACTCCACTTGTGCCTCATCCTGGAAAGCCCTGTGTTAGGGAAGCATCCCTGAGCACTGTGAGTCAGGTCTCCCCTGGCTCTGTTGTGGTGCAGGACCTGCCACATGAAGTTATCATGAGTTTCTGAGCATTACCCCTCTGGGTGTTGTTCCATGCACCACTTTGCACCTGGAAAACCTGTTTGCTGGACATGCAGATAATCCACTGCAGAAAAATGTGTCACAAACATGAGAGCCCGGTGCTTGTAGAGATCCTATTTGGAAGGGGAGCCAAGCTTTGCTGCTGGAATTATACACTTCCTGAGCAGCATGTTTGGACCACAACTTTTTCCAAAGAAAAACTGCAACATCTACAGATTTCCCAACCACACTGATCCTGCTGCACTGACCTCAATTGCAATCGCAAATCTTCAACCTGTTTTTTTCTCTTCTCAATTCAGTGGGAGCTTTGCCTGTGCTGTGCAGGACTGGACCATCTGTGTACGTCCAGGTCATGGAAAAATATTATTTCTGTACCAGAAGAGATCAGTGTGTCCCCAGTGCAGAGTGCATTTACAGTCCTACGCTTCTACACGTCGTGTGGACTTTTCCTCACTGGGGCTCTAATGCTGAATCAGTTCAGTCAGTGGGAATGGTGGCGTTAAATTTACTCAGAGCAGGATTATATGTGTTATTTTAGCCAATCTAACGTGTCACAAAAATGTGTTGAATTATTTTTTTTTTAGAGAAAAATAAAACATATGTTGAGATAATCAGTGGGAATCATTGGAGAGTTGCAAGCATGGAAATATATACATATTTGAAGTTACAACACAGTTTTCTTGGGTGTTTTTTTTTTTTCCCTGCTACACTGTGTGTGGACAAATAATTTGGATGTTGATCACTCGGGTGCTTGTAATCTGAAATCCTGTCACCCCTGTTGCAAACAGAAGTGCAGGAGAGAACATTTCCTTGCAGTCCCACCCAGCTGGGGTGTTTCACTGCAAGCAACACCATCGCCTGTAACCCAGTAGAGCATGTGTGGGGGGGTTGTGCATTGAAATTATTGCTCTTCTGCCAAAGAGCTAAGGCAGCACTAGTTCTTCTTTACTTTTTTTCCTTCTCATTGGCACCAAAGTATAAAAGCCAGCAGTGTTCCTGCACTGCAGTAGGAACTGCACGTGTGACACCAGCACACTGCCATGCTTGGAGCTGTTATTGCTGTGCACACAAAGGGAGGTCTAACGTGTCTGGATGGGACGTGATGGAGGTGCAAAGGAATTCCAGACTAGCCAGCTGTATTTTCCCAGCAGATCCATTTTGCTGCTGTGCCTGCCTTTCATGAGCTGGACAGTGATCTGAGGGCTGAAGCCAATCCAGGTGTACTGAAGGGGAGCTAATGCTTACATCCTGTCACCGAACCATTTAGGTTGGAAAAGACCTCTGAGATCAGCAGGTCCAACCTGTGACTCATCACCCCCTTATCAACTAGAGTATGGCATTAAGTGTCACATCCAGTCATTTCTTGAACACCTCCAGGGACGGGGACTCCACCACCTCCCTGGGCAGTCTGTTCTGGTGTTTAACAGCACTTTCCATGAAATTCCTCCTGATGTCCACCCTGAACCTATCAAAACTCTCAGGGCAGATGCAATCCCATCACTGATTAGCATCTCTCTTTTTTATCTTCTTTAGCACTTAGCTTCTAAAACTTTGTGGAAATTCGAAAGGCTGGAAGTGGCCGCTGCACCCTGGAGTAAAATGCTGTCCATTTTACAAGGGGCCAATTCATGCATTTGTCTGTAAATTCCACAGTGGCTCTTTGTTTAAATGCTTACTCCTTATTTAGGATTATTCACTAAGGTCTTTTATTCTTGACATCACCCACAGTTTTAAAAAAACCCTTTCTCCGTGTCGACAAGCTGTGTATGAAGCAGCTCCTTAAGCCAGGGCAGCTCAGCGGCTTCCCTTGGATCCGTAACACTGAACTAAGGACAGATTTTTTGGGGAGGTCTTTGTGGTTACCTGCATTATCTTGGTCTAAGCATTCATTTATTAGGCAGAGACATGATTTTTATATTTCTTAGTAATGTTACTCAACGTTGCAGTAATTTTCAGAAGCCATGGGGTCTCTTCTCCAGAAGAGCCAGGACTCCACCACTTGACACCAGTTGAAGAACCAGCTCTCAGGGTTCAATACATTAGGGGGGAAAGAAAAAAGTAGCAAAATAAAACACCATACTCTAAGTTATAGAACTACCAACCAACCAGAGACTTGTGCCAACTTGGAAACGAGATATGAACTAGAGTGTTTCTATGCATTAAAATGGAAACAGGTGGGAAGGACGCGTGGAATTTATCAAGCCAAAGAAATACTTTTTTTTCATGTTAAAATTTGAATGGAATGGAAATTACAATCTTCCAGTGTTACTGCAGAGCTGCAATATTGGGTTTCTCCTTACTCAGCCTTTAGCAGTAAGGAACCAGCTGCAGTGGAGGTTTGGAATTTGCTTCCTAACCCCATCTAACTCTCTCCCGGGTCTGCCCTATTTTGAGTTATTGCACCACCTGGCACAGAGGATGTTACTGACTCTGGAGAGAAGAGTCAAGTTTTGCAATAATTTTTTTTATAGATTGCTAACTGAAGAATAAGAACCAAAATGAGCTGCTGGATAGCAGAAACCAGTGGTTTTCCCTATTCCTACCTAATTTATTGCAGTGAACCTCCGCTCCCACACTGAGTAAGGCACTTTGGCTCAGCTCAGGTATTTACTGTGTGTCAGCACTGAGCCAGTGGGGTGGTGGAGAGACCAGAGCCACACCAAAGCTCTGCATTTTGAACCAAATTGCTCCCACTCCCTTCCTACCTCCACCTTGGAACAAAACCTGAGAGCAGTGCTGGAGTGTGTTCCTAGATGACTTACTAAAGTAAAAACCACATCCAGAAATATTTTTAAAAATTATGACATAGTATAAATGGGACAAACTTTACCAAAGGACTTGGTTATCCATTGCCTGGAGGGTGGGACCAGCTGCATCACTGGTTGGACAAACACATAATAAAATGGGTGGACAGACAATCTAAAAGGCCTTCACTTATCTTAGTTAACTGTTTCCAGTAAATAGCCCTGACTCTGTCATTACTTTAGAGCAGGAAAATATTGATCCATGTCCTAAAAATGTTGCCATCAGCCCTGCCATAGACTTCTTTGTCCAGTGGAATCCCCTTGGACTCACATGGATTTGTCCAGCTGCATCCATTCAGCTCAGCAAACAGCCTCTGATCATGACCATGGGCCATACTAGTCAAATGTCCTGTGTGGCCCATTCCATGGGACTGTGGAATGTCTGCTGTGTTCCATGCCACAGGCATCAGGACAAGAGGCTACTGGCAGTAAGCTCCTGGTCTAAATGAGCTTAAACATGGATTCAAACATTTCTCCTCTTATTAAACTGCTAGAAACCACTTTTTTGCATTTTTAATTTGAATTAAGAACGCTATTATGTTAAGATTTGGAGGGTTCAGAGGCATATCTGTGTATTGGTTTTATATTATTTTTTAATTTTATTTTTTCATGCTTCTGTATGTTTCTTGCTTTCAGACAGAGAAACCCAAAGAGCAAAGTATTTTGCAAAAGCTGTGTGGTTGGAAGGTCTTTGAACTGCTTAACACCAGGAGGAGATGAAAAGCTCACAGGACAGGTTGTTCTCTGGAGGCTCTCGGCCCAATCTGCAGGAGCTGAGGCAGTTCGGGTGCATTTGGGGGGTGGACTGAGGGAGGAAACATTCAGGTACTTTTCAACTATGCAACCAAACCATTTGTCACTTGTCTAGACGCATGTTTCAGAAGGGAATAAAATAAAAGAAAGAAAAATATCGTGTCTGGGAATTCTTCCCTGGTGACTGTTGTGCAGCCGAAGAACTGGGTAATTCCCTTCAACTGAATAAACATCGGAGGGAGTCTGAGAGCAATTTGGCTCCAGAGCAAATATTGTTACCAAATTCTTTGCACCTGCAGTGGTCAGGGAAATGATAATACACCCTCTCCATGTCTTCCTACCCCCCTTCCACTTTGGGAAGGAGCCCTGTAGCATCTCAGCTCTGCTACAGCACAAACATTTGTGTGGGCAGAGCCTCAGGTGAGACCTCGCTGGTAGCCATGGCCCCATCCCACCAAACCCACTCTGCTCCCCAAGGAAAGGGAGGGGTTGGTGTCAGACTCAGGGAGGAGCTGCCTGTCACTGGTGGCCTCCTTGGACACAGATTCCAGGACAAAGCAAATGGAAAGAAGCCATGAGATGTGGATAATGGTCTCTGTGTTCCCAGCTCAGGCACAGGAACACAGCAGTAGCTGACACCCCTGTGAGCCCATCGGCACCGGGGCTGCTTAGCTAACAGAGCCTCAAGACAGATAAAAAAATAGGGGGGAAATTGTAATATTTGTAATATTTTAAAATGTTTCTGCTGTAAAAGTATTTTTTCACAGGAAGTATCTTGGACAGAAATGTAATTGCCTTATGAAGAGTTCTTGCATCACACGGAATGTAATTCTGTCCTGAATCACAAGTTACTGGGCTTATGCTACTACCTGAAGATATTTGACTGTATTTCCCTTAATTTTTAGTAAACTTGGTAAATTTAGTAAAATTGCTGTGCTTCTTTCTTGCGTAGAGAACTTTTCAAGTTATTTATATTAACCAATCACAGAAAAAAATGGGCAAGCTCTGTGTGCCACTGGAGTGGTTCGTCCTCACTACATCAAACTGTTGGCATCATAATTTGCCACCCTGCCTCACACTAGCACTCATTTAGTCCTGCACAAAGCCCAATAATTTGCATTTTAAATATAAAATAAACAAATAATGTATTTATTTATTTATTATATAAAGCACACATAGTTCAACAGCCTGATACTGAGTTGGCCTTGCTCACTCAGCCCCAAACTCCTGCACAGTAACAAGGAGTGTGCCATAGCCTCAGGAAGTTTTGGAGTGTCAGGAACTCAGCAGGCAGGTTTAAGAACAAGTATTTAGGGCTGTCTCTGGGAAATAAATGCTGTGTAAAGAGGAGAAAGTTTCACCACAATGTGAAGACAGTGATCAGATGATCAGGAAAGAGAACAAAAAAGAGACAACACTGAGTTACAACAAAGGAATTCAAAGGAATTATGCCAATTTCTGTTAGCTAAGTAGCTGTAAAGACTACCAAATATTCCTTATGATTCCTAAGCATATTAACTGATAGTTATTCATATCTGTCCGTGAAAACGAACCCCCTAGAACAGCACGATTTAATCACTGCAAATTCAGATTGGCAGAAAAAGTGCTCTGGGTTTTGTATCACTTGACTGAGCTTAGCAAATGAAAACACAGGAGATTTGGTTGATCCTCCACAAAGCTTTTGGGATGTGACGAGATCCGAAAGGAGCAGGACAGTCTTGTGATTAGGTTTGGGTTGCACTGAGCTGGGCTTGTGAGCTGTGCTGCTTCCGAGCCCAGCTGTGCCCTGCTGTGGTGGGCGAGGAGACCTCAGGATGAACGTGATTTGTCTTTGTCAGTTTTGTCCATTTGGACAAGGAGCAGGATCTGCCCTGGCAATGCATGAATGTAGTTCCTGCAGCACACAAGTAATTCAGGAACGAACCTGAACAAAACCTGACATTTTCTGCTCAAATAAGGGTGACACAGAAGGCTCCCCCAAACCCCAGTGCATCAGAAAATGTTCTCTCACCACACTACCAGCCCCAGTCAGCCCCAGTAACCTCACCACCCCGGTAAACCCAACCATTAGCTCCTGGTGAAGACATATTCCCACGGAGGCACAGGGAATGGCTGGAGCATCCCATGCCAGCACTGCACCGCTGCCCTGAAGGAGCAGCCCCATTAGCAGAGCCTCTGTTAGATTCAACCCAGACTTCCTCACAGTATCACGTCATAAAACCATCGTGCATCTGGCCCAAATTTAAGGCACAGTTGGCAGCATTTGATACAAGAAAGAAACCAAGGACTGAATTAGTATCCCACGAGGTCGGTTTGTTTGTCAAGCCCCAGATGAAGTGTGGAGCCATGTGGAGAAGTCCTCGGTCTGCCTCTGAGCCCTTCCCAAAGGAAAGAAACGCTCTCTAGGTTTCATGCTCTTTGAAAACACCACTTCATTACCTGCCCTTTTTTTGTTGCCAGGAGAGGTTAACAAAATTACTGAGGGATGAAACATTCTTGAAACATTCTTTCTGGATCATCAAACAGGATTAGCGTATGAATTACACTGGGTGGTGCAGCTCACCTAGAGGAGAGGGGCCATGGGGCTGCACCTTGTCCTCCTCCTTCCAGGAGTCACTGCAGTCCTCGGGGTGTGCACACACAGGCACACATGGCCTGGTGGGTTTGGAGGGGAGGCAAAGGGATAAACCTGAGTGCTGGTATTGCTCTTTGCTGTGCCTCAGCGCATACACCGAGCCTTAGTTTTGGCACGTGCTTGGCCGGTGCTGCTCCAGTCACTCCATGAGTGTGGCACACACGGCTGGAAATCCTTCCCAACACCTGCCCACATGGACTTGCTCAGCTGCAGCAGAGCCAGGTAAGCCAGCAGGGCAGAGCTACACGCTGTGGGAAAGCTCAGCTCCCTCTGAGCCTTTATCTCCTTGATGGGTGTGCTCCTTTGTGCACTCAGACATGACAACCAAGTGGTTACAACCCCCAGCAGGGAATGGCTTGGTCTGTCTTACACAGAAAAGTGCTGTTCCAGCTCCACACCAAACACTCTTCCTACAGAATTTTTTTTTAACCCATGGATAAACTGCACAGGTACACAGGACCCTCCACATTTTATTTTGCTCAGCGCCTTTGCTCCTCCACCATCCTGAGCTGCATCCCTGACTGGTACCAGTGTTCTCAGGGTGTTTGTTCCCTCTTTTTGTCTTTACTGTATCTGTCGCCACCACTGGGTTACAAAACTAAAGCTCTGATGTCCCTTGCCTATTACAATTATTTAGGTGGCCCTGGCAGCCCAAAGCATTTATGCTCATTGTAATTTAAATTTCTTTGCTGTAGTCTTCCAAATCTCCTGAAAATAGAAATTAAAACTACTGGGAAACACAAATGTTTTATAGATTATATGCATGTCTTTTAGAGGTAGTAGCCAGCTAAGCAGAAGATAAGGGGGAAAAAGCAAGAGATCAAAATATAGGTGAGGACAAACGCTGGACAACAGCCCACACTGTCAAGTCCCAGGCATCCCACAAGAGAAAGAAGGGGAGCAAAAAGGAATTTATTTCTTTTTTAAGGAGAAATAGTGGCCTTTTCAAACACCCCATATTATGGGGGGGGGGAAAGATTTTTTGGAAATACTGTTGCTCCATTCCATCTGTTTCTAGGGCAACTGTTATCAGCTGCTAATTTTACAGGTGCTTCATTACTTGTGCCCCGCTGGCTTGTGGTTCTCCTTCAGTCCCAGCCTCACCTCCTGCTTGCTGCTCCCCAGTGCAGGTCTCACCTACTCTGGGCACAAAAGACTAAGCTCTACAGTCTGCTCATTCCCCAAAAAACCAAACCAATCCCAGTCCCTTTCCTCCAGAGCATCCAGACTCCCATGTTTCCATCCATGGGTGTCACCAGCAGCAGGACCTGTTTGCACTCCGTATGCTCCTCTCTCTCCATTTAATAATCCATAGGCATGAGAGCCCTGTTTTTAGGTCCCAAGCATTCAGGCACTGCAGATTTGATAGGAGTTAACCCCAGCAGCAAGGGAAGGTGAGTTTATGGTTCCTGCAGTCAGGGCAGTGTCAGGACCCCGGCCGTGGCTCTGGGGAAGGGTGCAGGGTATCAGAGCAAGCAGAGGCACAGCCCAGCACCAGCCCACGCCTCTGCCATGCCCAGCTCTCTGCCTGCAGTTGAAAGCAGCATCAAATGCCAGCGCTGGCCTTTCAGGTGAGAAGACAGCAGCCACAGCCATTTAAGACTGAGGTTAATGCTTCACTGAAGTCATGGCCTTAGGCTGCATTTTTTTCAAAAGCAGCAGCATTACTTTAAAAGCTTCCCTTTCAGAAGTAACTTAAGCACTTAAATAGTAAGTCTTACTGGCTCCAAGTGAGGTTTACACCCTTAACTGCTTTGAGTTACCCTTGAAATAGGCTCCAGCCACCAGCCAGTTTGCTGCTTGTCTGGCTGACCTACCAGATCTTCAGGACAGGGACTGCTGTCTCTCACTCCATGAGGTTGGGTTTTTAAGTCCATACCTAAATCACTGGCATTTTTGGGTACCAACTTATTCAAAATAATAGCTGGTCTTTTTATTGTGGGGCTGACCCTGCATTCCTCATGGAGTCAAAGCTCCCTTTACTTTTGGAAGGTGCAAAGAAAAGCAGCCCACCATCTTGTTGCCAAATCGTTTTCCATGGGAGATTTGATTTGAAACACAAAATACCAGGATTTATGAGAGGAACTGGCCACAATGTGATCATAAGAACATACCAACATTGTAGTTCCCCACCCTTTGATCTTGGCACTTTAATGATTAATTAGTGCTAAAGTACTGGAAAAATACCACACTTGAGGCAGTTTAAAGCTTCTCTTTGTATAGATACAAACTATGACTCACATGAAAGGATAACCCAGAACTGCAAGAGGGTGAGATTAACACACAAGCCTCTGGTCACACGCAGATGTTTGCCCAACTGGACAAATTGGGGAATCTCCTCAGCTTTAGAGACTGTTTCCATTAAACTGCCTATATTTTCCAGCCCTGCAAGAAAGGCTAAGTGTCAACTTGGAGGGAAATCCGTCCCTTAGAAAGAGACACATGTGTTTAAGGCCGTGAGCTTTAAAGAAGCATCACATCCTATGGCAATTTGCAGAAAGCAAATCCTCGCCTCGGGCGGTTGAAGAGAAGCCACTTCCCCCTTCCCCTGTCACAGCTGTGGGTTTAAATGCTTCCAAATATGCTTTGGGGTGTAAGTCCCAGTACCACCAGTGCTCAGGACAAAGCATGACGTGAGAGGGAGAGCTTTTCCTCGCTTAATCCTGCAGTTTACATGTGCAGCACCAAAAATCTGGTGCTGGCCTTGTACACTCACAGCCCTGACTCTCACCCTCCATCCCTGTGCATGGAACCACTCTGGGATGCAGAAGAGGACAAGAGCACTCGATCTAACCAGACATGGCTGATGTGCCTCCTCAGCAAAAAATGACTGCAATGTGGAGAGCCCAGAGCCAAAGCTGACTGTAACCTGTATTTTCCTAATGAGCTACAGGTCGAGTCCCACCAGCACTGGTCTGGGGCAGGGCAGTGCCTCCAGGCCAGACTCCCACCTCTCCCTGCTGGTGGGAGCAGTTCCAGCCTCCCAGAGAGGGACCTGTGTGCAGAGGCTGAACGTGGCCTAATAAACCATAAGACCCTGCCAAAACATAGTGAGTAATGCACAGCCCCCTCCTTAACCTGATTCCAGCTGAGTGCTGCAAACACCTTCTGATTTATGTCAGATTTGTGACTGCACATGGAGATTCCTGCTTGCAACCTGCACAAAGAGTTGACTTTGCTCAGGGACAAATTTCAGGAGAGGTTTGCTTGGGGTTTTTTTCTATCTGGAAAATTTAACATGAAGTATTTAACTGGAGTCACCACAGCAATAAAGACTGTTTGCTGAGGATGCCATAATACCAGCAATAGCTTGGATCCTTCACACCTCCATCACCCCTGAGTGCAGCCTGGGACCTCAGAACCAGCACCATCCAGTTGGCCAGTGAATTTAGGCTTCGTTTCCCCATGCATTTGATGTTTCCATCCATAGCATGGGCGTGGGATAACCCTTAATTGATTTGCTTTGAGATCATCACATCAAAGGTGCCCTTGAAGTACGGATCATTAGTGTTTTATTGGCTGTAAGTAGATTTTAATATTAACTGGCAGAGTTGCTGCAAGTGCTCTTGGTAGAACCTGAAAGGCAGAAGCATGGGCTGGACTGTGTGTTTGTTATAAGAATTGAAGCTGAGCTCAAGTCCAGTGAAAGGGCAGCTGAAGCTCTGAGGTGGAGCTCGGCCCGTGAGGGGCAAGGCCACAGGGATTGTTATACATCCACATCCCATGAAACAGGAGAATTGTTTTCTGGGTTTGACATACAAAACCACCTGGCCTCAGATGAATTCCACTCAATCTCCAAATTGAATGAGAATCTGAGGTCAGAATACAGAATTCCTGGTCTGTGTAAGGACAGATCTCTGCTCCCGGTGCCTTGATCCTACCCTGGTTAAAGCGGAAGGGAAAGGTCAATAATAAATGGCATTAGGTAGAAAATCAGAACTCCAGCCAGGAGGATTTCTGAGTGTGCAACATTAGTTGTGCTGTTCATTTGGAGAGAGCAAGGAGCCCCTCTTCCTTCAAAACACGGAATTTGCCTGGGAGAGGTAGAAACCCAAGAGCAAGTCACTGATCTCAGCCAAGCAGGGTAATTGTTTGGACCCTGAATCCCCACATAACCAAGAGTGTCTAGTACTGGTACACACAGAAATATGGGATAAGTAAGGGTGAATCCATCTGCTTGTGTCTATTTGTCTGTCTCTATCCCTTCTTTTCCTCTCCTCCCTCAATTCCATCTTGGACTAAAGACCTTATCCCTCCAAACAACCTGTTAGAAACTAAACTACTTCTAGGTAAAATTCCAGCTTGAATGATGAAAATTTCAGCATTTTCAAAAGACAAGAGAAAGAAAGATTCTTAAAAAGTCTAGGAATAAATATTTGAAATCCCTATTATTATGTACACAACAGCAGCTGCTGGAGCACAATTTTATCCCGTGGCTTTGTTATCTCCCTCATCACAGACAAGGAACTCTGTCACTCACCAAGGAAGCTACACAAGAAACAGCCACCTCCATGCCCAATAACAAACCCCAGGAGATGCCTGTGCAGAGCAGACGAAGCTTTTCCCATTGGAGGAGGAGAGCAAGGATGAGGGACACCCACAGATGCACAGGGGTGTGCAGGGCGTGCTCACCTTGTCCTGACAGCTCATGGCTGCTGGGAATTGTCAGGAGAGGCCACCACCTGGATCCGCTTTCATCTCTTCAAGGAGCTGAGGGGGCCGATGCCTCCTGGCCAGGAGTTGGCCTTTAGGGCAGGGCTGTGGATGGAGCCCTGTGTCAGTCACTGCTTGTTGTGTGCTCTTCCAAACCATCCATTCCCATCTCCCTGTGGCAGCTCCTTCATCGAGTGTGATCTGAGCTTTGGGGCTGCAGTGAAACCCAAAGTCTTGGCAAATTCCTCATTCCTCTGGATTTTAAAGAGGACATCTCTGCAGGTCTGGGAGTCCACACTGAAAACTGGCCACTGCTTAACAGACATGAGCACTTTGCCCTAAAAATAGTTAGCGGCGCATAAAGGACTGGAGTAACCAGAGACAACACTTCTGAATTCAGCTCTGAGCACTGTTTACCCCTTAGGATATCCAGTAATGTTTCCTTCCAGGAGTAACTACCAGGAGATATCCACACATCTGCCTGGCTTGCAAGGATGTCAGGAGAAAAGCTCTCAACAAAGAGCTGTGTCTTACATCACACCCCAGATGCAGGAGGCCTCGGGGCTTTGGCATACCTTTGTGAGGAGCAAATTCCTGAGTCAAGGGCTCTCTCTTCTCAGGAACACCCTGTCCTCCAGCACCAACACTCTTAATCCACAGCCCCATCAGGCAGAACTTCCCACCACCCACAATTCCTGGGTGATGGAGTGAATTCTGTTTATACCCAGATACACCACTGGCAACCAATTAATTACTTCGGCTTAGCCCAGAAGCAAAAGTAATGGAGTGAGAGTCAAAGAGCCATTTCTCAGGGCTGAGTTCCCAATATCTCTCTCTCAAAAGAAAAAAGGGAAAAGAAAAAGACTAAGAAAAAAAAGAATAAGGAAAAAAAAGAATAAGAAAAAAAAGAAAAAGAAAAAGAAAAAAAAAAAAAAGAAAAAGAAAAAGAAAAAGAAAAAGAAAAAGAAAAAGAAAAAGAAAAAGAAAAAGAAAAAGAAAAAGAAAAAGAAAAAGAAAAAGAAAAAGAAAAAGAAAAAGAAAAAGAAAAAGAAAAAGAAAAGAAAAAGAAAAAGAAAAAGAAAAAACGGAAAAAGATAAGGAAAAAAAAAGAGATTGCACACTTAGCACACTGAAGTGCTCTAAGACTCATAATTAAAAGCCTGGATCCACTCATTATTTTCCTTTTCAGAACTGAATAAACTGGGATCTGCCATTACTTCCAGACCCAAAATGCAAACTGTGAGCCTTTATTTTGCAGCCCTGGGGTTTCAGATTCTCGAGGTGTTCTTGTGTATTGCCCTGTTGCAATTTCAGCTGAATAGTCCCATTTTTTCTGTCCTGGTTATCTTTAAGAGATTCATCAGAACAATCCAGATTGGTTTTGTGACTTTAGGTGCATATTAGTGATGCAAGATAGCATTTCAGCTGGACACAATTTTTAGAAGAGGGAGACTCCATTTTCACTTATTTTTTTAGGTTCATCCCCAAAAGAAAGCCAACCCCTGCCCTATTTTGGGTAGGTGGAGGAGAAAAATAGATATAATGGGCATGTACCAAAAGATGTGCTGCAGAATCAGGCTCATTTTTTCTGGCAGGAGGGGCTGCAGCATCTGAAAAAAAAAAAAAAACAGAAGGAAAGGTCCACCAAGAATGAACCCAGGAAAACCCAAAAAGGCCCATCTGAAAGGCAAGAGGTGAATTAGGAGCACTGCTGCCCTGTCCCACCAGCCAGAGCCCATTCCCTGTGTGGAACAGCCCGTGTTCAGGTGTCAGCTGGGAGGAGTGAGCTCCCTTTGGGATGTGGCAGCCAGACTGGTGTTGTGACTGTGGCATTTGCTTTTCCCTGGCCCCCACATGCCAGGTGCTGCCCTCCCAATCCTAATCCATCCCCGTGCTGCAGTGCCCTGTCCTGCCTTCCTGCACAGCACCACAAGCAGCTGCTGGGTTTCCATTATGATCAAGAGAAAGATGATGATCTTATGGCCACAGGTCAGGAGCAGAGGCTGGAATCTGTGCCCTATTCCAGCCAAGGCTGTTGGGGGAATTATCTAAGCTTTCCATAATTCCTTGTAAAGAAATGTTACATTTGGAGATGAGGGCATTATCATACTTCCTTCCCCCTTGGAATTAAATATCTGTCCATTCTTTGTGAGATGCCAAGGGATTGAAATCCCACACACTGCAGATACTTTTGGCTGGATTTTATACCTAGAGGGTCCCATTGCTTTTCTGTGTCCTGTCATCAAAGCTGCATCAGAAAAGTGGATTTCTCTGTGTGTTCACCTGAAACACAAAGCCTGTACATGGATGTGGCTCTGCTCATCCCGTTTTAGCCCTTTCAGTTCAGCCAACAAAATCACTCCTGGTTCAGCTTACTCCTGCAAGTGTGTGGGGCACTGACCCAAATATCTCAAAGCGAAGTCACCACTGTTTTGCAAAACCCGGGCTCGTTTTTTCTGACCAGTGTCCCATTTCAGCTACGAAAAATTGCTGTCTCAAGGTGCAAATACCATTTTTCATCAGTGTAACAACAAACAATGCAGGGCTGTAGCTCATTTAATTAAGGAGTCTAATTTCACTCAATTGTCCGCTAAGGCATTGCACAGGTGTTCCATTTCAGAGGCATTAGGACATGGTGCTCTAAGCCTAAAAGCTAATTTTTAACTTAACCTAATAATGTCAGTAATAACTACCTGTGATTACTGCCTTGTGAATCAGAACCTATGATACTTAAAATAATTAGCATCAAAGCCTAACCAGTAGCTTGCTAAATTCATTATCAGCCATAAACCATCAGTGCTGAATTGAACTCTAAACTGAAGGTTGGCCAGGGCTCCCCCTCTACCCCATTTCAACAAACCTGATTTGGAAATGCAGTTAAAAGTTTTGGTCACCAATCCTTTCTCAAAAGAAGAAACTGTGGTATTAGTACAAAATACAATTTGATTAAAAACCATGGGCTATTTTATGAGGTCCCTGTTGTGTTTGGAGCACGTGTTCCCCCAGACTGTGGAACTGCTGCAGGAATTACTACACCAACCCAAACCCTCGGACAGTGAAGCCCATAAAGCTCTTAGTGGACATCTCTGGGGGCTTCAGAGGACAACAAACCAGCTGGATTAGGGAAAGGAGGCTTGGGTAAACCTAAACACAGAAGATTCCTCAATGCCTCTCCACCCCAAGAGGGTATTTATCCTCATGGTTTCTCCATCTCTTTATGACAGTCAGCCTTCCTTCCAAGGTCAGATGGAGACTCAACTGCCCTCTGTCTCTGGGAAGGAGTTGCCCGTTCCGTAGGAGTGACCGGTCACTCCTGTGAGCCAGCGAAACAAAAACCTTCCTCAAAACACACTCCACAGCACAGGAGGAGAGAGAAGGGCTTTGAAGTGCAGCTCTTCCTCTGGGATGCAGCGGGAAGAGGTGGGATCCCAGCGAGTGCCTGTGAGCAGCCCGTAATTAGGGACATGAAAGCGGGATGGCTCGGCGGAGGTCGGGCTCCCTCAGCAGCGCGTGGTCCGTCGGCCGTTCCCCAGGGACCCTCCGGCTGGCCCGGAACCCTCTCATTTTGTGGCTAACACGCCTGCTGCTAACAACTGCGACTGTGAGCTGCTGCTCTGCAGCTCCCACCGCGGTGGAGGGCTCGGGAGCCGCACCCTGACAGGCACACGCACACAGCCCGGGCTGGTGGCTGCAGCACCCCTGGCAGCAACTCCGCCTGGGAACCAGAGCGCAAACCAGCGGGGAAAGCTGCTGGGACTGGCTGGAATCACTTATCCTGATATGTACCGCGGAGCAGAACAACCAGAGCACCGGTCCCGGAGTAATAAACAATATTTCAGGTATTACTAACATGTGGGAGAGCGGTGCTGATGAAAGATTTGTAGTTGTTATTAATATCTGTTGAGTCCAAGCTGAGACCTGAAGCTCAGTCTGCTCTTGAACATTCTCCAGGTGCTCAGATTTCCTGATGTGGATCTGCCTGACAAAATAACCAACAACAACAACAACAACAACAGAGGCCTGAAAACATGCCATTGATTTGGGGGAGAATTTCCTCCTCGCATCCAGGAAAGTTCAGAGAAGAAATCACGGGGATGCAGAGCTGTTAATACCTTCTCACAAGCTTTCCCACCCACAGAATGAAAAGCAAAAACCAGTTGGCTTTCGGGTATAAACCAAATTAGAAACAGGGAAGGGAAACCTACCAAGTACCCACAAGGAGTTTGGCTAAAGAACTGTGATGCTTCTGAACATTTGACTTGATGTTCTCCCACAGAAAATCAGAGGGAGGCTAAAGCCTAAACATTCAGTTGCTTTTAAAAAAGCTACTTTAAGCCAGTTTGGGAGATTGTGCAAATTTTGTCCTGATGCAATAAAAAAACCCCCATATATCCCCAGTTCCAATCACATTGGAAGTCATATATCCTAAATGTCCTTTCTTTTCTTATTTATCCCAGCTGCCACATTATCACAGCCCAACGTGAGTGAGTCTCTCTAAGACCAGTCATGGTCTGTACACGTGGAAATGATCCTTAAGAAAAAAAATTCCCGGACTGAAGAAGTTAGGAAATATTTTTGGGGGCTTATAAAGATCCTGTAGATCATTCTAGGTTTTGTTAGAACATAACATTGCTTTGGGTGGCTCTGGCTGTGCTGGAAAAGGCTCTCTGTGTGCTCTCAAAAGATCCCAGAGGAGGTTTTATATGATTATGAACATCACAGCCAATATTCCCCTGGACTATTAGACTTTTATTTTGTTTCTATTATTAATTACATTAATTACTAGCTGTGTCCAGGGCTTCCAGCCTAAGCCTCCTGCACAGCCCTGGCTGCTCCAAGGTTTCCTTCCCTCTAGAACTGTCTTCTGCAAAGCCTGTTGGCCAAGCAGATCCTCCACTCCCTCACTCCTAGGTGGAGTTTGGAGCACTGCACCTGCCCTTACAAGTCAGCCAGCAGTAAGTCTGCAGCTCCCTGCAGGGCTCCAAAACCTCCTGCCAGGGTGGAGCAGGAAGAGGCTCCTGCAGTTCCCCTGCCAGCTCTCGGGAAAGATGTGCAGCACAAGGAATGGCAGTCGGGCACCCACAACTCCTCTGTGTCTCCACAAGTGGATTTCCATGTAGAAATCTTTGCATCCTCCCCACACAAAGCCACGCTGTGAGTTACATGCAGGACACCTGGACACACACGCTTTACAACCCCATTCCTTTTCCTCCCAACAATGGGATGTAACCAAAATGTTATTCATTGCAGCTTCATGGGATTTGACTCAGTGTAGAATGAAAATAATTTGACAGAAATTTAATAGTTTCCATCACTTAGAGAAACTGCCCATGGAGACCACTTTGCTTCAGGGTTTTGCTTTCTGGGCACCAGAGAAAGGGGCTGGGGTCTGGGGAGAAGAAATCACTCTCCACAACAGTTACTGTCATGGTGCTAATCTTCATCTTCCAACTCATCTTTGGACAGCAGCGTGGGAGAAACTGAAACACAGGGCAAAGACTCACATCTAAGCAAATAACATCAACAGCTGAGGTTTTTACACCACATTGGGCAGTGGCCATTGATGAAGGATTTCACTGCAGCCACAAACCTGTTGTTCCACCTCCCTCCATACACACATGTGTGCACAAACACACAGACTTTGGGGGCCAGCTCTTACAGGTCAGCCTTTCCACCTGCCCACAGCGCTTGGTGGCTCCAGTTGCTGTTTCAAGGAGGAAGAGGACGAGGTTGCAGCTCTCTGGGCTATGCCTCCCTCTCGAGATTGCCTTGAAGTGTTGTGGCACCCCTCTTCCTTGAACCTGCCAGCACTGGATCAACCTTCCCTCTGCCTGGGGCCCAGATCCTCAGGCAGTGGGAGCTGTTGCCACCTTGCTGGAGAACTGCTGTGGTGTCTCTGTGCCGTCCTAGTGGTGCAAAGAATCCTTTGAGAATCCTTTCAGGTGCTTTATTAATTACCAGGGAAGCCTGTAGATAGATTTTCATTGCATAACACAGCCAGCCTTAGGACCAAACCAGCATGGAGGTGTTTCACCTGAGCAGTCCCCTCCAGTTCCCAGGTCCAGGAGCTGAGCCAGACCTACATCTGAGCTCTGTGTCTCTCAGCTCTGATGCTTGGTGAGCCGAAGGGACTTGGGAGGTTCTCCATATTGCTTACAAGCATCCACCAAAACAACTGTAAATGAGTTGTGTTTCAAGTATGCAAGAACTTGCTTCTCCATGCCAAAAAGCGATTAGTGTTCTCAGGCTTCCAGCAATGCAAAGCAGAGTCTGAAACGTCCTGATGAGAGATAGATGCATTTCCTCTTAGACAATTAATATTAGGGGTGGGTTTTATTGCTATTCTTTTTTATGTTGTTAACATCCTGCCCTCTTTCCTGGTTCCTCCCAAAGAGCTACAATGCAATTTGCAAAACTCCCCTTTGTAAGATGTAAACATTTACTAAACATTGTCTTTCCACTTTGTATTATGACAAAAGAATAGAAGTCGAGATGTTAAATATATTTCTGTATTTGCATCTGAAAGCCCCAGGCCTTCCTGAACATGCTTGCAGATAACTTCCATTGTTTGCAGCACGTTACCTTTGCTGTAGATCATCAGCTCCATGGAAATCCAAGGGCGAGGTCTTTGCTGAAGCACGGCACAGGACCCGCTCACCACCCAGTGCCTTATGAATGACGATCATCCGTGTCATTCCAGCTCATCATTTCATTGGGACATGCACAGCCTGGCTCACGACCACACTGCTGGGCTTTGGAAACAAGAACCTTGTTCTCCAGTGCACTTGCAGCTAAACCAGAGGTTGCAGCAGTGTCTGCAGTGGACATTCCTAGAGCTGCCATGCCTTTGACAGCAAAGCCTTGGGTGGCTGGAGTGATCTGGCTGTCCCTGTGGGATGGATCTCACAGGGCTTGTGTCTCACAGCTGCAGGACAAACCAGGAGCTGCCCGAGCCTCCCAGGAGGGCAGCAAGTGCTGACGAACGCCGAGCGTAGCGCACAAACCACTGGCGAGCCAAAAATCCTCCCGAGTTTTCTCTGAAGCCAGAAACACCTGGAAACACTTCAATCACCTCCCTCACGTCTCCACTCGATAGAAGAAATCCAGTGGTTCCATCAACACTGCCTTTGCCAAAAGCCTTTGCAATGAAAACAGGACCTTAAACCTGGTTTGGGCGAAGTGTGGAGTGCCCAGAGCCTCCTTGTCCAGTCGCCTTAAACCTCGCTCTGTGCCCCGAGCACACCTTGGCCCCCTTGGCCACAGCAGCAGCAGACCCACCCTGGTCTTGTTTTCCCTCCTCCTGTCTTTGCTTCTCTCTCTGCTTGCCATAAACACAACCCTGTGTTTCACAGATGGTAAGAGGTGGCACTATGTTCACCGATGTTGTAACGTCCTCCAAGGGTGTAAAATAAAACTAGTTTTCAGAACTGCATTTCATATCCCTAAGCAAATGCTTTTCCTTTCCCTCTCTTCCTTGTTACTTTGTGCATGTGTGTGCACATGCATTTTTTGAGGACTAAAGAGCATGATTTACCCCACTACACACACACACACACACACACATTCTTTAAGCGCGATTATTTGGAAAATTTCCAGGTAAAATTCCTACTAAATAAGAAAACGTAATTTAAAGAAGAACTGCTTAGGGCCACTTGGTATTCTTTTTTTTAAATAATATGAAATTCCAAAATGTGGTGGTGTAGGAAGAGATGCCCAGACTGACTCCCTGAGACTGATGTGACTTTGGGATATGAGTTTGCAAAACTGATTGAGACGAAGGAGCAAACACTGAATTTTTTTCTAGAGCTACAGGAAAAGTTTCAGAGCAATCCTGCTTAAATCTTTTTAAAATCACACCACAACCACAGGGGCCATCTTCACGAAATTTTTGGAGGGAGGTGGGGCTGTTTGTTTGTTTTAAATAGCCTGTTAACCTCATCTTCTGCTGCAGACAAAGCCTTAGGCCAATCCTGCAAACACCTCTGGTATTGTTCAGAGCAGTTGCTTTTGCACCTGCCAGGAAATTTGTAAGATCAGAGACGCAGATCCACCTCCTGCAACCTCTTTGCCTTCCTGGAAACTCCCCCAGAATAGCTGACTGGGTAGGATTAGGCTCTCGCTTTGGAAGTTGATTATGTGATCTCTGTTTCTTCCAGCCTTGCCAGCCAGGGCTTACCTCCAGATGAGTATTTCAGCACGTGCTTAACCTTAAGCAATGAGATACTCATGCTTATAGTTAAGTACAGGCTTAAAAATTTTGTTGGAAGCAAATCACAAGCACATTCTTACATACTTCTCTGGGCTGGGCCTAACCAGAGTTCTCCTGTTAAAACAGTCTTTTTTCCTTTTTTTTTTCTTCTGACACTTATCCCATCACTGTAATTTCCCTCTTCAACCTCCCTCTCCAACTGCTTCATTCCAGTGAAACCAAGGGGAAATGGCATTTTCTTCTACAGCAAGTAAATCATAGTGGACAACAACTGTTAGATTGTGCACCAATTCGCAGGAAGAGGTAATATTATTTATTTAGATCAACCCAGGGTCTGTCCAAGATCTCGGACAGATTGCCTTTCATATAACTTGTTCTCTCATTGCACTGCACGACTCCACGGCACACAGCGAGGTTTTATGGGATGGGGGAAGCTGCCTACCCTGTTAAGAATCCAGGAAAACAGAAGGAATGCAGCGCTGCTCCTGCCTAGCATAGAGTTAATATCCTTGCACATGAGCCATTTCACCTACAGCAAGAAGTGAAAGCATGCGACTACACCCAGCAAATGATCACAGAGCACCCTGCAGGGAATCTGCTTCCATTTCAAAGGGAGAGATCAAAACCCACAAAGAAGAGGAGGGGAAAAAAAAAAAAAAGGAAAGAAAGAAAGAAAGAAAGAAAGATGCTCCCAGTCTGTGCATGAGATCAATGTTGGGCCCAACCTCAGAAGTTTTCAGAGAGGAAGGGAGAGATAGGGACAGAAGAATCACAGTGCCTGATTATTTATGTGCTGGGGGTTTGATCCTACACACCAAAATAAATGGGAGGTTTGCCACCAACTTCAATGGAAGCAGAAACAAGTCCTATCACCTTGAGGTTTATTGGCTGTCTGCAGAAAGTTTTAAAATTTATATAGAAATTAAATAGAGGATAATTTGACAGTTTAATGGTGACGTTGTGAGTTTTACATTAAAAGAGACACAAATTTATCCTTTGGGTTTTATGGTTATTTTTTCCTGCCTGTTTTTTTTTTTTTTTTTTTAAAGAAGAATTCTCATGTTTCAAGGGAAGACTGATAAAACTGAGACATTTCTGTGCATGAGAAAAAAAAGAACTCACAGCTCAGGCCAGCCCTACATGCCTCACTCAAGGTTCAGTAGCTTAAAGCAGCTGGCATCAGTGGGAGCAGAGAATTAGCCATCCTGTAAGTGCTCCACTCCTCTGCCAAAACCAGAAAAGACTGTCCTAATTTGAACTATGCCAAATAGGGCATTTGACCATGAAAAATGACTTTAAAGAGCTGGGAAAAAAAAAATAATTCCTGTAATCAAATCCTGTATTTGGCACCCATCAGCTCGTCCGAAAAGTGAGGAATCTGCCCTGGGTGACAGAACTCAGGACTCCCTGCAGCTCCAGCTCCTCAGGAAGTCCAGACCCATGCAGAAAAACCTGAGTAAATGACTTCCCAACCCCTTGGTCACTTAATCATTAATTATTAAATTGATCTACTCACTGAAGGGAGCCAATGCCAGTGCAATGAGCTCGTCCACTCTGACTGAGTTTGGGCTCAGAAGCCTGATGGAAAATATTAAAAGTAAGAACAATGATAGCATTTCCATCAATATGAAGCTTCTTAAAATCCTCTGTCT
Organism: Manacus candei; assembly: GCF_025592945.1. Lineage (NCBI taxonomy): Eukaryota > Metazoa > Chordata > Aves > Passeriformes > Pipridae > Manacus > Manacus candei. The sequence continues at coordinate 4,057,620 of NW_026138083.1, read as the reverse complement.
CCAGCTGGTTTGGTTCATTTTGCTGGAAATCCAAAGTCCTGTGAGTGGCAGCTCCTCATCTCCAAGCAGAACAGGACAGAACCCAGACTCTGCTCAGGATGTGACAGTCCAGCAGCTGCAAAGGGTGGGGAAGGCAGATGGGAAACGACGGAGCTGGTGAGCAACAGGAGAAATGCAGGACCACAGTAGCCACCCAGCACCACCTGCCACCTTAGGGAGCCCTTTTCCAACTGTCCCATTAGACTGTTGGATAAAGATCCAGGGATAGGACAGGGGATGCAAGTGGGATGGGAAGAAATGTCTGAGGTTCACCCAGGAATGAAAGATCTCTGGTTCTTCCTTCTCCTACTAAGAGATTCCACCCCCTAGGATTGTATTATTTCTTAGGAATATACAGGAGAATCCTTGGTCTGGGCAACAACAACAACAACAACAAAAACCTTTAAAATCAACTGTGAAAAATATATCATGACTAAAACTATTTCAATTTGTGCCATGTTCTGTGATGAGTTTTTTGGGTTTGGTTTGTTGTTTTTTTTTTTGATTGCTGGTTTGGGGGAGGAGGGAAGAACAGCAAAAACATTTTAAATCAACCTGAAAGGATTTTTTTTATTTTCCCTGTCCCGAGGTTTTTCCACTTCAGTCAGCGCACTGGAGAAATGGCTCACTCCTACAGCCCTGCCACTTCCAGCCCCCCGGCTGGAAAACTGAGGGTTTTCCAACAAGGAATGGCTGGAGCAGATATCAGCCCTGGGGTAGCAGGGCTGGAGTTTCCCTCCATGGGCCACCTGGACACCACGTTTGGCCCCGGAATTCCCCTGCTGGACCCGGACAGCTTGGGCAGGGAGCTCCGGTCGGTGGCTGCTCTGGAGAGGAGACAAGTCTCTGCTGCTGGATGCATAAGCTCCAATTTATACACAGCTTTGAAAGGCATCCAATGGTCTAATTGGGAGGCCCTTAAATTAAAGTGGGGATGGGATTTGGAATCCACTTTAGAGCCTGCGGTTTGGAGGGAAGCATGGGGATCCATTTCATCTGTGTTGATATCAAGGGAGCCCAATATAAATGTTTTCTGGCACTTTTATTCCTCCAGCCCTGGGGTTTACATGACGGTTGGTTTTTTGTTCAGGTTTTTTCTTTCCCTGTTGTTGTTTTTTTGCACTCTGAAGCCTCTTCCAAGTGTAATTTTGGAAGAGGTGTGTTATCATTGTCTGGGGCACCAGCATTTTCTCTCAGGTCTGGTTGCTGGACCACAGCCCTGTCCCACAGCCGTCACCTCACTGGTGACACCTTCCCTGCCCAGGTGGGACATCGGCACAGTTCCATGCAGGCCAGAGCCTGGGGCTGTCTCTGTGTTCCCAAAGTGATGCCATCTGGGGAAGGGGATGTGCCAGGGAGTGGTGGGTGAGGAAAGCTGTGCCCATCACAGCAGCCTCAGGGCTGCTCCAGGGATGGTTCTCTCTCCCCGAGGCTCACTCTGGCATTTCCACAGTTCCACAGTGCCATGGCCTCTGGCCTGGGGTTTGGGAGACCTCTGGAATGGCTTTATTGCCTGCCCTCAGCAGGAAAGCTCTGCTACCCTGGGCCACAGCCTCAGAGGCTGATGCTGGGGGCAGGAGTGAGGGGGTGGACAGGACATGATCTTCCTTTGCACATCTGCTTTTAATTGGACTCTGCTGGGAAACTGCTGGAATATTGTAGCCATTTTGCATCAGTCCAAATCTGGCCCAGTGACAAGGACCCCATGTCCCATCACACTTCACTCCCAGCACAAACCAGCATTTTTCATTCCCTAGCCCAAGAAATGCGGATATTTCTATTTAGGGGATCCAGAAGCCAAAGGGGACACACATTTCCAACTTGTCCCACTATCACGAGTGACACACTTAAGGTGAAGGACTGCAGACCTCACCACCCAACATGCTTTTTGCTCGTAGAGCTGAGAGATAACCTCCAGCACAGCAGGAGAGGAGGGCTCCACGTGCTCTTCTCCACAAGCCCCCTCCCCAGTGCCAAAGCCCGGCCTGGCTGCAGCAAGGCTGGGCTGATTTACAGCCCTTCGGAGCTGACCTCGGCACACCGAGAGCACTGGAACGTGTCAGCAGCTGCTAAATGTGGCCACTTCTGCCTCTAATCTTCTAATAAAATATTCAGCAAGCAACCAGAAGGAAAATGATTTGAGGGAGTGGGAGTTTTCCTAACTTTGTGTTTTTGCTGCCAGAACAGAGCGTTATTCCTCCTTGCCGCTTGAAGTGGTTTATGTTCACGAAAGCCCTGCAACAACAATGCCGTGCGTGCGCAGGAAATTCCCTTCACGTCCCGGTGACACGAGGAGGAGGAACGGGGAGCGTACAACGCATGGAAAGATATAAACACGAGAAATGACCTCATCTGTGCCAATGTTCTGAATGATTGTATACGTTTGTGGCCAGAATTTCTCCCGTTGGCCTTGTTTTTGCTGTGCCCCCAGTGTGCTGTGTGCTCTGATCAAAAAACAGGATAGTGCCACTAAATGAGACTTGGCCTCGTATCATGTGCTTTCCCTCCAACTAACTCCTAAACCTCCTCCCTGGCCATGCTCCACAGTCACTCCCATTCTCCTGGAGCTGGGAGTGCAGGTCAACTTTGGCCCCTGTCCCCACGAGGAGCAACTGTGCATGTTGGATGCTCTGGTAGAACTTCCCTGGTGGGAATTACACACATATGAAAATAAGGGATAAGCTTGAGGTTAAAGTCCTGGCATGAGATGCAGAAAAACTCGCCCTCAGCTCCCAGCTCTCCCTCAGTGACACCTGGCTAATCCTGGGAGCACAGGGATTACCTCCATCCTGCAGCTGCAGCACGGCAAAGTGTTCCTGGTGTTTCTCACCCCTCCAGAAAAGCAGGTTGGGACACTCCATCCCCCCTTCCTGTGAGTGACCCCAGAGCTGTGCATCACTCGGGATGATCCATAGGTGAACACACCTTAGCCCTACGCCAGCTCTTCCTGGCCAGTGAGTCACAAATCCATGGACATCCCAACCAGAGATGGTTGAACTGCCACGCTTTATTTTGCAAGAAGCTGTAACATTTCGTGAGTGTCTGTGCATGGGATTAGCTTCAGAAAGACAATTTGCCACAGAAAGGAAATTACTCAGAAGGTTTTGTTTCATTTTAAGGGGAGAAAAAAATGTGAAACCCTTCCACAAGGTTTGTTTCCTTGTGAAACAAATAAATATCTGGCTCCTTTGACACCTGAGTACTTGCCACTTTACCCTGCCCTGGGGTCACAATAAACATCAGGGACCCTGAGAGCAGACTGGGGAAATCCCAGGATGTCAGGCCTTGGAGCAGGGCACAGAGTATGGGATGCCCCCACTCCAATGGTTTCCTGCCCAGGGGCAGCAGAGGTGGAAGCTTCCCCTGGAGCTACATCCCATCAATCTTTGTGCCTGGAAAAAAAAGTGCCCAAGAGGTTACCCTGAAACTATTGCCTTGAGGGGCCCTGGTTGTTCAGCTGAGGCACTTGGCTCTGGAGAGCTTCAATCCAAGCACCAAATGTTGGCCAACGACCTCCACATGCTCCTGGCTCCTCATCCAGGATCATCCCTGCCTGTGGAGTGCACAGCACCCATCTGCCTGCACCACACAGCGAGGCAGGACGGCACAGCTGTCCCATTCTCCCAGGAAAAGGTGTCTGTCCTTTGGTTTCCTGCCTCCTGCTCCTTTGCCAGTCCCCTCCTTCATTAAATTAACACCTCGTTATAAAATGCAAGCTGCTTTGTTCCTGCAAATGGTGCTGGAGGGTGTTTACTTTTCTAATGAATATCCTGTGTAGAATGGAAATCTGTCCCTGGCAGTCCTTAACAAGTGCTTCATTAAGCTGTTTGAAAAAATGTTCCTTTCTGTTCTCCTTTGAACAGGTTATGCTTTGCTCTTTTAAGCTGGTTTTTGGCTGCTTCCCCATACCTGAGAGGATGGGTGGAGAGGTGGCCATCTGCTCCCAGAGCAAGCAGCTTTTTTTAATCCTCAGCAACAGGAAATGTTCTGATAGACAGTGCAGCCTCTCCACCAGGTAAAACAGCATCCCTGTGCTCACAGGAATAGTCTGGCACCAAGGCAGTGCCCAGTTCAGCACAGAGAGAGAACAGCACTCACCTGCCAGTGGAGCTGTGGGGTTCACACTCTCACAGGACTAGTACAAAACTAGGGGGTTCAACAGCAAAGCAGAAATGTGAAAGGTGGGGGGTGGTGGATGTAGGGGCCAGATGACCAAAGGGATGCAATTTCTGCTTGGAATTAGGCATCAACTTCAAAAAAAAAAGTCTTGAGGGTAAAACTCTCAAGAGCAGAGCCTTGGTTTTAAGTGGGATTTTGTCTGTGTTAGCAATGACAAATAAAATTGCTTATAATTCTTTTGAACAGAGTTCAGTTTGAAAAGTGAAAGCTTTGGGATAAAAGTGGGTTTGGTGAAGCTTCTTCCCTAATCAGTAATGGAAGTAGGTACAACATGTCTTTCACCCAAAACCTAAGGAAAGCTCGCAGAAGGACAGAAAGCACAAGGAGCATCCTTACAGGGCTGGCCCCTCTTTTAGGAGGGACATCTTTCAGTGCAGAGATGCCAATACAATGCAGGTCTGACAAAAGCACAGAAAATCCACATTTCAGCAAGTGTGTTGTCAATGCCACTGGTGGCTTGGCCCTTGGTATCTTCACTACACGGCTCAGCACCGGCCACACAGCCTTGGTCTTGGAGGGCAGGGCTTGAACTCTCTGCCCTTCAGATGCTTGCTTTGCCCAGCACACAGCTTACAAACCTGAGGGGAAATGTTTGCTCTGAATTGGACCCTCCAACAGCATTTAAACCAAATGTTTTAAAGGAATGGGGGGTTGTGTGTGCGTTTTGGGGTGTTTGGGTGGGTTGAGGTGTTTTTTCTGTCCAGTGTTATCTGACAGTGGTTTCAGAGATAACAATGGGCTGTTTGGAAAGGTGGGTAAAGTGGAAAGAAGTACTGGAAAGTCTGCACGAAAAAAATAATGGCACTATTCAGACGCTAAGCTACTAAATTCAACTGCTCCACATAAATACTCATTTGACTTGGAAAGTTTTCCTTACAGAGGATACAGTGAGTTTGATGGAAAGACTGGTATTCCAGCAGTGGCTCCACTTTCCCTTTGCTCCATCCATTAGTTAGTTCAAAAGAGAGAAAAAGGAATTCATCTGCCACTGGCCATTGAAAGGAAGTGTCATTTAGAAACCACAATGTTGAAAGCAGAGGAAAAATAGCTGAAGTGCCCCAAAAGACCAGAGACAGAGCAAGGTGGATCACATCAAGCATTTCTCTTAGCAAACCCCGGATCCCGTTTCTCTTACCAAAACCTGAATCCAAATTCCAGCCACCAATATGGGAGAGGGATTGTTCCAGACCAAGGCGAAACAAAAAGTTGTCTGGGAGAAACAAATTTCTAGAATAAATACATAAGTCCAGTCTCAAAGTCTACAAGCCTAAATCTGAGAATCTCTGTTTTCCCTGTGGCCAGATGAGTCCAGCTGGTACATCCATAGGGACCTCAAGCACTCAGACTGAACAAGCACTGCCATTATCTATTAATATATGGACCAGGATTAAATACTTATAAAACAGGATGGCCTTCACCCTGCCCTAGGTGACCCGTAGCCATTAGGAATAGCTTTCCCAAAACCACTGGAGTCACATCTCTTGTAACTGAGATTAGAATCTAATGTGGCACATCTGAAGACTTTTTTGTCGCTCTCCGCTTTATATGAGCTGATAAGGAGCCTCTGTCATAAACTTGGACAAATGTGTCACCTAACAACTGTGTTTGCATCTCTACCTATTGTTCATCTATTGGGTCAAAAATGGCAAGTTTGACTTCCTGACTATACATACACCCAAAAGAGGGTGAGAGAATTACACTGACTTGCTTAAAAATGCTAGTTCCAGGATTTTTTTTCCTCTGAATTGCAGTGGGTGTTTATCAGCCCCATGTGCTGTGGGAACAAAGGCAAAAAGTGCCATCTGGATTCAAAAGGTTGTACTTTACTCACATGTTGCTCTTACTCTGTAGTGTAAGGTTACACAGGGAGCAGGACAGGGCAGAGGTGGGACTGTCCTCCTTACCACCAGTCCTGCAAACCCACCCATGTCAGAATGTGAGCCTGAGCACTATTTAATACACATTAAAAAACCAGCTCCAAAGGCAGGCAGGAAGCAGAACTTATCAACCCTGTTCCTGAAGAGGAAGGGAAGGCAGGACATCACGAAGAACCTCTTGCTCCCTATTCCTGCATGCCTTTCAAAACAAGATCTGGAATAGGTTTTATTGGACCTCTGAACATCTCTTCAAGGTTGGCTAATGAAGCACAGCTATTGCCAGAGGCATCGGCAGAAAACTTGTCAACCCGCCTCGCATTCTGTTCTCTTGCCATAAATTTTTGGGGAAAAAAAGGTGGAATAGTGCATGCAAAGGTCTCTCCAAGGTTTTGGAAATTCATACACACTCCTCACCCAGTCAGGCCTGCAGGAACTTCACAGTAATTACATTAAAGAAATCCTCTGTGACCCCTCAGCAGCAAAGTTCACTTGGTCAAGCTCCCCCCAGGATGGTGACTGGGAGCTGTCCTGGCATCACAGTGGGATCAGCACTGCCATGGCCAATGTTACTCCTCTGGGCATGCCAAGAGCCATGATCTCTGGGAATTCATGCCAGGGAGTCTGCCATCTCCCTGTTTATTCCAGCTGGGCAAATCAAACCACATGGAGTTTATGGTTTGAAATAAGCCCACATTCACCAGGCTGTCGTCAGAGTCAACAACCGTGTGGAGCTTTGTAGCTGTACCCTATTTGGAAATACCTGGGTGTTCCTCATGGGGAGAGAGAGGGAAGAGGAGTTTGTTCTTAAGCCAAATGAAAAAAATGGTACAAGAAGGGAAAGAATCAAGGAGGCAGACAAGCAGTAAGCTCATCAAGAAGCAGAACTGATAAAAGAAACCCAGAGTTGTCCTCCCTGACAGCAGAGGAATCCAAACATCACCCCAGCATGTTTATATCAGCAGAGAAAAAGGAGCACCCTAATGGCTCTGTGAGCCCCCTTTCCTTAACTGAATTCCTACTGACTTCCTGCACCTGGGTGGAAAAGGCATGGTGAATAGGGAATACCCCAGTATCTCCTACAGAGAATGACAACAACTTGAGGTGCTCCAGAAACTGGAAAAGCAGGATATTGGATGGTGAAGGAGACAAAGTGTAAGCTCAGAGCTACACAATAGCTCTCTGTGGCCCTTCCTACACCCTATTCCCTTTCCCCAACACACCATCATCTCATCCCTCTTTCAGCTTCTCAAAAACATGGATCAGAAATCCCAGCTGCTAGTTTTCTACATAATTTTGTAAAAAAACACAAGGACAAAACCCAGCAGGTTTTCCTGCAGTGCTGCAGAACAACCCCACTATTGCGAGTCAGCTTTCATGAGGCTCATAACGTGGGATGAACTCGTCCCTTTGCTCACTCCACTGCGGCTCAAATCCTGCCCCCAGCTCTGAGGGCTGCCCTTCAGGGCCTCCCCAGGGGCCCTGGGTTTTACCTGGAGACAGGAACAGTGTGTTGCCACCCCTGGAGGGAGAGGGCTGCTGGCACAGCAGGGACACCTGCCCCAGGGATGCTGTTCTCAGTCAGAGCTATAGTGATGCCAGAAAGTCCCAAACTCTTCTTTCAGCTTTTATTTTCCCTCCCTTCCCCTTGCTGTGGATCTTTTTTCAGTCAAATCGTTCCAAGGAACTCTTATTTTTGCAAGAACTCTGATATCATTCCTGTTTGATGATAAACATTTATAAGCCAAAGCATAATTCCAAATACTTAGCCCTTAGTTAAACACTAGAAAGTAAAGGTCAAACTGTAAACATCAGTATTTTTGTAAAGATTGTGCACATTCATGTTTGGAATTCTTGTTTTCCTTAAGTAAACCCCAGGCAAGAGATAACAGATGCCTAATTTCAAAGATCCTGAAACTTCTAATTTGGCACGCAGTGGCATGGCTGTGATGACGCTCACAGTAGCTCTCCCTGAAGCCTTCACACATGAAAAATTAAAGTGGAGAGAGTTGTTTTATTTAAATCAAACCTATTTTCAGCAACCTTTTATCCAGTCATAAACTGCTGTGCAGCAAAAGATCAACATCCAAGTTTTCTTCCTAATAACAAGCCACTAACACAGTTCTGCCTCAAAGGGCCATTAGGAAAGTATTTTTTTGCTGGGGGGTGTATAGGGACATTTGCTGCTCACAAAACAGATAAAGGTGACTTGATGTTCTTGCAAAGGTGAGGAAAAGGCAGAATTATGGGAAATGGAGCAATTTTACCTCCCCTCATGCATTTGCATGATGACACAGCCTGTAGGGATGTGACCACACTCCTGTTTTCCCGGCAGAGTGCTCACCCTGGCCTTGGCCATGGGGACAGTGCAACCAGGCATGCCAAAGACTTTTCATTTTTCAGAGTTCTACAGTGGTATTTTCTACACCTCAGTTCTCCTGAGCTTCTGTTGCACGTGGGACTGCTCAGGTTTTCAGGTCAGTACCCTGGGTCTCGAGTCAGACACCCAGAATATGAGGAACATTTAAATGAGTGATCATCCATGAAGAGTTTGGTTTAAGTAACTTGCCTGGAATCACTCTGGCAGAAGCACTGAAAGTGCTAATTCCCTAGTGAACATCTGAACAGCCTTTAATACTTTTTCCTCTTTCCACAAACCCCCACCTCACTCACCATCCATCTTCCCACTCCTGCCAGAAACGGGGCAGAGATCCTTGGACAATGGTGTCTTTTACCACGTAACCCTGATTCATTCCCCAAGCAGGTCTGTAATTGTAGTGGTCTAATTAAAGACTGTATCATAACACAGAAGATGGGAGCAGGGCTGGGAAGAGAATTAAAGTCGCAAGATAATTTTGGTACATCCTCAATGTTTTTAAATACAGTTTGCACACACACACGTGTGTGTGTGTCTGTGTGTGTGTGATGCCCTTGGCTTCAAAAAAAAAAAATCAAAACGAAGCTACAAAAATCCATTGCAACTTCCAGCAGGGCTGGGACCCTTGGAGTTGCTGAAGAGACTCCCAGTAGTTCAAGCTCACCAAGTACCTGTGTGAAGGAGAGCACGTGGCCTTCGCTGTGCAGACAAGAGGGGGCTGAGCACACACTTTGGGGACTTTGCAGAAGGGCAAAGTGCAGGAGTCGCCAAATCCACTTCAGCAATCTGGAAGGAAACGTGCTGAACATACACTCCTCTACCCCCTCCCCAAAACACAGAAGTCTCTTGCTCCCTTTTCTACTCTATTCCATATGTACTGATGCATGGAGGGGATGAGGAGCTACTTGCAAACATCTCTCCCCTCCTGCAAGCGCCGAGGGAGATCCTCAACCAGACACACAGGCGTTCCTGAGGTTCCTCCCACCCTGGAAACACAGCTGGAATTACAACACAATCCCTCTTCTTGTCTGTCCCGAGGGACAGACCCCTCCTGGGTGGGGGCTGTGGGAGAGCAGCAGGAGGAGCCCCCGCCGGCTCTGCAAAGCCCAGATTTCCCCCTCAAACACTAGCCGAGCACATGCAAGTGGAGAGGTTCTAAATGTTCATTAAGTGGCCGAGTTTGGCAGGAAAACAAAGTGAAAGTCACTCTCCTGCCAAATCTCAACAGCACGGTGGTGCTAGAGCTGCTCAAATTGGTGGGTATCTCACTGTTTCGAGGCAAGAAAAGTTTCTTTTTTCCCTTTTTTCCAAAAGCCGGCGGTGCCAGTCCCACATCAGCCACACACATATGTGCACAAACACCCACACAGAGCAGCACTGCCACTGCAACTTCTGCACCGTCAAGCAAAGAGATGGGTTAGCCCTGATTTACAGCAAATGTCTGGGAGGTTTTAGATTTCAGATCCACCCATCATAATAACAGAAAACCCCGCAATGGCTGAAATTCCTTCCTGTAATGCTTCAAAAAGTATTTCCACTATATCTGTCCACGTGCCACCAATAAGGATTACTTTTGTACCAGTCTAGCCATGGGTGTGTGCTTGGGTTTTTTAATATTATTACTTCTGATCAGCTGTCAAGCAAGAGGTTTGGGTTTTGTCTATTTTTTTTTTTACTTTTCCCTCACTGGATTGAACAGCTCATCACCTGCCTGCTTTCATTTTAGACTCACACAGTTGTCTACATTTTCTTTGCAGACCCACTGTTAAATAACAGGCAAATAACAAATGTGCTAAAAAAAGCTGCAAGTGGATTAATTTGGAATAGACACAGTAGACAAGAGTACAGGCCTTTGTGTTTAAGCTGTTAGGAACAAATATCCATCTTGTTAAATATGATGTACGTCCAAAAGCAAATTAACTGTCCATATTTGGTTCTACAAAAGGAAGCCACCTCGGAGACTGGGTCTACCAGCAAAATCTGGTTTTACTGGTCTCATGTTGGACAGCAAAGTTGGCAGCAGCTGCCAAAGGTGGGACTTCAAAGAATAGAGGATTTGCTGGAAAAGATTCAGCCAAGTCCATTCCAGAAGCTCTTCCCTGACCCTACTACAGCACCAGCTACACAAGAGGGACGAGAAAAAATATTATTCTTCCTGTCTATTACGTACACTTTTTGGGTTTGAGAGTACAATTATTTTCCTGAATAATTACAAAATTAGTGACTAATATACACACTTTTGTTAATTCAGACTAATTGCTTTTTCACAGTTGTGTTTAAGCTCTCAGCAAAGACTGTCCACAGATGTCTCTTTTCTCCCTGGGATACGACTAAAGAACAAAGAAATTGAACCAAATATGATTAAACAATGGCAAAGGAGTGTACAGTTTTACCAGACAGAAACATTAATAAATAATGGTATTTCTCTCCCTCTTTTCTATCAAAGGAATTTTTTAGGGCTAGACAGAAACCAGCTCTTTTTCCGGAAAGCTTTAAGAAAAAACCTCAGGACATTTGCACCTCAATTGCCATTCAAATATTACAGCCATGAAACTTTTACCTTTGGTGACTACCTGAACAGATCACTAGAGCAGCATAAAATGGAAATGCTTTCAGGAAATGGGTAAGAAACTAACAAACAGCAAAGAAAAAAAATAAGGGGTTCTACATAAAATACAGTATCAGTTGAAATAATCCCAGGGGAAAATTCTCATTCAGTTCTGCATTCAGCTCTCCCAGGGCCTTCCTCCTTTCTCAAAACAAGTATTTCCACTTCAAGCAAAGGTAAAACAGAAAACAAGAGGCAACATAAATGAGCCTGATTTTCCAGAAGATCCAAATCATGGCCAGTGAAAGAAATTCCTCCTGAAGCCATGTCCACCTAGAACCCAAACCTCAAGACACTCAGTGTTGCTATTCAGACCTGAAGTGCCGGCCAAGGTTTTCATTTCACTCGATGATTATTATTCTGAGGCAGCAAATCATGTTTGTACAACCACCTGGAAATCCATGGATCCCTGCTGGCTTGAGAGTCCGACGGGGAGAGGGGAGCAACCAAGCTTTGTGATAAACACATTTTGGAGTTTACAGATCTTCCACCAGAAGTCTGGGGGGAAACCTTTGGCTGTTTGCTTTGGTAATCACACTGCAGGATGGGTCTGTGACAAAAGCCATGAATGTTGCACATCCGAGGCTGGAGTGTGACCTCCCAGAGCTCAGTTACACGTTAACTACGAGAACAATCCCCAGGTGGTTTGGGTTTCCCCATATTTGGCTGGAATGAACCAAAACCCATCCAAAGGCTGTCCCGGTGTGAGCCGGTCCCAGCTGGATTGAGCACTCCTGCAGCCGACGTTCCCCTTCAGCATCACTGGAGTTTGGGAGCTTTGCTTTGGTGACCTGTGGCCTTTCTTTCTTCCCACCCGCCTCATTCTTTCTTTCTTTGCTATGTATGTTAATTTGGGGAAAATCATAGCCTAGGGCAACACACCTGACTGCTTCCCACCCCAAAATCATTTACCATTTAATGCACGGTTACATTCATTCTTCTGCCTTTATAGTTCCCTAATGAGCTTGAACTGCAATTAACAAAATGATTGTGTTCACTTTAGTACAATGCACCTGCAAATACCAGGATGGGAAGTCATATTTAAAACACAAAAATACAGCCAGTACATATTCCAGCACAAGCCTGATATTCCAGCATGGGCTTGTATTTTAACAGGTGCCAGTGGCTGCCAAATACTTTGCTGTCTTTTTAAAAGATTTTAATTGGTCATAGATGTCCTTGTATCATCTTCTTGTCCATTTGGTGAGAAAAAAAATAAAAAATACTTTATTTCTCTACTGAAATAATCTCCTATCCTGTACTGAACAATTTTTGTTGTAAAAGTTCAGGTTAAAGCTACCTTTAAGGTCTCTCCTGTACACACAGATACTTTTTAACCCATTGTTAGGATTCACTCAAAGCTGATATTTATGAGAAAAAAAAATGCCTGCCAGAAATAAATGATCAGTTATTATTTACATTATTTCACTGATATTGGACAAAGTTTCTACAAGTAAATGACACTGATCTGCATACTGAGCACATCTCTTGCCTACATGTTTTTGATGATTTGGGGAAGCAGAAAAAAAAACCAACTAGGTTTTCTCTGTTTCTTTGCTTGCCAAACAGAGCACAGACTGGAAATACCATGGTATACACAGGAACAAGAACCCACTACATTAACATTGCTGCATCCACTGCTCTTCCTCAGTGTTTTTTCTCAATGTCAAATGCTAAACCACTGATGCTGAGAAGAACTTTTTCCTTATATTCAGTCAGATATCCCTTTACTATAATGTGGGGCAGCTCCTCCTGTCCTTCCACTGTACACCTCTGAGAAGAGTCTGACTCCATCCCCTCTGCACCCTCCTCGTGAGCCATGGCAGGGTGCTAAATCAGTCAGGGTTCCCCACCCCTTCTCACGTGCCACCAGCCCAGCTGCCAACCCACCACAGCTGCTCTGAGCTCTCCCCATTTTGCCAGTATTTCCACCCAAGAGTCCCAAATTGGATGTAGCATTCCAGTGGTATCACAACAAGCACAAGCAGAAGGGAATGGTCAGATCACTCCAGGGAATTCAGCACACAGCTGGCTGTCTTTCCTGCAGGAGCCAAGTTGCTGACACACTGGCTGTGGGTCCACCAGGATTCCCAGCTCCCCAGGTGAGGAGAGGTTACCCCTGCACCTGAGCACAGGGTGTTTCTGGACCTTGCATTCATGTCTTGACCTTGCAGAGATTTTTGTTGGTCCATCCTTCCATCTCACTTCTCCAATGGTTCAGGGGTCGACTGATGAAGATGTTGAACAGCACCAGTCCCTCAGCAGCCCCTGATCCACCCTGACCAGCCCCAGGGGCTTGTAGGTGCCCCATTTACCTACAAGATCTTTAATTCCTTAATGTACATCCCATCTCTTCCCTCAAGCTCTGCCACCACGCACAGAGAGCTGGCAGCAGATCTTGCTCATGGAAACCATTGAACACTTCAGCCTTTCCCATGCTTTTCATCACCTGCCACATTCAGCAGAAGGCCCACATCTTCCCTGGCCTCCCTTGTGTTACATGCAGAAATAACCTGTTTACACTCCAAAAGCCTCATCAGTTCCAACTCCAGCTGAGCTTCAACTTTCCTAACTCTGTTCCTACATGCCCAGGCAACGTTTCTGTATTCCTCTTTGGTTGCTTGTCCCTGCTTCCACCTCCATACTCTTCCCTTTTGCATGTGAAATCAGTCAGGAGTTCCCCATTCCGTCAAGCTGGCCTCCTGCTATACCTGCTCAGCATCCTGAACATCAGGATGGACTGTTCCTGTGCTTTGAGGAGGCTGCCCTTGAAGATCAAGCAACTTTCATGGGTCTCTCTGCCCTCCAGGGCAGACTCCCAGGAGATGCTGCTTACCAGTTCCTTGAACAAGCCAAAGTCCACACGCTTGAAGTTTTGAGTGATTATTACATTACCTGCCTTTCCCACTTCCCTCATGTTCTTAAACAACCATCTCATGACACTGCAGCCAAATCACCCCAAAACAGTTCTTCCTTGTTCAGGAGCATCAGGTCCAGCCCAGTTTTTCCATCAATCAGCTCATCCAGCATCAGCATCAAAATGTTGTGCCTCACCTATTCCATAAGTTTCCCAAATTTCTCATGCACCAGCACATGCCTTTCTAGGAGGTGTGAGAGGGGTTATGCTGAAAGGGTTTGGCCTACAGTCAGAAAAATGAACCCACTTCTTGATAACCAGCCTCTTGTGTGAGTTAACAGCAGAATATTCCTACTGGGGCTTTGTAAGTCGAGGTCCGCCACTGGAAGCACACTGGAGGATCACAGCTGGAATCCATACCATGTAAATCACAAACACCTTTGAAAGAGGTCCACTTTGACAAATCCCATGGTCTCACTTGTGGAGGATGCCTGGAGTACTTTACACTGTGTAGAAATACAGGCAGTGCAACCCAGAAGTGTTCACTGGCAGCCAGTTTGGGGCTGCAGCTGAGCAGCACTGGCTCATTTTGGAACCTGGTAAGAAGAGGCATAACATGACCTACCTGAATGATGAAAGCTCCAAAGCCAGACAGTCCAGAGGGCAAGGCCAGGAAATGAGTAAAGCAAGAAACATTTCTGTACCTTGTGGGCCCAATTCCAACATCAGTCAATTCCAGTGACTGCCAGGGAGTTCAATCCTTTTAAAAATGACAGGATCTGCACAACTGCAGAAGAATAGCATTAGGAACCTGACACTGTCTTTTTAATGAACCTGGATACTGGCTGTACCTTTGCTGGTCTATAAATCAGGAGGCAAGTAGCTTTTTGACCTTTAGCCAAATTCCCACTGATGATGATCTTCCAACCCCCCGAAAGCAGAACAAGCAAAAGGCAAACCTGGCTTTCAGTATGAACTGGAGCCTGCAGTTTGCCTGGTGATGTAAATGAGTGCCTGCTTTGACTGTGACTCACTCACCCTGTCAGACAGCCCTAATGACTGGCCTGCCCTGGCTCTTCAGCAACAAGGAACTCAGAACTTCTGCCATCCGTGCACCGACTATTAAGACACTCATATCTCTGGGTCATCGACCTCCTTCCTGCGCATCAGACGCTCTCGACTCGCCCTCCAACACCACCACTGCCACCATCCTTATTTGAGCACCTGATGAATGTTCCTGAACTTATCTTCATAACTGCCACGTGGGATGAATTTCCTCCATGTTCATCATAAAGCAATGATGGGACAGTAAAGGCCAGATTTTTTTTAATGGAATTTGGTTCGAGTTCCCGCGAGTTTCAATAAAGCTTTACTTTGAGCTCACAAGCCTTGATTTTGCTTAGTGCTCCTGGAGCTGTCAGAGTTCAGGCCATGCAAAAGTGCCAAGTTTCACACTGTTTTGCACATGAAACCATAAATCCCTGTCCAGAGCCCCAGGGGCGTGAAGGGGAGGTCGCTGCTCAAAAGGTTCATGAACTTGGATAAAGTCGGGCAGGTATCAGAGTTTGTAACAATGTACTAAATTAAGTTCTCTGTAAAACTTTTTCACGAGCCAAGAATACAAAATAGCTAATAAGAACATGAAGGTTTTGCTGAATCAGGCCATTCTTAAAAAAAAAAAAGGCAGCTTTACCATATTTTGTTCTTTATCTTTTTTCAGTTAATTCACTGCATTATTTTCCCTTGGAAAATCCAGAGGCATTATTCTTTAAGGTCATAAAGCAGTTGATATTCTGCAAAATCTTTACAGGTGATATTTGCTTGTACATAATACGAAGTAATAATTTGATAGTATTTCTTACCTGCTCACTTTCAGTTAAAAATTAAATCTAAGTAACAGGAAAATTTTTAGAAATTGCAGCTACCACCTCAAATTCTTTACAGTTCTTGATTGTTAGTTTTCAGTGAAAACCACAACCAGAGTTTTCACTGTGTCATTCCTCTGAAGTTTTAGAGCAAAATTTGCCAGTGAACATTCAGAATGCTCAGAATACAGAATTTAGAATAAAACTGAGGAATAGTTGGTCACCTGTCCTGCGAGCACACAGATAGCACAGTAAAGAAGTCCTTGGCTCATGGTTGCTTTGAATACCAAATTTCAAGGGAAAAGCATACCTTGATGGGCAGATTGGAGAGTTAGTTATGATAAATAACAAGTTACTCCAATGGGAAAGTCAGATTTTCCTGTTTACAGAGCAGGCATTATAAGAAGTCAATGGACAGAGGAGTGGAAATGACTCTGGTTTGATTCATACCAAAGTCACGGATGCGACTGATTCCATGGAAGCTCTTTGGAGCAGCAGCCATCTCTTTCCTTCATATTTAAATATGAAACCTCATTTCACCATATATTTACCACAGACATATCAATAAGTTTCGTAACAAGCAGGATGAGATGTTGTGACAGCAACACTTGAGTGTTTTGCAGGCAGTTGACAAAGTCCTTTACTCACTGGGTGATGGCCATCCCAGGCCAGTGAGGAACCCAGTCCCAGGGCCTTGGAAACATTTCTCTACCCTGGCAGACATTCTTTTGGCCAAAGCAGTCCCCTCTGGACAGGTATGTCCCTGAGATTCATCACTGGGCTCTGGGAGCAGCACCAACAGTTGCTGAGCACACGTTTCCCTCTCCTGCCTGCCCAGCACACACAACTGACATGACTAAAGAATAGTGAAAAAATGTAAAATCTGAAGGAACCTTTAATCCCTTCAGTTAAAAAGAAAAAAAATGCAACCACTTACTAATGGAATGTTAAGATTGTGTATTAAACCCACAAAAGTCAGAAAAGGAAGGAATTAAAGACTCCCTTGGCTCTTTTAACCCTTCCCTCTGCCTGTGTGCAATCCAGGTTTTTCATTGCAGTCACATAACACCAGGCAAAGGGACATAACCATAGGTGATGTTAAAGGGGGAGCAGGGCTTGTTATGAAGCACAGAAATGGAAACGTTAATAACTACTCACTTTATCTTGTAAAAGTTTAAGGTTCACGATTTAAGAATGGCAAGACACGAAAGAAACAGCAGCATGTTGTTATGGAAGTAAATGAAATATTGAAGAAATGAGCTGTTCCTCTCCGTAAATATTTTGGTTGCAGTGGTATTTATCTCCTGTGAACTAAAATGAAGGTAATATATCAGAGGTAGTCTCTGCCCACATGTAACAGGCTGTTTGTCCTGCACAGAACACCCATATCTGAATTCAAAACCCACTCCTGCAAAACTCAACATGCTCCCCCTCATTAAGCTTGGAAGCTCTGTACCTGTTGCATTCTGAGTAGCTGCACACTTCCCAATCCTTAATGCACACATCCCAATCCCTAACACACACATCCCAATCCTCAACACACACATCCTCTTCATGAGCAAGGAAATATTATTATCCTGGTTTTACAAATGAGAATTCTAGGCACAGAGAGATTAAAGCTGAGCATTTCAAAGCATCCCAGTTAATTAAAATGACTGGAAAATGGGTGTCCAAATTGTTTAGATACCTTTGAAGTCTCAGAATAATTATATTGCTCAAGGTCACACAGGGAGTTTATGGCTGACCCACAACTTGAACCCAGATTTCCAGCGTCCCACTCCAGCACCTTAACCACAAAGGCATCTTTGCTTTCCAATTTAATACTGGCCAGACCTGGTCCACATGCAAAGTGGTTCCCAATGGATGAAACCTGTCATTATGCCATATAATGTAGCCATCTATCTCTACCCTACAGGATAAACAGCAGTGCATTTAGGCATCTCCAAGTTCTTTAAGGTACATATCATTACAAAACACTTGGGAGGCAGGAAGAGCTATTTGAGAATTAGCACACAAGGACAGCGAGGGACTTTTCCAATGGCACATGGCTGAGCAGTTTGCTGTTTCTCCTGTCCTCAGTCTGGTGGCCTCATTCCTCTTTTTCCCGATGCAGTGTTTGACCAGCAGCATTTCCTGTTAAACAGTTTTACCCACCAAAGCTCTCAGCCTGGCTCTGAATTCCATTACCTTTCATGACCTGACCCACTTGACACTGCAGCACCAGTGATGCTGGGTTTTGCCATCAGGCTTGGTAGACTACAGCACAAAACAAACCCTCAAAGTTACTCAGAGCAGCACAGAGACTTCAGCAACAGAGCATATGGTGGAGCAGTCCTCTCCCAAAGAAAAAAACTCAGAAAGGACCTGTTGGAGAGACCTCCCCACATAAAGCAGAATGACACCCACTGGCCTCCCACGCCTCTGGGATTGCTGCATATAAAAGGGTTGTACTTCACAAGCCAGTTTTGATATGCATTAAAAAACCTGGTCCCAATTTCTCCTGAGTATACACTCCAATTAAACACTCCTCTCATTTGGAGCTGCAAGTCAAAAAGCTGCATTTTCCAAATGCTGATTCCTATCGTTGGCACAAAGTCTTCAGGCCTTGGTATGAACAGATGCAGTTACATGAAGCAAAACTTCCCGGATAGGATTCAGTCTTGGGTTCTCCCCAGACACACCAACACCCTCCAGGATGTGGAATGCAATGGAAGACAAAGATCAACATAAAACACACACACACACCTAACACGCTGACTTTTTATCATGGAGGTTGCTAATTTCCCATGCTAAGA
Organism: Manacus candei; assembly: GCF_025592945.1. NCBI lineage: Eukaryota > Metazoa > Chordata > Aves > Passeriformes > Pipridae > Manacus > Manacus candei. The sequence continues at coordinate 4,039,026 of NW_026138083.1, read as the reverse complement.
ACAACCTTTGGAACCAAAATGAATTATGCGTCTCACTCCGAGTGCATCAAAGAGCAGACAGCCTTTTTAAAGGAGTCAAGATCACCTCAGCTGTGCTTTTGTTATCTAGCCCAAGGTTAAGGATTTGGCCTTGGGCTAACAATTGGCTCAGAAAACCGGGATCATGTAATGAGAGTTCCAGGAAGAGAGAAAAACCAAAGCTTGGTAAAGGCACACTCTTCAAAGTGTCCCAGTACTTGACCTTCTTTCCCTCCCCCCCTCAGATGAATGAGGTAAAGAAGAGAGGAACGGAGCCTGAAACCCTGAAGGAAGTACTCACATACAGGAGGAGCTGGAAAGACCTTTCCAGATTCTTCCCAGACACTCACAGAGAAAGGCCTGGCAACAAATTTCCCTCACCACTTCGATGGAAAAGGTGGCAGTAACCCACTGAGCTCAGTGGGCTCAAGGGGAGAAAGCTCCTGCAAGGGGCAACACCTGGTTTATTTTCTTTGATATAAAACAAAAGTTAAGCTGCTTCTATTTGAAAATTAAACATAAACATTAAAGAAAGGCTAAGACCCTCCAACAGGCGAGAGCTGCAGTGGTTCCCTGCCAGCAGCATGGCCTGCTGGGTTGTAGGGAGCTCTCTGCAAAACATGGATTTTCGGGGGTTTTCTAATGGATTTTTGTTAGTTGGGTTTTTCTCTCAGGACATGCACACAGGAGACACAGACCACTTTCTTAATTTTCGCTGCTGACAAAAGCCAGAAGGCTCCACCCACGCTCCCAACACCATTTTCCCAGGGCTTGGTCCCTCTCTCCAAGGAACTGGCAGTGGGCACGCTCCAGTAAGCCAGCAGGTGTGCAGGAGCTCTCTCTAAATGACTCTGCCCTCTAGGGTACATTTAGGTTATGTTTTCAAAGATGAAAATCTTTTCATCTGCAAACCTGGGAGACTTCTTTACCCAACACGTCAAGAAATAGTTAACAATTAACTATTTCAAAAAAAAAAAAAAAAAAAAGAAAAGGCAAAAAAAAATAATAATCACCAGACCAGGAAATATGAATCAATTAGTCTTTGATCCTCCCCTCAGTAATAACATCTAGAACATGGGTTACTGCTAATCCTAAGTAACCAAAAATGTTGATGAACTTTAAAAATACTAGTGGTTAAGAAAAGCAGAACTTCAGTTCTCAGGGTGGAATTCTGAGGCCTCTCCCCAGAGAACGCGAAGAAATTTTCTGTTTAAGACTCTCAGGCTCCCTGGTGTCCTCATGAGATTCCAGCTTTACAGTAACCCTGCTGTAAGTCTGTACACTAAAAGCACCATAATGACACTAGGTTTGTCATTTGTACAACAGGAATAAAAGAGTAACAATAATGCCAGTATTCTGCAGAACAAAAGTGCTCATTTTTTCACTTAAAGCTACTGGGCCCACCTTTTATTTACAGTGCCAGCGCTGGGAAAACATCTTCCATGTGCATTAGGAATTGGTCCAATAGCAACAGCCTGTGACATCAAAACTGCCTTCATGTTAACATTATGGTGTCAACTAGAAGATCAGGATTCTTCATGAAAATGAACCAAAAAAAGCTCTTAAAATGAGAATCTGCTTGTAAGTACGTTTTTTTCATTCAAAGTAAGAGAAAATGCAGGTAGAAAGGTTGTGTTAGAATTGTCCTAAAAGTAGAATAATTTAAACACAAAGCCAGAGTGATGTTTATAAGAAATAATACAAACCCTGACCATCTTCCTAATTCCTAAGGAGTCAATAACTTCTTTGGTCTGTGAAGTCCCATATGAAGTTACCAATAAGTCATGAGAAAAATGCAAAAGTCAAGTTTATCATGAAATGAATCATTGTTTCTGGCTGTAAAGCAGAGGCTTTTGGTGCAGTTGTAGTCAGATAGCCCTCCCCCCTTCCTCCTCCCATCACCACTGGCCTTGCAATTAAGCTTCAGTATGCCTGTGTGTATATTATTGATGTGGAAACAGCTATTTCCATCACGCCGCAGACATTCTATACTTTTGAAGTCTGTGGTTACAGAGTCATTATTCCATACAACACTTTCCCATCACTGGGGTGTGCAGAATGCCATAAAAAGTGGTTTGTGCAAGTTCCAAGCTACTGGAGTTATGTCAATGGTTACCTTAAATCCATTATTTTCTGTCCGTGGTCACCCTGCCCTCTGAGGATTTGCTTTAATAAAAAGGACTGGATTGTCTGAGAACCAAGTGAGGAGAGCTGTGCTGATTTGCAGATCTGGCGGATATTTCCATCTTTTAATCTGCATATTGTTTCCAGGATGATGATGACAGTAATAATAGTAGTAGTAGTAATAATAAAAAATAATAATAATAATTTGCTTCTCTTTGTAGTGAAACTGCTGGAGTTGAAGGCTCTCTTTTAATGAGCCACACTGAATGAAACAGTGTCCTGCAGTGCAAGAAGTACATGTCAGCTCTCCACTGCCTTGGCATTGTAAGCCAAGTTACAGCACAATATTCATAGTTTTCTTGGTGATCTCCCAGGAAAACCTTCTTAATTTAATCTCTAATGGGATTATCAGCCTCATTAAATTGTAAATCTTCCACAGTCCAGCCGTTGTGGGAACCTGAACTTTCATAATGTTATCAATTCACTGCTCTGATCTTTCTACCTGAAGTCCCCTTAGAAGCTTTTAACGCTTTGAGATTCAAAAGCTTGTGGAGTCCTTCTGCACTTGCCTCACCTACCACTTTTTTCCATGAAAATCCCTGCCTTTTTTTGAACTAAAACCACACAGATCTGCTTCTTCCCACCGCAGCCCTGACCCAGTGGCTCTGCTCTCATTTCTGTGTGGGCAGCCAAGCACATGTTGCAGAGGCCCCAGGTGTGAAGAGCAAACCCACCTCTCAGGAGATGAGAGCCAGGCTGGCCCACTGCAGATTCCCTACCCCTGGAGAAGTCCAAGAGCTCTCAGCCTCTGTTCATCCATCGAGGGCAGCACAAGCCCAGGCAGGTATTGCAGCCGAGTGCCTTCACAGCACTATGGAAATACAGATGCAAACGAGCTCTGGCCCTCAGACTTCTGGCAAGTTACAGACACAGTCCCTGGTGTTACGGGGTGTCTCCTGCTGCACCCAGGGGTGCAAGCCTCCAGACCTTCCCAAACTAAGATCCTGCTGGAGGCTGGGACAAACTGCCTCTGTAAAGGACACAGAACCAGGACAAAACCAGTGTACCTGCTTTGCTAAGTGACCACTGCTCAAGGCTCGCGGACGGAACGTTGCTAAATCCTGGAGGGCACTGACACGTGACTAGATTCCAAAAAGAGAGGAAACTCCTCCTTAGGAAACCATTACTGCTTGTTGCAGGCAAGGCTGTCAGGAATACAGGTAAGGAAGGATTAGTACCAGAGAGACAGGAAAGAAGTAATCTTAAAATACTTTTTGAATTCTTTTTGTGCCCAAGCAAGGCAAAAGTAGTAGACACATACAGTTACTTTGGCACACATCTGCAAAATCTCTTAGGAGAAATAAACAACAAAATTTGGAGTGCAGCAGAGTAAGGTTATGTTCTGAAGGAGCTGGGACTTCTTCCTTGTATACAGTAGTCTAACAAAATAAAACACTGTTGCTTGTATCCAACACATTCCTTACGGCAGTAACACGTACAGTCCAAGTGTCCTTCTGAACTTAGCTTCTTGTTTCTTTCCTATGTAACTAAAAACCAAAGTGGTTTGTGCCTGTAACAATCTTTAAAAATACATTTTAATGCCTTTGGCTTTTCATCATTATTTTGAGCAGCTTAAGTCAACTGGAACAAGATTTGTGGTTCTCGTGTTGTAAGATCACTACATATCAAGATCTCACAGCAGCAGTCTGCCCTACCAAAAGGGGTTGCCTTAATGTAAAGGAGAAGCTAAACATTCCAGATCCATAATTAGATAAATAATACTTCAGGCAAGATATGGCACCTTTAAAAGTGCCTTTTCAGTCTTGGATTTTTCTCTGCTTGTTACTACAGAAACCATCTAGCAACCAAAATCTAACACAGACTCCACCCAAAACAGAGAAAAACAATATAGGCAGAGTAGGCTTTTTCTCCCCCTTTCCCCCCACCTTCCCCCTCCCTTTTTTTTTTTATTTGAAAGGGTGGGTGAGTGCTAAGGAAAAGTATCTTACTGTGCAAAGGAGAGGAGCATTTTGCATGCAGTTGAAACAGTAAAGCTCTGATTACAGATGGCAGCAATGAAAGCAGGAATGAGTAATGAGCAATGAGAAATGCGTAATGCGGGATGAGGATATAATTTCCACACATCGGCTAAAGAAAGGTTTACACTCTTAAGCAATAAAAACAAACCATTAAGCCAGACCTGCACTGTCAGGAAGTATAAAACAGTTCTTGAAACTCTGCAGTTACTATACAAAAGCTTTTCATAAACTTTTGTTTCCTGATCTTCATAAAACATTAACATCAAGCTGCCATATGGCAATTAGCTGCCTCCTGAAATCAATAAAAAAACAACCAAAAAACCCCCCCAAAAATCTACAATTTAGGAATAGCTATACAATAAAATAGTGCAATAATTATCCTCCTCTAATAGTGTAGCAAAGTGGGTCTAGTATAAATGCAGTCCAGATGAGCTCCTTCTCCAAAGCTGAGAGTACAATAAATCATGTTCCTCTCCAAGCCTCACAGTATGGATGTGAGATCCCAGCTGCCTGGCAGGGGGGAGCAGGTGATGGTCTGTGGCCACCCAAACCCCACAGGAGTGGGAAAGGCCTGGTTGTAGTGAGCCCAGGTGAGCAGCAGAGCAGCCCCTGCTCGCTGGGAATGGGCAATGCTCTCGGGAGAGCTTACCTCAGCTGACGATCCTCCCGCGTCATTTTTTATGGTGCTGACCACAGAAGTCCAACTGAATTCTGCGCAAAAATTATCAAGCCACTCGACAAAGCTGCTACTGACTCTCAAAAGGACAAGGAGAGATGCTGATCACATTTGTGTTTAGAGAGATGCTTATCTGAAATGCACAAAGGGTGACATTATCTATCACAATCTCTGCCTAGATTATATAAGTGCCTAGAAGCAAAATGTTTAGGGGCTATAAGGTAACAAAGGCAGTTTTGCCTTCAAAATCTTTTGCTTTTCCTCCTCTTAAGAGGAAAAAAAAAAGCACATTTCTCCTTGTAGATTATTATAACACTAGTAAGTACTAAATAACTAAAGTAAGTACTGGAGTGCTGTGGTGACAGCATACCATTAGTATTTAGCATTATTTAGCAGTCATTACCAGACTTTTAAAAGATGTCAGAAAGCCCAAACCTTTGAGAAGGCCTGTCCGATCATCAGCCCTACCTAAAAGGATTCAGGAACCCAACTCATCTCTAAGAGAATTTTCTACTACTCATCTATGAAAGTTTGTTTTGTTTCTTTTACCTTAAATCCTAAACAAAGTCTTTAGTGCAGCACTCTCAAGTCTCCAATGTAGAGACCGAGGCCAAAAGTTAAGGACTTAAAGATACATTACAAAACCGATTCTGCAGAAATGTACTGACGTGCTGAGCCTCATACAGTGCACATTTCCTCCTCAAAATCAGCGTGGAACTGATGATTCTGTGACTAACACTACTCAGTTATAGAAATGCTTACGAGAGCAGGTCTTAATAGGTTTACAACTCTACATTGGCTTCACAGTGTATTTGACTAAGGATGAGAATCTTTGTCAAGCAACAGGAGGTTTAACTTTGCAAGGAATGCAGCATCACGCCATGACCAGCTACTGCTCATGCATAGACAAGTGCCACAGCCAATTTTTCTGGAAACAAGATTAGCACCAACGTGTTCTCATGCCTTACAGGACAAGTCAAGCAGTCACCACTCTGTAAAAAGCCTCCCTCAGTCTCGTTACACATGAAGGAGCTGTGAAACTTGAGCCTTGTAACACCGGAGTTGAGGATCTGGTTGGAAGTGCTGTGGGTTCTTTACAGTTTTCAGTGGGTTTGGGATCATACCTTCCCTGCTCATCATCACATTTTCAGCACTTTACACCCAGCTTTCACAGGCTTAGGTTTTACAGTGCACTAACACAGCTGTGACTTGACTGGCACAGCCACACACCACAGTGAACAAATTCTCACATCCTGGGACCGACGCCCTTGCCAAAGCAACAGCCATAAACTCATCCATCACCAGGAAAGGTGGAAGCAAGCAAAAGGCAAACTAAACTTCCCCACTAAAAATATTAGCCCCAAGAATGGCACCAGAAAAACCACCTGGAGGTTGTCCACTCAGTCAACTCATGGGATACTACGTAGTATCAGCATGACCAACATCAGCTACCTCTCAAAAACAAGCAGAGCCAAACTGCAGAGTGGTGGACTGTTCTCTAATAGCTGTTGAAAATACTGCTGGTACAAAGAAATACATAAGTTTTTATCTCGCCACAGCAGCTTACAGTCTAAGGTATTTTTAAGCTCACAAGATAAAAAGCAGAGGCAGCCAACAGGAAATCAGATTTTCTCTCCTATCCTCTGCACCCACTGATTTTTGTGATGATTATTAGCAGTAGAGAGCTGTTCTACAAGAAGACCTGCTGATCAAGTTAGCCTTTCTGATCATCTCATCTATTTAGTACCTTCGCTGCAGCCCAGATGATTCTGGCAAAAAAAAAACAAAACTGAAAGATTCTGGGGAGAGTCATGAGAAAGAAAAGGGTTTTGTTAATAAGAAGTAAGAGGCCCAAATCAGAGATCCCCAGAGTTGACTTAGAAAGGTCTCTAAAGGGCCCGTTGCACACGTGGCTTTAGGACTTGCTGCCTCAGTTCACCAAACCCAGAAGTGGATCCACACCAGAGCTCAAGGGGATGACCAAGGAGCCCATTTAAGCCACTTTCCCCCTCTGCTATTTCAGCTCAGCTTCCCCAGTGACCTGACTGCCAGACCAGGCTTGTACCACACAACAGGCACCGTCAGGAGCAGCTTTGATGCTGCGTTTGCCAACTGCAAATCACGCCTTTGCCCCTCACGGGAAGGATTTAGAAAGCAAAAAAGATGTAACCACAAGTTGCTCTTGTGATGGCTGCACAAGTGAACTGTTTTTTTTATAGGCTGGACTTTTCAGAAAGAAGTATCAGAGTTCTATGATTTATTATCTGCAATAGATTTAAACATTCGGGAAGGAAAAAAAAAAAGTTTCAAACACAAAACCCTGGAAATGAAGAGATGCTGATCTGCCAAAGAGCAAACCCATCAGCTGAGGTTAGAGAGGAGGCTGCACATGACAAGAGCTCACTGTATGCAGGGCAAAAATTGCAGATTAACTTCACTATAACACTCCACAGAAGTGAGCTCTCCTCTGAGGTGAGGAAGTATGCAATGCTTTTCCAACTGTTAAAGACAAGGGCTGGTACAAATAAGGTTAAGTATCCCTCTTTAGCATAGATAATCACAGAAAAAAAGGATGACATTTTAGCTTTTATTATTTTATATTTGGCCAGGACTTTTAAAGGAAGGACTTTTAAAGGAAACATCAAACATTCACTTTTCTGTAGGTCTAGAAAGGATTCAGACTTCCCCCACCCCCGCCTCCCATAGGATTTCTATTGGCCCTTCTTATATTCACGCCGCAAATTAGTTGGGAATAGCAGTATTTATACTAGATCAGCAACGTCTGGTTCTTATCCAAATGTTCCACCTAAAGAGGATGCCAGTTCTCATGGATTGGACAGCCCACCCTGCAGCATTCCTGAGAATTGTACAATATAATCTTGAAAGTCAGCAGAGTGGATTATCCACTTTTTTCTGGACTTGAACTTGTGACCTTAACAGTAGCACAGCAGAAAGCAAATGTGCTATGCACTTTGCCATAGTAACCTTCCATGTATTCTTTTCAACTTAAATACACACAATTGAAACAGCTACAATTTTGGAAAATTATTTACAAACCCTATATTTTTTTCTTTTTTGATTACATATAAATACAAATTAGCTATTCTTCTAAAAAGTGGTTATAATAGTAAATAAATACAAAATAAGAATCTGACCATTATACTTCATGTGCTGGGGTTAAACCCATATAAAATGTACAACTAAAATACATTTAAAATCTTTAAAGGAATATTTCTCTGATTAAAATATTTGTTTTCCCAACTTTTTTGTAGACATAAATATATTTTCAAAATAGTTGTGTTTTTTTTTCTTTCCATTTCATTACATAAATAAAGTCTTCATTGGGAAATATTAAAGTGTCAGCTATTTCTTTTTTTTTTTTTCTTTTTTTTTTGCATTTGTCCAATATATTTGCTGTGTCAGCGGCACCCACAACCCTCCACGACCATATCTTGGTAGTTCTTTAATACAACTTTTTCATTTTCATCAAGGTAGAGCATGGAAATAGCACTCAGTTCTGTCGGCACACAGCAAGCCTTGGGGATTTTGGAATTCACTGAATTGACCAAAGTCTGAACAATGGCATGGTTTGTTGAGTTTAGATGGTCTGCCAGTGGAAAAGGACATTCCCCATGGCAGTAAAAGGCACTATACCCCGGCGGGGCCACAATCCAGTCATTCCACCCCACATCATTGAAGTCCACATACAACGGATGCCTTTTGCAACTGTATTTGTGGCGTTTACGCTGTTTGTGTTTCGCTTGACGCTTTTCTCTTTTATGGAGCGGGTGTCCCTTGCCATCATGCCCAAACGTTACTAACAATGGCCTGAGCTGAGACCAGCTATCTTCATCCTGATGTAAAGACCTGCTAATCCTAACATGCCTCTTGGAGGCACTGTTCTCTTTGTCCAAGTGAACCACCTCTACCACAAACCCATGATTAGGTTGTCCATGTGCAATCCACCTCAAAACAGCGGGCGTTACATCAAAACTTTCCCATTTACTTGCATTATGATGCACCAACCTGGTGTCCAAAAGTCTTGTGACAGGGTCCTTAGAGGTGGCTGTGGCTGGCTTTATAATTTCATAAATATTAATACGGTGATGGTAGCTGCTGTTGTTCTCAAAGGCTCCGTGCACCTGTTGCCGAAAAATCTGGAGTTCAGCTGAGGTGATAGACTCCTCGGTAGGGATGGAAGTTAAATTAAAGAAGAAACGCCGTGTTGTTTTCCCACTCGTTTCTGGCAGTTCTTCCAAAACTTCTAATGTGATTAAACAGGGAAAATAAAAAAAAAAAAAAAAAGAGAGAAAAAAGGAAAAAAAATCAGGAACTGAGACAAGCAACCAAACCCCCTCAAGACAAGCTGCTGTTGGCAGCCTCCAAATGACAGCTAACACATGTGGCACACAAGATCTGAAAGACTTTCCAGCAGAAAATATCGTCACCCTTGTCTTTCTGTTTGTTTTACAAGCACATATAGCATCAAGTCAAAAATGCTTCATTCATTGTTACACATTTGGATTGAATACTGGCGCCCTTTGCGTTCCACGTGCTTATCATAAGTGGCAAGAAATTTTGAATTAATTTGGAATTCAAGGATGGGGAGAGAAAACCCAAGCCCTATAGTTAGTGGGGAACCATTAAGAACAGTTGAGGACTTTGGGTAACTATTGCATTTCTGCTTTTTTCAAGAATACAGCTCTAACATCAGTCCCTTAAACTCTATTCTGAAAAACATTACTCTGCAATTTAGGTGACTTACAAAGCTAAACTTATGAATTTTTGTATCTTTAGTTAGAGACTGTGAACTCAGCATCTGTAATGGTATTTTGCAAAGTACACTCTAGTATTTACCCAAAAGGGCCATAAAGAACAGCAGGAAGATTCAACTACTAAAAAAAAAGAGGTGGATGGTAAAGGGGTAACGAAAGTCATCTCCAAACAACAAGTTTTCAAAACCACCACAAACAAAAATTCAAGAAGTCACTAAACCCCAGGCCATTCTCACTTTTGAGTCAACAAATTACTGAATGGAGCTCCAGAGGGAGTAAAACATACCTAGGGCTGCTAAGAAGTACATTGTTGCTACAGACATTGAAGAAATTAGAAGTATTTGCCAAAACAAAGCTCCCTCAAGTCATGTTTTTTAATTATGGTGCTAAGCGTGCTGGAGAAAAAAAAAAAAAATCACTTTCTAAGGGGAAGGCATAACTGCTGTCAGCAGTTCTCAGTCATGCAACCATTCCCCATTGAATCCACTACAACTTTTTGCATAAGGTAAGACTCAGTCTTAGTATTTCAGGACCAGACCAACATCTGTAAATATGCAGGTATCTTGAATGGTCACTAGACAAACTTACGCTTTCAAGAAGCCACTAATAAAGAGTGAAAACTCAGTGAGAAAATGGGAGCCACACTTTCTAAACTTTGTGAAAGTTACAAAATTGCTTTCCTAACAAAACCAGCCCTTGCTGTAACGGTATGACTACTTCAAACTGCAGATTTTTACATTTGCCTAAACATTATCAACTTTGCCCTTTCAGCTCCTCTCTGGGTCAGCCCCTTGCCTACCATACTTGGGTTTAATGGGAATGACCCACACACTGGCTTTTCCCCATTTACTGCCAGGTGTTTACTTCCCATGCAGGGAAACACTGAAGAGGAGAGGTTAGATTTCATCATTCATCTCCTTTCCCGCGACAAGGCTTTCCATTAAACAGCACATCCACTTCTCCGAGGCCACCTCCTTCATCCATCAGAAACTGAAATACTAATGGATTTCTTTTCTTGACACAGTTTCACGCTAAAAGCATGGGAAAACTGCATTTTCATGACTTTTGCAGCGGGGCCACTGCATGCCAACCCCGGAGGCCAGCAGCCAGGAACAATTACAACCTGGGGAAACGTTTCCCGAAAAGCACGTGAGCGACACGTGCCCCACCAGCTCCGCGGGCCTACCCGTGCCGTGGCTGATGCCACAGCCACTATTTTGGCTACAAGAGCCAGAAAACGCACCCAAATGCTGAGTAGGGCCGTTTCAGAGGGTCGGCTGCCTCGGTGGGCTGCAGGTGAGGAGGGGCTGCAGAGGTGCTGCTGGAGGCACCGCAGATGAGAGCCAAACCCCGGGATGCCGTGGCGTGAGTCCGGCTACATCGCTCCTCGACGGCAGCGCCCGAGGAGGTCGCGATTGATTGTCTCATTGATCTCTCACGGGGATTAGATAAGGATTAGAAGCCTCCGCAGCGGCCCGGCTCAGCCGCGCATTAAGGAGCCTTTGCTGCTTTCCAGCCTCGCAGGAGAGCGGCGCTCTGTGGGAACGCTTAACGCGGAGCGGGTTTAGCGGGAAAAGCCAATAAACGGGAGCGCCCCGTCGGGCGGAGGGTGGGGAGAAGGGAGGCAAAAGCTCCTCAGCAGAGCCCGTCGGGCATCGCGCCCGTCCCGGAGCGCCCGTGCCCCGCTGCACCGCGCGAACCCCGCGGTACCGGCGGGAGGAATCCGCCCCCCGCTCCTCCTCCAGCCCTGCCCTGCCCTCCGCTCCCGCAGCCCGCCGAGCCCTGGCCCGCCCGTACCTTCGTGGTGGAAGCTGCGGACGGTGTTGGCGCGGCTCGCCGCCCGCTCCAGCGGGAAGCCGAGCGCCGGCGGCTGCCCCAGCTGCTGCCCCGCGTGCAGGCGGTAGAGATCCAGCATGTAGGGCGGGATGACGACGTCCTTGCCGGGGCTGGGCCGCCGCTTCAGCCCGAACATGTGGAGCAGGCGCAGCTCGAACTCGCTGAGCAGGTCCTCGGGGCGCTGCGCGGCCGAGGCGGCGCGGCCCGGCTCGATGAAGCGCCGCCGACCCACCTCCGGCATGAGCCCGGCCGCGCCGCCCAGCAGCGCCTGGCACAGCAGCAGCGCCAGGAGGGAGCGGGTCACGGCAACCATGATCAACCTGCGCGGAGGAGGAGGAGGCGATGGGAGCCAGTCAGCGCGGACACCGCGCCGGGGGAGGGGGGGGACGGGCGGGCTCGGTCCGCAGGTGGGACCCAGCCCGGCGCCGGGCCATGGCCGGCGGAGCCCCCCCAGGGGCCGCTTCAGGTGCGCGGCGGCACCGAAAGCCCCGTGGCAGGAGATCAAAGCGAGCGCGGCGGCCGGGCCGGGCCGGGGAGCGGAGCGGAGCGGGGCGCTCCGCAACAAAGGAGCGCGGAGGTGAAGGGGAGGAGGGGGCGCAGGTGTGCCCCGGGCCGGGCCCGGCACCGCTCCGCCGGCAGGGGAAGGGGCGGCTGCCCAGCCCAGCAAAGCGACCTCCCCGCTGCGCTCCCGTCCCGACCCCCGGGCTCCCCCCCGACGCCCCGCCGAGCCGAGCCGCGGGGGCTCGGGGCCGGCTCCGCTCCTCCCGCGGCGGGGCAGCGGCTTCCCCCAACGGAGGGAAAAGGAAAGTTATTTTCCCTCCGTGGAGTGAAAAAAGGGGAAGGAGGAAAGTAAAAATCCTGCTACGTCCTCAGCCAAACCCACAGGCCGATATTCTCCCCCTTGAAAATCTGGGCTGGATTATTATAATAACAATAATAGTAGTTATGATTAGTGTCCCGTCCCCCCTCTCTCTTCCAGAGCGCTAGCACCTCCGCCGTGGCCCACGGAGTCATCCTGCGGAGAAGGCTTTCAGCGGATCTGCGACCGCCGGAGCTATACCTGTGTGCAGCAGCAGGGGTTGTGTCTGCAGGAGGGTGTTCTGCTCTCGGGGTGTTTTTCCCGCATCACTTGGTGTTACTCCAAACTTCGCTGCTGCTCCTCTACAGCTGCCGAGCAGAAAACAGAAGTTCCCTGAAGTACAGTCCGACTCGGAAACATACTTTTAGCAGCTGGTTGAGGAGGCAGGAAGGCAAGTCCCGGCCAGGGAAAAGGCTTCTCCCTTTTAAAAGCAGCGATCGAAAAGTTGTTGCTTCTTCTTTTTCTTCCTCCTCCTCCTCCTCGCCTGTGTGCGTGTGCCTGCCCGTGAATGGGTCCCTACGTGTCTACGGAGTTAAAACGCTCCTTTTAAAAAATGTCCTTTGCATCACGCTTATCAGACAGATGGTCATTTACCGAGATTCCCGCAGCAACATCAAGATGAAGTTTGACTTGTGTCCGCTCCCTTAAAAAAGAAAGGAAAAAGGAGGGAGGAGGGTAAATAAAAGGGGAAAAAAAAAAAAAAAAACAAAAAGGGTGGGGAGCCGCCCGCCGCCGTCCCGCGTGGAGCGGCCGTGTTAGGGCAGCACGCCGGGCTCCCCGCCGGCCCCGCACCGCACCATGGCCGGGGGTGGCCGCCCGCCGCCGCCGCCGGGGCTTTTTGTTGCGCGGCGATGTCACGACCCCGGAGGCTCGGGGGCCCGCGCCAATCACAGCCGCCCTGTGGGAGCGGGCTGCGGCCCCGCACGGCTTTTAAAGGAGACGCCGCCTCCCTCCCTCGCTCTTTCCCTCCCTCCTCCCTCGCCCGCTCCCTCCCTCGCCGCGGCTGCCGCCCGCGCCCGGGTCGCAGTGCCGCCGGGGCGAGAGATGGGGCGGGCGGCTGTCCCGTTAAACCGCGGTACCGGCGGCTGATCCGATGCGGGAAGACCTCCAGCCGGGCCGGTCCCTTGCCCCGCTCCGTGCGGCCGTGCCGGAGCGGGACGCGGGACCGGGTCGGGTCGAACAATGACCCATTGTAGAGCCCCGAGTGCTCCGCCGCCGCAAATCGGATTAGCGCCGTGCCCCGGACTGCCGGGGTGGTAAGGTGTGAAGGTCACGTAAGGTACCGGGAGAATCCCGGTGCTTTAAAACCACTTTAAGTATATATATCTCCTTATTTATTATTCTCCCTTCGCCAGCGCGCGGAGCCCGCTGCCCGAGCGGGGGACGAAGGCTGGAAACCCGGGGGGTTTCCTCGCTCTCTCGTCCCCTCAAGAGAAGCGCCCGGGCTCGGGAGGAGCCTCCTCCCGCAGCGCTGCTGCGGCGCACCCGATGCGGGCTCAGCCCCGGGCGGGCGGCGGAGGGTTGGGTTGAGTTGGGTGGTTGTTTTTTTTTAAGATGTGGCTGCCCTCCAGTGGTGGAACGGCGGCGGATCGCCGGCCCCGGCACGGTACCCTCGGCACAAACCACCCGCTGCCGCCCCGCACCTGCCCGGGGCTGAGCCGCGTCCCTGCGGGGCCGGGCCCTCCCGCGCCCACGCCGGTGCTCCCCGGGCTGCAGCCCCGACCGCCCGCGGTGGGCCTGGCATCGCACAGCGGTAGCATGGGGGAAGAAGGCAGGTCCTGCTCGCCGGGATCTGGCTTCTAATCCTAGCTGCATCCCTCGCTCCCTTTCCTGATATTGCAAATATCCCGATACAATGGGTAGCTCAGTGGGGACGCGTCCCTTGCCCCATCCCTAGTTTGTCTGCTCGGGTTCTGCAGCAGGGCCTGGCCCTTGCAAAGGTATGCGGTACCCAGCAATTTAGGGTCCTCATCAAAGCCACAGCCATCGGCACACCGTCATTAGCCGGGGTCCTGGTGCCTTCCCGGCAAGGCGAGTGCTCTGCGCTGCACCTTCTCTTCCCAATGCCTCGCGGGGGCTTCATTTGCAAAAGACGCAGCCGGCCTGTGACACCCTGAATTCCAGCGGAGGAGGACTTAAAACAGTAACAACTGAGACAGCTCCATTACCAGCTCCTCCTTTGGGAGCGGCCCTTTCCCTCCACTTTCACCCCAGGAAAACCACTGATCTGAGGCAGGAATTCAGCACATTTGAACTGGAATAATTCCTCCCGTGGACCTTCTTCCCTTGGCTTTCCTGTCACATTAGAGTGATTTCAGCTATTCTGGTGAAACATCACTGCAGGATGAGGAGCTCACCCCAGGAGTTACACACCAGAGTAATTAAAGAGCTGGTAAAACTCCTTCACACCAACAGCTCCCAACACTTGCTAATCTGATTTGCACTCATGGTGGGAGAGAGGACACAGAATGAGGTGAAATCCTTCAGAAGTTTAGTTATTTTCCCATTGCATTCCAGCACAGATAATGTTTAATTTTATGACTTCCTGCAAGTCTTTAGCATGAACTGAAAGTTTGTGCAGTGTGACTTCAGGGTATGCCAATTATGTAAATCAGCACTAAAATAATGGCAACGTAGTTTACACATCACTGACATTAAATGAGCACTTCAACTTCTAATTGCCATTCCAGTTCAATCTTAGTGGGTCATGCCAGGAAAAAGTCATTTCTTGCCTCAACACTTACTCCCTGTGCCTGGAGCATAGGCTGTACTGTATGCCCAGCTCTGCATTATCTCCAGGAGCTTTCTATATTAGGATGACGAGCCTTAGAAGGGAGAAACGTGTTTGTGGTTGTTCTGGAAGCCCACATATCCCCTGATCTGATATCAACAGGGTCTTGTAGGTTTGCCCCTCTCTGATTTCAAATATAAGTAGGCTCTCACAGTCTTTCTCTTGGCCACAAAACACATTTCCCTTCTACTTTGCCATCTCTCAGTCTATCTACATCAGGAGCTGATGGGACAGCAATTCTGCCTTCCCATCTGTTTCCCTGAGGTCCCAAAAAACAACACCAAAGCACCTACAGCATGTTCCCTGAATGCACTAGCACCCACACCGAAGCCTCAGCCATGCCCCACCACACAAAGATTACTCACCAAAGCAGATCTGGTTCCCTTCCAGCCTGTACCCTGGTGAATACAGGGAATAAGGCCCTCAGTATATCATCCATGAAGGTTTGGTTGTGGTTTGTGCCTCCTCACAGACTAAATACTGCCTTTGACTATTGTGCTCAGGCCTGTTGTGCTGGATCACCCCAGCACACCTGAGCTCACCAGCTGAGAAGCATCTTCATCATGACAGAGAGCGTTAGACACAGGTGTATGTGGGTACACTGAACACAGCACTCGCTCTGTGCAGCCAAACATGTCTGAAAGTGCCCACCCAGACTTACAGCTCCTCAAATGAGCCCCTGTCCCCTTCCCACCCCTAGAGTGGTGCAGCAGCACCCGAGATAAAGAAACCAAAGCTCAGCCTCCTTTGCTGGTGCTGTAATTCCTCACAAGCTCTGTGAAACCAAGGAGTTGAGCAGTACATCAGCTGAAGATCCAGCCCCAGCACAGCAGGCTCCCACAATGGCATTTCCTTTTGCAGATCTACTTTCAGATCAGTCCTGCTCTTCAGCTCAACTCCTGCCAGGGAGACAAACCACCATTTACGCTGAAAAGATCTAGTTGCACACCTGAGTGTGCATATTTGATAATGTCCTTTGTGACACTTTGCTTCCCTGCTCCTGAACTTTGTATAGGTAACTACACTGATTCATCTCTTTCTTCTTTTCCATGTGCACTCTATTTTTATTTGGTTTATATTTCTTTTTTAGTGGTTTTTTTTTCAGGGGTGTTTAGCCAGTAAATACTCAATTAGCAGCACCTGCTGCTAATATGCTTCTAATGATTCAGATCCAGGTGTTCCTGTCCAGGACACAAACACAGCTGATAGGTATCAACTTCAGTTGTTGTTGGGGCTTCCTAGTAAAGTGATAAAAAAGTATCTAAATAAGGTTAGGTTTTACAACGTGGTGAGTTCCTTTTTCAATAGTAGTGAGGGAAAGAAGGAAATCTTTCTTCCCTCAGCACTTTTTCTTACAAACCCTGTACCAAATCACATTTATAAACTGCTATCCTGTAGTGGGTTTTTTCCAACCTGGTTAAATCGCAACCATCATTGCTGATGGGCAGAACACTTCAGCTGGAAGACCTAGATGAGAAAGTCTCACTGGGGTTGGTAACCACAACTTGTAACCCTTAACAAAACTACCTAATTTCTGGTCTAGTTAGAGACACAGATCTGCAGAAACACATTGCTCTCTGCACATTGATGCTCAACAGTTTCCCTCCTCGCTTCAGCAGCCCTGTTAGACCAACACTGAGCACTTCTGAGAATTCCCAGTTTAGCCCACTGTCCCCTGCACATGATAAGTATGTGAGACGTGAAATATTAATAGTAGTGAGGGTTTTTTATAGATTTTGCACATTTTAGTGAATAAACCTCTTGATAAAACTCTGTGCTGAAGTATGAAACATATACACGGTACAGCACCAAGGGTGACTGCTGAGAATGAGTTAAGATGTGTTAGTGATGTTGAGGTTTTGCCTTTGTAACGGGTGGAGATTATCTGAAGGCTTTTCTGTTCCTGAGCTGTGCTTCCTGTTGGCATCTGTGTGAATATGATGTGTGGCCACTCTTTAAAACATTACTTAATACTGTTTTCTGAAGACATATTTGTCTTCTGGTGGTTTGTCTTTTAACATCTATCAGCAGCCTGTGCTGCACAGCCTGTCTCCTGTTCTATGAAGGATGGATTCTCACCCAAGAAGATGATTTACAAGAGGTTGATTTGTTTTTGAAGAGGGGAAAGGCAGCTTATTCAGAAATGTCTATTTCTTTCTTATTCACCTTTGCTGAAATCTGGCAGCTCTTCAAAGCTATTGCTCTGAGTCTCAATTTCATTCATCAAATCTCAGCTCTTTCCATCATAGAGGCAGGAAAATTGGAATTTATCAGGAAATACAATGCAGGCCCAGGATTTTCTACATTTCCAGTATGTCTCCACTGCTCGTGAATGATAACAGTTGCTCCCAAGTTTGTTAGATGTTAGATCTGCAAATAAAGGCTGCAGCAACCAGCTTACGTGGCTGTGCAGCTTTGACAATTTCCTACAATTTGTCATAGAACTACTGGGGAAAGAAGAAAAAGGGAGCCTAATATGATAACCTTTTCTTTTACTGTTTTCCCATTGATGCTACAAAGTTCCAGATTTCAAAATCCACTATTTGACGTGTGGCTTTCATCATCAAGAGGTGAAAATGCCTTAGCACGTTGGTACAGGGGATGCCAACTATTCTGGTCAGAAAATTCAGAGCAAAGCAGGATTTTTTAATTATATAAGTCTTGTTAGGAAGACCCCCCAAAAAATGGAAATGGCTGCGTCACAGATGGTCCATTTCAGGAGCTTAGAATTTCATCACTGCAGAGATGACGTCAAGCAAAATGGAGGATAAAATAAAGTTACGCATATTGCCTTAAGAAGTGCATATTTTAGCAGTGAAACTGGATAATGTTTTGCAATTAAAATAAAATAAAGGCAAGCGTGACGTTCTGTTTAAGCAGATTGTCTGTATGAAGGCTTTATTGTAGCTGCAGATTTAGGGCATATGAAAAGGTTTTCTGTGCTCAGTTGCAGGATGAAAAACATTGCATCATCGGGCATTCTTGTTCTCTAACACTCCTTTGCCTTTGATAATGAATGCCTGCAGTTTTATTTTCTGGTGTCAAGTCATGTTTTCTCAGGTCATTATCATTCCAATTTTTAAATATCCTCTTAAAACGAGGTAGAACCACAGACAGCAATAGTGGAGCTTTGTGCCTGCCCTGTGGCATGTGCTGGGCACAGCAACCAGCTGCTGCACCTGCTTCACGCTGGGAGCGAGGCCGTTTGCAAGTTGCTTTCAATGCCATCCCTTGTTCCCAGTTCCCAGGGAAGCTCCCATGGGCACAGGTCTCTGCTCAAACACCACTTTTATTTGGTGCTCCAAACTTTATTGACTGGGAGGGGTCTTAGGAGAGCAGCGTCCTTTGGCCCTTCCCAGCGCTCCCTCTGTGGTGTCCCAGAAAGCACGTTCCAAACTGCAGGAGCACCCACTGAACTGCTTCAAGGTACTGTTTATCCTCAGAACATCTGCAGCCTCCAAGTCACGGTGCCATAGTCAAAGCCACCTCCCTGTATTTGGCCTCCACATTCCTCTCCAAGAGGAGCAAGGACCACTATCTCCATTTTACAGGAGGGAGAAAGGGGCAGAGAACGGAGGAAGGCTGTTTTTTGTGAAAGGCACCCAGGGGCCCAAAGATCTACAGAGGTCACAATGAGATTTTCAATGATGCATAAGCAGTTTAGACAAAGTTTTTGGGTTAAAATCCCAAAACTTCAAGTGAGATGTTCAGCACTCGGCTCATGGAGACATTTTGGAAGAGCCCAATACCAAATCTATTACCCAATAGTTTCCTGACAAATTCCCACAGTGCCTTGTCCACGGTTCTTACCACCACCTACAAATCCTAGCAGGAGTATCATAATCTTATTCAACAACAGAGAAAAGTTCTGATCTTGTAAGAGTCTGTCTGTGCTGAAGAGAGAGGGGTTTTCACAAGCCAGGAAAATAAAGATGCTGGTCAGAGTATCGACGTAGAGATTAGTTCCCAAGCCGGATCAGTTGCTGTATCCGAGGTTCACAGTGAATTCCCTCACTTGCTGTGCCATCACCTCCCCCCTTTGCCTTTCTTCAGGCCTCACTGCAGGATGGGTGTTGTACAGCCAGTCTTAGCACTTTGGGAAAGCCTGGACCAACCTTTACCTTCCTTAATACCTTTAACTCCCTTCCCTCACCACACCTCGGCTTCCTGCTTTTTTCTGATATTTGCAGTGGCCTATCTGTCCTCAGGTTATGTGCTTGTAAAAGTAAGCACATCCATCAGCCTGGTCAGGATTAGCCTGGAAAAGCAGTACCATAAAACATTCATGATGTCCAATTACTAATTCCATTATTCCCATCAATTCTGCATTCCCTACCTGGACTTACACAGCCTTGGTGTTGTGTTACTGTAGGAGATTTGCCCTTCCTTACATTTTCTGTTTCCTGTACAGTATTCCTGTGTAGAGACTTGGCAAACATTCCCATCCACTCAAGGTGGGTGTATTAAACATTGCATACATTCCTTTAGTCAGCCAGGGAATAAACTCCTTTCAAATAAATCAAAATACTAATCAAACAAACAAACAAACAAGCTGGGGAACCAAGGAATAACCCTCATTTATTTTGTACCTCTGTCTCCCTTGCTCTCCCAAGCCCCCTGCAGCCACTGGGTTTTGGAAAAAGAACTGCCCCAAAATTTCTCCTTCCTCTCTTTGCCAGAAAAGGCAGCCAACACATGAATCAGGAAAGAAGCAAAATCACCCCAAGCCCCAAATTAATACCTCAGATAATTTTAAACTGACTGAATGGATTCTGTAAGTTCTCGCTAACAAGGCCCAGGAAGAACCCTGAGGACCTAAAACTCAAGTTTGTGAATAAATCCTTGAAAAATCAGGGCTACTCTCTCCATACCAGTGGAAAATTGAAAATCCAAGTTGCACAATCAAATGTGACATTCATTTCTGCAGCTGGTGGGAAAACAGTTTCCTTACAAAATAAATTTAATAAAGAGTAGACTGTTTTGTATCTCTTTTTTTTTCCCCCTAAGCAACTTCTGAAATGTCAGACATTAATTTTAAGGAACTTTGATAGATTAAAAAAATACATCACTGAAATAATATATAAATATTATTTTTTTCCTTTCTTCCTTTATTTCATTTACAATATTGGACACTTTCTGACAAAACAAGCTGAATTTTCTGGGGCTGAAACTGTGAAAAAGCTTTTCTACAAACTCTCCAAAGGAATATCTACATCTATGATAAAATATAGTTTTATTTCCCTTGAGCTGAAGTGATATCACTGCCATCCCAACTGAATGCCACTTGAAATGGTATTTTTCAATATCCCTCAAGAGGGAAATGGGGGATCAGGGGGCAGAGCGTCTCTGGTTTCTTCCCAGTTTGCCAAAACTGCAAAAGTTTTCCTTCAGGTGTGTGGAAGGCACTATTTCCACCCTCCTCAGAGTGTTAACCAGCAGCCCAGGTGCAGCAATACCACAGTGACCTGTCATATCACTGCCCAATCTCAAAGCCATGACAAAAAATGTATCTTATTCCCCACTTCCTTCCCTTCCCACAGCTCCATGTTCCTCCTGAGCCCGCTGCATTTTCAGAGGAACAAAATCTTCTTCTTCCAAAGCCCAGGGCAAAATTCCATGGGAGCAAGCTAGACCCACAGCTCTGTTTGTGTCTCTTGCTCTGAGGCTCCATCTCTATGAGTAAATCAAGTGTGCCTGGGAACATTCCTGGGCACGGAGGCTGGCTGGCAGGGAAAAGCCTGCTTCCCTGCTAGCTTCCACACCGGGGTGGCTGCATGCAAACTGCTGCTTGGGGATGGTCCCAGGAGTGTTAGAACAAACCACAGGGAGAAACCAGTTGGGAGAGAGCTTCCTGGCCTGGCCCAAAAGCACTCTGGAGGTCACAAGGCCCAGCCATGTTCCCAGTTCACTAGTTGGGAACCAGTGCAGGTGCAGCCCAAGGCCATTCCCACCTCTGCCTGCCTGGAACCACAGGGAGGATGTGGGACCTGGATGAAGAGTGTCACCACTTCAGTCAGCTGGTGGGGATTTCATCCACTTGCTGATGAACTTTTATCTGTACAGGAGCTGTTGATAAGAGATCCTTTAAAGGTACCCAGAGGGCAAACCACTTGAAAGTGGAGCTGCAGTGATCCAGGGAGCAGCTCTGGGGCAGGCCTGCATGGAAACAGGGTGGGATCCCAGGGAGCCAGAGCTGGACTGAGGCAAAATGGCTCCTGAGGACTCCTGAGGGGCTCTGGCCATTCCCACAGAGGCACTGAAGGGTATTTGCCACAGACTGTGCCCAGGTTTGCCAGGATCTGTGGAGCTCTGCACTGGCACAATATCAGCATTTACCACAACATGGCATTGATCCACAAGCTGACACCCAACTTGTGACTGCCATCCTCTTTATCAGGGTGTCACACTGTGGCCATAAAGCTGTTCTGGTTGCAGGGAGCAGGGAAAGGGATCACCTTTTCCTCCCACATCCTCACTGAGTGCTAGTGCCTCCTCCCCTTCACATGCACAACCATTCCCTATCTCAGGTCTCTCCAAGTCAGGATGAAACTTCTCTGGACATTTAAGTTAAATATGACTGTTTTCTCCAGCCCAGGTTGGGGAGCAACTAACTGTATGTTCTGCTGGCAGGTGAAAAGGGAGAAGCAATTCTGGGGAGGAGGAGAGGAGCAGGGATGAGCGGTGGGCTTGTCAAAAAGTGCTGCTGCCAGGTGAGGATGTGTGGCCAACACCTCTTTGGGCAGGTTTTTATCTCAGGCTTTTTTAAGAAAACAGCTCTCAGTGATGGCAATAAAGATGTTTTTATCCAGTTCACTAGATGAACACGTGGTCCCAAATTCCTCCCCAAAGGCAATCTGTCCTAGAGACAACTATTCAGTCCAACCTCATTCGAGTTTTATTCCTTCACTGTGGAGTCATAAAGTGGGCAGGAGGTACCAGTGATCACTTAACTGTGCCTGGGGTTTCTGCACTACCACAGTGAAGCCACTTCTCCTGCTCATGCTGCAGCTCAATAACCCCTTGTTTGGGATCAGGCTTGGCATTTTCCATGGCAAATCCATCCCAGAGATAAAGGACCCTTCCCTCCTCACACCGTCTGCCCTCTGTCGAGAACAGGAACTTTGTGAAGCAATCCTGGCTGCCGAGGACAGAGTCCCAAACAACTCAGCGGAGCAAACCACATGCTGCCACCATCCCTCCCAGCAGATTCCTCCTTCCCAGCCCCAGCCCTCCTCCATCTCTTCTGCCAAAAGCAGTGCAACAAACAGGTTCAAAGAGCTGGTTTGTCTGAAAAGTAATCCCTTCTTTGAGCACGTGCACAGCACTTCGCTCAGCGGGGTCCTGATCTCAGTTGGAACTTCTATATTACAAATACATTCTTCCCCTTTACATTTAAATGAAACGTGAATTCATTTAATAAGTAAATCTCGGTTCAAATCTTTAACTTGTAAGCCAGGATTTAAAAATCTATAGGAGCCACATTCCCTCCCCTGCCATAGCTAAAGGTACAGTAGCTAATGTTGCAGCTAAAGTTATTTTGTTCAAAATCAAATGAGGTTCACATTAAGCCTACAAAAGGAAATCATGATTGATGATCTGCCCTACCCAGCTACAATGCTTTTAGTAACAAAAATATTTTGTAAGTTCATTTATTATTGAGATCAAGCAATGAGTTTGGAGCTACATAAAATGGTTCCAATTAGATTCAAGTAATTGCCATTTTCAGTGAACTTAAGCTTTTCTGGATTAAAAAAATAGGGCAATAAAAGCTGAAGTAAGCTCACATCTGAGATTCAAAGCCTTCAAAGCTTTTTTTTTTTGTCTTTTTTTTCTCCTCTTTTTTTTTTTTTTTTTTTTAGTGTGAGAGAGACACACATACACATGAGGACAGGGGGAGGAGGAGCAAGGATGTATGAAAAAAAGAGGAGTGATTTTCCCAAGCTGATTTCTCTTCCTAGGTGACCCCGTCTCCCTGGGAATGCTGCCCATGTGATCTGCACCAACTGGATCAGCAACAGCACGAGAACGAAGAGCTTCTGCAGCACCCTTAAAATAAGTGGCAAAGGGAGAAAAGCCAGCAAAGCACAAATTTCAGAATCTCGCTGAAGAGATCCTCAGGAAGAACAGGAGTGATCAAGGAGTTATTAGTGAGAGAAAGAAGATTGATTGCTTCTGATTTTAAGACATTAGTTTCTTCTTTTTATTGTCCAGATGTCATCATTATATATTTAATTTCCTGTGCTCACCCAAAGGTCTACAAAGGTTCTCTACTGCCTCTACAAAAGGTTTAATCTCTAGAGTGCATTTGGCTCATAATTACAATCAGATCATAAATACAGATTCACATCTTTTTGTAGCTTCTTTGGGTCTGAATATGTGCCAATGTAACACAGGACACTTTTTGCTTTAGCGCAGCTTTGGTTTGCAACTTTTTAGTGTTCCTGTTTGAAGTCTTGGAGAGGAATATCAAGTCTAAATCTAGTGAACTTGTAGAGCTGAGCTGAAACTGTGTCTGCTCCATGTAGCTTAAGACTAAGCCCTTCCTACAACCAGTTGTTACAATATCTTGTTATTTCTGGGACTAGTCCCTGACTGAACATGACAAAACACCAAGTATCTTTTCCATAAAGAGTCTCCCGTGATTCCCACGTGGGCTCTAGCTTTAGATTTTCTTCTAACCCTGTAAATATTTTTCCTTAACAACGATTCAAGAACAAAAACTGTACCAGGGAGGAAATGTCAATATTTGGCAGGCAAGTGCAGCCACCCAAAGCACTGCTCTGGACACTTCCAACCACAGCTCCATCTTCCTCAGTCAGCTACTCCCCAAGGCTGTGGGAATGAACTTGGGAGTGGCATCACATGAGTGCCAGTCCTGTGCCAGAACACGGTGCTACACGTCGGTCTGGTCCATGGAGCCTTTGGGGAGCACACAGAGGAGTAGCTGCAAGGCCTGGGCCCTGATCAGATGATTCCTGACCTGGCACTGGGAACCAAAAGCCAAGCTCACAGCTCTCCTTGTTTTATTTTCCCTCTGCCACAGGAGACCACGGCTCCATTTCCTCGCTGTTCCGCTCCTTGCAAACATGAGCTGCAGTTCCACAAGACCAGGGCTGCTGAAACTCCTCCAAATTAAAAATAACTGACTCCTTCCCACCCCTCAAGGACTGAGCTGGTGCCTTCCAGGCATTCCTTAGAATCCTAAGCCTACAGGCATTGCCAAGGGGTCTGGTGTACAGGGCCACTCTCGAAACACCATCTTTTGCTACAGAAACTCAACCAATGAATAGTTCCCCAAACTTAGGAATGACAAATTCACACTGCTCTGCAGTAAACTCTGGATTACCTACAATAAAATGCAGATTTCCTCTGACACAGGCTCATAGGACCAACCCACAGATTTCAAACATGTCCAATGACCTCTCTTCTTTCTTTGAGATTAAAAAACCAAACCAAAACCAAAACAAAAAACCAAAGTAAAGGCAAACCACACTTTTTCTTCTCAAAAGAAGTCAGCACCCTAAGCAGTGCATGGAGAATGGAAAACTCACTGCCCTGGTTAGCGGGAATTGAGGCACAGGGAGGTTTAAGCCATGCTTTTCCAAGGATTAATGTCCTTTGGTTGT
This sequence comes from Manacus candei, assembly GCF_025592945.1. Classification (NCBI taxonomy): domain Eukaryota; kingdom Metazoa; phylum Chordata; class Aves; order Passeriformes; family Pipridae; genus Manacus; species Manacus candei. The sequence goes on along the minus strand of NW_026138083.1, from coordinate 4,014,282 downwards.
CCCTCTTATCCAGGCGAAAAGGAAGCTCTAAATGCAGTTGGCTGGCTGCTCCACCAAAGTTAAAGCCAATTTACTGTGCTGGGGAGTCTCAAATGTTTTTTTTTCCTCATAAATTACCTTCATTAGCTATGTAAATAGAACCCTAATGAGATACTAATTGGCTGTGAAGATTTCGATCTCAAATAACAAAAACAGTTGTGCAGTAACACACACATTTGTGTTTGCAGTGCGAGAGCACCACGGGCGTGGACCTGCAAACAACACCCCACTCCTGCCCTGGCTCCCGCTGTGCCCTGCACACACACGTCCTGGAGGTGAGCAGGGTTCGATCAATACGTTCTCCTCAAGGTCGTGTGGCTGCTCCTAAAGAATTTGTGAGGCTACACCCTCGGATGAGCTCATTTCCCCTGCCTCTCAGGCTTCAGGAAGCTTTCCTTGCAGTCAATTTTATTAGGAGAACTGAAGGAGAGCTAAGCACAGGGGGTTCATGCCTAAAGGACGATTTCACAGAATCACAGAATAATTTGGGTTGGAAGGGATCCTTAAGGGCCATCTGGTACAATCCCCCCGCAATGAGAAGGGACATTTTCAACTGGATCAGGTTGCTCAGAGCCCTGTCTAACATGATCTTGTATGTGTGCAGGGATGGGGCACCCACCACCTCTCTGGGTAACCTATGCCAATATTTCACACCCCATAAAAAGAATTTCTTCCTTATTACTAATCTAAATCTACCCTCTTTCAGTTTAAAACCGTTACCCCTTTCCTTATCATAATGGGCCCTGTTAAAAAGTCTGTCCCCATCTTCCTTTAAGTGTTGAAAGGCTGCAATAGGCTGAACAACTCCAACTCTCTCAGCCTGGAGAGAAGCCCCAAACCCTCTGATCACCTTTGTAGCCCTAAATTTTTCACTGGTACCAACACAAGCAGAATTAGCCCACGGACAGATGCCCAAGAGCAGCTGACATGGATGTCTATCTCACTAAAATGAAGTATCAATAACCCAACTCACACTCGATGAAAGAGCCAGTCTGAATTATTTACTGTATGTCATACTTCAGGTTTTAATTTCAATATATGGTGAGATGTGCAATAAATTATTCAGAAGTGTGACAAATTAAAATGCAGTTTCAAGTCCCCCTGCATTTTCTCCTCTTAGGTGAGCAGCCCAGTTTGCAATGATGGTTTGCTAATCTATTTTCGCAAAGGGTTTTTCAACTAGAGAGGCACAGAGGCACACAAATTTTCCATTGCAGCAAATCTTATCCAGCTTGAATCATTTAACAGCCCATCCTCCTTGAGATGTACTAATGAAATACAGCTTGGGCAAGGGGGTCAAATATACCTGCAGCAGGTTAGCTCGGGAGTCTGGGGTTTGTTTGCTCCAGCTTCTCCCAGGGGATGTGTAAGGGTAGGAGAGCTCTTGTCCTCCCACTTATACTATTGTTTTGTGTGTCAAACAGCTCCTCAGGAAGACATATTTTATTTTGCTTTCTAACTTTTTTTCCTCTCTTTATTCATGGTCAGGCTTTTTGCATTGGGATGTCAGGGAATAATGTTTCTTCTACTCTGAACAGTCATGGGTTCAATAAAGCGGTTGTTGTTTTGTCTCACAACTCATTTTTTGACCAGCCCTGCAAAGTTCTTCGTGCCCACTTGTCAAGATATTTTTCATCCTCTTTTTGGCAAACAGAGTAAGGAAACAGATGTCAATATTCCTCCTTGGGACCTCCTTGGAGACAGCTCTTTAGACATAAACTCAGGTGACAGTGATTCAAGTTTTGTTCCCGAATGGGTAACACCTCCTCAAAATTACAACCTTCTGAGCAACAGAACATGCAACATTCAGTCTTGTAAGAGTGATAAGTTTAAGATCCAATATTTCCTGACTCATCAGAGCTCACAATGGAAATCTTTGTACTCTCTGAGGGGAGACATTCCAAGTTTCTGTCCATGAAAGAGCCTAAGTTCTTTAAAAATCATGACATGTTTATGCAGAGTAGAACAATTTTAGGTCAATTTAGGACATTCCGTCCCTCTGAAATCTGCACTGCTGAACTTGTGTCCAGATGATAGGAAATCTATATGTTGTAACAAGAATGTTTTCCAAAACCCAACTACATTTAAAACAAAATCTTTGGAGCCTTTGACACACACCCAGTGCTTTGTACAATGGTCTGCAAACAAAACCTTGTTTGTGGTTTTGTTTATAACTCGTGGCTTGTCTGTTCCAAAATCCTGGGACTACCCCAGAGGTTTGGTGATGCAAACTGCTCCCTGTTGAAAGGCTCTCTGTGGAAACCAAGTTCCGTCAGACACAATGGGTCAAGGAACCTCAACAAAGTTTAATCTGAAATATCCTGCATCTGATTCACTTTTGCCCCATCAAAGGCAAAGCAAGGATTTGGAAAGAGCCCTGGCTGTGTTGCTGGAATACCTCGAAGCAGCAGATGATGTGTGTGACCCTGAAATGGGCACCCTCTGCCCTCTGCCCCAGCAGGGAAGCAGTGGAAGCTCCCTGTAGGTCCAAGGAACACTGGGATCAGCAGGGAGATCCCATCACCCAGCCCAGGGTGCAGCCACAAAAACACCAGTGGCAACACCAGTGAAAGGCTGTCCCACTGCTGTGCAGGGATGGAACCAGGAGCTAAAAGGGCAGGGGGGGGATCAGGAGTACAGGAACTTCTCCCTCAGAGGCAGAAAGGCTCCAAAGCCCAGCTCAGTGAAATTGCTGCAGAAGGCAAACTGAGCAGCTGCCACATCCAAGAGCTGCTGCTTTACCTGGAGTTAAAAAAAGGAAAGGAAAAATAGTTTCTTTAGATTTCTGGAGAATCAGAAACCCTGAATTTCTGTCAGCCTTAAGAGAACCCTCTACATAAATCTTTACATACAGATATGTGTCTGTATGGATGCCTTATCTGTGAGAACTCTCCAGCTGAAAAAGCTTGGCTGAAAGGTGCCCTATCCATTTTAACACTGGTCCCCCAGGTGAGATGACCAGAAATCAGTTTGTTTCTTCCTTAGCAACAGTAAGGCTGCAGCAAAGGGAATCCCGAGGTGGCTGGAATTCTATGTCAGGGAAACATCCCAGTTAGGTACTGAGCCTACAACAGGTTTCATTCATAACCGTGGGCAAATCATTCCTTGCACTGTGCCTCAGTTTCTACTCCTGAAATACTAAGTTAAAGAACTACCAGGCATTGCAGAACCCAATGTATATATCTGAGGATGTGCTGACGTGCCCTATTGCCTGAGCACTTGGTCAGAAAAAGTAACACACATTATTGATGTTACAATAATGCTCACAAATTACAGACAATCTGCAATTACACTAACTTAAAAACTGGTGTGGTTCACAACAGGAACTCTATTACAATCAGTTTCAGCTTAAATATTTGAGGTTTGGGGCATTTGGAATTAAAAATTAAAAGCTCAAACGTTACTTTTCACAAAAAAATAGTTGCAATGGCAGATTTTGCCAGAGTCAAGCCTGTGGTGCTGTGACATGGTTTGTCAGGCTTATCTCCCTGCTGCTGCTGGTGTTGCTTTGGAGCACAGTTCAGAACTGGAATCTGGTTCCTTGCTGTCCAGCAGTCATTCATTAGGGTACATACCTTTTTTTCCAGCCAAAGCTGGGATTGCAGCATGAACCAGTTGTGCTGGCTGTTATGTGCAAGAAACAGAGAAGCAGCATCAGCCTGAAGTTACTGCTCGGAGCTTAATTAATACCAGGGTTTTTCACCCTCGTATTAATACTTTCCTCTTGAATTGAATGGGACTTGACCTTGTCACAACAAGATCAGGGCAAGTCTGGGAAAACAATGTTATGACATCAAAGCCAAAACAAAGGAATGTCATCGCGTGTGTCAGAGGGGGATGTGATGGGCTCCTCTTACAGTAGCAAAATAATGTCACTGTGAATCCCAAACACCTTCTCAGCTACTAAGTCTCTCCCTGAAAAGGAAGAGCAACGGGAGAGCCTGGCAGGTGGCAATTTCTTTAAATACCAGGAGATGTGGGTGCTGGAATAAAGAGGCTCTACTGACTTTAATGGGGCTGGACAGATTCACATCTGTAGGAGATCTGGTCCACTGCAGCCAAACTGTGGAAAGGATGTATAAATTACCAAACCTCCTCACGGAAGGGCAAATAAATTCATCGCCAGCGTGCTCGGGCACTGCTCCCCGGCCCTCAGCGTGGAAATAAGGCCACATCACTTTCATTTGTGGCTAGGAGCTCTCAGTGCCTCGTGCCCCTCTGCAGCGTGAAAACCCCCACTTAGGGCTGGTTACTTTTCCGCCTGATGCTCGGCTGGAAGAGCCACACTGTGAAATCCCTGTTCCCGGCAGCTCCTGCCTCGCAGGGGGGGAGTTCCCCTGTGCCCCCTCCCCTCCAAGACTCAACAGTGCAGCCTTAGAGAGGGGATTTTCCAGCACAAACAGAGCGAAGCCAAACTCTTCTCCTGGCCTCTCCGTGCCCCAGCCCATATTTGCCCCACATATAATTACCTGTGGATTTCACCCAGAAGACAGAGGATTTCACTCATAGCCCCAAATAGGCAGCTCTGACGTAATGGCAGCCTGAGGAATATAGGTCAGGGAGGTGGCCTGGCCACTGGAAATGAAGCTCTGAAGCAGAATGAGCAACCTTGTTAGAGGGGAAGATAGTAATCAGCAGTGGTCCTTGGATCTAAACATTTCACCTCCAGCACTCTTGGAGCTACAGCCCTCATCTGTTTCACTTTCCTATTTTAAGTTCCTGACTCACATCCTAAATATTGACTTCTATTTTTCTATTAGCACTGGATTTTCAGCCTCCATATTGACTTTGACTGTACCTATGGTTGATACTAAGCCTCTCAGGTCAACAAACTTTTATAGCTGTTAGCTGCTCAAACCACATTGGGCAGGAACTGGCACTATAGAGCAGTAGCTAGAAGCAATATTATTGGGAATTATAAATTATTCCTCTGCCTGAACTTTTCCTCTTATTCACATAGCTACATTCATTTTTAAACATGTGGCAAATGAATCGCACAGCCAGGACAATTGGCACTCTGTGATTTTGGGAGCACCCGCCGCCACTGGCAGGGATGGATTCTCCCCTGGGAACAGTGGAGTAATGCCGAAGCCATGGCAGGGGTACAGCAGCAGAGTCTGGGCCAGCAATACCTCTGAGGACAGACACCAGAGGATCAGAAGCCCCAAATCCATCTTAGCTGCACACACGGACTCCTGATCACCTCCTTTGGCCAGCGTTTTAGCACCACATGTAACTGAGCTGTTGCAACCAAACATCAGAGGGACTCGGCCATCCATCATTTGCAAAACACTTCATGTATGTAAGAAACAATAACAACATTAAAAGAACATTATGGCAGCGACAAAGCCAAACCTAAAAAGTGAGGAAACGCAGCAATTAAGACTAACTTATGCCGCACAGTATAATATTTTTCTGCAGACCACATACTATTTTTTGGAACTGGACCCATGGAATAGAAGCAGGGACAGGGAAGGTCCAGCCAGCACGAGCTATGTCAAGTATTTTGCTGACACAGGACGAGTGTAGCATTTAGGTGTGAGAGGAACTGGACAAAGCTGCATCCCTTAAGAGATGCCCCTTTGGGCCCTGCTGCTCCCGGGGACTTGCCCAGCACGTGTCCCCGCACAAAGAGCCCACAGAAAAGGCTGGTTTCCTGCCATCCCCCCTCTGCCACTCAACCTCACACGCAGCCAAAATGTCACCCGGATTTATCTGAAATTCTAAGTCCATGCCATGTTCAGTTTAATGCTTTCTAAAAAGTTGTTATCACTGAGGAAATGATTCCTGGGATGATAAGCTATGAATGACTTATTCATGCAGTATTTTCAGTCCTTCATCAGTCTACTAGATCTTGTGCTTATGTTCCAGTCCTTCACATACTGATTAAATTTTCATGTGCTACCAGGCCTTTTTCGAGAAAAGACTGCCAAACTAATGCAATCTGGCCATTTAGTAAGCTGTTCCTTTCCTTTTTTTGTTTTTCTTACCCCATGCCTGGAGTACAAGCCTGTGGAAGGAAGGAAGGGTCTGTCAGAGAACTTGTATGATATTTGTGATTTATTATTAATTGCTGGCACAGCAGTCCCTGCAGGTCACAGGCCCCTGTGCCTGTGCTAGGCAACGCCTGGATGCTGTGCTGGGCAATGTATTGACTAGGAAGAGGGCTTTTCCCAGCCCTTTTAAGTAGGCAGAGGTAGTTTTCCCCTCCTATGTAATGGGAAGGGCAATAAAATGCTGGCTGATCAAGTGCAAGGGGGGAGCCAGGCTGCAACAGAAACTGGGCAAGTGTCTGGAGCTGATCCCTCCACAGCAAACCCAGGGAACATGCTTTTCCCTCGCCTAAAGTCTGCAGAACTGCAGTTTGCAAGGATTTACCACTTAATGGCAAAATTCTGGCCCACAATTACCCTGTGTCTCTCTGCCAAAGCACATAGATGAGTTGTAATCAGAGAGCGGTTTTTTTCCCATCCTCCCTCCAACTTTGCCATGAGGTGGAAGAAGCTGTGATGGGTTGCTGTGCCAGGAATGACACGTGCCTCCTCCCAAAAAGCTGCAGCTCAAATCCTGTTGCAGAGAAAGCACCAGGCTTGCAGCACGCAGCCCGTGGCCCTGTCAAAATCCTCGGGCATTTTCCACCCACACCCTATGGCAGGATCCAGGACAAGAAGTAGAGGCCATGGAAAGTGAGCAGAACATTAAATAAGTTGGTGTTTTTCAGATAAAGGCTTTTCCTCACCATCTCCTTGATACCCAGGTGCTTTGAGGTTCTTAGACTGATGTCAACTAGATGTAATGAGAAAGTAACATTTACTCTCTTCTCAATAATTCAGTTTTGTTTGCAATCCAAAAAATGGTGTCTTGAGTGGGATCATCACTTATTTTACCTCTTGTGGAAGGTCCAAACTCTTCTCCCAGTGCTGCTGTGAGAATATGCCAGAGTCAGAGGCAACACAGACCCTGTGAGCACAAATGCCCTCAGGGAAGGGTCCAGCACCAGTGCTCAGAGTGAGAACCTGACTCTGACTCCCTGTACAACTGCAGCCAAGGCTCTGGGTACTTGATACTTTGATTTCTCATCTGTACAACAAAGAAAAGATAACCCTGCCTTCAGCAGAGCACTCTGGCTGCACTGGGTTTTGGAAGGGACTCTGATGCTCAACATGCAGAATGACCCTCAGACACCTAAACCCGATCCTTCTGATGGAAACATTTATAGCCCTGTGGTTCCTAATTCCAGCTATATGTTACCACAGCAGCAAGATGGAGCAAGGTAAGCCTGTTGTCTCCCCCAGCTCTCCCCCAGCTGATCAGCTGGCATTTTGGCTGTGCTAACCAGCACACCTGCTGCCCTGCTGCCCCCCTGTCCTGCAAGCAATGCAATTATCAGGCATTTGCAAAAAAAGACACACACACACACACAAAAAGCAGTGCTTGGTGAACTACCTGCTGCCATCAGGGCCCCAAGGGGCCCAGCCCAGCTCTGCTGTGTGCTCTGAACAGCTTGTCCTTACCCCATCACTCCACACATGGGACACTATCCCCTCATTGCCCTCACCCAGGGCCTGACCTCAATTATTAACTGCGTTTAGCAAGGACATTATTAAACCTGACTCTCTGCTCCCAGATGAGCTATCAAGTGTCTCTCTTTAACCCAGCAGGAACCTTTTTCTCACCCCATGCCCTTCTTATTACCCTTTAATGTGCCCTGAAGCCTCTGGAGCAACACCATCCATCCCAGATAATATCATTTCTAGAAGGAGAGGGGGGAAAAAAGAAAAAAAAAAGGAAAAGTCCATTCCTGAAGATTTTTTCCTAACTGGCTCCAAAACATCTTTCCATTTCCTTTCTATTTTAATCATCCATCTCTAATAACAAATTCTAAAACCCAACAGGTCTATCCAGTCACAGAAAACTGCTCAGCTGTGGATTAAAGCACGTTACAGTTTTTAGCAGGACACTGGTTCTTTATACCTGTGAAAACTGATCGCAGCTGTCTATTATGATTAAAAAGCAAGAAGATATTAATAACTAACTACTAATTAGCTTGCATTTTAGTCACGGCTTTCATGCCAAACAAAACCAGGAGTGCCACTGAAACATAATATAAAATGTCAGCAAATGTCTCCACTTTTGTGCTTGGCAAATGCAATGTGCTGATGACACCAGGGCACGGAAGGGCATTGGGCAACACTCCATGCTCCTCTTGGGCTCTGGCACAGGAATGCTCCAGGCTGTGGCTGGGGCATAACCCTGGTGTAAGGCAGAGCAGTCCTAAGGCAGCTTTGCTTCTGGAGCCCAGTGGAGGCTGTTCCTGCAGCTGAACCGAGACCTCAGCAGCCTCCAACACGGTTTCCTACTGCCTTGCTCCTCTGGTAGACAGCGGGATGTGTCAGGGTTCATCTCACCTCTGTGCCACCCTCAAAGCCCACAGGTGTGTGGTTAACTGGGCTAACTGGGAACCTCAGCTGGTCACAGCTATCAGCAGATCCCAGCATCTCCCAGCCGCTGCAGCCTTTGTGCAATGTCTCCAGCACAGCCTGCCAGGCAGCAGTGCAGCTCTCCCACCTCCCAGTGCCCAGTGCCACACACCACACACTGTGCCAGCAGCTGCAGTGCCCCATGGCCTCACCTGCCACACCTCATGCCAGTGCTGCCTGCCTTGCTCCATCCACCCAGCCAGGCAGCCTCACACCACCTCGTGCGAGAAAACCCCCTCTGGGGCTGCACTTCTGAGCACAACCACCCCACTTTTCATTTCCAGTGCTGTCCTCTGCTCCACGTCCATACAGTGCCTGGCATCCCGAGGCCCTCATCTCCTCCAGAGCCCCTAGGGGCTGCTAGATTGCAAAAAATACACACCAAAGAACAGCTGGAGAGCACGCAAGCATTCCTCAAACCTATCCTTTGGCTTATGGCAAGCAGCTGAAAAATGCAGCAGCCTTCAAGTAAAACTCTATGACTGAATATTGCAAGCACCACGAAGGTTTTATGGATGAGAATGGTCCCTCCCCTCAAAATATTTGTTTTCAATACCCACAAAGTAGTATAATGTCATTTAGTGAGGAAAATTCTGGCAGTGGATGCACAGCCTGGCAGAGCTACAAGTCCTGTAGGTGTTATGATACACACACAACATGTTTTACAAATAGAAAGTGGTTTCCAGAGTTCTTTAATATATTCTAATTTCTCCCACCTCTGCCCAAAAAAGCTGCAGTTATGAAAATACTGTTGCATACTGAAATATTGAAGTCGAAATCTGAAGAGAGTTGTTTTTTTTTTTAAAAGCTCTCTTTTCAGCTATTCCTTCTTCTCTCTTCTTTTTTTTTTTTAAGTCAGGTATGTTTTTAGCAACTTAAACAGGTTGGGTTACCCACAAGAAGTAGTAATTTTTCCACCTAGCAGATTGAGGTATTCATACTCTCTTCAAACATTTCTAAATTTATTCTCCAGTATTATTCAAATAGAAATATTTGCATGTACACCCTGAATCGGATAAAACCCTTTTAGTACCAACCCGTGGGTAGAAACCACACAAATGAAGAAGATTAACAAAATGCACCTTCTTTGAATCCAAAGAGCCTTTGGAAGAAACCCTTCAAAAAAATCCATCTTGTCTCAATTGGTTATTAATGTTATTTCTACATTTTGCAGGTTTGCTCCAGAGCAAACCCAGTACCTGTACAACATGCAGTGAGATAAACCCCTCACCTGAAGGACTTGCTGGCCAGCAGCCACATGGGTGAGCAGTTATTAGCCTAATTTACAGGTGGGACACCAAAGGAAGGAGAGAGCAAGTGAACTTCTCAAGGCCACCCGAGACACCTGTGGCAGTTTTCTTGCACACAGGTCAGCACAGCTCTGGGTTAGTGCTTCAGGCAGCACTCACTGCACAGGGCACATCCACGTGGGAGATACGTCAGGAGTATGGTCTGGGACCATGGATGAATGGGCAGATGTCTAGTGGTGACAAAAAAGTGTCCTCGTGGTTTCATTGGTATTTTCTTAATCCCAATGAAGATGTTTCTAGTTTGTCTCGGATGATAACCTCTGGGAAATGCACTGCTCTCAATTCACTCACTTGGGATGGGGGATTAGCAACCAGGCAGTGAGTTCCACTATAGGGAGAAGGGTGAGGTGGAGGAAAGCCGCAGCCTGCGATCGGGTTTGGCAGGCTGTGCTGCCCGAGGAACGGGAGAACTTCAGGGAGCTGGACCTGGAAACTACTGGGGTTTCTCAGGTTTCGTGACCTATTTATTCCCACACCCTGCTGTGTTCAGTCCACTACATCTGTTCTACAAAGAAGAGCAGGCTTTCCAATTGCAAGCACGGAACATCTCCCAGACATCTTTTAATTGCTACACATGAGGCAACCATGAGGCTCCGTGTAGGTTGTGATGAGGGAGCAGCTCTTACGCTGCTGAAGAGGGGATGAGATGATGCTGAGAACAGGGCTAGAGCAGTGTGGTACCTGTGCATCAGCTGCAGATCACGACCACAAGGTCTGTCTGTAGCCTGAGGGCAAACACTGAGAGAATAAGTTGGTGCAAATTGCATGAATTACCTAAATAATGCTTGTCAGAAAATTACATCCCCGCTGTGCCACCCGTTAGTCTGCAAGTAGCTCCCGAGACAGCAGAGGAACTAACACTGAAGGAAAACATTACTCAGCAAAAGGTGGGGCTGAATGATTGTGCCTGTAGCATTTCTCACCTGTTTGCAAACAGACTCCCACCTTTACAACTCTATTTATTGGGCCAGATCCTCTGAGGTGAACTCAACAGTGCTGATTTAGGCTGGCTCTGAATCCCTGATTTACAAGCACAGGTACTGCGGCCTGTAGTCCATCTCCAGTTGTTTTCTAAATTCCATAGCATGGCCTGCGGAATTTCCACCTCCTGCTGCTGCACAGGCGCCCCAAGGTCATGAACGGTGAGCCCAGCTTTGCAGAACCCATCAAGCCATTTGTGAAAGGCTTTTTAACCTGGCTCTTCCCCTTCAAAATCTGACCTGGGAGACACAACTCTGTCCATCAGTCCAGTCTCCAGTGGAGGTGAGTCCCAGCCCAGCAGACCATGTGGTTGAGTCCTGAGGGACTTAAGCATGTGCTTAAGTTCTCTGCTGGATCAGTGCCTTTGCAACCAGTCCGACTGCTTTGTTAGCAGTGCTGAGCACCAGGGCTGAGCTCCAACAGGAAATAGCAGCTTCCCTTTGAAGTCCTGCCACTGATGTTCACGTAGGTGGGACTTCAAAGAAGAGCCACCGCTTCCCCTCCCAGTATCGGAGGCCCCAGTGTTGGAGAAGCAGTACTGCTGGTTTTAATTGCATTAAGGGATGCTTTAGGGCGGACGATTCAGCCCTTCTCAGAAAAAGGACAACTTGAAAAGGTTCCCACCTGCTGGTAAGAGACCCAAGGAAAGGTGAACTGACACCCCAAAATACTCTTTGAAACAAAGGTTTGTGGAAAGAAATCTCATTCCTTTCTGTTTTCCATAGTGCCACTGGAAACTACCTTGTGTATCTTGTGAGCATCTGGTTTACTCTGGAGCTGTACTCCTGGCCATCGTAAGGGCCCCTCGCCAACGGGGATGTGGATGAGGAATGACCAACCTCAGCTCCCATTACAGAGATCACTGGAAAAACTGACTTCAACAACAGCCACACTGAGCCAACATGAAGAAACACCCCCACAGGCAACCTGCATGGCTGATTCTGCTGCTGACTGACAGTGCAATCACACACAGCAGCTCCTGTAATTTCTCTGTATCTCTTTTCCTTCAGGGAAAACAAAACAGAGAAGTCCACATCCTAAACAGTGTCAATAATCTCAACTGATATCAAAACATGGCTCCACCTTTTCTCTTCCTAGTCTTGCAGATTGCCAGGATCCATCTCTTCTCAGTCACCCAGAAGCAAGACCCAGTCAGATGGGAGAGAAGACCCCAAGGACCCCTGAATGCACTAGAGAAGCAGCCAGCCTGCTCAGGGACGACAGAAACACTGCAGGGTTTACGGGGATTTGTGAAGCTCTTCCATGTTCATATTGCTTGTTTTCCTCTTCCCTGAATTCCCTCCATGTACCCAGATTCCACACATTTCTACATTCAAAAGCCAGCTGCCCAAGCAGGCATGGATTTTGAAGGAAGGTGAGCAGTTCTGTAATTATTCCAGGACTGAGTCCTTTGTGACCTCACTACACAGAGTTCAGCTGAATTCTGCTGTTCTTGTCACTGACTTCCCATAAGCTGGCCTGGCCATCCCAGCTGGCCACTCCATGGTTTGTACCTCCACACACAACACTGGCACACTGCCTGCAGAACAAACCCGAGTCAGCAGGAAAGCAGAGTGTGCCAGTGGGGATTAATAAGAGCAGGAATTCTAACCCCAGTAAAACCAGCTAAGCAAAGATGTGCCCCAAAAATGCAGAGAGCTCTTGCTGCCAGACCCTGAGGGGTTGAGAGCAGCAGCAGTGCAGTGTGACAAGACTGGACTTGACCACTCACATGATTCCAGCCCAAACCCTGATGTCTGATCTGGTGTGGAGAATGACCAAAAAGCTGAACTGAAACAATTTCTAGCTCAGGAATTAAAAATGAGTATGGAAAGTCCTTCATGTGTCTCTCAGTGGCCATGGCTTTGCTCAACCAGCTCAACAGCAGAACAACTTGCACAGAAATGCTTGAAAAAAGTTCTCTTTTTATCAACAGAAAAGTGATTTTTTTCAAGACATTTCTCTTAGAGTTCTGAGCTTCTACCAAAAAAAGTGCCAATGTGCATTCTCAGGCAAAGTTATGCAACTATTCCATATTCAGCAGTTTTCCATTAAAGATTCTTGGGATTGATGAGGCTGGGGGTTTTAATTGCTATTTTTTTCTGAATATTTAATCAACATTTTCCACTGAAGGAGAAAAAATATTCTGGTCAAGTGTTGGTTTCTTTGCAAGGTTGAGAAGGGCAAGGGGGAGGAGGGGTCACCGTATTTTTCCTTAAAGACACAAACATTCTCTTATAACTGAAGCCACCACTGCACTTGTGAGCCCGACAAATTTAGAGGACTCAAAATCAATCAATAAAAAAAGAGCTTGACCACAAAGGAAGTTCTGGTCAACCCTTCAGCTTTACATCACAGGCAACATTAATTTTATCACAGCCTTAAAAAATTAAAATAGAAAAATGCATCTTCTTGGAAAATAGCAGTTATTTTCTTCCCCTGCTCAGATATTTTTATAAGCCTGGTTCCACCAGCCTCACTCTTGTTGAGAATCATCTTACCCTGCAGGGCAGACCAGAGGTGAGATATTATGTCCCAAGCAGGACACTAAGATGCCTCCTCCCAACAAAAACTCCACTGTGCAGCTGAGCTGGGCCAGCCTAAATCCCAGGTCCAAGTCTGGTTTGAAGCATTACCCATCCTGTCTGGATACTGGCCTCTATAAACAAACAGGCCAGAAGGTTTGGAGAAGAGGTGAAGCCTTTCTCATTAGCTGTGAGCAAGGAAGGAAGTTGTAGCTTACCAAAGACTGCGGGAATTCTCAAGTCCCTCCTTCCCTTAATAGCAGCGCTGGAGGCGGAGAGGAGCCGGGCAGAGCCTTGCAGGGACGGTGCAGCAAAATGGTGAGACAACCTGGGAAATGAAACACTGCACATGAGTAAGGGTGGCAGAACTCGCCTGACAGATACCTTTCTTGCTGGCTAATCAGAACCACAGTTTATAGCTCTTTCCATTAAATCTTAGCTAAAGGACACAGCGGCACAGAGATCGCCCCGAGTCGCTGGCAAACATATGTCTGAACCCTTATTTGCTCAGAGAATTGGTTCTGATAGGTCGTTGTCACCCCTCAACGTGTTTTTTTCTGCTTTTTCAACATCAGCTTCAGCAAAACTTCCACTGGGAAAAGGTTTCTCTGGTCCAGGAGGAATCTTCTGGTCAGAACACACATAAACAAACCTGGCCAGAGCAGCCAACGGTTTCAGCAGTCAGAAGATGCACTTCTGAAGGCCTGATACGGATCGGGGGGTTAAACTTGGACCTCCTAAATCCAAGAGGCCATTCTTGGATGTTGCTTTCCTGTGGGAGTCACTTCATACTGGTTGTAAGTCATAAAGTATTTGGTGGTAACAGCGAGCCCAATTCTGCAGAACAGAGAACCAGAAGGAGCAGGAACGTGACGCTGGATCTCCCGAGCGCCACGAGAGTGACTTGGCTGTCCAGTGGTTTATTGCAGTGACCAGGAAAAACAAACCCTTCACAGATCCCGTGCCTGGATGGAAATGGAATGGAAAAAACTTGCAATCTCCCAACATTTTGTGCAACAGGAGAACCATTTCCTACCCGCTGTTACGGGGGGCAGATCTGCAGAGTTTATCACCTCTTGTCGCCAGAGTCAGGATCTGGCCTGCTGCCTTCCCCCTCATTCAGAATGCACTTTCATCTCTAGTATAAACACCCAGAAATATCAAAAGCCCTGTTGACAGTGCTGCTCTCATTTTCTGCTTTAAGAAGTTGCCAAAATGTACAAAATCAAGCTCCCCAAGTCACAGTGGGCTGTTTTGTCAGTTTATCCAATCGGTAACGTAATACTATCACAACCTCTATCATTCTCGCTCTTTTCTTTTTTTCTTCCCCCACCCCCCCTCCTTTCTTTCTTACACAAGAATTTCCCCTGGAAGGGAACACAGTTCCACCAAAAATCAAATCACAGCATCAAATTTCAAACCTGCAAATATCAATCAAATATGGCCCTGATGGAATATCACTGTCCACGTGCTGCACAAGCATTGTCTGGGCCATGTGAGGTAGACTATGGATATTGTTGTACTAAAGGAGCTTCTCTGGGAATTTTCTCTGAGACTGCAGGAGTCAGAAAGAGGAATGCTTTGCTGTCCTTTCCCTACTACCTCAAAGAGCACATTTGAGGACTGGCCCTGTATTTTTTCTTGTCTTCCTAGTTCCCTTCAAAACCAGTGGGAAAATCTGGGCCTCACAAAATATAGAATCGGGTTCTTTCTTATTTCATTAAGGAAAACAAGAGCAAAATGAGCAGCACCATTTAGCAAACAGCAACTCCGTGGAAAACTTCTAGGAAAACAGGAGCAATGCCAAAAGTTTCTGTAGCTCCAGAGTTCCTAAGCAGGGAAACACATCCCCACAGCAAGGCATGCGTGACATTTGCAAATGGCTTTCACTTGAAATCAGGGTGCAACACACACACATTACCTCGGCACATCATTCACTCTTAATCTATTAACGATGTGACTCATTAACATATTAGTAGCAGTCGTGGCGTTAATAGGAGTAATACTAACACCACTGTCATCGTAGAGCTCGCACGTTCCAACATGCCAGTTTTACAGGCATCCAACAGAAGGATTTGTGACCCAGCATCAGGAAGGTGGTGAGACAAGGTTTGATAACGCTACCGCAGTTACTTCATGGGATGTGTGCTATTATCTCTTGTTATCTCCCCGAGGAATCACGGAGATCTAACTGTGCAATCATAAGGATTGTTCAGCGGTAAGATCCCTGATGGTATCTTTGCTGGACATGGGATGAAACCCTAAAGAATGGTGGTTTTTTCATATTGTTTAAATGTTTCTGTAAGTACTCAATCAGGTGTGAAATGCCTGCTGAGCTCTTGCAGAGATTTCTGCTTCTGCAGGGTGCAAGAACACTCTCACCTCAGGGAAAGGTTTTATGAAGTAATTTTGCAGAACTTGTCAAGAACTGCTGGGGAGGAAAAACACACAGCCTAAGAAATGCTGTTGCACACTCCTTTTTCTGCCCTTGATTTCCCTGCTTGGCAATCTCATCTGAAAGGACTTGAGGAATGACCCTGCTAGTTTGGGATTTCCAGAAGCACAGTTCCCCTGGCATTGAGGGAAGGTCCCCACATGTCTGAGCCCACCCACAAGGCTCAGCCAGCACTGCCACACAGCCAGAAACCCCCAGAGCCCAACAAAAGTGCTCTGACCCACAGCCCTGCTCTTCCAGAGGAGTGGCAGACTCAGGATGGTTGTGTTCTGCAAAGGGACGGTGTTTGCACAGGATAATTAACATTATCGAATGATTCCTGATGGTATAACATAGATCTGATTTACCAGAAGTGCAAACACTGCTCACAAGATTTAGGGTGAAACTGAGTTCAGGTTTCAAGTATCCTTAAAAATCTGACAGTCTAAGAATCCAGCTTTGGGGACTTGGCTCTAGAAAATTGATTATGAAGACTGGAGAATATCCCTGGCTTCACACACAGACCAAATCTGCAGACACAGGTCTGCCTCTGAGGCCATGGCACAGAGGAAACGAGCCATTCTGTGATACCCTGCCATGTAACCCTGAGTCTGTGGATCTAAAATCCACACTGGAATGGAAGCTAAGACTAGGCAGGCTGGGACCCACAGCTGGGGTGGGAAATATCCACAGTAGCTTTATATAAGAACAATAAAAAGCAAGCCTATAATTACCTTCACCATGCTGCGATGAAGTCTCTGCCATTAACATCTCATCAATATACAAAGGTAGAGCATCTTCGAGTGTATTAGAACAGGGAAAGCACTGCAGCTCTCTTTTGGGAAAGAAAAGTTCTATGGTACAAGTCACTGACATCAAAATCACTGCATTCACATGAGGCCTTGTCCCATTATAACCAGTGGTAAAAAAAAAGACACCTGTTGAGGTTTGTCTGATGACAATGTTGTTCTCTCTTAACTCAAGGGAGCTCTCTGGCTGCAAGAGCAGACTGAGGTGGGACTCCAACCCCACAGCTAAGGCTGCCACAGCCCTGCCAAAGATGGCTGGGGCCATCTGAGGAGTTGTCCATGTTTACCTTCCCAACTGGTTTATCTGGCTCCCACCTGCTGGCTTTTCAGAGCCCCCAAACTGTTATTATCAAGAAAATTGTATTAACTACTACATGCCCAAGTGAGTGAGTAGACAGGCTCAGCCACTGGGAATGGGAAAACAAATTCTCAAAGGCAGCTCTCTCCTCCTCCCTTTCCTCAGGCTTCCCTTTATTTTTAAAGACAGAATCAAAACCAGTCCAGATCACCCCACTCCAGGCAGGAGGGACAAGGCACCAGGATCCTTCTTGTCTGTTTTTAGCCTTTTTCAGGGTTCCAGCCAGGTGTCCCAGCTAACGGGGAGAATCCTGCTAATTGTGCACTTGCTGGAACAGCCACAGCTCTCTGCCTTTCTGCTCCAAGCTAAACACCCCCCTGCAATCTCTGCTGGGGTGAAGGACAGCATGTGACATCCCCTTCCTCAACATCCCGAAAAGAGGAAAAGCTCCCTGATGCCTCTCTCCCACTGTACTGCTGACTCTTGATAACCTGTCCTGTGCAGAGAATATATGAACAGCCCGTGTCTCAGCAGGGGAAATACACAACCAGGATCAGTGATCCAACAACTTCTCTGTGAGATCTGCAGAGGTGTGAACTTCACCTTCGCAGCACTTTTGTGAAGCCTCCACTGCTGAGCTGTGCTCCCCTTTAGAGGTGGGGACAGCCTTCCCAGCACTTCTGCTCTGTAAGAACATGGACTTTCTATCCAGACTGCCTTTATGGAGGCTTTGAGAGGAGAGCTCCTAAATTGAAACCACATTGCCCAGCCTGAGCCAGAGCCTGCTGCATGAGCCCTGTCTACTCCCCGAGTGTTTCCAGTGCTGATCGCTTCCCAGCGAGAGCACAGAACAGTAGGGCTTACAGCTCCCGGGAATCTGCCAGCATGGAAACTGTGCTGGACTAACAGCTCACAAACCTCCACCAGAGCTCTGGGACTGTCTTTCGTCTTTCCAGGGTCTTGGTGGGCTCAGAGTGGTCTGAACAGCTCTTTGTGCCTGGAGCTGCTACAAGAGAAACACCTTTCCTCTTTTTTTTTTCCAGAAGAGAAGCTGTTGGGACGTGCTCAGCATCTCGCTCTGTTCCGATAACCCTTTCGGCATCCCTCCATTTTCTGGTTATTCATTTGTTACCCCTGAAATCTGATTCCTGATCTCAGCCCTCTCTTATCAGCCCCCTTCGCTGAGGAGTTCCAAAGTTAGTTTTAATCTTTGTGCTCTTTATCTGTCCCCGAGGCCTTGTTTGCTGGGGGAGGAGGTGAGTGACAGGACTGACATTCTGGGGGGAAGGGGCTGCCCTCCATTAACTCGCTGTTATCTGTCTATTCATCTGCCCACAAAACAAAGGTGTGATTGTTGCTGCAGCTCACAGACCTGCACTGGCTTCACTCCAGCTCCCGTGGGTCAGAGGAGCAGAGGGGACATGGAGGCATGGCCTGAGCAAGCCCAGTAACCAGAGGGTAGCTGTGCTGAGGTCCATACAGCCACATCCTGCCGGGCACCTCTGAGTGGGAATGATCCCATCCTAGCCACAGCCTGCCTCCCTTTGGATGTACAAACCTGCCCATGAAACACAGGTTGGGTTCTGCACCACCCCAGCATCTGGCAAACCCGTTCTGGGCTGTGCTCTTACAGCAATTATATAGGATATAGGGTGCTAGAACATGAGTTCCTTTATCTCTGTTTCCCACATTACACCCTCTCCTAAGGCAAATTGATGCAGCCCCATTGAAGCCGAGGCACTGATTGACACCAGCGGAAGATCTGGCCCCGATTCTGCCGTGCTTTGCCTCTGGGTAGTCATTTACACCTGTTCAGAGTGCAAAAGGCAACAGCAGCAACCGCTGGAGCTGCAAAGCACTGAGGTCCCATCCCAGCCCTTCAGAGCCCGACATGCCATGCACGGATCAGTGGCACAGGGCCCAGTTCCCTTTGCATCTAAGTTGGTTTTGGCGTTGCACATAGGCATCCTCTCTTCAGCTTCTAGTAAACCTTGAGCTCCCTGCCAAGATTCATGAAAGAAAAAGTTGTGACCCAGTTCCTGGAGGGTGACTTAGTGTAAATAACTCTCAGTGGCGTGATGACACCCTCATGAAATCCAGCAGCGCACTGGTCGGTCCATGAAATACGGAGCTAAGAACCAGTCCTAATCCAACCTTACATGTGAATATCTTTTCCTTTCCTTGCACATACAAAATCCCTGGCAACTTCCGGAAGAACTGCAGTTGTGCAAGCCAAACAGGGCTTGGCTTACTTTCTGAATCATCAAAATAATGCCAGTTTGCACGGACAACATCAGCTTTTGAGCAAAGCTTGCCAACACTGAAAAAACCTTGATGTCTCAATTAGACCCCAGCCGAGTGCAGCTATGGGCTTGCCTGGGCTGTCCCTTCAGCCAGCTTTAACCGTGTGGCCAAAGAGTCTTCCAGGGACTGGGCAGACCAGTCTCCACTCACTGCTTGCCATACACCTGCAGGAACTGAGCCTGAACTTTTCTTTGTCATTTCACTGCTCTCAGTGATACCCTGTTACTGTTTGGTGGCCTGTACAAACAATGGTAAAGCTGGACAGCCACCAAAACACATCTTCAGAAGCTCAGTTTTTCTTGGAGAATTCCAGCTTCTTCTGGTTTTTGACATTGCCACCCACAACCCACTGAGATTACTGCAAGGCCTCTAGAACAAATTTCAAACAAAATGGACCCAGCATTTAAACTAAGGCACCATGTTTATATCTCTGGGTTGCTTTGGGCTTCTAATTTCCATGGGGATTTGCATAATAAAATACAATAATAGGCTGGGTGAGTACATTGAGCAGTGGCTGTCAGCCAGGAGCTAATGAGCTCCATTGCAGACTGTTTGGCCCTGGACAAGTCACTTGACCTTCCAAAGTCACATCATCCCCACCTGTGAAATGGGGATGGCAATACTTGCCTCACAGGGGTGTTGTGAGGATTAATTAGTTGCTGCTTGTACATCACTTTGATGCTGTTAAAAACTACATGCCTGCTAAGTATTGTTATTGTATCATGGCTGAGAAGATATTGCATTTAGGGCTAAATCCTGCCCTTGGAAAAGGATGTGTCTTTCCCCACATCTTGTGCAAGCAGCATTTATATAACGTTGGTACCAAACATCAACATGCACCTTGTACCTCCGAGGTTGCCAAATCCCTGGAACAACAGCCTGTTGGGAGTCATGTGGTGCCCCATCCCACCACGAACAGCTTTGGGCAGAAGCCCAACTGCAAACTCTTTCTCTCTCTTCCCCCATGAATTGAGATTAGTAAATGTTTCCATCAGGGATTTCAGCAGTGACCTCAGGTCTGGGGCTCCGTGCGCCACGTAAAGCCCAGGCAGCACACGCTGCCGAGGAAATCCTGCCTGGCACAGGGTGCCAGGGACAGCCAAGCACATTCCTGCACACAGGAAAGCCATGATGGCTGCAGTGAGCTTGGATGGCAGCAGTAAGATGTGGATACATGCAGAGTACAGGCAGATAAAGGTAGGCTGGGATGGCAGCAGGAAGACATGGATACATGCAGGGCACAGACAGATAAAGGCAAGCTCCCCTTGTCTAAACTCAAAGCCTTAAGTGGGTGCTCCCTCTCCCGTATGTTTCCCTGAGAGGAAAGACCTTCCACCTTGGCATTTGGGCCTGGATGCTGCCAAACTGTGCACAAAGAAAAGAATCCCAGTGGCTGCAATGGGCTACAGCTCCAGATCATTAACAGGCTCAAAACACAGTATCCAGCCTGCTCAAGGCACACATGGGAGTTATGCATCCAAATTTCAGTGACATTTAGTGGAAGTCGGCCAAATGGCTGCCTTTGATTCCTTTGAAGTTTGAGCCATATCTGTCACTGTACCTCAGACGTGTGAACTGCTCTGAGAAGTGTCCCATATAGTCCAGACTGGGATCAAACGGTTCCACTAAACTGAATTTGATGAAGATGGAGGTTGGGGTGAGGCTGATCGGCACCAGTGTTGTCTGAAAACACACAAACCCCCAAGCCAGCAGTTTGAAAGGGTTAAAGGAGAAGCTTGTTTGGGTAGCTGGTGTACACTAACTATCATTTTCAGTCAGCAAGCAATGACTAGTTAGCGGGGCTTATCATCCCCAGCTATGTGAGGAATTACAATAAATGCCTGAAATGCAGGCAGGTTTCCGGCTTAGGTAGGCAAATAATGGAAGTCACTATTTTTGTCTGAGTTGCAAGAATTCCCTGTGCACACGGGCTCCCCACCCCCTCCCCACTGTAACACAGCAAACTCCACTCCCTGCTGCTTGGCAAAATGAAGTCCTTTCATGCATCCTTGGGACTTCTGCTTTGTCTGCACAAGTAGCCGACTCATGATGTCCTTTTTGGTGGAGAGCAAGAGGTTACATTTTCTGCATTCATTTGTTTTAAATACTCCCAGAACGTAACGACCTAAGGATGAGCAGAAGGAGATATGAGCTGCTCTGAGACAGGGACTGTGTGATTTGTAGGGGAAAAAATAACAAAAGAAGAAACAAGAGCATAATTCTGGTGTTTCCAAAATCTGCTAGCAATCCTCCCATTGCCTTCAGTTGACATGAGGCTTCACCTCTGCAGCACCATCCCAAAATACTCCCAAACTATTCAGTGATTCAGCTGCTATTCCAACAGCCACTGGAGAAAACTTCTGGCTGCATCTGCAGGATAGAAGTAGGATAAACTTTGGATAGCACTTAGTAGTAAATAGGGAATAAAGTCATTACAGTTGATTCTCATTCAGCCCAAGGCCTTTCTCCCTGCCCTGGCATCCCCAGGCACGTGCCTGACCTGGCCTCTCTCGGAGGCCCCTTTGAGGTTTGCGCGAATGCCGGCTGAAGGAAACACCGGGAGGGGAATCAGGGTGGGATCCTGAGCCTTGAGAAGTCCCATGTTGACCTGGCCAGGCTCCAGGCTGGTCCAGGAGCGCCTCAGCCCCGGTGAATGCAGGCACTGTTTGTGGAGCACTGCTGGGGGAAGCCCGGCGGAGCCTGGAGGTGGTGGGGCCAGGGAAGGGTTAAGCAGCGGCAGGGCTGGAAGGGTGTCCTCCCTCCGTGCTCCACACATGCCGTATTCCTTAGCAAAGTGAACATATTAACACTGGCATGCTCCCACACACCGCCTGGCTCTGCTCCAGGAAATCATAACCCAGCTATTTGGCACACAAGGCCACAATTTTATTTACACAATCAACTTCTTGATAAACACAAAACTTACAAAATATACCACGCCCTTAAAATAAAAAATGAAAAAGTGTCGGGGAGAACGTCAGTAACCTGACCTTCTCAGCCAGAAGGGCCAACCCGCCTCGATTTGATACCCCCATCCCAAGGAAACCACCTGTGGATCCATGAGGGTTTGCTCTCCCAGGGTCCTGCTTGGGGGACACATGGGGGTGCTCTGTGGGGCTGGGAGCTGCCAGAGGGATCGGGGCTGACCCAGGCAGGTTCCTCCTCCTGGACCCCCATCCTCACCTCCTTGCCTGGTGCCACCAGAATCCCTGGCTAACATAGCTGTCCTCTTGGGAAGGGAAGAAGGCCCCACTCCACCAGCAACCCCAAACCAGCAGAAGCTGGCCTCCTTTACTGCCCTTCTCTTCCTGGCATGGATCTTGTCAGAGGGGTCCCGGTGTCTCTATGAACATCATAATTTTCAACTCTATGTCCCCCAGTCACCAACTGCAAGTGAAAGTTGTAGGTTTTATTTTGGGAGGAAAAAAAATTCTGATTTAATGTGGCAACCAGATTTTCTGGAGACATATCCCACTTTGCCAGAGCACCAGTCAGTTCAGCTGGGAAGCAGGGAAGGTGAGAAGCCTAAACCTTCAGCAGCCCCCCAGGGCACCCACTGCCTTAGGTGAAGTTCTAAACGTGAGATAAGCTGCCTCAGCCTTGCAATGAACTGAGAGGCACAGGTATGCATGTTACTGGTATCTGGGGTCACCTGAACTCAGCTCCACCACCTTCTCCTTCACCTTTTGAGCTCACATGTCTCCACTGACCCTTCAAAGCAATTGTCTTACTTGGCTACTTGACAAAAGGCTCCCATCCTCAAATCCATCGACTCTGTAGGCCCTGGAGACCAGGGTGGCACCCAGTGCAAGCTCTCCAAGGGCCAGAGCTAATGGTTGTTCTGCTGAGCTTTAAGATGGACACATGAAAACAAGAAGATGCTTAAATATTGCCTAAATCCCACTTGAGAGAAACTGTATGAGAAAAAGTAATGGGCCAAGGGTATTAAACTGATTTATACTGGCTGAGGATCTGGACATATCTGCTTTATTCCTTGCAGATAAAAAGATCTGCCTGAGGCTAATAAGCTTTTGATAGTTTGGGAAACAAAGATTGATTTTTTTTTTATTTTTCCCACAAATAGGAAGAACCACCTTCAAATACCTAAGACACATTGCAATCATTTAGAGAGATAAACATCTTGATTCCTAGAGATAACAGGAGTTGAATGGTTGGCCTCAAAACCAAGCATTCGTGACAACTCTTGAAACAAGAACATTATTGCTCTCCATTTCCCCAACAATTTACATACAACTGCAAAGAAAACCCTTCTGCCTTTGCAGCTGGAAAATGCACTGTAAACACATTAACCAAAGCCTTGCCATAGTTCCTGAACACCTGGAGGTGGATGGGTGAGCAGGTACCCTGGGCCATTCTCCTGGAAGCAGCTCAGGCTGGTTGCTTTAGATGACCTGGCTGATGTCGATACAACCACCTGAGATGTGAAAGAAGGACCCCTCCCAGGAAAGGACAGCAACACTGCAGAACTGAGCCAAGGCCAAGGGAAGAAAGTATGCAGGACTTGGGCAAAAAGCACTTCCAGGGAGTTTCTGAAATAACCTAGTTGTCATCTGCCAGGCATTTTGTCTCTCTTCACAGGTTGGGAAAGGAGAACACAGGTCCACCCAAGCAGATCCTGAGCGTGATGGAAATTTCCCAGGTTCTTCACTACAAAACAACTTCACTCCTCTCTCTTCCTCTCCAAAATGGAGCAGCTGAAATGAGCCATCAAGATCTGTCAGAGGAGATCTTATTTTTGCCTCATCCACCCTGTAAGGGTCTTGCACACAGCACTGTAGTAAAACATTTGCAAAGAGTAATTTAGATCTGTCTGCTACATATTGAGCTGCACATGAACAAAAGGCTGTCCTTGTATTGTGAATAATTTCCTCAAAGAGCAGATGTTGCCTGATTTCTCCAGAATGTCCAACTCCTACAATTTTATAGTGAGTGGTACTACATACAGTAGCCTTGCACTAATATGATTTTCATACCTAAGGACCTCAGCTCTCATTCAAAGTCGGTTTTTATCCTCTGAATACAAGGAGTTGTGTCTCTGATGCAAAAATCAGGAGGCAACATTCGCCCAAGTTCAGCCTACAAAAATCTGAAGCCAGTCTCAGGACTACACAGTTTTGGATGCTAACACCACTACTGTCACATAAAAAGGAAAGAGGGAGAGTGAGAGCCCAAACTAGAAGTATCTCAGCTCTGCCAGCAAGGACAGGGACCCTCAAGCTGAGGGACCTTTCCAAGAGCAGCACTGATGATTTCTCAGGAACGGGCTCCAAATTAACCTCACCAAGCCTATTTCAGAGCCACAGAGGGCAAGATGTGGAGGAGGAGGAGGACTTCAAGGGTGCTTTCAAATGAACTGAATCAGAGGTTTACCCAACCCCGCTCTTTCAGAAGTGTCTGAATAACGCACCAGCCTGAACCACTGGAAAGAAACAAATAAATGAGTTGGCAACTTTCACAGGGAGGAGCCTTGAAGCCCAGTTCCCAAGACCACACCAACCAGCTCCGTGTGACAGCATACAGGAATGAAAATAGGTAGGTAACATTAACAGAAATACACTGAAACTTAATAACAGCAGCTTGTCAGGACATGCACCAAAGAGAAGTGGCTCATAACAGCTCCAGCCTGTATTATGAATGTTTCATAGCCACCTGGCTAACAGAGCTGCCTGAACTCAGCTCAGGTGGTGTGTGTGCTGTGCTAACCCACAGTGCTCATTCTGCAAGGAGACTGCCCAGCTCAGCTTGGACATCTGTGTTAAAAAGAGACACCGTTCCTCTTGTCAGACTGAAAAATGCCTTAGAATAACAAGGCAGCAATGGACAGAGCTCAAGAGCCAAGCTGTGTCCTCCTTTGGTGTAAATCAGGAAGGTTTGCTCGGGATGAATGGAGTTATCCTGATTTACACCAACTATAATTGTAGTTGTAAACCCATTGTAACAACCTCTTCTTGTTTCAGTGAGAACTTCCATGTGTGTATCAGTAGCTTAAAGCAAAGGCACAGTTTAAAAGCAAAAGTAATCCCCCTGCCTTTCCTCTCCTGATCTGATTCGCATACAAAATGGGCTTATGAACTCAAAAATTATGGGAGGGATTCAGGGAGGAGGAAAGGGAGACACAAGAGCCCTTTTATTTTGCGTCTTATTCACAATGAAAATTGGCACAGAAGCCAACCACATACATTAACATAGTTTGGGCAAGTTTAACTCTCATGAATACATTTCTGTGGAAAAACTATGTGACTATGGAAAAATCCCCTCTTTTTTGCCATTTGAAAAGATAACAGGCTTCTATGTGGAACATACCCAGAACCTGCCTGATTCAGAGACATGGAAACACAAAGATGAATAAGGCTGAGTTTCCCATGCTAGGGGCCCATGGAAACTGAGAGGGGAGGAAGAAGTAAGGAGGCCCATTGACTCGGGAGAAGGACTTTCATCCTACAGGTGAAGGAAGCATTTGAAGGCACCAGTAACATTGCAGGCCTGTTCCAGAGCCCATCTAAGTCACTGGCAACATCACATTGACTTCACTGGCATGTGAGTCACAGTTGAACAGTTTTAAAATACAATCCAAGGCTATTTCCATATCACTGTGTAATGAGTGGGATCCAAAACAGGTCAAGTGACTTACCTGCCTTTTGTTCATATTTCTGGCTGTTAGTGTGGCTGGTGTTTGTGCTCCAGGTCTCCATATTGCACCGAGGAAGAGCTGAGACCAGGACCTTTTGGGAGGTCTGTCTCAGACTGATGTGCACACCAGTGCACCCACGTCCAAGTCAGGCAACCCAGAGGAAGGAAATCTTTGGGCAAATGTACTGGGGCATCAATTGCATCCTTCTCCTCCTCTCCTGTATCTCCACTGCCCCTCTCCAAACTCAGGCTGAGGAGGGTTCTCAGTGGGAGCTGGAGGATTCAGTAAGAGCACTGGGCATATCCACTGGACAAGGTAAGCATTCCTTTGTCTGATGATGTAAGTGCACCTGGCACCCAAAATCTGGAATTTAAAGCTAGCCCAGCCACAGGACCTGCTCTGGGATTCTCTGGCCCAGCTGCAGTCCAGATGCACCTTAAGACTTCTGCAGAATTTCAGTTATACAAAAATAGTGACTCACTTCATACATCCCTAACTGCAACCTAAGAGCTACTGCCACTGCTGTAAAAAACCCTTCTTGTTTCCTCACTGGTGCTGTACTGTGCTAGTTCTGCTCCAGTGCCACATTCCTGGCAGAGGAGGGTAACCTCAGAATGACTATTTTCTTTTGAATGAACTACTTTGCTTTATTATTATTAGCCTATCAGATACAATAGTTTGCATGGCAAGTCCTTCATCAGATCACTTCAGAAGCATGTCGCTGCAGTAGGCCTTTAATATCATGCTAATTTGTTTCATAAATTACTAATTGAACTCTTTAAATGACTCATATCGGTATGGAGAGTCTTGCCATAGAGAAAACTCGGTGATCTCAGAAGAGGGCACATCACAGAACCATCCTCCCCTGCTAGGTAACACAAATTAAACAGTGGGGCAGGAGCAGGATGGGGAGTTTTCCTCCCCAGTTAGCAGTTCAGAGCCCTTATCACTGTGAGGAATCTGAGTCCCACATCCATTGCACCTGCCTAAACAGGGAGTTTCCACTGATGTCAGTGCGTGGAAGAAGCGAAGGGTACAGACCCACACGTGGAGGGCAAAGCATCTGCAGAGCAGATCAAAAGGGAATGTTCTTCCTCCGGGACAAGTCCATCTCTAGCTCTGGTGTTTTAATGACACCTGACACACACTGCCACTGAAGTCATTGCTGAGTTTGCCTCCACTGGACAGATGGGGTTTGGCTGTGACCAGCAAGCAGGATTTTTCCCAGACTGTCCAATGCTGGCCACTTCCAGCCATACAAGATTCTGTCTTTGCTTTTTCCAACACAACTGCCTCCAAAGACAATCTAGAAACAATGTCACACCTTGCACTGGCTTGGCAGCTGGGGAAGGGTAACTGGTTATCTCAGGACCGGTTCTCCAAAGGCACAACTCTGTTGTACTGGGCTGGGCTGGAGGGAGGTCAGAGGGCTTCAGGCAAGTTTGTCTGACTGACCTCTGTTTTTCCCTTGGAGCCACCCTCATCATCTCTTGCCTTGCAGCAAAGAATGGCTTTTTCCCTCACCTAAACCCCAACAATGCTGGTATCTACACCTGCTCAGCCACATTCACCTCCCACCAGGGTTAATGGAGTGAGCAGTCATTTCTGGGGAGAAAGCCACCTGGCCTACAGCAGATGCCTCCCTTAGGATGAGATCAGTATCACTCCCAGGCAGCTGGGAAGGCCATTTAGCTGTACCTGTCCACATGCAGCCGGAGGAATCCCACCCCGGCTGAGTGGTGACATGATGAGCTGCTGCATCAAGTGAAAAGCACTGTTGTTTTGCACATCAGACTGGCCTTGTGTGCATCTAAGCTGCATTTTATGACTGAACCTAGGACAGGGAACCTGCTCCTGATCCTGCACCTTCATAAGCAATAAGAGCATGAAGACCTCCACGTGTGCTCCAGCACAAAGGCTTGGCACAGAACTGCTCAGCCAGGTTCTTACAGGTAGAATAAAGCCCCAAGAGGGACCTCTGCAAACATCTCTGCTGGTCTCCTGCAGTCCTGGTCAGTGTTTCACCCAGCAGACTTCTGAAATTAGAAAGCTAACGTGGTTCCCCGGTATAATTACAGATAATCCCATCGGATTCAGCACCACTGGTTAACCAAACATGCATTAGCTCCTAAGAGAAGGACGTTATTTATTTTACCCACACAAGGCTTATCTTGTAGTAGCCATCGACTCTCCATGGAAAGATCCCGCTCTGTTGCTATACATCAGTCACTAGAGGCAGCTTCTAAACTTTAATATCTCCAGAGGAACAATAATTGTGACCCTTTCAATATTTTATATTTACGGACAAGCAGAATGAACTCACTGGAGTCAGCAGGTGGTGTGTGTTCAGCTGCTCGGAGCAATATTCAGCTTCCCTGTTCCCAGCGAGGGCAGCTGCCATCAGGGAAGCAGTGCCCTGTGAATGTATCATTCAGTGGGTAAAGAGCCCAGAGTTTGTGTGGCAGACATCAAAGGGAACTGTAACATGCAGATGTTTTCCATGCAGAGGCTGAGAAAAGTGATGGCCAAGACTTTGTAAATCCCATGCTGTTTTTTCCTTCATTTGCTCCCTTACAACCCCCACTCCCTTGCCTTTTCTTACATGGAAGAATGATACCATTAAAAATGATATATATATATAAATGATATCCTTAGCTGATAGAATTTGCTGTGACTCCACAGGGCTCTGGCTGTTTATACGAGTTGCAAATTTCTCCCATCAATTTAGATCTCTACAGATTTACATCATGGGCAATAGCACTATATTTTTTCCCATAGTTAATAAGCTTCTTCAAAAAATAAACAAACCACTCTTGACACCCATTAAACTTGCATTTGGAGATAAAGACTTCAGAGGATGCCTTCTCCCACCCTATCTCCTGTCCTTCATCCCTCTCCTCAGTTTATGAGAGGATCCTCCCAGTGCCACGAGAGCTGAGCTGAGCTGTGTTACCCAGGACAGAGCCCATGGATGAAGCCATGGCTGGATCTGCTCCCTTTTCATCTCCCCAAGTAATGCTGTGAATACAACCCATCCCAAAAGTCCCTGAGTCCTGCTGAGGACAGAGCCCTCTTCACTGCCACCGAGGCTCACTCCTGGGATGTAGGTTAAAATTCCTGCTCTGTTTCATCCAGGGTAGTAAGTTCAATGCACAAGTCCCTCTGCCCAGGTGAATTCCTTACCCAGCAAGGTAAAAGATGTTTTTCAAAAGTTCTCCTTTCCCTTTCATTTTCATTTCTAGAAACATTTCATCTCCCCACGGAATAAAAGCACACTCTGGAATGTCACCATTTTCCATACAATGAAATTCTTGTGCTCCCTTTGCCCTCACCAGAAGCACCACCACGTCTGCAGAACACATTGCATGGTGCTGTGACTGTGCTGTCCTGCAGAGACACACGATTTTCACGTGACATTGCCAACTGACCTCCCCCAGAATGTCCCTCCCGTGACTAAGTGCCAGCCTGTGCACACAGCACACATGGAGACAGACACTTCCCATCAGGAAGCAGTTTGTGGAGCCATCTGGGGAGCTTAAACACTTCTGAGCACTCCGGAGTGAGAACGCTTTGGCTGGACAATACGCTGACTGAGCTTGGGTTTGGGACACACTGAATTATCCTGAAGAGCCAGGTGACTCAAGTGCCAAATTCCTCACCACATTTACTAATTTAATTTGACCACTGAAGTTCCCCAGGCTCTTTTGGAAGCCCCAGTTGCGATTCCAGGAACCAGTATGTCCAAAGCGATCCCACGGGTTGAACACTGTCATTAAAAGCATGACCTGTTCCTGCTTGAGGCAAATGATGGAGTCCCTGCAGGGGTGCAGTGAATTGGGTGCTGTCTCACCCACCCCAGCAGTGGCTCTGTACGATGGAGCAAGACCCAAAACCACTGGAGATCTCTGAGACCACTGAAAAAGCCTGACATTTCTTCCCATAAAAGCTGAGCTTAATGCTTCCTGGTGACCCAAAAGACATGCTGCAGATACATTTTCTGGATGAATTTAGGAGAGACCAACCAAGATGATCAGGAGTTGGAGCTCACAGTGGCCAAGGAGACGCTGATTTGTCCAGCCTCTAGAAGAGAGAATGAAGGAGAGACCTTATTCCTGTCTCAGCTACCTCAGAGCCACCACCAAGAAGGCAGAGCCAGGCTCTTCCTGAGGGCGCACAGCTCTGCTTGGCACTGACCCCTTGTGTCTCCTGGAAGGCCCCCAGGAATGCTCTCCTGTAACCCATCCTCTGCACACACCACTCTGAGTGCTGCTTTCCATCTGATCTCCTGCTCCGAGATCAACATTTCCACCCTGTTCCTCTTTCCCCGAGCCTGCTAACTTGCTGGAGGTTACGCTGCCTCTCCAATGGCCCCCATCCCACTTAGCCTGTATCCTGGGATTTTCTTTCATGAAAAAGGCACTGTAAGGGCTGTGGACCCTGTGATTTACACTTTTTCATCTCCTGCAGAAAGCCTGCCGTGGATGTGATGATACCATTCAGCTCCGTTTACCTGAGAACTTAAAAAAATACCATCGGAGGTTGTTTTTTCCATATGGGTAAATAGTAGGGGTGGGAGTATTCCTTATGGGAAACCTGGAACAGTCGCACTCTGTCGGCCTGACATTTCCTGCTGTAATTGAAACTTTTGATGTTAAAAATTCCATTTACACAGGGTCTCTCTAAGCCAGGCAGGGAGGAGGGCAGAGGTGGGCTCAGCGTTAGCACACGGGTTCCCCAACACCCCCCACCCCCAGTGCAGCCAGTTAAACTATAGCAGGTGAGATGTGGAGATGTAAGGGAAGGAATATGAGGAAGGAAATACCAGCTGAGTTAGGTAATTTGGGTCAGAGGAAGCCAGGCGTAGTTACAGAGGCAGGTACAGATCAAATCAACTGGAGGCTCTGGGTCTCTGCATCTGCCCGTGCCCCTGCAAAGGAGGGCAGGGACAGGGGCTCCCACGTGCTCCTGTGCTCATGGGGGGTGTTGTGTCTTGACCATCCAGGCTCTGCCCGGAGAGGATGGAAAAACAGCTCCCTCGGAAGTGATGGGGACCAGTGAGGAGGTTAAAGGATGTTTCTCTGAGCACCTTTAAAATTCCCATCCAGTGCTATACAACCTAATTCCCAACGAAGTCAGATGAACAGCCAAATTCTAACCCAAATCCCAGCCTTAGGAGTAAATCCAAGCAGCGCAACCCATTGGTGCCAAACACAGGCTTATCCCTTCACCAGTTCCAGACCCTGCCACAACCCTACACCTGAGGACCTGCACTAATCTGCTCCCCACTCAAGCTCCAGCCAGTGTCAACTCAGTTTATCCACAGGGGTTCTTCCAGCTGGGGACACAGCTCATGGCTCCACAGGGGATTCACCCAGCACGACTCGCCCAGTGCTCAAATCCTACCTTACCTCCAGCTCTACCCCACCCTGAGAGCTCCTGTCATTCCCAGCCCTCAAGGAGCCAGATGCCCACTTTGCTCCTCCATGAAACCTCTAGCAGGCTCTCCAAGGGGTGAAGAGCAGCAGCAAGAAACATCAGAATGCTGGGACCAACCCCAGCCCCAGCTCCCACCAACAGTAAATACGGGAATAAGACGAGGTACAGGACAAGATGGAATGCCTGTGAGTAATGGACATAATTACATTAGCTAGGCAAAGTAACTTTATGTTAAGAAATATTTTTGGCATGCCATGAAAAGTTTAAATCCTGTCACACCCCAGCAGTTACAAAAGTCAAAGGCAACATAACATGAGCTTTATTTTAACTGTTACATGCATTTGCATAAAAATGCTTTTTCAGAATGATAATGCAACTGCGCTTCCCTGTTTTGTGTTTTTTGCTAGTTTCCCTTTTGATGCAACTTTCTTGCACCCTCAAAGGCACAAAGGAGAACAGGAAACAGTTCTGCCTGAGACTCTTTCTCAGGCATCATCAAAAATAAGGCTCAATCCTTTGAGCTTCTCTCACATATCCAAAGACAAGACAGTAAAAAAAATCCAAACAAGTACCTAGACTAAGCAATCATTTCTGAAAATCTGGCTTTTCACTGTCAAATGTGACTCTGACCCTCCAGCCATGACAGTGACAAACACAATAACAAGCAAATTACATTCCTCATTATTCTCCCTAGCAATCCTTGGGAGCAATGGGCAGCACAGGGCAAAAAACTGGGCTGGATGTACAGAAACAGACATTTCAACAAGGAAACAAATGAGTTATTTGAGCAGCCACTCAGATTAATTTGCATTTCTAACCCTGTAACTTATATGACAAGTGACTATAAACTCAATCTGCTCCTTGGGTTTCCACAAAACAGTTCGTTCAGAAATAGAAGCAGAAAAAATTTTAGGTCCCAGAAATACTAAAATGCATTTTATCCCACTGACTCTCTCAAACTCTGTCACCAAAGTAGGCAAAACTCTGAAGTTAACAGCTGTTACATTTTGATGTTAGAACTGATATACAGATGCTCATCTTTATTTAAATATTTCATTTAGATATAGCTGGAGAAAAGTCTGAGTTTCTCCATTCAACAAACTCCTTCACTTTTAAAATCACTTTCTTTTTAAAAAACTGCTTTATTTTCATTTTCCCTGCCTTATTTCTGCTTCATGGGCTGGCAGAGCACTGCAGAACTTCAGCAAGTACAAATGTAATGATCTTCAGCAAATAGCCAGGGGGGACCAAGAAAGATCTTTATCTATCTTGATCTTATATTGATCTTGATTTTTTTTCCAGCTGGAAGAAAGGAGAACTCCCAGTGTGCCACTAGCAGAAGGCACATACCTAGAATTATCAACTGTGAGATAAAGAAAAAAGTCTGAGGAGGAAAAAGAGATACCAGGTAAATAAGAAAAAATCGAAAGTGCTGTGAGGAACTAATGGCAGCGCTCAGCCTACGAGCTGTTGGAGTGTCTGGTCTACTGCTATGGGTAAACATTTGTCTGAATGACAGTACATGGTGTAAAATCATGTGAGATGGGCCAGAACTAAGTCATGATTGATGAGCCTTGGAAGAGCAGGACCTGGCTCTCCAAGGTTGGTTTTGCAACCTTTGATCTTTATAGCCACGCATTATAAAGCGGTTTCAACTTGTAACTAAATTCCTAACATACTCAGCTGTAAAATCCAGACATATCCTGAGTAATAAAACAAATACATAAACTGGAACTGAGGTGAGAGTCATCTTTTACTGTCACTTAATGCTGGAAACACCTAGAGCTTGTTATGCTACATTCAATAGGAAAACATCACTTTAAGAGCAGCGTGAAGGGATTTGGGCTGGAAACAAATTAATTGGGCAGCACAGCTTACATGATTAATCCTATCTGGATCCCCAACTTCCAGTGCCTCCAAAGAGCATCAGGAACAGGCACCTTTCAGAATGTTACCCATACTGTAACTGTACAGCATGGTGCTCATGAAATCCTTCTTCTATCAGCTCATGTATCAGAGCCACGGGCCCTCTGCAAAAACGTCATCCTGCCAACTGTGGATATCACCAATAAATCAAGGCAGTTGCACAAGCCACAACTTAGGTGGCATTCATTAGATCAGTGGAAGTTATGATCCAACATAATTATCATCGTTACCCCACCTACGTTTAATTTCAGTGTTTCTTCCTATCTTTGCAGGAGAGTTAAATACATGCTGTAACAGTGTCAGTCTCCAGAGGCAGCACGAAAGAGCAAGGCCAGGTAATTATATGAGTGCAAGTCAGGGGAAGGGGACTATCATGAGATGTGATCAGATACTGTTCAACAAGGGGAGAGAGAAAGAAATTCACCCTTTGCCCTTCACACATCTCAGAGCTTTGCAGCTGTACATGAGGTCTAGGTTTTGTGCTGCCTGATCTGACCTACCAGTCCCCATTCAGCAAGGCGTGCAAGTAAAGAAATCACCGTAAGCACATGGAGAGTCTTAAAAAAACCTGATTTCCCAAAGTCTTACATATTGTTGAAAATGGCCTGAACAGCACAGCCCAGGAGAGGGGAAGAAAGGTCAACGTACAGGGATGGGACTTGTGGCATCTCTGACCACATCTACAGCAGCAAGAAGCACAGAACAAGAGGCACAGATAGAAACAGTCAGTGCCAAGGACCTGACATCCACATGGGACATTTCCATTCCACACATTTTCTTCAGACTAGCTGCAGTCTAATGGCAGCAGCAACCAGCATGAGCTGGCCCATGCCAGGTGCAGCCCTAAAGCCATTCCAGAGCAATCCAGTTTGATGTCCTCCATGACTGCTCTGTGACACAAACATGCAGTTCCGTGGGGATCACTGGAGGCTCCTTTCAGAACTATCAGCCAAATAAAATACTAATGCCAGTGTTCCCCTCAGAGGCATCTCCATCCTGGCCATGGACAAGTGTGTGTGGGGACACACATGTGCTGACACCCACCCAAAGCTTCAGGGATTTCTGAGGTGGCTACAGAGGGAGAGCTGCAGCCATGTGGCTGGGTTGGTGTGACTCTGTGCCCAGGCTATTTTGTCCTGCTGCAATAGCCCAGGTAACACAACCCTGATGCAGGTCTGCACAGGGTGACACGAGTGTCCCCAGACAGCAGAGCACGGTGTGGCTGCTCCAGCATGTGGGCAGCAGCTCCCCTGTGCAGCCTGGGGGTGCTTTCCTTCCTTGTCATTCCCTCCATCCATAGGGACAATTTTACAGTCCTGTCTCCCTGGGGACTGGGCTTCAGGAAGTGAGAGTCACACAGGTACAAAAACAAATGGGAAACCAAGTGTTTGCAGGACTGAGCCTTGAATCACAGTCCAGGAAAGGGCTATAATGACAGTTTGTGGCTGAAGAAGAACTACTGCCTTTGAACTGGCTGGAAGGGCTTTATACAAAAAGGTGCCATATCTTTCAGGTCACAGCAGTCCTTTCTGACTGCAGGTTGCATCATTACAGTAGTTGGAAGACAAAGAGGTTTTCTGCCAAGAATCCCCAAAAATGCACTGTTTTAGCAGGTCAGCTGGTTCTCTCCTTTTTTGTCCTTTCTTGTATGAGTCTGCTCTTCCCCACACTTACAATAAAACATTTGCCTTTGACACTGTGCAGGACTCTGCTTAAAAAGAGCTTGGTGTAATCAGGTGTGTTCCTAGTGAGCTCCAGCCTGTGGTACAAAGACCCCACTGTTGTTCAGAAGGCTGTTCACTAATGTTCACTCAACAGAAGAGACCAACAGTTGGCAATATCCATCAACCCTGCATTTGCTTATAATTAAAGAAAGGTCAGGAGCTGTGCCTTTTTCAGAATCACACACCTTTGCATGGCCAAAACCCAAACATATACAAATCTCACAATGGAAACGTCCAGAAACAGGAAACTGGAGACATGAAAAATATTAAACAGCCAGCTGTGTGAGTCTGTTAAGGTTTGTGAGACCGATTTTCCCCCATGGTTGGGTACAGAACTGCTGAGATAGTATTTGGTACCTAACAGCAAAAGCTGTTGTGTTCCAGCTTTTTCATGCCTCACTGCTACAGAAAGGCCCTGATTCACACTACTTCATTATCTTTCCTCATTTTTATAGGCAGCCAGAGGGCATGCTGGATCCTCAGTTTGTTTGTCTGGATCCACTCGTTAGTGAATTACGTGGAGTGAGCAATGACATGCACCTGGACATTTAGTCTGGGTAGATTCTTTAACATTCAAATTAGTTGTGCTACTTCAGCAAAGAGCAACAGATCTTTCTGAAATGTGATTTCTTTTTCTTTATGCTTTTGTATTTCTTGGAGCCATAGCATCAGTGGAGAGGAATTGCCAAAGAGCAGGAACGAAGGGGAAGAAAGAAAAGCGGGACATTTCTCCCTGGGAAGTGCTGTTAGCAATGCCTTTGCTGTGGACACAAGGATCATGCAGCCAGGACCACGGCCACATTCTGGTGACAATCTGAGTGGCAGCATTTACAGCTTTTGCTGTACAGCTGGACAAGAAATACCAAAGCAAAACACGGGTAGGTAGATATTCAGCTGGGAAATTTGCAGCAATGTTGAGTGCAAGCCTGGTGTGTGCCTCTGGAAATCTGGAAATGGAAACTACCTAGAAATGTGCTTTTAAGGACCAAGCCTTTAATTCCCACCTGGTTCTCTTGTGGTATCACTACATATAATTTGCTACTGTAATGAAGGGAAATGGGACAGAGAGGGACAGATACAGGAGACAAGCAATGCATGAGGTACTTCTGGCATACACCCCTTGGAGACCACAGACAACTGGTGCAAGAATCAGAGAGACACAGTCCAACACAACCCCTGCTCTGCTTTTCCCATCAGTAGCTGGGTACTGCAGAGAAGGTAGTTAAAAATGTCTTCTAAAATAGCTTTAAGGATTGGAAATCTGATAAGGCAAATACAAGTGGCAAAGCTCCACTGACGTCAGTGAGACTTATATAAGGGAAGATTTTGTAATGGTAAAAGTAATACTGGAACTGAAAAGTCCTGCACACTGAACAAGGAAGTTTTTCAGGTTAACCTCAACACAAGCCACAGATTTGTCCTCAAAACAATTTCCCCCCTGCCTTGAAAATAAAAACTGAACTGGGACTATTTCTGCAAAAACTGTCTCTTTGTGTGTACAATCACACCAGCATAACTCACTGCAAAGCTACTCATTAATAGGTAAAGGAGATATTAATGCAGAATGATATTTTTAAATGTGAATTTTGAATTTCTACATATGAGAGTTTTAATGAAAAGATGTGACTGTGAAATGCAGTACATTTAGCCAGTCCTGGGACAATATGGTGTGGGAGTCCTTCTTCTTTGGTACAATTCTTCTTTTCAGGGCCATCAAGTTGGTGTGAATTAACACTGGTCATTTGAAATCAATGGAAAAAAATGGAGCTATGCCAAATGACATCAGTGAAGGATCCAGCTTTTTGACTTCAAGTTATCCTCAGTTAACACTGGCGTAATCAGAAAAAGGCTACATTTACTTCTCTGCCCAATGAAAATAGCCTGGGTATTGGCTACTTTCAGAGAAGTGCCTGAAAACATTCCACAAACCATGAATTATTCACAGTATTAAACAAATAATTGTGACTAGTAAATAAATATTTGAAAGTAATGGCTGGTTCATACACCATTCAAACATAGTGTAAGGGGGAGATATTCATCATATGAATTACCCATTAAGAATTATTGGCTCAGCTCTACTTATAACTGATAAACAGTCATGTGGATAACAAGGCAAGTGTTTGGCATGTCTCCTGCTTTCATTCCCAGCAATATGGCTTCCTTTTCAACACAGACACATAAACTCAATTATTTATCCCCCTTCTTCCAGAGAAACTAAACTGCCTTCTATGCACCTGAAAGGCAAGAGCTCAGTGCAGTTTCCCCAATCCCTACTTGTCTGGTTAAATTCCAGGTCAGGCAACAGCCCTCTGACAGAACCACATTCCTGCTGTAGTTTCAATTACCTAAATTATTCTTCACCTCCTGTCCTAAGCATGGGCATATTTTTGATGGCCTGGGCTGGGAAATGTGAATGCAAACTGCTACCAGATGTAGGGAGGAGGAATGATTTCATATCGGAGGCGCTGGCCTCTGAGCCAAAATATCTGAGCCTCTGCTGTGCCACAGGCTTTCTGTAAGCCACTTAGGCCCAAATCCCCCAAGGTATTTAGGCTTTTAACTCCTGTTCATTTCAGTGAGAGTTAAAAGCCTAAATACCTCCATGGATCTGGGTTTTAGCCTCTGTGGTTATGTCTACACAGCACAAGGGTTTCCATAGTACCGAGCGGGCACATCGGAGCTGACTCTGAACACCCTGGCTCCGGCAGAAGAGCAATATCCTGGTGCTGGGGTATTATTCGGCCAAGAGTGGAATATGATCTGATTGTGGATAGCCCTCACCACAGCATTCCAAGGAGCTAGCCTGGGTACCTCCACACAGCACATGCCCCAAACTCACACTGCAGTTTGGGTCACAGCCTGCCTCGTCAGGATACAGGGAGAACAAGGGCATCCCATAAAATTCCCATAGTGGGCAGCACAGAAAGCACAGGCAGCCAGCACGTTTGATTCTGCTGAATGATCCTACACATTCCATTTGAATTCAGCTTTCACTGGCCACAGAAAGGCAGCAGGGGGCTGTGCAACACGGTCCCACTTAAATATGCAGCATCTTTCGCTTATAGCACCAGCACAGCATCTGCCCGTGTCTCCAAAGAGAGTCAGAGCAAATGGTTAATGTGCAGTTATGGGAGTTAAAAAAGGAAATGCTTTGCTGCTGTTCTGTTGTCAGTTTTGGCAAGCAGCACTGGGGAAGCGAGACACTGATAACATTGCTTTATTGTTCGTGTAGGTCCCAACCTTAACATGCTACATCTGTATCTTCTGTCTCAAGAAGTTGCTTTCTTTTCATCAAACACATTCCAGAAGTCAACAGTAAAAGCACTGACAAGAGACAGCAGATTGATCCATTAACTCTCACTCACTGCTAACAGTTCCTTGGCTGAAACCGGACCCTGCATTCCACTTGGGAAGATTTGGTGAGTTCAGAACGTAAACACGCTCCCAGGATTTGGTTACTGCTCTCATGCACTGCAGCTCCTGCCTTGGCAGAGCAGGAGGTGCTGGAATCTCTACAGGTGCTGTACCTCTTATTTTATACATACAGTAATTAAGTAACAAACAGGACAGGCCCAACAAGTCCTGTGTGCCTCGTGCTAATATTATACTACATTCTCAGTTAGTGCTAATCAATGTGGTTGCAATGAAGGATATTACAGCTCACAGCCCGTTCTAATATGTCTAACAACAATAATAATAAAAAATAATAACAATAGTGCACTCTCTCTTCGCCAGAAAAGATGCAATTAAATGAGCACATATTTTCCCTTTGCAGACAGGCCCTTAAGCATCTTCCTTTTAGCAGCAGATAAAATGAAAAGTTTTGCCTGTCATGGCTTTGAATTTGGTTTGCAAACCCAGCCTTTAAGTTAGAGCTATCCAACAATGCTCCTTTGTTGAACTATTATTCTCCCCCCGTCCGACCGAAGCACACAGGGTCTCTGCCCACTGACCAACTCTCCAGTGCACTGTAAAAACTGCACAAATCGCCACTTCTCACACATCTGCTCCCAGAGCTGTGCCGCCCACTGCGGGCTCGGCTCCGTGTGTGGCTCTCTGCCCCCCTCTACCGACTACCACAGTCGGTCCCGGTCCAATTCCTGCATCCAGGGACTGCGCCTGGGGTGCTGTTACCCTTGGAGAGGTGACAATACACGCAAGATGCTGGCTTATCCTGGGAAGAAGCTGATTTTTCCTATGCAGCAGCTGGACAAACAGGGTTTTGTCCAAGCAGGCCTCCGAGTTCGGCCTCTGCGTCGCTCACAAAACAGAACGGGGTTTTGTGCTGCGAGGTTTGACACGGAGGTAAAACATGGCTGCAGCACTCCAGCCAGTCCCTTGACACTGGGATTCGAGAGGGTGTCTTTGGGATTCAAGAGGGTGTCTTGAATCAGAAATGAAAATGTGCTTCCCCTTTGGGTCAGGTTCCTGAGACGAATGACATTTTCCAGGATGGTCAACTCCTTCAGCTGAAAAGTTACTGTTTTTCAAGATTTTGCATTTTTTTGATGCAATAGTGGCACTTCCCCCCAAAAATGAACACTTTTCAAAGAAATACACCTAATCAAAAAGCCACATCTCTGAAAAACATGCTTTCAGTGCATACATGAATCTACCTGTTACTGCCCTTTGCTTTCCATGCAGACTATGGTACCACTCACAGTCCCACAGCTCATGAGCAGAACCAGCAGAGATTGCTACGGGGAAATGCCAGGAGCTGCTCCACTGACATCACTGGGCCTTCTGCCACTGATTTCAGCAGAGCCATGATTTCATGCAGGACTCTGCTGCCATTGGACTCAAGGTTTAATTACACAACTCTTTTCTAACTGGATCTCTAAGGTTTCTACAAGGCTGATTTCCCTCCAATCTCACTCCAAGGGTTAGTTCGGTCTTGTTACAGGGGTCTGTTTGAAAGCTTTGTGTTCTTTATGCTTCTCTTCTTCCTTTGGTACTGTACAGTCACAGACACAGCTCCCTGTTCCAGGTGTAGCTGTGTACACATTGTCCATATTTACATATTAACACTACAACTTTATCTCCTCTCTTGTCTCAAGTTTCGAATGGTTTTTGCCCTTCCCTCGCTTTTCTCTTCTCCCTGATCAGGTCTTATGTATTTAACACCATTTTGTTACACAGGTGTATAAACAGATCCTGATCTAGGGAAAATTATTTGTTATTGTTGTTATTATTATGGGTTTGGATTAGCAATTTGCTCTGTTTCCAGACGGTTTTGGCCTTCTGGCATGACCATTAAGAATGCCAGCTCCACCTCTGCCGGCACAGAACCATGTCCTGCACATTCCAACTGCAAGTCCTTCAGGACTCACAGCAGTGGGAGTAATGGGACCTGAGGTTTGGACAGAACTGGGAGCATCTCCATAGTAATTCTGGACAGAGAACGTCCAGCACCTTAATTTGCAGCTGTGATTTTGTCTGCCTTGCACTGACCAGCTTCCCTCGTGCTCCTTTGGATACCTCAAGCAGTGGAGACACGGTGTTCAGGCACCAGCTCCTGAATATGCAGGTAGCATCCCGGGCGGGCTTGTCCAGCCTGCCCCAGCCCTGGGAAGATTAAAGCTGGTTGGTATTTGGTTATCTGCACTGCAATCACACCTCCAGCTGCAATGGAGGTGCACAGCTGGTGACCAGGGGACCCCTCTCTGTGCTGTACTGTCAGTAGCAGCATGAGAGGCATGACAACAACAAGGGGGGCTGGAAGGCTGGACTCAGGGGGTCCTGCGTGGTTTGTCCTGCAGCAGCTGTGATTTTCAGAGCAGCTCACACACACAGTGACATTGCAGTCTCTCACTCCCTACACTCTGAAGACAGACTTAGGACTGAGATAGCCTGCATTTATTTTAGCTGCTTTCTCAACAAGTGGTCTGTTAAAGGGAGAAACACACTTCTGTATGAAGTTGGGTTTGCATTATGCACTGCAGTGCTGGCTGACACGAAGAAAAATGCCACCATCTGCAGCTGTGTGTGAGCACAACTGATGGGAAATAAGAATAAAGTCTGTAAGTACCTAAGTCCACAACTGCGCTCTAGCAGAGCTGGAGCATCTGCAAATTCAGATCCATAAATTTGGTGACATACCTTATCTGCATACAGAAGTGCAATGTAAGTAGGAGAAAGGTAAGAGTAATTTGGACTCTTCACTTTTTAGAGGCCACACTGAGAGGGCCCCTGAAAGGTGGAGCCTTTGAGGAAGTCTCAAGTTCCAGACAGAGAATTTCAAATTGCAAACCGCTTCTCATCATCTTTGCCTAAATTTGCAAAAGTCAAGACAGGGCTACGGCTGACAGAAAACCAGCTTTCCTAATGTCTGACCTGATTATTCAGAGATATTTTCAAGGTGAGAACTACAAAAAAATATTAAATCCAAGCACTTGTGAATTGCTGGTGACCTGCTACACAACTGCTCGGTGTCATACCCTTACAATGTCCAACAATGTACACGTTAACAGGGCTGTGTCAAAAGCTGCAGTGTCTCACTTTGGCTAAGCAAGTATAAGTTTGGATACTTATTTAAAAGTTGTTTGTATCCCTTAGTCCATGAAGCCAGAGTGAAAATATTGTTGGAATAATCCTTCTCATGAGGTCTCCAATAATACCTGCATCCAGCTGGGCTAGAAAAACACTGGGAGCAACCTTTCAGAGACTTTCCTCATTTTGCCTTCCAGTTCCAGCTGAGACCCGGAAGAGCAATATTTTGTAAGCAGGACCAGCAGTGGGAGAAGGAAAAGTTTGCTAAGTCTTGGTAAACATATCTGTATGAGCCAGCACTGAGTGCCTGCCTCTGCACATACCCAGAGTCCAGGGAACCACAAACAAGTGTAACTGGCTGTACAAATCATATATTCTCTTGATAGAAAAATACAACTGCGTATGTGCCTGAGCCTCTGCACTTAAGTAATTGAGGAAAATAAGTCCCTTTTAATTTCAAAAAGCTCTCAGCTGTGTCCTTAGTAATTAAGATAGCATGGTTGCAATAAATCAGTACATGTGCCAACCCACAGAGGTCAAATATAATCAGGCAGCAAATTATAGTAAACATTTATGAATCCCTTGTATACGGCACATGACCCCACCCACTCTTTTTGGCACAGAGGTTTGCTGTTGATTGCACTGGTCCTTCTGGCATTTCATGTCCTCATGCAAGTCATACCAAGTAGCCTCCCTGAAATATTGTACTTGAACATGATCAGACTCATTTTAATCATTGTGTGTATTTTAAATGATGACTAACACATTGAGAGGATGAGAGAAACCAAAATGGTCAGGGAGCTTTTTTTAAAAGAGGAACAAGGAACATGTAAATTGAGGTTTCTATTTAAGCAACAAGAAACTCGATGCAGGGGAAGGATGGTCCTGTGGATGAAGCCCAGGGCTGGGGTGTGAGACCCTGCTAACCCCCAGCATGTCCCCAGGTCCTATGGGACCAGAGTTCCTCGGCTCCCCCTCTGTGGAACAGGGATGATTATGCTTTCTCACTCCCATCCTTTATCTGTCTTGCCCATCTATACCAAAAAAACACTTCATTGAAAGGGACTGTCTTTAATTAGGTGTCTGTGTGTGCTTAGCACAATAAGGTGCCAATTTTAGCTGAGGTCCCTGAGTGTTCCTACCTGGTAAATGAAACAGGCATTTACTGCAGGGTTAATGACCAACTGAGATTACCTGATCTTATTATTTCATTTGTACTGCTGTCACACCTAAGAGCACCAGCCACAGACCTGAACCTGTTCTGTGTTTGCATTTAATGCATACAGCACTTAATGACAGTGCCTCTCCCAAACAGCTTAAAATTAAGTTTTCCTCTCCCTTCCCCCACCACTGACTGGCACGGAGCTTGTTCCAGGGAATGCTTTTCAGATCCATCTGCCAGGGTGACAGTTTCAAGGATCTCCTTGTGCCTGCTCAGATCAGATCTAGATAATACCTGAGAAATGCTGATGAGATTCTGATCACAACCAGAAGGAAAGGGAGAAATATTTTCTACCAGAAGGTTTAAAGAAACAAAAAGATTTCCTGTGGACTTAAATGCTGATATTTTTTTTTTACAAAAGGAAAAATTAAACCCAAAATAATAAAGACCAAGGAAATAATCTGATGTTTTGTCTCTAGACAAGCAATTCATTTTGATGGAATTGTAGAGTTCTTATTGAAGGTTGACTTGAGAAAAAGCATTCATATCTTATTTCTCTGTAGAAAGCTTTGGCACCAAAATGTCAGAGACTTCTAGACACAAGCACAGAGGGTTTGGGGTATGAAATCCCTCACCTAACCACAATCTTGACTTCAGTCTAAAGCCCTTGAAGCTCCTCTTTCACATTACAGTATCTGGGGAAGCCTAATACAAGATAGTACTTGCTGCATTTGAGGATACTTGGGGTGCTGAAGTGGAGCTTCTGGTAGGGGATGAAAGAGATGGAGATGGGAGATGTCCTGTGTTATGAGCCATTTCCTTTCCCTGTGATGGCACTGATCCTTCAGAGAGACTTTCTTTCTTCTAGTAAAAAAACTTTTCAAAGGAGGTTCCTTACCAACTGCAGATGAAAGGACAGGAGCTGGCATGAATATCTCGGCAGCATCAGTGCCTGTTTTATACTTTGCACACACCTGGAATACAAGTGAAACCACCTGTACATCTTTGGTTACCCAAGAAGTTCCCAGAGCAAGTCTGGGACTCTTCACAAACTGGCATTTTACCAAGAAGCCACAGACAAAGGAATTAAATACTTTCTCCCGTGCCTTCTTCAAACTGGAGAGAGACCCTGCAGCTTCATTTGGCTTGGGTGTAGAGATGCAGAGTGGAGAGAGTAGGGACTGAAGAGGAGACTCATCCCAGCACTATTCAGCTTTTCATAACTATCAAATAATGATCATTTCTGAGACGGAAATCCCTTTTATTTAAACAGTCAGCAACAGAAAGTAATGAGGTGGCCTTCCATTCTACCCTGTACTAGTACCTCCCTACTGTAAAAACTGCCTTTCAGGCAGAACACCTCCCTGAATATCAAAGTGGATAAAAGCTGGGAAAAACTAAGACCTGTGAGGAAAGCAAAGCATTCCTTTCAGAAGGGACATAGCAGGATGTGCTGCTAGAGGTGTCACCACAGGCTGTTCTTCGCCCAGTGCTCACCAACCCCAAATTCCTCAAGCTTGGAATATTACACAAGAGCAGGTCTACCCAGACATCCTTTTGGGAATGGTCAGTGCCCCATGAGGACTTGTTCTCCTTGCTGCCTTCAGTGGGAACACGAGGTGCTGGTATCCGAC
The DNA here is from genome assembly GCF_025592945.1 of Manacus candei. Classification (NCBI taxonomy): domain Eukaryota; kingdom Metazoa; phylum Chordata; class Aves; order Passeriformes; family Pipridae; genus Manacus; species Manacus candei. Next base: position 3,970,079 of record NW_026138083.1, on the reverse strand, counting down.
ACACATTTTAAGAAATCATGGCAGGCTTTAGTGGCACACTTTACATGGCTGGTGCTCACACTGCACCATATAATCTTCACAAAATTATGTAATTTCCTAGATTATAATTTCTACCTCATGCCATGTGAATCAAGTTAGAATGATAATGAATTGCCAGCCCCATAACCTGGAAATGTCTAGACCAAGTATCTTCCAAATTACCCCAAGTGCTTGTCTTTAAAGTGTCGGGGTAGTTATGCTCAAGTTTGGGAATAAGAAGCTCTCTGACAATTGGATCTTTAAGACCTTTACAAAATGCCTGTAAACACAGACATGGGTACAACAGTCTCAAGGGAGACAATCAGAGCTGTTATTAGAAAAAAAACAATAGTAAAACTAATTCCTGCAGCTGCAGATAATGAAATATAGAAACATGAACCAGTCAAATAAACACCCAGAAGGTGTTATTTACAAAATCTCATCACTTTTAACCAGTGGTATGATTTGAGAATTTTGACTCCTGGATTCTTAATGCTTTGGGTCAGCAAGACTAGACAGCTCTAGTGGTTGAAGTGGGCAGTACTTACTAAAAGGTCAGTCAAGTGTCTACCTGGCAAATAGTCAGGAATCCCAAAATTAACAGCTCATTAGAAACCTGTCTGTGACATATTATTATTATTCCATGGGCAAGCCCTTGCTCAGGAGCAACCCCTCAGGAGCACTGAGAACAAGGGAGAGGACCAGGCTCCAACCCAGGTATTTCCACAATGGGGTCTGCTGGTTCCAGTAGTGTGGAGAGCAGCATTGCAGGGGGCAAACAGGTTAGAAATGGGTCCTACTCATGCTACAGGTTTCTCCTGCAAAGGAGAACTAGACTGAGAATCAGTGGAACGTTTCTTAGTTGTCCTGAGATGTTTCTCTGGAAATCAACCTCAAGCTGCAGACGTTGCTGTTCCAGCACTGGCTCACCTCCATCAACACTAGAATGCACCACTGGCAATTCCAACCCCACAGTAAGGAAGGTTTGTTCTCAGCAGGTAGAGCAGCAGCACTGTGGGTCAGGGTTACACAAACAGAGGGGAGTCCAGAGCTGATTATGTCTTTTCATTGACTGAAGGGGTCTTCTGTAGGATCCAGCAGTTTTTTCCAGCATTGCTGATTAGAACTGGGCAAGACTTCTGTTGAAGGAAGTTGGCTTCCTCAACTAACACAATTCAACTGTTGGCAAAATTCTGGAGCTTTCATTGAAAACTCAATTTCAACAAAAATCCCAAACGAAACAAGATGATTGTGGATCAGAAAGTATCTTTGACTAAAAAAAATGAAACATCATTTCAGATGTTGAAATTCCCCTTTATAACAGTTCTTGCTTTTGTTTCTTGCTGCAACCTTCTCACAAAAGAAATTTGGATAAAACATACATCAAAAATAGCAGAGAAGGATTTTTCCACATGGAAAAGGCATCTCTAAAGCAATCCTACTGTTAATACATGCAGCATTAGTAACACTGCTAACATTTGGGAGACACGGATATCATTCATCTCTTGGAGAACGTGCTTTTTTTATTCAAAGAACTTCAGATGTGGGACAGCAATCTTTGGAATGCATCCATGAAAACTAGATGAAAATTAAAGAAGGGAAGTACTGAAAAAGTAATAGTGAATTAAAATCCATTGGACTTGACTGTGGAGCTCAAATCAAATATTCTTCTCTTAGGAAGAGGAAAGGCATTACAGCCTGGCCAACTGTTATTTGGAAATAGAATTGTAATTGTGTATTGAGTTCTTATCTTAGGATGAGGTAATCCACGGCATGCTGATGAACATTTATCAACCCGGCTGGTAAAGCCCCAGGGAATGACAAAGGGGAGAAAGAACGGGAAGGAGACACAGTGGCTATGAAACACTCCTTGCTAGAACAAGAAACAATAGGGTGCTGCAACTGCAAAAGCAGGAGAGACACTTCCTGGGACAAGATGCCTTGCTGAGGTACATCACTCCAAAGAGATAAGTGTGACAGGTTGGGGCATCAAACCACAGCAATTCTTACAAGACACGAGGTCTTTCTGACATTTATGTCTGAGGTTTCTAAGGTCAGGTGACTCTTGCTTCGGATCAGCAAAGTACTTGTTTCTCAGGTAAAAATGTTTAAAACAACTTGTTACAGAAAGCAAGTTCTAAGCAACTCCTGAATACCAGAGACCTGCAAAATCCTTTAGACACCCAACCCAGCACACAGCTTCAGATTTCTCCATGGTTTTCCACACGGTTGAATCAGTAATTTTCCAGCCAAAATCAAAGCATCACATCTCAACATTTCAGTTCTTATTTCCTGGCTCCTCTTAACTGACTAATTATAATTTCAATAGTAAATAGCAAATTTATTTCAGATCTGCTGCTGGAGTCGAGTGCTCTGTGGGAAGGGAGTCCAAATTCCAATCTCAGAGAAAGAATAAATGCTATTCCCACTCAAGTCTGCCCAAAAGGTGCTTGGGATGGAAAGAACACAAGAGAGAACTACAGAGAGATGTCAAAAGCAAGGCAAGAAGAGTTCACACTCAAAGCATTTCTTTTTAAAACACTTTGTCCAGTGCTGATTAGATTTTTCAGGAAGCATCACAGATCAGAATAAAAACCGAAAGCACCTCGAAAGTACGTGTGCTGCTCACACTGCTGCCCGTGCTCTTCCAGAAGGAATTTTGCACACTGATCCCATGAACAAATCTGAAAGTCTTTGCTTTAATCCTTAACAGAATTTCTATCCCCTTTCTGTAATTTCTGTGCAGCCTTCCATTGACTCAAATGGTATAAAAATCATTTCCAGAGAAGAATATGGATGTCACATTAATTAATAAAACACATGCAGAAGTGAAAGACAGTTGTTTCCTCACCTTCACCTACAGAGCAGAGCTCTCATACTGGATTAAGGCCCTTCACTGGTGCCATCCCAGAGGGTGCACCGTGTGTGCAGTCCTGTTACGCTCTCCATGATAAGAGGAAAACCCTCAGCCAACCTCTTGCTGCAAATCCTGCCCTTAAGTAGGGATGAGGCTTGCTGAGAACTCACGTGCTCAAGTACCATGAACTTCAATTCTTTGGTGCCTGACACAGGAGAGTTTAAAGGGGCCTCTGGTTTTATAATCCAATTATTATTGGGCATCCAGACCCAAGACCTACTATTTCACCAGTGATGATCTTATTCAGAAATATGTTCCCTCACTCCCTGGGCTGCATCACCAGCAGTGTGGGCAGCAGGTGAGGGAGGGGATTCTGCCCCTCTGCCCTGCTCTGGTGAGACCCCCCTGCAGAGCTGTCCCCAAATCTGGGGTCCAGCACAGGAACATGGAGCTGTTGGAGCGAGTCCAGAGGAGGCACCAAGGTGATCAGAGGGATGGAGCAGCTCTGCTGTGAGGAAAGGCTGAGGCAATTGGGATTGTCCAGCCTGGAGAAGAGAAGGCTTTGGGGTGACCCAACTGGGGTCTTCCAGTAACTGGAGGGAGCCCACAGGAAACGTGGGGAGAGACCTTTTACAAGGGCCTGGAGTGACAGGACAGGGGGAATGGCTTCAAAACTACAAACTGAAAGAGAGTAGGTTTAGATTAGATATTAAGAGGAAATTCTGGCACAGGCTGCCCAGAGAAGCCCCATCCCTGGGAGTGTTCAAGGCCAGGCTGGATGGGGCTCTGAGCAGCCCGGTGTAGCGTAAGGTGTCCCTGCCCATCTCATCAGAGATGATCTTTAAGATCCCTTCCAAACCAAGCCATTCAATGATTCTATGATTTCCAGCCCTATTTTTCGTCAAACAACAGGCTACAAAACCAACACCAGCCTCTGCCAGCTGGCTGAGTAACCCCACAGAAATGTGTACACAAAGTTCTCCCAAATCCCATACAGCACAACAAATAATTGATTGCCCTGGTGATCTTTGTGAGTCTTTGTCAATCTGACAGGTCTTTCACAGACTTAAGAAGCAGGAAAATAAAGAGTAACTTAGCAGAACCTGTGCTTCTTGTTCATGCAGGGCACCGCTGCGACAGCCAGACAAGCTCCGCACACAGGAGCAGCTCTCCCTGCTGCCGAGCTGGACTGCCAGCCAGGGACAAAGGGAGAGACGCTGGCACTCCAAGAACTTGCTGAATACCACCATCTACTGGCATAAACCGCGGAGGAAGGAAGGGAAAGGAGAGGGGACAGCAGAGAAGAAAGGAAGGGAAAGTGAAAGAGATTGAAGGAAAATACCGCCATGGGGAAGATAAAATCAAAGCCACCTACCATTAAATAAAAGGCCATTTATAGGAGTATCAAAGGAAAGAGAGGAGAGGGCGAAAAAAAAGGAAAAATAAACGTGGAGGCTGTTTTCCTGACAGATTGCCCCCGTTGCACACCATGCAGCTGGCTGAGTGCTGGGCAGGAGCCTGTGGACACAGCACCCGGGTCTGGCTGCTGGGAACTAACACAGCTCTGCCATAATAGGTGCAGGCAGGTCAGGCCATCCCAGACAGGCTTCCCACAGCCCTCAGATCACACAGGCTGATGTCCTATGCACCACAGGCCATTACACCTCAAAATCCTTCCCTGTTTTAGCCCAAAATCTTCTGTTTGCTTCAGGTCCCTAAAAGCTCCTCTGGCCTTAAATGAATGTGACCAGGAGAAGCCTGGAGCTGGTTTGAATGGGTGGTCACCTCCTCCTCCCTGCAGTTCCCCTCCATGCCGGTACCTCCACAGGAGCCCATTGCCCACAGGCTAATTGCTCAGGTGTGGCTTCCTGCCTTGGGCTGCTCCTGGACCTGGCAGAGCTGTGGCCACCATGTCTCAACATTCCACAGCCTCTGGATGTCTCTGTGTCACAGAGCTTCTCCACAGGCAATAATGCCCACCCCATTATTGATCAGAGCTGGATTGGGATTTGTCTCCAAAATAGGGAAGGCTCCATGTGTCATTGCCAGAGTGCTCGAGTCATCCACCCACGTGGAGCTGCAAGGCTGTTATCACACTGATTGCTGTATTTACACCTTCCAGGAGTGACTTTACAGAGTCATCTACTCACCCAGAGCCATTAATTAGAGACAGGAATGTACTATTGCAAAAGAGATTTAATATTCATTTGAATCCTTAACATTAATTTGCCCCAGCTGTGTGCCAGCCCCCTTTCCCTATTTCCTGTCAACGATTATTTTAACAAATTAATTTTCTGGCAGGAATATTTGTGGAAACAGTACCTTTAAAATCAGCACTGGGGAATGCTCCTGGGAAAGAAATTCAGTGTTCAGAATTGTGTGTATTCTCAACAGAAACCCAACGTTAAGTGTTGTGCTCCTCCAACCCCTTGCGCTGGGCTGCAGTTCAAGAGGCCTCCACTCAGCCCCTGTCTCTGCCAGTCTCCCTGTCTGATCCTGGATAACTCCAGTGATCTCTCCAGCTCCCTCTGCTCCTGGGCCAGCACAGCTCTGGACACCAGCTCGGGGCTCCCAGCACAGCCAAAGCCCAACCCTCAGGTGGTGACTGCACAGAGGTGCTTCCCAGGGCCAACACAGACACAGGAACAGATGCCCAGCACAGGCCAAGGTTGCAGGGGTGTGCTTTTAATTGGGGCTGCCCAATTCCACTTAAAATAACACTGAGGGCTCTCACATTGCTTTGCTTTATCTGATTTAATCTGAATTAACTAGCTCACGTTATCAAATCCAAGTCAAGAACACATCTGCATTTTCTTCCTATGGAAAAATCCATCAACTTTAACATTTCCCACCCCATTCAGGTGATGGAGACTGTAGGAAAGCTTTTACCTTTTCTTCTTCTCTCTAAATACACCACAATCTATTCCCTTTCAGCCCTGAAAATCTAGCCCTTCCCTAAAAAAGACCTTAAAATATAAATACAAAAAATTGATATCTCAAATCCCTGTCTTAGAGCTCCCTTTGCAAGGAAAGGGCTCAGCCACACCAGTCTGTGACTTCACAGTTCTCTCTGCAAACACTGTTTTCTCCTCCATATAGGAAAGGTTGGAGAATTAAGGAAATCATATTCCATTTGAACTTGTGCTGCTGACACTTTCCTTTCTGTTTATTTTGCCTCTTTCCTTGTTCAGCCCAGCAGCATATTCTTTCCTATTCCTTTTTCTTCCTATGTTTCCCTCATTAATTTCTACCTCCTTTTTAATTCAGCCCTTTCTGTCCTTTGCCCCCCTGTGCTCATCACTCTCTCAGGTTTTCTCTCTTCAGTCATACTCTTACTCTCTCCTCTTTATTCCTCTTTATTCACTCTGGGCTCTAAGCCAAACGCCTCAGGTCTGGTAATAAAAAAAAAATAAAATAGAGAGAGGGTAAAAAACCAGAGAAAAAAGAGGAGAAAAACCCCCAACTCCAAAGGTCTGCATAAGATTAAACCCCATTTGCCCCAGATGGCTTGGAGACAAGAAAAAAAGGAATTCAGACACAGGAAGACTAGATAGTCAGACTTTCCAAGTAAGCAAGTAATGCCAGAAAACATCCTGGGCTAATTTCGTTCACATGGTACCAATGCAAATCACTGGTGGTAGGGATCAAGGCTGGGATTTTCAAAAGGGTTAAAGCTCATGTTTTTAAAAGCTCTTTACTGACTTAGGAGTCAAAGTCCCATTTTCAAGAGGAAGTTAGGAGTAAAAACCCCCTTCTGGAGTCAGTCCTAATTCTACCAGTCAGACTGGCATTCCCAGCTCCTTTGCCACCACCTCATTTTCCTCGGGAAAGTCCCCAAGATCTGTCTCGGTGGGAAGGCACAGGCAGGGTGATCCCCCCCAGGATCGGGATGGAACACAAGGAACACACACAGGCCTCACCACACCTGTGCTTAGATCTGCCCTTCGAGCCAGGACTCAGAGCACTGGGCACTGTCCCTTGAATCCCTCATCCCAACTCCATCATCAGCCAAACGTGGAGCGAGGTTTAAGGGAAGACGCCCTCATACCCAGAGTTAGACACCTTCCTTATTCTGGCCAGGCAAGGTGGCATGGGAAAAACCTGTCCTTCCCTCTCATTGTTGGTGTGGGCATGCCCAAGATAATGCCAGCACTCTGGCACCTGTATATGCTGTTCTCTAAGTGCCAGCATCTCCCTCACCAAAAGTCAGTGGCATTTGTGATCTCCCCAGTCATTTAGGGTACAAATTTCAGAAGTATCTTAGGGCCAGATGTTTACAGACATTCACATCTCCAAACTGCACTTACACAAGATATTCCTCGTTGGATAAGAAACACAGACTGTCAATTTTCAATTGTATTCTCTCTGGGAAGGGCAGAACTCGTCACTGCTTTTCTGAAGGGACCTGGTGTTGAGACCTTTTGAAAACCAGGCCCTACTATTTACTACTGCTCTGAACAGCTCCAACTTTTAACATTTGCTGGCAGAAATGGTACCTTTGTCTCCAAGGCAGCCTCATCTTCCTTTCCAGGTATCATTTCTGACTTCAGTAGCAGTAAAGGTAGATCAACTAGCTATTTTGAAAATCCCACCATCTATACTATGTCAGAGCAACTCAACAGCAATTAAATTTTGGATCTTAAATCTTTTCATCAAACTGGCAGTTAATGATCTATAGGCGAAGACCATTTGACAAGCATAGCTGAAATGTAAAGCCATATGTGAAAATCACCATCTTTTCACATACAACTTGTGAAGAGAGAGGAAAATATGAATCAAATTAGCTATCATTATAAGTAGTGGTCTGGAAATGAATTGCAGATGTTTTGATGGAGAATGGGTTTTTTCGTAACACAATTCTTCTGAAAAGTGCCCATTCTGCATGAAAAGGATCCTTTCTTTTTTTTTTCCCCCTGAAGAAACTGATTGTTTAAAATATTAAAGTATTCCAGCCATGCACAGAGACATTTTTGCATGCCTTTGCAATGTTCCATGGGAGCTGGATTTTGTTCTTTGGTGTTCATCTAAGCCAAGCTCCTTAAACGAATTACATTTCAAATGTCATATATCTATCATCTTTAAGGGAGGAGACCACGGAGGATCAGTCCAAATAGAAGCCAGGTGTAAAGAAGCTTAAAGAAAGAAGTTTAAAGCCAGGTACTGTGGCAGCTTTTCCAAACACAAGTATTCTGGTCTTTCACCTTACATTTTCTGGTTACTAATCTTTCCTTTTCTCTTTGCTATAGTTACAATTCTTCTCCTTACTCTGTGTTTATGCTAAACATGAGTCAGTGACAGCCATGTGATAAGCTGAAAAGCAATTTGATAAAGGTCCACTGTAATATGTAAATCTGGCCAGCAGCACTTGTCCATCCATGTCCACTCTGTGGTACCATCCCCTTATCCCTGCACAACTCAAAGAAGAGCTAAGAGTAGGTGACATTTCCAGGACAGATCCATAAGCTCATAAGTACAAATCCCCAGCCAGACAAGTGCTTCCTTCTCCTAAAAGGTGGAGGCTTTTCATTTTTGTGCCCTATTTCTCCCACACTTGCCTCCTTCCCAAAGTCACCAATTCCAAGAAAAATCACAATAAACTGAGATTTAGGACCAATATGTTCTGCACTTACAGCTACTATGAAGTCTGCTGGCTTGTCTGTCATCTAAGACAGCAAGACATGGTTTATAGGTGGAAGGAATTTCCCTTATTAGAAGGGAAATCTGGTATCATCAGAAAAAGCAGACAAGCTTTCAGGGTATTTCACAGATCTAAAACATGAGCAGCAGAATTCAAAACTCAATTTAAATTTAAAAAAAAAAAAAAGGATTGTCTAGAGTGTAATCTAACATGTGACCAGTGAGACCATCTATTTAAGAAACAGTAACTGCTACTTGTGGGGATGTTGGTAGCATGAAATTAGGAGTGCAACGTGATAACCCTTACAGGGTTGGGAAGAAGAAATAATTTATAGCCAGTGGAATATGAAGATGCTGTAGGTGGGGTAGGAAATTCAATTGTACCTTAAAACCTTTGACATTTAACACTTCCCATGCAGGACAATGGAAAGTGTGGGGTGTTTCAGTACAAAAACACTTTGATGACTGAGCTGGGAAAGCTCCACAAGACAAATGACCAGACTGGACCAGTCAATCTGCATGTCCCATTTTTGGAGGACACACAGAAGGACTCTGATCTCCAGGAGACAGTAAAGTCGATAGCAAAGCACAGGCTTGTCCAGATTCTCCTGCTGATCTGTGGAAGAAGATGCCTGCTGGCCTCTGATACACCCTGTGGGCTAGAACACGAAAAGTCCTGATCCCTCCAGAAGAGGAACACTATCTGTACATCCCCAAAGCAGTGCATAACATGGCATGATTCCTTCCCAAGATTTCCTAAAGCAAGCAAACCGGAAAAGTGGTCAAGCCCAGAACAGAGCTCAGCTTAATATGTTTTAATAGGAAACAAAGAAAGCCCTGTTTTGCACTGTATTGTTCAGGCTTGCCTTTAGGCACATGTGGAAAAATGTTTACTAAATAACTCCAATACATAGTGGTGAGATGCATTTTATTTCAAACCAAATTTCCTGCAAGTGTACACAGGCCAAAAGGGAAGCAAAAGGTCATCAAAGGATTGCAGGTACCAAGCTGTCAGTGCTGTGCTGCAGACACAAATCCCCCCATTTCACCAAGAACGGGCCACATAAAACCCAAACCAAAGAGATTCCTCTCTGAAAAAAAGAAAATGCAGAAAGAAAAGAGAGGTACGAGGCTGCACTGGGAGCAGGAGCAGCACAGAGGGGACTCAGGACTTCAGTTGTGTTGCAATCATGAAGAAGGGGATTGCCTCTCTAATACACAGCTAAGGGCCCATGATCCGAGCTCAATCCTCCCTCTGCCAGGTGAGGAAAGTGCCTGACCAGAAGAACTAGATGAAGAATAGCTCCCTCTGGCCTAGATTAATTTTCTTGATATACTTCAAGCAACACCTTCAGCACACTCAACCCTTAAGCCAGTCCCAAATGAAAAATAGGACTCAAATGCCCTGCCATCTTCTCTCCAGTCCTCAACAAATCAATCATAATGTTTACTACTGATTTAACTGATTTTTCTTTAAAAAAGAAATTGAAAAAAAATCTGGACTGGTTCCTCATTGCAAAAGATTTTAACTTCAAGTAAACGTCTCATTCCTTTGAATAAACACCTCTCAAACAAATGTCTGATCTACTTTGCCTAGGACTCCACATCTTGCCCATCAGACTGACATACCTGCATCTCTAAGTCACTTTAGAAATTAAAAGTATGGTGCTTTTTTAAACGTTGTTCTTGCATATCAGATCCCCCACCATAATGACACGGTTGGATTTTGAAACTAATGCCAGGCAAACCTCGGGCAGGGCTGAAAACACCTCTAAGGTACAACATGTCCATGCCAACTGCACCCTTTCCAACTAAAGTCTGTAGCCATTTTAAGTTATCTACTGCCTTAGTCATCTGCTGCCTCTACTTTCCCAGTTTTCTACGAGCTGCAGCAAAATCTCAAAGACTTTATTTGAAAAAGGTGGTACTTACAGTACACTCGACCTTTGAACCACATGTTGCTGAACAACTTGCTACTATTTTAAGTAGAATGATCAAACATACTATTTCCTGAGATAAACACAAGCATGCAGAAGTGATATATTTCAAAGTCTTCAGTTGCTTGGAATAATCACCTTCTCAGAAGAAAGCAGTGATCCAAATCCCTGCTAGTAATAAGCAGGAATGCTGCCTGGGTATTATCAGTGATCCTGCAGTTACCATCCTAAGATGCCTATAATTAACTACTGCCAAAAACAACACCACTTCACTCAGAATATTCCCAACAACTGCAAGTTTGTTCCTGACTTCAATATCCCTTTTAGTCTGAAAAGAAATTACCACACTGATTTATTCTAAAGATGTGCTTCCTGTGGGTAATCAAAGTCTTTATAAGCATCTGCAGCTTCAATTGCTTAATTCTTACCACTGTTAGCACTGGAGAACACACATGTACAAAGGAGCCAGCTGGATTTTTCTGGCTGTTTGTGCATCCTCGTGCAGAATCATTCCCATCAGTTAGAGCTGAGCTGATCTATATTGTGGGAGGCCCTGGGGGCGCTGGGCACGACCAGAGCACTGCACAAGCACACAGCCAAGGGCAGTGCCTGCCCTGCAGAGCTCACAGTCCATGCACGAGGAAGGGCAGAGGCAGCAGGGCACGGTGACTCACAGAACATCGAGAGCTGAGATCTTCTCAAGAGGGAGTTTTGTTAAGCTTCTTCAGCTCCCAACAGCCTTTTCCCCAGGATATGTGGGTGGCAAGTTGAAAGCCACTGTTCTAGATCCTAGGATTTCCTCTTTTGTGGAAATCATTGCAAACCACGCTGGCTCTTGGGGAATATTTCAGGAGAACACCCAAAGTGAGATTAGTCGCTACTGGCAGAGCAAGGACATCCAGCCGAGGAGCAGCTCCCGTGGGACTCCCCATTCTAGTTGGGACCAGACAACCTGATGTTTCAGCCCTTTAGAAGATGCAAAGCAGAAGGATTGTTTTTGCATATGTGATTTGTACAGCCAGGACACTCTTGCACCATAAAGCTGCCCTCATTCATGTGGACTGGATTCAAAGAAAAATGTCAGCAAGAGCCACTCCATTCCTTCAGTAGATTTGAATTAGAAGAACAATTTAGAAAGATCATTTGCTTTTCTCCAGTCACAAGACTACTCAATGTCTTTTAAGGCCACTTCCCCTAATTCTCCTTTAAGGGCTGCTACCTTTCCTGAGCTAGCAGGAGCTGGGCTGCTTTGCCACATGTGAAACTCTCCCTGAATTGAATGGAAGACATTTGCATGTGAGCTCCAGGGAGGCAGCATTTGTCATCCTCATTTTCTCTCTCTTGACATGAAGAAAAATGGATTTATCAGCAAACTAGAGACAACAGCCTTTTGCATGTATTTGTACAGAACAATTAAAATTCTGAGGAAAAGGGAGGTGTTTTTTCACAGTCTAGAGGCAGAATTAATGTCCTTGGGATACAATGGCATCTGAGGGACACTGTCAGCTGCTCAGTGTTTAATATGGGACTCTGGTAGCTGCTATGACTTTTAATGCTCAGACTTGCAATCAAAGACATCACTGACCTTGAACAATAAAAATTCCTCTGTGTTTCATTTAAGTGTCTATGGAAAATTTTCCCCACCTATTGACTTGCTGAAATGAGATGGATTTTTCTCAAATATGAGACACCTTTTTATTTCCAGGAGCACACACTCAAGCTTCTGGTGAAGATGGGAGCTTAGGACTTATCATCACTGCTTCTGGTGAGCATGACCTGAGTTGGTCAGGTCTAGATCTGAGCAGCCACAGCACAAAGCCAGTGTATCCTAACACTCCTACATCATCACACAGTTCTCACCAGGGAGTCACCAGAGAATTGGTCCCCCCTTTTAGAGGCAGGCTGTGAGCTGTAAAAAGGCATCAAAGGACAAGATGAGCTGGAATGACTTACCTTCCAACCCAAAGCCCATATTCTACCTCTCGCTCTCAGGTCTGTCCCTGTTGATGAAAGTGCCAAGCTCACAGTGGGGTTTTGCATGGCACACAGAGAACATAAAGCACAACAAACTATTAAAACCCAACCTGTCTGTGCTGTGAAGGCACAAGCTGTACATCAAAGGTGCCATGATAAAAGAGAGTTTGAACATTTCGGAGCTTGCAAAGTGACACTTGATTTTTTCAGAAAGTTAAATCTGACAAAGGCATATCAGCTTTCCAACAGCAACACTGCTGAGAACGCAGCTGCAAATGGATGTCCTACAAGCCACTGTGGATCTCCACAAAAAGGAAGCTCCAACTTGCTCCTCAGATCTCTCTTCAACTTCTAATCAACTATAAAGAGCAACAAAATTACAGAAGCAGGAAACCATGCTTCCTACTCTTTCATGAAAATCCTTTGAAACTCCTCCACTAAAGCGGAGATTTAAATAGTTTGCTAGTTATAAAATAATCTCTGCTTGTTTTCATCACCATGCCAGTTTCAGGCTCTTGGAAAACTCTTCTCTCACCTCAAGCAAATACATACCCACACGCAGCTACTGAGCTTCATTAGCTTTTGTTTGCTACAGGAAGCCCTTCTAGCGCTGCCCAGATGGGTAGAAAAGGAGAGCTGAGTCAATGAGTGAAACAGGAGTAGGGAGATGCAAATGTGGGGTTTGGTTCTGTCTCAGGGTACTTGTGCAGCCCTGAATAGGTCATGGAGAACCTTGCTCTGCCTTAGTTCTCCAGCTACAAAATGAAGCAGTAATTCTCTGCCTCAGAGGAATTCTACAGCGCTGGAATCATGAAGGCTCAGCTACTGTGGGGCTGCAGCACTCATAAATATTTAAAGAGAATGAAATCAGGAGGGAGCAAAAGGCAGGGGGGGTTAATCCACTTCAAATTTACTTTTTCCACTATGAATACAAGTATGGAATTGGTAAAACCAAGTAATCTGATCTTGCTGCAATAATGCTGCAACAGGCAATGCTAATCATAATGTAAAGGCAGCTGAGTGTAGAAATGTGTTCCTTTTTGGCACTGTCTGTTCTGCTGGTTGTCACACACCTCCAGGAGTTGAATGAGTCAAGACATGGAAAAAAAAAATCCCGTCAACACAACAACACTCAGTTTTCCTGCTATTTTCATGAACTCTTCAGCTAAGCCCCAGGTTTTCCAACTCTTCAAGGCGTGGAAATAACATGTTTGCAGATGCTTCCTCTTTGCTTACACTGGAGTTGGAACTTGACACCTGGTGGCATAAGTAATAGGAGGCCAGAAATATCTGAAATGAAGCTTGATACATGTATCAGTACTGACTACATGACACACCCCATCCTGCAATGGACCCTCAGAAGGGTCACACCTTCCATTTCTCACATCAGTATCAGCACAAAGCCTGTCTCTAGCACAGTCCAGATGTTTTGGGAAGCCGATTGCAGGTGTGGACAGTTAGCCTGTGTCACATCCTCCAGTGATGTGAACTAATGCTGAAACTTCCAGGCGGTTACAGCCCTGAGTTGTGCCCAGGAGCCACCACGCAGGAAGGGGTGGCAGTTGGGGGCAATAATTGTCACAGGCTGCCCAAGTCAAGGCTGGTATTGATCTTACTGACCAGGCATTATTCCCAGGCATTATTCCCAGCTGATTTCCCTTGGGTGATGGCAAACAGATGAAGGATAATAGATCTGCAACCACTTTCCATGGAAGAGCAACCTGGAAGGACACTGGCACTAACAGACACGTATTCAAGAGGTGTAAGACTGTCTTTTTTTTCCCACTGACCTTCTGGGAGATTATACAGTACCGTGTCAAAGAGCAAGACTTATTTTTTTGCTTGCAAAGAAAGAAAGAAAAAGCCTTAATGCATGTAAGTATAAACAGGGTAACAGCAAAGACTAGATTGTAATTTGGTCTAAAAATCAAGAGACCAGTGATAGAGAAAACAAGAGGAAAGACTTTTCCTTAGCTCTTGGAAGATGCCAGCATTCAATAATTTGATACACAGGACTTCCAATGTTTAAACTAAGATCTAATAGGAACACCGGACGTGTGATTTTAAGGACATAAAACATTTCACAACCTAAGGAGCCATCTTCTGATGACTACAGCTTCTGCATTTCCCTCAACTGACTGGCTCTTCCAAGCAAAACCTCTTCAGGAGTGCTCAGACAACTCCAGCAAGAGAAAATCCATCAGCCTGGTGTTTAAAAAGTGCCTGGCTGTGCACAGCAAATGCAGCCTTTGTGGCAGTTCAGCACAGCAAGGTCTTTGCAACTTAAGCCCAGTGCTCACATAGGTCTGCTTAGCAGTTATTAAATACATGTATTTTGCAGAAAGCATAAAACTAACAAACATATTGGATGTTTTGGGGAGAGACATGCCATGACTGCCTTTCCACCCAGTGGCCATATGTGCAGAGCTTTTCTCTTTGGCAGAACAATACCCAGAATTTCAAGCCCACAGAGACACAGTGTTTATCATCTGCCAGATGGGCTGTGAAATATATACTGTTCATGATGGGATTATGCAAGTTGTCTATTGTTTGAAAAATAATCTCAGCATTATTATCCTTTGTAGCCTTTTAATGAGTTTCCCTTTTATACAAATTAGGAAGTCCAATTTTTCTTTTTAAACACTTGCTGTAGATTTCTGCTTTCAGCTTCACAAATGACATCTTATTCGGGCACATACTTCAACAGTGTTAAGGAAAAACAAGACTTTTTTTTTACATGAATGAAAGTACAAAGCACATATTATTGTGTAGAACTATACATACTAACTCTGACCACATACCTGTATTTCTCAGTGTCCTGGAAATAATGAACAATATATAATGATGCAGTTGCTATGAGTAACAGCTGGCAGCCCCAGTAAAAGAAACAACTACCTTTGGGTATATTCTTGCAGTTCCTGAAGCCAATAAAATTGTGCTTAATTGATTATCCAAACTGCAAATGTGCAGCTTACCTAATCTTCACATTGTGACTTTTTTTTTAGTTATTGACAATTATTTGATGGGGTTGAAATGCAGATATTTCCCAAATTAGCTGACTCCTCATGGCTTGTATCAGATACTCATTGCTCCAATGAACCGTTCTGCCCACCAAGAAACTGGGACTGCACAAATAAAACCACATGCCTTAAAAAGCAGGACTCAGCATGACTAGAACTGTTCCTCGAGTTATATCCACTGATGTTACTCACTGATCAAAGCTCTGCCCCTTCCACACTCAGCCCTTGCTCATCCTCCTCACTGAACCCTGATAGGAAGAGCCTTGAAAGCCACTCCCACTTCATCCAGCAGTGAGCATGGATCATGCTCTGGGATATGCCTTCAGCATCACCAGTGCCAAGCAGGGCAGGTCTGTGTCTCCCACCACACTCCCAGATTTCTTGTGGGACCAAATGGTTTATGTGATTAAGCTCTTGGGCTGGTTTTAACTTATGAAACTTAGTGCTGTTCGGGAGTTGGTGCTTTGGAGGACTTCCAGAGCTCACTGAAGGAAAGATTAAAGGCCCTGTTGATTGCCACTGGGTTTGAATCAGGTGTTTAGGAACCATTTCTCTTCTTACACTGCCACCATTGCAGAAATTATCCCCTGCTTTTGTGACAAGTTCCCAGATTCAAGCTCTGTCCTCTGCACGGCGCTGCCAGGAACACCTGTAACACACCGTGTCCATATGGAAAGGCCCTCGAGCTCTGCCCCTCAAGCCATGCCAGAAGTCAAGGACACCGGTTGCACCTTCCATCTGCACAGTCTGCTATTCTACTTTTTTATTACCTATAGCTTGAACTAATCTTATTGACACTAATGCAGCACCAACCTGAAGGTCAAAGGGTTGAGGAGTCACCTCTGCACACAGAACTAACGTGACACTCCTAAATAACCACGAATGAGCTTTGAAATGGTGCAGAACTGACATTTTTACTGCCATCTCGGAATCAAACAAGCAATATGCGCTCTTCCCTTTCCGCCCCCCCTGCCATGAGGAATCACAGCTGGGATTCACCCACAGGTGGCAGTGCTTCAGTGGCAAACACAGTCACGCCACAACCATGCCAGGATCCTGCAGAGCCAAACTAGATGCAAAGGAACGTATGTACAAATGCCCTGGTGTTAATATGGTTCCTCAGTCAAAGCAGCTGTAAAACGAGCGAAAAAAAATATTGAGTTTCTCTGGGCTAAAGATATTACAAGGGAGAACAAGAATGAATGGTGGCCTGTAGCCACTCTGAGTGAAGCAAAATGAGGAATATTACCTGATTTAAAATCATGGAATTGAAGAGAATTAACTGATAGACATTTTTCAGTTCCCCTCCAACTAAGAGGAACGAAAGGATTTGATAAGCTATGGAAACTCACTTACAAAAACCACAGCATTAATTCTTGTGATAAGGAAGCAGTTATTTTTCTTGAAAGAGTCCATTGTTCATAAGTAATTTAAGGACAAATTCCAATTCAGGAAAATACATTTCATATCAAAACTTAATACAACATCCAAGAGTGACAGGAAATTCAGAGCAGCAGGATTAATCTTTTTTTTAGGTCCAATTCTTGAGGTCTATTTTTAATATTGATTCATAAAACTGTTGCTTTACTCAAACATTTTTGAAGCTGTGATTTGCTCGTGGTTTGGCTCCTTTGGGGAGGGGGAGAACTTGAAAACATTCTTGGCTTGGCTGGGAGGTATGAACTTGTTCTTGCATTTGACCTCCTCTGTGCTGCACAGACTCGGATATTGGTGCTGCAGAAGTTGAAAAGGGAAGTGAAAATGTGAAAACACAGTTGAGCAAAGCTCTGCTGTGTTAGATGTTGCAAAACAGCACCGAGCACTTTGTTGGCAATAATCTGAACATTTCCATCTTTTTTCCCCTCCCATGTTCCTCAACAAGTGCTCAAGACTTTTAAAGACATTGACTTTGTGTATTTTTATTTCAGTCTGAGTGAGCTTTAAAACATCTGGTGTTTTCCAGGTTTGCTCTGCAACAATTTAAAATTGGAAAGCAAATTCTCCTGTAACTCCTGGAGTTCTTATGTTAAGAAAGACCATGGCAACTGATAAAACATGAAATAAGAAATGTATGGGAGATGCATCCCTAGTTTATTCCACTAGAACTTGAACACTGAAGAACTGCTTGTGTCCTGGTCTGTCCCTCAGCTGAGTGAGGGAACCTGCAGCCCAGGTTCCTGGCTGAAGAGCAGGACTGGCACTGCGGGAGAAGAAAACTCACCATGCTCAGCCCAAGCAGAAAGCACCTCCCTTCCACAGGATGTCAACACCCTGAGAAAGGGCTGTCCCCAGCTCAGGTTCTTCCTGTTGCACTGCAGTTTGGCAGGGCCCTCTTGGAGCTACATAATCAAGCCCTTATTTTCCTGCTACAATGACTGTGTTCCTTCTGGGCCACTCCTTCACTTTCTCATTTTGTCTCTCCATTTTCTATCAGTCCTTCAGTAAAGCCTAAGCCAATTTAGAGCTTTCAATAGGCAGCATTCAGTCATCCAGGACCCTGATTGTGTCTTCTTGTCCTCAAAATGGGCACAGAAAAGGCAGCAGCAAAGGAAGCTTTTCCGTGCTCTGTCCCAGTCAGGATGCTGAGTACCTTGACCTGCAGGCCTTTTCCCACAAGGACACAAGGACACTTCATCACCTCGTAGCATCATTAGGCTGCTCAGTGAGAGCTGCAGCATCAAACAAGGGTGGGGCTGTCCAAAGCTGCCAGTTGGGATGAGATCATTTGGCCAATGAACGAGCCCAGAGACCATTTGTTTTTACCTGGACTTGAGAGGCCACATCGTTTCCAGCCAGTGACCAGAGTCTGCTTGATTCATGCAAAGGACCTACTGATGAGGTGCTTCACATGTCATCGCTGAGCCTCTGACCCACCCATTGTCCAGTCTTTAATTTTCCCCTCAGCTGTCCAACTGGATACCCCAAATAAGTCAAAGCAGAGTGCTTGGGACTCACACAGTGCTGACTTTCCACTGCTCTGAAAGGGAAATCCTGCACTCATATAAATATTTCTGAGCTCCAAGTCAATAAACAGGCCCTTCATGGAAGTGCAGAAATAACTGACCCATGCTCCAAGACCTTTCCCATTGCTGGAGAGGTGCAAAGGGTCTGCGGTGTAATTTCAAGGTTCATAATTTCTCGTTTTCAATTACACTCAGCTTTGTTTCAGTTTTAAAATGAAGCTTGAGTAGATGCCAGATTTTCATTTTTTAAAAAATTTTAAATTCCAACACATTCCAGATTAGCTGTGAACAACCTCTTTCAAAAGGACACAGGAGAGGAGCTCAGATTTGGGATGTGCTCCAGTGGAGAGGACCTGATCTCTTGCCATGAGCACAGGTGCTTCTGTATTGAAGCATTAATCAACCCAAGTCCCCTGGGACCACTTCATGATGTCGGTGTGGCAGGCAGGCAGCTGTGGGGTTTCTTCAGGAGCTCATGAGGTCACTCCTCCTCTTTAAAGCAAAAATAATGACTCTCCAGCACAGAGTGGGAGTTGGCAGCTGGGATGTTGAGATGATGTAATTGTACACAGTGGTGATGTGAGATTTTTCTTGGTTCCTAGAAGCCAATACTACACAGGCAATCATACTAACAACACTATTTGCTTAAAATTTTTGGACAAGAAAGGAGACCGAGTTTGTTGCAAAAACGAGCAGTGATTATGAGAGGGAAAGGTCAGAAGCTGGCTGTCAGAATTGGAAGCAGTGAGGGCCAAGCTCTGGCGCTGAAAATGCAAGGTAGCAAGGAGAGCAAAGAGCTGACTCTGGCCCTGCACTAACGCACGTATCCTTATGTTCTGAGCACCTTGGGTCTCATCCCTCCCCACAGCTCCTCTGCTGACAGCTGGTTATCTTCCTGGGTCAGCCATGGGTAAAAAGAGGGGGTGGAATTATTTGCTATTAGCAGGCTCCCCTGAGTAAGTACATGGCACTGTATACCTTGGCAAAATGGAATGGAGGCTTGACACGGAATCAGCCACTCAAAGAACCGGCTTTCTTGGGTTTATTGGTGTGGGTGAATGTAATGAAAAATAACTACTAAAGATAGAACCACGTTTCTTTTTTCTATAGGTAAAGAGAAGGGATTGGAAGGAGTAGGCAGGTTTGATTTTAATAGTTAGAGATGGACCCACCACCCTAAGAGAGTGGAAAAAAAAATAGTAAGCAGAGGTCAGTTCACTAAGCCTTAATTAAGTGTCAGGAAATCAGGGTATTTTCTGCAACCATGCCACTCTCAGTGGCAAATAAAACTTCTTACACTGTGCCACTGTCTCTCCCTGGCTTTTGTGCTGTAACAGCCTGTGAGGCAAAACATCATGTAGGCATAAATAATTTTAGTCACTTTAAACACCTCCTAGATCCACACAGACATAAGTTGTGCCTTATGTCATCCAAGAGGTAAAAACCCTCAACTGAAGGCTGGGGTGTGACCTGCCAGTAAGATTTAAGGTCCCAGGGAACAAATAAACACTGCAGAAGGGGGAAAAAAAGTTGCTAAACTTTTTTTGCTGCAAATTAGGAAGAAGTGAATTCACAGAAAGTTTTTATTTTGTTTGAAATCTGAGAGATTATTTGCAAATGATGGAAAGAATGGTCTCGCTTGTTTCAAATTTGCTTTGAGTTGTGTTCAGATTTTGTGTGATTTTCTTTTCCCCCAGACTAAAGTTATCCTAATGAGTGCTAAAGTTATCTCTAATTGCTGTAGGAGTATTGGAACACAGATAATGTAACTCCTAAGAGGAAAAGGAAACTTAAAAGCTTTTGGGTTTTGTTTACTTTTATGGCCACGGATGATTAGCATTTCTGTTAAAGGCAGCCTGTTAAAGATCCCTTTTATTTCCTTTCAGTTAACTTATCAAGAGCTCTTGACAAATGTGTAAATATATATATTAATAAATACATATGCAGTATATCCCCTGCCTGAGTTTTATCACTGGAGACATAAGGATTAAATATTTGTAATGTAAAAAGAAAACACAATGTATGAATAATCCTAATTATTTTAGTCTATCTAGTCTAAACAATTTTACCATTGGCATAGGTACTTATCCCAAAAATTGGGCAAAGTCAATGGATGTGGCAGGTGAATCAGGTACTACAGTACAATGACATTTAAGAGTGAAAGATCAGCTTTTCTGGGTTCAGAACCTCCAGTAGCTCTAGCAATTGCCATTCCCACTCCAGGCTGTCATGGAGATGGGGCATGGCAGCACTTCTCCCTTCAGAAGGGGAAAATGCAAAGGTCACGTGGCTGTGCCCTTAAGATTACTGCACAAAGGGTGCTGGGGAAACCTGATGCATGTAGATATTCCATACTAGAGCTGAGGACACTGACACTACATTGCTGCACCACATAATCAGAGGTAAGAGTTATGTGGGTTATTGACCACTGTATATTTTCCCAACTGAATCATAATTATAGATTCTCCTTCACTGTTGCTGCTCAGGAATTCTGTGATGAATCTGATTCCCTGTGCAAACACAGCACCCACCAGACCTCAAAGTGTCTCATCTGAAAAGGAAGTGCCATTTCACATCCATCTCTTTTATCAAAGGCCACTGGAATGTCTTGTTTCAGAAGGCTCCTGCCCCTGAATGCCCATGGAGGGAGGTATTTTCCCCACTGCCCAGCTCACAGGGCACACACAGGGAGCCCCTGCTCCCAACCTGAGGCTGTGGATACTCGAGTCCTTTCCAGACTCAAGTTGCTCAAGAAAACATTCCCATTAGTTCCCAAGTGAAATCAAATGAATGAATACAACTCACAGTTGCTTTTCTCCAGCTTCCCTTCCCAGCACAGTCCCAAACTGGCAGAGGCCAGTGTCATTCCACTGAGATCAAGGGAATGATGCCCATTTATATCAGCTGATGGTTTAAACCTCTGGACTTTCTCCCTAACACACATTTCTTCTCCACCAAGCCTGGATATAAAGCTGAGTCTAGAACATACAGAGGTGAAAAACACTCACAGCTGGTTTAAACTCACACTTCCACCCTTGCAGCTGCATCACAACAGCAGGAGTTTTGCAGAAACCACTTCAGCATAGCCATGTCTCCCAAGGGAAGGAGAATCCAGCCTGCCCGTGGTAGATACCAGCACAATTGCCATCAAGGTGAGGTTCTGACTGAACCCCAGCTTTTCCAACTTCACTTTTTTTTGCAAAAGTAAGCAGTAGAACAGCTACAGGGAAGATTCAGAATGCAGAAGTGGAGAGTAGATTGTCTGAGGGGACCTTTCTTGTGAAGAGAAGCTGCTCTATGGAAAACTCACCAGAGCTGTTGGCTGAGGTAACCGTGTAATGTTGTAGCATGTTTGGGAAGGGATTCCAGCTTGACTTCTGCCATGATTGTCTTATGCCCTCAAGCATGAGATTTTATTACCCTTATCTTGGCAAGCATGACATTTACTTATTGGCCACAGCCTTACTGCAGAGAGGGAGGACTGGCTTGCTCCCATTCCCCACTGGGTGGCTGCTAAGCAACTGTCCCAAAAGTTGGAGGGAAAAGAGAGAATGTTGATGAGATCATGCCTCAGCCTCACTTCCAGCTAAAGCCACAAAGGAGCACAATCTGAAAGGAAACAATTACCCAGGGAACCCAAGTGACCAGGCATCTCCTGCATTTGGAAACCAGTCACCTGGCTGGTAAACAATGGAGAGGGATGTTCCCAACAAAAAAGGAGCCATTCAAGACCAGTTCTGAGTTCCTGCTTCTGGAAGGCTGAATTTCTGAAGTCTGTAACGAACTGGAAGGTGCATCTTGGCCTGCTGCTCAATTAATGCTGCTTCAGACACATTTGTCTGTGGAGCAACAGTGACATAAAGTGGCCTGGAGGGTTAATCACAGGTAGGAGGTGGAAGCATTTCCCAGGAGACCAGGTAGTACCTTACAATGTTATTCTAGCATGACATGCTGTAAGAAAAACAAGCCTCAAGTACAACCTCATTCTTTACAGAAGGGACACCAGAGCCCTCCACATCTGGTAATGGTAAATAGCCCAGGATGGCCTGGGAGGAGGGATCTGAAACACTGCCTGCTCCTTTCCACAGGCACGGCTTGCCAAGGAAGAGAGGCAATCAGAAAGGCCCAGCTATAAATACATGTGGAAGTATGAAAGGTTGTGACAATGTTATATTCCACCCAGATGTCTGGATCTCTAAAATAATCAATATGAACAATAATG
The DNA here is from genome assembly GCF_025592945.1 of Manacus candei. Lineage (NCBI taxonomy): Eukaryota > Metazoa > Chordata > Aves > Passeriformes > Pipridae > Manacus > Manacus candei. The sequence continues at coordinate 3,947,451 of NW_026138083.1, read as the reverse complement.
GCAAAAACTCAGTCTCTTTTCAGTTGATATGCCCACAACCTGCTATCCAACTGCCACCCCACATCAGCACAGGAAACATGAATCTTCAGAGGAATGTGAACAAAAGGAAGGAAAATATAAAAAGATCATTCGACTGTCAAACCTTCCTGTCAGGACCATTTGATAATTGTCTGCAAACATTGATCAATAACTCCATATCACACAGCACCACGGAATGTCAGCAGAGACTTACCAATTCTTCACCAGAGTCCTTTGCTGACTATTCTGTCTCCATATGCTTATTATTTGTGGGGAGTTTATTCTAATTCTTGCAGGAATAGATGTGTCCCCAGGCACCACACAGTGCACAAGACACAGTGATCCCCACGTCCACGAGGGTTTCCTCAGGATAATTAGACACACATTTTCTTAATTAACAACATCATAAGTATTAGATCTAATTACAGGGAAAACCATGTACGTTATAAAATATAAATTAAGGTTTGTTTTACAGATTAAAAGCAAATCAATATTTAGCATTAACATTCTCAAATGTATTTTCTCTAATTACAATATGACACTGATTAGTCACTCAAGCTGGAATTATGGGTCTTGGATTTATTATCCAGTAAACTGATAGGGAAACACCTGCCCTATGAAACAGCATCATAAGTTCCCTGGTGATACTGTCAATGGTCAGAACCATAAAACAGCTGGAAATGTCAAAGATTTGGAGAAGATGATTTCAGAAAACAATAAAATATTTTAATATGTTTTGCTTCTCAAAGTTTAACTTGGTTTACTACTTTGAATATTTGTACTGTTTTGGTAGCACATATACAGACAAGCAAGCACATCTTACTGATATCAAGTAACCAGAAATTAATTTTAGCTAACCACAAGTACACACGTTGTCAGAGATGCACATTAAAGTGTGCCTCTGGGTACCTCTAGATTTAGAAAACAAAGAAAAATGTCAGAAATAGAAAACAACAATTAATACTGGTGACTTGGGACTAAAAACCAGAATTATAATTATAACAAACAGCAGAGGAACGTAAAGAGATAACCACTGAGAGAAGCTGCTTCACAAAAAGTTTTCACTTGCTTTTTTGTTCCTGAAATTTGAAATTGGTAGGGGTTAAAACAGAACACAGAAAAATAAGACCAAGTTTTTAGAAGTTTCTTTTCTCTCCTTTTTTTTTCTGGAGAAGAAAGACTCTGTTTCTTTGCTACACAAAGACTCTTTCATTGCTGGGATCCTGAAGTGTTAAGCCAGTTACTGTGCTGTGCTATCTATTCACACTGCCAAGAATGCCCCGAAATAAATCCGGTGTAAACAGCTTCCACAGATCCTCCTGGATGGACTTGGGGTGTGTGTAGGAGACAGACATGGGTGAGCCAGAATTTTGAGGTGGATCTGCCTCCACCTTCTGTTCTGAGGAGCTCTCCAACTAAGACTCAACAAGTCAAGTTTGACTTCAGCAGCAACTAATGGAAAAATGATCATGTCACAGCAAACAGGGAAAAAATCCACAAGGCACCACATCTCACTAACCAAAACCCCATCCATTTTTTCCTGTTTCCTCAGCAGAACATCCAAAATACCTTGTTCTACATTGCAACAAGCCTCACTCCAAAGAGTTTGGACAGCAGAAATAATGACACAGGTTTAAGAAGGTAAAAAATCCTTCCTGCTCTTTGATTAACTGGGCTTCTTGATGGAGTTAAGTGCAAACAGCTGCCTGGACTTCAACTGAAAAGCCTAAATCTAAACACTCCGTGTTTACATAACCCAAACTTCTAATCAGGCAGCTGGATAATCCACCCATTTAAAGTATCCCTAAGAGTTTCAGGGAAATGTGATTTTCTTACAGCTAAGCCAATCAACAACCACTTTAAAAAACTCCAGCTACCAAGTTACTACTTTGGAACAGCAGTCTCAGCGGGACGGGGTCACGACCCCACAGTGAATCACAAAGCAATTTTGGTGGGATCCTTCCCCCTTTCTTTTGCTTTTTTCTTTCTCTTTTTGCCCCCTTTTTTTTTTTTCCCCTTTGAGAAGTACAAACCTGAATCTCTAATTTCCTCTGTATTCAGATGCTGCAAGGTAATAAATGAGAGGAGGAGAAAAGCACAGAGCAGTGCTCACACACGTGCTGGCATCTGCTCCCGGGACATTAACCTAAAATGTCGTGAAATCCGGACCACATCCATCCGGAACCAAGAAACTTGGGAAAGGTAAAGTACAGTCACCATCAACAGAGTCTGTAATGTCCTAGGGGAGAAACAGGAAAAGAGAAGCAGGACCTAGGAATGAGCAGATTTCATGGAAGAAAACAGTATAGTTATTTCAAGGACAATTTATAGGATTCAATATTCCTTAAACTGACAGACACATTTGTGGGGATTTTAGCTGGCCAGAGCTCTCTGTGTTTAGGGCCCCATCTCATCTCACCTCTCAGTAGTGTTTTAACACCATAACTCATTACAAGGCCAGGCTCTCAGCCTTGGTTTTATGTTTGGCTGAAATATTTTCACCTTATTGCCATCTATGAATCCTTACCAGATATCCCAATGTTTGTCTTTCTTTTCCTAACTCAGTAAAGACCCTGTGTTAAATCACACTCAGTCACACCTGTTAGATAAGGTGACTCTGGCCAATTCAACTAAATTTTAAATGTCCCCCCCAAAAAGGGGTGTTGCTTGGGCTATGCAGAGTCTGCTCCTGAGCTGTAGGATAATCCTGGACAGTTTACCTCATATTTCTGCACCTCCACATCTCTACCTGTTGGTGATTTTACAGACAAGACTGTAAGTAAAATTGTATTTTAAAACTAATGAAATACATTGAAAACAAGAAAACCATTTAACTTTCTGCAAGCAGGAAGGGAACCTTGAAGAACATATGGTAATAAAATAAAAGGACATGCTTTTACACTGATAAAATCTGGCCAGAGAGGAAATAAACTTCATTCAGGGTTTCTTCCTTTTGCCAAGACCCCAAGCAGAGCAGCAGATACTGCACTTCAGATTCAACACTGGAGAAACAGCATTGCAGAATCTCTTGCAGATTATATGCCAAATGTTTTAATTCCTCACCAAAGAGGTTGAAAGGTTTGGGGGAGAGCAATGTTGGAAGGACTGTGGCAAATTTTCACCCAGATCTGAATATACATGTGAAGAAGTCCCTTTCAAATCACTTGGATATACTGGTAGAAAAATGAGAAGCAGTAAAAGTTTGGCTTAACTTTTTGTTACTAAGGTTTCCAGGAATTTCTCTTGCTTATGAATAGGTGTCCTTTCCACAAAGAAGCCTAGAAGAGAGCTCTTGCACTAATATCCACCAACTCCTGCTGTCCTAGACAATCACTGGGGCTGACACACTCTGATCATTAATTCCTCAGCCAGGTCCTTGTTTTTCCCAAGTGATCCAAGAGCTGTCAGTGGACAGCAGTGAAAACCAAAATATTTACTTTGATACAAAAATTGTATGTTCTTTACCTTCCTACTAAGAAGCCAGATGTCCAACCTGCTCTATTATTAGCTCTGCCTGGTTCCTATGGGGACCATGTGGCAAATTAGCTTTCCCCAGCTGAACTGCACAGTCCTGTCCTACCTGCATCCCTAAGAAATTCCTGTGCCTTTCTTAGGAGTTTATAGCTCCTTTCATCTTTCCAGCTTCTTTTCCACTCCTGTGGCTCATGAGCACATAGAGCAGAAAGTCTGGAAAAAGGAGTAGCAGAATCCAGCACTAACCCCACAAGAAATGGAGAAGTAAGTGATAGGAAATTGGAAGATTATTTATAAAACACCAAAATAACTTCAGTTCCCTAATCCTCTTATTCATCTTAAAGACGAGACCACCTCTGTTTGGTTTTTTGGAGATGTGTTTGAGTTTAAGGTTCCCTTTTAATTATTTTTAAAAGGCTGAGGGGAAGGTTGGAGAGCTCTGAGCTGCAGGAATAGAAGCTGTGTTTATTTTCCTCTGTGTGAGGCTCTAACACTGCACACACTACAGGGGGCACAGAAATCAGTCTGGCTGAGCAAATCAAGTGCCGTGGAGCACAACACAATGGAGGATACCTGGAAGTCCCAGGCCCAGTCCCATCCCCACTCCAGTCACTCACCCTGGCAATGCCAGCAGGGAGCTCTGTATTTACTCTCTGGACAGACTGCAATCTTCCTTCCTTTGCTCAAAATATTTCTGTGAAGAACACCTACAGCATTTGTGTTCAGTTTCCCTATTCAGTGTCTTTTTAATTACTTTTGAGATAAAATGTCTCGATTAGGCAACTGTTTGTTTTCATTAAGGGTTCAGTTTGGCTTGCTTCCAAGTAACTTTCTGGGCAGTCAAAACAGTAGAAGTATTGTAAATAAAAAACTGTGTCCTAAAAGATAGATACATTTGCAGTATTTGCTGTTGAACAATCAGCCAAGCCCAAATATTATGTTGTAATTTTGAGAACTAAAATAAAATATAACAAGTTTCACGTTTCCTTTCTACACTCACATCTTTACACAGTCTGTTTTCTGTATGTTGAAAGCACTAAGTTTGATAAGGAATGCAAATATAATGTTTGCAACAACAAACCTATCACACCAGACTCCTGCAGCCCATACACTCAGACTGCTTGACACACTTGGAAGAGAAAATCATTTTAAGAGTGTCTTACCACGGTGGGACCCATCCACAACCTGAACCTACCAATCAGCAGGATCTGAGTAATAAATGAGCCCACTTACAACTTCTCCAAACCTTATTTAAACCTGCAAAAGATGATGCAGAAGAGCACTGTCAGCCTGTATGTTCTGAGACAAGTTTTCCAGCTCTCAAGCTGGCAGGGCCTGACCCTGTGAGCTGACACCCAGCCCTGCTGTGCACTCACAGCTGCCTCAGCCCCAGTTAAATCCAGTTGTTCTTCCACAGCCCCAAATCCTGTTTAACTTCCCTGGGTATCCTGCATTCACACCAGTGTGCAAAGAGCCCCCAGCCAGGGGCACGGGGCAGAACCAGATCCTATCTGCTCCCTGACTCTCTGCAGCACCTGGAAATGTAAATGCTTTCATACCATAGGGGTTTCTAAGATAATTATTTGAAGCCTGAAAGTGATAAAGAGTAGTTTAAAATTTTCTATAGTAAACAATTACATATCCAGCATCTTTTTATCTTGTTCAAAAAAAGCTTTTAAAAATAAAAGCAGTAAGAACTCTATTTAAATATTCAAAACTGAGATTTTTTTTTAACAAACTCTGCTTACAGAAATTGGAAGGCCATTTTTTTAAGAGAATAATACAATTTCATAGAATTACAAGCATCTCTATGAAACGTTTGCCTGAGTTTCTGTGTAGCTGAAAGTGGTTACAAAAAGAACAACCTCACAAATGCAGAATCACACTCCCAAGATTAGGCACATCTTGCTCACAGTTTCAGTTGTTGCCCCATAGTACTTCTGGGGGCCACAAAATGTAAAAAACTCTAAAAACAAGCAAGCATGTTAAGCCAGAGACACTGGGGAAAACCCAAAAAATCTAAGGTAGACTCTTTTGAATAATTGAAAATACCATCAAACTATTTCACACACACGACATGTCCATGATGGAGTATTCCAAGCAACTAGTAACAATAGGAACATGAAAAATAAAAGCATAAGCTATTTGATGTCCATAAAAGAGGTTTTCACAAAGCAGGAGGTTTCTCAGGGGGATTCCAAGTTAAGCTATCTACTATCCCAAAGGAGAACTAGCTACTGTCTGTCATCGGTGCACTACTAACAGTTTATTAGTCTGCTGACATCTCCATCTAGAAAATACTGGTAAATTGTCTCGGGATGAGAGGCAACAGCGAGTGAAAAGGACTTGCTGTGATATGGTGGTGGCAAGCAGGATTTTTTAGACATCTACACTTACTTTTGTGATAAAATGCTTCTAAGATGGTGTCACTTCCCTCCCAGACAGCCCAGCTTTTCTTAGCGCCTGATACGGGATCGGTGACCTTCTGTGAGTCGGAGCTAATCTCAGGATATGGCACATCTGTAGCAGGAGGAACAGCTGAGCAACACTTGTCCAGGCATAATTGAGCCTCAAGATTGCAGAGCAGTGTGTGATTAATTGGCTGAAGGATGCCTGATAAAGGGCAAGAGGATAATGACCTGCCTGGGTCAATGGGAGGTGCTCTGCTTATCTGGAAGCACAACAGGCATCAAGAGAAATGCTCCTGATCAAGGTCACAGGGAAAGGTGACAGATTCTGTGTGAGTGTGGATTTGAGGCATTTCAAAATCACATTCCATAGATGTGCACAGGGGTAAGTGTACTTAGGAAGAGAATTTTAATGCCTTTTATGGTTCTGGTTCCACGATCATTATTCCCAAAAGTACTGCCTTGAAAAGATCCACCGATCAGCTTTGCAAGTACTTCCATGTCAACCTAGAAAAGGTAACACTAAAACAAGACAATTCTCACTTGATTTCCAGGTGGATATTCAAGCTTGTTCCAAGGTCCTCTGGGAAGCAAACAGGTGATGCTCCCACACTGGAAAAGGGAAAAGAACCACGTGGAACAACTCTGGGCAACATCTGTGGAGGCACAGACCTGTGACTCTTGGTTTAGCAACTACTTTGGCTCTCCAGGCCTGCTCTGCTAAGCTGAAAAGAACGGGTATCACTTCTCCACACATCTGGCCTCCCAGCAACCACAACAACCTCCTTGGTGCACTCTCAGGGAAGGGAAGCCTTGGACATTTCTAAGGATGGACTTACAGAACAAGTATTGAGTGTAGGTACATCACAGTCTTGTTCTTCAGTCCACCAGGATGTGGAACAACTACATCTCATGCAAGAAGTTTGCAGCAACAAGCTGCTGTAAATATCAGCTGGGTAGGTTCAGGTAAATGTAACAAAATGATGGCAAACATTCATTTAAAATGACAGAGAGAGCATCAAACAAAAGATATCTTTTTACGACACTGCCCTGCAAAGGATTCCCTGTGTCTTACAGACAGTGCATCTTCTGAGACACATCTCCCTCAACAACCTAAGCAAATTTGGCTGTCTAGATAGAAATAGCCCAGGGGGTTCACACTTGGCTTATCTACCCAGACCTCCTTATGGGAACAGGTAACTCTTCTCTTCCTTATTTTTTGGATGAACAATTGTTTACTCAAACAGCTCTCCCTCTTTCCTGGGTTGATAAGAATTTCCCCTCTACCAAACACCTGAACAGGTTTTTTCCTCTTCAACTCTAAATACCCATAAAAGAGATTCTATGGGAGCTGAGCCCTTTACACTTCATGACTGCACTCCGGCTGCCTCTGCCCTGATGATGCTTTTTTCATCTGCCACACAGATTTTCTTACGCTGAGGTTACTGCTCAATTACATGTTGCTTTTGGAAAATTGAGAGGATGGCAGTTTATTGGAAATAAGTGTGAGGTAGAGTCCTACAGGGAGGGAAGTCACTCTTTGAAGCTTCAGTCAGCATCGGTTTATACAGGCCACACAAGAGAAGGTGTGGTGGGTCACCAGCTGACAGATGCTCAGAAGAAATCAAAAGTCATACTGGTTTTGGCACAAATACAAATGGGCAGAGCATCAAGTAGAACAGGATTTTTAGTCCTTAATGGAAAGTTTTCCACTACAAACAACCACAACAAGTAGGAAAAAAGAGCTTAAAAGTCATTCAGGACCAAAATAGTCAGAGCATTGAACAGTAACAACGAAGGGTTTGCAACACTGAGAATTTTCACAATTATCTCCTCCCTCTCTGGGCAGATGTGCCCATTCCAATGAGTGAACCCTGTGATGCTGATGGGACGAGCCAGGCAAATGGGAGCTCATGGCTTCCCACAGTTATCCCATTCCTTGTCAGAACCACCTGCAGCACGTGTCTTCTGAGCCACCTGGAAATGCCCAAGTTGCCATGAGCAATCCATGCCCTCACTCCGAGAATAAAAACACGATTCAAAGGGGGCTGCCCTTGAACACTGGCACAAGTATTGCCCATCTCCAGGGAGAAAGGATTTGGCTACTTCCTGTTTTGCTCAAAGAAGATTTATGGCTGATCATCATACAATAAGTGCTAGGTAAGGGTTATTAATCTTTCCAAACCCACTTCACATTAGTGACTAATTCAAGCTCATTTGGTGCATAAATCACACGGTACTAAAGCATCATGTTTTCCCTCCTCTTTGGCTGTAATTCTGAATCCTTGAGGGTGTTCTTTTACAAACCTATAAGCTATTTATGTGGCTCCAAACGTGCTGAGCTGAATTCTAATTTATAATCCCACTTCTTGCTCATGCAGCACTTTCCCTCTCCCCAGCACCTGGCTTTCAAGTGTCCCACTTTGTAGTGCACGGCCCTCCAAGGAGTTTTCAATAATAGACCTCAAATCCAGCTCTAAAAGCAGCTCCCCCCAGTGCTACAGAGCACGACAGAGCCCTCACATCCTACTGAAGCAGAGAGGTGAGAGGATTAACTACAGGAATTTGCAAGGTGGGACTCATACAGAAAAGTTCAGCACTATTTCTGTCTGAGCTTTGTCCTCATACAAATAGTTTGGTCATATTAAAAATGCACATCAGGCTTATAGAGGGCATTTTTCTTCTTGCTCTGAGGACCATGGTGTTCTCTAAAACATAAAGCACTGAAGTCATCTTCTCCTCCTCCCCTGGACACGGCTGTTCCCTTTCAGACCAAAACAACTGGCATGGCCAGAGCCATCTGCACGACGAGAATGCTGCTCCCTGCTTGTGGAGAACAAGAGTTCCATGCTCTGAGAACGAAGATTTTACATGAAGACACACAGATTGATATTTTAATTCAAATTAAACGATGCACAAACTGTACTGCCATGAGTGTGATTGTTCTCCCTGCAGCAACTCTCACAAACTCATAAAAACACATGTAATGTGACCTCCCATTAGAAGGCTGGAATTTATCATAACTACATTTTGTCCTAAGAACAACAAGCTCTTCAGTTTCCTCTAGATCAGTGCTTGGAGTTTTTACCTCTCAGAGTGATGTTACAATTCACCAGTCTGATCTGTACATAGGCTACAGTCACTAATTAATTCAGCCTACCACTCTTATTCAAGCATTTTATATCATGGAATATTATTCCACAGACACTCTCTACTATTAAAAAATCACTACATTTGATTTTCTTTTATGGTCTGTGTCTGTTATGCCTTTGCCTCTATCTGAGCTTTACCACTAGACTAAGAAAGGCACAAATACTAAATACTTTCTCCCTACCTTACTATCTTTCCATGTTCTCTAGACAAATCAAAGTGAGTTAAAATACATCCACAAAAGCAACTCCAGGGTGTTAAACAGATGGAGAAACCAGAATTGCAATTATTTCCAGAAATTTCCAGCCAGGCAATGCCAACTACAGTCCTCCTTTGTCTATAATAAAGAGACAAAGCCACCGCTGACCCAGCATTTTAGAACTGGGACACCACCTGCACTAGGATAAGGGACATGTTGGTCCTCCAAACACTTAGAATGAGAAGCACTGAGGAGAAGTCTGGCTTTAGATTAATGCCTCACTCTTCTCTGGTATTTTTCATCTCAAAGTGTCTCACGAAGCAAATCAATGTTATTATTCCTCCTTTTCTTGTCCAAGGCCATCTAGCATGGATACAAGATGAATGTTAGTGCTCTGAAATGCTGCTCACACACAAGCCATGCACTCCCCCTAAAAAAGCATTACAGGTATGTTATCTCCAGAAACATGTAATTTGGTGTTCACAGTATGAATCTAATACTAAGTTTGTAAAAGAAATTAAAATAAAATAAGAGAAATTATAAATGTAAATTAAATAAGGAGCAACATATATGGAGTGGCTTTTAAGGCATCTGCCTTGAGATCTGCAGTGCAGAAATAACATTGCTCTGACATCACAAGTATGTACTTCTGTGCATTGAGAAAATCCTGCTGTTTATTTGGAACTTTTGAAGTCTAGTATCAATATAGCTTCTTAGTCCCCAGGGTGTCCTCAAGGTTTGAGATGTGTATTTTTAACTTCCATCCTTACTGACATTCCATTCAGGCTGTTTGGCTGTTCTCCCCATCGGGGCTCCATCAGCCATCGCTCTGATTTCGGCACCACTGCGCTTATTTGCTTTACCATTTCCTAAACCCGTGTGAAGAGGTGTGGCCTGCTCTGGCAATCAGCTCACCCACACAAAAACTGTGTTAACTCACAAGCCAAAGCTCTTTGAGGGTATTTTTCTACCTTTTAGCATGAATGCAGAATATTTTAGAAAGCTTGTTGTAAAACAGGGTGATCCAGGAAGAGGACAGAAAGTGCTTCATTCCTGATTTACACCGTTGGATTTTAAGGGTGCCATTAGGGAAATACAGATCGTGTCTGTCAAAGAAAATGTCACCACTAGGTTTTAATAAGGCAAAGAAGATTCAGGGCTTTCAGAGCCTGGCATTTGATGCCACCATCAGAATCAGAAATGCAGCCAGGAAGCAGCAGTCCTCAAGGTGGCACTGCTCAAGTCCTCTCTATTTCTCACCTGGATGGAAGGAAGGTTATGACCACATGAAATTTGAATTTATTCTCACTGGTATCAGTCTTGATGACAAATAACTATTTTCCCAGCAAAATTCTTCTCTCTGTATGACATCACTCACAATATATCCATCCTGATACTGTATGGAAAAGTACCAGACACAAGTAGGGCCTGGTCTTGGCGGGGGTGACTAAGGACAGACACAGTTTGGATTTCAGCACTGCCCAAGTCATTGCATGTTGTCCTCACAGAGAAAATGGAAAGAAGAAAAGCAAGCTGGACACTCCAACCTAGTTGGCAGGAGCACAGGAATTTATTTTTTTTTTAGCTACCATAAAGACCTACTGAAACAAGAGCTTCCCAAATCTCTGCAGGTATGTCTGTGACTTTTCCATCATCAGTAGCCTGCTGCTTAGGGAAGCAGAGCATTAGGCTTTCTTTAAAGGAGTTTTAAAAGCCCCTCTGTTCACTTTCAACTATTCATCACAGTCATTCCAAGTTCTCTTTTGCACCCCCCCCCTTCTTCTTACTCACATCTGGTGCTGCCACCATAAATAATGAAGGAATGATGGAGATACTGGATGCTCTGTTCCAGTGTCCTCACAGGCAACCGTTCAATTAAGTTGTTACATTTTCACCAAACGAACATATAAGAGAAGGGGTGGAGGGACAGTGTTTCCCAATCTAGAATGCAGCTTTTAAATAGCACTTTATTAGCAGGGTCAGCAAGCACATAGGCTGAAAACTAAATAGCATATTTTAAAAAGAGGATTTTCTCCCCCAGTGAGTACATTTGCATTGAAAACTCCAGACAGAATAGACAAGAATTAGCAAAAGCATTTCAGGAAGGGGTGATCTCTGTCAATAGTTGGGTCTCCTGGCAAGATCTGGCATTTGCATCTCCTACATAGCAGAGGCTGGAGTGGGAGAAGGCTGGTTTTAATTGTCTTTGCTGCAGATGTATGATATGACAGAATGTTGTCCCAACACAGGGACAGGAGGTTACACAGACCACATCAACAGTGCTTGGTGAGCATTTCTGTAGCCATGTGCCATTCCCTCTCTGTGTAAGCAGATCCTATTCCGTGACTGATCTATCTGATTATGGAAATGGAGGGAAAACTGCAATTTTTCCAAATGACAACTGAAATGACACTGACAGCACTAGGCCAGTTTACCTTCCATGTCCACCTTCACCAGAAGCTCTTTACTGCTGGTGTATGAGCTTCTCTGGGGAAGCCTCTGTAAGTGGGGACTTGAAGAAATGGGATTTGGCCAGTGGTCATTAAAGAGTTCTTTAAATGCAGGGTTATGGAAGATGGCACTTCCAGTGGTGCAGGCAAACTGCTCAAGTATGAGCATTTCAAACTCTAGAACAAAGCTGTGAAAACTATGTTAAGTCTCCTTTCAAAACTCTCCTTCCCATACACTTATGGTGAAAAAAATCTCATGAGAATAAATACCTTATGGCCTATCTTCTCTGTAAAGGCTATTTTTGTTTATCACTGTAATATACTCATTCTGGGTGTTTTCTGAAGATGTTTTTGAGTTCCAGTGTCTTGAGGACACTGGAACCACTGTAGTATTTATGTACCTGTGAGAACTGACCACAGAAAAAATGCTCCAGTTGTATGATCCACAACCTCACACGAACCAAGTCTTGCACACAGCTTAAAAGAAATTAATCTCAAGGGCTGGTCATCACCTCTAGAGTTCCCAGGGAAATCAGGAGAAATCTTTTTAACTGCATCAGTGGATATTAGGCCCTTACCTTTCTTGACTGCCCATCCTAATTTCTCAGCCTTGTTTTACTGAATGCTCATAAAAAATTACTTGCATGCACAAACAGCAAGTTGCCTGTGCACTCAGACAGCAAATGGAATACATGGAACTCCAGAAAAAGGCAAAAGCTGTAGCAATGTAAGATAGTAAAGCATCTGGAGTGGCTCCTGGCAGGGAGGCACTCAGAGGTTAAACTGGACTGCAGTGAAAGAAATCACTGCTGAAGAGTTCATTTATTTACGTTCCCATTAGAGGAGCCTACAAAGTCATACATCAACAGAAACAAACCATTTCAGTGCGTCCCCTGACTGAACATCCATCAGTGGATGTGATCTATGCCAGCCAGTCTTAGGAGTGACAAGATATTATTATTGCAGTGCCAGAGGAGGAGGGGGCAGGGGAAGGAACAAAAAGGAGAGCTGATCCTTGCCTTAACAATGAGCCCCTATTCCCATGCACTGCACCTGAGCTCCAAGGCTTCAATCCCAACAATCTTTTTCCACTGGCCACAACAGCTAAGCTGTGGTTGCCTCACGCCTGGGGGGGCACCAGTTCTCCGTGGGGTGCTTCCCTGTTTCCTTCAGAGGAGCTGCTCCTCTCGTGGCATCTCTGGCTACTGTATCACCTCTGCTAAATAAATGATATCATCTCGCTTCTCAGCACACAAGGCTTTACTCCTTCCCACTGTTTGCACTCACTGTTTATTTTTTTAAGCACCTAACCCTCTATTAATCCTCCAGACAGCACAAAGGATCCATTTGCCAGAGACAGCGATTAGAGCCGTAAGCACTCAGGATTCCTGGGAAACACCTGTTCCCTGTTCAAACACCCACAGGAAAAAAACACAGCAAGGACAAACTGCTGGTGGAAATGGAGAGAAATGGGAGAAAACTCCTGGTGTGATGAGAGCTACCAACCTTTGGACAGTGATCCTCTCGCCTTCTTCAATCCATAGTGCAGATAACACACACAATACCAAACTCACCTGCCTGTGACACTTGGTGGGCTCGTTGTGTTCCTCCTCTTCAGCTCTCAACAGAGTGCAGAAATGTGCAAACTACTTAAATGAAATGTTTTTGCAGGTATTTTCTTTATTATTTTTTCCTTTGCCCCAAATTTATATTAAAAAAGGCTGACAGCATCTTAAAACCAGAAATATTTTAACCAGCTCCATTTCTGAAACATCAGCACCAAAACTGTCCCAGGTTTTGCATTTTTTTTCTTCAAACACCACCAAACATCTGTCTCAATTTTTTAAAACTAGCGTTTTAAGAGAGCGTGAACATGGATTTGAGCTTTTGTAATTCTTTTGGTCAGTGATAGAAATGCAAAAGCAGCCTTTGTGTAAGCAAACACATAAAGAAAGGGTCAGTAACTAGATGGCTGTTGCATTTAGCTCCTTTGAAGACAAAGGTAAGTGACAATAAACAAACAGAAATACCAAGTGGCATAGCACGGCTCTGAGGCATTCTCTGTTTTCATGAAATGAGCGAAAATTATGTAGCAAACAGATTGTACAAGCACCACAGGCAGTAACTAAAGCTGGAAGAAGGCCAGGCTCCATTAATAGCTGCCATTTGATCTCGTGTGAGATCCCTGAACACCCAATGCCTGATGAAGTCAGTGGAAAGGCTCCTATGGATTCCAAGAGGTGCTGTATTGAACCCAGCACAGCTGGCAAATGGTGCAAGGAACAGAGCTGATGCTACAGCAATTCAGTTCCTCACCACACTGGAAAGCAGGCTGTGGTAACACACCCCATAACCATAACTCAGGACTGATCAGCTTTTCCCCTTTCCAGGGAAATCTGTTCTCTGGAGTACTTCTAAGCCTCTGAAATTAATGGGATTATTCAAAGAGTAATGCACCACAGAACCTGAATATTTATGGTAAGTCTACCACAGCGATTTCCAATGCACTGTGATCCAGAAATTCTGAATAAAACATCAAGAACGAAAAGGCAGATCTTCAACTGATATAAATCAGCTGCTTCCCTTTCAAAGCTATGGAGCTGCAACAATTTGCAACTAACAAAACCACAGCTTACCATTTGCAAAATTAAAATAATTTTTGCAGTATTTACAGCCAAGAGCAGACCCTTGCTTTTATTTTCTTACTGTAAAATAATAGTGCCTTTATTGTAAAATAATAGGTCATTTCTGTGCCACAAATTTTTACTTATCACAAGTTACTAAGTTTTTACTCATCACAAAACTTAGGCATTGTAAGAAACTATTTGGACTTCAGTTGATTCCTTTTAAGTTTCACTGCTTATACATTAGTTACTTCTTTAAGAAGGCCCCAAAGGAATTGAAGCATGCATTAGGTAAGAAAAACACAGGAATAATATAAAACACACCTTTTCTTCTCTTTTCTAAACTCCTTTTGGAACAGATGCTTTTAACACCACATAGAAACAAATGCATATATGTGTGCTTGTGTGTAATGTATACATAGATCCACAGCTTTATTTGCCTACATGTATGGTTATAGTAACAATCATCCTTTCATGGGGCTCATCAGTCACAGGTTTTACTCACCTGATGGGCAATTTGCCATTGGGGCCGTCCTGTCTGTCAGCACACCTTATCTGCTATCGTGCCTGTCTTCAGATCCATACTCACAGGTAAGGAAAGCTTGGGTAGCTGTCTCCTCCTAAACACAATAAAATTAAAGCTGTAATTAGCAGCCTGCCCTGGACACCAGGTTACATTCCACACCACATGGAGAGCTCAGGCAGGAGTGGAAGGTCTATTGGGACAATATAGGAGCCCAAAGGAGAAAGCTAGCCCTGATGTAGGCAAACTTGGAACCAGACTGCAAACAAGTGAGAACTGAACTCATCCTTCCTTCAGGTATTATAGACAGGAGCTTGTGCTTCAATGGCTCTGATATTCCTACAAGACACTCTGGGTGGAAGAAAGTGAGTTTCAAGAAAATGAATTCACAAGCAGGTATTTTCCTATTAAGGCCTGTTAAGGTAAAAATGGTGAATAAAAATAGAACAAACAAAGTATTATTACCTTTTTGAAAAAGGAGATTTCAATAACTTCAAAAAAAAATTGCAGGAATTCATTAAAAGTATACCAAATACTGTTAGCTCTGTGCATACGCTGCACACAGGTGAGCCCTGTGGTGGGGCTGCTGGAGCCGGCTGGAACCTTCTGGAACCAGCCATGCCCGGCAGGGGCAGCCCCAGCCTCCCCTCACAGCTCCTGGCAGCCCCCTCCTCTCCTCACAGCCCCGGGCAGCCCCCTTCTCACCTCACAGCCCTCAGGGAACCTCCTCTTCTCCTCACAGCCCTCAGGGTGCCCCCTCCTCTCCTCACGGCAGTCAGGGAGCCTCCTCTTCTCCTCACGGCTCTCAGGGAGCCCCCTCTTCTCGTCACAGCCTTCAGGGAGCCCCCTCCTCACCCCACAGCCCTCAAGTAGCCTCCTCTTCTCTTCACAGACAACAGGGAGTCCCCTCCTCTCCTCACGGCACTTAGGGAGCCCCCTCTTCTCCTCACAGCACTTATGGAGCCCCCTCTTCTCCTCACAGCCCTCAGGGAGCCCCCTCCTCACCTCACAGCCCTCAGGGAGCCCCCTCCTCACCTCACAGCCCTCAGGGAGCCTGCTCTTCTCCTCACAGCTTCAGGGATCCCACTCTTCTCCTCGCAGCCCCGGGCAGGTCACTGCTCTCCTCACAGCTTCAGAGATCCCACTCTTCTCCTCGCAGCCCCGGGCAGCCCCTCTTCTCACAGCTTCAGGAGCCCCCTCCTCACCTCACAGCCCTCAGGGAGCCCGCTCTTCTCCTCACAACTTCAGGGATCCCACTCTTCTCCTCGCAGCCCCGGGCAGGTCA
The DNA here is from genome assembly GCF_025592945.1 of Manacus candei. Classification (NCBI taxonomy): domain Eukaryota; kingdom Metazoa; phylum Chordata; class Aves; order Passeriformes; family Pipridae; genus Manacus; species Manacus candei. The sequence goes on along the minus strand of NW_026138083.1, from coordinate 3,931,320 downwards.
CTCCTCTCCTCACAGCTTCAGGGAGCCCCCTCTTCTCCTCACAGCCCTGGGCAGCCCTCTCCTCTTCTCACAGCCCTCAGTCAACCTCTCTTCTCCTCACAGCCCCAGACAGCTCATTTCTTTCCTCATAGCTTCAGGGATCCCCCTCCTCTCCTCACGGCACTCAGGGAGCCCCCTTCTCTCCTCACAGCCCAGCGCAACCCTCACCCCTCCTCACAGAGAGACCTATGCCAGGCACCCACAGCCAAGCAGGGAACAGCAGTGCTGCAGTTCCAAAATAACGAGAAATCAGCCACAAATGGGTCCTAAAGGTTTGCACAGGAGCCGAGCTGACAGCGGTGGCTAAACCCATCCCATTCTGCATTAGCAGTGACAACGTGCAGCTTGCTGCCCACCCTTTCCTCGCAGACCTCTGCTGGGTGCTCTGAGGTGACTCCTGACACCCAGCAGCCCAGGACACATGACAATCTTACACTTCTAGAAGAAATTTGGGTTCAGTGATGCCACTTCCCAGCCAACAGGGATCATCCATCTTAATTAACCAAACTCAAGCAAGCAGCTATGTCAAATGAATTAGCAACATGCACGTAATCCCATCACATGTATTCTTGGAGTATCTGCGCTCCTCCTGACAGATCTGTCATTAACGCAAACGTACTTTAGCCCTGCTTATAATTGAAACCTCGTTCCTGGCCAGCCACTTGACTGGGAGAGCCAGGAGAACTACTTTTTCCATGTTCACAAACATCTCTGCCAGTCCTCCGTGTCACCACCTGATTAGATCTCTGGCACCGTGGGCTCTGCTTTGGCATGGAGGGGAGCATCGCCTCACCGAGCCTGCCTAAAACGTGGACCTGAGGTTGAAGGCAGAAGAACAGCACATGTTCCACACACTAAACTCACTTTTCTGCAGATCAACTGGTTTTCCCTTAGTAAAAAGGAATAATTAACTAATGAGATCAATCAAGAACACAGGGTACCTAAGCTACTGTTCCTTCCAAACCTCACCTACGTATCTGAACAGTAAAAGTGAAATAAAAAAACAGACACCAGTCTCTGGTTCCACCAAACCCTCCCTGAGCTGACAGAGCTGCTGAGCCACACAGAGAACGTGTGAACACAAGTTCACACCTTGGCCAAACCAGGGCAGACACTTGGGAGGCAAAAAGTCCATCCCAGTGTCCTTTTCAGTGCTTTTCTCTGAAACGGTGCCCATATATTAATGTAAGTAAAATAATGTACTCTTCCCCATGCTCAGCCCCAGAAACTGCTGAAACATTTCTGCCAGTCGTTTCCGAGGGAATCCAGCCTGCAGCCGCCCTCAGCGTGGATGATTTCAGCACGCATAATAAAGGTTTAACAACATTAGAGGCTGCCACAATGGAAATTGTTGGGCTTTGCTGGTTTCACTTATAATAATGAAACTTGGTTGAAAGCTAGCAGCAGTTTGATGTAGTAGTTTTACATAATAAAGACCTTTTTTTTATGAAACTAAATTGTTTTGCAGCTGAATGTTTTAACTTCCCAAGTTAATCTTGACTCAAATGTTTTATTCTCACCGTATCACTGTATTCATTGTTTCAACTTATACATACATTACATGAAAATAAATGTTAATATATACCATGTGTGCATACTGCTATACCCTAGTGAGTATTACACTGCTATACTCTACCATATGATAATAGCAAATCACCGCTATCAAACGTCATGTTTTCAAATTTCAGAATCAAAATGTTTTGACGCTTCCAAAGTAAAACTTCTCAGAATATTCCCTTCACAGCAAGTGCCCAACTCACTCCGACCTCAGTGAGTGCCTGATCTCCTGATGGGGTGTGCAAACCAATTTTGAAACTTAGAATTTTATTTCAATAAAGTTCTAGTTTCCAACTAATTCTACCAACAACATCTAAACAATCACTCTGAGACTCCAAAGTGCTTGAGCAAACAGGTCAGCATCTGTGAAAATGGGGCATCTGTTCATCGAGAAAAAAATGGGTTTTCTTCCTCTAACATTCAAAATTGTGAGGTTTTTATTTTTCTTGAATACTGAACAACTTTGGCCACGAAAAAAAAATTTATTTAGCAATGCTACCATTGGGTAGTTTGTACCTGTGTTTTTGTTATTGATGAGGATGTTTTGCAGAGCTTAAGTTATTGAAGCTTCGCAACCTGTGTAAATTGTTCATGTATAAAAGCAGAGTAATCATAACAGTAAAGCTGAAAAGACTTTCATGTGTTACTGTTAAACATTAGCAGATCTCTCCCATACATCCATGGCCTTCCCCAAGGTTCTCGTCACTGACTCTATCCCAATCTCCATCATCTAAGAAATAAGATTCATAAAACACAACCCATGACCACAAAACAGACCCAAAGCTTGTTATGAGATGTGCAGAGTTCAGCTGAAAATCAAACATCCTCAGAGGAATAGCCAGAAACGTGGTTTGGGGAAGCACGTATGGGAGTCATATTGGCATGGAAGGAGACTGAGGCCATCACTGGAGTTTACTGAGAGCACCTTGGGACAGAAACTGCCCTGCCTTTATCTTCTCCTCCATTTCCAACAAGTTCCTAGTTCTTTTCTACATTGAGTACTTTAATATTTTACAGACATCTCCCTTATGTAAATATAGGCTGGACATTCTGTGCCGTTTATTTATAGTAGGTTATTCCATATGCAGATCCATGCAGTGTCTGCTGGTAACATCCACTGCTTCTGCCAACAACCCATGAACCAAACAACTATCTGCGTATTCTCCTTCGGGCTACTCACAAGGTCCTCCAGTGCTCATTCTTCTACTATTGCCACACAGCCTTGAGACTTTTAAAAAAAATAATAATAATCTGAGAGAAAATAAAAGCCATATGGGATAATTCTGCTGCTGGCATGGATCATCCAAACTCCACTGCAGTCAGTGGGCCTGATTTTGACATCCTGTAAATGGTCACAGCGCCAATAAAACCAAAGCTCCTCTCCATGTTCCAACCCACCAACACTCTACTTCCCTGCTCAAACTCCCTTTTTAATCTCATATCAATAACTTGAGTTTATGCAGTCCAACAAACAGAGGGAGAGATCTACAGCTTTCTTTGTCACTTGTGTCAGAAGGCTCCTGCCTTCCAGGTAAACAGCCCAGTCCTCAAATCTCCTTCTCATCACTTCCTACATGATTGCTACACATCTCCTTGTTTGTCTTTAAGACTTTGCATGGACAGACCTGTTGTCCACTTCTGTTGTAAAACAGTTTGTATCAGAGACTCCCTGTGCATTGGGGTGGTAGACAGTGTCTTAACTTGTCACAAGCTGCAGCTTCAAAAAGCTTAATAAACTCAACTGAACAACAGCCTAAAAAAGGAAATAAAAGACTTAACAGGCTGGTATTTCTACCCCCTTCTGCTTTCTAGGAAAGACAAAGTAAAACCCAAGCAAGCAGTGTCCAAACTGGAGTGCACGCACAGCCCTCCCCATTAACTCGGTGTTTGTCTGTGTTACCTACGAACCAACGTGGTTCCAATTTAGTTTCTTATTAATCTCATGCATTTCTTTCAACTGCTATTTTAAAAATAGAAACTTCATGCTGAACATTTTAATGGCATTAAGTTTCAAAGGCAACAAGCTGCTGTACTGATTTTTTTTTTCCCCAAAAAACTTTATTGCCAGATGTAAGTATGTGTGATTATTGATATTTGTTTTCCCACAGGTTTCCTTTTTCCTTATTAAACAACATATCTGTATTTAAGCAGCTCCATGGAAGTTTGGTGAGGTCCATGAGAAATCTCTAGTCACCAGCACGCAAATCCATCTCATCTAACTTCAGGCACTTTACTAAAATGCTTAAATTAGGAGTTCACCTACCCTAAATTCCCCTTACACTCAGTAGAAACAGCTACAAGACTGTAGGTACTTGCATCCCATCTAAATTTCTGAATGACTTTCTACAAGTAACTTATTTTTTCTTCTCTGATTACCGAGAGCTCCAGGCCCACAGAGCAATTAGGTCTCCAATTTAAACAGTTAACTAAGAATCTAATGCAAACTGGGATGAATCCAGACTCAGGGTCCTCAGTAAACAAGCAGAAAATCTGTCACAAGCACATTTTTGGTTTAGCCCATGTCTATAATTTGAAATAAAGCTAATGACTGTTCTGCAGTTGCAGTGGACAACCTCATCTCAATGACTGTTTCAATGGTCCTTGGGTAAGATCAAAAGCCAAACATAGTCAACAGAAAAACAGCTAAAATTTTGGTAGGTTTTGGTGCACATCAGGTTTGTGTTCAGCTCTGCTCAGCCTTCTCCCTCCCTCCCTCCCAGAGACAACCTCAGGGAACCACAGCCACAGAAGGCACTGATTTCATAAAGAACAGGATGGACTTCTTCATGAGCAGAGACATATCTGCTCTAGAAAAATGGGTACTAGTTCATGTGGGGAAATATGGGAATGTAAAAACAGCCGTGAATTCCCACCCAAGAGTTTTACAGTCTGGGGAGATGGCAGAGGATAGTCCTGACCCTGGGGAACCAAGGGAAACCTTCCCATACAGCTGTTGGTTAACTGGGCGATCACCGATCACGCCGATTATAACAATTTATTGGCAGTTCAAGAGATTCCTTCCCACCCACATCTGACAGTTCCCATCTCTTCAAAGAGGCTGCAGCCACACAAGCAGTGGATTCAGCATCCAGAGCAGCTTCTTCCACCACCAGGAGCTCTGCTCCGAGGTTCTGGCCCTTCCCCCATCACCTCCAATAACTCATTCCCACCGCCCTGCCAGTTCCTTCCCTTGTGCTAAATGCCAAATCAGCTGTTTATGTAGCTGTGCTCTGAGGGAGCACAAATTTCCAGTGGGGAGATGGGAGCAATAACCTTGGTTTCTATCAGTGTTTTCAAGCAGTTGCCAGGGGTCCTTATGAGGTAAAATAAACAGCCCTAATCTCCAACTGCCCAGCTTCCCTAACACACAGCTGGGACAGGTAAAGGGACCATTAAGAGACAGAACTGTTCTTTCCAGTGTATAGGAAAAATGCACCTGATGGGACTGATCCAAAGCCCGCTGGAAATCTGTAAGTGGACTCCCATTGACTTCAGGGAGCTTTGGATCTGCTCTACAAAGCCAGGCAGCTGCAGAAGCTGCTGGAGTCAAAGGAAAATATGCTCCAAAGGAATGGTGGCCCCGTGGTTGAGGCACTGGCGTGGTTTCAAGGGACTTGGATTCAGTCTTCACCTCCACCATTCCTGACCCTGTGCAAATCACTTAATTTCTCCACACATCGGCTTCCCCTTTGTAAGTCCAGGTATGTAACCTAGGGATGTAATCCGGGGATGTCTGAAACAGGAGACAAATGCATGGAGACAGCAGCACCACCTCAGCATCTCAGTTACTCTTCCTCTACCCCTCTGTGGGTCCAATAAGGTTTGTTACCCCCCAAACACGGTACAAAAGTTAATGTCAAACCACATGCTGAGCTCCAAGTTCCCATCTCCACACCCACAGCAATGCCAAGAGGCTTCTTGTACAGATAGTTTAGGCAGGTTTACAGGAGCTGGGACAGCAGCATGGACAGAGCTGCATGACCCTGATCCAGCCAAGCAGAGGAGCATTTCTGTGACTCTGGAGTGTGTGACCAGACCCATAAAAGTGAAGGTAGCACAGACAGAATGGCTCTCCTGGACTGGAGGTTTGGGAGAGGTGTTTTCATGGAGTTTCAATTATTTACACACTTGCTTAGAATAACCTCCCACCAACAGCTGGGGCTTCTGGCAGCCAAATGCAAACCATCTATTGTAATATTATTCTTCTGTTGTAGGAAACAAACTCTTCCAAGCAGAAGAAATTCTTTAAAAAATAATCTGAGCAAAGGCACAAATTAAGCCCCAGAAATTAAATACTGAAATAATTTTTACAGCATAGAAAGATCAAACTGCAAACAAGCTGCAAAAGCCATTACTAATTTAACATTCCATTATTTCTTTTCTTTTTTTTTGTTTCCAAAGTGTGATTCTTTTCTTCAAGCCAAGCATACTTTGCTGGGACCAAACCTTCACATTAGATTTCCTGTGCTGTGGATTTGATGAGATAAAGCAGTTTCTTAGGACCAACAAATCACTTCATTAAAGAAGCCCGTTCATAAATATTCTCAACAGCAATTAATGTCCCAGTGTAGGGAACTCGTTTTGTGCCTCATTTCTCACTCAGGCAAGGCCTCCCCTCCAACACCAGGACTGCAGTAGAGGGTCCTTATTTTGAAGGACAGGAAGGAGCCATCCTGTAGCTCTCACCATTCCCTCCACATGAGCTGTTTTGATTCTTCCAGGCAGGAAAAAGCAGCCGAAGGTTGGACAGAGCTGCTCCCCCTCAAGTTCTCAAGCCTTGTGAAAAACAGACCATCCAGTGGTTTTCCAACTGTGTCTCCAGTTTGGGGATCCAGGACAACTCCCAGCATTTCTCCTCAGCAGAGTGAACAGAAGTGCTGGTGGCACACAGGAGCTGGGCTGCCCCAAGTGCATTTATCCACCTGTGCAGCACCAGGAGGTTATGATAAAGGTATCCTCACTCCTGGTAGGTGGAGAGGGGAGAAACTATTGAATAAAAAATTGGGATGGAAAAGGGATTTTTCACACCCCTCAACCTCGTGTGAGGCTTTGCCCTGGGAGTGCCCCAGTGCACTGAGTGATGGGGTTTTAGTCAGCCCCTGGTGTCTCTGAGGGCTGTACAAAACTCCAGAGCTGGGGTGGTCCCTGCTGAACAAAGATCTAAAGCAGAAACTCAAGATGCATTAGGGAAGGTCACTTTGGACTTTTCTCTGCAGATATTAAACAAATATATCCCATGAAGATGCAGCATAATTCTCTTGTGTTTTGACAGGAATACACAGGCACCATTTTGAGATTGTCACAATAAAAGACAATGTGTAATATTCTTTAAAAAAAATCCCAGCTTTAGTCCTGCTCTTGTTGAAATGAGCATTTTCATCTTGTTTGAGCAATATTATAATGCACTAAAACCACAGTGTGCTAGAACAGAGAATGAACAAAGCATTGGGATGCAGCAATTTACTTCAAGCCAGTGTCAACTTTCCAATTAAATCACTTCTGAATACTTTATGGGGCTCTAACCTTATAAACAAATCAACAAGAATCATAAAGGTGCAATTCTTCAAGGCATTTCCATCTTTGAAAAGTCCCTCAATTTTTGCAGGGAAAATCCTCTCCTTGCCATTCAGAAGAAAGAGAGAAATAAACGTGAGTATATGAAGTGATTATAAAAAGCCTACTGAACTGGAGTAACAATAATGCCTCAGTCTTGAAAACACAGAAAGCAAATGCAATTTTACATTAAAGATCTGAAAACAAACTCAAGGCTAATATTTTCAGGGGAAAAAAAAACTTTGATCTCTTTTTCTTTCCAGGGGGGAGCCAATATCAACACGAGTGATTTTGTACGATATTCAGGAGTCTTTATGTGGGTTAATAATGTTAAAGTTATTCCACTGCTTTTTCAAACTTTTCTGGAATCAGCTCCTTGGTGAAACAGGGCCCTATTGAAGACTCTTGAATTTGCATAGCATGTGCAAGACATTTAGATTTATATTCCATGTTAGGCTTGTGTGTTTAGAGTTTACTGGGGCATATGCAATTCATTGGCTGCATTGTTATCTTCACAATGAACAAGCACCCTGACTTCGTCTGCAAGAAATACAGCCTTAAATGTAGAAAATTAAATTTCCACGAGAAAACGTGTTCCATGAAAATTTCCATCAGTAAAGGCTCAGCTCAAATGAACTAAGGCTGAAATACTTTGATTTGAGCCTACCTGGGTACCATGTGACCTATGCCATAATATCATTAAAAAATTATTACTTTGAAAACGCTGCTGCAATGACAACTATTCCCATCACAGCTCTCTCTCTAAAAGCCTTTGGGTGTGCTCTGTGATGAATTTGCCCACACAAACTGACAGAATCCGCCTTCAAGACTTTACAAACTCCAGAGGTAAAGGAAACAATTATCTTGACAACACCGTTTTCTGGTTTCCACAGAAATATTGATGCTGAACGCAGAAAGTCACCTGAAGAAATATGTAATCAATGGGTTTGGTTTGATATTTGTGAGACACCGTAGTTCACATTTGTCTGGCACCACCGGAGTGTGGATTTCCAGTCTCCACAATAAGTAGGAATTGTGGGACAGGGCAGCACAACGCAAGGGGACAGAAGAGTTTGGCTGTGATGGCAGATGTTGAAAGGCAGAGGGAGCATCGCTGCTGTCACCGTGTGGGTCAGAGGGAGGCACGGCAGGAAGGAGATCCAGGAGAGCTGAGAAAAGCAGCACCTACAGTGAATAGAGTGAATTAATTTGGGCAAAAATGAGAAGAAAGTGAGCCAGTAGAAAAGCCCACCAAGGGGAGCCATGAGGACAAATAAATGCAACAAAAAAAGTTTGTGGAAGAGACTCTATGGTGCAGAGCCTGTGATAGCAGAAGGCTGCATCTGTCTTAGCAGGTCTCATCTACTTCTTCTGTTCCCAGCTTCCTTCCCAAATCCCTGATCCCATGCCATTACACTGAATGAAAGATTTGCCAACAGGATCAGCCCAGCTACTGCAGAACACACGTGCTTTCTGCAGGGCGAGAGAAAGGAATTCATGGATCATAAAGGACTGACTACTGTGCTTTCCATTTTCATTTCTTTCATTAAGAACTTAATATTTGTTTTCTTACTGTTTCATTAAACTATAAAACTTTCCTTCGGGCCATTGGCCTTTTCTTCTCAAAGAGGTGGCTAATTTGGCTGTGGAGCTGGTGGCCCACAGGAGAATCAAATGCATCTCTACAGAAGACATGGGAGATGTGCATTGCAGCACCCTTTGAAACTGCTCCTGTCTTTACTGAGGAGTTGTATCCACCAAATCAGGTTAGAAAACTGGATCAAAATGGACAAACATAAATATATATATTATGGTGGGATGCAGACCATCTGAATTTAAAGCAAATTTGGATCCAAGTGAAACTGTGCTTGCTCAGATGGAGCAGTCAGAGATTTTAATTCCATAATCATTTCAGATGTGCAGCTCCCAGTGGGAAATCAAGCAGCAAATTCGCCTTCAAACCCCCAGTCTCTTGTCAGTATAAATAACAGTATTAAAGACCATGGGGGGTTGCCTGCTCCTTTCTTTACTGCAAACCACTCCAGCTCCATTATTTGTGTGTCAGTCACCTGTGTCACACTGAGCAGTTCTTCTGCAAGCACAAGAGTTGGTGATTTTTTTCGAACTACACCAAATAAATCCACAGGGAGGATGTGGGAATAGAAAGGCCTGTTCTGACAGTGTTGAGGGGAGAAGGTGTAGCTCTGTGTCCAAAGGGGCTGCCATGTCTTTGTCTATTTTTTAATATAAAATAGCTCACTGACTTCAGCTCCTATATGCACCTCAGACAGAGATCAATAAAAAGTTTGGTTTCTTTTTTTTTTAATCTTAAGGAATAATGCTAATAATTACCATGAGTATTCCCCAGTACAACTCACTCCCTCCACATTTGTGGGGAGTGGTACCCCAACATTATCTGCAGATGATATCACTACACAGGTTAAACAATGAAAAATTAAATCCAACATTTAGACTAAAATAACCCAAAAGGCCTGTTTTGCCTTGGCTTAGAGACAGAGGTCACAGCAAAACATAATTACAGACACCTAATAAAGAATATACAAAACATCACCATCACTCCCACATCACAAAATCTGGTGACTATCCCAGCTCTGACCAACAGCTTGCTGTAAATCTGATGTCATATCACTGAACTAATGATGTAACGTGGACTAATCCCTTTGGTCTTTGAATAGAAGGTAGACACCAGTTCTAAAACATATTCTATTTTCCTCCAGATCATTAATGAAGAATTCATACCCATCCAGGCACCCTGATAATATGGGCCATTGCTATCAATCCAAAAGGAGATGCTGTCATGCAAAAATTACATTTGTCAACTAGACTTGTTATTTTTTTCCCTAAACTTCTGTAAATACAGCTTCAGTAACTATATTGCAAATAGGTCAAAGACTTTTTACATAAAGAGATGGATTGGGGATGTGGAGAGGAAAATAACTGTGAACAGCAAAGAAGGAAGAGAATTTATACAATGGGACTTGTAAGGCTGAGAGATACTGGAAGAAAATAACTAGAAAGACTACAAGAAATACATCTAAAATAAAATAACCAGTAATACAGAGAGTCAATGGATATGACCTGTTGGAGCAAGTCCAGAGGAGGCCACCAAGATAATTAGAGGAATAGAGCACCTGTCCCACGAGGAAAGGCTGAGAGAATGGAGATATTCAGTCTGGAAAAGAGAAGGTTTTGGGCTGAACTAATTGTGGCCTTCTGGTACCTGAAGAGAGCTGACAACAAATGTAGAGGAGGACTATTTACAAGAGCATGGAGTGACAGGAAAAGGGGGAATGGCTTCACACTGACAGAGAGTAGGTTTGGATTAGATATTAGGGAAACATTCTTTGTGAGGGTGGTGAGGCCCTGGCACAGGTTGCCCAGGGAAGCTGTGCATGCCCCATCCCTGGAAGTGTTCAAAGCCAGGTTGGGTGGAGCTCTGAGCAACCTGGGATAGTGGAAGGTGTCCCTGCCCATGGCAGGGGGTTGGAATGAGATGGTGTGAAAGGTCCCTTCCATCCCAAACCATTCTGTGATTCTGTGATAAGACACTGCAGCAAAATCCTACCCCTCTGGAATCAGTGAGAATTTTCCACTCCATTAATTTGGGTTGGGATTCCTCCTTTGGAAAGCAACAAATCCAAAGTAAACTTAATGCTAATGAGAAGTAAATAAGAAAGTGCTGCAGGGCAACCTGAACTGCTGATGAACTGGAAGGCATTACCATAAAGGGGGGGTTCACTGCTGTAGTGCCCAGAGCAGCACTGCTTGGAACCCTTAGAGCAGGAACGCATCAGACATCAGGGTTCTCAGTGGAGACAACCTGACCTGATTTCAGATGTGCACAACACGAGCCTTAACACCCCGTGCAGCACAAGGCACTGCTGAAAGAACTCTGGGAGATTCGGGGACAGATGATAACTGTTAACATTAGGTTATATCTATACAAGCAAATTAAGTGTGCCTGGGAACATTCCTGGGCATGGAGGCCAGCTGGCACAGACCAGCCCGAGTCCCCGCCAGTAAACACCCTCAACCTTCAAAACAGGGAGGCTGGATGCAAACAGCCCACTGGGACAGTCCCAGGAACATCCCTGCTGCCAAACCCCAGAACTACCCGGGGCAGCACTGGCTGGCACTTGCCAAAACCTCACCAGGACTGTTCTGATGGTTCACTGGCCCCGGAACATTCCTGCACACCGTTTAATCCATTAGCAGAGACACAATGAGCGAGCTCCTGTCTCCTTTGTGCCCAAGAGAAGCATTTCACTGGTGCAGAACAGCCTTTCTCACTGATCCACCCCTTTTTCCATCCCAAACCATCTCCCCTCCTGTTCCCAGATGCAAAGGGAGCATGGGAAAGGGCTGGTAAAGCCATGGGAATGGTCCGACTTGAACTGCCGGTGGCCCGTCTGCTCTCCGGTTCACAGAGGGCTGAAGGGCAAACCCACATCACGAGTAAGGAATGGTTATGCAGAAGGATAAGAGCATGGCATGTTTCCAAACCTGTCCCACTTCCTATCCACACAAAGGTGTACAGGGATACCTCATGATTTTTCAGCCTACCTCGTGCTCCTGGAGCTACAGGTGGGCCTGTCCATCATCAGTTCTTCAAAAGACTAAGAAGTGGTCCACAAAGCACTTGAGGCTCTGGCTGCTGACAGAACACCTGGTTTTCTAATGGCCATTACCTTGATGCCCATAATCAGTGATACTCAGACAATTCTGATTGAAAATATATATTGATTAATAAAAGGGAAAATAATCTGTTCCTTTCTCTGATTCCCTTGAAAAGACAGTGATATTGGCTTCTACAGAAAAGGGCAAGAACTCAGGTAAGAATCTTATACAAACATGTGTGTGTGCACATGTGTGTTTATACAAAACCCTCAACAGTTCAAATTGTATTTTCTGTTAAGAAGATCATTTACTTTCTAATAACCCCTAATTAGATCATAAGCACAAGTCTAGTGAGAATAAATGTGCATTGACAAGCATACTGAGCCCTGGGAATTCAAAAGACACCCACTTACAGCTGGGATCTGTTGCTACACGTTGCATGTGTAGGTTAAGAGCAGGAGCAGTGCCTGACCTTTCCCTGGTTTGCTGCAATACTTGGAGTGTTGCTAGAATTCAATACCAGGAAGCTTTTGGATACGGGAGAGCAACCCAAGCTGACATGTGCAGTGATTCCTGGACAAAAATTATACAGATTGGAGTTGCTCTTGGTGCCTTGAATTTAAATGAGCCCTTTCCTTTGCTGGAAAATTCATGGTGGGGATTCCTGTCCATCCACAGTCAGAGCTGACCAGTTTGTTTTGCACAGGTTCCCCACAGTGCTGCACAGAAGTCTGGTAAAATCCCTGGAGTAAGAACAGAATAATGCAAGCTACTACACCCCAGAGATGACTCTGACACAGACCTGAGGTGTGTGAGCTGGGCATTCCCCTTTTGTGAAAGACTGGCTGAAATGACCCTGTTCAGAGCAAGGACAGCAGGTTCAGGCCACAGGTGCCCTCCCAAAAGCCTTGCTGCCCTCCTGAGATGAACCTGCCAGCCCTAAAGGATGCAGAGACCTGGGGTCAAGGCAGTGGTTTGATGTGTCCCCCTCAAGGAAAAACCTCCCTGGCAGCAGCAGAGATCCTCTTTACCCTGCAGGGATGTACCTGTTCCTATCACCACAAGCCCAGGGTCAGGTGCTACCACTGTGGTTTGGTAACCTGAGAACTACCACACGTGTGCTGGTGTGAAATACCACTCGTGGTGCAAGAGAGGGGAGGGGTGAACCCAGTGGTTCTGAGTCACTCAGGTCTGTATCCCAATTCAGCAAGCAGAATTTGGAGGCTCTTCTTGCTTTTTTCCTTCTTGCTTTCTGATTTTGTGAAGATTTCTCACAGTTTGTGAGAGGCAACGCTGCTTTGAGGTACACCTGAAAACAGATAATATTTTAAAAAGAACCCCAGGCTTTAGGGATCAATGCAGCCCAGAGCCCTCCTTAAGGCCAGCCTAAGCCTACATTGACATCAGCAGATACTGTGGAGTGATACAAGAGGATCTAGGAAAACAAACAGTGTTGAGATCCACTCTACTCTACCCCTAAACCTAACCCATGAGTGGAATGCCTGGTGGCATTCAGTGTTATGTGCATATGTCATGGCTCATCCAAAAGCAGTCCAGGACCACTCTGTGGTGTGAACTGGTGTGTGGTAGTAGTAAGATTCACTTTGAAAGCTCAAGCGTGATCCAAACTGAAGCACAGATGGAGATTCCCTCTTGGCACCTGTACAGAAGGCCCTTGGCAGAGCCTGTGGACAAGCTCCCTCTGTCCTCCCAGGCATGCTGAATAGATTTACCTGCAGAACACCAGCACGGCCAAAGGGCCGAGGGAAATTCCTGGACTCCAGAACTGTAACTCAGCCCCAGCCCAGGAGATGCAGCAACCCACTCCCTGGTGGAGGCACAGAAGGGAGAGGGGGCCGAGGGCCTCCCACAGAGCCCCAGTGGGATCCAGGTGAGCTGCCATTCCCATCAGTCTGGATGACTGGCATGCTGGCAACTGCCATGGAGACACAGTTATGTGACAATCACTGATGTACCACAGGCCAGCAAGGGGGGGGGGGGGGGGGGGCCTCAGACAGAAGCTGGTAGAGCAGCAAAAGCAGCATGACCCTTAACAGTCAGACTGGCACATAAAGTTAAGCCAAGAAAGCAGACTACAGGTAAAATTGAACATACCAGGCTGGAAACAGTGGCAATTCCTGAGTAGGTAAGACCCCACTGTCTCAGGACAGCAATGTTCATCAGAGGAGCGAGGACATTAAGATCTTCAGCTACCAACAGAACCTACAGACTCCTAAATCATGACAATGCTTTTAAAACAACCCACAGTAGCTACCAGCACAGTTGCAAAGGACTCCTACCCTGTGGGAAAACAGAGCTTGCCACAGCAGAACAGGCCCTGGGCTTTGATAGTGTCATACCTTGTTTCCAGATCTGTCCAGAATTCGACACTTTGGGGTTAAAATATTCCCAGGATACAACATGGGGTTAAACTTGGAGCCTTGCATTTCCTCTGCTACGCAGTTCCTTTCACAGTGGTCCCACTGACTTCTCCTGCACTACCCAGGGGGATCACTCAGTCATCATCAACAGGGGCTGATGGCTGACACTCCTGAGGGAGGCCAGGGCTCAGAGGTAGGTCTGTGTAACCATTTCTTTGAACTTTTAAGTCATTCACACAAGAAAGCAAGTCTGACAAAAGCTGCGGAGTCTTCTGAACACCTCTTCAGACAGAGAAGTGAAAGACAGACTTCCTTTCCTGTGTCATTACACACACACACACCCTGCCCCAGAATCAGAGTTTAAATCAAGTTCTTTGACACACATCAGAAACCTTCAGTGTAGAATTTCTGAGACACCAAAATCCTTAAAGACAGACCTAACACAGACAGCCACCGTCAAATGGTTTAATTGCTTTCATCAATTGAAAGTATCTTTTGATTCAAGAACAAATGCTTAGCAAGAACTTGGTGAGAATAGACATCACCTTAGGGCTGAAAAGCAGAGCAACATGTATAATTTTTCCCTTTACAGATAAACAGACCTGCTTTTTAAGTAGCTCCTGAGAAGGACATCTAAGCATTGCTCCCGTGAATAAAGCAGACAGTTCACATGACGACCAGTTCCTGCCTGCATGCATAAACCTCACGCCAGCAAACCTAATTGAAAATAATCTGTGATCTACACTGAGCATTCTTCAGGAAAAGTGCTTTTATCCCATCTCTTCCCATCTCTCCTCCTCCCCTCCAACCTCAAATGAATCACACATTGAATCACCGCAGCATGGCTGTATTTGATCATGATTTATAGGGCAGTGTCTGCCTTACTTGGTGTGCAGCCCTGGGAGGGAGGAGGTATTTTGGACAGGGGAGAACAGGCTGTCAGCACCCAATAAATTATTAGTAACAGCCACTTCCTGAGGTAAAGACCGATACAAGATGAGCCTTCTAAGTGGACAGGTGCACAGAGGTGTCTCACAGCTACAGCCTGCCCAGCACATAATCCAAATTCTTAGGAACCACATTCAGAGGCGGCACTGAGAAGAGGAAGGTTTTACTGACAGTTGTTCATAAAGAAATGGAGGAGCTCTGAGCACTGCAGGGCCCAGGCAGGGATGGACTCCTGGACACACAGATCAGTGTCTCTGGTTTCCTGGAGGCAACTGCACAAGACAGGCCTTTTCAGATAAATCTCCTGCCCTCATTTGACACAATGCTGCACTATTATGATCAGTGAAACTTCCAAATCTGCAAACTCAACAGAAAGTTGCATGCAAGAAACATTGATGTAAGTTTTTATCATCTCTTCTCAGTCATCAGCATTCCCCAGCCTATTGTTTCCCTGCTTCCAACTTCCTTCTTTTCAGTTTTCTCCATCTCAAACAAGTCTGTGAGCAGCAGCATGTTCAGACTTTGTTGTAGGCTCACACATTGATACTGGTACATACTGATCTGTAACAGTCATGTTTAAATTGGTCCTGTACCACAGGAAAGATGTAGGAAACTGTCCCCAGACAGCACCAGATAAGGATTTTTTAGCTGTACCTGTCCAAAAAGAAGGGCAGTTTGGTTGTTCACACCGACAGAGTGAAGCAATGACAGGAGATTGAATACTCAGGGCTGAGAAGGAGCTGCAGCCCAGCTCCATGACAGCTGTGTGTAACTGCAAAGTTCTGCAAGGATTTCTTTCAAATATACTGAATCAGGAAGATTAAGAGAAGAAGGAAAACAATGGGTCTGTCTCCTCTCCCTCATCACAGCTTTCCTGTGCCCAAGCTATTGTTTGAGTCACGCAGAAGCAGCACACCCAGGTGCTCCCAGGCACAGGAGAGGGCTGGTTATTCACCTCTGCCAAAGGGGGACAGTTCATTCCTGCTGCATCCCAGATGGCCTCAGGACCATCCCACCAGAGAGGAATTTGGCTCACTCGTGCAGCCTCTGCACTGTGGGGTGTTTGTGCTGAGCACCACCAGAGGGCTCAGCACGGTACAACACACCAAACGAAGGTCCTGACTGAAAACCCTACACCCAGAAACGGTGATTTGTTGGCAAACCCTCTGATTATGTCTTTACAAATTATAGTTCTTTTTAAAATACGGTCCCTTTTCAAGAGGAATTACTTGTTTCGTGGCAGAATCACGTGGGGGAAATTATTCCCCGTTGCTATTTAGAAGGTCAAAGCAGATTATCAAAATGCATTAAACCATTTATGAACTAACAGCAAAAATACATGGAACAGGCTTCTAAGGAATGCACTTAACATCAGGAAACAATGACTGAGAGCTGGTAACTCTTACAAGTTACTGATAAAATTACACTCTGTTTACTTCTACTCTATATGGGCAGCATATATGAACTAAGCTCTTCCTCCCTGGAATTGAACATCCAGCCACTACTTTCCTGGACTAAATGTCTCCAATTCCATCTCTCCCACTGCACCTATGATTTCTGAGAAATCTTTCTTGTAAGTGAATTTTTCATCCTGACTTCTGAGTGCTGTGTGATGTCTCTGACACCAACAAGACAAAAGTTGGCCCCTTGGGGTCTTGTCAAAAAGCTCATGTCACACAAAACGCTTGTAAGCTTTGATTGAAATACTTCCTCTCTCCCAGCACCAGTTAATGATTCAGGATGATTTTGTTAAGTGTATATTCCCCTACCTTGAAACAGATATTGTGTCAAGTAGGATTTATAGGTGATTTGACTCACTCATGCCTTCAAAGCAGCTTCAGCAACCACCGAATGCTGTTATAAAGGCCAGGGAATGTTCAGTGGCTGAGCCAGGGTTAAAGAGAACATCTCTGATCACCAAAGTGATGAAAAGTGGTCAAGGATGGAAATCACTGTAACTACTTGTCCCAAGCTATTGTCTTTCATATTGGAACTGCCAGAACATGCAGGATTTAAGGATGGAAATGACAGCTTACTTTTCTGAGTCATCACCTGCTGCTTGCAGAGAGGGAGCATTTGAATCAAAGCTTTTAAATAATTTAGTTTTATAAAAGTATTTCCATGAAAGGACAGTGGGGGAATGGAGGAATTGTCCACCGCACAGGAGAAAGGCTAAAAAACCCCCTGAATTCCATGCTTGGCTGTGCCAAGCACTGCTTTGTGACAGCAGGTAAATCGCTTCCCTCCTGTTTCCCTTTGTTTTCCTTTCCCACTGTACATCTGCCTTGTGTATTGGGAAAGAGAGATTTATGAGTGTCTTAGGGATTTAATGGTGCAAGCACTTCTCCTCTCCAATCTTCAAATGAAGATGAAAACCCCACCCTTTGGCTCCAAGGCTGCTGTTGCAGAGACTTGTGCAGCACCTGGGACCTCAGAGGGGACTGCAAGGGGAGATCGTTACAGCAAAGACTGCCAAGTGCCTCTAACCCCCTGTTCTGTCTCTGGCCACTGGCAGGCACCTGAACAGTGACACATCCAGGGCACACACGCAGTGATGTTTATCCAGGACACTCTCCCAGCTGTGCATTCCTGATTTGTGAATTTTGTGAGCCACTGATGGTGCCTTTGCAGTAAACGCTCTGAGTGGATTTTTATTCTCGACTTTTCCCGTCTCTTGAGGCAAGTTAATGTGACTTCTTCTTAAGAAAGTACTGAAATATAATCTAGTGAGGCAATAGAACGTAGCCCAACCCAAGGGCCAGGACAACAGGTGACATTTTCTGATCACTGAGTGTTCAAGGTGATATTTCAACATCATTGCATGAAACACGAGTCACAGAATCTGCTAAAGGCTGAAGGCACTGAAGTCCTTCAGAAAGCACTCAGAACTTCACAGGTATCACAGCCCACCAGTCTCACCTGTTTGTAAGCACTGGTACAATCCTGTTCCCATGGGATTTCTCTGAAGCCAGGATGGAGTTTGCCTCGGCTGAATAAAAAGGAAAACAAAATTCCTCTTCTTTCCTGACGTGATGCATTTATTCACATGGATTTTTAGTCAGTCACTCTCTCCTTAGACAGTGAAAGCCACAAGCAGGAAGAGCTGTAAGAGGCAGGTCACATGACAGTCCCTCTTTTTACACTCTCATCTTTCATGCATTGCACAGACACACAATGGGAGATCATCTCTTTGGGCCAAACCAGGTAACAGTATCCACAGATGTGACAGCCAATTCCCCCTGAACTTCAGCAGGATTTGGGCAGGATTAGCATTTCCTACGTCACAAAGGAAGGTTATGACAGAAAAAGAATTTAAACTTTAAACACAAATGTAAAAACCCTAAATCATCCAACCTATGCCTGCATACACTAATCCTGCTGGAGCAACATCCACAGCAGATTCCAAAGGTGCAGACCATGCAGTGCCCCCCCTGTGCCACTGTCCCTTTGCCATGCTTCTGTCCCTGGTTAACAAATGTGCTTCCAGGAGCAGATTTCTCACTCTAAAAGATAGATATAGATATAGATATAGATATAGATATAGATATAGATATAGATATAGATATAGATATAGATATAGATAGATATAGATATAGATATAGATATAGATATAGATATAGATAGATAGATATATGGCAGCACCAACAACTCGTGTGGTCTAAGCCGTGCTCAGCAAGGATCTGGATTTACCTCTGTGGCATTCCTGGGGGATGAAGACAACATTCTATCAGCATTCATCCTCCTAATCATAAGCCAAGATGAAATGTTAAGCCCTGAAGTAATAAATTTCATCCAAACTGAGAGGCATCCAATTTAATGTATTCTGCATTTAACGTAAGAGCCATCTGGAGATAAAGGACAGAGTTCTCATCACTAGAGAGAGATGAGGAAACAGCTCTGAGAGGCACAAGCAGGAGGATCTTGACCACAGACTTGTCTACAGGGGGACAACTTGAGGACATCAATTTGAACTCTAATTTTAACATAGGAAGCGGTTTTTTTAAATGTGTTAAGTCCTTGTGAGAATAGACTGGCTCTGAGTTTGTAACCTCAGATGGATTTCTCTTCTTTCACTTCCAAAACTAAGCTGAATTGAAGTGTGTTTTATTTCTGAAATGGCTTATTCATCACTGGTTTAAAGCAGGCCAATGACCTCATTTTGTGTTCATGTCTACAACTAACACCGAGAATTTTTTCTTCACTCTCACATATGGGGACAAAATTTCCCTTTTTAAATTTATTACAGTGTATTTCTGTTATAATTATTATCCCACAAAGTCACAGTTGAGGTCAAGAACTCATTGTGCCAGGATTCATGTAAACATACAGTAAGATTCACAGGCCAGATTAAGGGCCAGAAGAAGAGATGATTTAGAGCATTGAATGCTGCTCTCTTGTTTAACACAAGTCAGGTTTTCTATATGTATTCCACGAACTTGTGTTTGGCTTGGGTATATTTTCCAAAAAAAGTAATTTATTCCTGAGGAAGAAACCATTTCACGTGGACAATCCACTCTTCCCCTTGACAGTTTGTTTTACCTCCCTCTAACTAACATTGTATTTTGACAACATTCTACTTCTCATTTGAATTTGAGGTCAGTTCCAAATCCCAGTGCTTCCCTGTTGTACTTTCTTCTCAGAAATTAAAGCACTTTTAACAGGGGGGTTTTCTGCCTCAGAAGTCCCTCTGCTGAGCAACTTCAACTCTTTCCCCCCCTATAATTTATTTTAGGTTCTTATCAAAACATAAAACACAGCAGGGCTTGTGCTGTAAATAGAAACAATCCAGCCCCAGCTCATATCCATCACTGAATTTAATGGCTATCCCTGATTTACATCATGGCCAACTCTGGCCCATGTAAACATATGAATCTGGAGATGGACAGGGTCTATCTGTTCAGGTTCTGTCCATAAACTACTGCTCCCAGGAAAAGAGGGATAGGGCTCACAGGAGTGTGTCTGTGTCTGTGCATGTCACTGACCTGCAGGGCTGGTAAACCGGGATATTGTCACACACTCATCCACAACTGCTTCACAGTGGCCTCAGCATGATCCAGTCTGGATCCCATTGAAACTAAAGATCTGTCATTCCTTGAGAGTTTTCAAAGAGGAATCCTGTCTCTGCATTCCTTCTCTTGCAATCATTGGGATTATATCCATCAGTATGGAAACTCTCCAGCCTCAGCTGTGAACATCAGCCACTGGGAGCCAGCCAGGAAATGGGTCTTGGACACACAAGGAGACCTTGGTGAGGTGAACTGCCTCACAGGGGACCCCACAGTAGGAATTTGGTGCTAAACCTTTCTCTCCCCCAGGAAGTGAGTAGGAGAATCACAGCAGATCATTGAGATGCTTCTCCTCTCACTTACACCTACAAATAGAAACTAAATAAATCCCATGAACATCAGCTAAAACTCAATTATTGCCATATTGTGAAAAACACAGAGAGGACAAAAAGAGAGCATGTTTACATTAGATATCAGGAAGAAATTCCTTACTGTGAGGGTGGTGAGGCACAGGTTGCCCAGAGAAACTGTGGACTCCCCATCCCTGGAAGTGTCCAAGGCCAGGTTGGACAGGGCTTGGGGCAACCTGGTCTAGTGGAAGGTGTCCCTGCCCAATGCATGTGGGTGGAAGAAGGTCCCTTGAGGTCCCTTTGAGGTCTCTTCCAACCTAAACCACTCTGGGATTCTATGATTCTATGAAAATCACCAGGGTTGATGATGCAGACCTAGCAAACACTTGGCTTTGGCTCACAGAATTCTCCAGCACCTGCCCCATCATTCCCACTGGGAGAGGGAGCATCTGGAGAGAAAGCCCTATTCAACTGCAAGACACTCAGCTGGAAATCTCCTGAACATGGGATTCACAGGAGGTCATTAATTGGAATGGTGGCACACTACACCCCTAGCTTAGGCTGAGATGTTAAAAAAGCTACTCACACAGGGAACAGGGAATTTTGGTTGGCAGAATTCCCAGAACAAGCCGAGGGCAGGCACAGAAAGGCTGTGTGAGGCCAGAGCAGTGCTGAGCCCGACCCAGAGGTCTCCCTTTTGTGCTCAGCATCGTCACAGGTTCCTGCCCTCACTGCAAGAACCAGAGGGCGTTTGGCTCTTGACCTTAACTTGAGGGCCCTGGAATTGGACTCTTTTCTTCTGAGCTGGGTGAGGGCAACGTGTTGCACCCACTTTGCTCCCTTGTGTGTGGAGCTCAGACCCCGACAGAGTATTCCATGCACACGCCATCTCCAGTGGAGAGCAGAGAGGTGTAAAATGCCACCAGATGTTAAACATCAAGGCTCGCTCCCAGGCTTCTGGCTCCTGAAACAAGTTCTGCTGCAAGGGGTTGGAAGAGGTTGTACAGTGGACAAAAGATGGATTTTTGAGAAAATCACCACTCTTGCAATGGGCTGTGCCCTCAGTATCTTCTCCATTCCCTGGCCATCATCAGCACAGAGCTTGGCTTGAAAAGCTGGCTGTGGTGGGCACTTTCACCCAAATTTCCCCTTTTTTGAAGTGTTCCTTGCCATGTTGTGGGTTGAGTTGCTGTGGTGATTGATTTGTGTTTAATGAGCTCATGTTATTGGTGGAGATTTTTCTGGGGTGAGTCAGGCAGGTTTCATTTGGTAAAACTCACATGGAGATATTGCCATCTAGATCAGCACCAGATTAGCCCAGAACTCCAGCTTCAACTCACCTACTTCAACATTCCCAGGTGAAGTCAACTTTCTGATGAGGAAGATAAATGTCTGCAAAGTAAATATCCAGTGAATAATGTGCCTATTGTGCTGTTGATTGTGATGAGGCGGCGGCAGCCGCCAGTTTTAATTGAACATGACTTAACTATCCAGTGATTCCAGGGATATTACAGGAGCTTGTTAAGTGAAAATAACTCCATCCACATTTGCATGTACATGTGAAAGGAAAAAAAAAAAAAACCAGCAAAAAAAGAAAAAGCTGCTCCTGGGCTGGCAGCAATTGGAATGGTGCCTTGTTTGAATCGGTGACAGTTGGTTGCACGAGGGGAGCCACCATAACCAGGGAAATGCAAAGGCTGCACAAAGCACAGCCCAGAGGTTCTGCTCCAAAGGACACAGTGTTGGACTGGGAAACTGAGACAACTAACTCTGGGTTCAAACTTCAGCACTTTTCTGGCAAATTACTTCACCTCTTCGTGCCTCAATCAGTCCATCTGTTGGAAGGGGATAACAATACTGAACTGTTTTCCCAAGTTATGCAGGGAAAAACATGAGCCAGATTTTGTTACATTTTTGTTTAGGGCTTTCTGTTGCTTCAGGTTTACTCTCAGCTCCTGGGCCAGGTTGGCTGCTTGTCCTCTTTCCATGGGTTAGGGATCATTTTAAGGACACAAAATAATTCAAACTGCAGGGGAGGTAGAACATGGTTCCACACTAAAATGCCATTGAGCTGACTGACCAAGGTTACTGGATTCCATAGGGAGCAAACCACATAATTAAAGGACACCTATCACTGGAGGCAGTCAGTCCTTTCCCAGCAAGGCTCTCCTGTTCACTGGGTGAGCCCACCTGACCATCTCCCACTGCAACCTCAAACAGGCCTTCTTAAACCCATCTTCTGCCTGAGTTTGGAATGTTGCAGTTTGTGTCCAGAAGAGCTGACAGTCTGGACAAGGAGGAGGAAGAGCAGAAGAAGTGCCATTTATCACAGTCAGACAGAGGATGAAAAGCCTGCCCAGGGAGTTGGAAGCATCCCTGCAGAGTGCCCTGCTCTCTGCTGTGCTCACATTTCTACTGATCCCATCACAATGTGACAAATTAGAAAAATAAAAAATAATTAAAAATTAAAATATTAACATTTCGTTAGTTACTTAAATAAGAAACCATCCTTACTGGCTTGACCAAAGCCTTCTAGGAAGCTCGTGGCAGAGCAAAGATGTAAGCCCAGATCCCCTGGGTATCCCTTTCCCTCAGAGCTGTGAACCAGGACTCTGGGGGCACAGCAGATACTCCTGTGATTGCTGAAGCAGCTTGTTGCTACTTACATTTTTCAGTGCCTTTTTCTTTTTTGTCATAATCACACTGTGAGCCCAACCATAGCTTAGTGCCAAAGAGCCTCTAATTACATAGTAACAGTAGCAATTGCATAACCCCCTCCCAGCTCCCTGCAACGGCTCAGCTCCACGCTCACCAATGGAATGTCACATTTTTCCATGCTTTAAGTATCTCTTTTCACTAAGGCTGCAGCCAACTGCTCCTAATACTGCAGGAAAAGAACGGAAAATGCCGGGATTAAACCTCTGCAAACCCTAACGGCGTGTTTACAATAGTCTTCAGGTTCACTCCTAACCACGAGGTCTGTGACCTTCTAGTAAATTATACTATACTGGAAGGTTTTAGCTGCTGTTCCAGCTCCACTGTAAACATGTAAACTTGAGCCATCTGTGCTTTTTTAATATTTCCTGTAAAGCCTATCACCGCTCCGATCTGCCGTTTCAATTGGCGGCACAAGAAGTCATTGTGTGCTAATTTTTCCCAAGGGCACTTGATGCACTTTATTAAATTGGGGGGTTTTTTTCTTCCTCATTAAGGCCCTTCCACAACAATAAAAACTATATTTTGGATGCCCAGGCCAGCAGGCACTGGGCTGGTTTGCATGGAAAAACGATCCCAGCCACGCTACGCTTTTCCCGAAGAAAAGAACAATATGGAGGGAAAGGGAGTTTTTTAGGATGTTGCAACCTCTCCTTTCAGGGTGCCTGGGGGAAAAGTGTCTGGAAGGAAAGGCAGCAGAAGATGGGAAGAATTTGGCTGGACATCCCAGAAACAAAGGCTCAGATTCTTTCGGAGGCATCGGAAATTCGCTGGGTCACACACTTCTCACACACCTCAAAGTGCTGTGGAGTGCTGCAGTTTGGGCTGTGCAAGGGGGGACCAAGATGCCAAACGGGATGAGACCCACGGTTCTTTTAGTTCAGGATCCTGTTTCTGAGAGCCACGGAGCAGATGTTTCACAGGAAAAAGCAAGAAGCCCTACTTTGGAAGCACCAAGGTTCCAGGCCTTTATTAAGATCTTATTTTGTTCTGCCTCCTACCAAACTGTCCTGATCTTTAAAAACTTGATTTTTCCTCCTGTCCATTGTCACAAAACCTCTGTTTTTGTAGAAGCTGTTTCACATGACAAAGGCATTGAGTACGGAGAAAGAAAAAAAGTGGGATATTTTTCTTTTTTTTGTAGTTTTATCCTACTTTTATATAATACCATGCCAGAATAAGTGACACTCAAAAACCAGTACAGGACAAATTTGAAGTATACACAGGATCTCATATTATTTAATTTAAAAATCTTTGTCTATATCTAAAAGATGAAGAGTATAACTTTTCATTTGATTTTTGGTGATTTGACTGCTAATCATGGTAAAACAGTTTGCCAACAAACGTGGGGGATTTTTGGTCTTGTTAGTTGAAGCAGATTCCTGGAGCTAAAGGCCAGAAAGGACAATTGTGACCCAGGAGTTTGACCGGCTGCCTCAAACAAAACAACAGTTGATCTTTTTTTTTCCCCCCCAGAAAAAAAGATATTTTCCTTAAAAAATATTAGTGAGTAGTCATTGCTCCCAGTGACTGTAACACACCTCTGCTCAAAGGGCTGTGCCAGGGGAGGAGGTTGGAGCAGGTGTGCGAACACCAAGCACCAGCTGACTGCCCATAAATTGAATCTGACATTTGCTCAGGGAGTGCTGGGCAAAACAATTGAACCAAGTGCTCACACTTTGAAGCTGCAGCTCCCAAAATCACAGCTGAAAGGGGAGGGAGCTTCCTAGCAACAACAGCGTGCCCTGAGCCTCCCAGCTGAAGTGTGTGTGAGTCGCAGAACGCCTCGTGGATCCACAGGGTGGGTTTTGGGGAAAAGGGGGGGAGGCTTAAAGCTTTGAATTTGTCATTTCTTTCTCAACTGGCTTTTAGTTCTGATCCTGAGCGAGAAGAAAGGGGTCCTTGTTTGATAAGAAAGGATGATAACCTGCACCCAAGCCAATAAAAGGGATTAACCCGAGACTGAAGGCTCAATACCGGGTTCTGGCCGATGCAGGGTTCAATTAGACTAAAAGCTGTCCTACAGCATTAAGGCAAGTTACCTTCATTTTCAGCTTCAGTGAAACAGAGCCCAGATGACAGGATAGGCAAACAAGGACTTTTTCACTTTTCACAATTGCTTTCATCCTGCATGGCCAATATTATTAGACTTTAAAGAAACTGGGAAATCAGAGGAGTGTTCCAAGTAGGTGGTCTCAGTGTATTCATTACATCCGGGCACATCAGGCTGGGGAACGTGGTTTGTCAGCCCAGCAATGTGGCTCACAGTCCATTTCTTCAGTTCATTTTCATTTTCACCTAATAAAATCAATTTTCAACCCAAAGTGATGGCCTACAGATATTACTTTAGAAGTCCAGGATGTAAACACTTCAGACAGTCGTGCACCTCCAGCAGCACCGCGCTGCCCAAAGAAGGGAGCCTGTTCCTCCCAGGAAGCCTGCTTTTATCCCATGCACCTGGGGAAATCATGGAGAGGAGTGTCTGGCTCTTTTCAGCAGCAGGGGTCAAAATACTTTGAAAAGAAGGAACAAAAAGGCACCGGGATCATGACAGGCTGACTTTTCACACACGTGGAAACAGCGGCACAGAGAACAGGGCTCAGCTAAGGTCATTCCTGGCTGGATGGAAGAGCTGGGAAGAGCCAGGCACAGGTCCAAGACACTGCTCTGTGCTCCCTCATCCAGGTTTGAACGTGGCAAGGCAGGCTCACCGGCAGATTTACATCTCAGACTTTCATTTTTGTTTTAAACGTGGTGTAAACAGAAAGTACAAACATCTGAAGCACCAGAAACCTGTTTATGGGCAGCATGAGCAACTCTTTTGCTATTTCCCTGATAAATAAAGCTTGGAGAGGATTCCTGGAACTACAATATCCCTATATATGTTACCACAGAGTGCTATTATAATGTTTTCTCCCAAATTGCCCATGCTGCCATCACGGTAGAGAGTGCTGTCCTTGCTGTGTAATTGTACAGGTGAAAGCAGGCAAGGATTAAAGGAACACAAAAGCACTGCAAGCACTAAAAACAGCTCAGAAGGGGCAGCTGTTTGTAGAGAATTAAATCAAGAAGGGACAAATTTAAAGATATTCCGTTTGATAGGAGGCTGCACTGGCCATTCCTGGAAAAGCAGTGGTTGGAGAGCTTAGAAAATGGACTGACCACAACCGGAGCGCTTTCCACTCACGGTTCTGTGGAACGATTGTGTGGCAAAGATCCAAACTTTTGATATGCAGGAAAAATATGTTGGAAACTTCTGCCATCCTGATAGCCCAGGGCAGCCTGTTTGCTTGGATTTCCTTGGTGTAAATAGAACCACCACACAACAGCTCAAGGACTGTCCAAGTGAGACTGCCAAAAGAAACAGTTATTTTTTATCCAGATCATTCCACAAATTCCTTTTTCCTCGGCTTGCAAGTGGAACAAACATCCCATTTGCAGGAGCATCCCTCCTGCTCTGGGCAGGACTCGAGTATTCCATATTAATCAAGGGTCATCCTGCCCTGGGCAGAGGTTGCTGACTGCAATGTGTGGGAAACAGGAAAAGCAGCTTAAAATAAAGTTGTGGGACCGTTTGTCTCATTCAGGGAGACCCGTCTGTGAGAAAAAAAAAGAATTTATGAAATGCTGATTTATTTTCTTTTTCTGGCTCTTAAAACAAATTGAAGTGTGAAAATTCGCTGGAGCAGCACAGTTTCTGCAGCCCACGGTGTAAACACCCCTGAGGTTGGATCAGTGCAGTTGGGCTTTCAGCTGGGCAGTGCTCAGAGCAGAAAGGTCACCACACCCAGGGCTGGCCCTGACTGACACTGGGGGAACTTTGACTTTCTCTTTCCAGAATGTCACAACAAACCACAGCTCAGCTCCTCAGAGGGGGTTTGATTTCACTCATCCACGGCAAACCCAGAGCAGCGCTTGGACTCCAGGAGCACAGGGACACAGGAATGAGAGACCCCCAGATTCCATCCCCACCCCACCATGGAGGGCCTGGAGTGACAGGACAAGGGGGAATGGCCTCAAACTGATGGAGCAGGTTTAGATTGGATATCAGGAAAAAATTCTTCCCTGTGAGGGTGGGGAGGCCCTGGCACAGGTTGCCCAGAGAAGCTGTGGCTGGCTCATCCCTGGAAGTGCTCAAAGCCAGGTTGGATGGGGCTTGGAGCAACCTGGGCTAGTGGAAGGTGTCCTTGTCCATGGCAGGGGTTGGAATGGAATAATCTTTGAGTTCCCCTCCAACCCAAACCAGTCTGTGATTCTATTCTATGATTCTACACTGCACCTTTCACCACCACCTCTCTCTTCCTTCAGGTTTAACTACTTATTTTTACTAAATACCTGAAGTGTCTCATACCATGCATAGCCTTTGATCACAGACTCGGGGCTTGAATCATAATTATTTTTAACAAAATGTGTTTAATTAACATTTTGCCAGCTAACTCAACATAGCACTAATATTTGCAGGGTGCCTGAGGTGCCCACTGAACTGGGAATAAAGGGATGCTTCTCCCATGACATACATGAGGATGAATCTTTCCAAGAGGCAGAGGAGGCAGCTGAGCCAGTGGAGGGTGCTGCAATAACAATGTACAGAACAGAAACCCTGCACAGTGCTGCACAGCTACTCACTGCACAGACACACAGGGCCTGAACACAAATGAATCAACCTGATTTATTTAATTGATTCACCAAATCAAACTGGGACCAAGAGGAGCTGCTCCTTGAACAACCATTTAACAGCCCAAAGCCCCAGCCCAGTGTGGGGTTCTCAGTGGACACCCACAGAAATACTCCAGGCTTCTGTATTCTCCCTCTCATGGATTTCCCCCTCACAGTAGTTTGAAGCTTCAAATTCCTGTTATTATCAAAAATTATGTTTCCCTCCAACAAGAAGCTGCTGAATTAACTTTTGAATGAATGTTAAGACTCTGGCCTTGGCTCCTGCTTTTGAAAAGAGCCTGTTCAGTGCAACACTTGTGTTGCAGCTGCAGCTAAACAGGAGTAAATGTACCTGGTTTCAAGGCTGCAAATCTGCTTTCTCAGTTTGATTTTAAATCAATACTAGCTCCATGTTTTAGTGCTGTTACTAGCTGGCCTTCTGTCATTCCTCAGTCCCCCAAGGGCTGAGCTCACCCATGGTATAAATACTGTACTGGAGTGCAAACACTGGGTGACCTTTAATTCAAAAGTCAGCACTGACCTCCACATTTCTTCCCGTTGTCAAACATCCACAAGGCACAGGGCTAAGAGGCACACTAATGCCCAAGGAAGAAAGGGAGGACTTCAAGCTCTTCTTAATGGAGTTAAAACACATTCTTTAAAGGGAAAAAAAAAAGTCTCTGAGAATGTGGCCTTTCACTAACATAAACACTTTCAAAGAATGGTTGTGGCACAGAAGCAGTGACTGGAAAATCGGAAAATCTGTGTAAGAACTGTTGTCATAGTGGATTTCCCATAGGGATTATTTTAATCTAGGGAAGCCATTAAAGACATTGGCTTGACTGGAGGATCTCAACCCTTTTTTTTTTTTCCTTCCCCCTCTCCAGACACATACATCAAACTCTATGGGGCTGTCAAGTTATCTTCAGAGCTCGCTGAAAAATCTGTGGCAGTATTAAAAGGAAAACATTTGATGGTCTTGTGAACTGCTGAGAGTTATCAGTACCAAAGTGTTAATAATGCCATAATCTGAGGTGGATAATTATTCCCTCAATTCCTAATGCAATTTAGCTGCTTAGCACATGGCAGCTGTGATGCAGAGCAGACTCGAGGTCTTGGGGGAAATTGTCCTACAAAGAATAAAACCCCACAGGATTTCAAAGCGTCCTAGAAATGCATGGAAGGCAACGTGTTCTGTACTTAAATTTTACAGGAACAGATCTGCTGAGAAAGAAGCAATAATGGCATTGGTTAAAAAAATAATCAGTTCAAAAGAGGGGAAAGCAAAAGGCTCAAATGCAGTCAAAGGTTTCTGCATATGATGGAGATGAAAATGTAAAAGCTGTTACTATGTGCAGGTTAAAAAAAAAAGGCCAGAAATGCAAAAAAAAAATCTGAAAATGAACTTTCCAGCCACAGTATTAATTCAGCCCCACTACACATCCTGCATATTGTAAAGCACAGATTAAAAAATAAACAGTAACACATTATATTTAATAAGGAAAACTGAATTGGAAAATGCCTTCTAGTCTCAGCCTGTGTATGTGCACCATGGCTGAGTCAGTGACACAAACCACACCTTTCAGACCCCCCTGCTCTGAACTTTGGACTGCTCAGCTTTCACATCATCCCAGTGCTGATTTTTCAATTATTTAAAGCAGAGGGGGATTTCTAAGAACTGCAAAAGCTCAATGACTTCTTTCATTCACTGTAAAGGTAAAATGTTTTAGGCATCAACACCTAACGCAGCTCTGATGGAGGCACCAGCAAATGAAACATTTTTATAACTCCAAAAAACTTCACCTGGGCACCATTAACAGGCCAAGGCATCTCGCATGTGGGAGCCAAGTTCCTTGGTGGAATTTTAGCTCCTCTAAGAACATTCACTGGGAGATCTTTGCTGGAAAAGCCCTTACACAAAGTGACAACAGGATAGTGAAGGGAAGCAGGAGTCACAGATTTGCTCCTGTAACATGGAAAAGACTTTTCAGATCATGGAGAGGCCAGAGGGGCCACAGAAGGAGCACTTTTTCTGCTTCTCCTATGGAGGCACCTGAGGGCTTTAATAGACAAGCTCAAGTTGAATTCATAAAATCCTTTAGGTTGGAAAAGACCTTTAAATAAATGAGTCCAACTGTAAATCCAGCATTGCCAAGCTCACCACTAAACTATGTCCCTGAATGCCACATCCACATGTCTTTTAAATACCTCAGCTGAAGCCCTTTGAGACATCTTTGAAACTAAAACTATGTTTATCAGTGTAATGGAGTCAGATACAGATTGCAACACTTTCCCATGTAAAGATTGCTTAAAACTGGTTTTGTTTTACTCCCTTGGCACATTTAAGATTAATAGTCAAACCTCTGGCTCAGAGGTGTAGATTGGACCAAAGTGGCTCCATTTTTTTGTAAGGATACAGAACATTTCAAACTGAATCTCTTCAACCCTACAGACCCCCCCAGGAACTGTAGCTGAGGACTCCCATCCTTGCACAGAGGGGAAAGCCCTCACTACACATTTCCAGGGTTCCCCCTGTGACTTATCTGTGTGGAACATCCTGGGAGCTCCACAACTGTGGTGTTAGAAGGTTCCTGATCCAACTTGGGGATCAAAATAAGCCCACGCTTTGTGAAAAGAGAAACTCTCCTTGCCCAGTTCTATTAAAACCGGTTTTCACTTTCAAGAGGTAACACAGGTGCCTCAATCCTATGAGATTCTATGACATTTAATCTCCTAAATGTCAGTGTTGCTTTTGAAATGGGCCTAAACCATTAGATGCTTTTGAGAACATCATCCTTCATCTTTAAAGCTGCTGTGACCACACACAGTCACCACAACCCGTGCCCAGGATATTTTGCAGACATCAATTATGCTGCTTTCTTTCCTTACTCAGGGCTACAAAACAAACCCGAAGTTTCCACCTTCAGAGGCTTTTCAGAGTGCAAAAGTTTCATTAAAGCACAAGGAGGAAAAACGTATTTTATTCAGGCTGTCATAATTCCAAACCCCCCCAGACCCTCCAAAAGCCGAGCACGGAAAAAATTCAGAGCAAAGAGAAATTGAGAAAGTTATTAGCAAAAAAGTTATTAGCCAAGAGTGGGGATTGGAACTCAGCCTTAACAACTATAATAATTTTTACACAGGGGCTGCACAGCAAATTAATTTTCCTAAGGCACTGCAGTCAAACTTAGCAACACGGTGTTTGGGTGCTGCTGGGGACTCAGAAAAGCTCTGTTTAACTCTCCCCTTTGTCACATTCTGTGTCACTTCTGCCCAAAAGCTTCCAAGTGTCTGAGTGCCCACAAATGTGCAGGGCTCTGTGTTCTCCACCTCTAAAGTAAAGAAATTAAACTGACCCTACATCCAAAAGGTTTGGGGGAAATAAATGGATTGACAACCAAGAGCTCCTGTGACTCCTCCCCAGGAATTAACCCACCACTGGGGACTGTGGAATTACTGCTGCCAACACAGAACATTTTGGCCCAGTCCCTGTTAAACAGAGTCTGAATCTGTGCCCTGATTTCATCAGCATGAAGATTTCTGCATCTTTCAAAACCTGAGGTTTTTCCCCCTCTTAACACCATTACTGATGATTCCATGAGTATCAGACATAAAAACCTGTAACAGACAATGAAAATTTCAGTAGAAATATATGAAATTTGGGGTTAATTTGGTCTCAGACCTCACTAGCCTGAATCTATTTAGAAAAATTTAAGGATAAAGTTCAGAAGTCCCTGAGAATTCATTTGGCCTCACCTATAACACCAGAATCTCCAAAATTACACACTTTGGAGAAAAAAAATGCCTCTTTCCACAGACATTACTTAATTCCAATGTCTATTTATTTTGTATTTCTTTCTGTTTTCCTGCATTGTTATAAAAGTTTAAATCCTGCTTGAAAAATCTCCTTTTACAGGTTAAAAATCTCCAAAGGCCTATAAGCTGATGTGAAAGATTGACTTAATTGAGCAGTATATTTTTGATTTACTAAAGAAACCTTAATCCTTCGACTAAACTGATGTATAGATTTTGGAGAGATTAGCAAATCTAAAGTGCATTAAATTCCAGGGCCATAAAAACCATTCTGACTGTAAGAAGAGACATAAATGTAACAGTTATAACACTGTGGGGATGGAAGTGGCAGCAAGGCCCGTGAAAACCTGAGGGTTTGCAGCTTCCCAGAGGTCAGGAACACAGGGAGAAGAGGGATTTTGTTTCCAGGTACTACCACAGGAGCAGTTGGAGGTTTCCTTGAGGCCTGACAGCAAAGCCAGCCAAGAGGAGCAGCAATCCCTGCGAACAAGGAGCCCTGGGATGAGCACACGGATGAGTAGAAGGCTCCTTGGATCCTGTGGTAGTGGAAGCCACACAAATACCTCAGATAGATGCTGTCCAAGAGCCAGATAACATTTCCAGCAACAATCCCTCCCCAAAACACTGAATTACTGACCTGGGGTTATTTTTAAGGGCTATGTTTTTGCACTGGAGCTGTCTGCTGATGATTTAGCTGGCATGCCCTGCTGTGGCAATGCCTAGGGAGACAAGGGCACTCCAGGATCAAAAACTCATTCCCCAAGGCTGCCAGTTCAAAACCAGGCATATATATGACACATAAAATACAATATTCAGTAGATTCATCATGTTACCTCTGGCAAAAAGATAGACCAGTGCTGAGGAGGCTTTTCAGAAGAAAGCACTCACAGGTGGAGTGTCATTTCCCAACACTGGCATGGCTGGTGCCAGGACACCTCATGCTGGAAAGCAGTGATTCTT
The DNA here is from genome assembly GCF_025592945.1 of Manacus candei. Classification (NCBI taxonomy): domain Eukaryota; kingdom Metazoa; phylum Chordata; class Aves; order Passeriformes; family Pipridae; genus Manacus; species Manacus candei. The sequence continues at coordinate 3,898,704 of NW_026138083.1, read as the reverse complement.
GGGGGGTAAAGCACTGGTCAGCATTCCAACACTCTCTGTGTGTCCTTGGGACTTCCAAGCCTGTTTCCTCCTCTCCTGTCTCACGGTCACTTGGCTTCTCCAAGGTAGGAACTGTCACTACACAGATGCACAGATCCCAGTCCTATGAATTCCCAATGCCAGCGAGGGCCCCTCTGTTCCACTGGAATGTAAATAAACCCCAGGACTTCTCCTGGACCTCTGCAAGTTAAATAAAGCACTTGCACAGCCCCTCCACCAAAGCACGTGGGAAGGCAGTAAGGGATTGATTCCGGTTTGTCTTTGACCTTCCTGTGCCCTCCTCACAACCTTCCACTCCCTGATTTATTTAGTTTTGTCATCTTTTCCCCAAAACCCACATCAGAATACAGAGGAACCAGAAGTGGGGTACCAAAGAAAAGCAAATGATTAGACTAAAAATATCCTTGCCAAACACTCAGAAAAATAAATAGGTGGAAAATAAGCCCAGCTCTCCTGAGGGCAGAGTAAGGCAGCGTGCACTGAGGGTCACAGGGATAGCTGCAGTAATTACATTTTACATTGCTTTAGGTTTCATTTGTGCTGTCAAAACTGTTTTGTCACACTGGATTTTTTATTTTTAATGCATTTCAGATTTTGCTAATCTCTAGAAAATCTATATCAGTCTAATCAGAGGATTGGGAGGCTCCTTGCTGTATCAAAAATACACTGCTCCATTAAGTCAATCTTTCATACTGGCTTAGAAGTCTTTGGAGATTTCCAATTTGTCAAAGGACGGGGTTGGGTTTTTTCCCTGTCCGTGTAGTTAAGTTTTTCTAATGATGAATCTTTAAGAACGAGAAAAAAAGGAAGAAGGAAGCAAAGAAAGAGAGCAGACAAAGTGAGGGCATTAAAAAAGCCAGCACTGACCAAAGTTTTGCACAGGAGTGCTTGAGATGCCAAATAATTGCATGAAGATCAGAAGATTATAAGGAAATTGTAATCATGGACAAATTCTTGGTTCTTCCTCTTACACCAAATGAGATTATCCCCACTCCCAGGTTCCCCTTGGCCTATTCCTCCCTGAATTTCCAGCTGTCACAGACTGACCTCCCGCTCCCAGTTCCCTGTGGGAACAGCCTCGTGCCCACTTGTGCCTGCTCCAAATGAGCCCCTTCATGGCTTCTTGCAAAGTGCTTCTCAGGCACAGGAGGGACTCCCTGTGAACAAGAGAAATCCAAGTGCTATCAGCTTTAAATCCCTCCCTTCTGCTCCAGTGGCTGCAGAAACACTGGATGCTGACCAGGCAGGTCCTGGCCCCGAGCTGTAGGAGGGAAGAGGCAGGAGGGTTTGGCAAAGAGCAGAGGATGGGGATCATCTCTTCCTCTTCAGTGGCCACCACCATGTCCCCTAAAGGGCACAGCCCCCCCAGTGGCACAGACTTATTCTCTTTTGGGGAACAGCCAAGAAACAACTCAGGTTTTTCCTGCTTTAGACATTATGGGAAAGAGCAGCACTCCTCTTCCAGAGGAAGCTGTAAGGGCTGGAATGCAGTAGGTAAAGACTGGCAGCTGGGAGAGGAGAAGGGGAAAGCAGCAAAGGAGTGATTTTCCATAGCAGTTACATTATTATCTGACACATATGAATGTTTACACTGTAGAATGTTTTAAGGTGTTTCCAGCTTTTCACTCTTACTTGCTGCATTCATTTTTAAGCATAATCCTGCCCAGGGAGCTGTGACTTCACCTTACATTCTTTTTTTTTTCCTAACACTAGTTTGTTTCTGCTCCTAAAATAACACCTGTGTGCCATTTGTACTTCTTATTATCACAAATGGACTCTGGTAATGTGCTTGTAAAGCACCAAGAGAAATGGAAGCCTGATCTAGGATTGTCTAATTGAACCTGAGCACAGAAGATAAAAGAATGACAGTACAATACTTGACCATCATATTCAGGCACAAACTCGAGGCTGGTCTGCCTTGAGTTTACCTCTCATACCCCCAGACTCTTCCAAACAGGATTTCAACCACAAAGTGCTTCAAAATTCAGTGTTGGTCAAGAATTACTAAAGTCCTGTGAAAACTAAGAGAAAATTCCCCCCATTTTTTTTATCAGCTCAGGTCCTCAAAGGACAAACGAGGCAAAACCAAGCCAGGTTGTGCAGCTAAAAGGACAGGCAGCATCACTGAGCAGTAATGAACTAGTCCCAGCCACAGAGGGTGAAATATTAGCCTCTCAATCACTTCTTGCTATCCAAAATCCATTGAAAGCAGAATGATTAAAGTCCACCTGGTGGATTTACAGGGCTTTGTGCTGATATGAGACTGTTCAGTCAGGAGAGGCAGCCTTTTGACATGATTCAGTTGACTGCCCACGGCATTTGACACACACCTAAGGAGTCTAAGTGGTTACTGCTATTAGCAAAGACTTGAAAAAAAGACACTTGTCACATTAGGTCAGCTCTCTCTTAACTTCATCCTGTGAAATGTCACCAGTGCCCCTGGGCTCCTCATCCCTTATCAGGCTCTCAGATATATGTAGTTATTGTTCCAAAGCAGCAAGAAAGAGAGAGAGAAACAAAGAAAGAAAAGTGTGAGTTGTTTGTTGTCTCTTCCACAAACGACAAAGCAGTTCTTGAAGGTTTAAGGGAAGGACAGACCTGATTGCTTTGTGCATTATGCTTTTGTAGGGAATTACATCCCTGTGCTGAATCCTCACCCATTGCCCTCACTCACTGGAACAATACCCACAGCACTGGTTATCCAACAGCTCCCTGTTAAGACACTGCTCACAGACATGGCTACACTCAGAGGACTTTTTGGAAACTGTGTATTATTTTAAGTATTATTTAAGCAGAATCTCCATTTTCTGCTTCATTTAAAGCCTAGAAAATCTAAAGCCTTGAAGTCTTGTCTTGCCACAGGCTGCACCTCTAAACTGCAATGTGAGAAGGATGGAAGTGTGCAAAAAGGAAAGAAATACAGAGAAGGGAGACATAGATGAGAGTCTTTCATAATATCTCAGTTGGACAAGTCAGCGTTTGACAGCTTGAATTTATGTGAACATTAACAGAATTGATAAGTCAGGGTCTTGCTGACCTTGGTAATACTCCAGAAGTAATATTTTCACTAAGGTGAACTATTTCTGGACATTTCTCCAATGTACTGAACACAAACATTTTTTTCCTGACATTGGAGCGAGCACAGCTCCTTGTTCCTGTTCCCTATTGAAAGGGAACAATATATTCTTATTTCAGCCAAGGTCATCTAAATTCTTGCCCCTTGGCAGGGATTCACATTTTTTCCTCTAAATGCCTCAATAAATGAATCTTGCTTTTCTCTCCTTAAACAGGTTGCACCTACCCCACAGAGCCTGAGCAGCAAAGCCAGGCTTCTCAGAGGGGTGTCCTGCCAGCAGGAGCCTTGACTTTCCAAGAAAACTCCACTTTCTCTGCTTTGCCTTGTGTCTATATGTTGTTTTCCTTTGGCATCACCGTTTATCAGGATGAACCAGAGCATTCCAAAGCATTTGGAACACAAATCAGTTTTCCTGGGCTGTGAACGAGTTGCTCGGGTAGGGCAATAAAAGGGACAGAGCAGGACCCAAGGCTTCCTGAGACACAGACTATCTGTTTTGCTCTGGAATATTTGAGTCAGGAAATGTTATTCATCAGCAGCATGACACCTGGAAAGCACACAGGAATGAGACCCCCAGGAAAAGAAGGGCCCTTTCCTTTCTGGGAAAGGGGCACAGTCTCTTGGCCTGACCACACTCCGCTGACCGACAACAGAAGATCCCAACATCCAGAAAACCCTCTGGAATTCAGCTTTCCCTGGTGTGAATCAGCTCCCTGGGCCTGGAGTGACGTTGATTTATAGCAATGGGGGTGTAGGCAGCTCAATTCATTTCGTGAGCAACCACAAAACACATTGTATGCAATCATCTCCATCTATAACAACAAAACCTGTGTGCTCAGGGAAATGGCTTGATGATACCACAGATATATACATTTATACAAGGTAATTAAAAGAGTTACTGAAGCAGCAGAGAACAGATCTTTAATTACTGGCAATGCTCTGAATGGCCCATGGCCCACAAATGTATCTCTATCATAATCACACTCAGCCCTTCTCCTCTTCAAAGTCTATCATAATTGTTTACTAATTAATCTTTAAGCCCTTGTACCACACAGCCTGTTTACTCTTCTATAAACACTGACTGCACAGTTCTGGGGAAGAAAAGGAGGAGAGGATGATGTGTTAGAGAATTTGCTACATTCCCTGAAAGACTCACTGCTTGGCATTTATTTGTGTTAACTTCTGTAACTTCTGAGCATCAACGGGGACTTATCTTAGTTCTGTGATACAGCTAAAATCCTGATTTTAGCACCTGACTGGGTAGCACTTTAACATGAAAGGTAACAACAGATAACATTGCCTGGAACATCCTTGTTCAGGGAAACAGCTGCAAATGTTAAGGCTGATCATTTCCAAATTTTACACTGATCTCAGGCTCAATTGTTCAGAGAGAGCATTAGATCAGTTCTGTAAGCAAGGGTAGAGAATGTGCTGCCAGGTCAGATAACTACCATGGTCATGGTCAGAAATAACTTGAAACTGTGCAAAAAAAAAAGGATGTTCTTTCTGTGGAGATTTTGGTGTGGCTGAGTTACAAAAGAAAACAATCATGATTTGAAATTAAGTTTTAGGGTATCTATGTCACACCCAACATCTTAAGCCAACACTTGAGATGGCAACATCAATCACTGAACTTATGGAATGCTGGGATTGTGTTGTTTGGGTAAGTTCTGTTTGGTTTTCACTAAGGATGCATTTTCTGAGGAGGTCACACACTTCCCCCTGGCCCCACACTGCTGCACCAGGAAGTGGCAAAGGAGGTTTCGTGTCCTTCTCCCTCATTTGAGACTAGACACAAAAATTCACAAAAACTCAAAGCAAATGTTAGGAGAAAGAAGTCCCAGTCCTCTCTGTCCTTCTCTTTGGTAGAGACAGAAACAAGGCAAAGGCCTGAAATCCCATCCAGCCCAAGGAGCTCGGGGCACTGCAGGAATTAGCCCACACAGACAAAGTTGCTCTGCTGTGCAGTGGCTGATGGAGTGGGGCTCTGTGAGACAAAAAAAGGACTAATCCTGACAGGAGGGAGAATTTTGCTTCCATGAATAGGACTTTTGAAGGGCAAACAGCTGCCTCAGGTACGTGCCCTCACGCATGCAAGAAAAGAGAGGGGAGAGATTTCAGTAACCCAAGAGGAGCTTTTGGACTATGTTGTGTTCATGTGCTGCTAAAGCTGATGATGTGCCAGTAGGAACCAGCTCATCAGATGGGCACAGGCTCCCTCTGTTCTTTCCTAGGAAGGTGGCAGATAAAAGACAAGGCATTCAAGTAGCTGACAGGGTAACCTGTAAGTGCCTGTCCTGAGCAATCTACTTGTCAGCTTTGCTGGCTCAGAGAGGAGACGTGTGCCACAGCTGTCAGCTTTGTGTCATCTTCCCTCTCCGCCTTTCATCGGCCTTCAGCCCATGAATGGAGGTTTTATTTGACTTTCTTTTTTTGGCCCAGCTCGCAGGAGGAGCTCCTTTGTCCTGCCTTAATGTATCTGAGTGTGGAAATCCAGCCAGTTCCAGGAGCAGCGAAAAGCAGGATGGGGTTGAAGACATAAGGAAGCCATCACCACCACCACCATCATCATCACCATCATCATCATCATCATCCAACAGGCACACTGAGGCCTCGAGGTGCAAATGCACAGGCTGAGCAAACACAGAGCCCTAAAACACACTGACCACCATCCACAAGCACTACATCAAGGACACAAAGGACAGCGCTTTCCTTTTCCCTGTGTGTGATTCCACAAGCTCTTCTCCATCACAAGGATAAATGCCTGTGAAAATGGGGAATCTCAAAGCTGCTTTTCTTTAACGGTGGCATCAACACCATCACAAATGGAACAACCTCCCAAGTCTGACCTGGAGAATCTCTGCACCTGATCCCTTTCCATCCTTCTCCCTGGCAGAAGCTGTCTAAGCCAGGCACTCCCTGCTCCTGGAAAAGCGTGTGGGTACAGGGAGCACTTAAACATCCACCTTTCCAGGGAAGACAAAGGGCTCGCTCCTCCACACACTTTCCCTCCACCACAGCTCCCTAACAGAAGGTGTAGGGATGGATTGTGAGAGCCTCTGGCTATGAACAGAATCCTCTCTCTAAAACAATAATCAGGTCAAGGCAATCTCCTTGATTCCCCAGAATACACACAGAGGAAGGAGACTGTGGAGCTCCTGTGTGAGTTTAGAAGAGTCAGGAAAGATCAAAGTACAAGAGACTGGCAAGGGCAGACACCGAACTGTAGAAAAATAGCAATGCTGTGATTGCAAGGCACGAGGAAAGAAGGAACATCTTCAGACATATAACTCAGGAAGCAATGGCACAGCAGGAAAAACGAAGCATCAGCAGCTGGCACCATCCCTGATACGAGGCCATGGTGTCACAGGCAGATGCATTTCATTGTCAAACAGATTCTAATGAAGTGTCTCAGTTGAAGAATGTCAACGATATTCTACTTTGATCAAGAATATTTCATCATTCCTGGATCAAAGTGGGGGTTTTCTGACCTTTTTATTCCCTTTCTTTTTACATATATAAAACATCAGGTTTAAAGGTACATAAACTTTGACTCTTTACTGTGACTCATCACTAAAAAGAGCTAATGGTGCAAGCGGCCCTCCTGAGCACAGGGGTGGGCCTGGGGACACACAGAGGCAGCTCCCAACTCACGTTAGTCTTTGATTCTGTGCAGGTAAATGTCAAAGCAAATACTGGAATGCAGCTCTGAATGCAAATCCCAATTTCTGCCCATCTCTGCTGCTGGTTTCTGGGAGGCAGGAGGTAAAAGCTGATTAATGCCTCCTGTCCTTTTCAGACACCCACACTCCTGACATTTGCTTCAGTGTTCTGGCGTTGAGCAAGGAACTCTGAGCCTGTTCTGCTTTCAGATGTGGACAAACTGCAAGAGCAGACAAAGGAGGACTGGGTGAAAGAAAAGCATTTGCAACACCCTTTGGAAAGGCAGGCGTTCCAGTGGGAAGCTTCTCTGGGTTTTCAAGAGTTAGCTGTCAAACCTGCAAGTTCCTGCCTGCTCAGCTCTGGGCTCTTTTAACCCGTCCATTAGGAGATGGATTTTTAGATAAGTAACCCGACATCTGCTGCTTCACACTGGTCATTCTGCCTGGGTGCTCCACCCTCCTCTCACCCTGTGTCGGCTCAGCATCACTCCTGGGACATTCCAAACATCCCCACAGCCACCACTGCCATTGGAAAAGCTTGGAAACAGCAAGGAAGGGAAGTAAAAAGCATCTTGCCTATCTCAGTCATGATTCCCACCTACCTGATCAACTCATAAGCTTATCCAATCCAGGAAGTTATGCACAGAGTCTGACCAGCAGATCCAAAAGGTATTTATAGTCCCTGGAATATCCTTTGGAATTGTCACAGATTCATCCAGTTTCTTGGAGGAAATCTATTATGGAGCAGGTAAAGAAGCTCCTGAGTGCTAACATTTTTTAAACTTCCCAAGTTTCCAGGGGAAAAATGTTTGTGGGGTCCTAAAGCAAAGATTATTTGGCTCTGGATGCAGAGAAAGATTCCTAACCAAGTGAAAAGCATATTGCAGTTAAGGACTGTTTTTACAGATAAAATATTGCTTGACATAAAGCATATATTATTGCTTTTATTTATCAGAGTAAGATAATTCAAAATCAAGAGAAAAAGAAACTGGAATCTTATAACTTCACTAATTTTCACAGATACCTGATCACTGTTTCAAACAATAAAGGCCATAGTAAGACTATAACTGATAAATGCAAAAGATTCTTAAAAGATACTATAATCCTACTTAATACATCATCATTACTTGGCAAGAAAACAGACAAATGCAGTGGGGTTTATCACAGCACTTGCATTTGATCAAGAGCACAATAATCTCATTCAAATCAACACCGTAATTAGAAAGTAATTGCTGTATAATCAGACATCAAACAGACAAAATCACCCTGGGTGTTTCTGACAAAATCACGCGGTGTCAGTTTAATTCTACTCCCTTTGGAGGCTTTATTCACAAGGTGACAGTGCTAAGACTTCCTGAACCCCCTTCCTAATTCCTTCCTTAAGGTGAGTGGGGAGATGCAGAAATCCAGGAACCGGCACAGGTGGGTGGGATGACGGACCCCAGCACATCCCTGGGGTACCAGAAATCCAGAATGAAGATGCCTGCAAAGCCTTTCCTCAGTTTCCACCAGCCTGCTCAGAAAGGAGGAATCCTGGAGGGTGCCAGTGGGAACTGCAGCCCATGGTTGCTGGGACCCAAAGGGACAGTTGTGAGTGGAAATCCTTTTGTACCGCGCATCAAATACCGGGGAATAATTGTGTCGTTCTCTCTGAAGAGCCTCAAAGCAAAGGATTTCAAAGGCAGGAAGGAGCAAATACCTGGAGCTCTCTAATTACAGAGTCTGAGATATGCACGGCAAAGTATTAAAATAAATGATATAGATGAATTATCAGAGAAGAGAGCGGGGCTGATAAGCCATATTTAGTATCCTAATCCTGGCTGTTTGTTTTGCATTCCTTGAGCCTTTCAAGATGACAGGTTCTGATCAACTGCTTCCCTTAGAGGTTGGCAGCTTTCCTGCTCCAGCATTTAATTTCTGTTTGATGTTCTCAACTTTGTGTCAATGTACAAACTACTGTTAAGATATATAGCAGTGATTAAAATAATTCATCCATCTGGTTCTAATTAAAGACCTAGTTAAACCTAATGACAACTTGATCTAGCAAAGCCAGCTCTCATCTTTTAAAAGGGCTGTGTGCATTCAGAACCCAGTGCTGTAAATGGGTGACAGACTATTGCAGTGTGCCCATTAAATTCCAGGGAATTAATTAAACTCATTTCATAAAAAAGTCTTAATGACATTTACTGGAAAGAGAAATAAGGCAGAAATTGCAGGTACCCAGGAGTGCTCCCTATGGGATTTCACTGCTTCCAGAAGGACCCAGCAGACCCTCCAAGCACCACGGCAGATCCTGGGATGGAGGTAAAAGGGGTTTATGAATCTGCAATCCCAAAAGGGTTGTAACTGCAAATTCAAGTCTCTGCTGGCTGCTCCCCAGCTAAGGGACATAAACACACATCCCTGAGTACTTTGGGCACCATGAGCACTGATCTTCAGGAATGGGAAATACCTGTGAGGGTCAGAAAACACACGGGAACCAGGGAGCCAGATAAGGATTCACTGACCTAGTGAAAGAAAGCAAAGACATTCCCAAAAGTTGGAAGAGCTGGCATTCCCCTTTATGGCTCTGCCTGCTGGCAACAGGAAAGATGTCCCACTTATTCAAAACATTGTCTCTTGTGGAAGAAAAATCCCAGAGGATTTCCACCACCTTCTGTCGGATGCAGGATTTCTGTTGTCTTGAGCAAGACCAGGATCAGGTTCAGGAGCTGAACTGTGTAAACAACTGGTTTTGCCTTTGCAGCAGTCTCTAAAAACCAGAGAGCACTGCTTTGGATCTGCCCAATCCAAATGTCTTTCAGAAATTCCAACAAAGTAGAAAGTTGTAATGACCTAATTTGTGTCCAAACTAAACACTAACTCGATCTGAAGGGATTATTTATTTCAATTTTGAAGTGTTTTAAACACCCAGTTTTGAAACATGAACCCCTTGAACTGTTAGATTTCAAGATCTACCCGATTTGGGTGATTTCTTTTTTTTTTTTCCATGGAACAATTTGGCAAAAGTGACATATATTTGCAAAACTATTATCATAACTAAATCTGATTTATTTTTTTTTTTGCTGAAAATTTCCACTTAAATCTGTCACCCAAGGCAGGAACTGGGAATATTTTTCAGGTTTTTGCCTGATTGCATTACACCCTTTTCAATGAAATCTGCAACTGTAAAAATGTACAGTCTTCACAGAAAACCAAGGTAGCAGAAGAACCTAATCAAAATCCTACACACTGATCTTTGCAAGCTTATTTGAAGACGACTGTTCAGTGGAGCCTTCTCTGATCCCCACCTTCCATTCTCATTCCAGGTATAAAACAAAATATTGCTGAAAATTTCACTGGTTTAAAGCTTTTTCCTCTTTTATCCTCCTTGCAATTAAAAAAAAATTACACATAAAGTTCATCTTCCAGCCTGTGCCTTGACTTTCTGCCCTTCATATATTCAGTTATTATATTCCTGATTGATTAATCCACAATATCTACTTGATAAAGCCACAAATGCATAATGAAAATGATGATCTTTAAGCTGCTGATTGCATTTTTCATTTGCTTTGAAGTCTCTTGCCAGCTGATGTTATTTTAGGACAAGACTCTGAAGCGGGTCTGGGGTTTGAGTTTGGGGTATTTTCTTTGCTTTACTCACATTTTTTAATGTTTTAACCAGCAGACTGTGAACAACCTGTCCCATTTTTTTTTTCCTTAATAGATGCTGAAATTTTCTTCCTTTGCAGCATCTTTTGCAGTTTGCAACTCCTAGAAAAGTGACTGAGATCACAAGACAGAACTGGCAAATTACAATTGTTTTCTCACTGTAGGGATAATACACCACAATCACATTTCTGCAGCACACACACGCCTGCTTCCATGTCTGGTCCAGGTCCAGAAGTGGTGAAACAAAGGCAGCTGTTAACAGTTCCAACTGGCCAAGGGAAAACCTGGAGAATAGGAAACCTCCTGAGAAGACCCAGAGTCGTGAGATTTGCAGTGAGATATCCAGCCCAACTCTCAGTGACCTTTCTGGGGGAACTGAAAACGTCTGGCTGCTTGTCAAAACTGAACATCCAAGCCCATTGCTGAAGGAAACCCACAGCAAGAGATAGCCAAAGCAATATCAAAGGCCCAAGATCCATGAGATGTAAGGAATGGAGTTGTTTTGGGAATAGCCTTTTCTGCACTGCACGCTCTGTGCTGCTCCTTAATTATCTGCAGACACACCAGTTCCTGCCCTGCCCTAATCAGGAGAACACAATCCTTGCTGCCTCAAACATACAACCCCCTTTTGGACATCTCTTGATGGGCTAAAACTGAGCCAAAATGTCAAAATATCACAGGAGAGACCAAAGGGAGAATTGCCAATATTCAGACAGAGCAGTTCTTCCATCAATCACACTCTTGCCTCTCTCTAGTACAGCCACAACCTCCACCCCCCAAAATTATTTCATACTATTGAACATGAGCAAGGCTATCAAAATCCATCTCCCAATCCTTCCAGACTGGTGATCCATAGTCTACCCCAGGTCTGACCATTCCCAGCAGCATTTTAATCAGTGACCCAACATACCCAGCCCCTGGCAATCACAGGGCACTTGGAGTTGGGATCCAGAGTGAATCAATAGTATGGACACCTCTGGGAGAACATCCAGAGGTGGGAGAGAGCTGAGGAAGGCAGACAAGGTGGGAGGTTCACTGGAAGAGCAGCACTGGGGAACAGCAGCAGGGTTTGGGGATGTACCAGTCTGAATTTCCCTACTGGTGTCAGGTGAGCAGAGTTGCACTGAACTCTGGGGTGAGGGACATGACTAAGTGACAGCAACACCTCAGCAGCCAACAGGCAGCTGCTACAAACCTCTGATGTCACCCCCTGCACCCAACCTCCTGCAGAGCAGCAAACCTGTGCTCAGAGGACCCTCCAAAGCCCCACTGTCAGCCATGAATACAAATGCTCCGGGAACCTGACTCGTTTCAGCCATCCCAGGCCCAGCTGGCTTTAATTTCTCTCGCTATTCAAAAATGAACCACTTGAATTTGTAATTTTTAGTCCAAACAAAAGGCTCTATATTTCGAGGCCGGCGTGGAGGGAGTAGGGGAAATCTGCCTCACCCTCAGCTACTGCAGAATTGACTGGCACAGAAGTCAGGATTAAGGGAACCTCAGCCGAGAAGCAAGGCCAGAGCCCCCTGCAGTAGCCACTGTACAACCCCATGCCCTGTGGATGAGAGGGTCCACCACAGTCTTCCATGGCAAATCTTTCCCCATAGTCCTTTTCTCAGAGTCCAGTACTATCCTGCTTCAGATCAGGGGCTGCCTAAATTATCTTAACGAGATAATCTTAGATTTTTCTCCAGGACAGCAAAAAATATTCCATCTGCTCATTTTTGTTGCAGCCAATTGAAACCAGTCACAAGGATTTACTAGATGTAAAGGAAAGAGATATTTTTTAGTGCTGCTGTAAGTAAGTAGGACATACAGTGTCAGGACAACATGGAAATGTGTGCCATGCTCCTAAAAGTTGACTGAAGGTGGAGATGGCGTGACTGCAGAGCCTGACAGAGCTGTGGTCCCTCTCAGCACTTCCCAACAAACAGCTGCCCCAGGACACACCCACAGGCACCCTGGGGAGACAGGGATAGAGCACCCAGTGCTTTCCTCTGCCCTCCTTCCTCAGTGTGACTCCAGGGAACTGCCATCTGAAGGAATTCACCCACACCTCCACCAGCCCCTGCTGCCGAGGGAAATCCAGCTGGACTTTCCCCCTGACACCCTTCCTTTGCGCAACTCCCGTCTCTTCCTTCCCGGGGCCTCCTCATCCAAACCTCCTTGGCACGACCCAAGTAGGTCTTCTCTCACCAGGGCAAGAAAAAGCTGAGTGTGGAGGCAATTTGTCCCTCAAAGCATAGATCATTCCTCCAGTCAACACATGCATCTGGCCAGGGCTCCTTGGCCCGCTTTCCGGAGCGGTGGATGCTGTCCAGAGCCCTCTGCTCAGTGTCCCTGACAAGATGGCCATCAAAGCCTGGGTTAGGGGTCACTCACCCACAGCCATTAGCACTCCAGAGTGATTGATTATCAGCATGTGTGGTCTCAATCAAGAGCCGGTAATGAGCTGCATTCATTAATCCCATTTATATGTTTGCATAGGCCAGTCTTGGATTTCAGAGAATAAAAAGGCTTCATACTGAGATCTGCACATTGCACTGCCTGGCAAGGGTAAGGAATCCCAGAGTGGATCAAGGATTTGCATCTAATTCTGTATTTTGGGAATTTCAGCCCAGGTGTTTCTAGCTATCAAGCAGAGTGACTCCACAGCATGACCTGCACCCCTCACAGCAGCATCCAGCCTGTGCTACGTTTTATCTGTACTTATTTTATGTTTTCCTTGCACTTTTAAAGTAACTTTTCATGGACACAGCTACACCCAGTGTTACACCCAGCCCAGGTTTCTGTTCCTACTTAGGCCGTGGTGGGTTCTCTGTTATTTTGTGTTTGATAACCCCCCTTTTTTCCTCATCACCTACAGCAAACCCCTCATGTTCTGAATATGCCACCACCACCTTTGGCTGCCCTGTCTTCCTCAAGCCATTCCCTCTGATAACCTTCTGCAGAGAGCCCCATCAGCAAGTAACTTGACTCCATGCCCTACCCTCACATCCCCTTTGGAATGGGCCAGGCTTCCATCCTCTGCTGAGGCCAGGTTCCTCTCACTGGCAGGAAAGCCATACTCCCTCCCCTCCCCAAAGATCCCCTGAAGGAGTTATAAAAACAAAGGGTGAAATTCTGGCTCTGTTGAAGTCAACGGGAACGAGGCCATTGACTTTAATAAGGCCAGGCCTGACCTCAGCACTCGGAGCTCCAGCACAATTCCCTGTGTTTCACACAGGAGGATGAGGGGCTTCTCAGCTTCACCGCTTCTGAAAGCGCTCCAGAGCCTCAGTGAGGACACCTCCAACTCATTTAACTGCCAGAGAACATTCACATGGATAAACTCACCCACCAGAACAGCAGAAACGGGCTCAAATCCCCAGAAAAATATACTCGGTTTGAACCAGCTCACTCTCAAGTAGAAACCATTTATTTGAGAAGATGTTAGAAACTGCACTCAACCTCAGATAGCTCAAGGAATCAGGAAATTGCATGGTTGGCTGTCCAGAACCTGTCACAGCTTTTCCCAGTATAAATTCAGTACACAATGGAAAAAATAAAGTTCCTTCAAAAAGTTAAGTGGGGCTTTTTTTTTTTTTTCTATTAGGAAGGTATTAGTTGTTTAAAAATAGATTTGAATAATAAATGCTTATAAGTGTTTCCAGGCCCCTTTTTGGTAGAAATGCTTTTAGCATTTCATGTGGGGAAAAAAATATGTACTAGTGAGAAGTAATGGTATTTAGCCCCTCTAGTGCAAGTATGTTAAAGGTGACCAGCAAATAATTGTTTCAGCAATTCAAAAACCTTACAACTATGCACTGAAAACTAAAATAAACAAGGTGAGGGTGATACAGACTGCACAGTAAATTAAAAAGCCTTTATATTTCTTTTGCAAATCCCTAAAGACCAGTGCACAGCTCTCTTTCCATGGGATGCCACAGTTGGTGCTGGAAGCAATGGGTTGGGGTAGGAAAATGCCAGCACTTCATATCCTTATTTCACACCCATAATCCACAACAAGGAGTTCTTTATTTCTTCAAAGCAAAGACCACCTCTGCTGAACACCCTTGGACTGACAGCAGAGAACTGGGAGATGCCTGGGCCATGCCCAAGGGTTGCCAGGATGGAAAAGGACTCCGAGGGCCTCGCAAAGCGCTGCTCTGGGAGGAGAAGGAGCAAGAGGAACCAGCCTGCTGGGAATGCCACCCTTATTGATGTCTAGAAAGGCAGGCTCAGGCAGAGACATGATCCCCAGAGTTTCTCCCAGGGCAGGAAAGAAACTGGAAAGATGCAGAGCTGCAGAACCAAAATTTGCTGTAGGAGGGTTTTGCCTGCCTCTTGTGTGACCAACCCAGTTCCACGAATTAATTTAACAGGTACATGTGAGTACACAAATAAACAAGAGCTTACAGATACCTCACACCAGATTATAAAATTTACTCTGACTTTAGACATTTAAGAGCTGTGATGACTTAGTGCTGCATTTATTGGCAGGTGAGCAAACAAGGGGAAGGGCAAAATTTCATAGACAGCCCTTCTTCAGAAGCAGGGAAAACATGGTGCTACCAAAAACCATACTCCCGACCTCTGTAGCTTCAATGTTACCCTAAACCCACCAGTCTGCAGCTGAAAGGATCCTAATTAATTAGAGATGAGCAAAAGGAAGTTTCTTTGCTGTTTCCAACCAATTTGGGTGGGTTTATGGTAAAATATTAATGCCAATCAGCAAGGATCTTCCTGAAACAATTCTCTAAGTCATCTTCATTTGCTGTGCTTTGGTTCCCATCCCAAAGCAGGCTCAGGGCACAGGACTTGAATTCTTTCTCAGGAAACCCTTTTTTTTCCTAAAAAAAAAAAAGTCAGGAATCTTCTGTTCCTCAAAGCTCAGAGATACTAGAAAATGAAATATAAATGAAAGTCCTGAGTTGTGGATCCTATCAAGTGGTTCCTACAACTTACGTTGCTGTTCTTCAGGGTCCAAGAATTCCAGCAGGACACGGGGTGGAAACGAGTCTTGTTTCATTCCCAGAGTCTACAAATTTATAAGGCTGCAATTAAAAATTGAAAAGAAAAACATTTTGGTTAATAATAGACATAAAAGGGCCAAATGCTGATTTTCCAAGTCCTGACTAAAAGGTGTTTGAATTCTATGGTATACAAAAATTCTAGACAGAGGCTGGGGATTTTGAAGCAATTTTCATTCCATAATGGAACTAATTTTTGTTTAAAATAGTCACAAAACAGCATTTGTTATAAAAATTAAATGTTAATATAAAACATTTACTATATTCAAAAAACATGGAAGGATGTTACTTTTTTGTCCTTTCTTATTGTTTCAAATCATGTCTAACATCACTGTTGCTGATTGTATCTTTCCTGGCTTTCTATTTCAGCTTTCTCGCACTTTGTTTTGGGGGGTTTTGTTGTGTTTTTTTTTTAAGTTTCCTAGACTGTCTTTCATCTTCTGCAACTTTTTAGCACCCTTGTTCCATTGCATCCAGTATCAATAAAGGATAAAAAGAGGTAGAACAAAAATATCAAAATTCCAAGAGATTAACATCTCTATTTTTAATGAAAAAGCACGAAAAATGTTGTTTATGATGTAGCAAGCAGGTTGTCTTTCATCACAAGTGTTTTGAAGAGGAGATGTGAACAAGATATACTGACAACATTTAATTTTATCTGACTTTACTGAGCTAGTTTTATCTCACTATAGTGAGCATAATGCTTAACATATCAGAAGAAAACAGCCTGCACAAGAATGATGAGTAGCAGGGGAATTAAATAACAATAATAATTATAGAAGGTGTTTCTACAGACTTATTTACCCGTTCAGTATTTCACAGGCCTAAAAACTGCAGCACTAAATTAAGCTTTTTCTACTCTTTGATGACACTGAGGAAACATTTAAACTGAATTAGTAAGAATTTGGAGAAGAAAGTTGTAGCAGGGCATTGACCTCATATGAAAAGGCAGAAGTAAAACATAAGGATCGTGTTTACCCTGGATGAGTTTCCTGTCGACACTGTTTATTATTGAGCAATAAACACACTTGGATTGTGGAGATATATCTTCAGAAGAGGTATTAAGAACCAAACAGTTTCTGTAAATCTTCTGAGTGGGATTAACATTCAGATTTAAACAAGGTTCCACACATAACACGCATTTGATCACTTAACAGGTCCGTGTCCAAAATACTTCTGGCTGCAGATGTGCAGTCAGGATCTGATTCCTCCACTTTGCCTGGCCAAAATGCTGAGATTTGGTCTTATTTTAACTAAACACATCCTAAGTTATTTTTATATGTGTCTCTCGGGCCTCATTTTCACTTGAGGCAAATTTCTGCTGTGGTGATGGGTTGTAAAAGTTCCTTTCTTCCACCTCCCCTCATTTATCCCACTTAGTGGCATTATCTGATAACAATGCTGGGGACACCCTCAGTCCCTCACGCAAAATATAAACAAATGGGCCATGAAGAGAAGGCAGCACCAAATCCTTGTCCCAGCACTGCTGTGACAAGGGGTGGGAGCCCTGGGGGTGATTTACAGCCCTGGCTGGGGACACCGAGTTAGGGCTGGGTAACTTTGCTCCTTCAGCACAAAGGGAGCTCCCCACAAAGCCTCAGCCCTTGGCATCAGCACACAGGCCTGATCTCCCACAGCCTGGAGCAGGGAATGACCTAAGGACTATTTCTCCAGGTTGCTCATTCTGATCGCTCAGGATCACTCTAAAACCAAACTGTTTCTGTTTGCTTGTGGAAAAGGGAACATGGGAGAAAACGCATTTCAGACTGAAAGAAAGGTTTCTTTACATTCACAAACAGCAAGTGGGGTTTTTCTGTTTCTTTACTTTCAGAATTTTATTTTATTATTAAGTTTAATTGAACCTGATCTCAGAACCCCGTTTCAAAACAAAGCCTGAGCACTTCACGTAAAACCTGCTGAAGTGACAGCTTTCACTTCGCTCTTCCTTCCAGGCTGGGAAAGTTTGGTTCAAATTGTTTGCCGAGTTCGACAAGGTTGGCTGCAAACAGTTTGAGCTGAACCGAGTCTGATTTTTCAGCAAATGACCCAGGGGAGCAGCTATTTGTTTTACCTACTGTAACAATAATGTTGGCCATTTCACCATTAGTTTTTTTGTCAATAGCTGATTAGACATAACAAATGTAAGACACGACAGACCAGCACTGCTTTGACAAGGGCTTTGGAGTGTGGAGGGTGCTAAAGAGAGCTCTAAATGCTGATTAACCCCTCCACGGTGTTGTGTTTATCCCTGCCCGGGGTCCCACCTCGGCACAACTGGGATTTATATCCTTAGGGTGCCTGGCTCCGGGTCCTCACTCTCAGTGACCACTATCGGTTACAGTGCCCAGATAGCACAGAAGTGGGCCCTTCAAAGCAGCTACACATGTAGGAATAGTCTGGAGCAAGTGTGTGGATGCAGCCAACCTTCTCCCACTCCTCAGAAAGTCAATGTTCAGAGCAAACCCCTCCTCTGACCTGTCAACACGAGCAGCCTCTCCGCTCGCCCTTCCGAGATTCCAGGGCTGGCGGGAGGTGATGGGAATTGAACTCTGGCTCTCAGGAGCACCTGGCTTTGTTATCTCTAAGGGCCCAGGAAGATTTCAGGCCCTATCACCCCGTGCCATGTCCTGACACTTGACTCACAAAGTGGCCCTGGTGTTGGCTCACCTCCAGGCTGAGATAGCGACTGTCAGCGGCGAGGTGAGAAGGAATGGGAGCGGAGCAGGAGAACAGATCCTACTGCTTCTTGTAGGAAAACACCACAGCCCAGATTGCTGAGGAGTCCTCTCTCTTCTGACTCCCTCTGAACATCAAGATCTTCACTGCAGAGAGTCCAGGAGGTTCAGTTCACACAGGCTTTTTTAGTGCGTTATCTCCATCTGTGTGGTGACCACGGGGGAGGGGGGAAGAAAAAAAAAAGAAAAAATACTGGTTAATACTAAATGAAAACTGATGGATTACACATTCCAAGTATCAGTGAAAGCAGGGAAGTGGCCCAGTTTCCATGCATCTGACTCTTCTTTCAGAAGTATCCTTTCTGTGTACAGAACTATTCAGCATTTACTACTGAGAACAAAGAGCTGAGAAAGCCCATAACCCCAGACAAAATAACGAATCCCAACAGATAATTTGATTTGAATATTCTGGAGCAGAAGCTCGAGCCTGATGCTAAGAGCAGGACATCTCTCTGGGAACAGACCCCGGGCTCTAACCTGCTCTTGTCCCCACAGTTGATTCGTGCCCGTGTTATGTGCATAAGACAGATGCAGGAATGCCCCAGGAAGGAGGAGATACTACTCTCCATGAGAGACCAGATAACAGTGGAGAAAGCAGCTGCTTTAGAGAAACTTCACTGCTTCTAAAGCATTCACAACTCTAGAGGCATTTAGTGTTTGCTCTTTTATCAGTGCAGCTGCAAGTGATAATTCAACCTCCAAGTGGTCTGTGCTTTTGTCCTGTCTGAATTGAAAAATGCCCCAACAAAAATCCTTGCATTGTATCAGGATTATGTGCTTGGAAAGAACTCAACAAATTGCATTTAGGATGATCAAAATGATCCATTTTCCTCACAGTGTTGCCGGTGGACAAAGGTTTGAAAATCAAATTTTAGCACTATCGATGTTACTGCCTGATGCAAGAGCAGCGATAGAGCTTTATCAGGCAAATTCCAAGACAGATGGACCCAAAAGACAGTTATCTTTATTATCCTCATCTTGCAAACAGCAGTTGCCAGTGTCACACACTGACACTTCACTAGACATCCTAAGCATCTTTATCATCTCAATATCCCAAAATAGAATGCCTCCTGTATACTGACTTCTCCACAAGATTACCCTTGCAAGTGCTGTTTCTCCTGTACCAAAAATAAAATAAAATAATAATAATCACTCTTCCAAACTACTGCACCATGAATGTTGTCTCTCTCCCAGCCTCACTTCTTGTAACCTCCCAGTGTCTTACAGTGCAGCCACTGGGGCAATAAGCAGCTCCAGGTTTGAGACAGAGATTAAAGCCCGGCTTCTTGTATATTCAGGAACCTCATTCCCACTAAAAATTGAGCCTTTATCCCAGTTTGAATGAAATCTCACCTTTTGTGTGTGCAGAGCAGAGCGGGGCAGAGCTCTCCTGCTGCAGAAATCCCCAGCACAACAGAAGGTTGGTGCTGCAGCCCCTGATGGAGTGACCCAAACCCACTGCCCACCCCACCAAAGCAGCCTGGCTTGTGTTAGGGACCTGTATTTAGACAGGGATGTGAAGCCATGGAGAGACTCAGCAGGAAAAACACCCCAGCACACGCTCCTGCTGGATGCTCCCCATTTCCCAAACAACGATTTCCCCCGGCAGGAATGTTGATTTAAACCATTCATGCCAAGGTGGGTGCAGGATAAGGTTATGTGATTCTTGGAGCCACCACACCAGGTCATGAATGATGGAGTAATGAAAAGAAAATTCCAGGCTCATTGCACAGCAAATAAAGGCAGGATTGTGGAAACACTGGCTGCCTGCTGAGCTCTGCCTTGGGGTGGGCACAGATCTGCAGCACAGGGGATGGAGAGAGATGGTTGGGAGAGAGCCTCATCGTAACCCCAGGTTTTCCCTACTGACCTACAGTACCCAAATCTCTCCCAGGGAAGAAATAGGGGAACAAACAAGACTTTTTGAGCCTCAGTTCCCGTCCTGCACATCCACAGTTTCCACTGACTTGCTTAGAACTAAAGGTGCCCAGTGGCTCTGGAAGTCATCCTAAAGGGTCACCTGCTATGCAGAGTTAAGATTATTTAGATTCTGCAATTGCTCATATTACCATGTCAAGAGGGTTTCTTTCAGGACATCATTATCTCCAATTTCCCAGGCTTCCAATGTTTTCCCTAGGAATAATCCCCTACAACGTGAGGTTTGTTCAATACACACGCTGAACAAACTCTTTATAGGTGGAATATGTAAGTTTTTATATAAACTTTCTGAAAAAACCAAAACCCTCCAGTTTCAGCTTGGCCTTTAAAGAAGTGCAAAAGCTTTGGTGTGCTTTTAAAAGCAGAGCATCAGAAAGGATTGATTTTTTTTTCCCCCCTGGCTTGACTGACCCCAGACTGTAACCTCAGACAAGCTGATAGTTGAGAAAGTAAACTAATTACAACTTATATCCAGAGCCTGCCCTGCCCCGGCATCACAGACCCAACATTCCCACATTGCTCCTTCTTTTCCACACTTCCCAAAATTCACTTCAGTGAATCCAAGATGCTCCCAGCATGGATCATGTGCTACCTTTTGGCACAGCAGCCACTGGCTCAGCCCAGCTCTGGGCATCTGCTGCCTTTGCCAAACAAGCATTTTCACGACAAAAGTCAAGAAATAAATACCAGTTTCAAGAAGTTCCTGAAACCTCTATTTAAAGTGGCTTCAGTTGTAAGTTCAAGGAAGGCAACGCCTTTGTGACAGCACAGCTGTGGAATAAAAAGATTCCCAGGGCCTCCTGGCTGCTCTGACTCCTGGGCTTTAGAATTATATGAGTATGGGCTTAAGACCACCCAAATTCTTTTTTTTTTTTGGTTTTCCCTTTTTGAGAGGGGGGGAAAGAAAGAGAACATGGACACACAGGGGTGAAAGGGACCATCCCCTCCCCAGCATGTTGGACAACTGTAGTTTTACAGTACCAAAGATGTGACAGGCAGCACTGACCCGTGACAGCAGCTGTATTTACACTAGAGCCTAACAGGGAAAGCACACTGGAGGGGTTGGAATATGCACTGCAGGATACAGTGGCCTTTGGAGAGATGCTTTAACCCCCATGTGCCAAATCCAGCTGCAGGAATTTAATTCCCTGCCAAAGCACAGCCAGGGGGGAACTGACTTTTGTCTCTCGCTTAGTGAGCATGTGGCTGATTTTGCACCTGAATCTCAGCTCTCTACCAGGAAGCATTCCCACAGGAGGGGGAGATGTTCTGCTGGGGAGCCAGTGTTCCACTGAGGATGAAGCCCCCAGTTCTCCACTCATGACACAGTGAGTGTAGGGACCCCAGACAAGCACCTGAGGGGCAGGGGCTGTGCCCTCACAGATCCAGGCTCAAAGCAATCCACTGGGACTGGGTCTCTTCAAACTGAAACTCATTATACAGCCTTTTGACAACATTTCTTTGTTTTCTAATTGATTCAGGCTTTCTTAGGCTGATCTCTCAATACAGAGTCTAAACAAAGAGAAACATAATCAAATACTTGCTTTTTCAGCAGGAAAAAAAAAGGAAAAAAGAAAACCATGCACATTTGCTCTGTCTTAGGCTGTAGTTTTCCTGGGCTGCTCCCATCTTTATTTATTGTTCTTCCTTCACACCATGAGTTCTTGGATAGCAAAGGAAAACAGCCCATGTCTTCACGAACAACAGTTGGCTGGAAAATCAAATTAAAAATGGCAATCACATCTGCAGCAGTGCAGGCAGCTAAAATAGTCCACGTTTTTATTTATATCACTTTGGGTAGTGAGTAGCTCAGAGCCCTCATTGCATATTCCCATGTCCCATTAATTCCTTTATTACCACTTACTGCCAAAAGCAGGTGCTTTATACTTCCCTGGATAACAGATGGAACACGGGGTTTGTGATGCAAGAGTCAAGACAGGATGGGCAGATGGGACAGGTTGGAGGAGAAGGGAGAGAGGAGGAGAGGACAAAGTTCAAAGCCATGGGAAGATTTAGTGTAAACTTGTCACGGAGGAGGCTCCAGCAGACACATCTCAGTAGCAGGAAACCCAAACCACGACATGTTTGCACAGAAGTTTTCAGCACAGGAAGTGCTCCAGTCTGCAGGACCTGAGCAAAGGCACTGGGGCAGGCAGGGCAAGAATGTGCAGCAACCTCAATTCAAGTTTGTCCTCTGACACAAGCAGAACGTGGCTCCAGTCACTGTTTCAGCCCCACAGGGGTGAGACCCCTCTAACACTGACCTCCTGCACACAGCCTGGTGCCAGGGAAGGCAGCACGGACAAGCAGAGGTGCTTGGGACACCTGGCACTGGAAGTTGTGCAGCATCCTTAGATGCAGCCAGCAATCCTCACAACCTCTGGGAAAAAGGGATATTTACTCCAAAACACCTTTAAAGCCTCTCTGTTGATTAGTGAACTTGGTATTGCTTCGAGCTGAGGCACTTCAGGCCAGTCCCACACCAAGCTCTCAGATGGAGAATAAAGAATGATACAGAATCACAGAATGGGGTGGGTTGGAAGGGACCTTAGTGATCATCTGGTTCCAACCCCCTGCCAGGGGCAGAGACACATTCCACAAGACCAGGCTGCTCAATGCCCTACCCAGCCTGGCCTATCCTGCTCCCTGTCTTCCACATCATTCACTCTGAACAACCTGTGGAAGTTTTTTCACTCGTTCATCAGTACACTTGTCCTGGCTTAGGTACCTGTTGTGCAATCAAACCTTGCACTTCTGGTGAAATAAAACAAAGGCAGGTCAAAATGGCAGAAATGGTGTGAGAACTCGAGGGCCCAGTTTTCATTTCACACACAGAATTAGCAAAATCCCTCGATTCCCAACAGCCATTCCTGCCCCCATCTCTCCTCATTTATGAGGGGTTGGCTGTGCAGAAGGGACCAGGACAGTTCCAGCTGATCCAGGACCCTCTGGACAACAGGAGCAGTGTCCCAACAATCCTGTCCCCGTCCTCTCCCCCTGGACAAACATTCCCACAGGCTGTAACCCCAGGAAGGGCTCAGGGAGCAGAGCAGGGAACCTGCAGCAGCTCAGCCCCTGACGTAGGTAGATCACCACCCTCCTGCCAGAAAGAACCATTTCAGGGACTCCTTTCCACAATATTGGGAATTCCTGCAAAACTCCCGTTTCTGACGTGCTGCTCTGATGTGAAATATCCCCCGTGTTTGCAAAGGAGTGATTCTGAATGACTAACCAGCCCCGCATATATTTCAAGAAAACTTGGAAACAGCCTTGTTATTTTTGGAAACACGGACGCTTGTTCGGGGCGAGCTGGCAAGGGGGAATTACTGTGGAAAGTTACCCGAGGAACAGAGAGGCTGCAGTGCCACCTACTGCTTCACTCCGGGCTCTGAGTTTGGAGTTCACAACTAACACGGACACAAACAGTGACACCCGGGAGTAGCCCCGAGCTCAGAGAGTCACCCAGACCTGACCATGACCCAGCCCAGATTCCTCACCAGAAGGTGCAAGGTCAGTGCCACAGACAATGATCAAAGAACCAACCTTACCTGGGAGCTTTGCAGCCCAGAGCAGGAAGCGTGATGGACCTTCAAAAAGCACTTAATTTTTATTTAAATCATCCTGAGTATTCTTTTTTAGCACACAAATAGGAAAGTTGATTTGGACTCTTAATACATCCTCAACTTCACCACAGATCAGCAGCAGTAAGTTCCAAAGATACTCCAAAAGACATACCAAAGGCATCTTGTATAAAAGTGTGGTTTATATGGTTTTTTTAAATCCTTGAATTTATTTCTTTTCATAATTTAGCCTTTTAATGTAACGATAAGCCTCCCTGCTACACAAGACAGAGAACAACTTCCTGGCCTCCAGTTTGCTAGTCAGTCAGTACTGTATAAAACTTCACCAGGTTCACAGAATTTATTAAAAAAAAAATCCGAAGAAATCCAAAAATAAAACCAGTTTGTGCTTATATGGAACTGCCCAGTTAAATGTGAGACTATTCCTTGACTCCATTTCAGTTTTCCCAACCGCAAATTCACAAAACGTAGATGATTCCACAAAGAAAACAGATGCTCCTTTGGGATTGTGAGTTCCCAGCCGGAAAACAAAACACGCAGAAACGCCAGGGGAAGGTTGTTTTCTCCCCCAGCTACACAGTATCAAAGAGCCCTAATTAGAATTTGCTACTCAGTACAACGTATTATCAAAATCACCAAAGAGAACATATCCATTTATTCATAAATGTGGTCTGGATTATCCAGGCATTGGAGATGCTTGGTTGGATGTGTGTCTGGTCTGGTTTGTGTTTGGTTTGGAATCCATTCATTTAGTCCTTAATTTGCCATTAAGGAACTGATACAGCAAGTGTGCACATTAAACATTTAAATGTGGGTGCCTGGAGGCACATGGAGCTAAACAACTGCAAGTGGTTATCCCTGGAAGTTGAAACAAGTGATTTTCCTTCCTCCACAAAGATGAGGTTAAAGGTTGGACCAGACGACCTCCAGAGATCCCTCCCAACCTAAACTGTTCTATCAGTCAAGCAGGAACAGGCAGTCAAGAAGTGCAGTGCAGAGGGTAATGCTCTGGAACATCACTTCCCATTTGTGGCAGGGCTGGACAAAGTTCCTACATCCAGCTCTTGGGACGCTTCAGTCCACAGCTCCGGAAGGATTTAAGTGAGAAAGTGCCCTGACATCAGTACCTGGGGGAGGCAGCACCCAGGGCCACTCACGAGGTAGATTTGATTACACTGCATCTGTATAAAAACCTGACCTGAATCCCTCCTGTGCCAAATGCCAAAGTCCTTCTCCACAGACCAAAGGGATTCCCTGAGTAGTTTTGCCCACTTATCGTGGCTAAGAGAAATTCCTCACAGATCCTAATAAATGTTGAATACTGTCACACCACTTAGAGCAACGTTTTTTGTAGAATACAGCTATAGAAAAATGTATCACATTTCATGGTCTGTTCTTCCAAAAACTCCTACAATTTGGCCCGTAGGAAAAAAAAGGAAAAGCCTGCTCAGCAGTGCCAAGCTTGTAATGGTGTCCCAAAGCAACGCAGCTTTGAACAGAAAGTGAGGAATATTGGGTCTGTGTAAAAGGAGACTTGGGACAAGAGAACTTTGCTGTAATGGAAGGGAAACAGTACAGAAGAATCCTCAGGAACATTTCCACCCAGTTCTGGGCTCCCCAGCACAGGGTTTGCTGCTGGGAGTGCAATGAAGTGACACAAAGATGATTAAGGGACTGGAGCATCTTTCGCTTGAGGAGAGACAGGGAGCACTGGACTGTTCAGCCTGGAAAAGACAGGGGTCAGGGAGATCTTCTCACCTGGCATAAATAAATATCTGTTGGGAGAGAATGAAGAGGGAGCCAGAGTCTTCCCACTGGAGCCCTGTGACAGCACAAGAGGCAAAAGGCACAAGCTGAAACAAAGGAAACTTCATCTGACCATAGGAAAACCACCGTTTTTTTTGTTGTGAGAACGATCAAACACCGGGATAGGTTGTCCAGAGAGGTTGTGGAGACTCCATTCTTGAAACCAGAAATCCCAAGCTCCTCAGTTTTCCTTGTTTCTTTTTTTAAAAATGCTGATGGAGATCAAATTCCACTCCATCAGGTCACATCAGAATCATTAAATTGCAATAAAGATCAACCAAAAAGCAAAACTGCAGACCAGGTGTAATAAACACTGAAGCACCAGGACTTTTTCTTCCACTTAAACCCTGCTCTACCTGATCCCTCAGTACACATAGGAGAGCCTTTAAGAGAGGGATTCAGACTAACTAATCCTAACTAAAATGTTATTGCATAAACTGGATTTATTCACCTCCTTCAACGACAGGTACCCACAGAAACAGATGTGGGTCTTTCTTTTACCTCAGTGTTTCAACCAGACAATGAGACAACTCTTTTTTGGTTCTTATTTGTACTAAATTTAAGGGTTACAAATGGGTCTGATCAAACACAGATTCAAAGAACCTGCAAATACAGACATGAACTCCTCAGTTTAATTCCCTTTGTGCAAAATGCCTGAATTTAAGAGCACAGACTTCAAAACAGAACACCAAATATATGTAAAAGCATCTTACTCCTCCAAAGGAACCGATCCTGCATCTAATTAAGGAATTGGCAAGATTCTATTAATTATGTCCCCAAGATCAAGGTTTGGCCCACTCTCTTTAGAGCCTGGGTGTAACTAAGCTCTAAATAAGTCTGCAGGAGGAGACAAGAGTGTGCAGAAGCAGCAAGTGGCACTTAAAAAGCCCAGCCTGGACCCACAGTGCTCAGCAAACAGCCCTGGTTTCCGTGGTGGTTTGTGAGGAATTTGCCTTTGAATCTGCATTAAATAGCCAAATTTTCTACATCCTGCTTGATGCATTTGGGAAACATCTGTTTTGATTAAGCTGAAATCAGTGCAGCACGTTAACATCTCAGGGGAAATTGGGTTCATTTCATACGGATTTGAGGGCTGTGTTCTGGTGATATCGAGCACTGAGGGAAAGACAATTCTGGGAGAAAGGGAAGCAAAACTGAAGCAAACTGCCACCATCCCATGGGTAAGAATCACTCCCAGAGCAAAACAGCTTTCCAAATGTGTCTGTTGGGGTGCAGCAAGCTGAAAAATCAGCTTTCTCCACAGAAAATTTTCTTCTGGAGAAGGAAAAATAAAGCCAAAGCCAGTATTACACCCATTTGAAAAGGCCACTCCAGTATTACAGGTGTTGTAATTCAGTCCTCTCACATCCCAGCATTCCTCCATCACCAGCCACCTCTGGTTTGATGAAAGCTCTCCACTGGCTGCTCCCAAGGGAAAGAGCAGCACAGGCATCTTGGGAATCTTCAGCTGTGGTTCACTCTGGGCATCTGGTTAGACAAGCTGCTCAGGGGGCCCACATGGGCACCAAAACAGTAAAATCAAAATAACACTGAACTACCAGTGTCAGATCCATGAAAGACCTTCAGAATACTGTGACTAAAACAAAATTACAGCACTGGGAGCACTGCAGGCACAGCTTGGAAGGGAGAACCCAAGGGGAATGCCTGAGGAGGTCTGTTGTAGCTGAAATCCATTTTGATCCCCCGTTTTCTCAGTCCACTCTCTTTTTTATCTATTAGATGTTATCAGACTCCTGTAACTAAGATTCTCCAAGCAGCTTAGAATTACAAATGATTTTCAGTAACATTTGGGTAACAAAGCTCCCTCAAGTTGACTTGGAAATCTCTCCTGTGCCCACTCAGCCTTGCAAGACAAGGACTATTCCATCGAGGATTTCCTAACTCAGGGTCCAGCAAGGAGGGCTTTCACTGGAAGGTTGTACATGGAGCAATGGAATAAAGGATAGTCTGAGTTCTCTGATGAGACTAAGCAGTTGGTGAAGTTTGCAGGGTTTGAGCTCCTTGCTGTGGCAATCACAGCAAGGCAATTTTGCAGACCTTAGTGTCATATTTCCCTGCTCCTTTGGAAAAAACCCATCTAGTTTTCAACACAGCTCTAATGATAACTCCACAAAACTCTGTGGTTTTGCTTTGTAGATCGCTGAAGTATTTTGTCTCATGTTGCTCCACAGCTCTACTGTGTCAGCTCCAAATGAATCAAAGAGAACTCTGAGCAAAAGCTGTTTGAAGCTGGTAACATTCTGGATTCTCAGTGGAACCACCAATTTTGCCTGATGAGGTTCACTCCAAAGGCTTCATTGACTTAAGCCACTCTTTCAACAGGCATGGCAGGAGTTTAAGGTTTCTGATGAACTATGAAACCAGGCAAGTTTCCGAGGAGCTTTTTGGGAAAGCTTTCCTTAATTCCAGCTCTGCATCACCTCACAATTTTGCCACCAGTCTCACAAGACCCAGGGGAGAGTTGTACAAGCTGTTGAGGAAAGCTGTGACAACTGGATTAGAATATCCAGCAGGCCCAGGGGACAAGGAGTTATTCACCAGCTTGTAGGCCAGAGCTCCAAGGGTCAGTCAGGGAGCCAGGGAAGAGCTTTCAGAGCAACACTGATCTCCTGTAACAAATAGGAACTAGTGGTTTTTTTCTTTTTAGACAGGGTTTTACTGTAAAACGCTGATTTATCAATACTGGCAACGATGCACTTGGATCCAGGATACAATTTCTGGACAGGGAGAGACACTCCAAACTGCCATGTATCCTCTGGAATGCTCCTGAAGCAGCTTTTAAGGTCACTTTTTAAAGAAAGATTAAAAGCTACCGAAAACAACTGAGCTGCTGAAATCCAGGATCAGTGTTTTGCTCTGTCACACTGTTCCTACTCCAACTAGTTTCTTTGTGCTCTATCTCCTCATTTCCCAAGCAACTAAGACTTCCTACCTCACAGAAGTCATGGGAAGAAGTTTTAAAGTCATGGAAACTTTAAAGACTCCCTGGTGCTTTGCTGTAGCAAGGATGGGGAACACAAATCCTTCCTGTACCTCGCCAAGGAGGTGTAAAATTCCCAGTGTTTCTCACCAGTGCTGTCAAAACATACAACTGGCCAGCACATTCAATTGGAGTGAGGTTGGGGGCTTGACCACTTTGAAGCCAGGTTTGGGTTATGCCTGTGCCCCATCCCAGAGGGATGTTAAGCACAAGCAGAGTGATAATGGTCTTCTGCTCATTTGGAAATCCAGAAAATGTGTCAGCAGTGACCTCTGAGCAATGAAAGAAAGTAATTTTTGTTTCTAATTCTGAAGAGTTCCCAGGTAGACTCTCCCCAGCAGAGTCTGGAGAGGCCTGTTTAGCAGCAGACCTGCTGAAGGTCTCACACCCAGTCACAGCTGCCTGGGCTGCAAATACAGATTTATAGCAATTACATTTATCCTTTGGGTTATACAAGCAGCAGATCCACCAAATTCCAGGTCCTCTTCACTACCCAGCTCTGGGCTGACCTTACATTCCCTCTTTTAGTTCAGTTTAAACATTGTCATCTGCATTTTCTTGTTTGTCTGAATCCTTGGGAATCTACATAAGAAAAGATGCACGAAGAGAGAACTTTGTGTTCTTTTTAACATGTCAACTTGGAGGACAAGGATTAGAAACCTCTGGGTGACACAGCCTGGAGTCAATTAGGACAAAACATTCCGTGTGCACACTCTCCTCAAGGCAGTATCTGCAGCAAGTGTGTAATGCAAACCATGCTGAGCAGCTCTGTCCAGCCTCATTCCTGTCCAGCTCCCAAGGATTCTGGCTGAATCTCACCAGACAGAAATGGGCAGTTCCTCTGTCATTAGAGAGCACCCAGGGAAGCAGCACAACAAAATGCTTCCTGCTGCTGCTAAAGGCAGGAGGCTGCAATTTCAGCTCAGTTGTCTGCTCTCACAAGGAGCAATCCACAAATATTTGAGCTTTCTGGCAGCACAACCTCCCTCCCCTCCCAGTAGCAGAGTCTTTTGCTCTAAATGCTCCAAGACATTTCCATGTTTGCCTTCTCGGGCTGTTGACAGTAAACTGCTTAACAGGAGAGGGCACCTGTGATGCTTTTCCTGATTATTGATAACATCTAAAAGGCTTTAAACATGGCCTTTCCTGCTTCAGCTTTTACAGGAGGTTAATTGAGATCAGATACTACGTCGCTATTAAGCTCAGCTTTGAGTAAGTGCACAGTCCAGACTATGGGAAAAAAAATGTTAAAAAATATTTGGAATAGTTAAATATACCCAGATCAGCCACACATGATAACTCCAGAGCACTCAGGAAGACAAATGCAGGACTCTGAGCCATTCCTGGTTATCTGTGGAGTGCTCACTGAAAACATGTATGGAACTCCAGGAGACCAGAAAGCTGATTTTTTAAAGTTAGGGAACAGTTTAGGGACATTTAGCTCAGTATGTAGACCACAGTATAATCCCTAGGGCAAAAAAAGACACTAGGAAATACCTTGGATACATGGAACAGAACAAAGTACAAGACAACTGGCTTTAAAAAATCAGATTTTTTTAAATCTGAGAGGGAAAGGGTGGGGAGAAGTCAATTATTTGTTCTCTCCTTCCCCCAAGGACAGGGCAAGAGTGAAGGGCTAAATTTTAAAAACAAAAGAAATTCAGTTGAGAGGTCAAAAAGATGTTTCAAAGTTAAGTAACAGTTACTTGGGGAGACTGTGAAATCACCTCTCACAGACTTCTAGACCCTGCCAGGGAGGTTTAGGCTGATTATTTACTTGATTACAGGTATGGCTTCCAGCCCCCAGCATCTCCTCTTGCTCCTCCTGCTACCTGACATCCCATTTCATTTCTCCTTCCCTCACAATTTCCTCCTCGCACCACTTCCTCCCCTTTCCCTCCAGGGACAGGGAGTGGGAAATCAGACTTTAAAGAATTCTGCCTCAAATGAGTGATGAATTAAGACAGAATTAGTGTCACTGATGAGAACATTTTTCAGCCTTTATTAGCCCAGTGACTAAGGTGATCCCTTATGCTCTGGTTATACAGCTGCTTCCTTTGCAGCACCCCTAATTTCAAGAGTCACGAACAACTTAAAGAGCCGTTTTGGCTGAGATTTTCTAGGCATGAGGTAGAATTCCTGCATAGTGCAGCTTCCAAGATTTTTCCCATTTGGGAAAAATACTGTGTTGCTGGAGAAATAACCCCTGTTCCTCTAGTTAGAGCCTGTATGACAACAACACACGCGCAGGAGGCAGCGGGATCATGAGGATCCGCCAGGCTCCGACGTTTCTTTCCTTTGGGAGCTTCAGGACTTCAACGCCATCAGCTCCTTCCCTGGGATGTGTTTTCCAAGGAACTCACCGATGGCACATGTGACAAATGATATTTGTTGCATTTTATTATCCCCCTCTATCCCCGGGTTGCCATTTGAGCCGTGTCTGGCAGGAGCACCGGGCGCTGATTAACGTCCCCCCGGTGCCGCTGCTGCGGAACACGTGGGCTCCATCAGCCCGGCCAGGGATGGAACGAGCCCTTGGGAATCACCCACCTATCCCACCAACGGGACTTACCAAAGCCAGGAACGTCCTAGAGATTAACTCTTGGGGAGGGAAGATGTGAGTCAAACCACGGCTTGCTGGGGAAAGGGGGAGCTTTGTCAACCACCCGCCGGCCCCGAAACCTTGGGAAGAGCTTTGGCAGTGGAGGAGCAAAGTTATGTCTTGGGACAGTGAGTAAATGAAACCCAAGGGCTGTCATTACTCCTGTGCACTTGGACAATTTGAAGGTGTTTCTTCTTCAACCTCAGGCCACAACTGATAAAATAATCCTACAGAAGTCCTTAGGAATGGGCTTAACTCCCGTTAAAATCAGCATCCCACCGATATTGCTGAAATTAAACGTGTGCTTAAATGTTTTTCTGAATCTGGGAACTTACTTGACAAGGGTTTGTTTTCTTTATTTTCTTCTTGATTTATTTTCTTTATTTTCTTTTCTTTCAATGTTAACTCAAAAATGCTGCGGACACATAAATATTAGGCAAAATTATTAACTTTTTCTAGATTTCTTGGCCTTTAAAAAAAAAAAAATCTGGTCTGGCTAGAAGGCTGTCTTATCATAAAACCAACATATTAAATTTCTCTGACAGTAAAATCTATCTATAGACATACAGTAACAACAAATTAACCTCAATCTGACATGAATGAAAACAGTTCCTAAGTGGTTATAGTTCCTAAAACAGAATCTATATGCAATAAATATAATTATTTCACTGAAATTGTTAGCACATGTTTTCCTTTTGCAACAGACATGTTCCCCGTACCATCTTTGTTGTATTGATATGTTCTTTAGTAGCCCCTTCTGTGCCTTCATCCTTGATTTAAATTTACAGTGACACATTTTTAAACAATAGCAGGAAACCTCACTTATGACTTTAATTATAAAATGGTGTTATAAAATTATATCCACATTTTACTTTTGGCAGTTGGCAATCCCCATTTCACATAAATAACCCTTCTTGGCCTCAGCAGTTCTCTTTGGTTGATCTCAATGCTTACTGTATGTAATTGATATAAAAACACAAGGTTTAGGAAGCAGTTATTGGAACTTGTTAAAAGAAGTAGTCAAGTTCATAAACGCAGTCATTTTGCTGTGTTACATGCCAGGAGAATTAATAATGGACTTTTGGGAATAAGGGAGAAATTCAGGCTTTTTAAAGGAAGACTGATGTAACTACAGTGTTCCACTCCTATGTTAATTGTTTGGCTCACAGAGCCACGGCTTTGTTTCTCTTCCACCCACAGCTGCTTCCAATAATTTTCCCAAACCTGACACATGCACACACATCCACGTTACACATCCAGTTCTAGCTGCACATATGCACTAGCACCAAAACAATTCTGGTGTGCTGCAGGAAAGAACAGGAGCAAATATGTTATACCTGGTGGTATGAATAAAAAAGGAAAGACAAATCACAGCACAAAAGGCTGAAGTTCAGCAAGACTAGAGATGGAGCTGCTTCGAGTCACTTCATAAACCAGTTCACACGAAGGGGCTGATTTTCAGCTGAAGATCCCAAATTTGCACAGAGTCATCTCTGTCTGTTTTACTTTTGCACATGAATGTGCAGGAGGTACTTGTCTGCACGAGCAATTAGCTCCAAAATTGGATCCTCTGAGGCACAATGGTTGCACAGGAGCACAAAATGTCACCTGTGCACAGCCCAGGGATAGACTCATCTGAAAAACTCAAGCAGCACCTTCTTAACTTATACCTGGCCATCACACAGCATCGCTTGCAGGATTAAAGTTAAAGCCTTGGATGGACTGGAGACAAAACCCAGCCCAGTTCTCACCAGCTCTGGGCCCTCCAAACCCTTCTCTGAGCTGGGGGGAGCTACAAATTGTCCTTCACTCTGAAAACAAGTCACTTGGGTCAGGCCCCACTCAAAACTTTTCCTTCTGCCATTTTAAGGACCCAGCTTCAAAAATTCTAACTTATTAGAACTAATTTATGAGAAAGAATTCAAAACCATCAAGAATGTTATTCTTAAATTTCCATTTGGCATCTGATTTATCTCATACTTCAAATAAAAACCAGTTTAAGACAAAAGAAGGGGACTTTGTGCTTTCTGGATCTGGATCCACCAGCTCAGATCCTGAGGGATGTGTCCTACAAGCCAAGGCACACAAGGGGACAGAGCCACAGCTCAGGACTGGGTTTGTGGATGGCCAGAGGTCTGGGATGCCACAGATTGTCACTAACAACTGCCAGATGTGGATGGTTGGAAGCAGGAGCAGCCTGGGAATTCAGAGGAAAGCTGAGATGTTTAAAATGCCCGTGCTGTCAGCAGGGAGCTGGGAGGGCAGGACAGAGGGACCAGGAGTGTGAGTCTCACACAGAAAGAGACTGGACTGGCCTGCAAGACAAAGCTAAATAAAATTATTAAGCAAATGAGCGTTTAAATTATAGGTCACTACCTTGGGGTAAAGACTGAGTTTTAGGAACAGGGAAGGAACAAATCCTTTTCCTCTACCATACCCACTCCAGCTGGTTTTATACATCCAAAATGTGATGGAGTTGGTGTTTGCTCAGTCAAAGGTGTAAGTGCCCACTGGTCATATATCCTAAGCACCATCAGGTACCAAGGTGCCTCCCATCCCTTTCCAGGGAACAGGGACAACACACCAACTC
Source organism: Manacus candei (assembly GCF_025592945.1). Classification (NCBI taxonomy): domain Eukaryota; kingdom Metazoa; phylum Chordata; class Aves; order Passeriformes; family Pipridae; genus Manacus; species Manacus candei. The sequence goes on along the minus strand of NW_026138083.1, from coordinate 3,865,011 downwards.
CTGGAAGCAAAAGCAATTCCGTGCTTTTGGCCACTCAGCCAGGAGAGCTCAAGGACACTGGGATTTCAAAAACTTCTTGCCTTCTCCCTTCTTCACCATGCAAGGGAAGAGACAACCCCGCCTCTGTGACATAAAATTAATTCAGTAAATCATCTTAGGAGTTTTAATTCTTCTCAGTCACTGAACTATAACACCCATTTCAGCCTCTCAAAGCCTGTCCCTGAGACAGAGAGGTGCCACACCAGCCCTGCCACCTGTTCCAAAAGTCCCAAAGCCAGCAGCTTCCACCCTAAAACCAGCACAGCTGTCAACTCTGGTTTTGGTATTCCTGACTGCCCTTTTTCTTCCTTGGCCACCACCAGGTTTGTGCAAGTGTTAAACCAAACCTGGAAAAGCAGTGCCAGGGAACACGTCGCTTTTTCCCTGAGGTTCAGCTGAGGAGGCCACAGAGACCAGCCTGGAATTCTCTCTCCCACAGATGGGACAGTGTTGCTGGATAAATAGGAAGCTGGCTACCCAGAAGGGGAAGAAATTACTTCAGAGGATGCTGAGACTCCTGGGACTTTCACATTTCCTAATACAAGTTTCAATTTTGCTATTTTTGTTGAAAAGGGGGTGTTCAGCCAAAGGAGAAGCAAGTCCTTCCTCCTCACAATTCCCACTGCTCTGTGCAATATTAATACTTAAACCTTAGCATTAGGGATGGTCATATTTTGTGGAACCTGAGGTTTTACAGACCTCTTGAACTTCTGCAGGGAGGGAGTGGGAAAGGGAAGCTGCAAAGATGAAGCTCATCACATCTTTCCTTGCAAGCCTGTGATTTGTTTTTCCCTGTGAAAGGAGATTTGGGGTTTTTTTTTTCTTTTTAGCCTCATATTTTTCTGCTTAAAGACCTATCTCCAGCACTCAGGTTCCAAGCAAATAATAACAAAAAAAAAAAAGGCATCACAACAGAGAAACTTTGGTTTTCTGACTCAAATAACAACTGAAATCAGAACCCAAAGCCATTTCCATTCCAAGTCATGGATGATGGTGGGCATTGGAATTGCTGAAGGAGAAACAGGACAAAGAGTATGTTCATTGTGTTGCTCCCAAAAAGCTGAATCCTCCCTGTTGGCTCAACACAGTCTCAGAAGCCAGAAAACACTACAACTCAAACCAGTTTAAACCTTCCCTCACCCCTAAACTTTAAAGTTTAACAGTAAATTAATGGATTTTCTACTGCAGTGAACATCAGAAGCATTTATAAAGCTTTCACATTACTTTTATTCAGTAAATAATTTCGCAAAACTGAGGTGAAACCTCAGGTAAAATAAAAAACTGCTAAATTTGTATTTTTGCCCACAGAGGTGGGTGGAATTTTTTGGGTTGGTTTTGGTAAACAAGATATTTGTGCCCTCCAAGGCTCCTCTAAATTTTGGGGCCCACCTCCTACAGAAGACACTTGACTGGACATTGAGCATCAGCCCACTGCAACCATCAAGATTCACCCTCACACAAGGCACTCAAAAAAATCACTTTTCTCAAAGCCCCTAGTTTTAAATCCCTCTTTAATTTCAGTGTTTTCCTGGCTGAGAACTGGCACAACAAAAACTCTCTGCTTCCAGGACCTGGGTGATAATTCAGCTGCAATTTGTCTTCTAACGTCTCGGAAGTTTTCACTCTTTAACAGAAATAGGCTTTGTAAGAGTAACAAATTGTCCGAGTACCTCAAAACTCGATAAAACATCAGCCTGAAGAGCCACAGCAAATCCCAAAAGACAGGCTCTTAAAGAAATTTATGGGACAACGGTGTCCTCTGCTGGCAGGAACCAGACTCAACTTGTAACGCTGAACTGCAGCGCCTTCCCCGGGATCCCGGGACATCACCGACGTGTCAGGGAATGGTCTGAATGGGAAGCCCAGAAGGGGCCAAAATCAGCACTAGGACAAAGTGCAATTTGGATAATCTTGTCTGGTTTACCTTGGATGAGGACACAGGTCGGGGATATTTGATGCATAAACCTTTAATGATAAGACACAAATCTGAATATGATTCCAGAGCAGCCTCTGTGAGTCCAAGCCCCAGAGAACAGGGCAGCAGCATGGAATGGGATCCAGATCCTCCTCTCAACCTCACTGCTTGTCCTCAGGGTGTCTCCAAGCAAATCAGGCCTCTTCCAACTATTTAGATTTTAAAAGCATCAGACCAGTGAAGACATTGTTTGCCCACCCAGACCTTATCCCAAAAAGGAGCTGAGGGGCTTTCAAGAGCACACAAAGGATATGGGAGTCTGGGATTTATTTCCAAGGGTTGCACATGTACTAAAGAATAGAATATTCCAGTTCCAAAAGAGGCCTACAGGCCCTCACCTGACCTGGCTGTCCCAGGAACTCTGATAACAACCCAACAGCTTATGTTTTGGTGACACTTCCCTAAACCTGCTCTAATTCTCAAAATAAAAACCAGCATAGCTGAACCCCAAGATTAGGTCTGATGCACCAGAAAGTTCTGAAGACAGAAAAAAAAATCAGCCAAAAGTAAATTCACCATTTTCACCCTTGCCAGGCACCTGTCCTGTGTTCCTTATGCTCCTTCTTTGCCTCAGAGGGGTAGTTGCACAATCATAAAAAAGCTCATAAATCCCAATTATCATAAAAAATAAGCATTGTTAGAATTCTAGTTAGTTCTAGGATCTAATTACAACCATAAAAGCACACAATGACGTGTCTTTCCCATCAGCAAAGCCTGATAATTCTCTCGAAACTCACAGGGTTATTATCCAACATATTTAGAAAGACAGAACAAACCTTTGGGCTCAAATCCACTTTATCAGATCCCTTGAGTTCTATTTGTTTGCTCTTTCCAAACACACAAGCCAGTTTAAGAGAAGCTGCTACTTCTCCCAGTAAGCTTTGCTTCCTGGATACAGAATCATAGAAGGGTTTGGGTTGGAAGGGACCTGAAATATCATCCAGTGCCACCCCCTGCCATGGGGCAGGGACACCTCCCACTAGCCCAGGTTGCTCAAAACCTCATCCAACCTGGCCTTGAACACTTCCAGGGATGGGGCAGCCACAGCTTCTCTGGGCAACCTGTGCCAGGGCAGCACCACCATCACAGGGAAGAACCTTTTCTTAATATCTAATCCAAACCTACTCTTCCAGTCTGAAGCCATTCCCCCTGTCCTGTCACTCCAGGCCCTTGTAAAAGGTCTCTCCCCATATTTCTTGTGGGTTCTCTTCAGGTACTGGAAGGCCCCAATTAGGTCATCCCAAAGCCTTCCCTGTTCCAGGCTAAACAATCCCAATTCTTTAAGCACTTCAAGCATTTGATACCCCATAAGTACTGCAGCTACACCACCACTACAACAAGAGTTCTTCCAGCTTTTTTCAGGAGCCAAGAGAAGCCATCAGTGGGAGAAACCCCAACACCTGCAAAACAACTGCACTGGGGCTTAAGGAAGTAGAAGCCAGGCTCAGGATATGAGGATTGGGAATCAGGGCTCAGATTTGGCAGGTTTTGAGGGTCACAGTGGCAGTATTTTGGTGAGGAACAGAGTAAAACACACTGTAAGGTTGAATGAGACGAGGTGACCGAAACAAGCGAGCAAATTCCGTTATAGGAAAACAGTGGAACTATTTCTAATGATCCCTCAGCTCAGTCACCAATTCTATTTATATGTTTTAAGGGACCGTAAATATTTTTATTGGCACTCGGGACACAAAGAGAGCCTTCCAGTTTCTATATAAAGAAGTCATTTTGGACAGATCAAAACAATAAAGGCCCAGGACTCCTGGATGACAGATGCCAGGATGTTAGTAACCATAAATGGGTTTCAAATATGGCCCCAGCACCATCCCCCACAGTAGCCCTTTCAAGTGGGAATTACAAATTGCTTACTTGGAGAGGAAATTTCAAACAGGCCACTTATCAAAAAGTGCCAAATAAACCTGTCATTGGGATAGGAGTTACAAACCATTCCTAAACTCTGCAGACATTTCCTGAGCCTGTGAACTCTGATCTTGGCTTCTAATAAACATGACATCAGCTCCCCAGCCCTGCAGACACAAGACACATGACCCACCACTGCCTTTTCGCTTCCTCTGCAGCTCCTTCCAGGATCTGCTCCAGAGCACATCATCAGGGGAAGACTTCCCACTTATTTCAAAATTGGGTTTGGATCAGGCCCTTAAAGGCAGGGCAGGACAAGCACAGCATGGAATCAGTGTCAGAGCTACAAAGGTTACTGCAGGTACCCACTTAAAAGCAACGCTGAATCCGAGAGCTTGGAGGAGCTTTCCGGGTATTGAATCAGTAAATGGGTTAAGACAAGACTCCTGTTGCTGCCAAAGGCTTATTAACTGCTCCCATCTCATCCTAGAAATGCCATGGAACCTCTAAAAGCTCTGCTTAAGCATGTTCTGGATGGTCACTGAATAACATCCAAAACATGCTAAGAATGATCACAATACCCCAAAATATTTCAAACGTTGGAATGACAGTCACCTTAATTTCCAGAGAAATTCCAGGGAAGAACTAAGATTGCTAAAGCTCCACAGTTCACATTTTCCATTTAGGCACTTCCTTTGCAGCTAAGATTTCTCTTTTGGAATTAAACTTGGAATAATAGATTTAAAATAAGAGTTCCCATTTATCTCTATGCTGGAAACCCGATGGAGTCCCTTGTCTGATGCACCAGACAAAATGGACCATCCACTCAAGAAGCCAAAATTTCCATAAACATAGAACTGGCCCTCTGGGAAAAGTAACTTAAAAAACATATTATCAATATACAATCTTTACAAATAAGATATTTGTAAAGATTATGGAATATTCACCTAGAAATGGAGCCGCCTTCTCTACTCGTCTCTAAAGAACAGACATTTCCTTCACACTTGGGTATTCCCAAAAAAATTCCAGATCAAACATAAATCAGAGCTGGCAGAGTATAACACACAATGCATAAGAAATTCTTGTTTCAAATCTCCTTGATTAACACATGAAACTTGCTGGAAAAGACACCTCCCAAAGCCACCAAGATGGGAAGTTATAGCAGATGTGGATCTAAAAAGCTGTGCAGGGCTCTGGCAGCACAACTATCCATTTTTGATTTCTGACTTTTCCCTCTGCCGCCCTCATCAATTCAGAGCCTGCGATTCCTAAAATCAGGAAATTCCTGCAGGTCTGTAAAGGTCAGAAAGGAGAGCTCCCTGCTCCAGAGTGTGACCTGAGGGCCAATGTCTCTAGTCAAGTTTAAAGCCTTTGCTTTAAATAAATAAGATTCTAGTCCAGAGGTGCTGCAACATCCTCAGGTCACACTGGCCTTGGCACGGGGCTCTCCTGCCAGTTATAATGGAAATGCTTCACTCCTCTCCTGGCAGGAACTCCCTGGCATTCACTGGGACACAGGGAAGTCACTCTGGGAAACAGATACACAAGGAGACACATTTAGCGCTCTCACGAGGCTGAGCGGGTCCTTGGGAACCTGCAAAGCTCAAAGTTCTCCATGTAAAGAATACATGGATCTCCCCAAGAAGGTTCTGCTCTAAGAAGGACCAGCTATCCTGGATCAAAGTCATGGATCTGCAGCACTTTAGCAGGAAAGCAGAGCACAGGAGGAACGTGGACTGCAAGGAGGGAGCTCGCTGGAGTCGGGGTTAGTCAGGAGAGCCACGCTCTGCCCAAGGGAGCCAAGTGATCCTTAATGGTCAGGGAAAATCCAGTGCCTTGGATTTACTGACTCAGGGAGCACACAGCACCTCCCACCAAGCTGCTGTGGCATCCCTACCCAGGAGGAAGGGTGTCAGCCCTGAGTCAGGCAGCTCCCAAGGACTGGCTTTCACCAACCCAAACCCAAACTGTGCCCAGCCCTGTTCAGTCCTGACATTACTGTAGCCCAAGGTTAAGCTCATCTCCCAAGGGCTTTCTAAAATAAAAACCTTTCTGTTTATAAACAAAACCCAATTTCCCAACCCAGGCCACACTTGGAAGCCCAGCAGTTTCCCTGCACTTCCAACATCAAAGCCCCTGCAATCCAACCTGCTGAAGGCAGGGAGGCAAAACCCATTTCCCACTTGGGAACAAACTTGAATATAGGAGTAGGACTTGTGTTTTTACACTGCTGACCTACATTTGCAAATCCCTGGAGGTAATTCTGTACAAGGGAAGAGCTATAAAGGCAGCTATATTGAGTTATTATGCAATAGGAAGCACAGCTGTGCTGAACAAAACCAGCCCGTGACAAGGGGAGCAAACAAAAGCCATGAAGTTCCACGTAGGAAAATCTAATAAATTTTGGACAACAAAAGAAGACTTTTAATTAACTTGCTCTCATTGAGTGCAGAGATAATTAAATTACAGGAACAGCCACATTAGTGTAATCAGTTTAGAAGAACCCACAAACAAAGGTTTTTTTCAAGATCCATCTATAAAAAAAGAAGCTCCATTTAAACTGCATTACTCTTCCCTTGGTAAATGCACTCACGTGCTTGCTTTCGGAAAGGAAAGAAGATCCTGACTCCAGTTTAATCAAACCCTTGAAAAACTACCACAACTTCTGATCCATTCTTCAGATGTTCTGAATTTTGATTTCTTTCTTCTATTCATGCAGTCACTCACGAATCTCACCCTCCACTTCATCGAGGTGTGTCTCCCTTCCTTTCAGCTGCACAGTAAAGACTGACAATATGACTTGTCTGCATCAAAGGGCTTAAAATCACAAATAAAAAGTGACAAATAAAATAGCTACACTACACAGAACTACTTTGCTAATGCCAAAACACTGGAGTGGATTTAATTTTTGGGAACGTGCAGGTCATGACTTGAGATCTTCAAGGCTTGCTAAGGGGGACTAACTGCTCCAGAAGGGAGGATATTTGGTAGGATGGGAGGTGCCTGTATCAAATCACCACACAATCATAGAAAGGTTTGGGTTGGAAGGGACCTTAAAGCTCATCTCATTCCAACCCCCTGCCATGGGCAGGGACACCTTCCACTATCCCAGGTTGCTCAAAACCTCATCCAACCTGGCCTTGAACACTTCCAGGGATGGGGCAGCCACAACCTCTCTGGACAACATGCCATGAGGGGCCTTCCCTGCTTGAGCTGCAGTATTTTTGAGCCCAAACAACAATCCACCTTTCCAGTGTCAGCCAAGGTAAAAGTCATTCATGGTTTGATCCATGAAAGTCCAGCAAAGAGTTCACACCAGGCCAAACCACAAAGGAACACCTTAAACAGGACCAACTGCCCCCTGTCCAGTCCAGCTGCACTGGTTCTAATCCCAGAGTCTTTTCCCAGCAATTTAAGGTCTCTGATGGGGATAGGTTTTGTATGAGTAACAGGAGATACTTTTTAAGTAGATAATGCTCCACACAGACTTCAGTCAGCTGGGCTAAAAGTATATATTTGTATACATCTATAAGAGTTAGAACTATAGAAGAAGCTGCATGGCTGCCACTACTTGCTTTTCCTTAAAAAAAAAAGTCTATAAAAAGTATCATGACCTGGTTTTTTACGACATAATATTTCAATGGAAGATCTTTTCTCCCAGATGTCATCTTTACACCCAAGAAAGGCCAATACAAGTCCCTCACACTATTCCATGAGCAAGCAGTTAGCCAGTGTTTTTCAAATCTGGAACAGGATGGCACGCACACTCGAGGTAGCAGAAACCTCCAGTGCTTGCTGGGCCCAAAACAACAGTAACCCGGGAGAAAAATATTAGTTACACACCTTGATGTGGGGGCAGAAAGACCACGATGGATTCACTTCCACCGTAAGGGCGAGCAGGAGACTCAGGCAGGAAAAACAAACTTTCCAGAGAGTCCTAAACAGAAGGAGAGTTCTGTGCCCTGAGAGTCCATCCCGCAGATGTGCCTGTGGGGCGGTTTCACCCCGTGTGTGCCCCGTGCACCCCTCGTACCGTGGCACACGCTCTCACCAGCTGAGCAGGACCGAGAAGGCCACCAGATGTCCCTGTGCCGCAGCTCCAGTCGCGGCCACGCCGCTCCCCGTTCCTGGGCCTGCAGTGGCACCTGCTGGTCACGCACGGGCACGGTTTTGTCGTCGGCTTCCAAAGTTCCTCCCGTGACGGAGGAGCTTCTCGGGCCTCTCGCACAATCGTTTTTCCTACGCTGCTGCTCCGCGCTGTTGTCATTTGTTGCCGTTGCCGCCGTGTTGCTTTGGAGATGCTACAGCAACAGATGTCACCCTGAGGAGGTGTGAACGCCTCGGGATGTGCAAGTGTCACTGTAGCCAAGCCCGTGTCCTACCAGCAGCACAGGGCACTGCCAGTGATGCCCGGCCCTCTGGAAAGGCCCGGGGGGTCAATTATTGCCAGCCCCTGAGCTGGGACATTTGGCCCTCCCTGAACCACAGGATGTGATTCAGTGGCAGGTAACAGAGAGAAAAGGCTGAGCCTGGGCTGGCACAGGCTGAGGGAGGTTTGTGTGCAGTGTGTCAGGACAGGGGGAAGTTTGTCATTAGGGAGTTTGAGCTTTGACAGCTCAGCTGTGACAGCAAAGCAAAAATAAACACGGGCCAAGTTTGAATAATGCAGTTAAGCATCATATTGTAGCTCTCAGCTTGTGGAAATTCAAGTATCCAATGTTCCCTTGGTTATACAATGAAATCAGAGTTTTATTCTGTCATGGGGAATAAACTAATAACTGAAAGAAACCCAACTTTGGGTCAGGGCCAGAAAACAAGAGAGATGCAGGTAACACCACCAAAACCATTGCTGGTTTAGGCATCTTCAGAGATGACTCCTTTCTAAAGAAATACTTCAAGGCTTGAAAACTTTGCCAGTTTTAAAGAGTTGTGCCCTCGTGAGTTTTTTTCTTTCCTTGAATTAGTTTTTAAATAATCAATAAAATATTTGCTAATGGGTTCAGAACACTCCTGAATCATACAGTCAGGTTTTCTTCACTGTTCTCTAAGTCCAGCCTGGCTTTCAGAGATGAAGCTCTGAGAAACATGAATTAACATGAGGGTAAAAATAAAATAGTAAGAGTTGGTAATCCAGACACAGAGTGGAAGGGGTGGGGAAGAAAAAAAGAAAAAAAAAATACCAAGAAAAAACCCTGCCCTCAGGCACATGAACCTGCAACATGATTTTTCAGCATGTTAATTACGCTACAGCTTTCCCAGGTCAGTCACAAGCCTTGTGGGGAACTCCAGGTGCTGCTCAGCCCTTTGGAAAAGGCTGACACTGATTTAGGTGCCAGGATAGACACAGGAGAGTCTTGTTTAAAGCTTCTATTTTTAAAAGGCTGGGTCTGGCATTAAAAATAAAAAAAAAATTTGCGCAAAAAAATTTTTGGACGGAAAAACTGAGTTTACAACACAACATTCACACTGCTTTCATCAGGAATTATTCATTCAGGAGAGTTGCACAACAGAAGTATCACTTAGATGATCACTTAGACAAGTCTGCTGATGAATTGCATAACTCAGAGTCAGTGCTGCCTGCTGTTCCTGCACGGAGCTGGGAAGATCTCCCACCTGAGACCCTCTAATGTAGCCACACGTGTTTAATCCAGCCGGAATTGTTGCAGCAACTTTTTCCCTGAGAGGTTCCCCCCTCCCATTTCAGGTCCAGTCTCCTCAGGGCAAAAGACTGTCTTGGGTTCATCTGCACAGACACATAACTTTCGGTTTCATTTAGATCTTGTGAGTACAGCTGTAATATTCAAAGTGTCTGAAGAGGGTGAGGAATGACTTAGGGGAGTATTAATATGAACAGTTTTAAACTGAAGAGGTCAAACAAAGGTGAGGCTGTTTATCTTAAAAGCTCCCATCCAAATAGCCCCGAGCCAGCTTCAGATAATATCTCAGAATGTCCCTCCAGCTGAGAAACAGTATCCTAAAGAAAACAGTTACAGTGACAGCACGCAATCCGACAATTATTTTGAACCCAGTCTATCATATTCCAGTTTTGGAAGGCATAGCACCAAATCCCACGTTTGCCTTTGGGACTTTTCCTTCACTCGTTCCTACAGCTAAAAACACAACTGCAAGGGACCCCCATCAGATCCAGCACCTTGAGATCTGCAAAGAACACAACACAAGAAGAGTGCAGCCTAAATCCACTGGCCAACATTTGAGATAATGCTGCATCTTGTAGCCTCTGACTTTTATGTACACAGTCAGGCAGAACAGCTTTTAACCCAGAACTTTTACAACCTCACAGCAGGTGTTTGGACTCTTAAGGGTGGAGAAGGAAAACGTGTTTCCTTTAATTAACCATGCACATATTTAAAAGCAAAAGTTTCAAAATTAGCCAATGTTCACTTGGTATCACCTCCTTGCAGCCCTGCCTTGACAGGAGCACAGAAAAGGGAACACCGAGAATTCCTGAACCACCACCTAACATTCGACAACCAAACCACTGATTATTTTTTAAGAGCCTGAAAGACAGTCCAAACCACCAGTTTTTTGCAACCACTGGACTGAAGGAAGGTAAAAGGCTGAATGGCAGGATGAGTTCATCCTTAGTCATGAAAAAGCAGCTTTATTTGCAAATAAAGCTTTGTGGGGATTCGTTGCTTCAGCTGAAAGCAGCATGAGGGAGCCCTGAGTCACCAGTCAGCTGTCTGGGCAACACACACAGCGTTGGGGGCCCTTTCAGGCATTTTCCTCCTCGGTCTGGGTCGGTAACAAGACTCCTCCCTCTCACCCTTCAGTTCCTGCCGTGGAAGGCGGTTTTGGGAGCACTGTTAATGACTCAGCTCTGCACTGGGCCGAGCAGTGCTTCATCCTGGGGGGCTTTTCAAGCATGAGAGACACAGACAGCAGCTGACTTTGAACCCCCCAGAAGTGCCAACACCCAGAGAGTGGGTACAGAGACACTCCTGGAGAGCTTGACTCGGAATGGGTCAGTGCTGTCTGCTCTGCACTGAGGGACACCCCGACACATCAACCTCAGAGCCCAGCTCAGATCCACAACAGCAGCTTGAACTCTCCTGAACCAAGAGTAAGGCTGAGGGGGTTATTTATTGTTCCTCTTAACCCAAGTGCCACTTACAGGACTTAGACTGGAAGCTGAATTTTCCCAAAGCTTCAGCTATTTGGACCACAGCTACCGACTTCATCCACCAGCAGTACAGCCAAGGGATACCAAAAGATAAAGTGTTGCCACCTCTCACCTTGGACATTTATCAGAGAGCATATTTTTAACATGAACGCCTACAGATCCCCTGTGGTGCAAAATCAGCTTTTCTCAACAGCTTTGTCAGTGCTGTCTGGTGCTCCTGCCAGGGTTTGCATTGATTGATTTGTTTGTCAGTAATTGCAGGGATATACAGATACACCCGTTATTTCTTTGCCTACAGCAAGTGAAAAATACTTTTATTTAGCACAACAACAATCATCATTTGCCTGCCTCATGCGTCCCAAAGGCAGATTTCAGAAACCACACCACAAAATAACACAAATTCTCCTGGAGAATTTCACCTCAAAGGCTCCACTCAGAGCTCACCTTCTGCCCTCCAAACTCGGGGCACTCTCACGAGTAATTACTTGGAAAAGCTGACCTGAAGAAGTGTCTAAAGAGACTTGGGGGAAATGCAGCTCTTGCAACAAGTTGCTGCTGTTCCCCACCCCCCCCCGTGGGTCTGGTCTAGATCCGCTTTTGATGCGGCCTGAGCGGAAAAAGCTGCTCATGGAGGAGGAGGAGGAGGAGGAGGAGGAGGAGGAAGTATTACATCTACTACGTGGAGGATGTGAGGAGAATCTAAGTAAGGCAGGTTGGATAAGAATGGGAATTTGGAAAACAGAGGCATCCACGAGCTGAAGTGACCCCAACAGTACCTGGAGTTCAATACTGAGCTTTTTATTTTCCTAAGTTCAGGTAAAATCATAAGAGACACACAGAGGCCTACTAAGAAAAGAGCTCTACATCATGTCTCTGCTTAGGCTGAATAGAACACCAGGAAAAGCTTCTTAGTTTTATGTTCTAACCCCATAAGTAAGGGCTAGGGCGTAAAAGCGGCCACTAAAAGTAAAAGCTCATGTAGCCAGGAATAGCACACACCAGAATATTCTGGCCCAAGAACAACCTCTAAAGTTCTTCTAATTGCTTTGTCAACTACTGAAAGTAACCCAAACCTGAATTTCATATTACTCCATAGCTTTTTCCATGCAAAGGTAATTGCTCATCTGCATAGGTACCTGTATTTAAAAAATAATAACAAGCAGGTAGCTTACCAAACTGTTCTAGGAAGATCTAAAAAGCCACTGAGTCAGGACAGGGCCAAGGAGCAGCAAAAGCAGAGCTGCTCCATATGGAGGGATGAGCCTGGACTCAGGTGAGGATCAAACACCCACCTAGCCCTGGCTTAATTTAGGACTGCTGGAACTGGTCCCAGAGGGGTCTGGTTGGGGTGATTAAAGGCCTTTCTGTGCCCTCAGGTGATGGAAAGCCCTGAAAGGCTTCGTGAGCTCTCAAGTTTGTGCCTCCAGGGATGTCTGATGCTGACAAAACCTCGGTGCATGTACAGACAGCCTGAAGAGCTGAGCGCGATCAGAGCAGCTCAGTGACCGAGCCCAGGGGAGCAAACACGATGCGATAGTATCTGTGGTTTGACAACTTCGCATCTGCTTTGTTCTCATGAAAGTAACTATTTGTTGCCCGTGGCGTGTCGAAGATACATCCTTATATATCTCTGCAGTCTTTTCCCAGGGTGTGGGTTTAGTCTGAAAGAATTTTTTCCATTATTTTCTCTGTTTCTCTTTCCTGTCGTTGTCTTGGTTTTGTTTTGCTGCTGCGCTTTACTAGACCCCCGAGCAAGTCAAAAGTGTAACGAAAGGTAGACTGTCTATGGAAATCTGGCCCCTGGAGAAGCATTTGCCTGGTTTCTGCCGATTCAGCCCACTTTAATCCTGTGCCTCCTAACACAATTCCGCCTCCAAACACACCTTTTTTGTTCTTTGCCATTGCACTTCTATTCCTTGCCGTCGCACCTTTGGAACCGATTTTCTCAGGGCAGCCCCAAAACCTCCCCACGGCTGCAGCCTAAAAGCAGCACCCGCGGTGTCTCGCTGGCCTCGGGGTCACCTTTGGGGTGCTGTCTCCGGGCGGGCCGCGCTCCCACGTCGCGCGGGGCGGAGGGAAGGGGAAGGGGAAGGAAGGAAGGGCCGCCTCCCGCGGGGGTGCCGCTCCTCCCCTCGCGTCTCAGAGGCAGGTGGCGGCGAAGGGCGCGGGAGGCGCGGGCAGCGCTGCCAGCGAGGCCGGCAGGTGAGGGAGCGCGGGCGATGCGGGAGCGGCCCCGGGGCACCCACCACCTGCGGGCGGCCCTGCGCTGCACCCGCGGCGGGAGTGCCCGACCACCCGCGGTTGTTTCTTCCTTTGCCGGCGCTTTTGGCCGCGGTTCGGCGCTCCGGGCCCCGCGGGCGCCTCCTCCGCGGCCGCCCGGCACTTCCTCAAAGCGGGCGCTGCCGCGGGCGCTGCTCCGCGGGACCCCCGGGCACCGCCGGCCCGAGGGATACTCCGGGAAACATCGTTCCGCCCCTCTCCACCTTAACCCCGGGTGTTTAGCGCCTTGCTCGAGCACGGCTCGCATCCTCCTTCGCTCCCACGCACAGTTTGAGGTTTGGGGCTGTGCGTGCTGAGACCCGCGCGGAGCTCGGTCTGTCGAGCCATCGCTGCTCTCCGGTGGCTGGGTTGGGCAGAGCGCGCTGTGGAAATCCCGACCGGAGTCAGCAGTGCTCTGGAGACACGTTTCTGGCCTGTCTGATCTGCCCGTGCCAGGCCTTGCAGCTGAGCCCACGTGAAGCCCGGGAGCTGGGGCGCGTTCCCGAGCAGATCCAGGCTTGACCCGGAGGTTGTGGGACGCGGAGTCCTGGCAGTTCGGGGTCGGTTGGGTTTTCATGCTCAGGAGTTGGTTGCTTCGCTTGCGCCCATTTTCACGAGCAGGCTTTGCTTGTGCTGCGTGCTCCGGTAGATTTACTAGTGTTTGAGTTGCCTTATCTCCAAACTGAAACCTCCTGGATTGCAGAGGAAGTGGGGAAGAGAGCGGCTTTAGGGAATGATGCGGTGCCAGGATTAGCTGCACCGAGGCCGTGGATTTCCAACTCAGCATGAAGAAGGAAAGGGTTTCACCCACCCCTTGGGCTGCTCATTTTCAGCACAGGCATTTGTGTGCAGAATTAAGACTGGGAAGCGAAACCAAATTTAAAAAGAAACGAAAAAAAAAATCAGATCAGCTCCCAAATGTTTTCACTGGTACAAGAGGGCAGGTGAGACTAGTGCTTCTCTGTAACAATACTGGTTTATGGTGGAACAAGGGTGGGCACAGGTGTAGTTCATCTGCCACATTCCACCCCACGCTCCTGAAATAAAATCACGTCGTTCTTATCCATAGGCCGGCTGTGGATTACTGTTGGAGTTGTTAGTGATGCTTGGGAGCTTCACTAGGGGCATCCTGATTTTTCTAAAGTCAGGAACGACAGCTGTTCTCTGCACCTTGCACTGCCCTTGTGCTGGAAGCCCCACCTGCTTGGGAGACCCCTTGGGAGCTGTCCCTTGGATGCTTCAGGAGAGTCCCTTCCCTTCCTCTCGTTCTAAAGCATAGCTAAGCTCTTAAATAAATCCATGTGGCACACAGCAGCACAAATTCCAAATCCTCTATCCCAGAGGCAGGAAAGCCACAGGGTTTCCCAGTGTCCAACACAATGCCTTTATTTACCAAGGCAAGCCAAGCAAACGTCTTGGATAAGTATCAACCCTTGTTGGTTTAGTAACTGTTTGGTGAAAAGGTGTGGGCTGGCACATCCAAGATCCCGGCTAACAACAGTGCTTGTTCAGTGGTGTAAATTGGCCTCTTGGAGTCACACAGTTAGGAAGTTGCAGTTTTCTGACTTAGGGCTCTCTAAATGTCATTGTAATTTTAGAATTTCCGGGCAGGCTCACAGCTCTGTCCCAGTAGAACTCGTTGGTAAGGGGATTTCCTCCTGAAAGGATGGCTTTGAGCTGGACGTTGCTTCGTTTATGTTGTCATTCATTGAAGGGGGAATCCATCTAATCTTTAAAATCTTCATTTAATCTTTTAAATCTTTTGCCTTTACGTTTGACTCACTTTTCCTTATTAGTAGAATTTGTCATTACCAGCTCATTTCTATTCTCCCTTCGATACCAACTTTTATATCAGTAGTGTTGACACCAGGTATGACCCAAGCCCAAAGGAGTTGAAGAAACCATGTCTACAGCACTGTGTTGTGAGCACAGATTTTAAGAGAACTTCACTTAAACAGATGACTTGGATTTACACTGTACTCCCTAACACAAATTCTGCAGGAAACATAATTAACAACATATCAAATTTGGTCTGATCTTGTCCCGCAGTCAGTCCCAGAAAAGGTCATTCCTTCTCTCACTCCTTACCTGTGCCAACCACCCTTGATTTTTCTGGGTTTGATTTAACTTTTAGGCTAAAGGTTTTAAGTTACTGAATACTTGTTTTTTAAAAAAGATCTACAACAGCCCGTTAAGGTTGTTACATCCCCTCTGGCCTTCTTTGTTAACAGCTCCCCGTTGTTTTTGTGTTCAAAGCAGCCTGTGTGGGGCACCTTCAGCTGTGTCTGTGACCTGGGTTCTCATGGGTTGCTGAAAATCTGCAATAAGTGGAAGTCACTGACTTTAGTGCCTTAAGCCTCAGCTGCAAAGCCTTGTTTCAGGTCAGGGAGCTGATGTGGTATCTTCTCTCGCTGGTTAAATATCACAGCCCCTGCCTGCAGCATCAGTCACCTTTACCTACAAGCTCTTTCTTCAGGAATTGGGACTCAGCTGATGATAACCAAAGCTTCTACTTGGAGCATCTTCTCTGCTTTGGCTTGGCACCATTACTGTTTACCTGTCCTGGCGGGAGCCTGGTGGGATCCCAGACAATTCCCCCTGCTGAGACAGGACATGTCCCTGTGGGAGGCAACAGGAACTGCAGTTCTGTGCCTGGATATTGCTGGCAGAGAGCCACTAAGGTTAATTGTCTCCCCTCTCACCTACCCAAATAGGTAAAACTACTCCCTGGATTTGGTCCCATGGGCCCAAGCTGGCAGAACTGCAAGTGTAAACTTTGATTTGCAGTGAAAATTACAGCTCTGAGTGCACAAGTCAACGAAATTCCTTTGCTCACTGGACAGATTGCCAAAACAGATCCCACCCACAACTGCAGGCTTTGGTGTCCAGGCTGGCAGATTAGCCCTGGATGGTGGTAAAACCCAGGTGAAACCGGGCCATCTCTCCCCAACTGGAGGCAACTGAGTTGGGGGAGAGGTGAAATCAAAATAAAAACAAAAAACCCCCCCATTGCTATCTTGCAACAGCAATCACCAGAGCAGAGTCTAGTTCAGAGGTAACAAGATAACACCTCTGAAGTTCCAGCCAAGGCCGCTGCGAAGTCTTGGCAGTGTGGAATTGTGTTGAGACTGTGGAGAAATGCATTTGTTTGGGAGAGTGGAGGAAAAACATCCTGTTTGTCTTTGCAGAGCTCACACAGACCTTTTCCAACATGAGTTCCTCAACTGACTATGGGTCTCACACCTGGGAGCTCTTGCTGACAGTTGACCATCAACATGAAGGCGTAGAAAAGGAATTTTTACTACAGGTCACAGGGGACCTTCACATTGGAGGACTGATGCTGAAATTAGTAGAGAAAATGAGTGAGTAAAGACCTGTTTCATTTACACAGTGTTATGCAAGTAATAAGTGCAGCTTTCCCTCTACAAAGAGAGGCTGTGCAGGTTTTGAAACAGTGCTGCCTTGCTTGTGCCACTGCACAGAGCGTGGAGATGCTCAGACTCGGGGTTTTATGTGGTCAGGACCCCTCCCTGTCTGTGGCCAAAGCCCCTGTGCTACCACAGTGCAAACAAAACGTCGGGTTTGCCCTTCCAGTTCGACAAAAATAATCAGAGCAGGCTGACTATTCAACTCCCTTCCCAGACAGATGTTATAGGTGGGCAGTTTGGGGGGCTGATACCTCGTTTATCTACCTGTGGCAGTCAAAGAGACAGGATTAGTTGTTAAAAGGCGCTTCAGAAGTTACTGTTTCCTGTGCTTTTGGGGCATTCTAGATAAAATCTGAGCCACATTATCCGTTGCACACATTCAGGAGGGAACAGCTGAGACTGACCAAGTCAAGGTTAAGAAATGGAAAGTAAAATACCCTGTATACAGTCACAGCAAGTGAGTACAGGTGGAAAATACTTCTGTCACCCTCTGCACACTTACACACACGACTGAGCCGGAAACCGATGCAGTCGGAGTTTCCACGGGGTCAGAAGGCTAATTTTTCACAGTATTTTTTTCACTAGTACTCAACTAGTGTGAAAAGCTTTCAGTATTAATATTTAAAGCAAATTTGAGTCGCAGTTTTGACCAGGGAACTCCACCATAGGCCAGGGCTCTGCTGTGTTAGAGACGCTGAGGAACAGCCTCTGTGTGGCAGAGCTGATGAAGAGGAACGAGGAATGATGCCAAAGATGGGAACAGCTCGACCAAGAGCACACAGCAACTTTACCTGCTGCTACACATTGACAAAGTTAGTTCCCAGTGACTGCCACAAGTATTCAGCAAATGGGGTTCAGACCTCAGGAGCTGTGGTTGCTGCTTGATGTAACTAAATATTCCTGTTTGCAGAGAACTGTTTCCAAACCGAGTTTTTTTGCATATTTTCTCCACAGTTCATTAACAACCACGTTGTGTTTTCCTAGATATATCACAAGACTGGTCAGACTATGCTTTTTGGTGGGAGCAAAAGAAGTGTTGGCTTCTGAAAACCCACTGGACACTGGACAAGTGCGGGGTGCAGGCAGATGCCAAGCTGTTCTTCACCCCTCAGCACAAAATGCTGCGGCTCCGCCTGCCAAACATGAAGACGGTGAGGCTCAAAGTCAGCTTCTCTACCATGGTGTTCAGAGCTGTCAGTGACATCTGCAAAATTCTCAGTAAGTAAAGATAAACCCCCTCTGGCAACTAAGTTGGAGCGTTTCATTAGGTGACTCTGTTTTGGTGTGAAGTCCTTCCTCACCAAACTGTTGAGCTCAAGGAGAAATTTGAGACAGATTTTTTGGTTTTTAGTGTGCAGTGCATGTCAGTGGTTCTCAGTCTCTGTGAGAACTGATGCACACACTGTCAGAGATGTGTCCCAAGAGCTGCAGGAGGACTGGATAGTCAAGGTCCTGTTGGTGGTTTCGTAGGAATCTTGGTCCTCCTGGAGCAGGACTCGGTCCTGATTATTCCGTGCCATTGACTGAGAGCTGGAGCTTATCAGTGTCCTACTACACCAGCCTTCACCACAGCCCATTTTATGGTGTCAACTGATTTATCACCTATTTTTACTTAGCCTAGTAGTTATATATTCACTTCAGAAGTAGCATGTTTTGAATGTTCAAAACTTTTATATGCCCAAACCTGTTCAGATCAGGGCATATCTAATGACCCCACACCAGCCCACGAATGTCTCGCAGCACTGAGGCTCCAAGTCCCTCTTTCCAATAATGGAGCACCTCCAAGTGGAGATGAGGTTTTGGGGAATGCCAGAGATGTGCCTGTGCTCAACAGGGAACAATTTGAGTCTGCAAACCATCTTCAAAATCCCTTAGCTTTAGGGTAAAATGGGGATTAAAATCCTCATTTTAATTTAGGTCTTCAGAGCTCAGCCCAGTAACACCCTCATCTTCAGAAGGAATTTACTGCCTCATGTTGACCACAAGGCAGCTTCCAATTCCACCTCCTGGCAGTGGATTGTGAAAGGTGTAGCCTGTCTTTATTATACTTAACAGCTCTGCTATAACGATGCCATAATTATACAGCTGGCATTTGGCCAAATTAAATATTTCTCCCAGATTGAGTCAGTTCAGGAATGCTGTAACTTTCCTCAGGAGTGAATACTGTCAAAAAAAAAAAAAAAAAAAGCCTTTGTTTACCCCAGGGTAAAAGTGTTTCTCAGAAGTGAAGTGCCAGGTTTGCAGGTGAGAATATCTGTCTGAATGAGTAGTGCATCAGGGAACAGTGGACAGCCCAGACAGAAACTTCTGTGAGAAATACAGTGAATATAAAAGGCATGAGCTTCAAACACAGTGGTTCTTGCTTATTGATAATTCAGATATTCATAACTTCAGATATTATGCCCAAAGGTGATTGCAGAGCCACAAGGGAGAAAGAGTTTTCCTGATGCTCTAAAATGCACTTACACTTCCCACAAAACCTGGCTTAAATCCTGTCAAAACTCCCTCTCACAGTCCAAAGCCTTGTTCCAGAATTACTGGATTTTCCATGGCTACTGCTTTCAACCTGCTAAAAATAAAGTTCAGATTGCAATGTGGAGCTTCCTGAATCTGCTAAGTCTCGTCTTGCTTCACTTCCCAAACTGCCCTTGCAGATATCAGACGCTCAGAAGAACTCTCTTTGCTGAAGCAATCAGGAGACACACTCAAAAAGAAAAAGAAAAAGGACAAGAACAGCAAAGAACCAGTTACAGAAGATATTTTAAACCTGTGCAACTCCCCAGCGAGTTCTGGATTACCAGGTAATGAGGAGTCAATATGATTTTATTCTTCTGAGTGAAAGTTAAAAAGAGGAAGGAACTCTTTGTTATGCAATTAAACCCAGGGAGACCAGTTTTTGTAGGATGGTAGTCACAGACACAGAGCCTGAAATCAGTGGCTTCAGCAAATCTCCAATATATCGATATTTTCCTGTTGTTTCTACAAATGTTTTCCTTTCCACTGATAAGAGAAAGGCCACACCAGCAAACAGGTCATCAGCTGTGGCCCTGCACACAAATATTCATGAAATTTGGCAACCTGCAAGGAAAATGAGAAATAAAGGCTTGAAAGTGTGTGTTTCCTGTGTCTAACACAACTGAGATATCTCACAGAGCACTTTTGTCCCTGAGGTCAGCTCACCTGGGAAAGGACAAGCCCAGGTGGAAACAGCAGAGATAGGAAACTGCCTTGAAAGAAAAGGGGGTTTTATGATGGGAAGACAAGACCAGTTTTCCCTGGAATAATGTGTTACACTCTTAACTTGCAGCAAATCCAGGATTATATAGTAAAACCATGACACCCATTTATGATCCTGTCAGTGGGTCACCAGCTTCTTCCACAATCACCTGGTTCAGTGACAGCCCCTTGACTGAGCAGAACTGCAACGTCCTGGCCCTCAGTTATCCCAACTGTTCCCCAGAAATGCTGGCAGAGATGTACCAGCCACGGAGCTTGGCTGACAAAGCCAAGCTTAATGCAGGGTAAGGTGCTTCTCTTTGAGATCCTTTGCTTTTAAAATGGTCAGTGATGTCATTGTCAGTTTGGATAGCAAACTCCCAAGGCTTTAAATGGGAATGGGCATGTGGGTAAATTCAGTAATTTTGCACCACAGGTAGGTGATTGAGTGAGTTCTGCACAAGCAGACATTGCTTTTTGTCCACCACAGAGAGTACAGAGCACTCAGGGCTCTCATGGTGTGAGAGGATTGTCCCTCTAGCACTAAAATATGGATTGTCAGTCATCTGTGGGGCATTTAACAGTGACCTGGATATTTTCATTGGATTTCAATGGATGACAGAAGGAGCTGGAATTATAAACCAGCAAATACTGGAATCAAAATGGGAATTCAAAATATTACAGGCAGATTCTTCCCCTCGTTTAACTGAACCTCCGGTTTTTGGGGACAAAGAAGAAAGAATCTTACTGGCATTGGTCACCCCACAACTGCTTAGTTCCTGGCATCTACTCCTCCTATGTTTTGAGTAGTGCTGGAGAAAAAAAAATAGGAAGATTGTAGGTATTGTTTATACAAGGAGAGTTGGAAATCCCTACGAACATTCTACCTTCTTGAGTTATGTGACTTTTCCCTGGACTTGCAGGAGTTAGAGCTGTTTGTTCCCACTTTTGTTTCACGATTGCATTGGAGCTCTGCATGTGTTGGGGTTTTTCCTGTGCAGATGAATCTGTGGGTTGTTTTCTTCCCCAGCTGGCTGGATTCCTCTCGATCCCTTATGGAACAAGGCATTCTGGAGGAGGATCAGCTTCTTCTACGCTTTAAATATTACACTTTCTTTGATTTGAATCCAAAAGTAAGAGCTTTGTTTTCATTGCTATTCATTGTTTGCTTGCTTTCATGTCAAGGAGCTACATAATAATATAGAATGTAGATATATATATAGGATTTTAGCTAGGATTTGTTACAGGCCCTTCAGAAATCAAATCCAATTTCTTCCTCTCAGCTACAGCTGCACTTTTACCCTCTGGACACTGTTCTTAAGATCTTAAGTATAACGATGAGAGCTGTGAAGAGCTCCAGAAACAGTATCCATATTTCCAGAGGGGCTGGTTTACTTTCTCTCTCTCTTTTGACATGAAAAAATTAAGGGGAAAACTAGACCTAAATGATGTAATGGTATAAGCCCTGCTTTTGAAAATGAACTTAAAAATGACATTTCTGTTCCACTGTCCTCACTGAATTTCACATCTTTTCTGGGCTGAAACCCTCAGAAGTGATCAGGACACTTTCCAGTTCATGTGGCGTGGTTTGGGGTGACATGTCACCCCTACTGAAATGGGTCTCAAACTCAGCAGCCCAAACATTTCCCTTCTTTGTCCCAGCCAGCCACGGAGCCACAGCCCAAAAATACTTCAGGCAGCTGAATATCTCTCCTCTGCTGGGAGAGCTCATGCCCCAAGGTTTACCCTCCCAGCACCTACATCTCACCAGCTCTGGGGCTGAATATTTCTGAGTCACTTCAGCTTATTAACCACGTAGATAATAAGAAAAAAATCACTGTCCAGAAAAGGGATGGTGAATTAAGGCAGATCTGACTAACATGGAGCTGCTGCAAAGGCAGAACCGGAACTGAAAGAGCCAAGAGCAAAGAGGGGAAGTGAGGGACGAGAGTTCCGCGTGTCACCCTCGTACCAGCCCTGTCGTGCTGCTGGCACTCCCACGGTGTGGTTTCACAGTTCTGCTACACCACTCCAGGGCCTGCTGCCTCAAGAGGGGGTGTCTTAATCTCCCCTTCTGCCTCAGCCAAGGGCTCCTGGTGCGTTTTCTGTTGGCTCAGCAAGTCACTGTGCCCAGGCACACAAGCTGGTACAGGAGAAGGGAACAAGGCAGAGGTGGGAGGAGGAAGGAAACAACGGTTGTGGCTCAGCCTGGTGTTAGATCAGCTGATTATGAATCTGTACCTGGGTCATTAATGGCCAGTGTTGCTCTTTTTTTGCTCCAGTATGATGCAGTGAGAATCAACCAGCTCTACGAGCAGGCCCGCTGGGCCATCCTGCTGGAGGAGATCGACTGCACGGAGGAGGAAATGCTGATCTTCGCTGCCATACAGGCACGTACTTGATCCAAGTGGCAGAACCTGTTTCCTCAGGAGGCAGGCACAAGCTAGGACAGGACCAGGAGAGAGCCCAACAGCTCTGCTTGGATTGGGGTCTGCTCTTTGGGTGAGAAACAATAAGCAGCATCCAGCAGCTAAACCAACCCAAGTCAGGAGCAGCAGTGACACTGTTATTCAAACGGGCACATGCAAGTATGGAGCCACTTCCTAACATTGTCTAGAGCAAACCACACCCAGGATGCCACTTTGATACCAGATATCAGAAGATTAGTATGAAGTGTTGGTACCATCCTTTCACCTCTCCTTCCTGAACATTTCTGAACGTTCAGAACAGACAGAGAAAAAGCTGCAGTACAATATGAAGGGAAGGGCACTGTGGAGCACACGGAAATTTAACGTGAGCGAGCACAACTCAGGCCCTGACTGTGGGGAATAAGGCACAAATGTTTGCTGATAATAAATTCCTTCCTTTCAAATGTAAATGGAGCTGCCAAAAATTCACAGCCTGGCGCTGCAGAACACCAGGGAACATTGCTCTGAGTTTCCACCGGGTGTGGATGGCACCTAAAGCTTGCAGTTCCAAGGATGCAAATGTAGCATCTTGTCCCCCTCCCAGAACAGGGATGATTATAACAGTGAAGGGATGCAAACACTAGCAATTAAAATAGGAAACTGTTATCAGCCATTGCACTGGAGAGCATAATGGACATCCCTGTTTCCTTGGGAAAAAACCCTGGTTCTGTGCTGCAGAACTCCACACAGTTGTCCAAGACCCAGAAGGCCAAATGGTCCTTTTCGTGTGCTGTGATTTTGTGTTGCTGATTGATACACTGACTGCTGTTTACTGATGTTTTATTGCAGTATCATGTCAGCAAGCTGTCATTGTCGTCAGAGGCACAAGATTCCACCTGTGAATCGGAAGTAGATGAAGTAGAAGCTGCACTTTCTAACCTGGAGGTGACACTGGAAGGTGGAAGCACAAGTAACATTTTGGTAGGTCCTTTGGGATCCTGGAATGGCTGTCACGGTGGCAAAGGTGTTGGCTCTGATGATCCCACCCAGTTCTTGGGTTTCCTAACAGAGTGCATTGTACTAAAGCTATTCCTAATTGTTCCCAATAGGAGGACATCACAGACATCCCAAAACTTGCTGATAATCTCAGGCTAGTTAGGTGAGTTGTTAACATTAATAATAAACCAGGCAAAACCTTAAACTGAATAAAACAGGCTTAACCTTACAAGAGACCTCCTGAGTTTCTCACTCTAATCTAACAGCAGATCCTACAGTTATAAATTAACATATACCCCTTATGTATCCTAATACCATCCTCTTCCAATCTTTCTCTTGCTTCTTCTGGCAAATCTTTCCAGCTTTTGGGGTGCTGGGGGAACTAAACTTGTACTTATTAAAAGGTCACGCTCATCACTCATCTCTAAACAAAACTCTACAGTTCTATTTTCAATCACATTTTACTGGTTTTTGCCAATGAAAAACTAGAAGAAACTTGCATTTCTCCCTGAGGAGAATTTCTGAAAGCAACCCTGGGGGATGTATTTTTTAAATGAAAGAAATGACCCCTTTTCTAACCCAGCACAGAGGCTGTTTTTTCAAATATCAAAATGAGTTTCTGTGATCCCGCTATAATATCTTGATTTATGGGTGATCTGAACGACTGCAGAGACCTCAAGTCTGCAGTGCCTTTTATCAGAAAACAGCCTTTGTGCTTCAGAAAGATAAAGTTTCCTGTTGCACGAATATTTATCAGATTCATTCCGCGGACAGATGGGAACTGAAAAGTGCACCTGAAAAATGGTAACTGTTGTTGACTGTTCAGAACTGTTAATTATTAATTTCCAATTAGGAATTTTATTTGACATTCAGATTATTCAGGTGCCTTCAGAAGAAAGGGAATTCAAGCTTTTAACAATGGATTGTTTGTTTTCCCCCAGCAGTGGAGCTTTGCTTTTAAGAGAGGTTTTTAAAAGAGTTTGCTTTTAAAAGCGTTCAGTTGTTATTTTTGATCAGGAAAAAGTTCCTGTGTTCTTGATAAATCACTTACTAAACCTAAGACATTGTAGAAACTTTCTGCACTGTCTTTAAAGGAACAACAACATTTTGCTCCTGTAATTATTTGCTTCATGGTAAAAATGCAAAGCTCTGCATGTCCTACTGCTTTAGTATTCATATGGTGGACTTTTATTCCTACTTATTCTCAGCCTGCACCACATTAGCACAATAGTAAATGATGTTTCAGGTGGGTGACAATATTGTGGAGAAATACAATATTTTTTTCAAAAAGCTTTCCATAAAGTTTTCAGCTTTTTTTTTTTGTTTAAAAAAATTATAGTCCCTTATTTTTGAAGAATGTTGTTGTTATTGGGAAATTAAAAGCCAAATTCTTTGGCAGTTTTGAAAATCCGCTTTTTTTTTTTTTTAATTTAAACATAAAAATCACCATTTTCTAGAAAGGATTCTAAACTAGGATTTTTAGGAAGGGTCTGGAGAAGGCAAGAGTGTGTCTAATAAATCACTTTTCCAGACAGCTCTATACTCTTTGTACCATCATCTTAGATTTAAAGGGAAGGACTGGAATAGTTGTTTTTCTTTTTCTCTTCCTTTTAACTTCATTGCTGACCTTTGTCACTACTTGTGAAGTGTTTCTCTAATAAATAGAGCTAACACCTCTGGTTTTCTCTCCTGAAGTGCTGCAGAACCTCTGTAATTAGTGAAGGAATAGAATTTTGTTGTGTTAGACAATTAGATGTTCAGATAAAGCCAAAAAATGGTCTCTACTCCCTTACAAGGCAGTGAATACAAGGGCATGACCTTAAATTTCAGCTCCACCAGAATATTTGTGAGTGACTTGGCAGTTTGTCCATTTTGATAGAACCCAGTGTGATTCCTTTGTTTCCTGCAGGCCCAGGAAGCTCTCACTCAAAGCTATCAAGTCATACTGGTTTATCTTCAGAGACACTTCAATATCTTATTTTAAAAACAAGGAATCTGCACAGGGAGAACCCATTGAGAAGCTAAACCTAAAAGGTAGGGATTTTCCTTTCTTGCCTTTTTCTAAGTCCTCTGATCTCAAAAGAAAACAACTTTAGTATTAAATCTAGTCCTTTAGTACTAAATCAGTAATTAAAATTAGTGATACAGGAATGAAACCAATTAATTTCCTTCTGATTCTCTGTGATCCAGGATGTGAAGTTGTACCAGATGTAAATGTTGCAGCGAAGAAATTTGGAATCAAGTTGCTAATTCCTGTTGCTGATGGCATGAATGAAGTGTATCTGAGATGTGATAACGTGAGTAACAAGACAAGGGGAAGTCTGTATTCCAGGTTTATGGCAGATTGTCTAGAAGACCTGTTGTCCTGTCCTAGAATTTGTAGAGAAAAATAAGGATGCTGCAGAGAGTTTATTACCTAGACCTTTAGTAAAATTTAAGAATGATGTGGTGGCCTAATAAATACATGATGGTTATGGAGATAAAAGGACAATAATCCTGTGTGTATCATTTTCCAATGATAGCATTTTATCCTCACTCTTTTCACAAGTTTCCAAGTAAGGCTGGTAGAAAGAAAAAAAAGAACAAACTATGAAAAAATAAAAGGAGATTCCAGTATTTTTTGTTGCAATGTTTTCAGAGGGCTGAGGTTTGGATTTTGTTCTGTTCTTTCCTGGATTAGAACTGTCCCCATTCAGATGAGGGCAACATGACCAGGATCTCACACGAGTTTTCAGTTTATTTCGTTTGTATTAAAATGTGTCAAACCGAATGGTGTAAAACCATTCGTTGGGTGACAACCAGTCACGCCATAAAATTCCCAAGGGGATCTATTCCAAAGGACTGGATTCCCTTGAAGGTGTAAAGCCTAACAGTGTGTCCAACCATGCCCTGTGCTGCTGCAGGAGGATCAGTATGCTCGGTGGATGGCTGCTTGTGTCCTGGCCTCCAAAGGCAGGACCATGGCCGACAGCTCCTACCAGCCCGAGGTGCAGAAGATCCTGTCGTTCCTGCAGATGAAGAACTTGTCTGCCCAGGCTCCCTCTGACCCCGAGAGCGTGGATATGAAACCAGAATGCTTCGTCTCGCTGCGTTACACCAAGAAATACAAGTCCAAGCAGGTATCCCGAGGTGGCTCTGGCTGGGGTGGGTGGGTCCAGGGGTTGCTGAGGGGTGAGGCTGGATCCAAGCAGCATTTGGAAGCTGTACAGTAGGATCACCTGCAGTACTCGTTTGTCCCTTTGTAAGAGGCCTTTCTTTAAAGTGAACACAGGGACAGGTGTCTCAGCACCTCTCCTACATCCCCATCCCTGCCTGAGTCATCCGTGATGTTCTGCTCCTGATACACTGTCCCTGAAAGTCTCTTCAGAGAAAGAAGGGGGGGTTTTAAGGACAGGAAGTTACTCTGCATCTGGAACAGCAGGGTCTTCCTGTCCCCTTGGCCCGGGTGCCTCTCCTTCCTCTCCACCTAATTCCTTGTCCACTGCTTTTGCTGCAAAAGAGCTCAGCCTACCCATCCTGAGGGGAGTCTCCAGAGCAGTGTGTGGAGCCAGTGCTGCACAAACCCAGCCCCCAGCCCCTGGTGCCCTGTTCTGTCCTGCCCTTGGTGCTCAGGGTCTGTCCCCAGGTGCCCTCTGTGGTACATCTGTACGAGGTGTCTCAGCTGACAGTGGAAGCAACAGGATTTTTGTGCTCAACTGAAACCTTTCTCCCTTGCCGTGTTTCCCAGCTGACTGCTCGCATCCTGGAGGCCCACCAGAACATATCCCAGATGTCCCTGGTGGAGGCCAAGCTGCGTTTTATCCAGGCATGGCAGTCCCTGCCCGAGTTTGGCTTATCCTACTACATCGTAAGGTAATCACATCCCAGAGCCGCGCCAAGCTGCCACAACGTGTTCATTACACCTGCCTTCATACACACCTGTGGGGTTTTGCCAGGGGTACAGTATCTCTAGGATTAAACCCTTATTGACATCACTGAATTTCATTAATTATTATTCATTAAAATGACTTACTGACTCACTGAAATGTAAAACATGCACATCTCACCGGTGTGCTCAGGTTTGCAGTTTGTGTTCACTCTGACCCTTGCTCACTGGAATATGATAAAACACTGATTTCTTTGGCATTTCATTAAGAAAGCAGCAAATGCTCCCTTTTTAAGTTGATGCAGAAGAGCAGTGAGCACAAGAAAGGTCCTGTTGAGTTCACAGCAGCTTCCCTTGGACACAGCAGGGTTCTGACCTGCAGTCTTTTCTCCTGACAAAACACCAGACAGCTGAAAAGTACTGACACAACCATCCCTGGAGGCACCTTCCTTAATCTGTTCCCAACACCTCTTCCAGGGCTAGTTGGGAATCATCTGTGGTATAAAGTGAAGCAGCTGGGAGCTGTTCCCTGGCACAGAGGCCAGCTGGCATAGAACAGCCCACATCTGGACTGTTAAACTCTCTGAATTCCCAAAACCCAGTAGCCTTGTGGGAACTACAAGACCACGTTGGTCCTTGGGTGTTCCAGTTTCTAAATTGTTCCTGGGAGCCATTGGAGAGTCAACTGGAGCCAGGATTCTGCCTGAACTCCCTGGCCCTGGGAATTTTCACCCCGTGTGTCACCACTAATCCCCTTAAACACACCAACACCCCCGACACCTAAACTGTGCTTTGTAGCATAAGCAAAGCATCTTGGGGTGAATTTATCTCAGTTTGGTGTCAGGTAAAGCACAAATTGTGTCCAGGTCACATTCTTTCTCTAAAGTCCAGTACATTTAAGGAGAGAAAGTTCACAAACAGGATCTAAAATGCTGAAAATGGTAAGAGCAGACAGGTGAGATCTCTTCCAGCTTGCATCAGGAAGGTAGTTTCTTTACCAGAGAGATCTTTTCCCAGTTATTCCCAACTCAAAAATTTTTGCCCCCCCAAAGGTTCTGATACTTTTATGTTTAATTTTCATCTCTAATCAGAACAAAATTGAAATGTTAAAATGTCTCAATATTTTTGCCATGTCATTTATACCCAGAAATATGTATATATTGCCAACAGTTGTTTTGATAACTTAATGGTCATATATAAGATATAAAAATGGTGATATATAAAATATTAAATTTATTTTGATTATATAATTCAGGTTAATGTAACTAGAAGAACATGTTTCAACATTAGAGAAAGGAAGGAATGAAAATTATCGTTGGCATTTTTTTCCAGTAAAAATAAAATGAAAATTCATGCATTTAAGAAGAACAGTATTTTTTTAGCAGGAAACAATCAATTAGAAAAGATTTCAGGGAGATCTACCTGCCTGATTATTTTCCATCTTACACCATGGTACACCAGCCTACACCTTTGCTTTATAACCAATCCTGTTCTAAAGAAGGGGCCACACTCTCCTCAATCCCAGACTGTTGTGACTTTTCCCATGGTTTTCCACTTTCAGGGAAGAGCAGGTGAAACGTTTCCCTAGACAGAAATCACTGCCAACCAGATCTGCTCAAAGGTTTTGGTTTTTTTTTTTTCCAGGTTTAAAGGAAGCAAAAAGGATGATGTGCTCGGGGTGTCCTACAACAGGCTGATCCGGATAGATATGGCCACGGGAGATCCCATCACAACATGGAGGTTCTCCAACATGAAGCAGTGGAATGTGAACTGGGAAATTCGCCAGGTAAAGCTGGAACAGCCCTGCCCTCACTCCTTGCAGTTCAGACACACTGGAGGATGCTTTCAGAAAATATTTTCAAACCTCAGTGAAAAGATTTTGAACTTGTTGTGACGTGCTGTGTGATGAGCTGTCTGAAGTTTTTCTGAAGGAGTCTGTGGTTAAAAAGTCAGAAACTAAAAGATCATCAGTTTAAAAGGTTCCTACCAAGTTTATTCCTTACGAGTTGCCCTGGGGTTTGATGGGATGAAATACAGAGACTCCAAGGTGAATCCCAACATGTGACATTCACTGCTGTCAGCAAAAATCTCATTTGAACTCTCTGTGCAGTCCGGCTCATGCATCATCCTCTGAACTGTAGGGATTCATTCTCTGTCACAGACTGAGGATACGGGATTTGTCTTTCAAATCCCAAACTGAGATTGCAGGGCCACAGTGTGAGCAACCCTGTCAATATGTGGTCCCTGATTTTGGGTTTCAAAGCTTGAAGCCAACTGTGTAAATTGCAGATTTGTGGGGTGGAACTGGTGTGACCCGAGGCAAATCGAAGCACCTTGGAAACTGTTCCTGCTTACAGAGTTTTCCACGTCCATCTGTTGGAACCAGGAGAGATCAGACACGCTCCCTATTGCTCTCCTGCAGGACTCCTGTGCCAGGGAGTAAATTCTGGTAAATTTGCTGGGTTTCCTTTAAATCCCTCTCAAAAAAAGGCAGGAACTGCAGTTAGCAACTAAGCTCAGTTTGCTGCATTTTAGAACTAACAGGAGCTGGAAACCAAAACCTGGAGCCCAAAGGGAGATTTAAGGTCAGAAGGTAACAGGGGCCAGATTAAACATTGTTGGTGAAGTGCACAAAGAGTCGGGAGTGCCACTCCTGCTCTTCCCAGTGTTCACTTCATGTGCCACTGGAAAAAGAGTTAAAAGCACGATTTTGTCGCCTGCCTGAACAAGCAAAAGTATTTTGACCACAAGAGGGCCCTGATACAGCAGAAAAGTAAGAAACAAGCGGCCAAACACCCTCAACACGCAGCAGCACAGAAATCTTGGTTAGCAGAGGCAGGTACTGCTTCATCACAGGACTTGTGATCCAGCTGTGCTCCCACACTTGCTCTTTCTTCCCAACCCAGCTTATCCCTGTGCCTGATTTTGCCATCCCTGTTTCCTTTAGGTTGCCATCGAGTTTGACCAGAATGTCTCCATTGCTTTCACCTGTCTGAGTGCAGACTGCAAGATCATCCATGAATATATTGGGGGCTACATCTTCCTGTCAACACGGTCCAAAGACCAGAATGAAACACTGGATGAAGAGCTCTTCCATAAATTAACTGGAGGTCAGGAATGACATGAAGTAAACTGTCTTCCCTCTGCCTGCTTCTTGTTATAGCTAAGAGCAGAGATTATGGAAAAATCTCTCTGATTGTTAACTGCTGGCTACTAATTATTGTACATGGCAATTAATCTTTGTAATATGACTGGGACTGTTTACAGTTTTTGTTAAATATTGAAGGTAAGGTCAGTGGATGCCATGTGGCAACTCCATCATCAGTACTTCAGAAAATTAAATCACCTTTGTTTTCCTTTTGTACAGCTTGATATTTTTAAATAAACAGTGTCTGGCCACTGGCATTTTTTTAACCTAGTATTTTTAATTGCAGCAATCTGTGTAAGCATCCAGGACATGTAACCTGAGGGTGTTGTACAGCAAATTTTCTCCGTTACAGCCATGCAAACTCCCACTGCTAAAGTGGCTGTTGTTAAAGAGCCCAGCTTTTATCAGAACTAAAGCTGAATAAATACATAGTTTAAAGCTACATGGCTTGTCTGACACTTGCCCTGAGAACACAAAGCATTCCATCAGTGTTCCAAAGTCCTGCAGACTGAGCTATCAAAACTCTTGTAGTGATTACTCGGTTGCTCAAAAATGTAGCACCCATGTCTACCTTCATCCACTGAGGTGGTTCCCTGGAAGCCAGAGAAGCTACAAAGGATTGATCTTGGAAAAACTGGATCCAAAACATCGATTTTTTGAGGAACTTTGTTACCTGGTTGAAAACAGTGAGTTTGGTACTGTCTGAAATATTTTGCTTGTTAAAAAGGCCTCGGTGTGGGCCTTTCTATTTTCTGTCCCTGTTACTCTGTGTCACTGTGACATCTCACTGAACTCAACTTGCTCATGTGTGAGGAGCTGGAATTCCTGTAGGAATGATTTTATGTGTGTTGTGCAGACTGCAAAGAGAGATTGATGCTCTAAGGGCTGGAGCACCTCTGCTCTAGAGACAGGCTGGGAGAGCTGGGGCTGTTCAGCCTGGAGAGGAAAAGGCTCTGGGGAGACCTTACAGCACCTTCCAGGGCCTAAAGGGGCTCCAAGAGAGCTGGAGAGGGACTTTGGATAAGGGCCTGGAGTGATGGGACGAGGGGAAATGGCTTCACACTGAAACTCTCCCCTGTGAGGGTGGGGAGCAACTGGCACAGGTTGCCCAGGGAAGCTGTGGATGCCTCATCCCTGGAAGTGCTCAAGGCCAGGTTGGATGGGGCTCTGAGCAACCTGGGCTAGTGGAAGGTGTCCCTGCCCATGGCAGGGGGTTGGAACTGGATGAGCTTTAAGGTCCCTTCCAACCCAAACCGCTGTGATTCCAGCTCTGCCTGCTGGAAGGAGCCACACACACCCACCAAGCTGAATGAAATTTGGTTCTACCCTACAGCACACAGTGATCAGTGAAGGAAGGACAGAGTGAAGCTGGGAGAATTCATGAAACTGCTGGACAAACTGAAACTGTTTTCACATATCTAAAGGAAAACAATGGGCAGGTGTTGTCATATCAGCAAGAGATGCTGCAGAAATCACTGTAATTATAAACATCACTGGGACCAGAGAGCCTTGATTGTTAGGCCACATCCTCTGCTTCTCTCCAGTCCCTGTCAATAGGCTGCAGTGGAATCACTCCCATATTATGCCAGTTTAAACAAACTACAGCTTTACATTTAAAAAAACCAAAAAGAGTACAGCCTGCTTCCCAGCCCTCTGACTTCCCTCTCCTCAGCACATTTTACACAGGCTGAGGGACCATCCAGTTTTCCTTCAGTAGAGGACTTACCCACTTCTCACTTGCTTGACACAGGCCTAGTATTTTCCTTGTGCAAAGTGCAAACACTGGCCATATTTAAGACCTGCCCAAGGGTTCCATGGGAGAGCTGAATGCTCATATTAGTGCCAGCACCTCTTGCACAGACAGCTGCCTTCCACACTCAGCCTCCACTTAGGCCTTGCAGGCAGGATCCTGACCATGCCTGCACAAATTGCTCTCTGAAAGCACAGCCCCCTGCTCGTCATTCCCGGAGCAGACCTCGTTGCCCAACTGTTACATGGAAGCCCTGGAGTTGCCCCTTGCCTACGTGACCTGAACCCAGGAATGCAGGGACGTGGGGAAATCGGAACGTAATTCTCATTGTGAGAGCTGAACAACCACATCCACTTGCAATCCAAGCTGTCTGGACTGGGATTTCGGAGAAACTATCAAATACTTCCATTTTCTTTCCTGCCCCTCCTTCAATCTTACTCCATGTGTCACTGCTGCTCTGCAAGGAGGCTCTGCCAGCTCATCCAGGCTGGCTGTCAGCCCTGTCCTTTGCCTTTTAGCTTTAAGGAATGATCCCCTGCTGCTGTCCTCTCTCTGTGTTTCTTTAGGTCATCAGCTGTCTTTTCTCCTCACTCCACTCACCTTGCAAGGCTTTTCCATGAGAGGTAAGGAACACTGAGGAACAAAAATCTGGTTTTATCCAGCTGCTTTCAGTGCTGCATGTGACTGTAGCTCTGCTTCCTACAAGCGGCCCTTGGAGAGGTTGGAGCAGGAAGGCACAACCCAGGGCATCCTGCACCTCAGTAATTCCAGGCTGGATAACCTGAGAGGAGGCTGCACCAGCCTGCTCTCTCTGACACGTGCACCAGCCACAGCACCAAGTCATCTGTCATCCCACCCCTGGTGCACCAAGTCATCTGTCATCCCACCCTGTGTCACCCAGCACGTCCCGGCCACGCTCCAGACATTCCCCTTAATGCTCATCATCCTCCCTGATTCCTGCAATGTCCCGATCAGACGTGGTTCATCCCACCTGATTTACACCCAGGGTTAAAGACCACAGGCTCGGGGGTCTGCAGGAGCCAAGTTACTCATCCCACAGTGCCAGATGTGGGAGAGGTTTCCCAGAGTGAGCGAAAGCAGCGCAAGGGCGGCTGCCCCCGAAGTTGTGCAACACAGAGATGAAATCCAGGACAGGAATGTTGTTTAGATGAAAACAAAAACCTTCGGGAAACTTATACCTCAGCTCAGCCACAGCCCTCTTCCGTACATCGTGCTTAGTTAAACCCAGATCAGAGTAAAACCCCACCGATGTCAGAGGGCTGCTGTTTGCTCTTAGTCACACCAAATTCCGCAGGGAATTTCACCGGAACGTGTGTTACTGCAGCAGAGACACACACCCATAGTTTTCTGAAACCTCAGGCTAAATAATCCTGTTCCTGCATTCTCTCCCTCTTCTCTGTAAGAAAATGTCTCGCTCGTGCTTGCTCCGTGGACAGACCTGGGAAACATTTCTTTTGTTGGCTTTAAAATCCATTCTCCAGACTTTTTCAAGGTATTTTCATTCTTAACCATCACTTGGACCGCGGCCAGCAAGAAACATTCACCTCTTAAACTTTACAGCCTGGTACCATCCTCGCCTTCTCCTGCTCTCCCCGAACTCTGCTTATCTTGGTGTCACTGAGGAATGCAGGGCTCTGCCCGAGCATTCCTGCGGGCAGAGGGGCTTTGTGCAGCCTTGAATCGCCCCCGGGGAGGGGGCGTCTGGTTCGGCTCCTTATGCATCACCCGTGTGAAAAGGCTGACAGAAACGCCTGCTTTTACTAAACACGCCCTCAGGTTGCCGCTGAAACCCTTAGAAAAGCAGAAAAAAGCGGAGCAGAATAAAAGGTGACATGAGAACAGGCCAAAGCGGCCCACAAAGGGGAAATCTCTGCCCGCTGCTACCAGATATTGGAAAGAAACTGGTGAGAGAGGGCTGCTGCCTGCCCTGGGAGACCTTCACCAGTACCTGGGCAGCTGCCCGAGATACAGCACCATATTCCAGGTGATGAGAGTTTCCTGGGAAGGTACAACACCTGCTGCAAAAACTGAGCATCCAAAAAGCAGAAACAAAGCCAGAAAATAAAAGTAACAAAAGGTTGTTTTCCGAGGGTGCTCTGCCTCTTGCAACAGGTTCTCTGTATCACTCAGAAATCAAGCGCCCCCGGGGCAAAAAAAGCCTCCACCTCCACCGAAATGAGAGGCTGCTTTCCCAGTCTGACAGTCTGCTTGCCTCCAAAACAAAGCCAGTAAGGTTGAACTCATTAAAGTTAAGGCAGGTTTTGGCTCCCCGGATTTCCTGGAGGGTTTTTTTTTTAAGATGTTAAAAGCAATAAGACAACCAATAACCCTAAAGTAACCACTGAAAATTCGTTGTCTGTAAATACCGAGCCAAAGGCAGCAAACACAACACCAGCACTTCATAGCCCAGGGCAAAGCCAGGCCACCTGCCTGCGTTCCAGCTTCCCAAAGAGGAGCAGTGCAGCAGGTCTGGGAAGCCACAGGGAAGGCAGGAGCTGGACTTTCCTCCTCTTGTAGCAAATTCTTCAGATTTTTTTAACCTGCCCCACCGTGCCCTTTGATCCCTGAGGTACCTGCCGTGGTGCACGTGCCGGGCCTGCACTGCCCTGCTCCCAGCCCTGCCCCACCAGGGTTAATATGGGATTAGCCCCTCATCTAGGAAACTATCTGTCCTGCCCTGGAGCCATTCCACGGGGAACAATATGTACATCTCTCCAAGGGAAGGGCAATGGCTCCAGGGAGTCCTACTGAAAGGCCCTATCTCGCTCTGGGGATGTTCTGGTGTTTTTCAAGGCTCTCTCCCCACGCAGATAATGAACCACACGGTCCATAGATAAGCTCTGAGTACATGTGCACAGGCAGGCTCAAGGTTTTGGGGCAAGACCTTTATCTGCACTTTAGCACCAAAGTGGGGCTGTGCTGCCTGCACGTCAGGGATCTGTTTTGTTGTCCTGATAAAGAGAAAGCACTGACTACTGCTCTCCTTGGACATTTTACTAATCAGTTGTCTTACAGTAGCAACAGAATGACCACCCTTTTGCTTTTGCTTTGGAAGGATCTCTATCAGTTCACCCCTGTCTGGGATACTGACTTTATTCTCTGCTCTCCATCAGCCCAATTATTATCCTGAATTGTGGGAACGCTGACAGACCCAGCTCAGGGCAGGTCCCTTGGTGGGAGATGGTTCACGTTTTCAATCCCACTTTTCCAGCAAAGGACGAGATAAGTAACGGGAAGGGAATTCTCCCAAGCCATGTGGAACACAGATGCAGAGCAGGGAACACAACCCTCGCCCAGCGGGGGGAGAGGCCTCCCAAGGCTGTCCCACGGGCTGAGATGCTGCCCACCCTCTCCATCGGCACAGAGAATTCCTCTCTGCGGGAGGAGCAGGTGAGGGTTTCACTTCTGACATTCCCTAAGGGCCTCCTTAGAAAAGTCATTTGTCCTGCACGAACATTTCTGGGATTTACTCCCAGGAGCAAGAGTCTTAGAGAGAAATTTAAACACTTGAAGCCCTTTATTGGCGCCTAGAGAGAGACCAAAGCCCGTGTCAGCAGACAGAGCCTCAGCTTTACATCATCCTGACCTGCCAACAAAGGGACACAACAATTCCCCTCCCTCCCCCCTTGTCAGGGGGAGATGTGAGAGTTGGGACTACTGACACTGATCTTTTTCCTTTACCCCCCGCCTCTGAGACAAAGACGGACAGGAGCAGCCCTGCCTGAGCGTTGGGAAACAAGAGCCCTCCCACCCCGCTCCCGCCAGGGCCAAAGGAGCAGGGAAAGTTGCCTGGAGCCGCCCCCTCTCTAGGCGAGGGGAAAGCTGGATGCGGGGGAGCGAGCCTGGAACAAACCTCGCCTGAGCTTGTGGGCAGAGCCGCGAGCAGGGAAGGCTGGGAACAGAAAAGAGGCATTTCACGCTCTCGGCTGAGTCACCCAAGTGTATAAAACCAAGGCCGGGCAGTCGGAGCCGCTCGGAGCGGAGACACGAGGCAGCGGGACTTTGGGACAGGTACGTGCAGGCGGATGCGGTTTAGAGGCAGGGACTAAGATTAAATCCAAGACTGGAATCCAGCGGTCCAATTCCTCCCATCCTCTCCCTGCCACGTGCTGCGGAGCACGGGATCCAGCGGCTCCGGTGACCGGGAAGCCGTGAGGCTGCTTGGCTCTGTCACGGTTCCGTCTGACAAAAAGGACGCAGGCAACAAAAATACACTATTTTGGTGGTCCAGGATGTACTCTTTTGCTTATCCCTCCTTCAAACATGGGACGGCAGCAAAGGATAACAGTCCGGGCAAGACCTGGCACCATTCAGGGAACAGCAAGTAGCTATTAAAATTTGGAATAAGTCTGAGATATTCCATACTACGTGAGGATTCGGTCACCTCCCTACGTAATATGTTTTTGGATGAGGAATGATCACTTTGATGCCTGGCAGAGCAAAAGACAGCTCAGTAAGAAAAGCATTAGTTTAGGGCTGGGCTTAATTTTCTCCAGTGACACAGATTACCTGCGGGGCCTTTCACAAGTCATTTAGGACTTTTTGTTTCTCTTTTAAATGACAAAGACAAAGCTGGGGCGGGAGGAGGAGGGAGCTCAGATGCAACTGGAACACTGAATGTTTCTTGGCGCCCAGGCCTTTGGGGCCCTGGTCCAGGAGCGCACTCAGTTTCTGACCGCTTCCACTGAAATGTGGTTCAGGATTTGCATTCCCAGTGCATCCTTTTCCCAGCAGCTGGGCTGTGCAGTCTGTCAGCAGTGCCGGCTGCTCGGGAGCCCCGAAGTGCCTGCGGGGTCCCCCCGTGGCTGTCACTCGGAACGGGCAGCACCGCCCTGGCAGAGCCCAACAAGCCCCGGGGCTTTGCTGTCCCAACTCCTGCTAAGGGAAGGAAAGCCCTTCCTAACACAGGAAACGCACTTTTACCTGCCCACTCCACTGCAACCCAGCCCAGTTTGGGCTCCTGTCCTTTAGAGACTGACAGCCCTCCCCAGCCCTTGGATCCATACACTTGCTTTGCACAGGCAGCCTCCCAGAGAACAATCCCTTGCCACGGGCACACCTGCCCTGTTGCTTGGGCATCGCCCCGTTGGAAAACTTCCCACTGGGCTGGCCAGACTGGACACTGCAGCAGGACAGCCTGCTGCACTGAGGGTACTGGTGTGGGATACAGCTTGGTCGCTTCCTCCATGAAAAACTGTAGGCACACTTAGACTACGAGTGTGTGATACTTCTGTCCCCAAGGGTTCATGTTTACTTAGGCTTAATTACGGAAGAGGTAATAATTATCACTTATCACTGCTCGGATGTAAAAGGAAAGCATTTAAAAAATGTTTCACTTTTAAAGTGCTTGTAGTTGCCTGGAGGGATTTTAATTTAGCTCTTAACGTTGATGTTTTGTTTTCCCACCCATCCGGAAACAAAACCCAAACAGATCTTGGAAATTGATTGCAAGTCACTTCGGAGAAGGATGTTTCCAGGCTTGCTCGTCCTCTCTCTGCTGGTGGGGAGCACCGCGGCTGGCCCGGTGAGCAGAGCAGAGCCTGCAGCATCCAGGGATGTCACCACCTTTTTCCAGCTGGCTCAGGAAGACCCTTGGGAGAACGTTAATCTCACCAGCATGTCCTGTGAGGATCGGAAGAACAGGACCTGGATCACCCTGCAGCTGACCAACAGCAGCCTGACAGCTTTCCCCGTCTGCCTTCCGGAGGCCCTGGAGACCTTGGATCTCAGCAACAACCTCTTGGAAGAGGTGAACGGCTCGGAGATCGCGAACCTGCAGCGGCTGCGCGTCCTCTCGCTGAGGCACAACCACCTCTGGGCAGTCTCGTGGGGACCTGAAGCCCTCAGCAGCCTCCTCAAGCTGGACTTGAGCTTTAACAAGCTGTCGTCTGTGCCACCCTGCCACAGCTCTGCCCTGCCCAACCTGAGGTGGTTGTCCTTGGCTGGAAACCCACTGCTGGAAATCCAGCCGCTGGCTTTTTCCTGCTCCCCTCAGCTGCAGATGTTGAACCTCTCTGCGACACTGCTGGGGCAGGAGGACAGCAGAGGGATTAGGGAATCTGCTTTTGCCATCAGCACAGCTCCCAGGGAGGCCACGGACAGGCCTGGAAACTCCATCCATGTGCTTGATCTGAGCGGGACTTTCCTTGAGAAAAGTAAGTTTCTGGATTTCCCACTGTAAACACGGGGTTTGGTCAGGCTGGGGGAGCAGGAGCCTTGCTGGATGATGGGATGATGGCTCCCATCCTGACCCAGCCCGGGGTGGAGG
Source organism: Manacus candei (assembly GCF_025592945.1). Taxonomy (NCBI): domain Eukaryota; kingdom Metazoa; phylum Chordata; class Aves; order Passeriformes; family Pipridae; genus Manacus; species Manacus candei. The sequence continues at coordinate 3,826,634 of NW_026138083.1, read as the reverse complement.
GGGAACACCTCACACAAGCTGCAAACAGCTGGTCCAAGAGTGCAGGGCACTGTCACACAGACCAAGGGAAGGGCAGAGACCAGACACCACGAGACAGGGCTGTTTGTCCCAGCATAGTCACCCCCCTCCATCCTAATTCCACTGTCTGCTACTGACAGTCATCCTGCTGTCAGCCCTGGGATTAGTTTTGGGACACAGAGGAGGAAATTAATTTCTCTTTCCAGACAGGCTGCTGAAATCTTTCTTTGTCCCCACAGCTACTCTGCTTTGTACCTCTGCAGTGAGGGAGCACAGAGAGAGGCTTTCTGTGTCAGCCACAGCCTGATACTTCCACACAGGGAGACAATCCCTGCCCTGAGCAGTTTACAGGATAGTTTTTTCCCTCTTACCAGCCCCAGTTTCTAACTGAGGTGCTGAGGCACACAGATGTTCGATGCCTTGCCCAGCTGCCCTCAGCCTGGGGCAGAGCCAGGGCCCTGGGGGCTCCTCAAGCCAGAGGTGTCACTGCAGCTCCCATTTAACTGATACACCACCACATTTCCTCCATTAATTTGCCTAATCCCTCCTGTGAGCAGTGAGTTACTCAATTCAGTCATGGGATGGAGAGGACCTTTTGTACCAGACTCATTCTTTTACTTTCATGCCTCTGGGCTGTTTTTCCTGTGCTAGGAGAAATGAGAAGTTATTTGCCTTTCTTGCACCGGGTCAGGGCTTTGTAGACATCTCTAATTTCCACCACTTCCCTGAGCAGAGAAATCCTTGTTCATTTAATCTCACCTAAAAAGAAAGCTATTCCATATCTCTTACCAGCTTTACTGCCCTTCTATCTTCCCTTATTTTTCTCTGCCCTGTTTTACATATTAAAAATCACACATATTACAAAGTTACAGCTGCATGGGTGTTTATGCACTGCTGTATTGATTTTTGCTCTATTCCTTTCCCAAAGAGAGCAGCTGCAGAGGACGACAGAGATACTTCATATCTAGGAATTCAAACCCTTTTTCTAGGCAGAAACCCACAGGAATGCTCTGTTTACGTAACAGGTGTAAATGTTTTTCTGCTTCAGTTCAACCAGAGTGGACCAGAGACTTGCCCAACCTCAGATCCCTTCACCTGACAAAGATGCCACGATTAAGAAGCCTCAACACTGACTTTGTGAAGTCCATGCCTGGTCTCCAAGAGCTGCACTGCCAGGACTCCCCTTCCCTGGGTTTTGTGAGGACAGAGATGTTTGACAGTGCTCCTCATCTGAGCCATCTCTCCTTTGAGAAGTGAGTTGGTTTCTTTTTTGTTCTCCCTCACATTAAACCTGCATCTTGGAAGCAGACAAAAATCCTGTCCATCCCACTTTCAGTGTGAGAGGTTAGCATAGTTCCTTGTTTAGAATTAGTAAAAGCAATGGTCTAGTCCTTATTCTCGAGGTAACAGCTCTTGGTATGTCACACACCCGAAATACTAAAGAGAAACAAAAGTCTGAAAGTGACTTATCAAAATAGCACCGAGCAAGATTTCTATAATATAGGCCCAGGTTACAAGCACGTCAGAGAACAAACATTAGAGCACTGGCTGTGCTCTAGGAACCAGTTTAAGGAAAATAAACCCATTTAAAGCAAAAAATCCCACTGGATTCTATCCCTCACTATGTCTAAGACAGAAGAGAGCATCTTCTGAGCACGGAAAGGGCAGGATGGTGATTTTAGTAACTGGCTACTGCCAAGGGAACTGGGAATACTGCTTTGTGCCTTACACACCCTGGGTACTGAGCACACTTCAGTCCTTGGAAGATAACTTAGTGTTTGCTAATTATTGCATTTGTCATCTTGCAGCTGTAACCTCAGCTCCTTTAATCCTTGGGACACCAACTCCTCGGATGGCATCACCATCAACCTCTCTGGAAACCCTCTGCTCTGTGATTGCCAGCTCTCCTGGCTGCTCTCCAAGCCCAAGAGAGTTGTGCTGCAAAAGTAAGTGAGTTCGAGGAGATGAAATATTGCTCCTCAGAAACAGCTTCAATGTGTAAGTGGTCTGGGGAGAAGACATTCCCTACCATCTAAGTTATTCAAACTCCTTGTGTGTTCTTCCCTTTCACAAGAGGTAGAAATGCAAAATAAGGTCTCCTTCAGGAACAAAGCATAAAGTATTATTAGGTGTGAATTCTACTTTAAGGTGAGAATAACATTTTCTTTCTATTTCAGACCACATTTCTCTATTAGCTGGAGATAAAAAATAAGCTGGCTTGGTGGGCCAGCACTGGGAGCAGGAACTGGAAGACTATGCAAGATCTTTAGCAAATTATTCCCTCCTTACCCTGCCATTCCCAAAACTGAGCACGGGCAGTCAACAAAACCCCTTGCAAATAGCACCATTTCTCACCTATTGTTTTCATGCTCTCCTACAGTTCTATGGACTAATTAAGATAAGCTGTAGTTAAAAGAAGTGCTTTGCATGTAAATGATCTCCCTTGGTTTTGAAAGACCACCGAGAAGATTTGTCATCAAATCTCTGAGACGGCAGGGAAGTAGAGTGTTAAAATTAGATAGTTTGTCATCGGGATGGGCTTAGCAGTTGCATTCTTTACCAAAACTTCAATGTCTGAGTAAAGAAAGAACTCTTAGTCATCTAAAAGTGCATCCCACGTCATCTCACCTCCAGCTGCCTAAACCAGCTGGTTTCAGGATCCTGAGGATCCTGTTACATCCCTCTGCATTGTTCACCTCTTAGTGTGGCATTACAGTCTGACCCTTTGGGACAAGTTGCCTTGAACTCTTGATAAGGTTCACAGCCCTTGTACCAAAGGATGTTTCCTCCTGGGGAAAAGATATTCCTGCACCTTACAAAACCAGAATCCCAGTGAGCTGAATTCCACAGCCAGTGCCGTGGAGAGCCATCTGCCAAACACAGGACTATCATTAAGACAACTTAACTTTGGTCTAGGTTTGTCCTCACTAAGATAAAGACTGACTTTGACAGCAGGTTGCCAGTTGCAGTCCAAGCAGCCTAAGGAGCCTGCAATGTTCTTATGGATCTTGACTATTCTGTCTTGTCCCCTCTGCAGGGTTGGGGAGACTTTCTGCACATCCCAGGAAGATGGGGGCAGACCTTCAACACCTGTTTCACTGCAAGAGCTCTACAGTAAATGCCAGTCTGGGAGCAGCAATGTCACACTGCCCCATTCAGACACACCCTCTCCTGATCATGATGCTCTCAGCTTTACCAGTTACGATGCCACTGCTGCGGTAACAACAGACTGGGCTCTGCTCTCCAGAGACACTTACACCAGCTCCCTGATCCTGGGGGATTTAATGAGTGCCACAGCCAGCCCAATGCTCACCAAAGACACTTCTACCAGCTCCCTGATCCTGGGGGATTTAATGAGTGCCACAGCCAGCCCAACGCTAACCAGAGACACTTCTACCAGCTCCCTGATCCAGAGGGATGCAATGAGCACAACAGCCAGTCCAATGCTGACCAAAGACACTTCTACCAGCTCCCTGATCCAGAGGGATGCAATGAGCACAACAGCCAGTCCAATGCTGACCAGAGACACTTATACCAGCTCCCTGATCCAGAGGGATGCAATGAGCACAACAGCCAGTCCAATGCTGACCAGAGACACTTATACCAGCTCCCTGATCCAGAGGGATGCAATGAGCACGGCTCTGCGCCCAACGAAGCCAGAGCTGATGCTCACAAAGGCCAACAGTTCCTCCCACCAGGAGGAGGCAGTTCCTGAATCCACAAGCAATCCCCCTTCCTTCACGTCCGTAACCTCCTTCCCGGTTTTCCTCAAAGAGCTCTTTGCTCAGTTTGGCTCCACGAGTCAAACAGGAACAGAGCAGCCCAAGGGAGAGCTCAGAACAACCAACACAAAGTCTCCCCAGGAAGGTCCGTCCAGCCAGACCACCAGTCGTTATTCTGCTGGAGGAACAGGAACCCCCAACACCACTGACCATTCTGGTCACTCGTTTGCCAGCCCTGGTGGGGAGGGCACCCCCCAGGGTACCCCACAGCCGAGCCCCCCAGAGCTGAACTCAAAGCCCGCTCCCACCAGGCCGCCGGCACACTATGTCGACTACTACGACTACGATGAACAGCCGAAGGAAACCCCAGTGCAAGTGGGACACATCTCCTGTGACTACAACCCCTGCAGGCACCTCCAGAAGCCGTGCAGTGAACTCCAGAGCGTGTCCCAGTGTTTATGCCCGGGCATGTCGACGGAGGATGAGGTTCCAGACCCGCCGAGGCTCAGCGAGGTGACCGAAGTTACAGACAGCTCTGCCCTGATTCACTGGTGCGCCCCAAATTCGGTTGTTCACACCTATGAGCTGCTGCTCCTTGCCCAAGGCAACGAGGACAGGCAGTTTGTCATGGATAATATTTATCCCACAGCCAGGCAGTACACTCTGTATAATCTGTCACCATACACCACTTACAACATTTGCGTGACAGCTTCGAACAAAGCCGGGTCAAGCCAGATAACAGGTCAGGAAATTCCAGGTAATTCGTGCACCAGATTTAAAACAAAACCCAGCTACAAGTCTGTCTTTGTTGCTCTGTCTGCAGCAAGTGGATTCTTTCTCATTACCACGATTGTTTTGTCTGCATGTCTGTGTAAGGCATGTAAGAAGCCTCACAGTGAGCAGTATGGTACACACTTGGTCTCCTACAAGAACCCGGCCTTCGATTATCCACTAAAAATACAAACCAGTAATTAGCTCTGGGTTACTGTTTTGCACATTCAGAGCTCACTGTTTCCATCACCTTGGTACGTTTTTGGGAGACTCTCAAAGCATCTTTCAACAAAACTATGAACAACCAGATTTCATAACCCTCCTGTTTCTAAGGGAGAGCAAACCACCAGAAAGAAAAACTAATAATGAAGGTATCAACCAGATAAAAGCCTCTGGACTGTGGTTCATGTGTTAAGCAGCAGCAAAGCTGGACACTAACCTTGAAAAGCTGTTTTTATAATCACCTACAAATAGAGTGGCATGAATTTCACACAGTGAGAGGCTCCCTGGCCAGCTGTCTGCCTCCAGTGTCTCATGGACACAATCAGCTGAGAGCCATGATCCAAGGTGCATCTAGCTGAGCGTGACACACTCTGCTTTTATTCACAGAGGGAAGCTGGGGGTTCAATTTTTTAAAGGCATTATCCAAAAAGGGAGTGTTACTGGAAGGAGTGAGTGGGCTCGGTGACAAGGTGCTGTGCAGCTCTAACTCCATTAAGCAACTCCAGAGGCTGCAGCTGCTCGGCCTCACTTCAGTTCAGGAAAAAGAAACAAAGATTAAATGTAAAAAGGACTGTGCAGGATCCTTCGGGCAGGGATCATTGTTTTGTCTTGTCTTTGTGTGATGTTGGAGTCTCCCAAGTGCTTCCACAAGCAGTTCCCAGGCAGTGGGGGTTTGCAGTACAGCACTGACCCAAGAAGTGGTAAGGGGAGCACGGTAACATTTGTTTCCCAATGGATTTTAAGTAGAGATGGTTGTTCCATCCCAGTAATCCATGCCATCCCCAGATTTAGCAGCTGATTTACCTCATAGAGGCAAAAAGATGAGTAATGAAACAATTTAATGTGTGTGTTGCTGAGACTTGAAAAACCGAAATCCCATCCCCTGGCAGCAGAGAGTTCTGCAGACATCCTCCAGATTAATTTTTGGGTGCTACTTTCTGCTACAGCGATAGTAAGAGATGCTGACAATCCCAGCTTTGAGCTTGCTGTTAAAATTCAGAGAGATGTTTGTGGAAGGGGAGGCATTTGTCCCAGTCAGATACTTCCCCAGAGGTTTATGGGAACATAAACCTGCTGCTGTACAGACACTGTGTAAAGTCCCCCCAGACCTGCTGTGCAGTGCAAGAGACTCTCTGTTCTGTTCTTTTTTAATGCTTTCAGTATTAACAGAAATAAAAGCTACAGAGCTGAGTTCTGGTTCTTTGTTAAAGACTTGGATCTTGGTGTTGTCTTTACCACCTATAACGTTTAGCCTGAGAAATTAACTCCTTTTGTTGTTTTGGAAGAAACTTTCAGCATTTAGTAAAGAAATGGTTTTTATGATGGTAAATTTGTGTTCTCCCATGTCCTAGGAGCTTTCATTTTGCCTGTGCAGAAGGTGGCTCTGCCATCCTCACCACTGCAGGCTTGCAGCCCTTTCATGGGAGTTTGTGGCACTGGCAATGACACGGATTCCTGCTGTGTGTGTCTCCTGAGCTTGGCTGAGCCCCGTGACTCAAACTCACAATAGAAGGGAAATGCAAATGGAGAAGGATGGAGTCACCTTTCACTTTGAAAATCTCTTTTATTTTCACACTCTGGTAGTTCAGACTTGTCTTTGTTTGGACTGGGGTTTTCATATTTATTTCTGGGCTGATTTTCCCTGCATTTCCTGGAAGGACTAGCGAGCAGGCACAGATGATAGTCATTATTTCATCTGAAGTGAGCAAATGAGTCAAAGACTCATTTTCCCAAACTGGGGCAGAGATCATATATTCCCTTGTGTTTGTACAACACAGAGACCTTGGCTGGGGTATTTGGGTTTACCAGAAACAGAAACAAAGTGGAGCAAAATAAGAGATTTGTGAATAGCAATTTATATTGTCTTGAAGATTAACCCTGGGGGAGGACAAAAAAAATAGACACTGCAACTGAAAATAAAGATTGTTTCAACTTAACTGAGAGTTAGTCCAAAGCAAGAGGACATTGTTTAAAATGAAATTTGAGAGGACACATCTAATTACCCTTTACCACACTGCAGCTCATAATCACTGAGCCAGAAAGCCACAAAGCACCAGAATTTGACTTCCCTGAGGATCAGTGACCAGGGCACACTCCAACCTGACACCACCTGGAAGTGCAACCTCACACCAACTTCAGTCTCTTGAACCTTTCCCATTGTGAGATTTGGGTTTGTCACAACTGATTTCTCTTCACTTTTTCCTGATATTTGTGCTAAGCTACAAGAAGTCTTACTTGGTTAAATTACATAGACACTCTGAAATAATTTTTAAGTTACAAAAGCTTATGGCTTTGTTCTGCTGTACTTGAAAAATTCCAGCTTGGATAAAAAGAATCCTTCCTGTATTCCCACCCAGAACTCCTGTGTCCTGTAAAGAGCTGCTGCAGCTCAAGAACAGGCAAAATAACTATTATTCAAAAGAGCAACTCTCATTTGAGTAAGTCACAACATTTTCAAAGTAAGTATTCAAGTATAAACCTTTCTTTGGAAGCACTGCTATTGCTAGTTCTTAAAAAGGATGTAAACTTCTAGAAAAACTCAATCACCACATCATCCCCTCTAGGCATCTTATTGTAGCTGCATCTACTGATTTAGAAATAAAAATACAACAAGCAATATTTTAATCAATAGGGCAAAGTTATCTTGAAGCCCATTTTCTGGTTTCTGCAAAATCCAAGCACAACTGCAGAAAAAAAAATGTCATCCCCCCTCCCAACCTCAAACCCCAGAGCTGTCCTTGTAAACACGACTCATAACCAGTTTGGATATTTCCAGCATTTCCAATACTCCTAGCAGTGGAGTGAACTCCCACAGCGCTGTTGGGGACTGGAGCAGTGAGAACAACCAAGGGGCCGAACAGAAACTTTCCCACCCACACACACAAACACAAACTAGGAAACTCCCAGCTTTGCTCCGCCCGGTTGTTCCTCCCCCTCTTCCCCCTCGCACCCAACAGCAAACGGTTTGTACCTCCAGCTTCAAACACATCGACCTTTGCCAGCACGACTGGGGTAACCCACACACCTCTCAAACAAAAGCAATATAAAAAGCCAACCCATTAAAAAATATAATTAATATTCCACTTACTGTTCTGCAGCTCCACTTGTCCTGTGTCTGTGTGAGGGGAAGATCACTTGGAAGCGCAGGGAGCATTTCAGTGCATTCTTTGGACAGCCTGTGTAGGGTTTTTTCTGGCTTTTCTTCCTAAGAAGAAAGTCTCATCAAGATCCTTCTCCATTCAGTTGTCAGTGTTTTTCTTCTTTCCAAAGAACCAAGTCCAAGCAAAGCAAGTCCACAACAGCCAATGGTGTCCATGGGGGATCCCCAGGGTGTCAGGGCAGAAGTGAGCACTGCTCTGTCTCCAACAGCAGTCACTGAGTCTCATGGAGTCTCCCAGCAGAAACACTCCGGGAAAAGGAGCTGATCCCTGAAAAGGCCTCCACACAGGGAAGAAAAGGAGCTCTCCAAGGGCCAGACCCCTTGCTGGCTGTGAGGGAACAGAGAGGGACCACCCCATTTTCAGTGCTGATGCCGAAAAGTCATTCAGAGCTGCAGTCCCTGAGAGCCCTGTGAGCAGGTGGGTGGGAAAGTGCAGAACAGCAGCACCAAGTGCTGCAGCCTGATCCTGATCCTCCTCAGGGACAGAAGGGAGCCTGCTTTGGAGAGCTGTCCCAGACCAGAGGGGTGACAGGCATTAAAAGGGCCAGCTGGGAGATGATGCAGTCCAAGGCAGGAAGCCCACAGTGCTCCCAGCTCCATCAGCCTTTCATGGAAGGATGCACAAGCCAAACCACCACACTCAGGATTGCTCCGAGGGCTCAGGATCTTGCTTGCCAAGAAGCCTCTGATTTCCTCTTTACCTGTGAAATACAGAAATATTTATCACAGGTGAGAACATGTTTTGTGTTTGCAGACAGAGATATTCATAAAAGAACATGTTTAAACTCCTGGTGCTTTTTCTTCTCTCTGCTCTGCAAAGGATGCAGTTTGTTCTGCAGCAGGACAATATATTACAAAGGTAATCCCAACCTCTCTGAAGAGTAATCAAGCAGCACAACAAATAACAATAATAACATTCTGAAATACGTTCAGGAAGCAATCCCTTACAGCAAGGCTAATGTTCTGCTGGCATCTAGAGGGAGAGGGTGGAATCATCTCCCCAGGTACTCTCCCACATGGAAATACTCATCCTTTCACCGCAGCACTCCACCCTACAGAGCAAGGCTCATTTGTACTACTCGTGTGCTCTCCTCTGTGCACCTGCGTGTCCTTCCCTACTCACACGGGAAGGGAGAGAGGGCAGAAGTGCTGAAAATTAGCAGCAGCAGCAGTCCCAGTCCCACAAACTGTTACTCAGTAGCTTGTCTGTCCCTGCCTCTAATTCTTTTTGTAGCCTTAGGACCAGGAATTTCTCTGCCAACTTGCCACTGATAAGGAAAAAAATGTACTTTTTTTTCTTAAGAGCAAGGAAGGAAAAATCAGAAGAAATCGAGTAAAAGAATGCCAAGAAAACCCATAAACCCCAGAATCCCTCGTTCACTGTCTCTTCCAGGAGGTGGAAGCAGTGATGCAGCTATCCCTGCTGTGCAGGACTGGCAGCTCCTGCAGGGCTCAGCAGCCATAACTTCTGGAATGAAGCTCCACAAAGAGGGAAAAAAAATATCACACACTCAGTACTAGGCTGAGACTTTCTTCTTCTTTGAAAAAACTAAAGTATCCTTGCTGTGTTAAATATTTTGTGCTGGGAAGGCACGAGTATTATGCTTATTAAATGTTTGGAAGGCACTTGCTCTTATCAGAGCATGATTAAGGAATGGTAGTTAATATCTTATCTAAGGCCATGAGGTGAAATGATGTCACCCTCTTTTTGGCAGTCATTCCTTCTGCTGTCATCACCACCACTGGTAGTGTTTTGTTGCCTCTGCCTGAGTAAAATAAAACTTGGAAAGCCACAGGGACATCGTGGCAGCAACAAATATCCCAGAGGACTGAGCTCTGTCCTCAGTGTGCCTTTCACTAAAAACCTCTCCTCTGTGCAGCTGCCTGTTCACACAAAGCCAGAGCAGGCAGAGTTTCTTCCACATTTAGTCAAAATCAGGTCCAAGTCCTATTTGAAGGACATGGGACAACGGGACACTGCAGGAAGAAGGATAACCATAAGGCTGCCCCTAAATACATGCAAGTAAAAAGAAAAATAATCTCTGTTTCACACAGAATGGAGCAAAAAAACAAGAAGTAGCCAGAGCCCTAAACAAAACTCAACAGCTTGATAGCCCCTCGTGTCTGCTCGTCTAAATTACAGGTAGCAGGCAACAAGCTATTTTTATGACTTGTTTGTGGCACCAAGAGACAAAACCCAGAGCCTGCTCTGGATCAGCCTCCAGCCAATGCCACCTTCACACCTGCAAGGACCCGAGATCAAATGAAACCACAGCAGGGGGTTTCTGTTGGACACAGAGTGAGGCAGATGGACTGACAGTGGGTGACAAAACCCATTAAATGAGCCAGAAAAGTCATCTTAAATCCAGCACAAACCTGCTGGCTGATGAAACCCTCCCTCTGCCTGAAGCCCAGCTCCAGGGAAGGAACCCTGCCAGACCAAAATTGTCAGGAAGAAGGGAGCCACTAACCACAGCAGCCCTAAACTTAGCTCAGCAGCTCCCTACAGACCAACTCAAAACCCAGGCTCCACCCAGCAACGGAACAAACCTTGACCCCAAATGATTCCCAACACCAGAGGGGCTGGTTTAGCCAAGCACAGAGCTGTGTAACAGGGTGGCTGTGACAGCATCAGATGTAACCTGCATTTCCTTCGAAATCCCGGGAAATACTCGCCCCTGACCCTGGGACAACACTGAGCAGCACGTGACAACTGCTGGGAACAACACAAACCTGGCTGTGTTTTCCTGTCAGGTCTTTGGCTCTCTGCTGATTCCAGCTATAACGTTGCATTACTGTTAAATATGCAGGATTTGGTGCTGTTGCCATCAGTGCTTGGTGGAATTAAAGAGCAGGGTCAGAGTTCCCAGCGATTTCAGCCATTTAGGATGTGTTTCTGATGGTTTTGGAGGTGACAAAAATCCAGATTTATATGCAGGTGATATAAATCAAGACTATTACTAGGAAACCTTTCCCCCATGTGAGGATGGACCTCTCTCTACCTTTACACTTACAACTGTTTTCTTCCCTGCCTGTTAAAAATTGAATATTCAAAGGCAAACACCATTCACTTCCAAAACCTCCTCTCAGTCACCCGTGTTTCAGCGGTGCATAAACCCAGAAAAATAAAAATCAAAAGCAACTGCTAAAAATGAGAGGTGATGAAATCACGTGACTGTGGAATCTTTTTTTCCCCCTCTATTCTTTTTTTTTTTGTTCTGACAACTGTACCAAGGCTTTATTTTGACATCTCACGGTACAAAGCTGCTGCTGGCACAAGAAAATTGCTCACCATAAGGGTGTGTTTCACTTGCAATGAGCTCCTGATACACTTAGAAAGGGAAAACAACCTCAAGAGCTCCCATCCTTCATCCAGCATCTGACATTAGCAGCACCTTGCTGGCGCAGGGACACATTTCTTGGATAATTGTCCCTACACAGGAGCACTTTAAACCCTGACTTTTCATACTCAGTCAGAGATATGCCATAAAAATTATAGTGTTTAGGTATTACATGGACACTTTTCTTTCAGTCAGAGCTCTTTTTTGAACTGCTGTCTTACTTTGAACAAAATGAATTCGCTGTGTGGTTTCAAGTGTGTGCTTTGCATCTAAACCACGTCATGTTTGTGTCTCTTACGGCAATACTGTAGTTGAGGCAAGATCATCCTAAGAGGTATAACTGTTACAAACCCCTTAATATTGGTGCCACATAAACCCGGGAATGTGGGTGTAGCTCTATGCCCGTCCTGTTCTGACCCAGGGCCAGGCAGCCCCAGCCATTCCCTTTTATTTGTCTCCCTGTGGCATCTTGCAGCTTTTCCCTCCTAACTCCGGGACCTGCTGTGCCAGCCCACCTGTTCTGGGTAGGTTTTGAGCACCTGGTTTCGTTTTATCTTTCACAGAACCCGTTGCCAAAAAGGGGTTTAAGCAGCAGCTTTGTCGCGAGTGAAGCGAGACTGGCTTGAGCTACAGGAAAAGAACAGAAACAGCGTATATTTTCTTGTAACACAGTGAACTTCCCCGGGCTGTAGAGCCCCAGCCCACACCATCCACCCCTCAGTGTCCCGGCTCCCTGAGGGGATGACCGGGCTGTAGGACTCATCCCACACCGTCCATCCCGCCTTCCCCGGCTCCCTGAGGGGACGACGGCGAGATCCCCCGGGCCTCCATCCCACACCATTCGTCCCTCAGTGCCCCGGTTCGATGATGGCGGGATCCCTGGGGCTCTAGAGCCCCGTCCTGTCCTGTTCTGTCCCATCCCTCCCTCCATTCCCCGCGTCCCCTCAGGACGATCCCGATGGACGCGCTCCCTGACGCCCCCCAGCGGCGGCGCCCCCTCAGCGCGGCGCGCGCCAGCCCCGCCCCCGCCAGGGCGGGAAAAACCCTCCGAAGGACCCTCCTTCTCCCCTCCCCTCGCGCGCGCGCGCGCCCGGCTCCTCCATAGGCGTCCGCGGCGTTCGCCGGCCGGCAGGAGGAGGGAGGAGTTTCCTGCCGGCGCGGGCAGCGCGCAGGCGCGCGACGGGCACCCTCAGGCGGCGGCAGCGCGGAAGGCCCCCGTTCTGGAAGGATCCCGGTGTGCCCGTCCCGGCGGGCCCGTCCCGCGCTGATTCCCGGCTTATCCCCACATCCCGGCCATGCCCGAGAGCGCGCCCGGCAGGGCCCCCGCCGGGGCCGCCAACAGGGCCAAGGGCGCCTACCAGGACCGCGACAAGCCCGCCCAGATCCGCTTCAGCAACATCGCGGCCGGCAAAGGTGTGTGTGGGGGGGTGGAGAACCGCGTGGCCCTATCCCTGGGAGCTGGAATTCCATGTTTTTAGGCTGGAGGTGGAGGGGGGATGCGATACCCGGCACTGACACGATTCCCCCAGCGATTACGGGGTGCATCACGTTTCTTTGTTATCTCTCAGGTTTAAAATGGCTGCGATCAGACCATCAGATATTAATTGTTTAAAAGAAAGATCTGCGTAACTCAGTACTGATATTGCAGCGTTTTACGTCATTCCATTATTTGAAATCATTTAGTATATCTGGAAACTGCTTAGTAGTTTATATTTAGAAGGCACATTTAAGTGCTGGAGTGTTTGTAGTTCTTTAGATGAGCTCGCAAACGTTTTCTTCTCTTCCCAGCTGTTGCCGATGCGATTAGAACAAGTCTTGGACCAAAGGGAATGGATAAAATGGTATGCTCTTAATTTTTTCCGAAATTTTTTCCCATTTTAAAAACATTAAGCTTAGTGAAGGTATCATAAATCCAACATGTCCTATATAGTATGCCACTTTTTGCCTTAAGTTTTTCCCAGGTTTCAGTTATTTAAGGGAAAGAAGGAACTAAATGCACATCTGGGTTTGGGAAATGAAGCTGTCAGGGAGAACACTTGGTGTTGAGTCTCAAATTAAAGGTCTGCTGATCAGAGCTGTGCCTCTCCCCTTCCTTCCCAGATCCAGGATGCTAAAGGAGATGTGACAATCACTAACGATGGGGCCACTATCCTGAAGCAGATGCAGGTCCTGCACCCCGCAGCCAAAATGGTGAGTGGTTCCTTTGCCACGGCTGGGACAATGATTTGTGCCACAGCTCAGTTTCTGGGATGAGAAAACATGGATTTGAGGAGCATTACCCGCTGGTGACAGAGAGGAAGCTTTGTGCACTGTGCTCAGGGAACATTTATTTTGCTTGTAAGATGTGCTGGGGAGTTACGAGTCCTTATTTCTTACCCAGTGTCCCTTGGGCATAATCCCTCTGGGCGTGTTTTAAGACATTAAAAACCCAACCCAAACCTTCATCTAAGAAAGAAAAGTCCTGTCCCAAATCCCAGGGACAGAAGGGAATGAGAAAAGGGAATGAGTTGTGTTCAGGTGGTCTGAGGATGCAGCACCCTGGTCCTTTGGGATGTTCAGTGTATTTCTCTTGGATCTGATTGTGGTTGGAGGTGGAAATGAGCTTCCTGTGACCCTCCTCCAGGGAAGGAAAAGATGAACCTGTTGGATAGCAAAAAACTTTGCTTCTCTAAGTGATTTATTTGACCACAGTTTTATTTCAGCCAAACAGGGGGTACAAGTGTGGGATGGAAATTGCAGAAGGTGCACACTTCAAATTAACTTCAAATTAAAAAGAGACATGATTCAAGCTAATATCAAAGTTAATTTCAGTATTGCTGTGTTCCTGAATATCTCATTTTTTATTATTGTGTTTGCAAGTAAGCAGGAATATATATATATTATATATATTATATATATATATATATAAACTTCTGTCATAATTTCTCCTTTAGTTGGTAGAGCTGTCCAAAGCACAAGATATTGAAGCTGGTGATGGCACAACATCTGTTGTTGTCATTGCTGGAGCTCTTTTGGATGCCTGTTCCAGACTCCTTCAAAAAGGTAAATATATATTCATATATATATATATATATATTCATGTATATATTCATATATATATTTATATATATATTTAATATGCAAGTAGTAAAGTCTTCTGTCAACTTGTGTCTGACAAAGACTTAAAGTAGCTGTTCTCAGTTGAAAAGATAAAGGGTGCATCCCACTCCAGGGAAATTGAGGAGCTTCCTACTGAACTGTGAGAAAATCTGACTATAAAATCTGAAATAAAATCCCTGTCAGGCTCCTCACAGGCATCACTTGAACAGCAGCAGTTTTGAGATTGCCAAGGGCAAAGGGAACTTGGGGAAGGTGTTTGTGAGATGTCAGGCATGGCAGGAATTGTCCGTGAGGACAAATTATTTGGAATGTTACAGCTTTTACCTTCTGTTTTAATGGTGGAAAGTAATAAGGGAGGTCATGCACCTGTGAAGAACATATTGCTGAATCTTCTTCCATTTATTCTGATCTGAGTCTTTTGAATTTTCAAATGGAAAAAAGAAGAAAAAAAAGAAAGAACCATTGGTTTGAAAGCATGAACTGCCCGAGAGCCTTTCTTTCTTTATGCACAGGAATTCACCCCACCATCATTTCGGAGTCATTCCAGAAAGCTTTGGATAAGGGTATTGAGGTGCTGACCAACATGGCCCAGCCAGTGGAGCTCAGTGACAGGGAGACTTTGCTCAACAGTGCAACGACTTCGCTGAACTCAAAGGTACGGCAGCTCCTGGGCTGGGAACCTCCAGCCAAGCCAGGCCTTCCAGCTTTTCCCACTGTGCTGCTCTTCCCTTACTAACAGTACCCTGAACATCGTAAATCCAGGCTCAGAAGTCTCACTTTAAGAGCCTTTCTAAGAAAGAGAAATCCAGTTGTCTTTGGGATTTCCAGGTCCTTGGAGCAGCCGTCAGGAAAATGCCTTGTTGAGACACTGGGTGGGCAGGGAGGGAAAACAAGCTTTGATTCAAAATTCCAGAGTCAAACACTGAAGTGCAATGACAACATTGTTTGGAAATTGCTGTTTCTCAGTGTTAAATCTCTCTTCATTATCAAATCCCTTAGGTTGTGTGTCAGTATTCCAGTTTGCTTTCTCCAATGAGCGTGGACGCCGTGATGAAGGTGATTGACCCAACTACAGCCAACAGCGTGGACCTCAGAGATATTAAAATTGTTAAGAAGTTGGGGTAAGAAACAGCTTGTAATTGGATAAATTTTATCCCTCTGAAATCAGCTTTCCAGAGCTCCAGTCATGGCTTGTGTTTGTTTCCAGAGGCACAATCGATGATTGTGAACTGGTTGAAGGACTGGTCCTGACTCAGAAAGTGGCAAATACCGGCGTGACCAGAGTGGAAAAAGCCAAAATTGGCCTCATCCAGTTCTGCTTGTCAGCTCCAAAGACAGATGTAAGTCAGACTGGGGCTAGAGAGAAACCTCGTGCTCTGGGACTTACTTGGGAGATGCAAATGTTATGGTGACACGTGGTTTTTTAAGATGCTGTGATGTCAGCTCTGTGCCACAGCTAGAGGGAAGGTCTGCTGGGTCTTAAAAAAACTTACAGTTGGTATGAAAACCCAAAATTGTTTAAAATTATAAGAAATACTGAACCATTTCTAATAAGATGTATTTTCCTGTTGTGCTTGTTGGCTTTGAATCACAGGGTGCTAAATTAAAGAACATGGAATGATTGGACACTTGCTTTTTAAGTCAGCAGGTGCTCATAGTTGCTTTTCTCTTTTATTTTCTATTCTTAAATAGATGGACAACCAGATAGTTGTTTCTGATTATGCTCAAATGGACAGAGTCCTGCGTGAAGAGCGAGCCTATATTCTGAATTTGGTGAAGCAGATAAAGAAGGCTGGGTGCAATGTCCTGCTAATTCAGAAGTCTATTCTTAGGTATGTTAATACCAAATTGGTGGCTTTCTGTCTGTGTTTCAGGGAACAATTTGAATTGTTTGGAAAACCTGGAAAAATTAAGCCAAATAGTAACAGTCACACTTGGCAGAGTAACAGTGACTGTACCTTTAGAAAGCACTCTCATTGTCTCTGTTTTGAGTTCCATGACATCCTTACTTTGTACTCTGAAGGAATTTGAGCACTGTGGCCTGATTTCTTCCCTCTCGTTCTCAGGGATGCTCTCAGTGACCTGGCCCTCCATTTTCTGAACAAAGTTAAGATCATGGTGGTCAAAGACATTGAAAGAGAAGACATTGAGTTTATATGCAAGGTAAAGTGGGTTATATAAATTAGTAGCAGTGTTTAAAATCTATCCCAAAACTAACTGCCCAGCCAGGGCCAGTTTATTATGACACTTTCTCAAGCTTCATGTTTTGACTATAATGCAAAAACATCCATTTCCCTAAAAACCATTCCCATTCTGTCGAGCAGCCACACTTTTAGAAGGATTCAGGACGGATGTAAAAGCCACAGCCCTGACACTCTGTTTTACTGTAATAAGCAGAAGAACAACATGCAGGGTACTTGCTGACTCTGCAGTCAGCCTCTGGATTAATTTTTTTTCCCCATTATTTTTTCAGACAATTGGAACTAAGCCTGTGGCTCACATTGACCAGTTCACCCCTGACATGCTGGGCTCTGCTGAGCTGGCAGAGGAGGTCAACCTGAACGGTTCTGGGAAACTAATAAAGGTGAGTGAGGGACAGAATGTTAATACAGCTTAACATCTGCCAGCTATTTGAATAACAGTTGATAACTTTAATGGCTTTTATTACTGAATTTATTACATTTAACTACCTGCTTCTAAGCTCTGAGTAGCACCAGCTTGGGCAGTGCCATGGTTTTGCTTGGCCAGACATCAGTGCTGTTACAGAACTTGAAAACACTGATGGAAGTGTCTTTTTGTCCAGAACCTTTTCTCCCCCCAAGTCTTAGTATTTGGTTTTATGTTTTAGATTACAGGCTGCACAAACCCTGGAAAAACTGTGAGCATCGTGGTCCGTGGATCCAACAAACTCGTCCTGGAGGAAGCCGAGCGCTCCATTCACGACGCCCTGTGTGTCATAAGATGCTTAGTTAAGAAAAGGTAACGACACCATTTGGTTCATGTGGTGAGTTAGTAACACACAAAGCTTGATTGTGATGAGGTTTGGTGTTCCTTTCTGCCCCCAGAGCTCTGATTGCAGGAGGAGGAGCCCCAGAGATCGAGCTGGCGCTGCGGCTCAACGAGTACGCCCGGACCCTGAAGGGCATGGACTCCTACTGCGTCCGTGCCTACGGGGATGCCCTGGAGGTGATCCCCTCCACCCTGGCTGAGAATGCAGGGCTCAACCCTATTTCCACAGTGACAGAGCTGAGGAACAGACATGCCCAAGGAGAGAAAACAGCTGGCATTAACGTCAGGAAGGTAAGAAGGAGTTATGACACCTGGAAAATGCTTCGCCGTAGGGCTGGACTAGTGAGAGGGCAAGTTCTTGTCTCATAACAGTCTCCCTAAAATTAGCATCGAGGGAAACTACAGTTTCCCTCAACAAACAGCTCACCCTGAGCACTGGTAACAGGAGATATTATATAAACCTTACCCACAGGACAAGAAACATCCTGTGTCTCTACAAAAGCATTTCAGCTACAACAGTAGATCCATTTAGAATCATCCATCAGTATGATCTGCAGTGGAAGGTGCTCATGTGTTAGGAGTAGCACCACAGCCCAGCTTCTTTTCAGTTGTCACTGTTGAGCTTTTCTCTTGGCTAATTTTGACAGGGTATGTCAAGTGCTTGGGGAGAGATGTGTTCTGTAACACTCCTGTTGAAAATAGAGGAGGACAAGCCCTGTGAGAGTCTAGGAATTGACTGTCCTCAGGATTCTGCTAAAAAAACCTGTGCTAAATCTAAGTGTAGTCTGACTTGCACAAACTAAAGGCTCCTTGTTCCCACAGGGTGGCATTTCCAACATCCTGGAGGAGCTGGTTGTGCAGCCCCTGCTGGTGTCTCTGAGCGCGCTGACTCTGGCGACAGAGACCGTGCGCAGCATTCTCAAGATCGATGATGTGGTGAGTAGTGTTGGCCTCGTGTTTTGGTTCATCTTTCCTTCACAAGCACCAGGATAGTTCATGGCATTAACTTGCTGTGCTTCAAAATACAATTACTGTGTAGCATTCTCTGTTTATGTGCTACTTAAGACCATTTGGCCCTTTAGTAACAGCAGTTGGGACAAAACCGCTTTATACATACTGCACCTTAAAGCAAGGAATTAGAGCCACCAACCCCCAAGATCTTTAAGCAAATAAGTAATTGTGATGTATCCTGTGATTTCTTATGCCTGACTGTGTGAACTCTTTGCAGGTGAACACTCGAGGCTGAGCTGAGCAGAGGAGGGACTGTGCCCGAGGGCTCCTGCCCTGGAACCTGGAATACGGTTTCCTCACCAAAAGCGCCTGTGTGAATTGTCTTAAACTCCACTGAGACTTGTGTACTTTGATCAGGTTAACTTAAAAAAACAGTTTGTTTTTGAAAAGGAAATGCTGTTTATCAATAAACACACAGTAGCCCACCAAGTCTTTACCTTATTTCTAGCAGAATTATAAAACAAACACTGTTTTACATTTGCTTTTCTGTGCTCCCAATCACCTCTGAAAAGTTTAACAGCAACTAATTGGCCCTTGTGATGTGTTCTAAGAACAGCCCTGAAGTGCACTCCAGTAACATGCTGAGTTAGAGCTGCTTCTCCAGAAGCTTTCCCTAAGGGAGTGGTGTCACTGCCCTTGATGATGCCGGGCTGGAGAGGAGGAGGATCTGTGCAGTGACAGCACTGGGGAGCACTGTCACATTCCCTGCTCTGTTCTGTCTCCTGAAGTTGGCAGTGACTCCTGATGCCATCTCACGAGCCAGAGTATTACAAAGGGTGCTCTGTACACATGGTTTCCTCCCCCTACCCCCCAAATTAATTGTGACTGAGAAGTCAAAAAGTATTGTCTATAATAATGCAAGTTACACTTCTACAACTTGTAATTCTTAGCCTGACATTTTGAATTAACCCTTTCATCTCC
Source organism: Manacus candei (assembly GCF_025592945.1). NCBI lineage: Eukaryota > Metazoa > Chordata > Aves > Passeriformes > Pipridae > Manacus > Manacus candei. The sequence goes on along the minus strand of NW_026138083.1, from coordinate 3,807,360 downwards.
ATTACTGCTATATTGAAAGAACCCAGTTCCTCTTTATGTTTATTCCTTCCGTGAGCCTCACTCACACTTCCCTTCAGGACTGATTGGAGCTGGAGCCTTTGAGGAAATTTCCACCGTGTTGTTGACCTGCTGTTGCTGAAATGCTTCCCTGTGACTTGCCAAGTAGAACACAGAGAATAATTAAAATAAAAATACATAAATTAGACAGTTGATTTAGGTATTAGTACTCTGCATGAATTATTTATTGGCTGATTAAAATTTTAAACGATGCCTTACCCCACAGGGGTTACATCCAGCAGTGATCTCTTAGTTTAGGTACTTACTCACTTTGATTAAAGCTTTCATTCCCCACTATCACAAACTTCCAGTTCTCCACAAGACCTACAACAACAATTGGATGTGATTTCATCTTCTCATATTTCTTTACATAAAAAGTATGTTCTTTCTTTACATAAAAACTATTTTATTCCACTACAACAAATATGTCCATCAATCATTAATGTGCCTCTGCAGAGGCAGAACATTCCTGCTTATCCTGATTTAGGATAGACTATTCCTAGGGCAGAATGTTCCTGCAGAAGAATATTCCTGCTTATACTGATTTGGGATAGACTATTCCCGGGGCAGAATATTCCTGCTTATCCTAGTTTAGGATAGATTATTCCTGCAGGACAATATTCCTGCTTATCCTAGTCTAGGACAGAATATTCCTGCAGAACATTCCTGCTTGTCCTGGTTTAGCTGTGTTCTGTTACTGCTTACCTGAAGCACAAACTTCAAGTGGAAAAAGCTTCTTTAGCGACTCGAGGGCGTAAAAACCGCGATCTTGTCGAGGAGGGAGCTGCAGGTTCCGACTAAAATCCTGCAAAGAGCTGCCTAAAAGTCAGGATGGCAGCCGATGCGGAGAGGGGATGGAGTCAGGCTCCAGCCCCGGACCTCACTGTCCCGCTGCCCGCGGGCGCAGAGGACGCTGCGGTGCCGGTCCCTGCGGGAGCGGGGCGGGCTCGGGGCAGGGCGGTTATAACGCGCGGGGGCGGAGCGGGAGCCACCTCCCTCCCTCCCTCCCTCCTTCCTTCCCTCCCTCCCTCCGTCCCCGCTTCCCTGCGTGCTTCCCGCCCGGCCCGTGGGCGCCCCGGTGCCGGGATGGAGGAGGCGCACCGGGCGGCCCGTCTGGCCGCGTCCTGCCTGCGCACCCCGCTGGACCCGCGCACCAGAGCGCCCGCCGCGCTCTACGAGCGGGGCCCGCCGCCCGCACCCTCCGCCCAGGTACCGCGGGGCGCTTCGGGCACCCCTGGCACGGCGGGAAGGGCTCGCCCGGACCCGCCCGGACCCGGGGAGGGACCTCCCGGCACCGGGAGCCCGAGCCGGGTCGGCACCTCCCGGCTTGGAACGGGGCAGGAGGTGCAGGGAGAGGCAGGGAGAGGCCTGGCAGACGGACGGCCCCGCTGCAGCGCCGATCCCTTAATGAGCTTGGGCACCCCGGCTCTGGAGAGCAGATGGAGGAGCTGGCGGTGCCCGAGCCCAGGGAAGAGGCTTGGAGCGCTCGGTGGGGTTTACACACAGATCCAGGGAGAGGTGGATAATGCCCCTCACTGGGGGTTCTCTAACAACGCTTTGAATTTCCCTCTGTGTTCGTGGAATTCCCGTTGCGTTTGGGCCGCTCGTTTCTTCCACGCCAGAGTTAAGGGATTTTTGCTGTGAAAACCTACAAGACTTTCTGTCGGAATGTCAAAGCTTATTAAAATAGCTCCGGTGTGGAAAAGTTGTATTCTAATTTTCAGGACAGAGAAATTGCCCCGTGATTATTTTTTTTTTAAAGGACAAAATGAAGCCTTTTAATGCAGGCTAACCTGACTTTAGCAACTTTCCTGACTTGTGTAAGCTTTAAAAATGTTTAAAGAATATTACCTGCACACAGCTGCCAGTGCTGGCAGTATAGTTATATATATGTTTTATATATAGTCATATATAGGCTGGCATATATAGTTCCAACAGTATTGGAAATATAAGCTGTGCAGAATCCCTGTCATCTCACAGTAAGTTATGGAAATGGGAATAAACTTTTATACACCAGATCTCTAATAACTTATTTCTAGAATTCTTATGGCAATGGGAGGCAGGAAGGTTCTGTTGGGGTTTTGTTTGCTTTTAATAAAGGCTTTTTTAGAGCTGCATAGTGATCAAGGAAAAACTGCACTTTACAAAATAGTTATGTTTTTTCTTTTGGTAAGTCCTTTTGATCATAATTCCTGTTATAAATATATTGATAACAGGACAGACTTGGGAATTTTTACAGGCTTTAAATAAGGCCCCCAGGACATAAATTAATATACAATAAGATTATTCCATGGATCTCTGCAGTAACATTTGTATACAGGTTAACTCTATTTGGTGTTACTGTATCATCCATTAGACTAAATTAGAATAAAGCAACATTAAGAACCTCCTTCCCCTTTCTTCTAACAGAAAATTTTAAAAACATCTTTTCCAGGATGGCTTTGATTTAGATTCAAACACCAACAGAGCACAGACCCCCCCTCTAAAAGGAGACTGTGACAAGTGGATAGACTTCTCCAAAATATGCAATTCCAATCAAGAGTATTACTTGAAGCTGGAAGAGTTGAAGAATGCCCATCTGGAGACCATGAAGAAATTGGAAAGTATGTATCGGAACAAACTGCATTTAAGAGGAGCACAACCCTTGGACAAGAGAAAGGACACCTCTTTTAACTCTTGTAGGTAAGTTGGGGGGCACTTTTTATCTGAGGATTCCCAGATGCTTTGCAGGGAGCTGTAAAACAGCAGGCTGTGTTTGTGGGGCTGGAAAGTGTTCGTCTCACCATCTCCTGTGAGTAGGTGATCAGAGAACAGTCAGTTTTAATAATAAAAATGCTCATCACCTCGCTAACAGCCTGTGAGGTTCAGAGGAGGGTGTGCAGCAGGGACTGGGCAGCATGTTTAGGAAAGCACAGGGCCTTTCCCTAGGAAGTGCTGACTTGGTGATCAGCACTAAAACTGGGATCTGGTGTGCGTGCCCAGAGTGCTGCTCTTTTCCCTTCTCGTCCTCCTCGGCCACTGTCCTTTTTGTTTCTAGCAATGATTCCTTAAAGTGAATTTACTGGCTTTGCACCAATGTTGGACTGGCTCAAACCAAGCTTTTTTTTCCCCCCTTTTTTCAAGGCCAACTTGGGACAGGAGCTCGTATCAGCCTCTAAACTTGCACAAATCCTTTTCAGACTCCGACTTAAGTGATCCCTCGGGCTCGACTATATCCGACGTGTCTGACGTGGAATTAGTGTTTGAAGGAAACGGGAGTGAAACCGGATCATCCTCGTTGGCTAAGCAACGGATTGAGAAGATGTGGGATGGGTTCTCCATGGAAGACTACATCTCCCGCCTCCCAGACAGCCCGCCCGTCTCGCCCACCTGCAGGAAGGCCCGGAAGAAACCCAAGGAGTGGTCCCCCAAAGTCACCGTGCCCAAGCCTTTCCAGATGACCATCAGAGAAGCTCAGAAGAAAGAACAGAACATTAAATCCAAGTCACGGATCGAACTGGAGAATCACTTACTGAAGAAGCAGCTGGAGGAAGAGGCGGAGTGCCAGAAAAAATTCCGGGCCAACCCGGTGCCCGCCGCCGTCTTCCTCCCGCTCTACCACGACATCGTGCAGCGGAACGAGGAGCGCAGGAGGTCTGTGAAGGAGAGGAGCAAACTCAAGCTCTTGGCTTCCCAGAAACCCTTTAAATTCATCGAACGAGAGAGGCAAAGGAGCGAAATCAGGAAAATGCAGTTAAGAGACATTTCCGTGCCTGAAAGTCCGGCCAAAGTGTTCAGAGCGAAACCGGTTCCCAAGTGTGTTTATAGCCCAGATTTTAATGAGAGGCTGAAGGAGGAGGAGCTCTACAGGGAAATCAGGATCAGGATGAGAGCTGAGGAGATGCTGCGTAATTCCTCTGTCCCCAACAGCAGGCTGGCCTTAAAAGAGACCAAAAAACCCAAGAAACACAAGAGCACTGACCCAAAACAAACAGCACACAAACCCAGGATCAACTCCAGCATTCCAGACTTTGAAAGGTTATATGAGAGATTCCAGAAACGGCTCCTGCAGCAAAGGCAAGTGAAAGACCTCACAGTGTGTGAGCCCTTCAACCTTCTGACTTCATATATCCCCTCAAACAAGGGCAAGATTCTGAAGGACATTGAGGAGGATGAAGAGAAGCTGAAGGAAACCCGGTGGCCATTCGCCTCTCCCAGACGGAAACCCCAAACGAGACATTCAAGTGAGAATTCCCAACTCTTGGGAGCTGGAAAATCCAAGTCTCCCAAAAACACAGAGTCCACCAGACGAAGGCTACAAGCCTTAAGGTGACTACTTAGAGATGTTCTACTTTATGTGTACTTTAAAAGTAGATTTTTTTTTTTTATTATTTCTACACATGTAGTTAATTCTTCCATGCAGTGAATACAGGACTGAATTTGTTAATATAAGGGCTTAATTATAATATAAAACTTAAAATAATATAAACCAACATACTTTAAATTTATGATTGTTGGAGAAACAATAGTGAATTTTTCTCAGAATGTCCCTAGGAAAGGGATGAATGACTGCTGTTTCCCAGGATATCCTGAATCCCTTAAAATGGCACATACTTTGTGTCCTCTCATGGCAACCCCGTTTTCCTCCTTGGAATCATCTTTGCCAAAGCTTCCTTTGAAGTGGTGCTCTTGGTTTAATATGAATTCAGCCTTAGTTTATTTTCCCCACCAGGAATTCACTTGAGGAAAAGAGAAAGCTGGAAGAACAACAAAAAAGGAACAGAACAAAGCAGAAACAAAGAAAGAAAAAATTCCAGAAAATTGTACTGGCTCGGGCTGAGGCCATTGACCCACATCAGAGCCTTGCTCAGATGTCTAAATCCAAATTAAAAACATTCAGGTATTTTGTGGCATTCCCCTGAATCCAGAACCTCTCATCCAACAATGAGAATGGGAGGTTCAGGATTGCATTGTATGTTAAACATACGATGTGTAAAAAAATAGTCTAAGTTACCATGATGACATGTGATAAATTAAACATTGTGCAAGCAGATAGTTAAAATGGTCAAATTTAGTGTTTCAACTGGGAAATTGTTGCCAAAATCTGAAAATCATTAGAACATATATATAGAAATATATATTCCACCTTAGAGTATTACAGATTAGCTAACAGGGGACTCCTGTGTTTTCTGAATTAACACATCAACTAAAGAGGAAAAGTTTATAACAATTCAAAGGAAAAGGAACAGTGTAGTTACAGAATAGCCTTGCACAGCTGGATACTGCACTGGTACCTTGGGGCAGTGAACATTCCACAAGTCACTTCTTTGTCCCTGCAGGCCCCACTGGAGAGGGAAGATTGGAGCAGGAATATGATTTTTAACTTCACACATGTAACAGCAGCTACCCAGGAAGCTGCTGGTGTTTGGGAGGAGTGGGATGCAAAGTTACCTGTAGGAGAGATACAACTGAAAGACTGTTTCTGTATGACTGAGGGAAGCAGCAGGCAGGGAATGACACCAGTGCTGGGAGCTGGCACTCCAGGTGGCTCCAGCTCTCTGACACGGATCTAACCCCACAACTGCTGCTTGACCTGGTGTCTGGGGCTGATTTAAAACCATTTCTGCTTCTTGCTCTTTTTAATCTTACAAAAAAATTAATCCTGTTTGAGTCTTTAGTGAGGTTTGTGATCTGGCCTGGCACAATGGCACTGCAGGAGGATCACCAACTTCAGGTGCTGTTGTGTGGAGACGGTGAGAGGCACGGGCTGCTCTGCCCCTGCTGCTTCATGCCTGGGCAGGATTCCTGGGCAAACAGGACTCCTGATTTCCAGTAACCAGGCATTCTGTTGGGAACAGGAGCTTTATAACGTATGTGTCCTTGGAGATGATCTGCTGGCTCCGGGACAGAAGCAGAAAACAATTGGAGTCAGAGTAGGTGGAGAGTGAAGAGAGACAGTGGGTGTTTGTGCAGATTTGGTTTGAGTTCATTCACCAGCAAAATTCACACTGCAGTGTTCAGCTTAATCAGATTTGAGGAGCTCTGTAAAACACTCATGGCTTAATTCTTGTCTGCACATAAAGTGATGCCATTACAAAGCAAGGTTATTTCCCTGGTGCTGATGCTCTGGGGCTGCTCCAAGGGCTTAACCTGATAATGCTCATTTCAGCAGTTGGGGAACGAGGTCTGTCAGGGCAAGTGCTCTTCCAAGCAAGGAGCAACAAAGAAGTTCACTCCCCAAAATGGAGAATAACTTGCCTTGGTGCACAGCCACGTCCCAGGAATTCAGAGATGGGCAAGGAAAGAGGCAGGAGGAGAGAGGAGGGTAAAATGCCCCCTGGATCTCATCCTTGGCCTAGCGAGGTGCCTGTCACACACTGAGGATTACCACCCATCCTACCTGGATTATCCAGTGCTTGCTGTGATCCAAATGACCACTTCAGCTGATGAATCAACAGTTTCATCATCCTGCTCTATTGACTGGGCCCCTGAAAAGCCAACTAGGAATAAAGTGTCCTGTGGGAGATCAACTGCTAAAGCAGCAGGAATCTCACCAAACTTTAAAAGCACTGATTTTTATTTAATGCTATTTACATCCTGTGGTGCACTCTGTTTAATTTTGCTTAGAGCAGATGGAAGATCTGTGTGAAAGCAGCATTTAGAAACCCTCAAGTATCCAAATTTTTGTTTTTAAAATCCCCAAAATCTCCAAGAATCCAAACCCAGCCTCTGTTTAACCTCAGTAACCTGCCTCTGCTTAGCCCAAGTGACAACTTCAGAGACGGGTTCGTTCAGTACTTACCTTTTATTTATCTTTAAGTGGGACAATATTTAGTTTGTTATGAGCAATTTAGCTGCTGTAGAAAGTCACTTGTTGTATTATGAATTAATAACAATTTCTCCTGTGCTCTGCTTCCCTTAGGAACAATGAGAAGCGGAGAAGGCAGGAATATTTGCAAGAGTTGCAAGAAATGGAAGAAAGAGTAAAACAGAGGCCTTTGCTTTTTGAAAGAGTCACTCAGGTTGTCTTGTTTCTGTGTTACTGCTCAATTCTTAACTGCAGATACTGAATAAGACATTTGTAGTCAAACATGTTTAGGAGACACTTGAAAAACATTTTTTAGATCAGCATTTATCTGTTTCAATCTCTGTTGCCCCACGTAAATGTTACTAATTTTTGTGACTAACCATTGTGAGTGTGTCCAGTTCAGAGCTCTGAACACAACCAAAAATTGCCAGCACAGGAAAGGAAAATCTGATGTAAAATTTTCAAGTATTGCTTTGCCATTCTTACCTGCAGTGAACAATCATTCCACTTGTCAGCTGCAATTAATGAAACAGAGGATTAATCTCAATAAAAGCATCCAAAGGCAGGCATTCAATGCATTAGATAACACAGAACCATTGTGGTTTTTCCACAGAAAAATGCCAGAATAGCTGCAGAAAAGCATTATTCCAACAGACTGAGAGCACTGGGGATAAACCCAGAGTTTGTTGCAAAGAAAGGACAAACAACTATTGTGCTCCAATGCTCCACTGCTGAAGATTTCATCTCCACTGATGCCAGAGAAAGGTAGAGATTACTGAGGGCTTTTGTTTTTCTCACCCACTGCACATCTAATAATTCGAAAGACATTTTTAGTGTGTAGATTTGGGGTGTTTTTTTAAATTATTTACAGTATTTCCCAGGGAACTGTTTGACTATGTGGTTTGCTTTACTAATGTTAGTGGTAGCATGTGCTTTTTATTGTTCTTCCTGAATTAAATATTATTTCATAAAATGGAAGAGAGCACTGGTTATGTAAGAAAAATGAAGAAAAACATTTTTTTATTTGTTCCTTTCACTAAAAATTCTGGCAGGTTGCTAGTGAAGTCACTTCATTTGTCATTACCTGATGAAGGTTTAAATTTAAACCTGATTTAAAATTTAAAGTTAATTTTTTTTAAAATAAGCCTTATAAAAGTTCATTTTCAATATCCATTAAGTGTTATGATTTAAAGGGAAGTAGAAATAAAAAAAATGGAGTATACAGGCAATACTGTTGAGTTACTTTTTAGCATAAAAGAGACTCTGGTGTGTCCCCTTCCCTTTTCCTTCCCCAGTTCTGCCCCAGCCAAGAATACCAGGATTTGTCCTGTATTACAGGAGGGTACTTTAAAAAGCACTTTCCCAGAAAACAGAATCTCACCTGCCAATTGTCTTTTCAGAGTCATCGAGATCAAAGTGAGGGAAAGGGGATTCCTTGAGGGAGCAGCCGAGGACAGTCCCCACTCTGAGCAGTCCTGGGAGGAGGAGGAGGAGGAGGAGGAGGAGGAAGAGGAAGAGAAGGGAAGAGGTGTCAAAACCTCCACCCCAGATGAGCAGTGCAGTGAGCTGGAGGATGAGGAAGAGCCCAGAGCCAGCCCTGATGCTCCTGAGCCCGAGTCCAGCCCACCCTCCGTCCGGAACAGCGAGGAAGAGGAGGAGGAAGCAAAGGCAGGCTTGTCCCCTGGCCATGCCCAGGAGGAGGAGGAAGAGGAAGCAAAGGCAGATCAGTCACTTGGCCATTCCCAGGAGGAAGGGGAGCAGGAGGAGGATCATTCCAGCCCCAGCTCTGGGTCTGAGGGCTCCCAGGAGCAGGAGGAGGAAGGTCAGTCTGACCCTGAGGCCGAGGGGGCCTCCCAGTATGAGGATGAGGAATATGAAAGTGATGATTCTGAAGACAAAGCCAGCGATGAAGAAGCCAACTGACAGGATGTCTCAGGGCTCAGGAACCTCTTCCATTGCTGGAAGAGAAACAGATACCAGAGAAAAAAAATGGTGCTTTGCTACAGATACAAAATTCTGTGAATTCTTCCCTCTTCACTTCAGAGCCCTCCCAGTGGGTGTTTGTGCAATTGCAGTGTAGCAATTTGGTTTGTTCTCCAGTAAGAAACCTCAAGTTACCAGTTTTTCCACCAAGAAAATAATCTACTTTTGCATTAAACTTCTTTATTCTAGTCTTGTGTGGCTTTAGTGCACCTCTGATCTTAACAAAGAAACGACAACCATTGTTTAATAACAACACCTCGTGTGCTGTGTAAGCACTGAGGTCTCACATCCAGCTTTTTCCACGTGCTGGCAAAGACTTTGGAGCAGTAAATGCCATTGTATCCCACTAAAGGGAGACTCTAGGTTACCTCAGGTTGTGTCAAGCTATGGCAAGAAGTGCTGTAGTACCTCTTCTTACACACAGGTTACTCAGGGCTTCAGCTACGACACAACAAAGAATGGAAATAAAAAGTTTGGGGGTTGTTTTTTTTCCTTCTGCTATGACTGACTTTCTTGCTAACCTGGCACACTCGGTGCTGGGAAACATCACATGCACAGAAAACCTGTTATTGTTTCTTCCTCCTTACTTTGTTACACAGTCTCTCAATGTTTGAACTTTTTTTTAAACATCATTGCTTTTATTTATTTCTGAAACGTGAGCATAACTAATGTGAAATTGAAACTTTTTTTAAAAAAAGACTTGAATAAAATATGAATTAATAATTAATGAAAATATTGAAAATGTTAATCATTACTTCACAAGGTAAAAATCAGAGTTTACAGTCTCTACTTATACCTGGCAGCCCCACAATCCAAACTCAAGGTTGGTTTGCTTGTCTTTGTGAGCATTTTGTAATTCTGAAGAGTTGTCCAGTTAATAATCACACATTACTGGGACTTGTCTCTTTAGGAAATTAAATCTTTTTTCTGAAAGAAGACAGAGGAGATGTAAGTTATGGCTTTTCTCAGATTATTGGAAGAGATTTCAAATCAGAAAAACAATCAATGTGTTTCTAAAGATCTGACAGCACTCAATTAAATGTTCTAAAAGAACGAATATACAGTTGTTGAATTATTAAAATAGGGAATAAAAGTACTACTAAAACTCCTTTGAACTGAAAGTAGCAAAATCACTGCTTTTAAAGGTTTTAGAAGATGGAGTTGGGGACCTATGTATAATTTGGATTGAGTTTTTCACTGAAGTTTTTTTCATATTAACCTTAACAGTAACAGAATTAATGAACACTGAACTAGGATATAAAATATGATATAACCTTTTGGAGGTTATACTTCAGCTTTTTTTTCAGCATTTCTGAAAAAGTCAAGCAGAATCATGTGGAATGAAGAGATCCAATGGATGTGGTTTACCTGGATTTCCAGCCTGATGGCAGTGATGGAAGAAGATATAGTTCAGTTTTAATCAGTGCAACTAAATGCATGTGAGGGTAAAATATATTCCCAAAGCACAGTTCCATCCTGAATACTGCATTCCTGCTCCTCTCATCTTAACAGGGAATTATGTGACTGGAAAAAGACAACAGGAATGATCAAATATAAATGGTTTTAATACAAGAAGGTACTTTAGTTTTCACATGACAATATACACCAGGATTCTTTAATTTGGGAAAGAGAGGGGAGATCAAACTCGGAGATATTAAAGGAACCACTTATGGAAATCAGCTTTTCAAAGTGGAAGGATAATGAGATTTAGGTAGAAAAAAAAAAACAAAACTGTTCAGAAATTGCATTACAAACATAAAGGGATAAACATTCCAGCAAGGAATTAGAAAAGAAAGAAAGCAAAGAAAAATCAGAGATGACAGAATAGAAACGGAGACTGACGGGTCAAGGTGAATTAAACCTCGTGAAGCAAAGTAAAAAATGCTTCAAACAAAGAAGAGGAACGTGTAGACAAACCAGAAAAACTGAGAGAAAATAACTCTATTTAAAGAAAAGAACCAGTAAGTTCCACATGAAAATCGAAATCCAGGTGAAAGATTTTGGCAAATTACAGTAGAAGCATTTTGAGGTAAGAAGCTCATTAAAGGAGAAATGCTGATGAGTTTGTGCTTTCAGGGAGGCTGCAGGAGGGAGATGAATAGGAAAGTTTCTCACAGATTATTGAATATTCTGTCTTTAATATTTTAATTAATGGCCAGAGCACAAAAGTAGAAACATGTTCAAAAATTTGCAAAGAAAATGAGAAAGGTGTATCTGGAGAAAGGATTAAAAATACCACATGGGAAGAAGGGGATAACTTTGCATGTAGGCTCTAGTATTAAATAATAAATTCCAAGTGCAGGAAGAGTGTTTCTCTATAATAATTATACATATTTATTTTTGAAATAAGAAGCCAGAAGTTTTGGATATTGTGCTTTTTCAAGCATTCTTTGTATTTAAAATACTGTTTCCTCTAGAAACCATCTCCTCATGTGCATAATTATCACAACATCAAGCAGGAGGTTACATCCTCTTTTCATTTGAGGAAAAAATTATTACATCATTATCTTTTACAGATGAAGAGAATAACAAAATACCTTCCTCACCTTCAGTGGAATTATAGTCTTACATCTCTGGTTGTATAATTTTTTTGGTTAAAAGAAAAAAAAAAAAGCCCTTGCATGCTCCTGCAAAACTCAGAATTGCTTCTTTCTTCAGTAGGAATTTCAGGTATTTGAGGAATGACAGATCAGAACTTAGACTTACAAACAGTATCAGAAAAATTCCTGTCCCTACTTTGTACTACAAACACCCAGCAGTCAGATGGGGCAGAGAAATCAGGGATCACTGGGCAAGGCAAACCACACAGACACGAAGTTATAGGACCTGATCTAGTGCTTTAGATAGCTTTGTTAAGGAATAACAGCATTAAGAGGTTTCCACTGTGCTGAGTGTGCACAAACACACCACTAAACCCTCAGCCCAGTCCTGCTGGGCATCTGTGCTCACTCAGAGTAAGTACCACTGTTTAAATCCTTCCACAAACAGCTGAGCACATCAAACAGCCTGTCTGTGCCCAAGGAGCACAAGCTCTGTCCTCCCCATTCTTCCTTTTCTTCCTCATTTTTCAAGCCCCTTAATTGAGTCAAATTAACTCATCCACTCTCCCAGCAAAAGGGGGTGAAGGTTAGGAGATGACAGGGACGAGCAGGACTTCACCCCTTTTAATTCTGTTCAGTTATGATCCGTGTGTCACAGACCTGCATCCCAGGATTATCCACATGGGACAATCCCCCACATGTCTCAGTGGCTGTAGCACAACAGAAGGCATGTGTTAACTGGCAAGAAATATTGTTATTTCCTGATAATTAACACCATGTTTAATTTGATTTGATTTAATTGAGATCATGTTTAATTTGATGAGCACAAATGGTACAAGCAAAAGCCAGTTGTCAACAGGACTAAAAACAAGTGTATTTGCACCTGCCCAGCTCAAAACTTGCTACTAATAGTTAGGGCTTAGTAACCAAAGCCGATTACTAACAATAGTTAGGCAGGTTACAATAAGAAGGTTAGTAGGATTAGGCAGGTTACCAACTAACAGTAAGTAACCACACTACCAGCACAGCCAGGAAATTCTAGTTGCCAGGATAATGAATTGCTACAAACCATCTTGTTTCCACACAATTCGGATTTTACACGCAGGCTTCCACACTTCCAGAGGTACCTGGTTCTCAGGAAAGGCTGCTGGTCACTTGCCATATTTTTAAGGCCTGTTTCACACCGTCCCACACTTTCTGAAATGGATAGGAGATACATAAATTACATTTGTGACAAGTAGCAAAAGCAAACAAAGGAAAAAAACCAGCTTTTTGTGCCTCGTGCTGATGAAGTTCTGCTCTGGGGAGCTCGGTCCAGCAACACCTTTATCCCTGAGGAACTGGGATTGCCCAGGGCACACTCGAGCAATGAGCCCTCAGATCTGACACTGCAGGGGCCACACAAACAGCTGGTGTGAGGGAACAAAGCCCTTGAAATCCAGTTTGGGGTTTTGAACTCTGAGTTTTCTGAGAAAAAGAAGCAACTCCAAACATTACACAGCAGAGTGTCAGCCCCACAGTGCTGAGGCCCAGCTGACCGACACGCAGGGCCTGCTGATCCCGTCACTGCAAAATATCAAGAAACACCTATTAACGGTTCATAAAGTTACTTCTTTTAAATCCCTGTTCAGTTAACTTAGTTTCCTCGTGAGAATTTCCTATACCCCTTGCCTGTTAACTGGATCCTTAGTTTATTCCTGGGTGAAACCTTCCTTCTCCTCATACTCTGTTAATGCTGATTTAATTCAGGCCTAGCAAGCTGAGGCTGAGTTTAACTCTCCTCAGGGAGCTGGCTGGGTACCTATTTGCCTGCCCCAGCTTGTTCCTGCCCCTGAGAACTGGCTCACAGGCCCTGCTGCTCACACAGCTCCCTTCCCTCCCTTTCCCACTGAAAGGCAGCTCAGTGTTGCCCAGGAATACTGTTTCCAGCCAGCCACACTACTGCAGAATATTCAACTTCATATAAAGAGTGACTTGGAAAAAGCTGCTCAGTTTTATGCCACAGCCTCTTTTAGACACCCCACAGGCAGTTCCACACCAAAGCCAACTGTGTTCCCACATCCCACTAAAGCAGAGCCAGTAATTCCAAAACGTGAGCCAGACTCCATGTGAGGCCACACAGCTGAGCCCTGCACTGGTTACCTGTCAACACGCTCAATGTGACACTAAATGAAAAGAAAATCCACTCTGGAAGATGTTTCTGTGAACTATAACTCCTCTCTTCAGGACACAGCTGCCACATCCCAAAGGAATTTCCATCCCCTGCTATTCCTGGCAGCTGAAGGGGCAGGAAACCCATGTGGGGAATGTCCAGATACAGCAAGAACCTTCCAGCACTCATCCTACTTTCAACTCCATTCTCACAGGGCCTGTATCTTGACAAAGAAAACTCCTACAAGGCCTGCAAAAAGCTGTGAATTCCTCAGGCAAAAGAAATTCTGGAATGGCCAAGTTTTAGGATAAAGGATCCAAGTCTGTAGATGAGATTCTTTAGATGAGTCTGTAGATATAGAAGGCTTCTCAAAAGGGAGCACAAAACTATCCAAAGAAACTGCACAGCAGAATTTGTCTACTTTTGCAAGTCATCTTGCAGACAGCAAGTAGTTTTCATGATGTTTTAAGATTTTAGCTTTTTTTTTTTTTTAAATAAGTTTTATCAAAACCTCAGTAAAAACACAACATCTAAACAATGGCACAGAGATGCTGAAAATTTGCTTCCCTTTCTCTGAGTTTCATTCCAACCCCACTCACCACCAGGAGCTCCTTTCAGACATCACCCATTCAATCCAGGCCTTCAGCTCTATTTCCTTCAGCAGACGTCCTGTAAAATAATGGAAAAGATCATAACCTGATAAATTATTTGTAATTTGGGCACATGTGGCCGTGAATACAATTCACTTGCCATAAATGAGAACAAAGGGCTGAGGCAGCAGGACCTACTTGATAAAGTATTTGTGATTTTTTTTTTTAATCCTTAACCAATCTCTGGTTTCACAGAACCAGAAATGAATAAAAGTTTGTTTCAGGTGACAGGGAACAATCCCTCTCCTCTCTCCTGGTCACTTACTCTTGCACAGGGTCCAAGGTTTGTAAAGTCCAGATCAAAAAGTCCTCCTGAGCATTCAGTAAATCTATTCAACTTGCTAAAATAGCAGCAATAATCTCAGGAAAACTCTCCACACCACAACAGAAGCTCTTTCCAGCCATTTTGGCGAGGATTAGTGGGAGCAGAAGGAGAGGGAAGATCAAGATGACCACATGTGAAGGTGGGGGAAGTAAAGGGGAGCTGTTAATTTATCTCGGTGATAATACACCAGCACATCCCAAGTGGGTGTTTGTTATTTTTTGTTTACTGTACACAAATCACTTCTCAAATACACGAGGGATCTATTATTTTCCCCAGACTCCTGTGTTAAGCCAAGCACACATTTTTTACAGTAATTTTTAAAAATTCCACCTTTGCTGTTCATTAGATTTTTCCCTTATCCAGAGATGAGCTGGGAGGTGTGGCCCAAAACAACTCTTTCACCAACAACACTGTGTTGCTGGAAGACATATTTGGTTATTAAGTAGAAATGAGCAGATAATTTAAGATTTTCTACCTCTTCCCAAATCAGTTGAAGCCACTAAAATTTCCACAAACGCTCACTCAGTTTTGTTTCCTGACCTGTTCCCCTGCAGGCCACGCTGCTGGTTTGTGCCATCACGTGGGAGAAATGAAAATAAAAGCAAAGAGGGCAAAGCCAACCTCTTTCAGCAATAATTCCAGCCTAAAGCATGTGGAAAGCCCTCCTGAGGACTGGGGTGCTGTGGAGTCACAAGGATCTGTTTGGCTCCACAGGAGAACTGAAACACAAACCCTGCCAACCACTCCCCACCAAAAAGCAAAAAAAAAAAATAAATGCTGACAGGGGCAGATTTCCTTTTACTGTCTTATTATTTTCCTTTTCTGTCTTTCAGCAATCAGAATCAAACCCCTCAGCTCTGGAGTAAATCTGATTTTCCAAGAAGAAGTGATCCCTTTAAAAAAAAAAAAAAAAAGAGAATCCTAACAGAACAGATATGCAAGCTACATTCCAAAGGGTAAAATAAATTTCCACATGGGAGCTGTGACACTCTTCTAGGTTTTTTGTTTGGGTTATGGCTTTTTTCTTTTATTTGGGGGGGAGTGGAGGGGATTGTGTAAGGCTTTTTTTTTTTTTTAGAACTTCCTGCAGCATAATCTCTCTGGCCTCTGTATCCCAGACAATCTGCTGAGGAACATCTACTTATATCCCAGTCACACGAAGAACAATCGTAACAAGAAGCATTGTGCTCTCTGCCATAAACACCAGCAGAATAAAATAGAAAGATTAGGGGGGAAAAATGATTAAAAATAGCACCCTTTTCTTTCCAGAGGAAATAACGTGATTTTTACCCCCGTGCCTTTTGTCACTGTTGTAACAATGGTTCGTTTTAGGTCATATCTGGTTGCAGTCAGAACCAGGAAACCCTGGCACAAATGGACTGTGGCAGTGCTTTGTCTGCACTGTGTGCCTGGGCCAGCTCTGCAGGCTCTGAGGGACTTGGAGGTTCACAGAGCTGTTCCAGGGGATGGGTTTTCCCAGAGCACAATTCCAGTGATACCTGCAGCACTGGAGAGCTCTGCAGGTTGTGACAGTGATGGTGACTTGCTGGAACGTCCCATCTCTCTAAATAAAGTTGTTCATTTTGCACTGGGGCAGAGGTTCAGTGACCTACTGCTGATCAGGCCTCAGCACAGTTCCAAGCACTTATTCCCAGGGAGATCCCTACCATTGACTTTGCAGGAACCACAAAAACTCAGTTCTCTGGATTTGCCTTGCTAGAGAAAAAAAAAATCCCAGTAAAAATCTATCCATCCCCTTTGGCCCCATAGCAGGATTGTGGCCTGCAAACTCACAGCCCTGGAAAACCTGGAAGCATTAGGATATCTTACCTGCATCCCTCACTGTTTTTCCAGGAAGAATCTTCACTACCACCACCACCAGCATCATGTTTTTCCTTATGCCACAAGAAATACACACTTGGCATTGACTCCATATGCTTCCTTCCTAATGGGAATACCAAAGGACCACATTAGTTATTTTTTACTAATAAAAAAGTCATTTCAGGCTGTTTTCAATACCAATGGGTATTAAGGGAAACCCTCTACCCCTGCAGCATCAACGGTGCAAAACCTGCCCCCTCTTCCCATTCCATCTCTCCCAGCAGAGAAAATAAGCAATAACCACCTTTCTTTTCTATATTTCAGAAGTCAAACCTCTTTGGAGGAAGCACAGGAACTGAAAAGAAAACTGTTGTACCCTGGCATCACACATCCACATTTCCTCTGATAAGCAGCTTCTCATTTTCCAGCATCAAGATTTTTCCTTTCCCCCTCCTTTCTTTGTCATTTTCAGCTTGGATTTTTAACTCTTCCCTTTCAAAAGAACAGCTGGTTGTGCTTGGTGTTGGTCCTCTGGGTTTGCACCTCCTCTCCCATCCAGAGTTCCTTCCAGACAGGCCTCCTGAGTGATCCACTTTAATTAACAAGCTGTCCTGGGAAAGGGGGTAAAACACCACATGCTAAATGTCTGTTCTGAAAAACCAGCTGAAAGTGGTGATGCTTGTTGCTGTTGAAACTCTTGATGCTCAGCATCAGGAGAGGGCACTTGTTTGAAAAAGTGAGATGGGAAGTCAAGTTTCTGTAAGAAAAGTACTTTGATGGAAACAGGGACCAGGATTTCACTCCCATCTCACTCAGGGCTCATTTTAAACACTGAAAACAAATTTTTTCCACAAGGAAGGCACCAGAACCCCCACCAGCTCAAGAAATGTGCTATATTAAAGCTGTGTGTTATCTTGTCAACACGTGGAACTCTCCTGTAGCAAGGCCTTTAATATTAATGAAATCATGTCTATGTTTGCCATTCCTGGATCCGAGTTTGGTGCTAATGACACTCAGGAGCAGCAGCTGTTGGCAGACACAGCACACACCATTCCAAAGGGCTGAGTGCTTCCCCCCTCCTCTCCAGCCTGTGGGATACAGGAGAGATCCATCTTCCTCCAGGCATGCAGCAAAGTTTCATGCTCAGGGCTCTCTCCATCTCCCAGCTGCAGCCACTGGAGACTGAAGCTCTTCACTACTTGCTGTCTCTCCATTAGGATTCCACCCCAACTTCCCTATTCCACAGCACTGCAGGGAAATATTCTGGCCAAGAAAATACTCCTTTCCTGTATCATCTCAAGACTGTGATGCTGCATCTTCCTGCTGGGGTGATTTACAAGTATCCCCCAACCTCTGATTCCTTTAAAACCAGAAGTTGTAAGTCAGTGTTTAAAACTCCAAGGCTGACTTTACATTGCTCCTTAAGGGAGTGGGTGGAATGAGTGTAAAGACTGGAATTCACCTGCACTTGAGTTCCTCCCACCTGCCTAATCTCACTGGCACTTCTGGCACACGATTCCTGGGCAGGGAGAGCCCAGAGCCCGTCCCAGTGTGTGGGTCACCACAGAGATGTAAAGCTCATCAGCCTCTGAACAAATTCAATTTGTGGTCAGAGACAGAAATAACTCCTGGTGAGTACCCAGGAGCGAGTGACTGCCTTCGTCCTCACAATATGGTCCATGGAAAAAAGAGAATGTGGAGTGGTGTGCTGAGCAAGGGAAGAAATCAGGGAACTTTTTTTAGGATGATGGAAACAACACTGACAGCATTGGGGAAAACCAAGTTTTCTTCACCCCCTGCAGCACAGATATGAAGTTATAGGTCAGAGTCACCTCAGCAGGAGGTGCAGCTGCATTAGCAGAGGAAGGAATCAATCCAGTCAATAAAGGAATTGATACCTGCCTATAGTTAGAAAATGCCTTTTACAGAACAAGCTGTTCCTCTGGATCACTGAGAAATGGAAGAGTTTTATTGAGTTTCTAAACACACAGAGGCATGTATAATTGATATTGTCTGACTGCCAGGCATTAAGAGCGTTTCAGGATTTTAAATGCTCCCTTCTGCTGTGCTTTCCTCCTCAAGAATGCATCCAACAGCTACTGGAGAAAGAGAAGACATGTAAAAGTTATGAATTTCCTCAGCAATGAGCAGAGGGACGGTAGACAAAGCTTAAAGTAGATGATACCAAGATTTCTTTTGGATCAAACCAATCAAAAGATGCCTCCCAACCACGAAGGGGAAGCTGGTCCAAGGAGTAAAGAGCTTTTTAAATGTAAAACTCACACCAACTGTGCAGAAAGACTCACTTGGTGTTGAGGAGAAAATATTTTCTTAATGGTGTAAAAGCTCACAAACATTCCATGAAGGGACATCTAACTTTTGTTTCCCCTATTCCATGAAAAAATGTTCTATTAAAATGGGATTTACAGTACGAGACAAACTTAGTGGATTATTCCAAATCATCAGCTTTGCCAGCAGACCAAAAAATGAACTCTGAGCTTTTTGTTACCACTGATGTCGGCAAGAAGTGAAAACATTGACAAACAGCCGTATTTAAAAATCTATTATAAAGCAACCCCCAACACCAAGCAGACACAATCCATACCATCAACACTGTAGGTTCCTAACCCTTCACCTCATCTCAAAAAGAATTAAAAAGGAGCATTTTTGCAGCGGGTAACTAACTTGGATTTGTTCTCCAGTTTATTCTCTTTAGAGCTATCAAAAGTAAAACTTCTAAACAGTCAGTTTTATATTTACTCACATAGGCAGTAAACCTGTTTCTCTAAGAAGCATTCACAGAGTAACACAAAAATCAATGATTTTTATTTTCTTTTATATATAGGAAAGCAGGCTTGGAAGCTGCATGGTTTAAAATTCTTAATTTTTGAAGAGAAAACGAGAGGAACACTTGGATTTTTGTGGCAGAGGAAGATGGGCCCTGGAAGCAAACCAAAATAAAATCAATAAGCACCAAGAGAATTCAGGTGAATTTTTACACAGTCTCATTCCTCGTGACTAACAAACAGCCTCAAATTTACCTTGGTGTTATGGAGCCTGTAGAAATCTCATTTTGCACCAGTCAAAGTCAGAAACAGCAGGTTGAGAGGAACAGAATTACACTTTTCAGCATGTCAGCACCTGCCCCTGCCTGCTATTTCTGGGAAAGGCACAGGGCACATTCACCAACCACAATTCCATTGCAATTAGTCTAATGGCAAAAACTTTTGGCTTTACCTTTCTCTCATTTGGATTTTCAAGCAAGCCCTTTATTTCCTCTTGGATCCTTCTCAGCATAAAGTGCCCAAGTTTGTCTTCATTTCAAACAGAAATAGCAGAAGATCAATAAAGGTTTTCATCAGAATGATAACAAAAAAAAAATCCAATATGGGTCTCATGGAACCACAATTTAGACTCTCCACAGAGGTGGTTTCCTATTGGCAAAGTCAGTAAAAGACTTTCCTCATAAATAAGTTCCAGCTTAATATATTAATAAATAAATAAAAAATAAAATTAATAATAAAAACTAATAAAAAATAAATTAAAATTCAGTCTGTGCACATCTGAGCACATGGTACAGACTCTACAAGGGTTTTACTTGTTGGGCAGCAGGTTTGGTTCACAAAATTTCACATCTGCTGCAACACAGTACCTGTATTTATTCACATGAGAAATGCATCTCTAATCCAGTTTGCACTTGTGGTGTTTTACAATTAAGAGATAAAAAAAGAAGGAGTTAGAGAAAGCTGGGAGGAATATTCATTTAAACTTATTCATTTAAGCTTGTTCACTGAGATCTACTCATAAGAAAGATCAGATGTTTTAAGAGTCCATAGAAATTGGGTGAACTCACCTGGGAAAGCCACCTATCTACCACAAATAGATGAGTTTTCACAATTTGCCACAAAAACATTGCCAGGAACAGGAAAAAAAATATCAATACTGTCCATGACAGGCACTATCCTGAAATAGGGAGGTCTCCATAGTTTGATTTTTTTCATCCATCTCACCTTACAGACATGGCTTTGTACTCAGAGAGGTGATAAAAAGCAGGTTCTAGGGGAGCTGAGAAAATAAAAAATGTAAGTTTTAATACAGACAAAGACTGTTTAACATCATTTCAGGGAATAGAGAGCAAGGACCTTGCCCTCTTTTCACATCCCTTCCAAGGATTTATCTGACAGGCTCACTTATATTAACAAAAAAGCAATGTAATAAGTAAAGCTCACAACTGAGATGTGAGGATTGGCACATTAGGAAAACCATTTGGAGCTGAGAATGGAAAAAGGGAGAAGTATAAATTATCTTATTATTTCTACAGCACTTCCTAGAGAAGCATCAGCCCAAGGAATGGGGACCTT
Source organism: Manacus candei (assembly GCF_025592945.1). Classification (NCBI taxonomy): domain Eukaryota; kingdom Metazoa; phylum Chordata; class Aves; order Passeriformes; family Pipridae; genus Manacus; species Manacus candei. The sequence goes on along the minus strand of NW_026138083.1, from coordinate 3,786,684 downwards.
GGAAGAAGAAAATGAGTGTTTTACCAGGATTGTCATCCAAGAACCACGTCCTGCTTCCCTAAATAAGAGAGCCCAAAAGGTCCTGTATTCCTGGGGGACTGCACCTGGCAGTGCCCTGAGCAGGACAAAAGATGCCAAATGAAATGTTCCTGGAATCCTAATCCAAATTCTTCTTGCTGCTGGATGGGAAAGGTTTGTGTGGGACAGAACTGGGCAGGATTTATGACATCCACAGAAGCACCTCCTGACCACTGAGCCCGAGGCTGTGCTGGGAATTCCACAGGGCAAAATCAGTTCCCAAATTTATAATGGGAGAGAGTAAGGCAGAATGGTACATTCTTATTACAAATAAACCCCATAGGCACAGTATAATATATTTTAATAATGACTTATCTTAGATTCCAAACTGATTTTATCCGTGTTTTTACCTTCTTCTTCAGAAAATGACTGCAGTGTGACTAATTCCCCCAGGGAAAAAGAAAAGGAATTAAGAACAGTACCTTTCAATAGGAACAGAACCTCTTAATCAATTCTTTAATGTTTTAATAAAATTTCCCTGCTATCAGGGAAATGGCGAAGTCCAGATTGAAAATATACCTTCAAGATGGTTTTCAGGAAACATTTTCAGGAAAGCATTTTTAAGGCTTTTTATATATATATATATATTTTAAAAGTACATCCTTGGGGGCAGCAGTATCCTCTGTCAGACACTGAGGTTCACTGGGATGCTAAAATTGCATCAGTAATATTCTGTTTGGCTTCCAAGATCCATGTGCAATTTAGGCCTGTGAAAATTTAGGATCTATGTGCAATTTAAGCCTATGTGAAATTAAGGAATCTGAACAGATAAAATGAAGGATACATGACACAGAGTTCTGCAATTAAGAAGGAAATCAATGCATTTAATGTTTAGAATATAATGTAAACAATTCCTACAGTCAGAAGTTGAAAGCCTGGAACTTCCTTGAATAAAAATTCCTAAACTATTTTAAGCTTGTATCCTCAACAAAAAAGAATAAAAATGCAGAAAGGTGTCCCAGCCAAATGGAATAAATAAGCACGTTGAAAATAACAAATATTAGGTATTCAGAAGGCACAAAGATGATGACAAAGAGCTCAGTTTAGGTTACTTTTTAAAGTGATAAGGAAGTGTAATAATAAAAGACTTCCCAGTAGTAAAGTTGGATTAGATCTCACAAAGCACATTAAAAGGAAGATAGAAATAAATTCTTCAACCTTTGAACAGTGAAAGTAATTTGAGGGTACCAGAAATTAAGGAAAACATGGCACAGTCAGTGTGCATCTGTTAACCCAGCCTGGCTGACATGCAAAGCTTAAAGAGAGAGACTTCTGTAAAAACAAAGATACAGAGTTTAAAATGAGATATAATGCAACAGCAAGACCAGTTCTCTGCTCACCAGGCATTTGTCTTAGATTAGATCTACTTTGTTATCTTTATTTAGAAGAATCATTTTTCTTACCAGTCACTTCATAGGAGGAGCTGGTTAAGAGGGAGACAAGGATACTCTTGTAGGATGGGCCACAGCAAGCCAGGGAAGAGACAAAATGGGAAGCATCAGGCCATGGAAAGGCTGGAATTCATTTAATTTAATAACCTTGGAAAGAAATACTGGAGAGAGGGAGGAAAGAAAGAGTGCTCATGGCACAGATCTGGGAAAACTCAAGGGTAGATGACACAGCTTGTCTTCAAACTTCTACTTGCTGAATTTTTTTAGATTTGATACCAAGTTGCCCACTATCACACAGCCCTTTGAGAACAAAGTCAGGTATAAAATACAATAAAAACCCCACATTCCCTTGTGCCCCTTCTAAGTGAGATTAATTGACGATTTTTTACCAGCATGTAGATGCCTCCCAAAACAAAATCTAAGCTTACACAAACCAGCTATGGGGTCAACACTCCTGTTTAATCTATGGAAGCAGACATTTAAGAGGCTACACAAATGCCTTGAAGGTGACCTGTTATTAGGAGGTAGAAATATTTCCTATATTTTTCATGTTTTGAATCCAAGCACACAAGAGCCTGCAGGCCGATGTTCCTGGACACTGCAATGAAATAAGGTGAGTACAAATCCTGCCCCTAGAGATGAAATAAAAGTCAGTGTTTCTGAAGCCCTACCCAGATTCAATTATTTAGGTAGTGTTAAATAACATAATTAAAGAGCTCTGTTCAGCAGCTGATATTCCTGATTTAAGCAGCACACCAGGCACAAGATAAGATTTCAGTGTTTAGAGCACTTACTGCTTTTCTAGAAGGATAAAGTGCTAAAACACACACACACAAACCAAAGGAGTGTTTTGAAGTGCCAGGAGGTGAGGTGACATCATCACTACAGCCCATCTGCTGGGGAGAACGTGGAGCAACAGATGAAGAGACAAAATCTCTTCTGGTGTAAAAGGATTGAGTTCCACCGACTTCAGGAAATTTATCCCAACAGTCCTGTGCGTGACAGATTAAAACAATGACACACTTCACAGACTGGCAGAGGGGAAATAAGGTTAAAGCCACCAAGACTGAAGCAGCTCATTTAGAGCAGTTTATTCTTTTCCTGACAAATGTATTTGTAGATGCTAAAAATCCCGACTGTGGCAGCTTCTCACAGGAGTCAACACGCTGAAAAAACCAGTAGGATATTTCTGCAGAGATAAGAAAGAACATATGGTCCTTATTGCCAGCTAAGGGTCCCTTTTAAAACAATTTTCCTCAATCTGATTTGCTTCCCAATTACACTAAATCCTGCCCTGATTGCTCTCACGGAGCTCTCTCAGAATTTGGCTTCCCTCGAAGATGTATTTTTCCTTCCCCTGGTTACCGCCTTTGTTATTGATTTTTAGCTAATCCCTGCAGTTCCTAGAGAAAGGTTTTGGCAGGTTTCCCTCCAGGCCTGCAGATGCCCATTTCCCTTATCCCCAGAGCATCCTTTCACCCCTCAGTTCCCAGCCCTGTCTCTGCTGTCTGGCTGTGCACACGCCCTGCCCAGGGCCAGCAGGGAGAACGTTTAATATCCTCTCTCGACCAGACAAGAAAGGCAACATCTGCCCCCCTCAGCAGAGGGTCTGCTCAGGGAACCTGTCCCACAGAAGGGGTCTGGCTGGACCCAGCTGCACAGAACTAAGGACTAAACAATCCCCCCTCGCCGTGGCAAAATGTGCCCTGGGAGAAATTTGGCCCATTTTCTCCTCGCCTTGTTGGGAGGAGATTAGACTTGTTTGAAAGACCCTTTTGACCAATGCGGCAGAACTGTAATCAGAAAAGTGCTTTCATTAACACCTCTGACAGAAGAGGTTGTGTCAGAGAAAGGGGGGGGTCTTTTGTCACAGAAATAACAGAATAAATGCTCTGTTAACAAATAGAAATCACAGCCCTGGAGACTGGGCTGCCAGCGTGTAAGCTGCATTCTGAGAACTAAATGATTGGCTAAACTGAGAAAAAAAAGCTTAAAGAAACTTTTTTTTTGCTATTAATATAAAATTTTAGCTACTAATATAACATTTAGGACTAAAGCCTAACTAGAGCTGCCTCTGTGAACAGCCACTGTGGTCAAAGTACTTCTTTTGGTGTAGTTTGTGGGGTTGGGCTTATTTTTGTTTGGACGTTGTTTGGGGTTTTTTAATTGAGAAAAACATCAACTGTGAATTGCTTGGTTGGTTTTCTTAAGGCAGAGAAGGAAGATTTGGGTTATAGTTTTGGACAGAGAAATCACAGGAACAGAATCATAAACCAGTTTGGACTGGAAGGGACCTTAAAAGTCGCCTACTTCCAATGCCCCAAATTTTCCTCCAAGGGAATGGAAAATCTCAGAAACCACAAAGGAAATACAAGGATGCCAAGGCCTATTAAATATAATTAAAATATTTCTCCCTTTATTTTTAGAATTGGCAGATGGGGCATTGATACCTCGGAATGAAGGCAGGGGGAGAAGTTCTGAACAGGTACAGAGGGGTAGAGTTGTGCCTTAACCCAAAAAAGTGGGGAGCAGCTCCTTTAAAAGGAACTTCCCTAATCTTCAGTCTCCAGTTGCTCCAGCTGCCACTCAGGAAAAGGGACAGTGATGCTCAGGGTTCAAAGCTTCTCCCCTCCCTTCAAGCCAAGCAATCAGGAGATGGGATGACACCAACTCCAGCCCCTGGAAAGGCTGGGGCAGAGCGTGAGGCAGATCCCTGCTCCAGGGGCTGGCTGCTGCCCATCCCTCTCCGACAGCAGTCGCTGCAATCCCAGGGCTGGAGGGACGGCAGGGAAAAGGGAGCGTCGGGCTGCTCCCCCTCACGCTGGGCGGGTCTAGCAGGAATTTCGCCGGATTTATTCCTGCCCCGGCTTGCTCAGGTTCAGCGAGGCCGGGGCAGAGCTGGGCTGGAGTCGAGCAAACGCCGCAGCCATTCAGAGCTCCTGCTTTTGTTTTGGGATGAGGAAAACTGCTGGTTTTCCACCAGCAGGAACGGCCAAGTGCGGGCTGCTCCGTGCCTGATAACGGGGGATTAGAGGGGAGGGGAACGGAAAGTGGGAGCTCTTTGTTTGGGGGCTAATTAAATCAATTACGTGCGTTAAGGAGGTGCTACAAATGCTCAGTGGATTTTGCCCCTTTGTTGCCCCACTGGCCCACTCTGACAAATATTCCCATTATTCCATTGGTGGCACCGCTGCAGGAAGTTACCTGGTGCTGGTGTGTGCCAAGGGCTGGGCAGTGCCACCCTGGAGAGACTGTCACCAGGGACTGAGCCAGCTGACAGAGCAGTGCCATTCCTACGGCTGCTTCCCGCTGGATTCACATGGAAAAGAAGGAAAAAAAAACCCACACAGAACGAACCAAAAGCAAACCACAAAACAAACAACGCAAAACGAAGCCAAAAAAAAAAAAAATCAATCCAGTAGATCAAACAGGTATTTCTCCCCACAGTAAAATTCTCTGCTAAGTTGTATAAGAAAAAATATTTAAGCCTTTATGACAGGATTGGAACGACAAACGGATTGAAACAACAATCACTGATGCGTGGGGATGTTTTTGGCCGAGTGCAGTGGAGTTTTGCTTTCTCCCCAAGTTCTAAACCTCTGGCACTGCGGGGATTAGGAGCAGAAAGGCTGACAGATTTAACTCTTGCAGCACGAGTGGCTTCACTATAAGGTGACACCGATAAGGCTGAAACCTGACCCCCGAGTGACTCTCACCCCTCAGAATGTGAGTCCTGCTACTACCACATACTTTGACTTGGGGCACCGGCAGTTAAAGTGACAGTTCATTTCTACAGCCTATCTGTGAAAAAAGCCTCTCAGGAGAAGAGGCTCCTGCTTTATTTATAGGCAAAACAGCTGCTTTCTGCATTCCATGATCTGGGTTGAGGTCTGCTCCAAGTCCTGAGACAGCCCGAGTGTGGAGTTACCTTGTGGGGAAGTAAAACGTGGAGCTGCTTCCCAAAGCAGTGAATGGTGCCTTTTCCACTGGATGAGACACCTCCTCTGGAGCAGCTCTGCTGGCGATTGAAGGAAACCACCGGTGAGGTGATCATTTCTGACGGGGCTGGCAGACCGGCCTGGAACAGTTTTAGAAAACAAAATCAAGTTCTCACAGCTGCTTTCCTCTCAATTTCCCTCCCGAAACGCTCGTTAAATAAATATACAACAAGCAAAAGCAAATAATGGCCTCGGGTCAAATCAGCCCGTTCATGTGGAGGAGATGAAGATCTGCTCCTCACCTGCACACTGAAGTAACTCTGCTCATACCACCCAGATGAAGGAATTTGCTGCTGCTGCTTTCACCTACTCTATTTTTGGATGCACATCCTGCTGTGCATCTGCAGTCTAAAGCATTATGTCCTTTTATTAGTTAACACTGGGTGCGTTACTGTGTATTACTACAAACAGGCATAAAATCAGCCCATATTGTTATAAATAAAACTCTCTCTTCGTGTGTAAATACAAGATTCACAAGTGCTGAGCACTTTTTCACGTTCTCCACATTTGCTCTCAAGCAATAACATTCACTGCAACTACAGCTTTCCAGCCCTAAATATTTATTCTTATATGGATTCACACTCTTAAATCACGGCATTGAAATACCCTGCGCTGCAACCCTCTTATATTTTTATTATCCTTTTAGAGGAGTTCTGTATCATTTATTTAGATTCATTATTGCTTTTCTCTCCAAAAAGCCACTTCACTTAATGTAGCCACCACTTCCTTCATTTTGTGATATCTGTATAAATGGGGTGGGTGCCTGTGTGTTCTGACATCATTATGAGTATTTTGCCAAGCAGGAATCTGCAATTTTGCCAGTCTCATGCTGAGGGGGGGAGAAATCAATGACAGATTCCAGATTGGTTTGCTCTATATGCACACAGATAAAGTCAAACATAAGCAGTTCCTTTGCCCAGGAATTCCAGCCTGGTTCCCCAGAAGTCAACATAAATCAAGAAAAGGCTCAAAGATCAAGACAGAACAAGACTTCCTGCTGCTTACACAGTTTCAGAATGAATCTCCACAGCCATGAATAATCCCAAATGAACTGTCAGCACGACACACTTCCCAAAACAGAACATTTACACACACTGGGTGAGAGAATGTGAAAGGCTGGTAATTTAGACTCTCCAAATACATTTGGGAATATTCATCAATTCGGTTAAATCTGCTCTGTAGTTCACAGGGGTGCAAAAACTCACACAAAGCACTAAATCCTTGCACACACTCAGGTATTCTAACATCAATTTAAATGCCCAGCTTAATTAAACCAGGCAGGTTTAAGCACAGACAAGCCCTGCAGTGCGTTGCTGCTGAATTATTAAAGAAAGATTGAGGGGAGAAGGAACCACTAAGTTGTAACTCTTTTTTTTTCTTCCCTTTCTTTGCCCAAACATCCTCAGTGTAACCATACACAGAGTGTCCAAACAGGAGCTTTGCAGGGCTTTTCCTCCTCTTTGTTTTCCCTGCTTTCTCGAAAGCTGTAACAACTCCTTGGCTCTTTTTTCCTGCAGGGCTGCCAAGCTTCTATAAACGGCCTCCAAAGCTGGCAGCAGACCCACAAGTCTGGTTGCAATTCCCTGCAATATCCCTGCTTTGCCATCTATTTTTGCAGGCATTTATTTCAGAGCCTGCAAGCCAAGGGTGTTTTCCCTCTGCTTTAACTATTCCATCTTAAGGATAAATTCTTTCTGAAATGCTTCCAGCTGCCCCTCAGGTGATTCATACATGAAAGAGACTTTAGGAGAGTTTAAAAAGTCAGTGTCCTGCACCCAAAATGCTGATTTATTCACTCCTCTTATTTCCCTCCTCTCACTCTCTCTCAGCTGATGTAAGGAGCCACATTCACGGTGCTTCCCTAATGCTGCACTGCTGCTCACTTCCCCTTCCAAAGGCAACATTCCCTATGTCTATTTAGCAAGATGGCTTTTAAAAATAGGAACACAAAATCCAGTGCTGAGTTTGGGATAGTTATGGGAGACACAGCAGGTGCAAATATTCCCTTACACAGCGTTTTCTGGGGATACGACAAAGAAAAAATTCACTTGCAAAGGACTTAAAAGGGCTTTTCAGAGTAATTTTCATCCCAGTGTTTTCCAGATATGGTAACCAAAATATCTTTCACCCTGTAAGTACTGGAAAATGTTTCAAAAAGCCAAATTACACCAGATGAGACTGAGCTTCCTGAAGAGGGGCAGGAAGGTGTCTGTGCCTCCTTAATTACCTGTTGTCCCCAAACTTCTTCCTTTCATCCATTTCTTGCTGTCACAGAATTCCCAGTTGAAGATACAGAATTTAAAGACAGCAGAAATTCAATATGTGGCAATAAATTCAGAAAAAAACCCCACACACCTCAATTTAATATGTAATTTACTGAAATTTGGAGCTGGGACCAAACCCAGTCTCACATGCAGACACAGGCTTGTACTTTGGTGATGATTCAAAAAATCAGCTCATGTTGTTTGTAGTAAAAAATGCCATGGAATAACTTTTTTGGGTGAGAAACACTTCATTGTTTAATTTGGATTTTTTCCCCTTCTTGCCTGATGCTGAATACATAAGAGCTATTTGGAGACCAGCTTTTAATTTTCTAGCACAGTAATTTTTGTGTGTTGTTGAACTCAACACATTAACATGGTAGTTGGCTGATCCTGTTGACCCCATTTCAAACCCAGCCAGAGTCAGTCTAAATATTTATCTGCTTTTTGCAGTTCCTTTTACACATCCTCTGGATTTTTCTGTTCAGTGGCAGAACACGGGGAAAATGTTTCTTCCACCCAGAAGCAGACACAAGCTTCTGACATAAGATGGGGCTGCAGCCTCCTCTTTTAATGAAAAGACAGGATCCAATTTTATATTTAATTGCAGGTGCACAAGCTGGGAACCCTCTGTGCTTCAGTCCTGACAGGATTTCTGGCACATCCATTATCTTGGATCAGATACCCTGCCACTTGTTATTCCCAGGGCTGCAAAGCTGCAGCTCCAGGAGCCATCCCTAAACATCTCCACTTCCCACTGATGCTCTCCTGACTGACAACTCTCCACACCATTCCTCTCCCTCAGACAGAAAACACTCCAAGTTTGCTGCAAGCAAGAGGGAGTTGTTGAAAAAAAGCAAGCTGGGAAAGAGGAAATGATTGGCTGCTGAAGTGTGAAAGATTTTTACCATAAAACAATAAAGGTGTCATTTTCAAATAACAAACTAGTATCTCAGAATATATTATAAATGCTATCAAAGACTACTAGAAATAAAAAAAAACCAGTTTTTCAAGTGTCAGCAACGAATGCAAGTCATTCACACAACTTTTCCTCCTAACTTCTCCCTACAGTTTTATTTTAAAAACCTCAGGAAACCTTCTCGTTCCAACATTTTAGGAGTGGGAATCAATTAGAGCACAATAAAGCACCAAACCTAAGTCGAGCTCAGCTCCATTTATTTCATACCAGATACAACAACCCTGCAAGCCAACAATTCAGAAGCAAGTTTTGGAAAATAAGACAAGGCCTATTTGTAAACAATTATTAAACACAGTCTAATTATGTAATCGTTTCCACAGTTCTCAGGAATGCAATCTGTCTTCCCAGACCTTTTTCCTCAAACTGTATCAAGCACTAAGAAGTTCTCAGTGTCCTCTTTCAAGCTAAACAAACCACACCAAAATGCTCTCAGAGCCCATTTTTTAATGACAGAACGATTCAGGCTCAGTGATTTTTCTGTTTCCTTGTGATTAAAATATTCTGTTGCACCACCCAGAACTCGAGGAGTTTGGGAGATGCTGTTTTTCCTAATCCTGACACACAAGGCAAAGAGCCAAAAAGCTGCCTCCTCCAGGCTCCAGAAGGTCAAACAAGAATAACTGGGATAAATGCAGCCAAGGATCAGCCCTGAAATTTGGAAGTAGAAGATGTCAATCCTATTATAGTACCCAGAAAAAAGCTCCCATTGCATGCCTTCAGCAGGTACAGGGGCCTCACCTTTCCTCCCCAAACATCCTGATTAAGGCCCTGGACACTCCAATTCCCAGTGCTGCAGAATCCTGGATCTGAAATCCAGCAAAGCAAATTCCTGGATACTTTAGCAGGGCTGCTCTGCTTCATGTTGGCAGCAGTGCCTGCAGTATCAGCCACTTCTCACTCTCCCTCATTCCCTTATTTGACTTTGCTGGCCCCAGCTGAGATATGGGGAATCACAGCTTGTCTACCCAGTCCTTCCTCTCACACATATCCCCAGATTCAAGAAAACTCACAATTATTTCTGCTATTCCTCTACAGAATAAGAATAAAACATGCCTGTTATGGAAATAACCTGTTCAGCATTAATTAATACACAGGCAGTAACTGGTAGATTGATGTTTTCTCCTTCTAACACATCTAGGAGCTTGAAAATATTTTTTTTTTTTGCTAGACAGAGAGGAATCTTTTGTGTTTAAAAATAGCCCGAAAAAGAAAAATACTCTGATTCCTCAGCACCAAGTGCTTAAGGGTGTTTACAAGTGATTGATAAAGCCCAGCAACCCAGCAGGACACCTTTCTGTTATTTCCAAGCACTTAAAAACCAAAACTCTTTCAGAAGCAGCTTTTTTTTTTGGTGCATTCTCTTCATCCAGCTTTTACAATCCCTTGTCATCACTTGTCCCAGACGCTTGGAGAGCAGTGACACAGACTCAAAAAAGAGCAGCCACGTAAATTTAGGTGCTCAAAGTGAAATTTTGGCTGTGAAGGACCAGCACATGCTCACAGGGCTGTTTAGTATCTCTGTGTGGGATTTTCAAGACTTACTCTGTGCCTCTATTCTATAGTCCTTTCTAGACCATATAACAACTGACAGTATAAAATATTGCCCAAAACAGGTGTTATTTCAACTATTCAAAATTCCTTCAAACGCTATCCAAGTGCAACTCTCCACTTTAAATTTTACACTCCACTAATTAGTGTAAATCTCCAAATTCTGATCTCTTAATAGTTACATTTCAAGGTTTCCTCCTCCCAAGTGTTAGTTTAACACTGGTAGATAAATATCCATATTTAAACTATATTGTAACAAATACATTTTATTCTCTGCTTATTTTCTCAATAACTTCTTAAAAAACAAACAGAAAGAACTACATTTTAAGGATGAATAAATAAGTCATCATTATTATTACCATAGAGTGTTCTTATACCCCACAGATGAGGGTAAAAAGCCAAATAATTTCCATGGAGAAGGAAAAGAGCTAATAACACACTTTTCAGCACTTACCATAAACATAATTTTCCTTCTAGTAATGGAGAAAAGCAGCAGATTTCAGAGAACATAATGGAAAGCAATTTTCAAATCTGTTTTTAAATAGGAGTGATGTACACAGACACTTTCATTTGCAATCACTCCGTGCAAAAAAGCAGATCCCACTCCCCTAAAGGATCCACTTCCCCAGCTCATCTCAGTTGTACTTTGCCATACAAAGGCCAGCAACGTTCCCAGTGGGTGCAGTGGAAGTGCAAAACATTTGTCTCCTCTGCCCCAGGTTCACAATTAAAGCAAATGTTGGATTTTTGGAATCATGTCTTTGTGAAACCACCTGAAAGGGATATTCCCTCCCCTCTGCTTTCAGATTTAACCAGGGATCTCACTGAATAAAAAGGGAATTCCCAAAGACCATCCCTGTTGCCAGTGAAGAAAAAAGTGGAACAGGAGTTCATGTAGCTGCAGGAAGAGCTGGAGGCCAGGTGCAACTAAAACTAGTTCTAACCCACCCAAAACAGTCAGTTATAGATGGGTGAAGTGGTAGAGAAGGGGAACAAAAGTAAAAGTGGCAGGAAAAATACATCTCAATGGCTACAGAAAAAGTTTTTTAAATCTAGAATTGATCTGTGAACATGCACAGTTCAAGAATTAAAGCAGCTCTGGACCAGTTTGAAGTTTTCTCACCCAATTTCTGTTTCAGTTGTACCAGGGATTGCTGCAAGTGTTTGGAGAAAGAAAAAAAAAAATCACACAACCTGAATAAAATGGCTCTGCATGGGTACTCACCAAGGAGCAATCAGAGTACAGGGACAGATCTCTTCAAATAAGGAGAGCAGATAATTCAAAATACACGCTCCTGGCTGGAACAGAAACAGGACAAGAAACACCAGGATGAGCGAACACAGGAGGGAACGGTTTTTGTTCAAAGTTTGGGTTTCTACAACGACCTTGGCTGCTGGGTGGTTTAGTTGCAGTGGCAAAATAAAAACAAAGCAGGAAATTCCACAGTTGTCGGAATCAGAAATGGGACAGGAAGGGAAATGACAGAAAATCGAATGATTTTGGCAGAAATTCAAGGAGAAAAATCGAGTCCAGTTGATGTTTTCATGATTTCCTTTTAAAATTCTCTTTGAGAGATTTTTCTTATTGCCATTTTATTTCAACAGTTTGTTGGGGGAACATCTTGCATTTACATATTTTGGCATAACACTCAGGCTTTTTATCACTTAAGAGCAGTTGCTGATACTGTGTTAGTAGTTGTGTTTCAGCATTTGGTAACTTAAAACCTTCCAAATCCCAGTGAATTCCATCCACACAGAATCAGTGGCAGCATCCACCAACCTGAATTATTAACCTGAATGAATTTTATTTTGTGATCATGTTGATGATAATAAGCCAGCAAAGGCACTGAAAAACATCAAAGTAAAAGTAATCATCTCTGAATAATGAGGCCTCTTCCCATCACCAACTGTTGATGTTTCCTTGGGGACTGGGCAGGTGGAAGCCTAATTTGGTTGCATTTTCTGTGTGCACTGAGAGCACTCAGTGACTTCAAAGAGGAACAGCAGGACCTAAAACAGGGAGCACAGGAGGATCAATACCTGTGGAAAGCAGTGTTAGTGGATTTAAATGTAACAGGCAATAATGCAGCAGAATATTTGATGGCTGGCAAGGGAAAAATATGACTAAGAAAATGTCCTGTAAGCACAAGCCTGAAGAACATGATGAACATCTGCCTTGTTTTCCAGGTCTTAACACTTACCACAGGGTTGGCTTCACATGCAATACATCCAAAAATGCTGTTCAGTGTGAGTTTTACAAGAAATAAATTCCATGATTGTTCCTTTTTGAGCAGAGTGACCCCAGCACCAGGGGAATTGTGTTGGTTTTTTTTTTTTTTATCCCTGCCAATGAGACAGATGAGAGAAAACAAAAAAAACCTGTTTCTCTGTATGCAAAAGAGGAGCAGGTAGATCTAAAACGTGGCAAACCCACAAAGGTTTATCTGCAGCTAAAACATGAGATGAAGTTAAAGAGGAAAAAAATAAGTAGAAATGGGAATGTTCCTGTTTGAGGGAGCCCTGGTGCCTCTGGTTTTCACCTGGCAGCTCCAGCTGTGCACAGCAATCACACACTCTCTGCTCACAGCCCGGCCCCATTGTCTCGGGAGGCTTTTGTTTAGTCTGTGGTACGTGGCTGTGTTTTAAAATAATAATAAAAGAGACCTCTGCGTTATCAGAACTCGCGCCAAGCAACTACAAAGAATTTTGATGGCTCTTTTATTCACACGGGGCTTTAATCTGCAACAATTACCTTCCTCCAGCCTGTGTGTGTTCCCTCTTTGTCACTGACAGGGAATATAAAAGCCAGGATAACTGAGATTTTGGCTACAAGCCGCTTGGATACAACCTTTTCACTGCAATGTTTAAAGCACTGGCTGCCCCTGAGGTTCAATCCTCAGTCCCTCACTTGGGCAAAATGCTCATGGATCTGGAATTTTTTTTTTTCACAATGGATTGATTGGCCTAGGAAAGCAAGGCTGCTCCCTTGATTTCCTGGGCAACGTGATCATATGGAGCTGACTCCACACACACCTTCAGGAGATCAACCAAAAATAGGGAGAATTAGTTTTTATTTCTGTATTTCTTTCACTTCAAGATCCAGGAATATCAGGGACAATGTAAAGCATCTGGAACAGACCTACCACGCTTCAAATAACGCAGGATTGTTTGCAAAAATATTTTTCCTATAAAATAAGTCCCTGTGTTTGTGCCCACCACTGGACTCACTGCTAGAATTATTCTTTAAACAAGGTGTCACTGTATTTACTGTGTTGGTGGTAACTTCTCAGGGTTTTAAGTTCTTACTAGTTTCCAATTGCATAAATAAATTAACATGAAAGGAACTGCAGCTTTAATGTGAACTCTTAATACTTTTAGGCTAATAACAATGAAACCCCTCACAAATTTGGTAATATTTACCAAGACTTACCATCTCTGGCCACACTACAATTCATCAAAACTCTGTAATTAATCATCTTGATGGAGATGAATCTGGCAAATGTGTGAACTGTCAGACACACCCACAGACACCTGAAAGGGAAGTTCTGCAGGTATTTTCTTTACTCCTATAAACAATCTTTCATTTCAAGTGTTTAACTTCTTGCTAGACACCTGTAAATGTAAGATAGTGCAATAATGGAGCAGTGAGCAAATTGTAAATCAGAGCCTTCAGTTTTCCTCATCAGCAGTGAGCTGTCTTGTTTAAGTAATGGCAAACATAAAAGGTCACATCCTAAAAAAAAATCTGTCAAAAATTTAAATTAAAGAAACATGATATCTACAGAGAATAAAATGAGCTGTCATCATTCTAAACATAACTCAGGTTCACATTTATCATAGCCAGATTTCATTCTTTTCCCTGCAAATAATTTATTTTGGTGCTTAGAAACTCCAAATGCCATTAAATAAAGGCAGGGAGTCTCCCTACACGGCATCCTAAACAAATTTGAGAGCTCCTCCACGATCTAAAGCTGTTTTCTTGTCAGTCTTGATAAAAAGAGCAGGGCTAGAGAGTGGTACTCAAATTACAAACATAGTATGTGCTTCCTCCCCAGGATCCTGGAGACCAGGGGAAGTAAACACTGAATTACTGAGCTGAAAGTGAGACAAGTTCTAACAGCCTCCAGCTCTTCAGTTAAAGAGGGAGAGTCAATGGTATAAAGCACTTGAATCCACCACTTTCAGCAGGGCTTGTTTTATGTGGCACAAAGAGACTTGGATGTGGGAAAACATCCTAAATATGAAGTGGTTCTGAAAACTCTGAGGTGCCTCTCTGTGCTTAAACACATCTCAAAGTGTGACCAGTGAACGCCACTTTTACTGGGGCCTGGGACAAAAATCAAAGAGGAGAAAAAAAAGGTTCTTTTTAAAGAAGGGATGTCAAGGTTTGAACTCTGAAACAGGGTCCCACTATAGCCAGTGTGAGATCCCACACTCACCAGACTTTAAAACAGTCCCCCAATTCTAAATTGCAGCATTAAAGTTTAGTACACTCCACTATGTATTAATATACTTTTTTTTTTTTGCAAACATAAATTAAATCTCTGGTTAGTATTTTTTTCATGGAGAAACAAGGATGCTCAGCACATGAGTGAGGAATTCTTGTACCTCATAACCTTATATCATATAACAGAAGGACCCAACCTCCAAGTGACCATTTAAACAAATCTCCTTGCTTAGGGGTGCAGTCTATGGAACCCCAGTGAAATGTCTTGTGTGAGTATGTCCCTTCAACTGGTGTTTAACTAAGAGATATTAGAAATGGGAAATATTAAAACATTCAAATGCAGTTCTGGTCACAGCAAGAAGTGCTGAAGTTGTAAAAAACACACTGACTCCAAGTGTATTCTTCAGAGCAGTGCCCTGCATGTAATGATCACAAATATGCACCACTGGGTGTGACTGCTCATAATTCTTTTGTTTTGGTTTGTCCTTGGCTGTTCAAGGCAAAAAACACTCTAATATTCTGTGCCATTAGTCATCTCAGAGGTGACCTATCTGTTACAACAAGAGAACTCCAGCCATGCAAAAACCAGGACTGGTAAAACAACCTGGAGTGGGCCGACAGCTCGTGTTATAAAATATGTTTATAAACAACATGTGCTCCAGTTCTCAACGTGAAAAGGAAATTTCTCATTAGGTTTGCTGGCCAACTTTCAGAATCTCAGAGAAAGTAAACCATTAAGCAGTTAATACAGTCATATCTATGTATAATGGACACCTCATGCCATCAGTGTTTTTTCCCCTCCACTGAACTTTATTCCCTTGTATCTTTTTCCCTGTTTTTTGAAAAGAACTAAGCCAGAAGGATTTAGAGGTGATGTGCACATAAATTCACTTTCTCTCACCATAGACTTGTGTATAAATGAAGAG
Organism: Manacus candei; assembly: GCF_025592945.1. NCBI lineage: Eukaryota > Metazoa > Chordata > Aves > Passeriformes > Pipridae > Manacus > Manacus candei. Next base: position 3,771,056 of record NW_026138083.1, on the reverse strand, counting down.
CTAACAACAAATCTCATCTATTTTGTCAAAAATAACAGCACTTGAGGACTGTGAGTTAAGGTTTGTTTGAACTAAGGTGATGACATCTGAAAACACTTTTTTTTCTTCTCCTGGCTGAGATGCAACCAGTTGTGTCAGAACTGTGCTGCAGTCCCAGTCAAGCAAGAGACCAAAATAAATGAACTGCAGCATAACATGAACAAGCAGCAACATTTAAAACTGGGTGGCAAAACCTTAGAACAGATCATTTACTGGAGCAGGAGGATCCAAGAGGCTGATCAGACCGAGCACGTCCATCCCACGAGAAATACATGGAATCACACAATTGCCTCAAAACTCACTTTATGTCCTGGGTCACAACATTACTTTGATGTTTAAGCAGCAGACAACCCCTTAACCTACTTTAAAAATGCCCAGTGAATCATGTGTTCTAGAGAGGAGAGGATAGATAAAATCCCAAGGCTGCTTTACCTGAAAAAATGGATGTGGTCAAAGGCAGCACAAGCAAAAATAAGGCCCCACATCCCACGTGCTCCAAGAGCATTCCCAGAACCACAGCTCCAGCCTTGCCTGCTGTTACAGCAGGATGCTACTTGCCTTCCTCACTGCTGCAGGAAAGGTGCTTCTCTAAAGACTTTTTAAAGCCTGAAAGGAGCCAGAAGTTCCTCAGGATTCTGGATTCCCCTCCACTTCCCAGCCCCATCCCAGGGTTAGCACTAACAGCTGGTCCCTGAGCACTGAATGCAACATCATCACACCCATCACTCAGCAAAAAACAAACCTTCCCCCAGGATTTGGAGCCCCGAGGCCCAAGGGGAAGATGTTCAGGATTTTATTGTGCTCTAATTCTTTCCTTGTTAAGCAACAGGCCCCAACCTCCCAGTCATTTCCCCTGAAGGGTGAATTCAGCAGCATGTCAACCTTTTTTTTAAGGTTTAACACACTCAAATCCCAGGTCAAACACAAGCAGGTTTCAAATCAGTCAGCACTTCCCACAGCAAATTTGGTAAGAAGTTTCCCTCATGCTAAAAACCATGAAATCCTTTCCCTCCTCCCATTTTTTCCAGTAATATCCACAACATTCCAGGCAGTTTCCAAACCCCCTGTTCTTGCCTTGAGAAGTTCACAGTGGAGGCAATAAAAGGCCATGGGAGAGGCACACCCACACCAGTGGCCTGGACAAGAAACACCCCCCAAAAAAGTCTGTCTGGATCTGGTGGAATTCTTTTCCACTGCATGGAGTGTTATCACTGCTGGATCCCACGTTCCTGCACAGATTCTCACCTCTCCTAGAAGCTGAAATAAGGTGGGACAATTCTGTTGGGCCTCACTTTTACAAAGATGATGATTACTCACGAGTTTCAGTCCTTATGAGTCAGGTCCATCACCTTCAATAACTCCACTAAAACGTTCTTCACTGTGTCCTGCTGTCCAGACAAAGAAATTAAAGGAGACAAAACAGGTTAATCAAACAATGCAATATTAATGTGAAGAAGTGAGTACTCACACAAGTCATTTCAGGATGGAGTTAATGTAGTTTTGATCTCTAAAGATTATTTATGCTTGGGCTGCAGTGGGACCAAGTTAAAATGTCACTTGTCTAAGGTACAAACCTCAATGCTTTCCTTAAACCAGTTAAAAAAATATTATTGAAATTTGTAAAGTCAACCAATCTTTCACAGAGGAAAAAAAAAACCTGTAATTCAGGTACCAACCCTCCCTCTCCAATAGCACAGGGGAGTTTATGCAGTGGACTGAGGCTGAGCTGCAGAGACTTGACATAATTCCTTCATCATGACAGTTCCTAAAGAAAGAAGGGGGGAAATTACCCCAGAAAAACATTCTTGCTGCACTTCAGAGATGATGTGAAATGTTATATGTTAAATGTTATATATATTTCATTTATCCAAATGAAATAGAACCTCTGAGCCTTTAGAAAGAGGTTTTCTTGCTAGAGGAGTATTAATAATGCTGAAACAGAAGCTCAAAAAGCTGTGCAAATAAACATATTGAGAGGCTTTCGCATCTTCCAGCACCACACAAACACCTGAATCAAACATGAGGCAAGAACCTGCATAAATCAGGCAATAAAAATACAAAACATTGCCTCAGTTCCAACCAGATTATCACATGAAAAGTTTAAAAGGCAAATTACATTAATTTAATCTGTATCCCTCTTTCAGAATTATGTCAGGATTTCATCCCAGGATGAAAGTGCTGGACCCCAAAGTGACATCATCAGGAACTGTCAGGCATTTGAGGCCAATAATAACAATTTGTTTCAAGGCAATTCCTTGTTTAAGAAGAAAAATGCATCATATGACACCACCAGGGCAGAGCCAAGACTTTGGTGGCTGAGAGCAGAGAGAGCAGAGCTGTAATGAGAGGGAAAAGTCACCTTGGAGTGTAACACAATTCCCAGAAGAAATTCCAGAAGAAATCCATTTCCAGCGAAGAACTATATAAATATCAAAGGCAAGAGAATGCCAGGACAGCAGTGGGAGAAGGTGGGAAAGGAAAATGGACTGGGAAGAGAAGGGAAATAAGGAAATAGGGCTCAGGGATCCTTTGGTTAGATGAGGAAGAAGTTGGGAACGGTGCCTGATGGGAGGCACTGTGCCCTGAGATGCTCCTCACAGGGCCAGGGCAGACACTGCAGCAGTGCCTGAAATAAAAGAAAGAAAGAAAGAAAAAGATTTTCTTGCTTTTGCTACTTCAGGATTCCAAATGGAAACTGGCTCTAAGAAAAGGTAGAGGAAATTTAGTCTTAAAGAAGGGACTTCGCAGTGAAAATTACAGAGGGTGGTATAAACAAGAAAAGAAGATTTTCTTCAGTAATTAGATATTTACCTGGATAATTCCATGAGGATTCCACCAATACCAGATAAATTCTTGCCTGGCCCAAATCAGAGCTCCCTTCAAGCCTTATTTGTGCCCTTCTGCAAGTGCTAAAGGGCCACTGAAGCTGCTCCAGGTTTTATCAAGTTGGAGGATAATTCCTGCAGCCTCCTTCCATAATGTCCCAGTTTTCAGTCAATTCTGTGGCCCTCCAAGCACTTGAAAATTAAGATTTTAACTTGGTTGTTGGAAAATCATGGAAAAAAAATCCAGTATTTATTTAAAAATAAATCTGACTGGACTGACTTTACTCACTGATAGTCTCACACTTAAATACTCACAAGCACCAAGTTTTCTTTATCAGAATATTTTATGGCTCCAGTTCAGTTCCCCATTTTCCTGGTACCTTATATTTAGGTTAGTTCCTCCTCTTCATCTGAATGAAATCACACATCTGGCACTCTCTAGGAATTAACATATCTTTTCTCTTCACCCTTGTACTACTGTTTCCTCTGGAGCCACCACAGACACTTCTTTTTTAATATAACTCTACATAATTTTAATAATTAAAAAAACCCCTCCATGTCAAATTTCAGAAATAATTGTAGCTGCAAGCAATTAGAAATCGGGCTATTAAAAAAAAAATCAGCAAATAAAGTCTTAATATGTTTGTGATACGATCACAAAAAGCACCAAATTGTTCCATGTTGAAAAAAAAAAATCTTATCTACGAAACATTTGTATCTTAAAACAATTCCAGACATGTGACACCGTGCAAAGAAAAAAAAGCATTAATAGTATCTACCAAGGCTGAGCTCTGTTTTTCCAAGTGTTCCAGTAACCACCAAGAGATCTTAAATTTCTTATTGGGAGAAAAAAGTCAATTTTCCTCAAAAAAATGGACTCCTGCACAGAAATCACTTGAGCAAAACTAGAGATGCAGTGTCTAGAATCTGCATAAAAATGTTCAATTCATTTGCTTGGTCCAGATCTTTGTTTTGGCGAAAAGAAATTAATTTTATGTGAGGAATAAATCCCTAACAACTCTTGAATCAACAGCAGAGCCAGGAGACAGCGAGGTACAACAGCAGTGCCAACACTCCTTCCCAGTAAGGACACCTGACATGCAGATTAGTCCCACCAGGAATGTTTTATTGATCACAGCCTGTCATATGACAGTCCCTCTGCTATTTATGTACAATTAGCATCAAGTTTCATCCTGGGCTATTGCCACTTTGGATTTAATTTTACTTGGATCTGACTGCTGGTGAATGCTTCTTCTGCACTTGCATCCCTTGGTGTGAGAGCTGTTTTCTCCTGGAATTGCTGGGATATATTTTCAGTGCTGCAGTTCCTCATTTGTGCCTTAAATCCAGTGTTTTCAAAACGCACACATCACCAGTCCCAGGTTTAACCACATGTCAGGCAGGAGCACAGACGTGGACCGGGATGAAGGGGTTTTTTTAGCTTTTCACCCCAAAACGAAGGGAATGCTTTGCAGTGATAATCCCACCTGTGTTCCAGCAGCTCAGGAGGAAGGAAAGAGGATCACCCCGGCAGAACCAGGAGTGATCTCAGCACAAAATGACGTGGGTGGGTCGGGCGGCTCTCGCTTGAAATGCAGGGACCGAAAGCACTTTCTCCGGGGATGTGTCACTCAGTGCCCGGGAGCTGCACAACTCCAGCCCTGTGCTGGAAAGAGAGGGGGCAGTGAAGCCCCACAGGGAGCAGCTTAGATTTGAAGAACAACATTTTATGGTGTACTTTAACAACAACAACAAAAAAAAACCCAACAAAAACCCACACCAAAATTCACATTAGTCCTGCGTGATTGTATTTTGGTTCGGCCATTTTAGAGTTTGTTAAACACCAAACTCCACGGGTGGGGATCAAACTTTACAATTAACAGCAAAGTTCCAACGGGCACCAGTTAAAGAGGAGACAGAGCCCAGGCTTTGCTCCCTCCCAGTGCCACGGGGAGTTAACCAGGATGCTTTGAATCACTATCTCCTCCCACAAGGCTTTTGGAAATGTTGGGTTTATCGATGCGGGACATGCCCGACCTTCCTCTTTTTCCTCCACTGTCCCACAGCCACCACAGTGCAAAGTTTGGGGATGTTTAGAACACCCCTGTGACACAGCAGGCCCAGGGGACAGGTGTCACATTGCAATCTAACCACACACTGGGGTTGGCAGGATAGGGGACTAATAGCTTGTATTCCTACAGGAAGGTCAAACATCATGAATCCACTTGGAATTTCCTAGAATCATAAAATCATTTAGGCTGGAAAAGGCCTCCAGGATCATTCAGTTCAACCCAGCACTGCCAAGTCCACCATTAAACCATGTCCCTAAGACCATTTCCACATCACTGTGATGAAATTCCTAAAGAACTAAGGAATATATAGGTAGGGAAGAGAAAAAACCTGAGATGTGAACACACAGGGAAAAAAATCTGCATTGGTTCTACAACCTTCCTGGTTCCAAGGACACAAAGAACTGTTTGTTTGTTTGTTTGTTTAAAAAGTCAAGATATTAATTTTAGAGTTAAATGGGAAAAAAAGAAAGCTACGAGCCCCTGATATAGTAAAAAGTAAGAAAATAGAAAACTTGGTGTTTTCTTGGGGTGAGGGTGCAGTTTAAAAGACTGAAAGTCTTACACCCAAATGCAGATAGTTTTTTACTTTACTGTTGTTTTTTAATCTGTTACTCTGAGCAAGATTTTTTTTTTTTCCCCCAGACCACTGGCTTACTGCAGAGATAAATTCAGACCAATTTTTACAGTCTCTGATGGCAGATCCCTTCTGCCTCTCCCCAGGGGGTCACAGAGCACTCCTAATCAGCACCAGTGTGCCATCCTTTTAATCTGTGCCCCCTTTACTGGCCAGGAATGGGTTTTAAGGAAAACCCACAGCCAAAACATAAGTGTTGTGAAGTGCAGTGAGTCATGGGAGTGCTGAGCTGACCTTCTGCAGTCCCAAGGAATGCTAAACAAACCCCTGCAAGTCACTGCCACCCTGCCAGCCTCACACTGACCAATTCCATGGACACAGATAGTATCCAAGGCACTCTGAGAGCAGCCTGTGCTAATATTGGCTCCTGAAGCCCATTGAAAGGAGTGCCAGAGGTCACAAACCATCTCTGGCAGCATGCAGGGAGTCTGGTTGGAACTGGGAAAGCAACACTCATCTGCCTGCTGCTTATTTTTTGTCTTGAAGGCATCTTGAGCTGTTTGAGCTTTAAGAAAAAGATTTTGCCTTCTCAGAGTTTGCCCAAGGTATTCTGAAGAGCAACAAAAGATCATCCTCCTGCTTACCTTTATTAATGGAGCATTAATTCAGCATCGTGTTTCAGTATCAGCTCTAAGTGTTCTATGCTGACTTACCTTTCTAGAGTCAGTTAATGCTGCAGAAAATCAGTGGTGATGCCACTAAATGCAGCCAGAACTGAGAACTAGGTTTTCAAATTGAAGGATAATTTTTCTGTGTGGCCCACAAAAGAGAAAGGAAGAGAGCAAGGAGATCTTCCTCTTTGCATTTTAGCCATCTGGTTGCTGAACAAAAGTTATCTTTCCACATGAGGTAACTGGATGGGCTGTTAGAGAACAGGATTCACACACAGCAAGGAACCTTTTGAGGAGTTAAATGTAGAATTTGTGCCTGAAATTTCATACAGAAGCACTGTATAAAGGCATTGAAACAACGTTTGCAGTTATTGCATAAGGTTATCATTCTTTCCTAGATTCAGAGCTAACTCTCACAAAGCAAGGGTGTGCAAAATAGTAACACAAGCAGCTCTTAAATACCACTTTCCAGTAGCTTGCAAGACATTTGTGAAGCACATTGCTAAATCTTATCTATACAGTTTAATTTTAACACCTGCTATCAGCTTGTTCTGACCAGTGCTGTAAATCACAGTGATAACCTGAACTGCTTGTCTTCTGAATTGTCTCTGCTGCAGTGTCAGAGTTTAGTCACCACTTAGCATTTCCCATGTACTTAAAACCACACTGGGTGCCCTGTATTTTAAAATCACCCTGAACTGAAAACGTGCCCTGTCTGACTAACTTTGAATTGCTCCAGCTTTTATCTCTCCTGATATGAGTTTCTAGAAAGATGCAGCTATTCCAGCCACCACAAAATATGTGAATATTATTGGTTGTATCTAAGCAGAACAGGCAAACCACTTTCAGCTTCAAGACAGGACAGATTAGTGCTGGTTTAGGTCTCACCAAGTTCCCAAGGTCAGCAAATTCCTGACCATTTCCCTGTCTTATCATTGCCTTTGTAAATGGCCAGAGATTCATGGCTGGGAGAAAGGACTGGGAAGGTGGATTGAGTCTGTATACTTGCTGAAGAACTGGATCATTACAAGGTGTGCAAAGAGGAAAAGCCATATTTACCAGGAATTAATTTAACATAATTTGCAGGAAGGTCTTTGGTATCCACTGTGGCAAAGGCTGCATTTCATGAACACTTTGAGAGTGTTTCTGAACAAGCCAAGGACAGAATAAGAAAAAAGAGAAATGAAAAATGGGAATAATGATACTGACATCTTATTATACTAATGATACCTCAGTAATTTAAGCTGCACACTTCTTATGCCAAGAAAAATAATGTCATAGTATTCTTGTCACCTGTTAAAATGGGAGTTCAGAGGCACTATTGAAACACAAGAAAAACAAGTCAGTTTACAGCAAGGGAAACCCCATCCTTTGCAAATAACCAGACCCAAAACATGCTGTGTGACCCTCAGCTCCAGCTCCAATTGTAACATGCATTTCACCAGGTTTTCTTCCTGTACTTCCTTTTCTTTTGGAGGTTCACACTAGTTAATGAAACTCCTTTGTGTCTGTGGCACATTCATTCACAAGGCATTGGGGAATTCTTCACTCTGGTCAAACAATTCACTGATTCCTTTAGAGAAAAACTGTGCTAAATAGCTGGGCTGTTGTCATGACCTTTCACCCAGATTTTTTGATGGGAGTTACTAAAATGTCATGTAAAATTAAATTAAACAGCATTGATTGAGTTCCTACCAAAAGTGAAAGCAGAAAGGTAAATTCCCTATTATGTCTAGCAAATGAAATTCGGGCAAACAGCTCTTTCTTGTGGATGAAAGACAGTTTTACATTAGGACTTACCACTGATTTCCACTCCATGTCCCTGTGAAACATAAATAGCTACAAGCAAATATTATTGCATGGCTGCCTACGTGTGCTCTGACACAACGCACAGGGAAGGACTAAAAGCTGAAGTCAGTTCTTATCAAAGCCCATCCTATTTCTGTCCATCACTTCTCTCATTTGGAGTCATGCTTGCTGTCATTTTCCTGCAGAATTATCACACGAAATTCCTGCAAAATTATCCTGCAAAATTATTCCTGCAAAATTATCATGATAGTTTTCAGTGAACAAACACTGGTAAAACATTTGCAGTCTCTGGCACCATAAACAGCAGATTTAGATTAGGGGGATTAAAGCAAATTTCCCTTATTAAAAGGACGTGATAGATCAGCCTAGACTCTTTTCCTCCCCTCAGATGAGAACAGCACTTTCAGGAGCGCTCAGCCTTTTCCACACGGGATCTCCTGGGCAGGTATCACGTTTCCAAGGGAGCAGGGCAGTTCCTGCAGGATCAGGGATCTGCTCAGAGCTGTAACTTTCCACTGCCCAGCCGGCTCCTCGTGTGCCCCGGGCTGGCCTGACCTTTCCTCACACAGCCCCTCACTCTGGGCTGGGTTTGTGTGCATTCCAGAGCCCTCCACAAGGGTAAAACCGGGAAAAAAACAGGGAGGAGGAAAGCTGATGAGACAAAGAAATGAAACAGGAGGTGAAATCAGGTGATTTGCTACACGACCCTGATCCAGTTTCTAGAGAAGTTCGTGTTGCATTAACTACAAAGCAAAGAGAATCAGGCCCCGAGCCAGTTGTTCTGTCATGAGCACAGAGCACACTGAGAACAGGCATCTTCTCAAACCTCTTACCTGACCCACACCTGAGACTGAGTTTGCAAATTTGGGCCCTAAATACAGAGCCCTCTGGTGAGAGGTGTAGCAATGTCTTACCTCCACACAGCTTCTTTTGTTTAATAACCCCCCACGTGTGTTTAAAGACAACTTGAGAAGGAAGGATACACATATTTGTCCCTTTCCTGTCCTTCCTACCATGAAACCTTCTCCTTTGACAGGTGAAAAATCCAGCTCCTGCTCCCTGTCCTGTCAGAGCCAGGGATGGCACACAGCCTCTGCCTGGCACTGCCTGTGCTGTGCAGAGAGGGCTGTGCTCTCATCCACATCAAGGGAATCAGATGTCTGCCTTGAACAAAAGCTCACTCCTTTGTCATCCTTCACCTGTCCTCCTCTCACCTTCTAACATAACCAGCCTTCCTCAGAAAGGCTGGACTAAGCTCCTTTTAGCTCCCAGATCAAAGTTATAAACCACAGGAGCAGGGAGAAGCCTGACTCAGAGTTTGCTGGGCTCTAAATGCCAGCTCTCTGTTCCCTGTTGTCCTGGAACATGGGAAGGGGTGGTGGTGCCACAGGAGGCAGGTGAAAGACCTGGCTGTGTAAGCAGGAGCCACATGAGGCCACAGGATCACTTTTGTACTGATGCTAAAGCAGGGCTGGGCAGTCAGGAGGCAGCAAAAGGTACAAAGTGCAAGTTCCACATTGGTGGGATGGAGCAGTTTGCCTCCAGCTTCTCAGGCCCCAGAAGCTCAGTCTTTGCAAAGCTTAATGACAAAAGAAATATAGCACCTTAAAGTTGACTGCATTACCATGTCCAGTGTTCTGCCTCAACTGTGTTCTCAGACACAAAACATAATCCTGAGATTAATTCAATTTAATTTTAGTGACAGCAGTGAATGTTTTACTCACAGGGAACAGCACGAGACTTCCTGCAATCCAAGGCTCCACCATCCTTTCTCTTCAGGGCTCCCTTGGGATGAACAACACCTGCAAAGCCCAGACTCATGTCTGTGGTGGAACCACTGCAGCCAGAACAACTTTTCTAGTTGTTAATGATCCACAATAATTAATGGGCTCTGTTTCCCAAAATAACTTATTCCCATAATGTCCAGAACTAATCTGCCTTTGACTGCAAAACATGAGCATCTCCACCTTTTCAACCCTTCCTGAAAACAGGTCCAGTATTTGGTAGTCAAGCACTTCATGGCATCACCATGTGAACTTGGAGCAGAGGCCACAGCTCCTTCTCCTCCAGGAGGTCTGGCACTCACAGCTCATTCTGTTCTAAGGGCATATTTTCACCACTGATAAGAATTTCTATGATTAATTCCTACACCAGTATTATCCAACCATCTCTCCTCCCAAAGGAGATTTAACCTACCTTTTAACCTCAGGACTAAATGAGAGAAGGGATTAAAAGTCATTCCAACTGGCTCTTCAGACACTCCTGCAGTATCTCAGCTGGTCTCCATGCTGGTCTCCTTCGTGATGTCTCCCAAGGCAAAATAAACTGTGTGCTGACTGATCTAGGTCAGGAATTGGTGGTTATTTCTTTTCTTGTCTCAGCAAGATGTGCCACAAATCCTTCTGTGGGTGTTTTAGTGGACCCTGGGACCCTGCTGTTGGAATTAAAAACAACCTGCCAGTTCCTGTCACAAAGGCAGAGACAGGCACCACTTTTATACCCCCCTTTGCTAAAAAAATAAAAAGGAAGACACGTCACCAGAATAACGAAATAAAAGATGCCATCAGAAAGCAAGCACATGAAGGTAGGGTTAAATGTGAGCATAAAAACAATTCAACAGAAAGAATTACTCCCACACTGTCTTGAAATGAATGAAATTCCTAAAGGATATGCTCTGCTTCAATTCCTGCCTTCTGTAATACTACAGAAACCACAACCAACCCATCTGTGTGGGGAAAAAATGCAAGGGAACTGTGCTTTGCATGGACCCAGCCCATAAAGTGAAGGATTAAGGCATTTCCCTCAGAAGGAAGCTTGGTCCATGCTGTCTGAAAGAACCTTAATGATGTAAGTACATGTGGCATAGAGAACCTGGGTGGCAGTTTTACCAGTTATAGCCATGAGAGCAAGACCAAAATGCAGTAGAACAGAAAATATAGTGGTAATTTAGAAGAAACAAATTGAAATGCACTCCCTATCTGAAATTAATTCGCTGCAAACTAAGTAAGTAATGATTCCTATTAAATTAAGGGTGTATTTGTAAATCCACAGCACTGGATTGAGCTGCACACCCTGTGAAACTCAAGCCAGCAACATCCTTGTATAAATGTTCAAGAACACTGCTTTTGAATCATTGGGATGCTGCAGAATCCACAAGAAAAGGGTTGTATAAACCTGCAGGTTTTAAGTCATCCACAGCCATTTTCTCCTGATTTCAAGAGGCTGCAGACAAAGGGTGTTCAGTGTATTAAAGAAGGTGAAGTTTGCTTCAAACCTGAGCAGCGTTTTCCAGCTTTCCCAGAGTAAAACTGTTCTTTTCTTCCAGAAATACAAAGCAGGTTAGATTTGGATTCCTGCCACAACACTTCCCACTGTAGTGAATCTTACCCAAATCCAGAGCCTTTTACATACAGCAAAAAATGCAAGAGTATTAAGAAAAGTGATTAAAAAGGGGGATAAGAAGGAATGCAGAAGTCAGGAGCTGCTTCTGGTTTAAACAATGAACAAGTGAGATGTGGCAGAGTCCTGTGGGAAATATATTTGCAGCCTTGCTCCTGGCTGGAGCTGGGGACATGGAGCTGCAGCAGTTTTGCCCATCTCAGGCTGTCAGATACAACTTGGTATCTTTTTCTCCAACAACAATATAAAAAAAACCCAAACAACCCTCCTAGCAAATTCCAGCAGACTTTGAAGGGAAAATATATAAAGAAAAATTAAGAGTTGTACACAGGAACGAGAATGTTGGAACCCAACTGACTTCAAACAAATTACATGGACAATTATATGTTTCACTTGCATGAGTCACTGCTCTGATCATAGTGGCTGTAATGCTGCAATAATTAACTACTTTCCCCCCATGAAAATTCATGTTAACTGTGCTCTTACTGCAGTTCATTTTCTCAGGCATAACAATCAGTCACAAAAAAAGCAAAGATGAATGTTTTGGGCATCTACCTACCTGCAAAATAAGAAAAAAAATTGAAAAATTAAAAAGCTGAATATTTTAACACTTTCTGTATCATTGCATTTGATCCACCTTTTATATACTTGGATAAATAAAATCCTGCCCTTCTGAAAGCAATATCTGTTTTACTTAAATTGATGTTTATGCTTTGAAAAGCAATCTAAAATCAACTAATTGACTGTATTGACTTTGGTACCTGTGTTTGTAGCAGGTAACATGTAGGAATACATACATATGCATTTAGATCACTCCAAATTAACTAAACCAAAGAATTTGAATATCTTGTCCATCCAGCTTTTCAAACCATATACAATTATATCATCAACTATATGTATCAAAACGAGATGAAAAATATGCTTTTAGCTGCCTATAAAGTATTTTTACCCAACAAATCTAAAAGCCCTTTGCAAAAGAGGTAAATACCTCTCTCATGGACAGGGTAAGCTGTGTTTCTAACCAGAAGCAGACCCAGGGAATCCACATTTCCAGGCCAGGTGTCTCTCCTGGAGGCTACACTCCATCTGGAAATGAATCCTTGGGTACATAAGCAAGTGAAGTATCTGGACCCCTGAACATGATCCTGAAGCACAAACTTCTCACGTTAAAGGGCTTTTTTCACTAATACTTCCTTGGATTGTCTCCCTTTGTATAGAACAACCATTACCAGAGGGACACTGGACCCACTGTTTATGCCCTTGAGAGATAAATCAGGAAAAGCCAACAAGGAAAGAACCAAATCCCATTGCAGAGCAATATCTATAATCAGAATATACACGACATGTATTAAACACACAAGTGATAACAGGGATGGTCCTGAAACAGCCAAGAATTCAATGTGACATCTGAGCCTTATAAAAATCCCAGAAAAGACAATGGCCTATTATGAGGCTGTAGGATACAAAGAGGTTTCAGCTAAAAGGCCTTATGTAACCCTGTGTTAGGCTGGAGTCCCCCAGAGCAGCAGCTTTATTAGTCCAGGCTTAACAATGGGACAAACAGCAGAGAAAAATCCATAGGGGGAGAATGAGGGGGTTTTTTTAGACTCTATTAAAAGTAAAAGTGATAATGACATATATTGTAATTATGAATTATTATAGAAAGGGATGACTCCCTATAACATATCCAGACAAACCATGTTCACGCTCACAGCACAGTTTACACCTCGACTTGGCTCAATTCTGGTAAAACATGACTGACCTACCTGTTAAAAAGGGTTTCCAGGCTCTATAAAAATAAGGATGAAGTTGTAGGGCACGTTTGGGAAGGTAAGGGTGGGAAAAAGGCTTAATGTAGAACTTTGCAGTTTCAATTAGCACATGTGTAACACTAGTTAGCACTAAATGCAGAGAAGAGGTAAGAATACAAAATGTTCCTGTTATTTACACTGAATTTCCCTCTCTTACCACACTGTCACTTCAGTTAAAGTCACAATTCAGGCTCTGAGCTGAAACGCAGCTCCCACCAACACCAGTAGATGGCACAAAGCATTTATTTCACTCAATTCATCACGGTATTTATTGTAATGCCACAGAATCAGAGAATCACCCCTTATCTCCAGGATGGTGCTGTAATACATCCCTCTAACATAAGAAGCCTAAGATTTTCACAACCTTTAAATTAATTTTTAGTTTTTTTCTAAAACCACTTAAAATACATATAGCACTGAACAAAAATTCTATTATAACACATGGATATACATTACATACCTTCACTAGGTAAAAGGGACTACAGATGATGATGAGAAATGCCTGGAATCAATCACAGATTGATTAAGTTGTTAAAACATCTTCTGTCTTAGGAAGTAGAAAAGTAAATTAGAAGGGTAGAAGTAACATAAATCAGGTTCAACTCACAACGAGGGGGAAAATAACCATTTATTTTAGAAGTAGGTAAAGATTTGAAAGAAACAGCAAATAATCAAACTTAAAAAAAAAAAACCAACAAAATTTGACAAGGAAAATAATCAAGAGCCCTAAATATTTGTTTAAAGCAAAAAAAAAAAATCTAATAGCCTATAACCAGTCATACAATATCATCTATGAATTCCACATAATTTATAAAGAACAAGAAAAATAGACATTAAAATAGTTTTTATTACTTAAAAAAACCACAAACATACGAATTCCTGAAACAGTTGTTTGCTTTGCTGTTACAAACATGTTGGAAAGCCTCAGTTCCTGGAAAAAAAAAAAAAAAAGAGAACAAAAAGTGAATTACACTGAAAGACAGGGCTGGGGAAGTATCTCCTGTTCTGTAAAGCACATTTGTGTTTGTACAACTTTGACAGAATTCTTGGAATATTACAGGCAGAAGACTCAGGCTACCTGACTCCATGTTTGAAAGTTGCAAATATAACCTATAGCTCCATAATTATAGGATTTAATGATACTTAATTTTATATTTTCAAAGAAATATGATGACATCATGCCCCTTAACAGGGCAAACCACTTAGCTTTATAGCTGCTATTCACTGCACAAGCACACATCAAAAGTTATGCAATCATATGGTAAATTATGCTCATATCTGCTGGTCAAATTACAGCTTAATAACATGAGAAAAAACTGTAAATAATGCCAAGATGCATGGCTTAATTATTTTAATAGCAAGTAATTTATCAAATAATTATGAAAAATAAAGAAGCAGCCGGGTCTAATGGGCTGGAATAGACAAGCAAGAATGTTTTCCTGTACTAAGCCAGGACTAAAACATTCCTGGTAAGAGCATCTTGATTTTTCCTCCAATCCAGGACAACTCTAGGCAGGGAAAGCTCCAGGCAGTGCTTGTCCCTCCCTGGCACCCCTCATTAGACCCAGTGATCATGCAGGTCAGTTCAACAGGTCGATCTGAAAGGAAAACTTTGCCTTTGACAGATTTGTTTTCTGCCGAACCAATCCCACGTTGTGCCACACGGAATGCAAGGAGGTGACAGGGAACATGCAGTGGAAGAACTGCTTTTCCACACCAAACCCTGATTACACCAGCTGAGCTGTAAAACTCAACTCGTTAAAATTTGGGACAGTTTAGTCTGGGGCACTTGACAAGCCAATATTTTGATGGCAACATCAACAATTTCACAGATAAACCCAGAAGTAACAGACATTTGCTCGCTGCTGCAAGGAAACCACATTAGCATAACTAAGTGACTCAAGGAAATTTAGTGTCACGTTTCCAAAGCAATGTTGTGACAACATCATTTTGCAGGATAAACACCCCAGTTTGACTGCAGGGATGGACAGCTGGGCTGTTTGCCTTAATTCCAAACAGCTCAGATATCCACACATATCTAGAGGAAGGTGTCCTTGCCCATGGCAGGGGGTTGGAACTAAATGAGCTTTAAGGCCACTTCCAACCCAAACCATTCTGGGATTTGGTGTCTGGGAGTGACAAGTGGAAAATTTCCTCCTGTGATTGTTGATCTTCTTTGCTGCTGTGCGAGCCTAGAGAATCTGTGGGGGTGGCAAACACCACAGATACACCCCTTGTACACAAAGCTTTTTACCTCCTTGTCACCTTCTCACCTTGTCATCCTAAAACTCAAACCAGAGGAGGAACAGACTCATTGACTGTAACTGAGGGGCTGGTTTGCTCAGGAAGGCAATGAAAGCAGCTTTCACCTCACAAAGGGCTGAGGAGGGAATCAGAGACACCAGAAAGTTAAAAAGAAGCAAAGAAGAAGTCTGTCAGTCTCTAGGGCATGTGAATTCCCTGCTGAGGGCCCCTGTTCCAGCTGGAGGCAGTGCTGTCTCTCCACCTAACCCTCACAATGCCTCTGTAACACATTTCTCTTCAAATGAGCAGTGGAATCGTTTAGAGTAACTCACCTCAATTTGGTTGGAATGTATTAGAGAATGACCATAGAAAAAGCTTAGTTGGCAGTCCTGAAAGAAAGCAGCAGTCCCAGGGATGAGTCATAACTAACATGGAACAGCACTGACAGTCCCTCATGGTGGGACTAGCAACAGGCACTGCACTTGCCCTTGAGAGAAGGGAAAGGAGGGTCCAGGCTGAGCAAACTGTCACTGCTCCACTCCAAAGCAGAACACTCAGCCAGGGCTGGGGTTTTGCTCCCAACAAGGCATCCTGTCAGAGGGCATTCCCTGCTGTGGACAGAAAGCAGAGCACAAACCCAAACTGACAAACTAAATAACTTTAGGGGTCAAGGAAGAGAAGTTGGTAGCACTGGGCATTTCTCTCATGGCTGCACCAAGGGAGTATCTTTGTCCCTCGTGAATAAGCACAGAAATGGATTGAAGCATGGATAACTTTGGCACAGCTGCTGACAGAAATCCTGCCCCAAAAGCAGCTGTGGAAAACTGCCTTCCAGCTCTGGCAGTGTCAGTGTGTCCATGGCAGCTCAGGTGTGGCAGATCTCATTCTACTATGACCAGATTACTTCTCGGCTAATCTGATCTCCCTCCAATTTCTGGGACAAGAAGATTCAGTGGATTTCTCTTTAAGCCCTTAGAATATATAGGAATGCCTCTGCTAAGCCTACACTGTGATTATAGGCCCAAATTTAGAGGACAGACTTGGAATTTCACAGACCAGGATCCCAACACTGTTGACAGAGCAGCTGTAAAACATCAATATACAAGCACTAAACGTGTACTTCAAAGAGCAGTTTGCAATTTGCCATCAGTAGAAACCTAAGGGTGGATTTGTAGAAGAGGAATCTCCATAAGCCAGATTCTTTTTTGTTTTTTTTGTTTTTTTTTAACAGCAGAAGGATGCAAACGGGTAAAGGTTTGTTCAAAGCTCAAATCCCAATTTCTCTAAAGGAGGAGGAGTGAGCTGGATCAGAAACAGGCCAAGGAGACCTCAGCAGGAGACAGGAGCAGGATTAACAAGTGAAATTGCTGTGTGACAATGAGTGTTGCTGAGATGGAAAGCACAAAGTACTGGCTGACAAAAATAATGATGATTAGACTCAC
Organism: Manacus candei; assembly: GCF_025592945.1. Lineage (NCBI taxonomy): Eukaryota > Metazoa > Chordata > Aves > Passeriformes > Pipridae > Manacus > Manacus candei. The sequence continues at coordinate 3,754,170 of NW_026138083.1, read as the reverse complement.
AAGTGTTTTAGATACAAGATGATGGAGGTGATGATTTGTCCCAGCTCAACAGTAAAATATCATTGCTATTGGCTATTTCCTTACAATCAGCTCCCTCCAGGACACACAAATGCTGTATTCTGATTTGTATTTGATATATTAAGATTTGGTGGGAAGTTTTCTTCCAGTACGAGTAATGTAACTACCACCCTTCCAAAACTTCAGGAAAAATCTCTATATTAACAAATGAAATATGAACTGCATTCCATTGCTTAGTTTAAAAAAAAAAAAGCTATTCTAGGTCTCTGAGAAAACCTTAGAGGTTCCTTCTCCCATAGAAATAAGACGTGTATTGAATTTGCAGATTGGTCAGCAGCAAGTTCCAAAAACTTACCAAGATCCTTAAAATTGTATTTTCTGAAGGGACAAAAGACACAGCAATTATTGTTGCTGAAAGTAGCTTCCCTGGGTCCCAGACTACTATTCAAAGAGTGATTACAAACTAGAGGGGTTTTTCTTCAGTCAAGGAAGGCCAACAAATGCCATACTTAAGTATTTTAGCAGCTCTTGCCACAGAGAATTTATTGTCTCCAAACAATGAAAATAAATGCAAAATAACTCAATTGATAGATGCTGGCTACAACCTCCAGAGAGGAAGAAAACCACCCCAAAACCAGAATCAAACCTGTTTGTTTGGAGCCTGGAACACACTGATTTTGAATGCCCTCCAATAGCATCTCACCTGTTGTGACAGTGGCCTTTTATCTGACACATTTGACTTCACAGTTTCATGTCAAAAATATTTATTCTGCAAACCTGAGCAAGTCCAAGTCCACAGATTCCTCAAGTCTCACTTTGTGTGGATGTTGGGAGATTTCTTTCCTACATTATTTTCTGACTTGGTAAATTTTTTTGGGGAATATCACCTGTCTTTGGCTCTCTCTGTGTGCACTGTGCCTTCAAATAAAAGGTTCTTTAACTTGTGGTACCTTCAATCACACTAAAAAATTATAAATACAAATTATAGCTCAGAGGTGGAAACACTCTTCTTTTCCTCTTGTGGGTAGCTATTGCAAAGCTACAATTAACCTCAATTAATAGGAAGGGTAAACTTTATACAAAGAATATGCTGTTCAGGTGTTCCTAATGAGAGCAGCACTTGGCACTGTTTAATCTGTCTGGAACAGGGAGCTCTGCTGGGGTGAAAATTAAAGTGGCTAAAGTTTAATCCAAGTGCAAAGTGGGTTTTTTCCCCCCTATACCAAAAGCAATTCTGGTAATAAAAGCTGCCTAGAAAAGCCAAGAGTCTGTTTGGACCCTGAGTGCATCAACAGGCCTGAACTGCCCTCCCCAGCCTCAGGTGAGCCCCCCAAACACCCTCTGCCCACTGACACACTGAAACTGGGGCTGAAGCCACTGCTCTGTGCTCAGTCCTGCTCCTGCTGTGCCTCATTCCAGTGGACTTTCTGGATTCCTGACCTCCAACCTGCCTCCTCCCCACAGGTCTGTGCCATTTCTGACAGTCATCACATTTCTGGTGCTCACTGGGCTGCACCCAGAGCCTCTGAGTGCCACCCCCTTCCCCAGCTGCTGCAAAAGGCATTTCCTGCCATCCTTACCTCAGGCACTGGGGGGACAATTAAGACATTTCCCACTGCTCTTGCTCCTCCTTCCTCCTATCAAAGTAAGAAATATTCCAAGTGCCAACCTCCACTCTACTGACAAGACCGGTGGTTTTTTTGTCAGTTCCAGCAACGTCACTAATGATAAAAAATTGGGGGAAATTACTAAATCCTGTACCTCCTTCATAGTTTCTATTGTATTAAGGTTTACATTTTCAGCTAATCATGTTTCCCTCACATCCCCTGGGATACATTTTATATTCTGCACACAAAAACTATTTCCTACTGGCTTTCTCAGTGCTGTCACAGTTGTAGTAACTATGCAAAAAAACCCAGCCCTCCATGGATGCTGTTTGTATCAGCTCTGCACCTCCCACATAAACCAGCAATATGGACCTATGGTTTAATCTTTAGCCATCAATCCAGACTGCTAATTATTTACATCTACTAATGAGTTTTTAGTGTTGCCCAAAGTAGAATATACTGGAAAATGCACTGTAGAAAAAAAATAAATTACCTCCATTGAAGTGAAAGGATTTTGACTTCTGATTTTTAGATTTTTTTGTAATTGAAAACTTCCCTGTGCACCTGAAGTTACTTTATTTGTATGTAACTTGGCTTTTTAGCTGTATACCTTCAAGGGGAGTTATACTGCCTTATATTTCAGATATACAATAAATGTGAAGGAGGGAGAGCAAACATCACTACACCTGACCAGAGGGCTGTTGGCTTGGGAGTGTCCTCACCCAACCTAAACAGGCAGGTACAGCAGAAGATCTGAGTAAGAGCCTGGGTAAAGGAAGAGTTTGGATAAGATAAAAAGCTTCAAAGCCAAGAGGATACATTTCATTGTCTTATTTTCCCCTTAATTCTTTATATTCTTAAATTCTGGGAATATACAGTTTAAGACATTATAAACATGTACTGCTCCCCCCTTTCCACTTAATCCTATTTACACACCCATCCCTACTGGAAAATAAGTTTTCTACAGCCACAGTGATCCATATCCAGGTTAAAACTAATCACTTTTGTCAGGTGAGATTTCAGTGCTGGCTCGAAGCGTGTGTGAAACTCTGGCCTCATTAATCAGCAAATTTTACCTAATTACCAGCAGCCACAAGGGATGATCCCACTCCTGGAACATTTCTCAGCTCCCGTTCCCAAACTTGCAGGGTTGTGTTCTCCCCTTCCATCAGCTTGTGACCCAAATACCAGCACACATTCCCAGCACCCTCGAGCCCCAGTTTGTCCCTGCAGTGGTCCCTGGCTCCGAAATTACTGCTCTGCACAGTGAAAAGTTCTGAACAGAAGTTGCTCACCTGATTTGGCAGCTTTGGCCTCACATGCACCTTATTCCAGCTGGTGTCAGGAGGCAGAGGAAGATGCAGGATCAGGATGGGAAGATGCAAACAAATCCAGGCCCCTCTTGGAATGCTGTTCCCTGATTCCCCCCACAGCATCAGCCTGGGAGGTGTCTTTGTTCCCCCACTGGGAAAAGCTGCTCCATTCAGGATTTCAGAACATAAACCCATTTTATTCCAGCCAAACTGGATGGCTTGGCTTGTGCTCCTGTGACAAGCTATTAATCCATCTCCTACAGGACAAGCATCCCTCCAGGAGAGAGGAAAAGCTTTGCCTCTGGACTACTTAGGGAACAACACAGGGCTTTTACAGGCTCTTATCACTCCCCCAGCACAGTGGGGCTGACAATGGCACATTTTCTTCCAGAACAATCCACTGTATCCATTTCCCCCCCTCCCAAGAACACAACTGAACTGTTCTGAAAGGTTATAGATTAGACAACTTATTTAAAATAGATGAAGCATTTGACTCTTCCCCTTCCTTATCTGTTTCCATGAGAAAATCTCCATGCTTTCCCCAGAGTTCCCTTCTGAGCATAGTCTAGACTGTCATAATAGATTTGACAACTATTTTTATTACACAACTTTAAAAAACAGTCCCAGAGAACTTGGTTATTAGAAAAAAAAATTCTGCTTTGAATAAGATAGGACAATGTGTGGCTTTTAAAAAGCAAACCATGAATGCCTCTATTGTTGGTTTGCTTTCAAAGTTGATTTCTCAGTCTAGAAAAAAAACAAAAGCCACTAAACATATTTTAGATTGTGCCAAACAGTAGTATCCATAGGAAGATTTCCTTTGCCTACAGAAGTAGTGGAACATGGAAAAATATATTTGGGCTTAAATTGCTGTTCTAAATGATAACAAAGTATAATCCCAAACCAACAGTAGGTAAAATCTGTGGTCACTGATTCACCAACCTATTAAAACAACAAAACTGGAAATCCTTCCAGTCACAGCTAAAAATTCTGCATTATTTTTTTCATTCTTCTCCAGGCAGGACCCATTTCACACTGCTCTGAGGAATCAGGTGTAATAAAGCCATTTTGTTGTATTATGGCCATGATACCAGAGTACATACAGAAGAAGTGTCCTCACTGTGCCTCTCAGCTTACATGACATTTTGGATTAAAAACAAGGTTGCTTTAGATGTGGTTTCTGCTAAGCACCTTTATATTAAACTATTTTTGGTGCTATTTTAACTGCCTCCACAATTTAACCTCCTGGACTACTCCTCTGCACTGCTTTTGGGTTGGAAAGGACAGAAGAACTTGTCAGTGGTAAATGTTAAATGGAAGAGATTCCTGCTAATGGATTATTGATCCTACCTGAGTGACCCACTGAGCATCACACACAGAACGACTTTCTCCCCTTGCATAAGAATATTAAAAATATTAGCAATACATGCTAATTATTTTCATGAGGGAAAGCATCAAGCAGAGGTTACATCTCCACTGCAAGAGGAGGTGGCATCTGTTTTTCAGCCACAGGTTTTATGAGGTATTTCCTCAAACTCAGAGAAACCTCTTTACGAAAGAAATCAGTATAAAAATTTCCATTACTCTGCCATAACCACAAGCTTGTTCTGCTGAAACACTTCACAGAGTGATTTTCTACCTCCCTGCAAGTGGCAATTTTAAACAAAGCAAGAGTGAAAGACTTGGCAGATGAAAAGTGCAATTTTATTTCATGTACATTGTCCCAGAAATCTTTTGTTCAGTTCTGTGGGCTCTATGCTGACAGGCATCTGAAAACTAAGATTCAGAACCCAAAGTCCTTTTCCTAAGGGAAAGGGTTTAAGGCTAATTGCTGTTAGGTGACACTTAACTAAACCATCCCATATTTCTTTCCTATAGCTGGAGTAAAAAATACCAGTATTTTAGTTTTCCTTTATAAAAAGCCACTTTTCAGAAACAGCCTGGTCAAAAAGAGCCATCTTCACATAAAATCCTGGCAGGGGAAAAATCATCAAACTAGAGAGCCTGTGAACACAGAGAGTTTTCAACCAAGTTTGTAGTGAGGTTCAAATGGTTAAAGGCACCCCAGGTTTGCATCTGTACAACTGTCACACTGTGCTAATCCTGGCTTTCCCTCTGCTCCACACAGCTCCCTGGAACACTTACAGGAGAACACATGCTTCTAATTACCAATTTGCTCCGTGCAGGCAGCTCTTGAGACCTGCATTTCCCAAATTATTGCAACCCAATTCCCTGGGAAGGAAAGCCCTGCAGGCAATCTTTCCTGCAGCCCTGGAAGGAAGGATGAACTCACCAAAGGCCTCTCCACCCCCACAGACAAGTTGGCCACCTACAGCCACACCTTCCCTGCACCTTTCACATTTTGGGAAGTAACTGGAGGTGTTTTGACACAATCTTTTCTTACAGGGAGAAGGGAAGTTCAATTTTGGAGAGGGGAGGTGTTGGTGCCATCCCCCTTGGAAGTGTGGTGACCTCTGGCACACCAGGAATGTGTGGCAGCCTCTGTTGCAGTGCTGTTGTTTTCGGTTTCTCCTTCTATCCAAAATTGCTCCTTGGTACCTGGACACAAAAAAACAGGGCCTGCAGGGATGTTTCCTTAAAATGAAACTCTCCAAAGGATTCTCACAGGGGAAAAAGGATTCTAAGGATAGAAATGCTCTTTTTTTTTTTTTTTTTTTAGCCCTAATTTTCCCTTCAGAGTGGAAAAGATCAGCCACAAAGGAACATGATCAAAGACTAAGTTTAGTCACAGGTATGACAGAAGAGAGCAGCAGTTGAAAAACGCAGCTTGCCAAAGGCTGAACGTTAATTTATGGACTGAAAAAGAGAAATGAGTAAAAAAGAGAAGCAGAGTTTAAACAGAAAAAAAAAAAATCTAAAATCAAGGAGTTCACTATGAAAATATGAAAAAAAATATGCAAGAGTCCTAATGAATTGGATCAAGATTGCTTAAATATTAATGATTTACATTCAGAAAGCTACAAGCTCATCTTCAAAAATCTTGGGAAGAATGTGAGAGCTTTTACCTCAGCACAGATTATTTGCCCAGAACTGCAAGCTGCAGTTTCCTACAAACTGCTCCCTAATATCACCTCTCCAAGGAAAACCTAAATAGCAATTAGGTTTTACTCCTTTCCTTCTTCTACTTCTTTTTTTTTTTCTAGCATACAAAAAAAATTAGCTTGCTCATTTTGGAAAGTCACAAAAGAAACTTGCTGCGGAATTATAGTTGTGTTCATCACTTGGGAATATATTTTAATTCCCAGGCTATTCCCTACAGAACTGGGAAGGTAAAGGCAATGCATTAAAAACATGAGGAGCTGCTGAGGGGCAGTTTGGAATTTAGGCTCAGTTCTAATGCTGTGCCTGGACTGAGATAAATCTCACTCAGAGGTATAACCTGTATTTTATCCTGATATGTTTATGAATTTGGCAGCCACTAAATCTACCAATGATCCTGGAAGTGCCACCTTTCACAGTCATATTAATACCCTTGCACTCACATCCTGTGATCCACAATCCCACTTCCAGAAGGATGCAAGAGACTGTTACTCCAGAAGGGGTGTCACTGTTACCTGTGTATATAAAGCGGGTTTTTTCAGCTATCCCTTGCTCTCTGTGGGCAGTTTAAAATCAGATTAATGACTGAAAGTTATCATATGCCCACTAAATCATAGGGAGGACAGAGCTCCATCAATTTTATAATCAAGAATTTACTACAGACAAAACTATTGTCTTTGCTATATCTATTCCTAAGTTGCAATTGGAGTTGGTTTACTTAGTCAAGAGAAAAGATTAGTGACCCAAAAGGTCAGGTAATACCTGATAAATAATAATATAAAATACATTATCACAATTAAATATTAGCTGTTCCATTTGAAAGAAAAAGTGGACCTAAGTGACAGACAATTGCCCAGAGACAACTGTTGGGTTTAACACAGTGTACAGTTTATTGGGGAGCACCAACAGCCTGTGCCAGTGGCATTGAGAGCACTGAACATTATGGATTCTTTTAGCTCAGATTCCTGAACCACCTTCATAGTTTGGTTCTTATCTTAATACCTACCTTTCCTTAAAAAAGACCTGAAGGTGCTTTGAAGTTGCAACGGGTCAGACCAAAAAACAAAGCTAAGAGGTAATATCAAAAGCAGGTAAGTCAAAAAACCCAACCAAACCAACCCCAACACTCTCAGAACTAGGGAATGTCTCCAAGGTGACCAGATCTGGTTTAACACTTTAGTAGTTCTTAAAGAACAATTTATTTGAGACTTACCATATTGCTATATAATGCAAAAGGAATAGTTGTATCTAACTGTGCTCACTTGTTTACACACAAAGTCCCATTTTAAAGATTTTTCGGTAAAAAATGTTTTAAACTCACTTATTTGAAGGACTTGACCAGGGGAAGGGGGAAGTTTCTTACCTTTCCCTTTGCCTTCTGACCTCATTTGGCATCAGCACAATTCACATGAAGGTGGGAAGCAAAATTTGGCTGATAGAAGGATTGCATCAGTGAGACAGCACAAAGATTACACCTCAAAAAGGCTGCAGATGGAGAATTTGTCCCTTGTAATATACCGTGGGTTTTCCCAATGTTTGCTTGGTTCCTTCTGAGGCTCTTTTTCATGCATTTGGACACACTGTGAAAAGTTATTTAACAGGCTTAAATGTACTGTCCAATCCTTATTTAGAGTTTTAATTATCTGAAATACTCACCGATGGTGTTTACGGTTCATTGCTCGAGGAAGTTTATGGATGATTATGTTCCTACTGGGCTTTTCCTCATCCCTGTTTTACACATTTCACACCTTGGCTCTCCCAGCTCTTAATTCCCAATCACCTCCCAAATCCTGCCCATCTGGTTACAACACACTGATAATGATAAACTCAGGTTTAGCTACAGTATTCTAGGAGTGGTCTCAAAATTACCTTAGGCCACTCCCCTGCTGCTGTTGAAGTATCTGCTCACAGATACCCCCTAATTATATTGTCCTTTCCTTGGCCCTGTCACAAGCAAAGGCAAATCTAATTTGCTCTCCACTTTCTCCCTCAGCTATCACTGTTTTCCAAGTCTTCCCTTGCACTGAACTTCTCATTCTTTTTTCCAAGGACACCAGTTTATATTTGGCCCCCGCGCTCAGTTCCATTCAATTTCCTGTTTCCAAGATTTTGAGATTATGTTGCATTATTTCTTTCTACTTGGGTTTGTAACACCTGAGTTATGATCATCTGCAAATGCTGTTAATATTCTTCTTACAGCCTCTCTGAGATCACTGATCTGGGACATTCATCAAAACAGACCAGTTGCTTTCTTCCACACAAGAATAAATGAAACTAAATGCAAAATTAGTTTGGCCAAAGAGACAGTGGAGTGAAACAAAAGTAATTAAAGAATAAAAGAGGTACATCAGAAACTCTCCCAAAAGGAAAAAAAAAAACAACTAAGAACAACAGCAGATGCTCCATGAGAAGAGGGATGCTCAGGCAGGATTAGTTCTGCCATTTCTACAATGACATGAAGTAAGAGTGGAAGGACAGAGCAAATTCTCTGCATTCCTTTCATCAGCCAAACATATTTCCTGGTCCTGTCACGTCAATAATCCCAGAACTAAGTTGACAGCTGCCTGAGAAAGTGGAAACCACGAGGCATCTTTCCCTGCTCTCGGAAGGAAGCTTTGGCCACGGACACAGAGGGGGAAAGGAACGATCCTGTAGTCAGGGCACGGCCCCCAGGAAGGAATGATTTGGGAAAAGGGCCTTTGCTGAAGAATGAGGTGGAGGCTGGAGCTGTTTACAATGGCACTCCCGACAGTAGGGGATTGCTTTAGTTGTGTGTTGCCCAGACATCCTTGGAAATTTACAGCTGGCAATTTCCTTGGAATGCCTCATTCCTTTCACTGCAGCCTCACTCAACACCTGCCTTCTCTTCTCCTTTGCCTTATTTCCCCAGCTCTGTTTTTCTCCCTTCCCTGGTCTTTCCATTTACTAGTCCTACTTTAAGTCAAGGAATTCTGACACTAACAGGATGTTTTTCTCTGACTCCTTCTGCTGTCAGAACCTCAGCTTTCCTGGAGGCACAACTCCTAATGCAAGTACAGCACCCAGGAAAATCCCACTGCTGCTGGAAAACCTCAGGAGACCAAACTGACTGCAGCTAAAGGAGATGATCTGCTAAACTGCTCAAGAAAATTCACGGGAAGGGTGTTCAAAACCCCCAGAAGAGTAAAAAAAAAAACAACTAAATGTTTGCATAAAATATAAAAGGAAGAACACCATACAGCTCTTTAGCTTTGGGGTGAAAGCCAATAAGCACTGCCCAGCTCCTTCAGTCTCTCCTCCACCTTGAGCTGCCAGACTTCCACAGGGTTTTCCATCTCTTTCCTGTGCTGATGGACCAAAACCCAGGCATGGTGTTCCAGATGCAGCTAATGAGAGACCAGCAGAGAGAAATAATCACTTCACTTGATCTCCTGGTTATGCTCCTTTTGATCCAGCCTAGTGTGCAGTTGGCTTTTATCACTCCCAGGCCACAGTGCTGACCTGAAACCCAAGCAAATTTTTCTATTGATTCCAGCAAGGCCTAAATGCCAGAGTGAACATCTAATAAAGGAGCCAACAGCCAGGGCACAGTGGTAACAAAACAGCAAGAATGAGCTTACAACAACTACTGACAGCGTGTGTGGGAGAGGAGTTGGGATCCACACACACACTCACCCTCTTCAAACAGCTGCTTTTCACTGGTTTCTGAACCAGCCTTTACCTGGCTCCTCACAGAACACATGAGAAGGGGTGGATTTTCTCATCCCACGGCATGTTCAGCCACACAGGGAGGCTGTTTCTAAAAAAAAAAAAAACAAACAAAAAACGTTAAAATGTTATTTGAGATAAGCACAGCCAGTGCTATGGATGAGCCAGGAACTCTCTCTACTCAAACACAGGATTTAGCTCACTAACGAAGCTAAGCCCTGTTGTGTTTTTAATAAATTGTAATTTATTAAAACCACATTTCATTCTGAGGCACCACCAACACCTGACGAAAATGTGAGAAGCTGCATCTGCTCCCCAAATAATTTACACTTAGTTTAACAAACTAATTTCAAGGATTAAAACATTTTTGTGTGAAACACACACACACAAAAGGAAAATAGAAGCGAACCTTCAGAACAAGCAGAAGGAGTTAAAAAAAAACAACCAAATCTGCGTTTTTGGTCTCTTATATCAGTTTGTTTTGAACACCAGGGCCAAGAACATCAAAACACACATAGGAACTGTTTATTCTGAGTGCTGGAGTTACAGCCCTGGTCTCACCACCACCAGCTTGCTGTGTCTATCCATCCTTTTGGAATGACTTTCAAATTCAATCCCATCAACTCCAGTGCTGCCTTCAATTACAGTTCCCCTGTAAATTCTTAGACAAGCCAAGTCAGCAGAGCAAGATAAACAAGGGGAATTAAACACAGCACCCAGACACAGATGTTACAGGATGCAGTTACTTTTATGTATGATGAAAAAAATAGAGAGCATTCACATTCCAGCTCTTCAAGGGTCTTATTTATGTTTTTTTCCAGGAAATTTAATTGAGGAATTAAGTGCAGTAATACATTGAGCCAGTATTACATCACACAGGACCTACTTTGGCTTCACGTGGTCTTGCACCCTCTCAGCTTCTCCACAAAACATGAATGTGTACTGGGATAAAAAGCATTATTTCTCCAACAGAAAAAGTAAAACAGCCCCACAAAATGAAGCTTGAGGAATTGGAACCCCCACGGCACTTCCAGAATTTGCAAAGCAATCAGAACAGTGTAAGTATGTGCAGTGATGTTTATTTCTTCAAGCAGGGTATGATTTTCATTGTTCTAGAAATCTTTCGAGGGCCACTCCAGAAGCCTAACTTGAAACTGCTACACTCCACAGAAGGTATGGATTCAAAAAAATCAGAGGGAGAAAAAAAAAATCCATGTTTTGAGCACAACCCAGTATTTTCATGGCCAAACACACGCTGTCTGTGAGGCCAGAAAGCTGACAAAGGCTTCAAAAACATACCACTAAGCTTCTTTTTTGTGACTTATTAGCAACAGCACAGTAAAGTACCTGTCTGCTAAGGCACAAACTTCCCTCCAGTGGGAGTTTAGCCAGGATCTTTATTTTATCAGTTTATTATTATTTCCATCAATAAGGACTGTCCTACAGTTCTTATAATTAGGGAAGGCAACTATCCTGAGGCTAATTTCCTATATAAAAAGAGCCCAGTGTTGCAACAATGTTAAATATCCTCCTTTTTTTGGGCTGTGAGCTTCAAAGCAGCCTTATCCAAATAAACAAATAAGAAAAATAACCTTCTGAGAGGACATCACTCTTCAATTCTGAATTTTGCACATACTTTGCAATGTCATAATTTCACATTAAGCTCCCAGCATTAATATATATATATTTTATATACATATATATAAAAAATATATACTCTTGGTTGAATGAGTTAACTCCCACTTAAACCCACCAACACCTGAAACTCTTCTGGAGAAGCTAATTAATTTTTAAAGAAGCATGAAGCTTTATTTAAAGGTAAACTTTAGGATATGGCCAGCAATCCTCCAAACATTACATACATCTGGAATGTAATGAAAATTATATAAGCCGTAGAGAAGTTTGATCTGATGAGGTTACAAAATGCTCTGATAAAACTTCAACATTCATACAGAAAAATTTGAAGATAAGCTTTATTAAGCCAGGGCTGGAATTGCTCTTAGAAAATAAATACTGAAATGCTTTTACCAACTAAAAAAAAGTAGAGTTATAGGATAATAAAAGTAGAAAAATGAGAAAGACACAGGCAGCTTGAACCATTAGCAATCCTGATGTTACTGAACACTTTATGTTGGCATTCATAGCTTACAAAATGATCCCAAAGCCCATTTTCAGATGATTTTTTTTCTCCTTTCCAAAATTCTGGCTTCCAAATGGTCCCAAGCATGCTATGGCACAGTATTTCTTCTTACACTTACTCCATTTAGTTCTGCCACAAATTTTTAGCAAAACCATGGAGACCTTTCACCAGCAGGTTCAACCAAAAGCTTCTCAGAGCTTCCAGGTGAAAAACAAAAAGTAATTGAGAGGCTTCTATTTCACCAGACAAGTATCAGGGCAGACCCCTTAAAATCAAAACTGATAAAGAAATCACATATAAAGATTATATATGTATATAAATATATATACATAGGAGCACAGATCTCTTTTTCAGTGTAAGAACATAGTTTGGCAAACAATACAAGTATCAAAAAATTAATCTCTCTGTATGGCACTGAATAGTCTACAGGACTGCTAAGGACAATTTAAACCTTCCCTAAAGGTCAGTACTTGTACTTCCAGATCTTTTCTCCCATTTGGGAAAAACCCAACCAAAACAAAAAACCCAACCAAAACCCCACCAAACCAAAAAAACTCACCAAATAAGTCACACCCCCCCCCCCCAAAAAAACCCCACCCGAGCAAACCCAAAGTTTTGTCTAGTTTGCTTAGTTTTTTTTAAGTTCAGAAAAGAGATTAGGGCAAAGTAAAATGATTTTGTGAACAGAAGTCAGCGTGTCTGAGAGGACAGACTTCTTTGTAGTCTCAAGCTGAACACACACCACTTTTTTTCCCCTCTTTTAAACTGTGCAAAAGTGCTTAAGCACAAGCTTCCCTCCCATACCCCCAGCCATAGCACAGGTGAGCACCACCTCACAAAGCTCTAGTTTTCTTTGCAGACCCCCAAGAGGACAGGGCACTCCACAGAAGTATCACTTCTATAACACGTTTCATTGACAGTGCAATGCCACCCCAAGAACGTAATAAAAGGGGAAGTTTTGCTTCAGACTGGGTGATGGAAACTATAGGACTCGTTCCTAGAAGGGCATTTAGATACTTCATAACAGTATCCGCCTCGTAGAAGTGAATCATAAGTTTCTATAGCTATTGTTTTTTTCAAAAGAGGAGATAAGGCTTTGAAGAAATGCTTATGTAGGTACAGAGAACCTTCACTGATAAGAGCTTTTCCCCATTTATGCACGGGGTAACCAGCCTTGCCTGACCCACCCCTTGGAAAGCAGCCGTGGGAGGCTGAGGGACACGAGCAAGCTGGATCCCCCATGGATAGAGGTGCCGGAGGGGGACACGGGACACTTGCGATGTGCACAGGCCTTGGTGTAGGGTACAGGACCGCCTGGGGAAGCGGTAGCCGGCACCCAGCCCTGGGTGGTGTCCCTGCTGCTCACAGGGCAGTGCGATACTACACTCTGCTCTACCCCTTCTGGAGAGGGACACCGGTGAGTAATGTCTGCCATTGCCACACCGCATCCCCCCCATCTCCTCGCTGCACTCCCGCGGGAACTGCGCCTCAGGACTAACGGGATGGTGCTCGAACCCCTTCCCCTCCCGGACCAGAGCCCCAAAACCCCTTCCCCTCAGTAACCAGCGCCCCGAACCCCTTCCCCTCAGGGACCAACCTGCCCTAAACCTTTTTCCCTAAAGCCTTTCCCCTCACCGACCAGCCCCTCAACCCCCTTCCCCTCACGGACCCGACCCCCCAAACCCCATTCATTGAGGAGCAGCTCCCACAAACCTCTTTTTCTCAGGAACCAGCGCCCCTCAAAACAGAGGGCCAGAGCCCCGAACCCCTTCCCCTAAGAGACCAGTTCCCTCGAACTCCTGTCCTTTACAGAGCAGCACCCTCAAACCCTTTTTCCCCTCACAGACGAGCCCCGCCGGGCTCCTTCCCTTCAATGACCAACTGCCCCAAATCCCTTTCCCTCATGGAGCGGCTCCCACGAACCTCTTTCTCACAGGAACCAGAACCCCTCAAACCCCTTCCCCTCAGCGACCAGAGACCCGAGCCCCTTCCCATCATGGTCCAGAACCCCAAACCCCTTCCCCTCACAGAGCGGCGCCCCCAAAATCTTTTTTCCGCTCACAGACGAGCCCCTTCCCCTCAGTGACCAGTGGCTCGAACCCCTTCCCCTCACAGACCAGCCCCCCGAACCCCTTCCCCTCACGTCCCCCTTCCCGCCCTCGCCCCTGAGGCGCGCGCCCGGGGCCGCCCAACGGCCGCCGCCTTTCCCGCCGCGGCCGCCCCGCCCCCTCCCGCCGCGGCCCCGAAAGCCGCGCTCCGGCGCGCGCGTCACGCCGCCGCCGCCGCGGGCCAATGGGAGCGCGGCGCCGCCTGCGCCCGCGCTTTGCGAACTCGGAGGCGGGGCCCCGCCGCCTTTGAGTGACAGCTGGGCTCGGCCAATCAGAGAGCAGCGCCCCCCCCCCGCCTCAGCGCTGCTGGGGAGGGGGCGGGTCCCCTCCGCTCGCCCCCCCGCCCCTCCGTGGCGCGCAGCGGATTGACAGACGCGCCGCCCAATCGGCGCGGCGGCCGCCTGCGCGGCGGCACGTCCCGGGGCCAATGGGAGCGGGCGCTGGGCGGGGCCCCCGAGGTTTCCAAACGCTCCGCGGCGCCATGGGCTGAAAACTAAACCGAGATGGAATCTCCCAGTCTGAACCGGTTTGAGCCGGTTCCGAGCCTGTGGCATTAGGAGGGGGAGACGCGCCGCGCTCAGTCCCCGCCGCCGCCGCCGCGTGTGTGACCTGCTCGTAGGGGACCCGCAGCTGAGGGGGGGGCCAAGTTTAGTGCGAGCCGCTCAAGGCGGGGGGGCGGCGGGGATGGGGGCGAACTGAGCGCCGGGCGGGGAGGGCGGCAGCCGCAGGGGCAGCGAGAGCCGGCGGGGCCGGGCCTGGGCGGCGCGGGAGGCGCAGCCGGGGACGATTCCCCCCGCAGCAGCGAGGCCGCAGCGCCGCGCCGGCCCCTTCGGCGGGGCTGAGGGGAAGGCGCGGAGCGGAGCCGGGCGCGGAGCCCCGGGGCCCGCGGCGGGCGCCTGGTGCAGCCAGGCCGGGCACGCTGCGAGGGCAGGAGGAGTGGCGCCACTAACCCCGACCCACCGCCGAGCAGCGAGCGCTCGTTTTCCTCCCCCCCTCCTCCTCTTTCAGTGGTGGTTTTTTTCCCTCCTTCCGTGGTGTGGTTTCATTTTTTTTCCCTTCTTCCGTGGTGGTTTTTTTCCCTCCTTCCGTGTTTTTTTTTTTTTTTTTTTTTTAAATTGGGAGGGGGTTATTTTTGGTGGTCTTTTTTTTTTTTTTTTTTTTTCAAAAATTTTTTTTTTTTTTGGTGGCGTGCGGTGGTGGTTAGAAACTTGGCTCGCCCGCCCCTACTTTTCTGAAGGAAGAGGCTGTGAGAAACCCTTAGGTAAGCGAGGGCTGGCTGGGGTTGGGGGGGTGGGTCGCGGTGGGGAAGGCGGAGGGGGCAGAGGGGGGGATTTTGGGGGGGCTCAGCCGTACGTGTGCCCGTGCGAGGTGCACAGAGCGCGGTGTGTGCCGGCAGAGCTGTGATGGACCCCGTGGAGAAGCCCCGAGGGGCGGGGGTGCGCCGCGATGGGGTTCGGGGTACGAGCATCCCCGGGCCGGCCGAGCGCGGCCGCGGGTGCAGCGGGGGATGCTCCTCGTGGGGAGGGGGCCGGGCGGGCCGGGGCCGGGCACGGGCGAAACCCGTGCGGCATAATCTGTAAATTATTAGGAGTGGAAGTTTCCAGAAATATTTTTTTGTGTGTGTGTGCGTGTGTGTCTGTGCAGCAGTATTGAAACGTCCGCCTGGATCACGTGGGGAGCCCTGTATAGAGCGCAGGGCTGGAGCCCAGGGGAGGAGGAGGAGGAGGAGGAGGAGGAGGGAGGGGCCGCGGGGCCGCCGCGCTCCGCAGGGCCCCGGCCCGCCCGACCCACCGCCCGGGCTCGTTCCCCGCCGCCTGCCGGGGCCCGCCGCCCTTTCCCGGGAGCCGGGAGGGGCTTCCCGGGAGCCGCTTCCCGGGAGCCGCAAGCCCTGCCCGCCCTCCGCGGCGCTGCGGCGGCAGCCGGGGAAGGGCCGCCGCGCTGGGTGGGTGGGAGTTATTTCCAGCCCGAAAGGAGCGCTCCGAGGTGTGGGGCAGATGTGATTTAATCCGGCTCGTCCTCCCGCTTCACGTGTGAAGCGGCGAGAGGGGGAGAGGAGCTTTCGCTGCCGTCGCTGGCGTGTGAAGCGTGATGCGTTTGGGAGCCGCTCACCCCTCCTGGGTGGGATTTGCGAGTGATGCGGCTGATTCCTTGGAAGAGGAGGGCAGTTCGCTTGCATGGCGTGCTTGGGAATGGGGCACAGCGACTCACACGGCGTGGTTTTTTTTTTTTTTTAATCGCTGCCCCCAGTGAGCTTTAAATAGCTGGGTTGAGGGTGCTCTAGGATTCGTGGTGAATACTCAGCATTTCTTCCTATTAAATGCCTGCTCTTATTGCTGTGCTGCCGAAATGAATCGGGTCTAGCACAACAAGCAAACTGTTGTGTTAAAGGTCCAGGGTCATCGAGAGTTGGGATAACTGTGTAAACAGTGCTGTAAATGCAGTTCTTTTGACCTTCGGTAGATGTCACATTCTTGCCATGTTGTAGGTTGTAGTTCAGTTTTTTTTTTTTTTTTTTTTTTCTTCTTTTTTTTCCCCCCCAACTTTTCCTGTTTTGTTTCTGTTTCCCCCTTTACTGGCAATTAAGAATTGATCAGTGGTGATTCTTGGAGCTAAGGTTTAAACCCGTTCCGGAGTTCGGGCGCGATGGGGGAGGGAGAAGTGTAGGAGTAGAGTAAATCAGAGATTACGAGCTGCATGTGGGTATGGTGTCAGGAGCTGGGTGCAGTCGGTGTTGCCCACAAAGCCGCCATTTCTGTGTTCCAGCTGCCGGGGAGGTGTAGGTCATTTCGAAGATAATGCTGGGAGTGGCGGAGGGCCCTATTCAAAACATTTCCTTTCTGCTCCCCTGTGGAGAAATGACTTCTCCTGGTCACGCGGCTCCTCCTTTGCCCTCTCGGGGCCGCGCGAAAACCCCCGGGAGAGGCTCAGACCTGGAATGAATGGTTCCTACCTGAGGACATTCCGCGTAGTTTGGAAAAGCGCTTTCCCGGCTCCCGCTGGAGCCCTGGAGGCCAGATGTGGACAAAAAGGGGCGTGCCTGGAGCCGCGTGGCTGAGAGAGCATTGACTGCTCTGATCCCATCCACTGGGGCGCTTTCCTGCCCGTGCTGCTGCCCGGTGCCCTCCTCTGCCAGGTGACATTTCCGAGTGTCCTCCTGACTCAGAGGAATGACATCAACAGTGAACTCGGCCTTCCCTGCCGTTCTGTTTCTTGCTTCCAAACTTGAACGTTGCGATTTTGAAAACTTTCAGGAGTTGGGGGAGGGAGTGTTAATTAATTTTAGTTTATTTTGGTTTCTACTTGACGTTCGTTTCCTTCTGGTTTTCCAGGTAGATGTAAAAAGACTGGCTGATGTTGAAATGGAGCCCTCAAAATTAATGTAGTAATACTGACTTTTTAACTTGAAAATCCAATTAAAATATTTGGGTTTGAAGCTATTTTTATATATATAGAAGTAAAAGAAATTGCTTGAGACAACTTGCAAGTAATGCATTTCTAAACAAAAGATTTTCCTTGTCTGAATGATACTGTAGGACTTTCACTTAATTAATTAGTAATTACAGGGGTTGAGGCACAGGTTTGTCTTGCTCTCCTTACTTTTGAACATGGCTTAAATACATAAAGCATAAACCAAATTCTTACTTACATATGGAGTTATTTAGTGAGAGCAAATCTGGCTTTGGGTTGCCCTGAAGAAGGGGTTGGCTGGGTGTGTGGGGTGTGTTTCTGGAAGAGTTTCAGGTTGTATCTCTCTGAGTGTGCACGTGGCTCTAGTGAAACTTCTTCATTGATCCTGCAGTTGTCCAGACTTCTGGCTGTTTGAAAGAGCAGTTTTGTGTGGAATTTGTACCTTTGCAGAGCTCTGAAAAAGGGGGTGAGTGGCACAGAGCTGCTGTAGAGGTGGAGGGTGGGATTATATCTCAACAGTCACTGTGAGAAAAGGGCAATAAACTCGATTAGGTGTCTCCAGCATGGGATGTGTGAGCGTGAAAAGGGTAGAGTATAATTTACCATACAAAATTTTATGGCTTCTGGCTAATTTTTCTGCTTTTCACGATTATCTTTATCTCATACCAGTCTCTGGCTGATAAAGCATCTTACATGCACACCCCACCTGACTCCCTTTTGCATAATATTGAGGCTGCTCTATCTAGGACAAAGAGTTAATGAGTGTGTCCCTGGTTTGAGGGGACCTGAAGCCTCCAGTAGAATTCCATTTGGGTTGGAAGTGCTCTTGTGTGGTAAAGAGTAACCTGCTGATTTAACACTCCCTTTGCTTCGTGTTCCTAAAGTGTCTTCAGTCAACTTACTTGGTTTCAGTGGTCATTTTTTACTTGTATGTAGTTAACTTACAAGGTGGGTTTTCTTCCCTCCCCCTCAAGTATTTGAAAAATGCCCTCTGGCTCATTTCTTGCTGCGTGTGTAGATCACGTTTCAGCTCCAGACCCAAGTGTTTAAAAGCTTTTAGACCTCCTCTGAATGTGCCTGTTGGCCTTGGGAACTCGATATTGGGCAGAGATGGCCAGTGTGGGGTTTGGTTGTAATGATCCAGGGGGTTCCTACCAGCAAACTTACTGGTTGGCATGTATTTAGGGACTGGTAGGGCTTGATACCTGCTTTGAAATAACTTCTAGGGTGCTGATAATGCAGCCTATTGACCAGTCAGGCTCTTATTAAGTGTTTTACCTGTTGAAAGCCCTGAAAGATGAGTTGGGGCAGTAATGTATGAATTTTTGGGGGAAAAAAAAGGCAGTTTGTCCTGGTGTATTCCCCCAATCAAAGCAGGGTTGGATTCAGTGCTACCTGCTACTGCAAACATCAGCATCTCATTTCAGTGAGATGAGCTGAGTTGAAGCACTTGCTTTGCAGCTGCACCTGAGAATAATTTCTTACTAATTGATCCTTTTTTTTTTTTTTCAAATTTATTTTGCAGTAATCTATGCCAGCAATTATGACAATGTTAGCAGACCATGCAGCTCGTCAGCTGCTGGATTTTAACCAGAAACTGGATATCAATCTCTTGGACAATGTGGTGAACTGCTTGTACCATGGAGAAGGTGCACAGGTAAGGTGGGCTTGGAACCTGCTCTTATTGACCATGTTTAATCAGTTAAAAAAATGAATCAGATAAAAATCAGTCATATTAGTGAATTTACTGTGCTGGTGACTGGCATGTCACTGAATTCCTACTGTGAAATGACATTTAGAGAAATGTTTGGTGTGTGCTCATTTCTAGCTTGCCTTCTGCTGCTGAGAGGTGGTGGCAAGTTCACTTCTGCTTGCAGCTCACCTTTTCTGACTGAGTTCTTCAGGAAGATCTGAATTACCTGTGACTTGTTATCATGGACAGGATCGTGAAGCCAGAAATTCCAACAGTGGCTTCGCTCAAAAATTGTATTTAGCAGAAAAATCTTAGTGATGTTATTACTCTGTGTTTACAAAGAAGCCTGTCACACATATTTAAGAAAAGAGTTTGTTCCTCTCTTGTGTCTGGTCTTTTTTTTTGCCCATTGCTGTTTGCACAGGTAGTTCTTGCACTATTTGGACTTAGTACAGATTGTGAATTATTAAGTTGAAATTTAGGGACTGTGTGCATTTGTGTCTTTGCACATACTGCCTTGAAAGTGAATCTTGTATTGCTTTTATCTATTTCTTGAACTGTTTTGGAAGTGAGACTTAAATGTTGAAAGCAAGTATTGCTGCAAGGTTGTTGGCACAGTTCCTCCTCTGGCAGATTTTAATTGTTCATGCTCAACAAATCAGGAGTTTCAGTGTCAGGCATCTCTTACTAAGATAGTCTTGCACAACAGTAAGAAGTGAATTAAATGAGACAAAGTAGCTGATGCTTTTCTATTCCTCCCAGCTGTTAGAATAAACAGCAATATACTTGCTTTGTGCATCTGTTTAGGAAAAAAAAAAAAGCTTTTCTAAGGCTTATTAATGTGAATTCCTACAGGTTTTGAAATACTTCGCTGTGATTTGAAATATTTGCATTTTGAGTGTCCTAAGTTCAAATAGGCACTTGCTGTAGTTTTTTTTAATGCTCAAATGGCAGAAAACTGTATTTTTCTGAGCTTGTATTCTTTGCTTTAAAAATATGGACTTCTGAGCACTTGTTTTGTGATGTATTTGTTTACTGCCTTACAAAACAAGTGATGTTTATAGCATTGCTTGGTTTGAACGGAGTTTAAAAAGTTGGGAAGGTTTATAAGGAAAATAAACGATTAACACTGAAGACAATGATCAAATTGCCATTGTCCTGGCATTGTGAGAAGTTGCTTCACTTTAAAAAGCTGGATATAGTCTCCAGTGTTTAGAAAATTACTGCTATAAGAAGCAAAAATTCAAGAGGTGGTGTCTGACTGGCAAAAGTGAGTTATGATGTAAACTTATTTTAAATACATGTACTAGCATGTGTCACCTCAATGAAAACTTGTTTAGCTGTTTTAGTGCGTTTCCAAAGGTGGAGACATTCCAGTCAGTCTGAGCTTTTACCTCTTCCAGGGAGTTCAAAGGTTCCTGCAGGAAAAGATGATTCTCTGTGCAGTCTGAGAGCTCAAATCATAAAGGGTGACAGGGAAAAACAGAAGTTGAGGAAACTAAATATTAAAATTGGGACATTAGCAATGGTTTGCCTGGGCTAGATTAGGGTAATGTTGGGGTAAAACAGGTTTAAAATGCAACCTGGATGGCCTGTGCTGAACTTGCTTTCAGATTCACCTGTCTCCTCCTCCTGCTGAAATCTTATCTCTGCTTGCAAAACTGTTATCTGCTCATCTGTATTAGGCAAGAAAGAAGCTATTTTCTCTCCTAAACCTTGAAATATTTTTCTCTTCTTAGCTTCTCTGGGTATACTTCCTGAAAAGAATGAATGTGTCCCCAGCCTAGTGCAACACATGACTAAGGAGATTTCAAACAGCTCATAGGTGGTTACCTGCTCTCATCCCAGACTCTTTAATTCCAGTGAGCTGTTAGATCTTCACATGGCCAGAAGGGTTATTGGCTGATTTCTTTCTGGTATTGACAACACCACTGAAGCTTTGTTCTTGATTGAGCATGACTGTTACATTTATACTGCTCAGAAACTGCAGGAGTTGGTGTGCAGAAAAGGGAGGGGTTAGTGGGTATGAGAGTGAACTTTCCAGTGTTTGGGAGAGGGACATGGAGTGTCTGCAGTTTGTTGGTGTTGAAATATGATCCTGCGACATGTCACCAGTATTAGAAGCAGAAAGGAGGCCAATATGAAAACACACTTTCAGGTTGAACCTGGAAGTAATGCAGCTATTCCTTCCCTCTTTAAACTGTATCAAAAGTGCTGATTTATTTTTTTTTTTTAACTCTGATGCCATACTGTAACAACATGGCTCCTCTGCTTGTGATCTCAAACAGAATGTGTGTGTGGTACTTGTCCATGTCACATCTGCAGGGACTTCCCTGCTTGTCAAAGTCAGTGTCAGACTGGGAATTGCACCACTGGGCTCATTTATACCACGTAGGGATGCTGGGATTGTACAGATGTTTTAGATATTTTTGCTCTTTGCTGTCGTGGCTTCCAATTTTAATTTGTAAATCCCATACCCTGTTTGTCTGTTTCTTGCATTATATGTATATAGATTTTGGGTCTTGATTGGGTTTCTGTCTTACTGAAAATACTGTTTTCTTATACCAGTTGATGATTAGCTCAAGTGTCTTCTTGGAGCAGACTAGAAACCCGCATGGCTGTAGTAAGTTCTAGCAGCTGAAGTTAATCCTAAAGCAAAGCTTTAACTGCTTTGTAATTCTGTTGAATTGGCTCTACAGAGCAGTGAAAGGATGAACTGATTTCTGTTAGTTGTGATGTAAAATGTTCATTTTGTTGATAAGGCAGTGTCCATGCTTGCAGGGACTATAATTTACAGTGAGATTTGTCAGTACACTGCACTTCTGGAAATAGCAAACAGCATTTTGGCTCCCTAAAAAATGCTTATGGACATCCAGGCTTTTGCAAAGTGTGGCTGAAATGAATCCAGCTATTCCAATGTGTAATTGCTTCAGATGAGGTTTTGCAAGTTCCTGAAACCACAGCACCTTGTACAATAATTGATAATGTCAGTCCCAAGGAAGAGCAAACCATTAGCATGACCAGCTCCCTTCCTCCCCCCCCAGTCAGTGTTATTCCTGTTTTGTGAGCTGTCAGATGCACCAAGGATCCCTCAGAAGCAGGGATTGGAGACCTCTAATGCTCTGCTCCTGCATTCTTCAAAATCAAACCTCTTAATTCCTACATCAACAGCTTTGCAGCATGATGCAGCACTCCTTAAAGCTGGCACTTTGTAGGGGTGTTTCTACTGGAACTAGAAAGTTTGGGTGCCCTTGAATGAAGTTTTATCAAGAGGACTTTGTGGGAGGGGAGAAAACTTCAGTCCCTAGTATATTTTCCCTGTAATGTGTGATGTTCTCACTGCTGGTCTGGATTCATTGAGCATGGAAGAGTGAAAGTAATTCCTGTCTTGCATCAGTGGCTTTTGGAGTTTGGTTGGTTATAAACTTTAGCTGGCACACAAGGAGGCTTAAGGGACTTGTTGCTGCTGGTTGAGCTCTGCCTAACTCTTGGATAAAGGATTTAAAGAAGTGTTCCATGTTAATGTCTTCGCTGAGAGTATGTAATTTCTTAAATAATCTCATGCTAACACTTTTTTTTTTTAAATCAAATTTACTTTTAGCAAAGAATGGCACAGGAAGTGTTGACTCACTTAAAAGAACATCCCGATGCGTGGACAAGAGTTGATACAATTTTGGAGTTCTCTCAGAACATGAACACCAAAGTAAGCAAATCAACTTTTATTTATTCAGTTTTCCTCTTTCTTCCATTCATAAACTTTGAGGAAGGTATCTCATTCCTAGCCATAGGCTTTCTTGATTCGAACCACATTTTTTTTAATTGCCTTGTTCTCAAAGTTGGCTTTAAACGAGAATTGTAAATGGACAAAAATATTTAGCCCTCCTTTTACATTGACAAGGGTTTCCCCTTCCCTCCCCCTTTTTTTTTTTTTTTTGAGGATGAGCTAAATTGGAATCCCAAGCTTTTTCTCAAGGCACATAAAAGCATTATGCCAGTTCCAAAGATTGGTGTGTGCCTGTGGACATCTGAGTCATAATTCTCCTGGAGCCACATTTTGTCCTTGGGGAGGTGCTTGGCTGTTTGTGATCACAATTAAAAGCCACGTGCACGTAACTGAGGAGAAAATTTGTCCCTGGGAGTGTTAAAATATAGAAACTTTTAAGATTTTGAGCAGTCAGTGAAAGTTAAGCACCCCAAACTCTGTAGTATGAGATCAGTCTTTGCTGCTGTGCAGAACACATGTGCTTTGTGCTGCTGTGTGAAACTCAGCCATTGTGGTAGAGACTAAAAGGGGCACCAGTCAGGGCTTTTCCTACAATTTTAAATGCTTTGCCTTAAGACTTCTTAAGCTTGAACCGAAAAGTCGATCAAAATGTGTTTTCACTGTCTTTAAGTTGGATGATTATTATCTCAGATAACTGACATGCATGTTTTTCTGCTGGATACACACTGTGTTCAAACAGAAAAAAGTCGTGTTTGGATGGTTTCTGAAGTCCTGTGATATTCATGAAGCAGTTCCATTTTTTTTTTTTTCCTCCTTGCTCTCTGAAGTTGAAGGGAAAACAGTTTAAAGAACTTCCTCAAAGTAACACCTTTAAGCACCTTTAAGTAACAGTGTTTGCCTGTTTGCTTGCCTGGTAAACTTTGCTTTTTATACTGACAGACATTACTAATGTTTAAGTTGATTTATCGACAGTATTTTTAAAAACTCAAAATTTGTCTTGTGAAAAATGAGATGATTAGAGGAACAGAAAGAAAAGCAACAGGTAAAGAATTCTTCCATTTACCTAAAATTGCAAATGATTTGGTGCCTAAATTTATGCACTCTGACATTTGGCTTTTATGCAATCATAATTTTTTTCTTTAATTAAAGCTGTTAACACTACCTGATATTAATCATAATGTTCCATTATGTTGATTGCTTGTAATAGGAAGAAAAGGGGTGTCTTCCTGTGCAACTTGACACAGCTAGGCTTTGACGGCAGGCCTCCACAAGGTCTACCCTTTTGATTCCCTTTAACTGAATTCTGTTCATCAATTGTTTTTTTTTTTTGGTTTGTTTTTTTTTGGTTTGTTTTTTTTTTTTTTTTGGTTCTTGGGAGGTGGGAGGGAAAGGGATTCGGTGCATAAAAATAAGTAATAAGGGTGCCATAGAAATTTCTACCATAGGGATCGTTTTTTTCGTGCCTTTTTGGTTTGGTTTTTTTTTTTTTGGAGTTTTTGCTGTTACCTGTCCCTCATCTTCATAACTGGGCAGTGAATTAGAGAGTTAGGAATAAGCAAAGCAAGAGCAAAGTGTTGTTCACAAAATTGTTTTAACCTATTTTTAATCAGTTGATTAAAAATCCCGTAGTTCAAGTGGCAGAACTTTGTAGAATAGGTGTCAGCAACTTTTTGGGGGGCTTGTGTGTCTTCACTGTCAGGGGAACAGAAATAATTAGACCCATCAAATTAAATGAAGCTTAAAAACAAACTAAAAAACCCTTGCAGGTTGTTCAGGCAGGTACGGGAAGAAGGATATCCAGGTGAAAGTTGTGCTGTTGCAGCACTTGAGGAAAAACCTGATAGGTCAAGTGGCAGAACTGTGGAATTGGTGTCAGTGACTTTTGGGGGGCTAATTATCAGGGAAATACAAAAATTTAGTCAAATGAAGCTTAAAAACAAAGTAAGAAAACCCCAGAAGGCCCTTTGCAGGATGCTCAGGCAGAATGAAGAAGCCCTTCCAAGGGAAGAAGGATGTGCAGGTTAAGGTTGTACTGTTGGAGTAGTTGATTAAAAATCTGATAGTTCAAATGCCAGCACTGTGGAATTGGTGTCAGTGATTTTTGGGGGGTTTAGTGTCTCTAATTATCAGGGAAGTATAAAAAAATTAAAACCATCAAGTCAAATGTAGCTTAAAAACCAAGTAAACAACCCCAAAGGCCCCCTGCAGGATGTTCAGGCAGGCTGATGAAGTTTTGGAATTGGTGTCAGTGGCTTTTTTGGGCTTGGTGTATCTTAATTGTCAGGGAAATAGAAAAAATTAGAACCACCAAGTCAAATGAAGTTTAAAAACAAAGTAAAAAAACCTTTCAGGATGTTCAGGCAGAACCTTCCAACATGGTATGGCAAGAAGGATGTGCAGGTGAAGGTTGTATGCAAAGATTTTATTTATTCCTGCTCCTGTTCAGTTTTATTTGTGAGTACAAGGAAAAATGAGTGTTTTTAGGAGTGAGGAAGAGGTGACAGGGCACTGCAGAGGGCAGAGCTGAAGTCACACGTGTAGAAAAGGAGTAGAAACCTCGACAGCATGAACCTGGTTCAGAGTTTAAGGTCCATGAATCCAAATGAGATATTTGAGCAGATAATGAGGGGTAGGTGTGGCAAATTGCTGGAGGTGTCTGTCCTTTTCTTGACTCCAGGAAATACCAACTAGGGGAAAAAAAAAAAAAGGACTTAAAGATGTGGTCTGTCCTTAGTTTGTCCTCAGGCTTTTCATTTAACTTTGGTCATCTGGTGCTTTTGTAGAGTTAAACTAGACTTGCCATTCTGGTTAATGGATATTAAGCTAATAATAAGCTGGTTATTAAGCTAAATAAGTTCACTTATGGAAAGAAGTTTGAAAGCAAAATTAACGTTTTTGGGTAGCTGTCACCTGAAAGAAATATTAATGTGTTCCTCTAGACTATAGACATTTAACTAGGGTTCAGATCTGCCTCAGGAAAGTTAGCACTGTCTGATGTAAATATTCATCCTGTCAGCACTGTTAGGGGCTTTTGTAAGTATATTTTGTATTGGGAGCCTGGATCAGTTGCAGATGTGTCTAAAAATTTACAGCAGGGGCTGAAATCACTTCCTGGGAAGCATTTAGCTTAACAATGCTTTTTTCATGAAAATTCCCATGATTTCATTTAGCTTTTCTGTCAGATAAGTCAATTTACAGGTTAAAAATCGAACTGATAAACTTTTGCTGCTGGCCATGGAGGGGAAAAAAATTACCCTGCCAACTTTCTGTAATCCATGTTTTGGTTTTTTGTTGGTTTTTTTTTCTTGGTGCCCAAGATTTTGGAAGGTGACAGAATATTTTACAGATGTAGGACATGCATGTGGAATCTCCTGGGCAGTGGGGTCAGGTAGAGAAGCAGAGGGCTGTAGGTTATGTCAAGATGAGAACAGCAAAAATGCCATTTTAATGCAATGTAGGTTGGGACAGTCTACATTGTGTTTTTTTGTAATGAAACCCAAGTTTCCATGATCCCTTTGGTGGAAATGCTACTGATCCTACTTTGTGTAACAACTAACCATTTTAAAGAGGAACTCTTATTCTCAGCCAAACTTTGAACTGTGAAAACTCGAGTTTACCTTTCAGGCATTTGATGTGATGTGGTTTTTTGGGGTTTTTTTGTTTAGTTTTTTTTTTTTCTTCCTAATCCACTGCAGATAAAGTGAAGGGGAAAGTCCTCGTCCCCTTTTCTCTCCTGTCCATTCATGCTAATGGGGTTTTACTAATTAAAGTTCTTTGATATCATCACAAACTCCTTTCCCTGTTACTGTGAGTTGGCAGTAGGGACAAATGGGCAGAGGGAAATGGCCTTTTTACTGATTTCTGGGCAAACATGACGGGTTCCATAGGAAGGAATTCCTGAAAGGTAAAATGATTTCCAAGAGCTTATTCACATTTTTTTAAATTGTTCTTTGACTGAGCACAAAAGTTCATCTTTAAATAGTAGAAAATAGCTGCCATATTGGGGTGGGTATTGAAATAAAATAAACCTGTGGGTTGTCTTGCTGTTCCTAAAGTAACACACCAGTGAAGTTTGGGAAATACTTTTCTTTAGGAAGTGCCAGTGTCAGGACATGTGATGCTAAGACAAGATTTCTTTTTTTCCAGCTCTTAGAGGAACAATAGGAAGCTTGAGACACCATCCAAGCTGCTAAATATTTTAGGAGCCTGGTTGTGTTAATAGGAGCAGTCATTTATGATGCAAATTCATATCTGGCTGCTGCTTCTCCAGATACCCAAAATTGTCTGCCAGAGGGCTTGCCATTATTGGTTTTCCCCCCTCCTGGTGTGAGCATGATCAAACAGCAGGACATAGTATAGCCAAGAATAAACCAAGAAAATACAATGCATGAAACCTCAGTAAATGGGTGAATAGACGTATATTTTTAATAAAATCGTTAGCTTAATAATCTTGAAGCCTTAGATGTTAAGTGTGAATGTCTGATTGAATGAGAGTCCTGAAAGCTGGTTAGTCCTACAGTAATGTACTCACATTTTGTTCTTCTCCAATTTCAGTATTATGGGCTGCAAATCTTGGAAAATGTGATAAAAACAAGATGGAAGATTCTTCCAAGGAACCAGTGCGAAGGTAGGGAGGGATTTTTCTTCTCCTCATAACTTTGGGTATTAACTGAGATTCAGACTGTCAGTCCCTGTGTAAGTAATTTTCAGCTTCAGACACAATTTTAGTGACTTTTTGTCCTGTTGTAAGATTACCTGAGCTTTTCTGGATGATGAAATCACATCTTTTTGTGATTGTGGTCTCAGTGGGGTGGTGAGCACCTGAAATTCTGTAAGTTTGGGAAAAAGGTGTGACTGATGGTTTTGAAACATCTGAGGTGAGCTGCTGGTTTGGAGCTAGAGGCTTTGATTTTTCTGTTCTTGGCACGGAAGGTTTCCTTCAGCCTCTCTGGGCTGTGTGTGCAGCCCCAGCAGGGTTCTGTCATGTCCTGGTAGACTTTGGGCTCCACCTGGGAGCATGTGTAGATCTGTGTAACCTTTCTGAGTTATTTTAAAATAGAAACACTAAGGAAATGCACAGTTTTACCTATTAGTGATCACTCATCCTAGGCAGTGTGATTCTCCAAAGTTGGTTTTAGTGCATGTGAGTGTATATACAGGTCATGTATAGATTACTGTAATTGGTGCAGTGTAGGGTGATTAACCTGCCTTCTCCCATCACTGCAAGGAATCTGGAAGTCTTAAAATAAATACTGTTTAGTTTGTGGATTTTTTTACCTCCCTCATAGGTTGCAGTGTGTGCTGGCTTTTAGCTGTTGGCTGTAGTAAATGGAGGTGCCTCAGTGGTACAGGACTGGTGCTTGTTCAAATGGTTTTGTGCCAAGTCATCATCACTTGGACTTCAAAACTGCTTTAAATTCGTGATATTGAATGTTGTCACCATTCTATACTTGGCTTTTTATTAAAGGCTGCTTTTGGAACTCACTAAAGTTACTCCAAATCTCTTGTGTTCTGCTGTGAGCTTTTATTAAATTTTTACTGCCAGTGCTTAGGTCCTGAACTATATTATTTAAAACAGAAGAGTAAATGGTGATGAAAATATGTGTAGAGAGAGACTTTCACATTTTTGTGCTTGCTGCTCACCTATCCCCCCATCCCACAGATAAAGGGTAGCTCTCTTGGAAAGCAAAAGTGAAAGTGGAGTTTCCATTCATTCTGCTGTTTGACTGGAAGGTTTCTAGGGAACAGCTTCAGCTGAGGCCCAGACACTACTGTGCCCTTTTGAGGCACTAAAACAGCACCTTAGTTAACTAAAGTTAACTCTTCTGTGTGCTTTTAATAATTAGAGTGTCTCAACTTAGTAGTATCTGGTTGCACTCCTGACTCTGAGCACTTAGTTTCAGCATCTGGAAGTTTGTTTTTTGCTGGGGTAGCAGAGCAGGAAGAAAGGAAGGAGTTGTGGTAGAATAGTTGACAGAGAGATGTTCTTACTTGATAGTTTGGAACTGAACAAGTGCCAGATCCAGGATGTAATGCAGGAATTTTAAGTCTCAGAGACACTCAAGTGCATAGAATAGCTGAGAAGTGGTGGTGGATGAGGTCAAGAACTACCATAACTAGAGCTTGATATGTTACAGTGCAAAATAAAGTTACTGTCTGTAGCTGTGCAATCAGCTTGGGGTATATTTTATTCTTAACTTCTCCTGACTTCCATGCCTCCAGAGGGGGAAAAAATCCTTCCTGCTGTTTTAGGGGAACTGGGTCAGCTGGGTTTTACTCGTGTGGTTTCTCTTGTACATCAGCAGAAGAAGAACCAAATGTGTTTCGTGTACTGTGGCATTTGATCCATCCTGGCCTCAGTGATGTGGGAGGCAGAATCTGTTCCATCTCTAATCCAGTTTAATCTGGTCTGTGGTGGTGGTTTTTTGATATTTTTTTTTTTATTTTTGGCTGATGGTACTGGCTGGTACAAAAGAACTGCTGCAGAGCTCATTCAGGTGGTTTGATTACCTGGCAGATTGTAAATTGAGGTTTCCTTGACTCCAGTTGTTCTTTGGTTGACAAGATTTTCCTGTTTGAAGTGTAAGTAATGAAATGTGTGTGCAGGAAACTGAAACTCAGTCTGACAAAGGAATGCTCAGTGACAAAGGAAATCATGCAGGGTTCAAATCTGTTAGTTTTACCTCATATCTTAATTTATAAAAGATGTCTTCTACATGTCTGTTTGATTTGTGTAGTAAATGCACGTGACAAATCTTCTTCTTGGTTAGGATGAAAGTAAAGGCATTTAAGAGAAAAATGCTGTTTCCCCTTTGTAGTCTTTAGGAGTTGAAGTCAAGAGCAGAACTGAATTAAAGCGTCAGTGAATGAAAAAAGTTTTTGAAACAACTTTCCTGAAACTCACTGGGGGAAATAAAACAATGTTGTTAATTACAAAGCCTGATCTGTAACTTTATTTTTAGATTTTTTTTTGTTGTTGTTTTTCTCAGTTCTTCATCAGAATGACTTGAGTTTAGCCAGAGGTTTATTGCTGCTTCTGTCTGAGTGCTGGGAGGTTTCAGCTTCCAGCCTGGAATTCCAGGTGCAAGTAGGAAAGTGCTTTCTTCAGATGTGTTCTTTAGGCTTGAAACTCAGTTCTGAAGTTGGCTTTTATTTTAAAACACCTCTTGGTCTTGAGCTTTTCTGGCCCTGCTGCCTTTTTAAACTTCAGTGAAAAGTTGTTCTGTTCCTCAGGTATCGTTGTTTGAGAATTGCAAAAGTTCATTTGTGTCTTTCCATAATTATAAAGCAGGAACTGGGCAGAACAATCAGTTTACAATTCTAAAATACTGATGTGATTACTCTGCTTTTTGTTCTTGATTTTTTTTTGTTTGTTTGTTTGCTTTTGGAGTTGGCAGTTTGAACCAATGGGTTTTGTAGACAAAAGTGGAGTTTAAGGGGTGAAATTCAGTGAGATCAGATGCCTGGCCTGCATGTTCAGCCTTGAGACAAGACCAGAGTGATGGGTTAGACTTGATTTTGTGATTATTTAGTCCTCCAGGGAGTGCTTGGAATGGCTCTCACATGTACACAAATGATGTCATGTGGTTTTCATTCAGGCCTCACTCAGGGAGTGACATATTCCAGAACATCCCCAACAGTGCTGAACTTGGCTTGTTTCCAGGGTATTGTGCCATCACTGCCAAAGTTCTCACTTTATTGAGGTGATATGAAATTGCTTTAAACTCTGATATCCTTTGGAGTCAATTGTTGCATAATACTCACAAAGGATGGCATTTATTAAAGTGCTGTGGTCTCAAAAGGATTTTGTGACAGTGTGAAAACCTGCCTGGGAATAAAGGAATCCTGGTCCTCAGTTCAGTGATACATTTCATTAATCCTCCATTGTGAAATGAAATTCTGTTCCTGTGAACAGAGAGGGAGCTTGTCTGGAGTGTTTGGAGTTGCAGTGGATAAGCACTTCTTCATTATGAAACCCAAATTGCTTGTACAACTTCTCACTTGCTTTTTTTTTTTTTTTCTTCCTTTTATTCATTTCAAAATGAGAAGTGTTCCGAGAGAGGCAGTTCAGTGTCTCCCAGGAAGGCCGTGGAGTTGAGAGTGAAGCTTTTTGATGTAGTGGAAGCTGCTGTAGAAGAGGTTTTTCTGTGGAGTGATTGGATATTTTAATGGAAATTTCTGGCCTGGCTTCGTGAAGAGATGATTTTTAATTCTCTGTGTAATGAAGGGGGAATGAGCTACATGGCACTTCTGTGTCTGTGTGGGAAGACAGACTCTTTTCCAGAGTTTTCATGACTTTGCTGTTTTAAAGCAAAGAGATTATGGCTCGATTTGGTTCACCACTAAAGGGGCAAAGATGGTTTTTGGGACAACACAGGAAAGCATTGTTCAAGACTAAAAATAAGATGGTATTTTAACCACATTTTGGGACTGTTTAAACAGCTTAGTGTAAGTGTGAATGCATACAAACATCCCCAGAGGGGACAACTTGGCTTCAGCATGTGAAATTCTAATTTTGGTTGCAAAATAACACTGAGTTACATTGCCCACCTGCTTAATTTATGCCTATTATTCTTCAATATAAGCAGAGAATTTATTAATTTTAGTAAATTAGCGTGAAAATCAGCACGAACTCATACCTGCAGCACCAGCCAGAGGAATTTTCAACACTTGTGAAGTGTTTGTGCTCCGTAGAAAAGGATGTGTGTGAGTTCATGGCTACCTGCTGTGTTTGGGCATGGCAGGAACTCCTGTGCTCAGGGTGCAGAGGGTACATGAGATGTCATTGCTTCTCAGAGCACATCCAAAGGTTAAACTGTAGGATATTGCTCAAGTTTAGACCCCAGAAGTTGCTGAGGTTGGATATCCTGATGTTCCTCACTGTCCCAGCTCAGCTCAAACGGTTGCACAGCTCGGGCTCACCTGGGAAAACAACTTTTCCTCTGGGAAGTTTTCAGTTTTAGTGCATGTTTGCCTCTCTGGAGACAAGGAACTTTCACAGAAGGCCTTCAGTGTCTAATGTACATCCAGGAATGTTCTGTAAGGCCTCGAGTTCATGTCCTTGCTCTGTCCTGCCTTTGTTTTTTTTTTTTTTTTGTACTTTGTACTCAAGTACTTCTCATGCTTCACTTATTAGAAAATGCCACCAGTGGGGTGACAGTGACCATGTCCAGCCTTTCTGATAATTGGGACATATTTTGATGATCTGCTGTTGATAAAGATGTTCCTCACCTGGGCACTTCCCTACCAGCTTAGCTGAGACATCAAAGTTGGTTTAAGAAAGGTTTTAACTGCTGAACTTCCTTGTTAACTCTGGTTTTTTCTCAGTTTAGCCCTTGAACTCGAGCAGGTGGTAGAACTGCCAGTTCTGTTGCAGTGAAAGTTTTGGAATGGGAAACAGGATCTGCTCCCTTTGCTTGCAGGTTGTTGTGAGTTCAGTGCAGTTGTAACATCAGCTGGTCTTTGAAGAACATGAAGCGTGCCCTGGGTATTGTGGCTGGTGTGTTGCGTTTTATTGTTTTATTGGAAGGTCTGTTTTCCAGGAATGTCTCTGTCTCTTCCTGTTTGGCTCAGGGAAGGGTCTGAACTTGGCAGTTGTGTTGTTGCCACCTTCAAACTCGTTCAGCTGCTTGTGATGGAAGGAGACCTTCTAGGCAGTGGTTGTGTGGCTGGTGCATGTGCTGTGCCTGCCTCCCTAAAATAGCACTTCCCTTGAAGTTCCCAAAACACTTTCAGCACATCCCATGGACCTCTACCCTGGAGCAGTTTTTTTTTTGATGTATCCTGCTGAAAAATGGTAATGAGCCTGCGTGTTGATTTTTGTCAGAACAAAGCTGACATATATTTGTTCTGCTGAGAATTACCTTTCCTATGGGATCATAAAGAAATGAGTTATTAAATGTGGAGCAGGAACCACTTGAGGTAAAAAAAAAAAAAAAAAAGAAAATTACATTTAAGCCAAAAAGAGCATTAGAGAATTGGATAGCTGCTGCTTTTAAGGGATTAGGAATATGACTTTGCTCGTTGGAAGACCTCAGCAGCCTGCAGCATGAAAAGGAGCAAACTTTCTAGGTTGTCTTTTGAGCTGTGGGGACCATTTTTACTTTTATTTTTATTGTCTTGATGGACAAGCTGTGGAGCAGAGCAGCTGTTTGTGTCTGCTGGTCTCAAGGCCAGATCAGTGGTAACATAATATTCAAATTGTTCCTGAACAGCACAATTCCATTGATGCAGCAAGATGGAAAATAACATAAATTAGCAGTCAGAACTCTAAGAACAATATTAACTTTTTAATTCCTTTTTGAAATGCAAAGAGTTGCAACAGTAGGTTTCCCTTAGTGGTTTGGCAGACAGTTATGATAGTTTAGTTTCTGGCTCTGCAAACCTATTTCCATCCTATTTTTGGTAGCTTCCATATCTCATTTGTGAATTGCTGTAATGCTTCAGCAAAGTGTGTTGATTTTTTAGCTTTAAAACACTAGAACAGGCCTATGATGTCAGACTAGTGCTTGGTAATAACTCTTGCCCAGGGACTGACAGTGCTACTTATTTTATTAATAACTGGAGTACTGTGAATTGATCCCAGTTGATGATGATGAATAGTTTCATTTGTAATTGGAACTACCTGCAGAACAACTCCTGTCTGGTTCCTATCTAATGCCTCAAAGTCTAGATCTGGTTTTGCCAGATTTCATGGGAATGCAATTACTAAACTGTCTCTTTTAATCCTCTTGCTTAGGCCTGAAATCCAAAAAAAAAAAAAAAAAAGACTAAATTTGCTGAAGTCTTAGGCAAGTTTTTAAAACTTAACACAGTGGATTATGCCTTCAACATAAGGCACTCTTACAGTGACAGTTTTTTCTGGAATCTTCAACATGTTGCCTGCATGAGTCAGTTGACTGTCTTGCTGGAGAAATGATTGAAACCAGAGTTTTGGGTTCATGGATTTGATTGGCAAAACATCCACCTATTCTGGGATGTCGCTTCCCTGTGGCAAGAAAACACTTGCCCGGTTCGAAGGGTTGAATCCCCGCTGTGCTCAGATGGGTCGTGGGGTCAGAGCTGGGTTGGGGTGGAACTGCTGGAATATTCACCAAGGTCATGACTTCAGATCCTCCTTTCCTTGGGAGTCACGTGGGTTTGGGATGAAAAGTCCCTTGGAAAGCCGTTGTTTCCATGGCTGCAGTGGTTGAGAGGTTAATGGCGAGGAGGGACCTGAGCATTAGGTGGCGAAATGAAACCTCAGGCCATGTAGCTTCTTACCATGGTGGGTTTTTTTGGTTCTGTGGTGGAGCTGAAAACTCTAAAATCGTTTAAAAACACCTTTAGAAGAAACATAACCAAATGATCGATGTGTAAGCAAAAAAAAAAAGGCAGTAAACTAGAATTCACTAATTTTGTACATCCAGAATATCCTCTGGCAGAATTGGTAAAGTTGAATTTTTTTTCATTTAGCTCACTGACACGAACAAATATGGTCCTGACAGGTGTTTCTTTTTAAAAATGCAAAGGGTCTGAAATCAGAAATGTTTGTAACTACATCAGTGATATGTGGCATTGTTGAAAATAAATTCCTACCTCTCCTGCAGGTATTAAAAAATATGTTGTCGGCCTAATTATCAAGACCTCGTCTGACCCAACATGTGTAGAAGTAAGTGAATCCTTCTGAGGGGAGGGCGAGGCAGGGGAGTATTGGGCATAACCTGACTGGTCTCTTCTCTCCTGCAGAAAGAGAAAGTGTATATTGGCAAACTGAATATGATCCTCGTTCAGGTGAGCTGGAGTTCAGAAAACTTTGAATTTTGCTGTGAAGTCCCTGCCTTTGGCACCCGTGTCTCACCTTTGGCTGCTTCGCTTTGCAGATCTTGAAACAGGAATGGCCCAAGCACTGGCCAACCTTTATAAGTGACATTGTGGGAGCCAGCAGGACTAGTGAGAGCCTCTGTCAGAACAACATGGTCATCCTCAAACTCTTGAGTGAAGAGGTGTTTGACTTTTCCAGTGGCCAGATCACTCAAGTAAAAGCTAAGCATTTGAAAGACAGGCAAGTATATACATTTAAGCTTAATTAACAGGGCAGACCTTGTGCTTGCTGCTGTTTCAGTTGCTCTCACTTTGTGTGAACACCTACAGATGTCTAATTCCATTTCAGCTGGTTTTTCTTTAAAGCAGGGATGTCTCACTATTGTACAGGCAGGGATTTCTACCTTGTTGCAAGCAGCATCTGTTGACTGATGGTTCCTCCCCTTCTAACACATTGTATTC
The DNA here is from genome assembly GCF_025592945.1 of Manacus candei. Taxonomy (NCBI): domain Eukaryota; kingdom Metazoa; phylum Chordata; class Aves; order Passeriformes; family Pipridae; genus Manacus; species Manacus candei. The sequence continues at coordinate 3,719,148 of NW_026138083.1, read as the reverse complement.
CCTAAGCCAGAATTTGCAGGCACAGGCTTCAAGCTACTTCAAAACATGCATTATTACCATGAAAGTGGGTAAAAACCAGGTGGCTTGTGAATGCAAGACATAGGTCTTCAGGACCTGTTTTGTGTGCATATGTATATATTTTGATTCATGATGTGGCAATGCTTTATTTTTAATTTATTTTGGTTTTTTACAGCATGTGCAATGAATTCTCTCAGATATTTCAGCTGTGTCAGTTTGTGATGGTAAGTGATATTTCTTTACTGATGTTTTTAAAAATTCTGCCCCCTCTCCTGCCTAACAGTGTCACAATGTCATAAACACTGCTGGTCCTTTACAGGAAAACTCCCAAAATGCTCCCTTAGTCCATGCAACTTTGGAAACTTTGCTACGATTTCTGAACTGGATTCCTCTGGGATATATATTTGAGACCAAGTTAATCAGCACACTAATATACAAGGTACTCTTGCAAAAAAAAAAAAAGAGGATTCCTTTTAACTGTTCTGCAGCTTGTATTTAATTTTTTTTGAGTGCAACACTTCTGTGACGCTCTTTATTTTTCCTTTCTCGACAGTTCTTAAATGTTCCCATGTTTCGAAACGTCTCTTTGAAGTGCCTCACAGAGATTGCAGGGGTCAGTGTAAGCCAATATGAAGAACAATTTGTAACACTTTTTACACTGACCATGATGCAGTTAAAACAGGTAATGGTTTTTTTTTAATAAATCTCTCTTTGACTGCCCCAAAAACCGGTTTCTGTAAAACCTACTGCTGTTGACAAGTTTACATCCATTACACCAGATTTCCTGATAGGACAAGTATTGTTCCTCACTGGTATTTGTGGTGTGATCAGAAGATGCTGAGTGTATTTTTGTGACTCATTTGCAACTATGTTGTTTTGATTAACTAATTAATTTTGAGCACTTGGGCTGTCTGGTGCAGAAAGTGGAGAGAGGCACAACAAAATGTGTTTCTTAAGGCTTAAACTGACCCAACACTCTGCAAGTTGCTGTTTAATTTTTGGAATATCTATCATATAAAACCATACATGAAATTCTATATATATTTTATGATTCCCCTCTGAGCAGTTCAGATTCAGGTGCATGAGTCTGTAACTTTCCTCACTGTATTTGCATCACAAGTAGATGGTTAAAGGGGTTTTTTGACAGTTTTTTCCTCTCTTTGCAATGCTGGGAGGTTCTGCATGAAAAACAGAAGGTTTTTTTTTTTTTTTTTTTTCCTCAAAAGAGCAAAATATTTGCTGATACACAATAGTTCTTCTGTATAAAAAGGGAAATTCTTGATTGTGCCTCTATCCTTTTTGTTAGATGCTTCCTTTAAATACCAATATCCGACTTGCTTACTCGAATGGCAAAGATGATGAACAGAACTTCATCCAGAATCTCAGTTTGTTCCTCTGCACCTTCCTCAAGGAACATGGTCTACTTATAGAGAAAAGATTAAATCTGAGGGAAACACTAATGGAGGTGAGTTCCTTGCTTTATCCAGCTTAAAAATGTAAGCAAGTGTGTTTTCACACTCACTGCAACTTTTAAATCATCGTGCTCAACCCTAACCCTTAGTAAATTTGGTTGCAAATATCAAACTGTGGCTCATTTAGAATTGAGGGGGTATCACTTTTTTAGTTTAAAAGAACAACTGCCAGCAGTTCCCAGATAATTCTCGAATTGGCAGGTAGTAAGTGTTCAAAGTAACTGGGAATCAGGTGAGCACAGCTCAAGGCTCAGGTTGCTGCTGTATTAGAAAGACCTGTTTAAATCCCTGAAGCTCTTGCATGTCCTTTGCAATTGTGTGCAAATCAAAGTGCAATTTTTAGGTATTGGCCTCCTTCCTCATCAGCATAACTGTGTTAAATTCTTCTTTAAACCAGGTATTTATGAAGCTTGATTCTCAACAACTGTAGTCTTGTTCAGGATGTTGTAATGTTTAACAAAGTACTTAGGCTGGCCTAAAATGGCTGCAGATTTAACTTGATACATTCTGGTATAACAGAACCTGGTACAGGTCATTCTAACCTGTTTATTCCTGCACTTTGGATGCACTAGATCTCCTGAAGTTGTTCCACAGATTCATTGGACTGGTGAAGGAAGCTACATCAGTTATTTCAAGTGAAATTACCAAGAGGAATTGATGTGTATTAAATGAATGTATGGCTGCTTTAAATCCCTCTCTTGATGCTCGATAAGATCTTTATCTTCTAAAACATTGCAAGTTGTTCTAGTAACTAAGCTGTGAAAGTGTCTTCAGATTTTATCACCAGGGAACTGAAAAATAAGCTTAGGCAAAAAATGTTTGTCTGTGTAGCTCTGATTTCTATGGTTGGTGTCTCAGCTTGTCAGAATTGCATCGGTGGCTTTCCCCTCTCAGCCTGCTCTCGTTGTTCTGTCTGTAAAGAAGTTGAAAGAGTCCTGGCAGATGACTTCTGTGGGAAGCAAAGGAGCAGTATTGCAGGGTAAAAGGATCCAGAACAAAGCAGCAGTAAGAGTGTTGAGAATAGCAATCCCTGACACCAGCTGTTGAGCGCTTTGAGGCTCTGGCAATGCCCTGCAGAAGCTCCAGAGGCCACGGGTTTGATAATTTCCAAACAGGCTGCTTTGGTGATGGCATTTTTTAAGATGTCTTTAGGCTCCTTCAGTTCTAAAAATCTGTGCATGCTTTGAAAATAACAATAATTGACAGAACTCCTTGTTTGTGACTTGCTCTTGCCAGTCACGACTCTGACTTGTAAGTGATGTCACTGCAGTGCTGCTGCCTCTTCTTCCAAACTCTTGACATTTTATCAGGATTGGGGATCACTGAACTTGAAGCAATGTGGATAAATAATCAGTAATGGGCTGTTCAAACCACACTCTTTTCCAGGCTCTTCATTACATGTTGTTGGTATCAGAAGTTGAAGAAACTGAAATTTTCAAGATTTGTCTTGAATACTGGAACCATTTGGCTGCTGAGCTCTACAGGGAAAGTCCGTTCTCAACATCTGCTTCTCCGCTGCTTTCGGGGAGCCAACACTTCGATGTTCCTCCAAGGAGGCAGCTTTACCTGCCTGTTTTGTCCAAGGTAATCCAGGCTTAAGGAAAGGCACTGGAAAGATCCAGATACTGTTGGTGAAGTAAAGATTTTTGCCTCGTGCAAGGAGCGACCTGAGAAAACTCCCCTTTCTTTGGGTAGTCGGTAGTTGCTTCAGCTCTAGTTCTGTAATCAGCTGCAATTGTGAAAATACTTAAGGTGACACCACTGTATAACAAGAGTTAGTATGGTGTTTCAACTTTTTTAAGATACTTAAAGTAAGACTTAATTTTAAAATAAATCAGTGTTAAACGGTTTCTTTTAACAGAAAGGCTGGAGTGTTACACTTGGAGTAAAAACCTCTGCTTTTGGGAAAAGTGATCTTTAAAAGACCCCTACTATGACATAGGCATTTTGAATCTAAAAAGTTTATCTACTTCATAGGTTGGGGTTTTTTAACTACCCAGCTGGTTCATGGAGAGAGAGAGAGAGAGGTCAGCAGGTTCCATTCTTAAAGGCTTGTTAGTTGATATTTCTCTGTAGAATCTGTGTGTGAGCTGGATATATAACCTTTTATATGGTTGAGACTGCCTGGCCAGAGTGCTCTGTAAACACCTGTGGGAACTCTGGGAATGCTGTGAGTGCTTTTGTGTGAGAGCTGGATTCCCTTTTCTCTGTCCCCAGGTCCGGTTGCTCATGGTGAGCCGCATGGCCAAGCCTGAGGAAGTCCTGGTTGTGGAGAACGATCAAGGAGAGGTAGTTCGGGAATTCATGAAGGACACAGACTCCATAAACTTGTATAAAAACATGAGAGAAACGTTGGGTAAGTGGACTGGCTGGAATTTGTGCCTGTGGATTGCAGGGATCGTTTAGGGGGGTTTCGGGGTAAGTAAAAAACGTCAGAGTCCCAACTGACAGTTGAGGGAGTGAGGGGAGTAGAGTTTTCAGATATTTAGGACACCAGACTTACACACTAAATATTTTTTATCAAGTGCAAATGGGAACACTGAGTGTTTAATAACAGATTTTTGCACTGGGAGTGTTTGTGGGAAAGCTGTGGGGGATGCAAAGTGTCTGTGGATTTTTTTATTCTCACCCTTGTCCTTTTGGTGCAGGTGCAGCCAGTGTGAGGTTAATTGTTCTAATTATTCTAATTGTCCACATTTTCATATGGAATGTGAAAAACTCTAGTACTATTGTATTAAACATTTGATTTATTGTATTAAAACAATTACTGTATGTCCTGAGCCTTGGTTGTATTTCCAGATACAGGGTTATTTGTATGAAAATGCAGATTTGGTTCATATTGCTTATCATGTATTATCTCGTAAGATTCACTTAAAAAAAAAAGGGAGAATGTGGTGGAAGCTGTTTTCTGTGGTCCAGTAAAAATCTATTTCTGAACCTGGCCTTAAATTGCTCTTGACTTGCTGGGATTTAGGATTGTATATTGGAGACACTAATCCTATTAGGGGCTGATGCAAGTGTCTGAGTTGTGATACCTGAATCTTCCACCTGGGCCTGTTCAGGAGCATCAGCTCCATGTTATCCCTGGGTTATTGCACCAGCAGGCTTGGTAACACTGAAATAAAGAGGCAAAGAGGCTGTTTAATGTCCCCCCATAGGAAGCCAATCCCATATTCCCTATAGACCATCAGTACAGATGCCTTTGGGTAATAATTTAACTGGGCAGCTTTGCTGATTTGACTGGTATGTGAGACATTCATTGATTTGCACTTTCCACATTGTTCTGAGGGATCTCAGCAAAACATCACACGCAGGCAAACTCTATAAAATTTACTGTCCATCTTTTAAAACACAGTTTCAACAAATTTGTGTTTAAATTATTATCCAGTTTTGTCCTGAGTTCAGCAGAGGAGCATTGCAATTGCCTGATAGTTTCACTGTGTTTTTATTCAGCTGCTTACAGAGTTACGATCCAACAGCTGCTTTAAAATGTGCCCTGTTCCCACGTTGATGTCTTTCAGTTTATCTTACACACCTGGACTATGCAGACACAGAACGAATTATGACTGAAAAACTTCACAATCAAGTGAATGGGACAGAGTGGTCATGGAAAAACCTGAACACCCTGTGCTGGGCCATTGGCTCCATCAGCGGCGCGATGCACGAAGAGGATGAGAAGAGGTTCCTGGTTACAGTAATTAAGGTATCCTGGAGCAGAACCAACACCTTGGTCACACTTCAGAGTCCATGCTCAGGAAACCAAGTGTACAGAAACACTGCTCTGTGTTCTTAGAAATGCAGGGTGATGAGAATAAATGAGTGGGAGATCTTCTGTCCTGAATTTGGGGCTGATAAATTTGTTAGCCATGAAGAATGCATAGATCCAAACAGCCTTAGTTCATGGTGAAATGTTTTTCTTTAAGGATGCAGAAGAGCTGGAAAGGGATCATTGATGAAATACAGGAGAGTGGCACAATAACCCACTATTTTAACTAGCCTAGCACCATGCTCCTTTGCTGTCTTCTGTATATCCATTAATAAAACTCAGATATTTGTAAATATGTGCATAATATTTTTACAAGAGTAATGGACCTTTAACAGGTCATCTGAATTCATACAGAAGATTTAGTTTAATATCTTCTGTTTGATGTGAAGTGTGTATTTTATTGATATCAACCACTCAGACAGTATTGAGGACTGTGAGGCTTGTGGAACTCCTCCCTGAAGGAATCTTTAGTTATGTAAAATGGAGATTCTGTAGTTTAAAATACAGGGATCTGGGTTTGTCTGAAACTGAAATGATTTCATCACCCCAATCTTAAACCACTCATTTGTTTTTTTTTTATTTCTTAATTTGGGTTTTGAACTTGATTATGGCAACCACTTTAATGTAGCTCCTTAGAGGATTTTATGCTTAAAGTGCTTTTAATTGAACTGGACAAACTTGAGGAGGAAACCAAGAATCTATTGTGTTGCAGGATCTCCTGGGACTGTGTGAACAAAAGCGAGGAAAGGACAATAAAGCCATTATTGCATCAAATATAATGTATATAGTAGGTCAATACCCTCGGTTTTTGAGAGCTCACTGGAAATTCTTGAAGACAGTAGTCAACAAGCTGTTTGAATTTATGCATGGTAATTATCTGTTTTTTTTCTTATTTGTTGTTATAATTATTAAAAAAAAATATATACCTATACATAGACACGTGTAGGGGAGAAAACACAAAGCAATAACTGCCTTGATCTGATTTAGAAACCCACGATGGTGTCCAGGACATGGCTTGTGATACCTTCATCAAAATAGCACAGAAATGCCGCCGGCATTTTGTCCAGGTGCAGGTGGGGGAGGTGATGCCATTTATTGATGAAATCTTGAACAACATCAACACAATCATCTGTGACCTTCAGCCACAGCAGGTATGTTTTGGTTCAGTGGTGTGGGTGATTCCTAAAGTCTGATGGAAAGGTGCTTCTTAGGGAAAGGCAGGGGTTTTTCCAGTGATGAATTATATTCCTTAGGTTTTTGTTAGGGGACAAATAGCCCAGGTTGCTTTGAGATGTTACTTGGAAATGCTTGGAAGTGGAATTAAAGTGTCATTTAGTTGGAATTTTTAAGTTCTGGAATGTTTTAACCTGAAAAGAAGACATTGAATCTTAACTCAGTGCTTCTGCTTTGGGAAAGAACAATACTATATTATAACAGTATATTTGGACAGTGGTTGTATTTTTGGAGGAGGGGGTGAGGACTAAACCAAAAGGGAAGGGGAAATGTGTCCTGGAAGAGAGAATAGTGTTCACATGTGACACACACTGAGATCTTCCAATAACATACTGGAACTTCAGGCAGAGTGGATCTGGCATCTGGAAAAAAGCACTTCCAGGAGCAATGGAAGCCAGTTTTTAAACATGTCTGACTATGTTTAAAGTTTTTCCTCCCTCCTTTTTAACCTCCCTGCTTGCTGTGCTGCTGCTTCCCCCCCAGGTGCACACGTTTTACGAAGCAGTGGGATACATGATCGGGGCACAGACGGACCAGACTGTGCAGGAGCACCTGATAGAGAAGTACATGTTGCTGCCCAACCAGGTGTGGGACAGCATCATCCAGCAGGCAACAAAGGTGAGCTCACAAGTTCTGAATGTCTTCCATGTTCAGGTGAAAAGCTGCTAAATGGTTTATTTTTGCATATTTTCACATGAAGTGCACAGAGCTGGGGTGGACTTCCCTATATGATGGCTAAAAACAGTCACTGACGTGACAATGAAAGTGCTGTTTTGAGAGAGGAGACTTAAATGACAAAATATTTGTTTAAATCTGATTGAAAGCACAGTTTTTTGTTACTGCACAGAGTAGATTTTTTTTTTCAGTAGATTTTTAAAGGCCTTTCACCTGGCTGAGTGGGTTATCTTTTTGGATAACAGGAAAGTTATAATGCTAAAAATACTGTAAAGCGTGTCTTTACTTCTTACTTTTACATTCCATCTCTTCCAGTCTTCCAAAATACTTAAAGAACAGCAGTCTTGACACTGCACAAGAGACAATCCATTTGCAGTTAATCTAATTAAGAACCTGAAACTTCAGTGAGCTTGAGTTACTTTTCTTACTCTGACTTCCCTCTTAAAAAAAGACCATTTCCACTGCATTTCCTTTGGACCACTTTGGTTTTCACCTTCTTAATCTCCTTAGGTTTTTTTCCCTTTCTGTAACTAGAGTAATACTTTTACCACTGCAGCAAAAATACTTCTGCAGACGAGCAGAATGAAATAATTTCAAGTTTTATCCTGACTCTGTTGTGGGTACTGGCAAGTGCCATGAAATAAAGAGCAGTGTGTGTATATATAAATATATATATATATATATATGTATGTAAAGTCCATGAATGTCAATGATGTGTTCATTAAGGCAGTGTATAAGACAAATTGTTTCAACTTCAGGCCTTTATATTGAAAGCCACAGGGCAGTTGTATTCACTAACCAATATGAACTCTTAATTTTTTTTTAACAGAATGTTGATATCCTAAAGGATCCTGAAACAGTCAAGCAGCTTGGTAGCATTCTGAAAACCAATGTGAGAGCGTGTAAAGCAGTTGGCCACCCCTTTGTGATTCAGCTTGGAAGAATTTATTTAGATATGCTGAATGTGTACAAGTGCCTAAGTGAAAATATTTCTGCAGCTATTCAGGCTAATGGTAAGAAATTCCAGGTTCTTCCTGAAGATGGGGGGTAAGCAGTGTCTGCCCTCAGGTTTCAAAGTACATCCCAATTAGGTTATTGTCACTGTCTGAATTTACTGTTTGGGAAAGTAGAAAAGAATTGGAAGTGCTTGCTTCAATCTCTTTGTTAACCAGTCGTTGTATTGAAATAAAGAACTCCCAGTTTTAGAGGGAGGAAAAAACATCTCTGAATGAGAAGGTTTAAGGAAGATTGAGAACAGTGGAGATGCTTACTTAGAATTAATAGGCATCTTGCTGAGACCAAGTAGTGTGTGTTCTTGGAGCTGACTCTGATTTTGAGTGTTAAAAGCCTCTCTGTAAATAGAATCCCAGCCATTTCCTCAGAAGCTGTTGGCAGGTTTTGTACCAGACTCTGCTGCTCCCGAGCTGCGTTGCAGAATTGTGAGTGAAGAGGCCTCAAAAGTCAGGAGAAACCAGGCTTTCAAGTCACAGAGGAGGAATTATCAATTACCTCACATAGCTATTTTTACCAGATAAATAAGGGCCTGTGGTGTCTCAGCAGAAGGTGCTTCTGTGGTGGTTCATTACAAGATGAAATGAGTCAGTTGTTGAGTTCTGTGTTCCGAGCGGTTCTCGGATGATGCAGACGATGATACCTGGAAATGGGAATGTTAAATGGAACTTGGAAACGGAGCAGCTGCTTTACCTTGAAGTAGATTCTCAGAATTCAGAAGAAAAGTGGCTGAGAAATCAATACATTTTCATTCAGCAGCTCTAATGGCCAGAATTTGTCCTTGTCAGACACAGTGAATTTTAGGAAGCAGTTGCTGGGGCTGTAGGCCTGGTGTTCTCCTTGGCCAGCAACTGCTGGGATTGCAGTCACCTCAGAGCATGTCTTTACAATTGGTGAAGATTAAAGACAAAGGAAGCCTTTAACAGTCTTTGTAATTTGGATATAAAAATCAAGCATTCTCAGTTCTGTTTATGTCAGCCTAATCTTCTATTTTTGGTTTTTTTTACACCTCACACAATTAACTGAAGCTTTAAAATTTTCCAGGTGAAATGGTAACAAAGCAGCCCTTGATTAGAAGTATGAGGACTGTAAAAAGGGAAACTCTGAAACTAATTTCTGGCTGGGTGAGCAGGTCCAATGATCCACAGATGGTAAGTAGATGCATTTTGTACAAATAACTCCTAAGGCGGAATTGGGAAGAGCTCTGGTTTGTGTTCTGTTGACTGAACCAGTTGGTCACAGGAGAACTTGCTTCAGGAGGTCTGTAAAATAGAGAGGAGAGGTAAACTTGGCTATGTTTGAGATACTTCAGTTTTTAGCTGAGGGTGATCTTGGAGGGAATCAAGGAGGTTTAAGAGCCCTGTGGGAAGGTGGATACAGAGGATGGGAACGTATTTCAACTTCCCCGTTGAGTTCCAGGCAACCCTTTTCCTTAGGAACCACGTGCTGGAGCCTTTGCTCCGTAGCTGCACTGCATAACCACGGTTTACTCTTCCAATTAGGTAGCTGAAAACTTTGTTCCTCCGTTGTTGGATGCAGTTCTCATCGACTACCAGCGGAACGTGCCCGCGGCGCGGGAGCCCGAGGTGCTCAGCACCATGGCCATCATTGTCAACAAGCTGGGGGGGCACATCACTGCTGAAATACCTCAGATCTTCGATGCTGTCTTTGAGTGCACATTAAACATGATCAACAAGGTATTTACGTTTCAGCTCAGGACAAGGCATCTCCCCTGGAATGCTTCCATCCTGGTGTCTTGTGAATCATCTCCCTGGTTTTTTGCCAGTCACGAACTTGAATTTGATGAAATTTCTGCTCAAATCATCAGTAATTTTTCTGGGGCCTCTCCTGGAAGGAGGACTGTGCTACAGTCAAGTGTCAGTGTAGGACTAACTGCTAGAATCCATAAATCTTTTAAGTTTATGAACACAGGCACTGATCAGTCATGTTGAGTATCTCCTCACTGATGCAGTCCTTGTGCTTCAGTGTGCCAGGTGTATTTGCACAACACTTGAGCACCACCACTGAATTAGTGCTACTTTGCCAGCAGGGTGTAACCAGAAATTGGACCCCTGTGGCAGTTTTGGTGCCTAACCAGGCTTGAGTCTCTCTGTGTGGTGTCTGTGGCCTGAGCAGTGACTGAGGCTGTGCCCTGACACACTGTGGCTCAGCCTTTCAGTGTTGTGTCACTGTAGAAGATGGTCTTGCCAAGCTTTGGTGGGGAAAAACTCAGAGAACTGTAACCTTTGCCTTTAAACCTGGGATGTCAGTGCTGTTCTGTGTCAAGCTACTGGCTTGCTCTGCTTAACAGAAAATCTTAAGATGGAACTTCAGGAGACCTGACTTTTCTTTCCCCTTCTCTTTCTAGGACTTTGAAGAATATCCTGAACATAGAACAAACTTCTTCTTGCTACTCCAGGCTGTAAATTCTCACTGCTTCCCAGCCTTCCTGGCCATTCCACCTGCACAGTTCAAACTTGTTCTGGACTCTATTATTTGGGCTTTCAAACATACAATGAGAAACGTTGCAGATACAGGTAAATGGCAGTGTTTGATGCAGATCAGGTGTTTCCTGGTCAAATGCTGTTTTCTTTAGTCGAACTTGGCATATCAGTCATGTGATTTGCACAAGAATAATATTCCTCTCTCTCAGCTCCAAGGTGTCAGCCAGGTATCCGTGAATGGGCTGAGATACTTGGTTGCTGTTTCATTCCTGTAGCTGGAAGGGGGAGCAGTGTTACAGTGTCTGCTTGCACTCTTCTGAAGTGGCTGAATGAATGCCCCAGCTCAAACTGGTGCTACAAAAAAACCTGTGAAACCACTGAGTTGGTATTTTTTCACTGATTGGAGAAGATACTGTTCAGTTGTGTTTCACCTGGGAAAGTTATTTAAGTTCCATGTAAATCTGGACATTAAAACACCTTCCCTTGCTTAATTAGCAAACCCTGGGCAGAGGGTTTCCCTCATTAAGTGCTGTGATTTGCCCTTTTTGCTAATGATATGCCAATGCAGCTGCAGGGGTGGGCCATGTCAGGGCAGCAGTGCCCTCTAGTGCCCGGCAGAGCCCTCACATGCCGTGCTGGGATTTTTGGTGCCAACCAGAATTTCTCGGCGTATCTGTGTCCTTTTGGGAAAGGCCAGATATTGGTCAGCTGGTAACTTAAGTGGTTGGTTTTTTTTTTTAACCCCTCTTTTGCAGGACTTCAGATCCTTTATACCCTGCTCCAGAACGTTGCCCAGGAGGAGACAGCTGCCCAGAGCTTCTACCAGACGTATTTCTGCGACATCCTCCAGCACATCTTCTCCGTGGTGACGGACACCTCGCACACTGCAGGTAGGAATGTTCTCTGGGGGAGACAGGGGATGGAAAACCAGCCTCCTGAACATCAAATAACGGAGCACATCCTGTTGGGAATTAATCCCTGTGTGCCTGGCTCTGGTCCCTGCAGGTTTGACAATGCATGCATCAATCCTGGCCTACATGTTCAACTTGGTAGAAGAGGGAAAGATCAGTACTCCCCTAAACCCTGGGAATCCAGTGAACAACCAAATGTTTATCCAGGAGTATGTGGCCAATCTCCTCAAGTCTGCATTTCCTCACCTGCAAGAGTAAGTCTGCCATGATTCATTGGTGCTTCTGAGTGGGCTCTTCCACCTTGGGATACTAATGGATGTGTTTGTTGTCAGTGCCCAGGTGAAGCTGTTCGTAACAGGACTGTTCAGTTTAAACCAGGATATTCCTGCCTTCAAGGAACACCTAAGGGATTTCCTGGTCCAAATCAAGGTATGTTGGGTGTGCTTTTTTCAAGGAATTGAAACCAGTTTTCAGCAGGATATTGTTGGAAAGAGCTTGGACAGTGTTCATTCCGTGTTTGCTTAGAGATACAAGTTTCTTTGCAGCTTTTTAAAATGCACTGAGAACTCTGTCCAATGGTTTATGGTGTTCCATGGAATCTGTTTCAGTGGGATTTAATTTTATAAATTGGGCTTAAACATCATCACTTGTATTTTAGCTGCACACACAATTCCAGTGTCTAAGACAGCTGCAGAACTTACTCAAACAGGTTATAAGTTGATTTTTAACCAGATTTTGTTTCAGTTCTGCTTGGAAATTGGACCAGTTTTGAAATTTGTTGCAGTAATGCTATGCCTTTATTTTTCTAAAGATGCTAGAATTCTAAGACTGTAGGAAAGAGTTTTGAATTAGTTTTGAGATGACAATTGTCAGGTGTTTCACAATTGTAATGATTCTCTGCTTTAATTATCATGATTCTGCTCCAAATGCTGGGTAAATGCAGCATCCCTTTCTGTAACATATGGTGAGAATTTTCAATTATTTTGCATTGCTTTCTATTAATTCTGACCTTAGGAACAGAAATCCAAGCAAACAGGGGATGGGAAGATGTTTTCCTTGTCATTTTGGAAGCTCATAACTCTACCTAAAGCATTTGACAATAAACTAATGTTTTTCTGTGAATTATACAGGAATTTGCAGGTGAAGACACATCAGACTTATTCTTAGAGGAGAGAGAAACAGCCCTTCGACAGGCTCAAGAGGAGAAACATAAACTTCAGATGTCTGTACCCGGCATCCTTAATCCACATGAAATTCCTGAGGAGATGTGCGATTAAAAACAAAAATAAAACAAGTTTTGCAGTTTTCCTTCTGTACAGCTACTTTGTTGTGATAGAAGAAAACAGCACTTGGATATTTGTTGACCAAAATGATGCCAATTTGTAAATTAAAATGTCACCTAGTGGCCCTTTTTTCTTATGTGTTTTTTGTATAAGAAATTTTCTGTGAAATATCCTTCCATTGTTTAAGCTTTTGTTTGGTCATCTTTATTTAGATTTGCATGAAGTTGAAAATTAAGGCATTTTCAAAGTAATTACTTCATGCCCATTTTGTGGCTAAGGGGAAAAAAAAAAATAGGCAAAACGTTTAACTTGTAAAAGACTATATTGCAAAATAATCCAATTTCCTGTAAGAGTATCGATTTTTTTTTTTTTTTTTTTTTTTTTTTAAATTCGGTTTTTCTTTCTAGTCTGTCCTGCAGTCTAGGAGAAAAGGTGAAGAGTAAAGCAGATTGAATTCATTGTTCAGCAGAGGATTCTAGTGCTGCCTTTGTTCTGAGCAGTTAGCAGCTTTTTGGACCGAGTGGTAAGGCTGTAGGCTACGTGTATTTGCAAGTTGTATGGCAAGTTTGCAGCAAGATCATGTGCATATCATCCCATTGTAAAGCAACTTCTGAAGAGTATGGGAACACAGTACAGTTAGTTATTTTTACACAGTTCTTTTGTTTTTGTGTGTGTGCTGTCGCTTTGTCGACAACAGCTTTTTGTTTTCCTCAATGAGGAGTGTTGCTCATTTGTGAGCCTTCATTAACTCGAAGTGAAATGGTTAAAATATTTATCCTGTTAGAATAGGCTGCATCTTTTTAACAACTCATAAAATAAAAAAAAAAAAAAACCAAACAAAAAAACTGGCTTTTGAGATGACTTATACTAATTTACATTGTTTACCATGCTGTAGTGCTTAAAGAACACTACTTAAAAGCAAAATAAACTTGGTTTACATTTATTTTTCTTTCTTCGGCTTATTCTTTTATTGGATGAAAATGCTGTGATCATATTTAAGATTTGTATTTGAAGGTGTAGGAGAAGTTCCTTGAGGTCTAGATAACTTGCTTCTGGCTTGCCTCATCTCAAGGACTTTGGCTGTGCTTGAAGTGAACATGAACTAAAGTTGGGCTCCATTTGGAAGTACAGTAGCTGTTCTGACTTACCTCCATGGATAAATATTCCATACTCCGTTACTCTGAAATGCCAGGAATGAATGAGGTACTCTTGCTCTTTCTCTCTCTGGACTCTTTGCAGTTTATTTCAAAGAGGCATTGCACTGTATCTTGACTAAGCAGTTAATAATAGTCCATGTGAATAACACGTGTAGACAAGATCTACAGTTATTTTTCTACCTAAAGTTTTGTAGTTAAATGATTTTCACAGATTTATGACGCGGTGTGAACACTGAGGTTGTGTGCAGTCGTGGCTTCCCCATCTCTGTAATGTCCTGTCTGTGTTTTCTAACAGTTGATGTCGAGCTCTCCCAAAGTTTTTCCCATCGGTTTGGTCTCCAATCTCCAGATTGTTCCTACGATGCCGAGTGTGGCCATTCCCTGAGAGCCGTAAACCGAGGCCGGGCAGGTGTGGAGGTGTTTGCTGTCAGTTTGGGTACCATAGTTCACTTTGTGCTGTATGTTCCTTTTGCAGTAGGGGTGCATGAGTTAGCAGTGTTCCTGTAGGATTTTAGCTGTGACCGGAACGTTTCCAGTCCCAAGTTTGTGTTGGTGACCATCTCTCCGTGTGTTTTACGGCGCCGGCCCCGGGAAGGCCCTTGGACGTTGTGTGAGCTGGCACTTGATCCTTGGAAAGAAAGTTCCTCAAACCCTGGATGGCTGGCACTTAAGAGTACAGCCTGCCAAAGCTGTTAATAGTTACAAAACTCATGTCTTTCTCTCCTTAAAGCTCCTCATTAAAGCTTTTCCATGTCTTCCCATCATGTGGAGCTTTTTGTTCCGCCCTGTGAAGGCCACATTGTCTTTAATGGGCAGTTTAAAGTGAAATATTTGAAGTACTGTTAAAGGACACGTGTGGGAAGGACATGAAAGGGCTCGTGACCAGCTGAGTTGCAGTGTTAGAGCTACAGATTATCAAAAGCTGTGCAGAGAAGTAAGAAAAGGTTATTAAGATGGAAATAAATCCCACTCATAGCATGACATCAGATTAATCAGTGAGTCACAGAGCCGAGCACTGAACTGGTTCTGATGTGTGGTGGCATTCACAGTGCATTCCAAACACTTTGGAACAAATCCATACAGGTAATAAAGTTGGACATGTTCCTTCCTTAAAGGTTGAAGTTGGTCTGGGGCTCGTGGTTGTCATGTCCACTGAAGAATTAAATGTGACCTAACCTCTCAACAAATCCAAAATGTATTTTTATGTTGATTCAGAGAAGAGTTGTTGCATTATTTTGATACCTTATGGATTATCTAAGTTACCAACATTTTTAATCTTAGGTTTTGCTTCCCTTTTAGATCTAAAAATTTAACTGTGGTCTTGTCTTGTTAAGAAAATTGGTGCCTTTCCCTGATCTCTGCAGCTGCTATAAAAATGCAGCTTATGCAGAGTTCTGGATACCATTAAAGATTTGACTTGTGTGTGTGCATATTTCCAGTGCAGTTATCCTGAATGTGGGGGGGGGGGGTGAGAAAAAATTACAATGTACATCTAAGGAAGTTCTAGTTCTAATGCACACCCTGTAAATCAGAATATATGGATAAAAAGCATGAACCATCATATAAACATCTACATAACTTGTAATTACATGTAAACCAATGTTTTGTGCATATTTCTATACAGATTTTACAAAAACCAGTTCTGTGTACTCCAGGTACATCGATAAATACGAATATTTGGGGGTGTTTTCTGTGTTTACATGAATTGATTGTCAGCTGCTGGAGACACCCCAAGTACTTGTTTCAGGCTGCCATGATGTGTTTGCTACTGTAACTGAAGCAGATTCTCTTCCAAAGCATTTTAGGTTAGTTGGTTTTGGTTTTTTTTTTAAACTAGAATAATTTGGTGTGTGTTAATCTGATTGGTTTAAGTGAACTATTTTCCAATAAAGCTAATATTTATGCAAAAAAACACCAGCTTTAGAAACGCTCATCTCTCCAGGAAGGCTTTAGTTACTTCTGAGACTTTTTGGCACTGGAAAGGCAAGAAAACTTGCTCAAAGGGGGGGAAAATGAGGAAAAGATGCTGAAAATGATGCATGAAGAGGTTGCCTGAGGTAAGGAACTTGCCAGAGTGTCCCCCAGTCCCTTCAGCACCAGATAAATGATTATTGCTGATTCAAGACTCCTGGGGTGCTGTTGGGATTTGCTGGAAGGTATGTCTAAACTTACTCCCTTTCTCCCCACTTCCTGGGTTTGCCTCCAAACTGAAATGCTGGAGATGGCTCTGGAAAAACTGGTTTGGGTCAGAAAATAAGGAAAAAAAGATGCCCTTCCCTTCAGCTGCCCATCAGGAAGGCACCTCTGCGTTGAGTTCCTGAGACTGAACTTACTTTTGGACTTTCAGCTTCAGGAGATCCTTCACTGTCCAATCCTGCAGATCAGGGTCAGCAGGATTCCCTTGGGAAAAGGCCTGGCCATTGCAGTGCAGGGATTCACAGTGCACCTGAATTACCTAAAGCACACAAAATCCCAGAGTTCAGCTGTCCAAACCTGCCCTGTGTGCTGCTGTTGGTCTCTGTGTGTTTCTCACTCCCTGTTTGTGCTGTCAGTGGGACTGAGGAGGAATATTTGGGAAGTTAAGAGTATGAATAAAAACAACACACTCAGATTTTTCACTTTTATTTGTAAGTTAAAAGCCAAACAGCACTTCTTCCTAAAAGATACACTGGAATATCTCTTCCAGGTGCCCCATCAACATGTACCAAGTGGTCTGGATTTTTTTTTTGTTGTGAACACATTTTAAATCTTAAGTCTTTTTAAATATTGCCTCAGCTTTTCCTGAGTCTTGAAGTTTACAGACTTTCAACAGAAGCTGCCTGGACTCTCTGGTAAGGTGGTTCAGATGCTGGTGGCACTCTCGTGCTCAGAAATGCCTTTTCTGTACTTCCATGATGCATTTTCGGCCGAATGCAGCTGAATTCTGAGTATATTCTCTACTATTTGGGCTAAATCAAACTAATTGAATTTGGCTTCTCGGGGTCTAGTTAAAAAGCTGAAAATGCTAAGAGAGCAGTGGCAGTCTAATGGTGAAACTTTAAAAGTGGGTTAACTTACATGTGGCTTCCAATGACTTCCAGCAGCATTCCAGCCTCGAGGTCACAGATATAACTGGACTCCATCTTTATGTTAAAGAAAAACAGGATTTTTAGTTCAGTGTTGGGACATGAATTTTGGAAAGTGTATGTTCTCAAACTCTTAATCCAGTCCTAAATTTGGATTAAAGAATTTTAGTTTTGCCCATGTCTTTCCTTTCTCCAAGTCACTCCTCTAGAGCAGTGCTGGCACTTTACCAGAGCAAATATTTCCAGATCCTCAAGGAGCTTCTCAGTCAAGGGAAGGGAAGAGGCCTCCTGGGGATAAAACAGCCTTGCTGGAATGGCACAGGGAGAGAAGAAAGGTCAGGAGAAAGCAAAGCACAGGAGGGCAGGAGGCTGATGATCACTCATCAGGCAGTTACAGGTCGTGTCTCGTGCAATTTAATCTCAGGTTAAAATCTCTAGTTAGAAAGAAAAAAAACGAAATTGTGTGCAGTACAAGGAATTTTGCTTTCAATATTCCATTCTGAACAAAAGCAGGAGTGACTCAAGGTCACCCAATGCTCTTCTGTTGTGCTCCTTCAGCTTGGCATGTGACACCAGGCTCCAGAAGGCCCCTTCCTCCCTTCCTTCTGCTGACTCTGGTGCTGCTGCTGCTCTCAGATCAAAGAGCTGATTTGTCAGGAAAACCATCTTTTAAGGTGTTTCTGGCAGTTCACTTGGATTCTGTTAAAGTTACTGCAGGGCCTGCATAAGGAAGAAAAAGCAGAAAGTCAGTTCAAATCAGATTATGCAGATTGTGGGAATGAGGTTTTTCTATGATAACAAATGATCTGGACACAAAAGGTAAGGCAGCACAAAATCTACTAAAATTAACATATATGCACAATATAAACCCCTCTGAGCCACCTTTTGATGGATCTCAAGCTTTGGAATTGCTCTAGAAGAGAAAGGTGGTCGCTACCTTAATTCAGGCATGAGCAGAACATGATAACTGTAATATATTGGACTGCTCTTTTTTTTTTTTTCATTATAGAAGTTTTCATGCTATCTGGAAGAGATCACACAACCAAAAAAAGCCCTACAGGCTCTGGTATACCTGTGTAATTTTAATAACTAAACCGGTTAGTTATTAACTAAATCTCCATAATAATAATAACCATTTATGTAACTAATTACTTTAATAACTAACTAGCTAGTGCTGGTTAGGTTTCTCTCAGTAGAAAATACATTGTTCAGAAAAGACTATGACTATATAAGTTACAACCAATGAGAAAGATCAGTAAAAAGTTAAGGGAAGTTTTTATTTTTTTACTCAGTCTTCCTCTTGTCTCTTATTAGTACCCTTTGTTATTCTCAGAAATCTGTTTGAAAGACACTTGCATTAACATGTGAATTAAGTAACAGATAAGGAATCTGTGCCTCGTGGACACTCAATTTTCTATATTTGTTTAAATTAGTAAAAGGCAATTTAAGCAGGGAGTATTTAGGAATAGCTATCCTTGATGATAAACCTAACCTGGAAAGTATTTCAAAGACAAGTAAGCGACAAAGAAGTCTAGATGACAGATCGTTCTAGTAAGTTCCTGACTTCCACAGTAGTTGTAGCTGTTGTTTACAGTAAATCGTCTCTTTATTTTTAAACAGCAGTGGAATTCTCTTAGTTTAACAAACTGATGCCTCAAGGACTGTTAGGAGGGGAGAGTTCTGGAGTTGGGAGGTTATATACTCAACCTCCACGGTGTTACCAGCCTGGATAAACACACACATGGAATTAAACCCAGAACTGCATTTCTCCACTGCCATCTGGCTTATTTTAAATGAAAAAAAAAATAGGACGGCCACTGAAGAACTCAAACCAGTTTTGTTTTGGTTTTTTTTTGTTTTCTTTCTTTCTTTCCTTCCCCCCTCGTTTGGTGATTTTACTTTAACTTTCTCCCGAACTATATGGCATCTGCATTGCGGCTATTAATAGGTTTGTTTTCTTAATCCTATGTACGAGTCAGTCAAATAGAAGGGTTGGGAGTAACACACGGACTCACCACTGGGTGGTACTACAGAAATAAAAATTAGCATTTAATACTGGTGAAGTGCCTCCTTTGGGGAGAAAAACCAGCCACGATCTGTCATGTGATCCATATTCCAATTCCATGCACCTGGGCGAGGGAGCAGGATGAACAGATGGGAGAAAAAAAAGATGGTTTGTTTTTTTTTTTTTCCTTTTTTAATGGAAAACAGCTGCTCCCCTTAAGATTTGTAATCCACGGGTACAAAACCTTGTTCAAAACGCGCCCAAGAGTGAACTGGTAGTTGTAATCAGCATAAATTATATATCTTCAACTAAAGTTCTGCGTTTGTTTTTTGAGACAGACTGTATCTTTTAATGAAAAAAGGGCTATTTCCAGCAAGTCACAGACACTCTACGCGCCGTTAGACACCGGGCAGAATAAATCACCGTCCAAGAAGGGGAGGGGGGAGGGAGGAAAGCAGGGTGGAAAACCATAGGAGGTAAAAATAAATTAATTATTAGCAGAAAACGCTACCGTAGCCCTTCAAACGCTCATTTTCGCGGTCCGGTGCCCACAGGTGCCCCCGCTCCCCTCAGCCGGGCTGGGCGGGAAGCAGATATGGCGGCAGCTCTTCCGTCCCGCGTCCCGACGGCGGAAAACGCCAATAAACCATCCCGAAGACCTGGAAAACCGCCTGGAAGCACGGAGCTTCCTCTCTATGGAGCTGGCGGGCTAAGCGCTCCCTTCAGGCGGGAGGTCCCTGAGGCAGCCCGGGCAGCGGCGAGCGCGGCTCCAGGCACCGAAGGAAGGGGCGGGCAGGAGAAGCCGCTCCCCCCCCACCACGTTCCCTGTCACAGCGGCGGCGTGTGCGCGTTCCTGGCAGAGATTCCCGGCCGCGGGAGGCGGGAAGAGGGCAGGGAGAAGGGAAGAGGGCAGGGAGAGGCGCTTCCCGCCCTTCCCCGGGCGCGCGCCCAACCGCCGCCGCCGCCATTTTACCCTCCCGCCCCCTTTCCCCCTCCTCCCCGCTCGCCATCCCGCCGCTCGGAGCCGCGGTGGGAAGGCGGGGCGAGAGGGAAAAGGGAGGAGGAGGGACTCGGCCACCTTCGCCTCCTCCTGCCTGGTCGGAAACTGCCGAGCGGCGCCCGAGCGCCCCGTCCCCCCCTTCGCTCCCGTCCCCTCCTCCTCCTCCTTCCCCCTCAGCAAAATGGCGGCGCGTGGAGTCCCTGGGAGCCAGTGAGTGACTCGGCTTCTCCTCCTCCTCCTCCTCCTCCCCGCTGCCGCCGCCGCCGCCGCCACAGGCTCATTTGCATTGATCAGCCGCCCCGGATCCCAGACCGGCCCCTGCCTCTCCCCCCCCTCCCCTTCTCTTCCCATTCCTTCCCGCCCCCTCCCTCCCCTCCCCCCCGGTGACCCCCGCCCCGGCCCCCATCAATCATCAATCAGCAGCACCGAGCGGATCAATCAATGGTCGGGAGGAGGCGGCGGCGGCGGCTGCTGCTGTTAATGAACAATGTGTGAGAGCTGCGCCGAGCTGCTGGAGGTGTTAAATGAGAGTAAGTGCGGCCGCCCTCCCCCGCTTCCCTCCCCCCGGGCCGGGACCCCGCGGACCCTCCTCTGCACCGGGTTACAGCCGCGCTTCGCCTCCTTCCTCGCCTCTCCCCGCCCGCCTCGGGCCTCCCGGCCGCGGGGTTCCCTCTCTGCCCGGCCATGGAGGAGCTCCCTCCATGCCCTGCTCCGCGCTTCCTTCCCCCTTCCCTCCCCGCTCCCCGCGGCCTGGGGCGGGCCCGCCGCCGTGTCCCCGCTCCATCCCCCTTTCCCCCCGGGATCCGCATCCCCGGCAGCCGCGGCGGGGCCTGCCCGGGCTCAGGAGCTGCCCGGGAGCCGCTCCGGCGCTGCCGGGCCTGGGCTGGGTCCCTTTTAAGCAGCAGCAAAGGCGTCTCGGAGCGATCCTGCCTTCCCCTCCCTGTGCCCGGCCTGGGTACGCGGTGCAGGTGCTTTTCGGGCGCCGATTTTCCCGAAGCTGCGAGGGAAGCGGCTCCTGGAGGAGCCTGGCTCGGCTGGGAAGGTGCTCCCCGGGCGTTCGGCTCCGGGGGTGGTCTCTGGCTCCCTCCCGAAGTTTCCTCTTCCCGAGTGTTACCGGGAGGGTCGCAGGGGTGATACAGCAGGTGTTCCCCCCGCTGCCGCTGCGACCGGGAGCGTTTTGGGCACGAAATTCCCTGTAGGCCTCGCGTATCCCTTTGGAACCTGAGCTCCGTGGCAGCCAAGGTACCTTCCCGGCTTCTCAGGGGGCTCTGCCTCACGAACAAAGAGCAAAACCCCACCATTTGTACGGATGCTGAGGAATTGGAACAACTTACCAGCTGAAGTTTGCGATTAGAGGGAAGTTTTAACTGTCTGGGACCTTAAACATGGCATTTTTTCTGGTTGCACTCTGCAAATCCTGTTCCAGAGAGCGTGGCTGCCTCCACCAAGGTTTGGGTAGAGTTGTCTTCACCCTCATGAGGCCCAATTCTATGTGATGTTTGCTCTTTCCTGAGATACTACAGCAGTTAAATGTTTTCCTTTTTTCTTGCTGGGGAAATGTGATATTCAGTGATGGCCAGCGTTTCACTTAAAAAGTATAAAATGTAGGTGTAAAAGTAACTTTCAGGAGAGCCCAGGGGCTGGAATAAATCAGATTAAGAGGTCTACATCAGAGAACTGTTGGGTTGTTAAATTCGTTTGCTGAGTTTGGCTGAGCTTGTACTTCCAATATCTTGTTTTGAAGGAGATATTTATTTGATTTAGCATGCGTATCTTATCTTTCCCAACTGGAGAGGCAGGGAACGCATTGATATTATAGACCAAGTGCTTATAAACAGTAGGTTCAAAATAAGGCAGAATTATCAATGGTATACAATGACAACTGCTTGTTGGAAGAGATAACTTTGCTTGGTTTGGTTGGATTGATAAGTAATCGTGGCTTAAACTTGATGGAGATTGGTGTGATCAAATAGAAAAAAGTTGTAACATTAAATATGGTATTTCAAGGAACCTCTGAAATTCCAGTGTGAGTTGATTTTTACAGTTGTTTTAAGGTAATTGGGACTGAGGCAGACAGATATTCCCCTCTAGATAAAACAGTGTCTTAAATCACTTTAACAGTTATTTTTTAATATTTTTATATATATATATATAGCTAAGGGATGGATAACTTAGTGATTCTGCATAATATAAGATAATTGCTATTTATGAGTAAATTTGTCTTTTTTAAGTCCAGTTTATTAGGGAAATTCTGCAGTTCTGTTGCTGTGTAGTTAATTTTCAGAAATGCTGCTGAGGTACCATTAAGTTTGGCCTTCCCTTGAGAGAAAGAAGCCACTGTAAATAACCAGAACTATTTGGTGTGTGTGTTTGGATACAAAGACATGTGATGGTGCTCCCTTCTCACTGGATGAGAATGAGTTGGGAGGGAGGGGTGGTTTCTTTTATAACTTCCAGTTGAGTTCTTTGCATTTCTTAAGTCATAACGAAAGGTGCGTGATACAGAAATGATGTCAAGCCTTGGTTTTTAAAACACTGCAGCAGAAGTGAAAAGTGGTAGTAAAGAATGAGGTCATGCCCGAGATGTGTGAGCCACAGACTGCCAGCGTTTCCTTTCCTGCCCACGGAGCTTTTGGGGTCATCCCTGCACTGAAACTCCCCTAACGGGCCTTTCAGAGAGGGCCAGGAAACAGCATCTTGTTTGGTTTAGACATTTCTTGCTACACTAAACATTTTTCCCTGGCCACATACCGGCTTTTGCCTTTGTTTGCCCTAATATTTACGTGGGAAGCTCCTGTTTTCTTCCCCAGAAGTTCCCAAGCGATGGGTGGCAGGAGGGTGGAACTGAACAACTCTGCAAACAGACAGGCATCTTTTCATTATAAGCATATCAATCCCCCTTCAAACTGCTGGACTATCAACCCACACCCCCTAACAGTGGGCAGAGGTGACTTTATCCAGCAGTGACCTCTGTGTAGGCCCAGGGTTATGTCCTGGGAAGCCTCCAGCTCCTTAGGCCTGGTTTTGGCCCAGGCAGTCAGTGGCCCTGGTTCTGTGGCACTCAGGGGCTGCCTTAGGTCTTGAACTGGAAACCTGTTGTTTGAAAATCATATTTTGTGGCCAAAGGTCTGTTAAGCATATATATATATATATTAAACATGATGCTTAGGCATGAGAACCAGGCAATATTTTATGGACAGAATCAGCAATGTTGGGTTTTTTTGGTGTATATATATTTTCTTCTCTTGCAGCATCTTTATTTTCAGCATTTGACCTAAGTACAAAACCCAGTAAATTCCCTGCTCTTGAAGTTATTTCCTGAGAAGAAGCAGTAATCTCAAGTTATTATTTGATTCAGGAACTCAGCAAAACACAAATTCCCCTATGGAATGCCCAGACTTTAGAGGAGTTTTTGCACTGTAGGACAGTCTGTTCACTCAGAGAGTCTGATTCCTCATTGAGCACTGTAGGTTTGTTAGCATCACTTACCTTCTCCCTGGCAGGCTTTAATAGGAATAAAGTCTGTAAAAAGCCTGATTTCTGAAATAATCTCCCACAATATAAACATTTTAATAGCCTTTAACAGCAAAAAAAAAAAAAAAAAAGGAAGATACAATTGTAACTATTTAAGATAAGGCCATTTATTTGCAGAGGCTTAAGGACAGATTGTCATGGCATTAATTAAAGGGGCTCACTAAAATGTGTTGAGGACATTCTGTGCTTTTGTGTTGATTTACAGCATTCTGTATCCCAAAATGAACCCTGATACCAATGCACTGTACATTCCTTGCTTTCTTTGGATGCCAGGTCTTGTCAGTCGAGGAGGGATTATATTGAGTTTCATTTGTTCTCCAGCAATATTTACATTACTGTGCTGTCCAGAGGCCCTGGTCAGGACAGCTCTGTTTTCCTGGGCACTGCTCAGATACCCAGATAGGCTTAACCCTAAAGCCAGAAAATACAGAAATATAACATTTAAACCTGGGCTTTGCTCTCTCAAGTCTTTTCCATGAGTTTTGCAGGTCGCTGTGTCCCACCCGGAGCCACAGGGATGGTTTGAGCTGCCCATAGATCCACGAGATCCCTGGATGCTTACACAGGATTCACTCCCCAAGCATTGAGTATGTGGTGCTCCATACTGAGTGTTTGTGGAGTGCAGGATGTCCTTGTATCCCTGGAAGTGGGAATCTGGTTCTCACACCAGCCCTGACTCAGCTGTCCTTGTAGTCCTGGCCATGGTATGTCCCAGAGAGCCCGGCTCAGCTCGGTTGCCTGAGAGGCTCCCCTTTGGGATTGCAGCTGGTGTTGCTGTGTGTTGACTTAAAACTCCTTGGATGATTTTTGGTTTGGGTTTGGTTTGTTCTCGTCGTTTGGTTTGCGTTTTATAAAAGTAAGAAACAAAAAAAAATTACAGCATGGAAAAATTGATTTTATGATGTAGCAGCAGTCGTGGTTTTAGGTTACCTTGGTAGGCCTGGGTTATTCCCAGTTCTTGATTTCTGGGAACTGACTTTGTTTCCTTCCCAGCATTCTGCTTTGCTTTGTTCAGTGATTACCTCTTTAGCCCATTTTTCTTCCTAACAGCTTTGAGATCTTACAAAATCAGTTCCCACTGATGAATAGAGGTTTCTAGGTGTTACTCTATTGCACCAGCTCACAGGCTATTTGTCTCCTTATGTTTTCTCTAAACCTTCAGTAAAACACAAAGAACCCCCAACAACCAACCCAAAGCAACCCCCCCACAGTTTACTCAAGCACAGGAGTTGGATGTAGACTAAATATTGTCATTTTCTGTCCCTTATCAGTGTCTGCTGTCCTGCAGAACTGCTCCCAAAATGATCAGGTCCATAGAACACTTGAGATACGGGAGTGCTTTACTGTTTGTGTAGCTTCGGGATAGCCCTGAATTTGGATGCTGAAGATTCCTGACTTCTTGTCACGTTGTTCCAGCCTGTAGGAAGTACCAGGAGTAGCCTTGGAGTTTGGGTGAGGGTTATATTTACCTTGAGGTAGGTGAGAAATTGAAATGTCCCAAAATATTGAAGCATTCAGTTTGTTCCTTGGGATCTGGAGAGGGTCAATATTTTATGCTGTGAGTACTCAAGGATTATTTTAGATATTGAGTACATGTTCTAAGATTATTACAAATATTGCATCATTAACATCCCCTGGTCTGCAAGAGCTGCTCTTACTTGTTTAGTGGTTACCTGAAAGCTTCAGGATTGATTATTTGATTACTTCTCATGTTTTGCACAGATCTAAAGTTTCATTTGACTGGTGATTCCTCTTGTGCAAAACTGTAAGACAGTTGTCTCTCTTGCATGGGTTTTTTCCTTTTTTTCCCCCTTTTTTTTTAAGATTCATCTTTTCTTTCTACTTAAATGATATTTCCCTGTTCAGAACCTCTACAGAGACACTATGGAGGATTTATTGGGGTAACAGCCCAACTTCACTACTAAATCTTGCTTGTCTCCTGTTGAAGAAAAGAAGATCATTTGTTTATAAAACTGAAATTCAGTGGTTGTTTCATGTTTACTTTTGTCTCTGACCCTTTTTAAGATGATGAGCAGCCAGACTTAAATGAAAATAACTTTATAGCAGTATTGCCAAATTGCAGTTATGGATTGTGGTGAAGTGCTACTCCAAATGAATTGGAGTAACCAGAGGGAAAAAATGGAAGGAGGAACTTGTATCCTCCTACTTGTGAACTTTCTAAAGTGAAAGGGAAGGTGTCACTGAGATAAAGTTGGTTTAACTTGTTTGTAGTTGTAAAGCAGTCGAAGGAGAAACTCTGTGACTTTAGCAGCTAAAAGGCTTCTATTTTTGGAAAGATATTTCAGCTTTTGTTCTGTACAAGTACTTTGGTTCATGTTATTTGATGTGATCAGAAATGATTTTGTCCTGAGACTTTTCCTGTTCAGGCTGCTGCAAACTGGTTCTTTCTCATTGCTCAAGTTGCTTGACCAGTGATGCTGAAGATGAGTTACATAAATCCCATTCTGCTGAGTTCTGCTGTGAGTTATGGACCACTGACATGGATTTACTGAGATGCCTCCCTTTGTATATAGGGAAATCTCCTGCTGGATAAGTACTTGTAACAATATCCTCAAAGCCACCAGGCTCTGCTATTGTATTCCTGCTTAGTTATGTGGATAACTTCAAGGAAGTGAGGAAAGCAAGAAAGGAAAAGAAAAACATCCCTTTCTTCACTTGATTTTCTCGTTTTTTTTCAAAAGATACTTCACTAGTGTAGAACTAGAACTCATCTTGGAAATCTTCCTGTTAGATTACATTTTTTCATACCTTTAGGTGCTGTATGACCTTCTCTCTGTAAGGGAAGTTCCCAAGTTATGGAAGTCCCAAGCAATTCCTGAGCCAAGTCCAAGCTGCTGTGCTTTAGGGTGTCCTGGATGTTGTTAGTGGCAGTTTTTAGAACAGCCCAGCCTCTGGGAATGTCCTTGGATGTGCAGGTGTTGTGGAGCAGCCGGGACACTGTCGGTGAGCGGATTCCTGGGCTCCAAGTGTCGCTCCGGGGCTGAAGGGGAAGTACCTTGGAGAGCAGACCTGGCCCCATTTCCCTGGCCCTGCCTTGGAGGAGATGCCTTGGCTTTTGGAGAGCCAAGGCTTTTCTGTCCATGGAGGGACTCTCATGGCTTCAGGGCATTGTGAGACTCACCCAGTCTTGTAATTCGTGGAATTCCCCTTCGCTTCTTTTTCTTCCGTGTTAAGCAGTAAAATATATTTCTCTGTTTCTAATACTGACTTCTCACTTGTGGGTTTTAATTCCTTGCTTCTCAATTTCTCCATGTCACTGGTTTGCTTCCATCTTCCTGTGTTCAAGTAACACAGGAAAGCAAAGCCTGGAATTCTGTTCCGTGGCCAAGTGATGAGCAGCCTGTGATTTGGCATTTTAGTGATTGAAAAGGGAGAGCAATGTTTACTTCTCTGTTCCTTTTATTTCTTAGATTTTCTTCTTTAAGTTCTTCTTTTCAGGTAGCTAGGAGGGATTTTTGCAGGCCAAGTTGTCAGGATGCTGGGACAACGTGGAAAAGAATCTTACCATCCTCAGGAGCAAGTGGTTGTGCTGATTACTCAGTGCTTATGCTGCAATTAAACAGAGTTGTGGCCATTTAACTTCTGTTATTTAAGCACATATTAGGGTGATTTCTTTCATTTTGTGCAGCAAATTGGCAATTTCTAGAAAACATGAAGAGGGGAGAAGCCATTCTTTTCACTTTGCTCCTTTCCTTGGATGAGAATCGATTTGCAGTTGGAATGCTAAGCGTGGACATGCAGCTGTGAGGATCTCCTTGGTGGTAATACTCAGTAAAAATATCCAGCTTGTTTGTAGATTTGCAGAGTTTTATTCCTGGAATTCTCCCGATCCAACATGTGTGGTGGAAGGTGAGCTTTTTGAGGCACCTCTGGTGTAAATCCACTGCAGCTCTGTATGTTTGTATGGAATTCCTTGTGAGATTCAGTGCTGGAACAACTGGCTGAAGAAGCTGAAACTTGTCAGAGAAACTCCTTGTGGAAAAAGCACCTTTGGGTGTTGACCTTTCTTCAGTTAATTTGTGGAAGGGCTGTAAATAAGACTTTGGAAAGGTGACAACTGAGGCACAATTTCTGGATCAGCATCCATGCAGATCATTAGTTTCTATCTAGGAAGTGAGTGGCAAAGGTTTTTCCCTCTTTCCACACCAAATTGAAGAAGCCTCCAATTCATGGCACCATTTTAATAATTGACTTCCACTGGAGAGTTTATGATCTATATAATTGTGTATAGAAACAGGGCATATGTGCTTTAGGTTGTGTTGTGCAACACTCATTGTCTTTATCTTTCCGTTGTGCTTCTCAACTTCTTTTGGGGGGATTTAGTAATTTTTTTGTGAGAGTTAGTTACATTTTTAGGAAGTGGCCAGTTACCTATTTATTAATTGGTGAGTAATAATAATTATTGTAATTTAATAATTATTAAATTCTTCATAATTTAAATTTCTATACAAACCCCATTGTTTTCACCACCAGTGAAATTATTTTCTAAGCGGGTGGGAACTGGAAAATTTGTATTTTTGAGAGTCATTTTCTGCCGTAGTTTGTGCTGTTTGCAAATTTGAGATCGGATTCATTGTAAACTTTGTGGGCATCAACAAAACTGACAGTGCTTTCCCTTCTGAGCTCTTCCTGCTTGGAGAAGCTGTGGAGAACAGTGCTGGGAATGGACAGTGGCATGTTTGCAAGGGAGGACAGCTCCAGGAAAGCTACAGAGGGGCCAAAATATCAGTATCTAATGAGGAATTTGGGAAAGGCCTGTGTGGCACAGCTTTAGGGCACCTTTGCAGTCACCTGTGTGCTGGACAGGAGGTGTTTATTGTTCCTTCTTGGAACTGGTGTGGGATAACACTGGGGAGTGTGAGCTCAAAAACTCGATAAAAAGCAAGTTCTCTTGCTTAGCTGAAGGATGGTCAGTGCAGTGAATCCTTGGCTGCACTGGCCAGTCTGATTTCTTTCACAATTTAATATTTCAAATGAAACTTTTACCTCAGAGCATTTCAAGTCATAAGTGTCACTCTGCTGAGGTGATATTTAGAGTAAATGGTCTGATCAAGTTGATCAGAATTGGAATTGGTTTTCATCAGTCTTGGAAACTTTCTGGGTCCAAACAGAGCCAGTTTGAGTCTTTCCAGGGTGAGTTGGCTTTGAACACTGTAGCCATCGTTACAGGTGTTGCCCCCTGTGCATTTGCTGCTGTGACATTCATTTATATCAAAGTAACATCTGGAAAGACATTTTCTGGTTGTGGGGGATGTTTGTCGTGAAATTTTAATACTCCTTTAGACCACATGCGTGGCTTTCAGTCATCTCTGACTTCTTTCAGTCTGCTACTTTTCAGGAAAAATATATATACACCTGTGCTTTAGCCACTAAATGACTGAATGCAGCATGTGATTCAGAGAATTGCTAAACACAGGTTATCCAGCACAAGCAAGTGCAAAATCTGAGTGTCTCTCTGCAAGTTTAGAGAGACCATGACTTTGTTGCTTGCTTATCCTTTTCTCAGTGTTTTATTCTCTGTTTTGAATGGGGGTTGCCTGCACCTGTGCTGATGGAAACAAAGCAAGCCTTGGAGTTGAAGTGCTGAGCGAGCCCTTCTTGGGCTTGACTGTAATGACCCATTGCCCATTTCCCTCTCATCTCCTTGTTTGAGCAGGCTTAAATATACTTTGTAAGAAATGAATTAGTCATATTTGCCTCTCACAGGTTTTGTCCCTGAAAACTGGAACACATCAGTAGATGCTTTTGTTGTAAATCAGCTGGTAATCTGTTGCTTCTTAGGGGCTGGGGTGGCTCAGTTGTGGGCCTTTTCTTTCTGGTTGTGGGGGAAAGCTGCTCTTGTTGTCTGGGACTGATTCACAGGCTGCCAAGTAGTCCAGCTGAACTCATTTGCAAAGTTCTCTCTTGGAAATAGAATGCTTCCTGGAGTAGGTATTTTAATTTTTGCATTCCTTGCTACTTTTAATTAAGACTAATAGAAAACCTCTTTTAGCTTTTGGAACCTTGTTCACGCAATTAAGTCTTTGTTCTACTTACAAAGCAGTTTGATAAACTTTGAGTTCTGTGTTTTCACCTTAAAGCAGTATTTTAGAAAAAGTTCAGAGCTGGAGCATTAAAGAAAAATCATTCAAACCCAGAGTCATTCAAGTCCTTCTCCATTGTTTTTGAAGGTAATATGTTATTGAAAGGAAAGGATTCAAGTACTCTTGTAAACTGAAGGCAGGCAATCCTTTATCTGAGCAGTAGTTTTGGCAGTGACAGTGTCAGCCCTGGCTTTGAAATGTACCTTGGGGTAATTAGGGATCTGCTGGGAAATGCTGGGTTTGTGCAGAGCTTGTCCAATCCTGAATTGATTCCTTAAGAAACTTGCGGTGGCTGTTGTCAAAATATTATGATGGGCAGCCTGGCTTTCCACATCCAGTGTGTGTTTTGGTGATGTCAAGCAGACTTGATTGTGTGGAAATACTGCTTTAATTGAGCTGGGTTTTTTTGGGTTTTGTTTTTTAATTGAAAAAGGAACTATAACAGCTTCAATATAAAGATGAAAACAGAGACTTCCCGGAATTGGGAAGTTTTGTCTTGGACTCAAACACAATTTACCATACTGAGTTAAAATAGGACTCTGAAACAAGACTACTAATTTTTATTTTTTTTTAACCTTCAGCAAATGGCACAAATACTTTGAAATTGCTTTATAGTTGTTTTTTTTTTCCTTACTAATATATAACTTGCCTTTCTCTGGAGAGGGAGGACTGCAATATCTTTGCTGCTGAGAATCCCAAGATAACAGAAGCACAGGCAGGTAACAGTGCAAAGACACCAGAGATCTTTTCAGATTCCTTCTGCCAGCCTTGGCTGACACTGAACCTCTGCTGAAGCTGCTGGGCCAGGCTCACCTGGGCTGTAGCACCTGGCTGCTGCTCCCCTCACTCACATGTCCATGGAATTGCAGCAGCCTGGACATCATCCCACTGGCCAGGAGCAGCTTTGAGGGTTCCTGCTGTGCAGGGCTGGGCTCAGGGGATGTGAAAAGGATAATGGGGAGGGTCCTGGTGGGCCAGCAGAGCCAGAGCAGCATACAGGTTATTCCATCCACAGCCAGATATTCCACAGGCTGGTTTACACCATTTCCTGCTGGTTTACACCATTTCCTACTGGTGTTTGATCAGAAGGGCCATCTGTGCCTTGCACAGTGTTTAACTGATGGGAGCTCCTGGACCTTTGATGGTATTCCTCTGCTCCTCTGTATCCCTGCTGGATGGGATACTGCTTGTACCTCAGCCATTGGCATAACCCAACCTGAATGATGGATTCCACATTCCCATCTAGTCCAGACCAGATTTCCACTGCATGGATTCAGGATTTGTGACCTTTGTCCTGTGGCCCACCCATGTGGGAACAGCAGGAGTTTACCCAGTGGCACAACTTAGGCCTGGCTTTGTGTGAGAGGTGCAGTTGTGCTGCTGGCCCTGGCCTGGCTCCTGCAGCAGCACAGCTGTGTGTGACACTTGAGATGCTGTGTCTGAGCTCATTTAGACTGCAGTTCACTGGGGTAGTTGTGGATCAAACCAGCTCCAGTGTGCTGGGAAAACCCGGGTGTCATCTGATAGCTGGCACTGGACTGCACTTAAAACAGTTCCGTGTGGAACTGCTCCTGGAAGCAGTTGCTGTGGCACATTCTCTTTGGGAAGGTGAATTCATAAGATGCTCTTAAGAAGGACAGTTGTTGGCTGAGGTAGATGTTGGCAGCCATTCCAAAGGGGGCATTTTAACCCAAAGCAAACATGAGGAAAGCTTGAGTGTGGCATCACTTCTGGAAGGTGACAGTTCTGGAATTTCGTGCTGCTCAGAGTCAGCTGCTGCTGTTTTGCTCCAAAGTGCATTAACATGTTGTGGTAAAAGAAAATAGGTGTTTGCTGGAGAAGATGAGGGAGATGGGATGGAAAAGGAAATGTAGAGATGAAAAGAGAGAGAACTTGGTGGTGTTTGCAGAGACAGAAGATAAAGGCAGCAGTTACCTCAGATCAGCTCATTTACCCTGTTCTGGTGAGGTTGTATCTTAGAAGTCCAGTCTGGTGGATGAAAATACCAAGGTTTTTTCTACTCCTTGTGCAACTTTGCTGTGCACTGGAATACTGAATTAAAACTCCTCAGGTCCTTCTGATCTCAAGGTGGCTGTGAGGAATTCCACAGGTGCTGGATGTTGGGGATACCACTTGGAACTGCTTTTTCCTTACTCTTCAGTAGCTCCTGTATTTCCATTGATAAGAACACAGTGTTGCTTAGACTTGCAAACCTTTGTCAGATTTGTTGAAATTACTTTTATGTTCAAAAGTTTGTGTCTGACAGGCCAGTGAGGTGATCACAGTTTGTTTTCTGAGGAAATGAGACTTTAAAAGTTGCTAATTCCTGTCTTTAAGCTGTTACATTTCCAAAACATTTGTGCTGTAATATTTGTATACTTTGTAATCCAAAACTTGGAGGAAAGTGATATATTTACCAAGTTGGAATATTTATAAATATAAGAAATTTAGAGTTTGATGCAGACTTAAAATGAATTCAGGTGTGTTGTGGGGTGGAAGTGGGTGTTGTTATCTGTGATGAGGGAGCATTAATGGCACTCAAGCACCTTAACCAGCCATATAGAATTTATTGCTGCAGTATTTTGGGTTACAGATCTGATTGTTCCTATGTTAACCTGGCATTTAACAGTATTTTTAATACTGAACAATTAACTTTTTTGATTTGCTAGTGTATTCTACAGTAGTGTTTCTCTTTGGTTGTGCTTATCTAGTCAGTGGTCTGGGATGTTTTATGTTATGGAGACTGAGAAGTAGAAAGAAGACTCTTGTTTCCTCACTGGAAAGTTGTAGGGAAGCTTGGAGAGTTAAACTCTGGCCACTGAACTTCAGGCTGACACTGTCCTTTCGAGTACTTGTCAAGGATGGCTCTGTGAAGGTCAGGAAGAACTCTGGGAATCAATCTAAGGCAATCAGGAATTCTTTATCATTAAGAAGAAGTCATTCCAATAGATGGAAGTAGAAAGGGAATGGGAGATGCTGAACTCTGTGCCTGCCCTCTGACATGCTGTTGATTCTGAGCAAAAAGAACCCCCTAAAATCCCAGCAAACCTCTCAGTGCAGTAAAAGAAGTGCTGGTTCTCTGTGTGAACAATGGTACTCGCACAGATTAGAGATGTATTTCTTTCCAGATTAGTATTATTGCCCCTCATACTGTTTTGTTTAGTGTATGGCTCGTTTCCTCCGTTTATTCTATCCCAGGGAACAATTTCTGGGAATAATGTTCATTCTGCAAGCGATCCAGCCTTTCCCATGAGAAGCTGATACTGGATGAGGTTTGGGGGAGGGGGCAGAATCCCTGTGCAGCTGTACCTTGTCACAGTTCTCAAAATGGAGAAATTATAGATATTAAAGGGGTTTTATCGTTGACTTTTTACTCTGTTATGTTTCTGCAAGTAGAGGAAATGTGCTTTTAAAAATGATTATTTTTGCTTGCCAGTTGATTTTATACTTGCTGTGATAAGTGACCTTTGGATATAAGATATTCCCCACAAGTCCAGCAGGATAGTTGTCCTTGAGGTCTAATTACAGGCTGTTCCTCCAGCTCTGAAGTTCTTGCTAAAACTGCACTTATGATCCGAGTTTCATTTGTCCACAGATGAAATTATATTGCCCCATTCTTTGCAGCTGATTTATATTTTTCTCACCTCTTTTACTACATTTATTAATGGGGTTTTTGCTTAGTTTGGGAGATGGTGTTTCTAGTAACACCCCTATAGCAAATCACCCTTTTGTGGAAGATGAGGTAAATCATCCAGGTTTTCATTTAAAGCCAGCCAAGTAAAACAGGAGACTGAGGAAACAGCAAGGAAATATTCTTCTTTTTTTTTATGATATGTTTTGAATTTTGACTTTGACCATCGTGTGTTTTGGCTTCTCGTCAGCTCCTTGAATAAACAATTACACTTTAGGTCACTCTGATTTTTTTTTTGATTTTTTTTTTTTAAATACATGAAAACCGATACACCAGAAGATATTAAATCAGGCAATTATTATTACTTTGGTTGGTTAAGCAGCTCAGCTCTTTCTTCTGTGGTGTTACTGTGATAAAAAGATCTCTAAACCATGTTGTGAAGACTCAGTTCTGGGGTTCCTGCAGGAGGTGGTTGGAATGTGTGGCTCCAGGTGCCATTGGAGTATGGGTTTGAACTGGGATATGTTGGTTTTGAAATGGGATCCAGCACGAGGTGAAGGTGTCTGTGCATGGAAAGTAAGAGGGAAAAGGAGAGTGAGAAGGTCTGAGAGGCTTTAACTGAGAAGAAAGATTTGGTAGAGCAAATCTAAGGAAGGAGAAGGAAGTTGAGCCCAGAGATAGGGAAGGGGAGCATTTCTAGCACTGCTGAGTGCCTGGAGAAAGGAGCACTCACTGCAGGCAGGGAAGGAAGGAGCTGGGATTGGGATTGAGGTGCCACTGCTGGGAGAGATGCTTGGAGATCCTGGGATGCCTGTAAAGCTCTGGAGCACATATTGTCAGTTCTTAGGGATGGGAGCACAGGAGCTGCCACTTGGATGAGCTTCAGAGGCTCTCAGAGCACACAAGTGCATCCTGTGGTGGAAAACTAAGGAAAAGTCTTATCCACCAAATCAATTGGCAGGGAGGAGGCTCAGTGCAGGAAAAGTTTTGGGAAAAGTTTGACATGATGGTTTCAAACAGTGGAAGTGTGAGAGTGGGGAGGCAGCAGATCGAGGAGGGTCTGAGGGTGCTGGAGTTTGGGAGAGAACACAAGGACATGCTTTATTCACCAGTGAATGAGTCTGGTTTAACTTCTGGCCTGTTCAAGGTAGAAGAAAACTGATTTCAAAGGAGCCAGGCATCAGCATTTGGAAGTGAAATCATGTGCAGCAAGGGAGTCCTTCCAGAACTGGCTGAAATCAGGAGATGCACAGGAATGCCAAGGAGCGTGTTTGTTCCTATTGCTTTTCTCTCTTACCTTTATCAATTAAAAACACTTTAGAAAGGCTTCAGAACCTGTTGTTTCTGTACTTCAAACTGCCTGTAAATGGAGGTGCTGTAACTCAGGAGTGTCCACAAAGTTTATATTCAGAATAAGATGGCCCAAGATGGAAGTTTTGGTTGTGAGGACATCAATTAAGTGAGGTGAACAAGATCATTTCTGCTGAGGAGCAAAAGGGAGCTCCAGGTAAGGTCCAGGAGGAGCAGCCCTGCCGTGTGTCACCATCCCTTGGGAATGGCACAGACAGATCAGCTCCATGGAAAACTGCAGCCTCAGTGGGGATGCTCCTGTTTTGAGCTTCCTGAGTCTTTTCAGGAACAAACCCAATATTATTTCGAGGTACAGAAAACAAAAGGGAAATCATGGCTACAGCCACTGTATTAATTAGCAATGATTAATAAGTAAGACCAGTTGAAGTTGGTCAGTGTGTGAGATGTAAAATGCAGAAACAGGAAAAGAACAGGTTTCTCCAACTACTTCATCTGCATCCCTGTGTTTTGACCTGGGGCAGAAGTTTCAGTATTTCCATAACTTCTCCATTCTGTGCTCTTTATGTGGCAGTTTTAGCTTTTAAGGGACCAGTTTGCTTAACTTTTATCTCACAGAGGGAAATTGGGAGTGATTCAAACAATTGCAGTGAAAAGGCTGCTCTGGAAGTAAGAGTTACTGCCCATGTTAAGAGTTTGGGGTTTTTAAGGAGGGGAATGTGGGGATGAAGGAAGTTTTACAAATGTATAAGATCCTGCAAGTTAGAATTTAGCTACTGAATCGTTGTCAACGATTATTTTTCAGTCAAGCTTGAAGGAATTCA
Source organism: Manacus candei (assembly GCF_025592945.1). Lineage (NCBI taxonomy): Eukaryota > Metazoa > Chordata > Aves > Passeriformes > Pipridae > Manacus > Manacus candei. The sequence goes on along the minus strand of NW_026138083.1, from coordinate 3,683,707 downwards.
TCTTAGTGAAGCAAAGCTCACAAAATTAGGAAAACAGAGGTTTTATGAACCTTTGATGCTGGGCAAGTCTTTTTTTTAATTTTTTTTAATTTTTTTTTAGATACTATCTATAGCTAAAGATCTGTCTTTTGTGGTAAGCTTGACCTAAATTGTATGATGGAGTTCTTGGTTTCTTCAGCAACGTGCTTTGGCCCTGAGAGATCAAGTGTCATGGTAATTTGTGGTGTTTAAAAGCAAAGGTAGTATGGGATGATCCCCATCTTTTAGTTTGCCTGTCACTCTTGTGCTTTGTCCAGTGTTCTGTAGGATCTTTAAAGCCTTCAGGAGTGAGACAGAAAGGTGATTTTGGATGTTTGCTGGCACCCTGTTGGGAGCTTTTTGTAAGGATTAATATTTGCATGGATGCATACAAATGAGAAAGTGGATGTGTGTGCAAATGGATGTCCCTGTTTCAAAGAAGTCAGAAATACTCGTTCAGGGGGATTATTCTGTGAAGTGGTTTCCTTCTGAATTTTACTTTCTGGTCTAGGCTGGCAGACTCTCATTAGCTTCAGTTCTTGGAAACCTGAGTGGATGGATCACACAGGCCCTTGCAAGGCTGAGGTGGGACAGGAGGTTGAGGCAGGAATTCTGAAGAACTTGCTGTCACAGAGCCTTTCCCACAAAGCTGGTGGATGAAGTTGATTTGTGAGCATGTGATGCTCGAAATTCCGTGTGAAATGTGGAGATGGACACTTAGTTGTGTTAAAAATGCAAAGGTCCACTTAAAAGAACTCTGACTTTCTCAATTTGTGCAGCAATTAGCTAATTGTACAAGTGTTTAAAATCCAGGACAAGGAGGAAGGAAGAATTGTGCACTGGTAGCTGGGGAAGGGTGTGTGGCCAGGAGAGAGAATCCAGTGCCCTGGGATATAACCAGTTCCTGCCTAAGTGGAGCTTAATGTTTGGTTTATTCAAGTGTAGAGGCATTTGGAGATGGAAGTGGGACATTTGATAACAGCTCATTGAAATGTTTGGGGTTTGAACTCAGTGCAGAGTTCTGTTCTGGTTTCCATCTGCACTAAACGTGGGGAGCATTTCTCATTTTGCCAATTAGTGATTCATGATGGTTAAATGTCATGGGAGATGTGTCTATATTTGAAAGCAATAATCATCAACTCAGCTCCTCTGAAACAACCTTATTTGTACCCTGCACGTTGTTCTTATCTTGATAGGTTTGGTGTGGTTTGGGTTTTGTTTGCTTGTTTTTCCCAGTCTCTATCTGATCAGGAAAAGGAAGTTGAGGTCTTGTGGTCAGCTCAGAATGCAGACTTTGAAAATCTGGGGGTAAACACCAACAAAAAAACCCCCAAACAAACCCCAAATCTGAGGAGTCTGGTTGATCAGTAAAATTGGTGAAGGTTCATACTTAAAAATGCACATCAGTCAGTAGTTCCCAGTGAAGCTTATAAAGAGTATTTCATAAAAACAGCATTACAAGAAGGGTCTGTCTTCAGTCACTGATTTTCTCAGCAGTATTCAGGAATCCTGTGCACTTTGTTTTCAAGTCACTTGCACCTAAACCTCTGTTAACCAAATTACATATTTTTGCTTCAGTAGACAACTTGAGCGTTTCCAGTATGAAAATATATTTATTTTCCATGCTCTCACAGATAATTTCTAATAAAAATACAGCGATTGCGTGTTGGGGTTTTCCCTCCTAATATGTTTGTTTTTGTTCTGTTTAGTATCAGACATTGAAGGTGGTGATGCATTGCAGCTCAGAAAGGAACATGCCCTCAAGATATTTGCTTACATCAATTCCTGGACTCAAAGGTAATTTGGGATCGAGCTGGAATGTTGATGATATTGAATCGCAACAGCAGCTCTACCTTCTTAAAAATACAGTGGAGTGAATTAGAAGGGGCAAGTTATTAATGTGATACTTGGAGAGTTAAGACCATTTTGCTGCTTAAAAAAGAAATCAAAATAAACACAATGGATTTTGGGCAAAGCATATTTTGAATCTAATTGGCATTCTGGGTGCTGTAATAGTTGAGTGGCAAAATAAATAGCTGTATTACAGTGACAAATAACATGTGGTGCTGCTTTACCATGGAATTTTCTGACCATCCTCTGCAGAGGCAGAGGAGGGTAAGAAGAATTTAAGAATTTAAGAAAAGATCACTCTAATTGGAACCACCATGTTCAGTTTTTTCTCCATGTCCTCATAATCCAAGTCAAGATGATGAAGGGTTGCAGCCCACAGCTACCAAACTGATAAAGAAAGTGCTTTGCACGTGGTTGTCTTAAATCAACTGCATTATTCCTTTAAATCAAGTATTTAAATTACTGTTGGTTTTAAGTTTGTGGTTTGTTTTTTTTTTTTTTAAGTAATGATATCAGCTGTTCTGCTTATTTCCCAGCACATGGAAATGTATGGATAGCAGTTTTTAGAAAGAATTTACAGTAAAGATGTTTGGAATTCAGTGTTCAGCAGTGGTTACAAGACCAAACTAAACTGCAAGAAATATTGAGAAAAGCATAAAGGATGTATTAGATGACATTATTTGGGTGTTTAGAAGACTCCAAAAGAAAAAAAAACAACAGGAATGTCACACTTTGGATACCTGTGAAATCAGAATTCTCCTCTTCCTCATTCTACCAAAAGATGACAAGCCAAGTTCATTATCTTTTGCCACGTGCTTTTAGACACAGAGAAGGAATTTTGAAATCCAAATAAACAGCAGGCACAGGAGGCAGAATCCTGTCATTTCTTGACAGGTCCTAGATCCCATTTTTTCCCTGAGAACAATTGCAACCCAGTTGTTTTCCCGGGCATCATCTGTTCAGATTTTGTCCTGCTCAACAGCTCTAGTATGACAAACCCAAACTGAAGAAATAAATACAGATTAGATAACATTTAACTCTATATTTCCTTCTGATTTCTCTGTTACCTTCCATATGAATTGGTTTCATGCTATAAAACACTGTGGAAAACAGTCCTTAAGCTGTTCAAGCAGAGTCCAACAAAGGGGCCCCAGGAAGGAGTTGTACTTGACATTTTAATTTCTATTTCTCCTCTGCCAGATGGGCTTTTTGAGAGTTCTGCTTGTTGTTTTGAGGCCTTCCTTAAGAACTACTTTTTATTTTGTTGCCTGTAGCTGAAATCTCTTACTCTCCTTCAGAAGATCAGCTGGAACCCAGCCTGGAGAACACCTTTCTCTTCCATCTGTGTGTGGTGCTTCCATTTGAGTTTTATGTTCAAAGAAGCAGAAGACTCAATTTTTTTGATAGATCTTTAATTTTTGGTGGAGCTTTTCCCGACAGAGGAAGACTTAGAGGTTTTGCACAGGCCTCTGGCTTGGAAACCAAATTCTCCAGTGTGTGAGAATATTCACCAGAATTTCCATTGTTACAGAGAATAATTTGTTACACCCAAGCAGGGCAGTAATTTGCAGGCATAAGTGATGGACCTTTTGTAGATATTTATCCCCAAGCATTTATCCTTGGGGAAAACTGCTTGAGGATACACTTGGCTTTGCCTGCAATCCCTTGTTGTCGTTTGTTAATATGAAAATACATTTACAAGTAAATGGCAAAAATCTGCTTTTCAAATGGGTAAAGGCACACTCCCCTTAACCAGTATTAAAGGGATTTTTCTTCCTGCACAGATGGAACAGAAGGGTTTAGATGCTTCAGACACCCTAGCTGTGCTGGAATTAGGGAATCCCGAATGTTATCTTTTTGTCTAACCCACTGGGGAAAAAAAAAAGTGTATTCAGAAAGTCTGTGCTTTAAGAGCTGGAGCTCCAGGACATGTTTGTGTTCCATCAGGAGAGGCAGCCCCCTCTACCTGTCACAGTTCTGGCTTCTCTTGACTTTTTTCTTACAAATTAGGATTTATTAAGCCCAGTTTCTGAATTAAATGCTGTGTTTAAGAAGAGATTCCAAAAACTCTTCTGCAGAGTTGATTTCTTGCCCTGTCTTTTGTCTGCTCATTTTCTTCAGAAAAGAGACGGGTGATTTTTGTCTTATTTTAATATCTGAGGACTCTGCTCGTGGGCTGTTGTTCTCCATCCAGCAGGAGAAAGGTCTCTACTACAGGACAGCTCCCAGTTTATGTAGGAGTTACACAGTGTAGTAGAATTGGAGTGAGAAAGAGCAGAGTCCCTGTCAGGGTCTGTTACAAGCTCGTAGTCTTTAATTTTGATTTTCAGTGAGGACACCGAATCGATGCCTTTCTTCTCCATGTTCTCCAGCATTTAGATCTTTTTAAGGGACTATCCTCCATTTTTTTGTTCAGAATGAGGAAGTTGCTTGTTTGTATGGAAGAAGCAGATGTGCCCAGGAAGAGGTTCCAGGGTATCTGCCCTGGGGGTTTATACACCCAGAATTTATTTTACACGTCTAGTTAATCCTCACCCACCATTAGAGTTGTGTTAGAGTTTTCTAATCGATGCTTTTATTGAATTGTCTCATTATATTGATAGAGAGATGGTGTTTAGTTTTCCCCCTTGTTCTTTTCCCCTTCCAGTGTGTCAGTAAATAATCAGGGGAACAGTCTCTGAGCCTGCCAAGTGCAAAAAGGCCTGGAGATAATGCATTTTCCTGGATGGGGAAAGGGCACCGATGTCCGTGGGATCCCCATCCAAAGGAAGTGAACTTAAACACTCAATTAAAACTAAAATTATTTTGCAGCCCTGTTGCTTTGAAAATAACAATCATGAGCTCTTCCAGGGCTGGCAGGAGTGGCAGGTGATTTATTGCAGAAGAGCAATAGAGAAAACCAGATGAGGAAATGGATTCAGAAACATCCTGGCAAACATTGCTGCTGTAGTAGCACAATGACCTTGCCCACAAGAGGGTTTTTCTGTATTTTACTCACAGGAGCAGCTGCTAAATGAGGGACCTCCTAGCTTTGATAAGCCTTTGGAAGCAATGGGATGCTCACAGGGTTTATGGAAGGCTTTGTGACTCCCACTCCTTCCGGGTGGAGTCTTGTTTCCTTTGGGTTTTCTCGAGCCTGTCAAATATTTTGTTGCAAATGTTTTAACGTGAAGAGTTCTTTATTTTTATTTTTTCCTTCCTGTTTGCTTGCAGACAATGTTTGTGCTGTTTCAAGGAGTATAAACACCTGGAGATCTTTAACCAAGTAGTTTGTGCCCTCATTAACTTAGTGATTGCCCAAGTTCAAGCTCTGCGGGACCAGCTCTGTAAACATTGCACTATCAACATCGACTCCACATGGCAAGAGCAGAGTAACCACGAGGAGCCCCTGAATGTAGAGAGAGAGTCTCACCAAGAGGAAAATGGAGAGAGACAAAAATCTATAGAGAAAAAATTCGATTCTGCAAGAACTTGTCTCCTGCCCGAGGAGGAGCCCGCCAAGAACACGGATGCTTTTGGCTTGTGGAGCACTGATGAGAAGGAGAAGTTGCTGCTGTGTGTGGCCAAGATCTTTCAGATTCAGTTTCCTCTCTACACAGCTTATAAACATAATACCCATCCCACAATAGAGGTAAATCTTCTTTGTGTCTGCACTGAAATATTTTGGGAAAGGTTCATCGTTCTAGGCTGTGTGTGTTTGGTGCTCCTTGCTCTCAGGTCCAGCTCTCCTTGTTGACTTCAGCACAAAATCTCCCAGGAACTTGACACATCCTCTTACATTTTCTTTAAAATATGCTGAATTGTTACAGGTAATATATTGATAATGTTGGATGGAACTGTACACCGAGTTGTCCCACTGGTTAAATAACAGAAAGGCAAAAAATAGGTCTTTCTTCCTGAAGGTAACCCATTAATAGTTTACTAATTTCATTGCAATCTGTGGTTCTGGAAGCAAAGCTTCAGAAACTGAACTTTGTGCAAGACCAAACTTGTTGGAAGAGCTGTTAAATCGACTGGAATAACTGAGCTCTGCACAAGTAGCTTTGTTCCACAGGGCTGATTTTTTTCTCTGTGGTATTTGTTATACCTTATTTTCTTCTGAAAAACAAACCAACAACAACAAAAATTAAGGCAAAAATTCTACCATGTTGAATTCACAGTTTCCGGAATAAATAGGGTGTTAGCATTTCCTAGGTGAAAAAACTTATTTCTTGTAAAGGTTGGCAACTTGTGGCAGTTTAATAACAAATAACCTGTTCTTTTACAATATTTATATGGAAAGAAGTACATTTAGCTCAATAGAAAAAGCTTCTGTCCAACAAATTTTTGAGAAAGACTGGACAATTAAACTGCAGTTAACCCACTCTTCTTTAATTTTTTATTTAGAGAGTTTTGGGAGCTCTGGGCTGGATTTTGTGATTTTGTTTCCAAAACGTTTGGGTGCAAGTGAACAGAGTTGTTTCAAATATATGTGTGTGGAAGAAGGAGGCAAAATTAGGATTTGTGGACTGGAGGATTTGTGGATTTCGGGTTTCCCATCATTCTTCCTGACCTGCCTTTTAAACTTTCACACACATCAATTAATCTGCAGCTCAGCCTCTGCAGGGAGGAGCTACAGAGGGCAGATCTGTCTTGTCAGTTAAAAACAATAAATCAATGACTACTTAAGTGATTTATCCTCTGTGGGACACTGACTGAAAGCAGCTCCAGAGGAATATGGGATGAACAATCCTGGAACAGCTTTTCTGTGTACAAGCACACTTGATTCTTTTAAATGACAATTTAATTATTTTTTTTTCCTTCTCTTTTAATTCCACTTCCAAATGATAAGAAGAAAATCTCTGAGTGCCTGATGGGATTTCTGTTTTACTTGGTGTGCAGCCTAGAAGTGATTCAGACCCAGATGTCACCTGCCATATTTGTCATGTACCTTTTTCATTTTTCAGAGGGAGATTTTTTTTTTCTTTGCTTTTTAAAGGTCCCTGCATCAAGAATTGTTCTCACAAACTGATATCTTCTATATTTAGGAAGCACTGGGATTCTGTTATTCTAAAGCACTCTTAGACATTTTAGTGTCAAAACCTTTTGCTCCTGTGAGTAACTCACTGAGGTTTAGAATTTGATTTTGGATTTCAGGAGGTTTAGAACTTGATTTTGGATTTCAGGAGGTTTAGAATTGGATTTTGGATTTCAGTCTAAAGCACATCTTAGTTAAATTGAGACAAGTGGTTAGTCCCAGTAATGACAGCACTTTTTGTTTTAAATCAGGCTTGGTCTCAGTCCTCAAAGGATCATAAAATTAAAATCCCTGTTTGAAGTATGTTGTCTATAATTGGTAAGTTAAACAGATTCCTGGACAGACTAAATCTGTCAGGAATTTGTTGGGAGAAGCTGCTGTAGCTCTTCCTCTCCCTCGAAGCATTTCTTTTGCCCTGGAAAAAGGGAAATTTGCTGATGCAAAACGGACTCCAGTCTCCACCCTGACTTCAGAAATTCCCTGTTCCAGATTCTTGAGCTGAATTTGCCCCATTTCATGGAGTCATCACATCCAGTGAGGTTTTACTTTGCCTGGGAATGACCAGTTGGGCTGTCAGTTAAAAAGTGTCCAATGTAAGGCTTTCCCATGGTGTTATTCCATGAGCAGCCGGTATTCCCATTATCCTTTACTCTGCACACACCTCCAAGGTCTTTGTTCTCGATGGCAACAGACAAGTCTTGAAGTCTAATCCTCTTATGAGGGGCTTGCCAGAGCCATGTTACACTTGACTGTCTAGTGGAGAGGAAAAACATCCTTGTGGAAGTAGGAGGTTTTCCCTGGTGTAAGAATTCAGGAAGACCACAACACCCTTTGCTTGTGTTAAAATCTCCCAATAGTTTTGGTGCCCAGAGAGGCCTTTGTGTCTATTTTTCATCCTAAACAAAATTTGCTCAAAATATCTTTATAAGTGCCATTGTGTTTTTTTTTTTTGAGCAATGTTCATGCTTTGAAATGAGCTTCATTTTTTTTGGATTTATGGATATTTTTAAGAGCTCTTGCATGCAGGGTAGTTTTAAGACTGTATGCCCTGTTCTTTTCATACTTGGAGCAGCAAGTTTAATACACTTCAGAGGAAGGAAAAATCTATAAAAGGAGGCTCTTAAAATCCTGTGGAGAGAGAAGCAACAATGTGAACTCCTGAACTTTGCAGTGGCTCAGAATGAACATTGAATGCAAAGGGAGTTACCTGAGCATGGAGCAGTTCTTGATGGGATGAAATGAAAGAGGGGGAAAAAAAATCAGTTGTTCAGGTGTCTGTAGCTGTAGTTCCCTGTTTGGAATCTTGTGCTCTTCTGCTTCTCCAAGTAAATATTTTCACCCAGTTCCACCCTCCTGCCATGGGCAGGGACACCTTCCACTATCTCAGGTTACTCCAAGCCCTGTCCAGCCTGGCCTTGGACACTTCCAGGGTTGGGGCAGCCACAGCTTCTCTGGGCAACCTGTACCAGGGCCTCCCCACACTCACATAGAGAAATTTCTTCCTAATATCCCATCTGAACCCACCTTCTTTCAGTGTGAAGCCATTCCCCCTTTTCCTGTTGCTGGAGGGCTTTGGGACAACACCATCCCTGCCTGCCTTGGTGAAAAGTCCTTCTCCAGCTTTTCTCCAGCCCCCTTTAGGTCCAGAAAGGCTGTAAGATCCCGTGAAGTGATGGTGAGCTTTAACCCCATAGTAGATTCCCATGAGGAATTCTCTTATTTCCTGGTAAATTTGAGCTTCAGGAGCTTTCAGGCTGTTCTGTTCCACATCTCCAAGGACAGAAGTCACATTTCCAGACTCAGCCTCTCAACTGCAGGACTTTTACAAGCTTTGCAAGACTTGTCCCACAGCCCTCCCTGTGGAGGTTCCTGCATTCCAGGAGCTGGAGTTGACTTGACAACAGGTCTCTGTTTTATTCAAGAAAACTAATGAAATTTCTCACCCTCTTCCTGCAGTTTTCCTGAGCAGAGCACTGAACACCTTTCCTTGCTGCTTAAAAACACACCACCTACTGCCTCCAGAGCTGCTTTAAAAAGAACTGCTGGAGTATCACGAGTTCAGGCATGACTTGGAGTTCAGTGGGGGGGAAAAAAAAGGAAAAATAAATGCTTAGCTATAATATGAGCATATTGAATAATTCAAAATGTTTGTATCACACTTAATCCATCCAAAATTGCTTGCCTCCAGCATCCTCTGGTACAGTTGGAAGCTCACTCCTACACAGCTATTTAAAATATAGTCAGGAAGTTTCACTTAAAAAACTCAACTTTCTGCTCAACTTCCATTTGATTGGTGACTGTCAGTACTGGAGAGGGATGGGAAGAGGAATTTGTATCCATGGCAATGTTGTGTTTTACTGTCACATATTATACCTCCAATACCTTTTTTGCCCCCAGCCATGTGCCCCAAACACCCAAGAGGTGTTACAGCCCTAATAAAGAAACTTCCTGCTCTTTGTTGCCCAACAAGTGGGCATTAAAAAGAAAAGCTGTTTTCCCAAACCCTCTTCAGTTCAGCACTTCTAGAAAATAGATTTCTGGTTGCAGCAAGTAGTTAACAGAGTGATAGGGTGATACAGTTCCTTCCCCATCTTGCCTTAATCCTGTAAGAATATGACACTTCCATTTTATGATGTGTTTTGCTACATATAAAAATATATCGTAGTGGAAGTTGGAGAATTTTAATATTCTGCTGGCAATGAATAATTTGACAGCTTTAACCCCTTAAATCATGAAATGCAGGATTGTGGGACATCCTGCAGTTCATCTAAATTCGGGTGTTTGCATTTGTGTCTCATCTTTATGGAGAAATTGCCTTCCAGAGTTCCCTGGGTCGGTTCTGCTCTGTGGGCCATATTCCTCTTGAAAAAACTGGGGATCTGAAGGGGCTGGGATTGTAGAATAATCTGTTAATCCAGGTGTTGAGAGAGCCACCGAGATGTTCTCATGAGCGTATCTTTGTGTGCTTATATCTACTTCTTAACAAAGTAAAAAGTATGGAAAAGTGTGTTTTGGAATGTAAAAGTGGAGCAAAATTTGTGTCTTCCCCTGAATCAGGAGTTTGCTTTTTTTCTGTTGGGTGACAGTGATATCTGGTAATGGTCACTTGTTTACCAAAATGGTTTTTTGTTCTGTAAATGTGTTTTTCTTGCTTCAGTTAACTCTGCTTTTTTTTTTTTCTTTTTCAACAGGATATTTCAGCTCAAGAAAGCAATATATTAGGGGCATTCTGTGATATGAACGTAAGTTATCCCAGAAACTTCAAATAACCACGTTCATTCATTGTGTTACACTCATTGGATGACTTCATGGCTCTAACTGATGATTAAAATTCTTCCTTTTTTTATATTTTTGCAGGATGTAGAAGTCCCCTTGCACTTGCTTCGTTATGTTTGTCTGTTCTGTGGCAAAAATGGCCTTTCCCTCATGAAGGATTGTTTCGAGTACGGGAGCCCCGAGACGCTGCCCTTTCTCATAGCACATGCCTTCATCACAGTGGTATCCAATGTAAGTATTCCCTAGAAATTCAGCACAAAAAAGGAAGTCTGGAAGGATTCTGGAAGAGCAGGCAGGGATAAAAAAGGCTGGAAGATTTTCCTTGTTGGGAATGTGGCGTTTTGTCGTTCAAGAACTCCCATTGTCCAAACTTCCCCACCTCCCAAAGCACCCAAGGAGATTTTTTTTTTCAGATTTCTACCTCAATATGAAGATTGTAACAGCCCCAGATGAAACTTAGAAGAATGTTGTCAGAAGTCATTGCTGTCCCTGAAATTGTGCCATGGAAATATCTTGAGTTCCTCAGGATATTTTAACTTTGTAGCTCTTCTTGTGAGGCACAAATGGATTTCTTTGGGATTTCTGTGATTTTTATATTATTACAGATATTTCTATTATTTATATTATAGTATATTATTTGCAGCATGGAGGGGATCATCTTTTATTCTTCATTTAGTTTGAGAATGCACATCCTCCATCATCTCAGTGATTTGAAATCACAGTGATTTGTGACTGGTGGAATTACAAACTGATTTCAGTGGAGATTTGAAGATTTGTGATGAAAATAAACCCCAGACCTGAAAGAGGACATGGGAAAACTTGGTGTAATGTGAGAATATGAAGTTGTGCCCTGTCTGGTGGAAATTACATGTGGGTAAAAAGGAAACCAGGAGTTTGTTGTGCCTCATGGGAAGGGAGTTCAGCATCATTTTGACACTCTTGGCAATTTGAAATCCTTGTTTTTCAGTAAGCATTCTGCCTGCAAATCCCATTTCCTGCATATCCCATCCCACTGCAACTGCTTTGCTTCTTTGTCCTTTTGGAAATCTTTATTTTTCTCCACATAATTTGTTTATTTTCTTTATTCTCGGTGATGTGCCCTTAACCCAAAATATTTATCATCAGACTTTCTCCTTGCAGACAATTATTTGGCAACTTTGCATTTATCTTTTTTTCTAGTAGGTGACACATTTAGCTCTTTCTTGGAACTATTTTAGGTGAGCTCTGTGGTTAAACCTGCCAGATAAAATGAAATTCAATCCAAACGATAACCAGAAGAACTGTTTCTTCAACCTCTTCCACCATTGCAGCTCTTCCCATTCAACCAGCATCTTTCTTTTGAGCTCCTGCTTTGCTGGCAAATCTGTGTGAGTTAGGGGAAAACTGTTTTAAAAAAAAATTAAATTTAGATTTTATCTGTCAGTTCACTGCAGAAAGTATAAGAAGATGTTGTTTTATGTGTAATTAATGTGCCTTATTCATCTACTTGCTGCATTTTGGTGTCACTCTGTACTTGTTAGCACTGCTTCTGACTTTCAGATGCAATATATTTATTAGATCCAAATGAGGCAGCTGGTTTTTTTTATAAAATACATTTTACCTTACCAATATTAATATTAAAATAAGATATTTCTTTCCTTTTATAATGATGATTTTGATATGTTTCTCTCTGTTTTATGTTTCTCTCACTTCTCTGTATAATTCATATAACATAGGTAAATATAGATAATTCAGTAAATATTTCTGATAGTGAAATGGTGAATGACCTACAGCTTGTTCTGTGCAGGGTTTAAACCTCACATCCATTTTACTGGGTGAAACCTCCAAAGCTGAATCAGAAGTAAAAACTGTTGAGAGGTGCTCTGCCTTTTAGCAACTAATTACCTCTGATAAAGGGTAAATAATAGGAAAAAACCCTTCTGAAACTTGAGAACAGAACAGATGCAGTGAATACTTTGTCTTAAAAGCAACTGGAAGCAAAAAAAAAAACCAAGTTGAAGGATTTTTAATATAATTTGATATTATTTTTTATCATTTTAAGGGTGCTAGTTCATGTCATTTTATATGTGCTCTTTTTAGGTCATTTAAATAATTCAGGATTTGAATATTTAACATGTTTGAAATTATATTTTCATTTGTAACATGCGGAATGATCCTTTAATTGAATTCTGAGGCTGAAGGTTGTATGTAATGCAAGTACACAGATGTATAAAATGGCTTTAGAAGTTTGAATTGATGCAGAGCAAAAACTGCTGTGAAGGGTGAAAGCCGTAAGAACAAAATGATGAAACCACTTCATACTTTTCTTTCACAAAGAAATACATTTTCTTTGCTGTCTCCTGCTCCCTGTGGAACAGAGCACACCATGTTAAACATCAGATTGTGTAAATACAATGGGATCTTTGTCATCCCTGCAACTCCCTGTCAAAATGTTATTGAATTCCTGTTTCCAGCACCAGCATCTTCCAGTTACACTTTGTATCTTTGGGATGTTTGCATTTTTTCCCCTCTTGGATCAGAGGCTTATTCCAAGTGTTTTTTGGTTTTTTTTACAAGGGGAAGATTTTGAGTGGTTTGTTTTGCAAAGTAGCTTCTTCTTGTTGCCCTGTGAAAAGTAGTCTGCAGATAACTTTTTGGGTCAGTTCTGAAAAAAGTTCTTTGGTTCATTATGGAAATGCTGACGAGCAGCGCTGGGGATACACTTTTCTTCCAGCCTAATCTCGTTCTCTCTCCTGGCAAGGAGGAGAATGTGCATTTTCTACATACAGAGTTGAATTCTTTGCCACTGATGCAAGAAATCCTGGCTAAGGTGAACTCTTGTTTTAAGGCCAGATGGCCCTGAGTGACAGTGTTGGCTTTTCCCAAGAGCTTTGTGTGTGCACATGATTAAAATTACCTGGGGAGGGAAGAGCTGCTGCTGTTTCATCCCTTCCCTGGCACGTAGTTTTCTCTCTGTAACAGGTTTAACAGGATCCCTGCTCCTGTTTGAAATGCAGATGGGAATTCTAACTTGGCCTGTGGAAGTGGTTTGGTTGGTCCTTTCCCTCACAGAGGTGCCCAGTAGCTGTTTCAGGGTGTTTTTTTTTCCTCTGCATATATTTTTCTTCTTGCATCTTCTTTCCAAAGGTGGTAAAAGGGAAAATTGCAAATAGGAGAAATGCAAAGGTGGTGGTGAAAAACCTGTGCTTGTAAAACACTATTTTATAGGATACATAAGCCCTAAGAAGCAAAAACACCACAAGTCAAATGATGTTACTCGATTTAGGAGCGATTTGCAAGGAACAGAAAGAATGGAATAATCTTCTTGTGGACTTGAAAAGAAAAAAAGAAACCCCACAGGGCTGAGTAGCAATTTTTCCTACTGAAGAAACTACAGAAAATTTTTAAAAATGAGGCACCTGAGCAGTAGGATACTATTTATACAAAGTGTATATTTTCCAGCTGACAAGCAGGAAAGATGCAACTCCTGTTTTGAAAACAAGGAAATTAAGAGATTGAAGTTGAATGAAAAATGGAAAACACCAAGAAAGCCTTTTTTTAAAGTGGGGTTGCACGTGCAAATGTACCAGCAATATTTCATTTTTTTTTTACCATTCTCTTTAAATGTCATTAATGAAGTTTTTCTCTCTTTCTGTTTTTGCATTATAGATCAGAATATGGCTACACATCCCTGCTGTCATGCAGCACATTATACCCTTTAGGACTTATGTTATCAGGTAAAGTTTGATTTGAAGAATTTCTCTGGTGGGACTTTTGGACATTGCATTTATTTCTAATGGCAGCTGATAGACTTTTAACTGGACAGGTGGTTGTTCTGACTGTACCATTTCAAGCAGGAGAGTTAAAGTCATGTCTGGAGTTTGTTTGGGCAGCTCTTTCCATCCCTCTGATTTCACATCAATCGGATCAATCTCATTAATTAATCACATTTTGAGTGTGGCATTCTGACAGGTTGTGTCAGGCTCAGTTGTGACACAATCTCAGTGTGATATCCTCATCAAACTGAACATAAAATTTGCTGTGAGGTGATGGAAGTGGAGGAGCAGTTCCAGCTCCTGACTTCTAACACTGCTTCATTCCCATTCTGATGTTCTGCATTTCCAGCTGGCAGGAGCTGAAGTGTGAGCAAAAGTCTGCTCACACTTTTATGTATCTAAATATATCCAGTCCCCAAGATTTTCTTTAGAGCTGCCTGTCATGAAAAACACTTTCAAATTGAAGTACTTGGAGAGATATTTAATTATACAAGCAGTTTGTTTTCCTTGGGTTTCTCAGGACAATAGAAACATGTCAGTGAGCTGCTGATGGAACTATCTGTGTATCTGCCTGGAGGTGCAGGGGTGTGGTCACAGCTAATTCACCTTCCAGTGGCCCAACATAAAATTTTCCTGCTCTTCCATAGGCCCACAGCTCCTCCAAGGCTCTGGAATTCCTGTAACTGTAATATTAGGAATGTGCTTATACCAGTCATAGGAGGAATGTGCCTTTACACATCATGTTGTCTTTACTATTCCAGTATAAAACAACACTCAACAAAAATAATGATATTGGCAACAAATAAGTTCACAGAGCAATTAGGCTGAGAATTATAGTTCATGTTTTAAAATGTTCTCTGTAAAAATTTAAGTGCTGGCTTGCCTGTCAGTCTGTCTTGCTGTAACATTGTCTCTACCAAAATGATCCCAGCACAGAGAAGAGTATTTTGATCTTTTATTAAAACCCATCACTCTGGAGTTACACTCCAGCCATGTGCAGTCCTTTAATTGCTGATGTGTTATCTTTGAAATCTTTTAAAGGTAATTATTAATCATGAAACAGCTTAGGGAGGGCAGGCAGAGGATCTTCACGTTCTTGTCTTCTGCATATTCCATTTAATGGCTCTTTGTGTACCTGGGAATTTGGTCATGAGCCTTACCTGTCTTCTTGGAATATATGGAAATTAAAAAGAGCATCAGCAATTAAGGATCAACAATTAGAATTAGGCTGATAAGAAGGAATTTACTTGAATGAGACACATCCTGTAGTTTTTCCTGGCAATCCTTGCTTGTTATCCTGTAATTCTTACAACATTTTCTGTTTTATAACTGTAGGTGTAATTGGGGTCACCAGAATGAATAGAAGAGTTTTTTTTCTTGGGTTCTCCTCATGTTTTCCTCTTTACCCATTAGAGTATTTGCATCTGATTTGAAATGTGATTTGTCAGCAGCTTCTTGCCATAAATAATGCCCTTGGTGTCTGTTCACAGAGTTTACAACACATTCCTGTCAATCACAACAGGAATATTAACACAGGATACATCTCTGGAAAACACAGTTTAGAGCAGGAAAGGGGGTGTTCTCCCGGTTGCTGTTTTTCCCAGCTCAGTCCTGAGGGGATCTGGGATTTCTCAGCGTTACGAAATCCCAGTCTTTTTGTGGAGGTTCACTTCCAGAGCAGGACACGAAGCTTTGGAGGCCACAGAACAAAAATAACCTCCAGTGCTGAACCTTTATGTGGGGCAGAAGTGAACACAGATGCCTTTGGGAAAAAAGATGACTTTTCCTGGTGGATGCAGCTCACCCCACGTGGCTGTCAAAGCTCCCAGATCTTGTCTGAGCAGCTTGGGTCTCTGGGTCTCCATCTGCTTTTTACTTTAGGAAAGAGCTAAAAAAAAAAAAAGCCAACCCAGTGCTGGGCACAGCAGCACAACCCCTTTGAAAGAGATCCTGCAGAGCTTCTGCTGCTCTGCAAACTCAGGGGTCTTTGGGGGGTTTTGGTGTGCAGTGAGCTCTGGGGGCTCTGATTGACTCATTTCCAGTTGCTGCTCATGGGGATTCCTTGCAAGAACTGCATTTTGGCAGCAGAGAGAAGAGAAATCACCTGAGTGGCATCTTAGCAGCATCTTTTCTCAGCTGAGGGTACCCTTTCTGTCCCTGCCCTGTGGTTATTTCTGCCAGAAGTGGATGAAGTGAACAGCAAAATGTGTATTTGTGTAGAGGAGACCACTACTGGAATTTGCAAAGATCATGGACACAACCCTGTCATTGCTGCTACCAGAAAAAGGCTAATAAATGTTATTTTCTGCCTGGGGAATGGAGCACTGGTATTCACATCTTACCTCAGAAGGGGCTGTGTCTTTATGCAGTTTGGGAAAGAAATAAAGGACATGAATTGAAAATTACACCTTTCAATAGGGAAGCAAAGTGATTTTAACCTCCTCAGAAAGAAGCTTTTACTGATCCTAATGCCTCAGAATTGTGCATTTCAAACTGCAAAATCCTCATAAAGAAGGAAGAACCTCAGAAAAGTGGCTCAAGACAGTAAGTCCTGACTTACTGCAATTTTAAATGAGGGCAAGTTGGTGATGATGCCTCTCTATGTAAAAAGGCATTAGTTCCACCTGTCTTCTACCTCAAAACCAGAGATGGGGGAGGCTTTGCATTGCTCAGACATTGAAAGTCTCAAGAGAGCAGAAGCTCTAAACAGCAGTTTTTGGAGGACACTGTTTTTTTCAGGGGCAAAAATGTTGATTGAAAATGCCGTGGATAGTTCTGTCCTTTAGAAAGAAGACAACCAGCAATGAAGCCCAGTTTGATGAGAAGTAAGAAATAAAGTTGTATGTCTGATACTGTAGATGCCTCTGTAAAGCACCAAAAAGTGCTGGATAATAAGGAAAAGACCTAAAATCCTTCTTGCTTTGACATCACAGCTTTGACATCACAACTTTGACATTCCCTATTTAACGTTCCGCTGGTAAATCCTGAGAGCTCTGACTGGTTCTAACCCTTCCTGCTCCCCTCCCCTTCTCTCTTCTCCCTGTCTCCTGCTTCCAGATGGATCTGGAGAGAGTTTTTTGTGAAGGATTCCTGTGTCTGGCCCAGTTTGGGATAATCAGGAGCACACTGAGAGGAGGTTGCAGGTGCCAGCAGCTCCCGTGGCACGGGGCACACACAGCCCTGGCACCTGCAGGGAGTGGGAGCTCCACACAACTGTTGATCCACAGAGAAAATGCAGCTGGAAGAATTCAAATTGCTCTTCTGCTTAAAAATATTCTCCTTAAGAATTCCCTAAAAAATATTCTCCTCAAGAATTTGGCTTTTAAGGGAGTGCCCAAGACCACTCCTTGTTACTGCTCTTGTCCGTGAGCCTCGAAGGTTTTAATCACAAAATATATTTACCTCCTCCAAAAACTCTGAGAATTTAAGGGGTAGGTACAAAGAACAGAAGTCAGAAGACAAAACCCAGACCCTTGAGTGAATTCTTCCCCTCACAGAGGAGCCCTGACTCATTCTGCTTAGATGCCCTTTAGCAGCTGTGGTCCCAAGGAGTCACATTAAGGGAAAAAAGATGATTTCTCAGCTGAGTAGCTGAAGTCCTGAAGCATAAGATGTTATTGTAAGCCTTACATTAACATGGAGCTGCATGTTTAAAACTGTTGATTAAAACTGAACCCTCTTTGTGCCCACATTGAAATAGTTTCAGTAGGCTAAAACTCATTTTTAAAAAAATTAATATGTATGTATGTGTGTTGTTTAAATGTAGATAAGAGATATTAATTGATTATTTTAAGTATGCCAGGCTGGCAGGATAGGTTCTGTATGTAAGTGGAGTATCCTTTATGTATATGTGTAAAAAGAGATATGTTTTATTCTTAAAGTCTCATTCAGGCAAAAATTTTAGATGAAGCAGATTCCACAGGTCGTGGCATCTCATTCATCTGTTATTCCTTTAAGCCTTAATGCTCACCAGGATCAAAAAAGATAAAAATGCAGGAATTAAAAAAATAATGAAGGGCAGAATGGAAGCTATTATTAAGCCATTACATGAGTCAGTCACATTCCCATTTATCTGCTTTATATACAGTTCCATCTCAGAGATAATACCAGAACCACCTCGGTGGTGGGAAGGGTGACAAGGAAGGGAGGAGATAAAAAATTTACATTGATAAGAGGAGAGACATAGTCTAGGGTGGTTGTCTTTTTTTTTTTTTTGACAGGGAGATTCGTATCATTTATGGCTGATACCAAGATAATAAGTAGGGAATGGTAATTCACAGGTTTTTTAAAGAAATGGAGAACGTGCCATGCAATTGTCAGATTGAAGAAGTGAAAGGACTTTGTTTTCCATGCAAATGTAATTGTCCAACAGACTGGCACAGGTTAATGAGAAAGCCAGAGGTATAAATAGAAAGAGAGGAATGAATTCACAGGAGAAGATGGATTCATCCATTATTTTATAGAAGGGATAAATCTTTAATCTGCTTTTGGAGTGGCTATTTTGGGTTAAACAGACCTTTTGCCTTGCTCCAGGATCCCTGTTCTTACTGAGGCAACGTAGCACATTCACAGTCAGGAGAAGGAAAAAAGGGTGTTCATTGCCAGTGCCAGCTAAAGAGTTCTTTTTGGTCAATAATAATAATATTACACTGATAAAAACATAACATAGAGCCAGCTTACTGGTCCAGATGGGTTCAACCCACTCTGCCTTTCCACAATAAAAAAAGGAGGCTTGGCCTACTCTGCAGATTTCCATGGTTTTAATCCTGGTAGTAAAGATATGATCCTGTTTGATTTATGACCAGTGTAGTAGTGCCAGGATATTCTGTAGTGTAACTGCAGTTACACTTCTAAAATAAGTTTGAAATCAACTGTTTTACTGTGCTTGGTTGGAACAAGCCAGTTTTGTTAAAAACCTGGGTTCTGTGGTAGCAAGTAGCTTTGTTTAGGGTTCTGTAGCTGTGAAAATGCTAGAATTAAATTACTAGAAGTAGTTTAATATATTATCAAGTGCAATTTTTTAAAAAACACTCAATATTATAATAAAAAAATATAACACTAGTCTGATTCAGGTTAAAAATGTGGATGTAGTGTGAATTTTATTTAAAAAAACAGGTTTAGACTGATAATGTGGCATTAAAATAAGAAATGTTTTGTTCTATAGACTGGATTATTATAGTTTCTTCACCAAACTTTGTAGTGTGAGGAAGATTTCGTGTTACAGAAATTTAGTGAAGCCCCCAAAGCCCCCTTGCTTCTGTATATGGAGGTGTGTCCATGCCCACCTGCATAAAAGCACCTTTCTCTGGCCTTCTTAAAATGAGGAAATTCATATCATGTGTTTGGACATCTTTGGGATCTTTAGAAATCCCTCATGGAACTGTTGAATCTGCCCTGATGTGCATTATGGACATGGAAAAGCTCTGGGGACTAGGACTGATGGCAGTTTGCAGTATGAAAATGGGAAGATAAAACTTGCTGGTCGTTACAGAATCACAGAATTAAGGATGAAGAACATCTCTAAGATCATCAAGTCCAACCACTAACCCAGCACTGCTACATGGGAACTAAACCACATCCCAAAGTGCCACATCTGCACAGTTTTGAACACTTCCAGGGGATGGTGACTCCTAAATCCCACCAGCTCTGAGAAATCCTTGCACCTGCTTTTCGTGACCGGGCGTGGGAGCCTAATTGTGGCCTCTTATTTTTTCATTCAGTCTCTCTGCCATAAAATAACCCCTAAATATTTCAGTTCCTTTTTGAGCCAGCTGAGGTTTGAAGGAGGTGCAGAGGCTGTCCCTTTTTCTCTGGGTGGTGTCTGGGACAGAGCACCCACAGACCGTGGCTCTGGTGCTTTCCCCCTCAGTGGAGCTGCTCTCACCTGTCTGCAGGTTAAAGGCAGGTCACTGGGGCCACTTTGCTGCTGAACTTTTTCCCAGGAGTGTTCCCTTCTCCTTCCTCCTTGGCTTCTGGTTACAGATCATTGCACAGAAGCAGCATTTTCTTGCCAGGAATCTGATTTCCCAACTAATCCCAGTGAAGGATCTGGTTGCCTTGGCCTGGAATGGTCTTTTTTTTGTCCTGCCATTACTTATCTGTGATCCCTGTCATCCATCTCCACTCTGGGATTGTTTGCACTGGAGTCTCTTTTCTCTGTTTGACAGTGTTAAGTATCATTTAAGTGTGTTTATTTTAAGGCCTCTACACAAGAGCTGTGAAAAAGAACCTTAATCTAAATAAGAATCAGGGCCTGTAGTTTTGCTTTTAAAAAAAAAAATTACTGGTGTTTATATGATGTAAATGCAAAGGAATGGTGCATAAATCCAGTTAAGTGTAGTTTAATATCTCTTGTGTTTTTTTAAAAGATTCATGCTTCTCTTTGGCTGTTCTCCAAGGACAGATCCAGGCTTGGGCTGTCAAACAAATGGATTTTTAACGGGTTTCTGTGTAGTTAAATCTAGTTTGGATGTAGCTGCGACTTCAAAACACTGAAGTACAGCAGAAAAAATTAATTGTCTGCATGTACCTTTCCCTGTGCCATCCTTAGTGGCATCCAGACAAGCTCAGGAAAGCTTGGGTTTAGATATTTTTGTCCTACACATTCAGTTTAGGAGAAATTCTCAACTGTGTCAGTGTTTTCCAGGTATCTCAGTGGGGATTTTCTGTGTCTCAGTTTTGTAGTTGCTTAGGTAAGACTCATGTCACACTGGGTTCTAGAAACGATTTATATATTTAAATAATTTATATATTTATTTTTATATTTAATTATACATATGATGATTTATATATTATGTACTTATATATATATTTACATGATTTTATATTTAGGTTTTATAAATGGTTATTTCTTATGCCTCCCTTCAGCTCATTGTGCACCATGAGGTGACCCCTCATCTGAGATAATTGCAGTAGGACAAACATAGCTGTTGAAAATTCTTTAGCAATTTATTGACTTTTAAAAATTTTCTGCATAATTCCGTTTGCCCTTGGTGTTTTCCTTAATTGTTGCCAACTTTTAGAAGTATTTTAAGGCATAGTACTTTTAGAGCTATTGGAAATAATGTCTTTACTACAATCAAGATGGTGTTCCAGGAATGTTCTAGTTTGAATTATAATAAAAAATAAATAATTTTTTGGTTTTGTTTTTGTTGGTTGGTTGGGGTTTTTTTTGTTTGGTTGGTTTTTGTTTGTTTGTTTTGTTCTGGTTTTTTGTTGTTGTTTGGGGGGAGTTTCTTGGTTTTTTTTAATTTATTTTTGGGTTTGTTTGTTTGTTTGATTGTTTTTGTTTGTTTGTTTAATTCCATTTGTGATTTATTCCAGGTATTTATGTAAACTGTCAGACCAGGAGCTACGACAGAGTGCAGCCAGGAACATGGCAGATCTCATGTGGAGCACAGTGAAAGAACCCTTGGACACAGCCTTGTGTTTTGATAAAGAAAGTCTCGATCTTGCCTTTAAATACTTTATGTCTCCAACTCTAACAATGAGATTGGCTGGGCTGAGTCAAATAACAGTAAGGACTTTTTAAAAATATAAATAGTATTTAGAGGAAAAAAAAATGTTTCTGGTTGGGTTTCAGGGGTTACAGGCTTTTTTTGAATGTGTGAAAACAGCAGAATGCTCTTCCAAGCAGGAAATTATAGTGAATATTTGGTGAATATTGGGATCACTGAGAGCCAAATCCAAGGGATGGCTGTGTCCTGCACCATATGGAGCTGGCTCACATTACCTGAACAATTGACATGCTAAACAAAACCCTTATAACCCTGTTTTGGGCCAGCTGTGTTGGAGTGAAGCCCCTGGACGTGGCAAAATCTGGTGTTTAGAAAGGCTTTCAAGTGTTTCTGCTTTTACCTTGGCACTGGGTTGACTCTCCTGCAATTAACTGCTGCTTTTTGTTGTCCATACCTCATTTTCCTCTCTGTTTAGTCTGGTTCTCTCTGCATTAATTAGCAGAAGACTGAATTGAAGAGGTAAATATAGAAAATAGAAAAAAAAAATTAAAACCAACCCCCCCCCCATCTTTCCCTTTCCCATGGAAATGCTCCAGGTCACACCAGGCAAAACATTTTGCTCCTCACTATATTTAGAGATAAAAGTACTTGCAATTGTTTTAATTAATGGCAATTTAAAGTAACTTGTAAGTACTTCCAATCATATCATTACTGGGCTTTAACCAAAATAAATATTCAATTTACACAGGTATGTGACTTCTACTAAGTTCTAAAGAAAAGTCTGTGAGCTCCATCCACTCAGTGTGATTGGTTTTAAAATAAATTTCTAATACTTGCATAGTTGCAATTACATTAGATTTCAATTTATAAAAGTAGTTTCCTTTGTTTTTTTATGATTTTCCTTGTTAACTCCCAGTGCATGTCTTTTTGTGTATCCTCACCAAAAGAAAGTCTGAAAATAAGGATGCATTACTTGGGTTATTTTTTCAGGCATGTTGTTCATTTAGGGGAGTGTGAAATTATGGGATTTTAAGGAATTATGTGTTTTCACCTGTTATGAGTGATAAATATTACTGTAAAAGTGAAAGTTTTTAATAACAGACACTTATTACCAGAAGCAAAATTCTACAGTAATTTTAGACTAAGGCCAATAGTTTTCAGCTTGTAAAAATGGAATATTGGATGCTAATAACTGAGGCTTTTTTTTTTCATGTGAATAGTCTCTAAAACTGCTCTGGAACACTGAGGCAATTTATTCTTCTTTCTCATTCAAATCATAGGAAGTTTTATTTTTGTTGTTACCTTGTTTCTCTTTCATTTCGTCTTCCAGTCATCTCTTGAGGTGGTTCAGCTCCAAAATACCCCGTTGTCTCCCTACTTTTCCCTCACAAATAGAATTCTTTGTTCTCCTTCCAGTTACAGATGTGCCCAAGTGTCTGCAGATGAACCCCTAGGACTGATCTGCCCTTTCTCACTTTTCCAGCCCCCTTTTTGGTGGGTTCTGTGCTTTGGTTTAAGTGCAAATTCAACACTGTCAGGCTTTTCCTGAACAAATTCAGTGCAAAACTTGCACAGGGCATGTTTATTCTTCCCTCCTTAGTTTCCTCTAACATAATTTCCTCATGAAGTTCTTTTTATGTTTTTCCACTCCTAAATATGCTTCATTTGTAAGTCTTGATAACTGGTATATTAATAATTGTGTAATCAGGCTCTGATGTCTCATTAATTTCAATGCATATTTTCAAATTTATTTCTTCAAAACATTTTTTTTCCCCACAAAAATCGTTGAGATTAGACAGGAATAAATCTTTGTGTAAAGACTTCCAGAAGATCAGCAAATTCACCTGAGTAACAACAGTACCAGGCTCATTTCAAGAAAGGAGTAAATATTTTGACAGAGTTATGCCACAAGTTTAATTTGAATTTCCAAAATTCACATCACTGTGCCTTTAATTTTTTTGAAAACCAGATGGCAAATAAGTTTTCATATATAATTTTAAATATTTTTAAAGATAACATGTACATGGGAAGAATTGGATACTGAGCCATCTCTGTGTCTGGAAAGTTGATGCTGAGGAAAAGAAATGGAAAAGAGATGTGAAACTTTAACAGGCTTTTTTTTTTTTAACCTTATCAGTTCAGACACCTTTGAAAGCTTCATTTCATATAAAACTATATGGCTTTCATTCTCCAGTTTTACACTTTCAACACTGCTGATGAAATGTTTGTTGGTGTAGTAAATGTTACAACAATTGTGAGGCTCATCCTAAAACCTCAGTTTCCAGAGTTGTGTTTGATTTCTCAGGAAAACCTGTGCAAAGTGGCTGCTACACACACCTGCTTGATTTCTGCAGTGGGTGGGGGTTTGTAACATCATTTAATTGCTTGAAAAAAGAAAATCTCTCCTTGTTCACATTTTTGTCGAAGCAACTTATTTAAAAACATTTAAAGTGCTACAAAAATTCGTTTGCTGTTTTTAAGTATAACAAAACTGCCTCACCAAATGCTTAGATAAAATTGTAATTTTTTTTTCTTCCTTTTTCTAACTGTAGAACCAACTTCATACCTTCAATGATGTGTGTAATAATGAATCATTAGTTTCAGACACAGAAACGTAAGTAGGAACCTTATTCTGAATACTTGAAGTGTGTTATGTGATTGCAATTCTTCTCTCTTGTTGGTAGGGATCATACACAGTGGGGAGTGGTGATAATTAGAAATATTCTGATCAGGGGGGTAAGAAATGGCTTTAAATGGTAAATTTAAAACATTTCTCAGTGTTTCTGGATTTCTTTGCTGTATTCAAATGCAGAATCAAGGTGAGCTTTAGAAAAATGTAGATACTGAAATAATAAATAGCTGGAATGGGCCATTATCTCCACTGTGATGTATAAATAAGAACCAGCTAATTCTTACCCAATTCATATCATTTTTGCCATCTTCTCATTTCCCTGGATTAGATATTTAACTGAGGCTTCTCTTGCCATCAGTGGCTCCCAGCATTGTGATTAGTTTTCTGTGGAGTTTGTGAGGCAATACTACTGTTCTCTTCTTCCAAGTCCTAATTTGTAGAATTGAACACTTTTAAAGGGAACTTTCATAAACCTCTGAGAAGATTCCCCTGTGGGATTGTATTCCAGTGAGGAAATGTGTTAATTTTTGCAGTGACTCTAAACTTACTGTTAGAACTGTCTGGAATTTAAACCAAAATACGTATTTCAGTAGTTGAAATAACTGTTCTTGTGAAATAGCAGGCAGAGGGTGTAAATTCTAGGATTTTACTCCTGATACACTTTTGACATTTCTCTTGAGGCGGGGGGGGATACATTCTCTGTGTCTATCTTGGGGGCCACAGACACACACTCTCCACTTTTTGAACATTAAAGTGTCACAGCAGCAGTGCTTGATTTTGTCTGGGTAGTTTTATTATAGATGGCTTTATTTTAATGTTGAAATCTCACTGAAGTCACAACCACAATAACGTAGATTGCAAAGAACAGCTTGAATATTTGAAGTGGAATGTGTGGTAATTAGGTCGGTATTTGAAACATAAAGAACCAGAATCCAGGGCAGTTTTGCTTCCATCAGGATGTGAAAT
The DNA here is from genome assembly GCF_025592945.1 of Manacus candei. Lineage (NCBI taxonomy): Eukaryota > Metazoa > Chordata > Aves > Passeriformes > Pipridae > Manacus > Manacus candei. The sequence continues at coordinate 3,658,735 of NW_026138083.1, read as the reverse complement.
TACCTTGGGAATAATCCAAAATAAATAGTAAATAACTGTGTTGGGGATGTGAGGTGGCTCAGCTGACTGGGATGCTGGAATATTGCACTGCCAGTTCCTGGTGTGTTGTTACACTGGGACTGACAAACCTCAGGTTTCTCCAGTTCTTCTTTCCTTCCCTCACGTGGAAAATCTGTTAATTTATCTGCTGAAATACATTTTAACCAGTAGCATCAACAAGAAGTTATTCCACCACTTAAACCTAATAAAAAAGCTGGTTGAGTTTCTGTGGCAAATGTAAAAAAAAAAAAAAAGAAAAGAAAAGTTACCAACGTGGAAAAAGAGAAGGATGCTTAAATTCCCCTGCTGGAAGAGCAGATGTACTGATGCAGGAACATCAGAGTTATTTTAAAGCTGAAGGAAATTGTCAAATTCTCCTTTGGGATATTACTTTTCTTGGCAAGGGCATCTGTAAACAGCCTGTCATGTGAAAGGAATGCAGCAGGAACAGAAAACCTTCTCTTCCACTTTTGTAGTGTGTAAATTTTTTTTTATAAAATCCGGATTCCAGTCATTCTGGGGTTTTACCTGAGAAGTGGGTTATAAATCAGTATCAAGTGTTCTGCTGCTCTTCTTCTGATACCTTTTGGAATCACTGATGTCTTCCAGCCAAAGAATTAGAAAAGACCAGTGCAGGAGGATGGGGAAAATGTCTCACTTTTCCAGTTTGTTCAGTACAAAGCTTCCCTCTCATTCCAGACTCTGCTCATGAGAAATTTTTGGATGAAAAGGCACTCAGGGAGTTGGCAATGACTGAATGAGCAGCGAAAGGAAAGCTTTTCATTCCTATTTTCTTGCCTTAGTGGAGAAAGGAAGTCTTAAGATTTATTTTGTACCTTTTCAGCCTCTGCAGATTTACCAAAGGAAGATGTTTTGCATTATGTCTGGCCCATCCCCATTGTATGTTTTGACTTTTCCAGACGCGTTTGGAACTGTCAACCTTTGGGATTTCTCCTTCTGTATCTTGATAAGGTGGGTTTGCGGGAGGTATCTTTAAAAAAAAAAAAACAAAACAAAACAAGAAAAAGCTTGCAGTTAGTCCAGCTCTTCCCTGTTGGTTGGAATTATCATCAGGATTTTTTAGCAGCTGTTTTGCAGCAGTAGCTTCCCACCTTTCCTGCATCGTCGCAGATTTTTTCCGTGGTAAGACAAGAGAAAGCATCTTCTGTCTGGGAAAACACAGATTTTCACAAATGGCACTTGAAAGCAGCAGAAAGCTCAGCAGAGGAGTCTGGTTTTCTAGCTCTAGGTATTTGTGTGTCTTTTTAGATTTCATTTCCCTGCCTGTCTTCTCCAGGGTTGAGGGTTTGTGGTGACTGAGGATCCATAAGGTCCAGATGTGGGCAATTCTCAGCGACTCAACTTCACAATATCCCTCAGGGATGTCCTTTCAGTTTAGCTGTTCCTGGCTCTTAAGGTAGAACCAAACTCTGCAGTTTGAAGATGTGAAATCTGTTGAGGTTAAAAATAACAAGACTGAACAGAAGAGTCTTTAGGTCTTTGAATAAGTGATTCCTGAAGCTGTTTTGCTGATGTTCGTGATGGTGCCTTTCAGAAAGTGAAAGATTTATTTTTTTGTGCTATTTGGACCACAAGAGGAAAAAGTGTTGTTTTTTTCCTTAATGAGGACGCTGCCAACTTCTGGAAATACCACGTGTAAAGAGATATTTTGTTTTGCTCCTCACTTGGCAGGCAACCAAATGTTTGGGTTTCAGTTTTCAGATTGAGGTGACTTCCCACCTCATTTAAAAAACTTGATTACCCCCACTTAAAGAGCTTCCTACAGAGAAATTTCAGGTGTCCAAAATTCCTTCTACCTGTGAACAGAAAGGTCTGGACTATTTCTTCTCCTTTCTTTCCCTCTCTTTCCTTATTTATTGAGATACTCAACTGCAAGTTGTGTGTTGCTTTTCCCCTTCACTGCAGTTTCTTACCTCGTGTTAACTCTTGCTTTCTCAGTTTTTGTCTAAGCTCACCAGCTGAGTTATGGCAGCATCATTTAAACACCTCTTCCCTTTCTCTGTTCCACATTTCAGGGATCTTTTCAGATTTGCTCTGAAAAAAACTACAGTGATTTTTTTTCCCCTCAGCTCACTAATGTTTCTTTCTCAGGGCCCACACAGTAGTTTACTAAATATTCCAGATGATGTCAGAGTGGGGGTTTTGGAGCCTGCAGAGCATCCAATAGGAAAATGTGGGCTCAGACACAAACCCACGTGCTTGCTGTGTGTTGGGAAGGTGCTTTCTGTATCCTCTTTGCACTTCTCATCCTGGATGGTTGAGATCAGAGCTTCTGTTGTTGTGCTGTAGATGCTCTTTCAGTGATTTTTTTTGTCCAGAAATGTTCCCTCCTTTGCAAGCTGCCAGTTTTGTTGCTCCATCTTTTCTTTGAAGGGTTTACATTCTGGTTTTCAGTGAGGTTGTGGAATTGCTGCTGTGCTTCATCCAGCCCTGAGCTTCGTGGGGAATTGCCTTGGGAATTGGCTGGTTGAATAAATAAGGTTTTCTTTGGGGGGGGGGTTCTTTGCTGTGGGATTTGTTCCTGGATCTGGGTCATCATGTGGCTCCCAAGTATTGCACCACAGCCTTAGATTAAAGTGGTTTTGGGGACTTTAACCCAGTCCTCTTCAAGAGAGGCATTCTTTGAGCTACCAGGAAAATGCAGAAACTGTAGTTTCCTTATGGATAATTTTATTTATAATAATGAACAAAATCCAAGCTCTAGTACTTGCCTTTTGTAAGTGCAGCTCCCAAACATCAGGTTAGATCACAAACTGCACAGTTCTCACTCTCTTCCTTGCAATCTCATGGAATGCCTGAGGAAACTTAATGTCAAAAGTGCTTGAATTGCATTTCTTGGAAGTAAACCAGTTATTTTTGACTGAATTACCAGTGAATTTACATTTAAAAATCTAGGGAGAAATTGAGTAAGTGTTGTGTAGATTTAGAGATTTAGAGACAATTAAACCAGAGTAGCTGCTACATTTAACTTTGCATTCTCTTCTCCTCCTCCCTCACCACGACACAGACCCACAGAGAGTATCAGGTTCTTTAGATGACTTTTCCTCTTGCTATCCAGTTATTAAATCCGTGAAAAACAGCTAATCCATGTTACTCCCAGGGTGAATTTTCCTACTGCTAAGGTCTGTATGATTTGATATCTAATTTGTAAAGCCATTCCTTGTAGTGCTCCTTTCATGTGAGAGGGAAAAGCACATCTATACTTTGATCATAGTGCATAAATTTCACTCTCACTGTTCCCTTCGGTATGAAAGAGGAAAAATTTTTCAGGAAAAACCTTTCCTGAAGCAGAATTGTTTGGGAAATAGGTCAGACATCTTCCATTTGCACTGAAATCAGCCTTTTTTGGTGAACCCTTGAATCTGCTGTTGCAAATATATTCTCAAAATACTTAGTGCTGGTACTGACCCGGTGATTTGAAAAGGTAGTGATTGGTGTGCCCTCAGCCAGACTTTCTGGGAGGAGCAATTCCCTCTGGGAAACACAAAGGCTTCATTCTGCCTTTCACAAGGATCCTCTTGTTTTTGGCCCTCCTCAACAAATCCATATCAAATGAATGTTTCCCCTCCGAAATCTGAGATGCAGTTTTACCACAGTGGAGCTCCCCAGTAGGATGAAGAGTTTTTTTTACTGCTGAGAATACATCCATTAAAAAAACCATTCCTTCAGGAGAGTTATCCACTACTTTTCAGAAGAAAAATGTGCATTAGAGACAGAGAACTGTCATAGTAACTTAAAAAAAGGTGAAGGAACTCACTGTAGAAGAGAGTTTTTGTTCTTTCCTTTGGAGGAGCTAAAATACAACAGATGACTGGATCTAATCCTACTCAGGTTTTGTTAGACAGAAATCCAAGCCCTGATGCTCCAAAGTTTGGTTTGGGCTGGGCACCTTTTGGGTTTGGTTTGGTTTTGAAATAAGGCTCAGGGAAGTTTAAGTAGCTCTTGGATTCATGGAACAGACCCAGCTTGTTTTTTCCATGCCTCTTTGGGCACATCCACAGTGGGAGAAGTGGATTACTAAGGCACAAGTGATACTGTTGGCAAATTGTTATCCTTGCATGCCAGTTATTACTTAAATAGTTAAAGGACATATTTGATTCCCAATGTCCTGGAATTAGAATAGAAAAGGGTGTGGAGCAACAGGAGCCTTGCTCCTTGAGTTCATCCAGAGGGATCAGCCAATTCAAAACAATTGTCCCTGAAGAGTGAATCCTGTTTGGAAAACCCACAAAGGCAATCTCATTTTACCTCTGGAGTCTTATTTTCTTCATGTGGCTGATAAAGATTGGCAGTCCTGGATTTTAATAGTGACCATAAATGTGACACAGATTGCAGTAGTAAAAATTACTCTTCCCAAAGTCCTGTAGGACACCCCCTCCCTCCCATCCCCTGCTCCCTGTGGAACAGAGCACTGTTATTCCAGGGCCATTCCCACCAAAGGCTGAGCTTTAAATACTGTGATGTCCTTTAATTGCTTCTGGTGCCAAAATCTGGGTAAACAAACGTTTGCTTGAAAAGAAGGAATAAAAAGGAGCTTATGCACCAGTTTGCAGACAGGGCAGTCCTTTCTGGAAGTTCAGCTTTTGTTTTGGAAAACTCCTTGTCCACTTCCAATGTTTACTTATGGATTGGCAGTGAGGAAAATTCCCTGTTGTTATGGATGAGGCAAAATGAGAATTTTGAAGTACCTGTGTGTAAGTATGACTGTGTAAATCAGAGGTTTTTTTTAAAGCTGTGTGAGTTGCTATTAATGTAAGAGAGTCTAAAAATATCTAAATGGTTTGCTTTAAAAAATCATTTCTGTCACTCCCACTCCATGAAATTCTGGAATTTCATGATAAACTTGGATTAGCAGAGTCAAATCTTACCTGTGAGGTCTTTGAAGTGTTTGCAGGTGGTTGAGTAATAACTAATAAAATTAATAAAGTTGTTGCTGATGATCCAGAGGGGTGAGTGGGAAATGTTAACATTTGCATTACAGTCTTCCAACTAAAGAAATAAATGCTGAAATAATTTGCTTCCTACTTGGAAAAATGACCATTGAACATGGTTTGTGTTCAGAAAGGGTTTTGTGCACTCACTCCCACTGCAGAGATTGACTTGCAGGTCGTGCTGTGCCAGGGAAGAGCACAGTGTAAATATTTATTCCAGGCAGATAATTTTCCATGTTTCCTACTCCTTTTTCATCTCTAGGTCCATTGCAAAAGAACTTGCAGACTGGCTGATCAGCAACAATGTAGTTGAGCACATTTTTGGACCAAATTTACATATTGAGGTTTGTATTAAATTACTGTTTTGAGTTGAAACGTGGAGGAGCCACTTCTTGTTCCAGTAAATCTTCAATATGTTCTCACTTTGCAGATCATCAAACAGTGCCAAGTGATTCTGAATTTTCTTGCAGCTGAAGGCAGACTTAGTACTCAACATATAGACTGTATTTGGGCTGCAGCACAGGTATGTATAAAATTAAAAAAAAATAGAAAATGGCAAGTTGATTTTATTTTACATTCTTAAAGTCGGGTTTTTTGCTTTTTCTTGGCTCTCTGAGTGTTTTGCTGACCAAAATTTCAAGTTAGGTAACTACCACAGTTACTGGGTTATTTATTAGAGGCAAAAATTCACCTTGGCTACTTTTATACAAGGAAAAAAAATGAAGTTGTTTAGCAAAGACACGGTGTTTTCATCAAGAATGGGGGTGAAGATTGTAGGGCAGTTGTAATATTTTTTACTACAGTGTTAAATTGCCTCTCTCCTGTGTCTTGGAGCTTCCATTTCTGTTACCCCTGGTGGGAACAATCAGGTGAAAATTGTGGCAGTGAAGTTTACAGCTGTGCTGCTGTTCAAATCTACAGAAGGGCACTGAAATTTTATTTTTTTTCTTGCTAAACCTGGAAACTCTGCCAGGCTTTTTGCCTTCAGAAAGATTTATTTGTCTGCTGCTTTTCAGGGGTTGCCGTGCTTTTTATTTTAGGTTGTGACATTTTTTTATTGAGGGGATTTGAATACAACAGACATTTTGATTTTTTTGAACATGCTTTTATACGAGTTAGAATTTGAAGAGGGTTTTTATATGTGTTCAGTATTTCTTTGTAATTTCTTTCAATCAAATGCTGCCATGCACACATTGTGAACCCTCTGTAGTCCACAGTCATTATTAGAACATGCAGGTGGAATGTTAATAAATGCTCATTAGGGCAACACTTGCTCTAATAGGCTCCAACAATCCTTTGTATCAGAGTAATTAATAATTACTTATTTCACTTACACTTTTAAAGCAGTATATTACCTTCCCTGATGTTTTCACACTGGGTTAGACCTCTGAATTTTTAATAGATTTAATACTACTTGAAGAATAATATAATTACCTAAATTCAATAATTCTTTTGCACTTCACGTTTTGCCAGACTGATGTTTTCAAATTATATCTTTGATTTCAAAATTAAATGTACCCTGATTACTTCCTGTCAAAGGTTTAACCCTCTAATGTTGTTTAGAAGGCAGACACCTCTAGACTTAAAGAATAGAAGGCCTTAAAGGTGTATTTTCCGCTTTTTAGACTAACTTTTGGACAAAGATTTATCTTCCTCAGTTGAAACACTTATCTCCAGATGTTCAAATGCATCCTTGTGTAGAACCCCCCATGATTTCACTCCAGTTGGAATCCTGTGAAAGATGCCCAGCACCCCATAAATTGCTGACATGAATATTTTTAATGCCAGGAAGGTGCAAAACAAAAAAAATAATTTCTAAAAAAAACCCTTTTGAGGTGCCTGTGTGGTAACCAACATTAAGGATTCCTTCTAGAAGCTTCTTGTAACCATTATTTTCTTTTTTGAATACAAACATTTAAAAAAATCCCCTTTTAAGGGACTGTGAAAAGCAGCATTTAACCAAAGAGGAAACATGGAGGAGCACTGTCACTTTAATGTGTAAATGGAGGAACTGGCTAAACACATTGTCATATTTTGTGACATCCATTGCTGGAAAGACAAAAGAATTATTTATAATCCTCACACAGTTCACACAATCTGTTCTCTGAGTGTCACATTGGCCTCTAATGCCTTATCTGTGTTTACCACCCCTAATAAGGTAATTGCAAATACTATTTTTCCCCCAGGATTTATCATATAAACTTCATATTTTAAAGGTTGAGGTTTAAGTTGTATTTAAGTTAAATCCAAAATAAACTTCCAGTTCTTCTTTTCACCAAATTCTTAGACTTAAGATACTGTTACATTTGATTTCTCTAAACTTTATAGGGTCAAAATTAGCTTAGTCCAGATTGCAAACCTGATGGAGTTTGGAATTTTTTGGATGAATGCCTCCTGAGAACTTGTGCAAAGATGTTTAATTGCTGCCCTTTTGCCAATATTTGATTTTTTTTGTGTGTTTGTTGTGCTGTTCCTGTTACCTCCTCTGTTTGTACCTTGTAGCTGAAGCACTGCAGTCGTTACATCCACGACTTGTTTCCTTCTTTGATCAAAAACTTGGACCCTGTCCCACTTAGACACCTCCTGAACCTTGTCTCAACTCTTCATCCCAGTGCCCACACTGAACAGGTAAAGGCAAGGCCACCAAAATCACTGTCATGAGAAAAGCAATTATGTTAAACAACTATTATGGATTTGCCTCCCTGAAGAAATGCAGTAAAAGGAATATTCACTACTGCAGAAACTATATGAGTAAAGTTGTCATGTTTCTTCCAACCTTTTCTGGCTTTGGAATTATAATTTTTAGAGGTTTTTTGAACATTCCACAGCCACTGGTGGAAGATTTTCACTTCTTTCTGCAGTTCAGAAGTGTTTCACACAACATCATGTCATTCATTTGTTTATTTTGACAGGTTTATTTTGCTGTATAGAAAGATTAACCGTGGATCTTTGTATCCCAAACCCTCCTGCTTAATGACACTGTTCCCTGGTTTTGTTTCCAGACCTTGTATTTGGCATCCATGCTGATCAAAGCCCTGTGGAATAACGCCCTGGCAGCCAAGGCTCAGCTGTCAAAACAAAGCTCCTTTGCATCTTTACTGAGCACCAACCTGCCCATGGGAAACAAAAAAGGTTCGTGGTTTTCCAGCAGATCTGGGAATTCAATTGTGAATTTCCGTAGGCTCCTTGTTGGCTTTGGACAAAAAGCAGGTGTAGAGCTTTTTTCCTTAAAGGATTTTTTTAAAAGGGTCATGCTGACATATTTTTCAAGCAGAAATGGAGGATATAGATGAAAGCATTAAAACTTGGTGAGTGCACTTAGAAAGCTTTCTATGTCAGATCCCTTCTGGTTGTATTGCTAAAGTAGCTATTTTTCTTTTAAAAGTAGTATTTTCTTCTGAAGTAGTATTTTTCTTTTTCCTTAATGCAGAAGATGGTCCATAACTCATCAATTAACTATTGTTGTTCCACTGCACATCTGTAACTAGCCACATATAATCTTACAAAAGCTTATCTCTTTTTTTCTAGTTTTTGGTATTACCTGCTATTTCTGGTTTGGTTATTTTTTACTTGGCTGTGTATTTCCACACAGTCATTACTGAAGGAGCTGAGAAGCCACTTCACAGTAGTTTCCCTCTCTTTTCCTACTGCTGATTTTTATGAATCATGGACAACTATATGCTGACAAAAAGGTTTTTAGTCACTTGTTTTTCCATCCTGCTTTTTTTCCCTTCAGAAGAAGAGGAGCTCAGAAGAGCAGCCCCTTCACCTTGTAAGTATAGTTTTAAAAGTACACAGCGTGATTCTTCTGATGCAATACTGCTTTTCTACAGCTGTTTAATTTGAATAGAACAACTAGTAAAAATTGGAAGTTATGCTTTTATGCAAAGTCAAATGAAAATTATATTTCATGTAGAATGTAGGAAATTTATATAACTTTTATATACTGGCAAGAAGAGACATCAGTAATCAAACTTTGTGTTAAAATGCTCAGTGTCCTACAACAAATTTTTAACATTTAGGTACATGGATTGTTTGAGTTATATCCCTGTTTGCTGGAAGAATGCTCAACCTTTGAGGCAGATTTAGGCAATGCTGGTACATTCCAGTTGATATCCATCACAAGGTAACTGGGAAATGTGGTTTTGAACCAGGGTCACCAGCAGCAAGCCCTCAGAGCAGTGACAACAGTGACACCCACCAGAGTGGAGGCAGCGACATCGAGATGGAGGAGCAGCTCATTAACAGAACAAAACATGTCCAGCAGCGGCTTTCGGATACTGAGGTGACAGTGGGAATCCCAGCCTGGGAATTTGGGTGCTGAGCTGCCTGTTGTTAGCTATGGAAATGATTTTTTACCTCAGACAAAGGTATTCCTGCATTTAAATTGTATTTCAGTTGGAATAATCCCTTAGTGAGGGATTGCAGGACGCCGTTTCTCTGTCACGCTGTGACTCTGTGCACGTGCAAAGCCTGCACAGATCCCCTGTTACAAGTCAGGTAATGCAAAAAATAAGTTATTAAGTCTGAATCTTGCTCAGAGCATTTTGTTATTGGCAGCCAAAGTGAGAAAGAATGAATGAAAAGTTGTAGATTTGACACGTTTCCTCGTAAAGGAAGAACGGTGTCGGAATGATGTTCATTATGTTCATTATCAGGAACAGGGTGGCCAACAGGTCCAAGGAAGTGATTGTTCCCCTGTACTCAGAGTTGGTGAGGCCACCCCTGGAGTGCTGTGTCCAGTTCTGGGCCCCTCAGTTCAGGAAGGACATTGAGGTGCTGGAGCAGGTCCAGAGGAGAGCAACTAGGCTGGGGAAGGGACTGGAGCACAAGTCCTATGAGGAGAGGCTGAGGGAGCTGGGGCTGTTCAGCCTGGAGAAGAGGAGGCTCAGGGGAGACCTCCTCACTCTCTGCAACTCCCTGAAAGGAGGTCGTAGCCAGGTGGGGGTTGGTCTCTTTTCCCAGGCAACTCTCAGCAAGACAAGAGGGCTGGGTCTTCAGCTGTGCCAGGGGAACTTTAGGTTAGATATTAGAAAGAATTTCTTTACAGAGAGGGTAATCAGACATTGGAATGGGCTGCCCAGGGAAGTGGTGGATTCTCCATCCCTGGAGGTTTTTAAGATAAGACTGGATGTGGCATCAGTGCCATGGTCTGGCAACCGCAGCGGTAGTGGATCAAGGGTTGGACTTGATGATCTCGGAGGTCCCTTCCAACCCAGCTGATTCTATGATTCTATGTATTTCCAGTGGTGGTTTGTTTTTCCACCAATCTTTAAAAATAAACTAAAATAATTCCAGGAATCCATGCAAGGGAGCTCTGATGAGACAGCCAACAGTGGGGAGGATGGCAGCAGTGGGCCTGGCAGCAGCAGTGGCCACAGCGACGGCTCCAGCAACGAGGCCAACTCCAGCCACGCCAGCCAGTCCGCCGGGAGCCCCGGGAGCGAGGTGCAGTCCGAGGACATCGCGGATATGGAGGCCCTCAAAGAGGAGGAGGACGAAGAGGAGGAAGATCGGAGTCACAACCCCCAGAAAAGCAGCAGGAGCGCGGATCTACGGAGCAGGAAACTGGAATCCCAGGCGGGCATTTGTCTGGGGGACGCACAGGGGGCAGTGGAGAGGAGCGGAGCCAACAACGGGGCGGGGAAGGAGCACGTGTTCAACGCGGACGCGGTGCCGCCCGTGGACAATCGGATCCGGATGCTGGACGCCTGTTCCCACGCCGAGGATGCAGAGCACGACATGGCGGGGGAAATGAGCACCGCTCACATCTCCCAGGGCTCTCAGGACTCCTGTATCACTCACACAGGGGACTTCCTGGGGGAAACCATTGGAAACGAGTTGTTCAACTGTCGGCAGTTCATCGGGCCCCAGCACCACCACCACCATCACCACCACCACCACCACCACGATGGGTAAGGAGCTGGGCATTCCTTCTGATTCCTTACGTTAAACTGAACTCCAGAAATTGAAGTGGTAGCAAAATATCCCATCTGGGCAGAAATTTTGTATGGGCATTTTGCTGCAGCTCAGGGTAATTCTGTCTTACTTACTGCAGAGAGTTACACAGTAATCTGACTTGGTCACATCTGAAGAAAGCTTTCAGTGAAGTTTTGGTACGGAATAAATAAGACAACACTTTAAAAATGTTAAAATTGTTATATATGCTGTATTTAGTTAATATTAAAACAATCAGGCTAATGAGGCCTTCAGTTTGTCTATAATGTTTTTTCTGAATCCTGTGAAGGTCTGCTGTTCAAACAGATGATTCATTGTGACTTTAGCTTGAGGGAGATGTCTCCTCACTCGTAGTTTGCTATAAACAACTTCCTCCTTGATATTGTCCCTTTTGATATCCTTCTTTTCCAGGCATATGGTTGATGATATGCTCAGTGCAGATGATGTCAGCTGTAGTAGCTCTCAAGTCAGTGCAAAATCCGAGAAAAATATGGCAGATTTTGATGGGGAAGAGTCTGGCTGTGAGGAAGAGCTTGTACAGATTAATTCACACGCTGAGCTCACGTCTCATCTTCAGCAGCACCTCCCTAACCTGGCCTCCATCTATCATGAACATCTTAGTCAAGGTAAGAGTCATCGAAGGAAAACCAAAAAACATTGTTTTATAACTTTGAATTAGTCTCCTATAATTAAAATAATCAAATTATTTTAACCATTTGTCTGTATTTGTCCAACGAAACCGTGATGACTGCTGAGAACTTAATCTCCAAGAGATTAATTTTTGTATATTTAGCTATGTTTTAGCTGTGTTTATCTTTTAAAATCTCCCCTCCCCAATTTTTCTGCAACTTCTGATGTTAAAACAGCTAAGAACCTAGTAAATGTTTCTTTTAATAAGTTATTAAAGTATAAAGAAAGGGAGTACTGAAATGCAAGATTTTATTTCATTTTTCTCTCTTCACTTGTTGTTCTGGTTGGTGGATTTTACTGTGGCTCAGTACATTTGTCATCATAAATTAACCCATAAATGAATTAACCATAATGGGCTCTAGAGAAGATAATTCTGGGAAAAGGAGTTAAAATATAACTTGATATCTTCGGGAGTTTGCTGTAAAGGGCTTTTTATGCTATTTCATCCTACACTACCAAATCTTCTAGTTTACTTCTGGGTGCAATTTAAACTGCTGCTAAAACACTTCTTGAGAATTATATCATTTTTCCATATGCTTTATTTTCTCTTTATCCTCTTTTTAAACATAATGGTGAAGGTTTGATGTTTTTCTTCACCAGCCTGGTAGAACCAAGTTTGCTGTTGTCCAACAGACAGTAAACTCAATACTATTTATTTATTTTCCTGAAACAGTTGAGTAAGAGATCTCTTATAATGATAATTTCAGCCTGACATTAAAACTCTGGATGTTTTTCTCCACTGCAGAGTTGAATAAACTACTAAAACTTTGTAAATCTGTAAATCAGTGTATTTTTTCAATTTTTTTGCACAGATATTACTAATCTTGCTGATGCTCATACATCTTATGTTTGAGCATCAGACCTTCAGTGCAGATTATTTTTGACACCCCTGTTTTGCACGTGCAAACAATCACAGTGCTCTGCACAGTCTAAATTTTCTACTTGACTTTGCTACCTGAAAATAGTATCAAATAGTAGAGAAGTGAATGGTGCCCAGCTGTGAAAAATCTGTCAGTGTTTATGAAAACTTGATGAGTTTCTAAAATCCTACACTTTGATATCCACCATGTATGAAAATGGGGTTGATTTTTCCTTTGATATCCATCATATATGAAAAAGATGTTTGTTTTGCCTGGTTTTTAGGAGGAGGTTTTTCAGATAGAGGAAATCATGTAGTATGAGGGGAATTGATTGAAATGAGCTCATTTCTTGCTTTCCAACCATGATGGTGGTGCAGATCACTCCCTTTGGACCACAGCACTACAGAAGGTCTTAAAAAAATAATTGAATTACAGTAGGAATTAAATTAAAAAGCAATTGTATTCGCAGTTCTTCAGTGCTGGTTTTATTGCACTTTGCCATTAGCCAAAAGCAGTGTAAATACTGGCCTAACTGCCCTGTTGGCTTCTTGTATGGCCTTTTAAGAACCCATATGTGAGAAAAAGCTGCAATTACAACGTTGCTGCACTTTGAAATAGCCAAGTTAACAAATAAAGTGTGTTGTTTGTATGGGCACTGAGGGAATAATATTCAGTTTAGATGGTTCCTTCAGTAATGTTCTTTTTATTTTGTGCAGGACCAGCAGTTCATAAACATCAATATAACAGCAATGCAGTGACTGACATTAATCTGGATAATGTTTGTAAGAAAGGAAATACCCTTTTATGGGATCTGGTCCAGGATGAAGATGCAGTAAGTTCAATACCAGAAAATCCCATTTTTTTAAAAGAAAATAAATCTGTGGTATTAATTGGCCTTTCTTTCTCCTCGCTGTAGATTCATCTCTCTGAAGGGTTAATAAATGAAGCAGAGAAGCTACTCTGTTCCTTAGTGTGCTGGTTCACTGACAGACAGATTCGAATGAGGTTCATTGAAGGCTGCTTAGAAAATTTAGCAAACAACAGGTAACTTCAGTCATAAATTATCTGCTTTTACATGTACCTATTTTTGTGACAGATCAGAAATTCAACTTGGCTCTAATGGTTATTTCACTTTACAGGAAGACAAAAGCAGCAGAAGAAAAATAGTTCCCAAAGTGTGTTATGGATGTTTCTAATATTCCATTCTTCCATTCCCTGGGTGCCCCGAGTTTCTCACCTTGTTGCATTTGTCTGTTCTCCCTTCTGGGCATCACCTGCAGTGTTATGTTGTTACCTGTTGCTGAGAACTGTGTTTGTGTGATGAGTTCCAAGCACACTGAGATCCTGATTTCAGCTGTGTGTCCAAGGTGTTACAATGTGAAGAACTTCAAGTGTGTGTAGCCCAGATTCAAGAAACTACTTGGTAGATTCCACAAGCACAGGAAGGAGATGGCCCTGTTGGATTGAGTCCAGAGGAGGCCACTGAGGATCAGAGGGATGGAGCAGCTCTGCTGGGAGGAAAGGCTGAGAGAATTGGGAGCTTGGAAAAGAAAAGGCTTTGGGGTGACCTGATTGTGGCCTTCCAGTACCTGAAGGGATCCTGCAAGAATGATGGAGAGAGACTGTTTACAAGGGCCTGGAGTGACAGGACGGGGGGAATGGCTTCAAACTGAAAGAGATATTAGATAGCAGGAAAAAAGTCTTTACTCTGAGGGTGGCGAGGCCCTGGCACAGGTTGCCCAGAGAACCTCTGGCTGCCCCATCCTTGGAAGTGTCCAAGTTAAGGTTGGATGGGGCTTGGAGCAATGTGGTCTAGTGGAAAGCATCCCTGCCTATGGCAGGGAGTTGGAACTGGCTGATCCTTAAGTTCCCTTCCAACCCAAACCAGTCAATGATTCTATAGTTTACAGTCCTTTCAGGCAGCCTGTTTGGTCCTCAAACCTGAGCTTCTCAAACTGATTTTTCAGTTGATTATTTCACTTGTGTAACAGTCATGTAGTGTCATCATTTCTCTCTTTCTCCTTCAGATCAGTAGTAGTTTCACTTCGTCTCCTTCCAAAGCTCTTTGGTACTTTTCAACAATTTGGGAGCAGCTACGACACCCACTGGATCACAATGTAAGTAGTGATGGCATTTAGGGGACTGCAAGACTTGTCCCTTCAGTGTGGTCCAAACACTGCTGACCTGAGGTTATCACCTCACTGCTGTCTGGCCTGGTTTTTCTCATCACTGAGGCCCAGATTTCTTCATAATGCAACTTATTTCTTTATAGTACAACTACTGTTGTAACTGATTTAGAGGCTGATTTATATTTAAAAAAGAAACCCAACCTTTAAATCCCAAAGGACTTGCAGGAAGTACTAGAAAACCACCAGTAACACGTTGTGAAAGGTAGTAATAACTTGATGTCCCATCATTCTGTTCCGAGTGTGTCTCAAATGCTTCTCAGGAATCAAAAGTTTTGTTTATAAGAAAAACCTTTGACATTTGAAGGTACATAGTACAGCATTCTTGACTAGAACAAGCTGTAACTGGCTGGTCTAACTGTAGAGAATGGACTGATGGAACTTCTGGCAAAGATGACAGTGATTATCAGCAATTTTTCTTGGCCTTTTTGACATGACATTTAAATACACACCCAGTTCTGAGTTTTGGCTTAGGCTTTTTCTCAATTAGGGCCTTTAAGAACAGTTTTCATAGTCTCAAAAGGGAGTGTTCTGTCAGTCCTATGCCTGAAAATACCAACATTAGGAAACCTTATGGATTGCAGGGAAGAAGAGAGGACTGTACTGGAAACCACTCCTGAGTTCGTGGTAGATGGAAAACGAAATGTTTACTTTGGGTTTATGTGTGTGCCATTTTCCTATAATAGCTGTCTGCTTTCTGTGGCTCTTGTGACGTTTTTAAGCAAACCATAATTCTTTCTGCCCTTTAAATTGACACAGGTGGGCAGAAAAGGAACTGAATATGATGAAACTTTTCTTTGATAACTTGGTACACTACATTCAGGCGGTGAGGGAAGGGCGGCACAAACACGCACTGTAAGTACAAACTGACTTGGAGGGTTTCATATTTTATGCTTTTAAACATTTCTGCTTTCTTCTGTTGCTTCCGATGTCTTTTTATAAGTAAATACTTTTTATGGGGACATTGCATGCTTAGGGAGACAAAGATCTGTAAAAACAGAACTATTGGAGTATTTTAGTGTTCTACCTGTTATTAACCTTTGCATTATTATTTTCTGTTTAACAGAGTCACCTGTACTTTCTCATCTGTGGGATTTAAATTAGGTGTATATAAACAGACAATACAATTTGTAGCTCCCTAATCCCAGAGGAATAGACTGTTCCTGCTTTGACAGATGTCAAAGTCAATATGGGCATCCACATTTGAAAAATGTTGCTATTTATGGGTCCAGTTTGACTTCATCATCCCCCTTTATATTAGACATTGCTCTAGTGAGGAATTACTTAGAAAGCTGTTGGAAAGTGGTTTGAATTGCTTTAAATTCCGGCAGAATTATACATTGTTCTGCTCCTTTGACCATATAAATAGAAATAAAGTTATGAAAATATTTTTATGAAGATATGTGTCAACTGGAATCAGAAATTCAGTGTAGAAATATCTGCATTTTACAAGTTAGGGAAAAATAATGTAGATCCTGCAAGGTGACAAAATGATGCACTTTAGAAGTTCAGAAGGAAACTTATAAGAAACATTTATGTTTCTAAGAGGCACATGTATGAGTGGGGGAAAAAGTTATGGCAATAAAGCATTAAATAAACTTTGATTTGTATCCAAATTTCCATTTAGATACAGCCACAGCGCAGAGGTTCAGGTTCGTCTCCAGTTCCTGACGTGTGTGTTTTCAACTCTGGGATCACCAGATCATTTCCGTGAGTATTTGGGGTTACTTTACCTCAGAAACACCTCATAGTGAGGCAAAAATAGTTCTTAATAATCAATTATGTGTTATTTTAAACATACAATTTAAAATAATCTCTGTTTCAAAAGAAATAAGATTTTTTTTCATGAAACCACAGAACCAACACTGGAATTCAGGTTCTGTTGCAGTTCTGAGAGAAGAAATTTTCATGTTCTTTGTGCTTCAGTTTTTCTAAATATTAATTTTTTTCTAAATATTAGGAATTTAGTAATATCTAAATGAAGATAATACATTGTGTTTTTATGGGCTTTGGTTCCTGGCCATACTGTTCTCAGAGATCTCCTCCTTGGACTTGGAAGTATTCCAAAAAGGAATAATTCTTTATATTTTAATACTGGCAGAAATTGGTTTATACCTTTGACAGTTGAAGTTGACAAGAGAATTTTTTGGGATATTCTATAGATAGTCAAAGTGTGCATCCACTGCATGACTTGTCCCTCTGGTCATTAAAGTACAGGAAAAAATAAGAATATCTGTAGCCAAAAGAAAAGAAATTGTAGCTATTTGATCAACAAGAGCAAATGCGGGGTGACAATTATTTTTAAAGTAGCTTGTTCAGATCACAAAGAAAAGAAACCTACTGTTCTCTTGAAAGCAGAAGCAATGAAATAGTTACAGAAATGCTGTTTTCAGCCCAGTCCCAATACCCAGCTGAGAGTTGGGGTCTGGATGTGAACTGCATCACAACCTGGGGCTTGGTGCGAGATCCCAGCTCACGTTGTCCTGATAAAAACTACTCTGATTTTTCTGTGTTTTGTGGGAATATTTGGTGCTATTTGATGTGATAAAGGAGTAGTTACAAATTCTTCCCTGCTTGCAGGGTTGAGTTTAGAACAAGTGGACATTTTGTGGCACTGCTTGGTGGAAGATTCGGAATGTTACGACGACGCACTACACTGGTTCTTGAACCAAGTCCGGAGTAAAGACCAGCATGCCATGGGGATGGAGACTTACAAGCATCTTTTTTTGGAAAAGGTATGTTGGGAGTTCATTGCCACCTTACAATTCCAGTAAAAGTGTTTCATTCCATGTCAACACTAGTGTATCTAAAATTGTTTCTGTGCCACTCTTTTTGGGAGAGGCCTCTAAATCTCACCAGTCCATCCCCTGAGGACACAAACATATAGCACTAGAGGTTTTTGCAAGGGGGGCCCATCCATCCTTTTCAGGAGGTGACATTGCAAAATGGATGGATTGTGCAATAATTAATGTAGTCTGGTTCTTTTTCAAGGTTACACAGGCTTTTTCTGGTTTTGGACATGTATGAGTCACATCATGTATTTTAACAAATTATCCTGCTTTGATAAGTTAAGCAGCTAATATTACAATAATTTTTCTTCTGGTTACAGTTCAGATCAGCAGTGAAGAGCTTGTTTAAGCCAATTATGTTAGATTTTTTTGCATTCTATCTAAAATTCAGAGGGTGATCTTCTACAAGAATAAATTCTAATTGATCCGTGTTCCAGTATGATTAGTAATAACAACGGTGTTTTTCTGTGCTAATGAAATAAATACCCCTCCCATCACTGAGTTTCTTTTCCATACTAAAGTGCCTTCATTTTCTTCAGATGCCACAACTGAAGCCTGAAACTATAAGTATGACTGGCCTCAACCTCTTCCAGCATCTGTGTAACTTGGCTCGGTTGGCTACGAGTGCATACGATGGGGGCTCAAACTCTGAGGTAAGACTGGATCTGACATTCCATTAGTCATGTTTAATTCTGACTAGAAATCCGTTGTAAAATATGTCTCAGTTTGTGTGATGTGATCTGCAAGTTTTTCTGCTGTAGCTTTTTATACAGAGAAACTGTCTCAGAAATAAAATACAAAATACTTCGAAGTGATTTGAGGCAATTTTTTTTCTTGCAGTGAACACCAGTTATAGTTGTGATTTTAAGGCTTCATTTAAAAGTATTGCAGTTTCTTAAAACTGAAAATTCACTGTTTGGAATTTTAACCAGTTCTCTTCATGCTTCAAACTTGGAAAATGTTTCTGTGAAACTTAGGATTTTATAGTAATTGATGTGGAAAAATCAAGAGGAAAACTGAGATATTCTTAAGAAATGAGTCAAGAGGCAAATAAAATGTCTCAGATGAGAAAAGCATCACTCCCAGTAAAATAACAAGGCAATGTTTTGCTTCTGTGTCTGTTTTCTTTTGTCAAAGCAGTTGTGTGGCATGGACCAGTTCTGGGGCATTGCTCTAAGGGCCCAGTCAGGGGATGTCAGCAGAGCAGCCATCCAGTACATCAACTCTTATTATATCAACGGTAGGAATTCTCATTCTCACTTCTGTTTTCCGTTTCAAATGTTGTAAAGAATATCTGCCTTTATCTTCTTTTTATTCTCAGTATTAAAATATGTAGTTCCAAAATTGTGTCTGTAGTTTACTTTAAATTGATCTCCTAGGTAAAACTGGTCTGGAGAAGGAACAGGAGTTTATTAGCAAGTGTATGGAGAGTCTGATGATTGCTTCGAGTAACCTGGAGCAAGACCCTCATTCGAGTCTGACCATTATTGAAAGAGGGCTCTTAATGCTGAAGACACACCTGGAGGCTTTTAGGAGGAGGTAAAAAGCTCTGTTGATACATTTGGATGCAGAATTTATTTCTGTTCCTCTTACCATAATGATGAATGAGTTATGAGTTGTTATTGATGTAAAGAATAGTTTCTTTGTGTAAAGACATAGCAGATAATTGTAAAAGGTGTAATATAGAAGGTTCAAACAGTTACCAGAGTTGGCCCTGTCTTGTGTAAATGTGTGGCTGTGGTTCATGTTTCCCTGTCCCTCACCAAAGAAATTTGTTTAAAGTTATTTTAGTTTTATTTGAAAAGTAACAAAAATGTAAATAACTTCCTCTTATTTTGAAGAAAAAAAACCCCAAACCTGCAAGTTTCGTCTCTCCTCTCATTGTTTATCAAACAATTGTGTTCAATACGTGTGACAAAAATACTTCTTCCATGTTTTTCCCTGTTGAAGGTTTGCATATCACCTGAGGCAGTGGCAGATTGAAGGCACTGGGATCAGCAGTCACCTGAAAGCCCTGAGTGACAAACAGTCCCTCCCTCTGAGAATTGTGTGTCAGCCAGCGGGGCTTCCCGACAAGGTGAGGAAAAGCCCTTTTTCCAGCCTGCCCTGTGAAACTTGGGGAATTCCCCTGTGCACTTGGAAAAATAAACCACATGTTCTCTTCCAGATGACAATAGAAATGTATCCCAGTGATCAGGTGGCTGATCTGAGAGCTGAGGTGACCCATTGGTATGAAAACCTGCAGAAGGAGCAGATCAATCAGCAGGCTCAGCTCCAGGAATTCGGCCAGAGCTCCCGCAAAGGGGAATTCCCTGGTAAGCTGGAGACTCCTACTCGGAGATTTTGCCCTTGCAAGAACTTAAATGTGGTCTTTTTCTCCCCCAGATATCCTAAATAAGGCAGAATTAGGATTTATTTTTCTCTGCAGTTCTGGTTAACATCACCCTCTCTTCTATTTAATAGTGTTGTTTCTTAAGCACTCCCTTTTATTTGAAATAGCAAAGAAAACATAGAACTCTTTTAAACCTGTCCAAGCTCTACATTTCAATAGATTCCCCCCACATTATTTTTCTCCTTGTTGTTTTAATTAATTAAATTATTTTCTGTAATTTGGAGATTCTGTAGCTCAGAACTTGATAAAGTTCTATATTTTTATATATCTGAGTCTGTATTTCATCCAATTTATACACTTCTGGCTCTGCTATCAATTCAGAATATGAAGCCATAATTTAGCTTAATAATTTATACCCTGCCTACATGTATTCCAGTCAGGTGTAGAATTTTCCTTACACCTGCAGTTGCTTTTTAATTTATGGTCATCCTTTAGGAAAACTGATCATTCATCCTGCTTTGACTCTCCTAATTTGGAATGTCACCTTGCTCCTCAGATGGTTCACTGCTTGCTTAGTATAGTGAATATGCATCTTGTTGTTGTTCCCTCTTAGTGTGTCTGTGAGTGAGTGAAAATTCCTGCTTTTTATCTTTTAGGAGGAGGGCATTTTATAAATCTCATTGATAATATTGATTGATATAATAATTCTTATCAGTTATTGCTGTTCAGAATGTTCTTTGAATTGTCTTCTCCTCAGTGTTTTCTTTCTTTCTCACTGTAGTTTACATGTAATGCAAATTATCCAGAGAAACTATCCACGAACATCTTTTTCCAACACTGCTGCTATTTGAAGTGTAAACATGAATCAGACTTCCTTGTCATAGTTTAACAACTTTTAAAAAACATATTTTAATGAGGCACACTGGCAGTAAACCAGACAGAATTTTGGACACTTTAATTACCTTCTTTGCAAAATCCTTTTCCAACCACTCACGAGAAGCTGTTTCAGTGAAGAAACTGTTTTATTTTCCACCAACTATCACCACATAGCAGAGGATTTAATTTTTGTTGTCACTGGCATTTTAGAAACGTGTGGTAGTGCTGGGAAAAGTGCTTGTAAGAACAGAGACTGGATTGTCTGCACCAAATGAAATTAAATTCCTATTCATGTCATTATTCAGATTTCTTGTTCGGTGTTGGGAGTTCTCTCAAGGATGTTCTTAGTTTTTCTTTTCTGGGTGCATGAAATCTTTGGTTCCAACTGACTTTTAAGTAGGAATAATCATTGCTTCCTTGCCTTTGACTTTATCAGAGGTGTGTGGTACAGAGGGGGTTTGTTGATGATCACAGTGATTTTCCATTACCCTTCTGTGGCACGGTGTAATTTACTACAAAATATGGCATGTTTAAATCTGTTTTGTGAACACTTTTCACCACAAGATTGGCTGACCCGTTACTGAAAAGGTTATTTCTGAATACGTGCAAGTAAATTTGGTTTAATGTAATAAGTAGTTTTCCTAAGGAAGTTCCATTAAGGTTTTGCCTCCTGTCATTTGCTGCTGAAGGATGTACTGTTAAAAATACCAAAATGGTTTATTCCAGAATGTCACTGAAATAAGCTTTTCTCCTAGGTGGCCTCATGGGACCTGTGAGAATGATTTCATCTGGGCACGAGCTGACAACTGACTACGATGAAAAAACGCTTCATGAATTGGGGTTTAAGGACATGCAGGTACTGCTGGTCCAGAGATTGCAGTCACTGGGATACTGGTTTTGTGTAAATATATATAGGGCTGGGTGTGAGCCATCTGTGGGGTGATAACAGGGAGTGCAGCTACCCCCGAATGCCTCCAGTGAAAGCAAACTCAAATTTCATCATGGCAGCTGCTGAAAATGCCGCGAAGGAAAGACTTGACGACGAGATACCGATTTATCTTGAAGTTTTTAATTATGATCCTTTAGAAAACGTTCCATGGCTTATCTTAAAATTGCCTCTTTGCTCCTTGTTGTTTCCCTGTGTCCCAGATGGTGTTTGTATCCCTGGGTGCCCCCAGGAGAGAACGGAAAGGCGAAGGTGTTCAGCTCCCGGCGTCCTGCCTCCCTCCCCCTCAGAAGGACAACATTCCAATGCTTTTGCTCCTGCAAGAACCTCATCTCACCACCCTTTTTGATTTGTTAGAGATGCTTGCCTCTTTTAAGCCTCCTTCTGGAGAAGTGGCTATGGAAGATAGTGAGGTAATTCAGAGTGATTTTATTAGAATAATTACCTTGAAGTCTTATTTAATTGGATCTGCTTTTCCTATCCAGACTTCTTGTGTACTCCCAGTTGTTTTGTTGTCTGTATATTCCCATTTCACATTATGGTTTTTCTGATTTTCCTAACAGTATTGTCCTGATACATTTTAAATGTTCTAAATATTGTATAAGCTATAAAAAAGTTATAAAAAAGTAGTTCTTAAGAAAGAATATTGATTATTTAAGTGGACGTGGTGACTCATAATGAGAATTGGCTCGAAGAAAGGTTTGCAAAGGTTCCATTGCAAAAACTCAGACTTTGTCTTATGTCCCATCATTAGCTTGTGGGAAATTAAATGCCATATAGTATATTTGAACCAGTAGTTTATTTTTAAGTTTTATTTGCACTCAGATATTTCAGAATACGTGACATGCATGTAACTTAGTTTCTTACAGGTTCAGTGAGTCTTGGACTATCATGTTCTGGTTATGGACTTAGATAGGAAACAGCTTCTTAATTGAGAATAAATACATTTGTGGCCTTTGAAATGTTATTTTCTCAAAGAAGTTCACCATGCCAATGGTTGTTGTGTGGTTTGTCAGAGTGCAAGGTGTGAAGAGCTCCATCTCCACGCTGAAAACTTATCCAGGCGTGTCTGGGAACTGTTAATGCTCCTACCAACGTGCCCTAATATGTTGCAGGCATTCCAGAACATTTCAGATGAGCAGGTGAACAAAATTTGACATGTTTATCTTTGTTATCCATGGATGTTTTAGCATCTGGTGTTTTAGCTGAATTTGCCCCAATTAGGAGTGTTAAATAGTAAATATGTTAAGTGTGCCAGGACACAAGTAAACCTAGTAAACAAACCTAATAATTCTTATAAAATTAAGCTAACCAGAGATGTCAGTTTAGCCCCCAAAGTTTGTTTTTATGATTTTTTTTTTGGCTTGAATCAAAAAAGCAGTTTCTTGATCTGCAGCTTTGCTCTAACACGAACTGTTGTGATAGTGTTACTTTTGTACTCTCTTCTCTAAATTCCCAGCTTGGTTTCATTGGAAGCCTCTTTGCTTTCTTGGTTGAAATCACATACTAACAGATTTTAGATACTACAGCTCTTCATGCACAAATGGGTGGAAGTTATACTTTAAGATTATCACATTTGCCTTCCTCTCCTTTGAAATCACATGAAAAACCCTCTGCCTGCATTTTTTAGATAGATGAGCATTACATGTAATTGTTTTAATTGTTTTCTCTCTTTTTTTTTATCTTCTAAGGGTAATGATGGCTTTAGCTGGAAGGATCTTTTGAGGATAAAAAGTGCCCATAAACTTCTGTATGCCCTGGAAATCATTGAAGCTTTGGGAAAGCCCAACAGGAGAATAAGACGTGAATCTACAGTGAGTTTCTTGCACAGAATATTTGTGTTTCTCAGAACCAAAACATCTATTGATGAGTTATTTTATAGTATTTTAGTTCTGGTTTTACATTTAATTGTTGTTCTTTATCTTTAGGGAAGTTACAGTGATCTTTACCCAGACTCAGATGATTCAAGTGAAGATCAAATAGAAAATAGTAAAAACACGTGGAGCTGCAAGGTTTGATTCTTCTGTGTTATTCTGTGATACAGTTTCTTGAGGAAAACATAAGATGAAAACCCATTTCAAACATTATCTATCTTAGAGTTTTGGATCTCAAATTTAGGCATGTCATTTCAAAGTTTTTCTGAGTTATCAGGCCTGTAAATTTGTCATAGTCATGTACAACCATTTAATTGTTTTTATAAAATATCCAGCTGAATAGTTTATCATTTGTTTATTAATCTATAAAGCTTAGATGGGTATATAAATGAACTTAGTGATATTTTTGTATCTGCTTTTTCTCACTTTGGTTCCATAATATCCTTACAGTTTGTTGCTGCTGGAGGGCTCCAACAGTTACTGGAAATTTTCAATTCTGGAATCTTAGAGCCTAAAGAACAGGAATCATGGACTGTGGTAGGTGCTCATTCACCCTTTTCCTCCAGAATAACATAATTGCCATTTGTAAAGACTTTTATTACTTTGAACCTTTGTTACATTTACTTCTCTGTTGTAAATGAAATAGATAATTCTGTAATTGTACCACCAGAGTCTCTGCTGTTGCATCGTTTTCTTGAATATTTTATATTTCTGGAAGAGTTGACTTTAAAAAGTAAATTATACTTCTGGGGTTTTTTACATTTTAAAAGCATCCTTTGGGGTTTTTTACATTTTAAAAGCACCCTTTGTATTTTTCTATGTGTTTTGTTTTGGTTTCTTGGGGTTGTTTTTTTTCTCCCTTCTTAAAATTGTAGAACATAAAATTGTAAGTCATGGAATCTAGAGGAAAAAAAACTGGGTTCTGTCTTACAGTGATTACAACTGCATTGATAATACTGTTTAAGAAGTCAGAAGTAGCCAAGCAAGAGCAGAGTATTTTTGCCTTTTTATTCTGCTTTTCTTAGGGCAGATTGTTATTTGGAAGCTTGTTTACTGTAGTCAGTGTTAAAAGCTGTGATCTGTTAATTATCTTTCCTTCTGGAGAGGCCAAGAAATACCATTTTGCCTTGCAGACATTTAGCACTGTGGCTGTGGTGTAATAAAGACACTTTTCAGTAATGAACATGATTATTAATGGTTATTATATATCCTTTTCATTATTATTCTGTTATTAGTTTGAGCTAACTACAAGTTTATACCTTGCTTAAGCTTTTTTTCCGAGCATTTCAGCGGGCACCGAATTATTTGCCCAATAAATCCCTCACAAATGAAAATTCCTTTTACTTCTCCTTCCCAGTGGCAGCTGGACTGCCTTGCCTGCTTACTGAAGCTCATCTGCCAGTTTGCAGTGGATCCTTCAGACCTGGACTTGGCTTACCATGATGTGTTTGCCTGGTCTGGGGTGGCAGAGAGTCACAGGAAGAGAACGTGGCCGGGCAAGTCCAGGAAGACCACGAGTGACCACGTGAAGGGCCTTCACATCCCTCGTCTGACAGAGGTGAGAGAGGCCCAGACCTCGTGAGCTTCAGCAAAAGTCCTTTGCTGTGTGGATAAATAAAATAATGTAGTGGAAAAGTGACTAATATTAATTGATATCCTGCTCGTTCTCCTCTAAAAAGTACTTTCGTTGCCTTAAACCTGGGCAGCCAAAGGGGTTTTTGGTCACTGGTGAGCACATGAATTGGGAACTCAGAATTCCAGGGCTTTGTCCCTAATTTTTAGGTTTTGTTTTCTAAATTGATTAGTCCTCTTTTATGATAACCTGTTATAACATGAGCTGTCCCCATCCTCTCTAAATCCACTTTAGATTCCTTTAGGAAACCCTAAAATAACTTACTTTACCAGGGATATCAGAGTGAGTGTGTGGTGACCCATAAACCTTCCTGCCAGATTCCTGCATGCTGATTTCCTAAAGCAGCCCAAGCATATGTAATATTTTGGCATCAGAGATATACATTCCCTGTAAATAGATTTTCTTGGGCACAGGAGCAGCTGTGATTCCAGGAAGTGTAGATGTGAACTTGGAGCTGGAGCCAAACTTCCCATTTGTCATTGTTCCACGTGGAAAGACTTTAACTGTTCTATAAGTATTAGCCATTTTTGACCAAACAAATCCCTGCATCACCAAAACTACTGTCAGACAGGGAAATTATCAAATGGATTAATTTTTTTAGCATTGGTGCTGTTGGTTTCTGTAGCTGGTTCTAAATTTTTAACTGTCAGTTGATTCATATTTCTCATGGCAGTGGGGTTGATATTTAAGTGTTTTAAGATTTTCTTCAGGGTTGGATTTTAAAATTTGGGGTAGCCTGTCAGGATCTCTAAAGATGAATAATTTAAGTGAACGTGGACTCAATAAAATGTGTTGATCACTGAGATGGGCAAAATTTATGTGTCCAACCTCATCTCAAGCCTAAGATTTTTACAAGAAAGTGAGGAGTTTATGCTTTAAAAAAAAAACCAGTGTTTTTACTAAAAGGATTGAATAAATGGTTGATTTTTCTGTTCAGTTGAATTGTCTTTCTTAGAGGAACAGCATGAAATTTTAGCATCTAGACCTAGTCAATGAAACACAAGATTTTAGATGGGCTTTAATAAAACCAGTAAATTAACTGTGGAGATGCTGTGATTTCTCTTTGGCTCTTCCTCCCTCTACACAGGTGGGTTTGTTTTTAGATTCACACGCTGTGTATAATTAAAAAAAAAAAAAAAACAGATTAAAAAAAAAAGCTTGTTGTTATATTAACTTGTTTTTTTGTTTTTTTTTTTTCTTTTGACTTCAATTTTTAAAGGTGTTTCTTGTACTTGTCCAGGGAACCAGTTTGATTCAGCGACTGATGTCAGTTGCTTATACATATGACAACTTGGCACCTAGGTACAATTATCTTCTTATTTTTGTACTAAAGCTAATCAAGTGTGCACATTGTCAGCCCTGCTTTAGATAAAAAGAGCTCTTTCACTTGTATTCCCCGTGAATTGATCAGAAATTTAAAGTCTCTAGGAGTAGACTTGCTTTTCTTAGTCACCTCCCGTGCTTGTCCCGCCCTTGTATAGGAGTGGGAGAATTCCATGCTCAGGGCATAAGGAATGGAGCAATGAACTGTCTGTGACGTGCTCTCAGAAATTCTCCTGCCAAAATGATTGATTTTCTTCTCTCCAGAGCAATCAGCATTCTCAATTGCAAGGCGGTGGAAAGGAGAAATTAAAATAAATTCAGTTTTGTGCTGCTCAGTCGTCTGCTGCTTTTGACTTATTTTTGCCATTCCTGCTGGAATTATTGTTTTAGTGAGTGTGCAGGTACTGAAGGCAAAATTTTACCTGTCAGAGGTTTTGGTCCTGCTGCCTTTTTGTCCTGAGAAAAGCAATTCTGTGTAAGACTGGGTGGTGACAGCCAGACTGATCTGGGGAGCTCAGGGTTCTGCTACATTGCTGTTCTAGAATTACTTTAATCCAAGTCATGGATAATGTGTTTTACCATATTTTTATAAAATCAATGAGGACATTCAGAGCATTTCCAGTCAAGTCTGCAAGTGTGCCTGACTTTGACGTCTAGCTGAATAATTTGCAGGAGTAATTTTAAGTATATAACCTTTTATTGCAATTAATAAAAATGTAAGTAAATAGAAATACTTAAGCTGTTTGTTCAAAGTGTGGTTTCTTTATGAAGAATACAAGATTTCTTCTATATGAGTCAGTTCTTAGCACTCTTTTTTTGGATAAAATAAAGGGGTTGTGGGTAATTTTTCTTACCTGTTAATCTTGTAGCCAGTAAATCTTTAAGGGGGTGACTTGAAGATTTTTGTAGTTCTATTATTGTTACTAGTTTTGAATACTACCAGAAATGAATCCTTTTAAGATTAACAGTTCAGTTTTCCTTTTAAGATTGAAAGTGTAGTTTTCCTCAAGGTTACTTAGGAGTTACTGTGTTGTTATTTGTGTGTACTTGTATTTTTAAGTGTTGATCTGTTCTGTGATAAAGTTCAAATGGCTTTGTCTTCTTCCCGTTCAGGGTGTTGAAAGCTCAGTCTGATCACAGATCAAGGCATGAAGGTTAGTGCTGCAAAACATGTCATGAACTAACAGTAGGGAAAACTACTGATGAGAACAACTTATGGTTTTGATTTATTGCTACCATTAGAATGCTATAAAAGTGTGATAATCCAGGAAATGTTCATGTTAAGACATGAAGCATCAACTCACTGCCTGATTTCACTGGTTAAGAAGTAGAAGTGCAGGAGAGGATTGTGCCCTGAATTGATAATATTTAATTTATTGGTCATCAGCAGTGCAGTGGTCAGTATTTAATAAGCATATTGGTAAAAACCTACATTTAGGTCATACCTTATGTGCCAAAAAGGATTTAGTCTTGCACCTTAGTATGAAAGAAATGTCCTGTGTGCTGGAACGATGCAACTCTTCACCTGTTCTGTTGATTGCAGTGGCATTTATCTCCTTTTTCTTCCAGTCACTCATTATTCCATGTGGCTCCTGGTGAGCTGGGCCCACTGCTGTTCCCTGGTGAAATCCAGTCTGGCTGACAGTGACCACTTGCAGGACTGGCTCAAGAAACTCACCCTTCTCATCCCAGAGGTATGGCAGAGGAGAGGCCCTGTTGGAAGGTCATTTTTTCATTGTAATTTGTTGAAATTTCTGGGTGATACCACCTAACATAGATGAGTGTAAATGTAACTCCCCCCATTTTATTTTTTACATTATTAATATATTTTTAATATTACTTATTTTGCTGGGCTCAGAAGCACAAAATGAGGTGAACAAGAATTGACACAAAAATCTTTGTCATAAACAAATCTTTGCCTGACTTTAAGTAATTTTTTTCTCATGTAGTCAAAGCTTGGAAAATGCATCAAGATATTCACACTACAAAATTGATGTATTTACTAATGACTGCTTAATGGTGCCAAATGAATTACCACAGGATGTGATAATTTGATAATTCTTATCTTTTGCTTTATTATTTATTATTGCTTTATTACTCAAGCAGAGGAAAAGCTTCCATGCTGACTCCATTTAAAATCCCTGGAAATGAGAGAGTGCAAACTTCCAAAGCTGGATTAGAGTTAGGCTATTTTTCTTAATAAAATAATTCTTCTAGTGAAATTAAACAAATGAACCATGTAGTTAGGAATGAGTAAGTCTAATTCCACATGTTATTTGCCCAGATGTGGTATTTTCTATTTTAGTCCCTGGCTGCAATCTTTAAAATACATTTAAAATACATTTAAAGTACATTATAGACACGGGGCACAGACAAATCTTTATAAATGAGGATTGTATCTTTTGCATTTTTCTGTAAGTAACTTTAATGTACATTATTTGGAACACCTCCTTTTAGAAAGGCATGTTCTGCCTTGATAACCTGATAGATATGATGAGAAGAACTTGTGTACCTATGAAAGAAAAGCCAGTAAAAGGAGAAATACTCCAAATAATGTGTGTAATCCTTTAATTTTGTTCATTTTCCCCCAGACTGCAGTTCGCCACGAGTCCTGCAATGGGTTGTACAAGTTGTCTCTGTCTGGGCTGGATGGGGGAGACTCCATCAATAGGTCCTTTCTCCTCCTGGCTGCATCAACATTGTTAAAATTTCTCCCTGATGCTCAAGCTCTGAAACCCATTAGGGTAAGAATTTAAGAAATTACAATTTCACAGTATTTTTTCTCATTATCAAAAGGGATTAAAATTAGAGTTGTGCCTAATGTTGAAATCAGCCAGAGTTTCTCGTGTTTTGTCCGGTCTAACACTGAATATTTTTGCAGTTTGCAGTGGGTAGGATCAGGTCAGCAGTATTCTACAAATTTTTAACAGATTTCAGGAAAATTCCAAGAAAATTAATAAGTATTGCAAAAGAAAAATAGAGCACACACTGTTACTGTTGTAAGATCTGTTGTACTTACCTTAGATAGAGGCTTGAAGAAAGTAATATTCTTGTAGCAGTTCCTGGATTCAGTGTGGTTTTGTAATCCAGTTATTTGGTCTGATGTGCTTCAGAACAAAAGCAATTTCTTTTCACAGATAGAGGATTATGAGGAAGAAACAGTGCTGAGACCAGGCTGTAAGGAATATTTTTGGCTGCTGTGCAAACTGATTGATAACATCCATGTCAAAGATGCAAGTCAGGTGGGTTTGCTTTGTGTTTAAATTGCTTCTTTAAATTTGGGGTTTCAGGCCACTTTTTCTTCAGTGTGAGATGTTTTTACTTAAGATACAATGAACTACTGTGAACAGGTCTTGGATCTTTCCCATCTCCCACCTTTCCCTACTCTGATGTGTGTTTAGGAGCTCTTGGAAGCTTCAGATAATGAACCTATAGAGTCAAGAACGGGGAATGGTTGTGATGCACAAAGAACTTAGTTGAAGGTCACACACATGTCAGGACTGTAATTTTCTGTGAGATTCACTGTTGATAATTCCAGTGCTAAAAAGGAGGAGCTAATCAAGCTGAAAGAGCTAAAAAATACAGTTCACAGTCACTTAGCACAGGTTAGAAATCAGAGCATGTTTGAAAATGAGTTTTAATTGTCCCTGTTTTGCTGTGTTCAATAACAAAATTTCATCCAAAAGCATAACCACAGTTTCAGGCTAGGCTTATACACTGTAGCTGATGGGGTATGTGATTATTCTCCATTTATATTCCATTTTCTTTATTTTTAATCAGACAACACTACTTGATTTAGATGCACTAGCGAGACACCTTGCTGACTGCATTCGGAGGTGAGCTTTGCTCCAGTGATTTCACGTGGAATTTGCATTGTATTTATTGTTGGTGGGGCAGAGTGGTGACAGTTTTTCTCTCCCTGTGTGCCTGTGCAGCAGAGAAATCCTTGACCATCAGGATGGGAACATAGAAGACGATGGGCTCACGGGGCTGCTCCGTCTTGCAACGAGTGTTATTAAGCACAAACCACCCTTTAAATTTTCTCGGGAAGGCCAGGTAAGAAAAGGCCACTAAGAGATCAAAATGGTGTCATCTTTTGTTGCTACACACTCTTCATTTCACCTTTTTTACGACATTTTGTTTGCAGAGCTCAATAGCTGAAAGTGTATTTTGTTTCTAGTATGTTCTTCATGTAAGATGGCAGAGTGGGAGGGGAGGTTGCTAACAAATTCTGCTTCATGTTTGTCTAAAGACAAAAAATAAAATTCTGTGGGGTAAAAGCTGATTTTAAACTGATGTTTTTTTCTGTAGAGCATACTGAGCTTATTATTGGGCCTTCAGTGAGGTTTCAGCACAAAAGTAGGGCCCTGTGTCCAATTATGGTGTTTGTATCCTCTCTGTTTACTTTGTTAAATGTCCCTGAAGGTAATTTGATTATCCAAAAGTTTTAATAGTGTCCATATGGTGCACTACCTGACATAAAGTGGCATCACTGAGCATTTTAAAAGGCTGCTGCTCTAATTCTCCTGGAATAAGTGTATATTAAGTGTGGAGATCTGGCAGATTAAATCAGAGTAAGAATTCAGTTCACAGAGTGCAGTGTGGAGGAGAATGGAGAAATTAAAATAGTAGAGGTGTGGAAAGGTCAGATTAATGTAACTTGGATATATAGAAAGTATAAGAAGAATTCTGTGTACAGTTAAGAACACACAGTAGAAAGTGCAGTAGGGAAGAGTTTTGTGTTGTGTCCAGTGCAGTAGAACAGGATTGTGAAACCAGATGCTTCCCTCTGAGCAAAGGCTGGTGAAAAACTATCCAGGAAAATCCACTGGCAAATCCATGCTTTGCTGGGCCTTTTCTTCACTACAGATTCCTTCTCTGACTAAGTAAACAAAATTGTTGTTGAGCAAATATTTTCCAACTTCGCAGGTGACATTTTGTGTTTTATACCTGATCACTGCCCATCTTACTCTGCACTGTATTAAGGTTGTAGGGGTTTCCCTGCACACTGGAACAAGGAGTTTTATGGTGATTTTGTTGTGTACTCTGCAGAAGGCCATTTCTTACAATATTTATAATTTAGTTAGATTTTACAGCATTAAATGGGTTTTTAACCGAATGTACCTGAATGGGGAAATTCAGGACGAACATTTGTTTTTTCAATATCAGTATAGAAATTGTAGAATGAGATGTAATAGCTGGATTTTTAGCTTGTGTTCTACAAATGGGGGAAGAATTCTGGCCCTTTTTTTTATTATCCTTTTGATATTTTACTTTTGTCTTTATTTTCATTATCTACATAGAAAGAAGGTGCTGATGTTTAGACAAATCCATCTCATTTTTTTGGTGTATTATCTGGGATGGTAAAGATAAATAACAGTAATATGTATTTATTACCCAAAGGCAACTTGACTTGGTACAGCTATGCTTTTTACATTTTATAACTCAGTTAATCTTCCAAACATGAAACAGTACAAAATATACCAAAAGTACACATGGTATGTTTTGTTAGATTAATTAGTGATCCATGGAACTCCAGTAAGTAGAGATTAAGGTTATGTGCTGTTTGTCCATGGGAAAGACTAGTCTTAAAGTTGCTAAAAATACATATGTCTGGTATGTCAAATTAGATTATCAAATTAAATTTATTAAATAAATCAAGGATAACTTGTCATTCTTTTTCAATGGACATGTTTCTCTTTAGGCTGTAATATGGTTACAGTGCACTTTGTGTGGAATAAGTTGTTGGAATTGGTAATTCAGAACTTGTATTCAGGTTGGAAAGTTCTGTATGATAGAGGTCTAGAAGGTCTTTAGACTAGAAGCTTGTAAATATATGATTTATGTTTTAAGAATACCTTCAAAGCTGCTAAATGTGCCTATTTCCCTGTTTCACAGGAATTCCTGAGGGACATCTTCAATCTGCTGTTCCTGCTGCCCAGCCTGAAGGACAGGCAGCAGCCCAAGTGCAAATCCCACTCCTCCAGGGCTGCTGCCTATGACCTGCTGGTGGAAATGGTGAAGGGCTCCGTGGAGAACTACAGGCTGCTCCACAACTGGGTCATGGCCCAGCACATGCAGTGTAAGGACCTTCCCTCACTCCAGCTGGGCAGGGTTGTGTGGCCACTGCTCCTGAACTGCATTTCATGTCCCCCGTCACTCAGGGCAGTGGCACAGAGCAGGTCTTGGCATCTTTTGCTCACCTAGACAAGCAGGGGATTTAATCCTGTGTATAATTATCAGTTCTGTTCTTAACTGTGGGTTATTTAAGGTATAAATTTATACCTTAAGGTGGCCCTGTTAAATGACACCAACACAAGGACAGCACTGTTGGAGCGGATTTTACATGTTTCTTCAACTTGTGCTGGATTTTAGTTTCTGTTTTCCCTTATTAACATGAAGAAACATGGTATATTTATACCTAAAAGTACATAAACAACACTGAGGTAGATGTTTTAGCTCTGAGCAGCACTGTCATGTTTTCAGAGTCCCTTTACCCAGCACACAGAACTAATACAATTTTGTTCTGCCTCTTGGCTTCCATGCTTATTGTGTCTTTGGAACCACAGTTCCATGTATAACATGGAAATGACCAAAATCTGAAGTTATTTAATATTTTATCTTTGTTTTGCAAATTCTCATTGTGAGTTTTTAGCTTGCCAGGTTTCCTTTCACGTGCCCAGGTTAAATCCTTGTAACCTGAGGATTTGTAATGTATCTGTGGAATTGATTTAGTGCCTTACAATATGGGAAGCAAAAGGTAAATTTGACCTTAATAATGTTTTATGTTCTGTTTTCAAATGCCTGGGACCTTCCAAAGTGTCACAGGACACTTAGTGAGCAGCACTAATCACTTACAAATGGTTTGTCTAGTCTGGTTCCCATCTTCTTGACTGACAGATGAGGAAATATTATGAAGAATATATTTAGTGAAAATACTGGATATTTCTGTTTGCTGTGGGCACATTATCTGAGGTTGTTATATCTCTCCAGTGCAGTCATTCATTTTTTACAATTAGTATTTTCCTCCAAATCCCACTAATTCCTCAGTGCTGAAGTTTTCTTTAACATTTACCACAGTTGTTACCTTCTTCCTAATCTCTTCTCTAGATTGTTTACTCCTTCCTGAGTTCTCCAGAACCATCTGCTCTGTGCTCCTGCTCCATATCCAGAATATCTCATTGCAGGGATGTTAGTTTTATTACAACTGGCAGAGAGCTGTTCTCTCTTTGTGACGAGGAACCAACACAGCACTTGTGATACCTCATTTCTTTAAAGGCTTGTTATTCCATTGCTGTGATCCAAAGAGTCTTAAAACTGGATTTTTCCACTTTGCTTATCTCTGTAATCCTTGTCTTAAAAAATCTTAGTCTTAGGCCTGTCTCTCCATTCTCCTTAGGAGAAACATTAAAGAAAATATTATAAATTTCCATCCTGTCTTCGGATTTTAACATATTTTATTAACTGGGAGTTCATGCAGGCTCTGATATTACTGAGGATTGGATTTAGTCCC
Source organism: Manacus candei (assembly GCF_025592945.1). Lineage (NCBI taxonomy): Eukaryota > Metazoa > Chordata > Aves > Passeriformes > Pipridae > Manacus > Manacus candei. Next base: position 3,624,764 of record NW_026138083.1, on the reverse strand, counting down.
CTCAGTTGTTCATAAAATTTCTTGCAGTGTTTTGGAGTTTCACTTTCTTTAAAGACTAATAAAATCATTCAGGTCAAAGGAGGGAAACAAGAAGCAGCTGCTTTGCTTCCAGGGAAACTTAAGATCCTGTGTGGTGTGTTATGGTTGGAGCAAAAACATCATCACAAGGTGGAATATAGAGAAAAATCACAGTCATTCGAAGAGGAAAGAGTCAGCTTTACTTTGCTTAAAATAGAACATGAATATTGCAAGTTTGGTTTCAAGTTTCCCCGTCTCTTCCTGAGAAAAGGCTGGTTTCTATAACAACAGTGAAGAATAAAGAAGATAGACAGAAATGAGCCTCAAATTTACCTTTCTAGTTAAGATCCATATGGAAGGAGGAAAACTTCTATTATGCAAATGAAGGCAGACACTTTAAAAAATGCCAGGGTGGAGAAAACAGGATCTTGCTGAGAAATTCCATGTCAAATTTCTGGATGCTGTTTGCTGGATTGAAGGAGGTGGAAGATGCTCCCAGCTGTTCTCACGGAGTACAAAGAACTCCAGTGATTTCTCTGCACTTACAGCTTGATGAGCTCTGAGCAGAGTGATGGAGGCTGAGCCCTCACATCAGAAAGGGTGAATTAGGATGTTGTAATTTAGGGATTGCCGTTCAGGGAGGGAATCTTGTGTTATTCTGCCTTGCTAATGACCTTCTCCAGGAGGTTAAACACGGAGGGGAGCTTTGTTCCAACTGGCCAACCAGCCCGTGGAAGCAGGTAACCTGAGGTCACACTGCTGAGATTTGTTGAAACAGGAGAATTTAAAACTCTTTCCTTCCCTCCTTGAAGCTTCAGGGCTAATGGTTGCTTTGATGCCAACGCCAAAATGAAGGGCACAACTATTCTTTGTTGTGCAACAGAACATCTTGTGGGTCTGGTCTCTGCAGGAGTGAGAATCTGCTGAGAGGATGCCAAAGAGTTTCCTGAATTTCTCTCTGGTGGTATAAATTGAGAAGAATCCTTAAGGAGCCTTTAATCTATGACAGAATAATTAAGGATTTAAAATTTCGATCTTGAACCCACACAGCTTTTATGGATTGTACCATAAATCCAGTCTGCTTTTTTGGAAATTCTTTTTTCTCTATCTGAACATGCACTTCAGTAGAGGTTCTGAATTATTTGTGGGACACACTGTTTATGGAGAATGGTATCTTTGGGGATGAATAGCAAAGCTGGAGCATTGCAAGCTTTTGTGTCCAACTTGTGGCATACTAAGGAAGATAAAACTCCAGTGAATTCCTTTGGACACTGGGTTGGTTCCTCTCATTTAGTGCTTGTGTCATGAGTTGCCTCTGCAGCTCAAACAATTAATTCCCCCCTCCATTCTCCTGGGTGGGATGCTGGAAGGAGAAGCCTGACAGTGTCTGGGAGCAGCACTAATCACTTACAAATGGTTTATCTAGTCTGGTTCCGATCTTCTTGACTGGCAGATGAGGAGAACATTCCCATTTTCTGGTTTCTTGGCTTATTAACAGAGTCTGTCAGACTTGTCGAGCTTGTCTGGTGCCTGCCCGTGTAAGGAATGCATTGCTGTGCCTGGTGGGAAATACAGAGGAATAGGACACTTACAGGAAAAGCAAATGTCCTTTTCAATCTGATTCACTTCTTGATGTGCTTTGGAAAACACAGCAGATCCTTCCAGCAGAAAGTGATTTTCCTGAAGTTCCTACAGTGCATTTTCCTAAAGATCAGGCACGGTCTGGCTCGTGCCTGTAAATGTACAGTGCAGAACCAGACATTTTTATTAGTGTGAACATAAAGCTTTCATAAAATTGCATTTATATTTATGTAAATTGCACTTTGAATTGATTTTTGTTTTCCTGCTTGTGTTGTTCCAGCTTCCCATGCCCCCTACAAATGGGATTATTGGCCACACGATGACGTTCGTGCCGAGTGTCGGTTTGTGGGTTTAACTAATCTTGGAGCAACGTGTTACTTGGCCTCCACCATCCAGCAGCTCTACATGATTCCAGAGGCCAGACAAGCAATTTTCACTGCAAAGGTACCTGTGGGGCTCCTGTGTTCCTTGGGTGGATGGATGGTGTCTAAAGTGAAGAGGTTTTCTCTTGAATATGGTTGTAACGTGATATTTTCTTAAGGTGGCATTGAAATAAAACATGTCCTCAAATTCCTTTTTCTCTTGCTCTCATCTGGATCCATTCCAGTTTGGGTTTGTGTGAATTGGCTGTTGTTTCTCAACTCCCAGTTTGTCATTTTCTTAAAACAAATGTCATTCTTCTTGAACGTTCATAAAATCCCAAAATATATATCTTGTGCCACCAGAAGTACAGCAGGTCCTGTAAATTACTATACATTAGTTAACTTCTAGAAATACAATATTATTACTTTGTTATTTCTTGTAAAGAGAAAGCTTCATTTTGGTCCCTCACATATATAATGTGAGAAATATTAGGTTTAATTAGGTTTTCATTTTAGACTTAAAAATAAGTCTAAAAAATATAAGTTTAAGATGGTAGACTCTGTGTTCTTGTACACAATCATTTTTCTTAATTGCCTGTAATAAAGTGGTTGGGTTTTTTATTTGGTTGTTACATCTTTTTAATGTCTGGTTTTGGGAAGTTATAAGCAAAAAGATAAAGTCTTCTTTTATTCATTTCTTTCAGTATTCAGAAGATATGAAACACAAGACCACTCTCCTAGAACTCCAGAAAATGTTTACATACTTAATGGTAGGTATGAAAGAGGGTATTTGAAAGATTATTCTGTTGAAATGAAGTATTAAAAAGCAGCTAAAATTTGGGATTCCAGAATCAAACATAATAAAGGCAGTTCACAGGTGTTCACTGCTGGAAAAATAGTGAAACAAGTCTGAAATAATGAAAAAAGACAACTGAGGAGAGCTTGACAGTGACATTTGTGTAAGAAATTCGTAACCACTTTGAAGACAAGTAGGGGGAAGGAATTTTGACGTGTAATGCCTGCCATGAATCATAGAAAAAATTAAATCCAGGTATTTACATAAGCAGAAAATAATATAGGAACATAAATCATCCAGAGATTTACTATTCTTTACATCTTGAAGAAAGACTATTCCAAACCAGGCAGTATTTACAGGAAGTACTGTCTTGCTACACATCCTTAAAAGTCTGTATGTATTGTTTGCCACAAAGTTCCTTGTGCTGTACATTGCTGTGCATTCCCAGTGTGCAAGGCAGTGGAAAAGGGATTCTAAAGAATTGCTTTATACTGCAAATTCTTTTCTCTGGCTAAACACATCCAGTTGGGAACTAGCTGGTAACATAGAGGAGTCTGAATGAGGATTGAGCCCTTGATAAGATTTAAGTCAGCAGTGTCCAGAAATACATAAATACAAGCTGATATTCCTTGTATTTTGTATCTGAAAAGATCTGCAGCAACTGGATGTGTCACATCTTCAGTCAAGGAGTTTTATTTTAATGATTCATTTTTATATTTATTAAGTGTTATTTTACACTTTTCTCCCAATGATATTTTAATAATATAATAAGAATCATCAATCAGTTAAAAATTGGTTTGCATTTTGTAGGAGCATTTAGAACTTAAACAACTGTGTTAATAAGCATGTGGAGATATTGTGTATAAAACATGTTCTTTTTTAAACAGATATGTCTGTGTAACTTCAAATAAAAAGGATTTGTGTTGATTTGGTTTTGCTTGATATCTTTTACCTCAAGGAAAGTGAATGTAAGGCATACAACCCAAGACCTTTCTGTAAAACCTATACCATGGATAAGCAGCCCCTGAACACTGGGGAGCAGAAGGATATGACTGAATTCTTCACTGACCTGATCACAAAAATAGAAGAAATGTCTCCAGAACTGGTGAGTTATTAAGAGGGAGCAAAAGGGAGCTTGAAAACTTACAGATTTGCTCAAAATTCCTTGACAGAATTTATTAATTCATTCACAGAAAAATACAGTGAAAAGTTTGTTTGGAGGTGTTATCACAAACAATGTTGTTTCTTTGGTAAGTGTTCCTTCTCTGGCCTTAGCTTTTAAAGCCTATTTTTTCCTAACTTGTCCAAACAGTTATTTCATTGCTTTCCTCTTCCACTGCTGTGATTTAGGACTGTGAGCATGTCAGTCAGACAGCTGAGGAGTTCTACACTGTAAGGTGCCAGGTGGCAGATATGAAGAATATTTATGTGAGTAATACCAGGCTGAGATGTGTCTGTAGATCACAACCATAAATTATAGATGTCAAGCCTAAACAGTGCCCCACACACTGTTGAATATCTTGATGCTTTCTGTATCTGCTCTCAAATTTTGGCTTGTTTCTAGGTTGATATTATGAGGTAATTTGGTTTCAATGCAATGTGCTCTCAGCTGGGCCCATTTGGCATTGACTAAAGATTTTGTTACAGTCAATAATCACTACTTATTTCTGTGTTTTAAACTACCTATTTCTGTGTTTTAAAATGTGGCCATTTTTATGTGAGAACTATAAATGTCAAAAGATTCAACATATACCAGCACAGTTGCTTATTAAGTAAATTTAAAACTTACACCAGCATAATTCTATATTTTCAAGCTTTTTAAACAACCATTAATCCCCACGCTTGGAATTTGAATTTAAAGGGCTTGAACTCTTTGAGACAGCTTGGAATACTGAGTACCATTTGTCTGAATTGGTTCCTTAATTTTGTGTGTGGGTTAGGAAGTGGTTTTCCTGTCACACTCTTCTCTTAGTTCAGGTGTGTGCTCTGTCTTGAAAACCTTTTGGTGCCTTTGACCAAATGGAAATGTTAATTAAACTTACTTTGAGATTGAAAGGCAGGGTCTTGGAAGGCAGGCCAGAGATATAAAGATCCAAAATGAATGTAAACTCCTTTTTTTATTATTATTATATTTAGGAATCTCTTGATGAAGTAACTATTAAGGATACTTTGGAAGGTGACAACATGTACACGTGTTCTCACTGTGGCAAGAAAGTGAGGGCTGAAAAAAGGTATGATTAAAAATAAATAAACATTCCTAAGGGATCTTCTTAGTGAATTACTGAAATTACTGTTGGAATAAGAGTAATCCTTAAGGTGAAACAGGGCTGCTCTTTCATTTTCTACTGTGTAGTCCTATAGGGATGTGATCCCTGTGCAAATCAGAAGGGAACCAGGAGATCAAATTCCAAAAGAAAGAATCTAGGGTATCTTAGCAAAAGATTACACCTAGGCAGGAAAATGTTCATGACCTTTTTTAATTAAAAAAAAAAAAAAGTAGAAATTACTACCTTTTTGAAACATTAGTTCTTCTGTTTTTAAAATATTGAATTCTTTCAGAGGTTGTTCAGTACTTTGGTTGCTCATTATGCAGGATAATTGCTTGGGTTTTATACATCACCTCAAGTTGCTTAATTAAAATTAGATTTAAAAATGTTTCTATGTCTGCTGATAAAGAGAAAGTAAATTAAAATTTTATGTTGTCTGAATAAACTAATAAATTTTGAGTTGGAAAAGCTCATAGGTTTTTGTTAAATTACATGGGTGAAAGAGTAAGTTGAAAATCATTATTGTAAAGCTTATGAGATTTAATACAAGAGATGTTCTGCTTTGAAACTTTTATTTTAGAAGACAGTACCTCCCTGCAGTGAGGGGATTTCATTGTTAAATTCATTCACGGCTCATTTTAGAAAATTACTGTTCGTACCATACGAGTAAATTTGACATCTCTTCCAAAGTACAGTGAGAACCTAAATTGAATTTTTCAATGAGCTAAATTTGACCTTTCTGCTGCCAGTTAGTCTGCCCTGCTCTGGGGCATTGTGAGAGCTGAATTTTATATTTATGTGACACATTTTTATTTATTTATTTAGCAGCAGATCTCCAATATTATAGTTGAAATAAATGTTTAAAATCTCTGTGAAAATCCAGTTTGCCCTGCTAAGCTTTTGTAAGTCCTGATTATTTCTGATCCTTCAGGGCATGTTTTAAGAAACTACCTCGTATCTTAAGCTTCAACACCATGAGATACACATTTAATATGGTGACCATGATGAAGGAGAAAGTCAACACACACTTTTCATTCCCTTTACGTTTGGATATGACTCCTTACACTGAAGATTTCCTCATGGGAAAAAATGACAGGAAGGAAGGTATGGACTCAACAAGCTTTGTCTCTTTTAATCTCTGTATCACTTTCCATGGAACAGAAGCAAACAATGATTTTCTTTTTAAGGAGATCAAATCAATATTCCCAAAGTCACACATTGTATTTCATGTAAGAAAAAGGGCCAGTTATTTTTTGTTTTGTTTACTGTTCAGTTTGAATTCTTTTTTAAAATATGAGAGAAATTGCAAATAGTTACATGCAGTTTGTTGCTAATATTGGAGTTGGGGTGTTTAGGAAGTAACTGCTTAAATATTGTGTTGAATTATTTCAGGTTTTAAGGAAGATGGTGGATATTTGAAAGAAACTGAAAGTTATGAATATGATCTGATTGGTGTCACAGTTCACACGGGAACAGCAGATGGGGGGCACTACTACAGCTTTATCAGGGATATAGTCAATCCCCATGCCTACAAAAACAACAAATGGTGAGCTCTGCAAACCAACATTTTGTGATTTCTCATTTTAAAACAACTAAAACTCATTTGATGGGTGTAAGTGTATTAATTTTTTACCATACAGATGAATTTGCTGGAGGTGGGATAGTTGTGGAGTGCCTTGGACACAGGGGTGGCCTCACATCACAGCCAGGGCCTGCTTCCTGAGGGGCCTAGATTTTAATCCATTCCAGGCCAAAGGAACAGGAAGATTTCATAGATTGTCCTTCATAAAATCTGCTTGGATCCAGCTACATTTAGGAATGTAGAATTCAGGAAAGGGAAGAGACGTGGGCATGGAAAGGAGGAGGGTCTTCCAGGGAACACCCTCCGCTTGTAATTTCTGGATGCGATATTTCCATTGCTCACTGAGGCCCTGGAATAGGAGACAGGATTTCCTCTATTCCTGTTCTGTAGAATAGCAGGAATATTTTACTACTTTCTCTCATCTTATTGGAAGGAAATCACTTTTGGGCTCGGTTTTTCATTTGCCCTGATTCCAACAAGACGTTAGGCATTAATGGGAATACTTCAAGGGATCACTTGAAGAGCTCCTGAGGCTTTATTTGCCCTCAGGGATGAGCAGCAGTTGTTTCACAGCTCCCTGTTTCACAGGTACCTTTTCAATGATGCTGAAGTCAAACCCTTTGATTCTGCCCAGCTTGCTTCAGAGTGTTTTGGTGGAGAAATGACCGTAAGTTACTTTATGTATTACAAAGGTGTGACTTGAATTTTTGTCATGTTCAGCTGTTTAAAATATCTGTTCCAATCTGTTACAATCCAAGTACTTTTATGGGGTTGTAAAGGAAAATATATACTACTGTATAAGTAATAGTATAAGTATTACAGTAGTATAGTATTGCTATATTAGTAGTAATTAGTATATTGGTAGTACTACTATAAGTAGTATAAGTATTACTAATAGTACATATATTACATAGTACATATAATACATATAATATACAGTACATATAATAGTACATATAATACACAGTAGTATAAATATTACTAATGAAGCAAAGTTAATTAGTGAAGTCTCTCCAATTAAGAGGTATTTCTTTACTATATCTGGGTTTTATCATACTATTTAGTTATAAGAAAGTGAGTATGCAGCTAATTTAGGAATTTTTCACTTGGATGGCTGCTTTGCTCAGACCATGGATGGAAGGAATAATTACTTCAAGCTTATGCCTGGTGTGGAAAAACAGGGCTTTTGGATCTTTGTCTATGCTCTGTGTCACATCAGATGGAATATTTTTACACAGTATGGATACCAATAACTGTGTAACACTCAACTGTTCTCAGGTTATGCTCGAATTGATCATTATTTATAACTGTATATCGTGGTAGAAACCACATAATGAATAACACAGTATCTTACTAACACAGTTCTGTGCATAAGAAAACTTCTTGTCTGACAAAGGTAATATGCAGAAATAAATCAAAAAGTTATTTAGTTTGGTAAAAGGTTAAAATACCTTTAGGTGCCTAAGAAGAAGAGGTGTCAAGGAGATGGATGAGACAGGAAATTGCTTGGGATGTAGGTCACAGCATTGCAGAGCAGCTTTGGAAAATCAGGATAGGCCACTGGAGAAGGAAAAAAGAAACAAGACTCCTTTGAGAAAGAAAGAAATTGTCAGCAGCCTCTCTGCAAATGTCATGAAATAGTTCACATTTATCACAATTAAAAAGCCCTTATAATTAATGGTTTTACTTTCTTCCTGACAGACAAAAACTTACGATTCAGTTACTGATAAATTTATGGACTTCTCCTTTGAAAAGGTATTTCTCTTCCAAACACTTGTCATGTGCTTGTATTTCTGATCTCCTGATTTATCTCTCAAAGCAAAAATGATAGAGATGTTTTTCTCTCCAAGACACACAGTGCTTACATGCTGTTTTATAAACGGATGGAGCCGGAGGAGGAAAATGGCAGAGACTACAAATTTGATGTTTCATCAGAATTGCTGGAGGTACAAGTTGATTTGTTTTAACACCTAATTTGAAAATCCCAAACGCATCAGAAAGCTGAATAAACATGGGAAAGCAAAAGCAATGTAAATCTCTAAGATGACAGTCTTTTCACTGTCTTCCTTAGGACAATGCCATGGGATAGGAAAGAAATTATCATTTAGGTTTTTTCTCATTTTATCCTAAATGTTGGATATATCCCTTTTTATCACCTGGATAAAAAATATCCCTGCTCCCCCTGGCCAAAAGTATTGCTTTAGCATCTGCCACATTTCAGGTTCTTAACTTAAAAAGACTCTTCATCCCTGGCCAACAAATCACATGATGTTTTTTATCCTTCTAGGTCTTAAAAATATTAATAGATTTTATCAGAGTTGAACTTTTAAACCGTTTTTATGTGAAAAGCACTATGAACAGATTTGGTCACAAAAGTCACTTTGGAGAGAGGAACAGGAACATGAAATCCTGTTCTGGTTAATGAGGGAGAGTCAAATCTTACTCTTCAGGAATTTATTGGAAGGGCACAGAGCTCATCAAGCTTTGGGTTCGACTTCAGTTGTGGTTGAACTGTGATTCTTTTTCAACACCTTGGACCAGTTCTCCAAATTTCAGCCTCAAAGTCTGAATAAAGTTGTAAAAATGAGGTCACAGCAAGAGGAGAAGCTTTGAAGCTCTGCTCTGCAGTCATATGACAGGCAAAACTTAATATTCATTATAGGGTGAATAAAACAACTTTGTGCCAAGCTTTTAAAATAAAGAAAAGGTTTCCAAAACTAATTTTTCACAAGCAAAAAAAAAAGTTGATTTTTTTTTTTAACCATGGCAAGGATTTAAATAGCCTTAAAATCATACTTAAGTAGTGAAATAAACTGCTTTCTTGTATCTGATGTTAGCATTTTTTCTTCAGTGGATATGGCATGATAACATGCAGTTTCTTCAAGACAAGAACATTTTTGAGCATACATATTTTGGGTAAGTTTTTCTTTAAAAATGTAATATTAATGCTTCTTTTCTTCTTGCAGATTTTCATTATTTATTTTAATTAACAAATCAAATTACTGACTCTAGGTTTATGTGGCAGTTGTGTAGTAGCATCCCAAGCACACTACCAGATCCAAAAGCGGTTTCTCTGATGACAGCAAAGGTAAGGATTTCCAAACTATATCATCTTATATATTAACCTTTCCCTTGTTTGCCTTTTAATTCCTGCATTCTAAATTAATGGTGCAATTTTTTTTTCCAGTTAAGCACTTCCTTTGTACTAGAGACATTTATTCATTCAAAGGAAAAGGTATTTTATTTACTTGTAAATTCTTATTAAGTAGCTGCATGAATAGAGAGTGAAAAGTATTTCTGTACTTTTCATTTTAGAAGTGTGATTATTGAGCTGTCACAAGTAGCATAGACAATGCAAATTAATATTTAAAGAGTCATTACTGTCATTTAACACATTTATAATAAGCACTGCACAATGGAGTAAAATGTATGGGTAAAAATGTATGTATTTTTCTGTAGATGCAATGCCTTACTAATTTATAAAACAGTTATTGTTTATAACTCTATTCTTAAGATTTGGTGTTCTGCCTAACCATTTAGAAATGTTTAAAGATGAAATTGAAATGTATTCTTTGAAGTTATAGTTTTCTCTGTATTTCTTTTTGCAGCCCACAATGCTTCAGTGGATTGAACTGTTAACAAAACAGTTTAATAACAGTCAGGCAGCTTGTGAAGTAAGTGACTTAGGAACTCAGCAAAGTACAAACCAACTTTCTATATATTGTTTAACTTTCCTGGAGGTTCGTATCCCTGGAATATTTTGGACTATGAACTGCTGTATGTGGTGTATTTGTGCACTATGAGATGAAATTCATCCTCTCTAATTCCTGCAGATTCTGGGGAATGACTTAACTTCTATTTGCAGAAACCTTTGTTGAGACCACAGGGCAAAATCATTTTGTCACTGGAATAAAAGAGACAGTGTCACAATGTCTTTATTTGATTGATTTTTGCATAGTGATTTGTGTAATTAAGATATGTTTAAATTAAATCACAGACAGGCAAAGAATTCCCGTGTTGGTGAAAGCAATTCTGAGATTGTGAAGAAAAGGTTGTGGTACTTGCTGTGATAGTTTGAAAGTACAAACAGCCCAGCACATACTGTGTCTTGCATTTGACCTTATTCAGTAGAAAGGAATTAAAATTATCATTCTATTATAAGTATTATATTCTATTAAAAGTTCTAGGTTGATAAATTGTTGTGTAACATTCCACATTTGGGTGGTGGTAGCCTCAGTGTGGTGTAGTCCTGAGGTATTTGAGTAAAGATATTTTACTATAGTAAAGAATACTCAGGTGCAACTAAAACAAAAGTAAGAACATTAATACATTAATTCTTTATTTTAAACTGTCTCTCCTTGTGACTAAACCACAACCCTGTGAGTCAGAAGACTCAGCTCTGTTATTGCTGAGTGCAACTCTGAATGAGTCATTCCCTTTTAGTTTTTCATAACTCTTGGGTCTCTGGAAACAGGGAGGCTTTTCCACATGTTAAAATAAATGCAAAAGGGATCTAATTCAGAAACTGCTGTTTAATCCTATCACAATTCCACGAGATCCTTCAGCTTGTGCTTTATTGGAAGCATTGTTTTTATTGTGTTGACATCACTTTTCAGGATAAGTGTGTGTATTCTTCCAGATAATTAATGGCATGCAGAACACAGGGCTAAGAAGATACTGCATAGAAATTTATATGGATGTTTGCTGCTCTTGATCTTCATTTCTTTATTCCTTTGTGCACAGAAGCCATTTAGATTTCCCTTGGATTAGAACTTGCCTATTCCTTAATAATAGTAACATCGATTTCTCTTCAGACTTTAATATCATGCAAACAGAAGATTTGGACTAGAGCAAGTTGGGAACAAAACTAACACAGTATGTATCTTCTGCAGTGGTTTTTGGATCGTATGGCTGATGATGATTGGTGGCCAATGCAGATTCTAATAAAGTGTCCCAATCAGATTGTGAGGCAGGTAAGAAAAAATGTTCTTTCCAGGTCAGGTGAGCCATGAACAGAAAGGGACAATTCTGAGGGCACAAATTTAATACCATAATTGTCTGGTTCTTTTCCATCCTTGAGTGTGGTTTAGGGAATGTGTTTGGCCATGGGAGTGTTATTGTTGCTTGGAACAACATGGATATTAAGGTGGTGCTGTGGCTGCACAGTCGGGACCACAAATGTCACCAGAGATGCAAATCAAGGTTCCTACAACTCCCTCAGGATCTCCACAAATTTGAACACTTTATATTAAAAATGTTTGTTTCTGAATGAATTCAGCAATAATTCATCAAGATACACATTCAGAAAATAAAGAATAGACCATGTACATTCACTCTGCTCCTCAAAGTTCCTATTCTAAACTTCTGTAGTGGGTTTTTGTGGTAAATTTATAATATTATGCCACAAAGTTTTGTTAATACCCTTTTCTGGACTTACTTAAAATTGAAAAAAACCAACTGTATTAGTAGCATTTAGACATCCACAAACACAACTATTAATAGTGTTACTTACAAGTCTACTTTCTTTGCAAATTATTAAGGTAAAACCTGTAGCATTTACTTCATCTCACCTGAATCCTTCAGTTGAATTTCTGATTAATAAAGTGATGTTTTCATATGGAACCATACATAGTTCTATATGTAACACAGCAGTAAAGGAATATATTTCATGAGAAAACCCTATGCAAAGTCTTTAGGCAAAGTTTTAATCCTCCTGAATGTTCTACAGATTAAAAATTACTGGAAGGAATTTCCTTCAGCTTTCCACGTAAATTCTTACAAGCCTGAGGGAAAATTAAAAAAAAAAAAAGAAATCTTGCCAAAAATATCAAAACCTTTCAGAAAATAGAGATAGAAGAAGAAAACAATATTTATGAGCAGCAGTGTAAAGTCATGTTTCAGGAGTGTACAGTGCACACCAATATTAAAAGCTGGTTTTAGGTTCCTCTGTGGGATCAAACCGGGTTTGACTGATCTGTTAAAATACGACAAAAATGAACTGTGGGGTCTCAGCTTTACCTTTGAATCTCTCAACCTGTGAAGAGCTGGAAGTGGGACTTGGAGACAGAATATTCTATGCTTAGAAAACACATCTTCACATGTGTGTAATGGAATGAACATGTGGAGTTCATTCCCTTCTCCGTTTGCAGATGTTCCAGCGTTTGTGTATCCACGTGATCCAGAGGCTGAGGCCAGTCCATGCACACCTTTATCTCCAGCCAGGAATGGAAGACTGGTAAAACACAATACCTGGAAACTTCTAATTATCTGTGCATTACTTATTAATGAATTACTCAGAATAGTCATGATGCTAATTTAATTGTTCTTTATTATTCTGCCCAAACTGCTCTGATTTATTTAAAAGTACTATTAGGCTTGCAAAAGCAACTGTCTGAAGAGACACTGTTTGGAATATTTATTCTCTTAGAGTAGGTTTTCAGTAGGATCTGTATTTTTCCTGTCATTACTACCCTGCAAGTGTAAATCTCACTGCTCAGACATGAGAATCCTACTGGAAATTGGATCTGAGGGCCCAGAGGTGCAAATTTTAACTTAAATTTTAACACATCCAGTCAAAGAAGGTTGGAGAAGAGAGGCAAGTCCTATAAGTAAATCACAGTTTTTTGTCAAAAAGCAGGAAGAACCCTCTTGGATTCTGTTTGGTTCTGCTTACTCTCAAGAAAACTGTCACTTTATCTCCAATTACAAAATACTCAGACACTTTTTGATACATAATAATAAGAAGAAAATAGTTTTTCTTTTACTCTTGTGTTGAGCTTGTGATTGTGATAATAACTTTTTGAGAGAAAATGGCAGTAATAACTGCAATAACTGTACTGCCATATCAACACTCAGGACATGAAGATACAGTTTTTGTGACAAAAGAGAGGATTTCATTTCATTTTCTCTGGAAGCCTCTGTGACTTGTTCTGTTCAGTGATAAGATCCAGCCAAGAGCGGATGAATGACACGTGGGTTTCTTACCTGGCAGAGGAGAAAGGGGCAGAGTAGAAAAGAGAGATTTTTAGTGAATTTAGTTTTCTGAACTGGTTCAGGATGACTTTATGCTCCATGTCTATATCCATGAAATGCCTGAGCTGGGCTCGGTTTGGTTGCAGCTCCGATGACATGGACGGCCCCGTGGAGGACATCGGCAGCCGCTCGTGCGTCACGCGCTTCGTGAAGACCCTGCTGTCCATCATGGAACACGGGGTGAAGCCCCACAGCAAACACCTCACGGAATATTTTGCCTTCCTTTATGAATTTGCCAAAATGGGGGAAGAGGAAGTGAGTATATCCCTGGGTTTTGGGGAATTAGTTCTCTATGTGCCCGTCTGGATTATCCAGTAATTCCATACCCGTGTGTTTCAGAGCCAGTTCCTGCTTTCACTCCAAGCCATATCCACAATGGTCCATTTCTACATGGGAACTAAAGGACCTGAAAATGTGAGTTTGGAATATCTTGTAGAAGAAGCACCAGTTTTTCATGTTTTACATGTGATCATTAGTGCTCTGTCTCTTGAACCGTCTTTCAGCTGTTAAATTAAAATTACTGCAATTACAGTTACACAATGCTTCAATTACATAAATTATACCATTTTTTCAGTGTTTAAGTGATATAATATTTTAAAAAAAGATGTTGAATTGGCTGGTTTTGTTTAGTATAGAAATAGATATTAAGTAGAAGCAATTAAAGTTGTCCTTACCATGCTATTAATGGTAATGCTGTTAATGATTGCTTGCTCCTATTGTACAACTTAGGTTATTAAACTTACTTGCTTTTTCTGTTAAATAAGCCACCATATCTTCAGCCAACCCATCTTATGCTTTCTAAATACAATTTAGCTTCTGCAAAATGAATGTTTCAATATGAAAATTAATTGATATTTATCTGGTTTGATTCCTGCAAGTTTATTAAGTTCTTGGAATAAAAGAGCAGGATCAGTGCAAAGACTCTTTAAATAAAGGCTCAAAATATCCACAGTGAAGTTGTCTTTTTTTTCTTTTCCTTTCCCCTTCAGCCACAGGTTGAAGTACTTTCTGAGGAAGAAGGGGAGGAAGAGGAGGAAGAGGAAGATATACTTTCTTTGGCAGAAGAGAAATACAGGCCTGCTGCACTTGAGAAGATGATTGCCCTGATTGCTCTCCTGGTTGAACAGTCTCGCTCAGAAAGGCAAGAGCTGGAAAACCAAAGTAAATTCTGACCTAAGCTGGTTCAGAGAGGAATTAAAAGATGTTGTGGGTCTGTTTGGGGGTTTATTGTGGGCTATTTTAACAGCATAAATGAGCTTGTATTTAAGCCCATTTTATTTTTAACCATTTAAAAGATAAAGATTTTGTCATTGTTGGCCACGAAAAACACTTGGGTTAAATATGTAGAAACATTCAATTGTCCACATGTGGATTTCTTTTTTTATCTGGTCTAAGTGAAAAATACTGATTTTGTTGTTCTTTTTTACATCAATACCTTTATTGTCTCTTGTGTGTTGTGACCCTGAAGAATATAAACACTCAGTACTAGATGTCTCTTTAACTTTACTTATTCATCACTGAATAAAATGATAAAATTAAAATGATAATTTTCTTTATTTTAGGCATTTGACTTTGTCCCAAAATGACATGGCAGCATTGACAGGGGGAAAGGTAAGTAATTTAAGAATGACTGTATAAGCCTTAAACAAACCTCTCTGTGCATATATAATTGTAGGCAGTGTAGTAATACCTGATTATCTGTTGCAGGGCTTTCCTTTTTTATTCCAACATATCCGTGATGGGATCAACATCAGGCAAACCTGCAACCTCATTTTCAGTCTGTGCCGGTACAACAATCGACTTGCAGAACATGTGAGTACAAGGGACTCGTGCCTGTTTGTTGAAAATCTTCTCTAATAAGTGTAATGAGGTAATTTTTATTATTTTAGTGAATAAGCACAAGTCTAAGTGAGTTTTGTTTTGTCTTTAAGATTGTGTCCATGCTGTTCACATCTATAGCAAAGTTGACTCCTGAGGTATGTAAACATATTACTTGTCTATTAAATAGTCTGCCTCCATATGATCCAGGGAAGTTTTTGTGCCATTAAATGAAGTGGAACTGCACTGTGGCTGAAGTTTTTGAAAGCAGAAATGTGCTGGGCCACTTAGGAGGAAAGTTTTATTCAAAACCAAAAAATGTATTTCTACGTTCTCCACCCATAGGAATTTTTTTTAAAAAATTGCTTATATTAAAGTCTTTGTTCTAGAATAAGTGGAGATAAGTAACTATTGGTTATTCAAGTTTTGGGGCAATATTTTGCAGTTCTATGCATGGAAACACATTTCTCAGTCAGATTAAATTTCTGCCCTGGTAATAACAAAAGTACTGAGAGTTCCAAATGGATTCCAGATGCAAAATATGTAATTATAGTATTAAACTCTTTCTTCAAGGGTTGTTAGAAGCTGAGTGAGTCTTGGAAAACTTAAAAAAAAAATCTTGTATCATGTTGCCTTGCACTGACTGTAACCAGGGGCTTATTTCTGCTGTATCCATGTGTGGATATGGATATATATGGATTATTTACAGATTAAATAGTAAGGGATTAAAGTATTATAAATGTTCATGTCTACAGTTCATGGAAATCTTACAGACTTTGGTTTGGGATTTTTTAAATACTCTCAAAAAAAAAAAAATCAGTGGATAAAATAAAACAGATCAAAAATTATATTCTTCTTTTTATGCATTGCAGGCAGCCAATCCTTTCTTCAAATTGCTGACCATGCTCATGGAATTTGCTGGTGGACCTCCAGGAATGCCACCCTTTGCTTCTTACATTCTGCAGAGGATATGGGAGGTACAAGCTGTAAAAGACACCAGAAGCTAAATTGTCTTTCTCTTGTTGGTTCTTTGACATACATGAAAAGGTTTTACATTTCCTTGCTGCATAGGTCCATGATTTTTTTATTACCATTCCTCTTCCAAATAAATGGCAACAGCCAATAGACATTTAAATTTTAGCTTAATGAGAAATTAATTGACTCACAATAAGAGTCTAGAATGCTGCTTCTAGGCCAGTTCCAGGTAGTTTTCTCAGTTATCCTTTGCAAGGACTGTAAAATGTTTCAAGACCCAGCAGTTATTAGTGGGGTTCTTTTGGCCATTCTGTACAAATTCCTTTAATATTCTTGCTTTCTAAAGTGAGAAAGAGACTTTTCCACAAGTTGGCACAGGGATAAATTCCTTGATTTGAGCAACAGGTGAGGAAGTAAAAGCTTTCACTTCATGTGGCTGCTCTTGGAGTTCCCAGTACAGTTTGCTGTCTTTATTCCCAAGGGTACTGTGTCCAGCCTGGAAACTGGAACATTGAATATTCCAAAAAGTGGGGCTGGGGTTTGTAAGAGGTTGTTACTGTGCAGAATTGAGCCCCCTGGTAAAACACAAACCTGCCTTGCCCACTGTGGGGTAGAACATGGATTGCTGTTCCCAAGGATTTTCCTCCTGGCTGGGAGCAGTTGTATAGGACAGCAAGTGTTTGCCAGGTGACTGATCTGATGAATGAGCTGTATCTGCTCCTCAGGTAAAGAAAGTTCAGAGAGCAGATCTGAAGGTCCAGAATGACATCCAGCTGCTTTTTGTGGATGGGGAAGTGGCAGGTTATGAATTTCCCTCAGGAAATCTTTCCCAGAGTTTTTTAATTAAATTTCCTGTGACAATACACGAGCTGTGGCATGAAGTAAAGTCCCTTTGCTTAGTGCTTCCCTCAGCTGCAAAGTTTAGAGATGTAATTTTTTAAGCAATCCTCACTTTATTTTCCCTCTTTATCCTGACTGCACAGACTGAACCTGCAGAGGAAGCAAGGCCTCCAAGGTTTCTGTTGGAAAATCAGACTTTTAGCAGTATTTCTGGCTCTGGTGTTTCCAGGGTTATCCTTACCTTGTCAGCACAGGTCTAGGGATACAAACAGTGCAGGCAAGGATGAGAGACCCAGCACCTGATGCACAGACAGGCAGATTTAGGGTGTAGAACCTCCTCTTGCAGCCACTCCAGTTTCCAGAAGTCATTAAAAGGTGCTGGAGCTCTGCAGACAGTGAGCAATGACAGTCCCTTCCTTGGACATCACCTCCAGCCATTGCCAAGGAAACCTGACAGATCCATTTGTCATTTCTAAATAAAGGGGGGAGATTGTTCTTCAGGTGTTTTATTTTTAAATTGAGATTAAAATTTTATAAGCAGAGTTCTGGTCCTGTCAGCTGCTCTGATTCTTCAGGTGGATTAGAGTAACTGGGGGCAGCTCAGCAATCCAGTTACTGCCTCTGGTTCCTTGGATAAGGAAGAGTTCCTTTTTCCTTGTTTGGGCACCTGAGGCTCAAGGTAAAAAGAAAACAGTTTATAAAAACTAGCAAATGAACTAATTACATTCACTGGCCTCATGTCAACAGATTTTCAACTGCACAGAACCAGAAAGACCCAGGAAGCCACGTTTTCTCCTTATTCTTTGGGCTTTGATCCCACACAACACTCCACAGGCTGTTCACTGCCTTGGAAAAATGCTGGATGAATTTATTCCCTGAAACTGTAAATTCACAAAAAAAAAAATGTCCTGGTTACCCTCAGCACGAAACTGTGTGAATGTCTTTGCATACCATTTATGTTCTTTTGATGTGCAAAGACACTGATTTGCTGTTAAGGTTTTGTGTTGGATATTTTAAAAAAAACCCACTTATTTGTTTATGAAGACAAGATTGTTCAGTTTTAGTGCTTAATATCTCAACTCCTGAATATCTCATAATATGCAGAATAATTTCCTGCACTTAGACTGAACTTTCAAAAGCTCTAAAAGGTTCAGAAGCACAAAACGGTAATAAGGGGTTTTTTTGTGTGCCAGAGCAGCTCAGTCCTGTAGGTGCTTTGATAGCACTAAGTGATTTTAAAAAGATATTTGAAAGTTATTTTTAGGGGGTTTTAGTGCCAAGGGTAATGCATTCCTGTTGATTTTCCCACTCTCCTGTCAGGTCATTGAGTACAACCCCTCTCAGTGCCTGGACTGGCTGGCTGTGCAAACCCCCCGCAACAAACTCGCCCACAGCTGGGTCCTGCAAAACATGGAAAACTGGGTGGAACGTTTTCTCCTGGCACACAACTACCCCCGAGTGAGAACTTGTAAGTGACTTTCAAGTGAAGAAAATGATTCTCCTTTTGTTGTAGCAAGTGACTGTGCATGGGGCGTCCCTGTCACAAATGCTCCCGTGTTTGTCTTTCCTTCCTTTTCCAGTAGTTTTGGAATTGCTGTATTTTAACATCTTAGTACAACTGTGGTGCCTCGTCAAGACTTGCTACCCAGTTTTGATGAAAACTATGTTTTCATTTGGTGACTTAAATGATACTTTAGTAGGTTCTTTATCCCATGTGGTTAATCTGCAAGGTTCAGGAAAACCTAAAGAGGAAAAAGAGCTAATCCAGAAGGTTTTCCATAGTGTCCATCACATAGTTGTAGGTAGGAGTAGTACGTGGTGTTCTTTCACTCCTCACAGAGTAATTCAGTTGTGGATCAAGGAGAAGCCACCTGTGCCTTCTCCTGAATTCCAGGTTGTCCTGACTGTCTAGTGTGTTCTGCCAGGAATAACACTGTCAGATTGCCAGAGCACATTTTCAGCCTTTCCTGTGTCCCCATTTTTTTTACAAAGGAGGTTCCACAGTACAGGACACACTGAACTTTAATACATTTTCTGTGGCTGAGGGAGATGTGGGGACTGGAGGTACAGCTTTGCAAGAGACTGCAGTTGCAAACATCTCTGAGGAGATAATGATGTTTTGATTGAGCAGTAGACAGTCATGGAAAAATCTGGTTTGTGTTCCTGGGGGATGCAGTGTCAGCACAGGGAGAACTAGGCACAACACAGGGATGTAGGGTGAAGAGGCCTGAAAGCACATCTCAGCACCACTGTTAGCATGTTTTACTAGTCCTATCCACTGGGATTTTTTCATCCCTAGTGTGACTGTGGTAATAGCAGAGCCTGTAAAACCCTTTGGGATCTGTAAATGGAATGTACAGTGTAATTTAACATGGCTGTTAAGCGGGTGTGTCACTGCCAAAGGTGTAACAAATCTGTTTCTATTTGAAGCTGCAGCCTATCTCTTGGTGTCGCTTATTCCAAGCAATTCCTTCCGTCAGATGTTCCGATCGACCCGCTCTTTGCACATCCCCACCCGTGACCTGCCCCTCAGCCCCGACACCACGGTGGTCCTTCACCAAGTCTACAACGTGCTGCTGGGCCTTCTCTCACGAGCCAAACTCTATGTTGATGCTGCTGTCCACGGCACCACAAAGCTGGTGCCTTACTTCAGTTTCATGACGTACTGTCTGATCTCCAAAACCGAGAAACTCATGTTCTCCACTTACTTCATGGACTTGTGGAACCTCTTCCAGCCCAAGCTCTCCGAGCCGGCCATCGCCACCAACCACAACAAGCAGGCCCTGCTGTCCTTCTGGTACAACGTGTGCGTGGACTGCCCCGAGAACGTGCGCCTTATCGTCCAGAACCCCGTGGTGACCAAGAACATTGCCTTCAACTACATCCTGGCCGACCACGACGACCAGGACGTGGTGCTCTTCAACCGCGGGATGCTCCCGGCCTACTACGGCATCCTGCGGCTCTGCTGCGAGCAGTCCCCTGCCTTCACCAGGCAGCTGGCCTCCCACCAGAACATCCAGTGGGCCTTCAAGAACCTCACCCCACACGCCAGCCAGTACCCAGGAGTAAGTACCTGGCACCAAAATTCCGTCGGCGCCATTTCCCCTCTTACCCCGACGTCCCCTGTAACGGAAAATGTGACATTATTTAACGTGTCCGCGTTTGGATTCCCTTACTGTACTTTGGGGGGAGTTGTTTTGGATGGTCCTTGCTGTGGAGCAGTTGGAGAGCAGATGTGGTTTTTTTGTGGGAGCAGACACAGGTGTTTCCACTGTTCAGTATTCCATACGCCGGCTTAGTCGTGAGAAGCAAGGAATAGCCTTTAGTGGTGGTCTAAAAAGCAGGTTGTGTTCTAACACGTGAAGTTGGAGGAATTCCCAGTTTCTGGAGTAGGGCCAGAATTTAGCCTGTTGCATTCCAGTGGAGGACAGCCTGGTGTTCACCTTGGGAACACTCACATAGCTTTGGCAAACACAGGGACTTGCACTGTCACTACAACACTTCCAGTAGAGAGTAGCTGTTAAAGTAGGTGTGTAATGGGGAGAAAACAGCCCTACAAAGGGCAAAGTACTTGGCTTTGCTTGATTGCCCTGTGAAAATTGCTTTGGGGTCCTTTAGGGGTGTGCAGGGACAGAAAGAATACAAAGATCTCCATGAAGGAGAGACAGAAGAAGTGTGAAATCTGTGTTAAACATCTGCCTAGTTCAGCTCACAGAGAAATTTCATACCCTGACAGTCCTGGGAGGAGTCCTGCTGCTTTCCTGGTTGGCATCTCCCCTTGCAAGCCTCAGTTTGTCTTATAAGGGACCTGAGTTACTACATTGTGTTTATTAGTGTTTGTTCCCCAGACTGCAGCAGGTTTTAGCAGAAGCAGCTTTCCAAGTGTTTGGTCCCAGGGATGGGGATTTCAGATTCCTTTGTATATATATATATATATATATATATATATATATATATATGTTTATGTGTGTACATGTATATGTGGCAAGGAGCTGTACTGTTAGGAAGCACCACAACATCTGATTTTGTAACTTTGTTGTAATGCTCAAGAATGAGTTCCCATCTGAATTTGCTCACATGTGTTTGTTCCATGTGTTACTTAACAGCAGTAGCACACACAGAGTAAGTAATAAAAATCAGACCTAAACCATAACATACTGAGAGAGATGGCTCTAACCCAGTATTTTTGTGTGTTTCAGGCAGTAGAAGAGCTGTTTAACCTCATGCAACTGTTTGTAGCTCAGAGGCCAGACATGAGAGAGGAGGAGATAGAAGACATAAAGCAATTTAAGAAGACAACCATAAGCTGTTACCTGCGCTGCTTGGACGGACGGTCTTGTTGGACGACTCTGATAAGGTACAGCACTGTTCCCATCCAGCATTTCACTGGAATTCCACCCTCAGCCTACCTTGATTAGATGGGAAAAGCTGTAGTTTCAACTGCTCTTGTTGATGGTTGCTATTTTGGGGCTTGGTAAAAATTGTGCCTGTGGGACAGAATTTTATTGTGTCGTGTCTTGGAAGTGTTTTTCATTTCTAGTCTTAGTAGTTCATCTGAAACTGTTGCTGGGCATTCTCAGGGAACTATAAATTGCCTGTGTGTGTAGGGTCAGGTTTGGGGTTTTACATGCAAGTGTTGATGTTTTGAAACACTTGTGAAAAGGACAAACTGTTACCTGGAAGGGTGACATGTGGTCACCCGGCACAGAGCACAACCAGGCTGTCCCAAACGCTCTGGAGTCATTTTTATGTTGAGAGAAATCATTCATTAGCATAATCCTTTCTTTCCTGTTCTGCTGAAAGCATAAAATAGCCTGATAAAAATGTTTTTGTGCATTTAAAAGGCCAAACATATGCTTAAATGAGCCTGTTTAAATTTATCATTTAAGAAGCATAAACCTCTCCCTTTTGAAGTTTGTTATTTTCCAGTTTTTCACGTTTTTGCAGATATTATTTGGGAAATAGTTTAGGTTTTCCTGGGAAATGTTTCTGTTTATAAAATACTTTCCATAACATAAAGAAAATTGACAGCAATATGAGGGGAAAAAGTGAAGAGAAGATGTTCTTTTTGGTGTTCTTTTGGGGTTTCTTTGTTCTTCTGTGATTTTTTTTACCAAAATACAGCACGAACTTAACATTTTTAAGCATTTCTTTGAATTGTGAAAAGATGGGATGCAATTTTCAGTGTTTTCAATATCTGGATTTTTTTCCTAGTGCCTTCAGAATATTATTAGAATCTGATGAAGACAGACTTCTTGTTGTGTTCAACAGAGGATTGATTCTGATGACTGAGGTAAGTGCTTTGCTATTTAATTATAACAAACATCTCACACTGGTACTTCCCCTGTCGTCTTTAATAAGATTTCTTTAGTAATAAAAAGATCAGAAAACTGCCTGTTTCTCAGGACAGAGGGAAAACCACCCACAGATGATGCTGAGAGGAGTAAATTTCTGCTTTTCTGGTGTCATTCCCTTTGTTACAGATAACTGGGAATGGCTGAGCACAGTCACACAATTGTTACTAGTTAGAAAGTGTTAAGGCAACAGGTTAAAATACAGAAATAACTTGAAGGATACTCAGCTGCAGTTGTATTTCTGACATTTCTTTGAAGCCCTGCTGAGGCAGTTTATCTTTCCTGTCTTTTGTGCCTCTGTTTGCAAGAAGGAGTGGTCTGAGAACACATAAACTCGATTTCTTTCTGATGAAACTAAACCTAAAATGTGTTTCTGGAGCACATTTAGTGTAGTCAGGTTGAAAATGGGTATTTGGGCCATGAGACCAGACCAGAGTTAGTTCAAAATAGAAAGGGTAAAACCCCTGACATAATTAATCTCTGAGCTGGATACAGTTGGGATGTGGAGTCCCTGCCCCCCAACAGTTTCACTGCACAGATCCACACTCCTGAGGGTGTCATATCCTGGATTCTGTTCAGCACTTCCATTAGGGAGGTGATGGATGAGAACGGGTGTTTATTCAATATCCTGGCAATGCACCATGGGAAGGATGTGTTAGATCCCTTTGGGAATAAAAAGCTGGATGTGTTGGAGAAAGCATAAAAATAAGATCCAGTTCATTCTTGGCACGTGTAGAGTGGTGTATTCAGGGAGAGAGATTAAACTGGTGAAACCCTTGGGGCAGGACAAGTGGCTTGGAGGTGTTTGTGGCTGTGCAGAAAAATGGGATTTGGGAATAGGCTGTGCAGGAGGGGTCAGCCAGCACAACTGGAAGTTGTCAGGAGGTCTTTGAGCAAACATCTGTCAAGGATATTTAGTCTGCCTTAAGGCATGTGGGTGGACTGGATGATGCTTTGAGATTGATTCCAGTCTCATTTTTATATGGTTTGTATAAGAAAATTCTCTTAACTCCTTTTGTACGTCACCAGTTTGTATTTTCTGGGGAAAAGTGTGATAGATGGAATTCCAAAATCACTTGGAAAAATGAAAATGAACACACTGCAGTGCTGTTTGAAAACTGAGTTTTCAGGAGCTTGTTACACATGTAAGGCTATTGATTACTTAACTGTGGAATTACTCCAGAGTATCTGTTCCTCTTTGTTGTGAAAATGCCTAAATTCAATAAACTGGGTCTGAAAAGTTAGGAACTGAGCTATAACATTATCCATACATGAAACATAAGTAGGTTTAAGATACCTGTGTACAGATGTATTAAAAAAACTTGTGTAACAGCTTAGTTAACCCTGATCCATACCAACAATGGATAATTAAATTTATAAGGAGTCTGTGATAGAAAATTAATTTATTCTGTGTAAAACAGTGCTAGAAATGAGGTAAAACTAATGCTACTTCACAGCTTGACATCACCTGCTCTTATATTTTCCCTTGTTGGCTGGAAGTGTTTTGTGTGGTGACAAATAACGCGCCGAGGAGTTGTCACATCCAGAAGGGTTTTCCACTTAGGATTGGCCATGTGTCTTTTATCTCCCCTGGAATATAAAAATGGCCTGGCAAGGTCTTGCATTACAGGGAATGAGGTTCCTGTTCCTTTGTCTTTCAAATCCCCCAGCAGATCAAATATCTCCTCTTACATCTTGCGCTGGAATTTTTGCCGTTCGGAAATGAGTTGCTTTTCCTTCCCCGATTTTTCTATCAATCACAGATGCCCAGGAGGTATTTTAGTTATAAAAGGAGGAGTAATTCATCTCATGTACAATCACACAGCAGATGTCCTTAAGCAGCATTTTGAAAAATGAGTGGCATCTATCTTAATCTTATCTTTCTTTTCCCCAAATTCATGTACCTGTGTCTGTCCTTCTGCACTTCTTGTAGCACTTGGTCTGTTGGCACAGAATTCCAGGTGTACAAAAATCCTGTGTCTCAAATTCTGCTTTGTTCATTGGGCTGGAGATAAAGATGTGAAAACTTTGTCATTATTTTGAGCCAGTTACACAAAGCTTTTACCCTGAAAACAAAGAACTTTGTGAATATATCAGGCACTGTGTATTTTTTGAGCATAAAATAAATGTACTTAAAGGATAAAAAGAGAAATACTAACAAATATGTTAATTTGGCTTGTTAATTCTGGCATTTTTTTCTTCCCAGTCCTTTAACACATTGCACATGATGTACCATGAGGCCACAGCCTGCCATGTAACTGGAGACCTGGTAGAGCTTCTGTCCATTTTCCTTTCGGTTCTGAAGTCAACACGTCCATATCTGCAAAGAAAAGGTTTGATTATAACCCTGGGAAGGATTATATGCCTGTTGTCTGTGAATTCATTTTCCTCACCCAAACCCTGGTGGTTTTGTCTTGCTTATGATCTGTTTAAAAACTTGCTGAACAGACCATATCTATTATGGTCACTAATAGATATTAAATTGTTATTTATTACTGAGTTATGAGTGTGAAACGAGATTACATAAATTTAATTTAACAGATTTCTAGGTGGATTACAGTCATATTAGAGGAAAAAGAGATTCTTTTTTCCTGTGCTTTATTTGAAGTGCTTTTGAGCAATGCCCTGAGCAGATGTGATGTTTGCACTTGCAGATGTGAAACAAGCTCTCATCCAGTGGCAGGAGCGGATTGAATTTGCCCATAAGCTCCTGACTCTGCTCAATTCCTACAGTCCTCCCGAGCTTAGGAATGCCTGCATTGGTAAGTCCTGCCCATGAACCTGCAGGCAGGAAGGACCTGTCCTGCACAGGTACCTGCTGTGAGGTGTAAATGCCACTTTTGTAAGTGCCAGAAAACTCTGTAGGTCGGGATTGTTCGTGGAATATTGTCAGGACATCAGCGCTGATGTTCTGATCCTAAAGAATCCTGGTTGTGTCAGGTTTAAAGGAATATTCCCACTTCCCCAGGCACAAACAGTCAGCTGTCACTGAGAGACTAAATTTGCCACCTGAGGAATAACTCCTCAATTCAGGTGTGAGTTAAGAAGCAAATCCCAAATCTCCATTAAAATCCAAACATGAACTAACGCTCCCCTCAGAAGGGGTGACCAGGTTAGTCTGAGAAACAGCTTTTCCTGTTGGTTTTTCTGACCCACTGCTGTAAAGTGGAATAGTGGAAGTAAAGCTTAAAATAGCTTGTAGAATGGCATGGATTTGCTCTTTAAAATGTAGACACAGGTATTAAATACAAGTGTCTCTTTTGCATTAGCAGAACTATGTCAGAAAGGTCCAGGCTTTTCCTAGTTCAGGCTTTTTTAATGTTATTTAATGGATTGCTGATAAAGGCCTAAAACTGTGTCCAAATTACCTTTTTTTTGTGTGATTTCTATGCATCTCCCCCTGTTTTGAGTATTTCCTCATTGTCCTCCTGACTCTGCTGCTGGTTGACATTTTCCAGGAGTCAGACCCGTTTAAGAAGAAGCAAAGAGGGTAAATTTTACTGAGCTTCTCCTTTCTCCAAGCTGACACCCGTCCCTGGTGGGTGATCTACCACTGAGCAGCTTTTCTCCCAGTGGCACACAGAGGTGAAGGGAACTGGGACTGATTTAGGGGTGTCACTCAGGTGTTACTCACAGTGGAGCTGAGTGAAAAGGGATATGGAAGAGAGTTTGCAAATGCATGAGCCTTAAGTTGAACTGTTTGCTGTTAAGAAATAACAATATGTAATAGCAAAAACAACTTTTTGTTTGTAGATGTCCTCAAGGAGCTTGTACTTTTAAGTCCTCATGATTTCCTACATACTCTGGTTCCATTTCTACAGCACAATCATTGTACATACCACCACAGTAATATCCCAAGTAGGTATTTCAGTGATTGTATTTTGAAGTTCTCTTACACTATTATTACTCTGTCGTGTTCCTTGCTGATGTCAAATATTGACCTTTTTAATGTTATCCCCTATTTTATCCGAACTTACACTACAGTGTCTCTTGGACCTTATTTTCCATGTCGTGAAAATTTGAAATTAATAGGGGGGAAAAGCAACATTCGTCCTCCACGTCCCGAACTCAACATGTGCCTCCTGCCAACCATGGTGGAAGCCAGCAAGGTATGTCAAGTGTGGCCCTAAAAAGAGCTGTTTCTCTCTTGTTTGCCCATTTTTATAAAAGTATGGCAAGAATCCAGTAGCTCAATGCATTTACCTTTTCTTTGTAAGCAAAGCATAATTCTTCTTCAAGATGTGTTGTCCTCATATACTCCATTCTAGTTGTGCACTCCAGAAGCACCATTTCCCTGCCCTTGCTGACACACAGCTCCATATTCCAGGCAGAATAAGGGTTTGGACCTAGTGTTAGGAAAAAAAACCCCAGGGCACACATTTGGGTGATTTTCCAATCTGCCTGTGGCATTTATAAAGAAAATTGAGGGATTGTCCAGAGGGGTTTCACAACATGTTGAGGTTTTATTGCCAGACAGCCAAAGAGATCCTGCAGGTTCCATCAGTCCATTGAGCTGGGACTGAGGTGTAATATCCTACTTGTCTGGGTAAAATCCAGTGCCTGCAATGTCATAGAGGGCTTTTAAGTCTTTCACTTCCCATTTTCCCTTCTGTGGGCTTCCTGATGGGATGCCAGTTTTGGTGGGGCTACTCCGTAGTGATTTGCCACGTCCCGTTGTTACAGCTGCACCAACGGTGGGATTCAGCTCACGGCACTTTGCCTATCTAAAAAGTCAACTTCCAGCTCATCCTGTGGCCATAAATAGCTAACCCCGGGAAGGAGGTGAATAATCCCCCTCCTTCCTGCCCTGAGTCTGGATGAGGTGACTCTGCCTCCCTCTCCACCGACCGCAGGGAACCCCGAGTGGATTTTAGATAGCTAAAGTCAGGTCAGGTGAATCCCACCCTGACAGGAATATGTATGGACAATCATTTGAAGCAGGAGAACTGGTTACTTGCTGTCCGGTAACCGTGGTTCTTCAAGATGCTTTGTCC
Source organism: Manacus candei (assembly GCF_025592945.1). Classification (NCBI taxonomy): domain Eukaryota; kingdom Metazoa; phylum Chordata; class Aves; order Passeriformes; family Pipridae; genus Manacus; species Manacus candei. The sequence goes on along the minus strand of NW_026138083.1, from coordinate 3,597,145 downwards.
ACACAGATTCTGTGCTCCTCCCGCTGTGCTAATTCCAGGTGCTGTCCTAGGGGATTCTTATGGGTGAAGGAATGGAGTGGTGGTTGAAGCCGCCATACCCCTTGTGCCCTCAGGTACAGTGGTCGCAAGGACACACTGGGTGCAGGCACAGCCCCAGTGGACACAGCTTTTCAGAAAGAATCCAATCTCCTGCACATGGGGCCTATGTGCACGTAGATGGGAATCTGTGTGGGCAACACATTTCGAAGAAGCTCGGTTACTGTAGGGTAAGTAACCCTTCTTTTCTAAAGCTTTCAGAACGATGCTGTGTCTATTTGTGCACCATCAAATCGACCGTGTGAACCAAGTGCTTAAAAACCAAAAATCACAGAGAGCCAGAAATTATCTGTGGTGGGTTCTTCCCATCGTGTATGGCCACGATATGTCATAGTGTAAATGTCTGAACTTTAAAAGTTGTCATCCTACATGACACCGTACTTTAGACTTTATATCGAATTCCTATACATTAGGAAGCAGAGGATTTTTAAACCTCTGTAACCACATCCACAATCCCATTTCCCTGTGGTTTTGCATGCTTGGTTTTCATTCAACTGCTTTGTTTGCTTGAGTTTTCGAGGTTTCCTTTTGGCTCTCTGCTCTACAGAAGCTGATGCCATTTAAAGCGTGTATGTCCAAAATAAATTAAAATACTGGCATACATATATCATTGAGACATCCTGAAAAATTCTGCTTAAAAACCTTGTGAAGCTTAGTCTCAAGAAAATTCTGAATTCTGCAGATCATAACCGACAAATGATAATTTAAAAAACAGTCATGTGTTTATACTTAGGTATCTGTTTGTGATGTAAAATTACTGATTCTTTTCTTGTCCCATTCAAGACATGGTATTTGCAGAGCTTTGCACCTTCTCAATGTTGAGTGAGAGTCCTCCAATAAAAGGTTTTACTGCTGGGGAGTTTATGCCATCCCTCCTCCCATCACACGTGGTGTTGCCAAGGGCTGGGCAAGGAGGCACCTGGAGATTCCCACTGTTTTCCTGTAGCACACAACGAAGCATTTTAGGGCAGGAAGTGCAGTGACACGAAGGGAGATGTTTAGGAACTCTGGGAGCTGTCCTGTTGTTCTGTAGTTTAAATGAAGCTCCCTTAAATCTTCAGGGCAAAGATGATGTTTACGACCGGATGCTGCTGGACTATTTCTTCTCCTATCACCAGTTCATCCACCTCCTGTGTCGAGTTGCAATCAACTGTGAAAAGTTTACTGAAACTTTAGTTAAAATGAGTGAGTATCAGGGTGAAACAGCCCAAGGGTAACTTTTCCTGCGGTAACTTTGAGTGCTTCTCCACTGAGTTTTATATTCAGAGTTTTTAAGGAAAAGCAGAGCTTGCGAAACTCGCTGCATTTGGACATTATTTTGATCCACAAAACTGGTATCCATGTATGAGGTAGTGCAACCTTACCCATGTGAGTGGCACACTTTGGACCTGTCCAGAAAGGAGCTGAGGCAACCAGGGAGAATTCAGGGGTTTTGTGCATTTAGAGTTTAATACAGAACTGGTATGGGCAGTTTAAATGGCTTTGGATCAGATGCTGAGTCCTGAGCACCTCAGTGGCAATTATATGACAATATTTAAAGTTTTGTCTTCCCCCATGGACCTGAGGGTGAGTTACTCAGTGTGCACAGACCTCAGTGTCACACCAATAATCTTGTCCAAAGAGCGATCACAGAATGTTCTTTTACCCCCTGAATCACCCATTTGTGTGTTCATTAAATGGACCGTACGAACCTCACAGACTGAGGGTTTCTGATCATAAGAAATGCTTGGAATGTGATCCTAGGAAATGATACAGCACCTTGGCACTGCTTTTATCAGGAATTTCCCTGTCTCCCACAAAATTCTGCCACACTGATTTGCTTCCTCCTGCAATTCCAGGTGTCCTGGTTGCTTATGAAGGTTTGCCACTTCATCTCGCGCTGTTCCCCAAACTCTGGACTGAGCTGTGTCAGACTCAGGTAAGAGTCAGGTTGAGAACCAAAAGAATGGAAATACAGGCAAAACACAGGGATGAACCCAGGAATTGTAACTAACGGGTGTTTAATAAAACACCTCTGCTTATGTTGCTGCCACCTGATAGAACCTGAGAACTGAAGTGTAAAATCTGGGATATTGCATTTTCTCCCAGTGCACCCTGCAAACACTGAACAACTCCCCACAGCAGCACTGGTGGGATGGTGGGTGTGCAGACACCACCTCGTCCTGCCCTGTGAAATCCCAGCTACATAAATGTAGCACAAACACTGGGATGATGAAAGGAAAACTGGGAGATCTCTTTGGGAGGCACCGTCCCATCCCGTACGTACTGATGGGATAAACCAGCCTTCCAGGACAACGTGAAATAAGGATTTGTACAATTTGCTGACACCTGCTGGACCTGAGCTGTGTTTCAGTGGGCCTGACTTCCCATGTTCTTTCTCCCTGCCAGTCTGCCGTGTCCAAGAACTGTGTGAAGCTGCTCTGTGAAGATCCAGTTTTTGCAGAATACATAAAATGTATCCTGATGGATGAAAGGACCTTTCTCAACAACAACATTGTGTACACCTTTCTGACCCATTTTCTTCTCAAGGTACGTGGTCCTTTAGTGATAATTCCAAGGAATGCAGTCATTGATGCTGTTTCATTTTGGGATACTGTTTTCACAGTTCCAATTTTTTTCAGGTTTAAAAAAAAAGTACTTTCTTTTCACAGGTGCAAGGGCAGGTGTTTTCTGAAGCAAACTGTGCCAACTTAATCAATACTCTAATTACAAATCTAATAAATCAGTATCAAAGCCTAGAATCTGACTTCAGCAACCAGAGGGTTGAAATTTCCAAAGCAAGCTCTACTCTAAACGGGGTGAGTCTTTCCTAAGTTGTTAAAATACCAATTTATTTCCTACAGGAACTCTTCAGTGCCCTGTGCCAGGTCCTGGTTAAGGGTGGGCACTGTTTGCTCCACTCTGTGCCTGGTGAGGGCATGGCAACCTGGGAATGTCATATCCTGGGGAGCAAAGTGATGCAAAGTGCAACAGATTTAATGGTAGGAACGTCCTAACCCAGCCAGATTTTGTCTTAGGACAGATCTGCATTAAGGTCAGCAGACAGCAGTGAGTGGGACATTTCAGTAGTGTAAATATATCTGGAATTTGATCTTTTGGGCCTGACTGCACAGGATTAATCCAAAGCCAGTTTGAAATAAGGCTTGTTAAGTTTGTTACTGCTCTGTTTTTCCAGGACCTCCGAGCACTTGCCTTGCTGCTTTCAGTGCACACTCCCAAACAGCTCAACTCAGCCCTGATCCCAACTTTACAAGAGCTTTTAAACAAATGTAGAGCTTGTCAGCAACAGAGGAACTCATTACAAGAGCAAGAAGCCAAAGAAAGAAAAACTAAAGGTTTGCCTTCTTATAATGGTGTCGCTCTAATGGTTGTAAAATGAGCGTAAGACATTATTTTATCCCTGCAGGGTGGGCCATTCCTCGGTCCAGCACTGCACGGGAAATACTTTATTACGGAGCTAAAATTCATGAATTGCATGAATTTTCCCTCAGGAAATAAGTATTTGTTGAAGGTGGGAAAGGATGGGAATGTGCAAGCGGGCGGGAGCGGCAGGAAAAGCGCCTTTTCCCTGAGCCAGTTTTCCCGTTCCTTGCAGACGATGAAGGAGCGACTCCCGTGAAGCGGCGGCGGGTCAGCAGCGACGAGGAGCACACGGTGGACAGTTGCCTCAGCGACATCAAAGCTGAGCCCAGGGAGGCTCTGACCCCCACCAGCACTTCGGACAACGAGACACGGGACTCCTCCATCATCGATCCGGGCACGGAGCAGGACCCTCCGTCCCCCGAGAGCAGTTCTGTCAAGGAGTACAGAATGGAAGGCCCTTCTTCGTTTTCAGAAGACATACTGTTGGCCACGCGGGCGCAGCACGCGGAGGAGCAGCCGGGAAACGGGAAATTCGAGGAGTGCAAAGAGTTCAAAGACCTGCAGGCTCCCAAGGATTCCATGGGAGCCGAGGAGGACTCGGAGTTCCCTTCCACGTCGATCTCCGCGGTTTTATCCGACCTCGCAGACCTGCGGGGCTGCGACGGCCAAGCCTTACCGGCCCAGGACCCCGACACGAGTTTAGCAATCAGCTGTGGCCATTCCAGAGGACTTTTTAGTCACATGCAGCAGCAGGACATTTTAGACATCCTGTGCAGGACCATTGAGTCTACGATTCACGTGGTCACACGGATATCCGGGAAAGGAAACCAAGCTGCTTCTTGACATTAGATGGAGCATGTCTGCTTTTAAGTATTTTTTTTTTTTTTAAAATCCTTCTTCTCCCTCCCCCCTCCCCTCCAAAAATGCTGTTTGTATAAGTTTTGCTTATTTCTGTTTTGTGCTTCAGTTTGTCCAGTGCTCTCTGCTTGAATGGCAAGATAGATTTATATGCTTCATTCTTGGTCAGGCAGAACTCCAGATCCTTTTCTTTGTTTTTAATTTTATTTTATTTTGCATCCTACCGTACACTTTCTTAAAGGGCAATCAGATAATGGCTATGTTTTATGTAATTAAGAGTTCACTGTAGTGGCTTTCATTTAATATGGCTGTCTGGGAGACAGGGCCTCCTGGCCCTGTATGATGTAATTTAAACTTATGGCATTTTTACTGTGTATAATATGGTGTCCTCTGTGCCAGTTTTGTACCTTATAATCGAGGCAGATTGCCTCAGATCGCTGTGGTTCTTATTATCAAAATTAAGTTTACTTGTATACTAAACAACCACAAGAAATTTGATTCTGTAAAGAATCCTCTTTAGCTGTGGCCTGGCAGTATATATATGGTGCTTTATTTAACAGAATACCTGTGGAGGAAATAAAGCACACTTGATGTAAAATTAATTGTTTTATTTTTATTGACATGATCAATTGCTATTCTGTGCACTTCATTAAACTGATTGTGATGACTTTTCATTTGTTTATAATATGTTGCTTCAGTCTCTGGATTTGTCAGCAAAGAACCTCCTAAGTAAGTGCAAGAGCAGCAGAGAGATGAAGGGCAGGTGGGCAGGACTGCTGGAAATCTGGTGCTGGTCTGGTTTCTGTGCACAAATGTGGAGAGGCTGGTGCTCGGTGTTGGAGCATGAAGTGCTGTCAGAAGCCAGTGCAACTTGGCATCTCCTTTCCTTCATTTTAACCTGTGTGATGATGTCATTTTTCTCCTGCACCATTTGCAGACTTCCTTTCTTTTTCCCCTCTCCCTGGCTGTGCTCCCTCATTTTTGACAGCTGCTACAGCCCTGGAATGCTGGAATGACTTTTATCACCTCTCCCGTCCTGTTTCCTCCTGTTACTTCTGAGCAATATCCATTTCCTATGTGACCTTTTGGCCTGTCAGTGATACTGGTTTTAATATCCAATTAAACTGCATTTTCAGTTTCACTTTCCAGTTGCTTAGCTCATTTGTTTTTCTACTGCCTTCATAATACATCTATTTTGGTCTTTTTTCTTCTGAATTCTTTCATTCCATCTACCATTTACTACAGTTTAGTATCATTTGCTTCTCCTTGAGTCTATTATATGATATTCTTGCTCCCTTTAAATCTACTCTCATTGTTTTAACCTTGTGTAATTAATAATTTCTCTTTAAAGTTCACACTTTAAATTCCCTTTTAGCACTTTTACTCCTGCATTAACAGACACTGCTGATGCTGGTGAGTGTGAAGTTGGTCTCATTTATCAGACATGAAGTAATTATGGTTTTGCTCTCTTTAGGAATGATTTTATTACCTTTTCTGATCAGCTTCTCCCCAGGTTGTGATTCAGAGAAATCTTCAACAGTTTTTTTCTGGTCAGAACTTCTACAATCAAAATTCAGCTCTCAAGTCTCTGCCAAACCAAGTGAGTTGTGGTTGGTCAGGTTGTCTTTAGGAAGATATTTCCCAATGGCTCTAAAGATCTTTGAGATGCAGCAGCCCTTGTAATTTGGTGAGTAGTTTCAGTTAATTAATCACCCTTATTAACACTGTTGGTAAGTTGTCTGACCTCAGTTCCAGCTCTTGCCCTTTGTTGGCTTTATCTCCTCCCCCAGGATGAGGTCACACCATAATTGGTACTGGAGAGGGGGATCCTGTTTGTTGGGATGGTTTTTATCTCATTTTCAGTAGACTAACTATAAACAGCACTTAATAATTCTTTCATAAAGGATACACAAATATTACCCCATTAATCATGGCAAGATTACCAGAAATGTGATTATTTTTACTGCTCTTCTCTTACATTACCTTCTCATTTCCCCCTGGAGTATTCCTGCAATTTTATTGAGGTGGGTTTTTTTTTCCCCTGTATTTTTTAAACAGAAGTAAAACACAAATGTCTGCTCTTCCACATCCTGTTTCCAGCTGTTTATCCTCCGTGCCCCTCATTTTACGTGCTCTGTAAGCCATTATTTTTTCCACAGGATTCCCCTTTGACTTCACATCAGTTTTCTGGTTTGTATTTCATTGCCTTCAAGAATGTTCCCTTATCCCTGCCTTTGAAAACCCTTTAACCCTAAACCCTTTAATCATTAACTGGCTCCCTCAACCTCTTAAAGCTTTGATTTTCTTCCAGGCTTTATCCCACCTCTCATTTTATTATTATTTATTTCCTCCTGGAAGTTCCACCTCCCATTTAACCCCTCCAAAATTAAACTTTTTCTATTTAAAAGCATCTCCCTGCACAGTCAGCTCTGCTGTGGGACTCAAACTGTTGAAACCATCCTCTCTACTGATTTTTGGCCATAATATAACAAATCACATCATTCCCACTGAATTTTTTTTCCCCTTTGGCTTTCTCAGCTCACCAGTCATTTACCATTTTTTGCTTTTTGTTGCAGACTCTCTGAGAACTTTCAGCACCCATTTTAGAAGAAACTGCTTTGCTGGAAATCCTCCTGAAGGGCCCCTGGAACAGGTGAAAGGAACTTTTCCCTGGGATTTCTCTCACTCCAGGCTGTGTGCAGGCAATGGAACCTTCAGCTGGGGAAAAAGCCAAGCTCAGATATTTTTTTTTGCATGATTTTCACATGTTCTTATCATGTTCTATGTAACATGCCAAGAACATGCTAATATCATGCTAAGAACATGAGAATGTCATGCTAGGAACATGCTAATGTCATGCTAAGAACATGTGAACATCATGCAAAAAAATACCAGATTTGCTTTTTGTAAGCATGACAGTCACATGTTCTTAGCATGATTTAGGCATGTTGTAATTAACATGCCAAGAACATGCTAATGTCATGCTAAGAACATGAGAATGTCACTCTAAGAACATGCCAATGTCATGCTAAGAACTTGTGAACATCAGGCAAAAAAATCTTAAATTTGCTTTTTGTAAGCATGACAGTCACATGTTCTTAGCATGATTTAGGCATGTTGTAATTAACATGCCAACATCATGCAAAGAGCATGCTAAGAACATGAGAATGTCATGTTAAGAACATGCTACTGTCATGCTAAGAACGTGAACATCAGGCAAAAAACCATAGATTTGCTTTTTGTAAGCATGACAGTCACATGTTTTTACCATGATTTAAGCATGTTGTAAATAACATGCTAAGAACATGAGAATGTCATGCTAAGAACATGCTAATGTCACGCTAAGAACATGCTAATGTCACGCTAAGAACATACTAATGTCATGCTAAGAACATGAGAATGTCATGCTAAGAACATGTGAACATCAGGCAAAAAATCTTAAGATTTGACTTTTGTAAGCATGACAGTCACATGTTCTTAGCATGATTTAAGCATGTTGTAATTAACATGACAGGAACATGCTAACATCATGCTAAGAACATGCTAATGTCATGCTAAGAACATGTGAACATCATACAACCCCCTTAGATTCTTTTTTGTAAGCATGACTGTCACATGTTCTTAGCATGACGTTAGCATGTTCTGGATAACATGTGAAGAGCATGCTAATGTCATGCTAAGAACATGGTAGTGTCATGCTAAGAACATGTGAACATCATGCAACAAAATCAGATTCTATTTTGTAAGCATGACAGTCACATGTTCTTAGCATGATTTAAGCATGTTGTAATTAACATACCAAGAGCACGCTAATGTCATGCTAAGAACATGCTAATGTCATGCCAAGAACATGCTAACATCATGCTAAGAACACGAGAATGTCATGCTAAGAACATGTGACCGTCATGCAAAAATATTAGATACACTTTTTACGAGTATGACGTTCATGTGTTCTTAGCATGATGTTAGCATGTTCTGAATAACATGCCAAGAGCACGCTAATGTCATGCTAAGAGCACGCTAATGTCATGCTAAGAACATGTGAACGTCACGCAAAGAAAATCAGATTTGCTTTTTTGTAAGCATGACAGTCACATGTTCTTAGCATGATTTAAGCATGTTGTAAGTAACATGCCAAGAACATGCTAAAATCATGCTAAGAACATGCTAATGTCATGCTAAGAACATGTGAACATCATGCAAACCCCCTTAGATTCTCTTTTTTTGTAAGCATGACTGTCACATGTTCTTAGCATGTTCTGAATAACATGGGAAGAACATGCTAATGTCATGCTAATAACATGTGAACATCATGCAACAAAATCAGATTCTATTTTGTAAGCATGACAGTCACATGTTCTTAGCATGATTTAGGCATGTTGTAATTAACATGCCAAGAGCACGCTAATGTCATGCTAAGAACATGAGAATGTCACGCTAAGAACATGCTAATGTCATGCTAAGAACATGTGAACATCATGCAAAAAATACCAGATTTGCTTTTTGTAAGCATGACAGTCACATGTTCTTAGCATGTTGTAAATAACATGCCAAGAACATGCTAATGTCATGCTAAGAACATGCGAATGTCATGCTAAGAACATGTGAACGTCATGCTTAAAAAGGGAATATTAACATTTTTGGATGATGTTCACATGTTCTTAGCATGATGTTAGCATGTTCTTAGTATGACGTTAGCATGTTCTTGGCATGTTAATTACAACATGCTTAAATCATGCTAAGAACATGTGACTGTCATGCTTACAAAATAGAATCTAAGATTTTTTTTGCATGATGTTCACATGTTCTTTGCATGACATTAGCGTGCTCTTCCCATGTTATTCAGAACATGCTAAGAACATGTGAGCGTCACGAAAAAAATCTTAGATTCTATTTTTGTAAGCATGACAGTCACATGTTCTTAGCATGACATTAGCATGTTCTTAGCATGATGTAAGCATGTTCTTGGCATGTTAATTACAACATGCTTAAATCATGCTAAGAACATGTGACTGTCATGCTTACAAAATAGAATCTAAGCTTTTTTCATGATGTTCACATGTTCTTACCATGACATTCTCATGTTCTTAGCATGACATTAGCATGTTCTTAGCGTGACATTCTCATGTTCTTAGCATGACGTTAGCATGTTCTTGGCATGTTAATTACAACATGCCTAAATCATGCTAAGAACATGTGACTGTCATGCTTACAAAACAAATCTAAGATTTTTTTGCATTATGTTCACATGTTCTTAGCATGACACTACCATGTTCTTAGCATGACATTAGTATACTCTTCACATGTTATCCAGAACATGCTAACATCATGCTAAGAACATGTGAAAGTCATGCTTACAAAAAAGAATCTAAGGGGGGGTTGCATGATGTTCACATGTTCTTAGCATGACATTAGCATGTTCTTAGCATGATGTTAGCATGTTCTTGGCATGTTAAGTACAACATGCTTAAATCATGCTAAGAACATGTGACTGTCATGCTTACAAAAGTCAAATCTTAAGATTTTTTCCTGATGTTCACATGTTCTTACCATGACATTCGCATGTTCTTAGCATGACATTAGCATGCTCCTAGCATGACATTAGCATGTTCTTGGCATGTTATTTACAACATGCTAAGAACATGTGACTGTCATGCTTACAAAAAGCAAATCTGGTATTTTTTTGCATGATGTTCACATGTTCTTAGCATGACATTAGCATGTTCTTAGTGTGACATTCTCATGTTCTTAGCATGATATTAGCATGTTCTTGGCATGTTAATTACAACATGCTTAAATCATGCTAAGAACATGTGACTGTCATGCTTACAAAAACAAATTTAAGATTTTTTTGCATGATGTTCACATGTTCCTCCCATGACATTCTCATGTTCTTAGCATGACATTAGCATGTTCTTAGCGTGACATTCTCATGTTCTTAGCATGACGTTAGCATGTTCTTGGCATGTTAATTACAACATGCCTAAATCATGCTAAGAACATGTGACTGTCAAGCTTACAAAAGTCAAATCTTAAGTTTTTTCATGATGTTCACATGTTCTTAGCATGACACTAACATGTTATTAGCATGACATTAGCATGTTCTTCGCATGTTATCCAGAACATGCTAAGAACATGTGAAAGTCATGCTTACAAAAAAGAGAATCTAAGGGGGGGTTGCATGATGTTCACATGTTCTTAGCATGACATTAGCATGTTCTTAGCATGATGTTAGCATGTTCTTGGCATGTTAATTACAACATGCTTAAATCATGCTAAGAACATGACTGTCATGCTTACAAGAGTCAAATCTTAAGATTTTTTCATGATGTTCACATGTTCTTACCATGACATTCTCATGTTCTTAGCATGACATTGGCATGCTCCTAGCATGACATTAGCATGTTCTTGGCATGTTATTTACAACATGCTTAAATCATGGTAAAAACGTGACTGTCATGCTTACAAAAAGCGAATCTATGGTTTTTTGCATGATGTTCACATTCTTAGCATGACATTAGCGTGTTCTTAACGTGACATTCTCATGTTCTTAGCATGCTCTTTGCATGATGTTGGCATGTTATTTACAACATGCTTAAATCATGCTAAGAACATGTGACTGTCATGCTTACAAAAAGCAAATTTAAGATTTTTTTGCCTGATGTTCACATGTTCTTAGCATGACGTTAGCATGTTCTTGGCATGTTCTATAGAACATTATAAGAACACACTGAAATTGTGCAAAAAATCCTTTCCCAGGGAGGAAAGGAGGGTCACTGGGGCTGTTCCTCCTCACAGTCCTTGCCCTCCCAGCAGCAGCTGTGGCGTGTTCCCGGGATTTTGGCATGTGAAGAAAGCCGTGGAATGCTGGACACAGGTGAGTCTTGTCTTTTACTGCTGGTGATCAGCAACTGGCCATTGCAGTTAGTGGGAGGAGACAAGAAGTACCAGGGCTGTAGTTTCAGTGTTTAAAGAAACTTGGAATTGCATATAAGAACCTGCTCTGAATTACTGAATTGTCACCAAATCTCTTGGAGCATCTGCACTCTAACCTGTTGAAGGCTGATCTGTTTTAAACCTTGATTCTCTATTTTTTTTTTATTTCTATTTTGTCCCTAAATTATTTTTGTATTCAAAATGTCAGGCTTTTTTTTCCTGGAATATTCATGGAGAAAGGTAACTAAATTCTGAAGATTCAGGAAAAGGAAGATGTTAAAATATGACACTTCTCAAGGGGCTGTTTCCCACCCTCCATGTGGACACCTAAACCACACCCAGTACAACCCACAGTAACCAGTCTGAGCCTCTGGAGGTGTTTATTGTTACTACCAGAGCTCACCTCAGTTCAAAGGGGTTAATAAATGCCTGCAGCTTTTCAGGGATAACCCGGCCTGAGGCAGAGAGCAGCACATCTGTATCCTCTGGAGGATGGAAGGTTTTGGGTGGGAAGGTTGCCATATGTTGGTGCCCTGTAAAATTAAAATTTTTAGGACTTAAACTCGTTCGTTGGCTGGATGAGTTTAAGTCCTAAAAATTTTAATTTTACAAACTCGCTGAGTAAAATGAAAATTTACAGGACTTAAACTCATTTAGTGTGGCAGGATTGGTTTATGGAGAAAATAAACTGCAGGTAAAGTCACATCTTTTATTGAGCCAAGCACGTTTTCCAAAGGCAGCCCTTTTGTGGTCTGCTGCAAATTGCATATTGGATTTGTACACTTCTTATAAAGCATCTGAGAACTAAGTTAGCCTTGCTCACCTTGCTGCTTTCAGTATCCCAACTTTGCTCCTGTCACAATTCTCCGACAGCTGTTCTCTTTAATTTGAGGTACAGAATTGCAGAGGGCCATAAATGATTGAAGTGGAAGGCTTGCAGAACTGCAGAAAGCACTAGTGCTGTTGGTTGCTTCCAAAATAAATGTCACACTGAGGTCAAGTAAGGGAGTACAGTGCATGCAGACTTAATAATTACATGACATTGTTAATTGTCTTTCCCTAAAACTGCAGTCAGAAACAAAATCTGTCTGCAGTTAAAACAATCTAACAAAGTATTTAAAGAGGCTGTAAATGATACCCCCCCCTGTTTCTTGAAAGATCTACTGGATCAGCAGTTTGATAATCCCTTTGGGCTCACCTCTGCTGGGAACCATCTCCTGCAGGAATTTTGCCACTCAATTCACTGAATATTTAGGAACTGGAAATGCTTCCTGTGGATTGCTGTAGCTCACCTACCTCTGCTGGAAGTGTGAGTCCTACCACAGTCCTGACTGCAGCTCAATCATTATTATCTCTGAGGCTGCAGACAAGCAGAGCAGAGGTCAGTCTCCCCAAGAAAAGCTGTCTATATCCATAATCTGCCTTGCTCCTCAGTCACTGAAAATCCATAAATAATGTTTAAATTATATACAGTATCATAGAAGTGGGTCTTTATTCTTCCCACAAATAAATTACTATTTTTTTCCTTTTCCTTTTTTTTTTTTTTTTTTTTTTTTTTTTTTTTTTAGAAAACCAAATTGTTAACAAAGTATAAAAAGTAATGCCCTAACAAAACTACAGTGCTGTCATCATTCCATGCTGTCTTGGGACTGCTGCAGTAAAAGATGGATTTCTTCAAAATATTGCTTCTTCCAGCACTGCCTGGTGCTCTCCTCGGCGGCGACGGGAACTCCTGTGCATTCCAGCTGCAGCTCCGTCTGAGCCGCCGCGTCCTGGAAGGTCAAGGCAACTGTTGCATAGTGTTCTGGGGGAAGAAAATAGCACATTTCAGCCATGTGTTTTTTAAGGAATTGCAGTTGTTGCTGCTGCTTTCCTCTCTGCTGCTGCTGCCTGTGTCTGTCTTTTCACCTCTGGACACCAGGCTGCTGTCCAAGAACACGGACCGAGGGAGAATCCGGCCAGGAACGCTGTCCCTGCCAGGGTTGGTCCTTCTCCCTGCAAAGGAGGCCTCTAATATCAGAATTCCTCACAAAGACTCACCATCAGGCCAACTCCTACACCGCCACTTCAGGACAATTCTTTGGCTTGGGACCTGGAGGAAGAGAAGGATGTTCTCCAGTTAGCATCGGAGATTATTCCCCCTGAAAACCAAGGAGACACATGCATGTAAACCAAGACAAAGACTAGGGTTTGATTTTTGCAATAAACTGTTTTCCTGGAGCTCTCAGCTTGCTGCATTCCATGTTGTGTTCTGGCTGTGGGAAAAGGTCAGGGCTCATTAGTTACTGCACAGACACCATTGATTTTCTGGCAGACCTTGAAACGGGCACCAGCACGAGCCGTGTCTGCCCTGCTGCAACGTGTAAGTGTTGTCACTGTCACCCAGCCCAGCCTGCCTGAATGAGGCACTGCTGGCACAAACACCAGCTCAGGGGAGAGTCTGTATTCTGACTTTTCATTTAAACAGATCCTGATCTAATAGATCCTTATCAGCAAAGGCTGATGAACAGAACTGACTTCCCTCTGCTTCCACAGCAGGTAACGGTTTGCCCTGAGCTGAACAAAAATCAGTTCTCCAGTTAAAAGAGGAATGAATACAAGAGGTACACCTTAAACCTGCTTTGTCACTCCTGGTTAAACAGGACTGTGCTTCTTCCCCCCCACCCCAGTGCAGGTCATTAGGTGTGGGCAGTGCCTGCTCTTCTCAGGGGGAAGAAAAACCAAACAACAAACGAGCACCTGTTTGGCTTTGAAATACAGGAACTGAAACAGGCATTAAGGAAGCTGAAAGGTCACAAATTTACACTACTTTTTGTTTCAAAAAATGAGGTAACACCCTTCCCCCCATTTTTGAAGTGCAGAGGAGGAGCTTCTTACCAGTTCTGTGTATTCCCCGCTGACACAGCCCTCAAACATCTGGAGTTTGCCTCCTTTCTCTGCTTCAATCACAGCTGGGCACTTGGAAAACTTCTGTACTAACTAACAAAAAAGAACACACCCATAAAAATACTAGCAGAGAAGAGAGATTGGCTGAAGAAATTAAAACTAACTGTGATATATGTAAGAGTCTTTAAACACTCATCAGGCTTTTGATTTTATAGAGCACTGCAGTGAGGTCCAGTGAGGTGACAGGATGAGAATATAAACACTGAGAAACCTGCAGGGTAAACAGAGAGCAGGACAGACTGGTCACATGCAGGGGGTATGGCCACAGCACATACACAGGCACAGACAGAACTGGCTGTTCCTACGTTGGGAAATGAGGGAAATGGAGCAACAGCTCTTGTTTCCCGAGGGAAGCGCTGGGATTGTCATTTAAAGTTCTCCAACACAGGCCCTTATGAAGGACACAAACCCCAAATTAGTGAATTTGTATTTCACACCTCCAGTAATTAATCTAATTAACCTGCAGGTTGTGGATAATGGCAGTGCCATTACTGAGCCCTTCAGGCTCCTGAACATCAAACAGCAAAGCTTTTCCTAAGCAGCAAAGGAGATTGAGACTGAGCTGCACAAAAACTACAGAAAGATGCAGCTTCCCTTTGTTTAGTTGGTTTTTCTTCCTGTTAAGGTAAAAAGTGGGGAAAAAAAGGTCTCAGGCAACCTATTCAGCTGTTATTAAAAAGGTAAAAGTGGAATCTGTACTTGACACTGTGACACATTCCTTACTTACACAACTATTCAGCTGGATCAACATCCACATTGTTACAATGCCTTCTGAAAATATCACTTACTTCCTTTGTGGTGAAGATGCTGTAAAGTTCATCAGCTGGAGAGTTGAACATTTCCCTCATAAGTATCCTCACTGTTGGAATTTTTACTCCAACTGTATCCAGAGACTGTGGTGAAACAGAGTCCTGAAAAGCAGAAAACAGTCGCGTGAGTAAGTCCAAGATCTTAGAAGTTCTGACATGGCAGGACTGTTGTTACCTGCACATTCTCAAACACACATTGCTGTGAAAACATGGCAATTATACAATGTATTTCTGTATTTATTTAATAGTAGTATTAATTGGGAGTCACTAAATTCAGTGGGGAAAAAAAGCTAAAGCCAACATACTTGCACGGTGTTCCCACTTGGTTTTCGCTCTGTGGGCAGCTCCTGACCAACAGGGGCTTTTGTTGGCAGAATCATTCCCAAGGTAAACTCTGGAAGGAAGGAAAGCACTTTTCAGTGTGAAATTCAGCTGTACCATCACCCTGACACTCAGGTACACAATAAAGATCACCAAAACTGTGGAGAAGGGGTAGAACTGTGCAGGGGCACTGAATAGGACATAAAACTCCAATCCAGTTTCCCCACGTATTTTCATTAGGAACAGATTAAAAATAAAAACAATACAAACCCAAGGACTTGTCAATGTATGACCAACCTGTTCTGGAGAGATGCCCACACAGAAACAAAACATGCTGTTGAATTTACCTGTTTTAAGTGCTTTCAGGTAATCTCTCAGGGCCTCTCTGACTTTGGTGGTTCCTTCAGTTCTCATCAGGTCCTTCAGAACGTCACCTTCCCCTTTCTTCTTGCTGACATTTATCTAGAAACAGAAAAATGACACATCTAAGAGACACTTGATCAGGAGCCTTTTGGGTTCTGGCAACAAAGGCAAGCATTTGGGCTTTGTTTACTGTGCTCAGAGGACAGCTGCAATTTCAGTTCATTATCTTCTCAGAGCAGCTGACCTTTGCTAAAAATAGGTCCTCTTGGGTTTTGACTTAAATTAATGTAGTATCTCCACTCAGTTCATCAAGGATAGACAAGAGTTGCTGAGGAATCTGTGGAAGCCACAGCACCAACTGCTATACAACCAACATGGAGATTCCTTAAGTTCTTAGGGCTTGGGGGGTGGTTTGTGGAGTTGGTTTGGGGTGGTTTTTTTTAAGACTACAAGCAGAGTTCTTCTCATATTTGTAGTTAATATATTTGTCACAGACCATAATTAGCAAAGCAAATCGTGCACGTTCCTCGCGGGTAAATTTGAGAACAGAGAGAAGTCATTATTCCAAAGTATAATAAACAAAAACATGAAATAAACTATCCACGTGTAATTATCCCACTTAATGACAGGATAAATCAAAATATGATGCCTGTATGTTGGTTAATGCTTTACTTAAGAATTCTGAACCTATACAGCCATACCGGTATTTCACACCTACCTCTGTATCATCTACCTCATTTTCTTCTGACAGGTTAGGAATTTCAACAGATCCCTTATGTTTCTCACCAGACTCTTTCACTGTACCTGTATTAACATAACGAATTCTTAAATGCATTATTAAAAACTATTTCCCCCATAGCAAGACTTTTATGCTTGGAAACGAGCTGTACACAAGTGTGACTTGAAGGGAGTTGCCTCGAGGCTCATTGAAAGGCACTAAACAGCAACCTGAAGTGTCAGAGGTGTTTGCCAGTGCTTTCCCAGGGAGCTCTGACATCTGCCAGCATAGGATGTGCATCTAAAGGGGGATGACCTCCATGAACTGGGATGTTCTGTGCCAGACTGCTCTGCCTGAAAAGACTGAATTTAAGGTTTGATGCTTTTTTCGTTACACTGAAGACTCTCCCCCCCTTTGCCTTGCAAAAACATTTCATAATTGAAATTAGCTCACTATTTAGATCATGATAAAACCTCCTTAGGAAGCAACAGCAGAAACGTGCAGGTTTATCAGCCCACTGTCAAAACATACAAAACCCAGCAAGATGCTTCATCAGCCCGCTGGCAAAACTCCAAATACAACCAACCCAGTGCTGAGCACAGCTGCAGAGGGGGAATTATCATGAGGTAAATGCAGTATTTCTTTGGATTCTCTCACCTTCACAGGAGCCAGCTCGATCCAGCCACTACTTAATATCACTCCCATTATTTTTAATCGCTTGCCCTGAAACGACCACCGTGTGATCCCGGGGCACTGCAGGGGCAGAACCCCACGTGCTGCTGGTCAGGATCACAGCAAGGACACAACCAAAGGCTCAGGTGTTTCTTGGCAAGGAACACAGTGAAGGACTGTTGGCAATGCAAAGGGCAAAGATCCCTCCCCAGTCGGGCTCTGAGGCAATGAAGGATTGCACAAGATGCAAAGTCTGTTAATCCACAAACAGCCACATCCACGCAGGGAAAGGTTCAACCAGACAGGAGAACCTGGCAGCTCCACTAAAAGCCGTGCAAACTAGTTAAGTCTGAGCCCTGAAACACTTCTGGGCCCACCACAAATCACACCCAGCCTCCTCAGTGTGCTCCTCCCTGCTCCCTTGCAGCACCAGGATTAGTACAGGAGAACCACACAGTGTTGTCCCTGCAGACAGCAAAGCCAATCTTATTTTTGGCTGCTCTCCCCAGAAAGGAAGTGCAAGCAAGCAGGAAGAAGTTTTGCCCCTCAAAACACAAACCTGACTTCTTATCCACCCAGCTAATCCTATTAACAACTTTCACAGCTCCCAAAATATTCACAAATTGCAAAATTATAGTGTCTGTGCTGGGCAGCAAAGTCCAGTCAGTGAACAAACAGAGCTGTTGGACAACATGACGTGGGCAGTGTTGGTACAGCTCTGCATTTCCAATGACACTGTAATGTAAACAAAGCTTTATTACCTTCTTATCCAACTATCAAATTATTTGTTTGAATCCCACGGGACTTCAGTAACAGACCTAAAATAAATTATTTTTTGTTTCCTGCCAATCCATTATTTTAGAATGTTAACTGTGAAGCACATCACTCAGAAAGACCCACTGTTGAAATAAATTGCTTTAAATGGACAAACATGTTTTCATAAAGCTTCCATCACAATGTGCAATAATCCATCAAAATCTTCACTGCATATTCTAACAAATGACAGAACAGCCATTTTGCTCAGTTTTAGTGACATTAAGTAACCTCAGTTGCTCACCTTCTTGTTTAATATAAATTGCAAAGCACAATGTTTTTCCAACACTGGACTTTCCAAACCTGCTGCAAATTTCAGGATCTCCATCATTTGTCCTTACATAGCCACACTTTAATCATAGCTTGAAGTCCTAGTTATCCTAGCAGACTTGTAGAAGGAACTAATTACAGCAATTAGTGCTTTTAGCAGTTCAGTCTGAACTCTCACCTCGAATTCAGAGCTCTCAAAAAACTGTAATGGCTATCAAATTAAGGAAAAACAAAATCAGCACCTTTTTTTTTTTTAGGATTTCCCTGAAAGGTTTCCTTCTTAGGGATTAAAAAATCCCCTCTTTAGGATTTCAAACTAAGCTCTCAAAGACAAGATCCACTCAGAGCATCTAACCCAAGTCAGAGCTGTCTACAAACACCCTCCCAGGAGAGTTTAGAAACAATTTGCATAGACATACAAACAAAGTATCTGTCTACTTTTAAGCTTTGTACCCTGAAACAAACCACACGAACTAACCTGTGTTTAAAACTTAAGGTGATTTCAGCTTAGCTTAAAAAAAGTCAAAAAGCTGATGGCAATTATTTGAACTGCACCAGAGTGCAATGTTTGCCTTCCTCTCTGCTAACATTTACATCACACTCTAAGTATGCTCTTAGTTTGTAACACACTTGGAGCACTTAAAACTATAAAAAATAAACAAACAACAGTACTTTTTTAAAGTCCCCTCTTATTGTAGGAGCAGATTTCAAATCCAAGTCTGTTCTGGTCAGCCAAACCTCCCACAGTAACACTCAAGGCCTGAGAAATAAGGAGGGAAGGAACAGCCTGTCACTTGGCATTACAAATATCCAGGGAAAAATTCCCATGCAGGTGCTTTCCCATCAGCTCCTCCTGCTTCTTACTCCAGTGCAAGGGACAGTCCACAAATTGCTGTCAAGTTTTAAGGCCATCTAATAAATGGAGAGAATTCCCTGATATCACCAAAAGCTGATCTGCAAATAAAGAGCTTGTCATGGGAAAAGCACAGCTGAGGACAACTCCAAGAGCTGGGACTGCAAATGAATACAGCACAACAAAAACGCCTGGGCATCCCAAATAATCAAGAATTATTTCTGGCTTCCTCATTTCCCACTAAAGAGTTTTATTTGCCCTCATGTAATTTATGATCCTCTTATAAAACTACGATAAATTTTTTTGAAATAGGTGCAATTTCACGTTTCCTGGGCTCTCCTCCTTCCTGCTCTCCACGTGAGGAAGCACACGGCTGTGTTTTGGGCGCACTGGGAAGCTAAAATGACCCAAGCACGGAGCTGTAAGCAACCCACAGCGCAGGGATTTTCACTCCTTGCAAGGCAAAACGAGGGCTGGGAAAACGGTGCTAAGAAACGTGTGGCGGAAAAACATCGGGAGAAGGGGAGGGGGGGGGGGATGGAAAGCGCCGAGCTCGGGTTTCAAGGTTATTTAAAAACACGCATTTACACGGTTCGGGCCCACGTGGCTCCCGCAGCGTCCCCGCGGTTCTGACCCGCCGCAGGTCACCGAGACACGCGCGTTTTTCCGGGGAATGGCTCCCGATCCAGCGCCTAAGGCACCCCTGGCAGGGCCGCGCCGGGGCTCGCTGCCATCCCGCGGCAATCCCCGAGGCTCCCCCGGCTCCCCCTCTCCCTGTCTTACCCTTCCAGCTGAGGCGCAGGTTCCACTCGTAGAAGAAGATGAGTTTCCCCTTGCGGCTGTTGCAGGACGCCTCGCCCTCCACGTGCTTGAGGTCGCCGATCTCGCACCGCCCGGCCTCGCCCTCCACCACCAGCCCCTCCAGCACCTCCTTCAGCTTCCTCTTGGACCAGCTGGTCGCGTCCCGCTCCGTCCTGCCCCGGGAATGAGGGAGCGGCGGGGCCGGGGGGGGGTCAGCGCCGCCCGCCTTCCACCCCCCCCACCACCCACCCCTCACAGCGCCCGCCGCTCCTTCCCCGCATCCCGCCCCATTCCCGCCGCATCCCGGCCCTCACCAGTGCCAGTTGTTCACGTTGGTGGCGTCCGCGCGCTCCTCCACGATCCAGCGGGGATCCCCCTGGCCCCACTTGGCCATGGCGGCTCCGGCCGCTTCCGCCGCCGCCAGAAGGTGCCAGAAACTTCCCCGCCCCGCCGGAGGAGGAGGAGGAGGAAGGAGAGGCCGCGCCGCCCTCCCCGCGCTGAGGGAGGAGGGACCGGGAGCCGCAACCCGCCGAGGGGAGTCCCGGCTCTTACCCCGCCGCTCCTCCGCTCCAAAGGGGCTGGGTCCCGGCTCCGCGGAACTGGAAAACAGGGAGGAAAAATGTCAAAGAAACAGGAAAAAAAGCGGAAAGCGAGCTCTTGGGTTTTCACGCGGCGACCGCGGCGCGGAGTTCGGCGGCAGAGAACAGAAAATGGATGTCTGAGAAGTACTTGGGAATCGGGTTTATTGTCTTGGCTATTCGACACGCGGCAGAGGAAATTAAATACACAGCGAGACAGCGCCGGTGCTGGGGGAGCAGCCCTGCAGAGCAGCACCTTCGGCAAATTGCTTGTTCTCTTATAACAGCAGTAGCAGAATTAAAATCTGGATAGCGTCCCCATATTGTTGCTCATTAAATTCTGTCCTGTCATCGTGCTTTTCGTCATCAAGTGTCCTTATTATAAAGAGATGTCATAGCCAGCCTCATCGCCTTCAGGCTCATCATCTTCGGGCTCGTAATCTTCGGGCTCGTCATCTGCGTCCAAAATCACTGCCACTTCTGAGAATTTTACTCCTTTCAGTTCTTTTCCAGGGGCAGCTGACGGGGGCTGAGGTGGTATGGGAGGAGCGGATTTCTGGGCTGTGTCTGTCAGAAAGGAGTCCTGCAAGAAAATGTAGTGCAGGTGAGGCAGAAATTTCTGTTAGAAATGGTAGTGTGGAAAAGTTCGAAGCAGTGGAAGTTGTATAACTTACATTTTCTGTCTGTGAAGTTTGCAAACAAAGCAGTGCTTTTAAGGTTGGAAGTTTTTGGAGCCGGACACAAGAACCCTTTACTGTGCACATTCCATAACAGGCAGAAAGGAATCATAATTTCTGGATGACAGGTCTTTCCTCCTCCTCCTTCTACTCAGGGACAACAGCCCCTCCTCTTAAGATTTTTATAGAATCACAGAATGGTTTGGGTTGGAAGGGAACTTAAAAGATCATCCAGTTCCACCCCCCTGCCCTGGGCAGGGACACCTTCCACTACACCAGGTTGATCAAGTCCCGTCCAACCCAGCCCTGAACATTTCCAGGGGTTACTTCACAAAAGATTGTTTTCTTTTCCGTTCCGTGACAGGTTTAACTTTTTCAATAATTCCTTCAATTATTTGATGAGTAACAATAAAATACCTTTCACTCCACGCTTTGCAATCAAAAAGCTCATTACCTGTTTTGTTATGAATGCCACAGCGGGCTGGGCCTCCGTGTTTCCAAGTTCAGCAGCTTTTTCATACTCATGTTCACTATTGTAATCTGCCAGTATTGTCTCAAGGTAATTGCCTTTTTCAGGGGCCTGCATTTCATCTTTGTCAGCCTCGCCTCCTCTGGTGCTGTATATGTTGTCAAATGATAATACCTCGCTTCTCCTGGAAGAGAGTTAACAGAATTCAGAACACAGAAAACTCAGCCTCTCTGAGAGCAGCATGTACAGTGATCTCAAAATTAGTGGGATTTTATCCAAGGAAATAAATGTTAAGTAGCTTCTTGTATCCCGAAGGTTCTTTTCTGCATAAGGATTGACAATTTGCTAAAGGGTAAGTAGGAATGTGCCCGTGCAATTTTTGATACAAGATTAAAAGCTTACTTCAAGTGTAGAGATTTTTAACTTGTCATTATAAGGGTTCTTAAAAACTGACCTATATACTAGTGAAGGATCCAAGGAAAATCCTGTGGTACCAGAATAAACTAGAATCACACTTTTTTATGCTATTTTTAATAAATTTGTGATATCAGCATTCTACTTACCCGTTATTCATGTGCTCTAGTTTCTCTAAGCTTTTCAGACTTCCTTTTTTGTCCATGGCCCACGGGTTATCAATGCCCTCCATACTTTCAGCTTGCTTCTTAACCAAATGCTGCTGCTCACGCTTTCTGAAAATGATAAATACATTCAAATAAGATTATTAATTCTTTTTTAATATTGGTTTCATGGTTGTTTTAGAAACAGAAGACGAATTATTTGTGTCATAAGTTTAACACACAATATTTACTTTCATTATTATTCTGGGGATTTGTTTAGAATATTTCCTATTTTTCCATAATGGTAGTAGGGTAAATATTCGCTGTCCTCTGGGAAATGTAATTGTTTTCCTCTGCTTTGTGGCCCTGCTGCCACTGAAGTCAAGCAGCAAAACCTGCCTTGATTTCAGCATTCGTGGGTTTAGAGGAGACCCATGTGGGTGTGTTACAGCTACTTGTGCCTCCCTTCACAGTTACAGTTGCTGCTGTCCACCCTTCTCTGGTTTAGAACTCTTTGTTTCTGCTGTTGCTGCGTGACAAACACAAGAAGAAACGACTTCTCACCACCTGTGGTGTGTTTGTTTAATATCTGCACACCAGGCGTTGTGACTCACAGCAAATCTTAAGCAACTGCTCCGTGCAAACATCAACAGCTTATGGGACAACTTTCTCAAGCTGACATTTAAATAAACTGATGAGCTGTAGATATAAACTATACAGTTGGAGCAGAGCTCTGTGTACCTTTTCCTTTTCACGTCCAGGACCACGTAGACCAGGAAGGCGATGAGGGTGCAGGCCAGGACGACGCTGAGCACGATGGCTGCGACGAGCTCCGGGCTCGCCGAGGCCGCGGGAGGCTCCACTATGGCAGCAGTGACAGAGGTGGAAAACACCTTCTCCAGTTCTGCCTCGATGTTTCCAGACTGCTCCTTGAGTTTTCTGAAGAAAAGAGGGATAAAATGTGATGACTTAACCAGGCCTTCGTTTTGGCTGGAGGAGCAGAGAGGAAAAGAACAAAATATCCCTCCCTGGTCTGCCAAGATCTTTTCTGAAAATTCAGGCTTGTCGTGGCTTTCATTCAGGAAAGCCTCTGTTCTCTAAGCAACCAGCCCTGGTGCTTGTGACCTAAAATGCTGCAAAGCTTGGACAATTGAACTTGAGAGATCAGTAAATCCTCTAAATCCACATCACTGTCGTGTTATGAAACAAATGTAAAATACACCTAAAGCGTAAAATTTTTAATCAACAATCTGCTGTTGTAAAGTCAATGTATTTTAATTACATTCTTTCTGCTTCAGCTGTTTTTTCTTAAACTGACTTTTAAATCTATTTTGCACGATTAAACTGCCTTATTCATGGTTTTGACAAACTCTGGAAATTACCTTTCGATAAATAATGAAAGCTTTCTGAATTCTAAAATATCCATTTAAGCCTTGAGCCAAATCTCAGATAAACTGTTATTTGATCTAAACCCATCCAGTCCAAGACCTTAATAACTTCCAGAGAAACAAAACCCATCTGCATAGCTCTGCCCCCCAGAAGCCAGACTGTGCCATACAGACCTTTTTACATCCTGTGCAGGTACTTCCTGGTGGGCCTCATCAAAAGCAATAATTTCTATTTGGGTTTCATCAGTGCTGCTTCTTGCTTTTCTTTCAAATTCATTGGAATAAACATCAACAATGTATACATTCCATGCAAGTTTATCATCCAGGACCCTGTCATCATATTAAGAAAACATTTTTAATTAACTGGGCAGTGACAGATCCTATTACTCTGGAAATTAAATACAGCAGTATTTAATACAACACTTGGCAGATATTGATATTAATAAAAATACCTTTTTAATCTAAGCATGTAAAAAAGATTATTACCAGCAAAGGAATTAAGCTATTTGCCCAAAATTGTTGAGAGATTGAGTAGCACAGGAAAAAAAATGCCTGGTCAGTGATATCTATAGAGTATTATAAACAGTAAAGGTGGGGAGGAGGGAAATTCAGTCTCATAATCCTCATTGTTTTCTCCTCCTTTTGCATGGAGATTTTCATGCTGTATCTTCTCCCTCTAGGCTGGCAGACCCCTGTCCCAAATGGACTCCAAATTTGTCGTTAGATATTAAACCAGAATAGGCTTCAGAGTTTCAAAAATACCTTTTTACTTCGGCAATGTTTCTTTCAACAACATTGGTCTGCTGATTAAGCACCACCATCACGATGTTGCTACTGGAACTGGAATCAACAGTAACCTAATAAAGAAAGAATCACACATAAGATTTTCTAAAGCATTTGTTCCTCTCAGATTGATTAAAAAAAAAAAAAAAACAAAGCCCAACCCATTAAACAACAACAAAACCCCTCTGATATAAAAGAACTGTCCTCCAAAATCAGTCTTTGTGCCAACATATTTTTATATGTCAGTGAAAATGGCAACCTTTTAATTATAGTATGTAGCAAATATTCATGCATCAGACAAATTTTTTGGTGGTGTTAAGTAATTTTTTTTGCTGTTACTAAACCTAACCCTTCTTGTGTTCAGAGTTTTGACATGGGAGTAAATCAGGATTATCCATGGCAATATTCCTTACGTTGACTGTTGTCCGGGCTGTGAGGCTTCTTGTGCCTTGGTCTGCAGCTTGGACTTGCAGATAAAATGTTCCAGCCTTTCCTGCTACAGAAACTGTAAAAATCTCCCCTGTATTTTCATTGATGTCAAATTCATTTGTTTGATGATTCACCAAACTGTACAGCACCAGGCCGTTGTCTCCTGAGTCGGGATCCGTGGCCTGGGTTTGAAAAAGGTGATTTGTGAAACTCAGGTTTAAGTGCTCCTTTAACCCAGTTTAACTGTGGAAGAAATCCAGCTCTTTCCCAGGATTTCTGTCCCTATGAAGGGCCCAGGAAATACTCCACCTGGACTGTGATGACGGGGTGCTTGTAGGGCACAGAGCTGGGGATGCGAGCAGAGTAGGAATCGCTCACAAACACGGGCTCCTCGTTCACGTCCTGCACGGAGATTGTCAGCATGGCCACGTTCTCAGCAAACAGGCCTGGAGCAAACACAGGTATCAGCAACAGCCACCACCAGAGCCCACACTCCAAAGGCTGGCTCAGGCTGTGGCTTTGCAGCATCTCTGCCGAGTGTGAAGAGACAAAGGGAGCGCGGCGGGGATGTGCCCAGGGGAGCTCTATCCCAGCCCTCCCGGGGCTCCGGTGGGAGCAGGCAGTTCCAGGCAGCACTGCTCCCCGGTCAGCCCTCTCCACCTCCTGCTGAGGAGTCCAGTGCCAGCTGTTATATCCTTTTGTGAGGGTTTGCAGCCCCAGGGGAGGGAAGGCTGCTGGCTCTGCTCTGCACAACCCCAGCTTTCCATCCTTCACGTCGGATTTTTCGGCTGAAGACAATCACAACTCCTTTACGGGGTTGCAAATACAAAAGAGGTGTCCATTGCCCCGATTTAAGTTGGAATGTCCTTCAAAGCAAAAAGTTACCTGAATGCTGGACCTCTGCAGCAGGTGAGGTTTTTTCAAGCAGAGGAGTTGCTTGAATTAAAAGCACGTACTGAGGAACTTCCTCGTAGTTCAAATTAACTGCTGTCCTCAGCTCCCCACTTGTGGGATCCAATCTAAAATGACCTGAAAGGAAAAAGATGCAATTTTGCTGTTATAGCTACCATTTTACCTGTATCCCTCCTACTCTTGTAGGATTACTTAGTTGCTCTTGGGATGTTTCCATGGCTCCTCTGCTCTTAAGAAGGTGAAATGCAACATTTCCACCGGCCAAGCAGCAAAGGCATCACAGCTGGGTTCCTATCCCAGACCAAACAGCTCTTAAACATGTAAAGGAACAATATATGTGAAAAACAGAATTGCAGCTTCTTGTTGCAGAACTCATTTTTATATATATATTTCCAAGTTTTCTATTTTGGCTCCCTCAGTCTTAAATTTTGCTAATTTAAGACTTAAATTTTCCTAATTTTCCCCCACCTTTTAGCAAGTTACCACCCTCTCCATAGCCAAAGATCAATGAAGTCAATGCTGAGAAGCTCTGAAAGAAATTCTGTGTGCTTCCTTTTTTTAAAAAAAGACACAAATTTTTATCCGTGCTCTTCATCTCCTCATTTACATCCAGCAACATCTGCCACACACAAAAGACAGGTTATTATGTTCTCTTGGCTATTTTAACTCATAAGGGAAATCCTACTCACCTTTTTCATTGCCAGATACAACACTGTAATCAATCAGTGCTCCTGAATCTTCAACCAAAGTGAGAGCATAAATTAAATAATCCACTCCTGTGTTTTCCAAAACGGAAATGCTAATGCAGGAAAGAAATGAGAAATATGTTAATGAGAAATTAATGTTAAACTTCCCATCAGTTGTTGCAGGGGCAGACTTTGAAATTTAACTCCCTGTGGAAAATCCTGCCCACTCCCCTCCAGTTGTTTGCTGGAGCTGCCTGACTGTCAGAGAGCAGTGCAAGCCCTGCTTTTCTATCAGACATTGATTTGTCCTTGAGTAAAGCCTAAGGAAAAATAGTTTATAGTGTGCAAGAGGAAAAGGATGGAGAGTGTGGCTTAGACAAGCTGCAAGATAAAGAAGTAAAGGTGATGCTTCAAATCACGTTCACAGAACCCCCAGAACAGCAGAATTTCCTAAATATTTTGTTTAAAAAAAACCCCAATGTTCTTTTCTTCTGCATGGAAAACTATGAAAATGAGCTTCAGCTTTACTATGTTTTGCACTGCCTGGAGAATGTATGTAGTGTATATCTATATATATATATATGTTATATAATATGAAAGCCTCACCTGATTTCACTCCCGTTAAACCGAGGGACGAAGGGGCGGTTGTCAGACACGTTAAGAGTAATCAGAGCAGTGCCATTTAAAGGAGGGGAGCCTTTGTCCTTAGCCATCACTGTTAAGTGGATCTCTCCAGACCTAGACAGGTTTCCAGTTGT
Source organism: Manacus candei (assembly GCF_025592945.1). Classification (NCBI taxonomy): domain Eukaryota; kingdom Metazoa; phylum Chordata; class Aves; order Passeriformes; family Pipridae; genus Manacus; species Manacus candei. Next base: position 3,570,089 of record NW_026138083.1, on the reverse strand, counting down.
AATTATTTTCCCCTCACTGGGGTTTTCCACCAGGAAGAAGGGGCTCACGTTCCTGTCCGGGAGGATGTAGTACTCAACAAGGCCATTCTGCCCCTGCCATGAAAGGAACACAACTTCAGGGAACTGGGAATATATTTTGAAAGGTAGGAGAAACACTGAAACAAGAGATTTCAAAATGTCTAAATGTCTCCAGCAAAATTATTTGAAAGTAGTGATTTTATTTTATTTTTTTTATTTTAAGAATGAAAACCTGGGGTTAGCTGTGGTAGGATGGATGGCAACTAAAAAAAAACCACAGAGCAGGATAAAATTCTCAATAAATGGGCCAGTTACACAGTGAAAATGTTGGAAAAAGGTCTCTAATGAAAATAAGTGTAGAGGGGGGCAGTCACAGGAGTGAGAGTGGCACAGGGAGGACAAGTGCCACTCTCATGGCACAGGACCAGACAGCTGAAGGATGAATTTCATTAGGGTCTCAATGCACAGCTCACACAGTCCAGCAATTTTCAAAAGCAATTTCACTTTTTATACAAAAATCGTTGAAAAGGGTGATTAAAAAAGGGCTGGTGGATCATTTGCAGCAATGTGCCACAGCTGCAGCTATTCTAACCAAAACTACACGTGAGGAGATAGGAAGGCACCTGCTCCACCTATTTTGTTGTCACTTCTAGAGGTTTCACCCTTTAAATGATATAATTACTGGTGATGTTGTCATGGTGATCTGTGTGACTGCTGGATGTCCCTGCCAGTGCCTGGATGCTAGTTGATGGGTGCAGTACAGATGTATCAAACAAAATTACATTAGAAAAGGGGGATGGAGGGAATTAATGGGGTACCACACTTCAGAGGCGTGTGGCAAGCAGACATTTCCATGTGATGTTCAGCTTTTACAGAATCATCTACTTCAGAAGTTCAAATAACTTCAGAGACACTAAATTGCTTCAGTCCTTGTGTACTTCTGAAAGCCTGGTGCAGCTCCATATAAAAAGGGGGAAAATGAAAGCAAATACAGCTGAGGAAACACGCCCAAAGACAGGGAGCCCTCCAGCATCAAGGCAGAACCATCAAAAGTCCCAATTCCCAATTCCCAGTGCTGTTAGAATTCCCTACATTTGCTATTTCGTGCCTAAAGAACAGAGAAAGGCCTCTTTGGGCTGCAGCTGAAGGCAGTGTCAGAATCCAGCAGGAGGAGTTACCTGATCCTTGTCGGTGGCACTCACAGTTATGACATGAGCACCTACAGGATTAATCATGTTCATGGAAGCAGAATAGGACTCCTGAGCAAACACTGGAGCGTTATCGTTCACATCCATCACCAGCACGGTGACTGAAGTAGTTGCCTAGAAAGCAAAATGGGTTTCATGCATTTTAAAGTATTTAGAATGTCTTATTTAGCGATGGTTTTTTTCTTACTTGCAACAAGAAGTAAAAGTCGGGGTTTGAAAACGCTGCGGTAAAATGTTGTTTGGGTTTAACTTTGTGACCTCAACATCAGAGGGACTACAGGATTTTAACACAAGAGGCAGGAAATCAATGCTGCAGTAGGATTCTACTTCTTGAAATGCCCCTGAATGAGCAAGAACAGGATGTGTTTAGGAGGCCAACGTGTCTTACACACAGTTAAGAGAACCACACATGTTCTGGTTCTGTTAAATAAGTGTCTAATATCTTCTCGAATAAAAGAAATACAGCAGAGCTACAACAATTTGCTGAAAGTACTTTTTTCTCCCGTGAAAAATTATCACATCACTTACAGTTCTAACAGCAGCAAGCAAAGGCTCCTGTTCCCCAGCCCAGGTTAGTCAGCAAACAATTCAGGGTTGAACCCTACCATGCATAATTTTGAAGTATTTCCCATAATTAAGGTATACTGCTGCCCAGTGTGGTCAGAGGTTGCAGGAGTCTGACTCTAAACATGATTAGGTGACTCATTTTATTCCACACAATAAATGTCTTGGACAGAGCTCCCTCCCACTAGTTCAAAATCCACTCTGAAGAGTCACAGTTCATTACAATAATGGCCTTTTACCTGATAGAAAGGGGCAGATTTATTGTTGACTGCAGTCACTGTAAGGTTGTATTTATTCATAGCTTCATAGTCTGGAGAGTTCTTTATTTTAATGATGCCCTGTATTTCATCTATTTCAAATATATTTTCTCCACCATCTGAGACAGATATAAAGAAGCATCATCAATTAATACATTTTAGAAGCTCGTGATTAACTACACTCTTAAATTATACTTCTGCTGGTTTTGGTGACCCTCAAAGTCTGATGTATATTGTAATTAAAAGATTAAAAACATATGAACTGTATTCACATTGCTCTTGATGGTCCTTAAAACAAAACCAAGTATTTCAGCTCTGGTCTGAAGGAGTCTAAATTTCCATCTCTGTTAGGTTCTACAAGGCAGGCATGGATTAGGCCCTAGACCCTTATCCCTTATTCAAGAAAACAGTGATAGAATTCCTTGTTACCTGTAAGATTATACAGAACAAAGGCATTGTCTCCCATGTCTCTGTCTGTTGCTGTGACTTTTCCAACTGTGAATCCCACAGGCACATTTTCATTTACACTGAATTCAGGCACTGGCTCAAAGACAGGTGGCCAGTCATTAACATCAGTGATCCTTATGACAACTGTGCAGTAACCTCTCTTCTTCTCAGGGATTCCATCATCTTCAGCATATACCACAACCTGGAAGTGATTGCCAATGGGAGATCATACAAAGAGGTACTTTCATAAGGATTAAAAAAAAAAATCTTGGCAAATTTTAAACTTTGGAATGTTCTTAGAAAGGTGAAGTCCAATTCTGAACAGCAAATTCACCAATATTTCTGCTTGAAGCAAAATAAGATCATAAATATCCAGCAGTGGCGACAACAATAAAGAAGATTGACTGAGAATCATGTCTGCAAGGTCTCAGTGCAGTCCAGATTCAAGCAGACAGCACTGAATACATGAGCTGTCACTGTGCAATTAGTTATTCATGTGCTGGACTGTTTGTAGGGCAGGTGAACAGTGAGCTGTGCTTGAATTTCGTTATAGCTGGAAGGCAGTGGCTTGTTTTAACAAAGCCTCACGTCTTGAGAGTGCTCCTGTTCTAAACCAATGCAGAAAACGTTCAAGCAATATAAAGCCAAACAAAAACACAAGGGTCACCTGTTATCCAAGAGAAAGACAAAGAGATCTGAATAAAAAAAAGATTGAAGAAATCTAAAGCAAACCTGATACTCGGTAGGTTCCTCTTCATAATCAAAGGTGGTATTGGAATACAGAACTCCAGTTGTTTCATTTATCCTGAATTTTAGTCCGTGTCCATTAAGAATGCCATATGTTAGCAACCCATTTCTACCTGTATCATTATCCTGAGCTTTCAGCTGGACAATCTCAGTAGCTGTTAAATTCTGTGGATGAGGAAAGATTGGAGCTGTCAGAGACTGGTTTGCTGCAATTCCTTGGATTATGTGAAAGGGGGAAAGCAACAGATACTGCACACACAGTAGGATAGAGATTTTAAAATCAAAATTATGCAACTTATTTAGCAGAGTAAGAGTCTCTTGTTTTCTCTAATTTACAGAAAATAACTGTTTTTCTGCCCCCATGTCTCCTCCTATAGCAATAATCCTTGAGAAGAAAAATCTCCATGATTTCCAGCACCCCAGATCTTAACCTCAAGCATCTGACTTGCTGCTATTTCTGTTCAACATCCTCTACTCCCATGAAACTCAGTGGATGTTCTCAACTTCAAAATCACATTTCTTTTTGAACACTATTTGGCTAATAATTACTCTTCTTGAAAGAAATAATACAATTCTTCCTTTCTAACAATGTTATTTGCAGCAAGATTGACAGAAGATATCACTGTTTCACTTGCACAGCCATTTGAGACCTGAAGTTATTTGATCCAACTGTGTAAATGTTTCACATGGAAATCAATTTTTTAAGGATGGGAAATGTGATTCCAGCTCTACTCCATTAAACTAGCTGGGAACATTGCAAGTAAGTGTAATAATTGAATAAATACGTGTAATAATTGAACCTAAATTTAGCTCAGTGGTAGAAATGGGTTACATTTTAAATGGGTTGTGGCTGACTTAAGAGAGCATCAGCTGGGGATCTCAAAGGCAAGGTATGTGTTAAATAAAATATTAACATGATCACTGGGCTTCTTTTTGAAAAAAAGCAGCCAGCAGATTAAAATGTGAAAAGGTGTTGCTTGAAAATTGAGGAGTGAAATGCTGAGCTGGATGCTTCTGCATAATTAAATGCTGTGGCTTGTTTTGTAGACAACCAGATTTTCTGTCTGAAAATCTGACTGAAATCTGGCTTGTTTTCTGCTGCTGATCACTCTGTGTCAGCAAGAATCACAACAGATTGTATATGAGCAGGAGCAGAAATATTGCTAAACTAGACTTTTCCCTGCTATTTCTCTGCCTGAAGCTCCCTTACAAGAGGCTGAGTGAGTCTAAGCCCAGCACATCCACCAGATTTTAAATGCACCTGAATGTTGTCTTTGTATAAATATGCAAAACGAAGTGGTAGTTCTTCCTTTATGGAGCCCCTTATTATTAAAAGGTTCAGTTTTCCATCAACATGTCCACACTTTTAGACCCTTCTCTTTGTGTATTGGGATTTTCAGCTGGAAAGCAACCTCAAAAACATCCCATGGCAGAACAGAAGGGCAAACCTGCCCAGTTCCAGAAGGTTTACTTTTATTCTCGCGGAAAGATTATATATAAATCTTCAGAACAATAATAAAAATGTGATGCAGTTTGGATGGCACTTTCTTACCTCTGCCAGTGTTGCTTCCAGCAGAGAGGATGGGAAAACAGGAGGGAAATCATTTTCATCAATAACTTCCACCTCCACTGGAGCTTCAGTAAATATGGCAGCATCAGTGGAATCTGTTGCTCGAACGTTGAAAGTTACTGGAAAATCTTCCAGTTTCAAATTCTTTGTTGTCCTTATGATACCACTGGAGGAATCTATCATGAAATACCCTGTAAAAAAAAAAAAAAACAAACACAAAAAATCCCCCAGAAATTATTCTGGTTATGAATTTTTTAGTTGCAACTGAAGATATGAATCCTGCAATGCAAACTACATGTTATTTATAGGAGCATTACAAGTTACAGTATTTTTCAAAGAACAAAATGAAATTCAACATTTTTACAAGATTTATAAGAATGTCAGGCATATCCAGGGTTGTAATTAACAAAAAGAAACAATTCAGAAGGTCAGATGGAAACCAAAAGGGAGAAAATTCACTCCACCACTCTCCACTCAGGTCTTCACCTTCCTATGAAACAGTCCCTGTTTCAGTTGGAAATTATTATATATATATATATATATATATATATATATATATATATATATATATAATTTCCTCTGAAGTCTTGTTCTTACTGGAGATGAAGAATTCTGCAGCTAAGTTCAAGGAGACCACAACTTCATCCAAAACATTTTACAAAACCAGAATTAGAAACTGTCTGTGTTTGATGATGCAATGAAATCAGCTCTATATTTAGTAAAAATAGACAAAGCACTGATCCACTTGACCCTACAGAAACTCCATCTACACTCTCACATTTGTTAAGAAAACATTGCTGAGTTAGTTTTTCTACCAGAAGTCTTTATGCTTTCAGGTGTTTTTGCTCCAGTCACTGTAACTTTATGCCTGACCAGGTACCACCTGATCTTCCTGCAGCAGACAAAGCGTGGAGGTGGTGGAGGCCAGGTATGGATCATGTGGCTCTTGCTAATGGGACAGAAATTCAATCATGTGCCCACACCTGATGCAGGTCAAATTTGTACATGTGGTTGATACACCTCCAGTGTTAATGGCTGCAGAACTGAGATAAGGGCAAAAGGAAAGAGAGAAGAAACACACCCCCCAAAAGCTCAGTGCTGTTGTTTAACACACCCCCCTCCTGCTATTCCACATCAAGAGCTTACCCTTGTCATCTCCAGAGACAACAGTGTAGCTCACAGGGGCACTGTACAACACACTGGTCTGCACCACAAATGTGTCTGGCAGTGCCTTCTCACTGAGAGGGGCAGGATGATAGGCTGCCTCCGAGAACACCGGGAAGGACACGCCGACGGGAACGACGGTGACTGACACCTGCAGAGAAAGGGACATGGACACAGGGGTGATGTTCCCAGCTCGAGCAGACCTTCCTACTGAGGTGTGCAACAGCACAAGTCCAGAACTTGGGCAGTAAGAAGGATTGCTGTGTGCTGGCTTGGACACATCAGTGTCCTGAAGGCAGTGCAGGTCAGGGAAACACCTTTGCAGCCTCATCGCTGGAGGTTCTGTGTCAGCAGAACCTGTTGCTTTGCTAAACCCTGTTTGCTTTGCTAAATAGAGGGATTTCAGTTCATCACAAGCAGCACACTTCTTGTCCAGCTAAACAGCTCTCAGAGATGCACTGAAATGTGTTTGCAACAAATTCTTCCGCTGGAGAGTGTATAACCAGAAGTCCTGTATTTTAAAAGCATTATAACTGATTTTATAGATGAAAAAAAGGTGACAGCTGGTAAATAAAGAAGGCCTATTGCTTCACAAAATAAAGATCACTTATTTCTAACTGATGCCAGACAGCTTCTGTCCAAGGCTCTAAAGAATGATGGCTTGTAAGTCTACCTTTTGGGATTGCTGAAGGCAATTTTCTACATGTCTTTATCCATACAGATTTCTAGTTCTTCTTTTTTTTTTTTTTTTTAAGTTCTGCTGCAATATTTAGTGGCAAAAATCACCATCAAGTTCTAAGCACTGTATAAAAATTTTTTTTAATCATATTCACATTTCTCAGTCGTTAATTTAGAAATTACTTTTTCTTGCTTTATAAGAAAATAAACAGGAACACGTTATTTGCCACCTCCTGTTTATTTATCACACACTTCCATTACATCCCCTCTGACTGCCCCACTCTTTGACCTTGTACAGAAGTCTTCACTCCTCTAATCCTCCTCCCTCAGGGCCTAGAGCCTGTCTGTCTTTTCTGAAATGAAATGACCTGTGTTTTGCATAGTTTTGCCTCACTAAGACCCATTTCCTGGTGTAGTTATGCTCAGCTTAGAACAAAACAAGCTGGGGAATAAACTGTGCAAGTTGACACTAAAATTTAGTACCTTTACAGAGGTTGAAAGAGGCGGCAAACCCGAATCCGTAGCGGTGACATTCAAGGAGTAATACTGGGGTTCAGTTTGTTTGGATAAGTCTCTTGTTAACTTGAGTTCTCCTGTGGTACTGGAGAGATTAAAGAGGTCTTCTGAGTTCCCACCTGAAAACAGGAAAACAAGTGTTGGAGACGTTCAGTGGGACCAGCAGAGACAGCTGGGATTGAAGAGACGCAGGTGGAAATCCTGATCTGGGACTTGGGGCAAGACACTCCTGGTTTCTCTTGATTCTGTGTCATAGAATCATTTGGGCTGGAAGGGTCCTTCTGAGGCCTCTGATCCTGGTGGTTTAGCAGTATTCAAGTATCCCAGCAACAAATAGCCAGAAGATTTTTTTCTCTAGCATACCTGTAATATTGTAGATAATTCCCTCATCATAATCCTTGCCTTCATCTCTTGCATTGATATCTACTACCAGAGTGCCAGCTGTAGAATTGTCCAGAAGGATCTGGTGATATGAGGGCTTGTCAAACACAGGTCCTTCTTCATTCACATCTTCCACAGTAACTGAGAAAGAAGGTCCAAGTCTGATGAGTTTTGCCTAAACAGTCACAAGCTATTTCTTCAGCTGATACAATCCAGCACAGCTCCTCTGAACTGAGTTGGAGCTCTTTCTATTTAAACCAGATGGCAACCTTGTTTTCTGAACTTCAAAATACTTGCCTTTGTGGATTAAATTATTTGCTGCTCAAGTAATAACTTGACTCCTGGCTAGAATGCTGTCACTGCTATCTGTCAGGAATAATATCATATTGTTCCACTGGGCCCCCTTCTGTGCCCATATTTATCTGGTATCTCTAGTCTTTGCCTTGGCATTGGGAGACAAAATTGCTAAGTTTTATATTTGTACATGACCTGAATAATGGTCCACAATTAGTGAACCTGGCCATAGAGCAACATAAATAACACAGAACAAGAAACAAATAAACAAACTAATACCTCCAGTCATACTGGTCAAAAGTAGGGCTGGCCAAAACCTAGAATACCAACTTCACTTTTATCTTTTTTTTTCCCCCAAAAGTACAAATTAATTTAATTTTTTTTTTTTTTGAGGAAAAAAGCAACAGCAAACAAGCACTGTTATTTTAACAACACTAAAAATCTCTGTCAGTGTCATTTATCACCCTAGAAACAGGCTTGCTGTAAACAAGCAGCAAAAGAACTGGATCACGTTTTTGGGAACCTTTTCAATCAAAATGTCAATAGGTGCTCAAAAACAACATAATAGAAAAATCTGTGAATATATTGAAGTGAGAATAGTTCGTGTGAAAAAAAAAATCTTCATTTTTGACAAGGCAAGTATTTTTTAAATTTCCATCTGGCTGTAGTGCAAAGATCACATCATCATTTCTGATAATTTACCTTAGCAGACTATATTAGTATTGCATATGTTTATGCCTCATAATTACACATGCTGAAATATTCCCTAAGGGGAATGAAAGGACATTTCCTGTGGTAAAGCAGAGCTACCTGTGATGTTTGCTGTGTCCTGGAGATTTGGCTCTCCAGGATTGAAAGCTTTCAGAGTAAAGGTGTACTGGGAACGACTTTCATAGTCCAGAGGTTCAAGAGTTGCAATGTCTCCAGAAAGTTCCCCAACATAAAATGAAGTTGTCTCTCCAGTTATGGTGTAATGAATAATGGCATTGTAACCTATATCTGCATCTGTGGCTGCTGCATTCAAAATCTAAATGAGAGGGGGAAAAAAGAGAAACAAAAGGTTTGGAGCAGAATGAAGAGAGTGGCAAAACATACACCCAAGACTGGCACTGAAGCATGCAGTGTTTACTGACCAAATTAGTCATATGGCCATTAATTGCCTTGCTAAAACCCTGACACAGCAGGAATGGTCACAGATGTTACAGATTTTCAGGTGACACCTCTTCCTTCAATTCCTGTAAATCATTAGGTCATATCTGCAAGGCAGATACACTGGGAGGTTGCCCAGAGAAGTTGTGGTTTCCCCATCCCTGGAAACGTTTAAAGCCAGGTTGAATGGAGCTTTTGAGAAACCTGGTCTAGTGGAAGGAGTCCCTGCCCATGGCAGGGAGCTGGAATGAGATGATCTTTAAGATCAGTGGTCACTGTCACATAAATTAACATGCTCTGTGATTTTTCAGGCTCCACAAAGTAAAAAATTACGTTCCCCAATGCACAGTGATGATACATAACCACTCCTTCCAAGTTTACATGGAGAACACAAGTGCAGAACAGCCTGGTTATTCCAAGTGCCACCTACCACGTGTGGAGGCTCATTCTCTCTCACAGCCACAGAGTAGGATTTCTGGGGGAACACTGGTGGGTTGTCATTCACATCTTCCACAGTGAGGCTCAGCACTAAGCTTGCAGATTGGGGTGGGTTGCCAGAATCGGTGGCCTGTGAAGAAATGTGTCATTGAAAGCAACTCTTTGATACAAACTTACTTTGCCATTTCAGTTTTGATCCAAAAATTGTGAACCCCTTTGTCTCTGAAGACTTTCTGCTGGAGCAGTTATCCCCCAGTAACATTGTTCTAGCCCTGTAGTTGATCAGTGGCCACATTTCCTGCAGTGGTGTCCTCACCCCATCACACTCTCTGCCTCATTTCATTAGCAGTTAATCAAAAGCTCAAGCCTGGATCCAGATCAAACACGCCATGTGACCAGACATGGCACTAATCAGCACAAAAACACAGATATCCGTGGTGTGGCATTTAAAAGAATAAGGAAACCCCTTGCATTTTGAGGGTTTGAAGTGCCTACAAAGCAGGCTGTGAAGAGCATCCAGTACATGGCCATAGTAAATTCCAGTCTATAGGTACATTTATACAATTTTCAATTAGTCTTAACAAGTGCCACTTTCATTAACTCTCAAATTTTCAGAAGACACTGGTTCAATTTTTAGTGGGTTTCCTGAATATGTTCCCCAAGTTCCTTGACCTCTGAAATTATTTGTTAGCAGCAAAAAATGTCCTTAAAATATATTTGTACCTGATGGCCAGTGCTGGAACGCTTCTTAGTATGCACAATAATTGATCTAATTAGTAGCAGTAAAAACCAATTAAATTAGAGAGAATAAATAAATATCCTCATGGCTAGTGAATGAAACTTTGTGCCTCCTTTTTTTTTTTTTTAACTTGAAAAATCTCATTTCAGGTATTTTTTAAAAGGTCTAAGCATCTTAAAAGGTCTAAGCTTTTGAAAAATGAAAAAGTAAGGGAAAGGGACAAACAACATGGATTGGTCTCAGGAATGCTTTGCAGATGTCATAATAAGCTGTTGTGTGACAATAACCTTTAAAATCTGGGCTTCATGGATCATTTATCCACTAAAACCAATTTACACAGCAGAAAACGGAGCTCTGGGTGCAAAACATAAGGAACAGTCAAAATTCATTAATGAATTCCAATGGAATTCTCTGAGATTAAGTGGTTTTCTTGTGATGATTCAGTATTTTCTCATTTCTTGTGTTGAGAATTCTGTGCACTCGCCTCAAAAGTTTGTCAACTTACTATTATTTTCAACTCATAACTGTCCACCGTTTCTCTGTCTAAGGATGTGTTTGTCATCAGCTTGCCAGTAGAACTGTCAATATGGAATGTTCCAGCAAAATCATCTTCCAGAGAGTAGGTAATAAGTGCATTAACTCCTATATCCAGATCAGTAGCAGAATATGTGCCCAAGTCCAGACCAGCTGCATTCTCGGGAGCCGATAATTTAGTTTGAATCCATGCTGGGAAAACTGGAGAATTGTCATTGACATCATTAACTCTCACAGTTACCTATAAGAAAAGAAAAAAAAACAAGAGACACAAATTTGAGCTGTAGAAATGGTATTTGAAGGAGAATTTTGATTCATTTTAACCTAGGGAAGCCTATAGGGAAAAAAGCAACAAAACCCCAAAAAACACAAAGGGATACATAACAAATTCAGCATTTTTTGGCATTTGAACATTTCCACAACCTCAGCATTTTTTGATTTTTTTAATTCTCAGTTGCAAGATAACATATGTATGACATAACATCTACTCTAAGTGGAAGAGATGAGGAGAATTAATAATCTGGGGCTTTTGGGCTCATCTGCCTCATGATTTGCCAGAGCTATGCACAGACTCAGTTTTGGTGTTTGTGGGTTTCTCTGGTTATGGGCTGTTCACAGAGGGACTCTCAGGAAGTGATGCAATCTGTGAAGGGACAATATTTCAATCTGTGAAGGGACAATATTTCAAGATGGTAATATCTCCTCAGGATAGAAAACCTGAAGTTAAACGAAAGGCTGCCAAAGCTTTCGTGCTTGCATAACAGAAGGCACTTATGTGGATATTGCTCAATTCTTGGGTTTGTTTTTTTTTTTAAAGATATTTCGTGTTCCTTTATAAAAAAACCTTTGGGAATGCCTGTTCCATACCAAAGCCACAGCTGTGCTGGGTGGCAGCACAGAATCCACAGCCTCCACGATGATGCTGTACAGGTCGACTTCTTCCCGATCGAGCCCGTCAAGGGCCACGATGTCTCCTTGGTCACCCACGGAGAACTTGTCCCGGTGGGATTGCAGGGAATACACCACCTGCACAGCTATGCTTCCAGTCAGAGCCTTCACAGAGCCCACTGCAGTCCCTGATGGCTTGTTCTCATCAATGCTGAACTCGTAGCTGGAGCTCTCAAAAGTCAGCCCGAAGCTGGTGTCATTTACCAGCAAGTAGAGAGTGACAGAGACTAATGAGAGAAAGCAAATTAAAATAGGGAAGTTATGGCTAAAATCATCATGATCTGTGCTCTATTTCCTTAAATTTTTGAGCTACTAGTAGAAAATGACAGAAATTATCATGTGGGAAAGAGGAATGACAAGAAAAAAGAAATCAATAGTAACCAGGAATAATACGTAACACAAAACATGAGGCCTTTTATACCCAATTTATGTTCCAGAGTAACCCCAGATCACTTCACTGATCACAGAAGTGTTGCTTCAGTAGGACAGGAGAGCAAGGATCAAGAATGGCAAGTTAGTGGGATGTGCAGGTGTTTTACACTCCTTAAAACTCCTACACTAAATTGCTTTGTAACAAAAGAGAAAGGCTACACATAAAACTGTAAGTGTAATTTCTGTTGTGACCACTCATCCAATTTTAAGAAAATCAATTGTTTCTCCTGTTCATGATAAATCAAAGTTAGCCTCCAAAAAACACATGAAGAAGTTACAGAAAATGCCATGTGAGTCAATATTTTATGAAAGAACAGAAACTCATTTGAGGGTTACTTGCAAGTTCCTGTTTCTTTAAATGTTCTTAATTCTAGGAAAATAAAGGAAAACTGAAAGAGAAACACATAGTCAATATTATTTGAATACATCTTTTTAGAGTGAGTACAGCTGTGAATCCTGGGGTTTGTACCATAAGTACAACTGCAATAAATTAATCTTAAAAAAATTAAGTCTAACCCAAGCTTTCTGTTAAGATGAGCAGCTTGGAGGAAATCAAAGGGTAAAAAGCAAATATTCATTATTCCTGAAATGCAACATGGGGTATTTTTGCCCTAAACTCAGTTTGACTTGACAGCAATGGGATTAATTTCCAATTTAAAGGTTTGCAAGGGTTATGTTTATGTGGGGAAAAGTACAAAAGGGTAAAAGACATTTTACCCTGAGATGTAAGCTGGGGAACTCCATGATCAGCAGCAACAACTGTCAGTGTGACAACTGTGTCAGCTGTGATGTGGTCCAAGCTCCTGCTGAGGGTGATTTCTCCAGTGAGGGTATTTATATGGAAATCATCAGAAGGATCCATGAAGCTGATTAAAGAGAAATCAGGAGAGTATTCATATTAATGACCATCTACTTACTGCTGCTTCTGTAAGGAGCACTCAACAGGCAGTATCTGCCTTTTTATAAAGAGCAGGTTTTAATTGCTGTGTCATTAGCCTAAATATATTGGCCTTTTAAATTCCAAGTATGTTTTCCATCATGGGGAAAAAAACAGCATTCATGCCTTCAGCTCCCATTATACCCCAAGCATTTGATTTTCCCACAACTAGAAGGCAGATATTGCACACTCAGCTGCATATTCAGCAACAGAAGAAAGCCAAGTGCCATTCATCTGGAATGACCTGCTAATTCCTGGTGTTCTGCAAACTCTCACAGATAACTGAATCGCTCACAGGAAAAAAGTAGCATGTTTAAGGTAGAATGCCATCTCACAGTTAAAAATATTCTCTTTCAAGAGAATAGTTTTAAACATCCACAATTTTACTGATTCATTCATCTGTCCTTCTCAATCCATGCTTTTCATGCCAAGGTATCCTGGTGTTTTCCATGACATAGGGGTCATACAGAAGTCTATCTCCATTAATTTTTCTATGCATGGTGCATCATGAAAGTTAGTATTTCTTGATCTCCTCCTCCCAGCAGACAGAAGATGTGTGAAAAGACACTCTCATTCCCAGAGATTCACTTACTTCCTACACAGGAACTCCAACACATTTTCCAAACTCTCAGAAATTCAAACAAATTTTGGCTTTGGGTTTTTTTTGCTGAGTTTCTCTCTTATGACACAGTCATGATTCAATAAGCTCTAAAACACAGAGTAAGGACTGTCCTTCCTGAGTTTAGAAATCACAGGTGATTACAGCACTTGTAAAATGTCTGTGAGCAGATCTTATCCTTCTTCAGACCAATAAAAATACTTTGTGAGAAATAAAAATACCTTTGTGTTTGCTTCTTTCCCAGCAGACACTCATTAACGAGGGATTATTATCACCACAGGGATTTTACCTGTATGAAATGACTGAGTTGTTCCCAGCATCAGGGTCAGTAGCAGACACTGCCAGCACAAACTCTCCTTCCTCTGCTGTTGCCACTCTTACACTGACTGAGTACTGAGCCTTTGTGAACTGAGGAGGGTTGTCATTCACATCTAACACTTGAATGCTGACATGGGTGAAATTCTGGTGTGTGAGAGGAGAAAACCATCGTTCAGAAAAAGCACAGACACTTAACTTCCTGAAGAAAAAGCAGCTGCAAACAAAGCATAACTCGTTCCTCTTTACCTGCCTTCGAGGAGCTCCGTTATCAGATGCCACCAAGAGCAGCTCATACTTCTCTTTGGTTTCTCTGTCTACAGAGCCAGTCACCAAAATGGTTCCATCCTAAAGAAGGGAATGTGGTTCAATGCACAGATCATTTTGATTACAATTATACACTGAATTCTCAGAGGAGATGAGGGATTGAAATAATCTGTTCTCCTTTGAGCAAGTTCGGATTCCAAGCAACACCTGACAAGTGTGTCTTAGTTTTTGAATATCAACACATATTTCCAACAAACAGGGCAGGTGCTGGTTTTGATGTGCACTAGAATGGTACCTGCCAGCTCTTTTTACCTGATGTGTAAAAAGGTAAAACCTGATGTGTTTTTACCTGTGCCAAGTAACTGCATGAAAAGCAGTACCTAAATATTGTTTTCAGCACATCCAAACCCCTTACCTGTTGGATGCTGTATGGATTATCCCCATCCTCAGCTGATAAGTAATAAGTAATTCGGGCATTCTCTCCCTCATCCAAATCAGTAGCAGTCACATTTCCAACTTTGGTGGGAGCACTTGACATGTACTCTCCTTCTGGAATCTCAAAGTTGTATGGCTGCATCTGGAACTCAGGGTTGTTGTCATTGACATCCAGAACAGTGACATGGAACAGGGCACTGGAATTAAGCCCATTTGTGTCAGCATCAACTGCCCACACCTGCCAAAGTCAGGAACAAAAATGGAGTTTTGGTGGACATTTTAACCCCTGATAGAGATATAAAAGGTGTTCAAGGGAGTGAAGTAGAAATGAGGCAAAACTGAAAAGTCTGTCCCCAAATTTACTTGTAAAGTGAATGCAGATGTAGTCTCCCTGTCCAGTTCTGTGTCATTCCTTAATGAAAGTATTCCAGGCATATCCACAGTAAATGAGGTACTGTTATGAATAAAGTGTCCCTGAGAAAAGCCAGCCTAGAAAGAAAACATAGTTCATTTGAGATTAACATGATTTAAGTTCAAAAAATAATCATATTAATACTGATACCTGACCTTTTTATAGGAGTTCTCATTACAAAAGTACAAGTGCTTTGGCAGGTTTAATACATGAAATCCTGCACCCTGAGCTGTGGGAATACTGGACTTCTTTGGCAAACAGGAACTGTGGCATGTGGAAGCCCTTGTGGTCCTAGACATTCCTTCTCCCTAGAGCTCTCCAAGACTAATCCCCATGATGTGAGGAGCAGCAACACACAGTTCAGTGGAGTCTGAACTGCGAGAAGCATTTACGCTGCTTTAAAACCGAGGAAACTGTGTCACCTCTGATTTATCAGGGTGAGAATAATCTGGTACCCACCTCGTCCTTGTCAGCAACACTGAACGTGTAGACAGGACTTCCCTTCTGAAGGTTCTCAAACACAGATATCTGATAAGCTGCCTGGTTGAATTCTGGTGGGTTATCGTTGACATCTGCTACATTCACAACTACGAGGGTTTTATTGCTGAGACTTGGCTGACCTCCATCTGATGCCTCCACTTCTACTAGAAAACGCTTTATGGTCTCATAATCCAGCTGCTGGCTCAGGCTGAGCTGGCCTGTGGTTGCATTAACAAGGAACATCGGTGAGGGGGTTGGGGGTTCCTGGCTGACAATTTGGTACTTCACCAGGGCGTTGTCCCCAGCATCCAAGTCAGTAGCAGACACTGCCAGCAGTGCCCTTCCCACCACTTCATCTTCAGGGACATCCACTGTGTATACACTGGATGAGAAGACAGGAGGGTTGTCATTCACATCACCAACGATGACTGCCACGTTGAGAGCTGTCGACCGCGCGGGTTGGCCTTGGTCGCTGGCGATCACTGTTAAGTTATACAAGTCTTGGGTTTCTCTGTCCAGTTCCTTTTCCAGCAAAATTAATCCTGAGTTGTCAATATCCATTTTGCCTTCCCCACCTTTCAGAGTATAAACCACTAGCCCATTGAATCCCTCATCCACATCTGTTGCTGACACCCTGGTGACACTCGTTCCAGGTGGCACGTTCTCAAGAATATTAACGGTGGTGTTGGTTGCACCAAACACAGGACTGTTGTCATTGACATCTAGAACTGTGACAAACACTGTAGCATAGTCAGTAGTGTTCCCATCTGACAAGGAAATGGTCAGTGTGTAGTTTTTGTGGGATTCATAGTCCAGTTTGGTTTTTGTTGAGATGACTCCCGTGCCATTGATGGCAAACGTAGCAGATTCTGTCAGCACTTGAAACTCAACTTGTATTTGGGGATTTAAAGACTCATACTCTACCTGGGGAAGACACAGCATATTATCAATAAATGAATTAAAACCAATAAACCACTGTCTAAAAAAGAATAATCATTTTAACTTTGTCCAAATTCATTTTATGGTTGATATTGTGGCTTGCTATCAACTTATGGTTGATACTGTGGCTTGGTTTTACTTCTTTTAATTCATTTTCATTCAGGCATTTACTAACCTCACAGATTCATTAAAAGAAGTAAAAATCAAACCACAACATACATAAAAATCCAACTGAAGAGGACTGTCTTTTACTGGAACACCATTAATATATAAAAGTAAATATGTATAGGACATAATGAACAGATTGCACTTTAACCTTTGGTTCTGCCTTTCTTCATATAAAAAAAGTAAAAAATTAACTCAGGAAGTCAATAAAGCAAAACAACAAAATGCATTATCTTCTCACTGCTTTGGTAGGAGACTGTCCATCTGCCTTCAGACCTGCATCCCAGAAGGAGCTTCTGGTGACCTGCTCATCTGAGCATTTTTGAGCAAAATGAGGAGCAAGTTCTAAAGCCTCCTTTGAAAATGCCTTTATGACAGTCTCTGATGGGAAATCTCCTATCATCATGTCACAGAGATTTAGATTTATCCCCATCAGATGAGGGAATATTGCCTATTCTGACCTTTGGGTCACTATAGGCTTTGGAGAGTGTCCAGAGTCAACAAAGGGCTAAGCATGGAAGTTTACTTTCTCAAGCAGTTCTGGGGTTTATTTTGTTTGATTTGGGAGGTTGGTTT
Source organism: Manacus candei (assembly GCF_025592945.1). NCBI lineage: Eukaryota > Metazoa > Chordata > Aves > Passeriformes > Pipridae > Manacus > Manacus candei. The sequence goes on along the minus strand of NW_026138083.1, from coordinate 3,552,860 downwards.
TGTTTTGTTTTGTTTTTTTAATGTTAAATGGTAGCAGATGCTGTTTAAGCTTTAAGCAATGGAAAGTTTGCAAAGGTTTAAGTAGAAGCAAATCCACCTTTGTGGGTGATAAGCTTCATCATCTGAGGGATGTACTCAGTGCTGTATGTGAAGTTTGACACACAGAAAACCCAGGATCCAGTCATCCATAGCCCAGGGAGACACGGACATGTGGAGCACATATTTTATGGGATGTCCTATATAAAGATAAAATAAAGTTGTTCTTACTTGTGCCACTACAACAGGACTGACCAGCTCCTCCTCTACAGACACACTGTATGTTTTCTGGGTGAACTGTGGTCTGGAATCTCCAACTGCAGTGATTTGTACTGGCACTGATGAACTCCTTGGAACGGCCCCACCTGCAAGCAAAAGGAAACAATCTCCCAGCAGATGCATAAAATACCCACTGCCTCAAAACAAAACAATAAAAAAATACACTTTTCCACTGTCACTGACTTCTTTTTTTGTTTGTTTTAATCCTTACTGCAACTGTTATGGTACTGCCTAAGAGGTCCTAACCAAGATCACAAAGGATGGACTCAGGAATCCCTTTTTGTATCCATATTCCCCACAGCACCTATTTTATCCATGAGACCATAAATTTGAGGACACAGAGCTGATTTTGACCAAGTCATGAGGCTGAAAACCACTTTGTATTCTCATGCTTCCAGGAGTGGGATAACATTGCTGGATTACAATTGTTCCTGCCCTTATTCAGATCATGAATGTTCACTGAGTTCTCTGTTATTCTTTGAAAACAAAGAAACCCTCAATAACTGTGGCTAGGGAAATGCTGTTGGTGGTGGTCATCCTAAAAATGGGCTTGGCATCTTGGATGTGCAAAGAAGGATCAAATTACTCAGCACATTTTATTTTCCCTTTTACTCCTTACTGAATGGTGACTGAGTTATAAATTTCTAATTTCTGCCTGAACCTCTGTATTCTCTGCTGTGCAACACCAGTCAATAAGTCAAAGGAAGGTGTGAAATATATGTTATCTAATGTTCTTCCCACAGCCATAAAGAAACCAGATTTGACACAACACCATCAGCAGGAAGCAGAGTTTTGCCAGAGATGCAGCAATTAGTTTGGATGTATAAGGAGCAGATAAAAATATATGGTGCTTTTCAAATAAAGCCTGCAAACCTGTTTTGACAGCATTCCCTCAGGTAAAAACCAAACCAAAACCAAAATTCCTCACTGGAAATAGCTGTGTTGACCTGTACTAAAATCTCCTCTTACCATCAGTAGCTGTTATCCACAAAACAAACTTCTTAAGCTGGTTGATTCCTAATGGGATTTCTGTCTTTAAACTGATTTGTCCTGTGGATGTATCCAATTCAAAGTATCCATCTTCATTGCCACCAGCTAAGATAAAGCTTATCTCTCCATTTATACCATCATCTGGATCATCAGCAGCAACCTGGAAAAACAAAAAAGAAATATTTTACTGTAATTTCTTGTGCTTTTATCAAGTAACACAGAATTGCTTCTTCTTGTGCAGTTTGCAGAGCAAAGCATTCAGGTAAGCAGATAATTAGGAATTGGTTGTGGGGCTTTTTTCCTCTCATTTATAGCAAATAATAGGTCTGGATAATTATATATATATATAATATATATATGTATATATATACATACACACACACACATATATATATATACTTAGCTAGATATAGCCACAACAAAATTCAGTTATAGCCTTGGCTGACTGTCATTTTCCTATAGAAACTATTTCCTATAGAATTCCTGGGTTAAACCTCAGTAAGAATGTTTGCTTTTTGATGCACAAACATTATCATTCCAGCAGCACGAGCAAAATCCTGCTTCTGTGGAACTCATGTGAATGACACCAAGTTTGTATGTCAGAAACCCTGTTTCATAGCAATTCCAAAGTCACCAGAGGCAGATGGTTCAAGAGATTTCATCAGGAGCCATTAAATTGGCACATTTGGGTACAAGCACTGATTGTGACTCCTGTATATCTCACCCCCCATTTCCAGTTTTATTTGGTTAACTCATTTACTATGTTAGAAAAAGTACATGGTATCTAAAAATGATCCACAATGCTTCAGCATTCAGCAGCCTTCCAAAAAAATTGTATCATTGTTTCAGTTTCTGGACTCTAAAACCATTGTTTTCATTAAACACCTTACAACAACTAAAATCTAGAATCTTACTGTATGTGTTATATTTGTGGTATTCAGGGTGGTGCACAGAATCTAAGATCAAGAATAAAAATCCTGTATCATTTGTTCCCTGGTCTGGGATGTGACTAGAGCATCCAGAACACTGTGATTATGGAATGTCAAGAGGTGTAAGCTTCAAAATGAAAGGTGGATTGTTTCTGAACTCAGAGGAGCTCAAAACAGATCCCCTTTTAGATAGAACTTCTACACAGCTTTAAGCAAGGACTCATGCACACTCATTAGAACTCAGAAATGTCATTTCTACTTAGTATTTCTAGTACCTGAAGAATGGCCATTCCTGCAGTCATGTTGAGGAAAAGATCTTGTTCATATGGTGTGCCTCTGAAGGTCGGGCTGTTGTCATTCTCATCCAGCAGCAATATGTTGATTGGAGAGTGCACCTCGCTGTGAGGTGGCAAATGATCCCTGGCAGTGACCTGGAAAAACCATGTGGGGAAATCACTGCATTGTTCAACTGCATCTTCCACGAGGAGTAGGAAGGGTGAACAAGAATTACAAGCTGAGTGAACTGTATCACTGGTGGTGTTTCCCTCCAGACAGCTTTGATGTGAAAGGCTGGATTTGATTCTTCAGTGAAGCTGCAGATCTGTACTAAGGAATCGGCCTCTTCCCAGCACAGATCAGGTCTCACCTGTTTGCCTTGGAAAGGAGGAGGTTTATTTTTAATACCTGTAGCTGAATAGATGGTATTCTCTCCCTATCCAGGAGCGTGGAGTTCCTCACAGTCAGGATCCCATCTTGACTTAGTTGGAAGGGACTGTCATCTGGAGTGAGAGCAAACGTTCCCTGGAAGCCTCCCTGTGAACAGTAATGATATTTGTTATAAAATAGGGCAATCACTGAGCTTTCTTCTTATTTTCCACATGGAGAACATTGAATTTTCTGGTTTAATAGAGGTCACAGTTCCAAAAAGAGGGAGAGGAGCAAACAACATGGAAGAAATATAACATGCAGGCTGAGGACAACTCACAGCTTTATGTCCACTTTGCCCTCCTGCACTGTCAGGTTTGGGACCATTTGCAAACCACAGGAGTTTCACAGAGAGACAAAATTTATTCTTTGGCTGCAAGTACTCTACCCCCCAAAGAAGTAAAAGTAAGTTTGCTTTGCTTAAGCATATTTAGATAGCCAGAAAAAGACAATTCTAGTTGCTGCACCTGTGTAACACAAACACCTTTTTTATTACATTTCAGAAGCGTGATATTTGCAGCAAACATTAAAAACACTGGTTTTTTACCTCATCTTTGTCAGTAGCTGTTACTTGAAGAACTTCCATCCCATTTGGGAAATTTTCCAGGATTGAGACATTGTAACTTGATTGGGACAGCACTGGAGCATTGTCATTCACATCTTCAATAGTCACCAGAACTACTGCATCAGCTGTTTTGAAACTCTTGTCTTGCTGGGCTGCCTGGAGGGCAGAGTTTGCAGCTGTAAATTCCACATCTTGGTAACAACGAGCTGTTCTGGCTTAACACAAGGGCATGACACAACTGCCTGTTTTCAGTGAATGAATTTTCCTTTCCTTTTTCTTTTATTTTAAATGGCAGGATGGAGCCTTGATGCCAGTTGCCTTTTAACATCACTGTGAGAAATGCTGTTAACAGCAGGCTGGATTTATATATTATGTTATGAAATTGAGATTCAGAGTTAACACATTAAGAAATCAGTACCTGAATAGCCACCACAAGAGAGGGACATATTTCTCTGTCAATGGCAGTCTCTACTTTCAACACTCCAGTGCTTGCATTGATGGAGAAGCTGTTGTTATAGGCTGGAGGGTTCACTGAAAAGCAACAAATTTCAGAGGGTTGATGAGAATGAACCAGAACAGTAAATCTGCTCTGTCCTTTAAATGAGTGTTATCTTCTTAGCCATGGCAAAAATGAACAGACATTCCAGAAAAAAGGCTTTTTTTCCCCAGGGACTCTGTCCTCAAAACAATTCCTAGGAAATTCATTCACACTTCAAGGTCTCAAATTAAGCATTTCATGAGCTTTTGGCAATTCCTTCAGGAGGAGGTAAAGCTCCTGATGGAATCGATCTCTCTAGATGGTCCTGAATGGAATTCTTTGCTCAAATTGAAGCCTCTAAACTGACTTACACTCAGAATCAGGAATTGTTTATTGCAGGAAGCTCAAGAACACCTAAACATTTTAAAAATAGTTGGGCCCTGTAATAAATGACTGAAATGAAGCTGATTTAAGTGGAGCAGCACTGTGGTGAAGCTCTGTGCAGTTAAGACACCTGAATGAACGCTTCACTTCCTTATTCTCTTCAGGAATATTATCAGTTAATGTGGCAATGTCTAGAAGGAAATGAAGGCTCTTACCTAGTTTGATGCTGTAAACTACTGGTTCATTTATACCTTTGTCTCCATCTTGAGCCAATATGGCCTCTGGGAGAATAGTCAGAGCACCCTCCTAGAGAACATACATTGACTTGATTAACTTGAAGAAAAAATACACAAAGTTAACTTTTTTCATTGGCTAAGTCATAATTTTGATTAAAAAAAGAAGAAACATGCACTTTATGGGATCCAGAAAAAATTCTTTCTTTGCCATCCGTGCTTTCCAGAGGAAAACTGTGAGCAAAATGGTTACACTGTGTTTGAGAAACACCAGATTATGGAGCTGCAGTCACAGATGGAATTTATGTTAAGAATGTTGAATATTTCAGTTCTTTTCCTTTCCTCTCCTGGCAAACAACATGCAAGTCTATACTGCAGGCCTAAGAAAAAGAATAATTTACAAGATAAAAACATTTTAGAAGAGCTAAAATTATCCCTTCGGACAACTGAAGATGAACTTCTAACCAAAGGGACATCAAGGGTGTAACACTACAAGTATTTGTGGTTTAAAATATGTGAACATGAAGACAGTGACAAAGAAATAGGGATACAGATAATTAACTATTTTAATTTTAGTGGATTACTCTGATAATACCATACTGTGATTTTTTTAATGTTAATACATCCAGAAGCCTGAGCCAAACAAATACATTCCTCCAAGAAATTTCTACCCAATATAGAAAAAAAAATTACAATATCATATAAACCACAGATTACCACTCAGATTCTTATTTTTGCTTACCTGACTGTAATGCAGTGTGAAGGAATTACACTATTTAAAACTGAAAACAGGCAGCTAATTTCAGGACTGATGGACAGTCAGTTGCCCTTTCAAGTTTAGGGCAAAAGCCCTCTTAGAACAGGTATTTGGGAGCTTTGCCTTTTCTTTTCTTTCCTCCAAACACAAAAGCATCCAGTGAAAAGCTTTTACCTGGATTTCACTGATATTCCCATTGTACACAGATTGGCTGAAATAGGGGTTCAATGTATCATAATCTTCCACATTAATTATTAAGGATGCAGTGTCACTCTGGTCTCCAAATTGTTCCTGCATCCCAAGGGAAAGAAGAAAATAAGAAACACTGCAACAAAGGAGCCATATCTCAGTGGAAAATACAGCTGAATATTTTTACATGTATTTTACAGGGTCTAAGAACTCTCACCCTGTCAGATTTTTCCATTTCTGAAAATCCAGTTCTAGGAACAAAACTATCAATGGGTGATTGGTCTTAGTTATTAATTTCCTATCAGGCAGGTGTTACACAGCAGTAGAACTTGGTAACAGTACATTTGCTGCAGCTGTACATTTGCTAGATACACAATAACTGCAGCAAAACCATGTGGGTTTAGTTCTAACAGGAAATAAAAGCAAACACACATTCAAATCTCAAAAAAAGGCACACAAAGAACCTGGTGAGATGCAGCAAAAGTATGATAGACCTGCCATAATGAATAGGTGAATATGTGTGAGAATAGTGGGGAATAAATATGTACAATATTTATACTTAGAGAAACACACCCAGAAAGAAACTTGGGCTGGTATTTGACAGGAAACTTAAACAGTGGCTCAAATATTAAGAATGTGCTACTTTGCAGTACAAGCTTCTGGTTTGGGAACTCCCAAAGTTCTAAATTTGTAGAAACTGTGATGTTATAACAGAGGAACTATCATTGTAGAACTATTGTGGGTCTCGTTCTTCTTATAATTTGTACCATACCTTTGCTTGGACTGTTAAATTGAAAAGGTGGACCTTGTTGTAATCCAATGTTTTATTCACTATGACGCTTCCATCTCCTTGCCTTATATAAAAGTAATCTGAGTCCGGACCCTATTCAATGAATAAATCAAATATTTTATATGATTAAAGATGAAATACATTTTCTTTTCTCTTTTTTCCCCCTTTATTATTGGACTGCTTTTCATAAAGGACCAGGAATCTCTCAACCACCACCACCACCACCCCCCATTCTATTGCCTCTCCTGTCAGTGCCAACAGAATTTCCACCTGATTTATCTCATCCTGTGGTCAACAACTAAAGCACATCAGAGGAATGGCCCCTTCACCAGCTATGAAAGGGGCAGAGACAGCAAGCTCAGAGGTGAAGATTTCCACTGCAGATATCTGAAGCTAGTTGAAATAATCCTACTCCAGTTGGCTTCAGGACTGGAGATGAACAGCAAGCCAAAGACAAACTTTAAAAAGAAGGGAAACTGCTTTACTCCTGCTTCTACAAAGGACCACTGAGTTCCTTGGCTGGAGCTGGAGAGTGCCACAAATCATTTCATGAATATTAAGAAACAAGATTCAGGCCTCACCTGTGGTATAAACTCTAATTTTAAATGGCCTTTTGGCTTTTTGCAGGTTTTTAATCTCAACCACACAGCACGAGGGAGCACACAGGGATCAGGTCCCAGGCTGTGAATCTGTGAAATACAAACTGGTGTTCTCAGTTTCCAACCAACACAGGGCACTCACCGAGAGACTGTAAGTGAGGATGTTGAATTGGGGTGAAAAATCATCATCCTTTGCTTCCACTTTTATAACAGTGAAACTTATTTCAGCCACCTAGAGGAAACAAAGATCAGCAAATGCTCAGTCACGAGACCCTTTCGACATCCTTCCTAACTTGGGGCAGGGAAGTTGTGCCACCTCCTCAGCAAATCCCTTCCCACTGCCATTTTTGTTGACTATTTCCCCTCCACCCCACACCCCCAGCTGGACATGCAAGCCCAGCCCTTCTTTTCCACATCCATGGTGTAGATAAGTCCCATTAAAAGTGCAGGTAATGAACTGATAACGGTGTGGTCACATTAGAACCTCCCCAAAAAAGCAATTTAAAAATATCCCAAGGAAAAAAAGTACAGACATCTGCCATAACCCACCTCTGATACTGAAGCACTATAATTAGTTTGTTGAAATTTTGGAGCATTGTCATTTAAGTCTTTTACTTCTACGTTCCGTGCGTTCTCTATGGGATTACTCTTTGTGATGGAAGCAAAAAGGCAGGTTAGAAATGACAACAGTGAGGCAGCACCCCTCTGCTAACATTTCATTTCATCCCATCAAATGAGAGCCTCAGAGACATCCCTTCAGTTCTACAAACTGTATTGAGAGAGTTAGACCACCGTTACTAGTAATGGAGTTTGCAAAAGTATGCTAAAATTAACTTTTTTAAAAATTTACCTGTGAACAAAATCACTCATTCCAATTGGCAGATTAGAACAAATTATCTTCTACAAGGTACTCTGAACACCCTGCATCTTAACTTTAAATTAAATAGTATTTCAGAAATTGGTAACTTGGCATTGAGCTTAGACCAAAAATACAGTGGGTAAAACATGTTTTTTACTTACTGTTCCAATCCTCTGGCAAACAATGGTATACCAGACAAATTCACTCTAAAAGTGAACAAAAAAAGCAAATAAATAATATCATCTAGGAACTCAGAGTGTGACTGTCAAAGATCATTTATGCCAAAATTATACAAAATTACTTCTAGGAGTTGAATCCTCAGGTGGGCTGTACCAAAACACTCTGCTTACAATACATAGCAAAACAATTACAGAGCATTAATTTTAAGGTTTATTTGACTCCATTCATCCACTGGTGACACCAACCATCCTTGTACCTGACTGTTTGACTGTTCTCCCCAACAGAAAGTTGACAGAGAATAGGAGAACACGTACAAAAAGCACAAAAAGTGTTTTAATCCACTTGGAAAATATCCAAATGAGAAATGTAGAAGTCATAAATCCATTTTCATCACTTACAAACGTGGATTGTAACAGTGGTTTTTACAACAAGCCTGGTTCAATTCTGCCAAGACCAGGGCTGCTCTGAAATGGCAGTGTATAAAATATATAATAAATTGTCTCTATTTACTCTGCAGTACCATCCCATTTTCATATTTAGGGCAACTGCAGCCAGGAAAAACACTGATACTGCTTTCTAAATTCCTGGTAGTCCTACAAAACAAGGATGGCCGAGGAAGAAGGATCTATCCTTTTGTGCATCAAGCAACAGAGGCCAACAGATTTATTCACCTGTGAAGTTAAAGCTTGTATAAACACTCATATGACTAAGGCTTACCTTCTATAAATTATATCTGCTCCACCTCCCTTTGATGAAATAATCCACGTTGCTGGGAGATGAGTTGTAAGACAAGTGACACCTGTCCTAGCTGTGTATTTACAGCTGTCATGACAACACATGATTAGGAAAGGACCTGTCTGACTGTCAGATGACAGACACTGAGACATTGAACAGATATTTCTGAGAGGTAGATACTGAATTCTATTCTGACAAGTCACTTTTTTTGAAATGCCAGCCTCTGAGAGAACAAAGTATTCCAATTCATTATCTTAGTGCTGCTTTTTTTTTCACCTTTCAAGAAAACCTTTCTTTAAATGTGGTAAAAATAATACCTTGAGAGTCTCAACGTCCAGTGCCTTGGAAGTCCTCACAGTTGCATTCCTAAATGCAGAATTATATTCCAGCTGCACATAGTTCAAGTGTTCAGGGAATATAGGTGATGTTAACACCAAATTTACATCGGTTGGGATATCTGTGATCCATTCTATATCACCTGGAAGAGAAAGTGTAACAAATTAGGTTATTTTGGCATTTTTAAATGGTAAGATCTGTTAAAGTGCCCTCAAGTGCTCTGCACAAGGGCATTGATATGCTTTTAAAACCACAGAAACCCATTTTTTTTCCAATATATTCGCACGGCATGTCCAGAATGAAAAAGCTTGGCATCATTCACACCTGAATCTCCACCATTTTTTGAAAACCCCTTCATGCTGTGAAACTGTCTTTTCACATTTGCTGTGAAAATGTAACCAAAGTGTAATCAAAGTCAGGGAATGTGGTCAAAATCAGTAAGAGGCCAGTCAGGGCTACATGGGATGAGTTTCAGTATTTTCCAAACACAAGGGCATCTCACATCTCTTAGTTAAATCTGTCAAGCAGGTAGAATCCAGTGTGAAGCCAGACTCAGCCTTGTGGTTGTTTCATTTTGGTTTTGGGACAGAATGGTGAGTCTGTGGCCCTTTCTTTAATCTGTTCCTGTTTGTACACAACACAAACACAAAACTCTGCAACCTTTGAATCAGTTTTTATGTGATTTTCTACAACCACACATTTAGGAACTGATGTCTTGAAAATACGAAGACTTGTTATCTGCAATTATCAGGATTCCTGTTAGACTCACTCATTTCAGTAGTGAGTGCATTACTTGCTTGGTTAAACACCAAATCTGTGTTTGAAAGTGTTTGAGATGTATCTTTTCAAACCATTCAGTGCAGTGCTACTGGCAATTTTACTAAATAAAGCTCCCTCACTCATGTGATCAACATATTTGTGTTTATGAAACCACACTTAGCTTCTCATGGAACACATTACCTGTACTGCAAACCCATAATTCCCTCTCCCCTCTAAAATCTTTCTTGAACATCCCAGATGTTTTCCACGATCTTCAGGAAACTTGCTAGCTGTGTTTCTTTCTTACTCCACTGGCTTTGTCCTCCATCACTACTAATTTAGGCTGGCAAGCCCTTTCTGTACCAGTTCCATCTCTAATCTCCACATAGAGTCTTGTGCTCTTGGTCTCCAAGTGCCTAAGGAATATGAGCTTGTCTTCTCCACCAGCAGGGAGTGTCTGGAATACTGGCAGCTACCAAAGACACTGGACTTTTAACTGTGTGTGAGAGGAAAGTCCAGTGAGCTGACAGTGAGCACAGAACCCCAGGGCTGTGTCTCAGGGGCCCAGCATTGGGTGGTGTCACACTACTGTGCTGAAAACGCTGGAAGAAAACATTCCAGGAAAACAAAATCCCTCTCTGCTTGACAGGCTGTCTGAGCTGGATACACTCAGATAAGAAGTAAGGCAGCTGCCTAGGAAACGGTGTGTCCTGCAGCAGAGAGAGCCCAACAAAAGGAAGTACTGGGAAAAATGGAAGGTGGTTCTCCCTCTGGATTATTCACAGGCATGTCAGCAGGTTCACTCACACATACAGTGCCCACTAAGGGCCAGAGTTATTGCTCCCTGCTTAAAAATTAAATGGAATCAGGGTGAAAGGTAATTCTTTTCCTTTCTCTCCCCATTCAAGAGTCAGACACAGCAGCTACACTCTGACAGCTTCATCAGTGACTGGAAAAAAAACACTGCTCTGGATTGTTCAGCCTGGAAAAGAGAAGGCTTCAGGGGGACCTAATTGCAGCCTTCCAGGACTAAAGGGAGTCTACAAGAAACATGGAGATGGACTTTGACAAGAGCATGGAGTGACAGGACAAGGGGAAATGGCTCCAAACTGAAAGAGATATTAGATATCAGGAAAAAGTTCTTTACTCTGAGGGTGGTGATGCCCTGGCACAGGTTGCCCAGAGAAGCTGTGGTTGCCCCATCCCTGGAAGTGCTCAAGGCCAGGTTGGATGGAGCTTTCAGCAACCTGAGATAGTGGAAGGTGTCCCTGCCCATGGCAGGGGGTTGGAGCTGGATGAGCTTTAAGGTCCCTTCCAATCCAAACCATTCTATGACTCTGATCTTTCTGAAAGCCAGAAGAAATGCAGATTGCCTGTGGACAGTCAGCATGGGCCTGAAGCATGATGCCATGAGATCCCAAGGGTTATGACATATCCCAAAGGGAAGCTTTGGCCATAACTTAATGCTTTGCCTTGTATATCCATTAGGGACATCAAATCCTAACTGGATAAGGTGAACTGAGAACATTTTCTGTACTTGTTTCCTTTCCCATTGCCTGCTCTGTCTGTTCAGACAACAAGATGCCTGGATCAGGGAATTCAGGGTTTGATATATATTTATTCTACTAAGCACTATGTCCATAGGCAGCTGCTGCATCCAGCCATGAAGACTGTTGTAAATCAACGAATAATACAGATTCATTTTAAAATACACTGTCTATGTGAAGCATTAAAGTACTATAAGCATTTGGGAGCAGATTAGACAATTCTAGGTTGGAATCCTGATTTTACCTGTGTATCCATCCACAAAGCCTGTCAGCTCAAGTGTGGCGGGTGGCACATCACAGTTTATAGTTGTGGTTTCTAAAAAGAAACACGAAAGTCACTTACAAAGAACACAGAGATAGTACAAGGCCAAAAAGCTTATGCTCTGTAAAACCAGATGCACACAAGACTTCAAATTAAGCTCAAAGACATTTATCATAAACCTTGAAGGGTTTAAAACAACACATTGCATGGTGTAAGCAAATATTGGTGGCTTGGACCCAATCTAAGCCTGCCAAGAATGAGTCACTGCTCATTAGTGTCCTACTGAAACATTTGTGGAAATCATAATCGAAACTGCTTCTGTACCTTGGTCTTGTAAATGTTTTCTGCTCCCAAGAAAACTGTCAACACAAAGCTACTCCCCACAGAAAAGTTAGCTCAGGGTAAAGGCACGTTGACAGATTTACCTGAAATTTCCTCTCCTTAAACTTTCAGAGAAGGTGGCACTTTGAGGATACAGGTTTTTCATGAGAGGTTGCTTTTTTAAGTGGTTAAATGTATCTCAGACACCTCTCTCTACATCTTCTCTGTGTGATGAAAGTGAGACTTTTTTTTTGTACAGGTGCAAACTATAAACACAGAAATCCAGGAATCTGCCAGATTTTTTTCCCCTCCCCTGACTAGAATTCATTTTTGTGGTTTTAAGAATGTTCCCACTCTTCTCCTTGCCATCCTTCCCATAGATTCAAAGGGACAGGTGGTAAACAAACAGTGGGCTCTTTTTGCCTGGCTGGGTGGATCCCTTCATGTCTGTATCACTCTACAGGATTTCATTTAAAATGAGCAGTGGACAGATTTCTACAGAAGGAACTGAATAAAACCCCAGAGGATATTTCTACAGTCAGAAGCTGTATGGGTCTAATGCTGGTTATGGGTCTAATTCACTGCCTCCATCTCTGAGTGTTGAAAAACCTGGGCTCTGGACTAGTGAAAAAGATCAAAAAATTGGCAGTTTTCACTTTCTGGAAGCCTCAATACAATAAAGAAAACTTTTAATGGAGTTCCTCACCACTACAAATATCATGTGTAACAATGGTAGATACTCCAACCTGATTTAGCAGAACAGCAACAGCATGGAATTTAACTGATCCCAACTTCAAAACTATCCATCCTCAGGCTCAACTTCAGCCTAAGAATTTTTTCTAAGGTCTGATGCAAATATATATAAAATAACGATATAAAATAATAATATAAAATAACCAAACCCCCAAAAGTTCAAAGAAAATAAGAGCATGGTTTTCAGCTTGTCAGCACTGAGCTCCTGAAAGCCCCCAGACCACTTCCCTGGGCACCAAGATGGCTTGTTTAGATGTTAGTTTATCAAGCAACAAATCAATGTGTCTCAGACTTCTAGGACTGTGATTTGTATGGATTTAATACATTTAATTTTGTTCCATTTCAATAAAAGCAGTAAAATGCTCACGAAGAATAAGAGTACTTACTTTGTGCCTCAAGACAGGTGAAGGTAACCCAGCTGACCAAAGCAAAAACCAGAGCTCTAGAAAGCGCCATGAGCACTGCAGAAAAAAATCTCCTCCTGAAGGCAAAACCAGGTGGTTTTTTCTCATACAGAAAACCTGTAAAGAATCATCTCATTTGCCATATCATATGTTAGTTATTTCCTTAACAAATGCTTCACTGACAGCAAAGGGAAAGACTGGAATAAGCCTTCGAGAGCAATCCACCAACTATATAATGTGCTTATCATTTTCAGCTTGGCAGATCAAAGTCCTTTTGGGCAATAAAATAAACCAATAAGGAAATGGGACATTTTGTGCTGTAACACAAAAAGTGGCAAGTGTATTTTTATTCTAACGTTTGAAACAGAGATGAGAATAAATCAGCAAACATCCTGGTCAACATGAGAGAAACGCACATTTTCCCTGGGAAAGAAAACCAGCATTGCCCCTTTTGATCTCATAATGATGGCAGAGTATCTTCCCATCACTCTGTTCCAGAAGGAATAAATACAGAATTCCTGCTGTGAAAATAGTAGTTACTATTTCATGTGAGGAAAGCAGACACCTCTGAAGTGTGCCCTAGTATTTTACAGGTAGTGTTAAAACATTTTACTTCGATGTACCCAAAAGCAACCGACATTTTAAGCTTTAGAGGACTTTCAAAGGCTACAAATGATTGAAACAAACTCCATGATGAGATGTGTCATTTGTAGGTAAATACACCTTCAACTAGAAGGAGAAGCTGATTACACAGCAAGGGAACTGCTGCCACACCAAGGTCTTATCATGTTTGTGCCACATTTTGTCACTGTGATTACTGAAGTAACTACTGGAGGTTGAACGAGAACACAAAATACAATAAAACTGCACATAACAACTAAAAATAAAATTCTCATTGTGTCCTAGCCTTGAATTATTGAAATGTGGGAGCAATTCAAGATGAAGCAATTAAAAATTTTGTAAAAGAAGTTCAACATGGGCACAGTGTCTTTTGAACAAAGGCCCCATCCAGCCATGATTGTGCATTCGGTGGTGTCAGTACTAGTTAATTTTCCTTCCTGGCCTGATCATTCCCTGTGTCCATGATGGCCAGGCCTTAGCAAGTTTATGTGGAATAGTACAGAAGGCAGACCTGTGCACAAAATGCCCCCTGGGAAGAAGAAAGAGCCCTGATCTCACTCCCCAAACAGCACCACACCCCTTTGGGCCATCACAGCCAGGTCAGAGCCTGCATAAGCTGGCATTTGTACCAACAGGTTCTTCTAGCAACCAACCCCCTTGACCACCGGGAATGTCCATGTGCTGGAAAGTCTTAATCCACTAATGAAGATCTACTTTTTGGATATTCCAAGTGAGAGCAAAGGCAACGCAGCCTCAACAGCCTCCGGGGCCTCCCGGAGCGCTGGAAGCTCAGAGATGGGAAGGGGCCCGGGACCTCAGGGGATAAAACTCCAGAAAGATCCCCCATGGGGTTATCTGTGGGGGAGCAGCCCAGAAGCTGAAGGAGGAAGATCACTCCTGTGCATAAACTCAGTGTAAGACTAGATACAAATTTAAAGTTCCCCCCCAGGCAGGTGTAGAAGGGGAACCGCTGCTCGGGTGCAGCACAACACTGTTACCCCGCTCTCTAGAAGCTGTTTCGCTGGGAGGGTCTCAGTCCAAGGCAAGAGCAGCACTTGCCATCAAATTAACATTCCAAGCTTGTGTGATTCCCAAAGTAGAGGAGTGCTGGGTGACTGTCACCTGCTGTAGCCTTCCAGCTGCTGATGGTTCCCTCAGCCTCCACCACCCTGATGCTCAAAGACAGAACCTCAGGGACACAGCAATTCTGGGCAGTCACTTGGCCTCGAGCCTGGAAAAGCCTTTGGCTGCTTTTATTTATAGATATAACCAGGAGGGGACTCAGCAGTAAATCTGTAACAAATAAATTTAACATGAGTGAAGCCTTCTTCACCTCCTAAAAGATGGACTCAGTCTTGGAGGTCTTTTCCAACCTGAATGATTTCATAATTATTAAGAAATAAAGAAAAAAAACTTCACATAATGGCTCAAGCACCTGATGCACAGGAGCAGTTTCCCAACCCCCAATACAGGTACACTCAGCAAGAACAGGAAACAATGACTTTTAAAAAACTGATTCCCTTCTGGCAAAGAGAAGTGTGTTCTCAGTCACATCAAAACCACCCACGCTGTTCACACACTGGGGCAACCATATGTCCACATTTCTCCAAAACACATCTTTTGGACTCATTGCTGCATTCAAAATTCTGTCCCTTTCTCCAAGATCTCTAGGCATCCAGGGAACAGGCACAGCTCCAGAGGGCAGGGAGATAGTTTATACCCACGTGGGATAGCAGGATGGACATTGCAGCCTTCCCAATACACCACCTGCACATGTACAGGGCACCCACATAGCAATTTCTAGAAACAGAATCACGGCAAATAATAATATTCATGGATTTAACAGACTGTTTAAATGGTGCAATCTGCACTGTGGCAGTGCAAGGCAGTGTTAAACATGTTTTTTTAAACATAGCTTAGTTTAATATTTTGCATACTTGGGTCACTTGGAGGGCAGCTCACTCATGAATTTTTAATCCGGCTTCAAAACTCGACGCAGATAAAAATTCTTTTAAGTTCATGTAGCTTTGGAGCAGCTTTGCATTTAATGATATCCTGTTCTTGACAGATAAAAAGCCTGTACTGTGATGCTGCAATTTAATCACAAATACACGTGGCATGATTGAGACCATCAAACAACATAACTCAGTTCTTAAAAGCATCTATAAAACACTCACACGCTTCTTAAATTAATAATGTTTATTTCCATTAAACCAAGACAAATTCTCAAAATTAACACAAGATAAAAATTCAAGGTGGTTGGCACGGGGGAAAAAAAAAGAGATAAACTGCACATCATGTATGTCATTTTTATATGCTCAAGAATGTTTTTGAATAAAACAATACTGGCACGTAGAACTGGCACTTCCCCACAGAACAAAACCAGCAGAATTTTCCTTTCTCTTCTAGTCAGTAGTTCTATGAAAACTAAACACACACACACATGCAGCCTGCAACTTCCACAGCCAAGTTTACCATGGGAATTTGGAACACCCCTCCATCAGAAGTCACAAAATTGTGGCAAAACACTTATTCTACTGCATTTTCATACCTGGTGGATTTTAGAATACTTTCAACAAAAAACAATCAGTTTTCCAGTGTTTACCAGAAGTGCTTCAAACTGCATCAGTACTTGCAAATAGGCCTGGGGCATTCATAAAACCTGATTTAGTTGATACAGATTAAAGCACTCCTGCCCCAAATCAAAGCCACTGATATCCAATTTTGCCTGTTGGTTTCACTGGGCTCCCAATTTGCTACAGCATTGGACAAAACACACAAACAACACTGATTTTTAACTGGTTCAATAAAAATCTTCCCCCTTGACAGCAGGATTTTCAAGTATTGCTATCCTAGTCTTCTAACACCCACTGAAAATCATCAGGAAACAAGACGAACAAACAAAAAAAAAGCCCAAATGGAGGGAAGAGCATTTAAACAACCTCCCTCTCCTTACCCCACCCTGCCCTCCCACCCAGGATCTTGCTGGCTTAATTCCAAACTCAATTTATTGTACAGCCATGAGCTGGAATAAGCTTTCCCTGAGTGCTCTTTCTACCTGTTTCAAAAAGTCAGAATGTGTTTCCTTGAATTCAGCCATTATTATTATTATTATTATTATTGCCATTTTCTTTGCTAATATGCAAGGTATTTTCTAGGCAAGTTATTTCATTTTGGTAGCCCTGGATTTGACAAACTTGTACTCTATTGCTCCAAAGACAGAACTTGAAAGTGCACCTGACTTCTAAACAGTGTTATCCAGGCAGGTTTCAGAGAGTAACTAGACCCAAAAAAAGATCTACATGCACAAACCTTTGTAATGAGACACCTCTGCTGCAAGATGCAGAATTAACAGTGGATCTGCTTGGATATTTAGTGGCATTGCATCCATAAAACTGCTCTGCATCCTAAGTCTGGGTGTTGGAGGGGAACAAGACACTGTAAGTGGAGTCAGGAATGAGGATGAGTATTAATTCCAGATACAAGTAAAGCAAGTGGTTCACATGCAGGATGCAAAGCTGCATCACCAGGGCACTGATTTCAGCTCTGGAGGTCTAGTCCCTACCTGCTGCCCACATTCAGATGGATGGAGCTGTGTCACATACAGAAGGAAGCCTCAGAACTGCATCAAAATTTTGCTTCAACTAGTCTAAGTCACAGGTATTGTCATGAACTTTAAATGCAAATCCCCAGAAGACTGACCTAAAATGGACCATCAAACACCACACAACATAAATACACGAGGAGACTTGTGTTAATGCTGCTGAGTGCATTCAGAGCTCAGTAGTCTTGCTTTGCCCCTTTCAGTATTTCTGGCACACCAAAAGGCATATTTCTGTCTTCCCCCATAAATAAAGTTAGTCTGATAATTTAATTCTGCAGATTTATAAAATCTTTTCTATGCAACTTAATACAATAGCCTAAAAAAAAAAAAAAGAAAAACAAAAAAAAGGCAATTCAATTTAAATTTAAGAAATAGGATATTTACAATTAAAATAAGTACAGACCTTATTGGATTTGCATTCATTTATGGCACAAAATAATTTACAAGGCTTAAAGTAATAAATAAGTCACTGGAAAGCTTTCAGAGATGTGCATTCTCCACGTCAGAGTGCAGTGGAGTTTCAGGAAGCAGTAAGGAATTCTGGCTAAAGGGTGGTCATGACTCCTTATGTGGGACGGCCTTGACCAAAACGGGATTTTGACCTGGATTGAAAACACAAAAGAAGTGTATTTATATTTTTTTTTTTACATTATTAATGTAGGGGTTTTTGATGTGTGGGGGTTTGTTTTTGGAAGGAGAACAAAGAATAGGTTGAAAATCTTGGCTAACACTTTTCCAGTTATCCATAACTCTGCCAAAAAATTATGTTGGAGCTGGAGCGAACTTCCCAACACAGAAGGTGTAAAGCAGTTCTTCCAGCACAGCCACGAGAGTTCCACTCTCTTAGCTCCACTTTAATTTGACAAAGTGTGAAACAAGGCATGTTTTAATTTAAACACCCACCACCCCCCCACACCTGAAATCCATGTTTTGCCTCTTCCTTTCATTTCCAGTTCTTACCTGACATTCTTCTCGGCGTTGTTTTGCCGCGCACTGACCTGCGCCGAGGCCTTGATCTGAGCTTCCAGCCTGGAATAAATGCCTCCTGCATACTGGAATCCAGGAAAAAAAATCATCAAGTTTTGGCATTATTTCAGTGCAATCAGTGACTTTTCATAAAGATCACTAATATCCAGCAGAATTTATGGCATACTTCGTTTCATTAGCACAACCCAGGACTGAATTTTTTAAACCTATTTTCCAGGACCGGTTTTTTAAGGGCAGTGAAGTTGAAATGCTATTTTAAACTATAATCCCACCAAAAGATCCTGCTTGGGACAAAAGGAAGGTTGATATAATTCAGTTCTTTAGCTTAAGTATTGAATAGGTGGTGTTTTCATTTGTGTTACTAGTTTTTGTTACCTAAGGCTCCCTTCAACTCTGCAAACTGTACCAGGACAAATCTTACTTCTTTGCTGTCTTTTGACTTGACTCGATCGAGGTCTCCCAGTCTCATTTTTATTAAATGCCCTGTAATCTCAGACATTCTTCTCTGATCTGTCAGAAATAAGAAAGGATATTTAGAGCAGAGGTTTTCCTTGCTAGTGAATGCAAAGAGAAGAATTAGACACGCAAATGAGTGATGGTGGATTTGTAAAATTAACTTTCTTTTCAGCTCCTACAAAAATCCTAAACAACAAAGATCCTAAATCCTGATGGATAATTTAGGATAATTTAGTCTCAGCAGCCTTCTTGGTAAATACCAGAATCAACCTCAGGCAATACACTGAGATCAAAATCTATGGAAATGGTTTGGAGGCAGAGGTTTTCAAAACAGCAGAAATGCACAAGAGTCTCAGGAGAGATTAAAAAAAAGGCAGGACAAATGAACAGAATATTTTAGTCAGAGAGACTGAGAAAGAGATAGAAGTGGATGTTTCTCTCTTATCTGCACAGATAAGATGCCACATGGATGCAATAAATTATATGCACAGTCATGAGATGACACAACTATAATCTGTAGGTTATGTGCTGACATTCCAAATAAAGCACACAAATCACACAAACACCCAAAAACCCCATGGCTGTGACTGAGATTAAATTCAACCTAAAGGTGTCCAAGCAGCTACATTTGAAGAAAACTGGCTGTTTCCTATAGAAAACATTATGCAAAGAAAATGATCCTAAACTTTATGAAAACTAAACTCATGCAAGAACAGACCATCTTCTCTCTGGGCATCCTGGTTGTATCTCAGTGACCTGGAGGCATCCCACTTGTTCTGCTGCATGCTCACACTGGTTGGGAAAAGAAAGATGCACACCATGTCATCAAGTAGCTGCTTACAAAGAGGGAGATACTAAAATATGTTTTTAAGGGCTTGAAAAATGACTTACATGAATGGAGATGCATCTCGGGAACTCGGCTACCAAGGAAAGAAAATCACATCATGTGTGTTTTAAGATCAAGTTTAAAACTTAGAGAGAATTCCCCATCAAGCAACCCAACCCAAGAGCCTGGATTCACAGCTAGGATTTTACCTTCTCAGATGGCTTCTCCCTTTTCTGAACACTAGGTGAAGAAAGCACTTTCTTTGGGTGCCTGTAGGATTTCTTTAATTTCTCCTTTCTCCCTGCTGATGGAAGAAATATCCATTCATACCATCACAGATACTTGGAATTTCTCAACTACACAGCTACAGAGGAATTTTTTCCCCTCTGTCTCTTTACAAAAAGTGTAAATTAACAGGCTGTTTTCCTTTTCTTTGTGTTGCAGGCATGCTAATACACATTACTCAAATGCTCTTCTATGAGAAGTGTACAGGAACTCAAAGGTATATTTAAAATGCAGAGTAGTTACACACACAGCATAAATCCTTTAAATTTAAAAATAAGTGCACGTACAAGCTACATTTTTGGCCATATTAACTCAATCAGACCAAATTTTCATTCAACATGTGTCTTTTTCTTAACAGACTGGTGCAACTCCAATCCCTTTGAGTCAAGACAGAAGGAACAAAGAACTGCCTCTGCTCAAGTGACCCTTTAGTAGGGTGAAAAGGAGAAGCTGCTTTTTGGTTGTCCATGTTCCTAAACCCCTTATCACATTAAAAAAAAGAAAAGGGAACAAAAAATCTTTTTAGATCCTACAGAGATCATCTTCAGTGCAGACACAAGTTTTAGGCACATTCCCCCATCATTCCAGCATACAACCCAAAGAATATTTTGCATATAAAACCAGTCATGTAACTACTGCCTTTTCTGTCAACATTTATTATGTATAATCTCATAAAAGTCATTTGATAGTTTCCTGAGCTACTCTGAGGACATCTCAGACATGAACAGCTGCAGCTTTCCTTGTTTGCCAGTGATTTCTGATGGCACCAAGCAGGGGGGTAATTTGTACCTAATCACAGAAAAAAATAGAAATAAAATTCAAGTAACAGTAGTTTTTATTTTTTTAAAATGCCTAATGTTCAAAATTTGCTTATAGAAGACTTTTGCTGCCTCAAATCCCTGTCTCTAAATCCTAGAGAGGAGGACTGTAGAGTCTTGTTGTACCTGGTTTCTTGCACACTTCTTCTTCATCCCCCACTTCATCCTCAGTGACCTCTGAGCCAGTGGTGTACTCCTCCTCCTCAGATAACAGTGATTGCTGTTTCTAATCAACAGGAGGAGAGTTTACAGATTAAAAGTGAGGTTTGATTTCTATTAAATGACAGATTAAATCTGTCCTGAGGGAGCTGATTTCCAGCACAGCTCCCTATCTCAGTGAGGTAACTGTGTGCACAGTTGGGTCTGAGGACACAACTCTCAAGTGTTGAGAAAGGATTTTCAAATCTTTGCGTAAAACGTTTAGATATTTTAATTTTTGTTTCTTCCAAGTGGTCCAACATTTTAATAGGTTGCCCAGAGAAGGTGCAGCATCTCCATCTTTGGCTGGATAAGCAGTATAGCAAAGTTTGGCAAAGCAGTATAGCCTGGAAGTTGAACCTAACTTTGAAACTGGGAAGGAATACATAAGATGACCAGCAGAGATCCCTTCCAACCTGTACTATTGTATGATTCCACGTTTAAAATCCAATGTATTGCTGGTTATACTATTTTTCTAATTAATAAGAAAATTTCTTGTGGTAGTAGATGTCTGAGTAAGCCACTTAATTACAGAACACAGGAAAATACAAGTTTATAAAGGGTTCTGCTCAGGCTTGCTGCATCTTGCAAAGTGCCTGAAATGCTGAGATATTCAGTAATTAAGTACAGTAATTAAATAACTGCAGTGCCCTACAAATACACCTAGATTACACCAGAGCTATCTGCATTCATAATTTATTGCAAGTTGGTCTGGAATAGCTGGTTTTTGTGAACTCCTCCCAATACCTTTGGTTCTTTATCTTCTATCATCATAAACTACAATACTGCAACAGATGGGCTCCCAGGGAACAGTTTCCATCAGCACACAATTATGGAAATATTCATGTGATGTTTACATTGTTTGAATATACACATATATCTAAATTAAGTGATAATGTGTGCCTAGGAGTCCATGAGAGATGATAAAGCTTAACAAGTTCAAAAAAGTAGTACTTCACACACTTTATATTTTCTTGTAAGAAGTGTTGCCATTCTGCAGCCTCCAAATTAAAGCAAAAGCAAGAAAATACATTTTCCTAATTAATTAGAAAATAAGACAAAAATCAAAGCTAGTTCTCTGCTAGTACAGAAGACCAAATAATTTAAATTATTAATAAAATGTTTTACTAACCAGCTGTAAAGCCCAGTTCTTCAGAGACAGAAACTGTAGTCATGAAGAGAGAGAAAGGGATATAAGTTAAAGAACTAATATTAATTAGAATTTTTTTAAAAAGTGAGTGGAATTCAAAAATACGAGTGTTATGTTATAGTAACATCTTGGAGGGGAAAAAAAATCCCTCAACAAAAACACAACCCAAGTTACTGTTCTTTATTTATGGATCTTCAGATACGTCAGTAGGCAGAAACAAGGTAGCAATTTTTAAAATATATAATGAGGCAAATATTTTCAAGTATGACTGGATCCTTAAATATCATCAGTTTAAGAATGGGGTAGAAAGCACAGACAAAAAAAATTCCCTCTGATATACAGAAATATTTCCAGCAGACATGGCAGAAGTTTTGCCTTTTCAGCAACCAGGTCTTTTGTATCTGTGCTATCCTGCAATGCTCAGTGGTGTGTTTCTTCCTCCAACAATGAGTTTGTTGTTTTTTTTTTTATTAAAAGTTGTCCAACAACTTCTTCAAAGTATTTTTGTAAGAATCTTCCTTATCAGAAATAAGGGAAGGAAAAAAAAGTCAGCACTCACAGCGTTGATTTCTCCAGTTTTGGGACCCCATGGAGTGTTTGGCTCTACAAGCACATCACATTCAAGGCCTTTTTCATCACCAAGCCCAATACCAGAATCACTTGGAGAGAAATACATAAAACAAAAAATGAATATTTCTATTTCACAACTTCAGGATCAGTCTCTCTTTACTCATCAGGCATCAAGAGAGAAGACAGACCTCCAAGTCAGCCACATAAACATTTTGATAACAATACATTAAAATGTAAAGATAGGAGTGGATGCTTATGGAAGTTGAATGAAGTTGAAACGTAAAAGGAAAAAGTACTTATTCTTCTCTTCTCAATTTCCAACTAAACAATCAAAACCAAGTTATCTTTAAAAAGTCCTATGACTCATTTAAAGATGGGAGAGAACTCAAATGCAACGAGCACACAGTGTGGCAGGCCAAATTATTTCAGTAACACAATACAATGTTCTTACCTATTCTCATCCTTAGTGAAAGGAACAACTATAACATCTCTATGATGCAGCAGATCATTCAGTATTTGAGTAGTCTGAGATGGCAAAGCATCCCCATCCTCATCTCCTGATGGTAACTCAACCATGTGATCCCTCACTTTGCAGCCCTGGGATACACAGACACAGAGGATCAAATACCAGAGTTAATGGGAAGAACTGATTTCAGTAAGTTCAATATCAACAGCTGAACTTTTGAACTCGTGTCCCCAGGTCCTGACAACAATTTACAACCTTTCATTTGGAAAAATGATTTATTTTCATAACACACTGTTGCCCCCCTGCCAGATATTATGCTCTTTTTACAAGTGAGTTGGTATTGAGGTACCTTTGGGAGGGTTGTGGGATCAAACCGAAGGACTTTCTGGTTACAGCAGGGATACACTCCTGTCCCACTTGAGCCCAGAGCACTGGCTACACCTGGATAAAGAACTGGTTGGGAATGGTACTGGCAATGGGAGAATTCAGTACACAGGAAAGACTACATTAGGAAAAAAAAGAGAGAGAGAGGCAAGATTATCCATGGAAGTCAAAATTTTGCTCTATAAAGAACATACACCAAGCTTTACTAGCATGTATTTTCCAAACTGCTTTGATCCCTTCCTCACCCCCCAAAAGCCACCCACCACAAGCCCAAGTGAAATTGTACTGACTTGGTTACATCTCGAGCAGCTCAACCAGTTGACAGTCCCCCAGAGGCGCCAATAAACGTCCCTCCAAGACTTCAATTCCTCGTGAAGGCCAATTAAATATTCATGGACTTCCCAGGTTTTGTCTCTGAAAAAGCCAAACATCAGGTCACATACAGAGTCGTGACTCTCGTTTTTATCCTGTCACCAGAACAGGGAGGTGGAAAAGGAACAGAACAATGTGTGTTCCACTGGTGAAACATCTAGAGCAGAGTTAAAGGATACAGTGTCAGCTAGTCATTATTAAATTCAGAGCATGACAGAAGAGCCTTTATTCTTCCACAAGTCACAGCTTGATTCATCTCAAAATCCATATACTGCAAAGTTATAAGCTAAACATCTTCTATTTATAAGCTAAATATCTTCTGCATATCTGCACCACAACAGCAATTGCTTAGTTAGGAATTCAAGTTTGAAGACAGAAGACCACGTCTTTCTGATGAGTGTACACATCTGACACTTCTAATCTTAAAACTACAGACTTTGTTCCTTCCTGGTGATCACATGAGACACACCTCTTCAGAATTCAAAGGAGAATATGCAGTGGAGCATGTTACCTTCAGGAGGAGCCCTGGTGTGAACCAGTTTTGTTATATATACACCCGACCTAGGCTAAGAGAGCAGGATTTCCAACTGGAAGTTAGTTCTAGGCACCACTAGAGGACCAATAAATAGAAACCTATTTTTAAGGCATTAAAGATGGGTTTGGATTAGCTCCTGAGCCTGAATTCATTAGTGGCCAGGATCACTTCTCAGTAAACAAATTCAGTGTACAAAAGCAGTCATGAGTACCACAAGGCAAACAGCTAGAACCTGAATAATCCTCTGAGCAACTTTAAAGCCCTGCACATTTATCTGTTAGGAACAGCAGAGCAGCTACACACAGCTTAAGGAAAGTAATACAATTAATGAACTTTACATGGCTAATCACCAATGATCCTGATGGGTCAGGACAGGGTCACAAGATTTGGTTCTATTTAGACTAATCCCCACCTTGGAATAACTGCTGTGAGTGACACCAAATACAGGTTGCCTCAGGAGCTGATATGGAACTGTTTTGGTTGTTCTGAACAAAACAGATCTAAAGAGAAAGGTCTCCTGTTATTAATTTCCCACATTTCACTTAAAAGGAGCATATAAGGAGGAAAGAAACTGCAGCTGATCACGTACTGATTTCATTAAAAAGAGAATCCAGCTGTTCACAACCGTGGATCAAACAGTCAGGATTGAACTAAACATCTGTGCCAAGTGAATCCAGGATAGGTCCTGGAAGCTCCTCTGACAAATACTTTGGAACAGAAAAACAACTGGCAATGTTTATTTATAGCAGTCTTTAAGCAGGTTGAATATTAGATTTGACAGTACAAAGTCGGTCTAGAAAACACTCCTTGGATTTTCTGTGCTGGCAGAGGTGGAACTACCCTTCACTAACAAACAGAAATGCAGCCTTTAATTTAATTTGTCTTCAACTACACACATCTTAAAATCCTCTGATGAAAGAATTAGCTGAGTATTTTCTATTTAAGGCAGTACAACCCAAAATAGCCCTCCCAGTAATCATGGCTGCAGTTTTTCCATTTCCCTGCAGCAGCAGCACTGCTGAATGAATTTCAGAAGTACATCATCATAATCATCTCCCCCTTTTTTTTTGGTTTGCTAAGTAATACAAGAAGTTGAGATGTTTCATACACTCTTAACATATGTATAATTCATTTTATGAGTATCTTGTAAAATCACCCAAAAATCATGAAGTTGAAGAAATATTTTATATATATTTTATATATATATAGTCACTACCTTATATGAACATAGACAATATTCCCATGTTGATCTATGTTGATTTTTCCTGGCACACAAGGAATTCTCCTTTCAGTTTCTTTAGTTAGCAGCTTTTTACATAAACAACACCTAGATTAGAAAAAAAAAAAAAGAGAAAGAAGGAAAGGAGTAAGAGCAGGACCTCACAACACTTCCTTGCAGCTGAAGTCACAACATAAAAAGGTCATACCTGTATAATGTTGCTGCATTTCCTCTGGAATCTGGATTTACATACTCTGGATCAAACAGTCTCTCAATCTTCTTGCAGAAAAGTTTACTATTAATGACAGCAACACAGCTTACCCATTAGAAAAAACTGAAAGTTGTTTTATGTATAGTGAGACTAATTACATTCTGATAAGTGAAGTCACTCTCAGAACCTAACTTTTAATATAATTTTCCTTTAAATTATCCTGTTCATCTCTTACTTTCCCACAGATGTGGCAAAAGAGGTCTTTTGATTTTTTGTCCTGTATTATATTACTTGCCAATATAAACTGTCAGCTTCTCCCTGGACTAGAGGACCTTTTATTAGTGAATACTGCCATGAAATTACACTTAATTCTAAAAGTTATAATGTCTTTCCCTACTGACTAAAATCCTCTCATACTTTCACCTTGCTTTCTGTCAGTCTGCACTCCAGTAACGAGCCCTTATCTTGATCCTGACCAGGCTGGAATCCTCATGCAAGATCCAGAATTCCATCGCAACTATTCAGCCTTCCAGTCATCCCAAATTCTATGTCTAAACATCCAAGTTCTCAGGATGCTGAAGCCAAACTATTCTCTACCAATTAGGAGCATGTCATCCCACAAAAGGTTCCTTGCTCTAACCCTGGCTGCCACATGAGAATTCATGAATAATTTGTCCATGTCACATTCCCAGTGTGGCCTTTCCTTTTGCTCATAATTTTAATATAAAATTATTCAGTCATACTGTGATATTCTGCATTAAAGATACATTACATGAGAATATAAATTGTGTGTATATATATATATATATATATAATTTCAAATCCCACAGGCTTAGCTGTTATGAAATATGATCCAAAAGCTCAACAGCATTTCAGTAGTGTATTACAGAGCAAAAATTACCTCTTAAATTTGTCTCTTTTGTCCTTCAGCTCTTCCACCTCATTGTGCCTGAAGAGATCAGCAATGTGTGTAACAAGATTAGCATTGATACAGTTCATGTTACAAGGGGTGGCTACAATGGCATTCATATTTTTGTGACAATAGTGGATACATTTTTCTACCTAGGAAAAACAGAAACATGGATGTTAAAGAATTCTAAACATCGTAATTGCTTCAAGATTTTTACTTTTTAAACTGTGGTGTTTTGGAAAACTATTTCAGTTCAACTTAAAAAGTCTCAGATTTGCTTGAAAGAGACTCTGAATTAACGTGACTGAGTTAATGTTTTTCTCCAGAAGCTTCTAAAGACCAAGACTCCACAAGTGTTTCATCTTCAACAAGTGGTACCTTCCAAGTGCTTGTAAAAGGAAACCATAACACACATTATACATAGTATTGCCTGGATCTCAACTTAAACACTTTGCTGTGGGTCCCCCCAGTGACAGGATTTTTGACATTTAACAATCAGTAAATATTTCTTATATAGAGCTGAAAAACCAGATCCTGAATTGCACAAGTGCTGTTCAAGGGGAAAAGGGATATAAAACCTAGATAATCATTTAATTACTAATCTTTTCTGATAAAACTATCAGAAGTAAGTTAGTGATGTTACTTTGGATGAGCCATCAGAAGGCAAATCCAAGATCCCACTGTCACATTTAGAAATAACTTCAGGTTTTATTGCATTGAGATTCCACAAATATTGGATTACTGCACTGAATAGGAAAGGTGGTAAAAGTTTCAAAATGTTCTCATTGCACCTCCTGTTTATGTAACAGCCAAAGCACAACAAACAAGCTGGTAAACACCTGGTAATTAACTGTGCCCTCGTGGCAGAGGATCAACCTTTCTTAATACTTACTAATGAATCCATCTTCAAAAACTCTGAAGAAATGAGAATTGATATGACATTTGATGGTTCTAAAAGAAAACAAAAAGGTTGGGGTTTTTTTTACATTAATTATTTTTGTAATATTTATCACACCCTTCCCTCTGCACATTTAGTATCTGCTTGAAGTATCATTTTACCAATCAACCTCTCATTCCATCTTCCAATACATAGAACATTTTCCATCTTAAGAAACAAACCTTTGGCTTATCATTTAGGTGGCCAGAGTACAACTATAACAACCTGGAATTTATTAAAACTGGAAAAAGAGGCTTCACAGGGATACCATGATTAAAAAAATGATACAAGATTAACTTCCATCTGTAGCCATCACACCCAGCTGAGATTTTCTTAACACAACCTTTGCATTGCAAGTTATATTTTAAAAAATGGTAGGAAAGCCTCATAAAAAATTAAAAACTCGCCTCAAATCCATAAAGCCAAAGGCTCTTCTACCATTGTATCAGATTGCATGGAAATTACAGAAAACATTGCAATTGTTGAGCAGAGGAGGAACAAGACAAACCCCAACAACTGTCTATTTTAAAACTACCACTCTGTTCTTGGTCAGGTCTGAGGAGCCTTAATTAAAAACACCAGATCCCAAAAATGAGAGCTTTTTTACTGCTTCAGCTTTCAGCATGTTTCCTCAAAGCAGAAAAAGCAGAGACATGTCCTATAATCACCAGAGGATCTCTGTTGCAACGCTCAGAAACAGAGATTGGGGCCGAGCTGCACCATCTTCGATTGGCACAGAACACAACGAGCCCACAACAAATGCACTACATACGTTGGTTTTGTTTGTTTGTTTGTTTTTACCTAAAGTGGGCATTTCATTGAGCTCAGAATCTTTGGTGTTCCTTTTGACGTATTTCATGAGCCAGTCAAAGATGTGAACGTCGCAGTGCACGGAAATGTCCACCTCCTCCCAGCGCTGGGCATCCACCGCCAGGTACTCGGCAAAGTACTTCATCTCCGACACCAGAAGGTCTCGAGGGCACACAAAATCTTCTTTGAGGTTTTTGGCTTCGTCGCACACGTGGATCACCATATTTGGCCTCAAAAGAAAAAAAAAGGAAAAGCCACAAACTAAGTTATTTAGGACCTCAAGCCAGTAACATCAAATCCCAGCAACCACCTCCCCAGCTCTGGATCTGGTGTCACTAACAGGGTTTTATCACCATAAGGAAAACAAATTGCAGTTATTAATAACAGCTATTAATAGAAGCTATTGTTGGAGAGCATTGCCATGGGGAGAAGGCAGATGCATATCCTCTGTGTGATTCAATTAAAGGATAGGAGATAGCATCCTATAACCAACAATTAATCTTCTATCTGAATTACATGAAGAACTTGTTTGTTCTCCCTTTCTAGTTTCCCTAAAATAAGAAGACAGATATATACATACATGCCTAAGTCACTGAGGCACCAAGGACAAAAACTGCTTACAACAACAATTTTCATCTGTGGAAATTAAATTGGTTTGCTGTATATTAAAATGGTTATTTCTTAATATCAAAGCTGGAATCAGTAAATGCTGTCTCTACAGAAAGATGGTTAGTGTTAGGTTTCAACCAACCATTATTCTATGTGTACCCATGTAGGATGGAAAACAGGAATGTTGATGGTATCAAAGTGACACACATGGCTATTGGAATTCATGGTAAATTTTTTCACTTGCACTTCTTTTTCCTGCTTTTACATAGGACAAATTTATCTTCCTAGAATATTTTTTTAAAGTTAAACATTCTTGAGCTTCAATCTTGTTTCATTCCTTTTTAAAATCAGGTTATGTTTCCCATTCCTGCCACAGCAGTGATCAATCACCCAGAGGAACACAATGGACAGATTTATAAATATCCCTATTGCACACAAAACATTCTCAAGCCAACTCATATTTCTGTAGCAATGTAAGGTTCCCAAATTTCTTACAGCATTTAGCAGGATGTTCCCTTTTTGTTAGTTGTTCTCTTTCTGGTAGTAGAAGAGCATGAGCACTTTAGGCATCTTCCTGTCAGTTCTACAGTCCCCCAGATAACAAACACACAAAGAACTCCTTACCCCTGGCTTTCATCAGTGCTTTCTCCACTGTTATGTACAGGACCTTTCTCAGATTCTGAAGAAGAATTCCTTGTGGAGGTTGCACTGGGCCTTCCTTCAAAATGTAAGGAAAAAAGGGGCTGCATTAGAACAAAAATGCCTGACCTTCTGTTCTTCAGCATCTTGGAAACACAACCGAAGTGCGGCTGCCACGGGGGAGCAATGGGACATGGCAAGCCACAAATCTGCTTCCACAGGGGCTACTAAACAACCCAAATTCCTGCTCTGAATGCCATGCACTGGGAACTCACACCAGCAGCATTGCTGGGTTGCCCAGACACTTGGCCACAAATCCACATCAGTCCTGTCTCAACACAGAGCATAGGATTCACAGCCTCCAGCACTTCTGTCTGGGAATACAATCCATTCCTTCAGCTCTCCTTGGCTGCTCTGGGGGATGTGAGTCTTAAGACTCTGCCACATCAAAACTTCTGTTTCCAGAAGGCTTTGCTGCCAGGACATAACAACTTGAGACTAATTCCACCTCTCACCCAGAATGTGCCAGCTTTGAAATTAAGCCCCTTCCAAAGAGAAGCACAGAAGGCTCTTAAGAGGTGTTTTTGCCAAGTTCTTCCACACATGTGGCTTAAACCAGCTGATCACACAAAACAAGGCTCAAAGAAAGCAGCCCATGAGATCTGACTAGTCCTAGATGGAGGTTGTTCCAGGACTATAAGGGACAGCTGCACTTCAAATAGGTTGTCTTCACAAGTAGTGAAAAGGGGACACAAAACCCAGTGAAGTCCAGGAGGTCTGGTCACCAAATCTGGGTCAGGGGTTAAGGTAATGAAAAACTCTTCACTGTGATGACGAATCACTGCAATCTGAAACTTCAATAATCTTGCTTACAGGTCAGAAAGATGATTGCTTTTTAAACAATGGAAGGGCACATTTCTGTCTTCCCCTGATGAAAACCCATAAAGTCATTATTTTCCATGACTACATCATTCTCTCAGATTTTTAGGAGTTCCAGAAGCGTCTCCTCCCTCTTGTGTAACGTAAGAGGCTGCACTCCTCTGAAGAAGATTAAAATAGACCTTTTCATCTTATGGCTAAATAACTACAGCAGACTGACAGCAAAAATGATATGGAACCCAGCAGTTGTGCCCTTCAGGAAAACAAAACTATCCCACCAGAGGCAGAAGAAACAAAACTTTCTTCAAAGATCCAGCCTAAGGCCTTGCCCAGTTAAGGCTTAGTAAGGCCAGAATAGAGGGAACACAGTTAAATAAAAGGGGAAGAATCACTTGAGAGAGCCCAGTAAAACCCTGGAAAGGGCTGGTCCAGCCACAGCCATCCCACTGCAGGCAGCAGAGGGGGGAGATTTGGAAGGCAAGGGAAGGGGAGAATTTTACAAAAAGGGACTGGGGAAATACATGGTGTGAAGGATTTCTGTCTGCAAATGTTGAGAAGTTTATTTTGGACACTGTGAAGTTCTTTATTAAAGGAAATAATGCTGATAACAATATGCAACACAGGCAACTTCACCACACATTGCTTCCTGTCTTTTTTTCTTCCTCCCCTAAGATTGATTGACTTGATTGACTTCTGAAAATTACTAATAAATACTTTGGGTAAAAGGTTATCCTATATGCTTGTTTACTGCCATAAAATGCATTCAGAGGGACTGAACAGCAGTTTGCCTTACAATTAGCAAGTATTAAATGAGCTGTTATAACTCAGCCAAAAGCAGAATCCAGCTCAAAATGAGTTTGGCCCGATTTGCTTTTTCTTGCTGTTAGTCCTGACTACCAACAAATGCAAACAGGTCCCAAATTCTTGATCCTTACAATAAGCAAATGTGGAAAAAATGCACTAGGAAGTAATTAATTAAGCAAAATATGTTTACAAATAGGCTTCTCTCAAATCTCCAATTCTGAAATACCCAAATATTAAGCAGGTGAGTTCACTCAAGCCTGTGAGAAAAAAAGATTAATTATCCTGATTTAATATCAACAAATTCCATACAAACAGGGCAGATGGTTTATCCAAAGTCACAAAGAAAACAGAGAATAATCTCAGGCTAAGATCTAGTAGTAGGAAACATGACATTCGTGTACTTAACTGCATTAATGCTCATTACATGTATTACTTTGTTAAAAAGAAAACATGAACTAATTGTCTAAGGAGTTCTAGAAGCAGTCAGCTCGTTAACTGCCTCCTGGGAAGCCACTAATCTTATAAATAGGCACCTGTGGGTGCCAGCAGCATTTACTCCACATCATGCATGTAACTACATAATTGAAAGCTGATTGGAAGCATTTTTTTTTCAGTCTAGATCCTCCATGTACAGTTTTCCAGTATCACCCCTTGATTAGAGTTATTAAAAACACTTTATTCATGGCCCAAAGTTCAAACAGCTGTTTTTCTGCTGCCAAGAGAACAGTGAAAGCTGCAGCACTGTGAAGGACATCAGAACAGAGAATGTTTTGTTTAAGTGCTTCACTGTGATCTTAATTTTTAACACAGAAATTGTTTATTCATTACTGAAGCAAATTTCTCATGCAACACATCAAGTCCTGCAGGCACTGAAACATCTGAGTGTCTAATGAAAATGAAAGAATAACTATCACACATTTAATTACAACTCCTGACAGAAGTACTTAAGGAATTCTTAACAATATTTAAATGTGCTGTGACTGAATTTACAACTATTAGGACTCGTCCTCTTCTGCCAAATTATTGCTGGGACATATCACTGACTAAGACATGTTATATGTCATCACAAGACTGTCTTGCTTCAAAAATTAGCTGCATTATTCTCCAACTCCTACACAGCCATCTTGCCATGGAGCAGCATGGGAAACACAGGGCTTGGAGCTGGGAGAGAAAGGTTTGCCCTGAAGGGATCATCTCCTCAGCTTCCTGCAGCTTTTCCACACACCACTCTCTAGTTATTTTAATAACACTGCTTCATGTTAAACCTGCAAATGGCTGCAGGTTTAACAGCACGCCACCAAAAACCCTAAACAGAGGATTCAGCAGAAGGATTTGTGCCTTTTGGAAGGACAAGTTATTAAAAATACCCAAGCAAGCATCGATTCTCAAACTAAACTCATGGAAAGTGCCTTCACGTACACATGATATTGATACTTAACTTTCCAAGGATGAACAACTATTATTCCTGGGTGGACTTACCACTCAGGACAGAAAAGCATGCACATACTGATTATCACCAAAGCCAATATATTTCAGAATGACTAAAAACATACCAGTTATAGTAATGGAATCCTGCCCAATAGCAGGCTCCTGAAACTCTGTCTGTGTATCGAGCAAGGAGGATTTGATGTACGTAGCTAAAGATTCCACAGGACTCCCACCAGCAGCCATCAGGGAATTATACTGGTTGTCAACAGGTGAACTTCCACTGCTTTTTAGCTCATCAAACCTTTTTGCACACTGTCACAAGATTAAATGATAGGACAATGAAGCAGTAGCTTTCAGTACATTTGTAATAACTATGATTTGAGATGGACACTGTATTTCGTATCTCCCACAAGGGAACAGTTACTGATATCAAACTTACAATGCTTCCTAGTTGAGGAGTGGTATCAGGAAAGTACAGAAATACACAGTAAAACAAGAGTTACCATAATTAAATACTCTAACAGAATGAGAAAAAAATTAGATAGAACCTGTTTCAACTCTAATTTCCTTAAACACTGCACTTTTATGCCCCATTTTCAAAATGGAAAGTTTTGAAACTTCGAATGGGGAGAGTTTGAATTCTCATTTTGTAACTCGTTCTTTTACCACAAACATGGTCAAATATCATTAGAAGTAGCTATAGTAATTGGTTAATAATCTTTTTTTTTTTTTTTTAATTTTATGACCTCCATTCTGATTCGGACAAAAGGGACCGGTGATTTCCACTGCAGTTTTATCGACTTCCAATTCCCACTGCAGTTCTGTTAATTCTCACTTCCCACTGCAGTTCTATTAACTTCCCATTCCCTATTTTGATGAACTAGACAGTCTTTCCATTCTCTAATTTGTACCCATACAATTATGGGTTTGGTTCAGCAGAGTCCTACACACAGGTAATTTGCACTTACCAGTAAATCTACATAATTCCACAGGTGATGCTCCTGTGAGACAGGTGTTGGGCTCTATTCAAGCAGCTGGTTTGATTTATTTATTTTGGGTTGATTTAGCAGACATTGCTTTGTGCCACCTACCCCTTTAGGCCAGGGGCACACAGTGACACCCTTCTGATAGTCATGTCTCAAATCTGTGGTGATGCCAGTCTACTGTATACAACAAGTAAATGGATCTCTCTGCTTTTATGTAACTGCTTTAAACAGGGACTCCACGTATTTGAAACACTTAGTTCTTTTAAAGCAGAGTAAACAGACATGTACTAATCAAATATATTAATTAACACGAGGAGAGAGCTCCCTGAATTGTTATTTTATTTGCTTAATGTGCATGGTACTTGTGCATATTGAAAGGTGAACAGTAGAAACGTCCCCAAGCACTTTCCCAAGCCCTTGAGAGGCAGCAACATTCCACAGAAGCTTCTACTCCCAATCCTTCATTTTTATGTTCTCAATCCAAGGTTACAGCAATGCTATAAATGTGAGCTGACACTCTTGATTATGTTTGCAAGGAAGTCAAAACCACTGGCTTGTTTTCTTTCAGCTTTGCTGAATCACAAGGGCAGAAGACATTTTCCTCTCTCAGCAATGAAAAAGTCAAAATTATTGCTAAAAAAACAAGCATTTCACCAGGAAATTCAGCAATCCAGGAAGAGAAGAGTATGGAAGTACAAGGTTCTTCCAGCTCTATTCCAACTAAAGAAAGAAAAATCCACATCTTGCAGGATCAAGCAAGAGGCAACTGAACTCTTAAGTACCTAACAGAGGTCTGGAACTCCTACTTCCTTACAATTGTAACAAACAGCATAGAAAGTTATGAGGTTTGCAAGTTAGGATACTAAAAACCTACATGAGGTTAGTGGGTACTGGCATCCTTTCATCAAAGTTCTAGCTATGTAATTTGAAATGATTTTTTTTTATTCCACTTTTTAAATTTTTCATTTCCAGGAATTTTTATTCTTATTCTGTATCAGTTCTAACAAAGCCAAATGCAGAATGCAGTTTTTAATCTACTGCTCATTTAACATATTCAATTCTTAAAGTATAAATCACTTGAGGAACCAAAAATCCCTTAACTTCAATTTCCCTCCCTCCCCCCCGAAAATATTTTGTTTTCCATAAAGCATTTCTGAAAGAAAACAAGTTCTCTTATCAGTGAACTCACCTCTTTGGATGTATATCCTGGGACCAGCCTTGCCACACTGTCCCAGTTGATAGGCTGAGGAACCCCAATGAGGGAACACAGGATCATATCCAAAACCATTTGGTTGTTGTCATAGGGGAAGTTATTGTTTTCTGACAATCCACGACTCATCTTTGGCTACTTAAGCCTACAAGAGAAAGACTTATTAGCAAGTCTCGCTGCGTGGTTTGCTGGAGCTTGGTCTGTGTTACCTGCAGCACTTCAAAAATTCCTGTGGGAAGTGTTTACAGTCAAGGACTGAGGCTTTAGTTGACAAAACTGATGTGTTCTCAAAACCCTGAGGGAGAAGCAGATGCGAAAAACACTCCAATCCCAACCCAAGAGCAGCAGGAATGACCTGCCTTTCCTCTGAGTTTTCTGTTTCCAGGTGGGATTCACACCACTGAGCCCTCCAATACAGCAGAGAGGCTTCCCAAAATCTCAGAGGCAGCCTAAGATATATTTCAAATTTGATCATATTCAAATACAGTTCTCTCTCCTCCTAAATCTTCAGCTTCTCCCTTTGCTCTCAGCTTTGCTCTCCTCTTGCTCTGCCCACCTCTGTAGCACATCTGACTGCAGTTATGTAGCACCCAACCCAGGGCCACCAATAATACTCTGGAGTCAGGAAACACAACACTTGGGTATTATTCAACTCTCATCCCGAGACCTGGCTTTTGAGTTGTCCTAAGGCACTCTTAACCCCTGATTAGCTGGGATTATCAGTTCCAAAAAACCCTTATTCCTTCAGCTTCAAGCTGAACACCAGAACAAAGCATATATGGACAGTATTAAACATCCTCAAAAAATCAGCTCTGCTATTTTGAAAAAAAAAAAGGATATTTAGAGGTTTTTTTCTTTATCCAAATAGCAACAGCAAAACACAGTAAAAGCTCAAATTACTGTTTCAGCATGTGCTGGGAGAGAACTGCAGGCATTAACCAAGAGTTTCATGTTCAAGGATCAGCCAAAGAGCTTAGTAAGGATTCATACCTGGAAAGCCATTTGGACCTTTTCTGAAGTGCCTTAAACAGATCACATAAATAACAGAACTCAAAAGCCACACACAAATTTTTGACTGACAAAACAAGTATTATAGAGAATTGGAAAGAAAACACACTGGGATTGTAGTGGATTTAAGGGATCACTTGTTACTAAAAGTACACTACACGTAGATGTTTCCTTTGCATCACCCACTTTCTAAAAGAAAAGATGCTTAAAACACACAAAATAGCCCTGATTTTGTTTCTGCCTCTAGAAGCTCTTCCAGCACTTCTTTTTCTTCGTTTGTTTTGTTGGTAGAAACAGAAATCACAACAGCAGGTTTAAGCTTTCATCCTCTAAAAAGAGCAACTGAATTAAATCAGAAAGAAAAAACCCAGAACCTACCAAGAGAATTCTTAGGTTTCCTACAGAAAAAAAAAAGAGACATGAAACAGAAGACAATTTGACACAACAATTCCAACTAAATGAAATCTGCTGCAAAACACACCACATAGCCAGTTTTAAAGGACAAAACCCCTTCCCAGGTTACATTCCCAGCCCAAACTTTCCAACCAAGATGCCACTCTGAGACAAAGGCAGATCATTCCCTGCAGTCACTGTGTCCTGATCCCTCACCCTGATGTACTTCCAAGCAGTGTCACTGTGGTGATTCTGTGGTGGAGACTTCTCACCATCAGTGTGCAGACACACGTCAGTACCCATTATATTTAAGCCATGGAATATCTCCCATATCTGCTGTCAGGAGAAGGAATAACCAGGCCAGGCCAGGTCAGCACCAGTGGCAAACCTCCATGGTTATAAAATACAAAGCTGACTTCTCGTGCTACTTCATGCAGCTGGTTTAAAAATATGTTTGGATGAGATAAGTCAATGCTGGAGCATTATAATCCCCTGGTCTCACACCATAAAATAAG
Organism: Manacus candei; assembly: GCF_025592945.1. Lineage (NCBI taxonomy): Eukaryota > Metazoa > Chordata > Aves > Passeriformes > Pipridae > Manacus > Manacus candei. The sequence continues at coordinate 3,515,940 of NW_026138083.1, read as the reverse complement.
CTTAATGCGAGTAAAATTACCAGCAATGTCAATAATCCATGAATCACCACTCTGAGGACTAGTTCTATGGGATGATTACACTGGGAAAGCAAATAAAGAAAGGAAAAGCAGTTATTTTCCAACAGTTTTGAGTCTGTAATTCACAGGGAAAAATTTTGAGTGCTTCACTGGTAACAAGTTTCCTCCACATCAGACCTATGAGCATGAAGCAACCCGGGCATGAAGGGATGACAGGTGCCCTAAAACGTGGTGACACCTTCACAGGGAATCACCTCTTGGTCTCTCATATATTTTTATTTTATTTGCTTATTCTGCACATTAAAATACAGTTTTGTATATGCCTATTACTGCAACGACAAATGAAAGAAGAGACTTAACTGCAGGCGTACAGAAGTTAAATATTTTTATTCATGTTCTGGAAAGGGCACAGGACTCCTCTTTGTGGCTTTATACTTGGTATTTAACATTTGCCTTTTTGGCCTCTAGGAAATCCTGTTGTAAATGCAGTTAAAGACACACTCAGGGTTCTGCCTCACGCAAGAACTGTAAGAGCAGCAGCAAAAAGCCTGTAATAAATCGTATTGTTACCAGAGAAAGCAACTTCTACAGATTCTCTCCATCCTATTAATGCAAGGAAAGCTCAAGGTAACCCTTTCCTCAGCTGTGGAAGTGGGAGGGGAAAAAAGCTGCAGAATTATTTAACTCTGACCAACTCATTTCAGACGCACAATATAGAAAGGCACACGAGAACGGAATTTCTATTAATACTCAGAATTCTAGATAAAGCGGTGCAAAGGTTTCCTAAGAGTTAATTCATTATGCAGGAAGTTGCTTTGCATTACGGAAACGCACCGTCCCATGTAAGACCGACTTTTAAAAAAAAAATTATTACTGCTTAAAGCAAATAATTAATGTCAAAATGAAGAATTACTCCTCCTATAAGAATAACCTGGGGGAAGGTGAAGATGGTGGGACGGGCACGAGGTTCCATCCACAGCCCCGAAACGCAGCGAAGTGATGCTGCAGAATGAGGAACAACAGCAACTTTGCAGCTCGCCGAAATTAAAAACCGGAAGGCATTCAAACGAAAACAATAAAAGCCGGTCCCGGGGTCTAGACCCTACAAGTGCAGCAGCCTCCTCGTGCGACGCCCTCAGAGCGGGGACCCCCGGCAACCTCCCTGGGGTGTTCCCCCGGGTTTACCTGGCGGCTCCCAGGCGCAGGGTTGGCGGGACGGGACGAGACGCGAGGCGGATCCTCCTCAGGCCGTGACGGGGCGGCGGCTCCGCGGGGGAACGAGTGGGACGAGCGGGACCCGCGGGCTGCCGGTGCGGACCCGCCGCGCCCTCGCCCGCCGGCACCGCCCTCACGGGGAGGGCGGGAGCGCCGTGAAGGGGGGGGGGGGGGGGGCGGTGCCCGCCAATTGGCGCCGGGCGGGCGACGAGGCCCCGCCCCCCGGCGGCGGGCGGAGCCAATGGGGCGGCGCGGGGCGCTCCCGCCCGCGGCGCGCGCCGGCCCCGCCTTTGCCGCAGTGCAGCGGCGGCGGCGGCGCCCCCTCGCGGCCCGCGCGCGGCGTCCGGTCGCCCCGGCAACGCCCCGCCCCCGCGCGACGTCACGGTGACGTCACGGAGGGTTGTGAGGCGGCCCCGTTTCGGTCCCGACCCAAGCGGGGAGGAGGGGCCCACAAATGACGTCACACGGCCCCTCATGACATAAGCACAGCGCATTAATCAAGCGGGAGAGTGTTAATCACTCTGCACTGTGCCCACACACTGAGGCCGAGCAAAGATAAGGAGCCTCAGCTCTAGCTTTTCCCAGGTTTTCAGCTGATCTAAACGTTTGATGCGCTATGAACTATCACAGCAATGACTGAACATCCAACTCAGAGTTAATTACACACAACAGCCCAACAAACGGGTGTGTTGTAGCAGTTATTCTGCTAAGGTCAGACAGTCCCAAGCCTGTTATTTTGCCCACTGTTGGACTGTTCCCTACCCTATGTCGTCTACTGCCTCAAATATTCCCAGACATTTTAAACTTACTTCCCTTGGGAAGCCACCTGTGCCTGCTAAAGATCAGCACAGATCCCCTTTTCCTACACAACAATCCTCCCCAGCCATGCCATGTAAGTTCTGTTCCTTCTGGGTATTTTTTGAAGAATAACCAATATTAACCATTTATCTTCCAAAAAGCCCACCCCTTAAGTCTGCAGTAACCCAGTGAGGGCAGAGAATGCCAAAAAAAAAAGCACTGAAAAGTTCAGGAAAAAGGATTCCACCAATCCAGAGAAGGGTATGAAACCCAAATTCTCTAAGTCAGCCTGAAAGCTTCCCTTGGGTTTCAGTGAAAGCAGAAAACACTCATTTCATACCATCCCACAGCAATCCACAGAATAAGCTGGAATATTGCTGGACTATGATGACATTCAGTTATTTCATGATGAATGGAAACTTGATGGTATGTCAGAGAACTGGAACATGTTTTTTTAATTAAAACCCCAGACATACATCTTAAATTTTACTGACTTGATGTTCTGGAGACTGTGCTGGATCAGTTAAAATAACTCAAAGGTCCTGGGACTGTCTTTTTGCATTTTTAATTTCTAAAGCAAAAAAAACTCTAAAGATACTCTCTGACAACATAAATCTGTGTAGTAAGTCTCAGAGTTTTGTGACTCTTGTGAAATTTAGGGAATTTCAGTGGCTCAAACAGATAAAGATCCAGGGGTGCTCTGCACTGACATCATGCCTCTGCTACCAGTTAAGCCAGTTATACCAGTGCATTTGCTCCAAGGAGAGATTATCCAGCTGGTTAAAGGCTGTGTTCAGTGTGGCCACAGAACCCAGGAAAATTTTCACTGCAAACAGGCCAGATTTGTATTTGCTTTGTATTTATCTCAGTAGCAAATTTCACCAAGACAACGAAATAAATCAGAACGACCTTAATATCCCAGATGCAGCCCAATTCCACACAAAGAAGAGTTTTATGAAGCTGTGCAAAACTGGGCAATTTATTAAGTTTTCCCAGACGAACACAGTATTTTAAATTTATTACTCAGGAACCTCTTGAGCATGTGCATGTTCATGTTCTGCTTGCACCCAGAGGACCACTCAGAACTGGCACCTGTAGCTCACAGTGTTCAAGCAGGAAGTGGTTGATAAACAGTATCAATAAGACTAAAGGAAGAATAAACTAAAACCTTATATAAAAAAATGTTCTGTTCCAGACTTTCAGGTCTGCCACAAGATTATAAACAGTGCCAAAGAACAACATAAAGCTAACTTAGTATGTGCAGACCTCCAAAAAAAAAAAAAAAGAGCTGATTGCCTAATGCAGAAGTTAAGCAATATTTTAACCTCTCTTTTCTGCTTTCCTCTTCCACACACTCCTGGTGCAGCCACACCTGCTCCTTTCAGTCTTCTCCCCTTCCTAAAGTTGGGTAAGTCTTGAGCAGCCTGTCCACCAGCCTTCCTTTTCCACTCAGGGTTCATTTAGGTGGTTTTTTTCTGTAGCCTGACACATGGACAAAAACAGACAATGAATTGTAGGACTCACTTTTTTTTTTTTTTTTAACCTGATGCTACTTTGTGCATTAAAAAGAAGAAACCCAAAACCTTAAAGGACAGTATATACTTTACTTCAGTAAACTTTAATACCCTCCTGCAATCAGTACAATTAATTGGGAGTTAAATAAGTAACTTAATTTCCTTAGAGCCTCTTTTTCCAATGAAAGTAATTGCAAGATTGAAAGGATCAAAATTCCTGTTGAGATTTAACAGATACAATGATGACAGTGACTGGTAGGCTAAGTCAAACTACTGTAAGGACAAGTCAGTTAAGTTCTGAATAATCCATGTTCCTACTAAAATAACTGGTTTCAATAGTATGACCTGAAAGAGAAATTAAATTCATCTTACTAAAAATCAGTAAGATTTAAACATTCCCACAAACATCATGGCACTGTCTTCATCTTGTTCTGAGCCAGAAAAGAGAAAAACAAAAAAATCTACTTAAATGGATACTCTACAATAAAAAAATTAGGGGTTTATTTATTAATTTATTTAAAGACCCTTCCTCTGAATGAAATCTTTCACTGACACAAGAGAGGCTGACAGTCCATTAATTAAACCTCACACAGCAAATTAATTCCCTCCAGGGATACACACTGCAAACAGAACTGAACTCTTTCTACTCCTTCCCCCCCCCTTTTTCCTCTCTAGATTTTACATTTCGGAATTTTTTCTGCTGTTTTCATTGCAACAACAGATAGGATTAACAAATATGGATAATTTTCTTCTATGCCCTGGTACATAGGGAAACATCTCATGAACATGTTCTGTTTTAAAACATGTTCTGCCTATTAAAACTAGTTCCAAGTTTCTCACTTGCCCTTTAACTACTCTGCACTTGAAAAATCTAAAAACTTAGTATAAATTATTTGAATCACCATCTCCCAATACCTGAGCACAACCACTTAAAATTCTTGCTCTATCAACGACAGGCATTCAGAGATTACTTTAAAAATCCAAGGTTCCAGCATGATATCTGTCTTTTCAGCCACTCTACCTCATGAAAATTGTGCTCACTTCAGAGTTTTGTTGTGGTAAACAGACTTCTACAAACTCAAGGCCAGCAAATGCAATCAAAATATAAATACTGAAAGCTTTGCTAACACATAATGGGTGTTGAAGATCTCGGTAGGTCAAACTGGAACTACTCAAAGGTATGTTCCCTACTTATACTTTTGAGGACCTTTAAACTAAAAAAGCTATTTTAATGATTAAGACAAGCTCGAGTTATTTAATCCATTGATGTGACCTTCAGAATGTATGTAATACATCCATGCTACGAGGAAAAAGGTTTTAATTATCTTTGCTTCATTTAACAAAAAAAAAAACAAACAAAACCCAGAACAGTATTTCAGGACAGAATTCTCAAACACCAATATGAAGAAAATACTAAATACTCTGAACAGTCTGAGTATTTTTATGGCTTTTGATAAACTGGACCCCTCAAATGTTATGGGCAGATGCAAAATTTACCACCTGAAAGGCAGCACAGGGAGTTTGTCCAACTCCAAGACCTTCCTTTGCCGAGATAATTAAGCAAGAGATGTTACTTTTTCTTTGCTGCTCCAATTCCTTTCAACTTCCCCCAAAGCAATGCTTTCCTTCTGCACTAAAAGGCAGGAGAGGTATTTTGACATTCATATAAAACCAATGAAGAGCAGAAATAAGTGGAGATGAGGGTGGTGGACTATGGATGGGCAGCTAACAGGCTACAACACAAAATGGCCAAGTGTGATGCAAAGTTAGTTCACCACAGAAGGGAGTGACAGAACTAATAAGTGCCTGACTGCAGAATACCCTTTATTCAAATTCCTTTTAATAAACAAAATAGAACTGCTTAGAACTACTGGTGAAGCCTCACTGCTCTTCCCCTGTAAACTCTTGTTTCTCCTCCCTTCCTCACAAATCCCTTTTTTCTAAGAGCTCAACTCTTTATGACAGTAATTTAAAACTTGTAACCATTCAATTGGGTCTCCTGAATCTCCTGCAGTTCTCCCACCTTTCAGAGGGAAACAATGTGCCATTACTTTTGCACGGCCCTCAGTGTGCAGTTTTGGAGGACACCTCACAGAAATGAATCTTCCCTTTGCACATCTATTGAAGAGGCCTCCTGTCAAGCCAATACTCTAATGGGGACTGGGTGTTAATCCCCCATTTCACCAACAGTTTGTCTCTTTAACAGGGCAGTCCCTATTGTTTTCCTTTGTTTGCTTTGTTATAAATGCTTCAACCCTCCTTATCTCAAGCTCTCAGGAGTGGCTGCCAGGTGGTTGGACAGAATCACTAATGTACAGCCTCAGATGAGTCAAAAATAAATACTACAGATTGGAGCAATCACTTCTCCACCCCTTCACCAGTCAGTAGCAGCAATCACTGGTGCGTGCCCATCAGTGTTCCACTACAAACCACATTTCCAGCAGTCCCTAAAGTTGCATCAGTAAAGCACAGTTCAGCTGCTTTGTTGATCAAAGTGCATCAGAGTTCCTGTTTCTCCCCACTGCCCCCAGCGGAGTCGGATGCAACGGGAACTTTACTACTTCCAGCAAAAACAGTTTCAAAAGCAGCTTCCTGCTCCTCCAAAGTCACAGCAGCAGTGGCTCCTCCACCAGGTGTGCTGGGAAAGGCTGGACGTTGCTCAGGAATCTTTTCCAGGTCCACTGTTCTCCTACCTCTTCTTTTGCCCAGGATTTTGATGTAATTAGCTGGCACAAGTCCTGTTGTTTGGCCATCATAACTGGCCAGGAGCCAACCACGGATTTTGGGTTGTTGTTCTGAAGGAGAAAATGCAAAAGCATCAAGTTGCAAAACAATTCAATGACACTGAACAAAACTACTCAGAAAGTTTTATTCCAATGCAAATAATAACTTAGTGGGGGGAAAAAAAAATCAGTATTTGGTCAAATAAGGTGGTTTTGGTCTTTTAGTTTTAATTTTCAGACTCTAACACTATAACTTCATTATGATTAGAAAATAAACAGAAATAAATAGAAAAATACTTTAGAAAAACTAAAAATTAAAAGTTTACCTTTGGGTGCTAATTTTAGCATGTCACCAGCACGGAAAGAAATTTCTTCTTCTGAGAGAGCATTGAAATCATATTCTGCTCTTCCAACTACGTGGTCATCTTCTCCACTAGCCCAGTTACTGGACACTGTTTGCAAACATACATTAAAAGTTTATCTGCTTTGAATTACAAAGTTTGGCGTGTCTTTTTAAAACAAAATGAAGAAAACACTTTAACTTCCTTGCTAAAACTTTTCTGGCAGAGAACTGACAGGAGTAACAAGCAAAGCACGACTTGTTGAGTTAATCCAAGCGATACACCCCAAACTGCTACATCTACTAGGAAGGAACCATGAGTTTGGAATCACACACAGCTTAAATACAATGTTAACAACAGGCTGTCACATGCCTAAAATTCAGCATTGTGTCCCAGTATCTACTAACTGCTATTACTGTTGTGTAGATTAATCACCACACAGACAACAGTGAAAGGAACAAGGAACTCTCGTGCTGCAGATCATCTTTACCTGTTTCTTCATCACTGTATGTAGAAAGCAGCTTCCAAATCAGGTAGGGCCCTCCCATTATAACAGCAAAGAACAGGAAAATGGGCCAGGACTTTGCAGAGTTTCCCATCTTGTCTTCAAGGCCGACACGAGCCACTTTGCCCTCACTCTCAGCCCACAAATCCTCGTTCTCAGAACTGTTCCTCAGCCCCAGCAGCCGCTGCAGCCGTTGGTAGAGGTACCTTATAGTTCTCACCAAAGCAAAAGCCGAAAACACCTTGGTGAAGTGGATTTTGAGGCGGGAGAAGTGGTTGGCCACGTCCAGCACAGCCCTGAAGCTGTTGTAGACAGCTGAGAAGGTGGCATCCATCATCATGCTGACCGAGGCAAAGGCATGCACGATGCTCTCGATGGACTGGAAAGCCCCCCTGCTGCTCTCCTCAGCCTGCTGCACAAACCTGCTGGGGGGAAGGCCGTCGGCACAGAACCGGTTATACCCCAGCCCACCGTATCCGTAGCTGTAAGGGCTGTAGCTTCCATAGAAAGAGGTCCCATATGAACCATAGGCTGGAGAGAAAGAACCACTGTAAGCTGGCCTGAAGGTGCTCAGACTGCTGCTTCCTGTTTGCTGGGATGGTCTTGGCAAAATGGGTGGAGGTATCCGTGCCACGGCGGGTTGTCCGGGTCTGGTCAGCATGTTGTCACCCAAGTCAGCAGACCTAAAAAAAATTCAAACAAGGAAGATCAGTACCCAAAGTTTAGATTTTTCATTTCCTCAGGGGCCTTGGCTAACTCCACAAATGTCACAGTGAGTTTCAGCAGTGCTGGGATAGGGAAGCTGGGAGCCAAACACTCAGAGTGTTGTACAACGTTTGTTGGAAGTTAAAAATCCAGTCAGGAAATACAGGTCTTTCGGGGGAACAAGAACCATAATGAGATACTCAGTGTAAACATGAAACTGAGATGTACACATTGAAAAACTTGGTCTATTTATTAATTTATACATGCATGAAATGCACCTTCTAGATCCACCAAACCTGCTGCTTTAACACCCAGGTCATTCTTCTGCACACCAAAGCCTCTCGTGGGCCCCACCAAAAATATTTATGAACTTCCCAAAAAAAAAAAAAGCTTTATTTCCAACACTGCAATAAGCCAATGATACAGCAGGAAGAAGTTTGAGAGCTCCTTTGAATCCACCCTTAAAGGGTGGTGTGACCTAATTGAGAATCCAAGTAATTATGAAACAACCTGTGCAAGGCCTTTGGGCCTCCCAGTTTCCCCCTCTACCCAAAATACCTCATTACCTTTGTGCAGATTATAAAGGGATTGAATCTACTACTGATTGTTGATATTGAATTTACTGCTGTTGGCAGAAAAAGGTCTTATGAGTCCATCACTTGTATTTAACTTAGTAAACTTTTTTTCCTTTGTATGCTCAGAAGTTCAAGTTATTTTATCATAATAAGACTCTGCAAGTACTTGACTGGCACTTGAATTCTCTCAAGCAGCTTTTTGTTCTACTTCTGGACACACAAAAAATCGTATATTATCACCCTAAAAGTCAAACATTTTGGTTATTTCCCATGTTTACTGTCTCGTCCCATGACTTCCCACTTCTGTAGTCCATTAAATTCACAGGGGAAAAAAAAAAGGCAGAAGGAAAAAATGCCAAGTTGGAATTGCTATTTACCGGTTAAAAACGGGAGCAAAACGAAGTCATTATCACAGCAAAGAGAGATACTGTAACTCAGCAAGTCGCCCTACAGTTCACAGCTCAATAGTCAGCTTGGGACACCTCACTTTAAAGGTGCCTGAAGCCATTAACACGGGGTACATAAACCCAGCAAGAAAAATTAACATTTAATTGCTCGCTCAGCAAACGGAGAGCGTAGCGAAGTGTCTGTGAAATGTTCAGCGCCGGGCCAACCTTTTGCCCAGTTTCAGCTCTAATTGCAAAAGAAAAACAAATCGGATCTTCAGCCACCAGGCGAGCTTTCCTCGCCTCCTGATCAAAAAGGAGCTCACAGACACTTTGCGTTCATCCTTCTCCACGAGCAGGCGGGATTTCCCGGGAGAGCTCCCACACCCCCCGGACTGTCACATACACGGATCTTTTCCAAGCCCTGCGGTGACACTCAGCTCCCGGGGCTGACACAGCCACACAACCCCCGGGAACGGACACCCCGAACACTCCTGCCCACATCTACGACTTCATCTTCCCCACAGGGGACCCCTCGGAGTGCCCTCACAGAGCGCGACTCCCCGGGCCGCCCGCCCCGACCGACCCCGGCCGGGCCCGACCTTTGAGCCCGCCCCAGGGCCGCGGGCCCGGCCGCCCCGAGCGGGCGAACACCCGTCCCCGCCGCGGTGGGGATCCCCCGGGCAGGGACGCCCGCACTCACTGGAAGGCGGGCGCGGTGCCCGCCAGGCGCCGGGACTCCCAGGGCTTGGGCGGCGGCGTCCCCGCCATCGCGCCCGCTCGGCTCCGCTTCGGGCGCGCTCGGCTCGGCTTCGGCTCCGCTTCGGGCGCGCTCGGCTCCGCTTCGGCTCCGCTTCGGGCGCGCTCGGCTCCGCTTCGGGCGCGCTCGGCTCCGCTTCGGCCCCGCTCGGCCCCTATCGGTAGGGCCCGCCCACCGCCAGGCATCAGGTGGGAGCGCCGAGCTGTTCGCCCAGCGGCCCTGCGGGTGCTACGCCCGCCGCGCCGGCCGAGCGATGCGCTCTGCGGAGCAGCTGAGCGAGCCTGTGCCGGGCCGCGGAGCGAGCGGTGAGCGAAGGGAGCGGGACCGGGAATGGGATGGGGATGGGAACGGGAACGAGAACGGGAATGGGAATGGGAACGGCGTCTCCGGCCTGCGAGGGGGTCGGCCATGTGCTGAGCGGGCCCCGTTTGTCCTCATCCCTCCGTCTCAGCCCGTGCGCGGCGCCTCGGTGGGGGGGGTAATGGGGTCCCCTCAGCCCTGAAGGGTCGGGGGTCCAGACCTCCCCCAAATCCTGAGGTTTCGGGCTGGAATAGGGGTACTGAGCTGCCCTCCCTCAGATATGCTCTGAAAGTGCTGAGCTCCCTCTCCCAGCCTTGAGATGTTGGGCCAGACTGGGGGTGCTGAACCTCCCCAAAGATTCCACCTCTTTCCCCCTCCTCCTTGCCCCAAAACATCCCCAATATCACCACATTTGTCCTGATGTGTCAAACAATGCCAATATTTAACTCTCATAAAGGTGAACTGGCAGTTTTACCTAAAAGCCTGCTTGTTCGTGTTTGCTGTTTCTTGCTGAAAGGGGATTTGAAGTTTTCCAGGTAGCCCTTGGATTTTTACAGCTTTCCATAAAAAATCCAAATCCAGGACAAAAAAAAAATCGTCGAATTAATAACTCTTCCCATACTGTAGAGGTTTTTCCACGGCTCCAGTATTTCTGTGCCAGGTACTTCTGAGCAGGATTGGATATTAAATTTCAAAGAGACACTGGAGGAAGGATCTGTTAAGGTTTCCCAAGAGTCAAACCACACCAGGTCAGAGGGATCCCCCAAACCCAGAAATAATTGGAGACAGGAGCACTTGGCAGAGGAATGTGCCCTGCACACACAGATTTTCCTGTGGCACCTGTTTATTCCTGCTTTGGGTGACAATGGACTAATTGAACCTGTGGTTATTCCTATGTGCTCCTAAAGCTCCCTAGTGAGCAGCTCACTGGGAATCTCTCATTTTCCATATTTTTCAAAAAATGCTGAGAGTTCTATCCCATTGTTACATTTTGGCCTGTTCTAAAGGGCAGAAAAAATGACAAGAAACCAAAGTAGCCATAACATTTTAGGGGGGAAAAAAAGCATTATGAGATTTCTCACAAAAACATGAGTCCTATGTTGGGATGGGAAATAAGAAATCTTAAAAAATTGCAGGGATAGAAAAGGCTTCCTTTGCCTTTAGGGCTTTCGTGGCAAAAGGGGCTGGCATACGTTGTTTGAGGCTTTTTTTCCCCCCTGTGATTTTAACACACTGATTCTTTAGGCTCTGTGATTTTTGGGAGGAATTTCCATTTTAAATTGGGCTTAAGATGTCTTAGATCCACCCTCCTTCATTCAGTAAAGATTAACATGTCATGTAATGCACTTTATCCAACATAAAACTGGGCAGAAGCTCAGCATTCCCTTGTCAGAACTCTTGAATTTAGGTTTTTCTAGGAAAAACCTTGGAAGTACAGAAGCTTTTCCCCTGGTCAGTGGTGGTTTGGGGTTGGTCTTCCACTTCTCTTATGCCTGTGATTTAAAACAAACACGTATCCTAAACTTTCTTTAGAGGACCAAAAAAATCCAGTTATTTTAAATCCAGTTAAATTGCTGAACTGTGTTTATTCTAAGCTTTATTTTTTTCCTTTTCTTTTTGGAATTTTAGGATTCCCCAGCATGTCTTCACTAACAGAGAAGGACAGACCAGTTGTTCAGCTCTTGCTCAACACTGGCACTTGCCCACGATGTATTTTGAGGTTCTGCTGTGTGGGATCACAGACCCTTTACAGACATCCAGACAAGGTTTGGCCTTTGTATTCCTGGTTAGAATGTGGGAGCACATGGATGCAGTGTCCTTTCCACTACCCTGGAGGAACCAGCTATGCTCCAAGCAGTTTTGCCTCATTCTTCCTTCAGTAGAATTGGTAGTGGGATGCACCTGAAGAATTGCAGGGCACAGGTTAAGGATAAAGCTTCCTTTTTCACTCAGTCAAACACAGTGTCATCACACATCCTTTTTAGCTGACCTTAGTGCTGAAATTCAGTGTTGTTTTAATTTTTCCTGGCTGTGCATAGTCTTTCTTGCCTTCTTTCTTATGCTTGGAACTCCTCGACTCGGTTTTGGCTCTTTGCTTTTTCTCTGTGTTGGTTCTTTGAGACCTGTCTCGAACATCTCCATTTGCTTGCTCTAATCCCTTCTCTTCATGCTGGTGTCTCTCTTGAACTTTGTTCAAGTTAAGACTCCCCAGAATTCATTTCTAACATTTTTCTTCCCTATCCTTGTCCATTTTCTGTCAGTTATTTGAGGAGTGTTCACTCTGTGTGCCATTTTTTTATTCTTTTGTATCTCTACTTGATTTTCCTGTGAGTTGCAACAACGCAGGAACTGCTGACTTTCTTACTGAAGACATTTTAATAAATCCTTCTTTCTGAACTGTGTCTTTATCTCTTATCCTTCCAGAAATTCAGAGACAAGCAGGTTCTTCTCCCTCCTCACCAGCACATCCTCTTAAGTTTTGAGTTTTTAGGTTCTTACTCTGTGTATTTAATTTCACCCCCAACCTGTATCTGCTCTTATTTTCCTTTTATGCCATACTAACCAGCTCTCTTCCTGGGCTAATGGAGTTAGAGAAATTAAATTCTAATCTAATCTAAATGACAAGAAGGCACTAAATGTCTATTTTCATGGAATAGCAATGAGGCAAAAATAAATGTGTTTCTGCAAGACAGGTCTGGAAAATGTTTTCGCTCTTGGATGGTAAATGAGTCTGTTGAGCAACAGTTTCTCTGGAAATTTCTGTTTTTAGAAAAATGCAGCTTGGAGCTTTTTAATTGTGTCTTCAAGATGTCCTTGGGAATAAATTCCAAGTTGTTAATTACATAAACTAAGGCTCGGCTGGGATGCTTAGTACTGCTTTATGGAATTGTGTTTGTTCAAGAGATAAAAACAACAGAATGATTCCCGTGTTTGTGTTAGGATTTGATGAAGGATTTACAAGACTTCCTGAAAAAGAATCAAGAAAAAGAAGGCCCAGTTTGTTTGGAGGTGGTTGACCCACCTTGTAAGAGGATCAGACTTGGAGACACCGAAGAAGGTCCCGAGGATCTGAAGCACAACGGAGCCCTCCCGCAGATCCCTTCGGAGAACGACGGGAATGCTGCAGTGGAGAGCTCTGCTGGGAAGGTTTGCAACGTGTGTTTGGGAATCCTTCAGGAGTTCTGCGAGGCTGACTTTGTTAAAAGGGTAAATCCCCCCTCTTAGTCTTTTGGGGTCCTTTTTCTGGAGCTTGTCTATGTCGGGGCCCACAGTGTAGAGCTGATGGTTAAAACCCCATGCAATTTTGGGGTGGGGTTTTTTTTTTTTGAAAGGTATATTTTCTCTTTCTTTTGAAAGAATAAAAAAAAAAACCAAAAGACAAACCAAAACATTTACCTGTTTTGAGTATTTGAAGTGTAGGTGGCACCATCCCACTCCATCCTGCTCCTGGGCAGTGTTTGCACACCTGTAACATCTGTGTTGGCACCAGATTTTGCCCAGGCTTTGTCACAGTGTAACCTCTTTAAAAAAAACAGCAGTGCAGGTGCAGTGGAATGACTGCAGGGAGCACACTTCCCTAAGAAAAGGATTAACTCATTCATGGTTACATGAATTTAGGAGATAAACCTGAGGTCCAGAGGAAAACCTCAGTGTGAATAGTGACCTCTCTTCACTTTTTTTATGTGACAGGAAAACGAGGAGTCATCAGCTGCTGTTCTCTTAACTCCATGTTTTTAATACAGCATGAACCTGTCTTTATGAAGGAATAATATTTAGAGAGCCACAGAGGAAGAAGATGTTTTGGTGATACAGCAGACTGTGGGTATAATAGAGGAAATGAGAGTTAGGAGAAACATCACCTCTGAGCACTCAGACTGCTCATGTGACAAACTGAAATATCAGCTGGAAAACTCCCACCTGCATTTGAGATGTTTAACAGGGTTTTAATAGGAAAGAGTTTGGTTTAATAGCATGAATGTATCTAAAAATGGGACTAAACAGAAAGCAGAGTATATCGTTTCTGTTGTTGCAGTGCATTGTGTTTCTTTTTTGTTGCCATGGGCAGAATATGTATCTTTGTACAGAAACACTTGTTTCTGAGTTACTCTCTTCAGTAGCAAGGGAAGATCTGGCAGAACTTGTTAAGGCACTGCAAAACCTAATTATTTTATATGTAAAGATGCTGATTTCACCTTGAAAGCTCAGAATTCCTCTCTAACATTCCCCAGAATCACTGACATTTTGGATGACTTCTCCATGTGTGTTGGCATCTTTGCCATCAGTTCTCACTGGCCCACTTTAAAATATTAGATGTGTCTTTGGAATCCTACTTCAAACAGAACTTTTCACAAGGAATTAATGCTGTGGATACCTGTTTGTTCCTGTCTTGTCCCAGGATCTTAGACATTTTTATTGTCCTAGAATTAATTTATCACTGCCATGAAGGAAGATGCTCAGAGTTGGCTATTCTTGTCTTTGGTCACTGTGGTGTAGATTTTTTGGACACAGATTTCAATATACAGTTGGTCTTGGCTTTAAAATAGTGAATTTGGTTATTTCATAGCCATAAGGGTACAGTTTATTAGTAACTTTTTTCTTAACAGAACAAAGAAGCTTATGTTTCACTGAGTGATTAGTGATTACTCTGTTTTGGATGTTCAGCATCTCTCTGAATGTGTGTTAACATGAATTAACAATAATTGAATCAAGAATATCAACTCAGTGCCATTGCTGTGGTTTAATATTAAACTCCTTCTCTTCCAGGTGTGCCAAAAAGTTAATTCTGCTGACTACCAGTTCACTAGTTTTGTATTTTCTGTGTCACTACCCCCCCAGCTCTCTGTTAGGGAGGTAAGTAACTTAAATAACTTCAACACATATTAAACAAAGTAACTGTGGAATGTACAAGCTGGAGGTGGTTTGATTTTTAATTGTTACTGCTTAAAAAAAAAAAAACAAAACCACATGCTGGAAGTGAAATCTGCTCTCCCCTTCCTTGTGGGTGAGTATTATTTTAATTAACAAAGGGTCTGAGTCACTTTGGTTTCCAGTTAGCCCAGGAGTTATTTTACAGCTGAAATCCTGAAAGGAGTTTGTTTAAACCCTCAGTGTATTGTTCCCTTTGGATGCCAGCCCTGTGGATCTTCCAGAGGTGGAACTGCACAGCTGGTGCCTTTCCAGAAATAAATGGTAATTGGTAGTGCAGAATACAACCAGAGGAATTTCAGGATGAACTTTTAAGTGTTCAGCATTTTAAATGATGGGAAAATAAACGTTTTAATAATCACCCAGCTTGGGCATTGTTGGAAGTCTAGATTTGTAAATCTGAAGCTGTGAAACTACTGATTTTTATGGCAATTTTAATCAAACTCAAATTGCTTACATTTCATTCATTTAATTACAGTGGATAGTAATAATATGAAAGAGTGTATACCCTGGTAATTTTTTTTAATTGAGGGATAATATTAAGCATAATATAACTTGATCAATAAAGCCCCAATTTTTGCTTAGTTGTCAGTTGTTTTACAACGTTCCCCTGCTTTCTGATATGAAAAGGTGCAAAAATAGTGTTCTAAAAGGCAACATGTAAATTTTTATGATAGATGCTGTGGCAAGATGTGATAGAAGCTTCAGTGGCAGAAAGAAATGTAGATTGTCTTGGATTTATATATAAACTTGTGGTGAGGTCTCTTCTGATCCCACACAGTTTGATTGTTAAATAATTACTACACTTTTAGTGGTGATTTGTGCTGTGAGTTCTGGCATTTTGGGCAAATGCCAGCGTGATAGCAATCATATATTCTGCTCCTAAGTCTTCTTGAACATAAGATTCTCTACTTCTCATCTTAAATTGAGCATAATTGGTGTGTTTGCTTCGTCTGCCACCGCCTCTGGTAAAATAAGACCAGAGCAAATCGCTTTGTGCTTTCTGGCTGGATGAACTGCCCTTATTGCCATTTGATCTTGTGCTCATCCAGTATGTCCAAAAAAAGCACTTTCAGGCAAGGTGAGTGTCTGTATGCACGTGTGTGTGCCTGGGGTGCTGTGACTTGCTCCAGCTTTCTGCCTGGGGGAAGCTGAGATGTCCAAAAGGCACCTGGTGTTTGCCGGGGAGCCTCGGTAGAGGGTGGTGTTGCACTGCAGTTCAGGTGAGGGATGTTCTCACACTGCCCTTGTGCTCAAGCAAACCAACAGTCCTACGGTGCCTGGGACAGCCAAGGGAATCAAAGTTGTGCCGTGGGGCCAGAAATGAAGAGAGGGAGTGAAATGAGTGAGTAGGAAGCTCCCAAACCACATCTGTTCTCTTTGGAAGCAGTTTGGGTTCGGCCGGGAGAAGGTTTGCATTAGGAAGTTCCTGCTGTCCGTTCCATTCCATCCCTTCAATCTTGCCAAGTGCTAAATCAGCTTTTTGTGTGCTCCAGCTGCAGGGGTGGAAGTGGGTGATGGTGGAGGAAGAACTTTAAAAATCATGGGGGTTTATTTACCACCTGTTTATCACTTAAAAAAAAAAAGTGGTAAAAAACTAATTGGTAAAAACAGTCCCTGTTTTACAGTTACAGAAAAGCAGCAATATGAGATGTCCAAATGTCTGAAAATATCAAAATCTAATATCAAAATATCTCTAAATACTCCCTGTTGAAAAGAAGTTGTATGTTAAATCCTGCTTTTAATTCTTGGAACTGCTCTGTGCAAGAACATGTGGAATCTTTCCTAAAAGGACACCCAAAGACAGCCTCCCTCCCTCTGCCCTTTGTGACACAGAGATTTTCTCCAACGTATTTTTAACCAAAAAAAAATCAGAAACTGCCTTTTAATGTTACCTCCAGCTCATTTAATGATGAGAGTTGTCATCCTGCCAAGGATAAAAATGTACTGGAGGAGCTGAAAAAGAGCGGGACATAAAATTTCCATTTGCACAGTATTTGTATCTGGGATGCACAGGAGCCTCTTTCCACAAGCAGGATATTTGCTTGGAATAAATCACAAATACAGGAGTCCCAAGTTTATGTCAGACAGCTCTATTAGAATATGAAGTGAGTGGTGCCCTTCAGAAGGGTGACTGAGCTGTGTGTGTTGCCTCAGTCCTGATCCATCATCCCGGTGCTCGCTCCAAGGACACGGATGCAAATAACATCTGCAGCCAT
This sequence comes from Manacus candei, assembly GCF_025592945.1. Taxonomy (NCBI): domain Eukaryota; kingdom Metazoa; phylum Chordata; class Aves; order Passeriformes; family Pipridae; genus Manacus; species Manacus candei. The sequence continues at coordinate 3,498,955 of NW_026138083.1, read as the reverse complement.
CGCTCCCTGTAGGACTGGCTGTACCTCATCCTGGAATTCCCCATCTCCGAGCTCTTTTCTAATCGAGTGGAACAATGCTGGGGCTGGGATTGCAACTGTTGCCACCGTGATCCCTCAGCCAGCAGCACAATAATATCCTGCAGCTCGGAATCAACACAGTGCCCGAGCTCCTGGATTTCCTGGATTTCAGGGATGGGTTTGCTGCTCGGCATTGCCCTGCAGGCTTGAGCTCTGTAATGAGCATTTGGCATTTTCAAACCACTCCACAAACATGAAGTAATTAGGAAGTGGAGGGATCTGATCCCCTGCTTCACGTGCAGCTGGGACAAAGCAGAGAGAGGGGTTTTGGAATTTGGGATCTTTTGGCCCCTGTGCTCTCAGTACCCTCATCTGTTGTGTCCTCTTAATTGAAGGGAAAAAACTAATTTCTTTAATTCTCTTTCAACTCGGAAGTCAAGAGAGAGGAGGTGAAATTTTAGCAGAGCTGCTCCCAGGCAGAAGTTTTGTCTGTGTTATAGTTGTACCCCTGGAAAAAAAATGAAAAGGAGTGGGATGAGCCCCCTTACTGAGCACCAAACCTGCTCTAAAGGAAGGTGTGGCCGAGCTTTTGAAGCTGCTGATTTCAAGGCCCCGCTCTGCGGTTGTCAAATTCTCTGGCTCAGAGTTACGTTCAAGGAATTTCAAGTGGAAGCTATTTTTGTTTATGGTTTTATCTGGGTTATTATGCAAACAAGATGACAGTATGCTCGGGGTGAATCAGCCTTACTCACCCCGTCTGCAGCTGTGGGATAGTGAATCACTGGATTGGAGCAAACACAGTTCCATCAGTACAACTGCATTTGTGGGTCTGTGTATCGTGGATCTAACAGAGTTCATGTCCTCTCTCTGCCAGACCTTTTTTTTTAGGGTCCCTTTACCCTTTTAGATGTACCAAAGGAAGGATAAGAGACTTTTGGGTTTTGTTTTTTTTGCTTGAGTTCCTCTATCAGCATGTAAAAGAGATCTATGGTGTGGTTCCTTCTGTTGTTGCTTCATCGTAGGAAGTTTTGAGGGGATTTTTTTCTCTTTTTATTAATTGCTTCTTATTCATTATTAGTGAACTCGAGTGTTTGTACTAAAAGCTCCCTCTGATTTCTGGAATTATTCCTTCAGTCCCATATTCAACCTGTCTCCTAAGCTAAGTGGTGTGCTTTAAATAAGGGAGCAACTCTCAGACTTTGTAATTACTGTAAGACCAATTATGCCTTTTATTTTGTGTTTTTTATAATGGATGATAACTGAATTTGGGGGTTTATTAATTTCTATGTTAATCAGTTTTCATTTACAATTCATTTAGACAATTGCTTTTGCATTTTCTCTGTATGGTAAATAACTAATTACTTAAGCTAATTATGGTAAAAAACTAATTACTTAAGTCTTTTTCTAGAAATGAATTTTTATATTCAGATTTAGATATAAATACATTTAGATTTCTATCTATATATAGATATATCTCTATATAAATATTTAATTATGTATTATTATATTTTATTGTATATATTTTCTTATGTCTCTATAGTGTATGATTTATTAATTATATAGATGTAAAATTCTATCTATATATTAATACAGATATAAATAGATACAAATGTTTTCTAGATATAATGTTTTTCTACATATAAAGCAAGTTCCAAAGTGAAGCCTGATCTTTGTTTTTTTTAAAGCCAGGTAGGATTTGAGGTGAAGAGCAAAGTGATGTCTTACAGATAAAACAAACACCAGTTCCATCTTTCCACTTCTGAAGCAAAAGCTACATTAAATTCTTAATACTTCCCTTTTGTCCCGAGTTTTTAAAACAGTTTTCCTCCTCAAATTGTTGGGAGTTTTGAGCCTTAATTTCACTTGCTTTTATTTCTTTTCTCTCTTCTCCCTGGGCGTGGCTGTGACTCCAGAGAGCTGCTTGGCTGGGGGTGAAGCAGGAGATGAGGTGAGTGGTGGTTTTTGGAGCTCCCATCCCACTTCTTCCAGATCTAGGGAAAAGAGAGCCACTCCTACTGTTTTCCAGTGCAGTAGAAATTAAAAACTCCTTAATGCAGAAAATGCTAACCAAGAAATTAATGTTGTAGTTTCGAGGTCAGGACAGTTGCTTTCACATCAAGGTGCTTCTGCTCACCCTTGTGGAATATTAGACTCACTTCCTACGTCCTTGGCCAAGATTTTAATTTACTTTGTACCTTCAAAATTAATCATAAGGAAATTCAGAATTGGGAGGTGCTGTCATTTTATTCATTTTTTAAAATTATTAATTCATTTTTCATCGTCCTTCCTTTTGCTGTCTGACAGGAATTCTTTCTATAGACACCATTTCTCTGTACAAATAACGAGCTGTCAAGAAGTTGATTTTATAGTCCTGAAGTGAATTTTATAGTCCCAATTTACCTGGTGCTTACAAAGAATAAGATGGCAGCTGTTTTTAATGTGGTTTTTATATTTTTATGCGGTTTGACCTTAATTGGTGTTTCTGATCTCTTTTGCTCTGTAAGTTCCCAAACAAGTGGTTTGAAACACATCTCTCTTTCTCATCTCTGGATGAGAAAGACTTTTGCAACTACCAGGAAGCTCTGGCATCAGTTTCCTCCTTTTCCACAGGAAAAAAAAAAAAAGAATATTTTACTTGGCACTAGTTATTTCAGTTCCTCTTGAAATGTTCTATGTCATGTATCTACCTTTGACAGATCCCTGTGCAAGTTATTATTTCTTTGTGATTCAGGAATCTGGGCCTTTCCTTGGAAAAGGATGACATTGTTCAGCTGAAGGAAGCTTATAAGTGGATTATCCACCCCCAGCTGGCAGAAGAGTTGGGTGTTCCTGCTGATGGAAAGGTTTTGTATAAATAAGAAAACACTTTTTTCTCTGTTTTGGTTTTTTCATGTATGTGTGTGTATATATATATATTTAAACACTTACACATATGAGGAAAATGAAAATATATCCCTTTTCCTTATTAATAGAAAATAAAGTTGCATTGCTCTTATAATCACTGTAGGAAGAAGAAGGGGGGAAAATTCTTTTAACCAGAGATCTCCAAGTCAATTCCGAGGGAATACCTGCAATACCCCTAAGCAGGCAGTAGAAATATTTTTTCAAACTGTTTTCAGCTTGCAGATTCTGACTTATATTCTTAAAATATTTCTGAAATGCATTGGCTGAGCATGACACTGAGATCTGCCAGACAAATTCAGAAGCACCAGCATCCTGAATGTTAAAATTTCTGCAAACTGTGGCTAAAATCCCTGCTGGGGACAAGGCAGTCTGCAGGTTTTACTTGTCACCAGCCAAAGGGCTGACCCCAGGACTGGACTCTCAGTATTCTTAGTCTTTATGTTGATTTGTCTGCTTGCATAATAATTACAGATTGTCTTTTCCCAGGAGTGCTAATTGAAAGCATCCCTTTTGTCTTAGTGAATCAGAAATCACTCTGAAGGTGATCCAAGAAAAAATAAACTTCTTACCTACCAAGTTGGCAAAAGCTCTCCAACACTTGAGCCCTGAGCCACTGCAGACATCCCTGTGCCATAAAAGTTGCTTTTCCAGTGCTCTTTATCTACAAGGCACTTGAATATTAGCCAATCTTTTCAATAGCCCTCTTGAGGTGTTCTGGTGTCTGAATAACAGAAGTAATGAGTGTTGTTTGCCCAAGGCCAAGGAGGGAATTGGGGGTAGAATTGAGATTACACTGGAGTTCCTGGGCTAGCTGTCAATCCGTGAGGACACAGCTGCCTTTCCTTGCCCCAAGGCCATCCAGTCATTGCAAAGGAAGCCCCTGACAAAATTTTACCGTGGTGACCTCAGGGTTTTTATCTTTATTCCACACTCTCCCAGAAGGCTGCTGGAGTTTAGTGACCGTAATAGGCTTGGAGCACAGGCTGCCCCTGACTCAGCCCCCCGGTGTGGGGTGTGTGGGTCACTCCTGGCTCTGAAGTGCTCTCAGACAATCTTTGGTGACTTCAGAAATGCAAATGCTGCTGTGGCAAACGTTTGGAAGTCTTTAGATGGAGAATAAATGGGTCATTATCTCTTTTGTCTCTCTCTCTTTACTGTTTTCCTTTTTTTTTTTTTTTTTGCTTGAGAATATCCTCCCTGTTTGTTAAAAAAAACCAAAACACTATTACCGCCTTCTTGTTCTTTATTTTCTTTTTTTTTTTTTTAATTTAGAGTTTGTTTGAAGTCAGCGTGGTCTTTGCTCACCCAGAGACAGACGAGGAGTGCCGTTTCCTGTAAGTTTGATATAAATAACAGAAGATCTTTATCTAAATATTGTGCAACGCTGTTGGTTTGGATTTGTTGCAGATGCAGGTGTTTACAAACTAGGACCGGGCCTGCATCTAAACTTCCTTGTGCCCACAGAAAGTTGCAGAGCTTGAAGTTACATCATCTCTGGTTAATTCAGTGTTCTAATGCCAATAAACAAAGTCATCCAGGATTTTGATTGGAACTGGAAGGAGAACGTTGGGATAGGTTGTCCAGTTTCAGCCCTTTTCAAAGTCGTTCCCTGGATCATTTAAAAAAAAAAATTCAAACCATATGAGGGAATCTTTTGAGGTCATGCTTAGGTTTTCCTGCTCTTGTAGGAGACACAGATGGGAGGGAAGGCTTGGAAATGTGTTAATCCAATTTAGCTGGTTGATTAAAACAAACAGAAGTTTTGGCCTGGCCCTGTAGGGCATCTGCTGTACACAAAGAAGCAAAATATTTCTGTGAATTTAGCTGCCACTTCATCTGATTTCTCAAAATCTGTGGTATATTGTGGATAATTAGGTTCACTCTTCCTGTTTGCTGATGCTTCCTGGAAAACCTCAGTTTCACTCAGTTAACTTGCACCTGCTGCAGTTAAAATCTGAGCACAGAAAGAGGTTTGGCAGAGATGTCTCTGTTGAGCAGCGAATTAATTTCTTGAGCCCCGAGATTCCTTTTGCAGCCTTTATATATTTACCTGATTTTGGGGAGGGGGGTGAGGGAATGCTTGCTTGGAAATGGACCAGACATTAGGAACAGTGATTACCAGTGTTTGCTGAACATCTTTGCTTTCCAGCTTCTTCAACACTGGGCAAAAGAGGGAGAAAATTGTAGTCCCAAACCACAGTTCTAAATAACGGTACCTGCAATCCTGTAAAAACAAGTGTTTCTGGATCCTGCACCCTTTTGTTCTTATTTATTTAGTTTTACTCCATCAGTTCTTGTTCTCTGTGGTGCTCTTCCTTCCTCTGAAACCTCTCCACTCCTATTTCCAGCCCATCCTTCCATCCTTTTTGTGGCATTTCAGAAGGATGGATGTGGAGCACTTTAAGGTGCCAGTGTTAGCGCTGTAGAGGTGAGCGCTGTAAGGAAGCTCCATTCCACGTTCCAATTACTCAGGTTTCTTCCCTGTGACCTGACAATATCCCTCTATTTGCCTTCTCTTTTTAGGATACTTAAACAGCAATTAAGGTTTGAGACACTTTCCTGAAGTAACAGCACATTAATTTAATTACAGAGTCATTTCTGAGGTGTCAAGGCATCCCGCAAATGTGAGAGGCTGGCTCTGGGCATGTTCTGAGGCAGTGCTTTGGTTTTGATGTAAATATGGGAAATTTGGCAATTGTCACAGTAGTAGTGACACTCTTGGGTTTTATGGAAGCAAAGCAGGACTTTGTCTCAACCTGGAGAACACTTTTTGATGGGATTTCCAACTATAGCGCCTGCAGTTCCTCGTGTCTCAAGCTGTTGCTACACAGCTGTGTGTAGAGTAGGTGAGCTGAAATGACCCTTGGTTGCTCATGAAACATTGAACTGGATCTTGCTGGTTCACATTTGGAGATTTATGTTTAAGGGTAAGGCCATCCTGAAATTTTGGAAGAGGGCATTTGTGTTGCACACCGGCCTGGGAAGCAAGAGCTGCTTCCTCAGAGTCCAAAAGAGTTACAGAGGTTTTGAGAAGCACCAGCAAGAAATGATAAATTGGGTTGTAGGTTAGAAAACATCTCTGGCTTCATACATAGAAATCCAGAAATCCTCCTGCCTGCATACATAGAAATCCATTAATAGGAACAGCAACTTCCTCTGCAGTACCAAGAAAAGTGTTTCCCTGACCTGGCTTTCGCTTTCGTGAAACAACCAAGAGTTTCCTTTTGAAGAGGCAAAACACCAATGGTGTTGAACACCTGGGGTTACTTTTTTGGTGGTACATTGAATTTTCCCATCCAGAAGGGGTGGTTTGAGTCTGGAGTTTGTAGTGGGCATTGTGGAAGAGCAGCAAGCACAGATTTCAAGATCGCAGCAAATCTTGCACAGAACGAAAATATTAATCGTGCCCTTCATCGAGAAAGATTGGAAAGGACTGAAAGCTAAACTTGTTGTGTGCTTTTCCACGTGTTTGTGTTGGTCAGGGCAGAAGAGACTTGCACCCTTTTGTCCAGGGATTCTGTCTGGATCAAGCAATGCACATCTTGCACTGTTTGTGGTTGAGGATTAAGTGAATTTTAAACTCTTGGAAGCGAGACCTTGGATATTGGTACAAAGCCCATTTCCATGCTGTGTTTGTGAGTCTGTCTGTTTATTTCTTTTTCTTAAGAGTAGCAGCTAATTTTCATTTCTGCATTTAGAGCCACAACCTGTCCAGACTGTTTCAAACCAGCAAAGAACAAACAGGTAAGATCTCACCTTTTCTGTATTTCTTTTTTGACATCCAGAATTTCACAGCAGTGGCTACAACAAAGAACTTACCTGGGTATTCAGTCAGTGTTTAATGTCTGGTTTCTCTTCATCAGAAATCTCTCTAGTTTTCAGCTGTCTGAAAAATAAAGTTGGCTCCTTTATTCACTTCACATTTCTCACCTTAAGAAAACTGAGAGCTTGGTGCTTTTCTTCAGGTCGTGCATCCTCCAGGCCATAATTTTAGGAATGGTCTCTGTAAATACCTCCCTTAAGATCTAGGAATTTGATTGTTATTGTTAAAAGTGGCATAAAAGATGATCCTCTAGCTCTCTGTGGGTGAAGCAGTTCAGATGAGGCACATTGTGAAGATGAGACTCTGCAGCCAAAAGGGAAATCAGTGATCACGCTGCAGTTCCCATGTCCTCTGATGTGACTGAAAGCCATGAAATGGGCAGGATGGTTTTATCCTTCTGCCTCTGGAGGAGGGGAGGGAAGAAAAGGGACCTTGCCACTTGTTGCAGGCCCTGAGCACACACACAATCATTGATGGAAAAGAGGACATGAGGGGTAAAAAAACAGCTGGAGAGAAGCCGATGTAAGTAGGACAGTTGATGTGATCAGAGGGAGAACAAGTGACTTCTATCAGAAGCCATTGCAAGGCCTTTTATTCTTCCTGGAGAAGAGTCTACCAACGTTTGGCAGAGGCAGGAACTGAGCCAGGAATTCTGCTGGCTCTACTCCACCTGAGCAATAAATGCAAGTCTTTTTTTTTAGAAGGGTTGTATTGTTATAACTCACTGCTTGCTGCATTGCTTCCCTTGAAAAAGGGGCAGATCCCAAATGAGGAGCCAAACCAGCAGGGCCTGGCTGTTAAAACCACACAGGCAGCAAAATGTGGGGGAATCTAAAGCAAAAATGAAGAGCCATCAGAGGTTTGTCCTCACAAAGAAGCTGTGCTTGAAGCTTCAAGGGCTGTGTTAGTCAGAGAAGTGAGGTAAGAACTGGGTTCTGAGGGAAAATTTCTGTGCCATCTGCTCTAGATAGTTATTTAAACCTGCTGCCACTTTAAGGGTTTTCCAGTTCATCTGTTCTATGAGGAAGAGAAGTGCTATTGGCTCTGATTTATGCTTAGAAGGACAAAGAGCAGCTTTCCTGAAGGCACCCAGGCTGCTCTGCGTTAGAGCAGAGACTTGAATTGTCCCAAACAATGCCCCAGTATTTTCAACTTCTTTCCCCAAATCCCCAGTCCAGTTTGCAGAAAAGACACCATTAAACTGGAAATCCAGCAGCCAGGGGACTGGGAGGAGAGGCTCAGGAACCTGGACTTCTTCATGTGGAAGGTTCTTCTCTTGGCAAGGAGAAAGCTTTTGGGAGGACCCAAATCAACTTTTGAACTTCAGCCCCAGATGCCTCCTCAACAGGCTTATTTGCAGAACTAGCTGCCTGCTGTCACTGAGATAAAAGCTGGGGCTTAACTCTTGAAAAAGAAGGTGATTTAGGTTTCTGGTCATGGATTTAGGATTCTGGTTTTAAACCAGTTTGCAAATTTGGATCTGGGCTCCCAAATGAAAAAGCTCAACACTGTGTATATTTTAGTGCTTTTTTTTCTCCCTTAGGCATATCCTTTCTCTGTTTTTCTTAGTTCTTGACTCATTTTTTTATTTCACTGTGCAGTCTGTTTTCACCAGAATGGCAGTTATAAAAGCCCTAGAGAAGATAAAAGAAGAGGATTTTCTCAAGTAAGTCTATACTGAAACTAGTTCTTAGTATTGTGCTTCTGTATAGAATTAGGATGAGGAGGAAAATATTCTGTGGGTAAGTAGTGGTAGGGTGTCTATAAAAGAACTTTTGGTTGTTTATATTCTGATGGTTTACTGGTTAAAATGTGTTTTCTGTTCTTCTTTTAATTAAGGATTATTTTGAACCTTAGAGTTTGTAAGATAAGCAAGACTTCTGCCCATATTTCCAAAATGTCAGGAGTTGAGTTTTAATTAAACACCAAGAACTGTAATATGGTGAAAATCACACACAGTGAGAAGCCATCATGTTTTGGTATTACTAGTAATTTTTTTTTACTTTTTTTTTTTTTAATACAGGCATTTTCCATGTCCCCCAAGTTCACCAAAGAACCTGTGTGATGCTCTGGAAATTCAGTGCAATAACGGTGCAGTTTTTGTGGCTGGTAAGGTGATGAATTTATTTGCTGCTGTGTCATCTTGAACAGAACTTTCTAACACTGCCATGAGAACCAGAGATTCTTCTGTTTGTAAATTCCTGTAATTAAGTGTAAGAGGCAAAGAAACAAATCCAGCTCTATCCAAGAGTGGGTGGGTTTGAAAGGGGAAGGAAATGACAGATCCCCTCTATCACCTGCCTGCAGGAGCATCTGCCCTTCTCCCAGGCCTGTGTATAAACAACTTATTTAAACACATGCAAGCAGATTAAAAAAACCCCAACCTGTAATTTAAATCCAACACACTGTGTTTAAAAGGATGATAAAAATCCTGGCTACAGGAAAATGGAAAACGAAAAGAAATGCACAAGTGAGTGGCAGGTTGGTTAATGTTCTACACATACCCCTTTTTTTTTTTTTTTTTAATTACTGATTAGACAGATTTTGGGAATTCAAGATACCCAGTTCCTTTTAGCCTTTTCCAAACACACTGTTTTATTTTAGGTTGCTTTGTTGGATGGTTTTATCAGAATCCATCTGTATGAAGAACAAGAGGGTTTGCTTTCTGCATGTCATTTAATATTGGCTTTGTGATTTACAGTTTATATCTTGCTACAACAACAACAACAAAATCCAGGCAGGATTTTTTTTAATTTTCAAAGAAATAAATCCAAAATGGGATTTATTGAGCACAGAGCAGTTATTTTGTTATTATTAATTGAGACAGGATCTTAATTAGCAAGCTCAGTTTCAGAGTTAGCGTTGCCCTCTTGACCTTCCCTTTGGTGTTCAGTGATCACTTCCCACCTCAACTTGGGGTTTTTTTTTTTTTTTGAGGATTCAGGAGCTGTCAAACCGAGAAACACCTTCTGTGTTTTGTTTTTTTTTTTTTTAAACCTCCTCTTGTTCAGATCAAGAGTTAAAATTCTTATCTTGTTCTCCTTTTTCCATTTTATGGAAGGAGAATTTAGCAGTGAGAAGCTGCCTGTGAAGGGTGAGTCACCTCCTTTCCTTGCCCCAGTGAAAGAGTTACTCAGTTTCCCCATTTGTTTGCGTGGCTTTTTCTGCCAGAAGGAAACATCGTTCAAGATAGGAAAATATGATACAACCCCCCCAAAAAAAACTCGAGGTGTCAGAGGCACAGTGTAAAGCACAGAGCTGCTCTGAGCTCCTTTGCAAGGTTTCACACGAACGAGGCCCTCGCTTTTGGGAATATTTTTCACTTCTTACCAAACCTGTCCATAAAAAAGGCTCCTGTTGGCCATCCAAGGCTTGTTCTTTGGTTGTAGCAGCCCTTGTGCCACGGAGGTGCCATGAGATCAGTCCAAGGATGCCAATCTCATTATCTTTCTGATGTTCCTCCTAATTTGTCATGGAGATTTTCTGCTCCTCACGTGGTTTTCCTTGGGAGCCAAAGCATTTTAGTTTGGATTTGTCTCCTTAAGCCTTCAGAAAGTGGCAGGACTTGGCTTGGAACCTGAACTACTCCATACAGGAGGGTTATCCCTGAAGGTGGGACTGCAGCAACAGGCTCTCCAAGCCCACCTTTAAGTGGCTGTCCTGGATACTGGAATTCTCCTGGATGAGGCCACAAGCATTCCGCAGTGCTGCTGGAATTCTCTTCCACAAAACGAGTTTGAGCCTGGAAAGTCATTTCCACAAAGCTCCAATGAAGGTTAAATGGGTTAAAAACTTTTGTCCCTTGGTTTAGAGGGATTACAGCTAACTCAGCTCTTTTTTTACAGGAAGGTACAACAAATATTCCAGGAATTTACCTCAGACCCCCTGGATTATTGATGGGGAGAGGAAGCTGGAATCTTCAGTGGAAGAACTAATTTCAGAGCACCTCATGGCCGAATTCAAAGCAGACAGTAAGTATTTAGGAGATCTCTTACCAGACATATTTTTCATCACTGCTAGAAGATTTTTTAAGAAGAGTTTTCTTAGTACCCACCCACTTAATCCAAGAGTGTGAGGGGAAAAAAGCTATTATTTCTTTATCCCTCTCCTATCCTTCCAAGTCAAAGCTTGTAAACTTTTTTTTAGCTGTGATCTGTGAGTAATTAGATCCTTTTATCCTGCTAAAGTAGCTCCTCAGTTCATCTGCTGATGCAAATACGTTGGTTTCATGTATGGCAGGGTTTTTGCCCCACCAACCTTCTGATGGGCTGGTGATTCATAAAATGACTTGTATCAAGGAGGTTTTTTGCCACCAGCATTTTGTAACATCTGCCTGGCTTTCAAGCCCTTCGTGTCTCTTACCTTGATTCATTTCTTTTCTTCAGTGCACATAATGCTTATCCAGGGATTATCCAGATGAAATAATCACTGCCCGTTGCTTGTGGAATTAAAAACAACAGAAAGCCCAAGGAAAAATTGCATTAAATATCAGTTTGGAGAACACTCTCCTGCTTCCCTCCCCTCTCCTCCCAGTGGATGTGTTACTCTGGTTGGAGTATCTCATTCAGGCCAAGGAACTGGGGAGTGCTCATCAAAAAACTTGTGAATAAACAGTAATATCCCAGATTTGTCCCTGAAGTGTCTGTAAAGGCAACTCTTGGAAGCAGCTTTTGCAAACAAGTTTAGAAAGACATTATTTCACCTTTTAAGCTGCAGAGGATATTAAAAATGTAAAATAAAAATCTCGCCTGCCTTGTTTAAATCTGTTACAGGCTTTAATTTTTCTTCCTCTGGAAGAGAAGATGTGGATGTGAGGACACTAGGAAATGGTAAGGCTTGGAAAATCCCTTGTGAAACACAGAAACTAAGTGGTTGTGAGAGCTGTTTTAATGGATCTTGCTGAATGCTAAGGCAGGCTTTGAAATTTTATCTCAGAAACATTTTAGTGATATTTATATATTTATTCCCAAAGACCAAACGCCGTCTCAGTGGCCTTGGCTGCGTGGAAAGGCAGAGCTGGTTGGGAGTGTTTGATTTTATTCACTCCCTGCTTTGAAGCCATTTCTGTCAGACTCGTTCCTGTCTTGTTTGCTGTTGGATCCTTCTAATTCCCTCACTGTCCCTGTGGAGTAGGGGGAGCCTTATTTTCTTTTTCAACTTGGGTCCTTTGGAAAGGTCAGCTGCTTTCCAATATGCTGGAGCTGCTGCAGCCAAAGGAGGAGGGCAAGAAAAAGTAAAAATGAGCAATTCCATGTTTCAGTTGCTGTCTGATTGCTGTGGCTCCTGGCATTGCTTGTGCTGGGGATTGTCCCTGGCCCCGAGCAGAGAGAGAACAACTCTGGCAACAGATGTTGAGCTGAGGGAGCAGGGATTTAACATCCTCTTGCACCTGGGCATTGCTGTAGGTGACAGAAAATAAGCTAATTAACTTTTTTCTTATTTTATTTTTTAATTAGCACAGACTTGTACCAGAAGTCTTCTGGGAAGTCATAATTTGCACTCGCTGCCGAAACTGGGCTTTAGTAGCCAAAAAAAAAAAAAGTCCCTCCTTTCTTCTTCCATCTGATGCCACATCCCTAAACCCACAAGTCCTGTCCCTGTTTGTCTTAACAGCAGCCAGGCTTCACACCTCCCAGCCCTCCTGTGTAAATTCCCGTGTTCATTTAGAACACTCATGTTTTTGTGTTTTATGGCTGTGCCTGATGCCAGGAAGGCCCTTTGCGATCGAGCTGGTGAATCCTCGCAGGATCCACTTCACCGCCGAGGAAATGAAGAGGCTGCAGCAGGTAAATCATTTGCACCTCACAGAGCCCGTGGAGCACGTGCTGCCTCTCCAACCCAGCAGCTCTAACTGGTTCCTTTTGAAAATATCACAGGCAATTAATAACTCTTCAGACAAAATCCAGGTTCGAGACCTGCAGCTCGTCACCAGGTCAGTATTTCCCGGCGCTGCCGAGGGGTTTCAGGGCGACACTTTGGGACTTGTGCAAGTGGTCTTGCTCACAGCCTGGGATAATTAGGCTTGTGTTAAGTGAGTCATTAGTCTCTCTTGTGCAGAGAGGCAATTGGTCGTATGAAGGAAGGTGAGGAGGAGAAGACAAAGACCTACAGTGCCTTAATATGGACGGACAAAGCAATCCAGAGGGAAGACATCGCGCTCCTGGATGACATCAAGGTATCAGGAGCTCTTGTTGCTGATTTAAATAGTACCTGTTCTGGTGCCCCAGGGAAGAGTTAAATACTCTTAAATACTGTAATATCTCTTCCTCTGTGTTTGTTTTTTTTTTTATCAGGGTTTGTCTTGTTGTAGGGACTTCCATACCACCTTTTTTTTCCTTCACCACAGTCATCCAAGCAGGACAGCTGCCCAGCTGTTGGCCAGGCCAACAAACACTTGTGTAATGTTCACCTTCCAGGACACCAAATAATCAAAATTAGTGGATGGCAGAGGAGGAAACCTGGTACCTGCACCCCTTCCTTTACCTTACACATTGTTTTGTGTAAGCAGAAGTGGCAGAGCTTTTGTTCTGCTCTACAGCTGCTCTCCCGCGGCCACAACAATTCCAAGTTGGAGGTGCCTGTGGCAAAGAGTGGTAAGAGGCCTTAGGAAGGCTCAGCACACTCTGGAATAAGAACTTTCTCCAGATGTTGGGCTGATGGAGAAGTGGGTTCAGTTTTTGTTGTGCTGCACCATTTCCTACAGTTCTTCCCTGTGAACTCCAAGCAAGTGCTCACAGCTCAGGGAGACAACTGTTGGCTTTTCCTGGAGCTTCCCTCAATCCTGAAAAGTTGCCTTTCAAAGTGCTGCATCTCCTTTGGGAAGGGAGTGGGGAATGAACTTCTGAAAAGACTGTTCTGAGATCTAATCTCATTTCAGGGGCTTTTTTCCCTCACTTTTATTTCTAGGGGGTTGGCTGTAGTTTAGACAAAGCATTTTGTGGGTGGGATTTTTTTTTTTTCCTGATTTGCCCTGAGGCTCTCGGCGAGCTGCTAAATCCTGGAGTCATTCCAGCAAAGGGCTATGGAGATTTCAAGGTTATTCCTCTGTATTTGTGATTCCATTAGTTTGTGTTCGCGCGAGGCCTCGGAGCTGGCTGTCCTTTCTCCTTTGATAAACTTGGAAAACATGAGTCCTGTCTCAAGCTTACTCAAAAAGATGGGATTGGTTCACAACACTTGTGACTCTCCCACAGTCTGTTCAGTGTGTTACATTGCACTCTCTCTCGTGGCAGGAATTAAAGCTGGACCAGAAGACCCCTCTCCGTGTTCTGCACCGGCGGCCTCTGGCCGTGCGCTGCCGGATCATCCACACCATGAGCTCCGAGTACATCGACGAGCACCATTTCCGCCTGCACCTCAAGACCCAGGCAGGGACGTATCCTTGGCTGCCCTGGCACCAAACAGCTCCTGATTGGAGTCACTTGGCTGCCCTGGCACCAAACAGCTCCTGACTGGAGTCACTGGGATCACGGGAAGTTTCCTGCTCGGATCCCTGCTCTCCAGCAGTCGTGTGTTGCTGCAGGATCTTTGCTTTCATATGGCACAATTCCACACCGAGGTTTTCATTCCGAAATGGCTCCTGTGTGTGTGGAGTTCTGTGCTGACCACTCACAGAATTACAGAGTACTCTTAGTTGGAAGGGACCCACAAGGACTATTGAGTCCAATGCCCTGATAGTTTAAATGCATGTGGCAGCCATAGGAATGTCCTGGTTAAAAATACACTTTCTTAATTTAACTGATAACTTCTCACCTTAGAAAATCAGCTTTTTTGCAATATTGAATGCACTTCAATGCAGACTGTGGGTTGCTGCTACTTAAAAGTTAAGAGTTTTGTCATAAAGTCACCCCTCACTTTGGAATAAATCAGAAGATAAAGGTCAGTGGTGCAGTTTTTGGCACTAGAGTCAGAAGCCAGGAATTAGGAGTTCTTTTAAAGCTTAACAAGATGTTAACTAAAAACTGGCTTAAGAGTAAAAAAACCACCTTTTTTCCCCTCCTTTTGCTTTCTTTGCTGTAAAATTCACCTCTCCTTAGCCAGTGTTTCCAGCTACATTAAAGAATTTGTGCATGGAGACTTTGGAAGAACAAAGCCCAATATTGGGTCCCTCCTGAACAGAACTGCTGACATTCTGGAGCTGGATGTGGAAGTAAGTTGTTTGCTATTTATCCTTCCTGGAAATTACTAAGGGGGTGGAATTTTTGAGGTGCTTTCCATGGAATTGCTCCAAGTGGATCAACATTCCTTAGCACAGTTAATAGAAAAATTAATATTAATGCAAGAACAATGATTTGTCCCACACTGCCACACGTGCCGGGCTTCCTCTTCCAAATTTTTGTCAGGGAGGGGTGGGAGGACACATCATGAATTTATAACACTAGTTATCAGCTTATCCTTGCTTAGATTTGGGGACAGGTGATGGTTTTCTACTCAAGCACCACCCAGTACCTGAATATTTCTGTGCCATCCGTCCACACGTGGTTTGTTTTCACACTGTGATGGCCCAGCTGCAGGATGGGGAGAGGCTGGAGACAGTTCACATTCCTAACAAATGGTTCTGGGCACTTTGGAAACGCAGCCCAACATCCAGGGATGCTGCAAAAGGAGTTGTGACTCTTTTGATATGTGTAAAATATCAGCTCTGGTGATTTTGCCTTTTTTTTCCCTCCCCTTTCCTAGTCTGTTGACGTCGACTGGCCTCCGACCCTGGATAACTGACTTCCCAAGGGATGAGGAAGCAGCAGCTCATGACCAAACACTGTGCAGTGTTTCAGCCTGGGTGCAAAGGGTTTCCATGGAACACTTGGATCATGTTGATCTGCCAAAGGATACCCTGACTTTGAATCTACTTTGAACACTCTGGACCAGGTAGTGTTGGTTCAGTCTCTGGCCTTACTTTAATTTCTTCCGTGCATAAAAAGGTTTTGGGAAGCCAGTGCATTCCTGATAAATTATAGTTAAAGATAACCCTCCCTCAAGTCAGATTTCTTTTGAAACTCTTTTTATATTGGATGCTCTCCTTATCTGGATGCAGGTAGCACCGGGTTACCTGAAATCCCAACTCTTTCTGAGCACTGTTCCTGCAGGAAATCCCAAAAGCCAGGGAGACTGAAGCCAGCAGGATAGTGCTGGAGCAAGTCTCCCTGCTGGCTGCTTTTTGGTCAGGGTTAGGTTTAGAGATGGGCAAATTTATCTCACAAAGGGCAAAAACATTTTTCAGAGGAAACCTTTGCACTTAAAACCAAGTTTTTCTAATTTAAAAACATGGGCGACACTTCCTAGAAACAACAGCTGGGGCCTCGTGAGCCCTCCAGCCTGGCCACAGTCCTCTCCAGGAGCAGGAATTCCCCAGTGAGTCACCATATATAAAAAGATTGGGAACTCCTGGCAGTGGTGCATGATGGGGATCTAAAGAAAAACAGGAATACCAAAGAACCTCAAAGTGCAGGCAGACACAAAACCTACCTGAGGATGTTGGAATCCAGAGACAGGGATTAAAAAGCTTTGATTTAGCAGCATAACACAATTTTTCTAACACCCTCACCTTGGATGGATGCCTGGAAGACTTGAACTTGCCTGGGATAGGGAAGATCTGAGGTTTGTAATTTGCTTATTTTAAATGTTTCCTACTAAGCACCACCTACATCTTCAGGAAGAGTCACTTTTATACCTGCATCATGTTAATCCATTGGGGAAGATGCTTCCCTGAAGTACAGAAGAGAGTTAAACTATCAGCAAGAAATTAAGGATTGGAATTTAAGGGCTCTTCATTAATTAACATTTTGGAAATAAAGAGCATAATATTTGCCAAGACCAACCACTGTTTGGGGACAGGGAGGATGGCTGGGATGTCTTCCCTTTAATTCAGTGGTGCCAGGACCTCAGACCAGAACAGCTGCATGAGAGCTTGAGCTGGAGGCTCTAAAACTATTCATAAATACATTTTTAAGGAGTTCCTAAAAAATTCATCTTGAAAAATTCCACACTGCCTGTGCTGTGCTTTCCTAGCCCTCTGCAACACAAGTAATTCAGAAGCTCCTGGTTTTCTAACACAAAAATAATAGGAGCATGATTCAGGCAGCAATATTATTTTTGGTTTTTATTTATAGCCAATATAAGCAACAGATTCCAGGAGTAGTTCTCAGATAATAACCTGTAGCCAGACAGGAAGTGTCATGAATGATGGAAAACTAAAGAAACTGAATTCAGAAAACAAACAAAAAGAGAATTTCAGTCTCACAACTGTGATTTCTTGAAACTCAGAGTGAGCTGAAATATGATTTATAAATTCCATAAACTACAGGGAACAAAAAATGGAAACAAGGCTGTGCATTTTGGCACAACAGGCATGAGAAGAGCTGTTCCAAGGGGGAATGGAGCCAAAGGGGGGAGGAGAAAGGGCTGTTCCTGCTGTAGGTCAAGGACACACAAGGCACTTCCCTCTGCAGCTCCTGCTGCACTTGGGGGTCACGTCCCAAATCCCAGTGCAGATAAACCAGGCTATAAACATTGCCCTCAGTGTGCTGAGAACACAGAGAGGTCCTCCAAAAATTCCCAATCATGATAAATGTCAGGCCTCCAAATGATGATGCAAATCCCTGCAGCTCTTGGGGCAGTTCCTGGGCAGGGATCATGGGCAAATATGAGACCCTGGGATGCAACCTGGGGGTTTGGACTTTGCTCCAAGGCCAGTTTCCAACAGCAGGTGACAACCCTTTGAACTGTCATGTGAGGAATATTGCAGCAATAATAATATTCATGGTGGACTTTGGCCTTCACCTTATTTTTACCAGTAAAACACCACCTTGTGTGCACTCAAACTGATGCTTTGAGAGCAAGATTTAATCTTTCTCCAACTGGACACCTCCAATCCCCCTTCCATTTGGGTTTTGCCTGGAGAAAGCTGTACCAGCAGCACAAATGTGCCCAAAGCATCTGTCCCCTCCTCCCCTCTGCCTAAAAGCTCAATGGCTCTGCCACAAAACCTTCCATTGCTTGAGGTTTTGTAGTGGCCACCAGTCACTGGGAGCAGAAAATACCCAAAAAAAGCCCCAGAACAAGCAAGTGATAACCTGCCTTGTTCCCTTTTCCCTGCCTTTCCCGTGGTGAGGGATGTCACAAAGCTGAGGAGGTTGCAGAAGCTGAGCACTTGGTATAACCAGTTTTTTTTAATTACCAAACCAACTCGTTTACAAAGGAAAACAGAACTTTGAAAATATTTAATTATACAGTAAAAACAAATTGTACTATAAAGAGCTTTCTATGAAGTGAGTAAAATGTTTACATTTAATATACTTAAAACTGAGAACTTCAAAAAAAAAAAAAAAAGAACTGAATAAACAACACATTTCAAACTTTCTGTGTATTTCTTTGGTCTTCCTATTGCTCAAGACTGCAGAGGAGCTGTGAGGGAAAACTGCTTTAAAACAGGGAGAGTCAATTCATGGCTTTGTGCACCCGGAGTTTGGGGAAGCAGTTTCCCAAACTTCACACATCCTCCAGTGTGACTGTCACCTGTGCAATGGGGGGGATGGATTTCAGCAGCAGCACCAGAGTGCTCCCAACACAAGGGAATGCAGGGAGGGAATCCCATAAACCACAGAGGGGTTCTGGAGCTCCTTCCTTGTATCCAACTCTGTCTCAAGTGGCTTTTTTAGATTTAGGGGTGGTTTTTTGATTTTTTTTTTTGTTTTGTTTTGGGGTTTTTTTATATCCAAGTGTGCTTTTTTTATTGCTGCTTTCATGGTCTGGTTTTATGTCACCAAATGGTAACAATTCAGACCCTCAAGCCTTATCTGCCCTACAGAGCAGATATATCACCTAAGAAATATTCAGACATTTCTTGCTGTGTTGCTTCTTTAAAAAAATAACAGTATAATAAAGTAGCCAAGGCCCAGAGTGTCTTACCCAGCCAGTGTCATGGAACAGCTCCTGGCTCAGGCTAAGAGGGGAGACTGGGAATCAGGTGGGAGGGAGGAAGTTCTGGTTCCTGATCCAGAGGAGAGAGGAGTGTTTTTAATTGGTACTGACTGAAATGGCTTTAAAGGTCATTAATAAGAGAAGAGGCTGCCCAAGGGCTGCCCCTGGCTTTGCCCTCCTGGGAGGGGGTGGTGCTGGGGGGGGGCAGGATCTGAGCCTTCCTTTGAGCAGTCACTTGCATAGCAGGAAACTGCTGGGATACCTGAGGAAAAAAAGCAAGTAGATACTTCGGCTCAAGAGATTCCCGCCGTGCAAAACGCCACACACACATCACAGCTACACTCACACACAACAACTGCAGAGCAATGACAGCTTCATCCCTAAAGCAACAGGGCTTGGCCTGTAAAACAAGTGCACTCTGGATGAAGTGCAGACTTTCTGTTCCTTCTCCTGTGCAGTGATTTCCTTTACAACAGAGCTGGACTATTTAAAAATTCAAACCTTCCGGTCTTTTTAAATACATCTAACAATGACATAGTCATTAAAAAAAAAAATTTCACCAGTCAATTTGCCTTCAAAGCAAATGGAGTGTGGAAAATCAATACATGTACTCATTTTAGAAGAACAGTATTTATAGAAAGGGGGTGTGAAACCTAAACCTTTCAAGTAGGCTGAGTTGAACTTTAATATCTGTAGATGAGACTGAACTAGAGTGCTCATGTGCAGGTTTGTTTTCCTAATTTCTGTCCTATCAAAAATTGAATTCCTATAGCAAAAAAATGGCTGCTTTGAAAGAACTTTAACCCTGTGAAGTATTTGAAATTTTAACCCTTCTGAAGACACCAGCTTTTACAGTCCCCAAAGGCAAGGAAGCTTTAAGTGTTACCATTTCCCTTTACCAACAGCGCCAAAATACACCTAACAAGGTACTTTTAAGGTACAGGACCCCAAACCCTACCCCCACCTCCCCCTTCTTGACGGGCACCACTACGGGCTTAAATAACTTAACTCTTATGGTAACTTAAATAACCTTAAGTTCCATCGTCAAACTTGCACAGCAACACTCTGAGGGAGAAAGCGGGGACTCCAGAAGGGCGAGCGACTCCTCTCCACGCGGCGGCGGCGGCACCTTTGGGAAGCTCCGCCCCTCAGGGGTTGTAGCTTTGTAGGATGTTATCGAAGGGGAAGGACTGGTAGAGCTCGCCGTCGCCGTCGTAGAACTGGGCGTCTGCCAGGCCGCCCTGGTGGGCGGTGGAGAGTCTCGGCTCGCCCAGAACCTCCGGGCCTATGAAGTCGTAAACGGGGTCGGCCAAGCCGGGCTGGGAAGCGAATCCCGCGGCGCCGGCCCCGGGCGGGCCCAGCTGCAGCTGCTGCCGGGGAGCGCCTGAGTTCAGCACCACGTTGAACTTGTCGAAGTTGATGCTGGTGCAGTTCATGTCGTCGGTGTCCATGCTGACGATGCCGGAGGCGGCGCCGCCGGGATGAGCCGCGTGCACGGCGCCGCCGCCGGGAACGCTCGGCAGGTCGACGTTCGACGCCGCCGCAACTCCCAGCCCGTTGGTGCTGCCGTAATTCCGGTAAAAGCCCGAATCCTTCTCGTCGGGCCAGTTCACAGGGTCGTGGAAGGTCGGGAGGGAGCCGCTGCCGTGGGCCGGCTGAGGCGCATCCGCGGAGAAGCTGTTGGGTGGGTGTGTGCCCAGCAGGCCGCCGGCCGAGGAGCTGTGCAGCCAGCACGAGGACAGCCCGTCCTGCTTCCCTGGGCCCACCGGGGCCAGCTGGCTGCAGCCAGGGTACATCTGACCAGCGCTGGCCAGGGATCCCAACCCGGGAATCATCAGCGAGGATGAAAACAGGTTTGGTTCTAATGGAGAGAACGCCAGGTTTAAGGATTTTTTTTTTAAAATTACGAATGGTAACAAGCAAAGAAAACACACTGCAAGGAAACACTCTGTAAGACTGCATTTCCACTTTCACACTTGCTTAGCTGCTCTCCAGGGTGGGCCCCAGATTTCTGGACAGCAGCAGAGAGCTGCGCACCTCACCCCTCTGTGGCCCACGCTGAGGGTGATGGCTACAGTTACGTAAAGAACTGATGGGTTTATGTTTGTATAGTCAAAAGTATCAGCATCTTACAGGAAGAAGCCCTCCAGAGATAAGAATTTCAAGCAAAGAGGAGGGCACTGTTTGTTTCAAAGCACTGCGAGACTGTAAGCAAAAGCCTACCTTTTTTAATCATCTTCCCTTCAGGAGTGACAACGGGGAACGGAGTTACTTTGGGCCTCTCTGTTGTGTTTGATCCTGCGATGGAAGAAAGTGTGAGTCCACTCCAAATGTCTGCTCTCATACAAAACAGCTCCATCGAAATGTAAGTTCCCTCAACAAGAAAAAAAGGCAAATATTTTCCTTACCACAGTCCTGCATGAGCTTTTGCAAAGCCAACGTTGATCTTTGCCTTTTTGCCTTGTTGCCATATGGATCTACAGAGAAAGGAGCGGAAGGGGAAAGTGTTACCCTTCTCTTGGACACAGCATGTAAAGGAAGTTCCTAGAGGCACCAAGGTGCAGAGAGATACATTTAAAGAGAAATATTTCAAGCATGGTAGCACTGACAAACCATGACAGTGTTATGAACAGTGATTCTTGACACTTTTACTGAAAGAGGGAACAAACTGACCATTGTTACTTTTAAAATCCAAAACACTGCTTCGCGTAAGTTGTAGAATTTTTACTAATTAAGCGACTACCTCGAGTTCTGCACTGATAATTGCTTTTCAGAAACACAGCTAATTGGGACCATACCCTTCTCATCTGGTAGGTATCTGAAATCCATAGGCTCACTGACTTCCTGGTCGGAAGGTCTGCGGAGCTGCATCTTCACCGTGACGGGCTCGGTGATGTCCTTGAGGAACGGGGGCGTCCGGAACACGATCGCGACCTGGCGGTGAACGTCGGCCTGGGAGAAGGAGCCCTTGGCCTCCCAGTTGTCCAGGACAAATCTGACTTCTATATCATCTGGCCCATTAGAAACAGAAGATGCTCGTTAAGCTGGGAAACTGAAAACTTCCAGCAGAAAAGGGGAGGAAAGGAAGGAGCCCCACTCGGAGTTCAGGTGCAAAGTGGCTCGACTTTAAAGACACAAGAGCCCTTGAACCCGAAAGCTGCTCTGCCCAGCTATAAAACCCAACCACTCAGGGTGTGTGGTGAAGGGTCTCAGCCCCCCAGCAAGAAGTGGCAGTGTCAGCCCCCTGGGACAAAGATTACCTTTCTGAACTTTGTCACACAGCAGAAATATTTCGTCTCCTCCCTTTACGCTCCCACAGTTCTTGTTCACGCGGCAAATTCTCAGCTCTGCGGTGTTGGGAGCTCCTGGAAACAAAGAGGCAAATTTGATGACAAAGAATGACCCTGACTTTGTGACTGTTGGATACACGGTTCTGGGAGTTAAGGCACATAAAGGGAAGGAGCAGCTGGAGGAGTGATATCCTGAAATCCACACGCAACAAGTCGCTCCATGAAGGGAATTCAGAAGCAGGGCCTGATATTCCCTGACCCTGCAGCCCTAAGCTGCTGATCTCCAAACAAAAGACACCAGCACAGCTGCGACACTCACTCCCCTGACTATTCTGGAGAGGTCTCAAAATACTTCTCCAAACGATGTGGTTGTGCTTGGCCCTGCTGCCCTTCAAGCTGCAGAATAATTCAAAGCAGTGCTTTGAGTGACTGGTTACCTGGTACAGTCACACTTCTCTGGAAACAGCTGGGCTGGCAAGTCATGAAAATTCCCCTCTCTGTAGTTTTATTCACAGAGATACTTGGCCATCCAGCCCCTCCTCTGCTACCCTCTGCAGGTGTCTAAGAACAGGTTTAGGACTGTAATTTCATACCTTTACTCAAGGTAGCAGGTTTCACTCCAAAATGCTCACATCTCAACCCCAGACTGTGACAAAGCATGAGCAGCCCTCAGGATAGCTGTGGATGGAGAGCTGCCTCTCACTGTATATGTCACCATGAACTAACCCCACTGAAGGCTGCACACCACATCCCAACCACCCCATGACTGCAGGCAACTCCAGTGGGATGGAGCCACGGATCTGCCTGGTGGTGCCTGGCCCTGTTCTGGAGCAGCAGCTCCAAATACATTTAAAATGCTTGGAAAGATCCAGCTGGTGCTGCTTTTGCCTCCCCAGAAGCGATCCTCCACAGCACCAGGAGGCTCTGCCACCACAGGCTCCCCGTTCCAAACACAGATTAAATACAAAACCAGAGCTCAGGGTGTCACCCTCAAAGAAACCCAAACAAATAAACAAACAAATCTGCTTTAAACTCCCAGTTTGAGTCAATTCCTGCCCAAGTACAGCTACAGTGCAGCACAACACAGACTACACCTAGAGCAGAGTTCCTGGTAGCCTCACACCAGACCCCAATTACGTAGTTACTATCTGCAGTTATTACTATTATTATTATTAGAAGTGGGAGCTGCAGCCTCATGTACTACATGACACACACCACTTCATTTGCTGAATGAATCAGAAACTCTGAAGGGAGAGGAAACCAAACAAAGCCAGAAACAGCCCAGGACCATGTGACTGACAGCGTCATGGTACGTTTTTCACAGGAAGGGTAAATTAAGAATTGTGAGGAAAAGCCTAATTTTACCTTTGTTTCACTTCTGTGTGTTTGAATGGCACTTGATATCATAGAAGCTCAGAGTGGTTTGGGTTGGAAGGGACTTGAAGATCATGTCATTCCAACCCCCCTTGCCATGGGCAGGGACACTTCCACTAGACCAGGTTGCTTCAACCTGGCCTTGGACGCTTCCAGGGATGGGGCAGCCACAGCTTCTCTGGGCAACCTGTGCCAGGGCCTCACCACCCTCACAGAGAAGGATTTCTTCCTAATATCCAATCTAACCCTGCCCTGTGTCAGTTTAAAGCCATCACCCCTTGTCCTATCACTGCACAACCTTCTGAAAAGTCCCTCCCCATCTCTCCCTTTAGGTCAAATCCCTAAAAAAAGAGGAGCTCTGCACCCAAAATCACATCTCTTACAACCAGGGCAGTACAACACGCTGTACCCAAGCTCAGTTCTCAGAAATGGTGAGCTGCTTCATCTGACTCTTCCCAAGAGTTTTGGCGTGGCGAGATTTGCAACTTGGGAAATTTCTGTTCAAAACCAGTGAACATGAAAACCAAGTGAAAACAGAAGGTGCTGTAATGCTGAATTTTAGATACTCACAGGCTCTATCAGTGGGACTGCCTGTGTTATGCCTGTATGAATCTTATTTATCTCTACTATCCAAAGCAAGTGGAGACTACAAAGGATTCGACAGTGAAGAAAACACTGGATTTGAAATGTGCAAGCTGATTTTCAGAGCATCTGAACAGACGTGCAGAAGCTCAAACCTCCCAAGGCAGGACTCTCCATCCCTTTGCATCCGTTCTCTGAAGTCACAACCCGGCTTGACCCAAGGTATGACAGGGCAGGTTTAACAAGAGCGACGTTTTTAAGAGCAACTCAGATGTGAAACCGAGCGACATCGTGTTTGATGACTTGTGGTTGCAGGGGGAAGCAGGGCTTTATTTACGCTGCTGCTACGTTACGTGGAGGGTTCAGGCACCTCCAGTGCTGCCCACGGACGCCCACACCAGCACACCCAGTTCCCCCACCACGCACAGCTCTGGCCTTTCACGGCTCCGCAAGGACTGACGTCAGCCCACGGAGACGGCTGATCGTGATCTGGCACATTTCTGAACGGCATCTGAGGCAGAGCTGCGGGTCCTGCACATCACCAGTTTTATCTCAGCCCTGGGTTACTTCAGCACAAGGCTCCTCAGCAGCACAATGCTCACACAGTCCCAGCTTCTGGATCGTTCTAGGCTCTAAAAATGTCGAACCCACCTGGGTTCGCGGCCAACATTTTCATAAGGGTTGCGCTCACACGGCGCAATTCTAACAACTTTTTAAAACACAGATCTCATTTTATTCAGGAGTTTCTGCTAAAATAGGGACCTTAAGTATTTAGCATGGAAATACTTGTGCTACAGAAATAAAAAGCACTGCAGGAAAGTTTTTGAGGATCGAGAGTTCTTTTGCTGCTCTGCTCCAGGAGAGAAGCCCAGCACACCCTGAGGGCTAAAATCCTCAGCTGCAGTGACCTGGCAAAGCCCTGCAGACATCCAGTATTGTGGAAAACAGTGTCAAGAAGGAGGGTTTGATGCACTTCTGCACCCTCCCAGAGCATGATCCAAGATTCCCCCATTATCCACCTATACAATGAAACAGCAGCTGACTGGGATACAAAAGGCATATAAAAGCCTTAAGACGGTTTCCCACTCGGATAAATCTCTCAAGTCCCATTCCAGAGCCCTCACAAGGCAAAGGCAAGACTCCTCAAGGGCACAAACAGGCTTTAGAGGACTCGCTTGGAAAACAGACCAGCCTGAAGGCAGCCATCCATCTCACTACTATGACTTAAATCCGGTGGCACATCAGGAACGGGCCTTTCCGTGCAGTCATTGCTGCTATCCATGAGTAAGGCCTGAAAACACACCTGTGTGTGAGTCCATGGATGTGACAGCCAATTCTGACTTTGTTTGGACAACACTTCACCCTGAGATCACATTTGAAGTCATGCTCACTGTGACCTGCCCCGTGTCAGACACACACCCAGCAGGCCCAAGCCACAGAAGCAACCCAAAACTGACCCGGACCTGGCATTTCTCATCCCAAGCCAGAGAGGAAAAACAAAGAGGGGCACAAAAAAACCAGACATTTGACTGTGCTGGTACTTACTATTGTCATAGATGGGGTTGGAGATCAAAGGAGGAAGGGCTATGGTGTAGTTGCCGTGCTCATCTGGGAGGAAGGCTTGGAAGCAGAGGCGGACGACGTTGAGATCGTACTCGTCGATGTTGTGCAGCTGCTCCTCAGGCACTGAACAGCAGAAGGAAGGACAAGACTGAGGATTAGTCATCAGAACCAGCAGTAATTCTCTACCAAACCAGGGATGAATCTCCACCAGTAAAAGAGATGGTGTTGCCCAAGCAAATGTGCCTGTAGTGCCTGCCAATAAATTCCTTGCTCGCAGCAAATGATACAAAACCTTTAAAGTTTCCCCTGCACCAAACAAGGCTCGACTGTCCCGAGTTCTCCAGCTGTTTCTTGCATCTGGTTTCCTCACCTTGCCTGCCAGAGCAGTTTCATGTATCTGTGGTTTAAAAGTCACTCCCTGAATGGGTTTCTCTCTTGTTTGTGCATAGTAAAATTTACAAAATCAGTGTTGCTACTGAAGAGAAATATTTTGGTACAAAGAAGTATTAGGACCTCGCTGAAGATTTTCTGCAGCAGTGAGAGACTCTGGCTACATGATGTTGTTATTTTCCTCTAAAAACTGAGGTGGAAGAAGAATCAGAAGGCAGTTGCTGGGGCAAGAATGAAGCTGAAACAGCACAAACCACCTCCTCACCCCATCACCATCTATGTTGCTTCTGTACCTTCTAGTGGAATCATTAGGATATAGTTTTGTAATGCAAGAGGAAAACCCTTGTTGGAAGGGATCTGTTTCCTTGCATGCTCCTCCCAGTGTAAAACACAGCCATACATAACCCAAAGCCAGCATTTCTGTTTTGTTCACTCTTTCCTTACTTTAAATTACGAGTCACAGGACCTGGGTTATCATTACTGAACATTTCCTGTATTCCCAGGAAAAGCAGCCCCCTCTGAATTCAACGCTTTCCTTGAAGGTCTGACACTAAATTATTATGATGACATTCAGTGCTGACAAAACGAGACACTGACTTAATTTCACATAAGTGCAAGTACTGATAATTAAAATCATTGCAAGTGTTTCTCTTTCCCAAAACCTTTCTGAGCAGCAGTTCAGCACAGTTTCACACGCCTCACAATTACCCAAAGTGAGCACGTGCCAAGTCACCAGATCACCACCTCTCCATTCACTCCCTCCCCTGCCCTTTCAAAGGCCTCTTGCAAAAATAAAAGATCAAGTGTGGCTGTGACAAGAAGTCTGGGGACCACACTGCAATGATTAGATTGCTTGCTCTGACCTTTTAACATTTATCACTGGCTTGGTCTCCACCCTGCCACGAGTGGGATTCCACAATGCCCACTTGAATGATTTCTTCCTTTTACCTTCTGATAGTGTGAAATAATAAGTGTGATGAGCTCAGAATACTTTCCACTGGCATTTTGAGTCTTTCTGGGGCTCTGAGTATCTTAGTTTCTCCTGGTCTCTACTGCAAAAGGAAATCAAGTCACCTTTCCCCTTTACAAGGCTGTGATCTGCAATATTTCAAGACAAATACACAAAACTAAGCAACAACTGGGTGAATTTCAGAAGTGGTGGGACCCAGGGGAGTTCTGCCACTGAGCACTTTGCAGGCTGGTGCTGACTGTGCTACCAGATACACAAAGTTTTATGATTTAATGCACTCCTGAAAGAGGATCTTCAAAAAACAGGTTTGGAACAGACTCTGCAGCCCAACAGCCTCTTGATACAGCCTGAGCCAGAGAATACAAAAAGAAAGGTGTATTCTCCAGGCTGCTCCTTGAGGAAGGGATATCAGGACAGCAGCTCTAATCCATGTTCTGACATCATGGGCAGCTCCCAAGGACACCCTGACACCATGGCTTACATTCGTGTGCCACGTTAGCCATCGGTGACCATGAGGATCCTTTCAGAGACACAAGGGGTGCTCAAATTTCAAACCTCTCTACAGTCAAATTGAGCACAGAGATTCCATACCTTTGCCTCAATCTGTAGATGGAAGGCAAGCACAAAATCTGCATCTGGTTTTTGACCCTCCATCAGAAGTGAGGACTTTGTGGTTGTACAACCAAGTCTCTCTCACGCTAAAGGAGCCCCAGCTCTGCACCGTGTTTTCCACAGGGAAACGTGCCTCTTTCCTCAGAAACAAGTAACAGCAGAATTAGAGTTTAAGAGAACTCTCCAAATGCAAAAATACAGCATTATGGAGAAAATTACCAATGCTGACATTCAAGTGACATCAGTTCCTACGCTACGAACTTGCGCAAATTCCCAATAAATCTGTTTAACACCTGATGTGGGAGAGGAGTGGTGTGCCAAGAATGGCAAGGCACAGAACTGCTGTATACACATTGTATCACAGCAAAACCCACTGCTCCTACTTTGCATGCTTTTATAAATGATTTAATAAAATTCAAAAAATCTGTAGTTTGAAAGAGGAAGTGTTCAGTCGAGAGTGATTCCTCCCTGGGCTATTTTTAACCAGACAAGAAGAACATAACAGAGCAAAAAAGAAGAACAAGACAGCTGCAACTCCATCTTGCGATGACATGCTTTAAAAAAATAAAAAACAAAAACCAACAAAAAAAACAGAGACACCAGATTCCACATTCGTATAAAGAGCTTTCATCGATTTCAAAACATTAAAGACAATCATCCAAACAAAATCAAATGTTGTTATTTTGGACAGACATCTAATTCTGCTCCCTCTGAAGTCCATTTGGCAGCAGCCACTACCTTGGAATGGGTGCTGGCTGACACCTTGAGAATATTAAAAGCAAACAAAACCCAGGCAGACAAACACCCTGACTAATGCCTGGAGCACGGTCGGCCGGAGGATGGTCGTGTCATTCCGTGTTATTCCACCAACTTCTGCACAGAAGGACAACAGACGGGGTTAGACCTGACAAACCTGAAGTTATTAAAGTTAGGAAACGCTGTCGAAGATTTTGGGAACGGTATGTACCAGAGGAGAGGAGCAGCCACTCCATCAAGCTCTGTACCAGGAGCTCACTGGAAGCAGCGAAGCAAAATCGTTGCCCGACGCGGTGTTTTGGGGGCAGGTAGAGCAAAAAAAGGCTCCAATGCAACACATGAATAAAAAAAAGGGAAGAAATACTCTGGTTTTGGCAAGAGTTCAACTTCCTCTTCTGCCTGCTGCTCGCTGTGTGGTACCACACCTTACTTTCTTCACATGAATCCAACCAAAAGGGCTGGAACCCAACCAACAGTCGAGGTACATTCCTCTGATAGCCCAATCTAATAAATAAAAAAAAAATGGCCTTAACCTGGCAGGAATTCTTTTTCTATAGTTATCTCTGCACACAAGGACTGTTTGTAAGTACAGCTGCTTTATGAGTGGAAGGAAGAGCATTTCAAAGTTACACATAGCAACTCGGACACATGGAAATCAAAATAGTATTTTACAAAATTAAACTCCAAGTTGGGAGAATAGTGTCAAAAAATCCATAAGAAACCCAGCAAAAGAAACCCAACCCCACCCACCAAGATTCTGGCAATAGGATTTCCAAAGCAGTACCCGGAGTTACAGTTAAACCCGGGGAGGATTCGCTGTTCATCCAAAAAGGGGCTGCAACAACTGGTGAATCCTTTTATTATAAATCTGTTTACAACTCTTCAGAACAAAATGCTGATTCCCCAACTTAAATAATTATCTTGGAAATAATTCCCTAATCCATTATCTGCTAATATGGGAAGAGACTGATACAGTCCCAATGGGGGCAGAAAAACATCCCACATGAGCTAAACAGTGAACTTCCAATGTCAGCTGGATAATCCAGGCAGCTCATGTGACATAGGCATTAAGTTGGGGTTGTCCCTGTCTCCCAGATTTTGGCTCTGAAGTCCAGAGATGCCCTGCTGGGATTCCACTTGCTGGATTTGCCTCTGTAATTCAGAACTGGAGACTTTCTGAGTCCAAACCACCATCATGCAAGTCCAAGTGCGGACACAAAAGAAAGATGCTGATAATATCAGATCTCCTATTTCTTCCTATTAATTTCTAGTTATAGTTTTATAGTTTTTTAGTAGTTTATCAGCCTTCAACATCCAGCAAGGCCCATGAAATACCATTTATCTGATGAAATTACCGGGGGATGAAGGGCTCTGATGTTCACCCATAAGGTGATGCTGCAGGGAAAGTGAAAGTTTATTCTGAACACTGAAGAGAAATGATCAAGGGTTTGGTTTTTTGTCTGATAACGTGACATCTGATCAGACAGCAGGTCCCTCACACACAGCCCTCCACTCAGCTAATGATGTCAGAAACCTGGAGTGGGCGGAGCTGGGGGGACTTGAGCATCTCAACCTGTGTGGAAAATTCCAGGGCAAAGGATGTGGCATGACACACTCGGGGAGGGCTCTGTGACCTTCCCTTCTCGGTAAGGGGCTGCAGGGGCACGTGAGATGTCAAAGAGAACGACCTCCCACAAACCAAACCAGCCCGAGATGGCTGGGGAACACACATCATTAATAACCACCATGAGCTGTTCCTCTCTTACGCAGATGAGGGTTTTTAATTTAGGGATACGCTGGGAGCTCAGTTTCGTTTAAGGGATGACACAGAGGTGGTTTGCCCCCAGGGTTTTGCTCCTGGAGTACAAAGATACCCCCCCTGGCCCTGATACCGACTGGGCAGTCTAACTCGGTCCACGCCAAAGGTTTTGCTGCCAAAGGCTGGCTCTGCCCAACCTTTCCAGCGCTGCTCTTAGGCTGGGCTTAGCTCTCATGTGGTGAATCAGATCAAGGAACTGGTCTGGCTCAGAACTACCTTGCCAGAAGGAAAGAGGAAAAGGCTTGTTTTCAGCCAGCTGGTTCCCACGACAGGTAGCCCTGGCGCAAGGGAATTGGTGGAAGCGGATGCAGGGAAAGGAAGGGCTGCCTCTTCCAGTGCTGGTCCTGATTTATGCCAGGTTCAAACAGTCAGGGACATGGGCTGCAAGTCACAGGTCCCTCCTGGTGCCTGGGAGGTGCATTTCAGATCCAGCTTACCCCCACCAGCCTACATCCACACTGCAGCCACAGCTGTGCCAGTGGAGCCTTGGGAAGCCCCACAGCAGACAAGAAACACACTGAGCTGCCCAAGTGTTTGACTGGTGTCTCCTGTAGCTGAACTCCACACAGCTCAAAAGGACCTCACCAGCTATTTTAATGCCACATTTACTGTTCCCAAATGAGCCACATGCAAAGAGACATCCTGGTGTGCTGTTTGTTCCCTGATGCCAACAGCAGAACACTGTGCTCCATTTGGGCTTCAGCACCTGGACACACAGCTCTGGATGACAAGCCAGGCTGTTCAGCTGCACATCCAGAGTCATAAATCCATCTGTCAGCATCTCCCGAGAGGCAGAATCATAGAATGGTTTGGGTTGGAAGGGACCTTAAAGTTCATCCAGTCCCAACCCCCTGCCATGGGCAGGGACACCTTCCACTGGACTGGGTTGCTCAGAGCCCCATCCAACCTGGCCTTGGACACTTCCAGGGTTGGGGCATCCACTGCTTCTCTGGGAAACCTGGGCCAGGGCCTCACTGCCCTCACAGCAAAGAATTTCTTCCATATAACTAACCTAAATTTCCCCTCTTTCAGTTTGAACACTCATCCTGTCACTGCAGATCCTGACAAAGAGTCCTGATGAAGCTGGAAACAAGGGGAGGGAAGGACCTTGGCAGCACTATATTTCTTCTCCCAGCACATCCATGCCTGGTTCCATAACTCTGAGATTCACAAAAAGATAATTTTCCATCAATCATGCAGAAGAAAAGAGAAACTTTTACATGTACCTCGAAACAGAGCGTGTGCCAGCAACACTCCGTTTTTAAAAACCAAAATCTTCAGGGGGTTGATGAGTGCAAACAACTAAAATTTAGATGCCAGCCAACATCAAAAATGCCCAAACTGCTATGGATACATTTCCCTGTTTCACAGAAGAAAGAGACATGAGGAAGACAAATGGCTTGGCCTCATATAAAAGCCAATGCAAGACCTGGGAAAATAAATTAAAACTTTTAAAACTCAGTGCTTGTTTTGCCTAGACAGTGTTTCTCTGGTTTCTTTTCCTGTTTCAAGTTCAATCTGAAAAAGGCAAAACTGGAACAGATTTAAGTGAACATACCAGCTTCTGTACATTTTTTAGCAGTTTCTGTTTATATTGCAAAAAAAAAAAAGTAAGTCAGCATTTTTTGTCTACTTGGTAATTTTCCTTTTTAAACAATTTCAGAAGGGGCTGTCCTTTAGATTAATAATATACACATTTCAGCATAAACAGCGAGAAGGACTTGCACGAGGAACGAGAGAACAAAGGGCTTTCCAAAGCTGAGTGCTAAAATCATGTCATGTCACCATCAGGACATGGAGCTCTCAGCCATGTCACCATCAGGACACGCAGCTTTCCTCAAGTGAGGTTGCCTCTTTGAAAAGCTGACGACTCCCACCAGGATTTTCAGCCAGAGAATTTAGCTGGGGGTTCGCACATTTGCTTTAATGCGAGAAAAGAAGCTTAAAGTTTCTTTTAATACCCAAAGCACTCATTACAGTGGACACCTTCAATCCATTCCCAGCTCACGGATTCTTGCCAAGAGTCTTCCCTCGGTTCATAATATTTTGCTTCTTTGCTCACAGAACCCATGGCCCTATAAAGGGTAACTTTAAAGCAGGCTTGGGGTGGGCTGGAAAGGGGGGGATCCTGGCGGAGTGGGCGAGTGGCGTCAGAGGAGAGGGGATCTCGTGGATGCAGCGGCACGGGGCCCGAAGGGAAGCTGCGGGGAGGGTGTCAGTGTGGGCAGGAAGCAGAGTGTGAGAGCGGAGGCGTGGAGGGGGCGTCACAGCGGAGACGGTGACGAGCGCGGAGCCGCCGCGGGGTCAGCTGCCCGCGGGCGGAAAGGGGAAACGGCAAAGGAAAGGAAAGACCGCGGAGGCAACGGAGCCGCGCTTTTAGTTGCGGGGTGCAGGGGAGCCTGAAAACGAACCACACGCTTATAAGCCAGAGCGATCACAAAGGAACAAGACCTTTAAGCCCGTGTCAAGCTCCAGGGAAAGCTTGTTTTCACCCTCTTGATGATCTGCCTGAAATTCCGTGATTCTCTGGGTTTCCCTCTCCAAGGCAAGCCCAGGGTTTTCGTGCATTTGGCTAGAAAAAGGTCAGTCCTCTGTAATGCTGCACTAAGTACAGTTTTCCCCTAAATTTAAAGAAAACACTTAGGGCTTTTCCTCATTGATAATTAACTCGAGCTGTTATTAACTCAATTGTTGTCTCTATGTCAAGTCACACCCACTCACAAAAGCTCTTAACTGAAAACTGGCTCTTCTTTTAATTTGAGTTGGCTGTACATCAGACAGTGCATGGGAAGACAAGGATATGGCACAACTCAACAGCTACTAAAAGAAAACAAACACCATAGAAAGCAGACATGGACCAGCTCCACTGGAGGAGTAACTCTGCTCCTTCCATGCCGGGCTATTTATATCATCATCATGCCAAGGAGGCCTAGTTCCACGTTAGGCACCGTGCCCCATTTCTCTGGAGTGCTCAGGGATGAGAGACAAAAGGGATTTCTAGAATTGTTCAGATTGTTAGAGGACAAAAATATATGGGATGTACTTTGGGAACACAACAGATCACAAACACTGTGTGGAAACAGCAGTTTCTCCCTCGAACAAGGCTAATAAAAGAGGAGCAACCCAAATGCAAGTCGTCCCATTGCAACTCAGTGAATGCACGCAGCTTGTACAGCCTGCGTTGAACTTCCCCAGGGGTAAATGCTGCCAGCTAACAGTGGGAATTCCCAAGGAGACAGCCTTACAGGTACACTTCCAGAATTACCCCAGTGCAGGTATCTCCAGCTTGGCACGCAGCCTGATCTGCAAACCCTGACTTCCCATCATCCAGGAATTCAGAGATAGGCATCAGTTGTTTCAACAGTACAGGTGAGAGTGCTGGAGAAAGCGATCTTAAATCCCACACAGCTCAACCAAGCAACTCCCTGTGGCTGCTGACGGTGACTCCCACTCACTGCGCAGGAAGGCGGGGAGGAGGGATGACACCACCAGAGAGCAGCTGTTGGGATTTTACTCTCCCTTTGCCATCCCAGTTGTCTGTGGCACCCAGGCTTCACTGGAAGGTGATGGGCCCTTTACACAAGGAAGTTTGGAATGCAACTTTGTGGACCCACGCCTTGCTATTACTTCATCCCTTACCAACAAGACAAGTAATGCACATGCTGGCAGGCCAGAGGCACTTTGCATCTGTTAACAGGGTCAGTGCTGAAACTCTGCCCTGAAAGGAGACTCAGGACACGGCCTGTTTGTGCCAGAAGAAAGTGAGAAAGAAAAAGAAAAGACAACCAACACACCAACGCCCTGAAGGCTGGTTTTCCATGAAGTTTCTTTGATGATGTTCCTACAAGAAATGAGTAACACCAACTTGCGACCTGCTTAAGGATGCACAACTCCGAAATGTCTCAAAACAGAGAATTCAGATGCCCTTCTGAAGACACAAAGGTAAAGCACGAAGCAGGATGGATACAACAGAGCTGCACAATCCTGGAGAACGTAACAACACTCCTCTGACCTTATAAAACAAACTAAATCCATACATAAAACTTTCAACCTTATCAAGCAGCGAGCACTGCGGTGACTGCTGCTCACCAAGTCCTGTTTCGATCAACTAAATAAACACATAAAAATATTCCTGTCACTAGCCCTGTTTCTAATAAAACCTTGGTCCCATGCCTTTCTGGACTCTGCTCAGCGTGAGACTGCCCTGGAGGCTGCTCCCCAGTGGCTCTGCTTTGTGCTGACACGTTAACATGCGCCGAGAGGCGATGACGCAGGTGGGGATTGCCAGCGGCCCCTTCTCAGCACAGTCCATGCCCAGAGTAGGGTGCTGCCCTGTGTGTCACCCAGGCAGGCTCTCCCCTGCTGCCAGGGCAGGAATTTGGCCTCCTCCACTGCTGGGCTGGCAGGAAGCATCCCAGGATCTGCCCAGATACTACCAAGCGCAACCTGCTGCAATCACCCAAAAATGATTAGTGAGTGTGGAGTTAAGTGCCAACAACTGTAAAACTTGACTTCCTTCTACAGCAGAGTTCCCCTTCTATTGTTTGAAATCAAGGTACAGCTGGCTGAGTCAAGGCAACATAATTCAAACCCTTAAAATGCTTAAATTGTGCTGATGAACTAAACTTGTGTCAAAACAGTTTGTGCTATTTTTTGTACTCGTTATCATAACTAAGATAATTGCCTTAGATGGGTCATTGGGACCATCCACCTGACTCAGTGGGGCTGTTCTAAAGTTAGGAGAAACATCTAAGACATTTCTCATTCTGTAATAAACTCTACATAGTTCTTTTTCTGTCCCAGTTCAGGCACACTTTAAAGCCAGCCAGAAATCCAGCTGTTATCTCTCCAAGAAGGATCTTGCCTGAATACAGCCAGAATTCTGTGGGTATTAAAAAAAAAAGTAAAAGCATTTGGAAAATCTCCAAGCTCATGCCACACTTAAGCAAATACATGACTGCATTCACAATACTGAACTAACAGTTTGGGGGTATTTATGTTTTCACCTCATTCCCCCCAGTTGTGCCTGCACTCTGAATGTGTTGGTCTCACTCTAGTTGGCCCAAAAACTCGCGGCGTGTTCCCCATCCCCTCTGTGCACCCAACTTGGCACTTCTATGGCTGTGAGATTAATTGGTTTAGCAAGTTGATCTGAGGGGAAACCACTTTTTTTCTTTTTCCCAAGCTGGTTTTCCATTGGAGCAACTTGCTGAGCCCGTTCCCCACGTAGCCACGCAGCCTGTGTGGTGTGAGGGAAGTGGTGGGAGTGTGTGAGCAGGGATGGAGGGAAGAGCAGGATGACTCTTTTTGAGAGCAGCCCACAGATCAGTCGTCACATCAAACAAAACCCTGTGGGGAGGCCCTCCCAGGTGTGGTTCTGTGGCAGCATGACCTGCCTCAGAGTTGACTGAGACCAGTCACAGAATCATGGAATGGCTTGGGTTAGAAGAAATCTTAAGGATTATCTCATTTCCAACCTCCTGCCATAAGCAGGGACACTTTCCACTAGACCAGGCTGCTCCAAGCCCTGTCCAACCTGGCCTTGCTATCATAGTCCTGCTGTGGATTTCTGAGTGCCTGGACCAGCTCCCATGCTGTAAAAAACAAACAAAAAAAATCAAGCAAAGGGCAACTCCAAGAGGTCTCTCAGCCCCCTGAACTGCCTGAGGGGTCACAGCCACCGGGGTCACAGCCACCAGGGTCACAGCAAGAGAAGAGATGGGACAGTGGCAAATGAGATTTGTACTGGCTTAAGTTGTTGCAGAGTTATGCTAATTCAGCCTTTTATTCTCATCCCTGCCAAAACTGGGGAATTCAATTCCCAAGGCACTTGTAGACGTTTCCAGGAAACATTTCTGCTGCTATCCCACTCCTTCTGTCCAAGCAGCCACTCAGATTGCTGCTGGGAATTAAAAAAATTAAACAGTAATGATAAAAAGAAAAGGGCAACTACCCAAATAGATTCATCGTGTGATGACAGGGAAGAAAGACTGGGAGGGACACAGAAGGGGAAGACTGTTTCTCAGAAAGGGATTTTTTGGGGGAGGAAAAAAAAAAAAAAATATCAAGCTCCACCACAGAAGCAAAGGCAGGACAGGACAAAAGAAACCACCACCACCCTGCCAAGTGAACCAGCTGCTTTCATTTCCACTCACCATTGAAAGGGTTAATTTTCTTGGAGATTCGTAAAGAAATCGATTCCTTCAGGTCTTTCTTCTTCACACACTGAATGCCCAAGTTCTGAAAACTGAAGCACATGTGGCAGGATTTCAGCAACTAGCAGCATCTTCGGCGTAGAATATTAAATAAATTAATTGATGTTGATCAGTGTGATAAGATACAGTGTAAGAAATTAATTTTGAGAAGGGTGTAAAAGCTCTGAAAAGCAGGGATGCTGTTTTTCCTAAAGCAAGGGCAGAAGCAGAAGTGAAAATGCTAAAATTCTATTTATGTTCCTTATTAAGAATATATATTTCTATATTAAAAATTACTCTGCAGCAAACCCACAGTGATTAAAAAGTTAAATACTCAGGCAATTTATAGCAATGATTATTTTTGTAATCAATAAACCTGCTAATTTGCATTAGTTAAAGGATTTACTCTCCTGCTTTTATCAGGGAATATAAATTTCAAACACTATTTTAAAGGTTGTTTTTTTTTTTTTCTTAAACAGGTCAAAACAGGTTTTTAAATCTCACATAGTTATGGAAAAGTTCTGAAGAGCTGCAGCTCTTCCTTATTTGCATAAAAGTGCAGGTCACCCTGATGTAGGAGGTGGGGGGAGTCCCAGGCGAGCTGACTCTTTCCCACATGGAAAAACCATGACATCATCAAAGCTGAGTGGATGTAAAGCAGGAAGTAAAAAAAAAAAAAAAAAAAAATGAAAAAAATGATCTGTGTTTCATGATGTGACAATAAAGCTCTGAAGATGGGCTGTGCCAGCAGGCATCTTTCTCCAGAAGCATCAGCCATTTCCCTTCCTTTGAAACTCCACAAACTTACTGCACCTGAAGATCCTCCTCGTTCCAAACACCGCTCTCCTGAACGAGACTATCCTGGCATGATGTTAAGTTTAAGGAAATTAAACTCCCTTGTCTGTGCCCAATATGCTCTGTTCAGAGGTTCCCAAATCCTCTGCCATCAGGCTGCACTTCCAGAACCTCTGTTCACTAGAGGAGTGCACAGAGGAATGACAGTCAAGATTGGAACTGCACCTCGATGGCCAACCCTATTTCCACCTGCTCTTGTAGGAAGTAGTTTTTTTTAGGGCTTGATTACAGCACACATCACTTTTTTTCCCCCTCCAGAATACCCAGTGTATTCCAGAGATTGCCTGGAGCACACTTCAAAGCCAATGGACGTTTCCACGTTATATCCCCAAACAAAGCCTCCCGTGGACAGGATGAGGCTTTTCAGCACCCCAAAACTCTCAGATTATAAATGTGTTCTGAAGCTGTGCTGTCACAGTGAAAGTGTCTGTTTAACTATTGCTGAGCAGAGGGCTGGGCCAGAGGAGGAACTCTGAGAACCCCAGCAGGGCTGTGGGGTTTCACATCGACGTGAGCTGACAGGAAGCAGCCGAGATAACGAGAAGGCAGAGGGAGAAGTAGGAAGAGAGAGAGAAAAAAAATGAAAAACATCTAAAAAAAACTATGATATCATCCATGTAGAGAGACAGCAAACTAGGAAGTAAGAATCTGAGTACACAGGCAGCCCCACAAGCTGCAACATTCAGACTCTTGCCTTGATGTCTTGGCCAGGGAGGGCTCTGATCAAATTTGGGCAGTAGTACAAAGATCACTGTTCCACAGGCAGAACAAAATGCTTTGGGAGCTTTAAAACACGGGGAATTTCAAACAGCACAATGCAGAGCAATTAGTCAGAGCAGCCCAAAATCTGTGATTAATAATTCCGCTTCTACCGAAAGGGGAAAAAAAAAAAAACAACTGCATTTTTGCTCCACTTGGGATGCTCAGTAGGAGCAAAGAGCCAGAATCACCAGTGAGAGAGGACATCTCCTGCTCACTAAGTATTGGATGAGGCTTTTCTCCAACGTGGACTTGAAGAGAAGAATGTGAAGATTGAGTCACCAGCCACAAAAAGGAAAATGACTTTAAACATCCAGATCCAATTATGGATCATGCTGTTCTTTCATCTTAAAGCAACCAATGATTTGTTAAAAAAATGAGTGTACTGATGCTGGAAACATTTCAAAGGGAATGTCTGGAGTCTCCTCCCACCTCCAATGTCAAGCTCAAGGCTGACAGTTTCCCATTATCAATTAAGGGAAAGTAGCCCACTTAGTGTTCTGTAAGAAACTGAGAGGTTTAAACCCTAATATTGAGAAGAATTCATGGATAAAGGAAACAAGCACCAGTGCCTGAAGAGAAATGGAGATGTGGCATCGTGTCAAAGAACGGAGATTACATCCAAATCTGCAAATAAACATTTGCAGAGCATCCCAGTGTTTTCTGGCATTATAACGGCCTCTCTGACAGGCTTGCCTCATACTTACACATTTAACCTTGTGCAAGAAAATGCTAAGAGGAAGAACAATCACCAGAGTCTTCCTGCAATCAGTGAGTGTAAAACAAACCTAGAAATGGCGTTAAGCAATCCGGCTTTTTTGCTGCGGATGGGAAGGCACAGAGCTGAAGGGAGGAAGTGGGATGAGCTACAACAGCAGACTCCCTTTGACCTTGGCTGAGGAAGCTTGATTTGAGAAGACAAAAGGAAGCTGGTGAGTGGATGGTCAGGGGAAGGTGCAGTGGCCCTCAACAGTTTGGGATATTTGCATGCCAACGTGCTCCGCCACCGGAATGCACCACGGTGCCTTCGTGATCCCTGGAGCCTGGGCTGGATGCTGGAGAAGCATCTCCACTGCTTGTTTCACCATCAGGCAACCACCACCTTCAAACAGATGTGTCTTAGCTCTCTCTCCTTTCATAGTGTCCTACTGACTAAACTCCACTGAACACAGAGTAATTCCACTGACACAAACAGAATCCCAGCGGCCTCAGAGCTGTGTGTGAGAGCCACTTATACACTGAAATATCTACCTGATTTTCTTCCCAGCTCAGTTAGGTTTACCCCACAGCAGCAGCTTGCTTCCAAATTCACTGCATTGCAAACTGTGACCCACAAACAGCTTGTCAGTTCTAAATTCCCCTCTCTGGCAATAATCACTCCACATTTGCTGCATTCGTTCTGCTTTTATTTTGTTATACAAGACTTGGTAAGCTCACAGGAAATGCCATCAAATACAACTGTATTTGAGATATTCTTAATAGAATTGAGAAACACATCTCTTATACAGCCTGAATTTTCTGTACTACACCCACAAGCAGATAGATCCTTCCCCTGCACACTTG
Organism: Manacus candei; assembly: GCF_025592945.1. Lineage (NCBI taxonomy): Eukaryota > Metazoa > Chordata > Aves > Passeriformes > Pipridae > Manacus > Manacus candei. The sequence goes on along the minus strand of NW_026138083.1, from coordinate 3,459,564 downwards.
CTCTACACAGCAGGGACTGAGTAGAATCTGTATTTTCACTTAAAAAAACCCCAACCCAAACAAACAGCAACAACAGTGACAGCCACTAACACACTTCTAGATGTGTCACAACCACTACCCTCTAAATTACATGACAGCCAGCCAGAACAAACTTTCTCCAGAGAGTCCAAATATAATTTCCATGGAAGATGTGAACTTCCCTCAACACCCTGAAGTACTAATTCTAACACTGTTACCCATTCTATTACTCATCCTTTTCACATGTAGCAAAGAGTCATGCTCAAGAGTAAGATGTGTTACTGAACAAGACTAAAAAAGTAACCAAGTGGGAGAAAGGAAAAGGAGACAGGTATTGGGAGAATGAATAAAAAAAGGGTGACAGGAAAGAAAAAGCACCTGTGTGGTGCCAAAAAAGAAGGAAATACTTCAAAGAGAAGTTGCCTTCTCCCTGGGATGGATTAGTAAACTACAGCAAAGACAGCATTCTAATTGCTCTTTTAATCATTAGTCTGAGTTTTAAAACACGAGATTAGCAAATCACTTGCATAATTAATCAAACTCCCAAGCAACACCATTACTCACGACAGGACTCGCCGCTCTGGCCCGAACTCGGCTTCGTAGTAGCCATCTCTGCAGTCTTTGCCAACCAGATCATGAGGGTGTGGCTTGTAGGGCTCATTCTTTGTCACCAATGTGGTTCTTATTTTGACTTTTCCGAAATAGTTCAGAATCTACCAAAAAAAAAAAAAAAAAATACAGGATACTTTCTAGATTTCAGATATCGAGGCGAAAGCTCCCACAAATAACAGAAAATACATTTTATCCTGAAATCCTCTGTGGAAGAAACACGAGAGCTACGTAGGGGACCACATAGATATGCTTCCTGAAGAACAAGTCTACCTCCAAAACCTTAGGAAAAAACTCCTAAGGTCTCAGGGATAAGGATACTACCAGTGCATGAACACTAAGCAGTGAAAGAGGATCTTGACAGACACAGCATGACACAAACCCCGCTGAGGCTGTTGGGGTTTTTTCTAACTAATTCTCAGACGAATATTCAATCTTACAACTCAAGCAGGGGAGTACCAAATTCTCAAGCTCCTACTTCCCAGCGCTCGTCAGCCTAATTCAACACACCTTTCTCAGGTGCATGAAAGCAGCCTGGTGCTGACAGCTACCAGTGAAGTCACCCAGTGTGGGGGAGTGCAACAAAAAAAAAAAAAGGAAAAACAGTTTGGCCTAAATTGTTTGACGCACAACAACTTGAAAGCAAAGACAAGACTTGCTCGGGCACACGTTTGTGCAGAGGCGAGCTCTCCTCCTCCACTTCCCCTGCCCTGTAACTAACAGTTCTCCTCCTTCAGCCCCTTCTTTCCTCCTCTTGAAAATCCAAGGATCCATCATACATCCTTTTCAGCCAGCATCTCAGATCTTTGACTTGACCTGTGCTCTTCCAGCTTCCATCATCTGTTGGCTCTCACTCTCCAATTTGGCTCCTCTCAGCTTTCATACAGCCCACTGTTACTTTTTACCCTTAAGATAATACTTCAGTCACCCTTCGGTTTCTTCAACTATTACGTCATTTCTCCCTCATTTCACACCCAGCCCCTTGAACTTGAAGCCTGATCTGGCTGCTTTTGGTTCTCCAGTTCCTCCTTGATGTTCATCTTCATAACCGCACCACGAAATTTAATCTCTTCCTGGCCCCTCTGTTCTCATCCTCATTGATGTTTCCACCTCTAGAGGGGACTCCCCTGGCACCTAATCAGCACTAAAGCCTCCTACGGGCTTCAGGGAGGCAGGAATTCACCTAGAAATCACCTGCTATTGGTAACAATCAGCTCTGTCATCAATAGTCACCTTTAAAAAAGAACAAACTTGGCCAGGATTGCACAGTCACCTACCCATGTCCCACCTCCCCTTTGGCTTCTGGCTGGTCTTTGTGTGCAGCACAGTGCAAGATAAGAGGAATCAAGGGTTTATACTGCCTGTTCAGCTTGTGCCCTGACACAGATTTAGGCTGAGAGTCTGTGCAAGCCTTTAGTCTTGCCAACAGCCTACATAGTTCCTTGTTCAATTGGCAGAGTGCTGAAAAAATGAGAGTCTGGCAGATCTCCATTTCCTGCATTCCTTAACCAAATCTGGCACTGTGATAGTCAAGGGGGAACCTTCTTTGCATCTGCCCTTGGTAATTCTGGCTCCAGGGCTAGACCAGCTTCCACAGTTGCTTTATGCTGTAGAGACTCACTCTGCTGCTCAACACATGACTGCCAATACTCTTTCTCAAACACTCCCTCTTGAAGAGCTTTTATGCCTCAGCCTAAAACATCCCATATTTTTCAAGTTTCACACCCTCTGTATCCGTGCTTTTTCTGCTGTGATTCCAGAGACTCCACTTTTGGCTCCACATATGTTTTATACTTGCACACACTGCAAACACAGGTACACAGCTTCTGTTCCTGGGCACTGATGTGCTGCAAGACAGCAAGTGCTCTTAACTTCCCATTTATATTTGTCTTTTATTTATATTCCTATTTATATCTCTTCTAATCTCAGCTCCAAAAGACTTCCTCCCGGGTGGAAGAGATCAAGGAAACACTGGCAACTTAAAAACTTTGAATAGGGGATCAGAAATTCTTCTCTCTTACCCTACCTGTCCAGGATCTCCAACACATTCCTTTGTCCCACATACAAAGTGCTTCCATTCCACCTCTACTTTCTCCACCCTTGTCCCTGCTTCGATCAGAGCTGCCAGAGCTCCTCTGAATCCCCTCATTCTGGATTTCCCAACTTAACCACAACACAACCGCCCAACTCCTCGTCGTGGCAGGTTCTCTGAGCACATCATTCCCCCTTCTCAGCTCATTTTTAAGCTCCGTAGCCCTTTCTAACCCCACACACTTCACGGCAGTGCCTTTTGCAGAGCCCGATCGCCGCATCACGGGCGACCGTTCGCTCGCACAATTTGCCTTCTTTCATGCTGTGCCCAGCAGCTTTTCAAAGCCCTCTCAGATTTTGTAGGCAAACTCCTTCAAAGCCCTCCCAAAATTCATGCTGCAGTCCAAATCACAAACCCAGACCCAAGACACATGACCAAGAAAGCAGAGCAAAAGCGTGTTCAGAAAAAGCTAACAACGAATGGTTCCCAGACCACGGGCACTTCACTGAGTCCCCTCTCCAGCAGCACTTTGTTAACTACCTCTCTTCTTGTAAATTTGAAAGCGAATAATTTCATGACCAGGAGCAAGTAACTCTTTTCCCACTCTCCTGCAACTCCATTTGCATGTCAAGGAAAGAATCACAGAACGTGAGATGAAAAGCACTGTATTTACTGTGCGGAGTCCAACACATAGCTACAAGCACCACGTTAATGTGGGAACGGTAATTCATGGATAAAAGTGGTATTTACCTGGATGGAAGGGAATGTCTTATTGTTTTCAGTACTGTGTTCTCCTGGAATGCTGCCTGCAGATCTTCCCTCACACTTGTACCTGAAGCGCATTCCCCTTTGCCTGGGTTGCTCAAATATTTCAATGTAGGGCTCAGGGCCACCTTCAAAACAAAACATTTTCAACATTAGGACACAGCAGAGCTTAAAAAGCAGCGGAAGATGCAAGAATTGGAATTTCTAGACTCCCATCTAGAACTTAGTCTCTTTTAACCATCGTAGAAGATGTTTGATGAAAGCAGATGAATGATGAAAGATGATGTTCGATGAAAGAAGATTTTATGCAACAGAAAACAAATCATTATTTTGAGGGAATGGTTGATATTTTTAAGAATAATACACTTTTAAGAATGGTTGTCTTCTCCAAGTACAGGTACTGTCAAGTACTATATTCTCTCCAGTGTCCTCTGAAAGTGAAGATGTTTTCTCAGAATTGATTGATTTAGTTCCTATTACAGCGCAGCAGAAACTATGCAAATTATGCAAAAAATACCCCACCCTACTGGGCTGAATATCATCACTGGGAGCTCAGAAAATATCTGATTGCTTGTACCGAATTCTACATTTTGAGCTGCCCACCTCCCACGGGGCTGGTTTCTGGTTGCAGTATCTCCCCAGACAATGAAAGCTCAGGAAAACGACTGGGCAGCTGTCAAAAGAGAGGTTCTCAGGAAACACGAGTGACAGATGAGGATAAGAGCCATCAGAACTCTTAAATGGGGGGGGGTTAGAAAGACATTAACTGAGCAAGAGTGTAAGTACTTTTCAAGTGATGTTTTATTGCCAGACAGTAACAAGCTATTTAATAGATCTCACTGAGAACATCAAACAGGACAGTCAATCAAACAGTGACAACAGCGGGGTGGCATGTGAAAAACAAACAAGAGAGGGTAAGTAAATATTGTCCAAGTTGAATCATCATAGTGCTACACGATCAGAAGAACGTAGCTTATGGAAATGTCTACTGAGCTCTCTGTCATCTTCATGTAATAGCATCCTCCTCAAGCAAGGCTGAGCATCACAAACAAACCTGACAGGCAATATCCTGTGGCACAGCACTGGAAAAAAAGTGCTTGGACTTCAACGTAAATAAGCAAAACAGTTATTAAATATATTGAAAGTGCTAAAAGGGTAAAAGAACCCCTACTTCCTTTTGCCCAAGGTCTGTACAGCCTGTGAGTCCACAGCACACAAGTTTTGGCAAAGAGGTGGATTGCAATCTTAACTCCCTAATAAAGGCTTCTCTTGTGCTGCACCTACAATGGTTTAGGTACCGCTGCCAACACAAAGCTTGAACTTCATGCCTGGGATTTGCTGGTCACAAAACATTTCCAGTGCTGCAGCAGTTCATACCCAAAGTAGGAAAATATTATAACCTAAAAGATAAAGTGATCAAGAGAAGCAGAGAAGGGATGGAAAGAACTACCTCCCCAAAACGTCACCTTGGTCTGACCTGAATGCACATTTAGCTGTCACACACCTACAGCCAGCAGTGGAACAGCAGTGAGAGAGCAGCTCTTGGCTGGGATCATCTTCAACCACACCTGCCTCCTCAAAACCTGAATGCCTGTTCCACAGACACAATGCACTTCCACTCCAGGCTGTATGTGGTGTCAAAACCTTTGAGAACTATGGTTCAGGACTGGTTATAGACCTTTCTAACACTCAATCAAATTACAGTTTCTAAGCTAATCACCTCACATCAAGTAGATTTTAAGTGATTTTCTGAACATCAACCACAAGCTGTTACATTAAATACATATTAGCCACTACTCTAGGTCCAGTTACTTCGAAGGATGGTCCCTTTCCTAGATACTTCCCAGCTCTTACCCAACTCTCTTTAGACAAGCTTTGCATATTTTCTCTGTCTAGAAAATAAGCAAGTCCAGAAAAGGGCATGGGAGACAGGCATTGACAACAAAAAGCTTAGAAATTACATAAAGCTAGTTTCAGAGAGAGCAGAAGTCTGAGCTCCTCACAAAACCATGCTCACGCACCTGTGTGTGGCTGTTTTAACTTTCACACTTCAGTTTGCTTAGGCTATTGCATTTATCAGCACAGTCCTGCAGTCCAGACAACAGAGGACTTCAGCCAGCATCAAGGAGTGCCTGCTGCATATCAGTGAGCCTCCCATTTCCATCACACAATCGAGGAGAGAGAGAGAGCAACCTCACCTTCCCATTCCTACACAGCCCAGCACGCCACAGACACGCGTCCATATGCTAAACTAAAAATCTATTTTAGAGGCTACAATGACAAAATTGCAGCAAAGAGCCTACTAATCGTGGTACTTGGAGGTTCTTGTGCTTACAGAGCTGCTAACCTGATGTGCAGGACACCCACAGACATTACATATTTGTCAAAACTAGCCAGAGCCTCGCTGTTCGAAACTCCTGCAGAGCGCGATCACTTTAGGTCTTTAACTCTCGCTGCTCTAACCAGTAATTTCCCTTCACACTCTATTAATACTTGCTTAAGAGGCTTTTTTTTTTTCCTCACCTATTAAGAGCACTTTATTTTAAAACCCCAGGCTCAGTGATCTTTACAGGGCTGTGGTCGAAACGAATGTCATTGAAGGCGAACCCACTGCTTAAGAGCCAGGTGTGTTTGTGGGAAAGTAAAGCTCGGTGATGCTGCAGCCTCTGGAGATTAAACATTAAACTTCACTTTATCTTGGTTCCCTCTCGCTCCGTTTAAGAATCACGTTATCATCTCCGCCGTGATTATCGGTGTCATCACGTTTTGTGCAGAGAGGAAACCCTGAGAAGTGTTTGTGCTCTCTGCAGCCAGCTGGAGGGCTGTCCGGCGTTCCCTGCTTCTGTAAACCAGCAATGTGCTCGAGAAGTGGCATGGGCTTAACTATTCCACGACCTGCTCTTGCACACGGAGGTCTTTTAGCTCCCCCACTGCTGTTACAGACCTGTCTTCTTCAGGTCTCGCTGTGTTTGTCAAACAAATACCAGCTACGTCAAAAAACAAACTCTCACTAATTCTGGAAGGGAAATGCACAGCTACTCATATTACCTGCCTGCCCACAACTACTCCAAAAAGCATTTGAAATGTAAGAAAAGAAAAAAAAAATCTAGCTAATCCTTCATCTAAGTGCTTAAGAGTTTAATTTGTCTTTGTAATTAATTATAATTGCCTATGCACATGCTAGCAATAGAAACACTGTGCTACATATTACAACCTGCCTCTTGTTCCTATTGTTGTCAAATTGTTTATTTCTCCTCGTGCCCTGAATAGTGCACTAAATAATTTTAAAGAGAATATAGTAGATCAAGGGTCCTGATTACATATGCAAGGAAAATAGGTAAAAGCAGTGACGGCTCCAAGAGTTCAGCAAGGAAAATAGGTAAAAGCAGTGACAGCTCCAAGAGTTCCACCAGCTTATGCTCATTGAAGGACTGAAGGGTGTTTTATTCTCATCTGTTTTAAGCAATAGAAAGAGAAACAAAAAGACAATCCAAAAACTCAGTACAAACTTCCATCTGTCCAAGACGATTCAAAGTGTACCACATCCTGTGCCATGAGGGAGGAAGTCTGACATGCTGCCACCATGCAAAGCGACAGCAGGACCAACGTCCTGCCTCCTTCCTTTGCTCTGGAGGAATTGCCCAATTCGTATTTTTCTTGCACAACCAGGAGCACCCGCGAACACTCTCCAGCAACATCTGCATGTGAAAGCAGAGCAGCTGTGGGTCTTTGTGGAAGATGTGAAAGTATCACCCGAAACCCTCCGTCCCCGCGGAGACTGCAGTGAGACACAGATGGGAGAAACATCGCCCTTCAACTCCGATGTCACTGCTCTCTGCACAAATCCCTGGTGACCTCACATCGGTGGTTTCTAAAAAGCAAGAATCTATCCACTTATAACCTTCTGCAACACCTCAGGCAAAAAAAAATAAAAAAAAAAGTGATGGTGGAAGCTTTGTTATGGCACATTCCAGCTCAAGCAAAAGCAACTGAAAACGTAAACAAGATTTGATTTTTAAAAGCAGTAATCTACCTAAGGCTCCACAAACTGCACAGATTCTAACAGAGACGAAAAATACTGCTCACGAACTTCCTCTTTACTATCGCGTTACATGACAAAACAGCCACCAAAAGGAAAAAAAAAAAAAGCCAACTACAAAAGCAAGCTAGTACCAGGAAGTTATGAACTTCCCCCGCTGAAAAATTCCTTATCTGGTTCCTAATTACACTGAAAATACATAAAGACGCGAATCAAAAAAAACCCAGAACTGCTGTCTCCTGCTTCAGTTTTGCCACTCTAAAAATCAAACATAACGTTTAAAAGATGCCTCTGTACAAAGCCGTTTGTTTTCTCTCTCTGTTGATAGTTGGCACACCTATACATTTACCAGGAGTTAAAGTTCATAGCTTGCTAAGTGGAAACAGAACACACACTTCGCGAATTTGGAAAGCAGCTTTCCCTAGAAATGCTATTCTAATTAGTGTAGCCAGGTTTTAAATTTAGGGGGTTTTCTTAAACCCTAAGACAGATACCAGAGAGACTCCTCCCGAAAGGATGACAAACTCGGTTTAATTTAGCCTCCAGAAACTTAATTGCGCTTTTTGTTGTAATTACTCAAAGCGCGATCCCTTATCTGCGTTACTTTGCATTTGTGCCATCTCTGTTTCTCATTCATTTGCATTCCCACCGCCGAGTCCCGACGCGAGCAGGATCCCGACGAGCATCACCCAGACACGAGACCCGCGCTTAACAACCCGGGCGTTTTAACAACGCCACTTTGAGGCTTAAAAGTTTGAAACCTAACAAACCTTATAAGAGATCTCATGGCGATTAACGCGAGCAACCCACCGCCTCTTTAGCGCGAGTGCCGACGGCGAGCAGCGAGGAAGGGCGGAGCGGGCTCGGCTCCCTCCCGGCACCGCTCCCCGCCGCGTCCCCCCCCGTCCCATCCCCGGCTCACCGGCCATGGTGACAGCTCCGCGCTCGGGCCTCTGCGCCGCGGGGCTCCCGCCCGGGCCCGCACACCTCGGAGGGACGGAACGGACGGGCCCGGCTCGCCGCCCTTTTCAGGGGGAATTTCCCGGCGAGGCGGGCGGACCCAGCGCCGCGGAGCCGCCCCCCGCCCGCCCCCGCCGCGTCCCGCCCGCCCCGCCCGGCAGCGGCGGCGCAGCGAGAGGGGCACGGGCTGTGCCCCTGCCCCGAGACCCCCGGGCTCCGCCACACCGGCCCCCTGCCGCCGCGGGTGGGAGGCAGCAAAAGAAGTTTGTCCTCCGGCCCTGTCCTTCCCCGGTAGCCGGAGGTACAAAGGGAAAAGTTCAGCCCTTCCGATTTCAGCGCGCGGCAGAGAGAACTCGAGCCTGTTTCCGTCCATACCCTCACCCTTCTTCTTTCCAGCAGCATCCCTACAGCACTCCGACACCCCCATTTCCCACTCTGTCAGCCCCAAGAAACCCGGCTCTCTTATTATCCATCTTTTCCTCAGCTGCATGGAGCCTGGAGAAAGCTCCAGGGAGACCCTACTGCAGCCTTCCAGCCTTCCAAGCCTCTACCTCCTAGTATGGGGTTTATTAGAAGGACAAGGACAGGCTTTTTTCCAAAGCCTGTAGTAACAGAACAAGAGGGCATGGCTTCAAACTGACAGAGGGCAGGATTAGATGGGATATTTAGGAAGAAATTCTTCCTTGTGAGGGTGGTAAGGCACAGGAACAAGGCTACCCAGAGAAGCTGTGGATGCCCCACCCCTGGAAGAGCTCAAGGCCAGGCTGACTGGGGCTCAGAGCAACCTGGTCTAGTGAAAGATGCTCCTGCCCTAAAGCAGGGGGGTTGGACCGAGATGGTCTTTGAAGGCCCCTCCCAAGCCACTCTAATTCAATAACAGAGCTGTACATACTGGGGAGAGACCAATACTGAAGGTAAGGAAAAACTAATCACCAGCAAACTGATTAAAGTCACAATGATCAACTTTAAACCTACCAGACCTTCAGAGCTCGGCCCTGACGCAGCGAGATCAAACAAAGGAATTGGACACTGGGAATAATCCCAGAGCCCCAAGTTTGGCTCAGGTGGAAGGGTCAGTAACAAACAAGCAAATCTAGAGGGGGAATTAAAAAACACCTGTAAAAAGAGGAACACAAAGGAACAGGAAGGCCACACCTAGCTGTGGTGCAAGACTACACTTAGCAACAAAATTTAAAGGTTTTTCTTAAGTCTTTACTCTGGGAATGGAACACACTGCCCATGTAGTTCAATGATTAGTATTCATAAAAAAGGAATAAATAAAATACCAAGGAAAGCCTCAAAGAGCGCTCGAAGCAAGGTCCAAAACTGGTAGGGTTTTTTTTACATTTCTTTGTCTCACTATTCTTTTTTTAAAGCAAAGGTTATTGGGATGTACAGAAATGAACCACTGCAGAAAACACTGTTCTATAACCTGCAAATCCATACACCAACCCAGGGAGAGAAGCAAAAGACACTGCTCAATGCTCATTATTCCTCCTGCCTTGTAGTCCATCTCCTCTTAACAGGACTTTTCTTTATAACCTCATAAACTATCACCATATTTCCTAGAAATGGAAAATATCTTTCTCCATCCTGCAAGCAAAACTTTCCTTATTTAAGATTCATCATTCATCACATGGTAGGACTGTTACACCCCTGTCAAATTCATAACTGAAATTGGAAGATTAGAATCCTAGGGGACAAGAAGGATAATCAAAATGTCTGTGACATTAATTCTAGATGATGAAAGGGTAGAAAAGCTACATTATTTAGATATTATGATAAAATAATTCTGTGGTAGTGGGTTAGCTTCTTGCCAGAAGAACATGATTTTTCATTTTATTTCCCACAAAAAAAAAACAAAACAACTAACACAAAATAAACAAACCAGAAGTGCCCTAAAACTATGAGAAATTAGGATTAGATTTTTATGTCTTCAAGAGTTTCTTGGATTCCCTATGAGTGATGATGTAAAACAAAGCAGGAAAGTGGCTCTAATATTCTAAATCAAACTTAGACTTTACCTGCACATACACACAACCCTAAAGCACTCACTGACAAAGAGACCACAAACAAAACACTCTTAGGATGGTAGCTGGGGGTTGAAGGTAGGGTAGGTGCTTTTCTCTTGCATTTTCAGCAATAGGTTCAGAGATGCCAACAGCTGGAGAAATGCTGCCAATTTGAGGGTATCCCTGCAGGTCACAGGAAAAAGAAAAAAAAAAAAGGAAAGGGATTCTACTCCTCTGGGCTAGCTGAAGCTGTAGGTATGAGTTTTGTGTTTGGATATAAAGCAAGTTGTCAGGACAGGCATGTGAAGTGACTAAATGCTTTTCCTTACTTATCTTCAGGTTGGTTTGCAAAAATCTCAGATAGTAAAAAGTGTGGCACCTCAGGAAGAACGTATCTAGGGAAGCAGCTAAATTCAGTTTATACCTCTGGTGTCCACCTACTTCTCTAGCCTGTGACACTACTGAATAAACACAGACCAAGGCACCTGGGAAACTCTGCGGCTCAAAACAGAACTATCTACACATTTATGTGGAAGGAAAGTGTTATTCTAGAGTATAGATCTAAACCAATGTGAAATTAAGGGCAGTACTCCAGGCAATACAAAGACCATGTTATGACTAAAACATAATAAACATTCCCTACTTTTCCCCAGCTCTTTTGAACTCTGAGTCTTAGGGCTTGCAGGAACAGGCTACTCAAAGATAATCCTTAAGAGTGCACGTTTGAAATTCAGGTGGTACCTCACATACACACCAGTGTCCATGGTGCAAACTGCTGCTTGATATTACTCTTAAGAGAAAATATGAGTGGCTTTCACTTCTTATAGCAACCACAGAACTTTAACTCTATCCCTATTCCTTCCCTCTTCAATAAAATTAGAGGACAACCAAGCACATGAAGTGTTTCACTGTGTAAGATCTGTATGCTCCCATCATGACAATATGCAGGGACTAGATCTGGCTCAGGAAGCCTTTGAACAAAGTTACTGGAGGAAGGACAGTGTGAAAGGAGACATTTTCTTGATGGTTTTATTCTCTCCAGCATTAATCTGATGCCTAGAGAAAAGCACAAGAGTGAGACAAAAGGATCTTTTAGTCTAAGCCCAGCGTGGCTGTTTTATAAAACATTCATGTTCCTAAACTAGGGGAAAGCTCTATGGAAACCAAGAAGCCTTCCCAAGTAAAAGGCAGAAACCCAAGCACAGGAAAGAGGCCTTACTCAAAATCATGCAAGCATAATGATAGATCCCTCTATTCCACATAATCAATTCTGTTCTGCTGTGATTGGAATCTACGGCAGAGGGACTATCCCAGGAAGTGAGGTGAAGTAGAGGGTTTCAGGAGAGCTCTGGCAATCACAGAAACCTCGTCAGCAGCTGACATGAAGCGTAAGAACATGAGATAACTTTGGGTTATATGCAGATCTCTGCAAAAAGCAGGACGGAATTCCCCTCCTCCAGCATTGCATAACAGGAGCCAGGTGCATCACTAGTGTTTTTGTCAGCTGACTTGGGCTATAGCCGCAGGCAGGTGAGATACCAGAATTTTTAGGCCAGTCTGATCCAGTGCTTTACTTCCTGTCTTCCAGTTAAAGCCAGTGCTTTAAGATGCCATTTTTCTCCACTTATCAGGCCCAAAGACAAGTCCTCCCCTCCTGCTTTTCACCGGCTGCTGCACCAGCACAGGTAACACCCACATTGCTGTAAGGAATAAAGCTTCCTGTCCTGGCAGGGAACATCAGAACAGTGGAGGGGGAAAAAAAAAAAAACAAAACCAAAACCAGCACTAAAACCTCTTGCAGCAAAGGATTGAGTGTCTGGCATGGTGTTTGACCAGCCAATGATGATGGCCCTTCAGGTGGTGCTTAGCACAGGCATTGCCCAATGAAGCTGCTATGACAGGAGAGCAGCACAGGCAAACTGTTAAGCCTTCATTTCCTGTTCCCAGCTATCTGCCTTAGATCAAAGATAAGTCCCTTGTCAGTGGCCTGGTTAAGCAGACACTAAGGTACTTCAGAATATGGCTCTCCTAATAAGGTACATCCTACTAGCAATGAAAACAATAAAATCATTCCCTTTTCTCTTTATGGAATAAAGTTAGGTCCTGTTTTGATGTCCACTGTATCTCAAGCCTCACATACTCCCCAGATTAGCAATTTCCAATCCTCTATGCCTTTAGGAAGCCTTGTTTGAAGTAATTTTTTTAATCTCAAAGGCCTCTTATTTAGCACTTTTAGACCTCTTGGTGGTTAAAGCTTTTGTGGTTATTGGTCCTGGGGAAGGTTCTAATGCAGAAGCCATTCCCAAAGAAGTCATGGCTTCCAGATTAATGATAAACTCAAAGGCTGTTCAAGCCACTCTGCTGGAAGCACTCCTGTACCACACTTTGAGTTTGTTTGACATAGAACAATGCTACTGTGCCTCCTCCTCAAAACAGGGTGGAGAGAAAGGAAATGCTAATAGAGAAAGGTTGGTCTTGTGGATAAGGCACAAGGCTGTGATTCAGGAGACTGGAATTTGGCTCTTGGCAAGCCAGCCTCTCTACTCTTAGGCAAGCTGTTTCATTCTCTAAGCCTCAATTTCCCCAAGAGAAATCAGAGAAGATACTTCCCTGCTCCCACATTTCTGCCTTATCCACTCGTGATGCAACTTCTTCAGGGGATGAACCGCTTGTGACATGAGTGTCGAGACACGACAGTTTCATGGACACTCCAGACTGTGGCAGTGTCAGGAAAAGGCAGTCCCTCCTCTTTGTCTCCTTCCCTCCAGGTAACTCACTCCTGTGTTTCTCAAGCGCTCCTTTGGAGGCACAGGAGCTTGCTTAAAAGTAACCTGGAGGAAACAACATTATTGTTTTTCTGCTGGCTCTGTTTTTACTGAGCCAGTTCCACGTACAATCACAGAAATAACCGTGCCAGCAGGAAGGAATGTGGTGGCACCAAGGCTAGAACAAGGTTCTGGAAGACAGATTTGGGCAGAGGTGTCTGCTTCCTGACAGAGTATTAATGTCATGGAACTGTAGCATAACACTGTATTTTTAGCTTGAGGAATTGATAAAATTCTCTGAAATTTCTAATTTGGGCTCCTTCCTTCCCAGAGTTCGTGTTTAGAGCAGAAGTCCTCAGGCACCTTCTCCCCCAGACCTCTCATATGCTTCCCCTTCCTTTCTCCTCATCCCAGTGCTATGAACGCACATCACAGTTTGGGAGTTGCATTGTTTGAACAGAGAGAATAGAGAAGAACTTCTCATGTTTGTTGGCAGGCAATGGAAAAAAAACCTAAGTAGTGAAGCTACAATGAAGCTGATTAGTGACCTCTGCAATGGACAAGCTGCAAACTCCTTCCTTATACCATAGACAGGATTCATCTGATGCAGAAGTGCTGTAAGGAGATGACTTAGGGAAAAGGTGAGCTCAGGCTGAGCACAAGGAGCTAAGCCAGCAGAAAACAACCTTTTTCTGCCCAGGAAGATTTTTTTTCAAACAGATTACCTCTATAAACCAGATCACTGTTGCTGCCTCAAAGGGAAGCAACAGAATTGCTCTTTCTGCAGCCACAAAACAAACAGAAGGAAGGGTGGGAATTGTCCCTTTGGCAACAGCAAGCTGTTAAGAGTATCTTAGTTGTAACATACCACAAATATATAGGCAAGGTATGTCTAAAGTAATTCCCCTGTTCCCCAAAATCTCAGCATGTACCAGCCAGTCACCATGCACTGGATCCACCTACAGAGGATAACGATCGCTCATCCAGGTTTTTATTACAAGACATCCCTTTTTCCTCAGGGCTCACAAGGAGTTTAGGCTACTTAACTTCACCTTGAGCTCCAAGAACCTAAAAAGACCACATCTACAGCCAGTAATAAAGAGGTAAAAAGGTACATTGTTTTAGTACAACCCCAGTAGATCTAGCTCCTTTGAAAATCAAGGTGTAAGAGCTCAAATTAAATCTCCAGCCCAATGATCCCTGTAAATTCTGACTTGTACAGTTAAAGATCACAGCCAGGAACGACAGAGAGTGACACCACTCTTCAGGCCCAACGTAAACACACAACACCTTCTGGGACAAGTTCACACACAGAGTCCTCCTACACATGCAAAGCAAACCTGCAGTTTGTAAACTGGCCCTACACCTCTTATCTGGAGCCACAGGAGCCCTTTGTACGAATTGCCCAGGGCTGTGTGTCACAGGTGGCACCTCACAGGTGGTGCAAAATCCTACTGGCAGCACTGGGCCACAAACTCCAGCAACCCACAACCAACTCCACTGCTTCACCCCACTGCTGTGTGCACTTTGTGCCTATGCATCCAGTTTACTGCTATGCTGCAATAAAATAATTCAGATTTCTTAGAAAGGCCGACGTCCTAGCAAGGCTACGCTCACTTGTCTGAGCTTTCTGAATCCCAAGGTTGAAGGCCCCTGATTTCTCACCCAGAACAGCCATGGGTTTTGCTGTTTCACAGTCTTGTTCATTTGGCAGTTGCTGCATGACTCGTCAGTCAGGACATTTGGGGAAAGTCTGACATGGTTTTTGTAATCAATGTTGTGGCTGACCTCTCCTATAACAATGAATTTGATAAATACTCACTTGCACAGGGCATTTCCACTTATGAATGTTAACATTGCTGGAAACAGACAAAATCCAAACAACATCCTCTGGGTTTTCTGTCTGAAATATTGTGCCTTAGGTATAGTAAATGTGTCAGGCACCATGAGACTCAACATTTTCAGATGCCTGGAAAAACTACTGTAGGTATTTACTCACTGTATGGTATCCTGAGCTCTCATCTCCAAATGTAGCCAAAGACAGCTGACTGTGCCTTTTCCAGGAGTTCCCATTGAAAGCAAACCTGCATAAATAATCATCTGCTTTACTCACTGTATGTGAGTATAGAACACACATATCAATCTTTTTTTTTATGTTTAATTAAAAGGAACAACAAGCCAAGAAGAAGAATTCTTCAAGAGATCTGTTGCACAATAAGCATCAAGAAAAAGGAACTGAACAGATTTTTTTTTCCCCTGTTCAGTGGAAATAACAGCTTTAGACACAGCCTGCTGAATGGAAACACAACAGACACAAAAGGAGAATTGCTACCACAAGCTGCTTCTGGCAAGTACATGCAGGAACCAGAGAAAGGAGAAGGCCTAACCCAAGAGAGACACGACAGAAAAGAGCCAGTGGCAAGAAGGATTAATTAGAACAAGGGCTAGAAGGGCAATGTCATATATAAAGTTGAATGTAAAGAAAAGGTAACTGCCTAATGGAAAGGTTCCTTAACAGGCAGATGGAGAAAAGACAAATTATACTCAGTAAAGCCACTGATATCCCAGCTCCACTTTTGATTAGTCTCCAATGAGACCCTGGGGTGCAAGTCAGGTCAGCAGTGCTGAAAGCTGACCTGTTGAATTATCTGTTTCACAAAGGCTGACACAGGTATCTGTTACCTAACTTCTGCATTGCACCATCCCCAGGGGTTCTAAGCTAAGCATTACAGGCTCCAGCACCAAAAGAGCAGAAACTAAGGAGCTGGGGGCATTTGGAATAAAGTCTCTGATTACTCTTCCCCTGCCCTAACTCTTGATTGACACAACAACCTGTCCCTTGATGCCACTGCCCCAAGTGACTGTGAGTAACACCGTTGGGTCTGTGGTGACTCAATAAAATGCCCCCTCGTGGTGACCACTGCGATTTCCTGACAGGGCACCCAACTTCTCCCTTCCCAGCACACCTCACTGTGTCTGCCCCTCACTGCTCTCCTCACACTCTTGTGGTTTCCTGCCTCTTCCAGAACAAGAGGGTGAAGATTTTCGTGTGCAAAGCAGAGGGCATCTCTGTGTGGCATCCTGAGCTCTCGTCTCCAAAAGTAGCCAAAGACAGCTGACTGTGCCTTTTCCAGGAGTTGCCATTAAAAGGAAACCTGCATAAACAACCATTTCCATAACAGAAATTAAATGGAGAGCAAAGTTCCCACTTGAATTTGCAAAGTATTTCTGTCAATCTACATAACCATTTGCTTTAAAAAAAAAAATCATCAGAGAAGCCGAATTTAGAGGTCCAAAGAAATTTATGACTTTTCAGAGATAATTCAGTTTTTTCAGCTATTTCAGTTTTCCTTACCACCTTCCCTTACCCTGTAAAAGGAAAAATCAAATGAGTAAACCAATCCAGATTTAAGAGTATCTCAAAGCTTTTGAGACAGTTCAGTAAGGGACCCCAAATCTGTTCCCAAGGGTACAGATGCTGCACAGTCCAGTAAGGAGTGAATTCTGTATCTGGCTGATTCCAGGAGACTCAGCCATGGTACTGGCAGAGACACTTAAAGTACAAGGAGCTACTACACTTCATTAGTATTCATTATGGTCCACACCCACCTCTGAACAGCCTGCAGAGAGACTGTTGCAATTCTGAAATTGGTACTGAGACCTGATTCACATCCAGATACTTTTACTGCCCCAAGTCTTTCAATCTTACCTGGCCCACCAAGTGAAACTACATGTGCCAGGAGAAAGCTCTTGCTGCAAGAAAAAGCTTTAATTCCAGCTTTCCTGAATTGTTCCTTTAATTCCAGCTTTCTTTTCCCCAGTGTTAGACCCTTAATATTCAGCTGGACAAGATGCTGCTGCTACTAATTCACTTTCCCCAACAGTGGGCAATGTCTGTGCTCTTGGGGTACAAAAAGCCCATTAGGAAGTAAACCTAAAAATAACAACAATGTTACTTCAAAAATCCACGTCATTTAACTGCTGGATTTTTAAAAACTAGAATTCATATTCCTTTTACGCATCTTAATTACACATGATATTGTTTCTGCCTCCTGAATATGCATCTTTAAGCTTCAATGTCAACATAAAGACTGGTCCAGCTATGCAATTACAGCACTTTTGCTTCTGCAAATATTCCCATGACCTACATCACAGAAAGAAAAAACTCTGGCAGGTGACCCAGTTACTACAGACTTGGTCAGTTCAGGACTTCACACTTGCAACACAGTTAAAACCTTATTTGCAAAACAGCACTGCTGTAACTGGTCAAGTGGAAAACCATGTGACCTGACATGTTTTTAATTGTAACGTAGAGAGAAGTTTTAATTTACATAGCCTAGGACTAACTTCTACTTCTGTTCTGATGCCAGAGGACACCAGAAATGTAGGAAGTGAACACCAAAATAAAATAAAAAAAAAAAAAAGAAAGGCAGCTGCTTGGATAATTTACTCAGACAATTACTGTCTCATCATTACCATCCCTGCTTGGAAGAATGTTTACTAGCGCCCCTAGAAGAAGAATGGAAAAATAAAATTAAATATATAGCTGGATGGAACCACAGAATAAATTATATTTAGCATAGCAATTACAGTTTCTCCCAGACTATATGCATTATGAACAACCTATATATGTGTGGTCAACAACCCTGCCCTCATAAACATCCCTGTAATTAATTTGAAATAACAAAAACCTGGGGTAAATAAACATAGTGTTATTTTGGTCCCTTTAACAGAGCATTTGGCTCCTTAACTATACACAGATACTTGATTCACCACAACTGATGAAGCAGAAGACTCCAGCCAGGAAAGAAGAGGAGGACTCAGCCGTGCCAGGGATGAAGGTGGTGGCAAGAACCTCCTAAAATAATAAAAAAAACCCAAATTGATTATGGTTTATGAAAACAATACACAGCAAAGCAGCCACTGCTTAACTAAAGGTTACTAAAGGGTTGTTTTTTTCCACTCCATAACAGCAACCATTGCCATTCTATGCTCTAGCCATCCTGTCCACTTCTCTTTTGCAATATCCTCCCCTCCATAAGTCTCTAACCCACAATTCTTTCAACTTTTGCAAGAGATCCTGGCTGTCCTCCAACCCAGAGCTTCCCAATGCTGTGTGCACAGCACTGCTTTGTGAACAGATGTTTGGTATCTCCATAAATTCCTGTCCTGGCCCAGTGAGATGGAGAGGAGCCACAATTCTCTGTGGCTGATGGAGGGTGTCTCCATCTTGGCTCGTAACATGCTTAAGCAGAGACTGAGCAAGATTTATTTGGGAAATCTGGGAATATTCACGCTCCTAAAGCTGAAGGGATGGGGTATGCCAACTTCCCTCGACTGAGTGTTTCTTCCACCTTTAATTGAGGAGATTTAAGCAACTCATGAAGCAACAGCACATTTTTGGGTGCTGGAGTGATGCTCCTTGTGTGTGTTCACTGCACTGAACAAGCTTTGATTCCAGGAATAAGTTTATTAAGTTTGGGGTCAGGCAATAACACATTCATAGCACTACAGTTAAGAGTCAAGAACCCAGTCACACCCCTCACTTACAGGCAATGCTTCCACTTGAGTTGACTGTAATTTTGTCTGAGTGATAAAAGTCCACAGCCCTGCAAACAGAATATTCATTTAGGTATTGTAAGGGAGATGGCTTTGAGCAACTTGCTGTAAACTGTCACTCATTCAGAAAAAAAAATAACAATATACCAGTTCACATACATAACATTCATATCTTTTTTAAATAAGGACTTACATTTAGTGTTCATTCATTTTTTTGTAGAGATGAGTAGTAACTCCTTAGAAAATATGTCACCATATTTTTTTTTTCAGATCTACTGTTGGGAATTATCGTGATTTCTCCCAACCAACCTCACTCATTCCCACAACAGTAAGACATAAGAACTTACCTAGCAGCACTTAGCAAGGTGTTAACTTGGATCTGACAGTCCCTCTGCTGTGCTAAAATTCTTAGTGGGACTTTTTTGTGGAGAAACAAAAATAAGCGGGAAACAGATTTGTGATTATTTTTTTTTTCTTCTTAAGTCAAGGTCTGAAAAGAAAAGTTGTTTAATTTGCAAGCTTATAAAAAAACCAACAAGAACAGTGGGCTAAAACAAATATAGTGGCTTTAAAAAAAATAAATAAAAAAAGAGTCAGAGGTTGGTGTCAGTTTTAGTCTCTAGAAATAGTTACCAGAGTCCTTATAACAGTCCTTAGCCAGATACAGTAACTGTTAAGTACTGGGAATCCCCACTGCAGACACAGACAACTTGACTGAAGAAAAAGGGTCAAACAACACAATCTCACACATTCAGGGAACTTGGCTTCAGTTTCTGGTATTAGCCACAAAATTTCTGTCTGACCCTTCATACATCTCTACACCTTAGATTCCTCATCTCTTAAAGCGGATTTTTAAAACAAAAAAACAAAAAAAAAACAAAAAAAAAAAACTTCTCAGAAAAATTGTAAAGACTTATTAAGTGTTAAAAAAGATTTTAACACAGTGTAAGGGTAAGTCTTGGAAAAAAGGAACTTCTGGTGGGCACTCTGGTTCATCCCCTGCCCAGTTATTTTGGATAAGAAGTCACCTTAAACACTGGCATTAGTGGTATCCGTTACTTAACAAATAGATCATCATCCCATGGGTTGTTTGTCAACAAAAGCTCTTAAGCAGTTGAAAACCAAAACAATCTAAGCTAAACAGGTTGACTGAGAACAGACTGAAGTTCACATAGAAGCAGAAGCTGATGAAATCAGGTCTTGCTTCGAAGTCACTGAGAACCTGTGGTTAGTTTCTACCCCGTAGCCTTAAACTTTTCTAAGTAGTGGCTTTGCTTTTGTTTGACGTTTTTAGACCTTTGCACGAGGACATACAAAAGTGCAGCAGGGTTTCCCCACTGACATCACAGCCACCGAAATCAGGAGTGACCTTTAAGGCTGAACAAGATTTGAGTTTGAACCTACAGACCTCTCTTTGAGCTCCAGAGTTGGGCTTCTGGACAGTCCATCTCAGTTTACTTGTTACTGAAAGGTAAACTCAAAATAACTTGAAATAAGCAGAGTCTGGAGAACATTGAGATATTACCTTTACTGAATTTTCCCCACCTGAAGTCACAACATGTATGAAGGGGAGAGAAAATTAACATGCTGTTGATTACTCATATCTGTAAGAGGAATGTTATTTAGTTAGTCAACTGATTGATAATTTTTTTTTTTAAATGTACCAAACATTTACTCTGAATGACAGCACAGCAAACATCTCTGTACTTACACAACTTACCACTTGGTGTAAGCCAGGATTTATTTAGTGGGTGAACAGGAGAGGGAACAGAAACAGGGGATTCCCTGGCCTTCTCATTCCTCGTACTTCACTGTTTGCAACATCGTCATTTTCCTCAAAATACCATTCCCAGGGGTGTGTTTTTGTCCCACTTGATTTTAAATAAATTACTGCAAACCTATTGCTCCAGAAAAAATACTGTTCCCACGATCTTCCTATTGTTTCGTGACCTGACAAAATCGGGTATTTTATTTTTTGGGTAAATGCTCTGAGCAAAAGCCACACTGGGTTGCTTTTCAGACTCTCCCAGCAGCCCTTATCTAAACAGCAGAAAAAGTACAGTCTCGGTTAAAGACCTGTAAAACCACTCAAAATGAGTGGAGAAAATTAACACGTGCTACACCATCCAGGCAAAACCAGAAGTGAATGTGATGACCAGTTACAGGCCTTGCAAGAAATACTTGAAGACTTCTGGTTTCATAAATAAAATTCAGAATCAGGACCAGCTTTCAGTTTGCTGACAGTCTAATGCCTGTTTCGTTTTAGGAGAGCAGAAAATGTATAGACTTCAAATAGCTGGTACTTCTTTAGTTTAGTTATTAGAAACCTCTGTTGTATTGCTCACTAAGGCAGGGTTATGTCCTCCTGCTGAAGGAGTGGAAAAGGCTGTACATCATAAAATGTAAGTTCAGCATCAAACACATAAGAAAGGGAAAAACAACCTTACAAAAATCACAACAAACATCATTCCACAGCAGTGCTGAAGGCGTAGGGCCAAGCACTTACACATCAAGTGGTTCACTAAACCTCAGCTTTTCTTCTTTGCATGCAAGCACTGAGACAGAATATGTGTGATAACTCTCTGTTCTGGCCAAGTGGTCACACTGGAAAAACAGAGCAGAATTAAAATTCAAACTGCACAGATAAAAGCAAGTCTAACTTTAGCACCTACTTGCTACAGCATTACCTCTCGTTTTATTTATAACATATTACCTTCAACACACTTTGTTGGTCATGGCTAGTCAACACTTCCTGTTTTAAGGCCACATTTTCAGTTACTCCCAGCTTGCCAAAACCTTTTCTTTGGAGCATGATTACACATATTGCCCCCTCCAGATTATTTTGGTAGGAAAAACAGAACAAACATGACTCAGTCATTTCTAAGAATGATCACGGGGAACATATGTTTTAATTATATTCAAAGAATTCTTACAACAGCTTTTAAGAAACTTCTGCACATTTTAGAAACAGGGACATGAAATTTAGCAAGGAGGCTGTGCTGGTGTCACTACTGGGAGTTTTTGCTCTTCCTCTGAAAGGACACACAGAACTTGGCACATGTTGAATCTTTTATAAGACTGACCTCGCACATGCTTACCAGACTTGCTTTTAGTGGCCAAAATTTTCAGCTTTCTCTCCATTGCACAGACATGCAGAGAGTGAGCTGGATGGTCCCCACAGCAGGCAGCTGATTGCCAGGCTGCCACACACTGAAACTCAAACAGGGTAGTAGGTTATTTCTCCCCTGGTTTCGGGACTCCCGGGATTTTTACTCATCGTCACCGAATAATGTATTACCTTGGCTCAGATTCAGAGGGAGAAAAAGATGGATTCAGGTGAGAAAGGGAAATGTGAATTATCAGAGAGAAAAGAAGACAGGCAGGAGCACGAGATCAGAAGAAATGAAAAAAAGATGAGGGGTGAATAAGAAGCAAGGTTGGGAGAAGACAGCGGGAGGATTCAGACAGTGTCTTCCCAGCAAAGAGGAACTGCCCAGTCCTCTTTTGGTCCTAGTTTGATTTTTCTACCAATCTCTTGAAGGTCAGACAGCTGAGAGGTTAACAGTATTTTCTGGAATAAGAGAAAAATCAGCCCCCAGGCTACTGCTTTGTTAAGATCCTTCCAGAAAAATACACAAGGTGCAGCAGCCGGGATCCCACACTGACCAACCTGCTGGGAGACAGCAAGGAATGCTCAGCATCCCACCACTCGCTCCCCATTAAGGGTGGGAAACACCCCACTGTGCTCCAGTTGGCCTGGCAGGTCTCAGGGGAAGCAGAGCCAGGCAGGAAGCAGGGGGCTGTGGTGGCTCCCTAGGATGGTGGCCGGGGTGGGAGCAGGCCAGGGCTGTTCCCAGGAGGAACCCTGGGAGCGCTGCAGCGACACCATCGCGGCACACGCAGCCCTCGAACCCCTCCACGGGCTGGGGGCAGGAAACCCACCCACAGCTCCCCTTCCATCCCCCCGGGGAAAGGGGCTCGCAGCACCCACAGCCACACCGGTGGGTGGAGGCAGAAGGCATCAGCCCACCGGGGTGCTCCTGGGGCAGAGGAAGGTGCCTGTTTGCCCACAGGAGCGAGTTCCTGCTCTGACAGAGGTTCCCCCCCCTCTTTGATTCCCTCCAGCCCAGGGTGGTTTTCAGACCCTCAGGCTGCTCCCCACCACCACGGCTTTTCACTTACTGGAATGATGCACAGGACCACACTCTTTATAAGAAGTGTGATGAGGTAATCACAAAAACACAGCCAGGAGTTTTTGCTGGTGTTTTGAGGCTGAACAGCTTATGTCACTTAAGCATTACACAAAGGCAGCGTTAATAGGCCCCCCTCCCTCACAAAGTTAAGGTTACATAACTTCAAGATACCTTTTTCCCCCCTTTGCTTTTTCCTCGTTAAGGCAAAAAGTAAGTATTCTATTACTTTCTCTCTTAGTTTCTACAGGAAAATCAATTGCTACAGCCAAAACAGGTGACTTCACGTGAACTGCTTCTCTGCTTGTACCTAACAGGTAAAAAGCACAGATGTGAATTCCTGCAAGGGAATTTCTTGCTCAGAGTTACAGTTTCAATATAGAACTGCTCCTCTTTAAAGAGATGGAGCACACAGTCCTTGTCTCAAGTCACACGTACATCAACCAGCTAAGAAAGGTAGAAAAGAGCAACATCTGCAGGAAGTCTGATATCAAAGAGCCTCCCTCACTGAGTCTTTATGCAGGAGTAACTTCCCTTTCAGTCACTTTAACAGAGGACTTGCTCCATAAACAAAGGAGAACGTTTAAGGTTAATAAATTTGAACTTTATTTACAAATTAATTACAGCTGAATTCTAATCTGCAGAGTCCTGGGGCAGTATCGAACTTCTGCAACATCCAGGGAAACTCCAAAACACTGACATCACTTAACATCACACTTGACATCTTATATGTCAAGATACATTAAGATAAGACGTGTAATTCACCAATGGATCAAGTCTGAGAAACTAGTAACCTAAATTCTTCCTGAATGTTCTTCTTAAAACCCTGAACATTCTTCTTAAAACCCTAAGAGGGAGGGGGTGGGGGAGAAATAAAAGAAAAAAGAGCAATTAGAAGATAACAATAAAGCAAGAGTAAAATATAAAGATTTGTGTAAAGGCATATATTTTGATATCCATTAGTTGGGTTAGTTTAGTTTGAGAGTAGCTGCATAAGTGCATGTGCTTATGGGAAAAAAAAAAATCAGCCCTTAGACAGCCTTGGAATACTCAAGTGGAAGAATTTAAAAGCATGGGAATATTACAGGATCGTAGACTACTACAAAACACTTCCCATATTTGTTTTGCTGTTTATCTTATCACCTACTTCAGCTTTAATTCCTTCAAATCCACGACAGGTTTGTGTTTACACAGGTGCTGAAGTTGTAAACCTACTGTAGCTACTACAGACCTGGCAATATTTGAATACCACTGCTTTAAAACACATCACAGAACTGAGGCGACCATTTCACAAACCCAAGGTGTAGTTCTGCTAAAAGCTACTGAAGTAATATGGGTTCTGTTTCTTAATTTTAACCTGTGACTAAACCTAAGCCTTGTAGTCTAAGTTTTGGAGAGGAGAGGAAAGAATAAGACCTCTCAAACCCACTAAGGCCAATTTCTAAGAGATAAGTTGCACTTGGAGCAAGCTGGAAACCAGAGGTAATAAGGAAAAAAAACAAGTAGATTGTGATAAATACAGTCATGCTTTTTCCACAAGTTTGGAATACTTGCAGCAGGAGGAATGCTAAACAATCAAGACAACATACATGCCACCTTATTTCTTTATAGTCCTTCAGTCTTGTCACTAAGGTTTTAGGTGGGTACTTAAGATGTTTACAGCTCTTTAAGCCAAGCAAGTAATTTTAAAAGAATTCTGAGCTATTTGTTGTCCACATGGCAAACTGGGACTTCAGCTGTCAACAGTTTGCAAACTGCACAATTCCAAGGGCATTAAATCCAAACATGGACACCCCAGAAGCAGGAAAGCAGTGTGTTCCTATTCTCCTCAGATTTCCCCCAGCATGGCAGTTTAGTGCTGGACTCGGCAGTGTTAGGTTTAGGTTGGAAAAGACCTTTAAGATAGAATCCAACCATAAACAAGTCTATGCCATTATCATTTTGTAGAACATTTTTTTTTCTGGCACTGCCTTCCTCCTGTCCCTTAGAGTTGGTTTAGTTGTTTAGACTTTTTAAGCAGATCACATGCACTAAAAAAAAAAACAAACAAAAAGAGACTGAAGATTTTAAATTTTGCTTTCAAGACAGTATTTTACAGGACATACAAAAATACTCTAGGAAAAACAACTTACAGGGTCATTTACAAAAACACCACATTAGAAAGACATTACAAGAGACAAGGAGCATAATATTTGTTCCATAGGATCAGAGTTTCTCCCCACCCCTCAAACCTCAAAAACCCCAATGCACTTAACTGGGTAAGCAGTGTTATCAGCTTACAGAACCAGACTTAAGGCTACTAGAGGTTTTCATGTAAGCATTTAGACCAGCTTCCAGGGTTTATCTGAAACCACTTTCTGCATTGCCACTGGCTTTCCACCCTGCAGGTGGGCACGAGTGTCACAACAGCCTCAGCTGTTGCAATGTCTCAGTGCATCTTCAGCTCTGTGTTCAGGGTTTGGCTTTACTACCCAGTGACAAGAAAAAGCCTCTCAAAGTCTCATCTTGCAGCAGTCTTAAGATTAAAAAAAAAAAATGCATCAGATAACACACAGCACAAGACATGCCTATCATCTCTACACCTTGGTCAGAATCCTCTGCTGCATTTCCTTCAACACTTAAATTATTTGTGGGCCTCCATGGGAGGCAATACCTGTGCAGGGCATGGCTGTGCTAGACAGAGGAAGGCTGAGAGCCCAGGAAGCTGAGCACCATCGTGGCAGAGGCACAGGAGCACAGGTGCCAAATGGGAAAATAATTTAAGGTAAGAACAATACATGCACATGAATTAGGAAAGCACAAGGGAACACAGGCACCTTCAAACACACTTGAAAACACAACGTGGTTGCAGCAACCAGTTGACCCTGCTGACATTCTGAATCCAAACCACAGGACAGGTTGGGTTTTTCTGGCTGTTTCAAAAGCTGGTGGCAGTTGAGACTTTTTAAAAAGCTAATAGTTACAAGCATATGCAAAGAGCAATTCAAAAGGAGACAAGCATCTAACACCAGCATAAAACCATGACTTCAACCGGTTACAGTAACTTTTCACACTTTGTTAGTAACTACAACACACATTCAGGACATGGACCATCAAGAAGGAATTATTCCTCTTCACCTGGGAGATACACCAGTTACCCATTAAGGGTAAGTTTGATGGATCTTTTAACAATACGAATGCTATTTGTTGGAACAGGAGATGAAGAATCTGGTAGTTCTTTACTGGAAAGCCTCTATAAACACACAAAAATATGCCAGAGGAAAAGAAAAAAAAAAAGGGGGAAATTTTAAATTAATCAAGGAATTTTAAATTAATTCAGAAGTAGCAGCAGATAAACCCTTTCCTAGCTGAATATGCTTTAGGTACCAAAATAATATGGCCCAAACCCCTTTTTCAGAGATCTTGTTTTTTTCCACCACACCACTTGTTTAATTAGCATCAGATACAGAAGAAGAGCCTTTTCCCCCCTGCACAGTTCTTTTCTTGTATCAAAGACAACTCCTGATGGGAACTGAAATTAGTTGCAAGTTGCTCAACAGCTTTAATAGAGGAAGCTGCCATTTTTCTCAAATCCATAGATCAGGGAAACTGTCTCTACTGTCCAGATGACTTCCAGTCTTACAACCCTCAAATTCACAACATTTTACATGACACAGAACAGTTAAAGGCACCTATAGACTTCAAAGCTTCCAGGTCTCATCACAGAAATACAAGTACTGATAACAGTACAAAAAAAACCCCCAAATCAGGACACAAATTGTCAGTGTTTGAGGACACAGAAACATGTTTTTTCAAGTTCAACAACTTGGAAGCTCTGGCTTCACTTCTGTGAGTAAACCTGGAAGGTCACTGTTCAGATATTTAATTTGTTGGAAGCATGACCTTACCAACTACTTCAAACCCCCAAGTTTACAGGGATTAATGTTCTATAAATCTTTGTACATAAAATAGAAATGCTAGTTCTGCTTTACCTAGGAATACAAAAGCACAATAAATACCTGTGATCTTGATGTGATCACTGGAATCTGCATGGATTTTCCATCAAGGACACCCTAAAAAAAAGCCAGAAGGGATTTGTGAGGCAGTGGTGCCAACTTCATGATGGAGAGGCAGCAAGTTCTGGCAGCTGGGATACTTTAAATCATTCCTGCATTGACAACCTCCACCTCCTGGGGTGGGTTTAGGCATTGTGAGGCCCTAAAAGCACACAAACAGTGCTTCAGGTATTTCAGCCTTTACCAACAAGATCTCATGTTGATTTGAGGGTGTGCCCTCAAGAGTTTATGCTTCAATAGCAAGCTAGACAAATAGCAAAGCTCTTTATCTTCCCTTGGAGAGGCCAAATGCTTTAGTCTTTATGGCAGTTTTGCATCAGGGAACAGAGTGGTTTTAAAAAAGAAAATAAAAAGATACTACTAGACACTACCACATCATCTAGCAGTAACCTTTAAAAGATAGGGCAGCCAGGTGCAATATTTGGGAAATGAAGACTGAAATAAGCTAAACCAAAAAGCCTATTTTTGTTTCCATCAGTAGATGTGCCAAGTATTTATGTGAGGTACTCTAGGTACCAGACCACTCAGCTTTTCAGTTAGTCCACTAACTGAAGTGAAATCACTTTAAACTTACATTTTTTGCAGCTCTCCTCCTCCCATCTTGAGGACATCCGCTTCCTGTGAAATCTGAATCCCAGACGTTCAGCTGGAAGAACAAAATACACAGACTCAAAATAATTGCTGTGCCAAAATTACCTTCGTATCTGAGTACTGCCTCTACTCAGCACATTAAATGTCACAGCAGCCATTCTTAAAAGAGCATTTATACAAGTCCACCATTACCCCTCTGGAATCTCAAGCCTCTCAAAAAGTGTTAGCTACCCAAACCTTGAAATCTGTACTTGCAATATTTAATACCAGATAACAGTTCTGCAAGTTGATTCTTTACAAGTGTCAAAATGGAGGGTTTTTTTTTTCTACTTATTCTTTGCCTGTGCCTCAAATCAGAGGTCAAGACACAAGAACAGCTATTTAAGATTTACATGCAGCAATAAACCAAATCAAGCATTAATCTAAAGGTTCCACAAGACCAAGATTTAACAAGCAACTCCACACTCATTTCAGCAGTAGAATGACCTACTGAGTTGGCTGCTGATTTCTAAAGCAGCAAAACTATCAATAGGCATTGAAAAAGCATCTGCCAGAACCAGATTAGCTCACACTTTTACAGTTATAAGATTCATAACTTCATTTGGAGATCAATTTTTTCTGTACTAAGAACTGCTTCCAGATGAGACAGTTCATTCAGCAATTGGTCACTGCAGTGATAGATAAGCACAGTAGTATTTAGAGACCTTGGCACCAGATGAGAAACACTCATTAAGTGCCAGATCCTGAAAAAATGTTGTTTAGTAGCTATATGTTATATTCAAGACAATTTCTCACATGTACATCCTGGTAAAAACGATAATTATGCTTAAATTTCGATTCCCAAATCCACTGGGGATGTATAAACGCATTTCTTTTCAGTTAATTTATTCCACATCAGTGATTAGTGCTACTTCAAACCCTTGGCCTAGCCCCCCTTCCTTGCCTTTTCTCCATCTATGGCTTTTTGGGGGCACTCTCCCGGTGTAGGTAGACGAGATACTTTAGAGGTTGGTGAATAATGTTGTTTGGGTGAAGCACTCTTAGGATCCGTGATTAGAGTCCCACTTAATTTATGGTGTCCTTGGACAAAACACGTTCTGAGCTGAGAAACTGTGTTATATCCTGGAATGGTGCAACCAATTGGAGGTCCCGATGTTCTTAGCGCAACTGAAGCCTCCATTTCTGCAGGAGACACCTGGCTTTTAGAGTTTGGCCACGAAATTAAAGACTGCATTCCACATACCACTTCAAATACATACTTGGGTCAGTCACGGGAATGCAGAGTCCCTTAGACGTTGATGGCTCAGCTACACTGTTGGCACCACTACAACTCTGACATGCAACATTTCTATAAAAGTCAAACACTAGAGTTACAAAATGCTGGTTTGTGAAATGCTACATATCTCATTTCCAGAACGTTCACGCTTGCACAGACCTTCTTAGCTTGTTATCACAGCTCTATTAAAAAAAACACAAAGTCATAGGCCGTGTGGGTAGGACAAGATCATCATTCTGCTGAACTTCAGGCCACAGATTTAAACTGCAGCATCTCCTTCAGTGTTTTCCCAGGTTAGTCTATCCAGCACAACTGTGCTGCTTTTCTAACTAAGCATTTGTATCTGCTCTACCCAGATGTGCAACACGAGTTTTTGCTTATTTTTCTTTTTTCGTGTGACTCCTACAGAACCAAACTGTCTGAACACAGCAGGCATCACACATCTGGTAGGACTGGGCAATTACTCTCAGGATTACACATTCCTCCTGTGCTGAAATAGTTTATGGATAAACAGACTTCCCAGGAATTCTCCCCAGACACTTTTACTGCCCCAGTTCTCATAGCACTCCACTTATTCAGAAGCAGCTCTAGTGTTTCTGTGACCAAGATCAGTCCTTCCTTAATCCACTTGGCACTAACTGTACTTTTTGGTAGAAAGAACAGGTACTTCCACATAAAATACTCCAGCTTCAAGTTACACACTAACCAATGAAGATTTTTATTCAAGACTAAATTTCCCTGGTGTCAAGTTCTTCATTCCTACGTGTTCACGTACATTAAGATTATTTTTTTCCAGGATTTCTTCAACCTGCCTCCAACCACGTGCCCAAAGGAGATTCCAGTTTTGTTCCTCAGAGCCCTCCACACGTTTACAATCCACAAACAAGAAACCCTAGGCTTCATTTACACTGTGACTCAGTTAAAAGCAGCTTCTCCACAGTTCTCAGGTGATGGCACTAACCTTTCTGTCTCTGCTGTAGAGGTGTCCAATTTGGATATCTTATTTAACAAAGAGGAATTAGATGGTGCTCTGGAGTCTCTGTCTTTGGAACTGCCCGAACAGCTTTCCCCTAAAGATGACCTTTTGCACTGAAGTCCACTATTGCCTTGACTAATATCTGACACTTTTTGCTGAAATGACAGGTAAAAAATAAATCAAGTCTTCAAGTAATTATTAAAGGAAAAAAAAAATTTAATTACCGAAAGAGCCAAATTTTTATTATACCTTCTTTCTTTTCTGTAAGGTTTCTGCTGGCAAAAAATAATGCAGTTGCTTTCTCTTCACATAAGTTGCCTCAATCTTCATGCCTTCCTTTAGGATGTTGAGGGCACTGGCCTGCCTGTAGACTGACATCAAACACAGAATTTTAGCTTGCTGGGGATGTTGGAATTCGGTTTCTTTAGGAACATGTTTGTCCTTGACCATTAGATTTCTGATTGAGAATAGACCCAGAGGACTTTCTGAATCACCCCATTTGTGCACAGCTGAGGAGAGACCAGGCACTTCACTCAACATTCAGAATAATTTTTAATTTGGCATTTACAGTGGTGACTGTGGGGTTTTTTTCCCATAACAGTTCTGTAGCATCGTGCAACTTCTCAGCAGTTCAGATGTCAAAATTCTGCCCAAGTAAGCAAGACTGGATTTTAGGGACATCTGATTTAGCAGACTCACTACAATTTGAACAGGTTTTTCTGAACAGCCTTTTACCAACTGGAAAACGTTGTAATGGCACAACAGTTATTACAGAATTAAGTCACATTTAGATAAGCTTATCTAACTGGACTATCATGAGTGTAACTGGAAAGTCAGCTTACTAACAAAGAGTGGGAATCAAAGTCAGGACATGCAGCAAAAAGGCTTAAAAGTCTTTCTACAGGAGGTCTAAAAATAAAAAAAAAGCACAAACATGGACATACACACCAACATGAATAGTTCCTTCAAAATAAATTGAAATTTTCTTGATGCAAAAGGGAAATAAAGGTCTCTGAGCAAAAGCACTCCAGTGAGCCTTATATCCTTGAGCTCATCAATTTGAAATTAATCCTTGCCCTCTAAAAATATTCTCTCAGAGTCAAAGCACATGGTAACAGCTTTCTAGCACATAACTACTGGTCATGCCCACATTTACCAAAGGATTTCACACTTCTCAAGTGTGAAATCAGAAAGCCTTTTCTGTTCAATTCTTCCTGGATTTTGGTGCTATGGATAAACTCCAACAAACATTTAAAGGATTTCAGTGTTTGGAACTTTGTCCAAACACATTTGTAACTTCAGAAGAATAGCCCAATTCTCTTATTCTTAGGCCTGAGCCTAAGCAAACATGCACTTCTGAAAGGTACAAGAGCAGCCAGCTTGGGAAGAATTAAACAGGTTGTGGGAAAGAACTATACTTTCAACTTCTCACCCCAAACTCCTTTATTTTAACATTACCTTACAGCACTTGTACTAATTTATTTTTGCATCTATCAAAAGTAGTGAAGAGAATATGAACATGAAAATTTACATGCAAGACAGGAAGTAATTACAACTGAGGGACTTTCACACTTCTGGGATCATGTCATCCACAAACTGTTGTCTTGGAAAAATACCATCAACAGGCATTAACAACTCATCTTAGAGCTTGAAACAGTGAATCTATACTTTCAAAGTTCAGCAGCTGACTCCTGGTTTTCAACATGTGTAGCTACCCCTAGGAAATGGACATCTCCTGGCTTCACATCTGACTGTTCCCTTCAGGAAAAGCAGCTCCTGAACTGCTTTTCCTGGAACTTACTTACCCCATGATCTACAGAACTGTTATTTCACATGTGGTACACTGTGTGTGACTAACACACACTTCTGTTTCAACATGGACTTTGACAAAGTGTCAACACATTATGTTTTTAAAGCCAATCTATATGTTGCTCTCTACAGGAATATTTAGTGCCAGGGGGAAGCCCAGTTCACTTTGTGAAGGAACTTCCACCAGAAAATAAAGAAGTAAACCCGTGTCTAGAGCAAAACAGAGGCTTACCTGTGTCTGTGAACGACTGTATCCCATGGGTTAAATCAACATTAGTCTTCTCTGCACTTTCCACTTTCTTAAACACAAGTCCAAGAAACCACATTGACACATACCCATTCCTAAAAAGACAGATTCACAAACCTGATGTGGGCACAGGTGCCAGTTATTTGGATTCTAGTACACTCTAGTTGTATGCAGCAGTTAAAGATTAGAGCCAGACCACACTGAAGTTCTCAGAGTTCCTTCTCCCTTCTTTAAAAAGACCTTACGTGCTCAGGGCCCTGTTAGTGAACAAACCTACAGAACACACCCAACACCTCTCACCCGTGAGCTGAGGTGAACGAATATAAATAAATAAGTTACAATAAATTGGCCAAACTGTACTTCAGAAGAGCAAAGTAACAAAACTCACTGTTTATAGAGATTTTCATTGCCAGGGAAAGACTGTGGTTGTACATGTGCAATAGTTATAAACTCATTCCTTTCCAAGTTTCCAACCAGCACACGAATTTTAGACTCCACAAGGCCAATCCTGATAAGAACAAGAGATGTTTATTCATTTTTAACTGTGTCCAGCACATCACTTAGATGCCTTTTTGTATTGCAATGTTAACCTATCAATAAGCTGAGCAGATAACTAGATCTGTATATCTTTATATGAGATGTTTCCAGTGACATTCAAGCTTTTGTTTCTAAAGACAAAGATAAGTAAGTTTAAGATGTACTCTTAACAGTTCAGATACAACATTTCCACCTATAATCTATGATAAAAATAACAAGGAGCAGATCCCAGCACTTCTGGCTGCATTTTTAAGTGCAGCAAACCCCCTTTTTACCCCAAGGATCAAAGAGAAGAGTGGTTTAGAAAAGGCTCAAGCACAACTGTGCAATTATACCCAAGTAAACATGCAATTCTTTCTGCAGATTGATCAGTGAAAACGGAAAAATAGAATTATTTTAATAAACAAATGATCTAGCCAACAGTCTCATCAGAATCTTCCCCAAGAAATCAACCGTGGTCATGAGGGCTTTAATTCCAATAAAGTCCTGGTATTTTACCCTTTTACCTAAAACTCTAACTTTGAAAGCAGTCAGAAACCTGCCTGTTATTCAAAAGCATCTTATGCTGATGAATAACAGAGGTGTGCTATCCCCAAATCCATACAAGAGCTGGTGAACTAAACTTGTTCTTATAGCAAACTGGAGCAAGTTTATCTTCTGATTTTTAGTTTTCCCAGCAAAACTTGAAAATTTGCCTCCTTTTTTGTCACTGCAAAACCATCAGCTGTTATCAGAGACAGAACTTCCTTTGTCTCTACTGAAACAATAAGCTTTGTTCACCTGAGAACATTTCACATTAAGAATTATTTGGCCCTCTGCCCATACACCTTGCTGTACATAGCTGTGACTGACACCGAGCTGCAGCTGACAGGATTTTTTAAGTGAATGTATTAGAAAGCTCAGATAAAAGGTGCTACTTATTAGAGCTATTTTTAAACATTAAGCTATCTTTATAGATGGCACAAGAATCATTTGATTTAAAGCACAAGCCAAGCTTTTAAGTTAAACTAAGGTGCCCTCAGAACGGGGGTCTGTTATGGGGAAGTGTTTTGCAAGCAAGCAAAGTACTAATTTTTTGACAAAGAAACACCTTGAAAAGTTAATAACACACATTACAGTGCCTTAATTCCTCACATTTCCCCCTATTTCAAGATTCACAGTTAGTCAGCACATTCCCAGAAGTTACTGTTGGCATATCTCCCTTCACTGAAGAAAAGTAGGTCTGGAATAGGCTGACAACACACCAGTGCAATCTACTCCTTAACTAAACACTACATTAAGTAAAACTGTTTATGCAACCAAGTCTAAGACTCTAGAACAGTGGTCTTCAAAGTGGGGGGTGGAAGTGTATTCCATGCCTAGTTGCATAATTAAATACTTCATTTGTTAATACAATTAACAAAAATAAAGTGCAACATCAAACTGAGTTTCAGCTATGAACTGGACCCACGCCCAAAGCCAGACTTACCAGTTTAAGTGATGCTCCTCTGTAAAGGCACTAGCAGTGAGCACAATATAATGTCTAGAAGAAAAGGAAAATAAACACACTAGCTCAGGGCTTTATTCTACATTCTAAATATTAGGTGGGCTTTTTTGTTGTAAAAACAGTGTCAGTGGCATAAGACAGTTTTTCCTATCTTTTCTGTGCTTATTCTTGTCAAAATTTGTATGACTACCTCCAGTTTCTTTAAAAGAAAAAAAAAACAAACCAAAACCAAACCAAACAAACAAACAAAAAAAAACAAACTCCAAACTGAAACACATCAATACGATCTTCTATTTAGACCCCAAGTTAAAACTCATTATGCTAACCAGGGAGTTACTTCAGGTTCAGACAACAGATTTCATACATACTTGTACTTCTGAAAGAAGTTCAGTGGTTCAAAGAGCTTCGACCAGTCCGATTTTCCTTTGAGAATCTCATCTGTAACTTCAAGACCTACAATTAAGGTTGAAAACCTTATTACCATTCTGTTTTTAAGACTATAAACTTTACAGGATTGACAGTAATTGACGGATCAAAAAGCAGGAATTCCCTTGACACACTGCAGATCTACTACAACAGTTCATCATCAAACTGGTCTCATTGTCTGGACTTCCCAGAGACTTTATCCTACCCAGAACACCTCACTGAGCAAAACTAGCTCAGATAATGTGGTTTCAAATAGCAGGAATTACGCTGCTTAGCCAGATAATAAGCATGGAAAGCACTTTACCACGTTGGAACTCCTCTACCATCACTGCTCGTGTTGATGTAGACACATTGTACGTGGAGTTCTGCTGTGGATAGGCTGGTGTGATGATGGGCATCACATGGTACCGGTCTGATGGGTTCACCTGGGATGTTACAACTTTGTTTAGCATCAGTTCAGGTCAGGAAAAAGTTTAAAAGGCTTCTGAATTCAGTGTTCACATACCCTAGGGTCCCATACTGGCAAATTAAG
This sequence comes from Manacus candei, assembly GCF_025592945.1. Classification (NCBI taxonomy): domain Eukaryota; kingdom Metazoa; phylum Chordata; class Aves; order Passeriformes; family Pipridae; genus Manacus; species Manacus candei. The sequence goes on along the minus strand of NW_026138083.1, from coordinate 3,424,680 downwards.
AAAGCTCTCTTCAAGTCGCTTCAGCAATACTGGCTTTGGCCAATCCCTGTGTAAGAAAAGCCAGCGTTTAACTGCCCATTTCAAACTCTTCCACTGGATGTCGTCAGTGGAAATCTTTAAACACAACTACATTTAGATACCTTACTTCTCTATGCAAACTAAAATAAACAATAGCTCTTACCACTTTGAAAAAATCAAGAAGAACTTGTTGACAAGAGTAGAGGCCAAAGCATTCGGGTAGAGCTGGCATATCCTCGCTACCAGCATCGCCCAGGAAACTCCACCAAGAAACCCCATCATGTTGGAGTAAACACCACGTCCTAGAAGGGGTACCATGGTTAGTCTGTAGTCTTACAGCACCAGCTTCACAACCCTAGCATACTTTAGCCCCACAGTCATTTATTTTTGCAGTGCAGTGAGGCCAAAACTGCTGTTTATTACCACACTGCTTCTCAAAATACTGCTAACTCTAAAATTTGCTTATGCTGCCACAGCTACTGCTTCACTCCAACCTCCCTTTAAGAAAAAAAGTTTTGCTATTCTTCTGGTACTTGCTCTAGCCACATGCACAAAATGGTATTTTCTTAATCCTTTTGTACTTAATTCAGGATTTTTACCATTTGTAATCAGGTTCCTGATAAGGAATGCAGCTCCCTGTCTTGCAAGCATTAAAAACCACGAGGAATCTACCGCACGGACAGACCCTGAACCTAAACTGAAGGAGGTTTCAATTTAACAACTGCCAATTAAACAGCAACCCAAAGCTGAGGCACATCCAGTAGTAAGCATGAGATGCCTCTGCAAGGTTTAAAGACCACAAACAATCCCGTTACTCACGTTTTGCCCACAGTTTAATTGCCCGGAGTGTGAGGCGGAAGTTCTCTATATTTGGCACCAAGCGCAGTATTTCATCAGTAACCCTGCTGCCTGCAAGACAAAAGTTGAAGGGCAGAAGTTCCTAGCAACAGGCACAAGTCAGTTTTATGCTGATCAATAGTTTGTTCAAGTCTATGAACACGAGTTTGGATTAATTCTTTTGTATCTCCTTAAAAAGTTATATATTACACACAACATTTGGTATCACTTCAGGTAACCGGTGCCCTCAACAGCTTTTTTCATAGTTTAAACACCAACTAGCCATTTTTAATAAGGCCTTTGTACAGGATGTTTTGGCCATAAACTAAAAGACAAGAAATTCCACCTCACCCTTTCCATGGAGGGTGGCAGAGCACTAGAACAGCTGCCCAGGGTGGTCATGGAGTCTCCCTCTCTGGAGACATTCCAAACCCACCTGGACACATTCCTGTGTCACCTGCTCCAGGTGACCCTGCCTTGGCAGGGGGGTTGGACAAGATGATCCCAGAGGTCCCTTCCAACCATAACTATTCTGTGATTCCTTAATTCCAAAAAGCCAGGTTTCTTTTGACAGCCAGGGACCATTAAACCAAATGGTGTTAAGGAGTGAGCAAGTCAGACTTCAGGTATTTTAATTATTATTTTTTTTTAATGAACTACCACACAACCTTTATCAAGTGCCCTACCCAGTCATGTGAGTTGCTGTGGAAAACTGAACACTGCACACAAACCAATCAAAAAAATACAAGTCTATCTGAACACACAACTCCTCAAAACACCTAAATTGAAGCCCACTCATCACCACCTCAGAACTCAAGTACACAGGACATCAGTTCTACAACCTGTACAGACACGTGGGTTGTGTAATGGGCATTCTGTGCCAATTCTAGGCCAATTTCAGTAACACTTTCTTTTTAAAGGTGTGTAAAACACACTTACCATTTAAGCTCCTTATGCATCTTATATCCAGGCTCCTCAGGCACGAGTCGTCTCTGAGATCGAGATCATCAGACACAGTTGGCATGGACAGTTTTGCAAACACAAGATCAATCTTAAAGAGAGAAAGGTTCCAACCATGAGTTTACAATGCAGCACTGCTTGCAAACAGCACACTAGTGAGGGACACTTTTGACTCTCAGTCAACTCTAAAAAGAGTGGTTAACATTTGTATTTAGAATTATGTGACCACAGATAAATCTGCCAAGAGATTTGTTTGCCAGAAAACAACAAAGTTGCACTAAGTTCTATATTTATTTACAAAACCACCTCTTTCCCCCCCCCCCCAAAGTTGGAAAGATTACTCTAAACTTAGAATTCCTGTTAAGAGGAAATTTAAAATTAACCACAGAACTAAGATCTAAGTTCAAACCACCCTAACTATACTTCATTTTCTTTATGCTGTAAGCCCTTAAGTATCCAGTTTTTATAGAGTCTGAGGCAACAAAATTATTCTGGGAATGTCTGTACCAGATAAAGGCCACAAAAGGGTCATTGAATAAGTGTCTTCATGATGGTTTCCTAGGGACTTATTTTCCTGTAAGGTCCCATTTTACTCAGGGTCTTCTCCTGGGATAGGCTGTGGTCAAGCTGTTTAACTACAGTTTCCTGTAAGGTACCAATAGCCTTGTAAAACAGCACCATCACAGGTCCCTGGAAAAGTTATCCTACTCCAAAGCAAGAAAAAAAAACAAAACACCAAACCTAAAAGTTAAAATTCTTACCTCAATGCCATCAAAGTCAAATTTGATAACTGGCACATAGGCATCCTCAATGGCCTGTGAAGGAGAGCATGTGTGTAATGAAACAGCGTTTTGCTGCTTTAATGTTTTCCCTATAGTATGATAAAGTACAGAACTTTAAACTGCTCAACTCCTCAGTACAGAGTTGCTTCCAAACACAAAGAAAATTGCTAATAACCCTCCAGCAGTGTGGCACTATTATGGTACTAACACTAGATTTTATTAAAAAGTTATTTAGGCAAGGGATTCAGGGGCTGATCATGTGCTGTAACAAACTGTCAGTGCACAACAAGCCATGAGGATCAGTGGTTGTAAGCCCCTTCCTGCATCTAAGATGAAAGCCTATCTTCCAGGTACAACCTTGCTTTTTGATACAACTGACTCATTCCCAAACACAGGGAAAGGAGAAGAAATAACACAATAACTCTTATGTGATGCACAGTCCTTGGGGGAAGAAACCAAAAGCTGGACATAAACATTTTCATGCTGCATAAACCAGTATTTTAGTAGGTGCTCCAGAAACAATTTTTATTTTAACTTGGGCTTGTAAGACATTTACTACTAATACAAGTCTAACATGAATATTCTTATAGTAAAAGGTGCACACTCTACCAGGCAGGGTTTACTCACTCTCAGGTTTTTTACTTCCTGTCGATTTTTCAGTTTTTCAAAGAATGACTGAAAAAAATCCGATCTCTCCACATGACTGGGAGCAACACAAAGGGCATCTATGTCAGAACCTGCCAAGAGATTCCATTTGTTCTGTTATTTGCTGGAAGCCACTTTCCAACATCAGAACTACGACCAGACACTGACAGTACTACCTTTAGTGTGCACTCCAAGCCTGTAGGAACCAAATGTAAATATCTTGCCACCAAGATGTTCTATTATTGAAGGGGGAAGATTCTGTGGGTAGAAGAGAGAGAGAGTTTAAGATGCACATTGTCCCACGTGCAAGTTTAACTAGTTATTTAGGAAGACTATAACAGACTCCATAAACACATCTTTTCACTCCCAGACTGGGTTTTTAGTTTAATAGACTGGTTTTCTGAAGTGAGTCGAGCTTCCAACTAACAATAAAAAAAAGAAGAAGATTGAGTAATGTAGCAGTACTCTTATTAATTTATACAAATTAAGACCTATTATTAGCCTTCCCTGCAGCAGAGGCACATAAATTAACACAATCTAAGAGCCATTCAAAAGGCATGTCTAGGGTAATAATTTCAAACTAGATTGAGTGCTGTAGGCTGTTTGGGGCAAAATTAGTGCCAATTTACCACCTTCCTCATCCACAAGGTGTTGTTTCAGCCAATTCACAAAATTTATTCAGTGCCCCAACGACTTTGAAACCTTGATCTTGCAGAACCTCTTATACCTTATTTCTACAGCAGTCACTACAGTTCTACTTGATACTTTAAAGCTGAACTTTAGCATAAATCCTAGTAGTATGGCCTTTAAAAGAAATCAAAAGGCTTCAGCTGTTTTAATAAAAACACATAAAAAACTCCTTACCTTGCTCTCAGCAAGTTCTGAAATCCATTCTCTGACCAAGTTATTCAGTTTACCAAGGACAGTCGTCCTGTAAAAAAAACCTCACACTAAGTTTGATTTAAATAAAAACCAAAAAAAAACCAAAACCAAGAGGTTACAAATTTTACAGTCTTGTTATACCTCTGGTACAGTTCTTCCTTATCTTCAAACACCCCAAATGGCTTCATGGCTTCAATCAGCTTCTGAGTGTGAGTGTGGTCTATGTCACTAGGAGGAGCCAAGCTAATTGGAGAGGTAAGTCCATAGTGCCCTTGAGGCTGGTTCTGCTGCCTGGAAGTACTGTGAGAAAATAAAGGACTGAGTACATATTAAAAAGTAAAAAAAAAAAGACAAACCTTATTGGAAAACACCCTTCAGCTTACAGGTTTCCATATCCCCCTTCTGCTCTTTTACCCAGCATTAATATAAATGAGAGAAAAAAAAAAACAAACCTCATGATTTTGAGCTAACTTAGAAGATACAGCTACTTTAAAGAAACCAAAATCAAACAAACATTTGTGGATGTAAGAAATTATCCAAGTATGACACCACACGCAGGATAACTTTTAGGCACACTTCAGTTTCCTGTCTGTTTTGATTTAAGGATATTCCCAACATCTTCCTGCTAACATTAAACAAGACAATTTAACTTCTTCTAAGTGTATTTGTGGTGTTTTGACTGATTCTGGAAGGGCACTACAGTTGATTGTAGAGGCATATAATGAAGTGGTCTGCTAAACAGAGTTGGTGCAATAAATTCAGTGTGTTGTTACATAGAGCCCTTGCTTTAGAAAGGGGGAAATGGAGGAAAAGCACCTTATTTTGCATTACTAGTTGAAACTGGGACAGAGAAAGGAATGGGACAGGAGGTAAGAATGGTGCTTAATGCATCAAAGGTCTCTACAGAGATAGTAGTAAAAGGGGGAAACACTAAAAGGTCTCCACAGCTCATCATACTTGCCAGAGTTCATAGCCAGACCCTAAGGAAAAAGAGATTAATGTGCCATTATTCAAACTGGGGTAATTTCCACCTCCACATACGGACAATTTCAAAGAATTACTGAGTTGGTAAAGAGATGTGTGTTACTATTTAAGATACCCAACCCATTTTGGTTGGAATAAGATTAGGAAGTGCTCCAAGGACAGCTTCCCCACTTGATTTTAAAAAAAAGACAGCTGATTACATAGTTCCTTCTTTCTAATTGGAGGGAAAATATTTTCCTCTCTCAAAGTGACATTATCAAACTTTGCACATAGCTTTTAGTCACCTAGTGGGGTTTTTTTTCCCCCTTCCTCTCTACAAGCCCATTTTTCAAGCTTTGTTCTATATGTTTTCCAAGAAGCTGGGGGCAAGTATTAGGACTGTAGCCCTATCAACTAGTCTTCCAAGTCAGAACATCTGTTTAGTTACAAGTGTAACCAGAGCTTGACCTAATCAAATAGACACAGACTTCCACTCCATAAATAAAAATACTTATAATACATATTTTCCTTCTTATGATACCATTTCCATAACAAACACAGGAGGAAAGCCTGTGCTTAATTGCTGTGCATTACAACTGAATCAAAACACCTACAGCAGCAACTGCTTCCAAGTTTTATGCATTTCTTGCATTGTAAGACTTGTACCTCACAAAGTTTGCACAGAACAGAAATGGAATTTAGACTACACCAGCATTTAAGATCTTTGCAGGGTACAGAAAGGCACCATCTGCCTTTCATTGCCCCATTCTTCCTACATGTCACATAATTAGAAAGTGACATAAAGGACAACATCAATTAGATATAGTATTACCAATATCAAATATATATAATTAGACAGTATCTATATCAAGTTGTTCTAGCCAACAGTAGATATTTTTCATTTGCTTGTACATGTTACTGAAAGCTCACAACTCAAAACCTGAGGAAAACAGCACTTGGAAATTTTTACTGAGTGGCTTCTGCCCAATAGAATTTGTTGCCCTTTTGGAATTAAAAATAAATAAAACCTTATTTTGCTTTCTCAAGCGTGCCACTCTTCCGGGCACATATAATTAAGTGATCTTATGGATCTTAATGCACGTGGTACGCTACCCATTCGCCCTCCCATTTAAACGAGAATCCTATTGCAATTTAACATCTTTCCCGGCTCCTGCTACAATTGGTGCGCCACAGCAAACACCTCCGACACGCGTCGGTTCTGACACATCCCACTTCCACACAAAAATCCAACTTAAACGGGTTTATTCCAGGTTTTGTCCCTTTTTCGCAGCTTCGCGAGGCAGCAAGGCGTCTCTCCCACACGCTCCCAGAGCCGGCGGGCAATTCACAACCGGGCGGGTGATGGCGTCGCCTCCAGCCACCATCGGGGCCGGGGAGCAACGGCTGGAAACCAGCTCCCGAGCCGCCAGAACAAGACCGCAGAAAACCGGGAAAACCGAGGAACGAGGAAAGACCCCACCACCTGGGACTTTCGGCGAAGGGAGCCCAGCTACACCCTTCGCCGCTGCCGCACCAGCTCATGCTGCGCGGAGCCCTCCGGCAGCCGCCGGCGGGGTCAAACCTCCGAGCCCTCCCCGCGCCCGAGGCTGGGGCAGGGTCGCTCCTCCGCAGGGCTCGGCGGGACGCCCCACAGCCCCGTCACCGCCGCTCCTCGCCCGCCACTGCCGTTGCTCGGCGACGGCGCCGCCGCCGCCGCCACATGCGGCGAGTGCCGGGCGAAGGCAGCCCCGCCACCCGCGCTCCACCATTTATTTCAACCACAATTCCTCCCTCGACAGGAAGGAGGTTTCGGCTCCCCCGCCCTCCCTCCCCGGAGAGCCCGCCGGGGCCCCCCTCACGGGGTGGGGGGAGTCGGTCCGGCGGGACTCCCTCCCGGCGCTGATCCCCTCAGGGCAGGGCAGGGCGGGGCGGGAAGGCGCGGCCGCCTCACCCGCGCGTCTCCTTCATGGCGCGCGCGCGCACAGCCCGCGGCGCCCGCGCTTCCCGCCTTTCTACTCCGCCGCCTTCCCGGCGGCCCCCGCGCGCCCGCCCGCCCGCCCGCCCGCCCGGCGCCCCCTGGCGGCTGCGGCGGCGAGTTGTCCCCCTCACGTCTCCTCATGTCCCCTCCGCCGTTGTGTCACGGGGACACCGAGCACGAACCGGAGGGGATAGTCCTTCCCTGTGGTGGATATAGCCTTCCCTGTGGTGGATATAGCCTTCCCCGGGGAGGATATTCCTTCCCCTGTGGCGCTGACACACCCCCCCCCCGAGGCTGGGCGGGTCCCCGCCGTGAGGGGGTCCCGCAGCGCCCCTGCGCCTCCCTCACACAGCCGAGGGATGTTCCCCCTCCTGACACCCCCTTCCAGACAGAAGGGAGAGGAAAAAAAAAACACAACACACCAACCAAGAATCGCTGTTGTATTAGTTTGCTCTCATCCAGTACGTGGTGAAGAGCAAGCCCGGCGTCCCCTGACTTCAGCTGGTGTGGAGAGGATTTAACACACGTTGCTGATGACAGCAGTTGAGTACTCACAATAACTTAACTGCCATATGTAATTTTCACGGGGTCATGGAATAGGAAGGGACCTTAAAGATCATCCAGTTACAACTCCCTGCCACGGGCAGGGACACCTTCCACTATCCCAGGTTGCTCCGAGCCCCATCCAACCTCTCCGTGGACACTTCCAGGGATGGGGCATCCACAGCTTCTCTGGGCAACCTGTGCCAGGGCATCACCACCCTCATAGGGAAGAATTTCTTCCTAATATCCAGTCTAAACCTACTCTCTTTCAATTTGAACCCATTCCCCGTTGTTCTGTCATTGCACGCTCTCATAAATAATTTTGCCCCATCTTTCCTGTAAGTTCCCTTCAGGTACTGGAATACTATAATAATTTTTGGGCCAACATAGTCTGTCACAAGCTGAATATTAAACCAACCAAACTACCCTGTGAGACCATGACACTTAGATGACAATTCTCCGCTTGCATTTGAGCCTGCAAAAAAGTTAAAAATCAAAAGCCTAGCGCTTCTGCAAAGTTTAATAAACCTTCAGGAAAAAAGTTTGCTTCCCCACTGCCCTGATGCCTTGCCATATCACAGCCTTTCTCTGAGATTATCACAGGATTTCTGTATTTTCTGGGTTGTCTGTAGCACCTTTGCTGAGGTAAAATACATATTATCTTGCAGGACACTTTGAAGAAACACAAACTCAGCCTTTGCCCTGAACATTTAACAAATTAACAAAACATGTACTTTTAGCAGGATAGCCTTACACACCAGTCTCATATAACTTCATGCTATGGAGAGCTAAAAATTACTTTAGCTATTAAATATTTGCACGGCAGTACTTGTGGTAACATTTCAAAGTCTTTGATCTGATTGATGCTTCTACAAGGAGTTGCATTGGTAAGGACAAAAAAAAAAAATCAAGCAAACTTATTGACAGTTTTTGTTAAACCACTAGTCATGTCCTTTTTATTCCTAGAAGTTTATCAGGGTTTTCTTTAACGCCTTGTTGTCCTCACAACACTACTGTGATCCTACTGTCAGGAAAACTGTTGTGTACTGCTTCCTCTTCTTTTCTCCCAGGTTCATCCCATCTATTTTGCATAAGGAAAACAACTGCCTTTATTTTTGCCGAGTTTATGTGGCCAATTATCCACGTTTATTTTTTTTTTAAATCTGTTTCAGTTGCGTGCTTCAGTACGCCAACGGGAAGCTGCATTTGCCCACAGGTGCGACTGGAGGTTTTTAATGGGGAGGTAATGCTTTTATTTAAATCACCTGCAACATTTAGGGAAAAAAAATTAACAGCTCGTCAAGCAAAAAGTTTTTCTTCAGGTGCAATTCTGATTTTAAATTGAAGTGAAGAGCAATCAAGCTTAACTGGGTTGCTTCAGCTGTAAACTATTAAAGAGAAAAGGCAGGGGGTGCCTGGGAAACAGAAGGTATTAAGGATGGCTGGGGTGAGATGGTTAGGTCGTGAGCTTTTTCGGTGCCTAGAGCTTGGATCCACAAATAATACGCTTTTTTCTGGAAAAGGAACCAGCGTGAGGAGGTATGAGAACAAAAATTAAGTAGAGTTTTTATTTTCCTTGAGTTTATAAATTCTAGTTTCCAGTGTTATCTGAGGTGACTGATTGGGCTGGCTCTTTGGTGAGTGGTATTTTTTCCCCCTGCAGAAAATAAGGGTCTTCTGTTACTTGCCACTTAGTTGTTCTAACTTTAGTTAGTTACTGTTAGTATTGTTTTTCTAACATGTAAGGTGTTGTATTCTGCCTGTGTGACACAGTTTTATGTGTAGCAGTGACTAAGCCATGTTATGTTTCAGAGTGCATAGAATTTTGGGACAGTTTGTTTCAAGGTAGTGCTTTTCTCCGTTGGGTGTGTTATATGAACTTTAAAACGCTTCTGTGTAGTGCCTGGGTTATAGAAGTGCCTGAAAACTCATTAAATATTGTAGTTGGAGTTCCTCTTTGGTGGGTGTCTGTGTTACCCAGATGGTATAACTACAGTGATGTGGGATGGATGTATAGGTTTGTTTGTTTTTTAAATTGCTGATATGTCCTGAAGGAGTAAATATTCTCTGTAATATAAACAAGGTGATATCTGAGTACGTTTAGTCTGATAGAGGGAATTACTAATTTTATGGAGATGTGCTTTATATTTATAAACACCTAGGCTTTGCATTTTCTCATATTGCAGTCTGTACATATTATTTTAATTTTATCTGTGAAGTTAACGGTGGTGTGATGTGTTTTATAAATCACCTATGGGAGACCACGTGTTTGATGGACTTCTGACGTTCAATACTCTACTTATTCCTGGTTAAAAGAAGCTGTCTACGATCCTCATTACAATCCTGCTCTTGTGTCTTACCCCCTTTCCACTCCGGTTTGTTCAGCTGCTGCCCCTGAATTCCATAGGGGATATTTGCTTGTAAATTCCTGTCCCTTTGCAGTAGAAAGTGGCAATCTTGTCCTTTTTTTCCCCCCCTAACAAACTGTTCTTGTCTATTCAAGGTGTGCTAACTACCTTTTTGCCTGTGAATTGTTAAGGATAATCTTCTATGTTTTTACTGCTAGCTAAATCAGTTCAAGTGTCTCATCGTGTGGCAATTTAAGATGGTCTAACCCGGGCTGGTGTGACTTGTCTCCTCTCTTGAATAGTCCGTGCTAATTAGTGTTGAGCTGGCTCTGTTTCCTAATTGTCCAGATCCACGCGGGCTCCAAACTGCTGCTGTTGGTGCAGGGGAGCAGCAGAACCACAAACACAGTCCTGTGTGATGTGTGTTGTGCTTGTCCTTGAGCACACCTGTAAATGCACAGATGACTGTTAATTAATTCTTGTCAAGTAATTCACTCGTCTGTGCTAGAGACATAACCTGGAGGTTTTCTTATGGGGATGAACACAACGATTTGCTTTATAGGACCAACCTTTCTCCGTGGACAGATGCACATTAATATTACCACAGTCAAAAAATTTCAGGATGCCTTTGTCACTTGGCTTGTTCAGCTTAGAGAAGAAGAGGCTGAGGGGAGGAAAAGTTGTGATATTTTAATATTTTCTTCATTTTATAGTGCTTTTGCAGATATGTTGTAATCTATACAAAAAAGACAGATTTGTCCAGAAATATATTTATACTCTTTTATTTGGGAAAGTACTTCACAGATCTTATCACATTTAAACGTTTTAACATTTAATGATTAAATTATAACATTTTAACGATTAAAGAAGAGTGGAACTTTAGAACAGATTTTTGAAGGCAGCTTTGGAGGAATTTGAGGAATATGCCTGAAAAGTTATATACCAACTATTGGAACTGAACCTTTCTGCTTCAACATATGAAACCTGACTTGAGAGGTGTGATATTAAAATACTATCCACATCACAGAAACTTATCAGAAAAAACAGTTTATTCCAGCTTTGTATTTATGCAGAGGATCTTATCTATGTAATGTACTATATTTCACTAGAGAGATTTCTGTCAGCAATAATTCATATATATATATATATTTTGGCTGTGAATATCAACTATGAAATTCAATTCTGGAAAGCTGCATTTTGTAGTAAATGTTCTCAAGACTCACCAATCTATCACATTGTGTGGAAGATCTGTGTTGAGAGATAACACTGAACAGCAGAAGGTGGGGTTACTGAAGATGGATTTCAGATGGGGGGATTTAAACAAGTACCTTATTGTGGGTTTGGTTTTCTCTATATTTTTGAACTTTATCAATTTACTTAAGGGCTGTGGTTCTATAGATATTGGTGACTTTACAAGCTGCTGATAAATGTAAATGCATAAAGCATTCGTGTTTTAAGCTAGGGTGAGAACCAAGCTTTTTCCTTGGAGGGCATCCCTTTGGGTCTGTGCTGTTACACCGGGTCTTCCTAGGCTGCCTTGCTCCTAATGGCCATTAGCTCCTTATATGGCCCATTCCAGTGGATTCCTACCTTAACTGCAGCCACTGGATGACGAGCCAGCAAAACAATACCTCTGCTTCGCTTTCCCAGGGGAGTCCTTAATGCTTAGCACGAAAAAAGTTGCAGCTCTTCACCTGTCCAGCAAGGAAAGGCTCGACATGGACTTGCACAGGCTTGTAGGGCAGGTGCAGTGGCACCAGGACGTGGACGGTCACTCCCTTGTTTCCCTTCAATTGAAGCCACGATTAATGATGGTGTTACCAGCTCCTAGAAGAGGTTAGTTAATGGGAACTAACTGTGAGCTCGCTGAAGCAGCACTAATCTCCCTGAAGTGTCTGCCTTTGATCCGCTCGTTCTCTCTCAGCAAGAGAGAAATAGCCACGGGACAGGAGTGCTTCGTTTACAATCGTGTTAATTTTGCTTTAGGTTTGTCTTTAGCTGCTGGAAATTAATGAATCAAAATGGTGTTTAAATTTACAACCAGTTCTCTTCTGATCGCTTGGCAGTATTATTTCTGGTTGTGTTCTACTTTGATTACCTGAGCTGGGTCATCCAGAGGACTCTGCTGTTCTGCCATCTGAGGGGTGGGGTACGGCCACAAACGTCTGGGAAACAGTGAGACAGCAGAGGGGGTCGAGGATCTTTTGCTTTTCCAGCCACTTCCAAAGCTGTGTATTTGTTGCACCCAGGTCCAAATCCATCGTCTGCCTTTCCTCTTGGCTCATTTTTGCCCCTATAACAATCTTCTCTGACCTCTGATTCCACTAACATGCATCAGATGTGGGGGACAGTATGTTTGGGATACTCATTTAATGGGAAGTGAAGACAGGACCCGTGATGCTTGACAGTTTAACATAAACAGGGTCTGCTAACATTTGGAGAAGCAGGTGGAAATCCTAGGTTTGACTATAAGGAGAAACCTTGGGTGGTGAAGTGTTTGAATCTCCCATAGGCAACCTAAATAGGTTGGTTCTGTAAAGATTTGATTTGAACTCTACCCTCCAAAAAAGGTATTATGTGCATGAAATTCTTTGCTGTTGCAGCTTACCTTTAATGAGTTTCCCTCCAGGGAGGAAAATGGAGTGGAAGGTGCACTTGTAATTTAAGATTATTTTTCTAGAACAAGAACAGTGATCTCTACTGGCTACACCTGAAAAAGAAAAGAAAAATATTACATAGTAGGTGTTGGTCCAGAAAATCTCTTGGGTCAGAAATAGTCACCAGAAAGATATTGTCCAAATCTACTGGGGTATACCCCTTGTAGCTTTTTTTTTTTTCCTTACTATACTACCTTCATTTTACAGGTAATATTTATTTTACAAGGGTACTGAAGAGGTATAACTTCTTATTGTTGAAAAACTGTTTTCTCTGATCTGAATGGAGATTTCTACAGATAAATTACTTAATAAACAGTTTTACTTAGAGAATACACACATATAATTTTTTTTCTTGATTGAGGAAGAGAACAAACCTGTTTAATATTTGGATTTTTCTTCTATGATGGGGACCCAAGTCCTTGGGCAGCTGATGGTGTGTGACATGGGTTTTCTAGTTCCATTATAGTTGGAACGTGGCTGTGAGCCTGTTTCTGAGCATTAAAGCCTGATGCTAATACCTCTGATGCACTGTCTCTTATCGTGTTGAGGAGTCTTCCTTGGCATGAATTCATTAGTTTCATGCAGAGATGGTATATAATTCTGATTGCAGCTTGCAGGGAAACTTTAAAGAGGGGGGTGGATACTGGTCATGACTGAAACACCTCAATTCTGTGTGTGAACAGGGAGAAATTTTCATATCCATTAACCTTGGAGTAAAACCTCGTTGAAGTTTTTATTTTTCCTTGCCTTTTTGTGTGATAGTGTTAGGTTCAACTCCTGTCAAAAAAAAAGAGCGAATTTGATTATGAACTTGAGCCCACAGCAAGGAACTCCAACTGACCACCTTCATCCTGTGCTTGAGGAGGCAGAGTTTCACCTCTTCAGCTGCCAAGGTTTTGGGGAGGTTGTGTAGGTGTGCTTCGTTTCTACCAGTTCTTGAAATTGCCCACTGTGTGAAGGGAAACAAAACTAACAGAAAGCAATTAGTAAATCACTCTGCTCCTGTGTAAAACACAAATTTTACTGATCCTTTTGATAATTGTTCCCAGGACCTATTTTCCCACGGTGTGTGTTTCCCATATTATTTATAGTGAAATGAGGAGGGAGAAAATGGAGAGTGAAGACAAACTATGGATTTTCTCTGTGAACTTACTTCTGTTTTGGGCTTCCCATTAATATTTGGTGTATTTGTGGTGTTTTTCCTGGGTAATTATGAAGGGGCAACTTATGGGGATTACTTGAACCATATTACAGAATGATGAAGGGATAAGAGCTTAGAAAAAATAGTGTAACATAAATACTGGTTTGGCTTTTCTGCTGCACTTAGACCTCCAAATTTCAAGGGGGGAAAAATATTTAAACTGAACCAAAGGTACTGCCATATTCTTCTGAAGGAAAAGTGTAATTTACAGTGGTTGGAGAGGAACAGGAGAAGAGGAGCAACAGACATAACTGGAGCTCAACTTCTTTAAGAGGCTTTTGTGATTTTGGCACTTGTATCCAGTTTGGTGCATTGTTCACAGGGCTTCTTTGAAGTTGATGAAGTAAACCACAGGTAATTGTTCTTTTTTGTTTGAAGAGTTGTCTCATCAGGGAATTGGTAGGCGCAAGGGAAGCATGGAAGTGATGCTGATTTTCTCATAATTAAGTCTTTAAAAAACCAAAAATTAAGGGGAAAAAAAAAGGAGATGAAGCAAAGGAGAGAGCAACAAGTAATGGGCTGAAAAACTGGCAAACAAACATATAGGACAAAATCAATATTTCATACAAATATGCAAGTGCTTCCATTCACATTAAATTTTTTAACACATCTGTTGTGTATTCTCTCAGGTAAAAATTGGGTGAGAGAACAGAAAGCAAGAGACAAACAAATGAACAGTGGAAAAGGTGTGTGTGATGTTCATGAAAACTGCTTGTAAATAAGGCAGTTCAAGGGCTGCCATCAGGAATGCAGCACCTGGGATGGATATTCCAGTGGGTGGGAGAAATGCCTCAAAAATCAGGGTTCAATCTTGGGTGCATCAAATCTACTAAAATACAAAGGGTTTCTGGGTGGTATAAACACAACTCACTCCTGTTTAAAGTTTTCTTTATGCTGTAAGAAAAGAAGAAAATGGCAGTTCTGCAAATAAGCCCACAGACTATATGAGCTCATAAATTCTTACTGGTAATCCAGCAGTCACATTTCTGTCTTTATTGTACTTCCATCCCCCTGGTTTTTCTTAAATAATATGTATTTGATCCTTTTTCAATTAACTTCCAGACTAAAGTGAAAATTTTATTTTTTGCTTGCTGTTTGCAGCAGTGTAATAAAGGGGTTGTGTTCACAGGGAAGAGTGTGAAGATTTCAGATGTACTGGGTTCTTGTTTTCTGGGATTATTGGAGATTGATTCACTAGGAATTTGTTGCCAGATAAGTTTTCCATCTTTAAAGCACCCTGTTTTCCCCGAGGAGCTCTTATTTAATTGATGATAACTAGATATAGTAACTGCTTTCTGGCTCAGTTCACCCTTCAAAGAGAAGTCTCTAGGTGTTCTTTGCTATTTTGTACAGGAGTATTTAATTATTCCAGAGATTTAAGAAACAATGCTACCTTATGCAAGGTTGTTTTTAATTATGCTCTTCTCATCTGCCAGACTTTGGGGATATTTTACCATAGTGTGAAGCCAGGGAGAAGTGTGAGTTCAAATCTGTACTTTAGTCTTTGCAGAGTGCTGGTTGTTTGCACAGGTGATTCAGCAAAGTAAAGCTAAGAATTTAAAGTTACCCAGCTAAAACCATACACATCTTGATAAATGATTTTGGTCACATCGACGTGGCCATGAAAACAAATAAAATTTGGGAATGGAGGGGAATGTTCAGTCCCAGCTGTTGGGAAGTGGAGGGAATAACTGTGGCTTCATGTGTCTGTGAATTTGATACTTGGCACATCTGTGCAAGTATCCTTTTTGTTGAACTGCTCATTCCTCCCCCCTGAGGGATGACTAGAAAATTCTTGTATTTCTGTGGACTGTTGTGTGATGCATTTGAGTAATAAAACTGAATATGCTCTGTCTGGATTAATACAACTGGTTGCTGTAACTCCAGAAAGCAATGGGTTTCTGTTAAACTGAGCTTGCTGGAATCAGCATCTTAACACTTGAGTTAGATTTCGGTGATTGAAACACTGTATTTGTCCCTCTTCAGTGTGAGGCTCTTGAAATTATTGATTCCTGTATAAACTTTAGGCTCCTGCAGGGATTTGTAGTGGGCGTGTGATCCTTCCACACGTTTCACACTGTGTGAAGTGGACTCTGCTGTGTCTCTCCACGAACTCTAACCCGGTTTCTTTTCCATGTGCCCCTCTTGGCTATGCCGTGTATCTTCCAGGTCCCCTGCCTGAGGAGCACAGGTAGGGAAGAGCTCAGCTCTGCAGCTCTGAGAGCTTCTGGCAACAAAACCACGGTGATCCCACTATGTGAGAATTGTCCTCAGTGTGGCACCAACACGAGTGCAACTGTCTCTATGGATTGTCTGGTTCTGCTTTAGGATTTCTTTCAGTGCCCACAGTTTCTTGAGGCAACAACCAGGAAGTAAAATTAATTTTTTGAGGCATAAATAACATGATGAGGCATTAAGGTGTTTACGTGGTGTGTGTGTTCTCCACCTCTCATTAGTCATGGCTGTGGAAGAACCTAGTTGCCAAATATTTGATTCATAACTAGGCTGTGCAAATTTTGCTATCACGTAACAGTATGAGGCAGAACGTAAATTCGGAGTTGAGGTCTCTCCTAAAGGCTGGGTCTAAGGTGATAACTGTTATCCTGCAGCTCAGCATCTCGGTATTTATTTTTACTCATGTAGAAATCATCTGTATTTTTCACTAACGTGCCTAGACTGCTATACCTCTGTCCTGGGACTGTAACTTTATAGATTGATTTTTTTTTTTTTTTTTCCCCTTCTTTAAACTACATATGAATTCATTTCATTTATCCTTTCATGTAGCCCATCAATGACGCACGTAGGAAGATAAAAGTATTAATTACCTTCAACTATGAAGACTGAGAGTAAAGAAGTTTTCATATTGCTGGTTTCATACTGTAATTAGCAGCATCCAAGAGTGCAGAACTTGAAAAAGATTAGAAAAGAAACCTCAGTGCTCTTAGCCTTTGCCTTCAGCCCTGCAGCTTTCCAAAAAGTATACAGTAGATTTTCAGTCTAGTGGATATTTCTTAGTTGGCAACAGATAAAAGCCTTCAGCTTCCTGGGAGAGGACCAGAGCATGGAAAAAGCTGGTTGCATAGTCACTGGTGGAATCCCTTTAATACTGGCTGGGTGATCTTGAGAATTTTTAAAATAACAGTGAGGAGAATCTAATTTCAGTGAAGCAGAGTTCACTCTTGATAAAGGGCCTTCCAGAAACTCGTTCTTTGTAACTATAGAAACACCGAAATTTTCTAATCTTTGATGGAGAATGAGAACAGACTTTGCTGAGTTCTCAGTAAATCCCAGAGCTGATAGTGAATGCTTAACACACTGAATATAGTAGGAAAGAGGCTCTTTGGAACTTGCTTCCAGTAAAACATTTTCTAAATCAGAGTAATATCCTCACTAAGCTGCTTAATAATGAAAACGGTGGTCAGAGGAATGTAGTGGTGAATGTCCTTGGAGGTGGGGGGGAAAAAAGGCTGGAGCAATGTAAGTTAAATTTCTGCAGTGAGTGATTATTATCTCTGATCACAGCCCTCTTTTAGGAAATCAAAATCAAACCCAAGTGTACTTCTTGTGCACTTAAAGAAGAAAACAAAACTTGTGGTAACACTGAACAGGAGTGGAAACAATACAGACTGAGTGCTAGGGAGCCAAATAAAAACCTGTATCATGGAAGGAATATGAAAGACTACTTTAAATCTACTACCTTTAAATCATAAATCTATGATTTAAATATAAGTGTGTGGTGAAAGTCCCTAAAACAGTGAGCACTACTTAAATTCGAACAGGATTTGGTATGGAGTCAAGTTCAGGTGGAAGTGGTAGTTCTTCCAATTCTGATAGAAAACTTGCTGCTTCTCCTTTAGCTTTTGTCAAATGGGAAGGAAAAATAAAAAAGTGGAGTGATGGGGAAGACTCTTTTGAAGGTGCTTTTGGGTTTTCACGTAAGGGGATCTTTGTTTATTTTGGAACCTTCCCTCCTGTAGGTAACATGCTTCGGAATGTTTGTAAAGGAATTTAGGCAGCAAAACAGGGTTTAAAAATACCACTGTGAGCTAAGTCATATCACCCTAAAGTAAATAATGAGTGATAAAGCACGACAAGGTATTCAGAGTGACTGTTCCTAAACAGTACATTGGTTTCCTGTTCTTCGTGTTGCTGATTTTATAAGACCTTGTCTCTGAAAAAACTATGAGCCGGAGAAAATCTGCACACGTCATCAAACTTGCACAGTTTAGTTGCAGCCACCTCCAGAACCTCCGTGAAGACTGGAATTTTTAAATGGGTAAGGCCCCTGCCAGGGGTGAATGCCACTAATCCAACGTATGAAAATTTGGTTTTGCAGCAATATTGCTTGAGAACGCTGAAGTAGTGGAGAGGAGGCTCATCAAAGAGGGAAGAATAGAATGTGAATGCAGTCTCTTAACATTTTTCAAGGAGCTGCATGGGTAGTTTAGACACACCATGATTCTTTTATTTACGATGATTAAGCATTGATAGGAGATATGTGGCTAAATACCCATGCAGGTCTTTTATAATCCAAATATCATATTTTCACAAGCCATGGTGACCCCAATAAGCACTTGAAACCCAGGAACTCAGTGCTGTTAGAGAGAACTTGTCCAATGGTGCAAAACCTGAAATTTGAAATCACTCAAACTGTTTTTCACTAATGCAGAAAGAATCTTTCTTTCTCTCACAAAAGTCTTCTATTTTTTCAGGAGTATACAGCAGAACTTCATCGCATTCTTGCTTTTACATCTGTAAATTACCTTTGTTTTCATTTTTTTAACTTCTTTATTTGGACAGGTAAAAGGTTTTCTCTCAGGTTTGATCTGAGATTTCTCCCCAGGCTGTAATTCCAATAGTTATTTTGTGCTGCTGGCTCAACACTTGTGCTTTTTTCAGATGAACGAGATATTTTGCAATTGTCATGACTGTTGTGTATTGTTAATTAAATACTAATGCAATTAAGCACCTTTGTCTTTCAGGGAAAGAGACTACACATTCAGTTAATATTTAGTTATTATGGAGGTTGAAGAGTGTACTCATCTCTGTTTTCCAGGATCACACAGGTGCAAGGATGTGCCTCTCAGCTGAGAAACAGAACCCATGATATGGACTAAGATTCATAAACCAGGACTTAAGTCAGTGCTAACTGTCAGTGAGAGATTGGGGCTGGCACTGCTCTCTGCAGGTGACTTGCTCACATAATATTTATCTCTTTAAGCCTGTCAGTCCCTCAGACAGTCCCTGAGGTCAGGGCACACTCAGTCTCTGTGCAGCTCTTCTGCTTTTGCTGCCCAAGATGTGGGTGAGAAAAACCATGAACTGGTATCTGCCTGGTGCCTTCTACCATGTTATTTGTCTCTTTTGGAAATACCTTACTTGATACATTCTATGATTTCATTTGTGGGTTTCTTCCCTTTTTGTTTTTCAGGCTGAGATAACAGCCCTCTGGGAGAGCTGGAAAATACACAAGTAAGTTTTTAATCTTTTTGTTTTGTTTTTTTCTTCCTCCTCTGAGTCACCTTTCAGAAGAGACGTCATTCACTGCTGTCTAGAGAGCTCAGGGGAGCTTCCTAACTCTGCAATTTAAATTGCTTAAGATCAGGTGGTGAGTTTTTCAGAGTCTTGGAAGAATCTTGGAAGAATTTCAAGGTGTGTTTCAGGTTTCACTGCAGTGAAAGTGCATCCAAACTTTCCATCAGCATCAGTATGAAAGCCTTGAGGTTTGGGTGGGGAATCTAGAGAAATATGTATTTGGGTTTTGTATTAGCCCTTGTGTATCTAGAGGCAGAAGAGTAACAGAGTCTATTTTTAATTGACCTTAATATCATGTTTTGGCCAGCATGTGCAGTTACAGATGGCAGGTGATCTGGATTTGAGTTGTGCCTTCAGCAGGGGCAAACAAGCACAGAGCTTGTGCAGACACCTGTATAGCTTTCCATCCATTAATATGAGTTTTAATTTTTACAAAGTGTGTACCTCTTGTCTGAAAATTTATTGTGGCAGATGTTCTCCTCCCAAAGCGCTTTTTTTTTCTGCTGCCCCCTTAACCAAAAAAAAAAAACCCCTCTCCATAATCTTTTAAAAAGAATAATGAACAAAGGATTCACTCGTTTTCTGTAGGGAACTGAATGTAATACTTGCCATCCAGAGGGTTGATTTTTCCTGGGGAAAAATACAGGCTACTACTCCCTCTCCTGGCCTCATAGGGGAAATATATGGAATAGTCAAAAGGGGGCATTCTTGCTTTTTCAGACAAATGAAAAATAAGTCATAAAATAAGTGTATAGTTAGACCTGTCATTTAGGTAGAGCAGGAATTGCTCAAGCTGACAGTCTTCAGCCAAAGCAAATATAACAGATGGAATATTAAATATCAGAAGTGATTTGCAGACTAATTTAATCTCTTGCTTTGTGGACAGAGGTTTTATCTAGCTCACCTAAGGTTTACCCAAAGCTTTTATTAATTGATGAAAATGCCCATTGCACAGTTGCACGTGCTCTTTCTGTGTATAAAAATATATATATATCCCCTCCCATTGTCAGTTAAATCTCATAGAGCAGTTCTTTATATCTGTGAAAATACAAATGTGACAGTCCTGCCAGTCTGCATATGGATTTGCTGCGACTGATTTTTGCATTTTGAGCTTTTTTGCACTTTGGGCATATCTGGAGTTGACAAGTAATGATTGAACAAGCTGTGTATTATCATAAAAATCTCTTGAAAGGGCAAATCCTTATGTACAGCCAGTCTGGATGTACCTGGAGAAATTCCTGATGTCTCGTGTAGCCCTTTCTCATGGAAACAAGAGCAAATCCAGCTCTGACTGTGCAAATAGAGAATGATGTTGGTTTTAAGCTTCTGTGTTAAGAGATGTCAACAAAGGTGTTCACTTCTCAGTTTACCTGAGCACTTATAGGTTAAACCTGTTCACAAACACGTTCAAACTGGTGCTGATAACTTCTGTTTATAGTAAAATTTTACTCTGCTCTCAGGTATTTCTAATACTTTTATTTGCTCTGGCGTTAGGGTACTTATGATTAGGTAAAGGCTTCCTATACATGGTAATTAATATGCTTTACTATTAATATTCTGGATCAACCTGGGGAAATCAAACTTATGACCTGGATTTTAAAAAAAAAATCACATCTGAGGCTACATATTGTGTTCTCTTGCCTAAAGAATCATTTTCTTTGTAATTCAGTTTACCTAGCTAATGCAAATAAAAAATTACTTGTGTCCTAACATTACAGAATATTTTAGCTACCATGTTTTAAAAAGATGCTGCTTTTTCAACCAATATTGTTTTTTTACAGTGCAACATCTAATTTAAGTGCAGTGTTAGGGTTGGGATAAAGATGTTTCTCATCTTGAAGGTATAATTAGAACACACCAGCACAACAAGCAGGTTCAGGGGTCAGATCTTTTAAAGCTTTAGAGCAGATGTAGAGAGGGCCATAAAATATTTTAGTTTTCAAACAAACAATATCCATGATCTATCTTCATTACCTATCACCTCCCTTGGTCATTTATACTTGGGGAAAGCAGGTGCAAGGCACTACCAGATACTCACTCAAAAGTTATAAGCAATCACTAAGCTGCAGAGGAATAGGCAGGGTTTACACTGACAGTTTTCCCATGGTAATGGAAGGAAAGTATTGGCCTCAAGCACTTGCTTCCCAGCTCCTCATATCTCTACTTAGCCAGGGTGGGAGGTTAATTTGGAGTTAACTATTTGCATCAAATACTTGAGGTTGTTATGCTTAAATCTGCTAATGTAGACATATCCTTACAGAGACTGGGTATTTGGAAAAGATTAAGTTGAAATGAAAGGAAGGAATAGAAGAAAGGACTACAGAAAAGCAGTTGTAAGTATAAGGAAGGAGGATACTAAATATAACCTGTACTCATTGTCAACTTAAAAATAAAACATGGAGAGGTAAAAGAATTGCAATTAATCCCCTATGCAAAACAATGGCAAAAAGGATTAAAAAAAAAAGGTTAAAAGATGGAGGGAAAACAGAAGCAAAATGGTCAGTCTGCTCCTTAGGTGACTGACTACACATTTATTGGGATTCTGCCTGCAAACATATTCTTCCCTACATGTACTGTGACCATTTTTAGGATTGCTGACTGAGGCAGGGTGGGGGGGTGTGTAACTCTTCCCTTTCCTCCTGTTTTGTACTGCTTTGCACCACGTGGAGCTCCTTAGGGTCAACTGCAGCAGGATTTAAAAAGACAGGTTGCCATTCTGTTTTGGGATAGATAATGCCCAAATGCATATTTTGAGCAAGTTTGTAGGTCTCCAAAGACAAGTGGTAAGTTATTGCTAATACTTTTTTGTTAGGAATCTATTATTAGTGGTCTGTTGGAAGATAAATTGCTGTAGTAGAAATGTGGTTTTATACAGAATTTGTTTAGTGGTATGTTTGTGTAGGTGGGAAGGAGTGTAAGATACTTTAATGTAAAACCTGGGGGGGGGAAGCCAAAAAAACCAACTATGAGTTATCTTCATGTTCCATGAAGTAGAAATCAGGTAATTAATTACTTATAGGCTACTCCAAAAATGTCTGTATGAGAATAAAGGAAAGTATTCTTGAACAAAATTCTCAAACTTGTCTGTTGCAAGTCAGACCTGATTTCAAAATACAGAGGAGGAGGGAAGGAGCTTGCTGTGACTGTAGGAAGATATTGGACAGACCATAAGCTGGGAGGGTAAAGGGCCATACAAACAACCAAGAATCATCATTTGTGGAATAGCATGGAGTGAGCTCTAAATCCTGGAGCTCTGCTAGCAGAGAAATTCAAGAAATCAAAGTTATTTTGGTAAGACTTTTATTACACAACAAAAGATCTATGTTGTTCCAAACATTGCTTAAAGCTCTGGGGAAGAAAAAACAAACAAAATCCCAACCAAAACCTGGTGAAACTGAAAAGTATCTAAAACTCCCCAGCACTAGGAAGGATATAACAGCAATCAAGTGTTGCATAAACACAGGGACAGGAACCAACTTGGACATGAAATAAGTGATCTGAGGATGTGCTACAGCCTGACCCAGTCAAATGGTTCAGTGAGGGGCCCAGCTCATGTTTAACCAAATGGGTTTGTGAGAACTCAGTGTTGCACCTGCCTGGTCCTTTAACTGATTTCATAGGGAAGTTGTCAGGATGACATTTGTTCCTGTGTTATGTCAACACCATGCTCTGGCTAATCCAGGTGAGGGACACAAGTGTGATTCCTTTAATGTTAATGAAATCTGTGTCTGTCCAGTTTTAGAGGAAACTGGATACACATCACTTCTAACATTTTCCTATTTTAACTTGAGCCAGCAATGAGGCTCTTTCAGGCTTTCTTTGGGGCTCTTTTCAGCTTGTGGTAATTTTAAGGTTCCAACAGAAGCTTCAGATGCCTGGCTCTTACTTGTCTTAACCTCTCTTTGGACAGTACAAGGGAAAACTTTCCTCAGCAGTGTAATGGACTTCAGCTTAAGTAAGAACCAGCATGAGAGGTTTCAATACTGAATTTGAACTTGATTATGTACAAGGTTCAAATTTGGCATCAAAACTGTCAAGATTTGGCTGTGAGTTTCCACATGGGCTGCTGGACATACTTCGTTTTAAACTGTGCTTCTGTAGACTTTGTTTTCATTTAAAGGCAGGGGGAATCAAAGGTCCTTGAGAGGAAAAGCCAGGGAGCTCTTAAAGTCAACTTTGAGCTTGTCCCTGCAGCAGATGTAGTGCAAAATTTTATTAAGACAAAACTTTATTAGGAGAATTGAGAAGTTAAGCTGATCTGTTCTTCAAACTCCCCCACAGAAACTGCTCACCTGATTTCACAAGAACACGAACAGAAGCCAAAATTTCGTGATCAAGCATCTACTTGCAGGTAAGAGCAAAACTCCAAAGGATTCTTGGCATTTGGCAAAATGCAGACCAAGTTCTGGAACTCTTGGCTTAACTTTGTCTTCAGATATTAGTGCAAGTGTTATATTAAGAAACCAAGCAGTGAAGTGCTTTTGGAGGCAGTGCTGGGTGGCAAGAAAAGGTAAATCAGAGCAGAATGATAAATAATGTGTTGGGCTCTGAAAGGAGAGGTGTCATCTTGTTCCTGACACACTGTCAAGGAGATGTTTTACTGGTTTGACTTTCTGTGTTGGAGAACACACAACAGTGACTGAGTAAGTGGTTTTATAGGGAATCTCACCCATGTTACAATAAACGGAGCTCAGAGATAACATATCTTTTGTGCTTTTACGCTTTTTGGGATGATAACTGTGAAAAATTACCTAGTGAGGGTTAGCAAGCTGTACCTGTGGCCATTTTCTCATGACCCCTGAGTGATAAAGTTTACTATCTTGGATCATGATGTGTTGTCAAATGACAGGTTTGCCTGTCTGGCCAATGGAAAGTAATTGAGGAGTGTTATGGTTTTACAATCCGTGTTTCACCAAATTTATAGCTTTTTGAGCTGTTAGACCTGAACAGAACAGGTCAATGTTGACAGAATAAGGTTGGCTCTCACTTTTCTTCAGTTTTTGACTAGTTCTGTGTGTCTCTTACCTGAAAGCAGCATGTGGGAAGCAGAGTTTTCTGGAGGTATTGCTGTTATAATTTCACTTACAGCTCAAGATTTTATTTTTTTTCATGTTATGGCACAGTGGGGGTTTTTTGGTCACTGTTCTAAAATCTGCACCTTGAATTCCCAAATCTGCATGAATTTAAATGAGTAATCTGATAGGCTCCTGTAAGTGGGGAATTGGGAAATCCCTACCAGCTGGAACTGCTTAACAGTGGAAGCTTTGCTGACCTCAGATTAGCTGTCCACAAGCCATTTATTTTTGTAGGTACGAGGCCAAGAGATGAAGCAGCAAAATTGCTTCTCTTACTCTATTTCTCACCCCTTTCTCTTCAGTAGTAGCTCCCTCTACTGCACCCACATTTTGTCCTGAAGTACATTAGTAATTGAAAAAAACCAAAGTGTTGTGTGGGGGTTTTTTTAATACTCCTTTAGATCTTGGGACAGAAGAATCTGTGTAAACAGATCCTTATGGCTGAGATAATCTGAAGCTGTTCAATACCTGCTGACTGTGGCTATTTTTAGTCACTAGATACACTGAAAATGACTATTTTTGTTTAGCTTCCTCCTCAAATACTTTCATTTGCATGAAATATCTTATCTTGCCACTTTGAGTTTGTGTAAGTCAAATAACAAATGTGTAGCAAAGTATAAAATCAGGCTGGTTTACATCCATTGCACTTTTCCAGGTAAGCTATGTCTGGAAAGAAGAAAGGTTAAAGAAAAAAGGCTGTTTTGGCTACAGATGACTTTATTATATATATAGATGACTTTATTTATTTAAGCTCCTGTAGGGAGAGAGGCTCAACAGTGACACCAAACACTAAATGATACCTTTGTGGTGGTGCTCTGTTCAGGGGAACAACTTGTAAACAGACTTCACTGTAACCCCAAAACAACATAAGCACTGGAAATCCTACACTTCCATGTCCTGGAGGAAACAGAGACCTGTATTTTTGCCATAGCAGACATTTAATGATCAAATACAAAGTGGGGGAAAAGCTTCCCTTTGAGATGTTGGATGAGCTGAAGAACCCCGAGATGAAAATGTGTTTTTTCAGGTTAGATGTGGTGTAACTGTGGGAGCACAACTGGGAGGGGATTGGAGCCCAATATGCATGAAACAGTGGAAAAAGGTGTAAATGAGCTGGAAAAATTGGGATTGGTGGAACTAGTGTGGGGACCAAATGCTTCTCCTTTGCATCAAGTGCCTCAACTCCTTGGTACAGCCTCTGTGTATAAATGCTAAAGGCAAATGAAGCAATTAAAACATCGTAGGAATTAGGAACCAAAATTCCAAAGTAAATGAAGTGCTTAAATATATGCAAGAAAATAAAATATTGTTATATCAGCAGACCACACACTAGACTGAAGAAGCTTTGTAAAGGAAAACATTTATGGGAGGAAAGTATATAATGGACAAAATTTAAGCTTAGAACCTGTGTTTGAAAGTTTTGGTGTGAAAGAAAAAATGTTTTGCTACATTAGGGAAATACTTTTCTTTTTCCTACTTATGTCTGATATTAAGAAAAGGTGTTTACAGGGTACTAAGTGGTGCTTTTCCCAGCCTGCAGTTATCATGGATTTTCTTAAATTAAAAAACCCGCAATCAAACAGCAAAAAAAAAAAATTCCCAACTTGAAGCAACTCTGAGGGGTTTGCTAACTTATTGTTTTGCCCCAAGGCAGGATCAATTTTACCTTTTATTCAAGACAGAAGTTTGTCTGGCTTCCTTTTAAAAACCATTGTGATAAAAACTAAGTCTTCCTGCTTTCATCTGTTCACATATTTGATTATCTTTACCTGATATATAGGAATTAAGCCCATTATTTTGGCTCCTCTGTGTAAAATAAGTAGTGAATGTTTGCAGCAGCCTTTTGCAGAAAATAATTCCGCTTTTGCAGAGTGGGAGGCTGTTACAGTGTCCCTTCAGGTGGGCTTTGTTACACAAAACAACTTTCCTAAAGGCAGTCAAATGTAGCACAAATAGAAAAATACAGTGTAGGTGATACTTGAAGCCAAACCCAAATGCCAGAGGAGAATCACTCGCCCTGTTTGCTTCTCAAATCTTTGCTTCTTGAGGCAAGAGTCTTTCCTCCTAAATATTGCCTAACGGGATAGAAGTGATTTTGGGGCGAAAATGAAAGGATTCAGCTTCTCCCCAATGTGTGGGGGGAGTTTTTCAGGGTGTGTAGCAAGTGGCTCTTTGCTGTGGTTGGACAGGGCACAATCCTGTGCATATTCCACATCCACAATAGAGAGGGGAGGGATTGGAAAAGTTGGTTCATGAGCTACTCTGTCAAATAGCCTGAGAGACACCTTGCCTCCCCTAAGACTTCCCCATCTGAATCTCATCTATCAAAGGGAAGTCTGATATTTTCTAGGATGCCACAATTTGTGGAAATGAATGAGCTTAATTAAGCTCCTGGGAAGCTCTCACAAATGGCTAGAGATAAATATCAAATGGGGTCAATACACTGTCATGAGACTTTTGGCTTGTTACTGGATGTTCCCATCCCTTTGGGACGGCCTAGAGGGCAAGGACTTCTGAGAAGATTGGGGTCGGCCATGATTAAAGCTATATTTAGAAACTTTTTTAATTGCATGCACTTCAGGCACATTAGAGCTGCCTGATTTTTTTTTTTAATTTTTTTTTTTTTTTATGGAATAGTTTTCTGTTAGAAAAGGCAGTTTAGTGGAAATCAGAATGACGTAGTCCCATGAAAAAATCTGACTGGAGCTTTTTGACAGAAAGGGAAAATTAACTCAGTTTTTCACTATTTTAGTAATGGGAGTGTGTCATTTGGACAGTGTGTGCCTTATTGAACTATTTGACATGTTTTGTGTTGGAACTCAGAGCAGAGTTGAAGTAATTGTACTGTTCTACCAAGATATGAGTTTGGGTGTACAATAGCTATTATCTACTATGCAATAATTTGTTTACAATAATTCAGATTAAAATGGAACATGTGGGTAGCCAGCAAATTTTTCACCAAATGTCACTGCCGTAGAATGTTATTTTATTCTAATAAAATAAAAATTAGATTCTAGATTAGGTTCTAATAAAAATTAGAAGTGCTGAAATTTCACAGAAAATGAAGTTCTCCTCAGCTTGAGGGACACTTGGCAGAATAAAAAACAAATCCTGATATAAATCAAACCTATTGGGGATAAAGGTATTACCAGTCCTGTGAGCCTGGAATGAAAGTGGTGGTCCCAGATTTTTCTACGGGCTACATGAAACATTGGAAAGTACCCACTGAACACAAAAAGTGACCAATAATAGAAATAATAGAAATCAGAGGGCTGGGAAAAGACAATGTAGGAACACAGAGACTGGATAAAATGATTTGGAAAGCCAGCATCAGGGAGAACCTGGCCTGCTGTTCCTGATGGGTGGCTGGAAAGCAGGAGAGGCGTGAAGAAATAACCAAGGGGGGGGGGAAAGCAATATGAGGCCCTGGATATACCTCAACACTGTTTGTATGGATCAATCATCCCAAGAAATTTCTTTTGAGCAAAATTGAACTCTTGTGCTTACAACTTGCCTGATCACATCCCTTGCAAGGGGGGGCATGGAAAAATGTTCACTGGGGTGACGGGATCAGCTGCCGGAATTGCTGCCGCAACCCGCGGTGGGTTGGTTGGCAACAAATCCATTTGCACTTATTTGGTGGGGAAGAAGGGTTCCTGCTGCCCAGCAGTTTGGAGTTCACTTTAAGTGGTAGGTGAACTGCTCGAGACTGAAAATCAAAGGACCAGTTCATGATTACAGCGTTAGAAAAGGAAAGTGGGAAAACATAACACGAAGTTTGAGGGGAATCTTGCGTCGGTCTCGTTTTAGCTCGGATTTGGGATTTCCCTTGGTACAAACAGCGAAGGATCTGCTCGCTGGGGCTGTTTCTTGAGAGGAATTCCACATCTAGGTTGGATTCCTGGTGTTTGGTCACTTTGGACATTTGTGGCCTTGCTTCTGGCTGTCTGGTGTCAGGGAGTGTGCTGGTGTGCTGTACCTGGGGTGGTTTGGATCACGGGTGGATTGAACTGTGTCTGCGCAGGTGAAGGGCAAAGACAACCCTGCTGAGTGGCTATTCCTGCCTTCATCTTTCAGAAACTCAGCTGAAACAGTAGCAATAAACTTAGTTCAATATTTTTTAATTTTATTTTTTTAATTGGAACCAGGTTTTTTTAGCATTGTGGCATATTTTTGTTTCCCCTCTCTGCCGTGGGTACATTCATGGCTGGAGCATTTTCAGGTGACTTCCCAACACTGACTGATGCCATCAAGTGTAGCTTGTACCTCCAGAATCCCAACACAGTTTTCCAGTGTCTGGATGACACAGAACCATACTCTGGACCCACAAGTTAAAATTCTTAAGTGGTCTCATTGATGAGGGGGAAAATTTTTTGCATTACATGAGCACACAGAGGGTTTTTTTAATTGATATTATTTTCACATAAAAAAATAGGAAAATGATATAATACAACTTAATATATGCTACTGTGTCCCATCTTGGGGGATGAATATGTCATTCCATATGCTGTAGCTAAACATAAATGAACTGTTATTAATGATTGCCATAATGTTTTCTAGCAGTTAGCTGGCTGTGATTCTAGGAATTTTTTTTCCACTGTGTTTTGAAGGGTTAGGTTATTTAAACTTACTATCAAATAGAATCGGATCAAAGTGAGCTAATTTTTCTTAAACACTAATCATTTTAAGGCTATTGAACTAAATATAGAGGCAGTTCATTAAATCATTAAAACAGCCTGCAATAATGCTCACAAAGTCATTATAGTGCTATTCCCCAGCCAGAGAGGTGGTGTTGCCTTAAGCACAGTTTAATCAAATTAGATGGTGGGCTATGTCCTGGGGTTTCTCCTATTGATATTCATTAAAAATACATGATTTATCACTAATCTCTGTAAGGTATATCCTACTCCTCCAAATGAATTTTGTAAATGTCAGGGGGAAGAAAACAGAATAGTTTATTGTTATAAGAAGTTAAGTGTGGTGTGATCACATTTACATTTGTATAATATGTAATTTAGTGATAGATGATAATTTTAATGTGCCTTTAAAATTTTTTTTGTCCTTAGTTAAAAAGTTAACAAAAATGGAAAACCCTCAGGAGTAGCCACTTTATATTTTAGTGCTGTATAAGCGTATGAATTAACTTTAGAATTAATTATTCTGTAGATCATCATATAGTTTGCTCTTACAGATTGTCTATAAAAGTTCACTGTTTAATTTCGTGTACTCCTTTCAGTACCATTTCCCATTTCTTCTTTTTGTTTGGAACTCTTCAGTGTTGTAACTCCTCTGTCCTCTTTTAATTTTCTTTCAAGCATCATCTTGTTTTAAACTGGGAGGAAACGTTAATGAGGAGACCACACACAACCATTCCCCTCTGTGCTGTCACTGCTACTCATTTTGAGTGAAAATTTCTTCATTTGTATAACAGTTTTTAATCCTGTAACACTCTGCAAATGGGGCAGATCAATTATTGTCACCCAGCACCCAAACATGCAGCTGATTAATGGTGCAGTGAGGCTCTACCACACTTCAGACCAGGATGAAACACATTTCTGATTACAATGGTAATTTGGACACAATACAAGGCTAATTCCTTAAACTGGGATTTACCTGAATTATCCCAGCCCTGAAGTGCCCTGTAAATATCAATCACTTTTTTTTTTTATTGCTATTTATGAATCTTTGATACCACTTGGAACCTCAGCTGAATATCTCCAGTGATACTTCTTGTTCTGGGAGCTTCTTGGTGTTATGTTGGGTCTTTTCTGTCCAGGAAAGAGCCACCTACTGAACCTGGTTACGGCTGCCAACAGCACTTACCTGAGGTCAGGCTTTTAAAACAAAGGATTAAAGATTTCTGGGGGAAGTGGATCCAGTTGTCAGTGCCCTGAAAATCATCTGTCAAAGCTCAGAGTTCACCCAACACCGCTTAGCTCATGCCTTTGCTATGTGGATGCAGATTAGTAAGAAACTATTTACTTGATTGTTGGGTATTAATCACGTTACCACAGAATTGCCACTTAATTGAGACTGGCTTGAATTAAAACATAACTATTATGTTGTAATTACTGAGGTGGTGTTGTAATTACTGAGAAGTTCATATAGCACTTGCAGTAGGAACTTCAGATGTGGTTTTAAAACACTGTCCTGCTCGCATTTGTCAGCTGTGCCCAAAGCAATTGTCAATTAGTCTGAGGTAGATCTGGACAGATTGCTGCTGTCACGGGCTCTGCTCTTGATTTACACTGGCATGGCTGAAAGAGGAGCTTATTCCTATACCTTTTAGAAACTGGAAACATTCTTCAAGGTGGATAATTACTCTGCTGGACACCTGAATACCAGTGGCTTTGGTGTAACTGTGATCCTAGATCAGTTCAAGCCTTGCTAGTTGATGCTGCTCAAGTTCCCTCTGCCTTCTGTGCTCTGGCACAGGAACTTGGCTCATGCCAACATAGGTAGGTTCAAGAACCTAAACCTGCAGAAAAGCTTTCATGTTGGCATCTGAACTCAGAGTTTGACAAATGCCAGTTCTAGGTGCAAGGAAGAGGTCAGGGATGTACAACATGAGGAGAAAGGCAGGCTGAGAGGGGTGGGAAGGGCACAGAGCCGTACTCTGAGTCAAAGAACAATAGTGCTTTTGCTCATGATCTTATTTCCAACCATGTGTGGGGCTGTTTGTTGAAGTTTTTTTTTTTCTTCATACTGAAGCACCAGCTCAGTGAGTTTCCTGAAAATCAGAGCTTTTGTTCTACACTTTCTAGCTCTCACTTGGTGAAGGAAAGCTTGAAAACCTGTCCTAAACACTATGAGGCTCCATTGACCAAGACTTCAAAAGGTACAATTCAAGTAGAAAAGATACTCTTTTCTCAACTGGCTGCCAATGTCATGCTTTAGAATCCAAGCCCCTGACACTTTTGGAATGCGAATTGTCATTATTGTGGTTTCAAATGCCCTGAGCTGGTTAAGTGGAGCAGAGGAAGCAACTTCAGAGGGAGGTGAGTGGCACAGAGGACTGGCAGGGGTGTAGGAGCTGCTGGTGCAGGGTGTAGGGTGTGAGACACTCTGTCTGCACGCAACCCCGGAGGAGCTGCAGGGTAGGTCTGGCAATCAGCCCATGAGCCTCAATCCTGCAAATACACATCACACACTTCACTTTATACTCGTGAGAAGCCCAGCCTGAATGAAATCCTATTAAATTGTGGGCCTAGAGCTAATTAAACATCTGCCTTTCAGTGATTTTTCTTTTTTATTGTTTTACTGAGATTACACATAGTGTATAGGTAAGTACACATCTATAGAATTGGTTCCATCACTTTTTTTTAAAAGGCAACACACAAAACATTTGTTGTTTTCCTGTAATAAATCAGCATGATGAAGTGCTGATGAAAGACACCATCTACTTTACTTGGTTTTACTTGTTTCAAAACTTTTCAAAGCAAAGTGTGAGGTACAATAGGGCAGCTGGATATTATCCACGGGCTCTTCAGCTCCAAAGGCTTTAAGGTGAGATGTGAACAAGACTGTGCCTTAATTATTGGCAACAACTGGCTTTGCTTTTCAAAGTAATAAATGGGGGTCCTTATAAAGTCTCCTTTTAAGTAGCTAAATGCATAATCCACCCGGGATTTTGTTTTAAGATTCATTTCATCTTCGGTAATTTGATGAGAGAAAGAGTTGTATTGGTCATTTCTCTTGTGTAAGAACTGTGTCTCACCTAGGGGCAAGGAACATTTATTTTCATGATTAATACCTGTGAGTTTCATGGCCTAATGAGAAAGCCCTAAACGTATTTGAAATGAAATTGCCATTCTTCTTTTCTCTGACCCTCCATTCAATTCATGTAAACACTTTGACTACGATCCTTTTCCTTGTGGGTGCAAAGATCCTGTGTCACCCACGTAGCATTTGTGTATATAACTCCAACATTAAGGTTTGTGAACTCCAAAACAAGTCATTGTAGGTGGACACCTGTATACATGTGTATTACTTAGTACATTTCTCAAAGATGAATAGCCCTGGAATTGTGAAAGTTAATGGAATATTTTGCCCTACTTTCCCTGGTACCCATCCAAGCTGACCAAGAAATCAGTGCTAGGTTTTGCACTGCTATAGGAAGTCTATCAGTCTCTTCATTGCAACCTCCTACTTGTTGAAGTTCAGTCTGAAATGTGCATGTATCTAAAAAAAAAAAAAAAATCCAGGATAAACATCCTGGAAACAGTGCAGGTAGGAATATACGGTCTCATGTAATACCTTGGCTTGAAAGTGTTCTGAGTGGATTTTGAACATCTCAATCTTCCCCCTGCCCCTAAAGGCAGCATTAGTACTTGATGATTTCACTGCAGTGTCCTCTTGCCATTCTCTTATCTTGACTCTTACATGCTTTCAGTTGTCTGCATTACCTTGAAGATGCTTGGAGTGAAGGGCATGTCTTAATTCCTGAAATCCTTTATACCTTTATGGCTTTGCATAAATACTAAAACATTCATACTGCATTTGCTGGTGTGTTTTTACATTTTTTTATTTTTTTTTTTGCCTCTGGTCTCCTGCTCCTTCAAAACTGTTCCCTGAAAAAGCATCTTGTTGGGTGAGACCCAAAGAAGGGAAAGGAATGCTTTGGGGTGGGCTGGGTGAGAAGGGCATGGAACCCTCATTGATAGCAAGACAAATACTGAAGCATAAACTCACCTGTTAGAGCTACCAGTATCATCAAATATTTATCCAAGGTGCCCAGGAGCCCAGATCTAGCCAGAACTCCACTGTGTTAGGCAATTAAAATGATTGATGTCTCGATGAAAAGGCAGCATGTAGCTGATATTTTGGCTGTTTGGCATTGGATTGGCACGGTTTAAACGATGCCTTTGTGTTTCTGCCTTAGCCTCTGTGAATGTCAACTTGGAAAACGAGAAGTGACTGTGCCTGTTGGGTGGAGATGCCCCGAGAAAGGCTTGGAGGAGCTGGCAGGGGCACCTCTCATTCAACTCACCTGGGTGTTAGTTTGATAATAGTCTGCTTGCAACAGAGCCCATGTCCATCTGCTGAGCTGTTGCAGGTCAGAACACGCAGGAACACAGCTCTGCAGAGAATCACAGATCAATTAGGTTGGAAAAGACTGAGTGCCATGTCCAGTCTTTGCTTAAACATCTCCAGGATCTGTGACTCCACCTCCCTGGGCAGCCCATTCCGATGTGTAATCACTCTTTCTGTGAAGAAATTCTTCCTGATTTCCAACCTAAACCCTCTCCTGGTACAGCTTAAGATTCTCATTTTGTCCTGTCCAAAAGAGCCACAGAAAGAAGCAGCAGCTTTATTTTATCAGAGAAGAGGAAACGATCCTGGGAGGGTCTCTGAGGACTTTTGCCATGAGGTCAGGACCTGAGATTGGAAGTTTAGGGTGTGGGGTGGATTTCCCTTCTGGTCTCAGCATATGACACCTGCTTCTTGTGACCTGTCACATAAGCATGGTCTGCTAGTTCCTTTTTCTCCAAGAAATAGTTTCTGCAAATAGAATAAATCATTCTTTCATGGTGGTGCAAAAAGAGTAAGTGTTTAACAAACTTACTTATATTTTAGTTAGCAACTTGTGTGGTAAATTTACCATCCAGCCCCCCAAAATAAAGACTGATGTTTCCATTAATTACATGATTATTACTTTCCAAGAGGATAAATTAGCCCCTGCTGAGCTCCAGGCAGCCACAGCTACTCTGTTACCTCTGCCTGAATTCAGTACTTTAAAGCTTACTTAAATATTTCTTTCACAAAGCAGTACCTGTCTGAAGGCTCCTAGACATAACCACAGACATGTATTATTTCAGTAGAATCCCTGCCTTCTGGGCAAGTCTGAATCACTTCCTTTGTTGTATTTATCAGAGATAAAAAGTAAACAAGCTTACAGAACTTCTCAGATTTCCCTACAGGTTGTAACATCACATGTGTGTGCTCATCTGAATGCACAAACCCATGAGGTGAGCTCAACTTTTAAAGCATCTGTCTCTTTGGTCGGTGAATCAGATCTTTCTCTATGAATCTGACATTGTCCTGACTTTATTCTCCAGGGGATTTTGAAAGAGTGTATAGATACTATGAGCTTATTGGCTTATAGTGGTTTTCCCACTAATTCTTTCTCACTAATTTCACTAAATTCCACATTCATGTGTGCATCTGATATTTATGGGGTATGTGAACGTATCTGCCATTTCAGTGAGAAAGATGCAGCCCTAGTCATGTAAATAAGAACTTATCTGTTCAAAGCACTACTTAAGAGTGCACGAATTGAGAAAGGAAACAATCTCTCTAAGTGGTGTCTGGTTTTAGTTCTCAGACTAGGTAGGTTTTGGCTGCTGCACATCTTTGTTCCTCTCTTTCATCCATTGTTCTTTCTACCACTAGTCTCTCCCTGTTCTCAGTGCCTTCCCAGATGTTCCCCAGTCTGGAATGGCTTGCCTGTCATTGCTGTTCATAACTTAGCAATTTGGTTTGACCTTTTGATGTGTGTGGGTCTGGTGATGCTGTGGTGGAGATGAATTTTCTTGGTAATGGAAAACTTATTTTCTGAAGCTACATTTTCGTGGTTGTTATGGTAGTGAAAGATTACCTGTTGAGTTCTCAGAAGTCAAAGGAGTCATAATAATGAAGAGACTTGAATATGATGAGGTCAGTAGTTCCACTCCTGTTTTACTTCACAATCTCTTGTCTGTGTTCACAGCTCCTTTTTGTTGCTTTGCTTGCATTTCACGTGTCTCATCTTTACTCATCATGACTTTGATATTACTTGACATGCCTGGCCAGCATACAGCATTTGTTGTCTTCCACACTCAGGCCTCTACCCTGGAGTAGTGGAAAGAACATGCCCTTTTTAATGACCTGTCCCTCAGGATTTGATTGTCTTATGTATGACTTCATGCCTGCTCAATTCACACAGTAATTACACTGTTCCTGGGGAGCAGGTTCTGAGTTGCTGTCTCTTTGAGCCATCCTGAGAGAAAGATGGATACAAACACTTAAGAAACTCTTGGTTCTCTAGGGTTTGTTCTCAGTTCTTTCCAACTCAGCCTTGAGAGTAGCATCCTGAGCTTATTACAGCCTCATTTCTATTTTTTTCTATATTTAAAGGTCTTATGCACAGCATCTTCATGCTGCCACACTGCTGTCAGAAGCTAAGTATGATCCTCTTATTAATTTCTTTTATTGCCTGTGTTTTCAAACTGTAGTATAGTCATTCTTGGATCACAAAGTGAAAGTATTTTGGGTACTTGTGTACTGAACTGGAGTTGAGTTGTACTGACCTGTCACTGTTGTACGTGAGCCAATTGTAAGCTTCTAAAAGTGTAGTTCTGTTACCTCTGACTCCTTCTTCCATCCCTGGACTACATGTAATCAGTGTAGTCCAGGAGCATTTGCCTGTTTAATTTGGATGGATGCATTTTCTGACCTCAGTACTGTTCAGCTCAGGATAGAGCCTAAATTCTGCTCCCCTGAACACCCCCTTTTCATGTGTCAGCATCCTGAGGTTGGTGTCCTTGTTCCCCAGTTCCTTGGGAAGGCTTTGCTGCACTGGATTATCCATGTCCATATTGCAGTTGTCTCCTGCTCGTACCAGCAGTTCCTCTGCACCTGAAGGGCTCAAAAGATGGTGTCAAAAAACCCAAATACCCTCTGACTCCAGCTGCATTTTTAGCTGGGGCATCTTCCCAGTTGCTTTTCAGGTTCCACTTGTGTCTCCTGCAATGAGAGCAAGGATGGGCCGTGTGGAGTTTTGCAGCTGATTTAAAAAAAAAAAAAGAAATCAATGTGTTTAACTTTCCCCTGTTGGTGCTTTCTGGCAAACACCTGAAGATACAGCTGTGCTCTGCCACCTCTTCTGCCATGCTGTCTCCTGTGCCCATACCCCAGAATGGTTTTGATTCTGGGTCTCAGAAGCCCTGCTGGCTGCTTTTGCTGATGACATTAATATTCCTTTGTGGCAGGCTGGGTCCCACATGGCATTCCTTGGCATCTGCTGGTGCCCACTGTGCACTGAGGTAACTGTTATTCTTCCACGACGCCTCGTGCCTGAGTCTTTGGCAAGGAGCACTGAGAGCGTGTCTGCTCCTGCCAAGTCAGGGAGTATTTCTTGATGAATGTTTTTCAAAGGCTTTGCACAACTTCTGTGCCTATACAAAAGTGCCATTACCTGCCTCTAGGAAGGAATCAGGCGGGTACAGTGGCAAGGAGGACTCAAAACAGTTACCTGGCTTTTCAGTAGTCTCATGCTGCTTACCCAAGTAGGTTCTGTGGCTTTAGCAATGATGCCTTCAGCATTCATTTTATTGCTCCCCATTATTTTTGTCTAATGTGATGGTTACTTGGCGAAGCAGGTGCTGTTTTGGCAAGGTTGTTCTAGTTTTCAGGTGTAACATTCCTGGGAGACATCAAACATTTCAGAAACATTTTGGTTATATGAGAGAGGTCAGTCCTTTCTGAGCTTGGGGCTTTTGAGTGTGTATGGGTAGTGATATCTTTAAAGATGCTTATATTCCACTTCCCACTTGCAAAAACATGGCTGACATGCTCCCTAAAATTTTTAGGGACCCAAACTTTGATCTGTACAGGCCCTTGCTGTTGGCCTAGAAAGCATGTGCTTCTCCTGTGTCTCTGTGTATAGTTTGGCACTTACACAGTGGGGAGATGGGACTTGATGGGGGAGGCTGAGAACTGTCCAAAACACCAAGTCTTCTGTCCAACCACCAAGTCAGGTGGTTAAGGTGTTCCAGAGGACTGAAGTTTGAGGAATGTTTTGAAACTCAAGCTGAGCAGATGAGGAATGTGAATTTCCTAAGGGAGTATTCAATCAGTAGGTAGCTGATTACTCCAGGGACTCTCCCTCACTGCTTTTTTCCTTGCCTGAGGAAATTATTCAGAATGCTGCACTGCTCTGCTGCTGGAAGGAAGCCCTTGCTGGATGCTCTTGATTGTGGGAGGCCATCTCTGTGCAAAGACAGGCAAGATGCTGAAACGCCACCAGTGCCCATGAGTTTCGTGCCTGACCAGTTCTGGTGCCTCCCCTATTTAGGTGCACCTCTGTCCTTGTGGAACAGCAGCTTGTATCCAGGCAATCCCATGTTCCTGGGGTGTTGCAGTGCTGAACATGGCAAAATCAGGAGGCTTTGAAGAACCTATAAGACTTTTCTCATGGGGGATACTGTTGTATTCATGACTTGTTTAGGTCAAACAGTGGCTTCTGTGCTATGAGTTTTTCAACCAGATGTTCTTTCTCCTCAGTCTACTTGGAGATTGAATGGTGTGGCTGTACTACAATTACTGTAATTTTGCTTTGGTGGATGCACTGTTGCTTTCTTCTTTGAAGTTCTTGTTCACTGATGACTCACAAGCTGCTTGGTGTTGCTTTCTTTTTGTTCCTTGTTGTCCTTGACTGTTAAACTATTTCAGGCTTTACAAATCACTTAACCTTGCTGGTTTGCATCACACTAGGTATGACGTTAAAGCTTGCAAGTTAAAAGCAATTATTTTAAGAGTATTAGGAGAGTTGCAAGGCCTCCAAAAGTAGGAAAAACCAGAGTCAACTTGGAGAACTTAAATTCAGACTTTGTGTTAATAGCAAGTTTAATTAAATGATTACATGTTTTGAGTCCTCCTTGCCACTGTAACCACCTGATTACTTCCTAAAGGGATGTAAAATGTAAACAATGATGATTTTGTAAAAAAAAATAAACACTTTAATTTTGGTATACTGTTATTACAGGTTGCCTAACATAGAGTAGTCCTGTGATAAATTCAGGTTATGAGCCTGTGTTCAGGGCAGCATTAACTGGCCTTATTTGTGTAAAAGGATGAAAGAACCTAAAGCTTTGAAACCATGCTCTGCTTCCCCAGAGAGGAATCTGATGGTAGGGGTAGAATGGGATGTGGTCATGTCATTAAAGATTGGTTTGGAGTGCCCCAAAGGGCCCAACTCAAGGAATTACTGGTAATCTTCATTTTAGGGTTTCTTAACCTTTTGGAACTTAAAGTTGGCAAACTAAAAGAATTAAACCCATGTGGGTTTTGGTGAATGACTCCCTATGTTTTGAAGACAGCAGAAGGCAAGCTCTTTGGGTCTGCCCTATGGATATCACTATTTGCATTAATGGAATCCTGGAGAGCTGCAGCAGACTGTCTGACAGTCTGGAAGCAGGATGAGGATGCTCTACTTGCAAGAGTCTTATAGATATTTTCTGACAGTACAATTAATGCTTTTAAAGGTGTTGAAGTCCATCCTAAAGTCCAGATGGAAAGGGTACCAATATTCCCATCCCCACGCAGAGAATGGGTGCTGACAAGAGGTGCAGGGTACAGTGATTGTTCCCTTGGGAAGCAGAGTGATCAGAGTATGTTGGCAGCCTCTTCCAAAACTGAGGAGTCCTCTCTTTAAGTGTTTGCCAGCCAGATTTCTGGTGAGAGAGCATCATTCTCCAGTGGGAACACTGAAAAGAAACAGCTCTGTGGATTTTAATCTGCAATTGGGATCTCTCAAGCCAGTGGCTTAAAAAAAAAAAAATGAAGACAATTGCTTTACAACTTAAATTCAATTATGTTCCTTTTATCTAGATACAGTGGATTCAGTATGTCATATCAGTGTGACAAAAAAGGGAAGTGAATTATCCTGGGCCCTAAAACTATTGTTGGGGAAGGAAAAGATTTGTAGATGCTAGTTAACATACTTTGACAACTGTTTGCCAAAGCCATTCATTACATCTGCCTCTGCATTAGAAAGGGCACAATATTTCATTTTCCATTTCCTTTCACAAATAGAAAATTAATTGCATAGACTTGCAGAAAGTGCAGATATAACTCGTTATGTATTGTTAAGGCTGTCTGTGATAAATTTATCAAGCTTAGACAAAAAGTACCCTGCAATCACAATGGATCCATCTTAATTAACATTATTTAAGTGACAGTTACACCTGTTTGGAAATAGGAGGTAAAAGCAGACAAATTTTCCAGAAGCACAGTAGTAGTGATCCCTGGTTATAGAGGAAGCTAGAAAACATAAACTTTACTTTGATTTGAACCCTGTTACTACCCTTCAGGAATCAAATTCAAAGTCCTGTTTTGCAAATGAGTTGTTCCAGCGTAACTGTAAAAAAATAAAAAAAATACTGGGCTGTTATGACCACATGATAATGGCTATCTTGCTGTTGACTAGTGATGTAATTGAGCAGTTAAATGGGGTGAAGGTGAACCCATTAAAGTCCATCTCTATAATACAGTTATGACATATGCTGTTTATAGAACTCTCCAGCCATAAAACTATCTTTACTGTTATCCATCCTTGGTCGTATTTGCTGATACAGCTTATCTCTGCTGGTGCCACTGGAGTGGTGCTGTGGAGACAGGCCTTAATGACAGCAGGAACCAGAGGGTGAACAAAAAAAAGGAGGCAGAGTTTACAAAAAGAAGCAGCAAACAGGAGAAGGTCAGGGACACGTGGACACGCTACTGTGATGTGCTGAGTTGCCTGGGCAAAAAAATACGAGACGGAAAGATAAGGAAGAAAATGAGAAGTTTTGCACTTGGGGATGAAGGCAGATGGACTTGCTGGTGGATACCTGAGCACTGAGAAGGGTTTTTAACAAGCTGATATTCCCCTTTGGTTTCCTCTGGACTGAGGTTCCATCCTGGACATAGAGTCCATGCGGGAAGAGCACTAATGGACTGGGAGCTGGAGGCCCTTGAACTGTAGCCTTGCATGGCCTTACAGGGTTTTGGGGGAGTGTGGTGAGCACCAGTGTCTCCATCACTGTCCAACTACGCTGAAACACTCCCCACAAAGGCAGGCTTGATAAGTATTTTAAGATCCACAGTTGTTAGATTGTGATTCAGTAGTTATCTTGTTATCTGCAGTCTTGGTTTCTCATACCATCTGCTTTTAGAGCTTTTTTGATACAGGCCTCACTTTCAGCTGGTAGGTCATAAACACTTTGAAACTTAGGTTTTTCCCATGTGCTTTTCAGACACCATCCTCTGACCTACATTTCACCCCTTCCTGCACTCCTTTCTCCCACCTCTGAATTTTTGGAATGCTAAGATCAACCCTTCTTTTCTTTTTTTTTTTTCCAGTACTTTCTAGGTTTAAATTCCAACAACAAAAATAGAATTCAGTTTAATGTGTTTTCTTTCTATTTTTCCTTGTTATGTTTGCCGAGAAACTCGAACTTTTAAAGAAAACCAACCTGCAAAATCAGTATCAGCCTTTTTCCTTAGTTGCTCCAAGCAGTTCTGGAGTTTCTTTAGTTTTTCTGCTCAGCTATGCAGATGTAAAACATTCCTCCCTCAGTCTGAGCATGTACAGACCTCTCAGTGGCAGAGCAGGATGGAATTTGTGTGATGCACATGCCTCATTCCATTTGCAGGTGTCACTGACAGCAAAACTGTGGAACAATTTTCATCAGGCAGCTCTCAAACTTGAACTTGGAAACATAGGTATTTATGGTTTGTTTTCCCAAAACAAGTTTGGTTTACTTGGTTTCTGAGATTATCAAAGGTTTATAGTAATGCAGCGATCTGCTTAAATTAGTGAGTTAAAAGGAAACTGATGCAGAAGATCTAGTTGTGCTCTTTGATTTGTAGAGTAATGTGTACACATGAAATAATCCTTTCTTTGGTCTACAACAGCACTGCTGCTGACGTTGGTGGAAGGAGTTTGCAAAGACACCTTAGTGCATTTTCTATTTTAGTGATAATCCTATTTCCTCTCTGTTTAGAGCCTTGTTACAGCTCTGTTCTGGAGGAAAATATACAAGATTCTCTTTCACAGACAAACAACAGAAAAAAGTTCAAACACCATAGGATTGGGATATGCTGTTCAGGCTCAAAAAAAATATACCAGTTAGGAAGAATGGAGCTCCTGCCTTCAAATTTAACACATCAGTGGTGTATGGGCTGAAATTTATGGTCTCTCAGCCCTTTTATTCTCCTACACTTTTTGGTGGTGGTAGTTAATACTCTTTTGGTCTTGTTGACAGAAAAGCTTGAGGTTTAGTCAAGTGGGGCTTTTATCTCTGCTGGTGTCATTCCTAGATTAGATTAGAGATTAGATTTGTGGTCTTATTCCATCCTTTTTCTGGCTCCACATATTTGAGTCTACTGACTGCCAGCCTCTTTGAGGTCAAACTACTGTTCTCAGCAAAGACAAACCTGTGTCAGGTTCTGTAATCTGGGCAGTTGCTCCCTTTCAGTCATTAATTGCCAAGAATTTTTGGGGATATACATCCCTGTCTGTTCCAAAATCTCAATCCTTTCCCTTTCTGTGACTTAGAAGGTAATGAAGGATGAATGGAGGAAAAAAAAGGAGATCCAGAAGGAAGTGAATGTTTTTCAGATGCTTAGAGCTGCTTCCCCATGCAGGGTTTCTAAAGCAACTTCCAAAATCTTTGGCTTAAACCTTTGCCTACTTCCAAGAAACAAGTCTTCTCTGTCAGTTATGATAAATCTGAATATCTCTTTCTGGTCTCCAGCTTTCAAAACCTTTATTCTTCCTAGAGAATATTTAGAAAACAGAATAATGACCTGCTTAAGTAGTAGGTATGTCTGACTTTTGTCGCTTGGACTTGCAGATGGAAAATTGTTTGGGTCATAGGTATAAAATGCAAGGATGCAAGGCCAGGTTTACTAATAGGATTGGTATGTATCATACAAGGTGAGCTCACAAGCCGTGGTTTGGCACAGCACATGAAACATCTAGATAACCTTAAGCAACAATTTGAATTAGATCCTTATCAGAGTTACACCAGTCAATTTAAGCAGCAGAAGCAGCAGCATATAATTTCTGTGACACAGATTTCACAAACTGAATAATTCGTAATTATGTGGAC
This sequence comes from Manacus candei, assembly GCF_025592945.1. Classification (NCBI taxonomy): domain Eukaryota; kingdom Metazoa; phylum Chordata; class Aves; order Passeriformes; family Pipridae; genus Manacus; species Manacus candei. The sequence continues at coordinate 3,382,401 of NW_026138083.1, read as the reverse complement.
TTCAGGAGGTGGAGCAGTGCACAGATACTCTGTGGCCTCTTCTCTGTGTATGAAATACTTTATACTTGCAGTGAACCTTTAATGAAGTGGCCCATATCCCACAAAAGCTGAGGTAAACTGAAGAAGATCCAGAGAAATTGTGAATGCTCCTTAATTACCTACAGTATAAAATAAGCTTCTCAAGCATAATTTAGTGTCTTCTACTAATTAACTCATCTCAAAAATGTTACCTTAGGCTTGTTAGTGTGCACCAATGTGAGAGAGCATGAAAGTTTAAATGCAGTGTGATTTTTTTTTTTTTAAATCCAAATAATTTAAGATATAACCCTTTAAATGGAGGTAGAACTGTTGGTCCAAAAGTGCCTTGTTTCCACGCTGTCCATCCTTATTTCTTCATAATGCAAAGCTGTGGTGGGATGGCCTCTCTGGGTTCCCTCTCTGTGGGCCAAGGGCAATAATGCCCCAGCTGCTGAACAACAGCAACACATCAGAAGGGAGGAAGATAGTGCTGTGTTGGGCAGTTGGACTGTTAAAGAAAAAAGGGAGAGATCACTTCCTCTCCCTGCAACTATCTGCTTCAAGCTGTTTTCCAGGAGATTATCTGCACAGTAGATTTACAAATAGCACAGAGAGACAAGCCAGCATAGAAGCAGTAGAGGGACTTAGGACTTTCTATCTGATGTCCTGGTGTGTTCCAAGTCACCTTGATCTGTGAGCGAGATTTCTCAAAGTATTCTCTCTTCTTATGACAACAGGAGTGTGCAAAAAGCTTCTAGTTTTGGAGATTACTACCCCACCTCAATCTGCTTCCCTCCAGAGATGACCAGAGTGAAGGGGGAGATTGATTAAAATTTACTTATCCCAAAGGGCAGAGCAGGTTCCCTCCATTTCACAACCCATCGTGATTCCCCCAGCTATGTTTGCTTTTTTTTGTTTGATAGAATTGATGTATTTCACACTGAACTCTATTCTGCACAGAATTCAAAGCAACTGTATTTGCTGGGATGGATTATTTGTAAATGAGTTGTTTTCTGTTCCGCAGTTAGAGCTCAGAACGTTATAGTTACATTTTCATTTTGGAAGGACAGCCTCTTTTCTCAGGCAGGAAACAAAAGTTTGTGATACAGCGCATTTCTTGGAACCTTGACTCTATAAACAACTGTTCTGTAGAGCACCTAAAATAAGCCAAAACACCAGGTCTAATATGAGCTATGGAGGAATTTTGTGCAGAGCTACTTAACTTGACACTTGGTCAGTGCTCAGTGGTGCTGCTTCTCTCCAGTGTGTCAGTGCAGAAGCCTCACAATTTTAAATGTGGTGTGACTGAATATTTTTAATATTGCTGTGTTTGCAGCAGGACTGGGTTTGTGCTTCTGAACCTGGATTCCGGCAGGAGTTTAACATTTCTAGGTGTGTACCTCTGCTGAACTTCTAGCAAAAGGTGGAGTAAGGCATAGTATTAGTATGCTGGACTGAGGAAAACATTAAATATGCATCTGTCTCAGCATCCAGCAGCCATCAGGATAAAGGAAGTTGTGTGCCAGTTGGTACAAGCAGCAGCATCCTGTTGTGGAGAGAAATGCTGACCACACTTCACCTTTTGGGCTGGCTGCCTTCAGGGATTTTCTATCAGAATCCATCTTCAAAATGCTCTTTGTCTTCCAACCTCCTCTGAAGTCTCCTTTGTCTTCAGGTCAGTTATTCTTCACAAAGTTCTCCAAATTTCAGTAAAAACCCAGGGGATAGCTGGCAATCCACTGGAACTGAGGAAAGCTGAAATCATGACTTTGCAATCTATTTTTTAGAAGCTGACTTTAAGAATTTATTCATTCCTACTGCACGTGTCTGCAACTCAATCCAGTAGGCATAAATGACATACAACCTGGAGTAAAGGTTGTACCTGAAGTGCCTTTTTCCTTTTATTTTTTCCTCTTCAAAAAATAGTTGCTGTAACAGGTTTTCAAAATTATTTAAACCCTTGTGGGGTCACCTCAGATGTCTTTGGTGTCCAGATGTATTTTTCTTGAAAAGCTTAATTTTTCAGATGATACACAGTTAGCACAGTTTTGTTTCCTAGCTCGGGAAAAACAGACCTTCTGAATCACCACTGTGTCCAGTTGCTCTTTGTTCTACCTGCTGTTGATCAGCTTTGTGTAATATGGACTAATTGTACCTAAATAGTCAATAACATCTTCATTATGAGCTTTGTTATCAGTTTCTCGTGGATGTCACAAAAGCAATGAGCCCTGTGTTATGTTGTGGGGGAAAAACAGGAACTTGAGGGTCAGTTTATGGAGGGGGTGAAGGTGGGAGAGGACTTTTGGGCGTGTGGGGCCATTTGTGCACGAGACTGATGATGGTTTAGTAGCAGAGCTGGAGGTTCTGGGGCTGGATGGTAGGAAATGAGGATGAAAAAAGCAGGATGGGGAAACTGGAAGCTCAGATCAAGACATCTGAAGGTGACGTGGTGACACAGTGGGGGTTGTCAGAGGAATTGAAAGCACGGAGTAAAATGTCTGGGGCAAAAGGCAAGGAAGGTTACCTCCGGATTTTGCATGGGGTGGGAAGGATCAAGAAGTGTCTGAAGGGAGAAGGTGGGCAGAGAGAAGGGTTATTGTGACATGTTACCTGGAAATAAATGATGAATGTTCTATTCTCTGAAACCAATTACTTTAGAAGTGCATGAAAGGCTGGGAGTCACTTGACTAAATGTGGACAACTGTGTGTAGGTATGGATACCTCCCCTTACTATCTAAATCCCCTGTATTATCTAAATCCCTGTAAATGGGAGGGAAAAATACTCATAGATGTCTTGGGTTCCTGAGGGCAGGGCCTTTACAGAACTCTGATAGTTCTGCAGTTTTTAAAGTTTCTCTCTGTTCAGCAGGTTCTGTCACACAGGAGGGCCTGTAAACTGCTGGTCACTTTATGGTGCCAGGTTGTTTTGTTTGGCAGTGCTTAAAGGCAAAGCTGAGTTCTTCATCTGAAAATAGGATAACAGAGCAAAAAGTTACCCAGCACTCTTAAACAGATGGCCACTCAAACCCAAATTTCACTGGAAGCCTGCAGTGTACCTGGAAATTAGAAAGCAGGTGTCTCTTAGATGGTAAAACCAAAACCAGAGCAACACAACGCTGTGGTGACTGTAATAACCGTGACTGTATTGTGTAATAACTATAATAGTGATGGTATCTGCAAGTGTAACCTTTAATTACTCTGCCTGTTTCTCCAAACTCTTCAGGAAGGGAAAATAACACCTATTTCACACATGTTGTGAAAATTAAATTTCCCAATAGGCAAGAGCATAGGAGTGTTTCTACAGTGTCAAACCAAACTCCCTTCTAATACAACATTTCTGTCTCTGAGGGTGACCAATAGTAGGTATATAAAGGAGAAAAGATAAAATGTGACATACAGGGTGTGACACTGCCTGGATTATAATTTCCTACTTCCAGCAGTCTGCAGATTAGGAATTTTCTGAGTTTGCTTTGGAAGCATCTTGTGTAATAGAATGGTGCTTTCCCTTATTTATGCATCTGTTTGCTTTAAGATTGTTTCTGTCCTCTGGCATCTGGCTCTTCCTATCCAGCGCAGTGTCACGTGCAGTGCATTCCTGTTGACTTAGTAGCCCAACACCCCTTTTTAAAACTAATGTAAGAAACCAGGTCTTCTGAGAGTCACTGCTGATAACAGGAGTTGAGTTCTGGAGCCATTTTTGGAAATACGTTGCTGGAATCTGTGTGGGGTTTGGAGAGTGAAGGCTAGGGAATCAATTCAAATGCTGTTTTGTGCTTGGGGGTGGGGGGAAAGGACAGTAGAAAGGGGTTTTGTTTCACTTGGAGTTATCCAGTGTTAGGGAATTGGACGTGTGACATGAGAGAAATACTGTTGTTGCCACTGGTTAGAGTGGATACTTGTGAAACACTGAAGTGTTGGAGTAGTCTAGTACCTCTTGTAGATGAGGTGTAAGTAAATGGAAAACTGTATTCTCCATGGCTGGTGCACATGAGCACAGTACTGTAAAAGATTTATATACCAGCCAAAACTCCGTCCTGTTGTACCTCTGCCTCTGTTAGAGGCACAAATATTAGTTTATTTTACTTTCTAGGTGGTTCTTGTCAAAGGGTTGTTGGGGAAAGGGGGGGCACCCCTGCTGTTGTCTTTTTTTGTACTGACTTGTCTCCTAACACTTGCTTAAAAGTAGCACTGAAATCAGCCCAGGTCCCTCAACTTCTCCCAAGGGGGGGGGTGGGGGTGGAATGTGGAGAGAGGTGAAAGTGTCTACCACAAAAACATAATTCTCTTTTCACTTCATTGTTCCCTCTCCGTGGGAGCTGGCAGGTGCGCCGAGCGGGAATGGCGCGCGGATCGATGCCGAGGCGATCAATGCCACGGCAGCTGGGCCAGGGCTGATCGCCTCCAAATCAATTCACACGCTGCTCTTGCTCAGGTTACCTGCCACTTCAGAAGGAGGCAGGGATGGGGAAGTGAGAAGAAAATTGCACAAAAAAAAAAAGTATTCTGGGACCTTTCTAAATAGGCCACTTACGCGCAGCCCTTCCTCCCTCGCGCGTGCGGTTGTACGAGATGTAAGCGTGCGATAAGGTCACAGCGCAACGCCTTGTTTGAAACTCAGACGCTGCTCAGAGGGAGGAGAGCGGGGCCCTGGAGAATGCCTGGAAAATTGTGTGGAAGAGGCCGAGCAGTCCTGCGTCTTCACTCTTTTCCACCTTGTGTTTTAGGTACTTAAACTAGTCCAGCGGTGCTGTCTGGATGTGTGCAAGCTTCAATAATCCTGCGGAGCGTTGTGCCACGGGGAGCTGTGGCTCCTCGTTTCTAAACACTCCTCAAGGTGGATGGTTTTTTGTTTTGCTTTAATAAGTCAGGAGTTGTGCATGTCGAAAGTGCCTTTTGTACAAAGATCTCAATTTACTTGGCAGACTTCCATGCATTAAGTCTCCCTGCTTTGCTGTCAAGGAGTGAGGTATTGTTATCTCCATTAAGAGCAAGTGAGCCAGGGATAAATGCCTAGTCTCTTCTTATTGCTACTGCTTCCTTTTATTTCCTTTTCTTCACATGGATAGTAGCCCTTAATTTAGAGATTGTTGAGACAAGAGGTGGTTCTGGCCCCAACAGAACAGGGATGGCACCTTATCCCCATGCCAACACGAGGACATCTCCCATTTTCCTCTCCTGCAAGTGGCTGGCTGTGGCCCAATTCGGTGCTGTCCTAAGGGATTCTTTTGTCTGTGCCACAGTTGCCATGGTCCCTAGGGAAGCAGTCAGCAAGTAATTTAGGGGTAGGACCACCCAGCAGCCTCTTCTCCCTGGCAGTCACTGACATGAGACCTTGGCAAAAGGCTCAGTCTTGCATGGGAGCGTGGGTCTGTATGCACAGAGGATAATCCAGCAGGGAACTGTATCCTGCACAAGGGTAGCCATGAACTGGGCACTCTGGCTTCATGTGTGGAACGTGTCAGTTGGGGAGGGGGAAATAAATGCAGTTGGCTGAGTGAACTGCTGAAAGCAATGCTGGAAGGCAGCAGCAGATCTGTGGAAAGACTTGAATATTGCTCCAGCCCTGCTGTTTCTAGCAACAACACTAGTGTTCTGTGATAAAATATATTCAGAGACCATTGCTGTGTAGGGTTCTGTGTTCTCTTACAGCTTAGGGTGGCACAGGAGCCACGTTCCTCTTGGAGCAGGAGGCAGGAACGGCATGCACCGAACTCGTACAGACACGTCAATAAGGAAGAATCAGCACTCATTCATTTTGTTTATTGCCCACTAATTTTAAGGAGTGCTGATGCACTTGTCTGTTTTCAGTATCCAATTGCAGCTAATCATAACAGGAAGTAAATATTGGCCACTGCCTTGGGAACACACTGGATCACAAGCGATTTGTGGCACAAGTTGGCTTTTTGCTCAGCACCTGATGTGGTGAGGCCTTGTTTCCAACTGGGGAACAAGAGGGCGAAGGTTGCCCATCACATGAACCCTCCTGCTCCAAGATAAAGCTGCCAGGTGGAGCCAGGCAGGTGAGCAACCCTATGGCAGGGCCTGATAGTGTGAGCTGTTGCCAATTGTGGAGTACTCGGGGCGCGACAGGGAGGTCCAGGAAGATTTAAGTGTCTGAAACAGCATGGGAACAATAATCTCTTACTGTTCTCCTAGAGAATGGAATATTCTGTTTTATGTAAATTCTGAGGGGATACAAGACAATCTGCTGTTTGTAATCCAGATTTATGGTGGAGTTTTGTTGGTGTTGGCTGGTCTGTGACTTTGAAGTTGTGATGGAGCAGGCTAATGGAGTGATTTACTCATCTGGTACTTGTGATGATGTAGCAAGCCCCTCAATTCCAGATAGGTGGATCTCACCTACTCAACATGGATACTGCTCTGGATGTGCAAAGGATTAGGGAGCTTTTAGAGCCATCTAGAACTCTTTTGTGTTGACTTTCTTGAGAGAATCCTGTCTGTCATGGTTGCATCTCGGCACAGGGCTGGCTGCTGGCATCTGGAGAGGGTTACCATGGTGATGCTTTGAGTTATATGCCAAATTTAATGTTCACTATAGGTATGGAAAGTATACAATAGCTATATATGGCTTAAGGAACCTCACAGCCCTTGGAGCACTCATGTGGTAGCTCCATTTGAGCTGAAGTTGCAAAGATGTTGGAGAGGGATTGTTGTCTTACTGGACTGAGTGTGGAGATGCTAATAACCTTGAGAAACTAGGATGGGTGGCATGGCCAAAGGTTCTCATAATTACCTAGTTAATGGTGCTGTTGTTTAAAGTACCAGCTTACTCTGTGTGATAGGGAAACAAAGACTTTAACATCTTGAGAATGGCTCTTGAGGACTTGTTAGGAGACTGCATCTGCCTTTGATCCCCAGAATTGAGGCTCTAGGGCTGTGTCCATGTTGAAGTGTAACCTGAGCCATTATCACTCTGAGCTGCCCAGCTCTGATCTCTCAGAAAGGCCCGAGGAGCTTTACTGAGGAGCTTTACTGAGCACACCTTGGTGTTGTCTGGAACTGGGTCCAGGCCAGAGCAAGTTGAAATCCTGTCTTCTGGCCCACTGTGCCTCTCATGGACTTGAGCTGCTTTCCTGGGATCTGAACACTGGATCTCACCTGGTAATAGAGCTGTTTACTGTGTAATCCCAGCAGTTCCAGACTGTTATGGGACACCCCTCAGAACTGGGAAACCCCCACAGATGCTGAAGCTGAGCGATGGAGGTGCTGTCATGGCAGGGTAAAAGCACTATTTGGGCAAAACAGGCACAGTATTTTCCTGGTAGATACACAGATGTTTTTTTTATCCTCTATTGGCTTAGTGAGACACAACTTTTTAGAATGATCTTCTAAGATAGCTGAAGTCTCTCTTGAACTTCAGCCCTTCAGTTCTGGCTCTTGTTGAGCTTGGAAGGTCTGGTTGGTTTATTTTTCCATCTCTAGAGTACGGGGATGGAAGACAATACTGATTGCTACAGTCTGATTACATCCTTAATCATTCTCATGTTTGGCTGCTACTTGGAAGTAAAAGGCTGGTTTCTTCCCCCTTGGATGTGGTTCCTATGCTGTCCCACTGACACAATTGACTCTGGCACAGAGAAGTGTCTGTGTTGTCTTGTACCTTTTCTGTGTCCTGTTGGAGCCTTTCCTCCTGCAGGCCTTTAGTGAATGATAGAGGGAGGCAGGCAGGGAAGAAGTGGAGAACAAGGGAGAAGAAAATCCTGATAAACCTATAATGTTAATTCTGTCTTGGGACCTGGTCCTTGAACCCTTGGGGACCCCTGTAGCTCCTGGATTAAATTGCCCTATTTCATTCTTCTCATTCCATCTGAGCTCCAGCACAGAGGGGAAATGCTGACCCCTCTGACCAGTAATGGCTTGGGAAAACTGCACATTTGTGAACCATAATCAGACTTAAGAAATGCAAGGAAATAAAACTGAACCTGCCACAATCCCAATTATTTCTCGATCTAGTAATTTTGAAACCTGGCATGAGGAGAGGACACCGATAACTTTCCTGGTCTTGCACAACAGGTGCAGTGTCTCTGGTTTGCTGACATGTGAGGATAGTCAGGATAAGTGTGGATGGCTTAGAAAGTGAATTCCATGGACTCTGCAGGGCGCCTTGATGAGCATTTCCAGGGATACCTTCCTTGTAGGCAAATTCTCACTGGGATGTGTCCACGTGTGCTGTGTTGGGGATGGAGGGTTGACTTTCACAGAGTCATAGAATGTTGAGGGTTGGGAAGGACCTTAAAGATCATCCAGTTCCAGCCCCCCCTGCCATAGGAAGGGACATCTCCCATTAGATCAGGTTGCTCAAAGCCTTACCCAACCTGGCCTTGAACACTGCCAGGATTGGGGCATCCACAACCTTCCTGGGTAAAGAATCTCACTGCCCTCACAGGAAAGAATTTCTTCCTAACATCTAACTTCAATTTCCCCTCTTGGTTTGAACCCATTCTCTCTTGTCCTGTCACTATATTTCCAGATGAAGAGTCCCTCTCTAGCTTCCCTGTAGCCCCTTGTCAGATATTGGAAGGTTGCTCTAAAGTCTTCATGCAACCCTCTCTTTTCCAGGCTGGACAGCCCCAGTTTCCAGAGTCACAGAACTGGGCAAGTTGGGGGGGACCACCGTGGGTCCTCTGGTCCCACCTCCCTGCTCCAACAGGGTCATCCCAGAGCACAGGGTGCAGAATTGCATCCAGACACTTCTAGAACATCTCCAGTGAGGGAGACTCCACGCTTCTCTGGGCAAGCAGTTCCAGCACTTGGTCGCCTGCAGGGGAAAGAAATTCTCCCTCAATATTCAGGTGGAACTTCCTGCACGTTGCTTTCTGCCCCTTGCCTCTTGTCCTGTTCCTTGGCACTCCTGGGGTCCAACTTCTTGGAACCTCCCCATATATTATATATATATATATATATATATATATATATATATATATTATATATATATATATATATATATATATATATATATATGAGAGCAACTAGGCTGGTGACGGGACTGGAGCACAAGTCCTATGAGGAGAGGCTGAGGGAGCTGGGGCTGTTCAGCCTGGAGAAGAGGAGGCTCAGGGAAGACTTCCTCACTCTCTGCAACTACCTGAAAGGAGGTTGTAGCCAGGTGGGGGTTGGTCTCTTCTCCCAGGCAACTATCAGCAAGACAAGAGGGCATGGTCTCAAGTTGTGCCAGGGAGGTTTAGGTTAGATATTAGAAAGAATTTCTTTACAGAGAGGGTAATTGGACATTGGAATGGGCTGCCCAGGGAAGTGGTGGATTCTCCATCCCTGGAGATTTTTAAGATAAGACTGGATGTGGCACTTAGTGCCATGGTCTGGCAACCGCAGCGGTAGTGGATCAAGGGTTGGACCTGATGATCTCGGAGGTCCCTTCCAACCCAGCTGATTCTATGATTCTTGGAACCTCCCCTTGTATATATAAATATATATAAATATATGTATATTATACGCAGCGATGAGATTCCCCCAGGACGCAGAGGGTAAGGCAAACACCCAGCGCGAGGCGTCGCTTTGTGGCCGGGGTGCCCTGTCTGTCCGTCCGTCCGTCTGTCCGTCCCTCCGCGGGCTGGGTCCCGGCAGTGCCGCGCTGTGGCCGCACGAGGGCGCCGCCCGCCCGCGGACGCGGCGGTGGCGGCGGGACAAAGGCAGGGCCGGCACCGCCCCGGGGGGACGCGGCATCCCGGGACGGGGGGCACGGGGAGCTCCGGGGGACCTGGCACCGATTCACGCCCCCCACCCCCCTCCCCCGAACCTTCTTCCAGCCGCAGGAAAAACCCCGGGAGGGGGGGATTTTTTTTTTATATACTTTATTTTTTTTTTTGAGAGCGAACGAGCGCGGCGCTTTTGGGCAGCATCCCATCAGTTGCTTTGCCAGGCCGGAGTGGGCCGGGGAAGGGAAATCGCTCGTGCTTTCGTTCCCCTCTTTGATCCCAGGCGATATGTAAAAGAATTGCAATTACACTTAAGCAGCAACTTTTACCCCCCAGCGTCCAAATTCAAATGCAAACCTGAAGATCAGCTTCTGCCTTTTTCTTTTTTTCTTCTCTCTCTCTTTTTTTTTTTTTTTTTTTTCTTTTAAGGTCCCGCAAAAACTTATCGCCTGGGCTCTCTCTCTGGCTTTTCCCTGATCTTCCCTCTGCGATCTCCCTTTTGTCGGTTGTACGGGCTGAAGTCCCCTGGGTGGCAGCCCGAGCTACTCATTCATCATCATAACAACCGTTTAGTGTAAAATTAACAACAACTTAACTACTACAGCAATAAACATGGTCCTGCATTACCACAGATTGATGAGGATTACTTAGTTACAATCAGCTGGGGCACAGACAGGAGAGGAGAAAGGCTGCCAAATCAATAGGTTTCCCAAAGTTTAAAAACTTAATCTCCTCCCTTTAGTGTCGCTGATGCTCGGGGGCTTGTTTGCGGCTGGGTTGGGAGGAGGAAAAGGGAAGGAGGGGAATTTCCTTCCCTCCTCCCCCCGGAAAGTTGGCACTTAGTATTTGCTTTGTGGGAAGATGAGGACAAAGTCCTCTGTGTGCATCTGTTCACACACCTGATTTCTTCAGCTTTTATCTTGAAAAGGGTCCGTTCGGTTGTTTATCTAAATATATTTTGCCTTTAATTCCTTCACTGTTTAAATTCGTAGCTTAACCTCCTGAAAGGCGGCGGGCGGACCCCTAAACGAGCTACCAATCGAACCCAAAACAGCAATGCATGAGAAAGAGGGAGCTCTCAAGCAAATCGGTCCTCACTCCCACCCGCACAATGTGCTGGTTATCTGACTCCCGTTTCCCCTGTAAACTCGGAAACGTTCATCACGAGAAACAAAGGACAACGGGAAAATAGCTAAGTACACCTAGAGCTGCATCCAAACAAAAGGAGAAGAAGCCTAAACAAACCCAAGGTTTTCTATTTCTTCCTGAGCCAAGTAATCCCTTTGATTACATCTAATACCTGCCAAAACCCAGATGGTATGCCCACCCATCGCACAGTGTGATAATGCCACATTGTGAAATCTACCCATTAATATTAATTGTCAGCTAGAGAATCTGTCTGAACTACTAAAGCTCGAGGTTGCCTTGAGAAAGCAGGGCATGATTTAGCAGGGATTTAAAGATAATTCTTATTCTTTCCTTCTCTGTCTCGCATACGTAGAATGTTAAACAACAGGCCTCGAATGCGATTCCAGTTTCCGCCTCTCACAAATCTGGTTTTAAACCAGTGTGTACTTGGGGTCTCCACCTGCTGACCAAAATATTACCTTAAACTGATGTGGGTGTGCAGGCTCCACATAGGTGTACCGTGCTGCCCTGATACCAAGCACAGGTGACTTCTCTTTCTTTCCGTGCTTCCGTCTCAATAATGGGCTTGGTAATCCTTGAGAACTGCTAAATAAGTCTTTAGGAAACTATTTCTGTTTATTGTACACGTTTTAAACCCGGTGGCTGAAGGGGAAGGAGAGAGAAAAATGAGTATAGAAAGCGGTGATGGTGCTGCTTTTCTCAGTTTTTGAGGAACTACAGCTGGAGTTGAGACATAAAGGACCTCATATCCTCTGAAAAGAGAGAAAGAGAAGTGTGAGTGAGAGGAGGTAGGATGACTATGTATTGCTATCCATCCTGTTAGCTCCTGTCGGGTCCTCTCAAGGCCTGGTTTTGGAATAATAGTAATCAGTATTTGTTTCAATGCCTGGCTCTCGTCATTCATTTGTAGGCCTCAAAACCAGTTTTAAACTCATCGTGGCTCTTCTGACGTGCAAAAAAGCAACCACAGGGTCCTGCTGTGGTCCAGGCACAACCCCACTGAGGCAGGTCCTGATCTGGGCAGTACTGAACTGTCCAGGAAAGCAGTGATCCATTTTGATGGATGTTCTCAAAGCAGCAGCAGCTCATGGCCTGTCACTAGATATCACCAATTTTACCTAGATGAAGGGGGGGGAGCTCTAAATAATCATTTGTATTTCAATCCCTAGTTGAGCTGCTCTGTTACTAATTTCTAGCACTGATGCTCTATGTACTAGTGGCTCAAAGTAAGTTGGCACTTGTAGAATAGAGTAAGAAAACCTATGCAAACGAGGCTGTGGCAAAGCTACTGAGCCCTGGAAATTCAGGTTCCAAAGTCTGCTATTCCATCCTTCCCTCATTCCTTTACCTCTGGCTGTTCTGCAGCGATTTAGGCAATAAGACTCTTTGAAATGGGAACACTCAGGCATATAAATATATGAATATGTAAATCAGATTTGTATTATCAGAGGTTCATATCAGTATAGGCGTGCATGGAGATGCGCTGCTTCCTTTACCTTTTTTTTTTCTTCCCACCAAAATCCTTTGTGGCTCATTTGTCTCCTTGCAGTGGGACCTGCTGTCTCTCAGGATTTTACCGGAAGAGATTTTGGGGTAATTTTTTTTGACCTTGGAAAGGTACAAACCCCACATACCCAGCACCACCCAGAAAGCACTGTTGGCATGGGCTTTAGAGAATGCCTGAAAATCTGCATGGCTTTCCCAAGCAGCTGCCACCACCCCCACCAGCAGCTCTTGTGTCATGGACAGCCAGCCTGGGCCTGCTCCGCGTTACTTTCGCATCCTCTCTCTGGCATCAGCTGAGCCCACACCAGGAAGAAGGAGATGTGAAATAAAAAGTGGAACAAAGGACCCCTTTCCTGCCACCGCTGAAGCTGGTGGCAAGTGTCCTGCTGACTTCAGCAGCACTAATGTTGTTAAGAATAGGTCTGTTCTAAGCTCACTAATGTTGTGCCTGCAGCTCGTGTGGACTTCTCCGGAGTTACGACGTGTGTGCACATGCACGGTGAGGGGAAATGTACAGTTTGTGGCACTTGAAAGTTTAATCAAAAGGCCACTTTTCCCCATCTGTTATTTTTGGGCCCAGCCTCCCGAGGGTCAGCTTGATAACACTTCATGCTGCTTCTAATCAATTTTATACCAGGAAGCAGTGTGAGAGCTGACTACCAGAGAGCTGCGGTGGCATGGAGCTCGGCACTGGGAGCATAGCTGGAAAAATATGTTGGGGATTTTGGGGCATAAACAAATGTTTCCTAATCTGGACTGCAACTCTGTCAGGCATGTACTGACAAGCAAATGTCGATTGGAGCTGAAAACCAGCAGGTTCTACTACAGTGTAACCTGTAAATCCACATCTTGACAGGCATGTTGTGGTACGCAGAGCTGTAGTCTCTGAGAAATAAGGTAACACAGGAATCAGATCATGGAATCAAACAGTGTGATTATCACTGCCTTTTTTTGCTTTGTATAGATAAAGAAGCAGGTGGTAGTTTGTACTCATTGTTTCCTATATGACTTTAGATTACTTGATTTTTTTGGAGCTAAATTATTTTGAAGATGTAGATTTTTTTCCTGGCCTGTTTCTCTCCCATGTCCTTTCCATCCTGTGATTGTCTCTTCTGTGGCTGCAAAAACACAGACAGGCATGTACTCACTCCTGAGGGCTCTGTTCCTCACTCCACACACCTTGCAGGGAACCACATGAGAACCACATCTAAGAGGAAGAAGAACTAAGAGTAGTGGGGTCAGAGCTGGAGCAAGACTTCTCAGCAGGGCTGGCAAGGCTGAATTTTGCTGCCTCAGCTGTGAGATCTTGGGATCATCAGGCTTGGTGACCTGGGAACTGTCAGAGGTTGGAAGGTAGGGAAAGACTGCTGCTGTCAGAAGGGACCTGCTTTTCCAACCTGGGCTGCAGCAGCCACCTGCAACAGCAGCAGCAACCCTGGCTTTGGGATCCTGACAGACCCTGGTTGGTTGTTGTAATGAGCTGCTGCTCCTGTCCCTTGAAATACAGGAATCTGTATTTATCTGGAAGACTCTTAAAATATCAGGAAGAATCTGCAGGAAACATGGTTGAGCCTGGTGCTCATGCTCTGCTGTGTGCTTTTGGCAATGTAAAACTTCCTTTTTTTCAGGGATTTCTAGCATGTTTGCAGGCAGAAAGTGCCAACAGCCCAGCACTGTGGGCTGCACTGACCTCTGCTTTTTGAGCAGATTATCCCTACGTGGTTCTCAGTAGCACCTGGAGATTTGTAAGCTAAAGAAACCCCATTAAAACAGCACCACACAGTTCCCATCGTGTGCAGCTGTGACTCTTCCTGTGCCCAGGGCTGCTGCTTTTGACCAGCAGCTTTTGCTTTCTGTGGACAGGTTTCCCTCAATACAGGAAAAATTCTTGGGAATGGTTACTGCCTATATCGGTAGTGAGGGATCTGCAGGATGCCTGGTGCCTGACTTGATCCCAGAGCTCACTTCTGGAGTGAGGAATGAGCTTCTTGAGTAGTTAATAGTGGGCAGTTTGAGATGGACTGTGTTCTGTTGTATCTGTTTTGAAAACGACCTGTTTAATCTCGCAGGGAAGAGGTAAAATACTAATTATAATACAAATGCTACTCTTACAGTGTATCTGAGGAGCGTTATCGCCGTAGCCCACCCTGGAGGGCAGCCCTTTGGTGATGCAAATAAAGTTCCGATGGGTTTTTCTCAGTGTAAGGAATAAAACTGGGAGAAAGAGTCGCATTCCAGCATTTCAGCTGCTTCAGTGCCAAGGGTTAGACCAAACTTAACCTTCATTGGCAGTTTGATCTAATGGTGTGGTTCTGCAGCTGATTTAAATCAGCACTGCACTGGTTTGCTCTTCTCCTGCCCTGCAGCTGCGTGCTCTGCTCTGCTGCTGCTACTCACCTCTCCCTTCACTCCCCCTGAGCAGTTTGCTAAACCAGCAGAAAAAGGGCTCTGCAAAAGGTAGCAAATGTGGTTTTTGTTTTGTTTTGTTTTTTTTTTTATCCGCTGGCTTAGAGAGCTGATGGTGAGGTCATCAGGGTGGCAGTGCCAGCCCAGGGGTGGAAGCACCTCTTGCGTGGATGGGTGTGATTCCACGAGATGGGGGAGCCACCCTAACAGCTCACTGCTCCTGGGAAAAGTGTTCCCAAAAGTGGTGTGGTGCCAATCCTGTGGATGGTGGACTTGACCGGCCTGAGGACTGTCAGCTTTCCATATGGAGATTACCAGAGGGATTCCCATTCTGGTCCTTGGTGACTTACCCAAGATTACAAAGACAGAGTTGAAATCCCAAACTAACAGCAGAGGAACAAACCCTTATTCCTTTCTGTGGTTTAAATCAAAGTTCTATTTTGATTAACAAGAGCTAAAAAGTAACTCCATGCACCTTAGAATAAAGGTACTTGGAAAGTAACATCCTGGACTAAGGTCTTCTCTTTTTTTTTTCCAAGCACCTTTTGTTCGGGTTAAGGTACAACAGAAAACCACAAAACGGAGTCTTTTCAGGCGGTGGGAAGGGCTGCAGTTCTCCTGAACTTCCACTGGGCTCCTCTGCTGTTACAGTCAACACAAGTGCCAATTAAACGCTTCCTAGTCTGAACCGAGCTGGTTTCCAGTCGAGATTCCAGCCCCTGGACTCGATATTGTTTCTGTCCAGAGGTCTGTACTACCAAAACCGATAGGTGTCACGGGGGTTATTCTGCTCTTAGTACTATTTTTAATTTTTAAAAAATCCTGAAGTATTAAAAATATCTTGAGAAGAAAAGGTGTTTGTAAGATACTGGAAATCCTATTACGTGGCACCGTTCTGTTTTCCAGGCTGTCCAGATGATAGGTTATGGATCATATTGAAGCTCAGAATTGTACAATGACTATTGTGTTAGACTTATACAATGAATACAGGGCCCCGTGGTTGAAGCAGGTTTCTTTTCCTATTAATGTTTGTTTTCTGTCTGAGTGAAACAAGACCTCAGTTTTTATATATTCTCTCTAGATAAATATTTCTCTAGTTTTTCAAGTGCTCATGAAAAATGTGACAAGATGTCCACGGAGGTCACAAATGTAAGCATAAATAGCTGCAATTTAACATCAGTAGTTAGCAAACAAGATACCCTCGAGGTAAAGAGGCTGATAAAAAGAGGGCAGCGATGCATTAAAGATGCATTATTTGGGGGTCTATGGATATAATTTAGGCTTCACAACAAGGTCAGACTGATTTAATTCTCTCTGCAAAGGTCAGTCCAAGGCCTGGCTGTACTAACCCCTGTGCTCTCCATCTGTCTGCACTCCAAGCCAGACACTTTTCAATAGGTGATTGTGTGTTCATGACTGGATGGGAACACATTGAAATTACCTCCAGGTCTAGGCCTCCGAAAGAGCCACCGCTGACCCCGGCGTGGCTGGTACCTACGGAACTTTGCACTCGGCTGCAGCTTTGAAGTGTGGAGGAGAACATCTGATACTGGTGTTTCCCTAATGCTGTAAGTGCCTCCCGAGCCTTCAGCTTGGTAAATGCGTCACCGCAGTGTCATAAACTCTTTATGCCGGTTTATTCTATGACCCTTGAAACAGGAATTTTTTTTTTTTCCACCGCCGGCAAAAGTACAATAAAGGGGAAAAAAAACCCCCCAAACCCTTGCAGTATTCACTTTCTCCAAAATGAGGAAAAATGAAGAAACCGGTGTTTGTGGACATCTTTATTTGATAGTCTGGTTTTTTAAAAAAAAATTTTCTTCCATCAGCAAGGGATCCTTTAAAAATAATTGGCAGGACAAAATAAATATGCAAGGTGCTGGTATCTGTTAGTCATTTTCTTGCTGCTTTTTTTTTTTTTCTTTCACTTGATGCTCAACGTTTCTGAATTCTCTTTTCATTTTAAGTAGGAAAGGGGTTTATTAATCTGAATGGAACAACCAGAGAAAATGAGGCCGGTGAATGCTTTGAGCTTTCAATAAATATTTAGCTCGCTGAAATAGCCACACACAGCAAACAGCACCTGCCTTCATGAAATAAGAAGACATAAGACTAGTGGAAAGTACACTTAATTTTGAAAAGAGTAAGAGACCTAATTTTTACCTGTATTGGACTAGAAAGAGGAGGTTATGAACTGATACTGTTTTCCTTTTAGGTTGAAGCATGAGGGTAAAATGATATAAAATGGCATGAAATAACTGACATACTATGCTAAAACCCAAACAAAACAAGATTCCACTCAGTGCTCTTTCTCTTTGAGACACTCTAAGCCTTCCTTAGGTACAGTACTTATATACATCTGGTTTCAGTAATTATTTTACATTCATATGGTAAACAACTTCAAAAGGGGAAAAAAGGGGTGAATCTGGTCATCAAAATTCAAATCAAGGGATTCAGAGCTTAGGATGCAACTCTCCTCAGAGTATCTTGTCCTGCGTTGCTCGAGCCCGCCTACTGTAAAGTCACCTAAAAAGAGAACTTCAAGAACAATACTATAGATCATAAAAAGTAAATTTAAGGCAGATTTTTAGATTTCTGCCTGTATTCCTCAGGTGAAATAATGCCCCTGGTAAACAAATTGTGATCTTACATGATAAAGAGCTTTTGTTCCAGGTGTCTTATGAAATCAGTGCTTGTGTGTGATGGGTGCTGATGAATCAGAGATTCATCATTTGGTTCTTGGGGCTGTTTCAGTGGCCCTGGTTTCTAAACTTGAAGAAGGCAGGGAGAGAATCTGTGCAGAGATCACAAATAAACAAAAAAGTGGTAAATTGTAGAATCTTTTTTCTTTTTCTTTCCTACCCCCGAACATTTGATGCCTGATCCCACATTCCCATTTCCAGTGGCCACCTCACCTTTTCACTAGGTCCAAGGGTTATTGGAGCACCTCTGCTGTTGGAAAGGGTTCAGGGGTGCCTGGATTAGCCACAGGGAATGGCTGGGGAGTGGTACAAGGAGCCACCCCTTTGTGACATGAACCCACAGCCTCTGTGGGTCCTGCTGTCCGAAGGAGCTGAGCTGTGAACTTGGGTTCTCTTCACCGAGTGGGTATTTTTATAGTAGTTACTATTTGTGATATTGTATTAGGAGTATTAAGGTATTCATTACAGCAACTGTTTGCTTTAAAATACTTTGTGGGTGAGCTTTTATTGCTCAGGAATGGCGCCAGATGGACAGTCCTGAGGAGCAAAGTCCTCATGTTATCTACAGATCACGGCACAAGCAGTGGCACATTAAGTTTTCCTCTTCTGTCTTCCTCTACCACCACCCTGATCTCAGGAAGGACAAGCTCAGGGGGAAGAGGGCCCTCCAGAGTCTCTGGTGCCTCTCCAGAGAAACCAACCACCTGTTGAAGTAGCAGTTTTGGAGGCTTACTTGATGTACCTTCATGGGGGCTTTTCCCTGAAGCTGCCTGGGATTTGGCTTCTGGCACCCTCTTAAAGCATCCCAGTTGGAAGTGGGGGCAATTTTTGAAGTAGTTGCTGTCTCTGGCTTTACAAATGTTTCTGACTCTGACACCTGGAGCTGTAATGTACCTTTTTGAATCAGTTTTAACCCTTCAGCTAAGGGAGGGGCACAGCTTCCTGCAGGGCTTGAACTGGTGATGTCCATCCTTGTGTCAATAGTGGAAGCCATTCAAGTAGAACAAACTAACCTGTTGTGGGTGGTGGTTCCTTAATGCCAGTCCCTGTCCTTTGTTTGCATCTCACTTGGAGCTGCTTATCAGATGTCTGTTGTGGGCTGCTTTGTAACACTGAGGCAAAGCCTACACACTTTCCATCCCAGAATCTGTCTGGCTTCTTGCTTTTCTGAAAAAATGAGCCCAGGACAGGCTGAAAAAGCTACCAGGCCTGTCAGCTCTGTGGAGATGTGCTCATCTACCTGGCTGACACACTGTCTCTCCAGAAACCCTTTGTAGGATGTGGATCTTAGGCTGGGATGGCTTAGGCTTGCAATGGAAACCCTGGCAAACCCTTAACAGGACAAGATCAACAACTTCCACCCTAGGGTGGTGTTCTGCTCTGGCAACTTTTTCATGGGGGAAGGACCACTTGAAGTGCAGCGCTGCTTCTTGTGCTTTGCTTATGTCCTGCACACTTGAAAGCAGAAAGAAAATCCGTGAGTCTCATAAATATCTTCCTCATAGCAGGGAGTTCTGATCTGGCCTCACGCTGTACTCTCAGGGGCCACAGGAGTTTAAGGTTCAGGCTCACCTTGTCTCCCACCACACGTTTTTGCCCTTTGAAACAGAAAAATCTCATGCCACAGTAACAGGTGGCTGCTTTTTGATTGTGCACTCGTCGGGTTTTTTCATGTGTGAGGTGTGAGATGCGACGTGCTCTGTCAAGCCACTGTATTCAAACTTCCCCTACTATATTTCATTCTTATTAGAGACCGAGGACAGGTGATTTGAATCTCAGTCCTGCGGGGTGATGTGTGTGCGAGGTGTAGAACACCTGGGCATGTTCTCTGGTGCAGCTATTGCAAGGAGCTCACACGCTTTGCATATCAGTCTCGAGGAGGTTTTGCTGTGCCCAGCTCTACCAGGGGCATTGGTGGAAATTAAAATATGAGGGGATGCAGGCCGCTTCATGCCATTGTATTTCCCTTTCCTATTGTCAAGTTTTCGATTCCTCTTTTCCCTCACTGTGTATTTATACTCCTGCCAAGTTCCAAGGGAGCAGAAAAGCTGCTCCTCGTGTTGTTATTAAGTGATGCTTTCGACAAGTCGGTCTTTCAGAGAGGAGGAAGCATCAGGCAGGCAGGTGAAGACAATTTCTGCACTGCAGAGTTACTCTCTCACATGTGCTTGTCCTGCGGGATGGAATTTAACAATTCACAGCTCTCCTGCTCCTTGCGAAACTCACTCCAAGCCAAGTTCTTCTAGTTCTCATCCTTCACATGCCTGAACCAGGCCATTTGTTTGAATGGCTCCCTGGTTCCAGAAGCTCTCTCCCCTCTGATCCACAGCTGATAGGAGCAGTGTTTGGGGCAGGATAGCTGATTTGCTGTTGGGCAAGAAATGGAACAAACAGGTTAAAGAAAGACTGTGTTCCCAGGAGGGTAAAGCTGAAGGAGAGCAAAGAAATCACCCCAGCTAAGCAGAAAAGAAACAAACAAAAAAGTGTTATGCTGTTCTTTCTGCTGTAGTGTTTGTGGGGTGAGCTGAGTCTCGGGGAGCAGCAGCTGCCAGCATGGATGGTTTCCCTAAGTGCTCACAGGGAGCTCTGCTCCCGGCACAGAGCAGGGCCTTTCTCCTGGGACAGGCAGAGGCCTCCCCGTGCTCTGAGCTGGGTTCATGGCCTTGCCCCCACAGCTCTCGGGAAGGTCACTGTGTTTGCAGGCACTGGAGGAATGTGCTTTTGGCACTGGCTAAGCTCCACACCAGAGGAAGCAGTTCCATGCGCTTCCTCGGGTTCTCCCTGCAAAAAAGGGGGCAGGGGCAGAGAGAGAGGACAAAGATTAATTTCTCTAGTGATGCAAAACACTGCATAAAAGCTGAGTAACATAAACCCTTCCCTCCTCCCCTCCCACGCAGAGAACCAGAACAAGCTGTATACGCTGCTTTACCTGTATTTGGATGTCTCAAGACATGCACAGATCTCAGGCTAGCTCTGTATCAGGGACAGCTTGCACAGCATCACGTGGGCAGGAGGATCAAACTTTTAATCCCTGAAACTAGAAAGGACATCTCGTTTAATAGGGGGAGAAAAAAAAAAATACCCGGGGACATTTGCAGAGAGTTAAAAGAAACAGCGTGTAACAGTGTGGACAAAATCCTGACCTGCAGCACGAGGAACTGCACCAACGCCGCCTTTGGTACAGCTACGAGTTTATAGTGTTCTGGAGTGTTGTTTATGTTACTATAAAAAAAGGTGAGAAAATATATTCAGTTACTTTCTGTTTCTCCCCATTGAGCAGATGGCAATTCATAGCTCAAACTGTTTCTTAAGCCATTTCACATTTTACTAATAAGTACAATATGCTTTTCAACAACGAGCCGCGCTCAGGCACTTCTGCAGAGGTTACGTTGGTTGCTCAGGTAGCTCAGGAAGCAAAGACTTTATGAATCCTGTTGCATTACGAGGTCGAATGTTTTCCGGTTACATTCTCACGTGGTGGAAAACACGGGCTGAAACCTCTCCCACCTCTTGTTTCAAATTATTTCTAATTTTGCAGGCCACAAATAACGCGGCGTGCTTAGCTGAACCGCCTCGCTTTGAGATCGTTTCCACCAGCAACGTTCCTGGTAGAACAAACCACACTTTTTTAAGGAGCTGAATATTCTCTTATGTTTTAAGTGCCTAATAATATGTGGAGATGGCCATTGGGAAAAGCAAAGAAACGTTCGGCAGTTCTATTTCAGGAAGTTTCAGTGCTTTGGAATGAAAACTGTTAATACTGCACGCATTGGAAAATTCTCACCATTGCATCCGTGGTTTTCTCAAAACCTGTTAAATTATATGAGTGCAGAAATAAGGAAGAGTGGGTTTTATTATTAATTGACACTCATTTTTAGCTGGCGTGTGGTGGCAGGTCCTCCAAACAAACCCGAGGCACAGATTAGAGCTGAAAGTTTTGGAAATGTTCTAAATCTTTGTAGCATTGCAGAGAGGAAGTGTAATATTAAACTGACAAATTGAATATATTTTTTTTCAATGTAATTCACAGTTTCTTCCTATTATTTTTTTACTACCCGTGGAGATAAAGCAAAACAAATTCCTCAAAACAGAGAGAAATATATTTCCAGATACCTTTTCCCATTAAGTAATATATCTCTCTCATACATATGTACTGTCAAATATCTCCCCGTTCCTTTTCCACGCCGTGTCTACAGCCAGAAGTGTTGGCTATGCAAATATTGCAGAACCGACTCTTAACATATGTGCTGTGTGCCTGGCTACGGATACACGGGAAACTCTAGGTAATAATTAGAGTCTGCATAAATTATCTTGCAATTATAATTTTACATAATCGGTTATGTAATCTCGAGGCTGGTATGCGGTGAGAAACTGTGGTTGCGTCAGAATTCTTCGGAAGAAAAATAAAATTATTGATCGTAAGGGCACGTCCTGGCGAGGAGGGAGCGCAGAGGGATGTTGCAGCACGGAGCAGCTCGGCGGTAAAAGCCACGCTGGCTCTCGCTAAAGCAGGAATCGCCCTCCAGGAGCGAGCCAGGAGCATCCTGGAGGCTCCGGGAGCACGGCGGGTGGGAGCGGGGAAGGGGGACAAGAAAACGGAGTATAAGTGGGAAGGTGACAAAGTGGCGAGCGCTGATTTATTGCAGGAGGCTCCGCTCGTTCGCAGCTGTGGAAAGGCTCCCGGAGAGGAGCGGGACGCGGGGCGGGCTCGGGTGCGCTGCGAGCCGCTGGTGGAGCCGAGCCGAGCCCGTCCGCCCCTTCCCTCCGCGGCACCGCACCGGGGGCTGCAACAGCCCCCACCGGAGCCGCTGCCACCGCCCGAACCGGGGCCGTGAGGGGGACCCGCCGGAAAAAAATAAAATAACCCAGGCACGCGAGGGAAAACAACGGAGCGAGCCGTAAATATATAAATAAACTGCGAAGTGAATCAGATAGAAATCGCCAGGCGTTCCCTCCCGGTAAACAGCAAGCTTTGTAATTTCCAGGTGTTGGGGAAAGCCGTTGTCTTATAGTTTGTAAATCCCTGCTGGTGGGAGGGAGGGGGAGAATCTTTGGAGGTGAATGAAATATCAAATCACGAGGCTCTATGTAGATTTATGATTGCATAAGAGGCTCAGTCATTTCCATATATTGAAATGTGCTGTCCTTTCCACGACTGCCCAGCCCTTGGAGGGAGAGAGACGCTCGATTCCGCCTTGATCAATGCTGACTGCGAAGCAAGGAGGAGGAGAAGGGGGGGACCAGGCTGGCACCAGATGGAGCAGGGTCTAGGGAAAGGTCAAGGTTAGCTCAGGCTGCTATTGAATCGGTTGCAGCCTCACAGATAGATCTCTGCCTCCGAGGCACCCACTGGGGCTTCTCAGAATCAAATCTAATAGAAAAGGCAGTCACAGAATGAAATCGCTTCATCTGAATGCTAAAATTGTTATTAGGCTACATTAGAGAGATACCGGGCACATGATTACCAAAAAAGGAAGCATGCCTTGCAGTTTGTGACTGAAATAAAAGCTGTGAATACGTTGATACCATCGGCGATGTGCAAGGATAATGGATAACAGGAGAGGGGCAGGGAGGGGTGTGTGTGTGTGTAAGGAACAGATTAACATATTGATGCGGGCGTGTGTATCTGTATAAAATTATCTCTACCGGTGTCGGGGTGTGTTTGTACGTGCGCAGAGAGCAGCACTCGGCTTCCTGCGAGTCCTGCAGCACTCCGAGGGTGTTTGTTAATGGATTTGGACCTCAGGTATGGACCAAGAAGTGGGAGCTGACCAGGAGGAGAGGTTTGTTGGTGGGTCCTTGCAGGACTCCACCTGCAGCCACCCCCAGCTTGTGTTGCAGTGATTGCCGTCCCTGTGATTTTTGATTTGAGGTTCTCGTGGAGGGCTCAGAAGTTGCTCAGGGCCGCTCTTTCTTGCTCATCTCAGGCAAAACTCTGTGAGGAAATGTTATGAGCAGATGTGCAGACACCCCACGTCCTGGACACAGGAGCATGACGTAGGCACACACATGAGTTTGGAGCAGCGATGCTGTCAGCTGGATTTCAGAGACCAAAGTGGAGCTCTTCCCTGTTACCATCTCCTCCACTCTTTAACCTACAGCACAGCCATATCTTAAAGAAGGGTCTAGTCTTGTAAAATAAATGCTGGCTACACTAGATTAAACATGATGACTGCACTCTAAGGGTTAATAAATTTAGAATTAACAGATCATCCCAGCTTGATACAGCTACTATAGATGATTTAATATGCAGCCTAAGCAGGTTGATAGTCAGCTCACAGATGCAGATAAGATCAAACAGTCTCTTGATTCAATAGATTGAATGGTTGTACTGAGTGTCTGGAAGGTGAGTGACAGTATGTATATGGCAGGGGTTCTGGTAAAGAAGGGCTTCGATTCCCCACTGCTGTGCACTGCACTGGTTTTCCTTTTCTAGCAGTCAACCTTTTTCAGCAATCAAACCCGGAGTTAACATGAAGAAAAAAATGTCTCAAATATAGTTCAGGAGAGTTATTTGAAGTTTTCAGTAATGAAAAGCTGTGTGCTTTAATAGTAATCACTATTATTACTGTCACTAGTCTGCACTTCAGATTCCTTCTCTGCAGACAAGGCCATCACCACCCACTCCGTCCCACAGGGAGTCTCACCTGTCCATAGGTTCTGTCTGTCTGTCCACACTAGTCCCCTTCCCTGGCAGACCTAAATCCACAGGAAGAAGGTATTTTGGAGGCCAGACAGGGACCTTGCCCCAGACAGCCCCCAGGACTTGAGTGCAACCTTACCCTAATGTCATCCACTGCCCAGAGGCTTCAGCTGTAGGATGTGGAGTGACAAAAATTATTCCCCTGCTTTTTTTCTCAGCTCTTTTGCTTTTCAGGCTTAAAAGTTAATGTCTGTAGTAACTCTTCTGTGGTTTATGTTTTTCTTCTTGCTCCCCTGTCCTATATAAACGGGAACGTAAAACAGTCCTCACGGAGGCCGGTGAGCAATGGGATGACAGAGTGGTCTCTAACAATTTTTATTATTTGATCAAGAGTAAAAGCTCCACCTGAACCATTAGATTTTACAATACGAATACATTTCCAGGCAATTTTAAAAACTCATGCATTCGATAGACCGTCACAGGCCTGAATTGTGCCTTATTGTGTTATACGGGGCCACCACTACGCTGGAAGGGTATTTGTGATAAAGATACTGCACATCTGAACACTTGTAAGCTAGCTGGATTGTTTGCTTTGGTGGGTTTTAAAACACATTGGAGTGGTTTTGACGAATGCCCTGCAGAAGGTCAGTGTGATGAGCAGTGCTGCTTTGGATCTGCCAGCAGATCCAGAACCCGTCCGAGATCGCTGCTTCTCTTGGTGCTTTGCAAAATGATCTTGCACTCTCCTGCAAATGCTTACCTGCGACTTCCAGTTTCATTTTCATTTGGAAACCAGTAGCTCCTTTTAATCCCTTAAATGTTGAGTTAGAAAAGAGAGGGCCCGAGTGTGTGTTCTGGATACGGATCCACATGTGAGCATCCACAGATTTTCTTGAGCGGGAGTGCAATGCTGAGCAGGGATGAGCCAGTCTTTTTCCTACTCCGTGCCTAGAAGCAGGAGCATCACCTCTCAGGTGAGCTCATGGAGGCACGAGAATCTTCATCGTGTAATTAGAGAAAGAGGCGCTATCAAACAGCCAGCGCTTCTCAGGGCGAAGGAAGAGCACTCAGATATACCCCTCGCAAAAGAAATTCCGAGGCAGAAGAGCCCACGGACACGCCGGAAAAGGCCGTGTGAGCCAGCAGGGAGGACTCAGGGAAGCCGAGGAGCGCTCTCCTTGCCCGGTGCCCTTCGCCGGGCCCCGCGGAGCCGGCGGAGGGGGGGGTGGCTCGGGCGCGGAGGGGCCACCGCGCCCCCCGGATCCCCCCGCGGCGGCCGTGCCGCTTCCCAAGGCGGAACCAGCGAAACCAGTTATCTGGCAGCAATTTGCATATTGATGGTGCCTCCTGCCGTTCTCCCTGATTGCTTTACAGGCAGGAAAGGTAACAGGAAAATCTATAAACACCCCCCCCCTCCCCCCAAAAAACGGCAAAGAGGCTTCTACGTGCACGGGGGCTCTGATGGAAGAGTAAATCCCGGTAAAGCCCCTGGCAGGAAAATTTGTTTACCAAACTGTTTTTTGTCTTAGGATTTGAAGGCAGTTGTGTATTCTTTTTCCTTTTTCTTTTTTTTTTTTTTTTTAAAGTTCTGAGGTTGAAAATGTGAGCTCCCTGCTTCCGTGCAAACTGCTAGAGATGAGCACTGATCACTTCCAGGAAAAAATAATTAGCCTCGTCGTATTCGCTGAATGTTTACATCTGAGGAGGAGGCAATCCTTGGAGAGTGGGAAAGGCATTCCATAGACACCTTATAAAAGTACAGTGTCATGGTGTATATATATTTTTTAGTCCCACTCATAAGCAATGTACAAATGTGCAGTGAATGTGAAAGCTTAATTAGGTCTCAGTAGAGAATAGTTTCATTTTTATTGGCTCCGAGTACAGTGGCTCCCTAAGACTCATCTATCCTGGGACATTTTGGCCTTCCTTGTAGGAACTGCCAAGGCTGTGTCCCTGCACATCCCCAAGTGTTCAGATACCTTCAGTTCTGGGCAGCAGGACCCTGTAACTCACCTGAGCCCCGGGGCTCAGGGGCCCTTCAGGGCTGTTCAGGAGAGGATCCCAGTGGATCACACAGTTCCAGCCACATCTAGACCAAACTTCTCCCTGTTCTCCATGGGGAGTAGCACTTCCAGACTGGTGCTGTGCTGTGGCCTGGATTTACCCTGTGGTTATCTATAGCACCCAAACGTCTGAGGGAGGTGTGTGTCAGCACAGACAGTCCCAGAGACAGAGGCATGGAGCTCTCTCTCTCCATGTGTTTACCTCTATTTCTCTCTCTCTAGGCACTCAGATGCTGTGAAACTAAATAGGATAGGCCAAATTAAAGTCTAAATTGTGAAAACATTAATTTCAGTATGGTAATATCAAACATTGTCCATATTTCTGATTTCTGTATTTAATTTCCCTTGCTTTTTTAAATGCTGGGGAATAGTTGCTCAGTGAACAATAGCATTAGTACAATAACTCCCCCCAGCCCCAGCATTCATACTTAATGCACATCAGCTTTCTATGTAGTACCATACAATATACTTGCATGTTATTTTAATTGAGTGAAATCTTATTCATGCTGGTGGGAGAAGGCATTCTTTTCACTGCAGCCAGGATTCATACTGCACTGACAAAATTATATGTGCTGACAATAACAAATGGTGGCAAAACTATCCAAACTGCTCAAAGAAGTGGGCTCTTATCACAGGTTATTCACCACCACTCCTGCTCCCCCTCGGTGCTGTGTCTTTCTGTGCAGCTTCGGGATATATAATAATTTATTCTTCCGACTACAGAGAGCTGCATTAAAATATTATTGTAAGCATTTGAACAATTAAGCTGAAATTTTGCACGGAATAAATATGGCAAAGAAGAAAACCCACAGTAAAGCTGTCCTTATTTTTAAACACAGAAGAAAGATCTCTGCTATTTCGGCTGTTAATTATTTTTCATCTAGACCCTCACACAAAACACGCCGTGTTTTGCAAAGCATTCCTTCTTTGCTGAAGCTAAAAGCTAAACCTAAATGTCACCTGAAATAGTAATATAAAACGAATACAGAGAATGATGATTGCACATGTTAAATTTCAGCTCAATGTGACTAAAGTCACATTCCAAGTGACCAAAAGTTGAAGCTCCAAAAAGCAATGCAATAGAAGTTATTTGCAGAAGATGTTAAAGGCACCAGTCTAACAGCACACTTGAGTGCAGGCTTGCTTTAAGCATGTGAGTGCAGTTGATGTGCCCAAAGATAAATATGTGCTTAGGAATTTCGCAGTACCCAAGGCCAAGTAGGTTCCTCTGGTAGGGGATATGCTGAGCAGGTTTAGAGGAGGAAAAGGAGGAAAATCCTTTTTTATTGCATGTTCCTTCTCTACTGTCCCACATGCCAAGCGTGCTAGGGAGGAGGGACAAGAGAACAACTAAATCTTTCCTCATCTTGTGTAGCAAAACTAATTTCTCAATGGAAATAACTTCTTTTTGACTGCTGATATTGGGTTTCTCAGATTAGTGAACTACTTTTGTTATTCTACTTCTTCAAATTGATTTGAGGTATAGTTGGGTTTATTTTTCAAGACAAAATGTTTGCCTTTTCCCTGCCTGCCACATCCAGAGTGGGGCTTTCCAGATTTCTTCTTAGGGAGAGTTTGATCCCCTTGGATCTAATCTTGCACTTACCAGGTCTAGTCAGAAAATGAATTTAAAAAGCTGTTTGTGTCACTGACCCTTCTTCCTGCTGCTCATAGGCTTGGGCTTAGTGACCTGCTTAGGTACGTGACTTGGGATCTCAGCAGTGACTCAAAAGGACCAACTTGTGCCATCGGAGGTTTCTGTGTGGGCAGACAGAGTAGTCCTGATGAGTGGGGGGATTTGGATGAGTGGAACATCCAAACAGCCAGGAGAACCTGGCTTCTCACAGTGCTTTGTTTGGGAATGACTTGCAGCCAATAACCCAGAGTGAGAGCCCCGTGCTGCGGCCTGGCTTGGTCAAAACTCTTCCTGAAACAGATGGAGATGCCGCTTATGAGTTCAGGTGTCTCTGCTTGATGACTGTGTGGGAAGGTGGGCTTGGAAGCTCTGTGGGATCCAGCTTTAGGAGAGCGATCTGTTCACAATGTGTGGCTCATCTTTCTGGCCCTGGGCTTGTCTTTGCTGTTAGGGTCAAGGAAAATCTCAAGTCTGCATGTAAACCAATTATGCACTCTTTGCCTTATGTGATAAAAACCACCTTTGAGAATTTTAAGACTAGTGAAAAGAGGGGAGCATTTCTCAGCAAAATCCTTTGTAACACAAAGCAATATTCAAACTAAGGCTCAATATTCAAAGTTGAATGGCTCATCCCTTTCTAAGTGATGCCAACGCACAGGTGGGACTCATCTCCATGCATTTTTGGGGGGAAGATAAAGCCCAAGAAGATTAAAAGATTCCAAGAAACTGTTAGCAAAGATATTTATTTATGTTCTCTTTATCTTACACACTTAGGACCCTTTTTGTAGATAATTTTAAGTGCCATTTTTTGTTCCTGGTCCCCTATCAGTGTACAGGTACAGACAGGTGGGTCAGGGTGGCAGGTGTGCCCCATGAAATCCTCAGGGGAGCTGTAGCTTTACCTTGGGTACCTACACATATGCCATTCAGTGTGGAGCTTCAGAACAGCTAGAAGTACCAAATTCATACCCTAGATGTCAGTAAAAGAAAAAAACATTAAACCCCATTAAAAATCGTTTTATAAAAGTCTGTGAATCAAGCAGTTGATTAGCCAATTATTTGTAAGATAATTCCCTATATGGACTGACAGTTGGAGTCCCAAGTTTCAGCTCAATCAAATTCACACAGCCCAAGTTATAACCTCTTCAAGATGGGGATTGTAACGGGAGCACTGACAGACCGTAACTACTGTGCCTCTTTAGTAGCGAAAGCTCAACTACCTCACTCGTGCAGTGGCTGCCATAATTAAGACTGTATGGATTTGCATTATAGGTCAAGTTCTGGGAGGTTTTAAATGTACATAGTTTAACTCACGTTGGCTTGAAACTTAGGGCAGAAACAGGAGCATGCTATGGGTTTACTTATAAAAAGATATATAAATACCAAACCTACAAAATGACAAATAGCTAAGTCCTAGGGCAGTGCAAACTAAAAGCAGGTTGGCTGAAATCAAACATCGGATTAAAAATGAGGTTTTATGGGCATTTAGTAGTGCCTTCCTCTGCCTGCCCACACACAAGCAAAGCTCTCTTTGTGCTTCAAGGGAGGGTTTTTGCCATATCAAAGTCTATTCCCCGAGAGCTTTGTGCCATTTGTTTTACAGTCATCCCCAGAAAGCCCAGTCAAGGTTCAGGGCCTCCACCATGCCAGGTGCTGTGCAAGCAGAGGCAGGCTGAAATCCCAGACCTTGCTGAAACCCAGGGAAAAAAAAGTCTCTCCAAGTTCAAGGTTTTTATTCCAGGTCCTGCCTAGGGCAAGCCGATAACAAAATCATCCTGTCACCTGGCGCTCAGATGTCTGTGATCCTGCACGGACTCGCTGCTGTGTGCGCCGTGCTTGCTAGTAAGAGCTTGCAAAATCGAGAGTTTATTCTGAGCCTTTATTAAAAAGAGAAGGGAAAAAGAAAAAAAAAAGGGGGGGGGGAGAAAAAAAGAAGGAAAAGCAGCGCGCCCAAGTTCCTCATGCGGGAATACTAATGCACGTACTATTTCTAGAACGTGCAAGTCCTCTGCTCATTCACGGGAGTCAGCCTGGTGTGATAAGAGTTCCACCCACGTTGCCTCCGCCTGATTGAGACTATCAAGACGGTGTCGGGAAGCACCCCTTGCGATCTGCCGTTACATAATGCAGCCCAGCTCCCGAGAACTGGCACAGTTCTGGAATTTGTGTTTGGTCCTAATGTTCTGTACCGAGCTGGCAAGTGAGATTCCTGCTCTGAGTGAATGACAGTTGGAGCTTCGAAGCAGGAACACTTGCCCACCGAAGTTGCTGAACTCACCCACTGCCAAGTCTGTCGCTGAAGCAGCAGATAGGCAGGGACAGCAGTACGTGGCATGGACTGTGTCATGCTCCTCTGCGCCTTCAGGTCCCAGTCCTGTGAGAGAGGACCGGGTGCCTGCCTGTGAGGTGGAGGAAGGCCACACTTCTCAATTTTAGGCAGTTTTATGTCCCTTTCTGCGGCAACCTTTTAAATATCTCACGTGCCTGAGCGGAAGGAGGATCACACTGTTTCTCAGGCAGAGAGCTGAGGCATGAGGAAAGGGACAGATAGATTTTGGCAGATTTAAATCTTGGGCTAGTTTTCAGAACATCAGTGTTCTCACCTGGGCACTCTGTCCTGCTGCTGCAGGTCACTGCCACTGCCCTGGGACAGGGATGGGTGCCCACCTCTGCTCTCAGCTGCTCCAGGGCATGAGCTGGTGTCTTGGGGCTCTGGTTACATGGGACAGATTGAGGCAGGACAGGCACTCAGCTCATGAGGCAGATCTTTCCCTGGGGTCGGTTTCCCCTTGTAGGCAGCCTGAAAACCACCACAGCCCTGATTTCAGTGTGTACCTCAGAGTTTGCCCTCACGCTGCGGAGGTGTGGGGCCATGTTTCCTCCAGCTGACTTTGCTCTGGGGCTGGGAGTCCATAGCCAAAGAGCAGCTGATAACATGGCCAGGGGTGACAGCAGCTCCAACTGCTGCAGTAGGACTGCAGGGCATCCTCTGTGGCTTGGGCAAAGAATGGTTGGGGAGGTGCAGGAGGTGACACAAGCTTGCGTCAATCCTCAGAACGTGGTCACCGGCTCATCTTCTGTGCTGGCCTGGGTTTGTTTTCACCTGCTTTTCCAATCTGCCAGCGTTTCTGGGTGTTAGCAGTCAGCATTTGGGCATTTCTCACCGTGTTTACCTGCCACGTGTGCTGGGTTCCTCAGTGTAACCCCACAAGCAACCCCAGTGTGATAGAGGTGCAGACACGGCTAGAGATGCTCGGGGTGTCGCAGAGGGGACGATGCAGGGGATGCGGGTTCTGGGGTGTAGTGGGGCAGTGGTGGGGTGCGCCGCCCTTGCTCCACAGCTCTCCTGGGGTGCTCCCACCCCCAGCTGGCCCTGCCTTTGCTGCCGGGGCCAGCTCGAGTCAGCTAACCCCCCTGTCCCCGGATGCATGGGAGACGGTCCCCGCGGGGCTGGCCCTGCCATCACCAGCCTCTCCGGTAGCGCTGGGGGGCACCCGAGCCCCCCTTGTCCGAGCTCAGGGCACTGGCGGGGGTCCCGTGTCTCTGGGGGAAGGGGGGGTCAGCCCGGTCCTGTGGTCGGAGGCATCCCTGAACCCTCCCCATGGCAAAGGCAGCGCCCGGCGCTGGGGCTGAGCTGTAGCAAACTCCCTCGCAAGAGCTGTTTGTTGACCACATTCACGTTCAGAGCCCTGAAGCTAAAAGCACTTTACACCATAAAATAAAAGCACTGTCTTTTTTTCTAAAAGGTTACGTCTGGAGGCCACGCTGCTCATACTTCATACAGAAAACTACTGAAAGGGCTATGAAATCCTCTATGATTTACACTCCCTCTCAGTGCATTAGGATATAGATCTACTCGACTCTAAAAATACTGTGGAGTTTCTAACCAACGTGAATATATGTGCATTATTTCAGAAAGTCTGTTAGAAAACTTGTCAACACATTATAAAGCATAAACCAGGACTTGGCCATTAAATATAGAGATCAGAGACAGAATGTATACGGCAGGAAGTACCGAGAAAAGTCCCTCCATTCAAAAAAAAAGTCTATTAGCTAAAAGTTTACACACAATATACACCAAAAGGTTTAGAGAGAGCCCGTGGACCTCAATTACAAGGCATAAATGGAATCAGTAAGGACTTTACAGTCCCCAGCACAGTTAACTGGGCTGCCAGAAAATAATTTTAATATTGTCATAATTTATTGCCCACCGAAAGCCACATCAAGGACTGTAAATACAGTCACTTTGTGTCCACGACTGCTCGTTAAACAGCCTCGTTCCCTTCCCCTAAAAATACAATGAAATAAAAACCCACCTGCATTATTAATCTGCGGTCATGCCGTGTTAAAAATGTCTTCTTACTCCTTTTCTTTCTTGAGGTTTGTTATCTCCCTCCAATCACATGACAATGCGAAGCGCTGGGAGGGGGGGGAGACAGGAACGAGGGGGAGCCCAGCACTATTGCGATCAAATGCTAATATTAATAATTATCCAGCCAGGATGAAATATTATTTTTAAGGCAGCGAGTTTCCATTTAATTCGAGGCATTTTTACGGTGCTGGAATTAAGGGCATGCTGATGGTAGGAACATCCTCGCTGCCATTCATGAAAGCATCTGTAAAATTAGCTTCTGACTGTAGGTTTTGAGATGCGGTCTGGGAAGTCACCTCTGGAATCTCAAACACGGCACGATAATGAAACAGATTTAGTTGTCACCAAGTGCTTAATTTGCTATGATTTTTTAAAAGAAAATCAATGAAACGATGCCTGTGACTGGGAATAAGCACAGGTAGGTGTTCTGATGCAGGTTGGCTTTAGAGAGCGTAATGAATTGTAATTCAGAGGAGTGTTAACTGCGAACCGCAGAACCTTTCAGGGGTAATAAAGTCATTACTTTTTACATTGCAGCCGCCTTCAAAAGCTTTATACGTGCCATTAGATATAAATCAACCCCCACGTATATCTACATCTCCGCTACAGGCACGCACGCCCGTTTCTGTGGGTTTCGCGCAGGGACATGTGCTCAGCCAGCCCTGCGAGCGGCGTGAGCCCCGGGGCCGCCGCTGTTGTCACCTGCGGCTGGGTCCCCCCGCCACGTCCCGCATCTGCTCCCGCACCGCGCCCCGGCACCGCGGGGCGCATCCCCGCGCCGCTCTATAAAGGAGGGGAGCGGGGGGCTGAGCGGCGGCGGGCGGAGCCGGGGGGTGTTCGGGGGGCCGGCTGGCGGGAAGCTGAAACCATGGCACGGCGGAGCGGCCCGGCCCCTGACAGCTCCGCCGGTGCGCCTCGGGCTCGCCTCGCCAACAGGTCCCCGCCGAGCCCCGGCCCCCGCCCGCCCCTCGCTCCCCGGGGCGGCCGCGGCTCTGCCCGGCGAAGTGTCTCTTACGGCGGCGGGCAGCTCCTCGCTCCCCGGGGGCTCCCGCCCGGCGCTCCGCTCCGGCTCTCCGCCGCCGTCCCGGGCACGGTTATCCCCTCGCACTCCCTTCGCCGCCTCACTTTGCTCCGCACGCCCGATCGCCTCCGCAGCGTAATTCTACCGCAACCTGATCCCTCGCGGTGCCGGCAGCGCTCGCCTCGCTCCGGGTCCTTTCGGCGAAGTTGCCGCCGCCGCCGCCGCCGCATCCTCCCAACTCCAACCACTTCTCGGTGCCTCCCGCCGCCTCGGCTCCCCCCCTCTCCCGCCCTCCCCCGGTGCCAGCCCGCTGCCCGCGCCGCCCCGCCGCCGGCAGACCCGCGTTTCGCTTTCGCTCGGAGCCTGTGGCTGCGGGCAGGGCTCGGAGCGCCGCCGGGGCAGGGAGGGGGGCTCCGGGCTGGCGGGCGAGATCAGCCCGCGGGGAAAGCCGCGAGGTCCCGCCGCCCTCCGCTCCCCCCCGCCCCGCTCCTGCGGCTTCTCCTGCCGTGCCTGCCGCTTTCTCGCCCGCCAAACTCCGCTCGCTGCTCCCCCGCCCGCCCCGGGGCAAGGCCCGCCGCTCCCCGCCGAAGTTTCCCGCGGCCCGGGCCGAGCCCCCGCCATCCCCAGCTCCCCGCGGAGCCGCCGCCGCCGTCCCCCGGGGACGGGCCGCAGCTCCCGGGAGGAGGGGACTCCGCGGCTTCGAGGGGGATGCGGGGGGGGGCCGAGCGGGGAAGCCGGGAGCCGGATGCCCCCCCCTGCTTTTTGGGTGGTCTCCGGTCCTACCTGGCTTCCCCCAGCTCCCCCAGCTCCTCGGCACAGCCCGCGGCCAGCGTGCCCCGCAGCCCTCTCTGCCCGGCTCTGGCTTCACCGATGTGTTTGCTTTTCCGGCGGGGGTGTGCGTGCGAGAGCTGCCGCTGCCTGCCTGCCTGCTCGCTTTCTCCCGCTCCTTTTCCTCCCTTCTCTCTCCCCGTGTGCTTGTTTAATTTCTCCCCCTCGCCCCTCTCCCGGCTCCCCTCCTGCACCCGCTCCTCCGCGGCCACTCGCGGCTCCGGCCGCCGCCCCCTCCGCCCCCGGCCCCCCGGCTCCATTCGGCAGCGTGCGCCGGGCGGCCGGTGCACCCCCCCCCCGCCGCGCCCCCTCCCCTCTCCCCCCTGCGATCACTGTCCATTGGCTTGTCCTGCTCTCTTTTTCATGTCCAGCCCCTGATGAGTGTCCATTGGTGTTGCCTTCGCCTTCCCTCCTCCCCTCTCCCCGGCTTGCCCTGCCCATGTTTTGTATGTCTCTGTCCATCCAGGCTCCTGACGTTCAAGTTCGCAGGGACGTCACGTCCGCACTTGAACTTGCAGCTCAGGGGGGCTTTTGCCATTTTTTTCATCTCTCTCTCTCCTTCTCTCTCTCCCTCTCTCTCTCTCCCTCTCCCTCTCTCTCTTTTTTTTCCTTGCACAAAAAAAAAAAAAAAGCCATGACTGCTATCCCACAATTCATCTTCCCTGCGCCATCTTTGTATTATTTCTAATTTATTTTGGATGTCAAAAGACATTGAT
This sequence comes from Manacus candei, assembly GCF_025592945.1. Classification (NCBI taxonomy): domain Eukaryota; kingdom Metazoa; phylum Chordata; class Aves; order Passeriformes; family Pipridae; genus Manacus; species Manacus candei. Next base: position 3,347,667 of record NW_026138083.1, on the reverse strand, counting down.
GAAGATATTTTCTCTGGAGTCTCCTTCCTCTCTAACCCGTCTCTCCCGATGTGAACCGAGCGACTCACAAGCCACCGAAGCCACCAACCCACCATGTCGCGCCGCAAGCAAGGCAAACCCCAGCACTTAAGCAAACGGGAATTTTCACGTAAGTAACCCGGAGAGCAATTTATTTAATTTCCCCTTCACGGATTTAATTTTTAATTTGAGCGAGAGCAGGGGAAAAAAAAATTTAAAAGTGAGAGCGAGTGAGCGAGTCGGGGAAAAAAAAAAAAATTAACTCAGCGCCGGCTCGGGATTCGCAGCATTCCGGGTAATTTCTCCCTCTCTAATTTAATCACCTTGATGACTTTTCTTCTCTTTCTGCCCGTGCCCCTCGCCCGCCGGCGCGCACTCCGCTGCCCCGCTCCGCGCTCGCCTCCCGCTCTCGGCGCTCTTTGGCGGCAAGAGCGGCAGCTCTCGCCCCGGCACCGGGAGAGGCGCGGGCGAGGTGCGGGGCTGCCGGGGGCAGAACCGGCCGAAAGTGGGAAGAAATTCCTGCGGGAGCGGCGGGCTGCGCGCCGGACACCCCCGGTGGCCGTGCGGGCGGGGAGCTGCGAGGGGAGCGGAGCGCGGAGCGAGTCCGGCGGCCGGAGCCCCCCGGGCTGCCGGCGGGCTCGCCCCCTCGCCCCGCGGCGCCCTCCCGGGGGGGGCCGAGCCGAGCCGAGCCGGGCCGCCTCCCTTTTGTTTCCGCCGCGGGGTGCGGGGTGGCCGTCCCGCCGCCCCCCGCTCCCCGCCGCCCCGGGCCGGCGCCGTGCGGGGCTCCCGCCGCCCCGACCTCGCCCCGCGCCCGCCCCGCCGCCGCTCCGGCTGGGGCTGGGGCGGGGGGCGGCACCGGGCGGCGAGGGAGAGCCGAGCCGAGCCGCGCCGCGCCGGCTGGGATTCCCTCCTCGCCCTCGCCTCGCGTTCTCCCGCTCGTTTACTATTTTTTGGAAGATTTTCAAAAAAAAAAAAAAAAGTGGAAGTGGATTTTGATTGGGAAAAATCTCGTGTCTGAATGTTTACAAGCACCGCGTGTGCGGGGAGCCTCCTGCCAACAAACACAGGCGAGAGCGAGCCCGGGCTGAGCACACACACACGCGCGCACACACACACGCACACACACACTCGCACCCTCACACCCGCGAACGGCCCTTTCTCGCCGCCGCATTTCAACCCCAAACCAAATCCGCTCTCCCCGGGAGAGAAAAAACAAACCCCGAGCCCCGCCACCCCGTTCGCAACAAAAACTCTCCGGCTCCCTCCGTCCCTCCCTCCAGCCGCCACCACACACACCAGGGCTAGATGCAAGATAAGCGGGAGCGCTCTTTGCACAACAAAAGGCAACTCGAGCTGGAAAGGTTTGGGGCGAGGGGGGTGGGAAGAAAGGGAGAGAGAAAAAAAATCCCCTTTTCCTCGGGGTGAGCCGGGGGGAAGGGGAAATGCTGCATGCTTCTCCTCGCTCCTTTTCCCCCTCTTCTTTTATTTTCCTTTATTTCTTCCTTTCCTTTCCCCCATTGCTCCCGGCGGGTTTTGTTCCCTCCCAGGGATGGCAGAAAACCCAGGGCCGTTTCTTCCTGCCAACCATCCCTGGCTCCCTCAGCCTTTCGCAAAACCCCCCAAACTTTCCGCCGCGATTTGTCTCCCCCACGGCCGCCCAAACATTCCAGCCAGGTTCGCACATGGAGCGAAGCAGCGCTGGCTCTTTGCAGGCGGGCAGGGCCGACCGGCGGCTCTGCCTGCCCCAAGTTTGCCCTGAAACCCGGGGGGGGTCTCGGTGGCTCGGCCCCTCGCCTCCTCCCCCCGCCCCCGGTCGTTTTTCCCCTCTTTTCCCCTACTTTTCGGGGCGCTTTTTTATTTTGACTGCCCGGCTGGGCTCGGGGTGCAGCATCACTGGGTTACGGGGGTGCGCCCCCCCACTCGAAATGGGGTTCGGGGGGTGCTTTCCCCGGTCGGCCCTGGGAGTGCGGGGAACGGGGGGATCGCGGCGGGACCGCGGACCGGAGGAGGGGGTGGGGGGGCTCCCACTCGCCCCCCGGGGCAGCGGCGACGGGCGGGATCCCCGCGGCTGCTCCTCGCCGAGGCACCCGCGGGCCAGCGCGGAGTTCCCGCACGTGCGGGGCGGTAGCGGCGGCCGGGACGGGCCCGGGGGGGGGGTCCCTGCGGCGAGAGCCGCCCCCGGGATGGGGAAGGGGGTGGGGTGGGTGGGCCGGCAGACAGAGAGGGGGGGAAGGGGAGGCCGGGCCGGGGGAGCGGCGAGCCGGGGGGATGCGGCGGCGGGGCCGGGGCCGGGGCGGCGGAGGCGGCGGGCGGGCTCCGTGCCCGATTCGGTCGCTAGGAGGCACAGCGAGATCAAACAACCGGGCAGCCCCGCGAACTTGAACCTGGCCGGCTCCGCCGCTGCCTGCCGGCCGGCGGGAGGGGGAGGGCGCCCAGCTCCCTCCCCTCCACCCCCCCACGCCCCCCCTCCTTCTCCTTCTTTGTTCTTAATTTTGCGCGGAGTTTGCTTGCTCCGGGAGGCAGCGGGGGATGCTCGCCTTCCCCCTCCCCGGGTTTCCCCTCCCTCCCCCGTAACGTGTTGGCGGTTCCCATTGTACCCCCAAGTCTTTTCCTTGCACCGCACGATCCCAGGACACAAACTTGGGATTAAACAACCCCTGTCCATCCTTCCCACGGTACGGTGCGGGAAAATGCCCCGACAGCGCATCCCCGCTGCCCCGCGGGCATTTCCCCGCACCGTACCGTGGCATTCCCCCCTCCCCGCCCCATCACCCCCAGTACCTCCTTTCTCCCGACACTCCAAAAGCCATCCCGCTTTTGCCGGTGCGGTTGTTTTGGTGACTGGGAACAGGGGGAAGAAGGGGGGAGTAGGAGGGCGAAGGGGGAAAGCTGAAGAGACATGCTGGTGGAAGGGCAATTTGCATGAAAAATAGAGACGGATGATTAGGGACCCAGGCAGGGAATTTTGATTGCCCCAGAATTAAAAGATGGATCCTGCATATCGGAGGCAAGACCAGGTGAATTGTATTCCGGTGTTTTCTTTGTAATCCCGGTATTTTATATTTTGTTTTAAAAGTAGCAGTCATGATAAAAGGCATATTTTTTGTCGGCTCTGCCTCCACCAGGAGCCAAATGTTTTGCAGCGAACACGGTGCCAGCCGTATTTCATACATTAGTATATAATTCTTGTTAATTAGCAATAATTTACGTTAAGAGCATAGAAAATGTTGAGGTTACAGATTTTATATCTGTACATTTGATCATCTTGTTATTTTCAAGAACTTTGCCTCCTATAAAATTAATTAGGTGAAATGTGGAGGTGTAATCAGCAACCTCTGAATTACCACTTCATTTCCTGGTTTTGATTGTAAATCAGCCCAGTCCGTACAGACTTTCAGCAAAGTCTATTTTTGCTCAGCGCTACTTTTAACTGTCTGGTGTTGAAGCAGCGGGTTACCTTCCCCTGCTAAATAATAGTGACAGCGTCAGAAAGGAATCAGGCCGCGGGAAAACATTATAATTGAGTAATGATTATGCAGAGCTCCTCGCTAAGCCAGTTCTGAGGGGAATACGGGTGGTTTTGTGTCTTCTGCTGCGGAGGGTCGCTGAGCTCGAACTTAGATTCGCAAAATACCTTTGTCTGCGGCGTGCAGTGAGCTACTGGTGGAATTAGTCCTGCAATAATTTACTCCCTCTCGGTCCGAACGCAAGGAACGGCTGGGGAGGAAAAACAGCCATGCCCCGGCAATCCCGCAGAAACACCCTGCTCCTCTCCCGGCTTCCCGAGGAGCGTGAGACGCACGCACGTTGTTGCCTCTTGCTCTTGTCGGTCTGTAAGTTTAGGAGAAAACCCCAGCGATTAAGACATTGTTTTTATTAATGCGAATGTAACCTTCATATTCCTGTGGTTGACCTTACGTTAAATTAGAAGTAGTACTAGAGGCAAGAAATGATGGACTGGATCCCTGTGTCCTAGTTGGAGCTGAGGTACGGCGAGGTAGTGTGCTCTTTCAATATTATTTTACGCAGCACAACTGGGAGCTACTCCAGATCTTCCTCCTCAATATTCAGCCTAGGTAGGGTTGAAATAAATTTAACCTGAGTTCACTGGATTTTTGCACTTTATCAAAATCAGTTCCAATATTGTGCAGTCAAATTAAAATCTATTTTTTGATTCTCTGTGGCTTTAAGTTCATTAAATGTGAAATTGGCAGCCAGCTAAAGAAGGTCAGGCTGATTAACTGTTTAGGAGTTGTATTCTGTCTCTCTTGCATTACCTGGCAGTGTTTTGAGGTGGGCTGTATTTGTAGTACCCTCTCCCCCTGCTCACTGCTGTTAGCGTGCGTGTTGTATTGCGCAGACAGAGGAACACCAACACGCTGCTGGTATTTATTTTTTTTTACCTCGTGAAAGGCAATAGTGGTGGAGACTGCACAGAGATTGCCAAGGTATTTCTCTGCAAATTTAACCTAAAAAAAAAAAAATAGCCAACAGAAAAGAGAGCCGAATCTGCCTCGTTAGAGCATCCACTGACGATTCTGTGAGCAGAAATAGCCTCATAATGAAGCTTTTTGGAGCTCATTCAGAAAATTTGTCAACTTTGACAACATTAGGCAAGGTATTTTGAGTTTAAAGAAGGCACTTCTCACTGTTGCGAGGAAATGTGGCAGTTGCTTGGCCAGGCTGATTTTTAGATGCTGAGGGCCACCAGTGCTAACACGCTCAAGATAATTTAGGCATTCCCTTATTTCAGGATTAAAAAGCACAAAATGACTGATTGCCTTGTTTCCTTAAGTACTAGAAAATATCCCATCCATTTAATGTCTCTGGGTTGGACTCGGTGGTGAATTTGCTATTTATTTGAATCCTGAGGAGTAGCTGAAAAGTGAGAGGTGCCTCCCCCCCAGCCCTGCAGGCATTTCTGCTGCACTTGCTTTTTATCATTTTGGTTTCTGCCATGTATTTATCTACCTATTTATTAATTTATTTGCCTCATCCCCTCCCTCCCCCACGAATAACTACTGCCTTTAGATTTATTTTTTTTTCAATTGGAAGCCGCAAACAGGCCGACAGGGACAGTGACACAAATCCATACGTACGTGTGTGCACGTGTGTTCTGAGAGCTGTGTGTGCCCTGGGTGTCGGTGCCCGGGTGTGTGTGGCCATGCGGGCTGGCTCTCCCTCTCTTTTCTTTTCCACACATACACACTCTTCCTGCACGGCCTGGACAGGGAATATGCGATATCTGTATATATTCAAACACCTTTTGTCTGCGCTGTATTTCAGGCTTCTGAATTTCAGAAAGTGTGTCTGGCTCGTGGAAGATACACACCCATGTGGTGTGAGAGAGAGTGTGTGTGTGTGTGTGTGTGTGTGTGCAGTGCTTTTAGCCTTGGATTCATATACATAAATAATGCATCCAGCAATAAAACACCGTATTCGTAGTAGCACGAGAGTTTCGCAGTTATTCCAGCCTGTTCGTTCAATTTTAGCACCGAATGGTTCGGCGAGTCAGAAATTTGCCCTCGTGTAGGAACACGGGGACAGTTGCGCTGCTCGCTCTCCCGAGTTCTGCATGCTACAGCTGCTTCTGCCAAACCCCTTCCCCGTAACTGATGAATCCATCCCCTCGCTGCCGTGCTGACAGCCGTGTTGCATGGCTTTAGCTGGGGGGGTGAGCAGGCGGACGTGGAGAGCAGGGTGTAATATTCATGAAGAGGGGGCTCGGCGCGTTCCTCCCCCCCCCCTTGCGTGCCCGGTGCCTTTCCCTAGAGCTCTAATGATTCTCCTTTTGTTTCTCAAACTGCAGCCGAACCTCTTGAAGCCATTCTCACTGATGACGAACCTGAACATGGCACATTGGGAGCTCCGGAAGGGGACCACGACCTCCTCACTTGTGGCCAGTGTCAGATGAACTTTCCGTTGGGGGACATTCTTATTTTTATTGAGCACAAACGGAAACAATGCAATGGCAGTCTCTGCCTAGAGAAGGCTGTGGATAAGCCACCTTCACCCTCACCAAGTGAGCTGAAAAAAGCATCCAATCCTGTGGAGGTTGGCATCCAGGTTACGCCAGAGGATGACGATTGTTTATCAACGTCATCTAGAGGAATTTGCCCTAAACAGGAACATATAGCAGGTAAATTAAAGCAAGGAGAAGTGTTTGCGAGTTTTATTTCCGTTTCAGTTGCAAACGTAGCGTGTTGGCAGTTGTGAACTGCTGTGTCTGTCTGTGTTCTGCTCGCCGTGACGGGCCCGTGGTGTGTTCAGTACCCTCCCTGCCTTGGGTTGGTGGTGAGTGGTATTTCCTAGTGCCTGCGCAGCGGCAGGAGCAACAGGCACGTGCCGTGCCAGCCGGTGTTTCCAGCGGTATTGTTTGAGGCCGCTCTCGTGATTTGCCTGTATTGTAGCCACCGTCTCCCGGTGTCTCTCCTGCCGTAGCGCTGCGGGAGGAGGTTTCAGAGCCCTCCGCGCGACAGAGCGAGGAGCTTTCAAGTCTTTGGCAAAGTCAGGGGTGAAAGAGTTAACCGAGCATCAGCCAGCCTTGGTTCCATATTGGCTGTCAGCGTATGGACTGTAATTAAACACAGCCCCATGGCAAAGTGACACCACCGACCTTGACTTTAAGATGCCATTTTCGACTGGCCAGGCCAGAGTAGAGAGGGCAGTTGCTGAAGCGCACAGACATGCTTATTCGGAAAGTTTAAGGGCATGTTGGAAATTTCAAAAGGTTGGTTTGACAGGAAAGGCTGCTCTCTGCAGCCTGCCTCCTCAGCCAAATGATAAATGCTTCGCTGTGCTCTCTCTTGTCTCTGATGTGGTTTTGACAGATGTATCTTGATTTTGTTTGCGGTTTACACAACCACATGTCAGCCGTACAAATGTCCAAGGCAGAGTTCTGTTTTGTGCAACAAACAATATGAAATGTGATTTTTAAAAAAATAGGGTGAATAATACCATTTCATGGTGCTTCTTTTTTTTTTTTTTTAAAAGGAGGGTCATTTGCTGTGCAGATATTTTCACAAATGAGGTCAAAAAAATAGAGTGTACCATGTGAAAGAAAATCCCAGAGCCCTGGGAGTGTAACAAGGCACGCTCTGCTTTTAAAACCCTGCTAGTAAACAAAAGTACTACCCATTTGCAGCGAGCGTTGCAAATCACTTCAAACCGCGCCAATACTGCTGGTTGAAAAAGGCGAGACCGCAGTGTATCAACACCAACAAATGCCTGAACCAGTTTCAAACTCCCCTCCAGCGGTGTTTGGGATGTGGCACTGCCGGTACCTCTCTTCTGGGAGCCCACAGGACCGCTCGGGGTTGTCGGAGGCGCAGTACATCATCACATGATGTGCTGGAGCTTGTCTTGGGCTTGCTTTGGCCACAGAGTTAAACCATAATAGGGCAGTAGGCGCAGGGAGGTTCAGTGGGATGCTCCCGCAGCCTCCCTGGCTTATCCAAGCCAGCCGTCAAATCGTGCTGGAGAGCTGGAGTTTTAGAGGTTTTGTGGTGGCAGCAGATAAGCGTTGGGGGTGTGTGTGTCTGTCTGCGCACGTGTCTGTGTGCAAAGCCGTGTGCGTGTACACGCGTGCGGCGTGTGGGCGAGTCCGTACTGTTTCTGCAGAGTAATGGGTATTTCTTTGCAACGTGAATATCTGTACGTTTAAGAGGAAACAGAGGCTCAGCTACTGCTAAGCTACATTTTGAGTGAGACTTAAAAACCCCAACAGTTCCCCATATTGCGCTTCCCAGACATGGATGTTGAAGGTGGGTTTTTTTCCCAGAGTGGTAGAGGGCAGTACCCATTTCCATGTGCTGCCTGTGATCTGACGGGAAACGAGCAGAAGCGTAGGGCATGATTAATGAAGCAAGAGCCTGGCGGAAGGGATTTGTAGTCTTCCGAGCTCTGGAGCCATCCTGAATCACCAAATATGGAGGAGCGGCGGTGTGATGTAACGCTGTATTTACGTACGGCGCCGCTCTGCTGAAAAGACAAAACACAGCGTCTGTCAAGCAAGAATTAAAACATACTGTCCTCCCTGTGGTCCCAAATAGGTCCTTGGGCTGGAGGGATGGACACACCGGGGAGTTCTGCGTGAGGGGGACTTCCTCCACTGGGGGTTTTGCGCTGGCGTTTGGTTGGCGCGGGAGACTCAGCGAGCCAAGTCTCGTTTTGCGTGGCGCGGGTGACGCGAAGCGAGAAGGATTGGGGCTCATGTGCTGTCAGGGGGCTGTTAATTCCGAAAGGGCCGTGGTTTTAACTGACTGTGAATGGTTTGGTGAGCAGAGGCAGTGGGTGAGGAGCATTGGCATTGGCAGGGGCCTGATCCTGCTCGCTCTTACTTGTTGGGATCACCTTTGCTCTGCGGGCGGGCCCAGCTGGGAGCAGCCTCGGTGCTGCGCAGGAGGGTCCGTGGTGATGGGCAGAGACCAAATTGCAGTTGTCAGGGCTCTCCTGCCCCAGGTTTTTTGTGTGGTGGTGCCCAGCTGTGCTGGTGGACAGGAGGTCCAAGAGTGCAGGTCCTCTGCACCTTCTTGGCTGGGCCAGAACCAAGGGACACTTGGTTGTTCCTGTTGGTTGGAAATGCAGCCTGGCTATGGGAAGGGGAGAAGGTGCATCAGGAGTTATGGGGTCTTGCACTATCCCTACCCTTTGTGTTTTCATCTCCCCTTTCACCTGGATGAGTTCAGATCCCTTGTGTCGTGAAGAAGTGTGATGATAGCTGGAGTGACCCGTTGCTTGTAGCCAGTAGTTTGTGGGGTCTGGCAGTAAAATTACCAATGAGGGTCTTTGAGCCTGAGCTGTGGAGTTCAGGCTTCTGGAAGGCCCCTGCACTGAACCTCAGGCTCTTCCAATTCTCCTATTTTATATCTGATTTCTGTGCAAGAATGCAAAAAGCTAAAGATATGAGTGTGTAATTAAAAAGTACAAAAAAGACACAGGCTGCCTGTAGAAAAACACACAGAAGTTGGGGGAAGTGATTCTTTCTGGTAAGAAATCAGAAGGTATGTATTTTGTAGCACTGTAAAAATGTTCCCGATTAGTTGTGAGGCTGAAAGACGAGTTCCAGGTTAGCCCTGGATACAGAGGTGGGTGAGCTCTGGGTGTGGTATGTGCTCTGCCGACAGTTTTGTAGTAGGTAACTTGGGGTGTTACAGTAAAATATCATCTTAAGATAAGTAATGGTTAAGGATCTACCGGCGAGGAAGGAAGGCAGCGAATCATCCAAATGCAGGGAGAGATGATGTCTGTTTTAAGCGTCGCTAGGCTGCTCTTTATCCTCGCCGTTTTCCAGAGGCAGGGATGAGTACAGGAGCTTGTTATGTGTGTGTGCAACCTGTGCAGGAGCCGTGAGATCCGTATGGGTGCAGGCATGTGTAGGTACCTGGCTCTTCCATGTGGGTGTCTGCCTGCCCGTAGCTCTGCCTTGCTGTAAAAATGTTGAGTGATGCTGATCCAGCGCTGGAGCTGAAATGCCATAAATTTAACTGAAAATTAATAGGATATGTTGTGTGGGTCCAACGAGGCAGCTTTCATCAATATGTATGTCAAAGCCTCACCACCAGATACCGGCAGCCCGTGATTTGCAGTGAGGGCGACGGCGGGGCTTTAGTTATCCGCTCTCGTGTTTTACAATAGGGGGAAATATTAACTGAAGTATCTGGAGATCAGTGAATGTAAAATTGCTGTTCACTTATTGAAAAGGCTGGAGAAATATTTATCGTCCGCCCGTGTCAGGTTTTTAGCGGTTTGTTTGTTGAATGTATAAATCCGAGGGAATTAATGAAAGGTTGGGGTTTGGGTGAAGAAGGAGCTTAAATGTTACTTGGATGCAGTTGGAGGAACACTTTGGAGTGCTGCTGCGTATTCCCCTGTATAATGCCGAGTGTGTATCCGTGGATGCTGTATTTACTGTACAAAGAGGGGAGGAGGAGGAGGGGAGGTCATTTTTTTCTGCTCGAATCCTATATTCTCAAGCTGCTCGTGGCATTCAAATAAAACACGTGGGGAAAATCATGTAAGAAAACCCTCTGTCTGCAGCAACCGGGGGAAGGTGGATATTATTTGGTACTAAATTTCAGACCGAGTGTATTTGATTATTACAGTTCTCAGGAGATAATGTCTTTGAGCAGAAATTTTCTTGGGCTGTTATTAGTAGTTGCCATTATAATTCTGTAGGTTTTAAATGGTGATTCCTTATTTTGTTTTGTTCTGGAGACAAAAAAAATATTGCTGTCTGCGTTGAATAGTTATCATTGCATTTGGACAATGAGATGAAAGCTTAAAGACAGAGAGGGAGAAAGAATGGGGAATATGGGCATATTTTGGAGTCAGATTCTCTCTGCTTTCCCCATACAAAGAAACAGAGGGCACAGGCTGGGTAAAATATGGCAAGCAGGAAAAATAGTGAGGGTGCTGCCCAAAGGCTCCCGCTCCCGAGATTTGGAGCGCTGCGTACAAGCTGTATTTGTAAATAAGACAGAGAAAGGTTGTGAACCGGCAGCTTGGCTGTTTTGTCAAAGTACAATGTCAGAGAAACTCTTTCTAAGACAAATTGTAAATAGAAGTGTCATGATGATTGCATGATTGAGCTCTAGAAGTGTCTTGCAATTGTTGGCATTGTCAGAAGACTTTTGAAAGCTTAATTAAAGGCGGTGGCCTGTGTGGCTGTGAAATTTACTTCTCGGGGGGGAAAAATGTAAAAAACGTAGGGGATCAAAAAGTTGCTCTAATGCTGCTCGCGTGGGGATGCAGAGAAGAGTCAATAGTTTCCCTGCTTTCCCCATTCCCTTTTATAAACAGCGTTTTTTGAAGAAGCAAACACGTGACACCAATATCATCCTTTGTACGAGGTAAAGATTGTGTTAGTTTTCCTATTCCCTGCTGTTCCAGACAGTTAATGTAAAAATGGCTCTTTATTGGAAACACAAATATGAGTTCACTCGCAGCACAGAAGCAGGGTAGAAAGTTTCCCTCTGCCTTGGCGAGAGCCTTGCAGGGGAGCATCAGAGTGTTGTGGTGCCCTGAATATTTCTGGTTTGGTTTTGGTGTTTTTGGTTTTGTTTTGTTTTTTATTATTTCTGTTTCTTGTAAATCAGATGTTCTGGTTTAGAGGATGAGAAATACATTTTGCATGTGTGGGACAGTGAACTGTGGAGCTCTCCACGAGCGGAAGCATGGCCGCATCCAGAAAGCTCGTGGTTTAAGAGGCAGCCCGGCATATGTTGAGCTTCACATGGATCTTGGAAGGTGCACGTTGGCATCACGTGCCGAGAGCGTTGAAAATCGCGCGCGTAGTAAACGCGAGGCCCTGCGCGGTGAGTCCCAACAGCCAACACTGGGCGATGGAAACTGAGGCAGGGAGCAAATTAAACACCTTCTAATTAGCCCGGCGGGAGAAACGAAGCCTTCCCTAAACATTCCCATAATTTGGTAATGCCTCTTTTAAAGAGGAGGAGGCCTGTTTGCATCGCCCCGTTTTGTATATGCAGCCCTCGGCCCACAAGCTCTTTCTTATTTCATTCAAATAATAAGGGCGACTAAAGAGGCTTGCGAGGCACCGTCGGGCAACGGGAGCTCGGCCTCCAGTTGTTTGCCTGCACGCATCCTCATTACGGGAATCTTTTTGGACACAATTCCCTTCAAGCTCCGGTCTGTTTTTATATCCAGTAGGACCAGCTTTGTGCAATAAAAGGCGTTTAGCATCAAGCTTGGACATGGCCTGGCACGTTGCCACTTGTGTGTTTTTGTTTTGTGGTTTTTTGTTTTTGTTTTTTTTTTTTTTTTTTTTAGCTAATCGCTGAGGATCTCTTGTTACCTTTCTGCTTGTTGTGATTTTGTTGGGGTCGTGATGCTGCCACGGGTGTCGTGAGTCCAAGGAGGTTGTCTTTTCCCTCTGGCAGGAGGCTGAACGCAGCTTCCGTCCAGGAGCGCTCGATTTTATGTGTCAACTACTGGGATATTGGACGAGTTCATAAAATACCCCGAGCCCATATATTTTAATACATTAAGACATATATATGTATTTTTATATAGTAGCATGGCCCTAAAATTAACCATTGGTTGCTTGTTTGTGGTTCCCCCCCTCCCCGGGCTAATGAACATATTTTTTCTCACTTTGTGCAAAGACTCCTGGTAATGTCGGGCATAGCAGGTTTGGGCCCACAATGATTGCTATCAGTACATGGATTGCTGTGATTTGTGACACACTTTTAAAAATAACAGGCGCATTAATGGACCCACAAATCCCCCAAGCTGTTGGGGTGATCTGATAGTGAATTCCCATGAAACACAGTTTGCTCTTTAGGGCCCCCATCTTGGGTGCACTTTGCTCCTCCAGACCTGGACCAAACTCTTGCAGGAGCTGGACCAGCGACTGCAAACCCCCATGGATGGGCAGACCAAGTGCTCACAGTATTCAAACCCTCCTGTGTTAATGCCAAACCCATTTTAAAGCCCATAAACATCCTCCCCATCTTTCTAATCAGGTTTAGTATGCAACGCATCCCGCCCGGGGTTCAGCCAGTTTGTTTTCCAACCTTTATTGGCCAGCTGCACTCGCTGTGCATCTTTAAAATATTTCAGTGAGGTTTTTTTTTGCTCTTCTTCCACGAGGGCTGGTAGCTTGGTGGCTCATTCTTCATTCGGAGGTGGCATTGCCTGGGGTTGGCAAGGGAAAGGGTTGCGGTGTGGGGTGTGGTGAGGTCAGCCCCGATCCCAGCAGGGAATTTGTGTTCTTCATTTGCCTTTACAATCGGAGCACAGCTACTGTACCTTGGAGCAGCTCTCAGGTGTGAGCTCAGATGGGCGCATGTAAATGTCCTGTCAGATGCAACACAGGAATATTAATGTTTCCTCAGCACCACGCTATAATAAAGCTGTACACAGCCAGCTTAATATGCAGCCGGGCTGGGGAATTGTATAAAACTTCGATGGCCTGGTGTGAATGACAGCAGTGGAAAAAATATTCAATATGCCACAGTTTGCATTCTTGTTTGCCTTTGATCTAAACCAAAATGAAAACATCCACTTCTTTCCCTCCTGGTTTCACATAGGTGTCCTTCCTCTGCAAAACTGGTTAGTAAGTAAGGAGAGAAAACAAAGTGCGGTGCAGAATTATTTGAGGCCCATCAACGCCAGCCCACTGGGGATGTAATTTTTTCAAGTATTAGCAAACATTTATTTTTTATACTTGGGATCGTTTGCTTTGCTTTTCATTCTTTTTTTAGCGTCTGGGTCTGGTTGAAACAAAGAAAACAAGAGTCACCACAAACAGGGGCTGGAGCCTCCTTTGCCCCCCCAGCTGCGGGCACAGCCCAGGCTGTACATGCCTATCTCAGAGGTTTCATTTGCATCATCTTGTGTGTTCGAATCTTCAGCTCCATCCAAAGGTGTCTGTTTTTCAGCGTGGCTGTGTTCGAGGATTTTTAATAATGTGCTCATTTAACTGAATCAACAGCTGTCAGGAGCGGTTGTAGTAAATCCACAAAATGCACAAAGAAAAAAATACATACGTTTCCTGAAACAAAACACTTGAAACAAATTGGCTGCCAAAAAAAGCTGCTGAATTCTGGGTTTGCAGACAGTGCACCAAAGTGTTTCTTCTCTCCGCTCTCCCCGGAGACCTCTCCCCGCTCGCCTGCTGCAATTCTGCTGGAACTTTTTACCTGAACAGGTTGCTGTTAGAAAAAAAAATCCCCAAACCCCGCTGCTTCCCCCCCGTTCGATGGGTATGGAGCTGAGATTTTTGTGTTTCGCACTAAACAGCCGAAACACCCAAGAGTGGGGCAAGAGGCAAACCCCAAATAACTGCATTGCTGACAAGGCAGGGAGGCTCGATATCCCTGTGAAACAGCTGTCGGGAGAAGCAGTGGTTCCACTCTCCCCTTCCAGGTAGGCGTTGTCAGGGTACCGCTGAGGTCTGAAGCAGCTCCGGAGGGTACGGGATCCACACCGGAGCGGATGCTCTGGTGGAGGGAGACCTGTGGGGAGCTTTGGTCAGTCAAAACCAAGGGCTTTCTGCTTCCATCCTCCTGCTGCTTTGCCTGAACGCTGAACAGTTACACCTACAATTTGATCTTAACTGCAGATAGAAAAACCTCTGCCTAAATAAACAATGGAATTACTGCTGAACAACAAAGGCTCAAAGAAGAGCCCTGCCTTTAGTGGTGTTATTATTGTTGTTGTGGATAATATTATTATTGTTATTATTACTGCTATTACTACAACTAGTACCTTTTTAAAATGACTACACAGTTTCCTCATTCCTTTAGGAAGTAAGGAGTTTTAATTTTGCATTCATTGCTTGTTTAGTTGACTTAGCAGGTAGGGAAGTAAAAAAATGCAAAAATAAAAATGTGTTGTTTTCCCTCCCCCTTTCCCCAAAATTCACAGCAATTAATTTGTCACCCGGAATTGCTTTGCTTCAGCATCACAGCTGGGTATTTTTTTTTTTTTTTTTGGACATTGAATGAATCATCTGGGTTTCGTTGCATTTTAGCTACTGAGTTTATTCTTTGTGGAGTGAGAGAATAGATCAGCAAAACTGTCGTTCTTCAGCCGGGGCATCTCCAGTGCACGGAGCGTTTACTGTGCGAGGGTGGCCGGGGGCTTTTCCCTGTGTTTCTCTCTTATTGATGCTGATTTTCACGTTTAGGAAATAGTTGTTGTGCAGAGGGAAACAGTAGTTGGGGAGCCTTGTTCTCTTTGAGGAGCTAAAACACAGTGGGATGCATTTGGAAAAAGAGATAGAGGCTGTATTATTTTGTAATAAACTATAAACTGTCCTGTGTTAAATTTGTGTTACGTTAGAAAAAATCAATAAGGAAAAATTAAATTCTGATAAAGATACTCTTGGATCTTTGAAAACAACTGCTGTCCTTTTAACTAAAACATTTGAGGAGCTTCAAAGAGTATGTATTTCTTCTGATCTTAGAGCTGTGTGACTGGTAGCAGGGAAAAAAAAATCTTATTCTACATACAAGTGGATTGCTTAACAAGTCAGCACAGACACATACTTGTTTGTACCATAGAGATAAAAATTCCTGTATAAAAATAATTCAGTTGCTGACAGCAGGCATTGTGCTGGGGCTGCCTCTTTTGTGTTGGCCGGGGGTCAGGGACCATGGCTCCCACTTTCTGCCGGGGGGAGG